>NC_141695.1:219711693-222111693 GCF_964263255.1 Lissotriton vulgaris
GAGTGAGGGTGAGTGAGTGAGGATGAGTGAGTGAAGTGAGGGTGAGTGAGTGAGGGTGAGTGAGTGAGGGTGAGTGAGTGAGGGTGAGTGAGGGTGAGTGAGGTGTGAGTGAGGGTGAGGCGTGAGTGAGTGAGGGGTGAGTGAGTGAGGGTGAGTGAGTGAGGGTGAGTGAGTGAGGGTGAGTGAGTGAGGGTGAGTGAGTGAGGGTGAGTGAGTGAGGGTGAGTGAGAGGTGAGTGAGGTGAGGGTGAGTGAGTGAGTGAGGGTGAGTGAGTGAGGGTGAGTGAGTGGGGTGAGTGAGGGTGAGTGGGTGAGTGAGTGAGGGTGAGTGAGTGAGGGTGAGTGAGTGAGGGTGAGTGAGTGAGGGTGAGTGAGTGAGGGTGAGTGAGTGAGGGTGAGTGAGGGTGGGTGAGTGAGGGTGAGTGAGGTGTGGGTGAGTGAGGTGAGTGAGGGTGAGTGAGGGTGAGTGAGGGTGAGTGAGGGTGAGTGAGGGTGAGTGAGGTGAGTGAGGGTGAGTGAGGGTGAGTGAGTGAGGGTGAGTGAGTGAGGGTGAGTGAGTGAGGGTGAGTGAGTGAGTGTGGAGTGAGTGAGTGAGGGTGAGTGAGTGAGGGTGAGTGAGTGAGGGTGAGTGAGTGAGGGTGAGTGAGTGAGGGTGAGTGAGTGAGGGTGAGTGAGTGAGGGTGAGTGAGTGAGGGTGAGTGAGTGAGGGTGAGTGACGTGAGGGTGAGTGAGTGAGGGTGAGTGAGTGAGGGTGAGTGAGTGAGGGAGGAGTGAGTGAGTGAGTGAGGGTGAGTGAGTGAGTGAGGGTGAGTGAGTGAGTGAGGGTGAGTGAGTGAGTGAGGGTGAGTGAGTGAGATGAGTGAGTGAGTGAGGTGAGTGAGTGAGTGAGGGTGAGTGAGTGAGTGAGGGTGAGTGAGGGTGAGTGAGTGAGGAGTGAGTGAGAGGGTGAGTGAGTGAGGGTGAGTGAGTGAGGTGAGTGAGGGTGAGTGAGTGAGGGTGAGTGAGTGAGGGTGAGTGAGTGAGGGTGAGTGAGTGAGGGTGAGTGAGTGAGGGAGGTGAGTGAGTGAGGGTGAGTGAGTGAGGGTGAGTGAGTGAGTGAGGGTGAGTGAGTGAGGGTGAGTGAGTGAGGGTGAGTGAGTGAGGTGAGTGAGTGAGGGTGAGTGAGTGAGGGTGAGTGAGTGAGGGTGAGTGAGTGAGGGTGAGTGAGTGAGGGTGAGTGAGTGAGGGTGAGTGAGTGAGGGTGAGTGAGGGTGAGTGAGGGTGAGTGAGTGAGGGTGAGTGAGTGAGGGTGAGTGAGTGAGGGTGAGTGAGTGAGGGTGAGGTGAGTGAGGGTGAGTGAGTGAGGGTGAGTGAGTGAGGGTGAGTGAGTGAGGGTGAGTGAGGGTGAGTGAGTGAGTGAGGGTGAGTGAGTGATGAGGGTGAGTGAGTGAGTGAGGGTGAGTGAGTGAGGATGAGTGAGTGAGTGAGGGTGAGTGAGTGAGTGAGGGTGAGTGAGGGTGAGTGAGTGAGGATGAGTGAGTGAGTGAGGGTGAGTGAGTGAGTGAGGGTGAGTGAGTGAGGTGAGTGAGTGAGTGAGGGTGAGTGAGTGAGTGAGGGTGAGTGAGGGTGAGTGAGTGAGGGTGAGTGAGTGAGGGTGAGTGAGGGTGAGTGAGTGAGGGTGAGTGAGTGAGGGTGAGTGAGTGAGGGTGAGTGAGTGAGGGTGAGTGAGTGAGGGTGAGTGAGTGAGGGTGAGTGAGTGAGGGTGAGTGAGTGAGGGTGGGTGAGTGAGGGTGAGTGAGGGTGAGTGAGGGTGAGTGAGGGTGAGTGAGGGTGAGTGAGGGTGAGTGAGGGTGAGTGAGGGTGAGTGAGGGTGAGTGAGGGTGAGTGAGTGAGGGTGAGTGAGTGAGGGTGAGTGAGTGAGGGTGAGTGAGTGAGGGTGAGTGAGTGAGGGTGAGTGAGGGTGAGTGAGGGTGAGTGAGTGAGGGTGAGTGAGGGTGAGTGAGTGAGGGTGGAGTGAGTGAGGGTGAGTGAGGGTGAGTGAGGTGAGTGAGGGTGAGTGAGGGTGAGTGAGTGAGGGTGAGTGAGTGAGGGTGTGAGTGAGTGAGGGTGAGTGAGTGAGGGTGAGTGAGTGAGGGTGTGAGGGGGAGTGAGGGGAGTGAGGGGAGTGAGGGGAGTGAGGGTGAGTGAGTGAGGGTGAGTGAGTGAGGGTGAGTGAGTGAGGGTGAGTGAGTGAGGGTGAGGTGAGTGAGGTGAGTGAGGGGTGAGTGAGTGAGGGTGAGTGAGTGAGGGGGAGTGAGTGAGGGGAGTGAGGGTGAGTGAGTGAGGGTGAGTGAGTGAGGGTGAGTGAGTGAGGGTGAGTGAGTGAGGGTGAGTGAGTGAGGGTGAGTGAGTGAGGGTGAGTGAGTGAGGGTGAGTGAGTGAGGGTGAGTGAGTGAGGGTGAGTGAGGGTGAGTGAGTGAGGTGAGGGGGAGTGAGTGAGGGTGAGTGAGGGTGAGTGAGTGAGGGGGAGTGAGTGAGTGAGGGGGAGTGAGGGTGAGTGAGTGAGGGGGAGTGAGTGAGGGGGAGTGAGTGAGGGGGAGTGAGTGAGGGTGAGTGAGGGTGAGTGAGTGAGGGTGAGTGAGTGAGGGTGAGTGAGTGAGGGTGAGTGAGTGAGGGTGAGTGAGTGAGGGTGAGTGAGTGAGGGTGAGTGAGTGAGGGTGAGTGAGTGAGGGTGAGTGAGTGAGGGTGAGTGAGTGAGGGTGAGTGAGTGAGGGTGAGTGAGTGAGGGTGAGTGAGGGTGAGTGAGGTGAGTGAGGGAGTGAGTGAGGGGGAGTGAGTGAGGGTGAGTGAGTGAGGGTGAGTGAGTGAGGGTGAGTGAGTGAGGGTGAGTGAGGGTGAGTGAGGGTGAGTGAGTGAGGGTGAGTGAGGGTGAGTGAGTGAGGTGGGTGAGTGAGTGAGTGAGGGTGAGTGAGGGTGGGTGAGTGAGGGTGAGTGAGTGAGGGTGGGTGAGTGAGGGTGGTGAGTGAGGGTGAGTGAGGGTGAGTGAGGGTGAGTGAGGGTGAGTGAGGGTGAGTGAGGGTGAGTGAGTGAGGGTGAGTGAGTGAGGGTGAGTGAGGGGAGTGAGGGGAGTGAGGGTGAGTGAGGGTGAGTGAGGGGGGTGAGTGAGTGAGGGTGAGTGAGTGAGGGTGAGTGAGGGTGAGTGAGGGTGAGTGAGTGAGGGTGAGTGAGTGAGGGTGAGTGGTGGGTGAGTGAGTGAGGGTGAGTGAGTGAGGGTGAGTGAGTGAGGGTGAGTGAGTGAGGGTGAGTGAGTGAGGGTGAGTGAGTGAGGGTGAGTGAGTGAGGGTGAGTGAGTGAGTGAGGGTGAGTGAGTGAGGGTGAGTGAGTGAGGGTGAGTGAGTGAGTGAGTGAGGGTGAGTGAGTGAGGGAGGGTGAGTGAGTGAGGGTGAGTGAGTGAGTGAGGGTGAGTGGTGAGTGAGGGTGAGTGAGTGAGGTGAGTGAGTGAGTGAGGTGGTGGTGAGTGAGGGTGAGTGAGTGAGTGAGGTGAGTGAGTGAGTGAGGGTGAGTGAGTGAGTGAGGGTGAGTGAGGTGAGTGAGTGAGGGTGAGTGAGGGTGAGTGAGGGTGAGTGAGGGTGAGTGAGGGTGAGTGAGGGTGAGTGAGGGTGAGTGAGGGTGAGTGAGGGTGAGGAGGTGAGTGAGGGTGAGTGAGGGGAGTGAGGGTGAGTGAGGGTGAGTGAGGGGGAGTGAGGGTGAGTGAGGGTGAGTGAGGGTGAGTGAGGGTGAGTGAGGGTGAGTGAGGGTGAGTGAGGGGGAGTGAGTGAGGGTGAGTGAGGGGGAGTGAGTGAGTGAGTGAGGGTGAGTGAGTGAGAGTGAGTGAGTGTGAGTGAGTGAGGGTGAGGTGAGTGAGTGTGAGTGAGTGAGTGAGGGTGAGTGAGTGAGTGAGGGTGAGTGAGTGAGTGAGGGTGAGTGAGTGAGGGTGGGTGAGTGAGTGAGTGAGGGTGAGTGAGTGAGTGAGGGTGAGTGAGTGAGGGTGGGTGAGTGAGTGAGTGAGGGTGAGTGAGTGAGTGAGTGAGGGTGAGTGAGTGAGGGTGGGTGGGTGAGTGAGGGTGAGTGAGTGAGTGAGGGTGGGTGAGTGAGTGAGTGAGTGAGGGTGAGTGAGTGAGGGTGAGTGAGTGAGGGTGGGTGAGTGAGGGTGGGTGAGTGAGTGAGTGAGGGTGAGTGAGTGAGTGAGTGAGGGTGAGTGAGTGAGTGAGGGTGAGTGAGTGAGTGAGGGTGAGTGAGTGAGTGAGGGTGAGTGAGTGAGGGGGAGTGAGGGTGAGTGAGTGAGGGTGAGTGAGTGAGGGTGAGTGAGTGAGGGTGAGTGAGTGAGGGTGAGTGAGTGAGGGTGAGTGAGTGAGGGTGAGTGAGTGAGGGTGAGTGAGTGAGGGTGAGTGAGTGAGGGTGAGTGAGGGTGAGTGAGTGAGGGGGAGTGAGTGAGGGGGAGTGAGTGAGGGGGAGTGAGTGAGGGGGAGTGAGTGAGGGTGAGTGAGTGAGGGTGAGTGAGTGAGGGTGAGTGAGTGAGGGTGAGTGAGTGAGGGTGAGTGAGTGAGGGTGAGTGAGTGAGGGTGAGTGAGTGAGTGAGGGTGAGTGAGTGAGGGTGAGTGAGTGAGGGTGAGTGAGTGAGTGAGGGGGAGTGAGTGAGGGGGAGTGAGTGAGGGGAGTGAGTGAGGGTGAGTGAGTGAGGGTGAGTGAGTGAGGGTGAGTGAGTGAGGGTGAGTGAGTGAGTGAGGGTGAGTGAGTGAGGGTGAGTGAGTGAGGGTGAGTGAGTGAGGGTGGGAGGGTGAGTGAGGGTGAGTGAGGGTGAGTGAGTGTGAGTGAGTGAGGGTGAGTGAGGGTGAGTGAGTGAGGGTGAGTGAGTGAGGGTGAGTGAGGTGAGTGAGTGAGGGTGAGTGAGTGAGGGTGAGTGAGGGTGAGTGAGGGTGAGTGAGGGTGAGTGAGGGTGAGTGAGGGTGAGTGAGGGTGAGTGAGGGTGAGTGAGGGTGAGTGAGGGTGAGTGAGGGTGAGTGAGGGTGAGTGAGGGTGAGTGAGGGTGAGTGAGGGTGAGTGAGGGGGAGTGAGGGGGAGTGAGTGAGGGTGAGTGAGGGTGAGTGAGGGTGAGTGAGTGAGTGGAAGTGAGTGAGTGGAAGTGAGTGAGTGTGAGTGAGTGAGGGTGAGTGAGTGAGTGTGAGTGAGTGAGTGAGGGTGAGTGAGTGAGTGAGGGTGAGTGAGTGAGTGAGGGTGAGTGAGTGAGTGAGGGTGAGTGAGTGAGGGTGGGTGAGTGAGTGAGTGAGGGTGAGTGAGTGAGGGTGAGTGAGTGAGTGAGGGTGAGTGAGGTGAGTGAGTGAGTGAGTGGGTGAGTGAGTGAGGGTGAGTGAGTGAGTGAGTGGGTGAGTGAGTGAGGGTGAGTGAGTGAGGGTGAGTGAGTGAGGGTGAGTGAGTGAGGGTGAGTGAGTGAGGGTGAGTGAGTGAGGGTGAGTGAGGGTGAGTGAGTGAGGGTGAGTGAGTGAGGGTGAGTGAGTGAGGGTGAGTGAGTGAGGGTGAGTGAGTGAGGGTGAGTGAGTGAGTGAGTGAGGGTGAGTGAGTGAGGGTGAGTGAGTGAGTGAGTGAGGGTGAGTGAGTGAGGGGGAGTGAGGGTGAGTGAGTGAGGGTGAGTGAGTGAGGGTGAGTGAGTGAGGGTGAGTGAGTGAGGGTGAGTGAGTGAGGGTGAGTGAGTGAGGGTGAGTGAGTGAGGGTGGGTGAGTGAGTGAGGGTGAGTGAGGGTGGGTGAGTGAGGGTGAGTGAGTGAGTGAGGGTGAGTGAGGGTGGGTGAGTGAGGGTGAGTGAGTGAGGGTGGGTGAGTGAGGGTGGGTGAGTGAGGGTGAGTGAGGGTGAGTGAGGGTGAGTGAGGGTGAGTGAGGTGAGTGAGGGTGAGTGAGTGAGGGTGAGTGAGTGAGGGTGTGAGGGGGAGTGAGGGGAGTGAGGGTGAGTGAGGGGGGAGTGAGGGGGGTGAGTGAGTGAGGGTGAGTGAGTGAGGGTGAGTGAGTGAGGGTGAGTGAGTGAGGGTGAGTGAGTGAGGGTGAGTGAGTGAGGGTGAGTGAGTGAGGGTGAGTGAGTGAGGGTGAGTGAGTGAGGGTGAGTGAGTGAGGGTGAGTGAGTGAGTGAGGGTGAGTGAGTGAGGGTGAGTGAGTGAGTGAGGGTGAGTGAGTGAGGGTGAGTGAGTGAGTGAGGGTGAGTGAGTGAGGGTGAGTGAGTGAGGGTGAGTGAGTGAGGGTGAGTGAGTGAGGGTGAGTGAGTGAGGGTGAGTGAGTGAGGGTGAGTGAGTGAGGGTGAGTGAGTGAGGGTGAGTGAGTGAGGGTGAGTGAGTGAGGGTGAGTGAGTGAGGGTGAGTGAGTGAGGGTGAGTGAGTGAGGGTGAGTGAGTGAGGGTGAGTGAGTGAGGGTGAGTGAGTGAGGGTGAGTGAGTGAGGGTGAGTGAGTGAGGGTGAGTGAGTGAGGGTGAGTGAGTGAGGGTGAGTGAGTGAGGGTGAGTGAGTGAGGGTGAGTGAGTGAGTGAGTGAGGGTGAGTGAGTGAGTGAGTGAGGGGTGAGTGAGTGAGGGTGAGTGAGTGAGGGTGAGTGAGTGAGGGTGAGTGAGTGAGGGTGAGTGAGGGGGAGTGAGGGGGAGTGAGGGGGAGTGAGGGGGAGTGAGGGGGAGTGAGGGGGAGTGAGGGGGAGTGAGGGGGAGTGAGGGGGAGTGAGGGGGAGTGAGGGGGAGTGAGGGGGAGTGAGGGGGAGTGAGGGGGAGTGAGTGAGGGTGAGTGAGGGAGTGAGGGTGAGTGAGGGAGGGTGAGTGAGGGTGAGTGAGGGGGAGTGAGGGTGAGTGAGGGGGAGTGAGGGTGAGTGAGTGAGGGTGAGTGAGTGGGGTGAGTGAGGGGGAGTGAGGGGGAGTGAGGGGGAGTGAGGGGGAGTGAGGGTGAGTGAGGGTGAGTGAGTGAGGGTGAGTGAGTGAGGGTGAGTGAGTGAGGGTGAGTGAGTGAGGGTGAGTGAGTGAGGGTGAGTGAGTGAGGGTGAGTGAGTGAGGGTGAGTGAGTGAGGGTGAGTGAGTGAGGGTGAGTGAGGGTGAGTGAGGGTGAGTGAGTGAGGTGTGAGTGAGTGAGGGTGAGTGAGTGAGGGTGAGTGAGTGAGGGTGGGTGAGTGAGGGTGGGTGAGTGAGGGTGAGTGAGGGTGGGTGAGTGAGTGAGTGAGGGTGAGTGAGTGAGGGTGAGTGAGTGAGGGTGGGTGAGTGAGGGTGGGTGAGTGAGTGAGTGGGGTGAGTGAGTGAGTGAGGGTGAGTGAGTGAGTGAGGGTGAGTGAGTGAGGTGAGGGTGAGTGAGTGAGTGAGGGTGAGTGAGTGAGAGGGTGAGTGAGTGTGAGTGAGTGTGAGTGAGTGAGGGTGAGTGAGTGAGTGTGAGTGTGAGTGAGTGAGGGTGAGTGAGTGAGGGTGAGTGAGTGAGTGAGTGAGGTGAGGGTGAGTGAGTGAGGGTGAGTGAGTGAGTGAGTGAGGGTGAGTGAGTGAGGGTGAGTGAGTGAGGGTGAGTGAGTGAGGGTGAGTGAGTGAGGGTGAGTGAGTGAGGGTGAGTGAGTGAGGGTGAGTGAGTGAGGGTGAGTGAGTGAGGGTGAGTGAGTGAGGGTGAGTGAGTGAGGGTGAGTGAGGGTGAGTGAGGTGAGTGAGTGAGGGTGAGTGAGGGGGAGTGAGGGGGAGTGAGGGGGAGTGAGGGAGTGAGGGTGAGTGTGGGGAGTGAGGGGGAGTGAGGGGTGAGTGAGTGAGGGTGAGTGAGTGAGTGAGGGTGAGTGAGGGAGGGTGAGTGAGTGAGTGAGGGTGAGTGAGGGTGAGTGAGGGTGAGTGAGGGTGAGTGAGGGGGAGTGAGGGGGAGTGAGGGTGAGTGAGGGTGAGTGAGTGAGGGTGAGTGAGTGAGGGTGAGTGAGTGAGGGTGAGTGAGTGAGGGTGAGTGAGTGAGGGTGAGTGAGTGAGGGTGAGTGAGTGAGGGTGGGTGAGTGAGGGTGAGTGAGTGAGGGTGAGTGAGTGAGGGTGAGTGAGTGAGGGTGGTGAGTGAGGGTGAGTGAGGGTGGTGAGTGAGGGTGAGTGAGGGTGAGTGAGGGTGAGTGAGTGAGGGTGAGTGAGTGAGGGTGTGTGGGGGGGGTGAGTGAGTGAGGGTGAGTGAGTGAGGGTGAGTGAGTGAGGGTGAGTGAGTGAGGGTGAGTGAGTGAGGGTGAGTGAGTGAGGGTGAGTGAGTGAGGGTGAGTGAGTGAGGGTGAGTGAGTGAGGGTGAGTGAGTGAGGGTGAGTGAGTGAGGGTGAGTGAGTGAGGGTGAGTGAGTGAGGGTGAGTGAGTGAGGGTGAGTGAGTGAGTGAGGGTGAGTGAGTGAGGGTGAGTGAGTGAGTGAGGGTGAGTGAGTGAGGGTGAGTGAGTGAGGGTGAGTGAGTGAGGGTGAGTGAGTGAGTGAGGGTGAGTGAGTGAGGGTGAGTGAGTGAGGGTGAGTGAGTGAGGGTGAGTGAGTGAGGGTGGGTGAGTGAGGGTGGGTGAGTGAGGGTGGGTGAGTGAGGGTGGGTGAGTGAGTGAGGGTGAGTGAGTGAGGGTGAGTGAGTGAGGGTGAGTGAGTGAGTGAGGTGTGAGTGAGTGAGTGAGGGTGAGTGAGTGAGTGAGGGTGAGTGAGTGAGGGGTGAGTGAGTGAGGGTGAGTGAGTGGGTGAGTGAGGGTGAGTGAGTGAGGGTGAGTGAGTGAGGGTGAGTGAGTGAGGGTGAGTGAGTGAGGGTGGAGTGAGGGGGAGTGAGGGGGAGTGAGGGGGAGTGAGGGGGGGAGTGAGGGGGAGTGAGGGGGAGTGAGGGGGAGTGAGGGGGAGTGAGGGGAGTGAGGGGGGAGTGAGGGGGGAGTGAGGGGGAGTGAGGGTGAGTGAGTGAGGGGTGAGTGAGGGTGAGTGAGGGGGAGTGAGGGTGAGTGAGTGAGGGTGTGAGTGAGGGTGAGTGAGGGTGAGTGAGGGTGAGTGAGTGAGTGAGGGTGAGTGAGTGAGGGTGAGTGAGTGAGGGTGAGTGAGTGAGGGGTGAGTGAGTGAGTGAGGGTGAGTGAGGGTGGGTGAGGGTGAGTGAGGGTGAGTGAGGGTGAGTGAGTGAGGGTGAGTGAGGGTGAGTGAGGGTGAGTGAGGGTGAGTGAGTGAGTGAGGGTGAGTGAGTGAGTGAGGGTGAGTGAGTGAGGGTGAGTGAGTGAGTGAGGGTGAGTGAGGGTGGGTGAGGGGTGAGTGAGGGTGAGTGAGGGTGAGTGAGGGTGAGTGAGGGTGAGTGAGGGTGAGTGAGGGTGAGTGAGGGTGAGTGAGGGTGAGTGAGGGTGAGTGAGGGTGGAGTGAGGGTGAGTGAGGGTGAGTGAGGGTGAGTGAGGGTGAGTGAGTGGAGTGAGGGTGAGTGAGGGTGAGTGAGGGTGAGTGAGGGTGAGTGAGGGTGAGTGAGGGTGAGTGAGGGTGAGTGAGGGTGAGTGAGTGTGAGTGAGGGTGAGTGAGGGTGAGTGAGGGTGAGTGAGGGTGAGTGAGGGTGAGTGAGGGGTGAGTGAGGGTGAGTGAGGGTGAGTGAGGGTGAGTGAGGGTGAGTGAGGGTGAGTGAGGGTGAGTGAGGGTGAGTGAGGGTGAGTGAGGGTGAGTGAGGGTGAGTGAGGGTGAGTGAGGGTGAGTGAGTGAGGGTGAGTGAGGGTGAGTGAGTGAGGGTGAGTGAGGGTGAGTGAGGGTGAGTGAGGGTGAGTGAGGGTGAGTGAGGGTGAGTGAGGGTGAGTGAGTGGGGTGAGTGAGTGAGGGTGAGTGAGTGAGGGTGAGTGAGTGAGGGTGAGTGAGTGAGGGTGAGTGAGTGAGGGTGAGTGAGGTGAGGGTGAGGGTGAGTGGAGGGTGAGTGAGGGTGGGTGAGGGTGAGTGAGTGAGGGTGAGTGAGGGTGAGTGAGGGTGAGTGAGGGTGAGTGAGGGTGAGTGAGGGTGAGTGAGGGTGAGTGAGGGTGAGTGAGGGTGAGTGAGGGTGAGTGAGGGTGAGTGAGGGTGAGTGAGGGTGAGTGAGGGTGAGTGAGGGTGAGTGAGGGTGAGTGAGGTGGTGTGGTGAGTGAGGGTGAGTGAGGGTGAGTGAGTGAGGGTGAGTGAGGGTGAGTGAGGGTGAGTGAGGGTGAGTGAGGGTGAGTGAGGGTGAGTGAGGGTGAGTGAGGGTGAGTGAGGGTGAGTGAGGGTGAGTGAGGGTGAGTGAGGGTGAGTGAGGGTGAGTGAGGGTGTGAGTGAGGGTGAGTGAGGGGTGAGTGAGGGTGAGTGAGGGTGAGTGAGGGTGAGTGAGGGTGAGTGAGGGTGAGTGAGGGTGAGTGAGGGTGAGTGAGGGTGAGTGAGGTGTGAGTGAGGGTGAGTGAGGGTGAGTGAGGGTGAGTGAGGGTGAGTGAGTGAGTGAGGGTGAGTGAGTGAGGGTGAGTGAGTGAGTGAGTGAGGGTGAGTGAGGGTGAGTGAGTGAGTGAGTGAGGGTGAGTGAGTGAGGGTGAGTGAGTGAGTGAGTGAGGGTGAGTGAGGGTGAGTGAGTGAGGGTGAGTGAGGGTGAGTGAGGGTGAGTGAGGGTGAGTGAGTGAGTGAGGGTGAGTGAGGGTGAGTGAGGGGTGAGTGAGGGTGAGTGAGGGTGAGTGAGGGTGAGTGAGGGTGAGTGAGAGTGAGTGAGGGTGAGTGAGTGAGGGTGAGTGAGTGAGGGTGAGTGAGGGTGAGTGAGTGAGGGTGAGTGAGGGTGAGTGAGTGAGGGTGAGTGAGTGAGGGTGAGTGAGTGAGGGTGAGTGAGTGAGGGTGAGTGAGTGAGGGTGAGTGAGTGAGGGTGAGTGAGTGAGGGTGAGTGAGTGAGTGAGGGTGAGTGAGTGAGTGAGGGTGAGTGAGTGAGGTGAGGGTGAGTGAGTGAGTGAGGGTGAGTGAGTGGTGAGGGTGAGTGAGTGAGGGTGAGTGAGTGAGTGAGGGGTGAGTGAGTGAGTGAGGGTGAGTGAGTGAGTGGTGTGAGTGAGTGAGTGTGAGTGAGTGAGGGTGAGTGAGTGAGGGTGAGTGAGTGAGTGAGTGTGAGTGAGTGAGGGTGAGTGAGTGAGGGTGAGTGAGTGAGGGTGAGTGAGGTGAGTGAGTGAGGGTGAGTGAGTGAGGGTGAGTGAGTGAGGGTGAGTGAGTGAGGGTGAGTGAGTGAGGGTGGAGTGAGGGTGAGTGAGTGAGGGTGAGTGAGTGAGGGTGAGTGAGTGAGGGTGAGTGAGTGAGGGTGAGTGAGTGAGGGTGAGTGAGAGTGAGTGAGTGAGTGAGGGTGAGTGAGTGAGGGTGAGTGAGTGAGGGTGAGTGAGTGAGGGTGAGTGAGAGTGAGTGAGTGAGTGAGGGTGAGTGAGTGAGGGTGAGTGAGTGAGGGTGGGTGGAGTGAGTGAGTGAGGGTGGGTGAGGTGAGTGAGGGTGAGTGAGTGAGTGAGGGTGAGTGAGTGAGTGAGGGTGAGTGAGTGAGTGAGGGTGAGTGAGTGAGGGTGAGTGAGTGAGGGTGGTGAGTGAGGGTGAGTGAGGGTGAGTGAGTGAGGGTGAGTGAGTGAGGGTGAGTGAGGGTGAGTGAGGGTGAGTGAGTGAGGGTGAGTGAGTGAGGGTGAGTGAGGGTGAGTGAGTGAGGGTGAGTGAGTGAGGGTGAGTGAGTGAGGGTGAGTGAGTGAGGGTGAGTGAGTGAGGGGGGTGAGTGAGTGAGGGTGAGTGAGGGTGAGTGAGTGAGTGAGTGAGGGTGAGTGAGTGAGTGAGTGTGAGTGAGTGAGGGTGAGTGAGTGAGTGAGGGTGAGTGAGTGAGTGAGTGTGAGTGAGTGAGGGTGAGTGAGTGAGGGTGAGTGAGTGAGTGAGTGTGAGTGAGTGAGGGTGAGTGAGTGATGAGGGTGAGTGAGTGAGGGTGAGTGAGTGAGGGTGAGTGAGTGAGGGTGAGTGAGTGAGTGAGGGTGAGTGAGTGAGTGAGTGAGGGTGAGTGAGTGAGTGAGGGTGAGTGAGTGAGTGAGGGTGAGTGAGTGAGTGAGGGTGAGTGAGTGAGTGAGGGTGAGTGAGTGAGGGTGAGTGAGTGAGGGTGAGTGAGTGAGGGTGAGTGGGTGAGGGTGAGAGGGTGAGTGAGTGAGGGTGAGTGAGGGTGAGTGAGTGAGGGTGAGTGAGGGTGAGTGAGGGTGAGTGAGGGTGAGTGAGGGTGAGTGAGGGTGAGTGAGGGTGAGTGAGGGTGAGTGAGGGTGAGTGAGGGTGAGTGAGGGTGAGTGAGGGTGAGTGAGGGTGAGTGAGGGTGAGTGAGGGTGAGTGAGGGTGAGTGAGGGTGAGTGAGGGTGAGTGAGGGTGAGTGAGGTGAGTGAGGGTGAGTGAGGGTGAGTGAGGGTGAGTGAGGGTGAGTGAGGGTGAGGGAGGGTGAGGGAGGGTGAGGGAGGGTGAGGGAGGGTGAGGGAGGGTGAGGGAGGGTGAGGGAGGGTGAGGGAGGGTGAGGGAGGGTGAGGGAGGGTGAGGGAGGGTGAGGGAGGGTGAGGGAGGGTGAGTGAGGGTGAGTGAGGGTGAGTGAGGGGGAGTGAGGGGGAGTGAGGGGGAGTGAGGGTGAGTGAGGGTGAGGGGTTGAGGGTGAGGGGTTGAGGGTGAGTGAGGGTGAGGGGTTGAGGGTGAGTGAGGGTGAGGGGTTGAGGGAGGGTGAGGGGTTGAGGGTGAGTGGGGGTGAGGGTGAGGGGTTGAGGGTGGGTGAGGGGTTGAGGGTGGGTGAGGGGTTGAGGGTGGGTGAGGGGTTGAGGGAGGGTGAGGGGTTGAGGGAGGGTGAGGGAGAGTGAGGGTGGGTGAGGGAGAGTGAGGGAGAGTGAGGGAGAGTGAGGGTGAGTGAGGGTGAGTGAGGGTGAGTGAGGGTGAGTGAGGGTGAGTGAGGGTGAGGTGAGTGAGGGTGAGTGAGGGTGAGTGAGGGTGAGTGAGGGTGAGTGAGGGTGAGTGAGGGTGAGTGAGGGTGAGTGAGGGTGCGTGAGGGTGAGGGTGAGTGAGGGTGAGTGAGGGTGAGGGTGAGTGAGGGTGAGGGTGAGTGAGGGTGAGGGGTTGAGGGTGAGTGAGGGTGAGTGAGGGTGAGTGTGGGTGAGGGTGAGTGAGGGTGAGGGTGAGTGAGCTACATCTAATGACTTCAGAGGACTGCTAATAGACTGTTTAAATTACAACCACTGTCGATAGTAAGTACTATTGACCCTGATAACACCCTAATATATGTCCAAAGTCACAGTTTGGTAGGACTGGGCCAGACCAATGTATATGTTTCTATAAGTGTAGTCAGGACCATACAAGGGTTAGTTGAATAGCCTTGGCGGAAAACCCTGCTTCATTGTCTGGGAAGATTTTATTTAAATAGCCCGTTCCACATTTAGCTGTAACAACTTAGGAGAGAGCCTTCCCCACCCACATCAAGGAAGATAAAACCTGTAAAAGGTGCTACCTGACAGTAGAGCCCCTTTGCAAAACAGACATCAGGCAAAGAGTTATGCTGTTACTCTTAAATAGAGTGTTATGAAAAGGAGTCCGAATTAAATGTTCATCCTAAGCATTGAATTTAAAAAGCATGTACAGGAAAATATTGCATAATCCAATATTGTCCTTGCACCTTTGAGGCTTCCTAAACAAAAATGTTATAAATCTGCAATTAAAATGTCATAACTTCAGCAAAGTAAGTACACAAGCTGTCTGATAATTACAACCTACATACCACGTCGAATGCACAGTGTAACAGAATGACTGCTTGATCCCTCATCACAAAACCCAATTGAAACACAAATTGGAACAATGTAGCCATCCACGAAATGCCTTAGCCCAAATAAACAGAACACACAAGTAATGGCAAATCAAGAAAAACACATGGAAGTTAAAAGCTGAAGCCAACACAAAGGCTTTTCTTATTGTACCTTTTTGAAGAATTGGTGGCATGAGATCATCCAGACTGCTTCAGATTTCTCTGGCCAAACCCAGAGCGATAACTCGAGTGCATCCTGAATGGGACGATGATTACTCCTTAGTACTAAAGAACTGCATGAACATTAACAGATGACTGCCAACCATTGGGAAAAATATGAAAATGCCAGGACAATGCCAGGAAAATGCCAGTTTCAGAGTGCTACCATTCTTGACTTGTATGGCTGCTATTGTGCTATCAATCGCTGCATCAGCTGTTAAAACAGCAAGCTCCACTAAATAATGATAATGGTAGCTGAATCACTTTAAAAGGCTCCTATGATAATATGCATAAGCAAGACAAGGTTGTTATCAGTGTATTCCACTCACCAGGAAACATTGTGTAATGGTGTGAGATTGCTGTCTAAATGTTTGCTTTTTGCGGGGTGAGAGAGGGGAGGTGCTGGCGGCTGGGGAGGGGGAACAGATGGCGATGGCAGGAGATTACACAGACGGTGGCCTATAGTTTAGCCCTGGCCTTTGGGGGTGTGGGAGGAGTGCGGGAACAGACGGCGAGGGGAGGAGAGTAGGAACGGAGGGCATTGCTGTGGGGAGGGCGGAGGAGAAATGCGACGCGACATGGCAGGCAGGGGAGGGGGCGGAGCGGGGGTGTGGGAGGAGTGCAGTGGAGTTACAAGCTACTTAAAAGTGAGTTAAAAGACAAATTCCATGTACTTCAGCACAATTGTCAGACAGTTCTCTTCCCAAAATCCTCTAACTTTGCAGGCAGAGAAAGAAACAAACACCAGTCTCCAGGATAAAATGAGCAGTAATTTGTAGGAAGAAATAAGCTAACGTTTGACCTCTGTATTTGAACGCACAGCACATATGAAATTATAACAATAAAAAAAAAGATTTAAAAGCAAATGTTCTTTGCCAACTCAAGCTCTCACCAGATAATAGCTTGCCCAGATAAAATCTGATTCACCAAAACAAGGGGGTGATTAGATTGTCATGCAACAGAACAGTGACACGGTAAGCGAGCCAAGACCCTTTGTGGGAGCGCTGAAATATTCTTCAGTGAAAGATGCAAATGTATGCATAGGCTGCGACTTACATCTCCTGCCACCTCAAGGCGCACGGGGGCGAATTCCAGCATTGACAGCCGTTCCTGCGAGTAATTTACATTTTTCTTTAGTGTTACACTTTACGATTGCTAAATTTCGAGAACAGATTCAACCAAAGCGCAGCTATTTAAATGAGACGTTTTCTTCAAATAGGAAATGCCGCATCAATGGTTCGAGCCAATTAGGAAGTGAAAATCCAGTCCTCTTTAAAAATGGAGAGGGAAAGGTTTGTGAGCGCTCGTTTAGCCGAGGTTATGGAAACTATAAAAAAAAATGTGACGATGAAAGAATGCTTTTAAGTAGGACCTTAAAGCATAATTCTGTGAACGGTATTCCTCTACCTTAGGCTTCTCTTCCGTTTATTAAAAATGATTTACCTACATGCCATTAATAAGTTAAAAAATGTTTTCCAAATGCAAATAAAAGCCACAGTATGGCTTTTGCAACCACAAGGCGCTGCGGCTAACTGGAGATCTGACCTGCATCCCTCGGAAGCAATTAAAAAGCAGCTCTGTGGGGGCTTACCGAGCTTTAAATCAGCAGCCCGGGAGAAGTTTGACAATGTGCATGCACCCAAAAAAAATAATAATAATAACATTCCATTCTTTGGCCGTACGTGGAAAAAATGCCATGTGGAAGTGGTTTCGAGTCCTCTCCTGGGTCGCGATTCAGCTCACAATCTCGGCAATAGACTGGAATGTGAATAAAACTGCCAGAAATGTGAGGTGATTTGCCTGGATGTTTGAAACCTTCTTGCTCTGTTGAAAATGTCTCTCTCTCTCTTATATAACATGCATTTACAGAGCGCCACTTTACCCCACAAGATCTCGCGTGCTGCTGTTGACAGATAACAGATGTTTACTGTTATCCGACTCGGTGGTACTTGACGTGTGGCGGGACTGGACTGCTAGCAAGCAGAATTTCAGTATTTGGGAATTATGCATGAAGGTGAGAAAAAATGAAAACGTACTTGAAAGAGCAAATTCAATGTAAGGGCACAAAGACAGGAGTTCGTAGAAGTAAGGAATGTAGAAATAATTGAGAATAGGAGTGCATAAAGGGAAGGAAGAAAATGAAAGCAACTATTTTTAGAAGCTCCGCATTCCGTGATTATGCATGGAGTAAAAGTTTTGAACGCGACATGGCAGGCAGGGGAGGGGGCGGAGCGGGGGTGTGGGAGGAGTGCGGGAACAGACGGGGAGGAGAGTAGGAGGAGGAGAGTAGAGGAGGCACGGCCTAGCGGCCGTGCAATCAAGAAGTGAGGGGGTGGAGTTAGGGGAGGCTGTGAGAGAGTAGGCAAGGCAGGCGGCTGGGGGCATGTGCACGCGCATTTAAGCTCAATGCGCATGCGCATTGAGCTTAAATTTCTCGTGCACTGCAAGGAATCGCCACGATTCCTTGCAAGTTGGGGATAAAGAGTGGATAAGCCACCATAGACTCGCAAGCTCGATGCGCATGCGCATCGACAGGCGAGACCTAAAAAGGGGGAAGTAGAGAGAAGTGATGGCCTGCAAATGTGGAATCTGTATATGTGTTGCTTGAGAGTGGTGCTCAATAGGTTAATATCAACTAAGGACATACTTTTTAGTTCATTTGCCAAAATCAAACTACGGAGGCAGTTAGGGAGACAACAAAGCCAGGTCACCTATTAGAAATGCCAAACCATTAACCTAATATGCATTTCTGAATTATAAGTGCAATCAAATACAGGTTTGCCTGAGCTGTTTATTCCCCATTGTCACTGTTTTGTAGTTGGGCAGGTATATCGTACTCTGCTAGGCACTTTATTTAGGCATGTTATGTGCTTTAGTTTGAGTGCACAGTTTCAAGATCTGTTTACTTACTGCTAATGCAAACAAGTGGGTGGTGCCGATTAGTTAAAAGCCTTCATTTCCAGCCGACCTCAAGGTTGCCTGGTATACTTGCATGTTCTTCATTTATTTAGTGGCCCTGCCACCTAATGAAATGCCTCCACTCTCTCCCTCAGTTTCCAGAGACAGCATTCTAATTGATAGGATAAATTCAGTAATATTCTTGCATGCTCAAGATAAACACTTGTATGACAGGCTATAAATATAGCTTTCAAGCACAGGCCCATGCTTCCTCTGCCCTGTCTTGGGATAGAGATGTGTCCCTTGGATTCTGAGCCCTCCACCTGTGACAAGAATAACCTGCACATCTTCACCTGGAAGCCAGAAGCACCTCTGATTTCCTTCCCTTTGAAGACAGCTTTCAACAATCATCAAACGCTGGAACCTGGTCAATAAACCGGCACCGCCATGCCCCCATCACCTTAACTTTAACCGTCTTTATGCTATAATGCTGCAGATGTTCCAGCCCATTACACAGACCTCAGGTAAGTGCACCAACCAGGCGCTTCTAATTTTAGTATCCCCTTTATCTTTAACGACACCCTAGCAATCAGAGTTTGTATAAGAAAGCCTTGGCTTAAGGAAAAGGACTACTTGTGTGAAATAACATGACATTAAGGACAGAAAGATTTCAGTATAATCTGAGCAGAGTCTAAAGGATAGGCACTTCGGATTCAGTGCAAAGCTCAGTTCTCAAGTGCCTGTCACATGGACTGTGATTCGTATTTGCTATGCATCATTTGGAACTTGCACCTCAGGCTCATTGTGAAGCATTCATGTATGGTAGTCTGAAGTGATTGTGTGCTTGCTGAAGAACACCTCTTGGGACTGAAGGAGTGCATCTTGCCTCTAGAACTTACGGGGTCCTGCTCAGAAGGATTAACACCCACCAACCGTCCAATGCATGGGAGCTAAAATGACACCAGTGGCCCTATTAAGTATAGGATGCACTGCCCCTGTTCGCACCATGACGCATCTCAAAGCAGGTGCACTGGGTGCAAACAGAGAAAGTGCACCCTATAACATTGAATGCGCTGCCCCCAGAGCTGCTGCAAACTCACGCTGCCCTGAGGGCAGTTCATTCAAGTGAAAAACAGAGCTGCTTTGAAGCAGCCGCTCTATTTCACTGTGCAGATGGCAACCCGCCTACACTTTTAAGAGGAGACTGACCTCCCCTTGCAGGAGGGTGCAGTTCGTGACTGCACCAGCCCTTAGGGGGAGATCTGGGAGGGGTGGGGGCCCTAAGATCCCCTGCCCCCCCCCCCCCTCAGGAGGTCTGCCATCAGGGGGGGTACGGACAGTGTGCGACCCAACAGCATGTTTGCCTCTGGGCCCAGGTCTATAATACAGCGCAGGCGAGGAGGCAAAGGGATTACCTTATTTGCATGGGGCCCCAACTCCATGCAAATGAGGGACCACCCTTCGGTGATAGAGCTGGTGCCATATGTATGCCAGTGCTATCTGTATTACAGAAAGGGCCACACAAGCATCTGTTGCCAGTTATATAATAACAAGGCGCCCTAGGGCTAGCAAAGCGGGTGCACATGCCCTTAGTGCCCGGGGGCATTTACCATAATACTGCCCCAGAAGCTTCACTCATTTGCGCCAACTCCCCTTCATCCCAAGGGATAGGCCCTGGTGCATGTAATCGCAAGGGGAGCTGGTGGAAGATATTTGCTTCCACAGAAGTCCTGGGAATTTAGGTGCACAGACTCTTGGTGTGACAAATTCATTCTAAAGGTCAGTTATTAAGAACCACACAATCTTAGTAAAAAGTAACGTGATCATCAAATGTTTTTGAGGAGGATTTGGTAAGTGCCTCCTGATCAAACATGCACACTGTTAAACAGAATTTACTCAAGGATTTCCTAATCATTAACCAGCCAACTTAAAAAAATATTGGGAACTATTCATAAAGAATGTAGTAAGTCTACACTTGCATCCAAATGTTGATTTAATACTTTCTAGGATTCTCAGACATTCACAGGAATCCACGTGCAAAGCTGCCCTATGAGCAGGTTACCATGTGGATTCCTGGAACGGTAACGTCATCTTCCCATCTGAACCCTACGCCTGTTGCGTGGAGTTCTCCAGAACAGAGAACTCTGCACAGCGGAATAAGAGCCCCTGTGCAAATGCTTATTTAATTTCTTTCTTATCCACAGAGAAAGTATTCTCCCTGTTGAGAACCCTCCCTCCTCTAAACCCACTGTCAAATATGGTAATAAGTTAGTAGTAAGCCATTCTCTCTCACCCTGTAAAGGGATTTTTGCTAGCTCTTGTATGAATTAAATTCCAGTCATTATTAGGGTGGCATGGGGAATGAGAAGAGTTTGCAAATGCCTACGAATGTTCTTGTTTGTGGGTGTTCATGAACTTCAAAGGCTAGCCATGATTTGGAACAGCACTTCATCTGACCTCATGAATGAGAGCACGGAGACCACCTCACCCATGGTGGAAATATTAGCACACATACACGAGTTTATACTTGGCAGGAATCCCCCGTGTGCATTTATGGAAGGTGTAAAACAGGTAAACTCAGTTGTAAACAAACATTTACTATCAAATTTACCTTTGTGAATAGTCTTTGCTTTTAGGTCTGGCACAGCCAAGATTTTTTGATTTTCCTACTTACAGGGGCTTTGAGCCAGCCCGTTCCTCCATTGGTTTGTTGCGTCTGTCCACTTTAGCTAGTAGCTAACTTCATTGTGAGTGACTGTCTGTGGATCTTCTTGTGAAAGAGCAGAAGGTACAGTGGTTCTCTTCAGTGCCAGGGACGTCTATGATAATTTGCACTTTTGAGACTACCATCAATATTTTGCAATTAGCCAATGATGTTTTGTATTGGTGAGGGCCCACAGCAGCTCGCCCACAAATAGGTTTTACAAAAAACATCAAAAAAACACCCACTCCATAGCAAAAAAGGTTGGCAGCAGATGCTACACATATTGGTTTGTTTAGTCTGGTACTAGGGTGAGGAAGGGATTCAAAACAGAGGTATTGAGAAAAGAATGGCCTTTTAAGAAGAACTTCCAAAAAATCAATTGGAGAAGTGTAGAGGAGATTATAGAATCACCCTCCAGAACTAGACTTGTAAACAATGGGATTCTATCAATGTGAGTGGTGACTAATTTTATATGATTATGTATATTTTCTAAACTCGTGGATACACTGCAATGTGAAAATTAGGCCTCTCTGCGGGTGGCAGAATGAGGGCACTGTGTGTTTTTAAAATACCCCTCACACACTATGAATCCCATAGTGCCATTTTCCCATCATTGGGGTCTTCCCGTCACTCTACGGGGCGGGGCGGGCTTCGACCTATGAGTGACGCGGGAGCACTTATATTTTTAACAATAGGCTATGTGATGTGATGAGGATAGTGATATGTGTTAGGGAGTGTGGGGACCTATTTACGTGAATGGTAGTGTAAAAAAAGGTAAAAATTCCCTGGCTAGTCGAAAAAATTAACTTTAATGGCTTCGCAAGCTGGGAACATTAAAATGGGGGTTCGTAAGTAGAATTACAAGTGTGGTCTACTTTGTCGACATGACATGTTTCATAGGCAGACCCCTCCTGCCTACTCATCAGGACCTCTGTTGATCCCTACAAAAATACTCAATTCTAAACTAAATGTTAAATGCCTATGGTGCCTATGTCATTGGTGTATTAATGAGTACAAAAAAACATTGTGCTGCGCTGGCTCCATACTTTGGTCTGTAGTTCTTGGGAAACCTCTACAGTCTCATCAATCATCCTACGCCCAAGGCTTGCAGCAGTTCCGGTCTTGAACCTGAACTACTGAGAATAATTAAACAAATGTACCCAGTGTGTCCCACAGAGGTATACACGAGAACTTTAACTGCATTTGCAACTTAGAAGAGACATTGAGGATTCTGTTAAGGAAGGTAAGGAGAACCAGCGGGGAGAGAGAAAAGATGGGACAGGGTCTCCATAGCCTAGGAGTCTAATAGGGGTGGCATCATTTAAGTGACCACAACTAATTTAAAAAGCTGCAACAGTAATCAGTATTCTCATAGCCGCTCTTCGCATTCTTTTCAGGACTAAAATGGAAAACAAGCATAGAGAGAAAAGAAGAATAAAGCAGTCAAAAGAGTAAAACAGGAGAGATATCAGCATAAAGAGGGAAGAGAAAGGTTCAGACTCAAACTAAATTTAAAAAGATGGCGGCAGCAGGATTTTCTAAGAACCATGCCCTATCAGTTATGGATACTTTTGGTGAACAAGACTTGGCCGAGAGCGTTCTGGATAGAGCAGCAGAAGTAGCAATAGTGCAAACTACTCTCCAGAGCTTTCTGGTAGCAAGTCCAACAGATGAGTTGATACAGATCGAGCTTCCAGATAACATTTAAATCCTCCTAAAAGAGTTTACAATCTGGATATACAGATTGATCGGGATATCCTGCACACAGCAGACTTCTGGCCACAAGAACATGACATACTGGCAGAAGAGGATTGGCCTCCCTGAGGGGAGGAAGTAATAAGAGTAGCCTTTCTCCCATAGTATATGAAGACGGAAGGGATATTTGCACCAATGAGTAGGCTATTGGACAAGCCCCGGCCTCATACAGAAACCAAGCAAGGTGGGATAAACATTCTATTCCACGTCATTCCTTTATGTAGTGAGCCCCAAGCACAGGCTCAATACCCCTTAAAGCCAGAAGCAAAGTATGATATAAAAGCAATACTAAACCAACTGCAATATCATGGCATAATGCATTGGCTTTCCGGTCCCGGTCTCAAAACCAGACGGATCCTATAGAATAGTTTTAGAATATAGAAACAAACACACACAAACATGCAAAGCAATATGTTCACATCATGGGTTTAAAGGCCAATAGCATACAGGAAAAGCAAAAAACAACCCAGAATATCTCCAACAGGTTCATCAGTCAGAATACAGCGCATGAAAGAGTATCTAGCCACCTTTAGTTTCAACGGTGTGTAGTACTCATTCAAACAATTGACTACGGGGTAAAAGAACAGCCCTAGTATATTCTCAGTATGCATAATGGAGATCTTACAACCAGAATCCAAGGCGTTATCATACATTGATATCTGTCTCACTGATGAGGATTTAGATGTGCACCTTCTAGAATACAATTAAATTAGCTTTACCAACTCTCTTCAATTAAGTTTTGTGCAATGGCACATTTTGAATGAAACATTCATTTGTGAGCCTTACAATCTGATAACGACATTGAAAACAGCAGCCAATAAAGCTCTACATACACATTAAGTAGTGTGAGGCTACACTAGCCTGTACTTTCACACACATATGTTTGTGCACTGAACGAAGTTCAGGAACCAATCGATGGGAAAGTCCAACTTTGTAGTGCTAGCTAACATGGGATCACCTGAAGAAATGAGTTTATTAGTCATTTGAAGAATACATTGTTTGGTGGTCTCCTCATGGCAGAAGGTAGAGCAGCAGTGCCCTCATGATGGTCTCTTCTATTTGAGTAGATTTCATGAAGAGCAATATTTACAGCTTGATACCTTGTGATGGGGAGTAGGGGGGGCAGATGACGATTAACAACGTTCAACACTGCATTGTAAACACACAAACTTGGGCCTAAATGGTGTAACTTGGTTATAACCTTGGTCTAACCTGTATGAAACGCCCTCAGCTAAAAGATGCAGCTCTAAAGAGCTCGTAACATGTTTCAAGCGAGACTGAGGGGAGAAGAAGCGCCATTGGCCATACTTACGATTGCCAGGATCATATGCACTGTACTCCGCCATAAACCCCTTGTCCGTAAATGACTCATCGGAGTGGAACTTGACTTCGAGGGAGGAGCTGCTACTGGTAAGTGCTAGAAATGAACGTTCACCACAATACCTAGGGGTAAAGAACACACCGGATTAGATCAGTGCAACTTGCCCTCTCCTGGATTGCTATGTCCAGTTCGAGGGACCATCTTTCAGTCAATCACCGCTCATGTACCGCTCAACTCAAAAGGACACCAGGAACATACTTCACGTTGTTGACTTCAACAAAATCCTTGGTGCATTGAGGGTCCAAGACATCAGGCTCTTTCAACCGAAACATTTTGAACTGGACTCGGACATAGAGATTAGAAGGCACCTGTACGAAATACAGAATGAACATATTAGCTCACTTACCAGTTCAGAGCTCCAATCAATGACTTGGGTTGCAAACTCAGCGATACAATAGACAATCTTTTCGATTTTGTTACCGTAAACTCCAACAGTCCTACTCTACTGTGGTCCCCATCCCCCTTCCATGGATAATGGTTTATACCCTGCAGCTCAAGCTCAGTTCATTCACATTGAACACAGGTACTGACCCTTGCCCATGTAGCTAAGAACCTTTTCATCAAGAAACTCAACCATACTCACCTAGATTTTCATACCCAATGTGTGTCACCTGGCACTTCTACCCTTTTCAGAGACTGTGAGTCTTCATCAAAAAAACACAGGTGCTGGTAATCCATAACACTGCGCTTCCACTCAAAACGTCAATCAGGTTCCATCCCTCGAATGAGAAACTGTGTTCATTCTGTACTCCCAGGTTTCACTGCCACCATGAGACCGGGTGCAGATGTCCTACCCGCTAATATCTGCATTATCAATCCCATCGTCCCACACATGGCTTCACCTGCCATAAAACCGGAAGTAAATTTCTACTGCAGCTGTTCTCTCACTGTGAACTACGAGAACATGCAAAATCTAAAACCTCCATTCTCACCATGAAAGCATGCTTTACCACTTCGGCTCCCCCCCCCCCCTTAACATCACGAGGCTATGCTTTGCACACAGTTTCCCACCCCACTGTGAAACTTGTAGCCCATGCCACACCCATGTCTCCACTGTAAAACTTTTGGCCAGCCTTTTTTTGGCCACATGCTCCTCTCCCATCACAAAAGTTAAAGGACACGTTTGCCTGCCCAACCTCCTCCCCACTGAAAAACCTGTAGCTAATGCACATCCCATGCTCCTCTCTTACAAAGAAACTTCGATGCAAAACTACCCTCCTCCACCACCCAAACTCTTTTCTTACCGTGAGAACCTAGGAGTCGTGCTCTATCCCCACCATGTTCTCACCCATCATAAAACCATGAGGCCAACTTTGAAACTCAATGATGTAATCCTACCTTGAAACCTACAGACCATGTGCTACTATATAAAATGCACCCATCTATGAAACCGATGGTTCCCTGCTTAGCCCCATAAACTCCACCCCAACCTGAAACCTGCATCGATTCTCAACTGCCCCGAAACACCCTCTCCAGTCATGAGACCAGCAGCCCATGACTTGCTCTTAATCTCTCATCCAACCATAAATATTGCTACTTATGTTTTCTTAAGCACTAGAAACCGTGGGCCATTAAAACCTCAGATCCATGCTGTACACCCCAGTGTACCGCCTTGTAATGCAGCCTTGTACCTACCCTCCATCCCACCATGAAACCTGACCATTCCATTAAAATCCTCACCAGTCTCATAATACTCTACTCCAAGAATAAAAGATGGCGGCTGTGCTTTCCATGAAGCTCCAGAACGCTGTGTAGTGCTCTCCTGGGTATCACCCAGCCATGAAGCCTGGGACCCCTGCTAAAGCCCATCATGAGATAATTGAGCTCTAGACACCATATCCCTTGGACACATGCAAGTCCATACTCTACTCCACCATAACATCTCAGCCCGGAAGCCCATACCCCACTTCCACATTCAGGCCCCACCATCATGCTGAGACCAGTTTTCTTCCACACTCCAGCGCCATATCACATGAAGCATGCGGCCAATGTAAATGTATGTAAATGTATTTGAGCTTATATAGCGCACAGCTACCCGCAGTGGGTGTCCCGGCGCTTGCTTAGGGAACCCGTCCTGGTATTCCCCTGTGAGATAGCCCCGGCAGGGTATCCGCACACCCTTAACCTTTTTCTCTACCTTCACTACCACACAGAGCATTCGTCTTTTAATCACACTTACGCAAAAGACTTATAGATAGAATGACCGAGCCAGGCAGCGTCTCACCTGAATAGTCCAAGTGCAGTCAATGTTGGGAGGGTAGAAGTCAGGATAGTGAGGAGAGGTGAAGTTCCCAGTCTGTGAGATCAGGGTCTGGCCACAGCCTACGGGACACACAGATTACGTATGAAGGATAACATTATAGGAGGAAGGAATAGGGTACATCTTCTGCTCTTTATGCATAGGAATACAGAACACAACCTTAAGGCCCCAACACAACAGAGAAAGAAGCATTTCCTCAGACTGCAGTAGAGTACATCGCTGCCCTTCCTACAACTCACTTAGATCCAGGATATTGAATGGAATTATAAAAGTGATGCTCTCTACCAAAATCATTTCAGAATTTTAAAAACCAGCCAGTGATTTACATCCTCAGCACCTCCAAAACAAGGTTAAAAGCGTAAAGCTGCAATTCAAGAACTCATAAAGTGAGGTTAGCATATTTAAATGGAAATACACTTTAAATCTAGTATTGATAAGGAGTGTTACAGATTCCACAGGCTGCCTTGCTCACCCGATTCCACATTTCACAACGCTTGTATCCTCACTTTGCCAAAAAAGCGACATTCTGCCATGGTTAATACAAGAGATTAGGATTAGAATAAGGACGAACAGTTTCTATTAAAATAGCCCACTTGGTTGAATGCCAAGGCAGAGCTACAGAGGCCCCTCAGATGTTTTTCTGGGGCCAAGGTCTGTAATTTCATGAGGGCCCCTTGCAGGTTCCCTCTAGCACACGAGGACCTAATTTGAGAGGAAAACAATGTCCTTGGACATGTTTCGAGGCAGCACCAGTTTGTGGTGTCGCTTAGTAGTGACTGCGGATACCAGTCTCATCACGAGCCCCTCACAAAAGCTGGCTACGTCTGCTTTTGTGATACATAAATATATTTAGCTGCGGAAGCCCGAATCCCAGCAAAGAGCAGGGCCTGGAGCAACATTGACTACACAGACCTCCCCCCACCCCCTTCCCTCCCATTGGGCTGCCCAGGAGTTTCTAATGAGTGTTTTGTTGGAGGATAGTGATTTTGCTTGTGGTGGTTTTGAATCTTCCAGTAGTGAACAGGATGTAGTGTACGTTCTTAAATAAGTGTGATTTCCTGCCTGTGGAGCTGTATACAGCAGCTCTGAAAGTTATACTTCATGCTGGTGACTATTTTCCAAAAGCTTTGAAATGTTAGACACATAAAAATTGTACACATTTTAAATGAGGTTATAGCCATGAGAAATATAAAGAAAATGAAAGAGTTGCTCAAGATTGAGAGTGGCCAAAGGTACCTAGATGGGCTCAGAGAGAGGAGTCTGGATGTGATGGCAATGAACTTTATCACAGTTAACAAGGAAATTTCTCTGAGAGATTCTGTTGGATGTTCAGTGTAAGTTAACAAACACTGGGAAAGCTATTAGATCTGCCCTATGCAAGAGGTTTTGTCAATGTCTTTTAGCCACCTATGTTGTACACCAGTGTGACTGCTGTTCAGCATGGCTAATTGTCAGTGGAGTGGGGTAGACTGGAGTGCAGTATATTAGGGTAGATTGAAATACGGTAGGTTGGGGGTAGAGTGGCGTGCATAGAATGGGGAGGAATGGGTGGATTTAGGAAATGTTGGGTAAATTGGAATGGGGTAGATTGGGTGGATTATAGGAGGATAGATTTGAATAGAGTGGGGGTAGATTAGTGTCGTTTAGCGGGGTAGAGTGGAGTGGGGTAGACTGGAGTCAGTGGGTTAGACTGGTGTAGGATGTAGTGGGGAAGAATGAGGTGGAATGGGGAAGAGTGGGATAGATTGGACAGAATATAGTAAGGTAGGTTGAGTGGAGGTAGATAGGGGTAGTTTGAAGTACAGTGGATTGGAGTGGGGTAGACTGGGTTCAGTGGGGTAGATTGAATTGGGGGATGGGGTGGAGCAGGGTAGACTAGGGTGGAACAAGGTAGACTGGGATGAAGCAGGATAGATTGCTGGCAAGTAGATTGCAGTTGGGTAGAGTGGAGTGGGGTAGAGCGGGTGCATTACAGTAAGGTAGATTGGAATGAAGTTGGGTAGATTGCAGTGAAATGTGGTAAGGTAGACTGAGGTAATTTGGAGTGGGACAGATTGGGTTCAGCCGGTGATGAAGGAGCAGATCCAGTCCAGGGCAGTTCCCTGTATGCCGGCGTCATGGAGTCCGGCAGTGAAAGTGCCGTGGGAGACTGTCGAAGGCTGCAGATGGGTAGGCCCAGTAGGATGAGGGCTGGTGGGTGGCCCTGGTTGAGTAGGGTGTGGATGTCGTCCGTGGTGATATGGAGGGCAGTCTCGGTGCTGTGATTGCTGCGGAATCCGAATTGGGAAGAGTTGAGGATGGAGTAGTCTTCATTGAAGTCCGTGAGCTGGCTGTTGACTATCTTCTCTGTGATTTTAGCCGGGAAGGGGAGGAGAAAAATGGGTCTGTAGTTTTTGAGGTCTGGTGGGTCTGCGGAGTGCTTCTGGAGGAGAGGCTGGACTTCTGTGCGTTTCCAGCCATCAGGGAATGTCCCGGATTCGAAAGTGGTGCTGATGGGGAGTCGTAGCTTTGTTGCTATAGCACATCCCAGTACGGTCACCAAGCTGTCCACTAACAGCAGAGTGCTATACTACCTACTGATCCTGGTCTTGGAGGCCATAATTGGCTGCTCCATGAACTACCTCTCAAGCCCTTAAGCATTACGCTCCAAATGAAACTTGTGCCCTGCCAACAAAACATTCACATCACCATGTGCTGCATCCAAGTTACACTCCATTCAAATATTACAACTCCTAACTGGCTGATATCTGCTCAGTTTTAGAAAGTGCTCAAGGAAAACCTTATCTAACAGTCATAAGTTGTTTTATCTGACTGTAGCCTCTGTAGTTCTATAAATATGTATGCAAGTTGAGCATGTATTTTTGTTCAACAATCACCAGTACCTCTTTGTATTCCATTCAAACCTGCTGCGTGGTACTGAAGATATGAACAGAATTTCTTGTTGAAATGCTTTAAACGGGCAATAACATATTATGCATTTTCAAGTGACTGACTACCGGTCTATATGTTGGGACTCGAAATATACAACTATAGGCCTTTTTAGCTAGTATTAAGAAGTAGAAACCTCCCTTTTAGAACTTCGTTATGCAGTATGAATTATGGGTTGGAGTTTGGCGGGGGATTATATATTGACCGATGAATCCATAGATCAAGGGGCCAGGTTAGGGATGCATCAGTAGACAGGCTAGCTGAACATCAAAAGGAGTATCTGCTGGGTACAAATGTCTGTAAATGTAAATTGATACTTGTATAGTGCACTACTCACCCGCAAGGGTCTCAAGGCGCTTGTACGAATACCGCTGTGGAACCCGTCCTGGCTCTCCCTGTGAGGCATCCACTCCTGGGCACCCCCAGGGTGAAGGCCAGGCATCCTTAGCGTTGTGGGGGCCGTTGTGGAGATTAAGCAAGCTATTGCCCAGAGTGGGACTCTATGATTAGAATAGGCACCGAGGCGAGAATTATCAGGTCCGTGGAATTTTTGAGTCCAAGACCCGCCGAGGCGGGGAATTGAACCCTGGTCCCGGGCTAGACCTCTGCATCAGGGTCTGCGGCTCTAACCATTGAGCCACACTTCTCCACTATGTCTAAAGCCCTTCTAGTTTGGAGGCATAATCACTTGACTTCTAGTCCTATGGACTCATTGAATATTCCATCAGGGACACCCATGACCCGGAAAATCATGTGAAGGCTAGGCCCAGTGCAGTTCTGATGAGGATTTGAGGAGTAAAGAGGTTCTAAATGTTCATGACACACAGGCTTCCCAGAAGAAGGCAACTGTGGAACAGCTTCCTGAGAGGGGGCCACTTCAGAAAAATATATAGTAAGCTATTTGGATGAGGTTAGTACTTTCCTCACGGTAACCTTGGGGATGCAGCACTTAATTGTTCCCTCCACCTCTTCAGATACAGGACCTCAGGTGAACAACAAATACTAATTGTTATAAAGCATGCACTTCTCTAGAATTTCCCAGTCTGCTGGTCTGCTAAAGACCTGAGCCTTTAAGATTCAAAGGAGCTGGAAAACTGTTGATTCTTATAATGTATGTGTCCATAGATTTTGTATGTAGTGTTACTTGTATAGTGCCAACACAGAAGGTAGCAATGTTGAGTCGAACAATGGAACGTAGGTCAAGGGTACCAAATTAATTGCTTGCAAAGAGGCAGATAAAATTAAGTTCTACTGTGTACGGCCAATGCTCCTGGAAGAGATGTGTCTGCTATTTCTGAATTGCAGGAGGTTCAGAGCAGTTCCAAAGTCCACCGGGTTGTTGTCCTAGATTCAAGTGGGGACAGCTGGAGGAATTGAATCTTTGGTTGTTGAGATTTGTTGGTCATCAAGAGGAAATGAGTCTTTGCCTGGTTAAGCTTTATTTGATTCTGGGATGAGCTGTACTTTATACCAGTTTCTGGATTAGCTCATGGCGTTTTTGCGACAAAATTTCACCAGTGGAGGGTACTCTGCACTGATGTGGAGAGACGTTGTACATTAATGGACCTTCAGGTTGCTGTCTGCAATTATGGATCTGAGGGTTCCATGTAGAAGCTTAAGATTTTGGAATAGTGTATGGAACCTTTATGTTCTCTAGAGGAGAAATGGAGTTTCCGGGAGCTTGTGTGTACTCAACAAAAGATTGTTCTTGCAGATCTGCTCCAGAGACCACTGGGTTGAAACAACTTTTTGGATGATTTTTGTCTAGTAAACTATAGGCCGGACGGGGTAAATGCAAAAGGTTTCTTGACTGAGGAAGGAGTTAATGTGGTGAATTGTGGGGAGGACATTTTCTTGACTAAATTTAATGATGCTGGTAGAGTTTCATCTTGGTTGCAGGTGGCCTTCAGCAAGTCAAGATGTTGTTTGCCTTGCAATAAAAAGTCAAAGGCGGTCTACATGTGGGTGTGGTGTTGGTAGCTGGGAGATGGTGAAGATGTCCGTTTCATGTTGTCAATGAGGTATCCGATCCAGTTGATCTTCACAGTTAAGCTATTGATTCAATTTCTAAACAGATGGACTGCAGGGGCCTGGGGGTGTGTTCTTTTTTGAGGCAAGCTGTACCTCCAAAAAGCATACAAAACCAAATTTCCAACAATCTGGAAGATTCCTTGGCCTGGCTGGTGGCCACAGAGGATGCTTCTCCATTGTGTAGAACTGACAAACATATTACATGGAAACAGAAGGTAGTCCATGCAGCAATAGGATTTGATATTTCCTTTCATGCACATGTAGTACACTCATTGCTGCATGACTATCAAATGGCAGTGTCGGTCTGGAGGGCATACCATAATGTGGTCATTATAATGAATGAAAAACAGACCCAGTTTCAATATGAAATTTCCTTCAACTTTCTAGGAGGCTCACCACTAACTTTAGTTTACGCTGTGCCAGTTGTCCATTTGGTCTCCTCACATAGTAGAGAAAGGTCAAATAGAAGACTATGCATCTCAGATTACCCATTTCAGGCTTGTAAAACAAGATGTACATGGTTCTAAGTGGTCAGTGGCCTTCTGACAAGGGCCTTGCTCTTCATCATGGAGTACCCTTCTCACAGGCCACAATCTTAGAAAAGAATACACAAAGACGAAAAAAGAGCCAGTTTTCTAAAAAAGGCTACAGGGTAAAAAGTAAAATGGATCCCATGAATAAAAATCTTAGACATCTTTTCTTCGATATCCACCAACGGCAAAAATATTCCTCTGGTGCTCTGTGTAAGTGCCTCCTCTGGTTGTCAGAGCTTTCATCTTACCTCTGCCTCATGTAAGACGAGCTTCAAAATAAAAAGGGAGACAGATGTGCCAGCAAGAATGTACCTCCCAATCACAGCTGATGTGATACCTAGAGACCAAGCAACCACGGCACAGACAGAACTTTCGAAGCAACTCTGCAACAGAAGGTAGCATCCCCAACATCCAATACCTTCCAACACCCCTGCTGGATGTCCAACCTTAAGAAGCAAATAGTAATTTTGGAAGCGGTGGTCCACCGCTACCCAGCTCATCCAAAAACTTTCACCATCTTGATGGCTCTAAGCTGCTGCTGGTGATCTTATTTGGTGCCTGTGATCTCTCCAGCAAGACACACTGGGATGTTTCACATGATGTGACCGAATGATGAGGTACCCCTTTTTCCCATGGTGCGCGTTACCCTTTTATCCTTTACAGAGAAAATCAGCAACTCACGGACTCTGTAGTGCTCTTAATACTCTAATCTGCTTTCACATTTTTGAAGAGTAGGGAATTGAGACTGGGGACAAAGTGAGATGCCCAGGAGCACACAAATGATGAGACAAGTAACTCCAGTTTAAAATACTGATCTACATTATCAGATTCCTCTGGATACCTGTGAAATTGGTAGATGTCAGATTCTATATTTTACGATGTGGACTAGCCCAACAATCCTCTACCCCAGCAGGTGTTCAAATGGAAGAGTCCACTCACTTTTCTTAAAAAATAGATGGAATACACGTTTCAAATCACGTTTGCGAAGGTTACTTGCCCACCTCCACCAGGCAAGAGTTAGATGCAAGCATTCACTCACTTATCTTAGGAACCTGTGAGAACTGCACTTGGAATCCAGGAGCAGAACCACTACTGTCAGTGACCAAGGTCATCAGAGCTACGCTCCCCGAAGACATCACCGCCAGTAGATTGGATGGAGGCCGGTTACCGCATTTCCTGAAGAAAATAGGGAGAAACATCAGGCTATGGTATCACTGTCCAGCTATAAGGAGACAGTGGGGAGCAGGAGAAAGTAGGATGAAGGAGAGTAGGCAAACTCTAATGGGCACAGAATGTCAGAAATTACTCTATCAACATAGAATTGTGTCGAGATCCCTGAACAGAGGACCGGTCCCAGGAATAAGGAGTGATAATGTGCTGTTTGTAGGCATCACCTCTGTGTTAACAGCTGCAGAAGCATCAAGTATTGAAGGAGCAGGGGTGGTGCAGTTGCGGGTAAAGAGTATTCGTTGCACATTAGGAGCTTCAAAATTGTTTAAATGGTGGGAATGTGGTGACCTGGCAGAGCATTAAAATTCTAGCGGGTGTAAGGAAACTGCACTCACTCAGTAATTATTCTTTTCCTCTCTGGAGCTAGTGAGTCAAATATGTCGACAAATTCATCACGACAGCTATCCTCGATGTTGAAGGTGGGGAAGGTCAGGCGGATAACATTGCCTCGGTCAGCGCGGAGCAGGTACTGGCAGCGGGCATTAGGTGGGTACCCAGATGGGAAGCCAGGTGAGGAGAACGTGGTGGACTGGCCAATGGGCCCTGCCCGGTAGCTGAAGAAACAGGAGCCTGGAAGGGAAGGAAGTAGAAACGTTAAGACAGGTAAGCATGCCCTCAAACTAGAGGAGTGTGAGCTGGTACCACATGCCTGGGAGGACAATCAAAATGGCTCACACAGCATAGACAAATCAGGACCTCACATGGACGCACTACAATTTATTTAATAGGACATCACAACAAATCTACATACCATCTCTGGGCTCTTTCACGTTCCGAGGGTCGGCAGCTGAAAAACACAGAGGTACATTTCAGAATTTCAGATCGTATTCATTATATAAGAGGTGAAAATCTGACCACCAAAGGCTGAGGTGAGAAGAGGAGAATGGTGTCCTGTAGCTCATGTAAAATGAGATCGGATGGAAAGGAGGTTTTAGTCCTAGGCATGTCTAGGAAATTGTTGACAGACCTGTAACCAGGACATGTACTCAGAAAGCCTACAGCTTCAGCCACTCAGAGAAGAGCAGAACCTCCATGAGGCAGAGTAGGGGGTGGAGAAGGTAGGCAGAACATGAACTACATGACTACAAGACAGTGAAGGTGACCTGGGACACAGCCCAGACAACTGTGATGGAGAGGAGAGATGTAGTCTTGTGCCAGAAGGCTAGTGGCAGTTCAGTCTCACCTCAGATGTGGAGAAGGAGGAATGAGCCCCCCTATCAGAGGAAATTGAAGTAGAGAATTCACCTAAGGGAGTAGAGCGTGATGAAAAGTAGGACAGGCCTGTCATTGTTGCTGATTCACCAGAGAATAGTAGTTGCAAACAGGCAGGACTCACCCCAGAGAGAAACCGTGGAAGATTCGCCAACTCCTGCCACAAGGGACAGCAGAGGAATATTAATCTCCAGGAGATTGCTGTCCCCTGGAGATGAGACCTACACGGCGGAGGACTCACCCCAAGATGGAACAGAACATGCTTTAACAGTACACCAGCAGAGAGCAGCAGTGGAGGAGTGGAGGACTCACCGCTAGTGTCCCAAGCAGGGAACTTTTTCCAGACAGCAGTCAAGAACTCAGAACCCAAATGTCCCCACCTCCAAACCCCCAAATCTGACAACAGTTGAGTATCCACCACCAGGTCGCCTAAGAAAGCCAAGGAAGTGCTAGAGAACTCACCAGAGAGGGCTATGTCAGAGACACGCAGGGTCTCCTGCGAGATGGTACGAGTTGGAGTGCGGGTGGTACGCCGCAGGTTCCCATTGATGGCGGACTCGGTGAAGAGCGGCAGGGCACTGGAGTTGGCGTTGGGGACCACAAAGCGGATCCAGCAGTAGGCAATAGTGCTCCCTTCACTGAGGGCAAGAGAGCGACGTCAGTTATGAAAATAAGGATGAGAATGTCAACACCTTATACTCCCATAGACACAAGATCTCAAAGTGTTTGTTTTCCAGTTATATGGAAATGCCCCTCCCTAAGGTAAAAATGTCATTAGGTCAAAATATTATTCTCTTTGGAATGATGTTCCGGCTGACACTTGACGAAGCCAGGCTGTTGAGGACACACCCTAAGGGACCAGTCATGAGGACTCAGCACTAAGGCTGATCAGCAGACCAGAGGACATCACACGCAACTGACTGAGAAGATGAAAATACAGATGGCAAGGGTTTGCAGAAAGGAAATGCTTCATGGACATAAGCAGAACCTTGGATATAGAAGATCTGATCCCATGATCCCATGTACAGGCTGGCCATTAACGAGACATCACGGGAAAGCTCGCCAAGCTTACAAACTGAGAAATAATCATTTATATCATTAAAGAAAACAACCATTTTCCATATTTTCAAGTGATCAAGTGAGGATGTATGTAAGATGATAGGAGTTGCGTGCAATTAATAGAGCGGGTTAGCAATTGGAAATAAAAGAAGGGTGAGTAAATAGGATGGAAGAGAAGGTTGGATAATGTAAGACAGCAAGGAGAGGGTAGCGAGTTTCAAAGCTTTATTCGACATTTGTCATAAAAGCATCCATCCTAACCCTATTACAATAAATACTATAGCTAAAAATACTTTTTTAAAACACATATTAAACAATGACAGTCGAATACTATACATGAATAAAAATGTGTCCTTAATTCATAAAAGTTATTAAAAAACATTTCAAATGGCAATGCATCTGGGACATGGCAACCATATTTCATTTTGTTACATTTAGCAATAAAGTGCGAGTGCGGATTACCCAGGCAAGAAATTTTGCTACAGCAACTACAAATGGAGTGGAGCAGTCAGATTCTAATATTCTAAGTGCTGTCGATTGGCTGCGGGTGCCGATGTTTAAGCAAACTGGCTTTAGCCATTTGCGCCTAGGGCTGGTATATAATGGGCAGCAAAACAGCAGATGGGAGATGTGCTCTATTTGATCCTTACAATGATAACAATGTTCATCCCGCGGTGGGGACCAATGCTTCTTGAAAGCATTCACTGGAAGTGTTCCAACGCGAAATTGGAAATATAGTTTCCTGTCATGTGGGCGTTCAATTATGTCCCAGTATGCTTCACCTGACGGAAACATTTTTATGTCCAAAAAGCGGGATGACAAATTTGGTGCAGATCCTTTGCAATACATTGTTAAATACACCATCTCCCAATACAATTCTTTCAATTTTGTTTTCGATGGAAAACTAGCCACATCCCTGTTACCCCATAGGTGTTCCAGTTTTAACTTTACAAGTAGGCCCGCAGTTCTTTTAACCATACAATACAATGAAAGCGATCACACTTGACAACATCTGACAAGACTGTAGCATAGTGGCTTAGCTCTGGGGTCACCATCAAACGCCTCCAATATAACAGTAGCCGTAGCCATACCCTCAATATTTTTTCTGCCAAGGTCCAATTTTAGTGGGATTATGGGTGTGCTTTGTGGGGCCGTTACAAGCCCTCGCAAGAATCTATTTTCTGCCCGCCCCAACTCTCCTAGATTTGAAAACCCCCAGAGTTCGGAACCATATAAGCAGGCGCTCAATACTTTCATATTATAAATTTCAAGGGCACAATTTATTGGTTTTGTCAGCGAGGCTCTATGTTTTAGGGCGACTACGCCTGCAAGCTGGCTAAACTTCATTACTGCCGTATTGATGTGCGATTTCCATTTCATATCGCCCTGCAAAATAATGCCTAGATAGGAAAAAGCATCAACTTTCTCAAGCGGGGTGCCTTTGTACGTTATTACACCTTTGAAAGTGGACTGCTGGTTAAGGCACATGAATTTAGTCTTGGTGGTATTCAATTCAAGGCCCCTACTGTCGCAAAATTCACCAAAGGCATTAACCACTTTTTGGAGACCGCTCGGTGTTCGTGAAAGTAGGAGCGTGTCGTCAGCAAACATTAGGACGGGGACGTGAGAACCTGCTATAATTGGGGCGTCGCTTGGAGATTTCTTTAGATAATCAACAATACCATTTATGTAAATAGAAAATAGTGTTGGGGCCAGGACACACCCTTGCCTTACCCCTCGCTCCACCGGGAAGGGCTCAGTTACTTCTCCCTGCTTGCCCCACCTAATTTTGGCAAAGTTGTTTTCATGGAGGCGCACTAGCAGGGTGAGGAGTTCCTGGCTTAAGCCTACATCAGCCACGGTCTGCCACAGTTTTTCTCTTGGGACCAAGTCGAAAGCAGCTTTTAAATCCACAAAGACAGCATACAATGTGCCCTTTTTTAATGTGACATTTCTCCAATAGATGGCTATGAAGTAAAAAACTTGGTCAACACTGCTAGTCAAGGGGCGAAACCCTGCTTGATAGGATGACAGTATGTTTTTTTTCATCAATCCATTGTTGCAGTTTGTTCTGGACAAAGCGCCCCATACGTTTTTGTGCTGTATCAATGAGACTGATGGGTCTATAGTTTTTAGCCAGGGTTTTGTCGCCTTTTTTAAATATAGGGATGATTTCCGCTCCCTGCCATGAAGCGGGCACTTCCCCTCCCATAGCCACTGCATTAGCCAACCATTTAAAATAAGTACACCAGGAGTTGCGGTCAGATAGGAACACATCTGCCGGGATTCCGTCCATACCCGGGGCTTTTCCCCCTGCTACACAATCCAAGGCCGTGCTAACATCTTTTTCATTAAATATTTGGTGTTTGAAAAAGACGGCTGGAGGGGGGGGTCAGAAGTATGTGCTGGGTTTCGGGCATACTGCGGTTGGAAAAACTCAGTCCATTTATTTTTAGCAACATAGTTTTGTGGTTGCGCGGCTGTCCCTCCCCTGTCCCATTTTACTGTGGCCCAAAATAACTTGGAATCCTTGGCTGCGCAAGCCTGTTTCAGTTCGCGCCAGCATTCCTCGTCCCAACGTTTTTCGGCTTGTTTTTGGGTCTGTCTATAACTATCTCTCGTCTTCCTAACTGCTATGGCATTGCCCGTTCTCAATTCAGTGCTTAGGTTAAGTCGTGCCAATCTACAACTCTTGTCATACCATCCTTGTCTTGGTTGTTCTCTTTTGACTCTGTTTGAATCTACTGTTTTAATTAAGAAGCTTTGGAGTTTGCAGAAGAGGTTTTTATGAACCTCCATCATGTAGTCCTGGAAGTTAGGCTTCCCATAGTGGGACTTGATGTTATTTACTTTGTCTATCACTATTTTTTTGAGGACCTCTAGTTTTGCTACATCTTCCATCAGCATTCTCCATTTCAGGTGGCGCTGATTGTTTGAACATACAACATCTTGAGTCACCCGTTCATTTTTATTGGTATGTTCTATGGTCTCGTGATAGGAATAAAAGGTCATGCACAGGGGATTATGATCGCTTTCCAATCTTACTTCCACAACCATGTCTATCAATTTGTTCCAAGCCCTTACATCTATTAAGAAATAATCTATTCTACTTGCTGCACGGCCGTCGTCAAACGTATTGTTCCCTTTTAGATCAGAGTGCGAGCGCCCATTTACCGCTCTCAGTCCTCTTGCTAAGCAGAGACTTTTTAGCTGAATTGCCACAGCACTCCATTTTTTAATGGCAGGCACCTCCAACTGGGGTATTCCCCACTTGGTGTCCTCCTCCTCAGACAGAATCCTATCCTCTTCACCCAAGGGTTCAAAGGGTGCATTAAAATCCCCACCCACGATAATGTGAGATTGAGGTGTTAACATTTCAATATTCTGTTCTAGAATAGTTACTACCTCTGAGAATTTACCGCCACCCACCCCCCTGGCATAAACATTAAACAGGGCAAGTTCTTGGCCATTATCCCATCTAACGTCAAGTGCTAGAATGTCATTAGATGGTACAGATCTTTGCGTTATTAAGCAGTTCAGCGACTGGCGGATCCAAATTAATAGGCCTCCAGAGGGGCGTCCTAAGCGATTTCTAGTTGCTGGTATGTGGAAGTTTAAATACCCCTGGCGAAAAACTGGGTTTAGTGACCAAGTTTCTTGTAACATGATAATGTCATGTTGGTCAATGAAATCAACCCATTCTGGTGTAGCTATCTTATTTGCTACGCCTGCTATATTACATGAGATGAGGGTCAGAGATTATGTTTCTCGATATGGTATTGTCTGGCCCTTCTCCACATTTACATCAGGGTCAGCAATTATTATTTTTCCAACCTCCAATGCTGCCTCACTCCCTGCCGCTTCCCTTTTTCTATTTATACCCTCTGGTTCTTTATCTAGCTCTCCAGAATTTAAGATTAGAGATTCCCTGTATCCTATTGTCTGCTTATTAGATTGTGTGCATGCCATGTTATCTGCCGTTCCATTGCTTTGCATTCTCTGTGGTTTGGGTGACAAATATTTACACCTTGCGAGTCAATCGCATTCGTTTAGGTTGGATAAAGCCGAAAAACGGTTTTCCAGATTCAACCCCCAATCACAGATAGGACCATCCCTAGCCCTTCTATTTCCCACAACTGACCACTTAGTCCTTAGTATGCTTGGCTTCGCCACGAGTCCTCTTCTGCTATAGAGAGGGTAGCTGTGTCAGTTGTAGGATTGGGATTGGCATAGAAAACAAAAGTAGCTAAGGTTATTATATGGGACTAAACTAAGAATAAATAAGCAATGTGCATATTAAAATAAAGTGGGAAAGTTCTGATTTGTTTTTCATGTCATAAGTGGACTTTCAATGCATTTTTAAATAGGTTTGGGGCAGAGATAGCACTGATGTCAGGAAGGTACACTGCACATGGCCCAGGTGGTGACAAGACCAAAAGGTATAGGCAGTACAAGGTGGCATGTGTGTGACAATGATTTAGTCGGGGGATGACAGGTGTGAAGCGAGTGTGGATTGAGGCAGTATATTGTACAAGTAATGGATTCGCAAAGTGTCTCCCGAAAAACCTTGTACGAATGCTTCATGCAACTGCACACATACCACGTTAGACCTAGTTCAAAGAGTCCTGGGGCAATCTGAGGTCCCTAGGACCACAATATAATAATTTGAGTCATTCATTACTGGTGTCCTAGAGCCAGCTTTCTACTGGACATTAACTGGGTTACCAAACACTCTTTTCTAGCACCTCCCTGCAAGGCTAAGGAGATTGTACTTTGTAAAAGGAAAATATGAGACGGCACTCCTTGTGTAGTCTATTGTGAAAGTTCTACCAGATCAGTTATGGATGTGCATGGGGCATTAATTTAAACAGGATACGGGTCCAAAACCTTTTATCTGGGTGCGTGGGGGGCATACACGTTAAAAATACTAAATGGGAAGGGAAACAGACACCTGTCTTTCCCCTACAGTCCTGAGAGAGGATTTAAATAACCTAGTTTTTGTTGCAGACTGCGATTACTCCATTGCGCTTAACGTGCCTGGAGAGGAAAAGGTAGGACCCACCCAGTATTTCCTAAGTTGGGTTGGTCATTTCTCCAAAATGTGTTTCTTGTAACAGAACTACAGCTGCTTTCCGTTTTGGATAGGCGAGACAATAATCTCTGCCTTTTTATAGGAGACCCCAATTCAAATGCCATGAAATTACTCTTAACATAATTCTCTCATTTTCATCGGAATTCAAATTAAACTCAATATCTTAGTCTTTGGTTCTCTTATTCATTAAAATAATCTGTTTCCATCAATAGGAAAGGGGTTCTTGCATCCCATGACGTCTCGCTGAAATACTTTATTTTATCCTGGTGACGGAGGTTGGATACTCAAAATGATCTTGGTATCAATAGTCCTATTCGATCACTCCAACATGCCATTAAATATTCCTGGACTTTATTTTAAAATATAGATTCTACCCTCTGAGCTCTTATAGAAAAACAATAAAACCTGCATTTCTCTCCTGAAACTTAAACATCCTGGGCAATATAGAGGGGTTAATTTTCCAGACTTCTGCTCTTATCACTCTTCTTTTTTTTCTGAAACAATCCTCCTTTCTTATTGCTAAAGGTGATTCAGTAGCCTCATCTGTATGGGTGGATCTTGAGATTTCTGTTAAATACCCCTTTTCTTTTAGAGAGTTTTTTATCGTTTACACAGAAACCTCCTTCTATATCCCGCCCCATCCAAAAAAATGGCTTGTAAACTTCTACGCCCTATAGTCATATCAACTCTGCTGGATAGTGATCAATTTCTTCACTCGTCCATGTAGTTCAACACAAACATTGAGATCAATAAAAGAGCTGTTTTCTTGAAGTCTTGGCATGAGAGGTGTGTGCTCTGGGTCCACCAACTACCCGAGAAGGACTCCCACTTATCCTATACTTCAGCTCAATCACGTTTTTCTCTTACTTCCTTTTAAAAGACCAAATCGATCTCTTTAATATCTGCAATTTCCACAGTACTTTCCTAATTTTCTTCCACTCGTATACCTGAGAATGGCGTTCCTCACTTATCACCAAACTGGTTATCCTTCACTTTCACATCAGATATTTATCAAATCCTCCTCACTCCTCTGGATAACCGTAATAAGACAGAAGTTGAACTACAATGGGAAAAAGATTTAGATTTCTTCTTTCCCATTTCCCTATGAAATAAGATTTTGCTTAAATTACAAAGTCCTCTAGCACAGCCAATACCACTCAAACTTTATTTACAATTGTCTTTTGATCACCTCAGTTTAATCCAGGTCACCCTACCTCTAGTTGTTCATGTAATATGTTATGTTATGTTATGCGTTTTTATTTGGCGCACAGATGCTCCAGCTAAGGAGCGTCCTGGCGCCCGACAAGGCAGCTGCACAACACAACTAAACAATAAACAAACATAAGTATACAACTAAGGAAATAAAAACGTTTTCACCGCGCGGCGAAAGGAAAGCAAATTGCTCATAGCGCGAATTGCCGGGGGCATATCCATTTCTCTGACCTAAAACATATGCTGCTTGAATGTCCTCACACTTTTAAATTTTGAATTAGGGTATGGAAACAGATAAACATTTTATTCCCATGTTCGCTTTTATTTAAAAAATACATATTTTTTTAGAAGTCTGATGACTGGTCCTATTCTTCAGGAAAGGTTCATATTCTAGATTTATTTATTGCAGTTCCCTTCCAGCAAATCACTAAATCCTGGAAGGATTCCTCTAATATCCCATTTCACTTCTGGTGGTATCGTATGTGTTTTAACCACAGACTTGACAGAGTACAGATCAATCCTCTTTCACTTGCAATTAAAAAGCATATCCTCTGGTCACCAGTGACGACTTTTCTAGACTCTTCTATTCAACCTGTTAATTTAAATAGACCACGAATTGAGGAAGCACCCAAACTCTTGACTTCGTATTATTGAGAATTTCACTGTTAATGTATGCATACTGTTAATATTCAGCCAGTTGAGACAGCTCTTCTTTTAAGTCTTACCATTATATGCAATGAAGTTAATTTGTGTAATGATATAACATTCCTGTGTAAACATTCATTTCATATGTTTTCCCTCTTTATACTTTCCTCATTTTCTTTTTTTTGTTTTAGCAATCTCTAGTTAAACGAGATTTATGGAGTACAATGAATGATGCATTCATATTATTGTGAATATTTAGCAAATATTTTCTTTAAACCTAAAAAAGGTATAGATGTGCATCTCATCCCAGGCAAAAGGCCAAATCCTTCTGAGAGGTAGATTAAGGTTGAGGGAGAAAATGGAGCTGATGGTGCTTGGAAAGGGGACTGCAAGCAAACAAGAGAGTGAGGAATCCGACAATCGTAACCACAGGATCCCGTAGCCATTAACAGTTAGACACTTGGAAGGGGAATGTGACAACTTGTTTAGGATTTGAAAAGCCAGCCAGGTTTTTACTAGGCTACTGGACTTTAGTGACCAGAGTCCCAAGTGAATGCTTTAGCACTTGGCACTCAAGGCAGAGCATTCAAAGGCATACTCATGGAGGCATCAAGGGCTTAAAAAAAAAAATACTTTATTCTACACACACAAATATAAATGAACACTGAGAAAGGAAAGTAATATAGAGTTTACACAATTAGCATACCTCTACCTAAGCCAAAGGTTTTCCTCATCAATGTACCACTCCGGATCGGCTTTAACAACGCATTTTCATACTAAACCATCCCAACTTGGACAGTGTTTTCCTGACGCACAGAAGTCATCTTCTCCACACTGCTGCGAGAGGCTCTAGTTAGCACTGCTCAATGAGAATCCTTGGCACCGCACAGTATGTATTCTTGGTTGGCCCTATCAGTCATCTGCTTCCTTCAAATTGGGCGAAAACCCTGCAATCAGATCCTGTATGCTCCTCTGCATGCCAGGTGTGCCTTCGATAGGAGCTCTCCCAAGATCGGCTCCAGGCAGAGCCTGTATTCGGCCTATTATCCCCAGACTGGTACAGCCATATCATCAGTCACCCAACTTCAGAAGGAGGAATGCCCCGGTTACTTACTGGTAATCTTCATTACTCCGAGTATAGTTATGTGGCGAGGAAGACTTACGAGGAGGTCATGGGTGGGGATGTGAATACCCAACAGAAACCAAGAGGCCCTACTCTCCAATGAAACAGAAAACCAGCTCCCTAGCTGCTGCAGCATTACTTCAAGGATGCTCCTTGGTGGAAGGGACTGGGAATCGCGCAGTGCATCCTCATCTGCCAGAGTAAAGAAAGGATATTCCTCCCCTGCTATAGTTGCCACCTCTAAGGAAGGTGCTGCAAACCTTTGAACTGTGGAACCAGGTTTGAATCCAAACCTTGGTTTAACATCCCAGGATTCTGGGTAAAGCACTTATTCTCCCCATGTCTAACTAAAAAAAGAAAGAAATAATTGTAACAGATTGTTGCTTGTTTATTTTTTTTAAAGGCGATTTAATGCACTCTGTCTATGTTCTATAAGAATTGAAAGGAAAGAAAAATAAAAGAGGTCTGCCTGCAGGTGGAAACAAATCCTCAGCAGCCTTACCTAAGGAGTCCATTTCATAAAGCCATTCAAAACGTACAAATAAATTCCTGTATCAATACAGTAAAGAACTACGCACACCCTACCTACTGCATGTAGGGTGAACGAAAACACACACACACGCGCACCTCACCCCCCACCACCACCACCACCACCACCACACACACATACACCCATTCAATGGAGCAAACAGGCCTGTCTCTCAGACTTATCAATGGGGCCACCAGAGCCCGGTGAGAGGATAGTAGTCACACTCAAAATGATGGACGCATTTCAGTAGTCCAAATAGACCATAGAGCCACATTCTGGGTCCCACACGATAACACGAGATCCTTAAATGAACATGCACAATTGTCATGTTTATGGAGTTGAAAAATCCTGCAGAGACATAACCTGGCTTTTCTAGTAATCTATCTGAACAGGGGCACGTGGTCCCCCCGAGCCATTCTAAGTACATTTCCAACAGGATGTGGTGCAAAGGTGCAGACTTCAAGGCCAATAGAGACATGCCAAGCTTTGCCCAAAGCCCACCTCCATGTTGTGTTACCATAAACACGTTAAAGCAGATTTCCCTGCAGCACCCAGACAAAAAAAGGACCTGAGCTCCTAGACATCCTGCACCACCACCATGATGCACACACACCATTCACTAGTAACTAGTAACTAATAAAATATTTTAAACAGGCGACACAGACGGAGACAGTAAAGAAACCTGTCCTATCACAACAAATGTTTGCTCGACCACCAGCTCAACAGAATCGCCATCTTTAAGTCTCAGCAGAAGAATGTGGATTTACGTTTCAGCTCTTTTGGAAAAATCCTTGTAAAGTGCTCCATCACTTTTAAGGGTTTCATAATAAACCTCATAATGGATCAAAGAAATTAAAAAAAAAAAATGAATCCCAACACATTAGCAGAATAGTAAGCCAAAGTTGGAAAGAGGTGTGTTTAAGAGACTACCAGATCTTCTAGCAAAGAGAAACTGTATTAAATTACCACATATTCCCACCCAGTTGGCCCTGGACGGCCTGGTTGCAATGGGGAAACATTTCATGAAAGTCAGAAGGATGTGAGATTCCAGACCACCACACAAGTCCATGCACCCCCAAGTCCCAGGACTCCCCATGCCCCAAAAATCAATGTCTCACCTGAAGGCAGTAATTGCTGAATGATCGAAATACCCTCTCAGGTCTGCGGCTCCAATGTACGTAGAGTTCAGCTAGGAAACAAACAGAGGAGATGAGGGAGCAAGAAAGAGGAGCTGGAGGAAGTCATAAGCAACAGGAAGGGGAAGTAAGAGATGGGGAGTGCTGGAGGTCCGGAGAGATCAGTGGATTGAGAGGGAGCAAAAGAAAGTGAGCGCTTGGTGGGGGTGGGTTGTCCATGAGGGAGCAAAAGATGGGGAAGCAGAGTACAAGATGGCACGAGAGACCCGATCGGGCAAGGAGTGGAGGGGGTGGGCGGGGTTTATGCCATGAGGAGGATACTAGGACCTTGTATCCTGCTCTATGTCATGCACACTCTGCAGCACTTCTTGATTGGACATCAGATGAGGGGAACAGCAGCAGGCTCTTCAGATTAGGGCAGGGCATGGACAGCATGGGAAGAGACAAGTAAAAGCAGAACAAATATATCAAACCAGGCACAAAGAATAGCTTGGCAACATGCCGCTAGTCATCTGTTCACATAGCGTCCACAGCCAATGGAGACAAGGGTTGTGCAGCAAGCCCATCTTCAGATTTACCTCCAACAAAAGCAGCGGGCGACAATAGCTGGCCAGCCTTGCAGGAGCGAATAATAGAGGTGAACAGGGACAGTGATGCAGTAGAAGGCTGTACTCCTACTATTGAAGAGCCCTGGTGGGGCCAAAGGCATGACCACCACTAGCAGTCTGTGTAAACCAATTCTGGTGTGGGGGCAAGGACACCTGAATTCTGCCCAGGGAAGGTCACTTGTGCCAAACGGCAATTTGCCCAGTGGGGTGCAGGGAGGCTGAGAGGCAGGACAGACACTGGACAGTGGAGCTTCAGAAAGGACTGGTTCCCACAGTGCATTGAGATGCAAGAAGGGCCAATGGTTGTGCCTGGTTAAGAGACCGCGAGCAGGCAGGGCATGCACATGGCTTTGCTAGGGAATCGCCGACATCTTGAAATGGACTGCCACATCAACAAAAAGAACAAACAACATTTTGCACGAATGCAAATATATATTGTTACGTTTAGATGTGCGAGAAGGAATCTAATAGGTGTTACATGTAACCAGGGCACATAGGGATGTCTCAATGCAAGACTAACTGGCGAGTGCTGCTCCCATATTTACCTTTGTAAAAGGGAAGATCAGAAATTGATACATGTATCCTTCCGACAAGGAGACGTCTAATAGGTTAATAGCTCACATCCGGTCATTGGCATGGCCTGGGACAGCATTAGGAAAGCCACGTATATTTCCAAGAAGGTTACAAGATTTGCATCAATATGGCCATCATAGGGAAAATAGTATACGGGAGAAATCCGATCAGAAAGAGAGGATAGGAGGGAGGGAAAAGATTGTGCATGGAAGAAAAACGTGAGCGAGCGAGTAAACGAAGGAGGTGGGAGAAGTATAGAGTAGTGAGTTCCAAAGCCTCTTAGACTAGGGAGAAGAGAGACCAAGCGTAAAGGGTACAAGTCTGCAAAGAACACAGGCAAGTGTCACAAAACCCACACTCGTCTACATGACCGCTACAAGAGGAGGTGGCAAAGGGGGTGTCGGAGTAAAAACAAAAATGGGATTTGCTAAAGGGTAGACTGACCAGTGTAGAGAAGACGGGGAGCATTGCAGGGTCCACCGACTGCACAGGGCATGGATAAACCAGAGAGCATATTTCAGGGGGAGGGACAGAGGATTGCAGGTGTCCTTGCGACCACAGACAAACACAAGGAAGTTCCATGGTTAATCAGAAGCTCCATGGAAAGCAAGCAGTAGTGGGGTAAGGAGATACTTCAATTCAGCAGAGACATGTTACATTTTGGGGGTCTGTGGTTGTCCCACTGCCCATTATGGTCTCTCACCAGCTGTTGCAGGGCATCGACCAGCTCCTTGAATCGTGTGGATGTTGGGTCCTCCAGATCCGTCGAGTAATCCAAGTTTGCAAGGGTCATGCGTCCACTGTACGCCAGGATGGTACTATCCGGAGCTGCCATACCGCTCTCATTCTTCGTACTGCTTGGGCGCTTAACTAGGACAGAAGCAAAATGTATGTTTAGAAGACTAGAAGATCTGATGGGCCTGGTCAGTTCTCACCAGGACTGACCAGAGCTCTTGCCAGAATAGTTGAGAGAAGTCTAGCTTACATCTGTGAGGATGGTGCCTGCAAACTGTTGGTTAGAACGTTGATCAAAAAGTCTATCCTGGATCATCAATGAAGGGCCTGAGCTCTTTACAAGACTGGATTCCAACTATGGTCAGAGTTCCATCTAAGATCTACTTCAGCAGTGGATCAGTGTGCTCCACCCCCAGATGGAAGATGTGCAGATATGGGAGGGCTGGAGTGCAGGGACCCCATGAGTTTCGAAAGAATGCGTGGAAGGCATTACCCAACAGTATGGAACCCGCAAGGTCACCACTGGGTTCACAGGTAGGGCGGTTCACCCGTTTACATGGAGACGACAAAGAACAAACCCAGGGACTGAAACACTTGGCAACCCAAGGAAAGGGAGCAACAATGAACAACCCTGGTAGGCCGAAGTGCTGCCTGTATGCAACATTTTGGCACAAACCATGATTTGATCTCAGTAGGAGACAGCTCGTCCATGTAGACCAAGGCCGATTAGAAGAGCAGGACTGTGCGCCTGTGATATGCGTTGGTGGTGGTTGTGTGGGTGCTCCATTTTGACCCCAAAATGTGACCCCATGTTAACCAGGTAGGATGAAGTCAGAAGGCTGGGACCCCTCAGGGATTCATTTTGGAGGGGTGGTGGGGAGGGTTGAGCAAAACACCCTTCCAGACGCGCCTTAAGGATGACCATCGAGGCAATGTGCTTCTGCAATGGGGTTTGAATACAAATTAAAAAAATAATCATGAATACTTTTAAGAATCAAAATAGGTTTATTGGTTAGAAAAAAACAGAACTCTGCAACAAATGCTTCTAAATGGCCGTTTTAAAAGGAAAATAAACACTTTAAAAACCAAACTTTGTACTGCTGTGGTCATGTCATCATATTAAAAATGGATATACAAATTTCATAGAACACCGAAAAAGGATATATGAATTTTAATTATCAATGTAGTCAATATTTCAAGAGAAAGACAAAAAAGTTTAAATACAGAATAATTACATCTTGTTCCTCATTATTAAATGGAGTCGAGTGTGCAAACTTTTAAATGATTGCTATCCCCATGGGAGGGAAGTTTGTCCAGGGTAGACTTCTATTTCACTGGTGGGACAGGTGTACAGAGAAACCCAGGGCTAAAGGAACACAGTCTGAACTCCATCTCTCCCACCCTAAGAGGGGGAAGGCCTTCCACCTTAAGGATGAACCTTAGCGTATAGCTGAGAGCACACCGCCTACTATGTGTTCCATTGTTCACCAGTAAAGTAATGATCCTTCAGAAATGTATTGGTTTCCAACAGGAATTCCCTCCCAGTCTACCCCTGAGGGAGCTCATGATGGCCTGGATTTCATAGTATGATAGATACCCCACAACTGCCTTCAAATGCCACAATCATCAAAAAGGATGAGAATTATCCAACGTTCCCACTGGTTCACCAGGAGTTACACACTTACAGGCAAAGTACCAAACTAGGAAGCCGACCACACCAGCCAGGATGAGCACGAGCAGGACCGCGATGAAGACCCTGAAAAGGATCTTGCTGCGAGAGCGGCCTCCGTTGTCCTTTCCTGGATCGAGGAATGCCACAGACTCCTGGCGCCCATTTCCTGCCTGCAATAGAAACAGAAGACAGACAGAAAACGGTTACATTCTAGCTGAACCTAGTACAGTGCACTCTACAGCCGGAACCTAACATTTGCAACAGAACGTTAGTCAGAGGACCTGTTTATGCAAATCTGCTAAGAAGCAGATCATAAGATAGGTCACCTTACCACTAGAACTTAATAAGGTTCACATTATGGCCAGAACCAAAGACATCCTGAAACACCAACAGAACACAAAACCATGTACCCAGTCACAAGAACTTGACACGAACACCAAAACCTTACTTCAGTGCAGCTTTGCTCAAGAAACTAAACAGTGGGGGCTTTGTTACTAGAGGCTAAAACACTGCTCAGTACAGACAAAACCTAATAGGGTGCAGGTCTCTGCCAGTACCCGGCATATTCCTAGTAGACCCTTCTTCAACCTTTGGTCAGAAAGTCCCTCAGGACAATGTGTTTTCTTTTACCTCTGATCAGAGACATTTCTTACCCAGTAGATTTTCAGCAAACAGGGATGTGCCTTGTATTTTTTTCTGTTATTGCTCCCACTTTCAGATATCCAAACTGTTACACTAGAAGTACCAGGGAGATCACTTTTTCATTGAGGGAGGAGTTTAACAGAACCCAAGGGGGGAAATAAAGTAAACAGCATTGCAGGTACCCTTTCAGAAGGGCATGGCGATTGACTTAAAATGGAGGTCTCATTGAGAAGTGTGATGGTACTGCTGACTTTTCTGGTCATTGAATGCCATGGAGTTGCCTGTCAAACCTCTTCCAACACCCGCATTCTCAAAGACTCCATTTCCTCCCTCCGATGGGTCTCGGTCTGTTTCAGGGGTCCTAATTTTCAAAACCCAGGCACAACCCAGTAATGGGAACCTTTGACCCCCTGAAACCACAGGGCTCAACAATACAGTCATTAAAAGCAAAAAACATTAACATTAGAGAATCATTTGGACCACTGGGTGGCAGAAGGAATTAAATATTTGCTTTGTAGAAGACTGCTTTTACTGATTGGTTGAACTCCATAGCAAGAAATAAGTGTTTGTCTGCTAAGGGATGGTTGTGGCTAGACATGGACATACACTAAATGTTATTTGCGTTATACTGCATCAGAGTTCTTTGCCCATGACCACCTACCAGATCAGGTCTGGAGGGCTTGACACAAGCGGGTCAAGACCCAGTTATAAGCACCGACATGTTCAGCATTGCAATAGCGAGATAGGTAAACAACGGTCTTTCACTTGAGAACTTACCAGTATCCATTCACTGCCCAAGAATACAGTGAAAAGTCCAGACAACAAGTCGCTTCATCAAAACCAAGGAAGTTCCAGCCCGCACCAGAGGAAGATGGGGGTTACTGATGGAATCTACTAGAGCGCTGCTTACCACCAATATTCAATACGTAGCGCACTGTCGGCAGCACCCAGTATCGCATCTTACACAGGTATCTAGATTGCAACTGGTTTGGGAGTGAATCCATAATCCCTGGGCAGATGCTCTTCTAAGTCCAGAAATCACTGGGGAGTTCCTTTTGAAGTTTGTGCTCCTAGCTGGACTACATACCTGTTGTATAGTTGACCTGCTTAAAAACAGTTTAATAAGCCAGAAACATCCGATTAACGGGCAATTCTGGTCTATATTGAGTAGCAGACGCATAGGTTAGGCACATGGTATGGAGTGGGCGGGGCTGTGTGGAGGCAAGAATGGGAGGTGCAGTGGGGTGGACTGGGAGGGGCAGAGAGAGATGAAAAGGTACACTGGGTGAAGTATTGTGACAGTGTAGAGTGAGCGGGGCAGGGACATGTGCCCATGAGCACAGAAAAGCTACAGGAACTGCACTGACAGATGGGCTAGGGCAGAGACAGTGGGTCAATAGCACAAGCGGGGTGGGGTGGGGGAGGGAGATCAATTAGATAGGGAACATTAGTGAAAGAAGAGCCGAGTCTCAGGTCCCAAGTCAGTGAGTTAGTCTTTGAAATCCAACTAACCATTCTAGAAAAGGGAGTTAAAACGAATTTCTGTTTTGTGGTACAAACTTACTTTTTTTTCGTGTGTGTGGTTATTTGTTTTACCTTCAAATTCATGACCCCTAAAAAACTTGTAGCTGCACCAGAATGGATCAAGTTTTCATTATACCAGTGTAGTCTGATAATTTCAGACAATGTTGTACTTCAGGTAGAACGAAGTTTACAGATATTTCTTGGAGGTGCAGTAAAAAAAAAAAATATATATATATACGCAGCTTCATGTAGCAACTACCAGGAATGGTTCATTGGCCTGCAGGGGATTATTGAGGCACAGTGAAAACACCGGCAGCCACAGGGCCACATCAGTTCCATTTCTCAACCTGAATGTCATGTCTTGGGACTTCCAGGATGAGAGAATCAGAAGGAGTGTGGTGCAACCAAACAAGGCAAGCAGCTGTTGCACAAGAGCCTGTGCAGAAGCGCGAGACGTGGCCTCTTATTTTTAAAAAACGCTCTGGCTTGTGAAAGTAAAGTTTATGGTAATGTGAAGCATCACAAGTAAATATCACAGGAATAGACAAGTATTTGTCCGAGGGCGAAGTAGGTTAAAAAGGTCAGCGACAGTTGCACTGTCAAGCCAGACCTAAAACAATCGATGCATAAAATGCAGCAGGATAGCATAATTTAGACTCCGATTTGTAGAATGGTTTGTTGACCGAAAGGCAACTCTACCCCTAGCATTTCAGTCTGATGCAACCACCTAATCAGTATTAACACATGTTCCTACTTGTGAGCGGAGAACCAAGTTATCCGGAGAAATTGGTTCTCTTTTCAGTTTAGTCAGGTGATCAAGTATTTGTCCCTATGCCAGAAATGTATTCCATGCAATGTGTACCGGTTGCTACTTATGGGGCAGGAGTCTGGGGCGCCAGGGACATATCAGAGCTTCAAACAGAAGAAAACCGCCTCTGTCGTAAGCTCCCTTCTGTTCCTCCTCCTACATCACACTTTATTTGCCATAATGAGCTGGGATTAAGCTATATTTACAATCTAGCTCAAATGTGTCCCCCACTCCTTCCCCTTGCTATGGCTGTCAATCTGAAAAAAATGAAGAAGCGATGTTAAGAAGAACATTAAAAGAGTGCTTAGCTTGTGAAAAAGGACTTGACATCCCGCGGCTTGCATTTGTAGACTTTTTTTAACCAATATTGGCCTTTGTATGCATGTCTATATAAGATTGGTGTGCCCCTGCTTATTTTTTTTAATGCACTGTATATATTGTACACTTTTATGATGACATTTTTTATCGAATAAAGTAACAGAGAATATTGGCCTTTATCAACCATTCACAGACGTCGAAACTTGTGTAACAATGAGTAGGAAGAGAGTTCGATTTCTATTTTTAAATTATGCTCGGGAGAAAAAATTAGGCATAGAATTAACAAAGAGCTCAATTTCGGTTTAGCTTCACTTGAACATGACAATACCCGTAGTAATTATTTGCATGGCGAGAGAGGACGATAGGAATGCTCTTTGTGGAGGCACAATATAATATTTCCTTGTTTTCTTTTAGGTTTTCAACATATCCTTGAATCACTTGTGCGCCCTTGCAATAACATTTTTAAACAGTCACTGATGCATTTGATCTTTTTTGGGGCGGTTTTTATCAAAAATATACCAAAAAGATTGTAATGCCCTTGTTCAAATCTGAAAACTTGAAGCACTGTATTCAGTGTTTGCTCTAGAAGCAACTTCATGATGATGAAATATGCTTCAATGCGAGCTCTTTTTTTAGGGCCAATGTACGCTCCAGACCAGGGGTCTTCCAACTTTTCGGTAAATAAGGAGCTACTTCCGTTCAATGAAAATCATGCTGAGCTGCTAATAGTGTTGCAAAAGGTCACAATAGACGAGATTACTTTAGTGCCCACCATGTGCAAGATTACCAGCAGTTGTCCCATGGCAAGATCAGTAATATGTCTTCCCTGCACAGCATACTTGCATCACTCAAATCTCAGCTTTAAATTTACATTGGAAATTCAATCACTTTTCGCCAAACATCTGCTTCTGAGTTGTGAAAATCTACACATTTTCATCTCGAATACTTGGTTTTCAGTTTTGGTACACATATATTACAACCAGACCTTGTCGCCCGCTAAATGCTAACAAAACTGAAATTATGCTCTTCGGAAAAGCCAAAAACTCTGGACTCCTGATTGGTGGCCCTCGGGACGACACCCACTCGTAAGTCTGTGGTAAAAAAAACATGTGGGAGGGGGTTTCTTTAAAATCGGGCACTCACCATGAAAGAGCAGGTTGGGACAACTGCAGGAACTTGCTTTCACATGCTGCGCCTATTGCGGAGGGCTTTTTCTTTCCTCCCTCATTCTACGAGGAAGACTTTGATTCATGCTCTCGTCATCAGTCGTCTAGATTATTGCAAAGCTTTATTGGCTTCCATCAATGAGACAAGCATTCATAAACTTCAAGTGGTCCAGAACACCACAGCTGGTCTACAACTGACCTACCACCAAATTACCTTCTTCTACCCTCTTCATTGATTGCCAATTCATAAAAGAATCATTTTTAAAATCTGCTGTCTGACACATAAATCCTTAAATGGGAATGGCCCAAGCTATCTGTCTGACAAGCTTTGCTAATGGTTAAAGAGAAAAGATGCACTCCCTGGTAATCTTTGTGTTGAACATATGTAGTCCTTTTTCATTTCTCAATGGCGTGCAAAGCCTGCTTTGCTCTCGTCTCTAAACGCTGTTTGCAATGTACTGAAACCACTATGAACCTGCGGTACGATTCATTCAGGCTGCACAGCCGAACTCTGGGGTTTGAATCAAATGAATCAATTGCGATATATTTACTCTTTCTTTCTTCATAGGTAAACTGACCGTTTTCCATTTTTAATCCTACTTTCATCCTCAATTCATTTTACTCAATGTTTTACGATGCATGTTTGTTCATAAAAAAGCGCAGGAATCCGAGGTAGGTTCCACATGCCAAGATTTTATTTTGGTAGCCCAATGCATTTCAAGAACTTACATTCTCTTCGTCAGGGGCATCTATAAACACAAAATGGATATTTTTAGCTAAGATGTTTCACTATGTGAAATACTTAATAGCACTTCAGTAACCGTAACAAGATTATTCAGTTCGATAGTACTTCAGCAACTGTAACATAATTAATCAGTTATGCATCAACAACATATTCACCAGCCTGCTGGAAAGTATTCTAACCCACGTTTAGAACCATTTGAAAACTCTAGGGTTTCTTCATCAATAGTGCTTCATTTTTCTTATTTTGAGTTCAATTAGAAGTTTATTGAAATGAACATATATTGGTATTACAAAAAACAGAGTGAATACAGCATCAATAATATGGATAAGAAATTAGGACATCATAAAAAGTATCATGAGATAAAGTAGGGAAGAGGGGAAAAAGAAAAAGGAAAATAAAACGAAGATGAATTTTAACATACTTCTAAACGTGAACTATTCTGCTCTTACCATGGTTTGCAAATCCCCGTGTTTATTAAAATGAGAGTCTCCTCCCTATTCGGCTTGTAACCGTGTTCTGGTACAAAGTGAAGTTTTTGAGAATTCGTAGCTTTCTCTCTTATAATCCCATGACTGGTAAATGACTAATTATTCTCTTCAGGTGAGTGAGACTAGTTCTACTCGGAAACTAAAAACGGACTTCTACCCTTCCCATTCACTAGTCATTTACATGGCACTTCAATTCCCAAAATTCTGTGCAATGTCTTCTCCACTCGTTTTCCATCTACGGAGCTCACAATGTTGTGCTAATATTTTCAGTACTTTATGAATAATCTTTTAAAACAGTCTTTAATGTTCTGAATATCTTCTTGAATCTGTTGGCAATCCATATTTAAGTTCTTATGTTCGTGAACTGGCAAGGTAACGAACCGCAGTCCTGTGCTCATTCTCCGTGCAATAATTCTGTTTGGATGTAGTTCAAGTCGCATGTTTCTATTAAATTCTTATTTAGATGAGGTCTTCGTGGGTGCAATCTCGTGGTGAGACGAACGTATCAAACTAATGGTTAAAGAGAAAAGATGCACTCCCTGGTAATCCTTGTGTTGAACGTGGGTTAGAATACTTTCGAGCAGGCTGGTGAATATGTTGTTGATGCATAACTGATTAATTATGTTACAGTTGCTGAAGTACTATCGAACTGAATAATCTTGTTACGGTTACTGAAGTGCTATTAAGTATTTCACATAGTGAAACATCTTAGCTAAAAATATCCATTTTGTGTTTATAGATGCCCCTGACGAAGAGAATTTAAGTTCTTGAAATGCATTGGGCTACCAAAATAAAATCATGGCATGTGGAACCTACCTCGGATTCCTGCGCTTTTTTATGAACAAACATGCATCGTAAAACATTGAGTAAAATGAATTGAGGATGAAAGTAGGATTAAAAATGGAAAACGGTCAGTTTACCTATGAAGAAAGAAAGAGTAAATATATCGCAATTGATTCAAACCCCAGAGTTCGGCTGTGCAGCCTGAATGAATCGTACCGCAGGTTCATAGTGGTTTCAGTGACAAGCTTTGCTCTCATCCGCCAGGTCATTGAGATCCAGTGAAAAAGCCCTGATTATTGTTCCTCGAATAAGAAAGTCTCGTTCAGGAGGCAGGTCTTTTTTTCCCCATTTGGCTCCTCTGTACTGGAATAAGCTTCTGCTCTACCTACGTCATTGGACAGATCATTTACAATTTAGGACATTTCCTGAGATAGAGCGGTTTATGACATAGTTAGCGGAGACTCGGTCTGTGATGCTGGGCTGCGCCGAGATACCCCTCCCCGGGTGATTTGTGCGAGTTACAAATTAAAATAACCTAACATTGGTAGGCTGGGCTACACATAGGAGAGGTACTTCCAAGTAGCTGAAGAGCTACCATTAGCTCACGAGCTACACGTTGGAGAAGCCTGCTCCAGACTATCCAAGTGCCCTGACTAAACAGTTTTCTTTGTTTAGTTCAGACACGCATGGTTGCAACATTTAAGAGCGCAACAGCTAAGGAAGAGTGAAATATGGGGGTTCTCTCAGAGTTCACTTGATGATACAAATCAAATACAAAAAATATATAGAAGTGGTGCACACAAAGGAGGAATGTCCACCCTTCAATCACAAATAGGAAACCTATGCAGGATCCTATACATATTCTTATAAATCCAAGTAGCACACACTGTTAGCATGAATGTTGAGTTTGGAATCACAATAAAATCTTTTCATCTTTTCAATGTTTAATTTAGAAAAACCTATATTGTTATTTTCCTTTAGCATTTTGTAGCCCTGACGAAGTCGATAACCTCGACGAAACACGTGTCGGCAACTGGGATGAATCAGCTTTGTGAGCCAGCAAAATAAATGACCTGTGGAGTCCAAGAATTTACATTGACGTGTAGAGTTCGAAATTTAAATGAATGTACTTACTGAAGAGTTTCATTGCGATTACAAACTGAACATTTACACCATCAGTGTGAGCCAGTTGGCGTTATAAGTTTAAGAGTACAATACAAGAGTGTAGGCTTACTCTAGTGTACTGTCAGTGTGCTGAAGCATACAGCATTTTAATTAGGCATCTCTCTCTGGATGTTTTTTTTAGGTTGCATAAGATCACCTTAACTGTGAGCAAATGGGTATTTTTAAAATGGGTTTCTGGTCTTGTGGTTTTATGGGTTTTACTTTTTTACACTGCACTCTTAGGACTGCATTAGCAGCCGAATAAAGATGATTTGAAGTCTCTGATTATAATATTATATTACAATGTAAATAAAGCCTTAATGTCTTGTAATATTGCATGCCAACATCGTGTTACAATGCATTTTTTTCTCTAGTTTGTAAAGATTTTTGTGTATCTTCTTGCAACGGCAAATTCTCTCTCGAGCGCGAATTGCACATACCATAAAATAGAATAAACTGCTTTAACGTCGGCAAAGACGTGGTCGATGCAATGCGAGACCTTAAAATCAATTTAATAAAAAATAAACAAAAAAAGATAGACACAGCAGACGGGCTACAAAACATGCCTTTGCAAATCAGACAGACTTGAAACCACATGATATAGTCTTGTTCGGCGTATTTACTTTCGGAAAACCTGTTTGACAGGTCGATCCACTGAAGTAGCTAGTATTTTATTGCAGGATGGAGGACACGAACATGGAACGGGTTCACGGGGATGATGAGGGTGGATAAGGAAGTAAGATAGCGCCTTCCCGACACATAGGACATCCAGTGGTCATAAGGCTGACAGAGCCTTTCTTCTTGGTACAAGGACAGGTGGCGAGGCATGAGGGGGCTGACAATCTCAGATTCGGTTCTCATTTTGGAAAAACAGCAGGACAGCACATGACTTGGGGTATCACCAGAAACCGAGGACTCGGAAAACCTCCAAGATTTCAACCACTCATACCTTCACCCAGCTCCTCAGGGAGTACTTCCTTGTATAAGAAGGGGTACTGGGTTCCAATATTTGAAGTGCGACACTGGCGGTGCTAAAAACCAGGAATGGCAAATACCAAGGCTGCATAATCTTAATTCCACCTCATGCCGTCTTCAGGCACCACCCTACACTCCCGCCCTTTAGATCACTCTCACTTGCCTCGGTGCTATCTCCCTTTGCCACTTTTTTCCATCAGACCTACTCTCCCTTTTTGCTGCCTTTTTCTTCTTGGTCAAAGTCCGATGCTGAAAAATAGGTCCCAGCTCCAAAACTTGAGTGCTGGTGGTCGAGTACCGGTGGCCCACGAGCCCAAATTAAGGACACAGAATTGAGGACTGGAGGGTCCATACAAGACGACAATCGCTAATGAGAGAGCGCTAAGCCAAAGAAAAGTTTGTAGGGGTGCATCATATTCACCAGTAGTCAGCACCCACATATATAGAGGACTTATTAATCATGTTTAAATGTAACGTAGGCTAAGAATTAATGTGTTAGAAAATGCTTAGAGTAACGCAATGAGTTTTGAAAAGCCTTAGGCCATATTAATCTAGAAATGTCGTTTGCAGTGAAGAATTACACTAATTAAGAGATGTTTTATAGATTGATATTATATTAGTTGCTGTATTAAAATTCATTTGTATTCCTTTTAACGTGATAGAATTGTTTTAAGCTAGAGAATGTATTTCGCTTTGAGGATGAAGGCCTAAAGAACGGAAAACTATGGCTCATGTTAGAATGTGATTCACATAAACGTGCAGAGGCCTAGTCCATGAAAAGCGAGTAGGCCGGATTGAAAATGTTTTGCTTGACAATAAACCATAGAAATGTTTTTAAGAAAGCTGCTTTTAGTTAAAGTTAAATGGCAACATTATGAAATGTTGAGCCGAGTCACGTGTGTTCCTTTGCAGGTGCCGGACAAGTATAGATTGTAGAAGAAGGGCCCATTGTGAATGAGTGTTAGAATGGTAGACCCAGACATGGAGGAGTGACTGGGGAATTTAAGGAAGCATCTTGAAGAAAAGAAGAGTCTGGGAATCAAGGACGTCTCAACGGACAAGGATGGAGCGGTGCCATGATGGAAACTTTCTACAACCCAACACATTCGAGAGGGGCGTACCTTAGGGCGTGTCATCCGTATTGTGGGGTTTTGTATTAGGGACAGCACCCGGTGGGGAAGGCAGAGCAGATGAGCGAGAGAGTGAAGGGAAGCGGTTGATCAGGCAGAGTTTGCGATGAGGGAGCGGAACTTAGACCAAGTCTGAAGAAAGTGAGTGTACTTCTTTGGAAGTCACCACGGCTGACACCTTTTGTTAGGAGGGAACCTTGTTGAGTAGGGATGTCACTTAGCATAGAGTAGGGACAGATTAACCGAGTAGGGACAGATTAACCTGACTTTATTCCTTTTTCCAATGCCTACTAAAACACAGGTCATAGCAATTCTTGTTAGCCTGATGATTTTGGAACTGATCCTTGTATTGTTTCTAAGTCGACTGAGACTTTTCCGTAGGATTATGTTTGTATTAGTGCCTGTTTATCTACTGAATCTTTTGCTGAGGTGTTTATATACCCAATTGTTTTTGGCTTTGTAATACATTTTTGAACTTAGTCCTTAGTCAGTGGTTCTTTGGGAAAACTATGGGAGTGCATTGAAATGTAGTGACTACTTGTTCAGATAGATTGCCTTCTACACTCTATGACAGGTAAAAAGGTCTAGTCGACCTGTGACGGGATTCTAGATAATGATATTCTGGTTCTAGAGGAATAATCCCGCCTTTCCACTAACAAATGGCAGTCAGCGGTTACAGACCAACCAGGCATGGGCAATGTAGCCTTTGGCCCCCACACCATGTCCGGTAGGGGTTGTGGGTCAACAAGCAAGAACAGTGCTGCCCTCATTCTCACCCAGACAGGACAGGCCGGGCTCTGCAGGCAGCAGCAGCGGAGATCTATGAAAGTGATGGAGTGTACTAACCTGCCCCAAGCCAGTGAAGCAGACCCAATCCAGAGGCAGCTCTGTACTCCGATCTTTTGAAACCATACCACCAAATGGAACATTTCAGAAGGCCATGTTGGTGTGAATTTGCTGAAACCTCATAAGTTATTATGGCTTCTGGAAGTGACTGACTAGACAGGCTTCCTTACGGCAATTCTTAGCCTTCGCGGTGCAAATCACCCTGCCTGCCCGGGACACCTGCTGGCTCCCATAAGGGTACTTCACCGCAAAACACTAATCATTCAACCGACAGCAGCGCTAGACAAATTGAGTCTCTGATCCGTGCACTTATATGAACAAGGGTACTCAAGATATGAAATCCATGTCCTGAGGATGGTCTCTCACACGAAAGAATAGAGCCCAAAACGTCGACTGTGGTTTTATCTACCATTGAATGTTTAATTAATTTTGTGATAGGTAGAAAAGCTTGAGCAATATGTAGCAAGGGCTATGTTGATTAATGTATTTTCCCTTCTGCGTCATTGTTTTTCATCTTGTACCCAACATTTTAACTTGATTTGACAAAAGATTAAATACTTTTTTTAAATATACACCCGTCTTTCAATCCCTTTTTGCTACCTTCTTTTTCTGATCACTCATAAGTGACAGTTTTGAATATATGTAAATCTCTGTTGCATAACCAGCACCAGTGGGCTCAAATCACTAAGCCCACACGATTTCATTCCTTAAGTGATTCTAAAATTCTTGTTTTATTAAAACTTTTCTAACATGGCAGCCAGTGTACACGCTAGCACTGGCAAGGTCAATAGCGTAAAGGCCTACCATCAATAGCCAGACCTAATGGGTTTGCCTATGCTCGTCTTGTATGTACCTTTGGCACTCTAACACCAATCTATAATTTTCCTCAAGAACTCAATTGCACCACTGCCAAGCGTGTATAGAGGTTTTGGTTGCATGCCTTTGAATTACTAATGTTATGGATGCCCAAAATTTGCAAAAAAATGCCACCATAATTCTGGTATCATTTTAACATGAGCAGACATCAAGATGCCATAAATGCCCACAATATGCCAAATATTACCACCATTATGCCAGGTATAGGCAGTAGGTGACCACAGATGCCCATAAGCAGCCAAGAATGTTCCCGATGGGGCCAGTCCCCATTTTACTAGGGGTACAAGTAGTGATGCCATGTGTGCCCACAATATGTCTGGAATTACAACAGACAAGCCAGGGCCCGCATAAAATAGGGATGTGTTTTGGGCATTTTCACACCATGCATGCCCACAATATGCCTAGATTTCATGCCGTTACACCGTGGTCAGAAGTAATGCACAAAACACAATCAGCAGAATTCCATTTGGTTTTATTAACGCTTCAGATGTCCTGCTGCCCAAACCCGCAGGGTTGTAAAGAACCCCGATAATAGGACGTGTTACGGGTTAAGATCTGGTGTATTCACTCCCTCCTGCCCTACGTCCTCAGTATAAGTAACTAGTAAGGAAGAGTATAAGGAGGGTAATTAACACCTTCTTGACAAGGACCGATTGAGTGTTTTAAGATTTCTTTGGCCAGAGCAGGAAATTGGGGGGGGGGGGGTTCTGAAGAGGCTTGTGAAAGGGCACCCCCCCCCCCTAGACACCAATTCAGAGAAGGTAGAGTTTGGGAGTCCACTTGATAGGGCGGGTTACACACTGCAGGACCCTACATTTGACGCAGACAGGAAAGGTTGGACGATACAGGAAATGACTCTACGGACAAGCGAGTGTTCTACAGAACCTCCCAAGAGGAGGTGGTCCTTCTTGATGCGCTCTTGGGCTAGAGTGTCTTGTGATCTGAACAGAGATGTCCTGAAAGCTCAGGGTGGCCTCTTACTACTGGAGCAGGGTAAAGTCTGCAAAATAGACAGGGGGTAGTGGGGGCACAGACAGTCATACATCAGAAGACCAAAAGTGTAAAGGTGGGCAGCAAGTTGGCAAATTCAAAGTATGAAAAAGAATTAGTTTAGGTGCCAACCAGGGTAACAAACACCCCACTACCGTGGGTGTTGACAAGGTTCTCCGAAAGGATTGCCGTACTAAGCTTTAGACAGAAAGATGTACCCCGGCACTCAACAATATTACTATGACATTGATTTGTTTTTTTAATTGAAACACAGGATATGACTATTTGGATTTGTACTGGGGTTTTCTCAAATGTAATAATCAGTGTGACATTTAGTCAATACATACTGTACATATATTCATACAAGAAAGATTTTTTTTAAAAACATTTCATGTTTGTACAGTTATATTTCCAAGGCTGTCATGCTTCTATTTTACCACGCTATTCTGTTTTTCCAGCAACAAGAACTAGACCTTGAAAAAATAATTGTATAAACATGAAATGTTTTAGAAAAATCTTTTTTCTTGTATGAATATCTATGCAGTATGTATTTATTTATAGAGTAAATGTCATACTGATTATTAAATTTGAGAACCCCAGTACAAATCCAAATACTGTCATATCATGTGATTTGAGTGATCAATAGAACAAATAGATTTTTTGTGTCAATTAAAAAAAAAAAAATCAATGTTGTAGTAATATTGTTGAGTGCCGGGGTACATCTGTCTATCCAGTGTAAAGTCGGATTTGCCTGCGTTGGTCCCGCTCTGTACTCGCACAGTGGCAAAAACAAGATGCAGAAATATGACTAATTACAACTGAATAGATTTAATTTATGTATGCCATCCATCATCTCCCACCAGTTATTCAGGATGTCATTTGTAACCTTTTTTTTTCCAACGCATTTGAAGCAGACGCTAAGACGGCTGTTACTGGCTACTGTGCAACTCCAATGGTGACTACACAGATATTCTACCTTTGTGTCTCAAGAATTAATTGCGGACACAAAATTTTGAATGTGGATATACACCCTGAACTCATATTAGAGCCTTGAAGAAGTCCCTATTGGGACAAAACGCGTCTGCTAATGGATTTGATCAGCTTGATGTATTCATCTTGTTCAATAAAGAATCATTTTCAAAAGAGAACAAGAACACAGACATGAAAATGTCTTCAGATCATCACTAACAACTTGTGGTTAATAGATTGGAGTGGATTTACAACTTTTGTGTGCAGAATTCCTATCTTTCTTGTTAATTTGTAACTAGTGTTTGCATAGCAGGACATACCCCCAATATTACCAAATAATTGAAACTAAAGACTCAGTGTGTTCCAGAGCACAAACCAATCACAGTGTGCGAGATGCGAGTGCTGCTTGGCGTGAATGTTTTGTTGAATTTTAAACCTGCACTGAATTGTTAAAACTTGCACTGGATTTTAAAAGTCCTGCACTGTTGTCGTAATATTTACGTGAACTTACCGGCACTAGGCACCTTCTCAGGCTTGTGTGCTCCGACCCCCGTCCACCACAGCTGACGCTGCTTGAATGGAGGGCAGACACACACGGCCTGACACTCCCCCTTGCATGCCCAACGCCTCGGCTAGGCAGCAGGCGGAGAAGTATTTTAACCCCCATGAATCGACCGTGCAGCGAACGCGCGCAGCGGGCGCCCCGAAGGTGCACCAAAGGTGAGCTAGTCGGCGCCAGACCGGGCCCAGGGCGCAGTACAAGCCCCCCCAGCACCCTCCCTCCTCCTTTTTACTCGAGGGATTCCCTTCTCCAAATCAGACAGACCCCTCAAGCACCCTGTGCCCATTCCATCTCCATGGTGGATTCTTCCAGCCACTGCCTTTACAACTTTGCGGCTCAGGATCTCTGTCCCCCCCCCATCCAGCAAGGTCCTGCTTAACTGCAGGTCCCTGCCCAAACACGCTCTCGAGATATCCATGCTCCTCCAAGACTACCATCTCGAGGTCTTTTTTCTTACGGAAACTTGACTCTCCCCAGACTCCAACCCTGGGTCGGTCAAGCCCTACCCCCGGGGTTCCTGATCCAGTGCTTGGACAGACCACAAAGGGAAGGAAGGGGGAATAGCAATAATATACAAAGACCATCTGGCTTGCAGTCTCATCGACAGCCCGATCTCAGACTGTGAAAACGCCCTCTTTCTTATCCAAATCTCCCCCCTGAAATCTGTCTGGGATTCTCATCTACCGTCGCCGGGCACTCCAGGGCAATTTTGTAGTTCCCTTTTAGAATCCTCCCTCGCTCTGGCCAGCACCTCTCCCAACTTCACCATCCTAGGAGACTTAAACCTCCATTTTGACAACTCTGGTGATAAAACAGCCACTGAGTTGGCACTTGATCTTGCTGCATATCAACTATCTTTTGAACTGTCAATCTACCCACAAAGGGTCACCTCCTGGACCCCTTATTCTCGAATCTCGCCGATTTTAAAGTTCAGAATCCCGTCCCTATGCCCTGGTCAGAACATTTTTTAATCCCTTTTAGCTGGCACATGCCGGTCCCCTCCCAGTCCAAATCTGCCCCCAGCACTCTAGAACGTCGCTGGTCGAAATGGTCCACAGATAAGTGGAGGCAACTCCTGGAACTCTCCCTCCCTCCAAACGACCCCCATATCCCTGTAGCAGACACTAAGTTCTCTGCTTGGACCAAGGACTCTCTTGACATAATTCTCCCCAAGAAACCCGTCCATTCTCAGGGTGGGAAGCCCAAATCCCCTTGGTTCAACAATGATCTCCGTCTCCTAATAAAACTGTGTAAAAAAACCAAAAGAGCATGGAGGAAAGAGTTTGCCCCCCAAAAAAAGTAAGAATACAATCACTCGATCCTTATCTACAAAAGGGCCCTCAAAACCACACAAGATGCCTTCTTCGAGGAAAAAATCAGAGCCTCTTCTAGCTCATCCAGGGAAACTTTCCGCATAGTAAAAAAGCTCCTCAAAATTCCAGACCCCCCCACCCCCGTGGACCCCTCCGGCAACCAATGAACTGGCCGAATTTTTTAATGATAAAATTCAAAACATTATCAAGCTTCTCCCCCTCAATAAATCAGAATTTCCCTCAGAACCCCTTTCAGTTACGCATCCGCAAAGTGATCTCTGCCTAAATTCATTCTCCCCCATCACGGAGGACATTCTTCTTCCCATTTTTCTATCCATCAAAAGCGGTTCTCCACTGGACCCAGCTCCCCCAAACATCCTAAAATTAGTTGCCCCCACCATCATTCCCCCGATGGTCAAACTAATCAACACCTCCCTATCACAAGGTATCGTTCCCCTGAGCTGGAAAAGGGCCATTGTAAAAGCTCTCCTAAAGAAACCCCACCTTGATCCTTCTGAGCTGTGTAACTTTCGGCCCATTTCTTTGCTGCCCGGAGTCAGCAAAGTGGCTGAAAAATGTGTCAATGAACAGCTCTCAGCCTTCCTGGAAGTCAATGGACTTCTACACTCCTCCCAGACAGGCTTCCGCCCTGGCGAGGGCGCGGAAACCGCCATGATCACGGTGGTGGAAGAGGCGAGAAAGATCCTCGATTCAGGAGGATCAGTGGCAGTGATCCTCCTGGATCTTAGTGCAGCCTTTGAAACGTAAACCATCTCACCCTGATCCACCGGCTCAAGAGATTGGGAATCTCTGGGTCTGCGCTCTCTTGGCTGAAGTCATTCCTCCACAACTGATCCTTTCAAGTGCTTGAGGGAAACTCCAGATCCCGCGTAACTCCTGTACACTGCAGAGCTCCTCAGGGCTCCTCCCTGAGCCCCACTCTTTAATGTTTACATGTCCCCCTTGGAGAAGATGGTCACTGCTCATGGTGTTAAACTTGTGACCTACGCTGGCGACACTCAGCTTGTTGTCTCTCTGAGCCAGCTGGACCGCCCCCCTGACAACCTTTATTACTGCCTTCAAGACATAACCCACTGGATGGGCAGCTCACATCTTCAACTCAACAGTGATAAAACTGAGATCTTGGTGCTGGGCAACCAATCACACTTCCTACCGAAGACCCTGTGGCCGCCCTGTATGGGACCCGCTCCATCCCCAAAACAAAACATTAAGAGCTTGGGCATGAGGCTTGACCAGGACCTCACGTTCAACACCCAAGCCAGGAAGACCGCGGAGCCTGCTATGGTATCCTCTGGACCACCCGTAAAATCCTTCCCCATCTCCCCCGGAATCCAGGAAGCTTCTAATTCAGGGCCTCCTACTATCCAGACTGGATTATGGCAATGCACTTTATCTTGGGGCTCCTAAGTAAGTCATTGCCAAACTGCAGGTTATCCAAAATTCCGCAACCGGCACTAACAGTAGGAGCTCTGTATAACCTGCCCTAAGATCTCTCCATTGGCTCCCTATTCAAGAAAGGAGGACACTTTAAACCCCTTTGCACCATCCATAAAATCCATCATGGCAAGGGACCCCACATCCTACAAAATCTGATTAGACCCCACAAAGCATCCAGAAACCTGTGTTCTGCACGCCTTCATCTAGCCTCCATACCTAGAATTAAAAGGGCCCGCACAGGGGGCCGCCTTCTCTCCTACAACTCCCCGAAGCTTTGGAATTCCCTGCCCCTGACTTTGCGCGCTGAACGCAACCCTTTTTGCCTACCGCAGGCTCCTGAAAACCTGGCTCTTCCCATAAACTTTCGTCTTCCATTTCCGCTAGCTCACTCACCAGCGCTGGGACGCTCCCGGGCAGCCATGCGCTTTAAAAATCCTTTAATTTCATTTCACTTAGAAGACCCCTGACGTCATCATCCACATGCACAAGATCCAAGCGTGTGGATTCTGATGTTGAATATTGAAACTTCCCAGTCCTTGAATCCCTACAGTCACCTTGCTATGTGTAACAGCACTCCACCTTCATGTGCTCCATCACAGAAGTGTCTGGATATCTTCCCTCTTTCTCCCCCAGGCTCGCTCCTCTCCACTACTTTTCTCAGCTGAGCACGTTCTTCTGTGCATCGCCCACCCCTTCTTTCTGTCCAGTCTTCCCTCCACCTTGCTCGTTTTGCACTTGAGCTTTAAAAACACCCATTTAGGTTTGGCCTGTGAATGCACAAGGGCTTCATTTATCCCAAATCAATTTGAAGACGGAGATTGCCGGGCCCCGGGGAAAGCAGAGTCGCAGACTAGTCTTTCCCCGGGGTCTTTCGCGCAGGGGATAGTCCAGGCAGGGGAAGGGGAGGAGTTAGGGGGTGGGTACTTAAGCGCGGGGGAGGAAGGGATCTTCCTCTTTTCCGCGCCTGGCACCATCGGGAGGGAGCTCGAAAAGGAGTTGTAGTTAGTGCGTAGTTGAGGCCTAGTGCTGCTTTTAGGAATTGTTCGGAGCTGTTCGTTCGACAGCTGGGTTTGTGCTTCTTTCTCTTGTTGTTGTGCTAGTTGTCTGGGATGTCTGGGGTGCCGGCGGAACAGGTCCGCGAGGCCTTGTTACTGCTTGCTAGGGCCGGCCGCGAGGACTTTATTAGGCCCGGGGTCATGGAGCAGGCCTGGGTGGGGGCCACCAGAGGCACGAGGGCTGCCTCGGCGGGGGTGCAGGCGGCGGTTTTTGCCTGCCTGGAGGACGATCAGGTTCAGGAGGGTGGCTCAGGGGCCGGGAGAGGGGGGGGTGCCCCTAAAGATACTGCGCGGGGCGGGAAGCGCCGGTCGACTTCCACCCGCCCCTTTCCCCAATTGGATTTTGTGCCTGGGGCCTCGGGGGCGGCCGTGCGGGCCGTGCCCGAGGAACTTCCGCTCCAGGGTCCTCTGATGGCGCCGGACGGTGCTGAGCAGGGGGGGGGAGCTAGGTGACGCCCGGGCTGGGCCCGCGCAGGGCCTGGTCGGGTCGGAAGGTGACGGCGGGGCCCCCGGGGCCTTGGTACGTTTGGATGGGGCTTCTTTTAGCGGGGATGGGCCTGGGCTGGACCTGCGGGTGTCTGGGGGCGGCCCGATTGACTTGTCCCGGGGCTCGAGGGCGGGCTCCCCGGCCGTGGTTCGGCCATTGTTGCCTGGGTTTTCGATGGGTAGGAGTGCTTCCCCTTCGCTGGTCCCCATTGGCGGCCCGGGTTGGGTCCAGGGTTTCCATCAGGTGGGTTTCTTCCCCCGGGGGTGCGACTTTTATGGCCACGGCCAGCCGCTCCAACCCCCTATCTGGGGTTCCGTCCCCTGGGAGGAGAGGGCCAGGGGAGAACGTATCTTGGAGCAGATTCAGGAGGTCAGGTGGGCTGAGGAGACCAGGGCCCGGGTTGGTTCTGTGTGGGGCCCCGACATTGAAGGATCCCCCACCCCCACCTCGGAGGAAGAGAGGGAGGCTGAGAGGCAGGATGAGGAGATTCGGCGCACGAGGTTGAAGAGGTCGGGCCTGGCCGCCAACCCTCCTGGGGGCGCGGCCGGGGTAGGGACGGCCAGCACGGCTTTGAGGCCCGATGGTGCCGGGGCCCTGCCAGGTTCGAGCGACCTGGGGGGCGGGAGGGGGTCCAAGTCGGCAGGTGTCGGCAGAGCAAAGGGGGGCCTAGCGGGGCGCAACACGGCTCCGAGACGCAGGCCGGAAGCAGCAGGGCAGTCCGCGGCGGCTGTCCCTCCCCCGCGGGATCGGGCAACGGTTTCTGGTGGCGCCACCGTTCAGCGTGGCCGCGAGTGTGGAGCCAAGGGTGTGAAACGTGCAGTGAAGTGTGTCTCGTCTGAAGGTGTGGATCAGGAACCGGTGCTTGAACTGGATTACGGTGCTGAGAGCGAGGAGTTGGAAGAGGGGGAGGTGCGGGATGACCTGGAAGGCGTAGGCCGCGCAGCGGGGGGTGACGACCTTGGTGTCTTGCAGGTCGACCCCGGATCTCGGAAGAGGACTGGACCAGTGAAGGCCCGGGGGAAGGAATCCAGAGAACGGCCCCGGGAGCGGACGGAGGCACCAACAGGTGAGAGTGCCTGGTGGGCGGCGTGGGATGACGCACCCCGGGGTGGGGAGGGGAGGAAGCGGCCCTGCCGCTCGGTGGGAGTGGGAGATGGGTCTGTGCGGGAGGGGGGGGCGCCTTCGGGCGGTCCACCTGAGGATGGTAAAAAGGTGGATGGTAAGTCGGTAACTTTGGGGGTACAGACTGACAAGGGTGACGGGAAAGATGAGAAGGGGGTGAAGGTCCCGAAGAAGATGCCATACATGGGGCTGGCAATGCCGTTGGGGTCCCATTTGTCCGAGAAGATGAGGGAGAGGATCTGGAAACATGAGTTTGTGGATGTTTTTAAGTTGTTGCACAGGGAGGTGCAGGCGAAGGAGGGTTCCAAGGAGGAGGAGTGGGAGTTGACGAGGCGGCCTAGAGTACCTATCACGATGGAGAATTGGACTTCGGCTTTCCTGATCTATGCTAGTGTGTATTGTGTGAAGTACCTTGACCGGGCGATTGCCTTGTTCAAATACATGGATATTGTGCGCAAGGCGCAGATGCAGTTTGGGGGTTTTGCTTGGCTGAGCTATGACGAGGAGTTTCGGGCACGGGTCAGCGCCGATCCTGAGAAGTGTTGGGGGGAGGTAGATCAGGAACTCTGGATGCAGTGGATGGCGTCGTCGCACTCGTCGGCCTCTACTCATACGGCCAGCGGTCTCCCGGTGTTGTATCGGTCTTTTCCGACGCGTCCCGCCCAGGGCGGGGCGGGGGGCGGAACTGTGCCCAGCACCATTGTGTCCGGGCAGTCGCCCAAGCCGGGGGGAGGGGGGGCCACCACAGGAGTGTGTTGGAGCTACAGTCGGGGTTTCTGCTCCAGGTACCCGTGCAAGTTTAAGCATGAGTGTTCTAAGTGCGGTGGGAAGCACCCCATCACTCAGTGCCTCTCACTCGCTACCCCCTCGGAACAGTGGCGGAGTGCCAGGGGGCGAGGACAGCCTGGCCCGAAGGGCGCCTACTCCGGTTAGAGTGGAGGCGATGGCCCCGTGGCTCGCGTGCTACCCTGACCGCGAGGCCGCGGCGCGGCTCTTTTGGGGATTCACCGAAAGCTTTCGGGTGGGTTATCAGGGCCCCAGGGAGCGGCGGTGGGCCGAGAATTTGAGGTCGGCGCGGGAACTGCCGGAGGTGGTGGCTGCGAAACTGCAGAAGGAGGTGTCGGAGGGGAGAGTTGCGGGACCTTTCCTAGACTGGCCGCTGCCTGACCTGATTGTCTCGCCACTGGGGGTTGTGCCGAAGAAGGAGGTGGGGGAGTTCAGGATGATTCATCACTTGTCTTGGCCGGAGGGTAGGTCGGTGAATGACTTCATCGCCGAGGAGGACTCGAGGGTGTTGTATGCGTCGGTGGACGATGCGGTCCGGATGGTGCGTTCTTGCGGGTCCGGGGCGGAGCTGGCGAAGTGTGACATCAAGTCGGCTTTCCGGCTCTTGCCGATTCACCCGGCGGATTTCGGGCTCTTGGGCATGCAGTTCGAGGGGGCCATCTATGTTGACAAGGTCCTTCCCATGGGTTGTGCTATCTCCTGTGCCTTGTTCGAATTGTTCAGCTCCTTTTTGCAGTGGGTCATGGTGAGAGTGAGCGGATGTAGAGAGGTCACCCACTACCTGGACGATTTCCTCTTCCTGGGAAGGGCGGGGTCGGGGGATTGTGGCAGGGCCCTGTCGCGTTTCCAGTCCTTGGCGGTGCAGTTTGGGGTGCCTCTTGCGCCTGAGAAGACGGCTGGTCCCAGCTGTTGCCTCACTTTTCTGGGGATTGAGTTGGACTCTGTTGCGTGGTTGGCACGTCTGCCTGCGGCGAAGGTGCGGGAGATTTTGGAGTGTCTGGAATGGGCAGTGGGGGAGAGGAGGATCCCGTTGCGGGCGGTGCAGAGGCTGCTGGGTTTCCTTAACTTTGCGTGCAGGGTTGTCCGGGCGGGGCGCACGTTCTGTCGGCGGCTCGGCATGGCCATGTCGGGGGCAGTGCTTCCGCATCACCGGGTGAGGATCACGCTGGGGGTGCGGTCGGATCTACGGACTTGGATCACCTTTCTGCGGGAGTTCCATGGAGTGCCTTTGGAGTTTGATGAGGAGAGGGCGGTGTGGCAATGCCAGATCTTTTCTGACGCGGCCGGGTCAGCGGGGTTTGGCGTGTTTTGGGATGGACGGTGGTGTGCGGAGAGCTGGCCGGCCTCCTGGTTGAAGCAGGGCAGGAGTATTGCTTTTCTCGAGTTCTTCCCTTTGTTGGTGGCGCTGGTGGTGTGGGGGGATGACTTTCGGGACAGGACGGTGCTTTTTCATGTAGACAACATGACGGTTGTGGAACTTGTGAATTACCAGAGGGCGAGGGACCTGCGAGTGTTGAAGCTGTTGCGAAGGTTCATGCTGGCGTGTCTGCAATTGAATGTGGTGTTTCGGGCCAAGCATGTCCCTGGGGCGAATAATGACATTGCGGATGCTTTGTCTCGTTCGCAGTGGCAGCGGTTCCGACATCTGGCGCCGGGAGCGGACGCCTGCAAGACCGAGCTGCCGGCCGGCATCTGGGCCTTGGGGGAGTGAGGATGATTGGTCTGGTGGAGGGTTCGTTGGCACCGTCCACGAGGAGGACATATCGTTTGGCATGGTCTGAATTTAGTTCTTTCATGGGTTGGACGGTGGATGGTGTGGTGAGTGGGGAGTCGGAGGTACTGGGTGGTGTGCGGGGCTATGTGCTCTCTTGCATGGACCGGGGACTGACTGCTGCTACGATTTCTGGAAAGTTGGCTGGCATTTCCTTCTACTGCGTTTTGTTTCTGGGTTTCGACCCCACCAAGGATGTGGTACTGGCTCGCATGTTGCGGGGGTGGGGTCAGGAGAGGAGTGCTGGGGGGGGGCGCCCGCGGGAGGCGGTGACGTTTGACCTGTTGGTGCGTCTGGTGGGGGTGTTGCCTGAGTGTTGCTATGACGGTGCTGAGGTGGGCCTGTTCCGTTTGTGCATGGTGTGGATGTTTTTTGGGGCCTTCCGGGTGTCTGAGTTGCTGGGCACGAGGCGGGGGCCTGGGCGCTTGTGCGAGGATGTGCGAGTGGATGCGGGTCGTTTGGGGATCTGGCTGGGCCGCTCGAAGACTGATCAGTTGGGCCGGGGTACGTGGGTGTGGTTGAACGAGGCTGGTGGGGCGGTTTGCCCGGTGCGAGAATGGCACTCCTTCTGCGGGGCGGGGGGCCCGCGGGGGGGCGAGATTTTCCAGCATGCTTCGGGTGCGAGGTTGACGGCGGGCCAGCTGTTGGCGGTGTTGAGGAAGGCTTTGGGTCGACTGGGGATGAATGGTGCGGGGTTTGGTACGCATTCCTTCCGTATTGGTGCTGCCACTGCAGCGGCCCGTCTGGGTTGGTCCTGGGACCGGATTCGGAGCATTGGTCGTTGGAAGTCTCGCTGTTGCGAGCGGTATGTGAGGAAGTAGAGGGGGTCCCAGGCAGGTTGTAGGTTTGTGATTTCTGTTTTGCCCGTTTCTAACTTCTTTTTTCTTCGTAGGTTGCGTGGGTGGCCCGGGTGGTAAGACGGTGACGTGGATCGTCGGGCACTCCTTTGTGCACTGGGCATCCAAGTACGCTGACCAACAGGTTTACGGACGTAACCTGGGACTGAGAGGACAATTGCACGAGGTGAAGTGGTGGGGAAAGAGCGGAATGCGATGGGGGGCACTACTGCCCTGGCTCGCGAAGATGGTGCCCCAGAGGGGCTGCCCGGATTTGTTGATCATCCATCTGGGCGAGAACGACCTGGTGCAATTGTCCGGACTGGCTCTGTTGCAATTGATGCAGAGGGACTTGGATGTGCTTAAATCAAGGATGTCGGGGGCCTGCATTGCCTGGACGGAGCTGGTCCCCCGAAAAGTTTGGAGAGGGGCCATGAAACATGGGGCCATTGAGAAGGCCCGGAGAAAGTTGAATCGGGCGATGAGACTTTACTGTGTTGACAGGGGGGTGAAAGTCATCTCACATCCTGGAATTCGCCTGGAGGAGCCTTTAGCCTTTAGGGAGGACGGTGTGCATCTGTCTCGGCTGGGGAATGCTTGGTATATGATGGAACTGAGGGATGTGGTGAGCAAGCTGTGGAATGAATCGATCTGGTGTCGGAGGGAGTGACTTGGCCCTGGCAGACGGACAGCCCCGGGGAGGGGGGGGGGTGGGGCAGTGTACCGCCCTACAGGGGGTCCACTGGGTGGCAGGTAGGGGGTCAAGAGCGGGCATACCCATCCCTTGGGGGGGGGGAGACTTGGTCAGGACGGATCGAACTGGGTTTGAAGTTGGCAATGGCTGGGGGCTGGAAGGGTGATTGACGGCAAGTGGAGGGTGTTTGGAGCCGCTAGGGCTCAGTACTGACAGGAATGATTGAAAACGATTGGGGGGGATGTATGAGTGGGATGTTTCTGTTATTGTTTACTGTTCTATTGTTATGCGCAGTTCTGGTCTAATAAATGGCCTTTTACGCCTATAACTGCGTGGTCTGTTTATTGCGCGAAGAAGGAACTGGAACGTTATGTGGAAACGCTGCTTTGTGATTGGTTGATTGAAAAGAAATGCAAGCGTCATGCGCCAGGAAGGGTTCATCCTGCGCCGTTACGGCATCTGCTGTTTTCATAGCTTCAGTCGGTAGAAAGAAATCTTGAAGCAGCAATTGGCGCCAGCCCATAACGTGTGTGTATTTCAATGACCGGGCACTGCTCGATCATAGCAAGTGATTGTGCATATCTTTCTTAATTGCCCATTTGTTAATTCCCTGCACAGGACTCTCCAGTGACATGCAAACATGATACACAGTCAAAGGCATCAAAATTAGAAAAAGAAAACTCATTATGCCCAGCAGGTTCGCTACAAACATGTTACAAATTACCAAAATTAAGTAATATTGTCAACATCGTAAATTCTAAATAAACGTTTTGTAAAGGAAATTAAACTTTGTAGAATACACACCGCACAAAGAGTTCCATGATCTCTCAATAAACGCCAACAACATGCTTTCTGTCCTCGACTTGCTGTCTTAGTTTCATTTGTCAAATAAAGTACACAAACAGTTTATAACAAAATTTGGCATAAGGGTAGGATACATGCTTTCGATGCACGTGAAGCCTGGCAACTGCAAACATGGCAAATCTAAGTACCATCTGGTAAAATTATGCCAAAGGACCCAAGGATAAAATGGGAACTTACAGGGGGCAATATTGTTGCCTACAGGTGCTCGTTCCAAACAGAGTGAGGAGAGTAAAGTATTGCTACACCCAGAAGTAGTGTTTTCTGCATTGCAATCTCTGTAGAGCGCCTAGAGTACAGGAAGTCTGCATTCATCCATCCATCCATCCATCCACCATGAATGCTTGTGTGCCATCTAATTGTGCATGTATGGTTTGCACAAGCCCGGGTATTGGGTTGTGTGCCGGGATACCTGGATGTCTCTTGGACCGCATACCTGTAGATAGGTGTCGGAAGCCTCCATCAGGCGGTCTCTTCCTCCACTGTGCACTCTTCTCTGCCATGCTCTAATCTGGTCTTTCACACCTTCTTCCTCCTAAAGGCCTCTTTTTCAGTGGCTCTCTCCTCTCCCCTCGATTTCTACCACTTCTTGCTATTCTCTAATTGCAGCTCTTGTTCTTTGAAGTGCTCTTTCTATTAACCGTCCGTCTCTGCCTCGCTCTTTTTCCTGCCCAGGGGGGATAGTTATTCTACATTTGCATTTTGGTGGGTTGCTTGGCAACTAGGACAAAGCGTTGGAGTGCATCTAGAGATGGAACCCAGACAAGGAAGTAACTGGCAGATTATTCAATCAAATGACCCACTTTCCTCCACATATCCTTCCACTGCTAAAATAAATATATATCACAAGAGAAAGCCAAGGAGTTTCCTTTGCAACGCATGTATGCTGAAACATCCATTCAATGCGACTTGGGTACTAGGATTCATTCAAATTGCTGCCGCCATCTTGCAATGGAAGCTGAGCCATCCCCCAAGAGAAGAAAGGCTGCAGTGAGGTGCTTCGAACAGCACCAGCAGAGGGTGGATAGCAGTGCGAACTGCAAGTATGGCAGGAGAACGCTGGATCTCCCGCCCTTTCTGCCTACTAGTGCCAGTTTCCTGTTCCACCACCCGTGTTCCATGGCTGGAACTTCAAGGCTTGCCGGGCCCTCCCTGCAGCGGTCCTCAGCGTCAAGATATCACAACACGAGGCTGTGCAGGACATACACAAGGTAAAGTAGTCAGAGTGGAGTGTGAGAAACCTCGCAAGAACTATGGTGCCAGGTCACATTGAAGGAGGCAAGCCCAGGTTCTCGCGCCCCATCTGGATCAAAGTGAAAAGAGGTAGCATCACGTGTCGAGATGGAAGGGTCACTAAAGTCAACAAAACCACAGCCACAAATGTAGGTGAGCACATTGAGAAGGAGGGTAGGTTCAGCGGTGGTGAAGGCAACACATTTTTGGGCGCACCACACAACGAGCCAAGCCAACGAGAAGGGATACCCTGGAATCTCTACCACTACAACCTAATAAAAAGGTGCAACTTTTATAGAGTCAAAATTTCAGACGAGCCACGAGAGGAGCTATAGGATGAAGTGGGCATAGAAAGTCAGCCTGAATCGATTTGAGATTTTTTTCCTGGGTGGTTTAGGGATCTACGTGGCATTTGCTGAAGGGGCAGATTCGTTAATTAGTTGGTTCTCACATTTTTCCTTCTGAACTTACTTCTACTGCTTTCAATCCTTCTGACTTCATCTTTCGTTCTTTACTCTCCTCCCTACACGCGTCTGCTGCATTGGAGAAGTTGTGTCACCTCCTCAACCTGGAGCCTCATGGATCCACCATTGTACGAGAAACAGTTAGAGCAGACTCTAAGCGGGTGCCAATGAAGTACGACAGATGTTGATACCACCTCTACGCATGATGAAACTTCTCTGTATAACCGATGTCTGATGAGGGTCATTACAACAACCTCAATCCTTGCACACCGATGTCTGCACAAAATGGCCGGCGATTCAGGCTGAAGTGACGTAAGCTGCCAGAGCCAGGAGTGGAAGTGCAAATGTACAATAGGTGTCCATCATCAGCCATGTACCTGCCGTTGCCACAAGTCCTGTTGCAAGAAACCCAGTAGCGGTGAACGGGGTGTGGGTGGCATCACAGTGGCAGGTGGTAAGCAGCTTCATAGCAGCACCGTCATGGCCAGAATGTCAGCGGGAATGTTCCTGCCGCTGTCTAGGGCCCCTTTCTGAAACTTAAAAACGTACTCCGCTTTGTACTTTGTATAACTTTTAGTTTAACATCAAAACTCAATAAGTTGCTACTAATCGTCATTGCTCACCCCTCACAGGGCATTGGAGGAGGACAGTAACAGATGTAGAGTAGAGGAAAGAGAGAAAGAGAAAGCTATTGAGAGACTTGGATAAAATATGGATAGTATTCAGCGTTTGATCCAATGGGAGGTGGTGCTCGGAGAGGGTAGGGCCATGGTGAGAAGGGCTGGACTTTTGGGTGCCCAATACCTGAGCAGTAACATCTACTCTACGCAACCCATAGGAGCTGCCCAACCAACAATGAATTATGCTAGTGCATAGACACCACACACAAGCTGGAAGTGTACTGTGCGCATGGGTATCCAGCTTGCGTTTGTTTTCCTCATGGGATAATGTATTCACATCGAATGCCCATTTCAGCTATGTCGATATTGCGAGACACTGATTCACCCTGTAAGATGGCATCTCTGTATAGAGCGGGAGTCGCAACAAGGCTGACGGCAACTGTACCATCTGCGGCATCCCTGCCAATCTGCGAGACCAAAGGACCTTGCGGCACCAAGTGTACCAACGGTACTGGGTGCCATTTATAATAGGATAGGATGCTCAAAATCATGGTCTCTAGAAGGAATGTTATGTACGGCACTTCAAGAAGGGCTGAGGAATGAGAGCACCTCCAACCCCTGCATGAGGTCCCATGGGTGATGCAAGGAGGACGCACCCGCACTCCGACAGACACTGCGCGTGAATACGGATCAGAGTCCGCGTGTGCTGGCTGCAGTGTGTGCAGTCTCACCCCACGTGAACATGCCTCTCAAAGGGAAACCACCCATACATGCCTTAACGCATATTTCATTTTAAAGGCTTGCGCGGTAAAGGCATATACGTGGTTAAGACTTGCGCTGTTAAGACCTCGTGGAACCGGCATGTGTGGTAATTGCATGTGTGGTTCCGTCACACAACCCCTTTCAAAGACCAAAGCAAAGGCCTCATACATCACAAAACCATCTTCCAGAAGCAATTGAAAACTCATTTGTTCAACTTGTAGGGTGGATGGCGTCTCTGGTCTTGTTGCCTTAGTGTGGGGACACTCTTGGAGGAATGTATGACGATACAACGCATACTTTTACAATGCATACCTTTACAACACACTTTTTACAACGCAACATCCATTACAACGCATTTTTAAAAACTATCTTTACAACGCATACCATTACATTGCATGTATGGTAAGTGTTGGATAGTGTAGGGGTACAAAAGTAGGGTAAGTGTTGGATAGTGTAGGGGTACAAATTACTATTCTAACTCCAGGGGGTGCAACAGTAGGGTAAGTGTTGGATAGTGTAGGGGTACAAATTACTATTCTAACTCCAGGGGGTGCAACAGTAGGGTAAGTGTTGGATAGTGTAGGGGTAAAAATTACTATTCTAACTCCAGGGTGTGCAACAGTAGGGTAAGTGTTGGATAGTGTAAGGCAACTATGCGTTGTGAATGAATGAATGAATGAGTGGTTATTTGTAAAGCGCAAAGTGAACTTAGCTCCCAAGGGCAACAAGGCGCTATCAGATGGAGACGAAAGAAACAAAACCGGAGGCAGAACATCAAAAGTGTGGAAGCACTGAAAGAATCTGAATTAATATGCTAGGGAGAACAGCCATGTTTTTATAAGTTTACGAAAGATTGTCAGAGACGGTTGTCTAGCAATTTCGGGAGGGAGTGAATTCCATAGTTTCGGAGCCAACAAGGAAAAAGCTCTACCGCCCCATCTCGCATTGTTAACCCTCGGAACTGTGAGCAGATTTTTCGAGGCAGATCGAAGGCATCTGCTGGGAGTGTAGGATGTCAATAGGGATTTAACCCCTTCTGTGCCTGATCCAAAGAACACACTGTGGGCAAAACAGAGAATCTTAAATGGTATTCTCACCTAAATGGGCAACCAGTGCAATTCTCTTCTGGCCGCTGTCGCTGACGATCGCCTAGGCAGATTCAAAACTAGCCTGGCGGCCGCATTCTGGATTACCTGTAATTTTTGGATCACTTTCTTATTTATACCGCCGTAAAGAGCGTTACAATAGTCGATCCTGGACAATACCAGGGCGACTGTAGATTGTTTACGCGCCTCAGGAGATAGAAAAGGGGCTATCTTCTTTAGGGTCCGAATGATGGTACAGCTGGTGCCAACCGTTTTGTTGACCTGTAGGTCAAATTGCAGGGTAGGATCTATGATTACGCCTAAATTCTTCACGAATTTAGCCGGGCGGGGGCATTCGCCCAGGGAGATAGGCCACCATTCCTCGCTCCACAGATTTTGATTCCCACCAAATACTAGCACCTCGGTCTTCTCACCATTGAGCTTGAGAAAGTTCCATTCCTCGCTCCACAGATTTTGATTCCCACCAAATACTAGCACCTCGGTCTTCTCACCATTGAGCTTGAGAAAGTTCCTGATCATCCATGATGACACGGATTCCATACAGGTCTTGAATTTTGCAGCACAGTCTTGCCCCGACTGAGTTGTCGAAACAATGATCTGTGTATCATCAGCGTAAGATAGCACCTGATATCCAAATGCTCTTATTTTGGCAAGGGGGGTCACGTATACGTTAAACAGAACCGGGCTAAGCGCCGAGCCCTGTGGGACTCCACATTGCACCGCCTGGATTGGGGACATAAAATCGCCAAGTTTCACTTTTTGCTGTCTCTGGTGCAAAAAAAAAAAAAAAAAAGAGGACAAAGATTCAGGGCACTACCCTCGACCCCTATCCCCCTCAGTCTATCCACCAGGATAGATGGGGACAGGGTATCGAAGGCTGCTGTAAGATCCAGCAAGACGATCCAGCAAGACCAAAAAAGTGGTCTGGCCCTTGTCCACCTCAGATCTAATATTATTTACCACCACCACCGCAAGGGCAGTCTCCGTGCTAAGGGACACGCAAAATCCATGCTGAGAGGAATCCAAACGATTCTCCCTTTCCAGAAATGCTGTCAAATTCCGATTTAAATGGGCTTCAAGAATTTTTGCCGATGCTGGTAATAACGAAATTGGCCGGAAGTTTTTCCAGCACCTCAGGGTTCAGAGAGGCCTTCTTCAGAAGGGGTTTAACCACAGCAAGTTTCCATACTTGGGGGAAGATTCCCTCCATGATAGCGCTGTTTAAAATCTCAAGTAGAGACGGTAATAGGATACTTCTGCAGTCCTTCAATATTTTCAAAGGACAGGGGTCCAAAGGAGAGCAGGATTTGGTGGCATCTAAGATGCGGTTTAGCTCCTCCCAGGACATCTCAGGAAATTTCAAGAAGAGGGGAGTAGAGCTGGATCCCCCATCTATATTCGTATCATCCGAATGCACTGTAGGGGCAAGGAAGTCAGCTTCACTATTCAGTTTTTGGTTAAGGATTTCCAATGAAGAATGAATATCAGCTATTTTGGTTAGGAAAAAGTCAGCAATGTTGTTGCATAACATCTGTGACTCATTCACAGAGTTAGCTGACTTGGGGACAGAAAGGGAGTTTATGGTTTTAAAGAGCTCCCGAGATGATCTCAGCCCAGCAGTGATCTTATTAAAGTGGTTCCTTTTTTCCTCCATTATAGCTTTTTTATATTCCTTAAGCGCTAATTTATGTTGTATTTTCTTCGAGTCATTGGGCATTGCAAGCCAGGCCCTCTCCTTTTGTCTGCAAATCTGCCGCAACCCTCCAAGTTGTTCGAGTACCAGGCGGCCGATGGGTTTTTTCTGGCAACATAGTGCCTTTTAGGGGGTGCCAAGATGTTCATAGCTCTCCCCAGCCCATTCGACCAGTTCTGAGCAGCCACATCTGGGTCTGATCTCGAACAGGTACTGACCGGAGGAAACAACGGGGCCAACGTATCATTGTTAACCTCTCTGAAGTTTCTTCTGATCTCCCATGAGTTTCCTCTGGATAGAACTGCCACAGACATATTCAAATTGAAATGACCGGCTAAGTGGTCAGACCACGTAAGAGGGATGGGGGTCCCTATGGTGAGCCTATCGTCGTTCGTAAAGATACCATCTAGCGTATGACCCACCAGATGGGTCGGAATCGTAACCAATTGGTTAAACCTGTATGCCTTCAGACCTTCCACAAGGGAAGTTGTGTTGGTGTCCTCAGCCTTTTCAAGGTGAACATTAAAGTCACCTAAGAGAGTAAAACACGCTCTATTCATAAAGGGCTCTAATAATAGAAGCATGTCGTTGGTGAATGCGGAGCGGGAACCGGGGGGCCTATAACACAGAATGTCAGAAAAAGATGTCGTGGAATTCGGTTGTATGGAAAAATACAGGGCCTCCAGCTTATCCGAGGGAGATGAAAGCGGGTCAATGCGGCAGATAAAATCTTCTTTGCAGAGAATCCCGAGACCACCCCCTCTCCGCCGCTCGCGATCCAGCCTGGACAGACCATATCCTTCTGGGATTGCATCCACCAGGTCGGGACCAGCAGTTGTAGTGTTATGCGTTGTACTGACATGCGTGGTAGTGGTATGCGTGGTAGTGGTATGCGTGGTAGTGGATGTTGCGTTGTAAAAGTTTTGTTGTAATGGTAGCGTATTGTAAAAGTTGCGTTGTAAAGGTTGTTTCCCCTCTTGGAATAGCTATGCACTTTAGAAATATTTCCATTCATTCATACATGCAACTTTAGTCACAATCACAGAAGAGCAAGAGACTACACGGACACTTAACACGCACGATGGTCAGTAGACAACAAAGGCATTCATCTCAGATCAAAAATCTCCTCAAACTAAAGACTGGGAAAATGACGTGATCAGGCTGGTAGACACCACCCCATTCCTTCAACACTGCCAATGCAGCCCCCGCGGGCATGGAGGAACGCAAACAAGGAACCTCCCTCTATGCCCATACTGTGGCTTGGCACACCATCACCAGAGCTCCCTCTCTATGGCCGTTTGGTCCATACTAATGACACGTTTAGCCAGCTGATCACCATAGAGGGGCGGGAGGGAAGAGAGACACCACCCTGGCATGCAGGACCCGCTCTCTGCGGTCTGAACCCAGGGGTGTCCGCGTCCTCCTGCATTGCTAAGGGACTAAGCATTAACACTGCAGACAGTTTGTGTGAAACGCTGTCTCTTTAGATTGAGAATATTAATCATGTTTATATATGCTAATGTTCAAAAACCAGGTGAAAATTTGTAATTCAGCACATTCCATTTAAAACCGGTAAACATGGGTGTAACGAAGGAGAGCAGGTTTTGAAAAATAAACCATTAATATTAAAAGCGGATGGCTCCTCTAGGCACCACTTCCAACCCCCAAAGGACTAATCTGGGTGGAAAAGAAATTCAGAAGAGATCTGACCATGGGAGCGTTTGAAGAGCAGCCTTAGGTCATGACATACAGCCAGGTGCACTGAAGAGCAGGTGGACGCAGGACATGTGCAACACCGCAGACCTCCCTCCAGGAAACAAAAACAAGAATGTAATTGTCACTAGTATAATCCTTTCGCATTAGAGGAACATTCCTGGTCCTGGACGAGCGGTGTGAGGTGATAGAAGATTCTTCACACCAACCAGCTTCACTGACCTCCAAACACCTCCTGCTCCCATGGAAACTGCGTCATCAGCAGTGACCGTGCCCATTACTCAGCTGAAGCTTCACCTTTCAACACAAGTTTAAAAAGGTCTTAACATTTTGACTCACTCTTCTCCAAATCAGGCAGTTTAATCTTGACTGAATCATCCAAGTCAAGACAGGAATCTCGTGTGCATTTGTTGGGTCCTCTTCAAGAGGCATGGGAGGGGGAGGAGGGTGGAGTCCTACCAGGGACACCCTGGTAGGAGAACACTGTCCAGAGTATTGCAGAGGGGGCAGGCAGCAACTAGGAAATGATAGCAAACACGAGAGGACTTGGGAGGGCAGCCTCTTGGTTGGTCTATCTCACCTGTGTCATGACGCAACGGATTGGTCCCGGGTTTGCCTTTAGGGCTCCATGCAAATACTTTTTGTTCTTTGGTTTAGCTTGCATCTGAGTCACCTGGAAGAGGTTGACCTCAGTACAGAGAGAGAGCTCAGATTAGCTGCATCGAATCGCAGCCAACCACATGGCAGTCATCACAAGCGACTAGTCGTACTTGAACAAACAAACTAGAATGGAGTTAGGGTAACTCAACATCCTGACGTTGCAGATTCAGGGCATCAGCAATCCATATAAATAGTACGAAGTGGGAGGTCGGAGTAAATGAACAGGATAGGTCTTTCAGTGCAGGCTTTTGTTTTGCTGCAAGGAGGGCACGCGATTGTCATGGTTCTTTCGGGCCAGGCATAAGGAGCTGCCAGATCTCAGCTACCGGTGTCTTCGCAGTGGACCCTAGGCATGAGCTGTGCAGCTGCCTGGATGTTGAGCGCTCTGGACTGCAGTGCTGGGGCCTTTCTAGCCTCTAACATCCTCTTACTGGAGTTTGATAATCACACTCCATCATTAGGCCGCCTTTAGACAAGTAAGATACTGTTGCCCTCCTGTGCCTTTGGGGTGGTCTTTATATGGATCCAGCAGCATTTTCTCTGAAGTTTCAATGGCCACAATCAAAGTGTGGTGGGAATCTTGGGTGAGGGTACCTAACTTTGAGGGGCTTCTACTTACCAGCCACTGACCACTGAGCCCTTTCCTAGGTAGGATCTTACATCGATCCGGCCAAAGCCCTGCTTGACCCTCTGACCGAGGGCAGAGTCAGATCCCTTACACCGAAGCGCTTCTCTTCCTGGGCCAAGGTGGGTGACTTGGCAACCACTTTAAGGGGGGAGGGGGGAAGAGGGGTCCCACTCCAGATTCTAGGGATACGTTTTCCACTGCTGCCTTTATCCCAATAATAAGATCCAGGCTTCTCCAAACAGTAGCTTGTGAACAGTCGCTCGCTCTCCAGCTACCCACAAGAGGCTCTCCTGCGTGAACTCCAGCGTACTAGATTTAAAGGTTCTGCTTGGTTGAATTAATATCCATGCACCAAAATTGAAAAGTGTTCACCTGAGACGAAACTGTGAGCAGCAGACCTCATAAGCTTGTGTTCGGAGAAAAATGGTTGAATTTCCAAAACATATTTAAAAGAAGATATTTAAGTGATAAATCATGTGGCATTGGGGGCGACTTGTTACTATTACCTTGCTGCCAAGGGAATTGCAGCGATGGCTGCTCTGAGTTACCCATGCAAAGGCATGCTAAATTGACAAAACTTTTTTTTCCTTTTTACAATTCTTCTGGCAACCCTGCCTGAAGCACTGAGGTGACCACAAATGTAACCCTGACCGATGTGATCATTATTCCAACACTAATATATTAATAGCTTGGGATGAGTTTCATTGACCGCAAGTAGCTCTTATTTCAGAGATTGTTGGAGGCCCCTGAAATGAGGCTGCATTAGTCAATGAATTGGGGAGTCTTTTTTTGGCCACTCAAATCAGACAAAAGGAATCCACTTACATAAATCTTCATGGGCACGGTCAAAGAAAGGGAAGTAGTGTTTATGCTAGATTGGGAGTGAGTATCTGCACATCTAGGCTCCATTTAAAGCTGGAAACATCTATCAATTAAAAGAAAATGAAAGTGAAATCAGGTTTGCACAATAGAGCAGTGGAGGGGTGAAGCAACTCAAGTCTCACCCACGGTGTGGGGAGTTTCCTGGGTTGACACACTTCCGCTGCCATGGAGGCTGGAGTGTTTACTAAATCACAACCGTCTGCTTCGCAAAAACATTCCTTTCAGCTGAAACACTAACCCAGATCTCTTCCAAGCCGCACACTAGTCCAAGCCATCGACCACAGAAGGCTCTACACTTCTGCGCCTTGTGTGGGTTTGCATTCTTTGTTCTGAGCGCATATCCTTGGGACACACCTCCACGGGTTCCACATAGGACTCCTCACTTCTGAGCCTGGTGTGCATTATCTTTCTTTGTGAGGGTGCAGATCTTTGGTCGTCATCTCCGAGGCTTACACATGGGACTGTACATTTCTGCGCCCTGTGGGAGTTTTCTTTCTTTGTTGACAGTGGCGGCCGGCAGAGAATGGGAGTGGCGAGGCAAGGTGGGCACAAAACAAACGTACCTCCGTCTCTCCTCCGTCATTGCTTTCTGACTAGTCCGGGAAACACACATGCTCCCCTAAGCCAAGCACAATGCTGCAATGCAGTGGTGTGATTGGTCTGAGTGCCACGTTTCGGTCTCAGACTGGGACTGGTTCACCACCAGGCTGGATATTACAGCCCGTTGGGGAACATGCAAAGCGCACATGACGGTTTATCTGGGCCAAGACGACCTGGCAAACCGTCATGCACACTTGGAGTGTACATGGACCACTCCTCCCAGGATCTGACACCAGCCCTGCCCCGCCCTAACCCAGCCCGAGAGAAGAAAAATAAAATGATAATAAACTTATTTTTTTCTCCTGCGCTTAGAGCAGTGGAGCGGCGCTCCTCCGCCTTAGCGGAGGTGCTGTCCCTGTATGGTTGGCTGCACGACCTTGGGCCATATCTCCACGGCTTTCCCATAGCACTATAACTCTGCATCCTGTATGTGCGTTTCCTTTCTCTGCGGAGCGCAAACTTAGCGCCACATTTCCAAAGCATGCCCATTGTTAATTCACAAGTGTACAGCACATAATATTTTACAGAAGGTTGGCCAAGGTACTCATCACCTGTAAAATGAGTATGTGGGGTAAGCATCTGATGGGCGGTGCACACCTCCCTAATATGGACATTGCTGGTACAAACCTCCCTGCAAATAACGTTGCCACACCCCCTGAAACGTGGAGATTGGCTCAAATCTCCCTGAGGTTCAGCCAAAGTCTATGAAGTAATCAGCATTGGTACAAATCTCATCGGATCTCTGACTTAGCTGGGGGCGGTGCAGAAAGAGGTGAGGCACTGCACTGGTGATCACAATACTGCATGGGATGAACACAAAAAAAAGATGAATAACTCGGGATAAAAAGGTCACTTGTGATGTGTTCCACTGTTACCATCCCTCAGAGCAGGCTGCCTAGACCAGCACCCCACCTCACCCATTGCACGTTTTCTTCTTTATAAAGGATGTCTATGCCGCACTCTCTTCCATCCAATACATGCCCTGTGCTTCGGATTGGACTCCGTGCCACACATCACCCAACAGACCAATATCCCAGACCTGGCATAGGCTAAGCAGATGCCCAACACTGAAGCAAAGTGCCAGGTTCCATCCACATTGAAAACACTATGCCAAATCTTCCTCACAGTGGCAGTGATAATGAACCTTATGCAGTGTGGCTGCATCTCCAGCCAAGTAAAGAGTAAAGACACCCCCCTCTTCCAACTGTATCAGGCGGTAAAAATATTGTGTATTTGGTCTAGAAAGGCTAGCCACACAGCTGCGTTCCCGAATATAGATTGTATGCACAATAGGTTCAAAGAAAATTATTGCGTCCAGGGCAGTTTCTTACTTAACCGGTATCTATTCATGTAAAAGGTCGGGGGATGGGGTCGAGTACTTTAGAAAAGGTAACATGGCGGGACCCCTCCTGCCCTGCATGGCATTATACAGAAATGGAAAGGGAGAAGGAAACTCTTCAGAGCATAGCTACAAAGTGACATCTTATTGCTTGTAACACCTTTAAATAGTCGTTCCTCATGATCGGGGCTACCGGAATTGTGAGATTCTGGGTAGTGGCAATTTCCACATAATTATGGATTTCATTTGTCACATGATCCAGACAAACGAAGGGTAAGTGAAGCCAGCATGTGCTGTTCAATTAGGAGGCAGCAAATAAGAGTGACAATGAAGCCGACGAATGGCAAGCAATGGGCGGGCTCGAAGCTCTTGTACACAAAATCTTTGGCTAGCAACAGTGCATGCGCACCATGTTTTACTCCAAGAGCTCCCCCCCCCTCAACAAATTTCTCCTATGGCTGAAAAAAGGTGAAAATAGAAATTAATCATGACCATCCTCTTGTCGTGATCTTAAGTGGTGACCTCAATACTTAAGCGGTTGGAGAAATCTTGTGTGACGGTCAAACAAGGACATTCAACGAGGAGTGGTACATTATCCAGCCTGACTTTTTGAAATCAGAATTAGATGCTCATTTGTGGACTTTCCTCCACCTCTTGCTGCACAGGGGCGGCTCCTCGATTTGAGCAGCGAAGCCCCAGAGCTGAAAAATAAAACAGTAATAAAGTTTCTTACTGTTTTATTTTACAGCAAAATGTTCTGAACTGAGTGTGAGGAGAGAACGGGGGGGGGGGGGGGAGGGTCAGCTCTTCCGAGCGGCAGCAGGGAGCTATGTGCTTTAAAATTAAGCATGGGCGGAAAATCCGTTTCGCTCGCGGATTTTTGGTAAATTCGCAATCCGCGAGATTCGCGAATCTCCCGCAAAATCCGCGAGCAGCGGATTTTATGGCTTGCTCGCACTGTTCGCGTGAGTTCGCGGCTTCCCAGTACAACTTCGCGCCCCGCGAATAAGCGCTAAATTGCAGAAATACGATCTTAGCAAAACTGAAACTACTTAAAGGTTCAAAAGTTCAGGCTCATCATTAGTAGCCATTTCCTGTAGTGCTTCCTGAGGGGCCCCTCCAGAGTTCAGTTGCCAGTTGCAACTATTATGTGACCCTGCTCTGAACCTCAGAATAGTTACACATATGCCACAAAGGTCCTGAATTACAGCTAAGGGAGACAAGCAGGAGCCAGGCTGGAAGTTCAAATCCATTAATCAGCCCCTAATGCATTATTGTCAGTTGGGGCAGGGCAGGTGTTGTAACTAATTTTGCAACAATGAAAGCACTTAGCAAGTGCAAAAGATCACTAATCAGGAAGCACTAAGGAAGCAGGTGCCAGCTAAAAAAATATTCTGTGACACATTAATCAGCCCCAAATTAATTCAGGTCACTTGAGGCAGGGAAGGTGTGCTTTGCTTTGCCACAATAATGTACACTGACTGGACAACCAGAGGGTGCTGTGATGAAACAGAGGGTGGCATGGGTGGGCCAGAGGGTGGCATGAGTAGTCAGAGTGGCAGTGGTGACAGAGAGTGGCAGTGATGAAGAAGAGTGTCCCAAACAGGCTGGACACGTAGAAACAACAAGTTCGCAAAACTTGCGACCCGATAGGTAAGTTCGCGTTTGCGAAATTGTACAAAACCCTCGCGAACTGGCAGAAACCCGCACGAACACAAAAAAAAAAATCCGCAAATTCGCGGATTGCCAGTTCGCAAATCCGCAAAATTCGCGAACGCGAGATTCGCAAAATTCGCCCATGCTTATTTAAAATGTGCATGTCTCTTTGGCCCACCAATTCGCGAACGCGAGATTCGCAAAATTCGCCCATGCTTATTTAAAATGTGCATGTCTCTTTGGCCCACCAATTTGAGAAGAGCAGTCCGACACTTATTTCAAGGTTCTCTAACACAGCTGGGTTAGAGAAAGCGCAGGCCTCCAGTGCTATTAGGAGCGCCTGCTCGATCCAATCCGGGAGCTGCTTTTATGCTGAGAAAGCAAAGCCAGGATTGGATAGTGCTGTTTCCTGCATCAGAAGCTTCCTGGAAGACACCCAAGAGAGGAGGAGGTCTCGCTAACAAGGTGAGTGAATTATTTTTTTTCCTTGTGCCCCCAAAGACTCACCACCCTTGGACAAGCCAGCCACCACGGTTGCTACATTCTTATTATAGGATGCTAAACAGCACTGATGAAGTGGGTGAAAAAATGAGTTCGAGGTCTCTAGTGGGCTCATTTGCAAACTGGTTATGAAGGATGCTTTCCTTTACTTTCCACTTTTGTGATCAAGCATCATCTTGACAACGATCACATCCCTCAAATAATAACCATGAATTCTTATATGTGCAATGATGAGATTTCAAAATACACTCCTGTGGAACCACCAAAAGGAGGTTGACCTAGTATTGAAAAAGAGGTCTAGGTGCGTTCATTAATTTCAAGCACTTTAAAACCCTGATCTGATCACAAACCCTTCAACCTCCAGGTCTGAAGTAGTTATTCACTTAGAGCGCTGCTGTACATTATTTTTGGGTCCTTCCAACTCACTCGTGCAAGGGTGAGAACCATGACCTGGAAACCTTTGATCAGCAAGGAGCGGGTAGAGTGATCATTTTTGTCTAGATTTAGGGCTCAAAAGTAAGTTAGACAAGAAAGTAGAGATTGCATATGAGAGATTGTGGAAGGGTGCATTTCAGTCAATGAAAACAATGAGCCCTTTGCCCCTTCCTAGGTAGGATCTTACATCGACCCGGCCAAATCCCTGCTTGACCCTCTGACCGAGGGCAGAGACACATCCCTTACACCGAAGCGCTTCTCTTCCTGGGCCAAGGTGGATGACTTGGCAACCACTTTAAGGGGGGGGAGGGAAGAGGGGTCCCACTCCAGATTCTAGGGATACGTTTTCCACTTCTGCCTTTATCCCAATAATATAGACCAGGCTTCTCCAAACAGTAGCTTGTGAACAGTCGCTCGCTGTCCAGCTACCTGCAAGAGGCTCTTCTGCGTAAAGTCCAGCTTACTAGATTTAAAGGTTCTGCTTGGTTGAATTAATATCCATGCACCAAAATTGAAAAGTGTTCACCTGAGACGAAACTGTGAGCAGCAGACCTCATAAGCTTGTGTTCGGAGAAAAATGGTTACATTTCCAAAACATATTTAAAGCAGATATTTAAGTGATGAATCATGTGGCATTGGGGGCGACTTGTTACTATTACCTTGCTGCCAAGGGAATTGCAGCGATGGCTGCTCTGAGTTACCCATGCAAAGGCATGCTAAATTGACAAAACTTTTTTTTCCTTTTTACAATTCTTCTGGCAAACCTGCCTGAAGCACAACCAAAAAAAATTAAGGAACTGTGAAAAGATGATCTGTGATTATAAAAATGAGACATTAAAGCTTTTTGGAGAATGGGAGAGGGAAAAGGGCACCACTACAGCTATTCAAGAAATGGGAGAGACTGTCCCCTCTTCCTTAGAAAGGAAAACAGAGCCAGCTTTTTGAAAGAAGCTAAAACCTGGCTTTTTGATCTGTATAGTACCTTAGGATTCATCTGATCAGGTCTTTGGGAGTGAAACCGTAGTGCTGGGACACTGCTGTCGAAGTAACCATGCGCTTTATAAGTCACTAGTATTCTGCGAAGTGGAACACATCACAGCTATTTAAAGAAACTCTGGTGACAAAGGAAGGACAGGCCAGCGGTTTAGTCCACTAATGGAACACCGAATAGGTGGACGGAAATAATGTGCCCCTTGAAAGCCTCCAAATGGAACTTTGCCAATGAAGGCAACAATAGTTCTCAAGCACCAACCATGATGGCGAGCATCCAAACACTGGTTTGTATGGAAAGTGATTTTTTTTACCGAGGAACTTTCCTCGCCGCCAGGCAGGATCAGCCGCTAAATGTGCTCCTGGGGCAGGATTTTCCCTCAACTTACTACCTGCATTTTGCGCAATTTTGTTAGCACAAAATATCCCATTGCTTCCAAAATGAACACGAGGATGCAATTTTTGCTAAGAAACGGTGCTAAATAAAGCAAAACATGAACAACAAGCGCGCGCAGCCGGTCACTACATGTGCACTTGGGGTAGGAGCAGGCCCGGACTGGCCGCATGGTTGGGGGCCGGTTTTGGGCCCCTGGGGCCGTTTTTGTTACAGGGCCGTTTTTGCTGCAAAAACGGCCCTGTAACAAAAACGGCCGAAAACCGGCCCTGGCACAGAGCCGGTCGCGCCCCGCCTCCCTCCCTTGGGGGGGGGGGGGGGGGGGGGGGGGGTCGGAGGGGGGCCGGCCGAGCACTTTGCCAGGGCCGGTTCTGGTTCCCAGTCCGGCCCTGGGTAGGAGTCTTTCCCCCCTTCCTGCTCCACAGAGAGCAGGAAGGGGGCTTTGTCTAGTGGCCCTTTCCACTTATGATGAAGTAGGGCAGAGGTTTGATATTCCTGCTGCAAAGAATGTGGACCCACAAATCACTGAACTCTATTTTATGTAGATAGTTCAGTAGGTTACTGCTTTTGTCACAGAGACACTTTTGTTACTTACAGTTCTGAAGTCACAACCCTGGCAGAGTGAGCCATGTGCTGCCATCAAAGAGCAACATGCAAATTACACGGTGTAGGTTAGAATGTTAACCCTCCCCCCAACCCCACGTCTTTCATGATCTTAATGTTTCTAAAAAGGGTTCATTTTGGTAGAAATATACTATTATTATAGCCAACTGCAGCCACTGTACGTTTCAAATCCTGAGATTGTGCTTCTCCAGACCAAACAGTTCAAACGTGCCGCCTGAGCAAACCAGTCACTCATTCAAAGAAGTCCCCCTCCGCGGACTTCTACATGGGGCGAGCAAATGACTAGACGCAGCATGCTTCAGCGACATCACTGGCACCGTCTCACTGGTCCTGTCCAGGGCGCTGGTTTACAGAAGAAGTGCCTGCTGGGAGATGTAGTCTTTGTTGTCTTCAATGAAACCATTTAACAAGAAATGCTCTCAAGAGCTATGAATGAAAGCCCGAAACTGCACTGAAGGTGCCCAGGTGACACTGGACATTTGGCCATTCCAAACACCCAGCCCCTTGGCTTCGCGTGCAGAGGGGCATGTGTAATGCGGGGGCTTGTGTATCGGGGGTGACTTACCTCCGACTTGAATGTCACGGATCCTGCCATGAGAGTGGCGTCCTCGGAGGCTTCCTTCCTCAGGCCGGTAAGAAAGGGGCGCTCCTGTCCTCGGCACCCTGATGGGAAGTCACCGTCTGCCAACGACCCTGCGGCCTCCCTCCCTCTTTCTAACCTGAGCCCGCCCTCCTCGGGGTCACTCACCCTCTCCCCGCGGTGTGAAGAAACTTAGGGGTTCCCACTCCTCTGGCCTGAAACCCCCGAGGGCCTTCCCCGCCCCGCTGGCCTCAGTAGTTCAATCTTCCCTGCACCCGCCGCAGCGCTACGCGCACCAGAGACACCTCTCCCCGCTAGCTTCCGAGTGACTCCCTGCTCTGTTCAACGCCCCAGGTGGAGTTCCTTCTGCGAGTACCACCAGTATCACTTCCGGCCTCTGACGGAGTTCTAGTCTATCTCTCCCTCCCCCTCAAGTGTCTCTTTCAGGTGAGGTTGGTGGTCAGACAGGTTTTCCCGATTTCACATTTTTGTCCCTTAAAGGCACAGCGCCATTTTCAAAGACTGATTATCCTGCGTGTGAGGAGCACGCCCGTCACTTTGCGGGAGCGAGACTTGCCCCGGGGCGCCCGTGGCCACACGCCCACACCATCACATCTGATCTGCCACACCCTCAGCCACTGGAACCATGCGATGTTGGCGTGTTTTCCGCATACCTATATATTTCCCGTATGTCAGATAAATCATCAGATGCATAATATGCAGATTTTAACAAAAACATTATGTGTAGCTCAAATGGGTCAAACATGACCAAATAAATAGTGGGCACGCTTTGCTACCAGAGGAGGGGGTTCCTTTGCAAAGGTTGACTGGTCACCTTTCTGCTGTATTTGGGTGTTTAACCGGAACATAAGAGGTACAATTCCTGTCCGGATAGTGGTAACGTGGATATAAAATAGAATAATGAAGGAATACTATCACAAATTGTGTAATTTAGTCACCCCTGGTCCTCTTCTGCCGTATAATTCCAGTGGGCCTGCCAAAAAACAAAGGTAATCTAAAATACAGCTGGAAAAGGACAGTTTTCTCCAGCTGCTGCACTAATATATTTGTACAGGAGCAAGGCATATGAACTGGTCTTACCATCCAGAGCCGCCCTCAGGGTTACAGGATACAGCAGTTAAAGGCTTCAAGAGGGACAAAAAAAAGTGGGGGTCTCTGAAAGGACTCAGGAGTCGGAGGCGTGGCCTATGTAATTAAGGGTATGGCTTAACATGTGTAACCTGAAATCCTGTGCTTCACACAGGGGTGACCGGACTAGTTGATTTCTGAGGAATAGCTGTGAATATGTTACATAAACTTGCATTCTTTTTTGTGTAGTGTTTTTTCCAAATGACAATGCAGCGCGCGCAATGTAATTTGTTTTATTTATTTATATACTTAACCAGTGCTGGAGTCGGGGTGCCACGCTGGACGGCGTCCGCCCACTTATTTTACCAGGAGCTCGATTACTGGAGCAAATGGAGCCACACATTCACTCTTTGGCCTCTCTGGGGCGAGATCAGAGCTCATTCAGAACGCTGCTCACGTGCTGGCTTTTCTGATGCAATCGCATCTAAGGGGTGAGCGAGGGGAGGCAATGAGTCTGATGGTGCAAGCCACCTTTTGTGACATCACTTCCTGTTGTGACATCAGTGCCCCACATTTTTTTTTTTTTAGGAGTTGTGCCCTGTACTTAACTCCCTTCTGCCTGTATGCCAGAGTTTACTATCCCTGACCATGCCCCGCCCACCGCCCGCAGCACTCCCTCGAGGAGCCTCCACTGGTTTTGTCATGCACCATAAAACTCTTGTATAGTGTTCACTGTAAACAGAGACAGTTCTAGGTGTCTGTGAGTCCAGGTTGTGGTGGATGTTTATTACAGGCCATGACACAGCGCCCTGGAGTTGAGGCAGAAGGCAGTGGCAGTTTCTCACAGTGCCTGTCCATGAGCCATAAAGGTGCTCAGCATACACGCCCATTTAGTCATTGGCCTCTCTGCTGATCGCACAGAGCAATGGTCACAAGCACCAATTGTATTCGGGGTCCAATGTGAAAGCGTGCAGAAGAGGTACATAGCTGCCAAAATATTGACAGGCAGAAAGTAAATGCAGTGCTTAGAGGCGAGTGGGAGCGTTGTGTGTGTACGGAGGTGTTGGAGGCAAGGAGATGGAAGGAGGCACATGCAGAATGCACAGATGGAGGGTTTCAAAAGAGGGGGATAGCAACGAAGGTGTAAGTGTCTGCGGGAGAGTGAAGAGGGATGTGGAGTGTAGGGGAGAGCGGGAGTGATTGAGACACTCCAAAGACCAGTACCTCTTCCAGAGGCCTTAGTAATGTGTATTTCACAGTCTCATATTTTCAGGTGCGTCGAGGGCAATTGATGTGTTTTTTTTTTAATTTATTTAATTTGACCTATCTGGTCGTCTGTCGACTTCCTCACAACGCCACACCTCACTGCTTTTACCCGTGCCAGCCGCATTTTGACGGTAGCGGTAGGCAAGTCAGATGCTGGAGAGAGGGTGGAAGAGAACAGGCAAGGCAGACAACGAAGAACAAAAAAAATGAAAAAGCCAGGTACAGAAAGTCACGTAATGAAAATAAATGACGGTGAAGGGAGAGGCAAAGATGTAAGACGGTGACAGGGGATCGATTGCAAGGAACTAGAGTCCGAGCAGGTGCTGGACGGACGCATGCGCCGAGCCTAATGCTAGCGGACATACTCCTTTCACTCATGATAAACATGCAACAAGGCACATTGGTTCAGCCAGCTCTGGAGACACCGCCGGGTTAAAGGTACGTGGCGCTTTCATAATGTTCATGTAAGTGCAGCCTGCCTCAGACTTTTATACATGTAGGGCGAGTCACAAAAACACTGTATTGAAAAAAACCTCCTAAATTGTATCATTTTGCCATCTTCGTCTCCTTCCTCCTAAATGACAGGGGAATGAACACCTGCTGGAGGGCGCGCGTGCTGATTACAATAGAACGATGTGAAATTCACTGCGGTTACTGCGGCTTGCCGGCAATTTATTCAGAGCTGCATTCTCGCGCCTTTAGAGGCAGACAGCATGTCCGTGTTTGCTGCGTTCTTTGCATGTTTCCTGTCATACGGCTCTTAATTAAATGTAATGTAATTTGTAACAAATCGTGCATTCTGAAGGCTTGCTGCAAACTAGCCTCAAGAAAACGAGGGAGGTTGTATGGAGAAATATATGTCCCGTATGTTAGAGGTGATAGCAGCGTAAGAGGCAAAACTGGATTAGCCTAAAAAGTGATTCAACCACAACAGCAACGACCGGAAGAGTGCGGGGAGACAGGCAGACAATGGCGGGGTAAAGAGGAAGCCACAATGAAGTGAAACCAAAAATGCCCCACCCCGCCGAGATGCAGCAATATTAACCACCCCGAACATCCTTTCATCTCACAGCTCCGTCTGTGCACCTTAGGAGTGTTTTCAGTAAAAATCAGCTAACATGTTAAACAAGCAGGGATGGGTGGACAGGTCAAGCGATAATAGATGGGGGTGCAAGCAGCAGTGACAAGGGAGGTAGAAGAGGGGTGGGTCAAGGGGCAAATAGGGTCGCCAGACAGGCAAGCACCGACGAGGCAGCTCAGGGACACTAATCAAACGAAATCAATTAGCACTTAGTCCATGCACCGGAGAGATAGAAGGAAGTGACATGAGCAATATAGTAACTAATTAGGAGGCAGCCAAGAAGAGTGAAAAGGAAGCCACCGAATAGTAGGCAATGGGCCGGCTCGAAACCTTTTATTGTATACAATACCCTTAGCGCAACAGCCCATTCGTGCTGTCAGGCAATACCTAATGAACTGTGCATATATTTGACAATGTATCAGAATTCGGAAAGTACAAATTAAGCACCATTTTTTTGTAAGTCTGATGGGGAATGGAAACAAATTTTTTAATACGATCAAAACACATCAATACACCAGGTGATGAGTTTTACACACATTATCGTTTGTACATAGTAAAACTGTATGTCTGTGAAAATGTAATGGTCATTTCAATTGAAAATGTGTTGTCTGTAATGGCAGTGCGCTACCACACCCTGCATACTCCACACTACGCCACTCCAATCCACACCACTCTACTCTACAACACCCTACTCCATTCTATGCGCCTCGCTCTAAGACACGCCACTCCACTCTATGACATACAACTCCATTTTACGGCACTCCATTCTATGACACGGCACTCCATTCCCCGACATGAACTCTAATGTACGCCTCCCTACTCCTCCACACTTTACAACATGCCACTCCACTCTACGCCATGTCACTCCACTCTACGCAACTCTACTCTAAGCAACTCTACTTTGTGCCCCTCTGCTCTACGCCCCTCCTCAGTACTTACCCCACTCCACTCCAATCTACCCCACTCTACTGCAGTCTACACAATCTACCCCACTCCACCCCAATCTACTCCACTACAATCTACCACATTCTACGTACTTCACTCCTCTCTAATCAGCACCACTCTACTTCAACCTATTCCACGCCACTCAATCTACCCCAATCTACTCCACTCATCTCCACTCCACCTCAATCTGCCCCACTCCCTCCACTCCAATCTACACCACTCCACTCCAATCTACCCCAATCTACCACACTCCACTCCAATCTACCACAACCTACCTCACTCCATTCCAATCTACCCCATTCCATTCTACCCCATCCACTCCAATCTACCTCACTCCAATCTACCCCAGTCAACTCCACTTCACTTCAATCTATCCCACTTCTAATTTACCCCACTCTACTCCAATCTACTACAGTTTACTCCTATATACTCAAGTCTAATCCAGTCTCCCCTGCTCCACCCCAATCTACCCCACCCCAATTCACCCCACTCCAATCCAATCTACAAAACTCCTCTCCAATTTCCACTCCACTCCATTTCAATCTATCCAATTCCACTTCACTCCAATCTACCCCACTCCACTCCAATCTAGCCCCATATACATCACTTCAATCTGGCCCAATCTACATGACTCCAATCTACCACAATATACCCCACTCCAATCTACCCTACTGCAATCCACCCAATCTACCCCACTCCACTCCAATCTACCCCACTGTCATACGTTTCTTACTATTTCAGTAAGACTGTGTGTTTGGGAAATAGAATCCTCAAAACTCTGCAGGACTAAGTCTAGACATACAATCAGAATATGTTGACCTGAATCCTGGCTAGCTCACAGTGCACCAGCAGAACCTCTAAACCTTACAAGTTACCAGATGGTGTCTGCAACCTCGGAACATGGCTCCCCAAGGAAATCGTGGAAACAGGTCGAACCCTTTTGTGAGTAACTCTGGTGTGCCCAAAGGGAAACAGACAAAATTCTCAAATTGGCATTTCCAACATTTATTGAAGCAACAAGATTCTTTTGTAAAATACCTGTGCTGCAATGATTAGTAGAAGGAAACAAAACAGAGAAATCAGCATTACAGGAATGGTAAAGAAAATAAACAATGCAAATACACGGAGAAGATGGACGGAGCGCTGAAACTTTTCAGCCACTCACCCCCAGTCACAGATCTGGGTTAAATCCATCTTCATTCTTTAGCTCACTTCACCACCTCAGTTCAGACCCAGCTATATGCAAATCAGTCTTGACCCTTTGCCTCATGGGAACAGCCCAGCCCGAATTGCGAAGTCAGGTCTTCCCTGAACCAGAAACAAGCATCCTGGGACCGGTTTCTGGGTAACACCCTTCATCAGCCAGGGTAGCTTAAATTCAGTGGCAAAGTGAGCAAGAGACCCACATCTGCTCCAATCTACCCCACTCTACCTACTTCACTCCTCTCTAATCAACACCACTCTACTTCAACCTATTCCACGCCACTCAATCTACCCAAATTTACTCCACTCATCTCCACCCAACCTCAATCTTTCCCACTCCACTCCAATCCACGCCACTCCCCTCCAATCTACCACAATCTACCCCATTTCAATCTACCACAATCTACCTCACTCCACTCCAATCCATTCCAATCTACCCCATTCATTCCAATCTACCCCACTGCAATCTACCCCAGTCAACTCCACTTCACCTCAATCTATCCCACTCCACTCCAATGTACCCCACTCTACTCTTATCTTCCACACTTTACTCCCATCTACTCAAGTTCACTCCAGTCTCCCCTGCTCCACCCCAATCTACCCCACTCCAATCCAAACTACACCACTCCTCTCCAATTTCCACTCCACGCCATTCTTATCTATCCCATTCCATTCCACTTCTCTCCAATCTACCCTACTCCACTCCAATCTAGCCCAATATACATCACTTCAATCTGGCCCAATCTACATGACTCCAATCTACCACAATATACCCCACTCCAATCTACCCTACTGCAATCCCCCAATCTACCCCACTCCACTCCAATCTACCCCACTGTCATACGTTTCTTACTATTTCAGTAAGACTGTGTGTTTGGGAAATAGAATCCTCAAAACTCTGCAGGACTAAGTCTAGACATACAATCAGAATATGTTGACCTGAATCCTGGCTAGCTCACAGTGCACCAGCAGAACCTCTAAACCTTACAAGTTACCGGATGGTGTCTGCAACCTCGGAACATGGCTCCCCAAGGAAATCGTGGAAACAGGTCGAACCCTTTTGTGAGTAACTCTGGTGTGCCCAAAGGGAAACAGACAAAATTCTCAAATTGGCATTTCCAACATTTATTGAAGCAATAAGATTCTTTTGTAAAATACCTGTGCTGCAATGATTAGTAGAAGGAAACAAAACAGAGAAATCAGCATTACAGGAATGGTAAAGAAAATAAACAATGCAAATACACGGAGAAGATGGACGGAGCGCTGAAACTTTTCAGCCACTCACCCCCAGTCACAGATCTGGGTTAAATCCATCTTCATTCTTTAGCTCACTTCACCACCTCAGTTCAGACCCAGCTATATGCAAATCAGTCTTGACCCTTTGCCTCATGGGAACAGCCCAGCCCGAACTGCCAAGTCAGGTCTTCCCTGAACCAGAAACAAGCATCCTGGGACCGGTTTCTGGGTAACACCCTTCATCAGCCAGGGTAGCTTAAATTCAGTGGCAAAGTGAGCAAGAGACGCACATCTGCTCCAATCTACCCCACTCTACCTACTTCACTCCTCTCTAATCAACACCACTCTACTTCAACCTATTCCACGCCACTCAATCTACCCAAATTTACTCCACTCATCTCCACCCAACCTCAATCTTTCCCACTCCACTCCAATCCACGCCACTCCCCTCCAATCTACCACAATCTACCCCATTTCAATCTACCACAATCTACCTCACTCCACTCCAATCCATTCCAATCTACCCCATTCATTCCAATCTACCCCACTGCAATCTACCCCAGTCAACTCCACTTCACCTCAATCTATCCCACTCCACTCCAATGTACCCCACTCTACTCTTATCTTCCACACTTTACTCCCATCTACTCAAGTTCACTCCAGTCTCCCCTGCTCCACCCCAATCTACCCCACTCCAATCCAAACTACACCACTCCTCTCCAATTTCCACTCCACGCCATTCTTATCTATCCCATTCCATTTCACTTCACTCCAACCTACCCTACTCCACTCAAATCTAGCCATAAACAAGACTTCAATCTGGCCCAATCTACATGACTCCAATCTACCACAATCTTCCCCACTCCAATCTACTCTACTGCAATCCACCCAATCTACCCCACTCCACTCCAATCTACCCCACTGTCATATGGTTCCTACTATTTCAGTAAGTAAACGGTTTGCCGTAGCACTCTATAAAGTAAAAACGTTTTGTACAGTGACAATATACAAGCATGTTCCAGAGCACAAAATGACAGAAGTTAACAAGTTCCACAAGATGAGTAAATCTTGGCGTCTTTAATGAAGATTACAGCCAGCCGACACGTGTTTCATCGCCTTCGCGATTCATCAGGGCTGAAACAAATAAATAAGTTGCATATAGCATATTCTTTGTACACATAAATGACTTATACCAGACCATGTTGTCTGGGTATTATATACATACAGTAAATGCTTCCTCCAGCAGTGAACATACAGTGATTTGTTCAAGCTTATTATTTCTAGTGCTACCACAACACATCCGTGTCGAATCAAGTGTCTATAGTCGAAATTAAAACAGACGTGAGTGTACGTGATAGTGGTCGTGAAGGGTTGTGTGGGAGAAGGTGGTACCTCACTGTATGTGGTCACTGATCCCAATGACACATAGTGACAAAAACCTAAGGCGCAACGAGAGTGTCCTGACCGTGTGCGGCTCTTACATCCTTCATGCCAAACTTGTGATAGAGTGCAACAATGTGTCATTGAGAAGACATACCTAGACGGCCGTGTCAACATCCGAAGGTCTGTATCAATGTTCAAAAAAAGAGAAAAAACGAAAAGATCTCATCACCAAATGTACTAGAGTGATGTCTGGGCAAGAAACCGCCACAGTGAGACTCATTTAGAATTTTGCACGTAGACTCACCGCTTAGCTGGTGATAATTCCAACCCAGCCGGGCCTTCCCTGGTAGCACTAGTGTGAGTGCGTCCAGAAGCAGTGAAAGTCCTAGTATCTGTGACACAATTAAGATAAAATATGTCACTAAAGATATGCAGTGTCGCCCTCATCCATTGTTAGCTCTAAGCAGAATCTGCCTAAGCCAGAAATGTCACAGACATTCTTTAACTCGAGTCCTATTACTATATAACAGTGCTCTGGAATTCTCTGTTTACTACTGTAAATAACATATGTTCATTAGTCTCTACAATTCTGTATTCATACGTAGAGTACTGTATGTACTCTCATACACGGTAATTCACTTAGACTTACATCTATTTAGACAGCATATGCGTTCAAGGACGGGCTCGGAAATCACTCGGTATTTTTCAACAAACTTTCGAAACTTCTATGGTTAGAAGTGTGCTGTTAAAAAGAGAGTATTGTTTGTATCTGTACTACTATGATTCGTCATCATTTAGTGCTAGTATCTGTCAGGGCGTGATTGTTGTCTTACCCATATCAATTCAGTAGCAGGAAAACCTGGTGCGGTTCCCAAAATGATTAGTGTCGTAAGCTATTGACAGTAAACAAAAACGGGATTAAGGGGACTTACTCGTTGATACTGAATACCCAAGTTATACATCCATATTGACAATAGTGTACGCATCGTTCCCGCTTACCCGTGTGCGGCGTTTCCACGGAGCAACAAGTGAGTGCAGCTTTTCCCGGGCCCGGTTCCGTGTATGGACACGTGACCGCGTTTACGCCCATATAACAGCGCGTCATGAGCGCACGACGTTCCCTGCAGCGTGAGTGCAATTGGAGACGAAAACGGGTCGGCCATCTTAGCACGATAGTATATCGTATCTCTACATGATATATAGGGTTTATCTGTTGTCACTGCGTTTAGTTAGTAGAGATGAATATTATGATTAAAGCTGAGAATTGTATTGAATCAGCGAAAAAGTATTACTGTTAGTAAGTGAAACAGTAAATCGCCATAATGACGTCCGCAATATTCTACGTCATGCATACAGAATTGAGTGTTTACCTGTTTCACGGAATTCCATATCTTTTCTTGTTTAGTTCCTGTTCCCCAGTGCAAAGTGACATTCCGAATCTAGTTACGTGTACTATGGTGCAATATGCACCGTGATTAAAACTATATAAAATATCGATTTGTCTACTATTGTGAGAAGGGCCCAATCATACTGTGACAGCCTATCACAATACAATAAGTATCTTCTCTTAATCCATGTTTCAGTATTTACATCAGTATCTGTCGGCGCGGGAGAAACATCCTAGCATTAAGAAAGATGTAGAATCAAAATACTCTCACATGTTTCCACATATACAGATTTACAGTATTGATGAATCCCTTGACCATCTTAGATACGTACAACATCACAGTCTCTATATTCAGTCACCCAAAAAGTATTGCATCTCATGGTCATAATTCAAACCCAATTTTACAGATTTCAAGCGCATAATCCAGGTCGCTTCTGTGCGTCTTAGTCTTAATTCGCGATTACCACCTCTTAAAGCCAAAGGTATCGTTTCTATGCCAAAAAATTGTACATTTTTATTCTTCTGACTTTGTTGGCAAGAGGCTACATGTAAAGCCACCGGATATTTGGGGTCACAGTTAACAATAGCTCTCATATGTTCCAACATTCTTTCTTTCAAAGATCTGATCGTGCTCCCCACATATCTTTTGCCACATTCACATTCAATGATATAGATGACAAATTTAGTTGCGCAGTTGATATTGCTTTTGATGTTATAACATACTCCATCAGGGCCCATAAAACTGGTTGTTCCATGTTTAGCCCATTTACACATGCTGCAGAATCCGCATTTGTGGAAACCCAGACCGCGTTGTGTCAACCAGTCTGCACTCCTAGTGTCCCGGGGTACAGTGGGACTCAACTTGTTCCGTAATGTATTCCCTCTTCTAAAGGAGATTTGTGGTCGTTCTGTGATACAGTTACACAGTGCTTTCTCGGACTTCAAAAAACTCCAGTGTTTCGTGAGACTTTTTCTTAGATCAGAATGGAGTGAGTTGAAGTCCGTGACCATTCTTATAATATCCTTACCATCAGTATTCAGTTTTTGTTTAGTGATTAGAGTGTCTATTCTCTTCACTTTCTTAATCCTCTGTTCAGCTTTCACAATAGAGTTTTTTACATAGCCCCTGGCCTGAAATCTTTCTTTCATGTTGGTCACGCATCTCCCGAACTCAACATCCTCACTACAGTTTCTTCTTGCCCGAACAAATTCACCAAATGGTATGGCGTTAATCTGGTGTGGGGGGTGAGAGCTGGTGGCATGCAAGATTGCATTGCATGCTGTTGACTTCCTGAACAGTCTACTGTGCAAGCAATTGGAGGACACATAGAATTCAATGTCTAGGAATTCTATATTAGTTTTGCTCCACTTCATAGTGAAGCTGATTTTCCATGTATTGTCATTTAAATATTGAAAGAAATTTTGTAGTAATTCCTCTGAGCCTGACCAGATAAGGATGCAATCATCAATATATCGACCCCAGAATATTATGGAGTCGATATATTGACTACCCCTATCGCCCCAAATTAGATCTGCCTCCAGTGCGCCCATAAACAGGTTCGCAAACGAGGGTGATATTTTTGAGCCCATGGCTACACCTTGCTTTTGTCTGTACCAATATTTGTCACACATGAAATAGTTATTTCTGAGAACTAGTTCTATCATAGTGGACAGCATTTCCGTATGTTTCAATAGGGTGGCCGGTCTATTGCCAAGACATTTATTGATAGCCTGAATACCCAAATCTATATCGATGCTGGTATATAAGGATACCACGTCCATCGTCACAAGATGAAACTCTTCTTGCCATTCCATATCTGCTAGAGTACTTAGTATATGTTTAGAATCTTGAATATAGGAAGGTAAGTTTTTGACTATCGGTCCCAAAAAGAGGTCTGCATATTCTGCTATCCTTTCCGTAGGGCCACCCATGCCAGACACAATAGGTCTCCCTGGTGGAAAAGGTAGGTTCTTGTGAATCTTAGGCAAGGTGTAAAGCCATGGATAGGTCGGTCTAAAAACTTTTAGGTATAGGTATTCTTCCTCGTTCAGTAACCCCGACTGCTTCCAATTTAACAAATGGGAGTTAATTTCTATTGTTAGAGGACCAATGGGGTTGTAAGTGAGGCGTTCATAGCATAGTGCATCTTGCAGTTGTTGACTAATTTCTAGTTGATAGTCTATGCGATCCATTACCACTACATTCCCTCCCTTGTCCGCCTCTCGTATAGTGATTGTATGATCATTCATAAGTGTGTTCAGTGCCACTCTTTCCCCACTGGTAAGATTGTCCTTATATTTGAACATTCTGCTCTTGCGTAGATGGTTCAGGTTGTCAAGATCTTCTGATACACATTTGTAGAAATTATCTATGGCATTGCCACCCGGTAATGTGGGAATCCATTTAGACTTGGACTTAAGCCCACTGACAATGCTATAGTCTGATTCTATATTTAACTCTTCTAGAAGAGTGTCCATGTCAAGAGGAGAGTCTTCCATATCGGTCAAAGATAAGAGAAGATGAGTTGCATGTACATCATTTATTGATAAGGTTTCGCTGGTGTCTGTTACAGGTGCAGTGACATTCGTTCCTCTATCCCTTAGCTCCAAACCAAAGAAATGCTTTTTCAGTTTTAGGTTCCTCACAAATTTAAACAAATCAATTTTCATTTTACATATATCACCAATTGCATATGGGTTGAAACTAAGACCTCTGCTAAGGAGGGAAACCATGTCTGGAGTGAGATGTAGTTTGGATAGATTGATCACCTGTACTTCTCTAGTATCGGCACCAGCTAATTCCTGTTGGCCCCTGACCTCAACTTCCTTCTGTAGTCCTCTGTGCTTTCGTCCCCTGCCCCTCCTGGTTTTGGATCTGACTGGTTTCTTGCTGTAGGGAATCTGTTGCCCTTCCTGATCCGTAAAACCTCCTGAAAAAAAGGTGGCATGCCTTGTCTGTCCTGGTTGTCTGATTCTCCCCCTACAGTACCTACAGAGTTAAGAGAGGTATTGCTTGATGAAAGGGAGGCAGGTTCTGAACCTTGGGTCCTTTTGTTTGTATTCTTAGCACTATTAGGAATTAAGGAGTCATACTTCTTATCAAAAGTAAAAATTCGACCACGGGTATAGTCCAACTCATCTCTTCTTAATTGCCTGGCTTTCCTATTCTTAATATCAGATTGATGTTTTAATAGGATTTCATCCAGGATAGTATAATTTTTAACAGTAGATTCAGGTCTATTAAGATCCTTAATCTCTTGTTCAATGGTGGCTATTTCCGCTTGTAATTTAGTAACTCTGCGCTCTGCGCTTACAATTAATATTTCCATTAATGTAATCGAGTTGTTGGAGAGAGATTCTTCCCATTTAATCATGAGGTCGGCGTCTAGGTCATCGTAAGTGGGAAAAATTTGGCCTCTCAGACCTCTAGGGACACGTTTTAACCTTAGATATTGTTTAAGGGTTGCCCCATCCCACCATTTAGAATTTTCTAGCTTCTTTAAGCGTTCCAATTTTATGAATTTATCTCTGAGGCCCTCAATACGAGGGGGATTGGTGCTGGTGGAAGCAGTTTGAGTGGACATGCCTTTAGCTAGGTTCTCAAACAACTCTTCTGCCATTTTGGTACGATCCATCTTGGCGATGCTTGGTTTATCTAGAAATGGTATACTAGAAATCTACTATAAGTATAGACAATGCGTGGCGGCTACCCTAGACTGCAATTGGACTAGAAGAACGAAGGTTTTTGATCAGTAAAAGGGTGCACTGCCTGTTTAAACGCATACAGTTCCAGACAACAAGAGTTTCTTAGGTGCTAAACGGCGAGTGGACAAACCCAAACCACTCCTGTGAGTAAGAAACTACTCCTAATAAGTAAACGGTTTGCCGTAGCACTCTATAAAGTAAAAACGTTTTGTACAGTGACAATATACAAGCATGTTCCAGAGCACAAAATGACAGAAGTTAACAAGTTCCACAAGATGTGTAAATCTTGGCTTCTTTAATGAAGATTAAAGCCAGCCGACACGTGTTTCATCGCCTTCGCGATTCATCAGGGCTGAAACAAATAAATAAGTTGCATATAGCATATTCTTTGTACACATAAATGACTTATACCAGACCATGTTGTCTGGGTATTATATACATACAGTAAATGCTTCCTCCAGCAGTGAACATACAGTGATTTGTTCAAGCTTATTATTTCTAGTGCTACCACAACACATCCGTGTCGAATCAAGTGTCTATAGTCGAAATTAAAACAGACGTGAGTGTACGTGATAGTGGTCGTGAAGGGTTGTGTGGGATAAGGTGGTACCTCACTGTATGTGGTCACTGATCCCAATGACACATAGTGACAAAAACCTAAGGCGCAACGAGAGTGTCCTGACCGTGTGCGGCTCTTACATCCTTCATGCCAAACTTGTGATAGAGTGCAACAATGTGTCATTGAGAAGACATACCTAGACGGCCGTGTCAACATCCGAAGGTCTGTATCAATGTTCAAAAAAAGAGAAAAAACGAAAAGATCTCATCACCAAATGTACTAGAGTGATGTCTGGGCAAGAAACCGCCACAGTGAGACTCATTTAGAATTTTGCACGTAGACTCACCGCTTAGCTGGTGATAATTCCAACCCAGCCGGGCCTTCCCTGGTAGCACTAGTGTGAGTGCGTCCAGAAGCAGTGAAAGTCCTAGTATCTGTGACACAATTAAGATAAAATATGTCACTAAAGATATGCAGTGTCGCCCTCATCCATTCTTAGCTCTAAGCAGAATCTGCCTAAGCCAGAAATGTCACAGACATTCTTTAACTCGAGTCCTATTACTATATAACAGTGCTCTGGAATTCTCTGTTTACTACTGTAAATAACATATGTTCATTAGTCTCTACAATTCTGTATTCATACGTAGAGTACTGTATGTACTCTCATACACGGTAATTCACTTAGACTTACATCTATTTAGACAGCATATGCGTTCAAGGACGGGCTCGGAAATCACTCGGTATTTTTCATCAAACTTTCGAAACTTCTATGGTTAGAAGTGTGCTGTTAAAAAGAGAGTATTGTTTGTATCTGTACTACTATGATTCGTTATCATTTAGTGCTAGTATCTGTCAGGGCGTGATTGTTGTCTTACCCATATCAATTCAGTAGCAGGAAAACCTGGTGCGGTTCCCAAAATGATTAGTGTCGTAAGCTATTGACAGTAAACAAAAACGGGATTAAGGGGACTTACTCGTTGATACTGAATACCCAAGTTATACATCCATATTGACAATAGTGTACGCATCGTTCCCGCTTACCCGTGTGCGGCGTTTCCACGGAGCAACAAGTGAGTGCAGCTTTTCCCGGGCCCGGTTCCGTGTATGGACACGTGACCGCGTTTACGCCCATATAACAGCGCGTCATGAGCGCACGACGTTCCCTGCAGCGTGAGTGCAATTGGAGACGAAAACGGGTCGGCCATCTTAGCACGATAGTATATCGTATCTCTACATGATATATAGGGTTTATCTGTTGTCACTGCGTTTAGTTAGTAGAGATGAATATTATGATTAAAGCTGAGAATTGTATTGAATCAGCGAAAAAGTATTACTGTTAGTAAGTGAAACAGTAAATCGCCATAATGACGTCCGCAATATTCTACGTCATGCATACAGAATTGAGTGTTTACCTGTTTCACGGAATTCCATATCTTTTCTTGTTTAGTTCCTGTTCCCCAGTGCAAAGTGACATTCCGAATCTAGTTACGTGTGCTATGGTGCAATATGCACCGTGATTAAAACTATATAAAATATCGATTTGTCTACTATTGTGAGAAGGGCCCAATCATACTGTGACAGCCTATCACAATACAATAAGTATCTTCTCTTAATCCATGTTTCAGTATTTACATCAGTATCTGTCGGCGCGGGAGAAACATCCTAGCATTAAGAAAGATGTAGAATCAAAATACTCTCACATGTTTCCACATATACAGATTTACAGTATTGATGAATCCCTTGACCATCTTAGATACGTACAACATCACAGTCTCTATATTCAGTCACCCAAAAAGTATTGCATCTCATGGTCATAATTCAAACCCAATTTTACAGATTTCAAGCGCATAATCCAGGTCGCTTCTGTGCGTCTTAGTATTAATTCGCGATTACCACCTCTTAAAGCCAAAGGTATCGTTTCTATGCCAAAAAATTGTACATTTTTATTCTTCTGACTTTGTTGGCAAGAGGCTACATGTAAAGCCACCGGATATTTGGGGTCACAGTTAACAATAGCTCTCATATGTTCCAACATTCTTTCTTTCAAAGATCTGATCGTGCTCCCCACATATCTTTTGCCACATTCACATTCAATGATATAGATGACAAATTTAGTTGCGCAGTTGATATTGCTTTTGATGTTATAACATACTCCATCAGGGCCCATAAAACTGGTTGTTCCATGTTTAGCCCATTTACACATGCTGCAGAATCCGCATTTGTGGAAACCCAGACCGCGTTGTGTCAACCAGTCTGCACTCCTAGTGTCCCGGGGTACAGTGGGACTCAACTTGTTCCGTAATGTATTCCCTCTTCTAAAGGAGATTTGTGGTCGTTCTGTGATACAGTTACACAGTGCTTTCTCGGACTTCAAAAAACTCCAGTGTTTCGTGAGACTTTTTCTTAGATCAGAATGGAGTGAGTTGAAGTCCGTGACCATTCTTATAATATCCTTACCATCAGTATTCAGTTTTTGTTTAGTGATTAGAGTGTCTATTCTCTTCACTTTCTTAATCCTCTGTTCAGCTTTCACAATAGAGTTTTTTACATAGCCCCTGGCCTGAAATCTTTCTTTCATGTTGGTCACGCATCTCCCGAACTCAACATCCTCACTACAGTTTCTTCTTGCCCGAACAAATTCACCAAATGGTATGGCGTTAATCTGGTGTGGGGGGTGAGAGCTGGTGGCATGCAAGATTGCATTGCATGCTGTTGACTTCCTGAACAGTCTACTGTGCAAGCAATTGGAGGACACATAGAATTCAATGTCTAGGAATTCTATATTAGTTTTGCTCCACTTCATAGTGAAGCTGATTTTCCATGTATTGTCATTTAAATATTGAAAGAAATTTTGTAGTAATTCCTCTGAGCCTGACCAGATAAGGATGCAATCATCAATATATCGACCCCAGAATATTATGGAGTCGATATATTGACTACCCCTATCGCCCCAAATTAGATCTGCCTCCAGTGCGCCCATAAACAGGTTCGCAAACGAGGGTGATATTTTTGAGCCCATGGCTACACCTTGCTTTTGTCTGTACCAATATTTGTCACACATGAAATAGTTATTTCTGAGAACTAGTTCTATCATAGTGGACAGCATTTCCGTATGTTTCAATAGGGTGGCCGGTCTATTGCCAAGACATTTATTGATAGCCTGAATACCCAAATCTATATCGATGCTGGTATATAAGGATACCACGTCCATCGTCACAAGATGAAACTCTTCTTGCCATTCCATATCTGCTAGAGTACTTAGTATATGTTTAGAATCTTGAATATAGGAAGGTAAGTTTTTGGGACCGATAGTCAAAAACTTACCTTCCTATATTCAAGATTCTAAACATATACTAAGTACTCTAGCAGATATGGAATGGCAAGAAGAGTTTCATCTTGTGACGATGGACGTGGTATCCTTCTATACCAGCATCGATATAGATTTGGGTATTCAGGCTATCAATAAATGTCTTGGCAATAGACCGGCCACCCTATTGAAACATACGGAAATGCTGTCCACTATGATAGAACTAGTTCTCAGAAATAACTATTTCATGTGTGACAAATATTGGTACAGACAAAAGCAAGGTGTAGCCATGGGCTCAAAAATATCACCCTCGTTTGCGAACCTGTTTATGGGCGCACTGGAGGCAGATCTAATTTGGGGCGATAGGGGTAGTCAATATATCGACTCCATAATATTCTGGGGTCGATATATTGATGATTGCATCCTTATCTGGTCAGGCTCAGAGGAATTACTACAAAATTTCTTTCAATATTTAAATGACAATACATGGAAAATCAGCTTCACTATGAAGTGGAGCAAAACTAATATAGAATTCCTAGACATTGAATTCTATGTGTCCTCCAATTGCTTGCACAGTAGACTGTTCAGGAAGTCAACAGCATGCAATGCAATCTTGCATGCCACCAGCTCTCACCCCCCACACCAGATTAACGCCATACCATTTGGTGAATTTGTTCGGGCAAGAAGAAACTGTAGTGAGGATGTTGAGTTCGGGAGATGCGTGACCAACATGAAAGAAAGATTTCAGGCCAGGGGCTATGTAAAAAACTCTATTGTGAAAGCTGAACAGAGGATTAAGAAAGTGAAGAGAATAGACACTCTAATCACTAAACAAAAACTGAATACTGATGGTAAGGATATTATAAGAATGGTCACGGACTTCAACTCACTCCATTCTGATCTAAGAAAAAGTCTCACGAAACACTGGAGTTTTTTGAAGTCCGAGAAAGCACTGTGTAACTGTATCACAGAACGACCACAAATCTCCTTTAGAAGAGGGAATACATTACGGAACAAGTTGAGTCCCACTGTACCCCGGGACACTAGGAGTGCAGACTGGTTGACACAACGCGGTCTGGGTTTCCACAAATGCGGATTCTGCAGCATGTGTAAATGGGCTAAACATGGAACAACCAGTTTTATGGGCCCTGATGGAGTATGTTATAACATCAAAAGCAATATCAACTGCGCAACTAAATTTGTCATCTATATCATTGAATGTGAATGTGGCAAAAGATATGTGGGGAGCACGATCAGATCTTTGAAAGAAAGAATGTTGGAACATATGAGAGCTATTGTTAACTGTGACCCCAAATATCCGGTGGCTTTACATGTAGCCTCTTGCCAACAAAGTCAGAAGAATAAAAATGTACAATTTTTTGGCATAGAAACGATACCTTTGGCTTTAAGAGGTGGTAATCGCGAATTAAGACTAAGACGCACAGAAGCGACCTGGATTATGCGCTTGAAATCTGTAAAATTGGGTTTGAATTATGACCATGAGATGCAATACTTTTTGGGTGACTGAATATAGAGACTGTGATGTTGTACGTATCTAAGATGGTCAAGGGATTCATCAATACTGTAAATCTGTATATGTGGAAACATGTGAGAGTATTTTGATTCTACATCTTTCTTAATGCTAGGATGTTTCTCCCGCGCCGACAGATACTGATGTAAATACTGAAACATGGATTAAGAGAAGATACTTATTGTATTGTGATAGGCTGTCACAGTATGATTGGGCCCTTCTCACAATAGTAGACAAATCGATATTTTATATAGTTTTAATCACGGTGCATATTGCACCATAGCACACGTAACTAGATTCGGAATGTCACTTTGCACTGGGGAACAGGAACTAAACAAGAAAAGATATGGAATTCCGTGAAACAGGTAAACACTCAATTCTGTATGCATGACGTAGAATATTGCGGACGTCATTATGGCGATTTACTGTTTCACTTACTAACAGTAATACTTTTTCGCTGATTCAATACAATTCTCAGCTTTAATCATAATATTCATCTCTACTAACTAAACGCAGTGACAACAGATAAACCCTATATATCATGTAGAGATACGATATAATATCGTGCTAAGATGGCCGACCCGTTTTCGTCTCCAATTGCACTCACGCTGCAGGGAACGTCGTGCGCTCATGACGTGCTGTTATATGGGCGTAAACGCGGTCACGTGTCCATACACGGAACCGGGCCCGGGAAAAGCTGCACTCACTTGTTGCTCCGTGGAAACGCCGCACACGGGTAAGCGGGAACGATGCGTACACTATTGTCAATATGGATGTATAACTTGGGTATTCAGTATCAACGAGTAAGTCCCCTTAATCCCGTTTTTGTTTACTGTCAATAGCTTACGACACTAATCATTTTGGGAACCGCACCAGGTTTTCCTGCTACTGAATTGATATGGGTAAGACAACAATCACGCCCTGACAGATACTAGCACTAAATGATAACGAATCATAGTAGTACAGATACAAACAATACTCTCTTTTTAACAGCACACTTCTAACCATAGAAGTTTCGAAAGTTTGATGAAAAATACCGAGTGATTTCCGAGCCCGTCCTTGAACGCATATGCTGTCTAAATAGATGTAAGTCTAAGTGAATTACCGTGTATGAGAGTACATACAGTACTCTACGTATGAATACAGAATTGTAGAGACTAATGAACATATGTTATTTACAGTAGTAAACAGAGAATTCCAGAGCACTGTTATATAGTAATAGGACTCGAGTTAAAGAATGTCTGTGACATTTCTGGCTTAGGCAGATTCTGCTTAGAGCTAACAATGGATGAGGGCGACACTGCATATCTTTAGTGACATATTTTATCTTAATTGTGTCACAGATACTAGGACTTTCACTGCTTCTGGACGCACTCACACTAGTGCTACCAGGGAAGGCCCGGCTGGGTTGGAATTATCACCAGCTAAGCGGTGAGTCTACGTGCAAAATTCTAAATGAGTCTCACTGTGGCGGTTTCTTGCCCAGACATCACTCTAGTACATTTGGTGATGAGATCTTTTCGTTTTTTCTCTTTTTTTGAACATTGATACAGACCTTCGGATGTTGACACGGCCGTCTAGGTATGTCTTCTCAATGACACATTGTTGCACTCTATCACAAGTTTGGCATGAAGGATGTAAGAGCCGCACACGGTCAGGACACTCTCGTTGCGCCTTAGGTTTTTGTCACTATGTGTCATTGGGATCAGTGACCACATACAGTGAGGTACCACCTTCTCCCACACAACCCTTCACGACCACTATCACGTACACTCACGTCTGTTTTAATTTCGACTATAGACACTTGATTCGACACGGATGTGTTGTGGTAGCACTAGAAATAATAAGCTTGAACAAATCACTGTATGTTCACTGCTGGAGGAAGCATTTACTGTATGTATATAATACCCAGACAACATGGTCTGGTATAAGTCATTTATGTGTACAAAGAATATGCTATATGCAACTTATTTATTTGTTTCAGCCCTGATGAATCGCGAAGGCGATGAAACACGTGTCGGCTGGCTGTAATCTTCATTAAAGACGCCAAGATTTACTCATCTTGTGGAACTTGTTAACTTCTGTCATTTTGTGCTCTGGAACATGCTTGTATATTGTCACTGTACAAAACGTTTTTACTTTATAGAGTGCTACGGCAAACCGTTTACTTATTAGGAGTAGTTTCTTACTCACAGGAGTGGTTTGGGTTTGTCCACTCGCCGTTTAGCACCTGAGAAACTCTTGTTGTCTGGAACTGTATGCGTTTAAACAGGCAGTGCACCCTTTTACTGATCAAAAACCTTCGTTCTTCTAGTCCAATTGCAGTCTAGGGTAGCCGCCACGCATTGTCTATACTTATAGTAGATTTCTAGTATACCATTTCTAGATAAACCAAGCATCGCCAAGATGGATCGTACCAAAATGGCAGAAGAGTTGTTTGAGAACCTAGCTAAAGGCATGTCCACTCAAACTGCTTCCACCAGCACCAATCCCCCTCGTATTGAGGGCCTCAGAGATAAATTCATAAAATTGGAACGCTTAAAGAAGCTAGAAAATTCTAAATGGTGGGATGGGGCAACCCTTAAACAATATCTAAGGTTAAAACGTGTCCCTAGAGGTCTGAGAGGCCACATTTTTCCCACTTACGATGACCTAGACGCCGACCTCATGATTAAATGGGAAGAATCTCTCTCCAACAACTCGATTACATTAATGGAAATATTAATTGTAAGCGCAGAGCGCAGAGTTACTAAATTACAAGCGGAAATAGCCACCATTGAACAAGAGATTAAGGATCTTAATAGACCTGAATCTACTGTTAAAAATTATACTATCCTGGATGAAATCCTATTAAAACATCAATCTGATATTAAGAATAGGAAAGCCAGGCAATTAAGAAGAGATGAGTTGGACTATACCCGTGGTCGAATTTTTACTTTTGATAAGAAGTATGACTCCTTAATTCCTAATAGTGCTAAGAATACAAACAAAAGGACCCAAGGTTCAGAACCTGCCTCCCTTTCATCAAGCAATACCTCTCTTAACTCTGTAGGTACTGTAGGGGGAGAATCAGACAACCAGGCATGCCACCTTTTTTTCAGGAGGTTTTACGGATCAGGAAGGGCAACAGATTCCCTACAGCAAGAAACCAGTCAGATCCAAAACCAGGAGGGGCAGGGGACGAAAGCACAGAGGACTACAGAAGGAAGTTGAGGTCAGGGGCCAACAGGAATTAGCTGGTGCCGATACTAGAGAAGTACAGGTGATCAATCTATCCAAACTACATCTCACTCCAGACATGGTTTCCCTCCTTAGCAGAGGTCTTAGTTTCAACCCATATGCAATTGGTGATATATGTAAAATGAAAATTGATTTGTTTAAATTTGTGAGGAACCTAAAACTGAAAAAGCATTTCTTTGGTTTGGAGCTAAGGGATAGAGGAACGAATGTCACTGCACATGTAACAGACACCAGCGAAACCTTATCAATAAATGATGTACATGCAACTCATCTTCTCTTAACTTTGACCGATATGGAAGACTCTCCTCTTGACATGGACACTCTTCTAGAAGAGTTAAATATAGAATCAGACTATAGCATTGTCAGTGGGCTTAAGTCCAAGTCTAAATGGATTCCCACATTACCGGGTGGCAATGCCATAGATAATTTCTACAAATGTGTATCAGAAGATCTTGACAACCTGAACCATCTACGCAAGAGCAGAATGTTCAAATATAAGGACAATCTTACCAGTGGGGAAAGAGTGGCACTGAACACACTTATGAATGATCATACAATCACTATACGAGAGGCGGACAAGGGAGGGAATGTAGTGGTAATGGATCGCATAGACTATCAACTAGAAATTAGTCAACAACTGCAAGATGCACTATGCTATGAACGCCTCACTTACAACCCCATTGGTCCTCTAACAATAGAAATTAACTCCCATTTGTTAAATTGGAAGCAGTCGGGGTTACTGAACGAGGAAGAATACCTATACCTAAAAGTTTTTAGACCGACCTATCCATGGCTTTACACCTTGCCTAAGATTCACAAGAACCTACCTTTTCCACCAGGGAGACCTATTGTGTCTGGCATGGGTGGCCCTACGGAAAGGATAGCAGAATATGCAGACCTCTTTTTGGGACCGATAGTCAAAAACTTACCTTCCTATATTCAAGATTCTAAACATATACTAAGTACTCTAGCAGATATGGAATGGCAAGAAGAGTTTCATCTTGTGACGATGGACGTGGTATCCTTATATACCAGCATCGATATAGATTTGGGTATTCAGGCTATCAATAAATGTCTTGGCAATAGACCGGCCACCCTATTGAAACATACGGAAATGCTGTCCACTATGATAGAACTAGTTCTCAGAAATAACTATTTCATGTGTGACAAATATTGGTACAGACAAAAGCAAGGTGTAGCCATGGGCTCAAAAATATCACCCTCGTTTGCGAACCTGTTTATGGGCGCACTGGAGGCAGATCTAATTTGGGGCGATAGGGGTAGTCAATATATCGACTCCATAATATTCTGGGGTCGATATATTGATGATTACATCCTTATCTGGTCAGGCTCAGAGGAATTACTACAAAATTTCTTTCAATATTTAAATGACAATACATGGAAAATCAGCTTCACTATGAAGTGGAGCAAAACTAATATAGAATTCCTAGACATTGAATTCTATGTGTCCTCCAATTGCTTGCACAGTAGACTGTTCAGGAAGTCAACAGCATGCAATGCAATCTTGCATGCCACCAGCTCTCACCCCCCACACCAGATTAACGCCATACCATTTGGTGAATTTGTTCGGGCAAGAAGAAACTGTAGTGAGGATGTTGAGTTCGGGAGATGCGTGACCAACATGAAAGAAAGATTTCAGGCCAGGGGCTATGTAAAAAACTCTATTGTGAAAGCTGAACAGAGGATTAAGAAAGTGAAGAGAATAGACACTCTAATCACTAAACAAAAACTGAATACTGATGGTAAGGATATTATAAGAATGGTCACGGACTTCAACTCACTCCATTCTGATCTAAGAAAAAGTCTCACGAAACACTGGAGTTTTTTGAAGTCCGAGAAAGCACTGTGTAACTGTATCACAGAACGACCACAAATCTCCTTTAGAAGAGGGAATACATTACGGAACAAGTTGAGTCCCACTGTACCCCGGGACACTAGGAGTGCAGACTGGTTGACACAACGCGGTCTGGGTTTCCACAAATGCGGATTCTGCAGCATGTGTAAATGGGCTAAACATGGAACAACCAGTTTTATGGGCCCTGATGGAGTATGTTATAACATCAAAAGCAATATCAACTGCGCAACTAAATTTGTCATCTATATCATTGAATGTGAATGTGGCAAAAGATATGTGGGGAGCACGATCAGATCTTTGAAAGAAAGAATGTTGGAACATATGAGAGCTATTGTTAACTGTGACCCCAAATATCCGGTGGCTTTACATGTAGCCTCTTGCCAACAAAGTCAGAAGAATAAAAATGTACAATTTTTTGGCATAGAAACGATACCTTTGGCTTTAAGAGGTGGTAATCGCGAATTAAGACTAAGACGCACAGAAGCGACCTGGATTATGCGCTTGAAATCTGTAAAATTGGGTTTGAATTATGACCATGAGATGCAATACTTTTTGGGTGACTGAATATAGAGACTGTGATGTTGTACGTATCTAAGATGGTCAAGGGATTCATCAATACTGTAAATCTGTATATGTGGAAACATGTGAGAGTATTTTGATTCTACATCTTTCTTAATGCTAGGATGTTTCTCCCGCGCCGACAGATACTGATGTAAATACTGAAACATGGATTAAGAGAAGATACTTATTGTATTGTGATAGCCTGTCACAGTATGATTGGGCCCTTCTCACAATAGTAGACAAATCGATATTTTATATAGTTTTAATCACGGTGCATATTGCACCATAGCACACGTAACTAGATTCGGAATGTCACTTTGCACTGGGGAACAGGAACTAAACAAGAAAAGATATGGAATTCCGTGAAACAGGTAAACACTCAATTCTGTATGCATGACGTAGAATATTGCGGACGTCATTATGGCGATTTACTGTTTCACTTACTAACAGTAATACTTTTTCGCTGATTCAATACAATTCTCAGCTTTAATCATAATATTCATCTCTACTAACTAAACGCAGTGACAACAGATAAACCCTATATATCATGTAGAGATACGATATACTATCGTGCTAAGATGGCCGACCCGTTTTCGTCTCCAATTGCACTCACGCTGCAGGGAACGTCGTGCGCTCATGACGCGCTGTTATATGGGCGTAAACGCGGTCACGTGTCCATACACGGAACCGGGCCCGGGAAAAGCTGCACTCACTTGTTGCTCCGTGGAAACGCCGCACACGGGTAAGCGGGAACGATGCGTACACTATTGTCAATATGGATGTATAACTTGGGTATTCAGTATCAACGAGTAAGTCCCCTTAATCCCGTTTTTGTTTACTGTCAATAGCTTACGACACTAATCATTTTGGGAACCGCACCAGGTTTTCCTGCTACTGAATTGATATGGGTAAGACAACAATCACGCCCTGACAGATACTAGCACTAAATGATGACGAATCATAGTAGTACAGATACAAACAATACTCTCTTTTTAACAGCACACTTCTAACCATAGAAGTTTCGAAAGTTTGATGAAAAATACCGAGTGATTTCCGAGCCCGTCCTTGAACGCATATGCTGTCTAAATAGATGTAAGTCTAAGTGAATTACCGTGTATGAGAGTACATACAGTACTCTACGTATGAATACAGAATTGTAGAGACTAATGAACATATGTTATTTACAGTAGTAAACAGAGAATTCCAGAGCACTGTTATATAGTAATAGGACTCGAGTTAAAGAATGTCTGTGACATTTCTGGCTTAGGCAGATTCTGCTTAGAGCTAACAATGGATGAGGGCGACACTGCATATCTTTAGTGACATATTTTATCTTAATTGTGTCACAGATACTAGGACTTTCACTGCTTCTGGACGCACTCACACTAGTGCTACCAGGGAAGGCCCGGCTGGGTTGGAATTATCACCAGCTAAGCGGTGAGTCTACGTGCAAAATTCTAAATGAGTCTCACTGTGGCGGTTTCTTGCCCAGACATCACTCTAGTACATTTGGTGATGAGATCTTTTCGTTTTTTCTCTTTTTTTGAACATTGATACAGACCTTCGGATGTTGACACGGCCGTCTAGGTATGTCTTCTCAATGACACATTGTTGCACTCTATCACAAGTTTGGCATGAAGGATGTAAGAGCCGCACACGGTCAGGACACTCTCGTTGCGCCTTAGGTTTTTGTCACTATGTGTAATTGGGATCAGTGACCACATACAGTGAGGTACCACCTTCTCCCACACAACCCTTCACGACCACTATCACGTACACTCACGTCTGTTTTAATTTCGACTATAGACACTTGATTCGACACGGATGTGTTGTGGTAGCACTAGAAATAATAAGCTTGAACAAATCACTGTATGTTCACTGCTGGAGGAAGCATTTACTGTATGTATATAATACCCAGACAACATGGTCTGGTATAAGTCATTTATGTGTACAAAGAATATGCTATATGCAACTTATTTATTTGTTTCAGCCCTGATGAATCGCGAAGGCGATGAAACACGTGTCGGCTGGCTGTAATCTTCATTAAAGACGCCAAGATTTACTCATCTTGTGGAACTTGTTAACTTCTGTCATTTTGTGCTCTGGAACATGCTTGTATATTGTCACTGTACAAAACGTTTTTACTTTATAGAGTGCTACGGCAAACCGTTTACTTATTAGGAGTAGTTTCTTACTCACAGGAGTGGTTTGGGTTTGTCCACTCGCCGTTTAGCACCTAAGAAACTCTTGTTGTCTGGAACTGTATGCGTTTAAACAGGCAGTGCACCCTTTTACTGATCAAAAACCTTCGTTCTTCTAGTACTATTTCAGTAAGACTGTGTGTTTGGGAAATATAATCGCCAAAACTCTGCAGGACTAAGTCTAGGCATACTATCAGAATATGTTGACCTGAATCCTGGCTAGCTCACGGTGCACCAGCAGAACCTCTAAACCTTACAAGCTACCGGAGGGTGTCTGCAAGCTCAGATTATGGCTTGCCAAGGAAATCGTAGAAACAGATCTTACCCTTTCGTGAGTAACTCTGGCATGCCCAAAGGGAAACAGACAACATTTTCAAATTGGCATTTAAAACATTTATTGAAACAATAAGATTCTTGTGTAAAATACCTGCGCTGCGATAATTAGTAGAAGGAAACAAAACAGAGTAATCAGCATTACGAGAATGGTAAAGAAAATAAACAGTTCAGTTGTGCTGTTACATTGATTATATAAATTTATGTAATAGTACCTATACTCCTATCTAGTATAGGCTGTGTGGAGCTTACAGAAAGATGTAGGGTGGTCTAAGTACCCATTTACCTGAGGGTATTTGTCATCTGGGAGCCCTTCTGGGTGTAGAGCAGGCTGCTGTCCTCCTCATGGGGGTAATGGGATTTAGCTGGGCTGGAATTCCGGCATTGGGCAACTTTGACAGTGCCAGCGAAATGTTCCTATCCCTAACAAAGGACTTGAAACGTTTTTATAATAAACTTCACCCATACTCTCTATGCTGGAGTTCTAATCTGGCTATTATTGTTTATTCTACCCTTGTAGAGCTGTCGCCAAACAGACTACATTAAACAACAACATTTTGTGATGTGAATTTAGTTCTTGTACAGATGTTCAAGGGCCTGATAATATACCTACATAGAAGTGTAAGTGTAAGAAAATTTGATTCTGAGAATTTTATCCCATACGTTTGCGCAAGCAAATGTGTGTTAAAAGTTACCATCTAAAAAAGGTGACAACTTTAAACGTGAACTTGTGAAATGGTGGTGTTCTGTGCCAGGGGCCTTTATAACCACACAATACCACACCAATCTACCCTGCTCCAATCTATCCAGATCTTACCCACCCCCTCCAATCTAAGCCACTCCACCCCGATGTACCCCAATCCATCCCTTTCCACCCCACTCAAATCTACCCCACCCCAATCTAACCCACACCAATCTACCCCCCCCCATCCCACTCCAATCTACCACACTCCACTCCATTCTACCCCATCTACCATACTCCACTCCACCCCACTCTAACTTATTTGCTTCAATCTACCCCACTCCTGCCTATCGCGATCTACCGCACTCCAATCTACCACCACCTCCCTTGGGACAAAATATATATATTTTTAAATGTAGGGGGAGGCCACGCAGCCCCCTTCCCAGGCCGTTCTCAGCCCCAGGGACTGCCACCTCCCTGAGGCAGGCCCTGTAAGGAGATAGGAGGTGGGATATGCAACCCTCTCCCCCTGGAGCCAAAAATGGCCCTGGGAACCACCACCCTCCAGGGCCGGCTACTGCTATATCGCGGGGTATCAACCACCAGGACATAGCTGTTTGCTGTGGCTTGGCTGGAGCTTTACAGCTCCCGTACAGCCACAGCAAACACTCCACTTCCAAAAATTAAAAATGCTCTTGCTTGATGGAATTGGAGCAGAAGTGCTTTCACACACAGGGAGCTGACTTTTCAGGGTCTCCCACGGTCCCCAACAAAAGTCACTGGGTGCCCAGGGTGGGACCAGGGCACCTAGATTTGAGGCTGGGCCCTGGGGGATGGGCCCACTGAAGCTGAAATCTGCCTGGAGGGGAGTCAGGCACCCCTTCTTTACTCCTAAAAATAATAAAAAAAGATATAAAGGCTGGGCCTTGGGGGATAAGGGCCCTGGGCTGAAATCAGCCCGGGAGGAGGACCTCCCCTCGACTAGTTGGGGGATGAAGTCCTCTTGACTCCTGAGGGGCCTCAGGGGCCAACCAACCCTCCTGTTACCTTCATTAAGTCCCACACAGTGGGGCTGCTGATAGGTCCTCGGAGGCCCCACTCTCTTTCTCCTCCCCTCTGCAAATGCACCCCTGGCTAACTACTGGTTGGGGGATGAAGCCCCCTTGGATGCTGAGGGTCCTTGGGGAGAACAACCCCTTTAGTTTCTCTCCAGGAAGTCCCACAGCAGAATTTCTGAGAGGTCAGAGGCCATGCCCCCTTTATTCACCACACTGAAAACGTACCTCCTGGTGCACTGCTGGCTGGGGGATGAAGTCCTCTTGGCTGCTGGCGGTCTTTGGGGGACAAAAACCCCTCCTGTTACCTCCAGTAAGTCCCACACAGTGAGTTTACTGTGAGCTGGTCGGAGGCCCCACCCCCTTACTCCACCACTCTGAAAACGCACCTCCTAGTACACTACTGGAATTGAGCGAAGAAGCCCACGCTGGAGTACAGGTGGCGGTGACAATCAACCACTCCTTGCATACATTTGCACATGCAAGCCCCAAACAGTCCACCTTGCCCATCTCCCTCACGAAGAAGGAAAGAAAATGCTTGAGGAAAGCAAGAAAAAGCAAATCAAAAAATCGAGGGCCGAATGCAATGCTGTACCAAAAAACTGTGCTCAATGCAAAAGACAAGGAATCGACTGAGAGGTAGAACATCGAAAATATTACTAGGCCAGCGGCAAAGGCACCCCAAAACTCCACCACAAATGAGGCAGTAACTTCAGAAAGCCCAAAACAACAAAACATTGCAAACCAACAAACAAGGAAAATGTACAGTATATCTTATACACAGGCAGGGCAGGAAGCAACCAAACCATCCTTCCTAGACAGAACAAAATCCACATTAAACGCCCTGGGCAATACAGCAGTACAAAAGGGGGTGGTGATGGACGGAGCATCTGAACCAATCAAACACTCACACCCAGTCAACAGATCTGTGTTTAATCCATCACATTCTTTAGCCCACTCTGCCACCCCAGTTCAGACATGGCCATATGCAAATCAGTCTGACCCTGTGCCTCATGGGAACAGTCCAGCCCGAACTGCCAAGCCATGCCTTCCCTGGACCGGTCCTATGAAGCTTGTTTACGGTCAAGGGAAGGCATGGCTTGACAGTTCGGGCTGGACTGTTCCCATGAGGCACAGGTTCAGACTGATTTGCATATGGCCATGTCTGAACTGGGGTGGCAGAGTGGGATAAAGAACGTTGATGGATTAAACCCAGATCGGTTGACTGGGTGTGAGTGTTTGATTGGTCCAGACTCTCCATCCATCACCACCCCCTTTTGTACCGCTGGGCAATACAGCAAGCACAAGTACCCTCAGTCCACGAGAGGTAATCACCAGTAGACAAGTGGACCCCGAGGAAAGCAGCTAGCCAAAAGGAAACTAGAACAGAGAACCATTGCTGGGAGGAACGGCCGCGAACTCTCATTGCATTGTAAGAAACAGCACACATTATCATCTTAACCCAGCCCCACAGGACCAAGACTTAATCCGGACATCAATTGATATATCAAGTAATCTGGCAAAAAACCAATATACAGACTCTGCATGACCAAATACAAGTAAAAAAATAATGCTAATTCCGCAATACAGCTCGAGGGGGAGCGCATGACATCTTGAATAGAAGGGCTATATTAAAACTATTAGAAGTACTCCCATCCCTGAGTCGCATAAAATCCTGTGATCTTGACAGAATTGAGTTTAAATCGAATTCAAACCAAACAGGCCTAGAATCCACAATTGCAACCTGGACCAATCTTAGTTTCATAGACCAGATTTTGCAGCACAGGGAGGAGTTCTTTAATTGGGGTATAGAGCTAAACAAAATGTGGCGCCCCCTCAGTATGCAAGCCTGTTGCAACAGCCAACACAAACACAGGGTGTCCCAAAAGGCCCGGACCAGACCAGTACTTACTAAGGTAGAAGAGGGACACATATTCAGACAAATTACTATCACAATAGCACACTGAGAAGCAGCGAACCTCGAGGCGCACCCTCAAGTGGCACAGTTAACACAGCATCGTGGAGAAGCATGAACCAAACCACGCTTACTCTCCAGGAAAGTGCAGGGTTGCAGGATCCGCGCCTAGAACATTAACGGCTTGGGCAAAAAGCTAGAAGAAGCCGCCTTTGTAGAATTCATCCAACAATATGATATACTCCTATTCCAAGAAACTTGGCAGACAAACAATTCCCCATTATTAGGCTACAAAGAAAACCTCAGTCCAGCAAAAAAGGAGGCACAGTACCGTAGGGCAAAAGGTGGCCTATCGACCTCATATCTACTGATTTTCTCTGGAAGGACGCAATCATCCTCCTCAACTCCCCCTGGAAGCAATGCACTAAACTATATCTTCAGCCCTCAATGAGCCTGCTAATCCTGAACATCTATATCCATCCAGCAGGAAAGCAGAAGGGGCAAAGAATCAAGCAATTAATCGCTGTAATCAAAATGCGGAAAATCACGTATCCAAGCAAAAATATATTAATAACTGGGGTTTTTAACATGAAATTAATTCAAGGACAGGAGAGAAACCTAGTGAACTTCAAACAGCCAAGACAGGGCAACACAAGCAGACAAGATACCTTGGGAAAGAAATGTGCAGCAAAACTGGACGACCTCTTATTGTACACGTTAAATGGCAGAGGTTCGTTGGACAGTCCAACAGCATTTACGAGGGTCACAAGGAAAACAGGTTTAACAATTGTTTTTACCCTAGCGAACCGGATCTATTTACCTACATAATGGAATTTCAAATACTAGAACAAGTCAAAAGCGACCACTACCCTCAGACCTTCACGTTAACCATCACTCCAAATGGGTCAGAGCGTGCCAAGCCTCTTACACTACCAACGTAACTCGATGATTTAAGATGGTTAACTTGGAACAAAAGCAACTTATACTCCATAACGGAGACATGCTGCTCATTATTAACATCCCCAGAAGCAGACCAAGACATCATAGAAGCCTGGTAGTCATTTGTTACTAACATAAACAAAAATGTTTAATTAACTACAGTGGCCACAAAACCCCTAGAAGCGGTGGGACACCATGGTACACATAAAAAATATGGACAACAAAACTACCAAGGGGGTGAGCAGGGGTTATTAAGGAGTGTAATCCCCTTATCCTGACTTAGAAGTAAGGGTCCCTATTTGGACAAAGGTGATAAGCATTGCCAACTAGAGACCCCCTGATCTAACATTGGTGGTCAGCGGTGAGGATTTGGACTTTGCTTTTGTGTTTCATATACAGTGATTGATGTACACTACTAGTGAGTGCAGACCAAACGTGACCACATACTTTTTTTTAGAATCCTTTTTCCTTGGACTGTTAGTTTTTCCTGAAAACTCCCAATTTTTACTACCATGAGTAAACCAGCATCTGTTGCATCTATGGACCTTGATTTTGAGGAAGAGAAGTTGGAAACCTACACTGTGAAACAGCTCAAGTATCTCTGCAGGAAATTGAAAGCTGCTACACCAGGCATTTCTAAAAAGGAAGACTACCAAAAGGCGCTGAGGGCCTGGGTAGAAGCAAGAAATGTCCCTGATCTTGTGGTGGAGCCTGTTGGGGATGCAGATGGACAAATTTATGGGCCAGTGTTTTCAGCCAGGGGAGGGGTGCCGTCCCCGCCTGGCAGCAATATCTCTTCCAAAGACCTGTCCCCCAGAGAGTTGGACGACAGGGAGAGAACTAGGGCACACAAGCTGGAGATGGCTAAGCTGAAGATGGAGAGTCAGAGGGAAACAGAGAATAACAGGTTGTCTTTGGAAAGGGAGAGAATGTGAATGGAGCATGAGAGAATGTTGAGGGAGTTAGAGATCAAGGCCAAGGGCTTAGAAATCAATCCCTCTGGTGGCAACACACCTTCTGTGCCTTCAGAAGGCAGGTTACATGTTGCCAAGGATGTCATCAAAGATTTTCACAAAGGTGAAGATATTGGTCAGTGGTTTGCAGCCTATGAGATAGCAATGTTTGCCCACCGGGTCCCTGAAAAAGGATTGAGGAGCAGGGTTGTGGGGCAGCTTTCTGACTGAGGGGAGGGATGCTTTGTTAGACCTACCCAGTGAGCATAGGATGTCTTATCACCACATGAAGGAAGCACTGATGACAAGGTATGGGTTAACTCCAGAGCTCTATAGAAAGAGTTTCAGGAATTGTAAGAAACTGGAGGGAACCACTTGGGTAGAATATGTGTCTTTCCTTTGCAGAGCTATGGATGGTTGGGTGGGGGGCAGCAATGTTGATAATTTTCAAGCGCTCTATGATTTGATTGTTAGGGAGCACTTGTCTGCTAATTGTTTTCCAGAGCTACGCCAGCACCTTATTGATTGCAAGTTGACTAACCTAGGAAGCTTGCTGAAGAGACGGACCGCTGGGTCAGTACCATGGTCCGCAAGGGTCTTGTGGGAGACTCCGCCAAAGGTGAGCAGGGTCCCCAGCAGAAGAGTGGGGGGACAAGGGTAAACAGAGGGAGTTCTAAAAAAGTCCCCAAAGTAATTCCCAAGGGAACCAAGGTAAGGGTTCCCCGCCTCCCCCTGAAAAGCAGTCAGGACCCCGACAGGTAAACCTGTTCATAGGGGGGCTGTTACCTGCTTTTAGTGTAAGCAGGTGGGATACCCTTGGTATGATCCCCAGTGTCCTCAGAAAGGACTGTATGTGCCACCCCGTGCACCACCCCGTCAGATGGCCAGTGTAGCCCGGGGTGGGGAAGAGATGGGTGCCCAAGGTGGGTGGGGTCCCGCAGAAATGTCCCTTGTCTCATTAGGAGACTTTGAGATGGTCCCTAAAACTCAGCTGCCTGAGAACACTAAAAAATACAAGCAGTGGGTGACCATCAATGGCCATAGAGTGGAGGCTCTCACAGACACAGGAGCAAGTGTGACAGCTGTCAAGTGTCACTTGGTCTCTGAAGAGCAGGTAGTCCCCAATGCATTCTTCCCAGTTGTTGCAGCTGACCACACAGAGAGCTATTGCAAGGTGGCTGAAGTTCCCTTTGAGTGGTGGGGGGGTCTCTGGCACTCTTCCATTTCTTTGCTGTTGCCTTGTGTTTTTGCTGGTTATAGATGCTTTGGGCACTGTGCCACTGATGTCCAGTGCCATAGTGCAAGTTCTCCCTATGGTAAATTGATGTATGGATTAGTGATTCCATAATTGGCTGGTTTGGTTTACCTGTCAGACCCTAGTACAGTGCACCAGGGGTGCCCAGGGCTGGTAAATCCAAATGCTGATGGTGGGCTTGCAGCACTGGTTGTGCCACCCACAGAAGCAGCCTGTAAAAGTGTGTCTAAGGCTTGCCATTGCAGAGCCTGTGTGCAGTCTGGTACTGCCATGCTGACTGGGCAAGTGCACCCACTTGCCAGACCCTAAACCTTCCCTTTTCTTCATATCAGACACCCCTATGGTAGGCCCAAGGTCAGGGTGCATTGTAGGTTAAAGATAGGACAATCCGTGATGTGTGTGGCATATCCTAATTGTGAATTACAGCCATTTTCAGGTCTCGGCCTGCGTAGGCTGCGCTTTCGCAGTCTCGCTGCCGAGATTTTATGTTTTCCAGAGTGGGGGCTTCAACCCGCCCCTCTTCTCCATTGGCTGGCTTCCTAAACGGAGGCCAGCAATTGGAGAAGAGGGGCGTCTTTCCATTTAAGCACCGTCTTTTTCGGATTGAGGGGCATGTTTTTCATGTTCTTTCTCTCCTCTTCCCATTGGCTGGAATTTTACATTCCAGCCAATGGGAAGAGAAGAGAGAGAAAAACACACCCCCCAGTCGGAAAATGACGCCGCATTTCTCCGAGGCATTTCTACTTGACATCGGAGAAACATGGTGGTGTCCTCTGTTCCCTGCTTGTGCGCAATTTTCTTGCCTCTGTTCCCTGCTTGTGCTCAATTTTCTTGCCTCTGTTTCCTGCTTGTTGTAGTATCGAAGTGATTTCATCTATCAGCCCGTCTACTTTAGACCCGCACCTGCAGTAACGTTTGAGAATAAATAATCTTCTCTAGAGCCGCGCTAGCACAATGTTATCTTGAACTCACTCATACAGCAAAACAAAGGGGGTGGCACATATTAATTGCGAGTGATTTGACAAGTCTGACAGTGAGAGACACAAAATTTGTTGCATTAGGTCTGTGGGAGTGGGCGCGACACCCATTCCAAGATGGACTCTAAAGCTGTGTATGAAAGTCTTTCTTCCATGTCCATCCGTACCGCCACGATTGCTCTGTTTACGGATCTCTTGTCTACATCACCGGGAGTCCTAAACCGTTGTTGTACCTGTCTTGATACCCTCAATGCTATGTACGTTGGGAATTGTATTCTTCCTCTCGCAGCTCTACTTGGAATTGTATTCTTTCTCTCGCAGCTCTACTTCCGTCGTGCTTACTTTATATAGTTTTGTCCAATCTACGTCTACGCTGTTTGCGTACCTATGTATTCTTTAAGCTTCTGGCTGCGCCGTTTCCCCAGCACTTCGTACTCATCCCTCGTAGCCATCGCGAGCATGGGGGTGTGGCGCGTCGGTGCTCTGACCCCGGGCCCTACCGGGCTCTTCCGCTGGAAGAAGTCGCCAGTTCCTTACCTGTCTGAGTCCCCCTGCACCACCTGAGATGCGAGCGCTTCGCGGTAAGTGTTGTGAGGCTTGAGATATAATTGGCTATATAGGCTCTCTGCGCACTCTCGCTAATCTAGGTTGTGGATTTGTAGGCCACAGTTGGGCTGGTTTGTCCTGGATCGCGCAGCCCCCGAATCCTTTACTGTCCAGCGGGCCAACAGGATATTTGATCTAAATAACGTGTTATTCGGGATATTTCTCAACTAACCGTCGGTTGGAGGGTGGCAGCCTCTTAGCAAGCAGCATCACCATTGACTGTAGGATTGTATCCTCGACAATCAGCCGTTTGAGAGGTGCAAGAGTTTCTGGGACTATAGTCCATAACCCAACACTCTAGGATGTACATTAGGACGTGGGCTTTTGTATAGTAAACATTAATTGAAACGTACGGGATTAGATACTGGAAGTAGAGTCTCAATTTGAACACACAAAATAGAATTGATGTTAAAGTATCTTTTAGCAGGTCAAAGAAAACCATGTTTTGTTACACTAAACATGTTGATCGAACACTTCTTGTTCTTACCGTAACCACAGTGGATGGTTAACTTGATAACTATTTTGACCACACGCTTTGAGGACAAACTGTGAGACGGCCTCTTTTATTAGGATTTCTCCTTACTGCTACTTCTTCTTCCTTTCAGACTTACACATGAATATCATTCCGCCATCTGCTCCCTCAGATTTATCGAATAGCCTACAAACCCAACATTTCATTCCATTTATAAAGCGCTTGCTACCTATGGCAAGGTGTTAAAGTGCTTTACGGTGAGCAGCACGCCGATGTGACATCCAGAGTTAGCTGTTACGTCTGGTGGTTAATGTTGGTTATTGGAATTCGTTTTGTGCTAGCAAGGAAACCATTCAATGCATGTACTCCAGTTTCTTTGTGGTACATTGAATTAATAGTAGTTACGTTTGATCATTAGTGGGAGGTCCAAGCCAATGGGGGGATGAATAGGTAGGCTAGAAGAGATTACGTATTGTTAGGTTGAAGAAACAAAGAAGAAGGGGGGATGTTCCATGAAATGAAGTGGGGACAATTTGCAGTAATACAGATTTAAGTTTCAGAGAGTGTCATTCATAAGAAATAAAAGAGGGGTAACAATTGACATTTTTAAGCCATAGTCAATTTTTCTTGCAGGACTTTAGGAATATTTTTGGAGGAGGCTTTTTGAGGTATCATGTAATCGGTGGATGTAAAACTGTAGAAAGTTCAGAATTTCTTGCATGTGAGATAGTGATGCATACGCTACAACGGAAGACGCCACGCGATGGAGCCGGCTTAAACTACTTTTTCAAATTCCTGCCACATTGGGCTATCTGACCCAAGTGACCCCATTTGTGAAATTGAAGTGTCTGTCACTTAAAAAGAAAAGAAATTTTTAAAAAAAACTGTCTCTTGACTGGATGGAAGAATACATTTATATTCAGTCCTAAGAAGAGTTCATTCTATTTGCCCTGAAGAACTCCGTGGAGGACGAAACGTGTTGGCTACATTTGTGAAGAACCAAATAAAGATTGAACTTCTAAAAAACATCCAAGATTCTGCTACTGAATGTTTTTCCATTGTGATTCATGAACTTTGATTACTACTGTACATGTTTACAAAATAATGGTTTGTGTGCTGGATCAGTATTGCTAAAAATTGTATGTCGGAACAATTCTTTGTTCTAGGAGATTTAGGGGAATAGAATCTCCAATCCGTGGCACCATAAAAAAGAACGAACGAGGTAGTACACAGGATAGGTGCAATTGTGCTTAAAACCCCTTTCCCCAATTTTTTGTTCTCAAATCTGAAGCATTTAAAACTCCTACAGAATCTTTTCTTGACCAGAAAGGCAGGACCTTTTTTTCCTGTCAACTTGGTTTGCTTCTCACTAACTACTACTATCAATAATAAATACTACTCGCTAAAATACTAATTACAACTAGAGGTGAAGTGGGTGCCACTTCTGCTTTGGCTCACAAGATCGATGTGTGTGTGTGTGGCTATGTGTGTGTGTGTGTGGCTCTATGTGTGTCTGTGTGTGTGTGTGTGTGTAGCTCTGTGTGTGTGTGTTTGGCTCTGTGTGTGTGTGTGTGTGTGGGTCTCTGTGTGTGTGGGGGGGGGAGTGGGTCTGTGTGTGTGGCTCTGGGCCTGTGTGTATGGCTCTGTGTGTGTGTGTGTGTGTGTGGCTGTGTGTGTGTGGCTCTTTGTGTGTATGTGTGGCTCTGTGTGTGTGGCTTTGTGTGTGTGTGTGGCTCTATTTGTGTGGGGGGCTCTGTGTGTGTGTGTGGCTCTGTGTGTGTGTGGCTCTCTGTGTGTGGCTCTGTGGATGTGGCTCTGTGTGTGTGTGGCTGTGTGTGTGTGTGTGTAGCTCTTTGTGTGTGTGTGTGGCTCTTTGTGTGTATGTGTGGCTCTGTGTGTGTGGCTTTGTGTGTGTGTGTTTGTGGCTCTGTGTGTGTGTGTTGCTCTGTGTGTGTGGCTCTGTATGTGTAGCTCTGTGTGTGTTTGGGTGGCTCTGTGTGTGTGTGTGGGTGGCTCTGTGTGTGTGTAGGTAGCTCTCTGTGGGTGGCTCTGTGTGAATGGCTCTGTGTGGATAGCTCTGTATGTTTGTGTGAAGTCGGACGGCTTTGCATGTGTGGCTCTGTGTGTGGGTGCAAATGCAATAGGTCTCACATGTGCGACTGATTAAGCTATTGGCATTGTAAATGACAATGCCATTTATTTATATGTTTTAGAAACAAAAACATAAACAAAAATATTATCATGAGCAATGCCAATAGCTCTAACTTTAACAAAGCAGAGACCATTGCATTGTAAATGCTTGTTATTTTTCACTATTGCAAGGCCATCTGTACCCCATAGACCAGATTGGGCAGTTTGATTATTACCTCTTATAATCCTAACTGACTCAGGGAACCAGGTAGAAATTCGAGTTTAGTATGCCTGAACTCAGAATGATAACATACATCTTTTAGTGAAGTTGGTTTTAACCTTCTGTTTTTGAAAATATCGCTTTTAGAAAGTAGGTATTTTCTTGTCTAACCATCCAAGCCTGCCTCTGACAGGTTGTGTATTCCTTGTCTGGAGTTTGAGTGACAGGGGCGTGGGATTCCAGGAGGCAGGGTGAGTCAGCACAGGGCTGAATAGAGAGATCTGCATGTAGATGGGTGGGAGGAGTTGCACCTGGAACCTGAATAGGGTTGTGCCTTCCCTCCACAATGCTGGCTCCACCTCCTGTGGTGCGTCTGATGTCCATGCCCTGCACTGTGAAAGGAAAGAAGAAGACATGTAAACAGAGTGCTCCAGGACTGACCAGAACTGGTTTGGACTAGGCAAAGGCCTTTCTGCCTTTTAGAGAACCAAGAGAAACTGTGTACAAAAAGGGGGACCCAGATCCCAGAACTTTAGATCACTTTTGGGTAACAAGAAGAAACTTTTGCTGAGGAGAGGAACCAGAGAGACTGAGGAAAGACTATCCCTAAGCTGAAGTGCTGTTTGGGGATTGGCCTGCAGTGGTTGCCTGACTGCCAAAGAGAGGAGAGAGAAACTTTGTGTGTACTTTCATCAACTTGTGAAGGATTTCTAAGGGCTTGAGAAAGAGCTTGCCTCCTGCTGAAGTCTCAGGGACAACAGACTTCACACACCAGCTCCCCAAGAGTTCTTTGGAAGTGCCTGCAGTTGTGTTGGGCTTTCTGAAGGACTGCGTGTCGCAAGGAGCTGGAAGCGCAACTCACGAAGGAGAAGCGTGTCGCCGAACTGCCACAGTCACTTTACAACGTGAAAGCACCTCGCATCATCGGAGAAGAGGATCGACATCGCACCAGACACCACTGCATCATCGGAGAAGTGTGTCGCAGTCGCTGTTGTCGCATTGCTGGAAAAGCGTGTTGCTGCTGCAAGCTGTTGCATCGTTGCCGAAGCGCCTCGCATCGCCAGAGAAGAGGATCGACGCCACATCAGATGCTGTCTCATCACTGGGAAGCGTGTCGCAGGGCCTGTCGCGGCACAGAAGAATCGTTGAGTCGCCGCACGGCTGTCAGGATTGCAAGCATCGTGTTGCATCCAAGAGAAGATGCCATCTTTGTTTCATTGCACCGGATCTTCATCGCATCACTGCTTTGCGGGCCGCATCGCCACGGAAGCACAGTAAGAAACCAACGCATCACCTCCCCTCGCAGAGAAGAACCGAAGCATCCCCTACGCACCAGTAGGGACCCGACGCATCACCGTTCTTGCGTGTAAGGAACTGACGCATCACCTTCCCTGCATTACTTTCGTTGTATAGGGTTACGCATCTTAAGGTACATTGACTCAAAAGTGTCGCATTTTGCATCTTAAGAAAACTAATCTAATTCTACCATTTTTAATGTCAGTACTGTGGATTTTTGTCGTTTGCGTCTTGTGTTAAGTCTATATAAAAATACTTATTTTTAATATACAACTTGTGTGGTGTCCATCTGTAGTGTTGTCACTGGGTTACTGTATGTGTTCACAAATGCTTTAAACACTGCCTCTGAGATAATCATGTCTGCTCATGCCAAGCTACTTAGGGGGTGAGCAGGGGTTATTTTTGAGTGTACCCCCTTACCCTGACTAGATGCAAAGGTCCCTATTTGTCAAAGGTACCTACCTCTGCCAACTAGAGACCCCCAAATCTAACACTTTCCAGTACTCTGTGACAAACAAGAGAGAGGATTTTCGAAGTTTGAAAAACACCAATTATCATAAAGATGACATCATCAGAAATAACTCCAAGTAACCTTAGATCTGATCATGATGTTACTGAAAATCAAGTGACATTGCTCAAAATCATCAAAAGGGAGGGACTATGCCCCAAGTGACATCGAAGAACATTCAGTGCCTAACTAATGTACTTTTGGTGTATTCTGCTTGTCCAGGTTGGGTCACCCATGCGATGGGGGAACTGGAAGCTGAGGGGTTTAGACTTTGTTAGTAATGGTATGCTGTTTTGGTTAGTGGCCCTGTGAGTGCCTTCTATAAAGATTGCAATGTGAGTACTTCCCTGGTGCTCTGGTAGAGATGGAGAGGCAAACACACTGGAGAAGCTTAATTTAGGCTCCGCCCTTACACGGAAGAGCAATCTATACATGTAGAACCATATACTCTGTGTGTTTTAACCTTGTTAACGTGAAGTGAAATATTCAAAAGTACTACTGAAGTGCAATCATTATAGAAACTAGAGATTTATAAATGTGTGCACATAATGTTTAGCTTAATCATGAAGAAATGCAGTTCTCGTATCTAAATACACTCCTGTTTTAAGTGATATTGCATTTATTTGAAAGTGCATTGCATGTGTAACTATCAACTCATTTTTTCATGTTTGTATTTATTTTTGTTGCATTTATCCTGAAGTTATACATGCACATATAATCATGTACTCAATGTGCACAATTGAAAGGCTTGACTAAAGTTAACATTACTAGGCTTTAAAATTTGAAATGTATTTTGATTATCTGCATGTTCTCTCCTCTGCAGGAGCGTTCTCAAGGTTTCATAGCTAAAGAAAGGAGTATTATTGTATTAGTGATAGGCAGGCCTGAGAGAGGGAATCTTGGCAGAGATGTGAAGAGCTAACGATCTGAAGAAGCCACCTATTCATTACGTGTCAGGAATGGAGGAAAACCCAAGGTTGCCTAGGCTATCCAAGTTCTGTGGGATGGGAAAGTCTGGAGATGTACAATTATACCTGTGGAATTGAACACCATTGGTCCTTGGAGGGGTGGTACGAGATCTGGCTGCTGATGAAGTTTCTGTGCATTTTAGTAAGTGTCTACACTGTTAGAAGTTACAGCAGATTCTTTTGAACTTTGAGAGGTACAGACCTCTCCACTTCCCTTTTCTCTTGCATAAATGTGGCTTCATACTAACACTTACATTCCATGTTTTAGCAGAATTCTACTCAAGTTTTCATTCTTATGATACCTTTCTGCAATTTCCATGAGACCTTTCTATTCTCATCCATTCTTCATTCTAGACTTAAAGCCAGGGGCGGTTTCTCTATTAGAGCATGCGGGCGATGGCCCCCTCTTTTGTTGCCCCTTGGCCCCATATTAAATGTATGATTCAATGTTTTTTCCTTATTATAGTGCGTTTATGTCAGCACGGCCGAGTTAGGTGCCTTTCTGCTTGAGTGAGGACGGATGTGGGTGGTGCTTAATTGAAACTGGTTCCGCTGGGCCTTGGAGAGAAGAGTGCATGTCAGGTTGGACGTTGCCTTGCTGAGCCCAGTCCGATATGCGCACTTGAACCCTCTCCTACGTGCATAATGTTAGGATCCTGGGCAGGGCCGGATTGGGAACCACAACCGGCCCTGGCAAAGTGCTCGGCTGGTGGGGGTTGTGGGTGCCACCGAGCTCTTTGCCGGGACCGGTTTTCGGCCGATTTTGGTACCGGGCCGATTTTGCAGCTAACAAAAACGCCCCCTAGCCCAAAACCGGCCCACACCAGTGCGGCGCACCGGGGGTTTGCCTGGTGCCCGCTACGGCCAGTCCGGGCCTATTCCTGGGGAATTATATTGGGGCGGTTCGTTCATTTGAGAGTTAGAGTTTCGCCCTGCTAATGTCTTTTACCCCCGGTCATATTAAAACGTGAATGCAAAACACTCATTACAATTGTGCTGTTTAAATTAATATTCAGCCAGCAGCAGTCAGTTGTTAGCCACAGGCCGGCTCCTTTTGACGTGCGAGTGTGTGCGGCAGGCCTGGGGAGGCCGAATTAATCTGATTGGCAGCAGAGCAGACAGTGCTCTGCTCAGCAACAAGCAACCAGGCAGTGACAAAGTGTGCATGTCGGGTTGCTTCCGGTGCCTTTTCCCGGCCAGCTCAACATGCAAACTATCGAGGAGTCTCACCTCCACAATTACTGAGCCGGGGTATCCATATCGCAGCTCCCCAGTCTCCTTTAAAGCGGTGAGTTGTCCTGCTCAGGCCAATCGTGGTGCTGCTCTCATGCTGTGTTTGGCAAGGGAGCCATGTCTGTATTGGCTCGAAGAGGCCAATCTAGGTATGGTTACTAGGGCAAGGTGTGCGGGGGTGGGCGGCTCAGTTCCGTCCAGGAGCACTGGAAGCCGAATGGCCAATCACTGCATGGCTTTATTGTGAAGTTGTGCAGAGATTGGCCAATTTTGCCTTGCTGCTAAGCCTCTCTCTCCCTCCCCTCTTCATGCGTGTTGCCTGTAACGACATTGCACACAAGGGGTCATGGATACGAGAAAGACACGAGACAAGACCACACCTGGCCTCGTGGCCTGACCCTCCAAGCCTATGCGAGGCCTCGGCCAGCTTTAAGATTGGACCCACTCTGCCTCTCACTTTCTCAGCAAGTTCCTAAGTAGTACCAGCACATTAATTTAGAAACAGAGTCAAAAGCCTTGTCCCAACTTCTGAGCCTTGTACCAACCACTGCAAATCTATTGCAGACCCATTTTATGTACTTGAATAAAGCCTCTTCTCCCTTTCTGGATCCTAGGATCCTCTGTGCTCGTCTGTGTCATTTAGGAAAATAAATTCGGAGCTTGAGTCAACCAGATTTGAGTTTTGTTTTTGTTTTTGTAAACCATCATTTATACTAAATGTTTATTGTGTTATTTTTACAGTTTGTTTTGAAGTGCAAATAATATTTCACATTGTAAATATTATTTTCACCTACAAAGAGCACAAGAACTGGCTTAAGCATGCTCACATCCGGTGCCGCCATTGTAATTTCAAAGGGTTTGTGACGTCACTTTGCTTAACTAACATTTGTGGCCGAGTATGGAAATGTGTCATGATTTGCACACATTAAAGAAAGGAGGGGCCATTTAACTCTCCCCGCATCAATATGGTAATAGCACATCCCGAGGCCGTTGCATATATGATTTGTGCAAGGCAGATTTTTCATGTGTAGAAGTTTTAATGGAACATATTAAATCAAAACTAGTTCACAAGGGGTTAAGTTCGTTGCGCGAGATATACGCATATTAAACTGGCCCAATGAGCTTGGGCCCAGATGTTTACCTCTCTCTAGTGATTGTGACCTGGTATGTATAAGGTAGTAAGCAGCTGTGGCGGCGTGATTGGTAAAGGAGGTTCTAATGTTGTCTCAATGTATCAGACAGTCAGCATTTGAACTGTGATTGGCAGCCCGAGTGCACGGCAGTAATTAGGCACTGACAGGCCTCAGGCTATATATGCGTCTTCCTGTCCGACGCGACGAGGGGGGTTCTAGAGTGCAGGCATGAAAAACGAAAACATTTGGTGATGTGTGAGCAGTGGCGGCTGGTGACAATTGAAAGTGGTGAGGCATAAAATGTAGGCATGACTTATCTAGCAAGCGAAGCGAGCAAGCTTAATGGACAAACATGGTGTCCAGGAATGTAACAGTATTGCTATAAAATGAGAACTCATGAAATAAAATAGAAACCCGTGACAAGAGAATAGAATGACATTAATTAATAATAGTAAACCATAAAATAGGATGAAATGTCAAATGGAATTCACCACAGCACCCAACAGTGTAAACCACCCATGGGGTTAGGGTGGGAGCAGTGCATTGGTACTCAATAGTGTAGCACATACAATAGATCAGGGCCCAGAATCGCAATGGGTGGAGGGCATTATACCCCAGTTATGGCTGTCCTTTACCACCCAGCTGAGGGGAGGTGACCAGTTTACCTACACTGCCTTAAGGCTCACATCTTTCTTTCCGTGCAAAGGTGAGCAGCTGATGACACTTCCCCCTCTCTGGAGTTGAGTGCAGACTGCAGCTCAGCTCCTGCAGGAATGAACTGTATGCAGGCAGAGGCCTGAAACTGAATTTAATGGACTACATTACTGTTTGCCAGGACCAATCACATAGTCAGAAAGGATTCGTCTTGTAGCATATGACATGTAAAGATAAACACAGCCCCCCTCCTGCCCTCAGAGCAGCAGAACCTGCCTGGAAGCAGAGAAGGGAGGGAGTTTTGGAGAGTGGCGAGGCCAGGGTACACAGCCTGGAGAGTGTGAGAGAGTCTCGGCGTATGCTCTTCTTACAAATGCTGATGTGAAACCCAACAAAATGCCTGAAACAGTTTTCGAAATTGTGACACTTTAGACCACAGAGCCCAACCTCTTTCTATCGAGCACTGATTGTGAAATAGAACGTAACACTACTCACGCTTATCAATCAAACCTCACACTTTCCACACCAAGCTTAAAACAGCAGTTTGCACAGACATGCCTTCCATTTGGGAGTGCAATCCCTTCAGATAGAGTGCAGTACTCCCGTACTTCGTGACGGTTCTAGTGTTATCCTAATACCCATCTTCTAACCTTTTAGACTCCCAGGCATCATCTGATCTTTTTTGAAATGTAGAACTTCATGAACTAGAATAAATCCAGCACGCAAAGCCCACGGCGCTCTTTGCCCTCGGAATTCATACGGGGCTTTTCTGGCCGCCTTTCCTCTACATCTAAATGTTGGAGCCCAGTTAACCAGGGAACTACTGCATATGTCCAGTCAAAAATAAAATTCCGAGACTGGCGAAAAACACGCTCTAGATTATATTTAAGGCTCCCTGTTTTCAGATTTACTGATTTTTACAGATAATTACAGAGAGAAAACCATTTTTTTTCTTCTCTGTATTTATTTTTAAATGTGGATAAAAACGGAAATTGGGTGCTTTTTGAGTGATTCCAAATACACTTTGCTCTGACTGCCAGGCTAGTAACTTCGTGGATTGAGAGGTAAGGGGGTTAAAAAAGGAATTTTAGTAAAGAGGGTTAGACAGCAGTAGATATACACAAGGCTGATACTGAAATGTGCATATTTTCGTATAAGTGCATTGATTTATCTTCTGTGAGTGTTCATATCACTGAAACCTGGCAGGCATTCAAGCATGACTGAATATTTATTGGTTAAATAAATGTAGAAATATACCAGTTTCAGCTTTATTTTTTTCACAAACCTCAAAATAAATGTTTATAAATACAGATAAAGTTGACAAAAATTTAAATATGGATAAATACAGACAGAAATGACTAAAAAAATTAATTCCATAAAACCGGGAGCCCTCATTATATTGCAAATGCAACCCGTACAACTCATTCAGCTGTCTCCATTTCCGTGGATATCTGGCACTGCTGTGGCAGCAAGTAAACTCGGCAAGTTCTATTATTATTTAGTTTGCCCAGCACTCCAGGGCCTTAGACCTGCATGCATTATAAAACACAGCAATGAACTTCCTGGATTGGGAGTGGCCCCTTCGGAAAGGAAGGCAGGGGTGACACCTTATTTAAATGGAGGTGGATTAAAGTGTGGCTGTCCAGTCGGCTGAGGCAGCCAAGGCCAGTTGGGATTACAAAAGGGTGGGGAGGGACAACGGAAGTTCCTTTCCATTCCAGGCTTCTTTTATATACTTCACATGTAGCGCCACATTCTCCCCCATTCTCAGTTAAAGACACACATGACTGGGCACCGTCAGAGTGACCCATGTATACGTCATTCGTGCCGCTTAACAGCTTACCATCTCTCGGGTCTCAGCCCTGAGGTGCGACGCAACAGAACTCGTACAATGGTGGGTGGGTGGGTTTGTTATCCCAGTCTTTAGTGTTCTACTCTCTCAGCAGAGCTGGTCTTCGGGCCCTGTGCTGCCCTGAATGACATGGGACGCCCCTGGCTCATGCACACCTCTCACAGCCCGACCCTTGTCTATCACAGGCCCAGAAAGTAGAACTGCAGCCAGTCTACAGCAAGGGCCGGCTGCACCAACTAACTGCGCATGTCAGCGCACAGGCCTAGGAAGTACACCTGCCACCACCAGGGCTTTAAGTGGGCCGGGTCTCAAGGGGTCTGAGCACCGGCAGTTTTTTAAAGGGGGCCTCGAAACGGGTCTCTATCGGGTTCTGTTTTGAGCCCTGGCACAGGCGGTCCGTTTTTTTCCGAACTGCACTGACATCAGTTTGCTCTCATTACAGTTCGGAAAAAAGTGTCAGGGCGCAAAGCAGCCCGATAGAGACCCGTTTCGAGACAACAAGCACATCGATGTGCACTGCTCACACTGCTCACTTCTCACTAGTGGAGAAGTTACAGCATGACGTCATGCCAGGTGAGTGTTGTGGGGGAAGGGAAATCCTATAAAGAGTAATTTTCTTTCTCGCTAGAGCAGCAACATTGTGGTAGTGTCACCAGGGCTTTCATTGGAAGCTTTTTCAATATTATTTGTAACAAGCCATAGCTGCAGCTTTTTATCTTGTGCAACTAATAATGATTGACAAAGCCAATAGTCCTTACTTGTCGTAGGTATGATGTTACTTGTATCACATATCTGGATGCAAAGCCAGAAACAAAAAAATTCAAGTTGGGCGGCACACTATGGTAAACACATATTTTTAGCGTAAGTGTTTTAAAGCCAAGCCCCTAATTGCACTTGCCACGCCCCTTTGAGAGACCCCCTAGTTTTTTAATCCAACTTAAAGCCCTGGCCACCACCCTCCTTCAAAGCACAGAAGTGTAACTGCTCTCACTCACCCGTAGAAGCCGGGTACGAGTAGATGATGCCAGTCACCTGCACGGTCCAAAACTGTAGCTATCAGTCACGTGCACGACCACCCACTTTCGGAGTACTGAATGTGCCAACTACCAGTAATCCATGCAATGTGCACGGATCCAGCTTGAGAAACTATTTCCGGTCCCATGCACAGACCCACACTACGAAGGCCGAGTAATTATTGCAAAGTCCCAGAATACCCAACTGCGTAGGTTACCATCGGTGAAGCACATTGTGCAGCTCTCATTGGTCACCTGCACCAGCGCAGGAACATGCAGTGCCGTCATTAGTCACAAAGGCCCAAAGGGAACTTCTACCAATGCCCTCCAATGATCAGTCTCCTGCACACACCTACTGTGCCTTGTTTTACTAATTACTCACTGCACATCACAAGTGCCAACTGTCCACTGCATGAAATGCATCAGCTTCAAGCCATGTGCACATGAGGTGATCCTGCTTTCAGCAACCTGCACGTAAAGTGCTCCAGCTCCCATCTGCACGTAAAGCGCTCCCGCTATCAGCCACCTGCACCAGCTCAGTCACCGGCACATGAAGCACTCCTGCTGACAGACATCCGCACGTGAACTTCAACAGGACATAGTCGCCTTCTGAATTGCTCCTGCTACCAGCCACCTGCAGGCAAAGAGCGCTAGTTCACAGCCGCTTTAACGTCAGATCACGTACACTAGCTCGTGGCTTGTACCAGATCACGCCACCCGTACTTGAAGCCAGGGGCGGGTGGTGACATTTGAAAGTGGTGAGGCGTAAATACTGCACTGTGGCGAGCGCGCAGCGAGCGAGGCCCAACCACCTATGGGGGATTCGGGGGTTCTCCCACGAGAACATTTTGAAACAAGCATTTGCAATGCAATGGTTTCGCCTTTTGAAAAGTTTGAGCTATTGGCATTGTAAATGACAAAATTTGTATTTATGTGTTGGTTTTGAAAACAGATAAATAAATGGCATTGTCATTTAGTTCAAGTTCAAGAATTTATATAGCGCACTACTCACCCAGAGGGTCTCAAGGCGCTTGGGGAGGTGGTTCATTATTTATCGAATAGCCAGGTTTTAAGATCTTTTCTGAAGGAGATGTGGTTCTGAGTAAGACGGAGGTGAGTGGGGAGTGAGTTCCAGGTCTTGGCCGCCAAGTAGGAGAAGGATCTACCTCCCCTGGTGGATCTTTGGATACGCGGAACTGCGGCAAGTCCTTGATTGGAGGATCTTAGTTGGCGAGTGGGAGTGTAGAAGGATAGTCGATTGTTGAGGCATTCGGGTCCTAGTTTGTAGAGGGCCTTGTGTGCGTGGGTGAGGAGACGGAATGTTATTCTCTTGTTGACGGGAAGCCAGTGGAGGTCTTTCAGGTGGCCCGTAATGTGATCTTGGCGAGGGATGTCCAAAATGAGTCTTGCTGATGCGTTTTGGATGCGTTGGAGTTTTTTCTGTAATTTGGCTGTAATTCCGGCGTAGAGGGTGTTTCCGTAGTGTAGTCGACTCGTAACCAGTGCGTGGGTAACGGTCTTTCTTGTCTCGGTGGGGATCCAATGGAAGATTTTTTTGAGCATATGAAGTACGTTGAAACAGGAGGATGAGACGGCGTTGACTTGTCTGGTCATCGAGAGGGAGGAGTCTAGGATGAAGCCTAGGTTACATGCGTGGTCTGTGGGTGTGGGTGCTGAGCCCAGATCCGAAGGCCACCATGAGTCGTCCCAGGCAGAGGGGGATGATCCTAGGATGAGCACTTCTGTTTTGTTTGAGTTAAGTTTAAGGCGGCTGTTTTTCATCCATATGGCTACTTCTTTCATGCCTGCTTGAAGATTGGTTTTGGCGGTGTTGGGGTCTTTGGTGAGGGAGAGGATCAGCTGGGTGTCGTCAGCGTAGGAGATGATGTTAAGGTTGTGTTGACGCGCTATGGAAGCGAGAGGACTCATGTAAACGTTGAAGAGGGTGGGGCTGAGTGATGATCCTTGTGGTACTCCGCAGATGACTTCGGTGGCCTCAAAATTTGAATGGGGGAAGTTGGACTCTCTGAGTTCTCCCAGCAAGGAACGAGATGATCCAGTCCAAGGCTTTTCCTTTCATGCCGATGTTGTTGAGGCGTTGTATGAGGGTGCTGTGACAGAGAGTGTCGAAGGCGGCGGAGAGGTCGAGTAGAATGAGGGCAACAGTTTCTCCGTTGTCCAGTAGTGTTCGGATGTCGTCTGTTGCTGCGATGAGGGTGGTTTCGGTGCTGTGTTTGGCTCGAAAGCCGGACTGTGAGGGATCGAGGGAGTTGTTGGATTCGAGGAAGGCGGCGAGTTGCTATTGATGGCTTTCTCAATGACCTTGGCCGGGAAAGGGAGGAGGGATATGGGGCGGTAGTTTTTAAGTTCAGAGGGGTCTGCTGTAGGTTTTTTCAGGAGGGCGCTGACTTCGGCATGTTTCCAACTTTCCGGGAAGGTAGCAGAATTGAAGGAGCAGTTGATGATATCACGGAGATGGGGTGCGATGATGGAGTCAGCTTTGTTGAAGATGTGGTGGGGGCATGGGTCGGTTGGCGAGCCAGAGTGGATGGAATTCATTAGATGGATGGTGTCTTCAGTAGTGATTGGGTTCCAGTCACAGAGTTTGTTAGAGGGTGGTTTGGGTTCTGAGGGGGGTGGAGAGGATTGTTCGTTGGAGCTGTTTTCGAAGCTGTTATGTATGTCGGCAATTTTGTTGTAGAAGAAGGAGGATCATGAGTCGCAGAGGTCTTGGGAGGGAGTGATGTCGTTTGAGGCTGCGGTGGGGTTGGTGAATTCTTTGACGATGTTGAATAGTTCCTTGCTGTTATGGGCGTTGTTGTCGAGTCGATTCTTAAATGCTGATTTCTTGGTGGCTCGAATCAGTTGGTGGTTTTTGCGGGTGGCTGCCTTGAAGGTGGTCATGTTGTCGGTGGTTGGGTTTTTTCTCCATGTTTTCTCGAGAGTACGGCATAGCTTCTTGGATTTCTTAAGGTCATCGTTGAACCAGGGGGCCTTTTTGCTGTTTTGTTTGGTGTGATGGTTTTTCAAGGGTGCTAATTCATCAGCGCTGTGAGTGATCCATTGTTTGAATTTGATGGCAGCTTGGTTTGGGTCCAAAGAGAGGGCGGGTGAGTTTTGGTTGAGCGATGTGAGGAGTTGGTCGGTGGTGATTTTGTTCCATTTTCTTCGAGGGATAGGTTGTGGGGGGTTGTGGGTCGAGGTGGTTTTGTAGCTGAAGTGAACACAACAGTGGTCCGTCCAATGGAGAGCTGTGGTGCGATCGAAGGAGATGTGTTTGCTGGAGGTGAAGATTGGGTCGAGCGTATGTCCGGCTACATGGGTGGGGGTGTCAACAAGTTGTTTGAGGCCGAGATGGGCCAGGTTGTCAAGAAGGGTGGTGGTGCTGCTGTCGTTTTTCTTTTCCAGGTGGAAGTTGAGGTCTCCTAGTAGAATGTAGTTCTCGGAGGCGACGGCATGTGGACTGATGAAGTCAGTGATGTCTTCGCTGAATTGTTTACGGGTTCCTGGAGGCCTGTAGATGAGGGTGCCTCTGAGTGTGGTCCTAGGGTCGGTGTGGATCTGGAAGTGGAGGTGTTCGGCGGTTGTGAGGTTATCGTTGGAACTGGTTGGGATTTTGATGGTGCTCTTGTGGACGATGGCGATGCCTCCTCCTGTTTGGACGGTGCGGTCTTTTCGAATGATCTTGTAATTGTCCGGGATGGCAATGGCGATGTCGGGTGTTGATGATGCGTTCATCCATGTTTCAGTAAGGAAGGCGACGTCCGGTGATGATGTGTCGAGTAGATCCCAGAGTTCAGTGGCGTGTCTGTGGACCGAGCGGGTGTTCAGCAGGATGCACTTCAGGTGGTTAGAGTCGGAGCTGTATTTGGGGTTAGTAGATGTGGTATGGGTCTTGACGCTGGTAAATTTGCAGGAGTGGCAGGCGAAGGGACCGTGGGTACGTCCCGGGGCAGCTTTGTAGCATTGTGGTGTGTGTCCGGGGTTAAGGGCGAGAAAAGTGGCGGCGTTGTACGTTACGCAAGTGGGAAGGGTTTTGCGAGGACCAGGGGGTCTGGCGCTGGGCGCGGTCCAGGCGCGGACGGGCGTAGACGGGCTTACCTTTGGCGCACCTTCGGCACGCATGGGGTGCGACCGCTGCACGGGGAGACATCTGTCATATGTAGGTGTATGGGGAGGGGCGAGGCAGGGTCAGCTGGGAGGCGGGCGCGGGGTGGAGCTACGTCCTAGGAAGCACAACAAACCACAAAATGGCTGCAACTAGGGGAAAACGAAACTCGGCGATCCTGGGGGGCAAACAAAGCACAATCGGGCCAAAAAGACAAGCACTCTTCCAACAACAAAGCGTATCCCCAACAGCACAACACAGAGATGTAGACACGCACAATGCACAAATTCCAGATGAATATGTTAAAAAACGATCTATGCAGGCAGCAGCAGTATTGCGGGGGAAGGACGCGCTGTGGAATCAGCTGGAAGGCGCTACGATACCGCAGGGTAGTTATTAGGCGCTCCTGTGTCACGAAGCCACCAATCTTTGGGAGTGTGGAGGGAAGCGACCTCTTCCCAAACAGGTCAGGAAAATAGTTCAATCTCTGGCAAATGCCACACAAAAACACACAGACCCCCACACACACACACACACAGACCCACACCAACAGAGCCACACACACAGAGCCACACACACAGAGCCACACACACAGACCCACACAGACCCACACACACACAGAGAGCCACACACAGAGCCACACCCAGAGCCACACACACACACACACACACACACACACACACAGACACCCAGAGCCACACACACCCACCCAGAGCCACACCCACCCACCCAGAGCCACAAACACCCACCCAGAGCCACAAACACCCACCCAGAGCCACACACATAGTGCTGACCCAGTGTGAGGGCTTATGCGCCTCCTCCTGTGCATCTAAGAGTTCCCCTGCGAAGTGACATCCGGGGCGCACATGCCTCTGTGTTAGCCACTGGACTGGTTCCCCCTGCGCTGCGCTGCCAAGTCGATATGGCGTAACGATCAGAGCTGCCGACTCTGGCGTATTGGCGTCTGCTCAACACTGTGATTCTGGGCAAAACACTTAATCTGTGCCTAAAATGAATGTGTCCGTCTGTAATGTAACAATACCTTTGGGTTGAGTTTGTGCTATATAAAACTGCAAAAGAAAAAAAAAACATCATGGCTCATGTGACTTCGCTCTCTCTGTCCTTTCCTCTATTTCTCCAGATCTGGGAGAGCCTCTGCCTCTTCACCAAGAAGTGCAACTGCTGCTTCTCACCCAATGTAGAAATAAAGAGTACGCCTGCTCCAAGGCACAGTCACCAAACACGATCTGCCTAGACCCTGTGTGTGCTTCCCCCATCCAAGGACAGAATAAGAAACACGGTTGCTGAAAAAACAAACACTGGGTTTTGAGCGAAGTGTTCACACTTGACACTTTATCCTTCCACTAAGGCGCCCTTACCCTGATACAGTACAGAACTAGGTACAGTAGTTGAAAAGTAACCACTGGCGTCTACGTATGGTTGTTATAATTGTCCTAAGACTTTCCTGAAGTTACTAAGCATTGCCTACGGACATTTTTACTGTTACACACACTTGCCCGCCACACTTTTCAGCAACTTGCTGAAATCCCTGCACTAGTTAAAAAGAGCTCCCTGGAGGAATCACAGCTCGTTAATAACCACATTTGAATGGAGGTATCTTAATTTCCCGAACATCATTAATGCCCCAAATTTTAATCATTCCTAGGGTCTAAAATTCACGCCAGACTTGAAAAATAACAAATTCAAAGGGAGACACAGCTTCACATTTGGAGTTAGACCACTGTGGGTCTGCAGAGACAGACCTTCACAGTCGAAGCGCACGGGCCCTCCTGGGTGGATCTACACGTCTTACCTTTCCATTCTTGCTGTGGACCCGAGAAGCAATCAAAGTAAATGGGAAGCTCGAAGAGGGAACTGAAAGAGTGAGCAGACCTGACACTGCAAGCGAGCAAACCCACACCACATAGCTTACTATGAGGTGTTAGGAGACAACAGGCAGCCAAGAAGATTTCAAACGTCTAGTTAAAAACAGCCTGAAAAAAGTACGTGAGAAGGCAATCCACAGCATTAAGCACGGGCACACGGACAGCGGGGGGTGGGGGAGAACAGGCAAACGGACAGCGGGAGGGGGTCGGATTAAGCAATCCACAGCATTAAGCACGGGCACACAGACAGCGGGAGCGGGGTATGGTTAACAGGCACACGGACAGCGGGAGGGGGGGCGGGTTAACATGCACACGGACAGCGGGAGGGGGGCGGGCGGGAGGAAGGTGGCGGAATGTTGAACAAGGTTCTCTCGGGAGGAAGGTGTTGATATTTCGGAATGTCACGGCTGGGTCTTTTTAACGCTTTGATCCTGGTATCAAAGAAAGCCCCTCTCGTAGCCTGGAGGTGGATTTTGCTTCTTCAAACAGCAACCTGACCACTGCTGAAAGCCAAGAGCAGCGCCGCCCACGCCCTCCCGAAAGGGAGTACTCCGCGAGGCTGGAGGTCACCGAGGCAGCAGTCTGCACTTGATGGGTGACCGGGGTATGGCAGCCACCGGGGGACACGGCAGCCCCATCTGGCTCTGGGTCACTATGAGCAATGGCCATGGCTAACAGTAATGGCGTCAAAGCGAGGGCCAGAGCTGACGTCTTTTGAACTGGGGAAATAGTTTTGAGTCTCGGCGCCGCCTCAGAATGCTGTGATTCTAGGCAAATCACTTTTCTCCCCGTGTTAAAAAAACGAAACCGGTGCTTATAGAAAGCGCTACAATGCCTTAAGGTCGTATTCGCGCTATATAAAGCTGCATCAACAACAAGGCTTTGGGCATAGATGCTGCAGTGAAAATAAAGCACAGACGCTTGAACGATGTAGAAGCGCTTCAACAAGTAGCACAGACAGGACATGGAAAGCAGGCACACGATATGCAGGTGCGCTGAAGAGCCGCGCGAGTTTGTATTAAGTCACATAGGCGCTAGGCAGAGAAGCGCTAGGTTGCAGACACTCACCGATGCCGAGCCCCACCATGATGCGCCCCCCGAGCAGCGTGAGCCACGCAAAGACGGAAAACAAAGACAACAAAAAAACAAGACGGAAAGAAGCCACGGACGACGCCGGAAAAAAATAAACGAAAGAAGATGCAGAAACGCGCAAAGCAACGAGAAGTCGACGGGCCCCGGCGCCATCTTGGCCGGAATGACAAAAACACGCCTTGCAGGAAAAAAAAAAAGAAACCGCTCACCGCCGCAATGACGGCAATAAAGGGGCGGAGAGGGAAAAAATCGCCTGGAATGCCCACGAATCGCCTCTCAGAATGACGGACGCCTCTCTCTTCCAATGGCTAGCCTCCATTTATGGAGCTAGCCAATGGAACAGAGAGGCGGAAAAAAGCCACACAGTGTAATACATAAGATTTTGCTCTGCGCGAATGTCTGCTGCGCAGCTTTCGGCGAGGCAAAACCTAAAAACGGGGTGAGTTACTAGGAGGCCTAGCTGTAATGAGTTAGGGGTCCCTGGTAAACGTTAACATGTTTCGAGCCTCCCTAGAGCTCTTCTTCAGGACAACACAGGGGCCAGCCCTGTGTGTACCACTCCATAAGGTGACCTAAAGTGAGGTATATAGTGAATTTATTCAAGAAAATCAAGAAAAACACTGCAACTAATAAGCAAGCATTAGTAATACGTAGATAAACTGTTAGTCACATAGTATTCATTATGAAGCAAAATTGTGCATCATGGTCTTGATGGGGTGAGGGGGTTCGTGCTCGAACTTTGATATGCTCTCCTCAATGGCACACTACCTAATCATTCCCCTCGAGACCGCAAGGCCTCTTTCTAACTATGACGTGGAAACTGGTGCCACAGCCAATACTTGAGGAAGCTTTCACCCAGTAACAGTTAAGTCCAAAAGCAAATCAGATTGAAACTGAAGACCCTAAATCCACTGTGTCCAAACAGAGGTATGAAATGCCATTTGTCCCAGTAATAACATTCTCACTGGTCCGACATCAAACAAGATGCCTCTTGAGATCATATTCCATGAGGAAGGAGGGCCTGGAAACTATCCTGGTAACTGAAGTGAGGCTAGCTATCCTAACCAGGCAACAACAGGACAACCACAGGCTCCAGAAGGAACTGAATACCATTCTCAGCCACTTGGTGTTTCGTCCTGGTGTTCGAGAGCCAGGTTGCAACTAAAGCAGATGCTACTGTATCTGAAAGAATTTTACAGAAATTGTACGATCACTACTAGTGGCTGCTAGATTGAATCACCCTACCTTCTAGGCGCCCTACTTACAAAAGAACTAACATGTAAATGTGTTGCAGCAAAAGTACCTCAAAGATGTTTTCCCCTGACTTCACCAACGATCTCTCTCTTTGCCATTTTGTATTCGTCAAACTTAAGGTTGACAATAAATAAATTGTATGAAGTGACTGAAAATAGGGGGTCTTTTCCTATTTGGGTGCCAAATGGAATTTGCAGGTTTTTTCTTGTATTTTCTCTACTCCACAGCAGGATGGAGTACTTGGGGCGCTCAGTAAGTAGGGTTTTTTTGTGTTCACCACTCGGTGCGATTAATGCACGTGTGCAAATAGTGTTAGAGTACAGCACACTAGGGTGCGGCAGGGACTGACTGGGAGGAAAGAGTTTACAACAGGGTACTTCAGCATGTGCACATTTGTTGAGTCTTTAACAGTAGCTGTGCAAAGAATCCTCTGCAAGACAAATTTAAATGAAGTTGGGAATTGCTTTGGGCTGACTTTAGTTCAAAAAGGGGGGGGGGGGCACTGTGGCATTTACATTAAAATCTTTTTCATTTATTGGAGATTTTTTTTTGTGGCCTAACGTCTTGAGTTCGAATGGGGAACCAGGTGAAGTTCCGGTTTGGTTTGAAAATTTTTCTGTGCAAATTACTTAATCTCCCCTTGTTTCGTAAAAATACAGATCTTGTGTAATGTATAATTCGGTGCTCATGAAGAGCGCTCCGAAGCCTTTGGGGCACGTTCGCGCTATATAAAACTGTAAAATAAAAAAACTCGCGGAATCGCATCGAGGCTGAAGAATGCCAAGCTGCCTTTTATAGTAAATACAGCGTGTTTACTTTTTGGCAGATTCTTGGAGGATGTGGGCGAAGTACAGAGAGATTCCTGGTCTGCTCTGCAATTATGTAACTTTGACAAAACCTTAATGGCCCCAAACTTCGTGCATGATTTTATATCTTGGAAGCACTGATCTATTTCCGTTTCGATTTTAATCTTCTGCCTTCTCTGAATACCTTTTGACGAGATTGTATAACCCTGCTGTCTTAATGTAAAGTGTTAAAGATTTGCAGAGTTTAGAGCAGTTATATATATAGCTCTAACAGCAGAACAGTCAAACCTTTGAAACTACCGGAGAGACAAAATAGAAACGTTTCCAAAAAGCTGTAATGTTCCTAAAGTAGAGTACGTGCTAACTGTATAATCTGTCTGTGAATGCTTGGCGAACAGGGCGGTTTTGGTTCTTTAGGTCTGGTGATACTGACCCTGGGGGATTCCTGCGTGGCACCAGCCATCCTAGCATGCAGGAAGTAACATGTTGCTGTTAGTATTGACTTGACATGACTGTGTGCCTTACTTAGAAGCCTGGGCTCGTGCACACGTTTGCCCGGTGTCAATAAGAAGCACAAAGTTGCCTTTGAAGCAGCATAGCTCGGCTGCTGCTTATTCACAAAGAAGGCAGTGATGCCTCAGATTGCACAGCGCCTGCCATATTTTTTCAACGAAAAATGCAACTTCATGTTTAAGCCACACATATTACGGTCTTTGCTCTCGCTCCCTGAGTGACCTGTGACCCCTGAGTAATAAAATATGCATACTTGGATAACTACAGCAAAGAATTCACTACCACAGCCCAGCCCATCCCACCCCTCCCCCTTCCCGTTCCCCCCCACAACCCCGAATTCGCCAGAAGGGCAGTAGTTTAGCAATAAATCATTTGGCTTTTTTCCAAATCATCCTTCATCAACAGTTAATGAAGACGGAATGGTTACTTTTTTGTGTGCTAAACAGCTGTACAGAATGCAAAGAATAAACATGGTCCCGTAGCAGAGGAAGTCCATAGAGACGCATACACAAAATACAACTGAAACAGCAAGAATAAGAGAGGCTAAGCACACGGACAGCGGGAGGGGGGCGGGCAGGCACACGGACAGCGGGAGGGTGGCGGGCAGGCACGCGGACAGCGGGAGGGGGCGGGCAGGCACACGGACAGCGGGAGGGTGGCGGGCAGGCACACGGACAGCGGGGGGGCGGGCAGGCACACGGACAGCGGGAGGGTGGCGGGCAGGCACACGGACAGCGAGAGGGTGGCGGGCAGGCACACGGACAGCCGGAGGGGGGGCAGGAAGGCACACGGACAGCGGGAGGATGGTCAGGAAACAGCCAGCGGGATAGGGAACAAGACGAACAATGAACACAAACATCGGGGGCAAAAAAAAAAGTACACGCCCACAGTGGCCTCGTCTTCATGACGTTGCGGAGAGGAAAAGAATCAGTGGAACGCCCACCAATCGCCTCGGGAAATGACTGACAGTTCTCTCTTCCAATGGCTAGCCTCCATTTATAGAGCTAGCCAATGGAAGAGAGAGGCGGAACGAAGGCCACACTGTTCTAACATTAGATTTCGCCTGCGCCGAAAAGCTGCGCGGCACGCAGCTTTCGACGAGGCGAAACCTAAAAAGAGTGGGCAAATGGTGCATTCTTAAGCACCCTGGACTCACACAGGCACACTGCTCACCCTGCGCTTACACAGACATCACCAACCCTGCACTGTCACAGACATCACTCACCCTGGACACACACAGGCACACTGCTCACCCTGCGCTCACACAGACATCACCGACCCTGCACTGTCACAGACATCACTCACACAGGCACACTGCTAACCCTGCGCTCACACAGACATCACTCACCCAGGACTCACACAGGCACACTGCTCACCCTGCTCTTACGCAGACATCACCAACCCTGCACTGTCACAGACATCACTCACCCTGGACTCACACAGGCACACTGCTCACCCTGCGCTCACACAGACATCACCGACCCTGCACTGTCACAGACATCACTCACACAGGCACACTGCTGACCCTGCGCTCACACAGACATCACTCACCCAGGACTCACACAGGCACACTGCTCACCCTGCGCTTACACAGACATCACCAACCCTGCACTGTCACAGACATCACTCACCCTGGACTCACACAGGCACACTGCTGACCCTGCGCTCACACAGACATCTCTCACCCAGGACTCACACAGGAACACTGCTCACCCTATACTCACACAGACATCACTCACCCTGGACTCACACAGGCACACTGCTCACCCTGCACTCACACACACATCACTCACCCTCCAATGCAATGCACTCAATAGGTTTCATGTCTTTCAGCCTGTCTAGGCCCGACATTGCCTGGTGACAGACTCCATTACATAACACCACGTCAGCTGGGCCCTCTGAGCAGCTGGGGGTGCTCAGCACAGACCCAAGAATGCAAGCAGCCGCCCCACAGACACTGGTGTTATTGTAGGCTGTTCGTCACTGCAACAGCCTACACTGCAAAGGAATGTGGATTATATGTTTTGGGATAAAGAATATTTTATTAATTTTTTCTTGCAGTTTATCTAACCTGAGCTTCGCCCAAAGGCTTTGGAGTGCTGAACAAGATTACATTTTAGGCCTAAGGAATTTAGGTAATTTGCCCAGAATTGCAGGACAGAAGGAGGAGTTACGATCTGAACCCTGTTCCTCTATGCCAGTTAGTACCTGTTAGCCACCATACCACATCTCCTCTTCAGGCAGCAGAGATGTGATCAGCCACTCGTGGATTTCCTGTTGAGCTCATATGTTTGACTGCTTGTCCCACATTCAGTCCCTCAACAACCTCTTGAGGCGGTGGGGGGTGCGCCAAGGGAGATTAACATTAAGAAAAACTTACCTGACCGCCTCTGCTCCTGGTCCGCATTGGCGCCTCATCTCCAAAACAGGAACCGGACCAGGAACAGCAGCACCGAGTGGCAACCCCTAAGCCAATCTGCAGGGCCAGGGCACAGTTAATCCTCGCCCGCAGCACGCGCATTAGGTGACCGAGGGGCTCCTAATGGGCATGCGCTAACAAGTTGGTGGGCCCGGTGCGAAAATTCGCCCTCCGTCCACACTCATGCGCGCTTTTGTTGTGCTGCTGCCTGCTGCCCCCATGTCTGACAATGCCTGTCAGTCAACATGACGGCGGTCTGACGTCATGCTGGCTGGCATGCATTGTCAGTTCTCCCTCGGCGTCGGTCTTTGAACTTAAGTAAACTATTCAGTTTACTTAAGTTCAGAAACGTCGGAGCTGCGGGCGGCTGCGGGCGGGGGGGCTATGCCCCCACGCCCTAATGGATGCACCGCGCCTGCTTGAAGCACAACTGCTACCAGCCACCTTGATGCGAAGTGCGCTCGCTCACAGCAGCCTGCATATCAAGCACAGCTGCAATTATTAATCAAAAGCGTGGACCATGGACGTCAAACTACACCAATGCGACCTCCTCTGCCTCCCCCCACACAGCCAGCGCTACCACACAGTGGTGGGGGAGTGGGGGAGGTGCGTGGGTTCAGGGGGGGGTAATTAAAATGTCAAAAAAACGTACCTTCCCGGGTCCCGCGACATCCCGTTTCCTGGCTGGGTCCTACTCCCCTGCTGAACAGGAAGAAGGCAGCCTTCCTTCCCTCACCTAAGCCACTAATAACGCTGCAATGGCAGCATTGTGATTGGTGCGGTGCAGCGGACAGCGCCCCCCCCAGGCACCTGTAGGGAGGCCATTTTCTCTATGTTGGATGCATGCAGCCTACATAGAGAAAATGTAGAGTGTGCATGGCTGGTTTGGTCGGCCCCAGGGCCCACCAAACAGTCAGGGCCCACAACAGTGGGCAAGCCACTCCCCCCCTGCCCTCAAGCAGGACCACCTACCCACCAGCCCCCAACCAGGCACTTCTGCTTTCTCGCAGTGTGAGAACCATAAACATAAAATGGTAGTTTTACCATTTTATGTTTCTGCTTCTCGCACTGCGAGAAAGTAGTGGGGGCAACGCCCCAATGGAGGAGCCGCCCCTGTGTGTGAGCAATACACCACCAAATGTTTTAGTTTGTCTTGCACACACTCTTGACTTCTTGCACTCTAAGAGAACTTTCTAGATTGATTGATCAGAGCAATATGTTGAGAGCGCCTACATGAAAAACTAAAAAACATTTGATGGTGTTATTGCTCACAAACACACCACCAAATGTTTTAGTTTTTCACTCTTTAAAGAGGTCTTCAGACAGGAAGACAGAGATAGTCTGAGGCATGCCCTGAGTTAATTACTAAGCGATACCAAAGGGTATGATGAACAGAGCGTTTTAACAAATAAAACACTCACCCCTAGTCAACTGATCTGGGTTTAATCCATCATCATTCCTTAGCTCACTCCACCACCCCAGTTCAGTCATGGCCAACTGCAAATCAGTCTGACCCTGTGCCTCATGGGAACAGTCCAGCCCGAAATGCCAAGCCATATCTTCCCTGGACCGGAAACAAGCATCCTGGTACCAGTTTCGGGGTCATTACCCTCATCAGCCAGGCTGTCTTGAATCCAGTGGCAAAGTGAGCAAAGGACCCACGTCTGGGCATACCCTGCCAACTTAGGGGGAACAAAGTTAATTACTGACATAAACTTCCGATCTTAGATTATAGTGGTCATGTGGTTTGCAAGTGGCCTCCATGTTTCGAACATTTTGCATCTCTACGTCTCCAAGTACATGAGTTGGTAAATGGTTTTAAGAAAGGTACATTGAGTGGGTGGTAGGTTCCCATACAAGGAGGTTCTATGATTTAACATGGGATGGTAAACAGCTAGCAAGCTATGCAAGCACAGGCAATAGACAGCACAAACTGAGATGAACTGAAAGCTTTAATATTTTTCAGCCGCTAGATGGAAGTCTTTCAGGTCTCCATTTGTGTTCGTCATTTTATCTTGTTTGTGCCATTAGAGCCAATGATTAACCATATGGAAATCACCTGCGTGACGAGGTGTTCTAAGAGTGGTGCATGAAAAACGAAACATTTGGTGGTGTGTGGTTATTTTTTCATGCACACACTCTTGACATATTGAGTGAGATTAGACTGGGTTGTACTGACAAGCTCCCTTTGTTATTTTAACATAGTTTTCACATCATTGACGGATGATAAATCCTGAATCACCATAGCTTGTATTTCCTGAGTAGAGTTAACTTCTAAATGTACATCAATGAATGAAGAAATGTGTGAGGTACTCAGCATTGTTATCTTGAAGTCTGTTATGAAGCTCTGTGTTTATACTAAATATGCAGCTATCTTCATTATATCATATAAAATCTCTTTATTGATGTCATAACTACACTTTCGCAATTGCTTTATCCCGCTTCTTGTTTTCTCAAGTTTGCTTGAAAATGCACAATTTGCCCACTCTTTTTTTTTTAAAATGTTGGTTGCTCGTCACAGTGCACTCAGCTGCAACTTTTACACCTCACCACTTTCAACTCTCACCAGCCGCCACTGGGATGACAGTCACGGCCCCCAGGTCCCGTATGGAGTGCTGGATTTGCCTGACCGAGCATACCTTTGCGCTGCTCTCCTCATGCTGTTTACTAACATAAACAACAAGGGAGCAGTGTCGAGATTGGCTGACGAGAAGCGGCTAAGCTTCTCTAGTCATTCACATGTGAGGAAGCGGAGCCAGGAGGGCCGAGCTGTACAATGAACAAGTATGGTCACAAGAAGTGTAATCCCTTGTTGTTTCTTCTTTGTGAGCCTGAATATCTCAGCATCACGAATCCCTGACTGTTTGTGTCTTAACTTCACAACTGTGCAATGGAACATGATCTATGCATGCGGTGCTGCCAATATTCACATTAATTTATGAGTGATTTTTATATGTGATGAATCGCCATGTCTTATGTGAGGTACATGCAGTGCTTAATTTGTAAAAAAAAAAAATAAGTGCCAGGGCTCTCGTCAGGATTCCACAGCAGTGTGCACCACACATTGGCCCTGTCAGCACTGCCAATGATAGTAACAACACAACTAACCATCACACTCCTGCAAGTGTGACAATTGGAACTATTTCAACCCCCAAAGCTAAAGGAATGGCTTGGGCAGCAGGTAATAGTAATGTTTAATGTATTTTGTATTCATAATTATTGTTGTTGTGGTCATCCCTAAATTTACCAGACAGCACCACCTTGTGGCAGACTGTCACAAGCGCCGGTGTTTACAATGAAGTGCTGGGGCCAGATGTAGGAAGCCTAATACCGGTCGGTAACGGCCAAAATTACAGAAATTCTGCCGTTACCGACCGTTATTAGGCTTTTCAGATGTTTGGGCCTAATTTAAGGATTCGGTAATTTACTGAATCGGTAATTTAAGGAATCGGTAAATTACCGATTGGTGGTAAATATCGAAAGTTGGTGGTAAATGTCGAAAACCCTAAAAAAAGCAATTTTGTGCTTTTTTAAACTGTGCCATGTGGCAGACATACATGCCCTTAGGGCATGTATATGTGCCACATGTGCACCCATGCACTATACAGGGGTGCAACAGTGTGTCAATGTGACAGCCTGCCACCCTTGTAAGTCTACCCCCTTTTACCTATTCGGTATTTGCCGAATCGGTAATTCTCATTCAATCCTATGGGCCTCCAGGCCCAAAGGAATGAATGGGGAATACCGAATCAGTAAATACCGAATCAGTATTTACCGAATTTGACCTATTCCGTAAAATTTACCGAATCATTTACTACTTACCATTTACAGATTCTAAAATACCGAATCGGTAAAATTCGGTATTTTAGAATCGGTAAATGATATTTACCTACATCTGGCCCCTGGTGCTGAGCACCAGAAACCACTGGCTCAAATTAAGCACTGGGTGTGTGAAAGCACAAACAATGGGGCACTTACTTTGTCACACTTAAAAATAAATCTGTCCAACGCTTTCTTTTAATTGTGTGTGCTTGTGTTCCCGCTGCAATTGAAAGGACAAATGAACTCTCCAAGAACTATCAGGCAGTTCAATAATTCCAGGGCTCATTCAGCTTTGTTCTTTCAAGTTTAAGCACTTGTATTTTGTGTGCTCTGCACATACACCCTCTTTCCTATGACCTATGATGCTTTGAAATCACATCCAGCCGGAACACAGAGAAATGAATACTGGGCTGCGAGTGCACACTGTTTTAGTATGCTGCTTAATTTGTAATTGAGAAGCACATCCTTATTGTTAATTAATGAGCAGCTTACTTAACGGCTCCTGCTGAACTGTCTCTTTTTTCTTCTATTGCACGCTGCAAACCTGTTTTCAAAAGGTGAGCCACCAGTTGTGCACGTGCACTTGCCTATTTCACGTGAGGTTTGTTTGAGGTTTGTTTGGTGGCGAGCTTCAAGGGCTTCAGCTCTATTTATTTTGTCAGACAGTAGCAAAGCATGCATACGACCTTTCATGTCACATTCAGAGCTGCATCAGCACACATTTAATGAAATCTAGCAGACTCTGAGCTGCTTTGCCTACTGTCACGGGCTACTTTTAGTACTATGCACAGTGTACATAAATGTGTGTGTGCTTAGCAAGAGAAGTGCATTTTTGTTTTATTTTCAACTATGAGCAACACAAAGCCTTAATTTTTAAAGTGCCTCTCAATAAGTTTTGAAATGTTGACAAACAGAACTTGCATAATTCGAGATGTAGTATCACTGTTTTGCAGGTCAAACATGTGGTTCCAAACTAATATTTATTTATTTATTTATGCATTTTTATATAGCGCAGACTTTACCCGAAGGCGTCAGAGCGACATAACTTGTATGGTGATGGGAACATAGTATATGGCAACACTAATCATTGCACAAGAACTCTGCTTACACAGAACAGAGACTTAAGTAGTACATGTTGTATTCATGTACACCGCAAGCCCAAGTTGAAGAACTGTATTCTTTGCGCCCTGATGAAGGAACTCTGGACAGGTGTCCTTTCCGAAACGCGCGTCGGCGCCTTTTCCTTGTTTCTTGTTGTATGTGTACAATCACTGTATTTTTTATATTTCTCTTCTTTCTGTGCTCTGTTTTGTAAATATATTTTTGTATTGTTGTGTTATGGTGTATGTGTGTTTGTATGCATGTGAGGATGGTTGGTTGCTTCAGATTGATTGGGGGCGGTTGTGTTTATAATATGTTAATGTGCATTGTATATATCTAAAGATAATAATTTTCCAATGTCTAAAAAACTAAATAAGAAACATGTTTTTCAAATAAATTGTTGTGGGACAATGATGTTATATACAGATTAATGGATATTCTACCAATGTATTAAATGTGTTTTCTAGGAGAGGAATCACCGCAAGTCCATGACAGTCCAGATCGATAGAGCCCGTGCACATTCCATCAGCACCCTCTGGCCTAGAATGGAAGATCAGCGTGTGCATCAAAGGAAAGGCTGGGATTTGTCACAGTCCAGCCGTGCGCACTCACCTCACAGCTGGAGACCTAGGCCAATTTATGCGCTGGTTATGGATGACAAGCCCAGTCCTGGAGCATTCACCAAATTCCACACTTCATCTAGTTTTTGAAGTGTTTACATTTTTCAAGAGTACACATTCATATTTGCTTTAAAAACTTTCATGCTTTCTCAAATTTGCTTTAAAATGTACCATTTGCAACTTATTTTTACAATTGTTTGTCGAGTCCAACCCCTCCCGCCGCCCACTCACTGGATTGGTGCTACTCACAATGTCATACTCACCCCAACTTTTATGCCTCGCCACTGAGTGACACATTACTGCGCCAATCCCATGGGGCATGATTAACAGAACTAATTTAAGACAAAATCCTAAACTTACTACTTTTGGTATTCACAGAAGTTAGGATTTTGTCTTAAGTTTGTCTTAAGACAGACTTAAGACAAAATCCAACTTAAGTCCGTCTTAAGTCTCTCATAAGTCTATCTTAAGTTTGTCTTAAGTTTGTCTTAAGACAAACTTAAGACAAAATCCTAGCTTCTGTGAATACCAAAATTAGTAAATTTAGGATTTTATCTTAAGTTAGTTCTGTGAATTGGGCCCAGGGTTCTTTTATCTGTAGCACTTTGCTTCCCAGTTCGTGTCATGCAAGTACCCATTACACTACACACACTCACGCATGCCTTTTACTGAATAGGGTAAGAAAGACTGTCGTCAGAAAAGACGTGTGTCAAACAAGAAATGCGATGTTGTGACATAAATTCGCCTCCGCCTCCTTCTTATCAAGACTTCTTTGTAGAAAATTCTTACTCATTGAAGAGCTGCCCATGTCTGTGTTAAGCACGTCATTTACATTCAACAAGGTTTCCTCTTTGTATAGTGCTTCACCCCAGAGCAGGTTACTTCCAGGCGCTGGCCACCGGACAGTTCCCATCAGACACGATTACCCCTCTTAGGCCGCCTGGGCTCACTCTGAAGTCGCTCGCCACCGGGCACTCATCCCGAACTATTGCACCTCACCACTTTCAAATGTCCCCATAATCTATTATTCTCATTATTTGCACACAAAAAGATGGACAACTCGGATTTAGGCTGCCAGGGGTTATTTAGAGGAGAGCAGTAACAGACACCCACTGCAAAATTTTAAATGTTTCACCAGACATCCTCTGGCATCCACTTTCCATTTATTTTTTTTATTTTTTATTTCCATATATTTTTTATTGTTTTTTTACAACATATAACATATAACATGTAACCGTCATCGCTTTGCCGTTACAGGGTGGAAACTGGCTGTGATAGTTGTGTTACAGTTACAGTTTATATTTGCTTGGCTGCCCCCTATCCACTGTCGTAGTAAGAGGAAAGGAAAGAAACTTACGTCGGGGCTGGCTTTCTGACAGCTAAGTAGAGCCCAACACTGCCTTCAGGAAAAACTGGGGAGCAAATATAATGTTTTCGCCCTATTAACAAGGCAGTGCTAACATGCATTAGCACATGTTAGCTGCCTTGTCACCGACGCCTCGCTTTGTATCTCTAATGAGATGCAAAGTGGGCGTTTCCTGTCAAAATAAAACAGAAAATGTTGCTAACTGCACTTCTCCGTATAACCAAGCCAGCCCCGGACACCCATAGCGATAAAAAAAAAGCTGTGCTACGCACGGTTATCCCGTAACCTAATGTCTGCAAAATGTCAGATTTAGCTATATTTATAAAGGGAGGTGGATTCTGAGGCTAAGTCCACATCTCCCTATTACCAAGGATTCCCTTATCGCCGCATTTGTATCGCTGGATTTCCAGCGATGTCCCCTTATTCTGCCGCTATCGCTGTGGAGACAAACGTTGATGATAACGCGTTATCTCAGCGATTTAATCCAGCGATAGCCGGCGATAAAAAAATAGCGCTAATCGCGCTCAGCAATATTTATCGCTATGTGTTGATAATATGCCCCTGGGTTTGCCCAGAATTCACCAGGCAACCTGGTGGGGGTGGGGGTCAGTCCTATTTAGGACGGGCCTTAACATGATGCTGTGTCAGCCTTTTCCCGTCAGAAAAATAAAACAAACAATGCGTCCCACATGGAGGGAGGTCCTCACGGACGCAGCCTCCCTGTTTTTGAAAAACAAACCCCCACTTTGGCTTTGGCGAGAAAATTCTGACCTGTCCATTATGTTGCCACAGACGGTGGCCGAGCGGCAGGGTCTCGTTTTGCTGAGGCTGCTCCTGTGATATTAGCCAGATCAGACCTGGTGATAATCTCAAGGCATGGTTTGCAAACTTCCACCAGGAGGCGCTGTCCCCTTTGTTTGGCAGCAAGGTTCTGAATTACCCTGCTGCTGTTTATTGCAAAATATAAGTTTTACATGTTGTTATTGTTAAATAATGATATGTACTATGCAGCTTCCTTCTCTTTCCTCCAACTTTCAGTCTTTACTCGTTAATATCATGGTCTGTTACAGGGGAATACAGGGGAATACCGCACATAATCTGTAGTTTGTCCTCCTCAGACTTCTACCGTCCCAACGCCCTTCAAAGATGTGGTGCCCTGATGTGATAAAGAACTTTGACTACAAACACAAGAAGCAGCATTAAACGCAAATACGACCAAATATATTAACCACACCCACACTACTGATGTTTCAGCTCTATCAGAAAACAGACTCCCCCACCTGTGATTACTTATTCTAGATCAGGAGGTGCATGCGCGGATGACACCCCGGTAAACTCATGTTAATGGGAATCCAGTGCAACACAAAGCTATGTGGCGTAACATAACATGCGTGCAACCTCTGCCATGTCTCAACTGAAAACCCGGTCAGTACTCTAAATAAAGAAGAACTAAAATCTGGCTTTTTGTACACAGTTCTGTCAGACACCCTGAGAAAACCATATAAACCCATCCCTGTCAAGTGTAATAACTACATTAAAATATCATTATCTTAGATTATTTGCATAGGATATTATTCCTCTTACACCAAATAACAAATATCTTCCTTTTCATAGAATAACACTCCCTGCAGTTGGTCTTTTGGCCTTTCTTGGTGGCTGTAGTAGGAATCTGATTGGATAATAAAATAGAATTCTAACACCTAAGGAGTCAGGCCACTAAGTACACTGACTTGGATTTGACATATGTGTCTATAATGTACAACTGAATGGATGCATTTACAACTGTTGATCACTTGCCTTATCAGTTGTATTGGTGGAACAGTATATGCAATGTCTTTCACCGAAAGATTCACATTACATTACCCGTGGGTCCCTTCTGTGGATACCTTCATGTTTACTTAGCTTCTTTTTGTTTTATTTTGTGCCCAACAACCAGTCAAAACATAAGAAATACTCACTACACGAAGCAATTTCTCATAATTTGCAATGTGATAGTGCATCAGTAAAACTACATTCTCCAAAGTGTTGACATACAAACACATATCTGTTGGGCACAAAATAAAACAAAACAGAAGCTAAAGTAAACATGAAGGTATCCACAGAAGGGACCCAAGGGGGTTGTATGAAATTACCACGTACTACTTTACCACATAAGTTTTTACAACGCAGATTTTCAAACGCATACCACTACCATGCATTTAAGTTCACTCACATCTGACATCCCTTTGTTGTATGGCGTTTTAGGATCCAAGTGAATTTTCCCGATTTATGCCCTTATATAGGTACAATCCACACTGCCCTAATATAGGCATAGAAATCATTCTCTTATTTAGACATAGCCCATGCTGACCAAATACAGGCATGGCTACTTCCACCCGTATCAAAACGTCACAACTATTTCTTGGAAAATCGACTTAAGCAGTCAGGGACCTTCCCTTGCTTGAAAATTGATTTATCCAAGAACTCATGTACTTTACAAAGAACAACTATTCCCTTGGGGTTCTTACATGATGTTATTATGCCCAACTTTATGTCAAACTAGACACCTTCAAGGTATAAATATGCCTTCACTTGCTCTAGCAAGACACGGTGGTTCGGAGCAGTTCGACTATCTACTTTCCCGACACAGCTCGCTACAGCAAGTGCGTAAGGAAGTCGACCCTCCAGCTGATGCACTGATCGAGAGGCTGCATTTCTCTTGGTGAGAATCCAGCTCCAGTGTTTCCAAGCTCCCCTTGCGGGGTGTTGGGAAATCGAGTCCCGAGACTGAGATACCAGACATCCTTCATTCTAAACGAAAGGTTTTGGAGCTGATTAGAACCTAGAGAAACCTTGGATAGATTCTTGGCAAAGAAAAACTAAACCTATGCTACACAACACTTACTCCTTCCCACGTACTAGGCTTAAGTTAGGTACATTGGGGTAGGCGTGTTTTAGAAGCACCAGTTGAGTACTTTTAGCCCTTGTTATTTATGTATATATTTACATATGGTTTAGAAACCATATAATGCTCTTACAGTATTATTTTATAATATTGTTCTCACTGTACGCATTATAATTTGCAGTCTGCATTACGATTGTAGCAGTTCACTTTTCTGGCATGAGAAAGAAGACTGTTCAATAAACCTTTTATTGAAAACGCCCATCTCTCTATTTCTCTGCACCTCTGCAGAAACAAAGCATGCACAAGTGACTGAGTGAAATACTTATCTATAATTTCCGAGGCTCTAGAGATACATTTCTTATTCTTGGGAAACAATGTTGTCATGTTTATGCCGTTGTCAGAAACTAATCCCTTCTTGTGAATTCATGAAAGTTTCTACTGACCTCTGAGCTAGCTGGCACTCACTATTAAGTTTAATATATTCAATAGAGACCTATTCGACCTCAGTCCTACGTCTAAACTATATGAAATATTATTCCAATGCGCAGAGCCTATTGGGAATATAGGAACTACACTACACCTTTGCCACACAATCCACTACCACACACACTTTTACCATGCTTACAGTTACATAAAAATCCAGTCATAGTCTAACACTGCCACCTACTGTTAAAAAATTATACAATAATCTTAAAGCAATATCGTAACAGAAATTATAAATTTAAAAAAAATTACATTTATGTCGATTACAGGTTTACTTTTTGGTGGGAGACCCCCAACCCTCCTCCTTTTTTTATTTACCTTTAAAATATTTATAAACTAAACACCGCATAGTCACCAATTCAAACATATATGCAGTGTAAAGACTTGCTTGGTAAAGAATAGTGTGATAAAAGTATTTCTAATGTAAAAGATACATTGTACATGCATTTTATGGTAAAAACTTTGTGGTAAAGGCTGTTTTGACTTAATGTGTCTGCAGTTTTCCCCAGTACATGTTCTATGCTATGCTAAGAGGAATACTTGTTTAGAGATCAGTGCTTAATTTGAAACAAAATAATTGTACATGTCCAAAATGTTTGACTTGAGGCCACATACTCAGGTGCAAAGCTATTAATGGTGCAGCAAGTGCAGTGGCACCAGGGCCTGAGGCATATGAGGGTATCAGCGTATTATACTACCCAACCAGTGGTGACAGCGGCGTATACCCTTGCTTCCACTAGGGACCATGGCACTCTTTCTGCTTCATTGTAGCTGCCATTTCCAATTGCAATATCTCCTTGAATCTTTCTGCTTCTTCCGGGGTGAGTAGACTTTTGATTGCTGCCAGAGGAAAGAAACAAACAGTTCTGGTGAGGCTTAGCATTCAGTATGCGGGGTAGAAATTACACACAAGAATCCATCACTCGGTGTATGGGTGACACAGTCACACGATGACATCAACTGTGCAACATGCAATGGAATACTTGGGCATGGTCAGGTGAAGGCCTGTGTTGATGCTCTAATTAATTAATTAAGAGTGTCACTGCACACAATCAGGACTATGTGAGTCTTGCAAAACCTAATGAGTCTGCATAAGACTTGGTTCAATGCTAATGAACTCAAACATATGTAAAACAGGATTCAGGGTTAAAACTTCATGGGTTTATTTCAAATTGAGATCATTTCAGAAAACAAAAAGTAATGTTAGTTAATAATGAAGTAACATAAACAGAATAACCAACATCATGTTCTGATTGAGGACTAACATAAGGCCCACCTCTGAAGAAAAACAAAGCCAGAACCAATTATTAAGCAAATAGTCAGACTGACATAGAGTCTGCTCCCAGAGATGTAAGACAAAAGACTGGCTCGTCTCCAAAATGCAGCAGTTTTTTTTATAAGGTATCAGGATACAGAAATCACACACATTTTGTTAACTCTCATGGCATGACAGGGTGGGAGCAGCAGTGTTGCAAGATATGGACCAATCAATATTCTAGTAAATAAGATACTTCCACGGACACTACTTCCTATTGCATCTAATTTGCTAACCTATGGATAAATAATGAAGGAGATGAATTGGTATTTTATATAACACAGCGATACAAAAGCCTGCCCAGCTTATAAGTGGCATACACAGATGGCAAACCTTAAAACGTTACACAGAGTAAAGGAACATGCTGGACATTGCTTCCTCAACAGAACATAACATATGACAGTGCAGACACCCCTGCTGAGCCTTCTTTCAGGATGAGTTTACTGAAATGGAAACACACACTAGCACACAGCGAGAGAGAAGGGCTATGTTTACATAAAATAAGCATGCCGTATTATTCTGAGAAGTTTTCAATGCGTGCTAATTGGGGCCTTATTGCGCTAACTAAGCCACATCTTAGCGCCAAGAAGTTTTACCAGTTATTTGTTTACTTCATAATAAATACACGTTTGGGTTAAGCTGCCCCGCAGGGCCATCGCACACAGAAGGTGCAAAAAAGAGTTCCTAACCCAAAAAAAGAGTGTCCGTGGGGCCCACAGGCAGTCGTGCAGTTCTAGTTCAAATTGCTCATACGCACTCAGAGTCAGGAAAGAATAGGGACCCCGCTGATTCTTTGCAACAAACCTTCACCGAAGCTCCGAGAGCAGCCCCGACAAGACTTGAATTGAGTTTTGTTTCATTATCCTTCACACCGCTGAAAGCACGGACCCAACGTCAAGCTCGCGTGATCGAAGTGCCCTTGCCTTCATCCACATTTTTTCTTGTTCAGTTCCGTTTTTACATTTGAGGTTTTGTTTTAATATCTTTTGTTTTTATATCAAATGTAATTTTTTTACTGTTATGTATTTGTTTTAAAAATGCATTTTTTGATAACTAGAACAGTAAATAGGTTTTATTGAAATCTAATTGTAAATATTCTCATACATGCTTTTATGTTGAATTTTTCCAATCTGACCGCTAGATGTCAGCATGTGCACAGCATACACTTATCGAACAGATGGATGCCGCAGTACATGCTAAACAGAATTTCAGCAATCTAAGGTCCCTTCAGTGGCGCCCTCCTGGTACTGCTGCAAGTTTGTCACTCCCATCATTCCTCGGTAAGATTTCTGGCCTTGTGATTGGACTTGTCCGCGTGCGCTTCTTCCACGCGGCGCCCTTTCAGAGCTGCGTGCCTGGAGCAATGAGAATTTACAGCTAGTAATACCATAGCTGCCAAGGTTTCAGATTGCTATGTGTGACATTTTCATAATTTTAGTGTTCTTATGAGTGACATTCAAGATTTATGAGTGACACTTTCTCGCCAGCAAAATCAAGCAATGCAGACGAGGGAAACATAAATATCAGAAATTACACCCATTTGAGCAACAGGAAACTGAGAATAAATGATGCAAAGCACCAGAAATGGAAGGGCACTTAGTGCCAAGTTTACAGAGGCTCATGATCGTGATGCGCTGAAAGTAAATTAAATAAGGATTGGAGAAGATACTAGTGACACTTAGTCATGTGTAGTGAGCAGCACGTGAGTGGACAGACAATAATCAAGCATTGCAAGGAGTGTGTTTAATTCTTATATCGCCCTAACCACATATAGCTGCCAAATTTTCAAATGTCTTATGTGTGACATTGTGGTGTTTTTAGTGTGTGCATGAGTGACATTATGCTGCCAAATGGGGGACAATTTTTTGCAAGTTAAACAAAGTAGTGACTAGTATTTGCTGTGCTTATCTGTGAATTTTCGATTATTATGCAAGGTAAGAATCCAGCTGCTGTAGTTAATCAGTAAAAACCAGTCAATGCTAAACAACTTGAAAACCTTGCAATATCAACAACTCCTCGATGTGTCCCATGAAGATGTAATGAAGGCAAGCATGTGTCCACTACTTTTGTTGTACCTAAAATAGCCAACTCATAAAATGCCCCTAGGTTGCATAATTTGATCTCCAGAAAAACCCCGGACTTCCTTCCACATAGAAATAACTAAAAGGTCCTGTTGAAGACAATACTGCCCACCGACCACCTATTAGCTGAGAGGCGCCAACGTAGATCTCAGTTGGTACTCATAATCAAAAAAGATTAGAAACCATCTTAAGTTTGGTAAAGCGTATCAATCGCTTCTAATGACTCATCCAAAGTACCCTAACTGACATCCTATCAACCATGCACCCAAAGAAACCGCGTTGTAAGTATAAGCGCTACATATAAGTGCTATATAATTGACAAAGGGGCACCTACATACTCAGCAATTTAAAAGTGCCTTAGGCCTATCATATGGAATGTGCTACATAAACTAACATAGTCCTTAAAAAATTGTATTAACACCTGTTCCATGTGTTAACGCTTTAATAGGCTGACAAGCCTGTGACCTTATGCACATCTTTGAAATCATTCAGCTTGAACTGGCAGTGCAATATCTTAATGTACGCTGCCCTCTTCTCCTGTTTTAATTGTGTCACATTGACTGCCCCTCCCTCTGACCCAGCCTCAGCTGCACTGGAGTGCCCCACTTCACAACACCTCCAGCTTCTTTTATGGTCACACCCTGTTCACACCTGCCATACTGTTTTCTGGCTCTATCATCCCTCATTAACACTCTCTCATCAGCGCAGCCTTTCACATGAGGATCAGGGCTGCGCGATTAGGCAGATTATGGGGGTGCTCCAAGCGGCTGCATGAGACCCCGCAGACGGGCCTCTGGGGTGTGCGCCTGGGAGCCGAGGTGTGGAAGGGACATCACTGCACTCAGCGCACTTCAAGGATATAGACAGCGGACTGAGGGCCCGATTCACAGAACTAACTTAAGACAAAATCCTAAACGTACTACTTTTGGTATTCAAAGTTAGGATTTTGTCTTAAGTTTGTCTTAAGACAGACTTAAGACAAACTTAAGACAAACTTAAGACTTAAGACAGACTTAAGTTAGGATTTTGTCTTAAGTTTGTCTTAAGTCTGTCTTAAGTCTGTCTTAAGTTTGTCTTAAGTCTGTCTTAAGTCTGTCTTTAGCCTGTTATAAGTTTTTTTTAAGTCAATTTTAAGACAAAATCCTAACTTTACTACTTCTGTGAATATCAAAAGTAGTAAATTTAGGATTTTTTCTAAGTTAGCTCTGTGAATCGGCCCCTGAGGCTTTTCACGGTAACCAAATTGAGGGAAGTGAAAGGGCCACAAGGATGCCTAGAGGTGGTGCTGGTGGGGACAGTAGGTAGGGAGGGGGGCATTGGCAGAGACGTAGGTGTGCACCTGAGCCTCTTCATGGCTTGCTGCGTGAAAGGCCAGCACATGTGGCTAGTCTTGACTTACTCTATCAGATGCATGTACCATTGGCGGTAATGGCCAGCCTTGGTGACTTCCCACAGCATGGTCCAGGTCGGACACTTAGACAGTCTCACGTGGCATTTGACTGCACTGTACTGAGCACTACTCTCCAGCAGCAGTCCGGTCCAAATCATTATGACGGCGGACAGGCAGTAAGAGCTGCCAAATAACTTTAAACTATGTCGTATGTGCCAGCTCGCGCTGACCCGCCTATGCGGATTGGCCAATTACATCATGACACTGAAGCATCATGACCTGACGTCAGCTATTACTGCGGTATACAGTGGAAAACATTGTAGCCAGCCGCGAACTGAGCCATGCCCAGGCCTGAACCAGTCTACTAGCTAGATAGTGTGGCTCACTGGTTAGAGGTGGAGAAGTGTGGCTCACGGTTTAGAGCGGCAGACTCTTGAGGTTCCGTGAATTCTGAACCTGGGTCATAAAGGTCGTGGTTCTGTTACGATTTTGCTAACAGCGAACCGTAAACAGTAAGCTCAGCAAGTATGAGTGTTTTCATCATGTTACACCGATGGATTCACTGTGTATTTGTAGATTTCGTTCTGAATCCTTGGGGTCCATTTTGTGCATGGTAGCCATTTTGTAGTTGCCCTCACATAGGCTGATGACTTTAGCTGACTGCTGGATGACCTGAGTGAACTGACCCTGTTGCCTGAAGCTGACCTTGTTAGACCAGTTTCTTGCCCAGTAGCTGATCAAGATTAGGATCAAAGAGCAGGACATTGTTGAGTTTATTGTACACGCACACACCCCTTTATCTTGCTCCTATCTGTTTCTGTTCCTTCTTTATGGTCTATTTATTATGTGGGCTGCGGGCCCTTTTATTATGGGTTTTGTCCAGCTTGTCTAAAGAAGAATGTTTATCTTGGGTTTGTTTGATGATTAATTATGGGCTGGACAACTGAAATGTGGGTTTGTCATCATACAATGCTTTGGTCGTATATACATGGGATTGGTCAAACTGTAAATAAGGAATGTTGGGGTTTTTGCATGCTTGCAAAAGCTAGGACTGCCCCTTACTTTTGTGCTGAGTCATGTAACCCTAAAACATATAAAAGGCCTCTGTCCTCTGTATTCCTCAGACTGCCTCATTCAGTTGTTAAGGCAGCGGGGTGACGTAGCCTCACTTATTGAAAGTATAATAAAGATGTCTTTTCATATTTCAGCTTCTGTGCCAAGTTCTTTTTCTATTAGTAAGTATTCCCTGAGAATGAAGATTTACCATTTCCTCACTCTGAAGCAGAGATCGGGCCCGGGACCAGGGTTCAAGTCCCGACGCGGCAGGGTCTTGGGCTCAATGTCTGCGGACTCGATAATTCTCGCCTCAGCGCCTACTCTAATCATGGGTCCCACGTTGCAACTCTGGGCAATAGCTTGCTTAATCTCCACAACGGCCCCTACAACACTGGGATGCCTGGCTTCACCTTGGGGGTACCCAGGAGGGGCATCTCACAGGGAGAGCCAGGAAGGGTTCCACAGCGTTATACAGCGCTGGGACGCCCCGTTGGGGCAGCTGTGCGCTTTACAAAATACACTACATAGCTACGAGATTTGGCAGTCAAGAGGGTGCTAACTTTTGCGCTCCAGTAGATAGCCGAGGCGCTATAAATGTGTGACAACATATTTCAGTGCGATTATGCGGACCACCACACTGAAATGCGTTAGTCTAACGCCTGATGCGTGGTACTTGGCAGGACTATAATACCATGTCTGTAGAGGGGGGCAGAACTGTGTATTTTTGGGAATTTTGTAAAAAAAAAAAAATGTGTGAAATTACAAAAAATTTCACATATGGCTGGAAATTTCTATTTGGCGCTATCTCAAGCGAATATTTCACGCCAGATCACATCTGATGTAATAATATTAGATAAGATACTGATAGAAAGACATTTCCTGTTCAAACCCAGAGATACGTGGGAAATTGCCCAGGCCCCCATCTTCCAAGGGCTCCCCCAATCTCTGAGGCCCAGTGTCTATCACTCCTCTTAGTGCTCTTGTGTGTGTCTCTCCTAGGCACTGTGGAGCATATTTTCAAGGGCATTGCACCACCGAAGTGTCACTTTTTACGACTCTTGGGTGGCGCAATGTCCTGCTCCATATTTACAATGCGAGGCTAAGCCACTTTGCGTGGCATAACACCGCATTATAAATATCATACCCTTTCCCGCATGTATCTGTGTGAAAGGGGCATGCAATGGATGCTGCTCTGGGCGTTCCACCGCAATACCCATTGCATTTTAACGCTGCCCCAGATTTACAAGGACCTGTAAATCTGAGGAAGTGCCAAAAACGAACGCCATTGAACAGCAGGCGTTAGAGTGACGCAACAAGGAGAAATACTTTTATCTCTCCTTGTTTTTTGCTCTTTCTATTTGTGCTGGATTCTGCAGCACACACATGAGGAGCAAATCGCCTTTATTTTATTTATTTATTTTATTTGAAAAGTTTTGTATAGCGCTGGCTAGACCCGGGGGTATCAGAGTGCTGTACATGAGGACGAGCATTGTTTCATAGCATAGTTACAAGTACCATCGTTACAAGATACACAGTTTCAGAGCATAGTTACCAGTTGCTGGAGCGCAGTTGCATGCATTTAAAATGAATACTTTAAGGAGAAAGCAGGCAAGAAGAGAGATTCAGGGGAGAGAGGATAGGAGCAGGAGAGGAAGACCAAGAATGAAAGAGGGAAAGAGGGGGCGGAGGGAGAAGGAAACTTAACCGGTAGACACAGAAAAACAGTGTCCAACTTTCGGTGTGCTGTGATCCCAGTGGAAAAGGTGTCGTTCCCACACCTCTGCTGTGTGTGGCTCCCGATGAGCTGTGGACTGCCCTTAGCGCCGCCACAGATGACATCAGGCGCCAGCTAGACAACGGCGAAACCTCAGCCCTCATCCTCCTGGACTTGTCAGCCGCTTTTGACACGGTCTGCCACCGCACACTAAGAACACACCTCCAAGAAGCTGGAATCCAGAAGAAGGCCCTGGACTGGACCACGTCCTTCCTCTCTGGCAGAACCCAAAAAGTCCGCCTCCCGCCCTTCCAATCCGAATCCACCAACATCATCTGCGGCGTCCCCCAGGGCTCCTCCCTCAGCCCGACCCTGTTCAATGTCTACATGGCCCCCTCGCACAAGTGGCCCGCCAGCACGACCTAAACATCATCTCCTACGCCGATGACACCCAGCTCATCCTCTCCCTCACCAAGGACCCACACACGGCCAAAACCAACCTCCAGGAGGGTATGAAGGCCGTTGCCGAGTGGATGAGGAACAGCCATCTGAAACCAAACTCGGACAAGACAGAGGTTCTAATCCTAGGTCCCACCCCCTCCGTGTGGGTCAACTCCTGGTGGCCGACCACACTGGGAACAGCACCAACTCCCACAGACCACGCACGCAATCTAGGATTCATCCTCGACTCCTCCCTCTCCATGTCTAAGCAGGTCAGTGCCGTCTCCCCCTCCTTCTACAACACCCTCTGCATGCTCCGCAGGATCTACAAGTGGATCCTGATGGAAACCAGAAGAACGGTGACCCAAGCACTTGTCAGCAGCAGACTGGACTACGGCAACGCACTCTACACAGAAATCCCAGTCAGACACCTACAATGACTGCAACGCATCCAAAACGCATCCGCCCACCTGATCCTCAACATCCCTCGGCGCAACCGCATCACCTCCCACCTAAGAGACCTGCACTGGCTCCCCGTTAACAAGAGGATAACCTTCAAGCTCCTCACCCACGCACACAAGGCACTCCACAACACCAGGCCAGCGTACCTGAACAACAGACTCCATTTCTACACCCCGCCCGCCAGCTCCCCTCTGTCAGCCTCACCCTCGCCGCCGTCCCGCACATCCAACGAACGACGACCGGCGGCAGATCCTTCTCCTTCCTTGCCGCCAAGACCTGGAACACCCTACCCACCCACCTGCGGCAGACCCAAGACCTGCTCACCTTCAGAAGGCTCCTCAAGACCTGGCTCTTCGAGCAGTAGCAGCCCCCCCCCCCCCACCCCCCTCAGCGCCTTGAGACACTCACGGGTAAGTAGTGCGCTTTGCAAGTTCTACTGATTGATTGATTGACTCTCTCAGAGGGGTCACTGAGACTCCAGGTCACAAATACTGGATCCCTCCCCAACAAGGGGATAGGGAGTGCTTTGGCAAAGGAAGCCATTCCCACACCTCTGCTGTGTGTGACTCCCTTGATGCTGTGGACTCTCTCAGAGGGGTCTCTGAGACTCCAGGGAATAAATGCTGGATTCCTCCCCAAAAAAGGGGAGAAGGAGAGCTTTGGTAAAGGGCACATGGATAACAATAGTTACAGGATACACAGTTTCAGAGCATATTTACCAGTTGCTGGGGGCAGTTGCATGCTTTAAAAATGAGGCAAGGGGAAAGACTCAGGGGAGGGAGATTAGGAGCAGGGGAGGAAGACAAAGAATGAAAGAGAGAAAGAGGTGGGGAGGTTGAAGGAAACATTAACCAGGAGACACAGCAAAACAGTGTTCAACATCCGGTGTGCTGTGATCCTAGTGGAAATGGTGTAGTTCCCACACCTCAGCTGTGTGTGGCTCCCTTTACACTGTAGACTCTCTCAGAGGTGTCTCTGAGATTCCAGGGCATAGATACTGGGGCCTTTAATGATTGTTCATGTGCAGGAAGGTGTCCCTTCCTGTACAAAAACAATCATCCCCTCAGGGCACCCTTGCACCATTTTGCAAGGGTGTCTGTGTTGGTGCTAGGCTGCTTTTTTAGCATTGATGCAAGGGAAAACACAGAGGTGCGCCGTATTCTTGTGAATACGGTGCATCCCTACATTTTTTAAATAGCGCAGCTCGGTGCTGTTGAATTCCTTTGGGCACATTTCTTTGTAAATATGCCCTGTGTTGCTTTCTCCCTCTTGTGCTGTGTTTGCCCTCCTTTATCCCTTCTCTACCCACACAGATTAATTTTCTTATCCTCCCACCTATTCCCCATTAATTTTGCCTATTCGCGCCTTCATTGCTCCTCCATTGAGTTCTGCATTTACGTTTCTTTTCAAATTGCATTTTTTTGGAGGGCCTGGCAGTTGCCATTTGCTACCTGGCCCTCGACTACAAGAAAAGCGCTTTCACTCACTTAAAATTTCAATTATTTTTATTTACCGATATTACCGATATCAGTGCCGTTCACATTCCACAACTGGTCAATTAAAAAATGGCGCATGCGTCATTCAGTAGGCATGCTCGTACACGGTGTTGTTTGTAGTTGAACACGCCATGACGCATGTGCATGCCTACAGAACGACATAACCGGGCACAGAAGCCAAGTCATCGTGTTTTATTCTCTTTCTTTTGTTTTTTTTGGAGGATGCTGCAAAGAGCTAGCAAAAAAAGCATTGGCATAGCGAGTGTGTCTACAAGGCAAGACCCATTGGCTTTGTTTTCATTAGAGATCTGTGATTGGAGTCCTCTCAAGCACTTTGCCTGGAAGGCGCCAAGGAAGAATATTCCCCCCTTGTACATCATCATTTTCCAGAAGATTCTAGCTGCTGGGGAGGATGTAGCAGCGAGGGAGGATGACATGAATGCAATGTATGTGTTTTGATTGGCTAAGACTGTATTGTCAGAGTAGGATTCAGAGGCCTGCAGTGTCATACTTAAAGGTGATCTCCTAGTTGAGTGGCCTCATTTCAGAGTTTCCCTACAGTCTCTTCAAGCATTGCCCTGTCAGTGGTGTAGGTCTGCTGCAGTGTGAACTCCCTCCATCACCACCCTTTCAGTGCTGAAGAACTGCAGGACACTTAGCTACTCCTACAGTGTACTGTCAGGGCATCAGGATTCCAGCTCTGCAAGCATCCTCTAGCAGTCTCCCAGAGCTCACCAGGGTTCCACGCGTGCAAGCATCCTCTAGCAGTCTCCCAGAGCGCACCAGGGGTTCCAGGCGTGCAAGCATCCTCTAGCAGTCTCCCAGAGCTCACCAGGGTTCCAGGCGTGCAAGCATCCTATAGAAGTCTCCCAGAGCTCACCAGGGTTCCAGGCGTGCAAGCATCCTCTAGCAGTCTCCCAGAGCTCACCAGGGTTCCAGGCGTGCAAGCATCCTATAGAAGTCTCCCAGAGCTCACCAGGGTTCCAGGCGTGCAAGCATCCTCTAGCAGTCTCCCAGAGCGCACCAGGGTTCCAGGCGTGCAAGCATCCTCTAGCAGTCTCCCAGAGCGCACCTGGGTTCCAGGCGTGCAAGCATCCTCTAGCAGTCTCCCAGAGCGCACCAGGGTTCCAGGCGTGCAAGCATCCTCTAGCAGTCTCCCAGAGCGCACCTGGGTTCCAGGCGTGCAAGCATCCTCTAGCAGTCTCCCAGAGCTCACCAGGGTTCCAGGCGTGCAAGCATCCTATAGAAGTCTCCCAGAGCTCACCAGGGTTCCAGGCGTGCAAGCATCCTCTAGCAGTCTCCCAGAGCTCACCAGGGTTCCAGGCGTGCAAGCATCCTATAGAAGTCTCCCAGAGCTCACCAGGGTTCCAGGCGTGCAAGCATCCTCTAGCAGTCTCCCAGAGCGCACCAGAGTTCCAGGCGTGCAAGCATCCTCTAGCAGTCTCCCAGAGCGCACCTGGGTTCCAGGCGTGCAAGCATCCTCTAGCAGTCTCCCAGAGCGCACCAGGGTTCCAGGCGTGCAAGCATCCTCTAGCAGTCTCCCAGAGCGCACCTGGGTTCCAGGCGTGCAAGCATCCTCTAGCAGTCTCCCAGAGCTCACCAGGGTTCCAGGCGTGCAAGCATTCTCTAGCAGTCTCCCAGAGCTCACCAGGGTTCGAGGCGTGCAAGCATCCTCTAGCAGTCTCCCAGAGCTCACCAGGGTTCCAGGCGTGCAAGCATCCTCTAGCAGTCTCCCAGAGCTCACCAGGGATCCAGGCGTGCAAGCATCCTCTAGCAGTCTCCCAGAGCTCACTAGGGTTTGAGGCGTGCAAGCATCCCATAGAAGTCTCCCAGAGCTCACCAGGGTTCCAGGCGTGCAAGCATCCTCTAGCAGTCTCCCAGAGCTCACCAGGGATCCAGGCGTGCAAGCATCCTCTAGCAGTCTCCCAGAGCTCACTAGGGTTCGAGGCGTGCAAGCATCCTCTAACAGTCTCCCAGAGCTCACCAGGGTTCCAGGCGTGCAAGCATCCTCTAGCAGTCACCCAGAGCTCACTAGGGTTCGAGGCGTGCAAGCATCCTCTAGCAGTGCCTGACAGCACCACTCAGGCCCAGAAGTATGAGCATTGTGAGAAATTGGGTTGTTGATTGAGGAGGGTGTGAGTCCTTCTCAAGCACCAGACACAATGCCTGCCAGGGTGAACAATTAAAGTCACTAAATAAACCTGTGCTTAACCCTCTGGTAGCTTGGCATACAAGCAGTTAGGGTTAACTTAGAGGCAATGTGTAAAGTAAGTTTGGGGGTGACCTTGCGGAGATGGAATGGCTAACAAGCATCCTCTAGCAGTGCCCTGAATGTGCTACAGGGCTCCAGCAGTCTGTGGGCACTTTCCGCAGTGCTATGCCCGCACTACTATAGAAGACTCAAGCCCGGTGAGTTTACCTTCATCAGTGCCATGTCCGTTCTAAAGGATTCCTGTAGTGTCAGCTTCTGCCAATAGTGCTGTGTCAGGGCTGTAGGACATCATGAATGTTAGCTGCCCCATGTGCCATGACAACAGTTCTTTAGCAGTGTGAGCTTTCTCCTGCTTCCTTCAGCAGTCTCCTATCAGTACCACTGGTCAGGACTCCAGTAGTGTGGGCAACCCTACAGTGCCCTGTTAGTGTTGTAGGGTTCAAGGAATGGTAGCTGTCTCTTCAGTGTTGTGACAGCACAACAGCACTCCAGCAGTGCAAGCACCCTCCACAATCTAGTGATACTGTACAAGACTCTAGCGGTGTGATGACAATTCTATAGGACACTAGCAGCATGTTTGGTCTACAGCAATGCCTTATAAGTCCTCTAGAACCTCAGAAGTGTGAGCTGCCTCCGAGCATCACCATGTGAGTGCTGCAGAATGGAAGAAGTGTGATCTTACTCAGGCAAGTGCCACGTCACTGGTATAGAATTCCAGCAGTGTGATCTTACTCAAAGCACTGCCAGATCTCTGCTATTGAATACCAGCAGTGTGATCAAGTGCCTTGAGACCCTCTGGGTGAGTAGTGCGCTATATAAATCCATGAACTTGAACTTGAACTATTGTTGGGACGGGAAGTCTCCTGCATGTCTCTAGAGAGAGTGCTACCCCTGCCTTATGCTAATCTCCAGGTAAGTCACTCAAAAGCTACTGTATGGTTTCTAGATCCCTACCTCAGTGAGCATGATAATCATACCTGTCCACTGAGGGTCTTCCTGTTTACAAGGATTGAGACCCCAGAGCTAGGCTCTGAGGTCAAGTGGGCATGCCTAGTGCAACCATATTTTTCAGAGTGGCTACTGCCCTCTCTATTAACCCCTTCACTGCGGCGGCTATTCCGCCGCAGTGCTAAAGGGGTGGGGGGGCCGCACGGCGGTCCCGTGCTCATGACGGAACCACTCCGTCACGGCACGAGGGTGAGCTGTGCTTATGACGGAACGGTTCTGTCACGCCCGCTCAATAGAACGCGCCGCGCAGGCGCAGCGAGCGGGCCGTGATGGAACCGTTCCGTCACCAGCACAGCCCACCCGAGGCTCGTGACGGAACGGTTCCATCACGAGCATAGGAGGGGTTAAGGCTGTGGTAGACTGACAGTGGTGGCAGCAATAAATCTATTGTCAGGATGGGTGAGTCCCTAGGCACCCTCTCGACCAAATCTGTGCAGTCTGCCATGCCTGTGGACCTGTTGCCTTTGTCTACCTGACGTGAGTTTGAGAGCCTTGGGTGTACTGGGGTTAAATGGTGATTTGAGCCAGTGTGAGGAATGCAAGCTGTTCTGCTGGACCTCCCAGCTCCCCCGTGCCCCTCCCCATTTCCTTGGAAAGGCCTGGTGGGCTGGAGTAGACACTCAGATCTTATCTGAGTTTAGCTGCACTAACTCTGCAGAGAGGACCCTCCCCAACTGGTCAGGGCCTCCTGGGCTGGAGTTAATTAAAATTCCACTTTAGGGATCTGCACAGCCTGATACCAGGAAAACGTGGGAGGAAATAGTGCATCCTTCACCCATGCATTGAACATGCCATAAATGGTTTGTGATTGGAGGTGTATTCAGGATGCAAAAGTAGCAGACCCTCTGATTGGATGAGCCTATCAATCAGAGGGGATAAAAGTCTGGCCTGAGTGGTCAGCTTTCGTTCAAGACTGGTCTATGACTGAAGAGGCGGCCACACCAGGGCCGTCTGAAGATATAAATACCACACACCGTCTGATGATAGCCAGGCGCGACCCGCAGTGTGAAGGCAGGAGATAAGACACTGTTCACTATGTCTGGAACTAAGGTAGCAGCATGGAAGAAGACCAGCTGTTTCTGTGAGACTTGTGGACCGGGAGCTTTTCACCAAGGAAATTACAGACAGCTGCCCATGGTGTAGAAAGGAAGCTTACAGCACTTCAAAGGAGTTGGTGTGGAAAGGAAGCTTGCGGCTCATCAAAGAGGCTGGTGGAAGGAAGCTTGCAGCACATCAAGGGAGGCAGAGAGAGAAAAGCTTGATTCTAGTCCTTGAAGGTGTGAAGAAATTCCCTCTAACCTCCCCATCGCTGTGGGTGCCTGTTCAAGCGGTAGCTGGGAATAGAGGCCAGTGAAACAGGCCCCCACCTTTGTTCTTTTTGTGATCTCTTGGGGTAACAGGGTGAACTGGCACTCTGTCCAGCCACTACCCTCCTATAGCTAGCCAGTGGCTACTAGACTAGTGGGACTCCAGTAAACTGTGCCAAAACATCAGGGACCTGTGATCAGATCCCTGACACCACTAGAGCGGTGTCCTCACTCACGACGGGAGGGCACTTCTGTTGCTTTGAGTGGGGGGTTATGGGGCTGATCAAGAACATTTGACTTCACATCATATGCTGAAACTATATCCTTTCAATCCAAATATTAGTATTAAGGCTCTAGTGAATGAGAGCAGCCCTGTGTAACATGGTCTATAATATGCAATGCTTATTGTGTGTTTTCATGTTAACTGTGTTTTATAGTGCTTGGCATCTATGCGCTATAAAACTGTTTGGGGTCAGAACTCTGTCCAAGAGGGTTGTAGAGACATCTGTTTTTCACTGTTTATCCTAGTTTTATGTGTAGTATAAATATCTTGTGTGTATTAAAGTACTTTTCTTTTATAAAAATTAAAGCACTGACTGGACATGGAGTTTATCAGCTGGTGGTATGGTTTGCACTGTATTCTGAATGTCTAACCCCACTTTACCTCCTTGAGTAAGCCTTGGACTGCTCTGTCTCACTACCCTGAGAGAATCAAGTGCTGGAGAGGAGTACTTGGTTATCCAGTTTTGGGTCCACTAGTACTGAGGCCCCAGGACACCAGTGGGGGAACACTCCAGTTGATGCGATTGGAGCACAGTTACCCCTGAGTACCCAGGTGCCCAGGAAGCCGGGGCTAACAGTGATCTTACTCAGAGCAGTGCCAGATCACTGCTATAGAATACCAGCAGTGTGATCTTACACATAGCAGTGCCTCGTTAGTGCTTTAGTATATCAACAGTGTGATCTTACTAAGAGCAGTGCCGGGTCACTGCTATAGAATAACAACAGTGGGATCTTACTCAGAGCAGTGCCACTGGTCAGTGCTTTTGTATATCAACAGTGTGATCAAACTCAGAGCAGTGCCTGGTCAGTGCTATAGAATAACAACAGTGTGATCTTACTAGAAGCAGTGCCACGTCAGTGCTTTAGTATACCAATAGTATGATCTTACTCAGAGCAGTGCCGGGTCACTGCTATAGATAACCAGCAGTGTGATCTGACGCAGAGAAGTGCCAGGTCAGTGCTATAGAATACCAACAGTGTGATTTTACTCAGAGCAGTGCCGGGTCAGTACTATAGAGTGCCAGCAGTGTGATCTTACTCAGAGCAGTGATTCTTGGTGGAGAAGCACACTTATGTTTGCTAATTTTATTACCGTTATCTTATTTGTAATATTCTCTTTATATTTACAAGCGTGCTGCTGAGGTGGCATGTCTGTCCGCACACCATGCCTCAACAATGAACTTCCTAACTTGAATGGACTGACCACTCAACCTCTGCGCACTGTTGCTATGTGTGAATTATTCACAAAAATTTTATCTGCTAAATCATGTTTTACACAAAAATGCTTTTAAATTATTCAATCTTAGCCATAAACATTTATTTTGCTTTTTCAAACATAAATTTTTAATTTGATTAAAGTCATCAACTCAGTAGACCAGTAACATGTTTCAATTAGTTTCACATTTATAACCAATTCTCCGTTTCATCAAAATATAACAAAGTGTGACATGCTGATGAAGCCCGATGCATTTCGAGTCTTGAGAGACTCTTCCTCAGGGACCTGAAACTGAATATATACATACTGTAAGTGAAACATTGTAATTTTTATCAAAATTCTAAATGTAGCAGGCAATACAAAAATTTATTTTGTAAAAATGAGTAAAAGAATATTCCAACAAAATGTGCAAAATTCCACCACCTCACCACAAAATGTGAGAAGCAATGCATGAATGTACTCACTCTCCAAACCGAAAATAGTATGCACCACCTGTCAAGAGTACCGACAATGTCAAGAAATCGACGTTATTGATAACATGATCAGCACACGTTCACAGAGACGTTAGTACGTCTTACCTCGGTTTTTTAATCAGTCTCTGCCTCAGTCTATCAGTCACTACCTTCAAAACGGCAAACTTCCAACTCCTGAAAAAGCGGAGCACGCTGTTTAGACTCACGTTCTCCTTCAGCCCTGAAATCTACCCTGCCCGTGACAATACGAATGTACCTTCTATACACTGGATCGGTGCACACTTCTTTTCCACCTGAATTCAGTAACGTTGGCAACAATGCTCTAGGAAAAGCTCTCCGCTTTTACTACCTCCATGGATACTCCTAGGAGGTCGCTTCGCTCAGAGGGACAACATCTTGTGATCATCCCTCGTACCAAACTGGCCAGAATAGGCGGTCGATCCTTTAGCCTCCTTGCTGCCAAGCTATGGAACAGTCTACTGGAAACAATCCGTGGCATGCAGGACCTTTTGGCTTTCAGAAAGGCCATCAAAACTCACCTTTTTCAGTAATGCCTCTTCTTCTCTCTGTGCTTCTAACTTTCTGCATTTAGTCTTCTCGCAGCGCCGGGACGCCCCTTGGCTGGGGCAGCCGCGCGCTATACAAATCACTATAACATAACATAACATAACATGGCGCGTGATTCGCAATAGTTTCCGGGACCAACATAGAAAGCGGACTACACAATTCTTTTCGTATACAATGCGCCATCATGTCCTGGGCTGGATCTATGTTTCACGATTCTGAAAACCGAGGAATCTTAATTTCAACTCATCCCAAAAAATCGGTGGGGCTCCCGCAAATTACTCAATAACACGCTACCCTATCTAAATCCAAGGCCCCTCTCACCTCACCATATACCGTATTATGCGATGTGCTTGCTAGTGAAAGCAACAGCAAAAAAGTAAAGATAGATTGTGAAAACGAAAAAACAACCAAAAGACAAACCAATAAAGTGAACATTTTACAAAAGTGCATATTATTTGCAATACAACAGGATTGTACAAAACTTCATTCGTCAGTCTGAGACCTACCAATGCACTACACTGCGGGTGCACCCTTATTTACAAAAAACATGAATAGTCAATTTTTTCATTGAGCCCTTTTGGCTCCTGGGTTCTCGTTGATTGATTTTTTCTAGGACTGAAAACTGTATATGGGAGATGTTGTGTTTGTTATCCAGCCAGTGTTTAGCAAGATTACTCTTAATGTTGGCATTGCTAATGGTACTCTTGTGTTCCGATATGCGAAGTTTTAATTTTCGCTCAGTTTTTCCCACATAGAGTTTTCCACATGGGCATTTGATGTAATAAATCAAATTATTGGAATTGCAGTCACAATTGTAGTATAGTGATATTGATTTGCCCGTTTGTGGGTGGTGTAAATTAGCCCCAATAATGACATTATTGCAATTAACACAGTTCGTGCAACGTTTCAACCCTTTCTGAACTCGTTCTTGTTGTATCAGTGATGTGTTTAATAGTTCTTTCAAATTCTTCGATCTCGTATATGCAAAAATCGTTTTTTGCGAAAAGATCCCTTCAAAGTCTGGCTCATGTTGTAAAAGTTCCCAATGCCGTGAGATGATGTTTTTAATTTTCGTGGAACTATTTGAAAATTTTGATACAAATACATGCCTTTCCTGAATTTTCTTGGGCTTTTGTTTGAGAAGATTCTCTCTGTCATACACTTTAATACGTTCCTTTGTTTTATCAAGAACCTTTTGGGGATAACCCCTTTCAATATATTTGGAATGTTGTAAATTCAGATGTTTTTCCAAATCCTCAGGCAATTGAATCAAATCTCCATGAACTCTTTATTCATGTGAAATCTGTATAACATGGGTTTTATAGACATTCTCAAACCTCGTGGAATTCTCTTTACTCTATGATACTGCACCAGGGTTGATGCATGAAGTCTCTGACTGACTTGGCGTTTTGCCAAAAATTCTAGTTAAAGAGTTCATGGAGAAATGGTATTGTATCTTGAATAAGTGCTCATTAGACTTGATTCTATTGCTAATAGAAGAACTGGCAAGAGTTATTACCAAATTAACCAATGAAATTGATGAAATCAAACACAATTTGGAGAGTAGGATGTATAATTTTTAATCTTATTTTTAAATTGCATTTTGTCCCGCTGATTGCGAGCGGTGGCGTGCTCTTTTTAATGCTATAATTTCAGTGCTTTTACTGTGGTTCTAACCTTGCCCTCAAAGTTAACAGGTTACTAACCTGCATTCTTTATTCCAGGGGCTGCGCGTGGCTGGCTGTGGGCTGATCGTCCTAGGCGGGCTCACAGCGGCCGCGGCCGCCATCTTTGGTTGGGCAGGACCGGCAAACTCCACCCACGCCACTCCCCCCACGCTACTCCTCTATTTAAACAGCTTACATGTGTCAGCGCAGCGGACGAGCGCAGCGGGCGCGATGAAGGCGTGCCGGAGTTGCGCCAGAGTTAAGCCCGTCTGCGCCCGTCCGCGGCTGGCAGGGGCTAGGGGCACCCCACCCTGCTCGTTTGATTACATACTCCTCATCTCAACTCTGCTCATATTGGACCCCTGGCACAATCTCCCCCTCTGTAGCTACTCATGTGTCTGTCCTTGGCCAGTCTACTTCCCCTCCCTGTTCCCCTCCAGCGATTGTGTCACAGATGATACCCTCGCTTGTCTTCCCATCCCTGACCCTCCCTCATCCCTTCACTCCCCAAACACCGGCATTTAACATCTCGGCCACACTACTTAATACCAGGTCAGCGGTCAATCATCAGTACGAGCTATTTGACTATATTGACACGCACGCGCCCGATCTCCTGTTTTTAACCGAGACCTGGTTCAAGGCTGACTCCCTGCAAATATTCTAGCTATACTGCCCCCCTCATACTCTGCCATCCGAGCTGATCGGCCGGAGGGCAAGAGGGGTGGAGGAGTGGCCTTGATAGCTCGCACTGATCTCCACTTTCAGATCCTTCCCTCCCCCCTTATTCCGGAAGTGGACTACCTGCTAGCACGCTCGACCTCATACCAGACACCTTTGACTTGTGTTCTTATTTACCGTCCCCCCCAACTCACCCCTTCCTTCAATTCCAGCTTTCAAGATCTCCTGGCCACACTGGCGATAAATAACTCATCCGTTTTAGTCCTAGGGGACCTCAATTTCTGGCCCAACGACCCCGCTGAAAACTCCCACTCCAAGGACTTTACTGACCTCATGACCAGTCTGAATTTCATACCCCACATTCACAGTCCCACCCACACCCATGGTCATATGTTGGACCAGATCTGGGCTTTAAATGTCCCCACATCACTCCCCATCGTTTCCCCCTGCCCCGATCATTCAGTTATTTCATTCTCCCTTGCCCTAGCCCCTGAGGCCAAGCCTCTACTCCGCAAGAATATCTGGATCAGGAAATGGGGCAAAGCTGATATGCCGTCCCTCTGCTCGTCCTTGGCTGAGACCAGCCCTGACCTCTCAGGCCTCACAGCCCCAGTTCAGCTGGCAACCATTAACAACTGGCTGACCCAATCGGGCGACGAATTCGCCCCCCTGAGACGGATTTCGGTTAAAAGGGCCCATGCAGCTAATAGATGTTTCAACTCAGACCTCAAGGCGAAAAAGCTAGCTTCACGGAGAGCTGAGCGAGCTTGGAGGAGAGCTTACTGCCCTGTACTGAAAACTGCATACCTTTCTGCCCTCCAGGCCTATAAAAAAGGCATTCTCGAGGCCAAGACTGATTTTTACTCCAACAGGATATTAGCGGCAGAGTCCCAGTCCAAAGAAATTTTCGCCACTGTTCACGAATTAGCTTCATCCGATAGAGCCACGGCAACGATCCCCCCTTCCCAGCATTTATGCAACTCGCTCAATGAATTCTTCATTGAGAAGGTTGCAAAGATCAAAATCAACATACCCCTCCCTTCACCAACATTCGTTAACCCCCCCCCCACCCACCGCTTCTAAATTGACCAGTATTCCTCTGCTGACCATGGATTCACTCCCTCTGTTGCTTCAACGGGTAAAATCGGGCTCTCCTCTGGACTTCGGCCCCGCCCACGTCCTCAGAGAAATTTTCCTTGCTTGCCCTGCCCCTCCCCTCACACTCCTTAACGACTCGCTCAGCAATGGTGTTGTCCCCAACTTTCACAAAGCAGCGGTTGTTATCCCAGTCTTGAAAAAACCTGGCGCCGATCCCTCATCCCCTTCCAATTATCGTCCCATTTCCCTGCTGCCCTACTTGGGAAAGGTTTTGGAAACCCACGTCACCAGCACCTTGGGCACCCATGTGGAGGAAAATCACTGCCTCTCTCCCCGCCAGGCGGGCTTTCGACCTCTACACTCCACGGAGAAGGTAGTGATTTCAGTAATAGATGGACTTCGCGAGGGCATTGACACCAATCTCCCGCAGGCCCTTATCCTCCTGGACCTGTCCGCCGCCTTTGACACGGTAGACCATTCCATCCTCCTCACCCGTGTCAGGGCGGCGGGCATAGAGGGCTTAGCCCTCTCATGGCTTGAGTCGTTCCTGTGCAACAGGGCTCAAGCGGTCCACCTTGCTGGCTTCACTGCCGCCTCCCGTAAGGTGGAGTGTGGCGTCCCCCAGGGTTCATCACTTTCCCCCCTTCTGTTTAATTTATACATCTACCCCCTCATTTTTATGTTACAGCAGCTGGAGGTCACGGTGTTCAATTACGCCGATGACCTCCAGCTAATCTTCAATCTTTCCCACTCCCCCTCGTCCGCTCAGAATGTTCAAACTGTTATGTTATTTATTCAGGACTGGATGAACTGCAACCACCTCAAGCTTAATCCAGACAAGACTGAGCTGGTCTTGACAGGAGGTGGTTGCAGTCCATGGTCCCCATCTTTTTCGCCCTCATCACTCGGTGCCCCCCCACTCCCGGTCCCTAAAGTCAAAACCCTTGGGATTCTGCTTAACTCTCAACTTTCTGTTCACTTCCAAGTTAGTTCGGTGGTATCCTCCTGCTTCTTCTCTCTCAGAATAATCAGGAAAATATCCTGCTTTTTCTCCCTTCCGGCGCTAAAGGTTATTGTAATGGCTATGGTGCTCTGGTGCCTCGATTATGGAAACATAATCTACAACGGCGCGCCGGCCTACGCCATACACCGCTTGCAGCTAGTGCAGAATCAGGCTGCCCGCTGTATTCGTGGACTGCCCAAATTCCATCGAGCCACCCCATTGCTGAAGGCACTGCACTGGCTGCCCGTGAGAGAACGGTCCTTATTCAAACTAGGCTGCCTCACCTTCCAGGTCAGGATGGGTACTGCTCCTGAGTTTATTTGCTCAGCTGTCAGTCCCTACTTACCGGGCAGAGAACTCCGCTCTACTCACATGGCACTCCTGGCCATACCCCACTTTAAGAAAAAGAAAGCTGGCGGGGCGAAATTTGCGGCCCTTGCACCGGTGTTCTGGAACTCCCTCCCCCTGGCGCTCCGAACTTCATCCTCTTATTTAGAGTTCCGGAAAAACTTGAAAACTTTTCTTTTTTCTAGTGCTTTTGCCACCTAGTATGTCCTCTCCTGCTGCTGTTTGCTGTCGTAACCTCCAAAGCGCCATGAAACCGCTTGGTATAAGAGCGCTCAATAAATGTTTTTAAATTCAAATTCAAATAAGGAAGATTGGGAGAAAGTTTTGAATGATATCAACACTACACTGGATAAACATTCAAAAGAAATCCAAGAGGGTAAACTAAGGAAATGTAAAAGGGACACGCTTGATTACAAGCTGAACTAAGTTTATACTTGGGCCGAGGTATACGCCCAAAGAAGAGTATATACCAAAAAAAAAAGCACCAACTACATCTGAAGAAAGCCTAGTGTCAGACACTGATCTCAGTGCTAACAGACCATCAGCGCAGACACAAATTCCTGGGAACATCTGGATCAGCAGAAATTATAGAAACTGCTTCAGCTTCTGGAACATTCAAGTCTTCTTTTCCCCAGGTCGGGGATCTAAACCAACCTCCAGGAAAACCCAAAACAAAACCCGGAGAGGCACACAAATCTAGTAATAAACATTTCTAAAACGGAATTAACAAATGAAGAGCTAAGAGTCTTAAACAGAGAACTGGGCTTCGTTCCTACCTACGACATGAACATTTTGGAATGTGAGGTAGCTCTTTTCAAATTCATGAGAGTCCTTAGACTAAGACATTTTTTCACGAATGTGGTTCCTAAACAACCTGATAAAGAACCGGCAGAACTCATGGAGTTCAAACCCAAGTCTAAATTTCAATCCCCCGTTTCTCGTAAGATTTTGGATGCTTTTGAAAAATCAATCCGTAATGACCTAGATAAATTGAGCTTTCGGAGATCTAAAACTAAAAATCTATCGGATCATGACAGAAATATCTTGAAAAATTTACAAAAGAATGAAAAGATATTCATCCAAAAAGCTGACAAAGGAGGTGCCATCATCAGTATGGATAAAGAATTCTATTTGCGTGAAGTTCAAGAACATGTTTCTGATGAAACCACTTACTTGAAATTAGATGAAGATCCCACCAATGACTTGGAAGCCACACTAAAGACAATATTGGATCAAGCCCTTGAATTTGGTTACATCTCAAAAGCTACGAAACAATTCCTCACAGTACAATATCCAAGGCGCCCTCGCCTATATATGCTCCCCAAGGTCCACAAGGACAAACACAATCCACCCATGAGACCTATTTAAACGGGTGCAGTACCATTTTTGAGCCATTGGGCCAATATATTGATATATTTTTGCAACAGTTCGTGCAGAATTGGCCTTCTTATATCAAAGATACGAACCATTTTCTCCTGAAACTCAAGGAAATTCCCACCACCCAGAATTTGCTACTTTGCACAATAGATGTTAAATCTTTATATACATCTATTCCTCATCAATCAGGACTTGAAGCAGTGGAATGGGCGTTGTTGAAACAAACGGACATTAGAGCAGAAAAAACATTCATTTTGGAATTATTACATTTTTGCCTGTACCACAGCTATTTCCAATGGGATTCTAAGTTCTTTTTACAACAGAGTGGAACTTCGATGGGATTTGCTGGGGCTCCAGCATACGCCAATACATTATGGCAAAGTTTGAATCAGATTTCATTTATACAGATGAAAATTGGCAAGACAAAAGCATTTTGTATCAAAGATTCATCGATGATATTTTTGTGTTATGGTCAGGTAGTAGAGAAACCCTAGAGCATAAAATTGAACTACTCAACACACATGTTGAACAAATCCAGTTCACTCATACCATCAGTGATCGCGAAAAATCTTTTTTGGATGTGGCAATAAAATTGAAGGAAGGAAGAATGAGCACCAAAGTATTTCGAAAAGACACTGATGTAAACAACTCACTTCTGTACCAGAGCTTTCATCCGCAAAACTTAAAGGACAACTTACCAATGTCTCAATATATGAGAATAAAAAGGATTTGCTCAGAGCCTGAGGATTTGGAAAAACATCTGAATTTACAACATTCCAAATATATTGAAAGGGGTTATCCCCAAAAGGTTCTTGATAAAACAAAGGAACGTATTAAGGTGTATGACAGAGAGAATCTTCTCAAACAAAAGCCCAAGAAAATTCAGGAAAGGCATGTATTTGTATCAAAATTTTCAACTAGTTCCACGAAAATTAAAAACATCATCTCACGGCATTGGGAACTTTTACAACATGAGCCAGACTTTGAAGGGATCTTTTCGCAAAAAACGATTTTTGCATATACGAGATCGAAGAATTTGAAAGAACTATTAAACACATCACTGATACAACAAGAAAGAGTTCAGAAAGGGTTGAAACTTTGCACAAACTGTGTTCATTGCAATAATGTCATTATTGGGGCTAATTTACACCACCCACAAACGGGCAAATCAATATCACTATACTACAATTGTGACTGCAATTCGAATAATTTGATTTATTACATCGAATGCCCATGTGGAAAACTCTATGTGGGAAAAACTGAGCGAAAATTAAAACGTCGCATATCGGAACACAAGAGTACCATTAGGAATGCCAACATTAAGAGTAATCTTGGTAAACACTGGCTGGATAACAAACACAACATCTCCCAGATACAGTTTTCAGTCCTGGAAAAAAATCTATCAACAAGAAGGAGAGGATCTAACCAGATCCCTCCTCCAAAGAGAAATATTTTGGATAAAAAGATTAGGGACCCAGGAGCCAAAAGGGCTCAATGAAAAAATTGACTATTCATGTTTTCTGTAAATAAGGGTGCACCCGCAGTGTAGTGCATTGGTAGGTCTCAGACTGACGAATAAAGTTTTGTACAATCCTGTTGTATTGCAAATAATATGCACTTTTGTAAAATGTTCACTTTATTGTTTTGTCTTTTGGTTGTTTTTTTATTTTCACAATCTATCTTTACTTTTTTACTGTTGCTTTCACTAGCAAGCACATCGCATAATACGATATGTGGTGAGGTAAGAGGGGCCTTGGATTTAGATAGGGAAGCGTGTTATTAAGTAATTAGCGGGAGCCCCACCGATTTGTTGGGATGAGTTGAAATTAAGATTCCTCGGTTTTCAGTATCATGAAACATAGATCTAGCCCAGGACAAGATGGCGCGTTGAATACGAAAAGAATTGTGTAGTCCGCTTTCTATGTTGGTCCCGGAAACTATTGCGAATCACGCGCCATGGAGGCAGTGAAAGCGGAGAGCTTTTCCTAGAGCATTGTTGCGAACGTTACTGAATTCAGGTGGAAAAGAAGTGTGCACCGATCCAGTGTATAGAAGGTACATTCGTATTGTCACGGGCAGGGTAGATTTCAGGGCTGAAGGAGAACGTGAGTCCAAACAGCGTGTTCCGCTTTTTCAGGAGTTGGAAGTTTGCCGTTTTGAAGGTAGTGACTGATAGACTGAGGCAGAGACTGATTAAAAAACCGAGGTAAGACGTAGTGACGTCTCTGTGAACTTGTGCTGATCATGTTATCAATAACATCGATTTCTTGACATTGTCGGTACTCTTGACAGGTGGTGCATACTATTTTCGGTTTGGAGTGTGAGTACATTCATGCATTGCTTCTCACATTTTGTGGTGAGGTGGTGGAATTTTGCACGTTTTGTTGGAATATTCTTTAACTCATTTTTACAAAAGTAAATTCTTGTATTGACTGCTACATTTAGAATTTTGATAAAAATTACAATGTTTCACTTACAGTATGTATATATTCAGTTTCAGGCCCCTGAGGAAGAGTCTCTCAAGACTCGAAATGCATCGGGCTTCACCAGCATGTCACACTTTGTTATATTTTGATGAAACGGAGAATTGGTTATAAATGTGAAACTAATTGAAACATGTTACTGATCTACTGAGTTGATGACTTTAATCAAATTAAAAATTTATGTTTGAAAAAGCAAAATAAATGTTTATGGCTAAGATTGAATAATTTAAAAGCATTTTTGTGTAAAACATGATTTAGCAGATAAAATTGTTGTGAATAATTCACACATAGCAACAGTGCGCAGAGGTTGAGTGGTCAGTCCATTCAAGTTAGGAAGAAACTTACTCAGAGCAGTGCCACATCAGTGCTTTAGTACACCAGCAGTGTGATGTTACTCAGAGCAGTGCCAGGTCACTGCTACAGAATACCAGCAGTGTGATCTTACTCAGAGCAGTGCCACACCAGTGCTTTAGTATGCCAACAGTGTGATCTCACTCAGAGCAGTGCCACGTCAGTGCTTTAGTATACCAACAGTGTGATCTTACTCAGAGCAGTGCCGGGTCGCTGCTAGAGAATAACAACAGTGTGATCTTACTAAAAGCAGTGCCTGGTCAGTGCTATAGAATACCAACAGTGTGATCTTACTCAGAGCAGTGCCACGTCAACGCTTTAGTATACCAACAGTGTGATCTTACTCAGAGCAGTGCCGGGTCACTGCTATAGAATACCAGCAGTGCGATCTTATGCAGAGCAGTGCCAGGTCAGTGCTATAGAATTCTAATAGTGTGATCTTACTCAGAGCAGTGCCGGGTCACTGCTATAGAATACCAGCAGTGTGATCTAACTCAGAGCAGTGCCAGGTCAGTACTATAGAAGGCCAGCAGTGTGATCTTAGTCAGAGCAGTGCCAGGCCAGTGCTTTAGAATACCAGCAGAGTGATCTTACTCAGAGCAGTGCCAGGTCAGTGCTATAGAATTCTAATAGTGTGATCTTACTCAGAGCAGTGCCGGGTCACTGCTATAGAATACCAGCAGTGTGATCTAACTCAGAGCAGTGCCAGGTCAGTACTATAGAAGGCCAGCAGTGTGATCTTAGTCAGAGCAGTGCCAGGCCAGTGCTTTAGAATACCAGCAGTGTGATCTTACTCACAGCGGTGCCATGTCACTGCTATAGAATACCAGGAGTGTGTTCTTACTCTGAGCAGTGCCAGGTCACTGCTATGGAATACCAGCAGTGTGATCTTACTCACAGTAATGCCACGTCACTGCTATAGAATACCAGACGTGTGATCTTACTCAGAGCAGTGCCGCTTCACTGCTTTAGAACCCCAGACGTATGTTATGTTATGTTAACAGGTAGTTGTAGAGCGCATGTACACCCTTGGGTTTCATGGCGCTGAGAGGAAGGCTGATTATGGCCAGGATGCTTAGCCAACCGCTTGCACGAATAGCCATGTTTTCAAAGATATTCTGAAGCTGATGATGTCTTTGCAGCTTCTGAGTGAAAGAGGCAGAGATTTCCAGAACTTTGGAGCCAGGTGGGAAAAGCTGCAGCCACCCAGACGTTTCCGTCTAAAAGACGAGGTGGTAAGCAGGAGATGGTGGGCTGAACGTAGGCAATGCTTTGGGATGTATTTGGTAAGATGGCTGATGATAAATTTAGGGCAATTGCCGTGCACAGCTTTGAAAGCCAAACAGCCAGTTTTAAAAGACACTCTATGGGCCAACGGGAGCCAATGAAGTTGAGCAAGGCAAGAGCTGGCAGACGACCAATTGGGAAGTTTGAATATTAGTCTGGCTGCTTGATTTTGGACTATTTGAAGTCTTTTTAGTAGGCCAGCAGGGAGGTCAAGGTAGATGGAGTTGGAGAAATCGAGCCGAGAGAGTATCAATGCTATAACCACCTGAATCAAGGCAGAGTGAGTAAGCAGGTGAGCAATCTTCCTTATTTTCCGTAACTGATAGACGCTGGAAGAAATCACAGCCCCCACCTGCCCGCGAAGCGAGAGGTCAGCCTCGATAATGATCCCCAGGCTTTTCACGGAGGAGGAGGGGGCCGGGGGGAGCCCGAATTCAGATGGCCAGAAGTGCGGGCCCGAGCTGGACTTACTATTTCCAGGCAGGACCAGCTCGGTCTTGCCTGGGTTAAGTTTCAAGTGATTTATATCCATCCAGCGCTGAATGTGAAGTAAGGTGGCCTGAAACTGGCTTACAGCGTTAGGGAAGCTGAGGGAGAAGATGATCTAAAGATCATCGGCGTGGTTGAATAATGTAATGTTTCTGGTTTTGAGCAAATGGATGAGGGGTTTGAAGTAGATATTAAAAAGCAGCTGGGACAGGGAGGAGCCCTGAGGGACCCGGCAGGTGGAAGGAAGTTTAGGAGCAGTAAATTCTCCGAGCCTGACTGCTTGGGTACAGCCAGCGAGGAAAGATTTAACCCATTCTAAGGCAGCTCCTCGCAGGCCGGCCTGCTCGACACGGTTAAGGAGTATGGTATGGTCAACAATGTCGAACGCGGCCGACAGGTCCAGGAGCACTAATGCTTGATGTTCACTTCTGTCTGCATTCGCCCTCATGGTGTCCATTACTGCTCAGATCACTGCCTCCGTGGAGTGTGCTGGGCGAAAACCAGCTTGATTTGGTTCCAGGTAATCTGAGCGTTCGATGAAGTTGGACGCACAACTGGCCACTTGGGCTTCCAAGACTTTAGCGAGGAAGGGCAGAAGGGAAATAGGATGGTAATTAATCGGGTTACTGGGATCCGCCTCGGGCTTCTTTAGAAGGGGGACAACCGTGGCGTGCTTGAAGGCACTAGGGACCATGCCTTGGGACAGAGACTCATTAAGAAAAGGAATGACACAGTGGGGCAGGGTGGTAAATATATCTTTGGCGATATACGGGGGACCGAAGTCATCGGGGAGCCTGATTTAACACGAGTCATAAGTGCTGCTAAGGTTTTAGTACAAATGGGTTGAAGCCTATCTAGGGTGCTATGATTACTTGCCCTGTCTAGTGGGGGTTCCCAGTTGGAGGTATTGGGGAGAGTGGTTTTAATGGCAGAAATTTTATAGAGGAAAAAGTGGCTTAAAGATTTACAGAGCTCTTGGGTAGGAGTCTGAGTCAGCGTGGTTCTAGTGTCGTTGCACAGGTCGTTAACACTTTTAAAGATCACTTTAGAATTATTGGGAACATTCAGTAATTTAGAGGAAAAATAACGCTGCTTTAGTGGAAAAAATAGCAGTTTTGTACTCTCTACGGGGAACAACAAAGAGTTCCCTGTCTTAGGCAGAGTAGGTGGATCTCCATCTCCTCTCGGTATGGCGCAGTGCAGGTTTTTGTAGATTAAGGTCCTGAGAGAACCACCTATGTGCCTCCGAGTATGATCTTACTCACAGCAGTGACAGGCCAGTGCTTTAGAATGCCAGCAGTGTGATATTACTCACAGTGGTGCCATGTCACTGCTATAGAATACCAGGAGTGTGTTCTTACTCTGAGCAGTGCCAGGTCACTGCTATGGAACACCAGCAGTGTGATCTTACTCAGAGCAGTGCCAGGTCACTGCTATAGAATACCTGCAGTGTGATCTTACTCAGAGCAGTGCCAGGTCACTGCTACAGAATACATGCAGTGTGATCTTACTCAGAGCAGTGCCAGGTCACTGCTATGGAATACCTGCAGTGTGATCTTACTCAGAGCAGTGCCAGGTCACTGCTACAGAATACATGCAGTGTGATCTTACTCCGAGCAGTGCCATGTCACTGCTATTGAATACCAGCAGTGTGATCTTACTCAGAGCAGTGCCAGGTCACTGCTATAGAATACCTGCAGTGTGATCTTACTCCGAGCAGTGCCACGTCACTGCTATAGAATACCAGCAGTGTGCTCTTACTCAGAGCAGTGCCTGGTCAGTGCTATAGAATACCAGCAGTGTGATCTTACTCAGAGCAGTGCCAGGTCACTGCTACAGAATACCAGTAGTGTGATCTTACTCAGAGCAGTGCCAGGTCACTGCTATGTAATACCTGCAGTGTGATCTTACTCCGAGCAGTGCCATGTCACTGCTATTGAATACCAGCAGTGTGATCTTACTCAGAGCAGTGCCAGGTCACTGCTATAGAATACCTGCAGTGTGATCTTACTCCGAGCAGTGCCATGTCACTGCTATAGAATACCAGCAGTGTGCTCTTACTCAGAGCAGTGCCTGGTCAGTGCTATAGAATACCAGCAGTGTGATCTTACTCAGAGCAGTGCCAGGTCACTGCTATAGAATACCTGCAGTGTGAACTTACTCCGAGCAGTGCCAGGTCAGGGCTATAGAATACCATCAGTGTGATGTTACTCAGAGCACTGCCTGGTCAGTGCTATAGAATACCAGCAGTGTGATCTTACTCAAAGCAGTGCCACTTCAGTGCTATAGAATCCCAGACGTATGATCTTACTCACAGCAGTGCCAGGCCAGTGCTTTAGAATACCAGCAGTGTGATCTTACTCACAGCGGTGCCATGTCACTGCTATAGAATACCAGGAGTGTGATCTTACTCAGAGCAGCGCCAGGCCACTGCTATAGAATACCAGCAGGGTGATCTTACTGAGAGCAGTGCCAGACCACTGCTATAGAATACCAGCAGTGTGATCTTACTCAAAGCAGTGCCAGGTCACTGCTATGGAATACCTGCAGTGTGATCTTACTCAGAGCAGTGCCAGGCCACTGCTATAGAATACCTGCAGTGTGATCTTACTCAGAGCAGTGCCAGGTCACTGCTATAGAATACCAGCAGTGTGATCTTACTCAGAGCAGTGCCAGGTCACTGCTATAGAATACCTGCAGTGTGAACTTACTCCGAGCAGTGCCATGTCACTGGTATAGAATACCATCAGTGTGATGTTACTCAGAGCACTGCCTGGTCAGTGCTATAGAATACCAGCAGTGTGATCTTACTCAGAGCAGTGCCAGGTCACTGCTATAGAATACCTGCAGTGTGAACTTACTCCGAGCAGTGCCATGTCACTGCTATAGAATACCATCAGTGTGATGTTACTCAGAGCACTGCCTGGTCAGTGCTATAGAATACCAGCAGTGTGATCTAACTCAGAGCAGTGCCACTTCAGTGCTATAGAATCCCAGACGTATGATCTTATTCACAGCAGTGCCAGGCCAGTGCTTTAGAATACCAGCAGTGTGATCTTACTCACAGCGGTGCCATGTCACTGCTATAGGATAGGATAGGATAGGATGTACATTTGTATAGCGCGAATTGCTGCCCGGAGGCGTCCAAGCGCTAGGAGAACCGAATACCTACAGCAGGCCCCGAAAGAGAATTTAGGGGTGAAATTAACTAGACTGGATGAAATAAATAGGTCTTTAGTTGTCTACGGAAGGTTGAGAGGTTGGGATTAGCTCTAAGGTGCAGTGGGAGGGCGTTCCAGGCCCTGGCACCGTTGTATGAGAAGGTCCTGCCTCCGGATCTGGATCTTTTTATTTTGGGGGTTTTTGCGAGAAATGTTTGACTGGAGCGGAGGCTTCTGTTGGGCACATAATGGGTAATTAAGTCTTGAGTAATTTTGGGGCCAGTGTTCCAGAAGGCCTGGTGCGCAGTGCACATGGCTTTAAACAGGACCCTCTGTCGCACCGGTAGCCAGTGGAGGGTAATCAAGCCTGCTCTCACTGACTGTCTGCAGGGGAGGTCTAGTAGAATGCGCGCTGCGCAGTTTTGGACTATCTGGAGCCTTCTGAGGGTAGATTCGGGGGCGCCAAGATAAAGTATATTGTTGAAGTCGAGTCGTGATTGAATTAAGCCTTGTACGGCAGTTTGTTTGGCATCCCAGGGAAGAAGGGGGAGGATTCTTTTCAGCATCTTCATGATGCCAAAGCAAGTGGCTGAAAGTTTTGTGGACTGTATATTAAAGGACAGGGATCTGTCCAGCCACACTCCAAGGCTTTTGATGCTGTTTTTGGGAGTGGGTGGGGGGCCCAGATTGGGTGGCCACAAAGAGGGAGGAATACTGGGATCTGGGGAGCCCAGGAGCATCAGCTCAGTTTTGTCCCCATTCAGTTTTAACGAAGAAAGGGACATCCAGGTCTTCACTTCCTCAAGGAACTCTCTAAGCCCGCCTGGAGCCGAAGGAGCGGCTTCCTGAGTCATGGAGACCACCAGCTGCGTGTCGTCCGCGTAGGAAATGATCTTAATCCCATACGGGCGGACGACGTCAGCCAGTGGCCTCATGTACAGGTTAAAAAGTGCAGGGCTTAGAGATGATCCCTGAGGGACTCCACATTTCAAAGGTCGGCTGGCAGAGACAGACTCGTCTTCAAACACACAGAAGGATCTGTCTTGAAGGAAGGACTGGAACCAAGACAAGGCTTTGTCTTCAATCCCAACCTGGGACATGCGATATAGCAGAGTGTCATGGCTGACCGTATCGAAGGCCGCACTGAGATCAAGGAGGATCACTGCCACTGATCCTCCTTGATCCAAGATCTTTCTCGCTTCCTCAGTGACCATGAGGAGGGCGGTCTCGGTCCCATGCTTGGGTCTGAAGCCCGTCTGGGTCGGGTCCAGTAGTTGGTGGTCTTCCAGAAAGGTAATTAGTTGTTTATTTATGTATTTTTCCAGAATCTTGCTGATCCATGGGAGCAGGGATATGGGGCGATAGTTACTCAGATCATTGGGGTCCAGTTTGGGCTTCTTCACTAGGGCTCTAACCATGGCCTGCTTCCAGGCAGTCGGGACCACGCCAGATGAAATGGAGGCGTTTAAGATGTCCTTAATTATGGGCAGAGTGATTTGAGATGCTGCCATTATTATATCTGGTGGTGCTGGGTCATTGGGGGAACCAGATTTTACACTCCGTGCTAAGGGCTCAAGAGTAGCCAGCTCTAGTGGGGGGAAGTGTGTTAATGCGGGTGAGTGATGAATGGAAGTCATGTGGGGACAAGTAGGAGCCGAGGGGGTGAGGTTGTTCGGGGGAAAGGCAGAGTAGATGGTATTTATTTTCTGGTGGAAGAATTCAGCGACATCGTTACAATGGGTGATGGACTTATCCGCCTGATCACAGGGGGACTGTTTGGTCAGTTTTTTAATGATTCGGAAAATTTCCTTAGGTTTAGATTTAGCGAGGGAGATTTTCTCCGAAAAGTAAGCGGCTTGGGCCGTTTTTATCAATATTTTGTATTCCCTGATGGCTTCGCGATAGAGATTTTTTTTATCTGAGGAGTAGTCAGCTCGCCAGCTTCTTTCAGACTGCCTACAGCGGCGTTTCTTGTCTCTAAGATCTTCAGTATACCATGGGGCAGTTTTTTGAAGTCGTTTTAGTGTGATTTTTTTTTTGGGAAGAGCCGCGTCTAAAGACTGAGTGATCCAATTGGAATAAGCCAGATTTGCTAGGTTAGGGTTGTCTTTGATCAGAGGGGGATTCTCGGCAAGTATATTAGTCCATTTATCGATTGGGAGGTGGGACCAAGCTCTTGTGAGTCTGGTGATCGGTGTCGATTCAGAGGGTTTCGGTGCAGACCAGCTGATAGGGATCAAAAAATGGTCGGTCCAAGGCAGGTGGATGGGTGGTCCTGTTATAAGGCCGAAACAGTTGCTAAAAACCGGGTCCAACAAATGACCCTTGACATGGGTAGGGGAGGTAACTCTTTGGGTCAATTGTAGAGCTGCCAGGTCTTCTGTTAAAGTAGTGGCTATGTGGTCTGAATCCGAGTCGAAATGGAAATTAAAGTCGCCTAAGACGGTGAAGTTAGACGTGGGATTGAGGCGTTCGGCTATGATTGAGGGTAAGCAGACATGGAACTGATTCGGGGAGCCGGGAGGACGGTAAATGAGCGTGCCGGAAAGGCATTTGTTAAGTGAGAGTTCGACATGGAAAGTGAAGCTCTCGCAATCCGGGATGGATTAGGTTGCTACACGGCAGCGAAATTGATCTTTATAAATTATCGCCAGGAGTGCGTTCTTACTCTGAGCAGTGCAGGTCACTGCTATGGAATACCAGCAGTGTGATCTTACTCACAGTAATGCCACATCACTGCTATAGAATACCAGATGTGTAAAAAATGTAAATGTAGGTATACTTATATAGAACGACCTGTCACCACAAAGGGCATCCTGGCGCTTGCCTAGGGAACCCGTCCTGGTATTCCCCTGTGAGAGGCCCCGGCAGGGTATCCACAAGGTGAAATCCAGGCATCCCGCCGCGAGGGGCCTTTGTGGAGATTAAGCAAGCTATTGCCCAGAGTCGCAGAGCGTGAACCCGTGAGTCGAGAAGGCACCGGAGCGAGAATTATCGAGACCGTGGAATTTTTAGCCCAAGACCCGCCGAGGCGGGGAATTGAACCCTGGTCCAGGGCCGATCTCAGCTTCCGGGTCTGCCGCCTCTAACCCCTGAGCCACACTTCTCCACTTCTGATCTTACTCAAGGCAGTGCCCCGCCACTGCTATAGAATACCAGCAGTGTGATCTTACTCAGAGCAGCGCCAGGCCACTGCTATAGAATACCAGACGTGTGATCTTACTTAGAGCAGTGCCAGACCACTGCTATAGAATACCAGCAGTGTGATCTTACTCAAAGCAGTGCCAGGTCACTGCTATGGAATACCTGCAGTGTGATCTTACTCAAAGCAGTGCCAGGCCACTGCTATAGAATACCTGCAGTGTGATCTTACTCAGAGCAGTGCCATGTCACTGCTATAGAATACCAGCAGTGTGATCTTACTCAGAGCAGTGCCAGGTCACTGCTATAGAATACCTGCAGTGTGATCTTATTCCGAGCAGTGCCATGTTACTGCTATAGAATACCAGCAGTGTGATCTTACTCAGAGCAGTGCCTGGTCAGTGCTATAGAATACCAGCAGTGTGATCTTATTCAAAGCAGTGCCACGTCAGTGCTATAGAATACCAGCAGTGTGATCTTACTCAGAGCAGTGCCAGGTCACTGCTATAGAATACCAGCAGTGTGATCTTACTCAGAGCAGTGCCAGGTCACTGCTATAGAATACCAGCAGTGTGATCTTATTCAAAGCAGTGCCACGTCAGTGCTATAGAATACCAGCAGTGTGATCTTACTCAGAGCAGTGCCAGGTCACTGCTATAGAATACCAGCAGTGTGATCTTACTCAGAGCAGTGCCTGGTCAGTGCTATAGAATACCAGCAGTGTGATCTTACTCAAAGCAGTGCCACGTCAGTGCTATAGAATACCAGCAGTGTGATCTTACTCAGAGCAGTGCCAGGTCACTGCTATGGAATACCAGCAGTGTGATCCTACTCAGAGCAGTGCCTGGTCAGTGCTATGGAATACCAGCAGTGTGATCTTACTCAGAGCAGTGCCTGGTCAGTGCTATAGAATACCAGCAGTGTGATCTTACTCAGAGCAGTGCCAGGCCACTGCTATGGAATACCAGCAGTGTGATCTTACTCAGAGCAGTGCCTGGTCAGTGCTATAGAATACCAGCAGTGTGATCTTACTCAGAGCAGTGCCAGGTCACTGCTATGGAATACCAGCAGTGTGATCCTACTCAGAGCAGTGCCATGTCACTGCTATAGAATACCAGCAGGGTGATCTTACTCAGAGTAGTGCCAGATCACTGCTATAGAATACCTGCAGTGTGATCTTACTCAGAGCAGTGCCTGGTCAGTGCTATGGAATACCAGCAGTGTGATCTTACTCAGAGCAGTGCCTGGTCAGTGCTATAGAATACCAGCAGTGTGATCTTACTCAGAGCAGTGCCAGGCCACTGCTATGGAATACCAGCAGTGTGATCTTACTCAGAGCAGTGCCTGGTCAGTGCTATAGAATACCAGCAGTGTGATCTTACTCAGAGCAGTGCCAGGTCACTGCTATGGAATACCAGCAGTGTGATCCTACTCAGAGCAGTGCCATGTCACTGCTATAGAATACCTGCAGTGTGATCTTACTCCGAGCAGTGTCATGTCACTGCTATAGAATACCAACAGGGTGAACTCACTCAGAGCAGTGCCAGGTCAGGGCTATAGAATACCAGCAGTGTGATCTTACTCAGAGCAGTGCCAGGTCACTGCTATGGAATACCAGCAGTGTGATCTTACTCAGAGCAGTGCCTGGTCAGTGCTATAGAATACCAGCAGTTTGATCTTGCTCAAAGCAGTACCACGTCAGTGCTATAGAATACCAGCAGTGTGATCCTACTCAGAGCAGTGCCAGGTCACTGCTATGGAATACCAGCAGTGTGATCCTACTCAGGGCAGTGCCATATCACTGCTATAGAATACCAGCACTGTGATCTTACTCAGAGCAGTGCCTGGTCAGTGCTATGGAATACCAGCAGTGTGATCTTACTCAGAGCAGTGCCAGGTCACCTCTATAGAATACGAACAGTGTGATCTTACTCAGAGCAGTGCCAGGTCACCTCTATAGAATACCAGCAGTGTGATCTTACTCAGAGCAGTGCCATGTCACTGCTATAGAATGCCAGCAGTGTGGTCTTACTCAGAGCAGTGCCATGTCACTGCTATAGAATGCCAGCAGTGTGATCTTACTTAGAGCAGTGCCAGGCCACTGCTATAGAATACCTGCAGAGTACTCTTACTCAGAGCAGTGCCAGGTCACTGCTATAGAATACCTGCAGTGTGGTCTTACTCAGAGCAGTGCCAGGTCACTGCTATAGAATACCAGCAGGGTGATCTTACTCAGAGCAGTGCCAGGTCACTGCTATAGAATACCAGCAGGGTGATCTTACTCAGAGTAGTGCCAGATCACTGCTATAGAATACCTGCAGTGTGATCTTACTTAGAGCAGTGCCAGGCCAGTGCTATAGAATTCTAATAGTGTGATCTTACTCAGAGCAGTGCCGGGACACTGCTATGGAATACCGACAGTGTGATATTACTCACAGCAGTGCCAGGCCACTGCTATGGAATACCAGCAGTGTGATCTTACTCAAAGCTGTGCCAGGTCACTGCTATAGAATACCTGCAGTGTGATCTTACTCACAGCAGTGCCACGCCAGTGCTATAGAATACCAGCAGTGTGATCTTACTCGGAGCAGTGCCAGATCTCTGATATAGAATACCTGCAGTGTGATCTTACTCAGAGCAGTGCCAGGCCACTGCTATGGAATACCAGGAGTGTGATCTTACTCAGAGCAGTGCCAGGTCACTGCTATGGAATACCAGGAGTGTGATCTTACTCAGAGCAGTGCCAGGTCACTGCTATAGAATACCAGCAGTGTGATCTTACTCAAAGCTGTGCCAGGGCACTGCTATAGAATACCAATTTCTTCAGGGCGTTTTTATTCAGAAACCTACGAGGGTTCGGACCTCTCGACTGGTATGCGCCAAGGTGGTCGACTGAGGGTAAATAGTGTGTTATTATGTGTGGTTTGGGATCACTCACACTTAAAGCTTTCCCTAATGGCTTTTTTAGATGGAAGGATGACAATTATGTGTTTTTTATGTTTGTTTCAGTTGTGAAGATTACGCATGTCCGATGCAGTGGCTTAAAAATTTGTGACGCCCTGAAGAAATTGCCTAAATGTGAATGGCAATAAAACATGTCGGCAAGTGGAGTGTGGCTAGATAGGTATTAGCCATTCTCACTTTTTTAGAGCCCGCAACCAACACGAAAGTGACAGAATAAAGCAAAGTTCTGTGTTGTTTGTGGTTTTTATATGTTTGTTCTTTGACACGATCTGTGTTGTTCGTGGTTTCTATACACTGCACATTCTCACAAACACTGTTTTGGTTTTTTTTGGACACATTTCTTCCTTTTGAGCTTGATGTTGCCAATGATGAGATCAGGGCAATCCTGGTGAGTACCTGCCAGGTTCCCGTCGGTGGTGCGCCCGTGAGGCGCCATCTCGCTCACACACACTTTTTTCTACCTATCTGAGTTTGGCACATAAGTGTGTGTTATTTGTTGTCTCACAACTGTCATCATTTTTTCAAGGGATTGGGCACATTCTTTTAAATATGGCATAACATGGATGTACCTCCTGCCTCACTAATTAAAATAGAGGAGTTATTTGCAAAAGTTTTGCATGAGATGGTACAACATTAAGTGGTTAATTTATGGATGCCTTTGTGGTCTAGGTCTTTTTTGTGAATACATAATTTGAGTGGAGGGCGACCTATGACCCCTGTTCCCTCTAAGCTCCTCGTTGGTAGTTTCAGCTGTGTGAACGTACTCTAAGCAGTGCTGGCTCAATGCTATAGGACACCCCCAGTGTGTGCATCGTGTAAGCAGTGATGTGTTAGTGCTATAGGACATCCACAGTGTTCGCCTTCTCCAATCAGAGCTGTCAGAGCTATAGGACACCCACAGCATGCGCATCCTCCAAGCAGTGCTAGGCTAGTGCTATAGGACATTCACAGTGTGCGCATCCTCTGAGCAGTGCTGTGTCAGTGCTATAGGACACCTGCAGTGTGCACTTCCTCCAATCAGAGCTGTTAGAGCTATAGGACACCCGCAGTGTGTGCATCCTCCAAGCAGTGCTGTCAGTGCTATAGGATTACCCCAGTGTGTGCATCTTGTAAGAAGTGCTTACAAGATGCACACTGGGTATGCAGTGCTGTCAGTGCTATACAACACCCCCAGTGTGCAATCCTCCGAACAGTGTTGTGTGAGTGCTACAGGACACCCCAAGTGTGAGCATCCTCCGAGCAAGACTATGTCAGTGCTCCAGGATACCCACAGTGTGTGCATCCTCTGAGCAGTGCTATGTCAGTGCTACAGGGCATCTGTAGTGAGCGCATCCTTCAAGCAGTACTATGATAGTGCTATAGGACACCCACAGTGTGCGCATCCTTCAAGCAGTACTATGTCAGTGCTATAGGAAATCCACAGTAATCGCATCATTCAAGCAGTACTATGATAGTGCTATAGGACACCCACAGTGTGCACATCCTTCAAGCAGTACTATGTCAGTGCTATAGGAAATCCACAGTGTGCACATCATTCAAGCAATACTATGTCAGTGCTATAGGACACCAACTGTGTGCGCATCCTTCAAGCAGTACTGTCAGTGCTATAGGACATTCACAGTGTGCGCATCCTTCAAGCAGTACTATGTCAATGCTATAGGACACCCACAGTGTGCGCATCCTTCAAGCAGTACTATGTCAGTGTTACAGGACATTTACAGTGTGCGCATCCTCCAAGCATTACTATGTTAGTGCTATAGGAAATTCACAGTGTGCGCATACTCCAAGCAGTACTATGTTAGTGCTTCAGGAAATTCACAGTGTGCGCATACTCCAAGCAGTACTATGTCAGTGCTACAGGAAATTCACAGTGTGCGCATCCTCCAAGCAGTACTATGTTAGTGCTATAGGACAACCGCACTGTGCGCATCCTCCGAGCAGTACTATGTCAGTGCTACAGGGCATCCGCAGTATGCGCATCCTTCGAGTAGTACTATGTCAGTGCTGTAGGACATCCACAATGTGTGTATCCTTCAGGCAGTACTATGTCAGTGCTATAGGAAATCCACAGTGTGCGCATCCTCCAAGCAGTACTATGTCAGTGCTACAGGGTATCCGTAGTATGTGCATCCTCCAAGAAGTACTATGTCAGTGCTATAGGTCATCTGCAGTGTGTGCATCCTCCAAGCAGTACTATGTCAGTGCTACAGGACATCCACAGTGTTCGCATCCTTCAAGCAGTACTATGTTAGTGCTATAGGACATCTGCAGTGTGCGCATCCTCCGAGCAGTAATATGTCAGTGCTATAGGACATCTGCAATGTGCGCATCCTCCGAGCAGTAATATGTCAGTGCTATAGGACATCTGCAGTGTGTGCATCCTCTGAGCAGTACTATGTCAGTGCTATAGGATATCCACAGTGTGCACATCCTCCAAGCAGTGCTACATCAGTGCTATAGGACATCTGCAGTGTGCGCATCCTCCGAGCAGTACTACATCAGTGCTATAGGACATCCACGGTGTGCGTATCCCACAAGCAGTACTACATCAGTGCTATAGGACATCCACAGTGTCCGCATCCTTCAAGCAGTACTATGTCAGTGCTACAGGGCATACACAGTGTGCGCATGCTTCAAAGCAGTACTATGTCAGTGCTACAGGGCATCCGCAGTGTGCATATTCTGCAACCAGTACTATGTCAGTGCTACAGGGCATCCGCAGTGTGCACATTCTCCAAGCAGTACTATGTCAGTGCTACAGGGCATACGCAGTGTGCGCATCCTTCAAGCAGTACTATGTCAGTGCTATAGGACATCCACAGTGTGTGCATCATTCAAGCAGTACTATGTCAGTGCTACAGGGCATATGCAGTGTGCGCATCCTCCGAGCAGTACTGTCAGTGCTATAGGACATCCACAGTGTGTGCATTCTTCAAGCAGTACTATGTCAGTGCTACAGGGCATCCTCAGTGTGCGCATTCTCCAAGCAGTACTATGTCAGTGCTAAAGAACATCCGCAGTGTGCGCATCCTCCTAGCAGTACTATGTTAGTGCTATAGGACATCCACAGTGTGCGCATCCTCCTAGCAGTACTATGTTAGTGCTATAGGACATCCACAGTGTCCGCATCCTTCAAGCAGTACTATGTCAGTGCTATAGCACATCCACAGTGTGCGCATCCTCCAAGCAGTACTATATCAGTGCTACAGGTCATCTTCAGTTTGCGCATCCTCCAAGCAGTACTATGTGAGTGCTACAGGGCATCCATAGTATGTGCATCCTTCAAGCAGTGCTATGTCAGTACTGCAGGTCATCTGCAGTGTGCGCATCCTCCAAGCAGTACCATGTCAGTGCTACAGGGCATCCGTAGTATGTTCATCCTTGAAGCAGTACTATGTCAGTGCTACATGTCATCTGCAGTGTGTGCATCCTCCAAGCAGTACTATGTCAGTGCTATAGAACTTTCGCAGTGTGTGCATCTTCCAAGCAGTACTATGTCAGTGCTACAGGGCATCCGCAGTGTGCGCATCCTCCGAGCAGTAGTATGTCAGTGCTATAGGACATCTGCAGTGTGCGCATCCTCCGAGCAGTACTATGTCAGTGCTATAGGATATCCACAGTGTGCACATCCTCCAAGCAGTACTACATCAGTGCTATAGGACATCTGCAGTGTGCGCATCCTCCGAGCAGTACTACATCAGTGCTATGGGACATTCACAGTGTGCGTAACCCACAAGCAGTACTACATCAGTGCTATAGGACTACCACAGTGTCCGCATCCATCAAGCAGTACTATGTCATTGCTACAGGGCATACGCAGTGTGCGAATTCTCCAAGCAGTACTGCTACAGGGCATCCACATTGTGCGCATTCTCCAAGCAGTGCTATGTCAGTGCTACAGGGCATCCACATTGTGCGCATTCTCCAAGCAGTAGAATGTCAGTGCTATAGGACATCCACAGTGTGTGCATCATTCAAGCAGTACTATGTCAGTGCTACAGGGCATACGCAGTGTGCGCATCCTCCGAGCACTACTGTCAGTGCTATAGGACATCCACAGTGTGCGCATCCTCCAAGCAGTACTATGTCAGTGCTACATGGCATCCGCAGTGTACGCACTCTCCAAGCAGTACTATGTCAGTGCTACAGGTCATCTGCAGTGTGCGCATCCTCCAAGCAGTACTATGTCAGTGCTACAGGGCATCCATAGTATGTGCATCCTTCAAGCAGTGCTATGTCAGTATTACAGGTCATCTGCAGTGTGCGCATCCTCCAAGCAGTACCATGTCAGTGCTACAGGGCATCGTTAGTATGTGCATCCTTCAAGCAGTACTATGTCAGTGCTACAGGTCATCTGCAGTGTGTGCATCCTCCAAGGAGTACTATGCCAGTGCTATAGAACATTCGCAGTGTGCGCATATTCCTAGCAGTACTATGTAAGTGCTACAGGGCATCCGCAGTGTGCGCATCCTCCAAGCAGTACTATGTCAGTGCTATAGGACATCCACAGTGTTCGCATCATTCAAGCAGTACTATGTCAGTGCTACAGGACATTCACAGTGTGTGCAACCTCCAAGCAGTACTATGTCAGTGCTACAGGACATTCACAGTGTGTGCAACCTCCAAGCAGTACTATGTCAGTGCTATAGGACACCCACAGTGTGCGCATCCTTCAGGCAGTACTATGTTAGTGCTACAGGGCATACGCACTGTGCGCATCTTTCAGGCAGTACTATGTTAGTGTATAGGACATCCACAATGTGCGCATCCTTCAGGCAGTACTATTTTAGTGCTATAGGACATTCACAGTGTGCGCATCCTCCAAGCAGTACTATGTCAGTGCTATAGGACACGCACAGTGTGCACATCCTCCGAGCAGTGCTATGTCAGTGCTATAGGACACCCACAGTGTGTGCATCCTTCAAGCAGTACTATGTCAGTGCTACAGGGCATAAGCAGTGTGCGCATCCTCCAAGCAGTACTATGTTAGTGCTATAGGAGATCAGCACTGTGTGCATCCCCCAAGCAGTTCTTTGTCAGTGCTACATACGCAGTTTGATCATCTTTCAAGCAGTACTGTCAGTGCTATAGAAGAACTACAGTGTGCGCATCCTCCAAGCAGTACTATGTTAGTGCTATAGGACACCCACAGTGTGCGCATCCTCCAAGCAGTACTATGTTAGTGCTATAGGACATCCACAGTGTGCGCATCCTCCAAGCAGTACTATGTCAGTGCTACAGGAAATTCACAGTGTGCGCATCCTCCAAGCAGTACTATGTTAGTGCTACAGGGCATACGCAGTGGGCGCATCCACCGAGCAGTACTATGTTATGTTATGTTATGTTATTTATACTTTTGTATAGCGCAACGGTTACTCAAGAAGAGTGTCCCGGCGCTTTGGGTAAGGAGAACTAATTCACAATAACATAACACATTAAAAACAACAGAAAGCACATAAGACAGACGAGGGGACTGCTAACAGGACTATTGAGAGAACAACCAGGTCTTAAGACCTCTCCTGAACTCAAGCAGACTTGAAGCCCCCCTAAGAGGGAGCGGGAGCGAATTCCACATCTGTGGAGCCAGCAGGCTGAAGGAGCGGCCTCCCAGGCGCGCTCTCTTAACACGAGGAACAGCCGCCAAGAGCAAGGATTCGGATCTCAGAGAACGAGCAGGATGATAAAAAGCCAGTCTCTTTTGAAGATACCTTGCTCCCACCGCATGGAGAGCCTTGTATGCCAGAGTCAAAGCCTTGAAGGCGATCCGTTTGCGGATGGGTAGCCAATGCAGGGTTGATAACAGGCCCGAGGCACTGGCACGTCTGTTAAGACCGAAAATGGCCCTGGCAGCTGCGTTCTGCGCAACTTGAAGACGCTGCAACAGGTACTCTGGTAGGCCCAGGTAAAGAATGTTGGCATAATCCAACCTGGAACCTATCAGGGCCTGTACAGTCAGCTGCCTGTGCTCCACCGACAGAAAAGGCAGAAACCTCCGCAACATCTTCAATAGGCCGAAGCAGGTGCCGGTCACTCCAAGGATCTGGGCTTTCATCGTCAGCCCCTTGTCCATCTTAACCCCCAAGTTTCTAACCATAGGGGAAGAACCGGACGGAGGGAACATATCGATGGGCCACCAGGCCTGCCAGCTCGGCTCCGTATCGCATCCGAAGAAGAGTACCTCAGATTTATCGGAATTGCACTTGAGGCTGTTCAGTTGGAACCATGTGAACACCGCCCCAAGGCAATTCCGGATACTCTCCCCGTCAAAGTCGGCCCCTCTCTCACAAGAAAAGAGGAGCTGGGTGTCGTCGGCATACGACACGATCCGGGCGCCAAACGACTCCACCACCGCCGCCAAGGGGGTCATAAAGATGTTAAAAAGGGTAGGGCTCAATATAGAGCCCTGAGGGACCCCAACTCCCAAAGGCGGCATGGCGGCGGTGTCAGGCGGCGTCCAGATCGTTTGCCGTCGGCCGGCTAGGAAGGATGAGAACCAGCTGAGCACCGTCCCCCTAAGGCCAATCTCATAGAGTCTAGCGAGAAGGCCATCATGGGGGACGGTGTCGAAAGCCGCCGACAAGTCCAACAACACCAGCATGACTTTGCCCCCGGTATCCAACACCCCCTTGATAGTTTCAGAAACCTCAAGGAGCGCGGTCTCGGTGCTGCGATTTGAACGGAAGCCCGACTGGGAGTCATGTAAGATCTCATGGGTCTCCAAAAAATTGGAGAGCACCGACTGAACATGTTTCTCCAAGATCTTAACGAGGGCCGGCAACAAGGAGATCGGCCTATAGTTGGCAGGAACCTTCGGGTCGAGACCCGGTTTCTTAAGCAGCGGGATGACCATTGCCTGCTTCCAGACAGGCGGGACCACCCCCTGCCTCAACGAGCGATTCAGAAGAGGGTTCGCCAGTGGATTTATCACTTCCGCCAGCTTACCCAGAAGCTTGGCTGGGCAGGGGTCAAGTGGAGACCCAGATTTCAAGTTGCCCATAAGCGCTAGGGAAGCTGCGGCTGGTAAAGATGGAAACTCAGCTAATGTGACGCCCTGCGCGGCCGGATGGAACAAACTGGCCTCAGGTATCACCGGCGAAACAGGTACCCCAGATGGAAAAGAGTCCTGTATGAGTTTTATCTTGCTGGTGAAAAAACTCGCAATGTCTGCCGCCCAAGAGTCTGAAGGCACCTCTTCCGATGACGTGGTCCGAGGAGATATAAATTCTCTGACTATGGTAAAAATTTCCCTGCTGGAATTTGAGGCTGCCTCAATTCTCCCCGCCAGATAGGCTTTTTTTTCAAGACGGATATCCCGGTGGTAGGCCTTAACCACAGCCTTGTAGGCCACCATGTCCATGTTATCATAGTGTGCCTGCCAGGCCCTTTCGGCCACCTTGCACTGCTGCCGCTTAGCCCACAGTGCAGAGGAGAACCAAGGGGCGGAAACCCGCTTCGATGTCAGACGGGGGGGCAACACCGGGGCCAGGTCGTTGAGCCTATCAGAAAGCCATGCTTGCAGGGACTCCAAATCTACCTCCAGGTCACCAGAGAGGAGGCAGGGATGATCCAAAGCAGCCTGCGCCAACATCCCAGGGGTCACTCTGTTGAATGCTCTGAACGCGCCACCCCGCTGCTGCGGGGCAGACGAGGCCGGTCTAGTGGTGCCAGTGATAACAAATTTGGCAAGCCAATGATCCGACCACAGAACCGGGAGGGTCTCTTTCACCACCAAAGGCGACGAAGAGAAGACCTGGTCAAGAGTATGTCCCTTGACGTGAGTCGGCACCTGCAGATAAGGGATGAGACCCAGCGGGATCATGGCCTCAGAAAGCTTCATAGCAGCGGGGTCAGGCGGATCATCCATCCGAACGTTGAAATCGCCCGCGACTATACAGTGTTCTGCTCTCAGGGCCAGTCCCAGCAGCACTGAGTCAAGGTCAGAGAAGAACGTTCCAGGCGGGCCCGGGGGTCGATAGACCAACAGCCCCTTCACTGATTGGTGCGGTGCAAGCGTGATAGAAAAAGCAAGCGACTCCGAGCCACGGATGTCCTCCGTCGGCAGGACGGTACACAACGTGCCCTTCTTCACCACCAGTGCGACCCCTCCGCCCCTTCCCTTGGCTCTGTCCTTCCTGAAGATGTTATAATCAGGTGGGATCAATGTTAGTGCTATTGGACAACCACAGTGTGCGCATCCTCCGAGCAGTAGTATGTCAGTGCTACAGGGCATCCACAGCATGCGCATCCTTCAAGCAGTACTATGTCAGTGCTATAGGAAATCGGCAGTGTGCGCATCCTCCAAGCAGTACTATGTCAGTGCTACAGGGCATCCGTAGTATGTGCATCCTTCAAGAAGTACTATGTCAGCGCTACAGGTCATCTGCAGTGTGTGCATCCTACAAACAGTACTATGTCAGTGATACAGGGCATCCGCAGTGTGCGCATCGTCCAAGCAGTACTATGTCAGTGCTATAGGACATCCACAGTGTTCGCATCCTTCAAGCAGTACTATGTTAGTGCTATAGGACATCCGCAGTGTGTGCATCCTCCGAGCAGTAATATGTCAGTGCTATAGGACATCTGCAGTGTGCGCATCCTCCGAGCAGTACTATGTCAGTGCTATAGGATATCCACAGTGTGCACATCCTCCAAGCAGTACTACATCAGTGCTATAGGACATCTGCAGTGTGCGCATCCTCAGAGCAGTTCTACATCAGTGCTGTAGGACATCCACAGTGTGCGTATCCCACAAGCAGTACTACATCAGTGCTATAGGACATCCACAGTGTCCGCATCCTTCAAGCAGTACTATGTCAGTGCTACAGGGCATACGCAGTGTGGACATCCTTCAAGCAGTACTATGTCAGTGCTTCAGGGCATCCGCATTGTGCGCATTCGCCAAGCAGTACTATGTCAGTGCTATAGGACATCCACAGTGTGTGCATCATTCAAGCAGTACTATGTCAGTGCTACAGGGCATACGCAGTGTGCGCATCCTCTGAGCAGTACTGTCAGTGCTATAGGACATCCACAGTGTGTGCATCCTTCAAGCAGTTCTATGTCAGTGCTACAGGGCATCCGCAGTGTGCGCATTCTCCAAGCAGTACTATGTCAGTGCTACAGGGCATCCGCAGTGTGCGCATTCTGCAAGCAGTACTATGTCAGTGCTATAGAACATCTGCAGTGTGCGCAACCTCCAAGCAGTACTATGTGAGTGCTAGAGGGCATCCATAGTATGTGCATCCTTCAAGCAGTGCTATGTCAGTACTACAGGTCATCTGCTGTGTGCGCATCCTACCAGCAGTGCCATGTCAGTGCTACAGGGCATCCGTAGTATGTGCATCCTTCAAGCAGTAGTATGTCAGTGCTACAGGTCATCTGCAGTGTGTGCATCCTTCAAGCAGTACTATGTCAGTGCTATAGAACATTCGCAGTGTGCGCATCCTCCAAGCAGTACTATGTGAGTGCTACAGGGCATCTGCAGTGTGTGCATCCACCAAGCAGTACTATGTCAGTGCTATAGGACATCCGCAGTGTGCGCATCCTCCGAGCAGTAATATGTCAGTGCTATAGGACATCCACAGTGTTCGCATCCTTCAAGCAGTACTATGTTAGTGCTATAGGACATCCGCAGTGTGCGCATCCTCCGAGCAGTAATATGTCAGTGCTTTAGGACATCTGCGGTGTGCGCATACTCCGAGCAGTACTATGTCAGTGCTATAGGATATCCACAGTGTGCACATCCTCCAAGCAGTACTACATCAGTGCTATAGGACATCTGCAGTGTGCGCATCCTCGGAGCAGTACTACATCAGTGCTATAGGACCTCCACTGTGTGCGTATCCCAGAAGCAGTACTACATCAGTGCTATAGGACATCCACAGTGTCCGCATCCTTCAAGCAGTACTATGTCAGAGCTACAGGGCATACGCAGTGTGCGCATGCTTCAAGCAGTACTATGTCAGTGCTACAGGGCATCCGCAGTGTGCGCATTCTCCCAGCAGTACTATGTCCGTGCTACAGGGCATCCCAAGTGTGCGCATTCTCCAAGCAGTACTATGTCAGTGCTACAGGGTATAGGCAGTGTGCACATCCTTCAAGCAGTACTATGTCAGTGCTACAGGGCATCCGCATTGTGCGCATTCTCCAAGAGGTACTATGTCAGTGCTTTAGGACATCCACAGTGTGTGCATCATTCAAGCAGTACTATGTCAATGCTACAGGGCATACGCATTGTGCGCATCCTCCGAGCAGTACTGTCAGTGCTGTAGGACATCCACAGTGTGTGCATCCTTCAAGCAGTACTATGTCAGTGCTACAGGGCATCCATAGTATGTGCATCCTTCAAGCAGTGCTATGTCAGTACTACAGGTCATCTGCAGTGTGCGCATCCTCCAAGCAGTACCATGTCAGTGCTACAGGGCATCCGTAGTATGTGCATCCTTCAAGCAGTACTATGTCAGTGCTACAGGTCATCTGCAGTGTGTGCATCCTCCAAGCAGTACTATGTCAGTGCTACAGGAAATTCACAGTGTGCGCATCATCCAAGCAGTACTATGTTAGTGCTACAGGGCATACGCAGTGTGCGCATCCTCCGAGCAGTACTATGTTAGTGCTATAGGACAACCGCAGTGTGCGCATCCTCCGAGCAGTAGTATGTCAGTGCTACAGGGCATCCGCAGGGTGCGCATCCTTCAAGCAGTACTATGTCAGTGCTTTAGGACATCCACAATGTGCGCATCCTTCAGGCAGTACTATGTCAGTGCTATAGGAAATCCGCAGTGTGCGCATCCTCCAAGCAGTACTATGTCAGTGCTACAGGGCATCCGTTGTATGTGCATCCTTCAAGAAGTATTATGTCAGTGCTACAGGTCATCTGCAGTGTGTGCATCCTCCAAGCAGTACTATGTCAGTGCTACAGGGCATCCGCAGTGTGCGCATCCTCCAAGCAGTACTATGTCAGTGCTATAGGACATCCACAGTGTGCGCATCCACCAAGCAGTACTATGTGAGTGCTACAGGGCATCCATAGTATGTGCATCCTTCAAGCAGTGCTATGTCAGTACTACAGGTCATCTGCAGTGTGCTGAGGTTCCGTGAATTCTGCACCTGCGTCATAAAGGTTGTGGTTCTGTTACGAATTTGGTAACAGCGAACCGTAAACAGTGAGTTCAGCAAGTATGAGTGTTTTCATCATGTTACACCGATGGATTCACTGTGTATTTGAAGATTTTGTTCTGAACCATGGGTTCCATTTTGTGCATAGCAGCCATTTTGTGGTTGCCCTCACATAGGCTTATGACTGTGGCTGAACAAGTCTCTGGGACACATGCACCTTAGCTTGAGTTTGTGCTGACGTCTGTTTGAACTGAACGAACTGACTCCCTTGCCCGAGGCTGACCTCGTTGAGCCAGTTCCTTGTTAGGCAGCTGGTCAGATAGAGATCAAAGAGCAGGACATTGCTGAGTTTATGGTACATGCACACACCCCTCTATCTTACTTCTCATCTGTTTCTGTTCCTTCTTTTTATGACCTGTTTCCGATATGGGTTTGTCCAGATTGTGTAAGAAGATATGTTGGGTTTTTTGCATGCTTGCATAAGCTAGGACTGCCCCTTACTTTTGTGCTGAGTAATGTAACCCTAAAACATATAAAAGGCCTCTGTCCTCTGTATTCCTCAGACTGCCTCATTCAATTGCTAAGGCAGCTGGGTGACGTAGCTTCACTTAATTAAGTTTAATAAAGATGTCTTTTTCATATTTCAGCTTCTGTGCCAAGTTCTTTATTGATAATAGTAAGACCCCTGAGAATGAAGATTTTCCATTTCCTCAAATGGCGCAGCCAACGCGGGGCTCATCAGAGAAGTGACTTTCTGTGGGAGTGATCTTGTCTGGAGACTGAAATCTACTGAGGAGGACAGAACAGGATTCTACTAAGAAGGTACTCTGTGCACAGGGATTCTGGAGATTCTTTGTTTATGCAGCCCAGTATATTTCTGATCTTCCTGATTTTGATCCTCCACATGATGTCACTCCTGACAGAGAACCTTTTTGGTGTGAGTATTATAAAAAGACCGTTATGTCATGTAGAACTTGACAGTTAGAATTTGGATAATGTTTTGATTAGTAAAAGTAAGAGTTAAGTATAAGTGGGTCGCTCCCAGTCCTTTGTTCTTTGGTTCTGTGGTTCTTTGCTTAGTTTGTTTGGTCCTTAGTTTTATTTGAAGATTGCAATTTTCAAAAACCGAGGGTCTTTTATATTTACGAGTGTATCGATAGAGATAGCCCCTTGAAGTTTGAAGCTAGATTAGTGAGCTATAAGATGCCTGATCTTAGCAAATTTGAAGCTTTGTGTTGGCCAACTTTGTATACGTTTGGATTAGCTGGCTTCCCTTAAAGGGAATATCTAAATAGGTTAGATTTAAAAACATATTTCTTCCTTTGTGATTTTGTATCCCCAGGGAATTAAAATATGACATAATACAAAACAAGGATACTTTGTTCTGCGCAGTTTTATGAACGAAGATATGCAGACGATTTTGTTTGGTGTTCTGCTAGCCAAAGCTAGTAAATTGAGTGCATTTTCACTTCTTGGACATACATCAGTCTGTTGGGCTGTTTATGCAGTCTTTTGGAACACTATTGAGAAGCGTTTCTTGTAAATATGACTTACAACTAGTATTTGCAAATGGTTTGGTTCAAGTACAGTCTGTGGGCTGTTCTTCGTTTCTGTCCTGAGTATTGATTTGTGGGTCAAATGTGTGTTTAAATGACTATGTGGTTTTCCCATTATTGCAACTTCTGTAAGTGAATAGCGATGGCGCTATTCACGAAACTACATGGCTAAAGCGCGCTGTATTGTATGTCCTGAGTGTTTTGACCCCTTTCTGTTTATGTCTGAAATGAGCTCAATGTCTGTTCGTGGTTTTCTTGCACTAGGAATAAAAAGCCCCCCAAAACGAAATTGGGTGTTTTGCGAAAAATAAATAAACTTACAGCATTTTTCTTAGATGCATTGTATTAGATATTAACAGGCAAATACATCATCTGAATACATTGGACCTTGCTGTATTGCACACGCATTTTGAAACTTGAAATGTCTTAGTTTTAGTTTTAAATAGACAGCCACCGTGCTTACGTTACAAACATTAAGAGACAAGCTAAATAAATAGGAATATTTATTCAGCCATGACTTTGCCCTCAGTTGCACAGGTACATTTTTTACATTTCAGATTGTCATTTTAAAAAGGTTCCATAATTAAGGTTCATTATTTTGTATTACAGGAAGGCATTTCAATTAAGGGTTTTCTCTCTTTAAGCATTTTTTTTGTAAGCATATTCGTGGGTCTGTTGCTAAATAAAATTGTCCTTTTTAGAAAGACAGATAAAAACTAGCGCAAACATTTTGTCATGTTATAAGTTAGGCTTCTGTGCTTAGGCTTATAAATGAATACGTCTAAAATAATAGGCAAGGGATGCAGCTCGCTTTTATATGTGGAATTATCAAAAATGATTGGGTTTATTAAAAATAATTAATACATTTTGAAAAATAATTATTACAAATAAGTGCTACAAAATTTGTTTTTTACTAGTCATGAAGCTTAATGCTCATACTGTGACCTCCTTGCATTATAATTTAATTTAAGTTGTGTTACATTGCATAAAAAGAACATTAGCATATGGAATTTCACTTAGCGCAGGCGTACAAAACTCATTTTTATAAGGATTTACATGGGATATGTCCAATGTCCAATATTTGCAATTTGTAGAGAACATTCTGAGGATGATTAATATGTAAAACAATTATAGGATATTTATTTTTAAGTGCCCCTAATGTGAAAGTCGAATTTGGGTAAAATAGACCATTTAAAACAGCATTCTTGCCATTTATAATAGCTTTACAGTGCTTTAGGCTTCAGTAAATGCATACATGTAGGTATAATACAAATTTGCAGGTTGTCCCCGTTTTGGGGTTTTTCCTTTTACATGACCCAGTGAGATCCATTTAAGGTAGATGAAATAAGTACCACTGCAACAAGCATTTGTTCTAAAAACTGGTATGTGTGTTATTAAGGTTCTGTGAAGTCACACTGAGATGCTATCTTTAGTTTCCCTGTAAACAATGGAAGAATCTGTCATGTTGACATTTGTGACCTTTTAAATTAGGGCCTTGTCTCTGTGGAATGCAGAATGACCTTGCTAAACAGGCCTCTAAAAGGTGGGGTTTCTGGTTTTCTCCGTAAGAACATCTATAAAATTAAAGAACTTAATTCCAAAGGGACAATATAAAAAAAGGTTTCTTTGAAAGTCCCAACATCATGTTAAATGCTCTGCAGAACTGATACATTTGTGTCTCTGCTCTAAAAAAATAATGTCTGATAGTTGCTTTTTATTTGACAGAAAACGAAGTGTTGCATTAAGTCTTAGACAGAAAATAAGATGCAGCCCTTTTCTAAAATTTTGAAAGCTACATGCCTAAGTGAGAACGATTTGCCAATTAAGAATTATTTTTTACAGTGGAGATTGTGGCACAAGGCTAACATGGAGTGTCAGTGAAAGAATTTTACTTTTAGAACGTTAAAAGGGCTTCATGTTGCAAGGTGACTGACAAGATGGTAACAGTTAAGTAATGGAAATTTATTTGTGTGTTTGTTCATGTGTATTATGTTTTGTCTTCTGATTAAAAGTTATAATTGATATTTGTTTGTTATGAGAAATGTTTCTCTTTTGTGTGTTGTGTATGTTATTTTTGGTTCTGCCTACAGATCATTCATGGATTGTTCTGGGTGATTTAAAGCTGTCAAGACACGTGAGTTTGGTTGGTTGAAAGGAGATGTGTTTTTACGTACCTCCTTTGGAAAGAAATGTTCATGTGTTTTTTATGTTTGTGTATTTGGTCCTTTCATGAATTGTTCTTGCTGGTCCTGTATGTTAGAAAGTTGTATTTGACAGCAGATATCCAATACTGGTGATCTACTGTCAAAAGGAGGGTAAGGATTTTAAACCTGACAAATTAAGAAGGCCCGAATGGCCCGAATATTGGGTTTTGGGACATGGTATTGTGCGTCACCACTCATTTACATATGTTATTGTTTTGTCTATGCTTTTTGTGCTTGATGCTTGATATACAGCAAGTATATCTGATGGCTTGACATGTGCGTTATGCATGTTTTTGTTTTATGTTGCTGCTTTTTGATACTATTACAAGTTTACCTGTGTTGTGAAGGGATATACATGATGATGTGCATCGCTACACTACAGTTTGGTTGATTTGCTAAATTTCACAAATATGATATTTTCATTTTTGTGAACACGACACAGACAACACTTCACCAGTGTATGTCAAATTTGGCTATAAATAGTCTTCAAGAAAAATAAAAGAGATATACAGGATCAAAATGTGTCACTTGCTCCCTCTTCCCTTAAAGGAACAGGAAGCCCTAAATGTAGGTATCCTGATTGGACGTAAGGATAAAATTATAGATCTGTGACTCTCGTACATGGTGACCTAATTTCTATATTACATTACTCAGTTTTGTTCTGCTTCCTAAGTAGTGTATGGCTTTGTACCATAAAGGAAACCAGGTTTCATTTTTTTCCCTGAAGAAGGAACTGGAACATTAGCTGAGGTTACCGTATATGGTGTAGCGGCCAGCAGTAGAGTTAACATTTTAAACTATTGTAATTTTTTGTGTATCACTCACACTCTTGGTATTGTGTCACATGCTTGACTATCACCCAAGTATTTTCTTGGAATGGAATGGAATGGAATATGTTTTTGTAAAGCGCGATAGCTTCCCGCAGGCGTCCCAGCGCTATAACTGAATACGGTGGGGGTGAGGCAGGTCAGGGATTATTTCCTGAAGAGAAAGGTTTTTAATTTTTTACGGAATAGCAGGATGTTTGGTTCTGAGCGGATGGAAAGTGGAAGGGAGTTCCAGAGCCTTGCTGCGTTGGTAGAGAACATTCTCCCTCAGCTTCTTTCTCTTTTGTATCTGGGGATGATGACCTGGAAGGCGAGGGAAGATCTCAGCTGCCTGTTGGGGTTGTAGGGAGTGATCAGGCTGTGATTAAGGACTGCTCCTTTCCTCCAGTAGGAGGAAAGTAGTTGTTCTTCCTATACATTTTTCTTTTGTCACTACTCCCCTGACCAATGTTGCATCATGCCCAGTTATTGGGGATTTTAGCTGTGATCTAGTCCCATTTCTCTTTTCCATATTTCTTTCAGTAGTCAGCTTTTTATTATTATTGATGTATTGTTCAGGTTCACAATTCTAGATTGCAGTAATATACCAGAGACCCCCATATTATGTATATTTCCCTTTTGTATGACCAGACTGTTTTTTTAAGAATTTTCTTTAGGCCTACTTTGATGTTTCCCAGTCTAACTGTCAGGGTAGTGATGGGCTGGTTAGCCGACTCAATATTATAGTAAGATAAGTTTTCCACCTCAATAGGAGACACCTTACGTTTCTTTTGGAATATGACAAATTCAATGCCTATTCTAAATTGGTTTTTAGTTCCTTTTTTTCTGCTGCTTTAATTTTTGGTGGATTAGATGTGTTCCAAATCATGGAACATTTTGATCATTAGCTTTTGCATTGTATAGTCCACCTGATGCACAATTATTAAAGTGAGGTATCTACATGTCCCTGATAATATGTATTATGCAATTTCTCTTTTGAGGTGTTGTAGATAACGAATTAGGGAACACCTACATGTAATCAGAGAGAGAAAAATGTTTTTACCCCATTAGACGATGCCACTATGTGTAAGGACATCCATTTAGATAGAATTCTCATGTCGCTATCTACCCTTAGATGATGAAGGATATGCTCTCACATGAAAGCCCAATTGAAAAGCATAGAGGCACTGTTTTGCCTATTGCCTTTTTATTTGTATTGCTTTTTTGAAAAGGACAGTGTATTCTAGACCAAAATGTTCCCATGGCGTGTGGCCATTCCTTTGAAGATCACAGGCCACCTGTTTGCAGTCCCCTTTTTATACAATGAACTGTTTCAAGAATCGCACTTGCTCCATCAGACGGCATTGGATATCACAGAACCAGAATTTCAGTGCAAAAGAGCACCTGTCATGTACTGGTAGTGTGCAGTCCCTTGAGCCCCTTAATTTCAGTGCAAAAGAGCGCCTGTCATGTACTGGTAACCTCTGACAGTGTGCAGTCCCTTGAGCCCCTTGGCCTGAGTTTTGGCCACACCCCCCTTTTTCCTTTGCTCCAATGGAAGTGCAGTGCACCGGTGAATCCAAGATTGGCAAAAGGCACTATATTCTGGTGCCCATGAAAGAGCAGCCTGAGCGTCCTCTGACACTGAATGATGAGTGTTGCAGCCTGAGAAAGGCCCCGGGTCTGCACGAGATGACCTGTGCCCTTGATCAATGGAGAGCACACTACCTGTAGTGCCTGCCGCAAAGGAGAGATACTGGTGCACTGCCTTGAGACATTGAGACTTTTGAATGAGCTATGAGTGTTTGCCAGGAGGACACTCCAACGGATCATGAAAGGCTTGAATGAAGAGGCCTATGCGGAAGAAAACAACAAAAGAAGATTTGATGGACAATAGAAGCCTGCCAGAGAGGCTTTTTGAACGGACTCTGGGCATAGTTGGTTTCACAAGAGGTTTCCGTGTGATTGTATAGACTAGGTGTTAGGAGACTGATTGTTTTGCTGGCATTGTTTCAAAGTACTATTCTGTTTAGTAAAAGCAGAATAAAGTCCATTTTCTGTGGAAGAGTACCCCCTTTTCACCTCAGAGCATTGATGAGGGTCACCACTGTTTCACCTGAACATACAAAAATTACTGAAATGCATAGGAGCCCTAAAAATGTTACTAGATAATTTTAGGATTTGTTTTTTTTTTTTGCTTAGGGTTGTGAAAATTTATTATTTCATTTGTAATAGTGGTCACTACTTTCTCCTGTTGTCTACATGTTTTTAATAACATGTTTTCTAGTGTCTTTTTAAATATGACGTTTTCATTTATGGGTGGGATTGTTTTTTTCTACTCAATTGACTTCTGCACCCACTTCCCAACCTATGTCTTTTCCTACTACTGCTTCTTTGCACTCTTTTCACCCTTTTCCTGAACATGAGCAGGTTAGAGGATCAGAATTTGTAAGCAATTATTTTGTACAGCTTCTGCATCAGCACCAGTTAGTAGTGAACATCACTAATTGTTGGGTGTGTGATCTTATGCCACCTACTACAGATGGAGGTATTCCCTATTTTGTCCTGCCATATGTGGCCTTTGTGCTACTACATGTGTAAGGAGACGTGTCCCGAGAGAGTTGCTAAGTAATAGGATTATGCTCCAGCAACATCTTGATGATCTGATGAATATAGACCTGGATTCAGATTGACATGAGTTTAGGTTATTGCCTATGTAAGGGCAAAAGGAGGGACTGAGGTTCCGTGAATTCTGAACCTGGGTCATAAAGGTCGTGGTTCTGTTACGAATTTGGTAACAGCGAACCGTAAACAGTGAGTTCAGCAAGTATGAGTGTTTTCATCATGTTACACTGATGGATTCACTGTGTATTTGAAGATTTCGTTCTGAACCATGGGTTCCATTTTGTGCATAGCAGCCATTTTGTGGTTGCCCTCACATAGGCTTATGACTGTGGCTGAACAAGTCTCTGGGACACATGCACCTTAGCTTGAGTTTGTGCTGACTTCTGTTTGACCTGAACGAACTGACTCCCTTGCCTGAGGCTGACCTCATTGAGCCAGTTCCTTGTTAGGCAGCTGGTCAGATAGAGATCAAAGAGCAGGACATTGCTGAGTTTATGGTACATGCACACACCCCTCTATCTTACTTCTCATCTGTTTCTGTTCCTTCTTTTTATGACCTGTTTACGATATGGGTTTGTCCAGAGTGTGTAAGAAGGTATGTTGGGTTTTTTGCATGCTTGCATAAGCTAGGACTGCCCCTTACTTTTGTGCTGAGTCATGTAACCCTAAAACATATAAAAGGCCTCTGTCCTCTGTATTCCTCAGACTGTCTCATTCAATTGCTAAGGCAGCTGGGTGACGTAGCCTCACTTAATTAAGTTTAATAAAGATGTCTTTTTCATATTTCAGCTTCTGTGCCAAGTTCTTTATTGATATTAGTAAGACCCCTGAGAATGAAGATTTTCCATTTCCTCAGTGCGCATCCTCCAAGCACTACCATGTCATTGCTACAGGGCATCCGTAGTATGTGCATCCTTCAAGCAGTACTATGTCAGTGCTACAGATCATCTGCAGTGTGTGCATCCTCCAAGCAGTACTATGTCAGTGCTATAGAACATTTGCAGTGTGCACATCCTCCAAGCAGTACTATGTCAGTGCTACAGGGCATCCGCAGTGTGCGCATCCTCCAAGCAGTACTATGTCAGTGCTATAGGACATCCACAGTGTTCGCATACTCCAAGCAGTACTATGTTAGTGCTATAGGACATCCAGAGTGTACGCATCCTCCAAGCAGTAGTATGTCAGTGCTATAGGACACCCACAGTGTGCGCATCCTTAAGGCAGTACCGTGTCAGTGCTATATGACATCCACAATGTGCGCATCCTTCAGGCAGTACTCTGTCAGTGCTATAGGACATCCACAGTGTGTGCATACTCCAAGCAGTACTATGTTAGTGCTATAGGACATCCAGAGTGTGCTCATCCTCCAAGGAGTACTATGTCAGTGCTATAGGACACCCACAGTGTGTGCATCCTTCAGGCAGTACTATGTCAGTGCTACAGGGCATCTGTAGTATGTGCATCCTTCAAGCAGTACTATGTCAGGGCTACAGGTCATCTGCAGTGTGTGCATCCTCCAAGCAGTACTATGTCAGTGCTATAGAACATCCACAGTGTTCGCATCCTCCAAGCAGTACTATGTCAGTGCTATAGGACACCCACAGTGTGCGCATCCTCCAAGCAGTACTATGTTAGTGCTATAGGACATCCGCAGTGTGCGCATCCTCCAAGCAGTGCTATGTCAGTGCTATAGGACATCTGCAGTGTGCGCATCCTCCGAGCAGTACTATGTCAGTGCTATAGGACATCTGCAGTGTGCGCATCCTCCAAGCAGTACTATGTCAGTGCTACAGGTCATCTGCAGTGTGTGCATCCTCTGAGCAGTACTATGTCAGTGCTACAGGGCATCCGCAGTGTGCGCATCCTCCAAGCAGTACTACATCTGGGCTATAGGACATCCGCAGTGTGCGCATCTTCTGAGCAGTACTATGTCAGTGCTATAGGACATCCACAGTGTGCGCATTCTTCAAGTGGTACTATGTCAGTGCTATAGGACATCTGCAGTGAGCACATCCTCCGAGCAGTACCATGTCAGTGCTACAGGTCATCTGCAGTGTGTGCATCCTCCAAGCAGTACTATGTCAGTGCTATAGAACATTCACAGTGTGCGCATCCTCCAAGCAGTACTATGTCAGTGCTATAGGACACCCACAATGTGCGCATCCTCCAAGCGGTACTATGTCAGTGCTATAGGACATCTGCAGTGAGCACATCCTCAGAGCAGTACTATGTACTTGTATTTTGTATTTGTTAAGCGCAACAGTCATCCTGAGGGATATCACGGTGCTGGAAAGAAGTATTCTGATATAGCAGTAACCAGGGGCCCACGGACTAGGATAGGGACCCAAGTGCAGGGGGCTGGTAACGTTGTTTATAGCCTGGGGAACAGTGTAGCTTTCAGCTTCTTTCTGAAAGACATATAGTCGTCTGTAAGGCGAAGGTCTATGGGGAGTTCGGTCCAGTGGGCGGCTGCCAAGTGCGAGAAGGACTGGCCTCCTGCTCTGGTTTTCTTGATACGTTTAGTTTTGGCCAGAGCGAGGTTGCAAGACCTTAATTGTCGTGCGCAAGTGTAAAAATCAATTTTGTCTTGCAAACTTTAGGGGCCAAGCTTCTGTAATGCTTTATGTGCAAGCCTTGGCTCTCTGACGCACGGGCAGCCAATGAAGCACCTTCAGGCATTCTGATGTCGAGCTATACTTGTTTTTATTACAGACAAGTTTGGCCGCTGCATTCTGAATCACCTGCAGTCGAAAGAACAGGTAGTCTGGCATGCCCACATAAAGCACGTTCCTGTAACTCAGCCTGCTGGTAGCTAATGCCTGAGTGATGGTCCTATGACAGTTCAAGGGGATCCACAGAAAAGTCTTCATAAGAGCTTTAGCACAGCAACACTTTTCCCCCAGAGGGATTTGACTTGGTCCTGCAGGGTGAGTCCGTTGTCTATGAGAATGCCCAGATTTTTTAGGACCCGTTTTGGTTCTGGGGCATCGCCGAGTGTCCCAAGCCACCAGGTATTGTTCCAAATTAGGTGAGCTCCTCCAAAGAGCATTATCTCCCTCTTCTCAGCATTCAACTTCAGTGTTTTGTCATCCAAACTTCTGTTTCTGACAGACACCTAATGAAATGATTTCCAGTGAAGAATGGTGTATTGTCGCGTAGGAGCAGATGCTGAAACCCCATTTCCTGGCCATCTTGGCCAGAGATGAAACATGGCATTAAACAGAGTGGGACTCAGAGAAGCTCCCTGCAGGACGCCATAGTTACTGTTTTTAGAGATAGAGCAAAAAAGGCCCATTTGGACTCTCTGTATTCTGTACGTAAAAAAATTAAACCATTGGAAGGCTGTTGAGGTAAGGCCTTTTTCATGCAGGGTAAATAGTAGAAATTCATGGGATACAGTATCGAAGGGCGTTGATAGGTCTAAAAGGATCAAGGCGGCCGCTTTGCCTTGGTCCACCAAGGATTTAATATTGTCCAAAACTGCAAGACGTGTGGCATCCGTACTATTTGAAGCTCGGAAACCAGTCTGAGATGGGTCCAGGAGTTTGTTCGTTTCAAGCAGGGCTTTAAGTGGGGGGTGCTGTGGGGGACTGAGCCCCTCCAGTTTTTTGGGGGGGCCTCGAAAGGGGGCTCTATTTTCGGGCCTCAATGGTCAAAGCAAGGGTGAGCAGACATCCCGGTTTTTGTTTGGTGTTACTAGTGTAGGTAACATGTCTTTACAGGGAAATACTGCCAATTTCGTTTTTCACTATCGAAAGGCTATCTTGCCCATAGGATAACATGGGGAATGCTGTGTGACACAGCTGGGGCGTAAGGTCATGAGTCCTGCTCGGCCTCAAACGTGATCTGCCCCAGGATCGAGTCCCTCACGCTCTCTGGTTGCGGATTAACGCACCGCTGAGGAACTTTGTTAAGCCTGCTTTGCCCCCGAGCGCTGACTGCCACCCCTCGAGCTGTGTTGTGTGCCCGAGGCCGGGTTCGCCGCTCTGGGAAGGAGCCTTGAAAACACCCTGCCAGTATTCACTACCACCGGCCCGGGATCATCATTTCCAAGCTGCGCTAGGATTGGTCACAGCAACGAGGATTTCCCCCAGCAACGTGGAGGTTCGTCAGGCGGAGCTACGTTGAGTCTGGAGAGGCACGAGGCATCCCCTAGCAACTGGGGTTCCCTCGCGCTCATCAGCAGCTTCACCAGAGATCAGCGGGGACCGCAGGGCCCCCTTCACATCCTAAGGTAACCGGTAACCGGAGTTTGCACAGGGGGAGGGAGATTATGATCACAAACGCTACCCGCGGGCCTACCTTCTCTTTACAGGTCACCCTGTTGCTACTTACGCGTCAGTGGTGTAACGAAACTTGAGGGGGCCCCCCTGCAAAGTACCTGGAGGGGGCCCCTCTGACCACACTCAGGAGCTTGGGGAGCCCCGCATCGTGGGGGCTGCGGGGGTCCTTTGTTACACCACTGGGGGGGATTCATATTCAAGACTTCTGGACTTTAGCCCAATAGCTGCCTTCGCTTTCCAGTTTATAATTCAGTTTACTTCTGGTTGGCAGCCCTCGCAGTTGCTCATTGTTGCCCTCTCTATTTCTTGGGTCACCGTTAGCACCTCTCCTGCCATGCCCCTTTGTAGTGCTACTTCTTGCCTACTTTGTTTGGTGGGTCTTACAAGTGTGTTTGCAGCAGTGCGCCGAGTCCTTCAGTCACTGTTGTAACACTCCCTGCTGAAACCAGTACGGCTTGTTTCATAAGGAATCTATTCCTTGTTATATGCCCAGTATTATCTGTACAGCACATGCCCTCAGTCCTACAGCCAGTCAGCTTTCCTCCCCTTCTAACACCAAGACAGGGGATGCTGTCTCTTGAAACAGAGCTGTGCAAAGGAGGTGGGCTCCAGTTCGCCATTGCTCTTCTGCTCCCGTTCTCTAAAGACAGAGGGATTCTCTTTCTCACCTGATTTCTGTGCCTATTGGCACTTTCCATCCTATGCACCTGTTGGCACTTTCCATCCTGTGTATTAGTGCAGAGATTGAGGGATGGCACGGGCTTTCAGTGGATTCCTGAGTCCGAAACTTGACAGCAATTCATGTTAGAATTATTCCCATCACCTTGTTGGTTGTTGTGGCTGACTTCCTAAATGCGGCGGCTACGCCCAGTTGTGGGTGCCCCGCTCAATCAATTGTCATAGGAACCAAGCTATACCTCTCTGATGAGACCTAAGTACGTTTTGCTGACCCCCTCTCTAGTTACTCATTAGTTGCCCCAACTAATCGATTGTAGTGTAATAAGGTGTTTTACAGTTGTGATATATGGGAAAACGCTACTTTGGGTGATTCTGTGACTGGATGCGACTTCATGATTTTCTTAAGCACACAATGCTAGTTATCTTGATTTAGACCACGCCCCTACTCGGATAGGCCACACCCCTTTCATAAATTTGCCCCGCCCCTTTTAGAGCAACCTCCGGTTTTTTCCCCACTTAAAGCCCTGGTTTCAAGTAAATTAACAGCTGTTTGTTGATCAGTCTCTCTAAACTTTGGATGGGTAGGGAAGTTGGGAGATTGGTCGGTAGTTTGCAGGGTTGTAGGCCTCCATATCAGTGCTATAGGACACCCACAGTGTGCGCATCATCCGTGCAGTACTGTCAGTGATGTAGGACACCACTGTATTTGCATACCCCGAGCAGTGCTGTGTTTGTGCTGTAGGACAACCCCAGTGTGCGCATCCCCCCATATTTCTCCACACATGGTTTTAGGATCACATATTCTCTGCCTGGCAGCTGCTTCCCATCTACACAATAAAAAAAACTCAACACTTTGTAATATTTTTTTATTAAATATAAATATTCGGACAATACATTTACAGCTTTATTTAAAAAAAATCTTCCCTTTGATATATAAAATACAACTTTACAGCCAGGAAAATAGTGACAGAAAAAACACAAAATAATAGTTTATTTTCCAGCTGCTAGTTCGCTTACATGAACTGCAGGTACTTGAGAAAGGGGGGCAGGGAACTGGGGATGGGGCGGGGGATGGTGGTTGATAGAGAGATTTGATCCATCAAGTTAAGGCATGTGGGTGTGAGTGAACACACCAGGCTTTTTCAAAATTTTCTTTTAGCTCCCTCGCGCCTCACTCACCACTCATATTAAATATTATTTGGAGCGAGTCCCATTATTCGGAAAGCAGTGTCATTTTAGGCTGGCCTCAGCAGCACCATGGATTAATTAATATTAAATCACATTTTTTGGGGAAACATCTTTTTCTTGACAAAAATCTAATATTTTTGCCCCAATCACTCACTTTTCAGACCTGTGGTCCTGTGACCTTGAGCTGCGTGAACTCATGATTCTACGCCCAGGTATTCCAAAAAACAATTTATAGGAATGTTATTAAAAGTACAAATTTGGAAGGTGGCTGTAAATTTAATAAAGTGCAATAGGAAAGAATCAGTGTCTGAGACCACACGTGCGCCAGCCCCCAGGGTCAAGGCACAAGCAGGGGCTGTCAGTAGGAAAATTGCCACCAAGTAACACCCACTTTTAATCTTTAGATGTTACCAGCAAAAGCTCAAAATACAATTTAAAGAAGAATCTAACTTATACTGCCAAGATCAGCCATCTCTATGGATGGTTTTCTACTTATAAAAGAAGGCAGGGGTGTGCTCCAATCACCCACCGCCTACAGTCCCACACAGGAAACACTTCCACACAGGAAACATCCCCACGCAGGAAACACCCCCACACAGGTTTGCCTCACAAATCTTGGTCAGGATTCCAGGGTGCAATATTTTATTGTACTCCAGGGGTGGGGGAAAGAGGGAAGGACTTTAGGGGTGCGCGGTGCTGGGTTTGTCAGGGTGTTTTTGTTATTCTTACACAGCCAATCACATACAGCCTTGGGGAAGTGAAGAGATTAATGATCCACAGCTAAAGCTCCCAGAATGTGTAGCCAACGTGCTGTCGACTACAATGTAGGAATATCTGAAGGAGTTGCACGTGACACAGGAGGCTGTATCACGTGACAACACGTGCATATTCACAATGAAGACATTGCTGATTTTGCTGCATTGGGTATTACCTCCACTCCACAGGAGCAGGCCCAGAAATTGCAAACATAATCTAGCAGTAGATGCATGTAGTGGTGGTGCAGGAACCCTACACCAGGAAGCTGCAGGAATATTTACAATTTTGAAAACAAGGCGAAACCTGTTGTGCTTTGAGGAGAGATCTCCCCTTCACCTTCGGTCAATACATAGTACACTCCAGCTTTTTCAGACTGCACACTTTCATGCTCCTAAGAGCACCCTGGGGCAGCGGGTTTCAACATTTCAAATGCATTATGGGGAACGTAGTCCCTAGCTCCCCCATAGCACTCAACAAAGACCAAAAAGGTCGTGAAGCTGTCAACCTCTAAATATAAGGAAAAACAGGCCTAATGGAGGTAAGGAATGGAGGAGACATGGTAGTTATAGCTTCTTCCAGAAAGAGAGAGAGCAATAAATATTATACATGCTGCAGTCAGAGACACAATCAAATAATCTCTGGTTTTTAGGAAGCAACATTCCCTGGCAAAGCTCTTAACACAATGATTATTTGATGACCAAAGCTAGGCTCAAATGTTGAACAGCATTGTCATCTAGCGGTCAAACAGGCTCATTGCAGGCAAAATGCAGTACACAAATACACAATGTATTTTACACGCCTATGCATAGACAGACTTGTTAATCAAATCTATATAAAGACAAAAATAGACAAAAACACATGCACCCGTAAGAAGTGTAATACCACACCTATTCTCAAAGACACATGAGGGCAGGTGCTTCAAAGCTTTAGAGATGCATAAAGCTGAGTTTCTCGGCACTCTCTTGAAAGATATTTATGTGGGTACCCAATTCCAAGAGACATTTTGAAGAAAAAAAAGGGGGTTGGGAAGGAGAAGGGGCATCGCAGTGCTGGTGGTCGAGAGAAACGCCCAATACGACTAATTGGAGGTTTCTCTGCCTTTGGTGTTGTTTTGGTTCTCCCTACAGGTGGGAGGCGGACACAACCGTGTTGGTGACACAGATGTCATAGGATGAGAAGGGATAACATGAGGATGCAGGTTCCAGCATCAGGTCCAGACACATCCACACCACCTCTGACATTTACAGTCCTTCCTTCCCAAATCTGTCTGCGGGAACCTTCCGTGGCCAACATTCCAGACTCACACTTGCGAGTGTGGGGTACAGAGGCCTGGGGAGAAGGGTGTTGGAAGCACAGGGTAAGGCACAGGGAGAAAAGTCTGGAGCTGGCGGCCAGGTGGGGGCTGTAGTGGCTGCCAGTGAAAGGCGGAAGACAACCTACCAAGGCCCTCACCTTCCCCTCCATCTTCTATGTAGATACAACACTGACAGCCGGATCAACTTTGCCATCTAGAGGCGTGATGAGGGTACATCTGTGCAATTACAGTCTTGGCAATATGGAATCCAATGTACCATGAGGCCACATCCAGTAAAAGTCCACACAGGAACAAAGATCGTCAAATGACCATGATCAAGACGGAGAACAACAGAAAAGTCCTCCCAGTTACCAGCCTGCAGCGGTCGCCCAGTCCAGCCGCCATCTTGAAGGGCAGATCTCATTGGTCTGTCCAGATGTCTTGCTTCATATTGCAGCCAATAGGAGGAAACCAGCTACAGCTACAGCAGGAAGTGATGTGACAAAGCAGAATCTGGCATTCACTAAGCCAATTTGTTCATCAGAGTCTGTCTACCATGGCCACTGTAGATTCATACATGCGTTTGCATGCGCTGTTGGGCAGGACGGCCATAGTCGCATTGCTGGGAGAGGGAGGTGTAGGAGAAGTGTGACGACATTGATGTCTTGCTGGGCTGTTCCACTTGCTCAAAACTATTCCCCTTCTCATACGTGACAGGCTTGACGTAGCTGGAGAAGGCCCGGGTGTATGGGGCAGTGAGGTAGGATGCGCCCCCATAGACAGAATCCTGTGGGTAGAGGCGCTCGTGCGGGTCGTAGTTGGCGCGAGAGGCCACTGTGCCCAGAGTGTAGTGGTGGCGGTATTCATACAGCTTGGGCTGGTTGTTGGGCGGTGGGTGTAAGGTGCTGTGATTGATGGCTGGGGGCCCATAGATGGCACGCGGGGGGACACCATAGTCTGAAAAGCCGCTGGTGAGGTGGGAATCCTCGTGAGCTCGCACCTTGTAGTATCCATTGGTGGGATCCTGGAAAGAGAAAAACACAAGAGTTTTGAGTGAAAATGTGAACTTTGATTTACTCAGGAGTTGACTATGGGAGCATGGTGTCTGCCGCTACTACTAGCGTAGGGTATCTATTTTAGGAGTTTAGAAGAATGCATAAAAATCACCACAGGACGTTACAGTGAAGACATTTCAGTGCTACTACGTGAAGCACTTTTTTTATCTGCGCACTCTTTCTCACAATACACCAGTCTTGCTGCTGTTCAAGGGAGCCCCCTAGAGTTATGGCCGGTACTACATTAAGGCCTCTGAAGGGAGCCACCGTGCAGTGTCGGTGCAGAGGCCACAAGAGGGCAGCAGACTGCAACAACAGCTTTGAACACCTAAATGGAAAATTGAATTTGGCCTTGGACTAGCGTGCGTGCCCAGGGCTGCAGGGCGAAATAAGAAATGCGGGTCCTCATTTATGAGAAATGACGCATCGCTGCGTGAAAGCAGCGATGCGTCACTTCTCAGTGCGCACGCCTTGAGACATACCTGATGCGTCATATTTAATGTATGATGCTTCATGTCGCAAGAAGTTACAGATATGTCACTGTAAGCACAAAAGTGACGCATTACTGGAGTGTCACAAAAGTGATGCAACTCCAGCAATGCGTCCTTTCACATGGGGTAAGCCCAATGGGAAAGGGCCTGTGTCAGTCTTACGCCTGCTGTGAGACAGGCGCAAGATTTTGTCGCCACGGCGTCCTAGAAGTGATGCAGTGAAATCTCATAGATTTCACTGTGTCACTTCTACGAAGGTTTTTGTGGGGGAACGCCCCCCCTGCATACATTATACCTGATGCAGGTATAATGTAGCGCAGTGGTTTACAAAGTGACGCATCTGCTTAGATGCGTCACTTTGTAAATAGTGCGCAACAGGAGGCATGTTTTACGCCGCCGATGCGTCACAAAAAGTGACGCATCGGAAGCTTAAAACTGACGCACAGCCTCATAAATGAGGCCCGTGGGCTATGGGGTGAAACACTGTTTGCTTCTGCTTGCCGAACAGTGGAGTGGGACAGGGAGTTTCGGCCTGTGGGAAGGACACTACTACAATTAGCCAGAGGTCCTTCCAGGGCAGCCTGCAGCAGACAGAAGTTGCAGCTTTCTGAGGAGAGGAGCAACGGAGGCGAACGAGTTCAAGGAGTGGTGGTGAGGGCATGACGGGTGGAGAGCTGGAGATGGGGAAAGTGTGAGAAACAAGCAGAAGATGGCGAGGCGGTGAGCAAAACTCGGATGGAAGTGCGTGGGGAGAAGAGGGTTCAAGAAAGGAGCATGGTGCAGGGTTTAATAGAGGCAAGTAGATGTCAGAAAGTAGAAGAGGGTTGAAACAGTGAGTCTCCCTTGTCACAGGCACTACAGTGCATGACAACAATGCTGTCCTGGGTGCTTTACCATTGCCATTCCGTGTTTATTTTAGGAGCTGCTACTATCACCGACTGCCAATTAGGTAGGTCTATTGCTACTACCAATGCCAGCAGGGGACATGACACTAGTGCAACAGTGCCACCTAGTGGGCAGACACAGAAAGCCACTGGCTGAAGAACGGAGGGAGCAGTGCAGACTAGCTTATTATCACAGGAGTCACTAAAACCTTTCTTTGTTACAGGTAGGAAAAGCAATAAATCATAACTGAAGAGAGAGAGCATGAAACAAGCAGAGGAGAGGGATAACATGAAATGAGGAAGGATGGAAATAAATAAAGACAGGAGTCGGCGGGAGAGTGAGAGAATGAGAAACAAGGAGAAGCGAAAGAAGAGGAAAAGAGGAAGAAGGAACAGAAGAGGACCCTGAGAAGAAGACAGAAGAGGTAACGGGGGAATGACAAAGAAAGAGAAATAAAACGACATGAGTAAAAGTGTGTCAACATGACGGAGGCAGTGAGCAAGCAATGGGCGAAGGGAACAGAAAGACTCCAGGGAGCATTTAGCATAGATGGTATGCAACCTTTACAACGCAACTTTTACCACGCAGTGCTGTTACAACGCATGTATTACAACGAAAACCATTACAAATCATTACACTGGGGGGCGCTCTAGGATAAGGAATAGTTTTAATTTACTATCCAACCCCTTCCCTAGTGTCCACGGGGACTGGAGTTGGAATAGTAAATTAAACTATTCACTATCCAGCACCCCCAAGTGTAATGCATTGTAAAGGTTTTCATTGTAATACTTGCGTTGTAACAGCATGCGTGGTAAAAGCATGCGTTGTAACGTCATACATCCGCATAGATCAGCTAATGCTTGTCTGATATTAGCTGCACTAGAGTGTTTGGCAACAGGACAGCAGACCCTAGCTGCAGCTTTCCAATGTGATCCACAAACAGATGTGGGGTTCGCTAGGTCCTCGAGTCTTACCTTCAGGTCCTGACTGCCATCGTCTTCCTCCAGGATCTCGCTGTGTTCAGTGCGGGACGTGGCTGGTGATTCACTGTCCGTGGCCTGCAGGACAGAGAACATGGTCAGAGCCTGCGAAGAGGCAGTCCCACCTCACAACCTGCCCACTCCTCAGGGCACCCCAATCCCCACTCCCTTGAGCATTCACGCCAGGCACAGAGACAGGGCAGGACCCAAAACAGAGTCCTGCCTCACTTCCTGTCCTCCTCCTCCTCAGAGTACGCTTCATCCAAGCTTCTCTCTCATCCCCACCAGTAGTCTAAAGCATTTATCAGGCTTCATTCCTTTTTTAATTCATTGTTATATGACATGTCTCCATGGGATGTCGCCAGACTGGGCACCAAAAGTATCCCTGGGGAAAATGTTCAAACCAGCCCACTCCTTTCCCCCACTGAAATGAAATGAAATGAAAAGGGGTTTTGTAGAGCGCGGCTGCTGCCCTCATGCGTCCAAGCGCTGGGGAAGAAGAAGAAGTGCCTCATCACTATCTCTTTTTTTGTCTTTTCGCTGTCTCTTCCCTCTGTCTCTACTAAATCCAATGCTGTGCCAGAGCCAATTTATCTGGGAAAGCTGGAGTAAGTATCAGAGGGGGCAGCAGCAAACCCCTGCCTTCAAAAACCAGCCTCGAAAGGCTGCAGTCCACAGAGAAAATGACCGGTGGAATAGATAAGCAGCCCGGCACTGGAGACTGCTGTACAATCTGACCCCAATACTGCACGCAGACCTGCACCACACACATGCTGCTAACTTATGCTGCCCTAGTGCTGTTAGGACTGAACATCGAAAACACAAATAGCGTGGGACAGAAAGTTGTGTCAAACATATTGAGGACAAGAATATAGAGAAGGGCATTTTCTATGGGTAAGTACATTTTTTTTCTAAATATAACTACATTTATGTACCTTGAAATATATGTATATTTTCAAGGTATGTAGAGATAAAGTTACAAATAGTAAAATTCATACTTATCTTTGCACTTATCTTCTCGATATTCTCATCCTCAATACTTTTGACACTGTATTGTGTCCAGACAATATTTGTGTTTCCGATATTCTGTCACTGATCTGCCCTAGTAGGCTCAATTGGAGAGACTGCATGTACAACACACCCAGATCACTGCCTGCACACGCCACCCGTGGCCACTGGCAGATTGAAGGCACAGTGCAAAGAGGCCAAGACATTTACCAACAATTGCATAATCACGACACGGGGGACACTTTGCACAAAGACTTTACTTGCTTTGTTGTGTGACAAACGAATATGTCACTAGCAACTCAGGGGCCCCAAAACTTTTCTCTACAAGTAACGGTTATGCAGAAGACCTATGCCTGTTGCTGACCCTCCCTGGAAGCAGATCTCACGTACCAAGGTGTCCTTCATCTCATCATCCGTGTCGCTGGGTCGGCACGGGCTTTCGTCACTCGTTGTGATCTGCACATGAATATCTGTCTTCGAGATCTTGGTCGCTCGTGTTGCTGTGGATACAAAACAGGGGATCAGTAACATCCATGAGTTCGTGCCACAGCCACAGGACAAGACATGGGTTGTGACAGCGTGATGCCTCATGTGCCAGGTAGACAAAAGGTGAGGTGCATTCGTGTGTGGATATGTGTTGTGTGTGTGGGGTCCACTGACCATCGAGTGGCTTATGCTGAGGGGAAACAGTGGTGTACCTGGGTTGACTGAATGGGCAGAGAGCTTTGGTAAAGTGTCTCTTATAAGTGGTTGACTGTGGCAAGACTCCATGTCCCTGAAATGTGTGACTGCCCATCCCCATGCCCCTATAGTGCCACTGACGACATGGGTACCTTAGCTGACCATGACCTCTTACCTTTCTTTGGGCGACGGCAACAGAACGAGATGACGATGATGAAGAAGAGGAGCATAGCGACACCGGAGGCGACTGATGCAGCAATGATCATCAGAGGAAGGACATCTGAGGAGAGAGCGACATGTTACTAGAGTCTGCAGGACGAGGGACGATTGAGCAATGAGGCACTCAGGAGAGGGGACAACTGTAACAGAGCCTGCCAGAAACTGCTCAGGAGAGGTAAAACATTGATACAAACTCTGCGGTATGGAAGAGATGGGTGAGACTGTAACAGAGCCTGCCAGAAACAGCTCAGGAGGAGCGAAACATTGATACAAACTCTGAGGTATGGAAGAGATGGGTGAGACTGTAACAGAGCCTGCCAGAAACAGCTCAGGAGGAGTGAAACATTGATACAAACTCTGAGGTATGGAAGAGATGGGTGAGACTGTAACAGAGCCTGCCAGAAACAGCCCAGGAGGAGTGAAACATTGATACAAACTCTGAGGTATGGAAGAGATGGGTGAGACTGTAACAGAGCCTGCCAGAAACAGCTCAGGAGGAGTGAAACATTGATACAAACTCTGAGGTATGGAAGAGATGGGTGAGACTGTAACAGAGCCTGCCAGAAACAGCTCAGGAGGAGTGAAACATTGATACAAACTCTGAGGTATGGAAGAGATGGGTGAGACCGTAACAGAGCCTGCCAGAAACAGCTCAGGAGAGGTGAAACATTGATAAAAACTCTGAGGTATGGAAGAGATGGGTGAGACGGTAACAGAGCCTGCCAGAAACAGCTCAGGAGGAGTGAAACATTGATACAAACTCTGAGGTATGGAAGAGATGGGTGAGACAATAACAGAGCCTGCCAGAAACAGCTCAGGAGGAGCGAAACATTGATACAAACTCTTGAGGTATGGAAGAGATGGGTGAGACGGTAACAGAGCCTGCCAGAAACAGCTCAGGAGAGGTGAAACATTGATACAAACTCTGAGGTATGGAAGAGATGGGTGGGACAGTACTAGAGCCTGCCAGAAACAGCTCAGGAAAGGTGAAACATTGATACAAACTCTGAGGTATGGAAGAGATGGGTGAGACTGTAACAGAGCCTGCCAGAAACAGCTCAGGAGGAGTGAAACATTGATACAAACTCTGAGGTATGGAAGAGATGGGTGAGACGGTAACAGAGCCTGCCAGAAACAGCTCAGGAGGAGTGAAACATTGATACAAACTCTGAGGTATGGAAGAGATGGGTGAGACGGTAACAGAGCCTGCCAGAAACAGCTCAGGAGGAGCGAAACATTGATACAAACTCTTGAGGTATGGAAGAGATGGGTGAGACTGTAACAGAGCCTGCCAGAAACAGCTCAGGAGGAGTGAAACATTGATACAAACTCTGAGGTATGGAAGAGATGGGTGAGACGGTAACAGAGCCTGCCAGAAACAGCTCAGGAGGAGTGAAACATTGATACAAACTCTGAGGTATGGAAGAGATGGGTGAGACGGTAACAGAGCCTGCCAGAAACAGCTCAGGAGGAGTGAAACATTGATACAAACTCTGAGGTATGGAAGAGATGGGTGAGACGGTAACAGAGCCTGCCAGAAACAGCTCAGGAGGAGTGAAACATTGATACAAACTCTGAGGTATGGAAGAGATGGGTGAGACGGTAACAGAGCCTGCCAGAAACAGCTCAGGAGGAGTGAAACATTGATACAAACTCTGAGGTATGGAAGAGATGGGTGAGACGGTAACAGAGCCTGCCAGAAACAGCTCTGGAGGAGTGAAACATTGATACAAACTCTGAGGTATGGAAGAGATGGGTGAGACAGAACTAGAGCCTGCCATGAGAGAGACTGAAGAGTGGGGAAGAAGTAATATGACGTCATGTACAAGAGGGCCTGAGGAGCAAAGTTAGGGTTTTATACCAACCATGAAAAATGGTGAGACAAGACAAAGGCGAAAGAAAGATAATAAAACGTGTCTGGGATATGAGGGAAAAGAGTGAGGGATGCAGGAAAAAGCAAAGCTGAAGAAGTAGGAGACACAAATATAAGTGGGAGACACTACTCAGAGGAACGGAAAGACATTAGAAAAGTGAATGGAGAACTTAAGGAAAGAGGCAAATGATAGTGAGGTAGTCACAAGTCCAGCTCACAGGCTGGACTTGAGCGAGCACTAACCTTGCTTCTTGAGGGTGACGATGGCTGAGTGGGACCCAAACTGGTTCCATGCCGTGCAGTTGTAAGGTATGTGGAAGTCTTCTTCGTGGGTCCCCTCAATCACCAAAGAGGAGCGGACGACCCCTTCGGACATCTCCCTGCTGACTGCGAACCGATCCCGAGAGCCGCTGTCCAGAGAGAAGTCACCCCATGCCCAGACCTGGGAGAGAGAAAACACGAGTGAGGAGAAGGCGTCAGTTTAGCAGCAGTGTGAGCAAATTAATGATTGCGGTGTGAGGAGAAAACATGAGTGAGGCGAAAGCATCAGCGGGGGAGCATAAGTGAGCTTTGAGGAGAAACACGAGTAAGGAGGAAGCATCAGTGGAGGGTGCATAGGTGCGGTGTGAGGAGAAAACACCAGTGAGAAAAAAGCAATAGTGGAGGAGCATGAGTGAACTGTGAGGAGAAGCACGAGTGAGAAGCAAGCTTCAGTGGAGGAGCATGAGTGTGGTGTGAGGAGAAAACATGAGTGAGGAGAAAGCATCAGTTGAGGAGCATGAGTGAGCTGTGAGGAGAAGCATGCATGAGTGTGGTGTGAGAAGAAAACACAAGTGAGGAGAAAGCATCAGTGGAGGAGCATGAGTGAGCTGTGAGGAGAAGCATGCATGAGTGTGGTGTGAGAAGAAAACACAAGTGAGGAGAAAGCATCAGTGGAGGAGCATGAGTGAGCTGTGAGGAGAAGCATGCATGAGTGTGGTGTGAGGAGAAAACACAAGTGAGGAGAAAGCATCAGTGGAGGAGCATGAGTGAGCTGTGAGGAGAAAGCACAAGTGAGGAGAAAGCACCAGTGGACGAGCATGAGTGCGGTGTAAGGAGAAAACACGAGTGAGGAGAAAGCATTAGTGGAGGAGCATGAGTGAGCTGTGAGGAGAAACACGAATCAGGGGAAAGCATCAGTGGAGGAGCATGAGTGCGGTGTGAGGAAAAAACACGAGTGAGAAGAAAGCATCAGTGGAGGAGCATGAGTGTGAGGAGAAACACGAGTGAAGAGAAAGCATCAGTGGAGGAGCATGAGTGTGAGGAGAAACACGAGTGAAGAGAAATAATCAATGGAGGAGCATGAGTGCAGTGTGAGGAGAAAACACAATTGAGGTGAAAGCATCAGTGGAGGAACAGCACAAGCTGTGAGGAGAAGGGACGAGTGAGGATAAGGCATCAGTGGAGGCGCATTGTGTAAGAGAGAGCATTAGTGCAGTGTGAGGAGAAAATACGAGTGAGGCGAAGCATCATTGGAGGAGCATGAGTGTGGTATGAGGAGAAAACACAAGAGAGCAGAAAGCATCAGTGGAGGAGCATGAGTACGGTGTGAGGAGAAAACACGAGTGACAATAAAGAATCAGCGGAGGAGCATGAGTGAGCTATAAGGAGAAAGACGAGTGAGGAGAAAGCATCAGTGGAGGAGCAACGTGAGCTGGAGAAAGGACAAGTGAGGCATTGAGATAAGGCATCAGTGGAGGTGCAGTGTGAAAGAGAGAGCCGGAGTGCAGTGTGAGGAGAAAATACGAGTGAGGCGAAAGCATCAGTGGAGGTGTAGTGTGAGCAAGAGCATAAGTGTGGTGTGAGGAGAGAACACGAGTGCGGTGAATGCATTAGTGGAGGAGCAGTGCGAGCTGTGAGGAGAAAGCACGAGTGGGGAGAAGGCATCAGTGGAGTAGCATGAATGAGTGAGAGCATGAGTGCAGTGTGAGGAGAAATCATGACTGAAGTGAAAGCATCGGTGGAGGAGCAGCATGAGCTGTGAGGATAAAGCACAAGTGAGGAGAAAGCATCAGTGGAGGAGCAGCGTGAGCTGTGAGGATAAAGCACAAGTGAGGAGAAAGCATCAGTGGAGGAGCAGTGTGAGTGAGCGAGCATGAGTGTATGTGAGGTGAAATCATTAGTTAGGGGAAAGCATCAGTGAAGGCATGAGTGAGGTGCAAGGAGAAAGCATTAGTGAGGGAGTAGTGTGAGCGAGAGCATGAGTGTCTATGAGGAGAAAACATGAGTGAGAAGAACGCATTGGTGAAGAAAAATGAGTGAGAGTTGCATGAGCACGGTGTGAGGAGAAAACATTAGTCAAGAGAAAGCATCATTGGAGGATCATGAGTGAGGTGTGAGAAGTGAACGAGTGCGGGTGAGTGGGGAAAGATTATGATTGAGGAAGAGTGTTAGGGAGGAGAGAGGATGAGTGAGGAGAGAGCGTGAGTGAGGGAACAGCATGTGTAAGGAGAGGTGATGATTGGTTAAGCACTGCAGAAGAGGGAGAATGAGTGACTAAAAAGCACAAGAAGAGAGTGTGAGTGAAGGAGCAGTGTGAGTGAGCGCATGAGAGGAGAAAGCAAAGTGACGAGGTAAGAGAATGACAAGGGGCCGTGAGACTGAGGAGCAGGAATGAGGCAACAACTCGAACCACGCGAAAGCGGTGCAGTAGTACAGAGATGGGTATGGTTTGGAGCAAATGTGTAGAGAGGACACAGAGAAGAGAGCCTGACGGATAAAAGGGCTGAGAGGCAGAGTGGGTGAGAGGAGGGCATGAATAATGGATGAGTGGAATTGATGGGCACAAATTGGAGGAAGTGGGATGGAGTATGCCTAGTAAATGATTATGTCAGAGGAGTGGAAGGTGGGAGGGGAGGGAAGAATTGTGAAAATGGAAATGAGTGATGGAAAAGAGAGAGCAAGGGAAGGGAGGGATGGCAATGTGAGGGGAAACAAATAAGAGAGCTGGAGATTAGTCAGAGGACAGAGAATATGAGTGGTGGGAGATAATCTGTGAGGAGGGTGGAAGGGTTCTGACAAGGATCATCAGTTGGACGACTGAGAATGTGAGTGATAGAAGGGTCGAGGGATTCAGACGAGGAGAGAGGAAGTAAGCGGGCGAGTGGAAGACATGGGGCAAGTAAAATGTAAGGGAGGTAGGTGGAGGAGAGAAACCAGGGTTGGTGTCATGGAGGAAACAAAGATGGCTGCCACTTACAATGCGTTCGGGGGCTGGGGTGCTGGCCACGAGGCACTCCATGCGTGCTCTGGACCCCACCGCAGCCTGGTGCACGGAGTCCGCACTGACGATAGGAGGACCTGAGGGAGAAGAGTGAAAGGTGAGCACAAGACGACAACAGGTAAGCTATCCCTCACTGCCAGAGTCTGCATAGGCACCGACAGTGGGCACAGCATCTTCAGAGGCCACCCAGTCACCGAGGTGGCACCCAATCAGAGGTGGCCTTATATGATGACATCTGCAGACCGTGACAACGTGAATAACAAGTTGTAACTACAATAAAGCACAGAAAAAGACAGAGCAAGGCAGCAATTGCCATCATTTCAAACCACAAGATGGAAGTCCATCAAGACCTGGCTCTTCTACTGAACAGCAGAGCCACCCTCAACACCCCACCCAGCGCCTTGAGACCCTCCTGAGTGAGTAGTTGCACTTTATAAGATCACAGATTGATTGAAGCCAACAGCAAGTCAAAACAATCCATAGCTACTAGCCACAGAAGGCTACAACTACAAAACACCCACTCACACACAGACATGAACATGCACATACACATACATGTGCTCGCGCACTTTCTCCCCAAACACTTGAGCCTATCTTGGGTGCCACCTCCTTCTGATTCTTGACTTCTGTACACTCTCACTTCCTCTGTGATAGCTCTCTACCTTCCTCCTGCCTGGTCCAGATACAAGGGCCTGTTACCAATGCTCCTCTCAGTCCAGTACGGTTATGTTGAGTTGCCTCTCTATACCACCCAGTTTGTGAACAGTAAGGTATAGCAGCGCCTTTCAGCAGGGGCGGCTCCTCCATGTGGGCGGAGGAGTGTCGCCCCACTGCTTGCTCCCAATGCGAGAAGCAGAAACATAATATGGTATGAATACCATTTTTTGCTTCTGTTTCTCGCACTGCGAGAAAGCAGAAGGGTTTGGTTGGGGATGGGCAGGTGGGCGGGTTTGCTGGAGTCCAGGGGAGGAGTGGCTAGGCCAATGTTGTGGGCGCTGACTGTTTGGTCGGCCCCAATGCCGACCAAACCAGTCATGCACACTCTCCCGTTTTCTCCATGTAGGCTGCATGCAGCCTGCATGGAGCATACGGCCTCCCCGTAGACTCCTTAGCAGTCAGCGTCCCAGCCAATCACAACGCTGCCATTGCAGTGTTGTTATTGGCTTGAGGGAGGAGAGGGGGCTGCATGCTTCTGCTTCCTGTGAGCAGAGAGAGGAGAAGCGTTGCAGGACCGTAGGCAAAGGTAAGGTTTTTTTTTTTTTTTTATTAAACCCGCCTCCCTGCACGCCCCCCTACCCGTGACCCCCCTACCACCACTCACCCACGTGTCAAGCCAGACGCGACTGCCTTTCATTAATATGGGGTTTGACTTTTCAAGCATTTGCATATTGCTTCACTGGCCGAGGGAAGAGTGGTTTGAGGGAAATCTTTTAATTCACAGTACTCTGCCCATATGTTCTCTCTCCGTAAAATCCTGTCTTCTCTCCCCTTCCTTCCTTTTCACCTCACTCCCACAGCCTTTAAGTCTGCATCAATCCCTCTGAAAGAGCATACCATAAAACCTCATCATGCCCTATCACCTACTATAAGTTTACCTAACATACCATAACACCCCATCATGTTCCATTACTGAACATACATTAACAAATATAGCATGTTACAATGCATGCTTTTACCATGGACGACGGCATTCTTACCACGCGTGGCATTGCATTGCAAGTCGTTTCAAGGACTTGTGCTACATGGCGCGCTGGACTTAGGAATAGTATAAATTATTATTACTACTCCAGTTCGCGCTACAGCATGGAGAGTGTTGGATTTAAAATCCAACACATTCCCTGGTGTTGCACACTAACAAACGCAAGTCGTTCAAACGTCTTGCGATGTAAAGGCATGCGTGGTAACAACCGGGTTGTTATGTACCTGCGTGGTATTGCCAGCGTTGTAAACGCTGTCTCCCTAAATTAACCTAACGTACCATAACACCCCATCATGTCCATCACCGACCGTAAATTCACCTAATATACCATAACACCCCATCATGTTCCATCACCGAACATAAATTAACGTAACATGACATTGAGCCACAACAAAAAAGCCATCTCACGTCAAGCCACAAGAACAAACGTACAACAGGAAAACCATTCATAGAGGTGACCTACGTGGCATCAATGACAGCAAGGGACATTCTGAGCAACTTTTATGTGGAAACACATCCATGAAGCCGCCCAATGTGAAATCACGTGTGTTATTGACATAGGGATCTTATGAAGCGCTGCCGGCATCAAGATATATACAATACTACACTTCTGTTGTTTCCAAACACTCCAAGTGCCACTCTCAGCCTGCAGCTGCCCCAAAGTAACAAGATGTCTCCTCACCATTCACCAGCAGGGGCACCTCCTTCTCTGCCACCCCGATCCGGGGCACAATGGCCTTGCAGACATAGGCGCCGGCATCCTCCTGCGTCACGGCTTTCAGCTGCAGTGTGTTCCCGTTGCTCAGGACCTGCAATGCACAGGATATGGACTCTGTGAGACGTCATACAAGGGAACCCATACAACATATGTGCACACATTATAAGGAGCGATATGTTTGCCAGGCTCAGCATGGGCATCGCAGACCCCGCGCACCTGAGACGGTTAATAGTGCAGGTGACTGTGATGTGGTTACAGTGGGCTACAGACCACAACCGAGGTGCATCGCTGGTGGCACGGAGACCCCGTGCAGGTCTGAAGAACTGGGGTGGGTGGTATAGTCAATCGTCTACAGAGTTAGAGGCGCACTTGCATGGGAACCCTTTATATGTAAGTGGGCGATTATTGCTCTTCACCCAAATGCTGTTATTGCACCTTTTTTTAAATAACTGAATCCAAAATATCCCTTATTCTAAAGCACTGAAGTAAATATGTGGAATTTCCCCTCTTTCTCAAGTAAGGGTTCCCGCAAGTGCTGCGGAATTCTGGGATTGTGCACAAACATCAGCTGAGCAGTGGACTTAAGTTACAGGCTATATGGCTAGCATCACGTGGCTTACGCTTGCCACCCATCATGGTCAACTTACCACGTTGGAGCCTTTCTTGGTCCAGGCCAGAGTCAGTGGTGGGTTTCCAACCCAGTTGCAGGTGAACACAGCATTAGCCCCGATGTCGACTGTCAGGGGTCTGGGATCTGCGATCAGGCGAGGACCAACTAAAAGAAACATAGGAGGCAGGAATATGCATAAGTAAACCTTAAGAGGAACAACGCAGAGTGAATGAAAAGCCTGGGAAGGGGAAAAGACAATCTGCGTCTAGAAAGGCTTGAAGAGAGGAGGCCTCCTTACAATGGATTACCCTAGGCGTAAAGTAATGCTATGTCGTTAAAGAACACTTCCACCAAAGTTCTGTTTTTTAACATACCTACACTTTGCATGCTGGTGCATTCAGGACCATGTTAATGGAAACACTAAACCAAAAGTCACAGCATTCAAAGTGATGCTGGTTAAAAAGCAAAGACTAACTGAAGGTGACACAACACGCAAGCCACTGCAAGGGAGCCAAATGCAAAGCCCACTGTAAGAAAGGAAAGGACGGGGCTATCCTGGAATTGGGTATTAGCACCCCCTGCACCATCCATCCATCTATCTATCTATCTATCTATCTATCTATCTATCTATCTATCTATCTATCTATCTATCTATCTATCTATCTATCTATCTATCTATCTATCTATCTATCTATCTATCTATCTATCTATCTATCTATCTATCTATCTATCTATCTATCTATCTATCTGTCTATCTGTCTGTCTTTTTACAGCCACTGTATATATCTGTAGACATCTTGCATTGGGAGTCTGCCGTTCACTACACTAACAGTTCACACCATCACCAGGGCACAACAGATTCCAGGACACTACATCTGTAAAAAGATGGATGTGTTTCTCTGGTGTACCTTGATTATTTATTAGATATTTACACTTTGTTTTAAATGTGCATTGTTGACCCTCCCTCTCTCATTGCGAGATGATAACACATTATCTGAATTACTGAAAATGTTCTTTTCTAGGGGGGGTTCTTGCTATGGTCAATGAAAGCCCCCGCTATAACATGGGCAGAGTGGGAATGGCATCACCCAAAAGCTGCTATCAGTGTCTTCCTATGCGAAGTATGGGGACTATAAAGCTAAAGAGAGAAGCATGCGGTGGACACGTGTTTCAGTGCACTGTCCGCTAAAGACTACAGAAGGCAGGCAGACCACGAAGCAGGCAGCAAGCTCCAGCGCCCTGGGCACTCACAGGTGATTTGCTGCCCTCTATAAATCCGTGATTGAGTGATTGGCCATCAGCAAGTGTTGGGGGAGGTAGCTGAGAAGTGGACTGTTACTGCATTGTGATGTAGTGTTCTTTAATGAGGTGCATCTTTAACTCTTTCCTGAATCGGAACAGCGTCAGCGCTCGTGTTAGGAGCAGCAGACTACAGGCATGCAGGCTCATGCAGGGTGTGTGGATGGAGAGCGGTGCCGTGGTACTCACAGTGCACGTCCACCAGGGTGCTGACGTTTGTGCTGCCCACGGCGTTGGACACCTCGCATGAGATGGGCTCCGTGAAGAAGGTGTGATCGACTATCACTTCGTAGCTGTCTCCATTCGCTTCAGAGATGGGTACACCTCCCTTCGCCCATCTGTGGTCGAAAGACAAAAGAAGGGAAAGAGGTGAGGGATTATTGAATGACAATGTCCAAGTATAAATAATGCGGCAATATGCTTGAAGTCACAAACTGCATACCATTTAGAATTGGTACCTGAGCTCCTGAATTACTATAACCTGAAAACAAAACTATAAAAAAGGATAAAGAATGTAAAGAGAAGCGTATTGACAAAGTAAAGGATCGGCCCAACAGCCATTGCACTGCAGTGCTCTTATCTGTAGGCAGATGTGCACATGTGATCAGAGAAGATGCAGTCACTCACAGTGCAAGAGAGACAATGGCTGAAGAGGGCTGACCCACTGCCCCATGCAGGATGTTGTGGTTACAGAAGCAAAATTAGAGTGACAATGGGACAAAGGCGCCAATGGATGAAGAGAAGGACCCGAATCCCCTTTAGGTATGTATATAGGAATGTATCTTTTATTGTTTAATAAATGGGCCAGCAAAAAAAATCTGGCTCATGGCCAGACCTAAAAAAGATAAAATGGACTAATATTCCTTTGACGACAATGTCACATAAGCAGTAATTATCCAGAATGGCCATAATCTGGGGATAAACAACAACGTAGATGAGGTGTGAGCTTGAAGGCAAGAAACACGATTTAGAAACTCATAACCCCTTTTCCCTCACACTCTCTGCATATTTCCTACCTGTATCCCGTCACTTCCGGGTTCGATGTCGCCGTGCAGAGAAAGGAAACCTTCGCCCCTTCTAGAACCGTCTGCGGAGACGCTGACAGGGTAACGGTGGGAGGGTCTGGAAGAGGAAACTCGGTGTCAGCTCTTTCCTGAAATCTCAGATGGTCCTAGAAATCTCCCAGACTCCCCCTCTGGACCTTAAAACCACAACAAGGAGGACTGCAAAACCTGTTCCTCGCCCCAAATCCAAATAACAGCATAAAAGTGAGGGGTGGAAAAACTTGAATCAATGTTACCCACTAAAAATTGCTACTGGGACCTAGCATTCTATTCCTTCGTATTTACGCCTGTTTAGCACCACCTCACTGAAATATCTATCCTAAAAATGTGGCCCTGCCTTTTTTGAACAAGCTGGTGAATGTCTGCTCGGTGGGTCTTAGCAATGAAGAACATCTTAGGCCCCTTTAGCAACATTTAAATGAGATCTACATGTGGGCAGACCTGAGCAATTAGTGCGCATTAAAGAGAAATACGAAAAATAGATTGAATAGAAGTGCTTGAGTATGCCTCAAACTTTGAAGACTCATCTGGGTGGCTCTCGTTCTATTGTTATTTGCTTTCCTGTGCAAGATAGGAACCCACCATATGTAAATGACTTTAGGCAAGGCCAAAGAGAAACAGTGTAGCCCAAACTGGTGCGTCACTTCCTGCTCTTACAGGAACAACACATTTCAGCATGTAGCCCAAGTCCCTGTGGAGAAGCAGCCATGGCTACCAGGCTCTTGATGACTGCGCCACACACTCATTGGTCCACCTGCCACCGCTGCAATGCCCCCTCTCTCACTGGTTGAGGAGACCAAATGGCTTCATGTTGCAAAGATATCACATTTCGAGTCCTGGCCTTCATATTATAAACAAGGGCATTCTGGGACCGGTAGTCTTTGTGCACGATGATCTGACATGGACTGCAAGCCTCATAATGAAAGGTTTATAAAACAGAGGAACTGTGATGTCCTAGCAACTTAGAACCACGAGGTCACTCTTTCACAGGGAGTCCACTGCAGATGCCAGCTATAAAAGAGCATTTAAGACATCTGTTTCTAAAATCTCAAGCCTCTTCTTTGAGACACTCCAAGGCTGTGGCCTGGTAGTTGACCGAGTACTCACATTGCACGTTCAGGGTTGCAGAGACCCGCTTGCCGACCGGATTGGCCGGGTTGGAGACATGGCAGGAGTAGGTGCGGCCCATGTCCCGGTGGGTCGGGGTGATGAGCAGCATGCTGACCGAACTCTCCCGCCGACCGTCGTCCATCAGAGACTGGGGGGCAAGAAGAGCAGGGTTAGTAGGGAATGGTCCCCGTCATGGTGGAGAGAAGTGTACGTGAGACTAGGGTAAGTCCGATAGAAGATGGTGTCACTCAGTGGAAAGAGACAGACAGACAGACAGAGACAGGGAGAGACTGGTGTGTATTGGCTGAGCTGCCACACACCCTCTCCTCCGCACACAGCCTCTCCACCCACCTGTGGAGGGCAGTTCGAGACTTACCTTGGAGTACATAGCGTTGTCCTGCAGCTCGCCGTCCCGGTACCAGGTAATCTCAGCCGCAGGTTTGGCGCCCAGAGCCCGACATGTCAAGTTGTAGGGCATGTTAGCCTTCAGCTTCAGAATGGGGCCTTCCTCGATCTCAGGGTCCTCTGGGGGAACTAAAAACGTGGGAGACAGTCAGGCATGTATTACACCCTACTCTTGGCATGACACATATGATAGGGCCCACCCACCACATTCGGAGAACATTTAAGGTCGATAGGTCTGAGCAGTGTAAACTTTCTCCAGCAGTGACTGCTCAGAGGGGGAGCCCTCCAGAAGTAAGAGTTTCCACCAGCGCCATAGGATTCTACACCCATCTCAGTGCCATAGCTGCTGCCTATAATGTGGGTGCAGTGCAGGAGTACTCGCAGTGCTGTAGGTGAAGTGAGGGGTTCATCCAGCAGTGCTCACTCAGTGTTATAGACCCCGGAAGCGTAAACATCCCACCAGGCATATCTTCTTCACTGCTCTAATCTACGGTCAAAGCCCTTGTTATTAACATTTTAACAACCCCCTCAGTAAGCCTGTGGTGCCCTGTGTATTCACTGCATAGCCATGTGCCTAGCAAAGCTCTTTCAGAGTTTAAGGACTCTGGTGGCCCCAGCACCCTCCTGGAAAGGCTAAAGTTATCACTCAGTGAGCAAGCCCAGCTCAGCGCTGGATGTGTCTCAGATGCCTGGCACCCTTGTGGTGCAGCCATACAGCCCTATGCCGTGCACTGCACTGATGGAATAGCGTAGAAGTGTTACTCACTGAGCACGGTCAGCTTCGCCCGGTGGGATCTCAGTGCTGCCTGTGTTGCCTGGCACTCGTACACAGCGTCGTCCGCGAGCTCTGCGCCATCAACGCGTAAATTGTGTTCTCCTGAAGATGGGTCACCAACGATGGAATATCGAGACCAACCTAAGGGAGCAAGCAGAACATGTTGATTAGATGGCAGAGGCATAATCCAGGTGCCACTGTGTGCCAGTCTGTACCAGACGTGCTACTTTCCTGTTTCAGATCCACCTCATCGTCTGCTGCAAGTAGTTACATAACCTCCTCATGCCACATATGCCAGCTGCATCACCCCTGTCTGTCAGCTATCATTCTACATTTGCGCCTTCATCCCTTTGTCTGTGGGGCACAGATGGTGTGGGTGTCGTGCTTAGAATGATCATTTCTTCTGCCACATCCCACATCGCCCTCTTTACAGGTCAAACCCTCTATCACACTCTTTGTACCTCCAAATCCTAATAGTTGCTACGTAAAGCCTATGACATTGCCTCTGCCACATTTCCCTTTTTGTTACTTTCCAGTGAACCCATTTTGAACCACTACTTCCTATATTTAGTGGTCAAAAAGAGTTTGTGTATCTCACCTGGCTGGCACACTACTACCCTCTCTCTCTCAGCACCTTCTCAACAACACTTCACTGGTCTGCCTCCTGGGGCTATGAATGCCACAATATGGTGATCCCTTACCTGGCAGGTCTCGTTCTCCGCCCAGTGCCAGGCCATCCTTAGTCCACTGCACCATGCCTCGATACCCGACCACCACGCACGCCAGGGTCGCTGATTGGCCAGCGATGATAACCTGATCCATTGGCTGCTGGGAGAAGTGAGCTGTGTGACCTGGTGGGAAGAAGAGGAAGGTGCGTGTTAGTATATTGCGGACAGACCTTGACGAGCCCATATCTACACTGTTAGTAGGACATCCTTTGTGGAGCTATCCTGCACACAATTCATCCGCCATCCCTCATGGAGCCCCCTGGGCAATACTTCTGACATCCCCTGTGCACTACTTGTCTGACATCCCTTGCGGAGGACTCCTGCCCAACCTTTTTTTTTAAATGTTTTATCTAATGTGATTTTATATAGCGCGAACTTTACCCGAAGGTATCAGAGCGCTTTACATAAGAACCAGTTGCAAAACATAAGGACTTAGGATTACATGTGTTACATAAAAGATACAAACAGAAAAAAATTGCAAATGTACAAGATGTAAAGTCACACAAGGAAGAGATACAAACTAAAAGAAAAATGGAAAATGTACAAATAGTAAAGTCACTCAAGGAAGAGATACAAATGGATATACTCTAAGAGTCACATAGGAATGGTAGAGAGTACAAAGGTCTACTGCTTATACTAGTGATTAGAGTTATCTCTATATACATAAGGAAGGGATACAAATGGATATACTCTAAGAGTCACATATGAATGGTAGAGAGTACAAAGGTCTACTGCATATACTAGTGATTAGAGTTATCTCTATATACATAAGGAAGGGATATGAATGGATATACTCTAAGAGTCACATGGAAATGGTAAAGAGTAGAAAGGTCTACTGCATATACTTGTGATTAGAGTTATCTCTATATACACAAGGAAGGGATACGAATGGATATACTCTAAGAGTCACATAGGAATGGTAGAGAGTAGGAAGGTCTACTGCATATACTAGTGATTAGAGTTATCTCTATATACATAAGGAAGGGATACAAATGGATATACTCTAAGAGTCACATATGAATGGTAGAGAGTACAAAGGTCTACTGCATATACTAGTGATTAGAGTTATCTCTATATACATAAGGAAGGGATATGAATGGATATACTCTAAGAGTCACATGGAAATGGTAAAGAGTAGAAAGGTCTACTGCATATACTCGTGATTAGAGTTATCTCTATATACATAAGGAAGGGATATGAATGGATATACTCTAAGAGTCACATAGGAATGGTAGAGAGTACAAAGGTCTACTGCATATACTAGTGATTAGAGTTATCTCTATATACATAAGGAAGGGATACAAATGGATATACTCTAAGAGTCACATATGAATGGTAGAGAGTACAAAGGTCTACTGCATATACTAGTGATTAGAGTTATCTCTATATACATAAGGAAGGGATATGAATGGATATACTCTAAGAGTCACATGGAAATGGTAAAGAGTAGAAAGGTCTACTGCATATACTCGTGATTAGAGTTATCTCTATATACATAAGGAAGGGATACGAATGGATATACTCTAAGAGTCACATAGGAATGGTAGAGAGTACAAAGGTCTACTGCATATAGTAGTGATTAGAGTTATCTCTATATACATAAGGAAGGGATACAAATGGATATACTCTAAGAGTCACATATGAATGGTAGAGAGTACAAAGGTCTACTGCATATACTAGTGATTAGAGTTATCTCTATATACATAAGGAAGGGATATGAATGGATATACTCTAAGAGTCACATGGAAATGGTAAAGAGTAGAAAGGTCTACTGCATATACTCGTGATTAGAGTTATCTCTATATACATAAGGAAGGGATACGAATGGATATACTCTAAGAGTCACATAGGAATGGTAGAGAGTACAAAGGTCTACTGCATATCGTAGTGATTAGAGTTATCTCTATATACATAAGGAAGGGATACAAATGGATATACTCTAAGAGTCACATGGGAATGGTAGAGAGTACAAAGGTCTACTGCATATACTAGTGATTAGAGTTATCTCTATATACATAAGGAAGGGATATGAATGGATATACTCTAAGAGTCACATGGGAATGGTAGAGAGTAGAGAGGTCTACTGCATATACTCGTGATTAGAGTTATCTCTATATACACAAGGAAGGGATACGAATGGATATACTCTAAGAGTCACATAGGAATGGTAGAGAGTAGAAAGGTCTACTGCATATACTAGTGATTAGAGTTATCTCTATATACATAGGGAAGGGATACAAATGTATATATACTCTAGGAGTCACATAGGAATGGTAGAGAGTACAAAGGTCTACTGCATATACTAGTGATTAGAGTTATCTCTATATACATATAAACACATAGTAGATTTTCTCAGGTCAGGACATCCCCTGTGGAGCCCTCCTGCGCACCATTCATCTGACATCCCTTCTGAATTTCACCTGCGCACAATTTACCTAAAATCCCTAGTGAATCTCTCCTTTGACAGTTCAACAGGTCATGGCTGCACTACCAGTATGGGTCTAGGCTACACTACCAATCCTGGCACAAGACCCACTTCCTGTTGGGTACACTGGGCTAACAACTCCAGTAGAGCATGCAATCAAGCAGCACCAGGGTAAGATGCACACTGCTCACCAGTGTAGGCTGCAGTACCTGACCTAATGTAGACTTCGTACTACCCGCAGTGTAGGCCACGCTTCCCGTTCCATTACAACACCCCAAGGTTTGGCACAAAAGCGACAATTCCCTGGTGGATGCAGATCCTATGGAAGCACCAGATGACAGCACAGATAGTCCATAAAATGTAAACTTGCAACAGAGCTTTCTTGGGGACTGCCTCGAGAATGTGTCACTCCCTGCCGCCTGAAATCAGACTGATCCCCTCAACTGCATCTTTCAAAAAAGAAGTTAAAATATTACTTATGAACACATTTTTGCTCTTGGTCATACAACTTGACTCAAGATCTACACCCATGATTATTACTAGATTGTTGGACCATGTCTATTGTCCTGGGATGTACCTTCCTCAGTTTGTGAACTTACACAGTCTGTACCGCTCTTGATTAGGTTGTTGTTTGCTTTCTTGTACTCTTGTTTTATGAGCATTTGTAAAGTGCTCTGATAGCCTCACAGGCCATGCTAGTGCTATATAAAACTTTATAAACAAATACATTGTAGGCCACACCCTCCAGGCCCTGTTTAGGCTTTACTGTCAGTCCCAGCAGAGCCAGCCATTGCTAAGATAGCACCCAGGGCGGAGGAAAATGTGGTGCCTGTGCTGATGGTAGTGAATGGAATGAGGCAGCAGGGAGTCCATTTTGTGTTGACTGGTCAGACTGGGTGACAGGGCCTGGCCCCTGAACACAAACATCACCGGACCTTCCCCAAGTCACCTAAATCACCACTAGCTTACTGCAGAGGAGGGTTTTGCTGATGTGGGTCAGTAGATTAAGCGAGGAGGGCATGGGCGGAGGTTAGAGAGATGTTAAAAACATTGCATGCCATAGGATAATGAAAGACTGAAACCACTTTATACTGGCAAATTAGACAGACACGAACAGACGGGGACAAGACTGGAGCAAGATGAGAAGGGCTTGTTGCCGGCATAACTTCAATGCACACAGGTCCACGCGCCCGCATAATATTGGCACCCTGGACCAGGGCCCAGCTCGTCCATGATAAAGGGGGGCCAGGAGTCACAGTGTAGAATGCATACATCTCACCACTGTAGTCTGCACAACCAGTCCCAGTTCAGGCCGCACCACCGGTCCCAGTGCAGGCCGCTCCACCAGTCCCAATGGAGGCCACACCACCGGTCCCAGTGCAGGCCGCCCCACCGGTCCCAGTGCAGGCCGCCCCACCAGCCCCAGTGCAGGCCGCATCACCGGTTCCAGTGCAGGCCGCACCACCAATCCCAGTGCAGGCCGCACCACCAGTCCCAGTGCAAGCCGCCCCACTAGTCCCAATGGAGGCCGCCCCACCAGTCCCAATGGAGGCCACACCACCGGTCCCAGTGCAGGCCCCATCACCGGTTCCAGTGCAGGCCGCCCACCAGTCCCAGTGCAGGCCGCCCACCAGTCCCAGTGCAGGCCGCCCACCAGTCCCAGTGCAGGCCGCACCACCAATCCCAGTGCAGGCCGCACCACCAGTCCCAGTGCAAGCCCCACCACCAGTCCCAATGGAGGCCCCCCCCACCAGTCCCAATGCAGGCCGCACCACCGATCCCAGTGCAGGCCGCATCACCGGTTCCAGTGCAGGCCACGCCACCAGTCCCAATGGAGGCCACATTGCCGGTCCCAGTGCAGGCCGCCCCACCAGCCCCAGTGCAGGCCGCACCACCGGTCCCAGTGCAGGCCGCATCACCGGTTCCAGTGCAGGCCGCCCACCAGTCCCAGTGCAGGCCGCCCCACTAGTCCCAGTGCAGGCCGCACCACCAATCCCAGTGCAGGCCGCCCCACCAGTCCCAATGGAGGCCGCACAACCAGTCCCAATGGAGGCCGCACCACCAGTCCCGGTGCAAGCCCCACCACCAGTCCCAATGGAGGCCGCACAACCAGTCCCAGTGCAGGCCGCACCACCACAGTCCTAATGTAGAAGACGTGTGGTACACTGGGGCTCACGGTTCGATCCCCGGTGGCTCTGGGCAATAGCTCGCTTAATCTTACCGAGGGCCCCCGGCACCTTGACACCTTTGCGGGTAATTGTTCGTGCTTTATAAAATACCGGTATTTCATTTCATTTGACAGCAGGCCGTACCACCGTTAGTTGTAGCTTCTCCTGCCGGGCCGGATGCAGGTCTCTCTACCGGCCGGAGTCGGCATCGGTTGCCCGCTGGTGCAGGCCGCCGTCCCCCCCACGCCACCCACTGCCAAGGCCACTCCAGCGGGCGGTGAGAAAAGCTGTCAGTGGTGAGAGGTGGAACATACGGTTGTGGCAGGGCTGGGGGGGCGCGGCCCGCGGAGACGGAGCGGGCTCTTTTCATTCCACAGAATCCCAAATAAATCGTTTTCTAATTGCGATTGAATGCGGCGGCCCCTCCCCTGGGGACGGGAGACAAGGGGGTCCGCCATGAATGGGCGCTTTATGGAGTTGCCGCCTCTTCAGTGCGGGCTTTGTGCTCGCCCAATTATCCGGCACGACAGAGGGGGTGACCCCCAAAGGCCGTGAGCAGGCTGCTGATGGCATGGGGCACAATGAGGCCGGCAAACAAAGCGGGGAGGGGGTTTCAAAGGAGAGATCCGGGGGGAAGACAAACTCTGGGCAATAAAAGAAGCAGCGGGGCTGTGGAAGTAGAACAAGGGAGGGAAAAGTGGAGAGGTGGTGTAAACACAAACGGAGAAAACAAGGTAGAGGCAAAAAAAAAAAAAAAAGAAACAACTGTGAGGAAGAACAAAGAGATAACGAAAGGGGAGAAAGGAAAGATGGCGAAGAAAGGGGTTTAGACAGAGAAATAACAGAGTGGACAAATAAAAGAGGGAACTAGAGAGTTTGGGAAAGAAATCGAGAAAGTGTGACAAGAGAGGGGGAAAAAAAGGGAGGAGACAGAGTGACTTAGAGAGAAGTTAGCTCAAGGCCTCGGCTCTGTATACGACAGAGCCTGCTCTTATGGGCAACGCGACAACAGCGCCTCGGCTCTGTACACGACAGAGCCTGCTCTTATGGGCAACGCGACAGCAGCGCCTCGGCTCTGTACACGACATGGCCTGCTCTGATAGGCAACGCGACAGCAGCGCCTCGGCTCTGTGCACGACAGATCCTGCTCTTATGGGCAACGCGACAACAGCGCCTCGGCTCTGTACACGACAGAGCCTGCTCTTATGGGCAACGCGACAGCAGCGCCTCGGCTCTGTACACGACAGATCCTGCTCTTATGGGCAACGCGACAACAGCGCCTCGGCTCTGTACACGACAGATCCTGCTCTTATGGGCAACGCGACAGCAGCGCCTCGGCTCTGTACACGACATGGCCTGCTCTGATAGGCAACGCGACAGCAGCGCCTCGGCTCTGTGCACGACAGATCCTGCTCTTATGGGCAACGCGACAGCAGCGCCTCGGCTCTGTACACGACATGGCCTGCTCTGATAGGCAACGCGACAGCAGCGCCTCGGCTCTGTGCACGACAGATCCTGCTCTTATGGGCAACGCGACAGCAGCGCCTCGGCTCTGTACACGACATGGCCTGCTCTGATAGGCAACGCGACAGCAGCGCCTCGGCTCTGTGCACGACAGATCCTGCTCTTATGGGCAACGCGACAACAGCGCCTCGGCTCTGTACACGACAGAGCCTGCTCTTATGGGCAACGCGACAGCAGCGCCTCGGCTCTGTACACGACATGGCCTGCTCTGATAGGCAACGCGACAGCAGCGCCTCGGCTCTGTGCACGACAGATCCTGCTCTTATGGGCAACGCGACAGCAGCGCCTCGGCTCTGTACACGACATGGCCTGCTCTGATAGGCAACGCGACAGCAGCGCCTCGGCTCTGTGCACGACAGATCCTGCTCTTATGGGCAACGCGACAGCAGCGCCTCGGCTCTGTACACGACATGGCCTGCTCTGATAGGCAACGCGACAGCAGCGCCTCGGCTCTGTGCACGACAGATCCTGCTCTTATGGGCAACGCGACAACAGCGCCTGGGCTCTGTACACGACAGAGCCTGCTCTTATGGGCAACGCGACAGCAGCGCCTCGGCTCTGTACACGACAGAGCCTGCTCTTCCTTTGTCTTCATACTGTTTGGTTGTGTTGTTGTTGCCCCGCTTTGTGTGTTTCCCTGTAAAACGCCACACTGTGCTTGTGTATTGAAGAAAACAAACATGCCGCTCCGCGGGGGTTAGGGGGCAGGCCACACCCCGTTCGGTCCTCAATACACAAACACACACACACAGATGGGATTTGCGAAGATTAGGTCTGCCCGCAGCATTGAGAAGATATTTAATAAGCTCTTTTGAGGAGGGAGGGGGGGCACTTCACCTGCATGCCTCTCTCTCTGGGAGCAGGCCTGGACGGGGGCCTTGATCCCCCCATCTCCCTCCTCTCTTAAGCCGACTCTCCGTCCGCCAATGTGGCTTTAACAGATTTTTAAAAGCTGCTTCTCGCTGCTAATCCCTTTCTCTCTGCCCTCCCGGGCTTTGTGCTCCTTGTTACACTCTGGGGGCGCTTTCACTAGACTCCCGGCTTTCATGGGCCTTCGGGCGTGCGAGGGGGCAGTGAAAGCTCAGGGCAGGGGCAGTTGTGTTTGTGGGGCCCACACACCCCGCCCCGGCAACCCACTGCTCCAGTAGGCCGTGAAGAGCCCCACAGGACGGCAAAGCTTGGGCATAGCCCTTCACCCCCCTAAAAAGAGTCACTTTGCACCTCTGCTCCCTAGGCCTCAAAGTCAGACCAACAATAAACAGAAACACCCAAGTGCCCTTGAAGGGAAAGAAGCAACTCCATTATAACCTGCAGCACCCCACATCTAACCCCCAGCCTGCTACCCCACCCAGGGAGCCCCAAACAACACAGAACCCCCGAGCAGCGCTGCTGCACACTGCCCCTCCTTCACACAGCTAAGCAGCGACACGATGCACCAACCATGTCCCTCCAACAACGCTCACCCAGAATCAGATCTCCCTCCCGGCTACCCCAGCACTCACCTACACACACCTCTCTCTCTCTCCCTGCTACCCCAGCACTCACATACACACACCTCTCTCTCTCTCCCTGCTACCCCAGCACTCACCTACACACACCTCTCTCTCTCTCTCCCTGCTACCCCAGCACTCACCTACACACACCTCTCTCTCTGCTACCCCAGCACTGACCCGCAAGCAGATATCGCTCTCTTCATCACACAATGTCCCTTCACTCGCTCTCTTCCCGCACTGACCCACACGGACTGACATTTCTTCTAGTTTGCTGCCCCATCGCTGGCCACACACAGCTCCTTCTCCCTCCTGGAGCCCAGGGCCGGCTCGGCCCCCCCAGCGCCCTGTGATGTGTTAAGCGGAAAGAGTTAATGCTGAGAACCGCACCATATGGCCCGGCTCCAGGAGTCCATTTGTGCCTTTTTACCAGTCGGTTTCACGCCTGCTCTGCCCAGCCGAGCGCGCGGGAATCTCTTTATCACAAATGGACTGTGAGCAGAATGCGGCAACGCCCCCTGGACACCGCAGCCGAAGGTGACAGGAGACGCGGCCCCCTCCAACCCCCGCTCCACTGACTGCATCCTCACTGATAGATAGGCACATCCCCGACCGATGTCTGTACCCTGCTACCCCGGGGCCAAGCCTGTACCCCCTGCTACCCCGGGGCCAAGTCCGTACCCCCTGCTACCCCGGGGCCAAGCCTGTACCCCCTGCTACCCCAGGGCCAAGTCTGTACCCCCTGCTACCCTGGGGCCAAGCCTGTACCCCCTGCTACCCCAGGGCCAAGTCTGTACCCCCTGCTACCCTGGGGCCAAGCCTGTACCCCCTGCTACCCCGGGGCCAAGCATGTACCCCCTGCTACCCCGGGGCCAAGTCTGTACCCCCTGCTACCCCGGGGCCAAGCCTGTACCCCATGCTACCCCGGGGCCAAGTTTGTACCCCCTGCTACCCCGGGGCCAAGCCTGTACCCCCTGCTACCCCAGGGCCAAGTCTGTACCCCCTGCTACCCTGGGGCCAAGCCTGTACCCCCTGCTACCCCAGGGCCAAGTCTGTACCCCCTGCTACCCTGGGGCCAAGCCTGTACCCCCTGCTACCCCGGGGCCAAGCATGTACCCCCTGCTACCCCGGGGCCAAGTCTGTACCCCCTGCTACCCCGGGGCCAAGCCTGTACCCCATGCTACCCCGGGGCCAAGTTTGTACCCCCTGCTACCCCGGGACCAAGTCTGTACTCCCTGCTACCCCGGGGCCAAGTCTCTACCCCCTGCTACCCCGGGGCCAAGTCTCTACCCCCTGCTACCCTGGGGCCAAGTCTCTACCCCCTGCTACCCCGGGGTCAAGTCTGTACCCCCTGCTACCCCGGGGCCAAGTCTGTACCCCCTGCTACCCTGGGGCCAAGCCTGTACCCCCTGCTACCCCGGGGCCAAGCATGTACCCCCTGCTACCCCGGGGCCAAGTCTGTACCCCCTGCTACCCCGGGGCCAAGCCTGTACCCCATGCTACCCCGGGGCCAAGTTTGTACCATCTGCTACCCCGGGGCCAAGCCTGTACCCCCTGCTACCCCGGGACCAAGTCTGTACTCCCTGCTACCCCGGGGCCAAGTCTCTACCCCCTGCTACCCCGGGGCCAAGTCTCTACCCCCTGCTACCCCGGGGCCAAGTCTGTACCCCCTGCTACCCCGGGGCCAAGTCTCTACCCCCTGCTACCCCGGGGCCAAGTCTCTACCCCCTGCTACCCCGGGGCCAAGTCTCTACCCCCTGCTACCCCGGGGCCAAACCTGTACCCCCTGCTACCCCGGGGCCAAGTCCCTACCCCCTGCTTGCACCAGCCTGTGCCCCTGGACCCACAGTGCTCTCATGGTGCTAGTGCTGAGTGCCCGAGGCTGGGCCCTGTGCCAGTGCTGAGCCAGCACTGCTCACTCGTGTGCACCGCTCCCTTTGTCAGCCCTCTGTGCCTGTCCCTGGTCTGTACCCAGTCTGTACCCCTGCTTGCCCAGGCTGTGCCCCTGGACCCACAGTGCTCTCATGGTGCTAGTGCTGAGTGCCCGGGGCTGGGCCCTGTGCCAGTGCTGAGCCTGCACTGCTCACTCGTGTGCACCGCTCCCTTTGTCAGCCCTCTGTGCCTGTCCCTGGTCTGTACCCAGTCTGTACCCCTGCTTGCCCAGGCTGTGCCCCTGGACCCACAGTGCTCTCATGGTGCTAGTGCCCGAGGCTGGGCCCTGTGCCAGTGCTGAGCCTGCACTGCTCGCTCATGTGCACAGCTCCCTTTGTCAGCCCTCTGTGCCTGTCCCTGGTCTGTACCCCTGCTTGCCCAGGCTGTGCCCCTGGTCCCACAGTGGTCGTTGCACTTCTCCTGGTGCTAGTGATGAGTGCCAAGGATGGGCCCTGTGCCAGTGCTGAGCCTGCACTGCTCGCTCATGTGCACAGCTCCCTTTGGCAGCCCTCTGTGCCTGTCCCTGGTCTGTACCCAGTCTGTACCCCTGCCTGCCCAGGCTGTGCCCCTGGACCCACAGTGCTCTCATGGTGCTAGTGCCCGAGGCTGGGCCCTGTGCCAGTGCTGAGCCTGCACTGCTCGCTCATGTGCACAGCTTCCTTTGGCAGCCCTCTGTGCCTGTCCCTGGTCTGTACCCAGTCTGTACCCCTGCCTGCCCAGGCTGTGCCCCTGGTCCCACAGTGGTCGTTGCAGTTTTCCTGGTGTTAGTGCTGAGTGCCCGAGGCTGGGCCCTGTGCCAGTGCTGAGCCTGCAGTGTTCGCTCATGTGCACAGCTCCCTTTGTCAGCCCTCTGTGCCTCTGCTTCCAGCTCTCGGCTCAGGGCTGGAGGGGGATTTGCAGCATGAAAGAGCCCCCTTTCTTCTCTCTGCTCACTGTCTGTTTCTGCCCCTTATCAGCCCACTAAAACCCTCTAATTCCAATCCAATGAAGCCCGGCCTTTGTCCCCATTGTTGGGGAGTTTACCCAATAAACTCCTAACTGAGCCAGGGGATTAACTTTTCAAGAGGGTCGGGGGTCAGGGTGGGGGGTGCAGAGGAAGAGAAAACAGAGGGAACACAAGAGAAGCGGAGGGGGGCAGAAAAAACAGCCAGGCTCGGGCATTTTAATAGACTCCCACTCCCAGCTCAGGGGCTGGGGCTTGTGAAAGCAGGAAGCTGAGGGCTGTGGAAGGCACGGGGGACAGGTCTCTCTAAAACAAGGAGTCACATCAGCCATTCCTTTCGTGCTGCCGCTGACGCCATGTGTGACCTTTCATTAAGTACCTCTCGCTTCCTGTGCAGAATCGCTGATGCCCACCAGGCCATGCCATCCTTGCCCGGGCATACAATGCAGGGTGAGGAGAAAAGTGGCATCTTCGACTAACTATGTATCTAATATAATTTAAAGTTCTTATGTAACGCAACTGGTTCTTTTGTAAAGCGCTCTGACACCTTGAGGTAATGTTTGCGCTATATTAAATCGCATTAAATAAATAAATAAAATAACAACTAGGCTGGGGATTAATAAGGCGCCTCGTCGTGCCAAGTTCACCGTGAAGGGGGCAAGGAGGCCGTGCCCGGATAACCGAGGTCACTCGGGGCACACTCTGCGCATGTGCGTGCGCCCCGCGCTCCTGAAATACTTCCTATTACTTCAATACCCCTCTCTTCCTCCCCACTTCTGGATTCAAAGCAAACACCTTATTATCCTCGAGCCGAGCGGCTGGCGCCAGCCCCGGCCCTATCAGCAGAGGTGATAGGGTTATCAGGACAGGGGTGACTGTACCCGGGCGCCGGTCTCTCCTTCCAAGGGCCCAGTCACAATCTGGGACACAGCACCCACCCTAGGCCTCCCCTCCTGCGATGCAGCGCGAGCTACGAAAATCATTTTATTTATTTAATTGTTTACTTACCTCCAATCATCCCTATTCCGGTGTTTACTACCCCCCACCCTGCCCCTCCCCACCTTTCTGCCCCACGGAACTCCCTCTGGGCCGCAACTGGACTATCCCCCTCCGGGGGCAAGACACCCGTCCTAGGACTCTCCCCTCCTGGACATAACTAAGACCCTTCCACGTTGGAAGGTGACCCCCACCCTCTTTCCTGTAATGTGCCCCTTTCCTGGGCCCCTGCCATCACCTAGACCCATGCCACCCTCCCTGGACTCTGACGTCCACTTGGGGCCTGGTCCCCACTTAGACTCCTCTGCTCCCTCCCTGGACTGTCCCCCTCCTTGGACCCTCCACGCATCTCCGCCCCTCTCCAAGGCGGTCTACTGGTCTTGCTTATCATTGCTCCAGTCGCCTAGCAAAGATGCCACAGGGCCTGGAGCAAGCAAGGAAAATGCCCCGTGTGACTGCTGTTCGGGAAGTAAAATACAGCAAGTATCAGAATTCAATGGGCCCTCTGGACTCTGGGCCCCCGGTGCCACTACACCTGCTGCACCAATGGTAGATACGCCCCCAAAAGTGATCTTTGGGTGGTGACTTTCGACAGAGTGGGAGAGCATTTTCAAAAGTGACTCCAGGGCCAACTTTGAAAGAGTGCCTTGTGAGACCTGAAAGGCACCCCCTAAAATGTGTCACTGTCAGCATATTTTAAGAAAGGTTTCAGGGCCTAGTGTCTCTGTAGAGGTGAACACAGCTCTGCCATTTGCATACTTCATAAGTATAAAGTGCAGTAGTTTAAGTCAATAAAATGTGTGCAAATCTTCAATCAATCAACTCATCTGGAGGGTAGCTCTGCTGGCAAAGCCCCCTCCGCCTACACTACAGGATCTGGGGAGCAGCCGGCTGCCCCAGCAAATCCCTTGTATGAGGGACAGTTCTGCTATTAAACATTCCAGAGCCTGTAAGGGCAGAGAACAGCCTTCCTGTCCTAGCACTCAGCCTGTACACTGAGCAGGAGGTCTGTTGTTGATCACCTCTCTTGAGCCTGTGATTATAGCTGCCAGCATGTCTTGGCTTGATGGGGGATAGCAATGTTGTCTAAGGCCCTTGAGTGTGTAAAGTGTGCTGATGGCCATCCAGCCACTACCAGCTAAGAGATCTGTAAGACCTGGGCCTAGAGGCAGGGACTCTGGAATTATGCGATGGTTCGGCCGGCGATTTTCACATAATTATAGATTTGCAGAATTTGCCACATAACCCATCATCTGCCCCATAACCTGCAGATTTTAACAAAAAAAAATGTTTTCTAGCTCAAATGGTCCAAAAGTTACTAAAACTGCAGCAGTACGTGTTGCCGTGCCATGGAAGGCCCTCTAGAAAACTGGACTGGTCACTTTTCTGTTGCTTACTGTTATATTTTGGTGTTAAACTGGTACCAAAGACGTGCAACCAATGCCCAGACAGTGTTACTAAGTTTAAACGTGATGAATTAATGTAGTAATACTATTACAAAATGATGCCACATAATTTGCCTTTTCTTGCTGCATAATTTACTGCACCCTGTCACATAATTTGGCCTGCTCCTGTCGCATAATTCCAGTGGCCATGCCGATAGATTAGACATCGCTCTACTGCATGCTGCCTCACGAAATTTAAGAATCTGCTGTAACTTGAAAGATAGTTCTGCTACCTAATCCACCCTGATCCTGAACGAGCCATGTGAACGCTGTGTGCCCTGAACCTGGAGGGTCTGTGGGACCACTCTACAGTATACTGACCGAATGTGTAGGGTTTGATTGACAACCCTGCTATCCAAGGCCCTTTAGACCTGTAGGATCTGAGTTATGTGGGACCTTTAGCACGTGGCACCTGAGAAAAACTATAAGGTCCTGCATCAAGCGATTTTGGAATCGCAAACGGTGCGAATCGCAAAATTCGGCTGTTTGCGATTCCAAAATCACTTTTTGGGATGCATCATTTATTTTTCATTTATCGCAATTTAAAAAATCGTAATTTTTTGCGATTTCTCAAATTGTGATAGTATTTAAGAAATAGCAAATTTTGTGATTTCTTAAATGCTATGCATGATTAATTTCAATTTGCGAATTCGCAATTTTAAAGGGAAAAATTATCATGAAGTACACCTTCATGATAATTTGCGAAAAGTTTCAAAAATGCAAATAAATGCATTTTTGAAACTTACATTTTACACACACATGCCCTTGTGACATGTGTATGAGTAAAATGTACTTACGTGACATTTCAGAGGTGCAGGGGGGGTCCTTCGGAGCCACCCCTGCACCCTTGAAAGAGCATTCTTATATTGCGATTCCTTAATTGCGAATTCGCAAAATGAGAATGCCTTCCCATTGATTCCTATGGGCCTCTAGGCCCAGTGGAATCAATGTAAAGCGATTCCTTATTTGCGATTCGCAATAAAGGAATCGCAAATAAGGAAAATTAAGAAATCGCAAAAACGTTTGCGATTTCTTGATACATAGGAATTTGCAATTCCTAAATTGCGATTCCTTAATTTTCGCAATTTAGGAATCGCAAATTCCTACAATGATGCATGTGGCTGCAAGCGTGTGGATTTGCGAGGTGGCACTGCTAGTTGCGGCCTAGGCAACTAATGGATGGTTCCAGAATTGCAAGGCCTGAGCTTGTCTGCTCCTGGAGAGTGGTCTCCTGTCTAATATGTAATGAACCTCTACGGCTGTTGTGTAGGGCCAAGGCGCCTGTAGGGTCTGAGATATAGGAGGTCTCTTATAAGACCCTTCAGTCTGTCTGTGGCACCCAAGACCAGCTGGCCTGTGTAGGGTTCAGGCATGACTGTAACAACGCATGCATGCTTAGGATCTGTCGTAGGGATCTCGACTGTCTCAGGACACCTGGTCATAAAAGGTATGCACACTCATCAGTGGAGCAGCAGGCCCATTGGCACCGAGATCGGGGTTGAAATGTACCCACTCCACCCCATTACAGTTATTTTTACAACTCATGACTCTGGCAGTGAAGCACTTGCTATGCCTCTGTGTGAAGCTCCTGAGATATCGGAGGCGAGGCTGCTGCAGTTGGCTTGGTGAGGTAGCCTCTAGCACGTTCCTCCAGGGTTTAGCTACACCTCTGAGGAGAGGTGCGCTGCAGGCGGCTCTGTGAAGTTGCTTCTATCAAGTTCTTGCAGTGTTAAGCTGCACCTCTGGGTAGGTGGCTGCAGACAGCTCGCAGGGCTGCGAGGAAGCTTTACACCACACAATGGGTCTGGTGGCTCAGTGGACTAATGCACCTACTACAGGAGCCTGTGTTTGACCTCATGGTCACAGGTTCAAATCCTGGCGGGTCCACTCAGCCTTTCATCAATCTAAGGCAGATAAAATGAGTACAATTGAGTTGGGTAACAACAAACATCTGTTATTCAGCACCAAGATACCTGTAGTGGTGAACGGGCGCTTTACAAATACACCTGTTATGTTATGTTAATGTCACTTTCATTTGGGCACGAGGCGAATCACTGATGTGCCCAGGATCACAGTATGCTGAGACGACGCTGAAATTCGAACCTGGTTCCACAGTACCAAAGTCGGCATCTCTGGGATGGTGGCAGGCAGAAGCCACATGAACTCTCGGCTCGAGATGGGCTCGCGGTTTCATCAGAACCCCCAGCTGAGCCAGCCCAGAGTTAGGCTTCGGGCTCGAGTTTGGCTCGAGCTTTCAGTGGCTCGCCCGCCTCTGTCTGAGGTGAGGTGCGCGCAGGCGGCTCGTAGGGCGGAGAGGTAGCGCTGGAGTGAGTGCCTGCTGTGTTTGGAGATGTGGGCTCTTAGCTGGGTATCACCTTACTGAGGTGAAGTGATCCCTTCAGCCAGGGTCGCCACTCTGGGGGCAGGGCGGCGACCAGAGGCCGAGAACAGACATGTGTGGACCCTGGGAACACCGGCTCTGACCCCCAGACTCCAGGGGTCACCCGCTGACAGTTCCCAGGTAAGCTCATCCTGCACTTGGAGAGCCCCCCCTGTGACCTTTGCCCTTCACTCCATCAGGAATGTCAACAGCCAGATTAAACTGTTTTCTTATCTTTTTTTCACTGCAAGTCTAAAACAAGGTTGCCTTTTGAAGGTCTGCATGAAACAGAAGACCGATTGTTCCCTAAAACCGCAACCACAAAAAAAGTTTTCTTTCTCCAGCAGCGTATTTTGGGTATGTGGCTGGACTGGAGGGGGCGGGGGCCACCGGCCCAGAGTACCGAACAGGACAGAGTGTGGGGGTGGGGGCTCCCCTGTCTGCTAGTGTACCAGGTCCCCAGCCTCCCCCTTGACTGCCCAGTACTGCAGCTCCCCTGTGCACACCCCCCCACCCGACCCCCAGTTTCTCTTCCTCTTTCCTCTACACACATTCTTTTTTTAAAGTTTAAAGTTAATTGAAGGAAAATTTTGAAGCAAACATTGGGAAAAACAATATATAAGAAAAACACAATAAATATTGTAAAGTTAAATTAATAAAAACGTATTACTGATGATTGGGAAAGTGAGTAGAGGGAAAAAGGGAAAGGGGGGGAATGAAAATATCTATTAAAATATTATTTGAAAAACATTGAGAATAAAAGTGATATCTAAAACATTAATCTCTATTTATACACAAAAAACTTTGGTACTGTAATCTCGATTTATACACAAAATACGTTAGTGTATGCACAAAAAACGTTGGTACCTCGACACACATTCTGCCCCAAAATGCCCTACCGCCAGTCTCTGCCCCCAGCCTCTCATTCCCATATCTCTGTGGCTCGAGCCTCTGGCTCTTAGAATCTCTGCCCCCGGCCTCTCTGCACCCTGTCCCTCCACCCTCCAGACCCCCAAAACCCATACGTCTCCCTTCCTACTAGCTCCTGTCCCTAGTACTCCCCCCCCCCCACACACACCCAGACCCCCCTCACTCCTGATAGCCCTCTGCGCCTCGGTTTGTCCTGGTCCTTGTTTATCTGTCCGTTTTTGCCTCAGCCCAATGCCTCTCCTGCCCTTCAGACTCGGCTTCCACCCCGCACAAGGCTCTCTGCCCTCATCTCCAATTTATGCTCGTCTGTGCCCACGGGCGCTGTCTGCAGATAGCCTCGTACCTAACCCAGCTCTCATCACCAGGCACCCTCCCACAGGCTCTGTGCACCCCACTCCCTGCCCCGCTCTCTTCCCCAGGCACCCTCCCACAGGCTCTGTGTACCCCACTCCCTGCCCCGCTCTCTGCCCCAGGCTTCCTTCCACAGGCTCTGTGTACCCCACTCCCTGCCCCGCTCTCTGCCCCAGGCTTCCTCCCACAGGCTCTGTGTACCCCACTCCCTGCTCTCTGCCCCAGGCTTTCTCCCACAGGCTCTGTGTACCCCACTCCCTGCCCTGCTCTCTGCCCCAGGCTTTCTTCCACAGGCTCTGTGTACCCCACTCCCTGCCCCGCTCTCTGCCCCAGGCTTCCTTCCACAGGCTCTGTGTACCCCACTCCCAGCCCCGCTCTCTGCCCCAGGCACCCTCCCACAGGCTCTGTGTACCCCACTCCCTGCCCAGCTCTCTGCCCCAGGCACCCTCCCACAGGCTCTGTGTACCCCACTCCCTGCCCTGCTCTCTGCCCCAGGCTTCCTCCCACAGGCTCTGCGTAACCCACTCCCTCCCCCGCTCTCTGCCCCAGGGACCCTCCCACAGGCTCTGTGTACCCCACTCCCTGCCCAGCTCTCTGCCCCAGGCACCCTCCCACAGGCTCTGTGTACCCCACTCCCTGCCCCGCTCTCTGCCCCAAGCACCCTCCCACAGGCTCTGTGTACCCCACTCCCTGCCCTGCTCTCTGCCCCAGGCTTCCTCCCACAGGCTCTGCGTACCCCACTCCCTGCCCAGCTCTCTGCCCCAGGCTTCCTCCCACAGGCTCTGTGTACCCCACTCCCTGCCCAGCTCTCTGCCCCAGGCTTCCTTCCACAGGCTCTGTGTACCCCACTCCCTGCCCAGCTCTCTGCCCCAGGCACCCTCCCACAGGCTCTGTGTACCCCACTCCCTGCCCTGCTCTCTGCCCCAGGCTTCCTCCCACAGGCTCTGCGTAACCCACTCCCTGCCCCGCTCTCTGCCCCAGGCACCCTCCCACAGGCTCTGTGTACCCCACTCCCTGCCCAGCTCTCTGCCCCAGGCACCCTCCCACAGGCTCTGTGTACCCCACTCCCTGCCCTGCTCTCTGCCCCAGGCTTCCTCCCACAGGCTCTGCGTAACCCACTCCCTGCCCCGCTCTCTGTCCCAGGCTTCCTTCCACAGGCTCTGTATACCCCACTCCCTGCCCTGCTGTCTGCCCCAGGCACCCTCCCACAGGCTCTGTGTACCCCACTCCCTGCCCCGCTCTCTGCCCCAGGCTTCCTTCCACAGGCTCTGTGTACCCCACTCCCTTCCCTGCTCTCTGCCCCCCGCCCCTCAGGCTTCCTTCCACAGGCTCTGTGTACCCCACTCTCTGCCCCAGGCTTCCTTCCACAGGCTCTGTGTACCCCACTCCCTGCCCCAAGCTTCCTTCCACAGGCTCTGTGTAACCCACTCCCTGCCCCAGGCTTCCTTCCACAGGCTCTGTGTACCCCACTCCCTGCCCCAGGCTTCCTTCCACAGGCTCTGTGTACCCCACTCCCTGCCCCGCTCTCTGCCCCAGGCTTCCTTCCACAGGCTCTGTGTACCCCACTCCCTGCCCTGCTGTCTGCCCCAGGCACCCTCCCACAGGCTCTGTGTACCCCACTCCCTGCCCCGCTCTCTGCCCCAGGCTTCCTTCCACAGGCTCTGTGTACCCCACTCCCTTCCCTGCTCTCTGCCCCCCGCCCCTCAGGCTTCCTTCCACAGGCTCTGTGTACCCCACTCTCTGCCCTAGGCTTCCTTCCACAGGCTCTGTGTACCCCACTCCCTGCCCCAGGCTTCCTTCCACAGGCTCTGTGTAACCCACTCCCTGCCCCAGGCTTCCTTCCACAGGCTCTGTGTACCCCACTCTCTGCCCCAGGCTTCCTTCCACAGGCTCTGTGTACCCCACTCCCTGCCCCAGGCTTCCTTCCACAGGCTCTGTGTACCCCACTCCCTGCCCCGCTCTCTGCCCCAGGCTTCCTCCCACAGGCTCTGTGTACCCCACTCCCTGCCCCGCTCTCTGCCCCAGGCACCCTCCCACAGGCTCTGTGTACCCCACTCCCTGCCCAGCTCTCTGCCCCAGGCTTCCTCCCACAGGCTCTGCGTAACCCACTCCCTGCCCCGCTCTCTGCCCCAGGCTTCCTTCCACAGGCTCTGTGTACCCCACTCCCTGCCCTGCTCTCTGCCCCAGGCACCCTCCCACAGGCTCTGTGTACCCCACTCCCTGCCCCGCTCTCTGCACCAGGCTTCCTTCCACAGGCTCTGTGTACCCCACTCCCTTCCCTGCTCTCTGCCCCCCGCCCCTCAGGCTTCCTTCCACAGGCTCTGTGTACCCCACTCTCTGCCCCAGGCTTCCTTCCACAGGCTCTGTGTACCCCACTCCCTGCCCCAGGCTTCCTTCCACAGGCTCTGTGTACCCCACTCCCTGCCCCAGGCTTCCTTCCACAGGCACTGTGTACCCCACTCCCTGCCCCAGGCTTCCTTCCACAGGCTCTGTGTACCCCACTCCCTGCCCCAGGCTTCCTTCCACAGGCTCTGTGTACCCCACTCCCTGCCCCAGGCTTCCTTTCACAGGCTCTGTGTACCCCACTCCCTGCCCCAGGCTTCCTTCCACAGGCTCTGTGTACCCCACTCTCTGCCCCAGGCTTCCTTCCACAGGCTCTGTGTACCCCACTCCCTGCCCCGCTCTCTGCCCCAGGCTTCCTCCCACAGGCTCTGTGTACCCCACCTCCTGCCCGGTGCCCCTCGCCGCTCCGCTCTCCGCCCCAGCCCCTTCGAGTGAGCTGCTTCCGGAGTACGGAGACAAGACGGAGAGCTCACAGCTGCGAGCCCCGCGTTTGATGTGCGGACTGGGGCGGGGAGGAAGCAGAGGCCCCCGCACCTGCTGAGATCAAGGGGCGCTCCTCACACTCTCCCCCATTCCCTCACAGGCCGCAGCGCCTGTTGACAGCTCGAAGCTGGGAAACAGCATACTCTGCTGACAGGGCCGATAAAGAAAGCTGATGGATGGGGGTCTGGGGAGATGGTCTCAGGGAGGGTCACAGACCGCCAGCGCTGAGCGTGGATGGACTAGGGGCCAAGGGCTGTGTGTAGATGGGCCATAGAGCGCCAACACTGTGCATGGCTGGTCCAGGGGCCACGCTCTGTGTGTAGAAGGGCCACAGACCGCCAACTCTGTGTGTAGTAGGGTTACAGACTGCCAGCACTGTGCGTGTATGGACAAGGGACCAAGCACTGTGTGTAGAAGGGCCACAGACTGCCAACACTGTGGGTGGATGGACTAGGGGCCAGGGGCTGTGTGTGGAAGGGCCACAGACCGCCGACACTGTGGGTGGATGGACTAGGGGCCAGGGGCTGTGTGTGGAAGGGCCACAGACCGCCAGCGCCAGCGCCAGGGGCTGTGTGTGGAAGATTGACAGACCGCCAACACTGTGCATGGCTGGTCCAGGGGCCAAGCTCTGTGTGTGTAAGGGCCACAGACCGCCAACACTGTGTGTAGTAGGGTCACAGACCGCCAGCACTGTGCGTGGATGGACTAGGGGCCAAGGGCTGTGTATGGAAGATTGACAGACCGCCAACACTGTGCGTGGATGAACCAGGGACCAAGCACTGTGTGTGGAAGATTGACAGACCGCCAACACTGTGCGTGGATGGACCAGGGACCAAGCACTGTGTGTAGAAGGGCCACAGAGCACCAACACTGTGCGTGGATGAACCAGGGACCAAGCACTGTGTGTGGAAGATTGACAAACCGCCAACACTGTGCGTGGATGGACCAGGGACCAAGCACTGTGTGTGGAAGGGCCACGGAACACCAACACTGTGTGTGGATGAACCAGGGACCAAGCACTTTGTGTGGAAGATTGACAGACCGCCAACACTGGGCGTGGATGGACCAGGGACCAAGCACTGTGTGTGGAAGGGCCACGGAACACCAACACTGTGTGTGGATGGTCCAGTCCAGGGGCCATCTACTGCCATCTCTCTCCTTGGATGGACTAGGGGCCAAGCGCCAGGGGCATAACTTCTGTGTGTGGATGAACCAAATACCTCCTGTAGTGTGCGAGAGGGACGACCACATACATCCAGTACTCTGTGTGAAAGAACCACAAACCTCCACTACTGTGTGTGTGGAAGGACCACAAACCTCCACTACTGTGTGTGTGGAAGGACCACAAACCTCCAAGGACCACAAACCTCCACTACTGTGTGTGTGGAAGGACCACAAACCTCCACTACTGTGTGTGTGGAAGGACCACATGCCTCCACTACTGTGTGTGTGGAAGGACCACAAACCTCCACTACTGTGTGTGTGGAAGGACCACAAACCTCCACTACTGTGTGTGTGGAAGGACCACATGCCTCCACTACTGTGTGTGTGGAAGGACCACAAACCTCCACTACTGTGTGTGTGGAAGGACCACATGCCTCCAGTACTCTGTGTGTGGAAGGTGGTAGTCTGACCCTCCTGCACAGAAGGTTTATTAATGCAGAGCTTCGCTCTCCCTGTGCCAAGCCCGGGCCTATTCTGGCCCCGACAGAATTCAATCTCTTCACGTCAGATTTACCGGTGTGCCTGTAAGTACGGAGCGCGCGGCTGATAAATCTCCCACCGGGCTCCAGCGCTCCTTACAGCTCCCCGGACCCTTACGGGGGCCTAATGGGGCCAGTGTCAGCAGCAAACAGCGCAAGTAATGATCCTCGCGAGGCGCCGCCTCCGATATCGATGGCGCCCTGGATTAAAGGCGAGGCTGTGACGAATACTTCTCTTTTCATAGAGCAGGGGAGCAGTGCCGGGCCCAGGGCCGGACAGGCCTCCTATTCCACCGGGCATTTCCACGGCCGAAGCCCGATGCCACTGCTGCAGCTAATACTTTCCCCCAAGATTAATTGCAGCAGGCTGGCGAGGCTTCAAGAGAGAGAGAGAGAGGGGGGCGGAAGGTAGAGAGAGAGCCATCTCAGCGAGGGACAGAAGAAAAAGGGGAGAGAGATTGGATGGATGGAAAGGTTGGGGGAGGGGGGGGAATGAAGGGAGCTTGGCTGGTTTGAGCACTTTTGCCAGGATTTCTTTTGCTTCTCCAGTCCGGCACTGTCTTTACCTACTTGAGCCTGGCTAAGAAGGGCACCTGGTTGGCACAGTTGAAGACCAGGATTGGTGGCCTGTCAAAGACCAGAGAGGTGGCAAAGCAAGAAAGAGATGTATCTAGGTCACAGGTAACCGGGGGACCTAAAAAGCATTGGGGGTCAGGAATGTGAGATTGGATTGTGAGGTTGGATTGTCCAATACAATGACTTCAAGGTTTCCAAGGACCCAAAGGGCGGTGCGCCCACATAGATGCACAGAAAGTGGAAACAACAGGAGTGGGGTGTTACTGCACACATCTACGGTATTGTGTCTAGTTCTGTAGGCCTTATAATGGCAGCTGTGTCAATTTCTAGAGACCTTATTTGGATCATTGTGTCCGATTATTGAATTCTCATCTAGAGCATTATGTCCGATTCTTGACTTCTCATCTGGAGCATTGTGTCCGATTATTGAATTCTCATCTAGAGCATTGTGTCTGATTCTTGACTTCTGATTGTGTCCGATTCATGACTTCTCATCTGGAGCATTGTGTCCGATTCTTGACTTCTCATCTAGAGCATTGTGTCCGATTCTTGACTTCTCATCTGGAGCATTGTGTCCGATTCGTGACTTCTCATCTAGAGCATTGTGTCCGATTCTTGACTTCTGATTGTGTCCGATTCGTGACTTCTCATCTAGAGCATTTTGTCCGATTCTTGACTTCTCATCTGGAGCATTGTGTCCGATTCTTGACTTCTCATCTGGAGCATTGTGTCCGATTCTTGACTTCTGATTGTGTCCGATTCGTGACTTCTCATCTGGAGCATTGTGTCCGATTCTTGACTTCCGATTGTGTCCGATTCGTGACTTCTCATCTAGAGCATTGTGTCCAATTCTTGACTTCTGATTGTGTCCGATTCGTGACTTCTCATCTAGAGCATTGTGTCCGATTCTTGACTTCTGATTGTGTCCGATTCGTGACTTCTCATCTAGAGCATTGTGTCCGATTCTTGACTTCTGATTGTGTCCGATTCGTGACTTCTCAGTTAGAGCATTGTGTCCGATTCTTGACTTCTGATTGTGTCCGATTCGTGACTTCTCATCTAGAGCATTGTGTCCAATTCTTGACTTCTGATTGTGTCCGATTATTGACTTCTCATCTGGAGCATTGTGTCCGATTCGTGACTTCTCATCTAGAGCATTGTGTCTGATTCGTGACTTCTCATCTAGAGCATTGTGTCCGATTCTTGACTTCTCATCTGGAGCATTGTGTCCGATTCATGACTTCTCATCTGGAGCATTGTGTCTGATTCGTGACTTCTCATCTAGAGCATTGTGTCCGATTTTTGACTTCTCATCTGGAGCATTGTGTCAGATTCTTGACTTCTCATCTGGAGCATTGTGTCCGATTCTTGACTTCTGATTGTGTCCAATTATGGACTTCTCATCTGGAGCATTGTGTTCGATTCGTGACTTCCCATCTAGAGAATTGTGTCCGATTTTTGACTTCTCATCTGGAGCATTGTGTCCGATTCTTGACTTCTGATTGTGTCCGATTCATGACTTCTCATCTGGAGCATTTTGTCCGATTTGTGACTTCTCATCTAGAGCATTGTGTCCGATTCTTGACTTCTCATCTGGAGCATTGTGTCCGATTCTTGACTTCTCATCTGGAGCATTGTGTCCGATTCGTGACTTCTCATCTAGAGCATTGTGTCCGATTCTTGACTTCTCATCTGGAGCATTGTGTCAGATTCTTGACTTCTCATCTGGAGCATTGTGTCCGATTCGTGACTCCTCATCTACAGCATTGTGTCCGATTCTTGACTTCTCATCTGGAGCATTGTGTCCTTTTCTTGACTTCTCATCTGGAGCATTGTGCCCGATTTGTGACTTCTCATCTAGAGCATTGTGTCCGATTCTTGACTTCTCATCTGGAGCATTGTGTCCGATTCGTGACTTCTCATCTGGAGCATTGTGTCCGATTCGTGACTTCTCATCTAGAGCATTGTATCCGATTCTTGACTTCTGATTGTGTCCAATTCTTGACTTCTCATCTGGAGCATTGTGTCCGATTCGTGACTTCTCATCTAGAGCATTGTGTCCGATTCGTGACTTCTCATCTAGAGCATTGTGTCCGATTCTTGACTTCTCATCTGGAGCATTGTGTCCGATTCGTGACTTCTCATCTGGAGCATTGTGTCCGATTCGTGACTTCTCATCTAGAGCATTGTGTCCGATTCTTGACTTCTCATCTGGAGCATTGTGTCCGATTCTTGACTTCTCATCTGGAGCATTGTGTCCGATTCTTGACTTCTGATTGTGTCCAATTAGGGACTTCTCATCTGGAGCATTGTGTTCGATTCGTGACTTCTCATCTAGAGAATTGTGTCCGATTCTTGACTTCTCATCTGGAGCATTGTGTCCGATTCTTGACTTCTGATTGTGTTCGATTCTTGACTTCTGATCTGGAGCATTGTGTCCGATTCGTGACTTCTCATCTAGAGCATTGTGTCCGATTCTTGACTTCTCATCTGGAGCATTGTGTCCGATTCTTGACTTCTCAGCTAGAGCATTGTGTCCGATTCTTGACTTCTCATCTGGAGCATTGTGTCCAATTCTTGACTTCTGATTGTGTCTGATTCGTGACTTCTCATCTGGGGCATTGTGTCTGATTCTTGACTTCTCATGTGGAGAATTGTGTTCAATTCTTGACTTCTCATCTGGAGCATTGTGTCCGATTCTTGACTTCTGAGTGAGTCTGATTCGTGACTTCTCATCTGGAGCATTGTGTCCGATTCTTGACATCTAATCTGGAGCATTGTGTCCGATTCTTAACTTCTCAGCTAGAGCATTGTGTCCGATTCTTGACTTCTCATCTGGAGCATTGGGTCCGATTCTTGACTTCTGATTGTGTCCGATTCGTGACTTCTCATCTGGAGCATTGTGTCCGATTCTTGACTTCTCATCTGGAGAATTGTGTCCAATTCTTGGCTTCTCGTCTGGAGAATTGGGTCCAATTCTTGACTTCTCGTCTAGAGAATTGTGTCCAATTTGGGACTTCTCATCTGGAGCATTGTGTCCGATTCTTGACTTCTGATCCGGAGCATTGTGTCTGATTCTTGACTTCTGATCTGGTGCATTGTGTCCGATTCTTGACTTCGGATTGTGTCCAATTCTTGACTCTCATCTGGAGCATTGTATCCAATTCTTGAATTCTCATCTGGAGCATTGTATCCGATTCTTGACTTCTAACTGTGCCCAATTCTTGACTTTATCTGGAGCATTGTGTCCAATTCTTGACTTTTTATCTGGAGCATTTTGTCTGAATCTTTTCTTCTGATTGTGTCCAATTCTTGACTCTCATCTGGAGCATTGTGTCCGATTCTTGACTTCTGATTGTGTCCAATTATTGATTTCTTCTCTGGAGCATTGTGTCCGATTCTTGAATTCCGATCTGGAGCATTGTGTCCGATTCTTGACTTCTGATTGTGCCCAATTATTGATTTCTTCTCTGGAGCATTGTGTCCGATTCTTGAATTCTGATCAGGAGCATTGTGTCCAATTCTTGACTTCTGATTGTGTCCAATTATTGATTTCTTCTCTGGAGCATTGTGTCCGATTCTTGATTTCTTCTCTGGAGCATTGTGTCCAATTATTGACTTCTGATTGTGTCCAATTCTTGAGTCTCATCTGGGGCATTGGGTCCAATTCATGACTTCCTTTCTGGAGCATTGTGTCCAATTCGTGACCTCTCACCTGGAGCATTGTGTTGAGTGGAATCCACCACCCAGGACTTCAGTAGTTTCCCCATCTGTGCCCCATTGAGGGTGGGTGCTTGTCTTGGGGCAGGGGCGGGAGGGTAGACAATACAGAACACCGTCGCCAGACTCGTCTCCCGCATCCCTCATTACGAGCACATCAGCCAACGCCTACGGAAGCTCCACTGGCTCCCTGTGGAGAAGAGAGTCACTTTCAAAATCCTCACCCACACCTACAAATACCTAAACAACACCGGACCCAAATACCTCAAGGACTGTCACTCTCCACGGCAAAAACCTGGAACGAGCTCCCGGCAGACATCAGACGCAGCCCTTCCCTGAACACCTTCAGGAAGATGCTCAAGACCTGGCTCTTAAACTGAACAGCACTGCTGACCTCCCCACACCCCTAGACCCTGAGACCCTCACAGGTGAGTAGCGCACTTACAATTCCCGGATTGATTGAGGGTAGGGAGGGCGGGTGTAGGGATGAAGAGCTCGTAGGGTGAGTTTGGGAGTGAGACCTAGGAGAGGCTCGTGGCTGAGGGGGAGTTCGGTGCAGACCCTCTCCCAGGCCCGTGGAAGTCTTTCCATCTGTGCTCCATTGATGGCAGGTGTTTGTGTGCGGAGGGAGTGTGAGTGGGGAAGGTGTGGTGATGAAGAGCTCTGGGATGAGTGAGACAGAGAGTGTGGGGGTGGGCGGGTGAGACAGACAAGAACCTCATGGCTGAGGGGAGCTCGGTACAGGCCCTCTTCCAGGCCTGTTTCCCATCTGTGCCCCAGTGAGGGTGGGTGCTTGCCTTGGGGCAGGAGAGTGAGGAGGGCGGGTGTAGGGATGAAGAGCTCGTAGGGTGAGTTTGGGAGTGAGACCTAGGAGAGGCTCGTGGCTGGGGGGGAGTTCGGTGCAGACCCTCTCCCAGGCCCGAGGAAGTCTTTCCATCTGTGCTCCATTGATGGCAGGTGTTTGTGTGGGGAGGGAGTGTGAGTGGGGAAGGTTTGGTGATGAAGAGCTCTGGGATGAGTGAGACAGAGAGTGTGGGAGTGGGCGGGTGAGACAGAGACGAGCCTCATGGCTGAGGGGAGTTTGGTACAGGCCCTCTTCCAGGCCTGTTTCCCATCTGTGCCCCAGTGAGGGTGGGTGCTTGCCTTGGGGCAGGAGAGTGAGGAGGGCGGGTGTAGGGATGAAGAGCTCGTAGGGTGAGTTTGGGAGTGAGACCTAGGAGAGGCTCGTGGCTGAGGGGGAGTTCGGTGCAGACCCTCTCCCAGGCCCGAGGAAGTCTTTCCATATGTGCTCCATTGATGGCAGGTGTTTCTGTGGGGATGGAGTGTGAGTGGGGAAGGTGTGGTGATGAAGAGCTCTGGGATGAGTGAGACAGAGAGTGAGGGGGTGGGCGGGTGAGACAGAGAAGAACCTCATGGCTGAGGGGAGCTCGGTACAGGCCCTCTTCCAGGCCTGTTTCCCATCTGTGTCCCATTGAGGGTGGGTGCTTGCCTTGGGGCAGGAGAGTGAGGAGGGAGGGTGTAGGGATGAAGAGCTCGTAGGGTGAGTTTGGGAGTAAAATTGAGGGTGGCTGAGGGGAGCTGGGTGAAGCCCCTCTCCCAGGCCCGAGAAAGTCTTCCCATCTGTGCCCCATTGAGGGCGGGTGTTTGCCTTGGGGCTGGGGTCGTGATCGTGCGTCTGCAGAGGGGCTCTTCTGTAAATGTTGTTTCAGGTGGAGGCGCTTGGGGGGGGGGGGGAGCTTTAATGAGCTCGATCGTGCAGCAGACCCCTGCTTTTGTTTTCTTTATTTAAAAAGTAGGGAGTTGTTTTAAAAAGCTGTAATGGGTAAAAACATTTCGAGCCCTCTCGTCGCCCCCCTCACCCCCCTTCCCCCATCCGGGTCTCTTCGGCCGCTTTCATCTCGGGAATTTCCGTGTTTTCATTGAAGTAGAATGTGCAGAAACAGCACATCTCACTGAAGCGCGAGCGCGGAGGGGGCGGGGCAGGCACTGCGCTAACACAGGCGGCGCTGCACCCGTAGGCGGGCACTTAACAGGCAGTGCGTGCACTGATTTGTGAGAGTAGGCGCTGGACTGTGCTTCCAAGGCGGGTGCTGTACTCAGGGGGGCCAGAACTGAGTCCCTTAACAGGTGCAGCACCCTCACGGCAAGCGCTGTGTTACCAAGACACTGCACTCACTGCCATGGTACTGCAATAAGAAGGCATTGTATTTGGAAATCATGCATTGCACCGAGCAGGCAGTGCACTCACTGGGCAGGCACTGTTTATACAGAGTAGGCACTGCACCTACTAAGCATACACCAAACACTGCACTCGGTGTGAATTGTGCAGCGTTCACCTCACTGAGTAGATAATGTGCTCGCTGAGCAGGCACCGTGCCCGCTGCACAGGCGCTGCCCTCGCCCACTAGGCACTGTGCTCACTGAGCAAACACTGCCCTCAAGTGAGCTGCGGACACTGCATTCTTTGGGCAGGCACTGCACTGAAGTCATTGAGCAAGCCATGCCCCCGCCTTGGCTTCATTCATTGGTAATGCAGCGTGCATGCACTACACGCACTGCACGGAAGTCACTGACTGAGCAAGCCGTACACCGCCTTGATTTCATTCATTGGTAATGCAGTGTGCATGACCAGCACGCACTGCACTGAAGTCACTGAGGAAGCCATGCACGCGCAGTGATTTCATTAATTGGTAAAGCAGTGGGCTTTCCCGGCTCACACTGTATTCACGCACTGCGCTTTAGCCCCGATGCTACACTGGCCGTGCACTGCACTCACCAAGGAGACACTGCGCTTCGCGACCGTTGCATTCGCTTGGCAAAGAGCAGGAGGTTCACTCACTGAGTAAGTCCTATTAGCCTCAGTGAGCAGGCTGTGCACGGATCAGGCACTGAATGAACAGGCACTGCACTCACTGAACAGTCACTGCATACAATGATCCAGCACGCCATTGGGCTGACACAGATAGGTACCTGCACCGAGCAGGCACATCGCAAGGGTTGCACCGAGCAGGCACTTTGCAAGGGTTGCACCAAGCAGGCACGTAGCAAGGGTTGCACCGAGCAGGCATTGCAATCCAGAGGCATTCATGAACTTTTAATCCGCCACCGCCCTCGCTGAGCAAACATTGCGCCACGCAGGCACGAGCAGGCACAGCGAAAACAAAGCAGGCACTGGGAAAGCACGGATTGGGCAGTCTTCGAAGTCTTGAGCAGGCACTGTCTTCATAGAGCGGAAACTGTATAGGAAATCACGAGTATGCAGTGAGACGAGCAGGCACACGGCTGGAAATGAGCAGCACTGCACACAGGATATTTGAATGAAGTACTGAGCAGGCCTTGAAGAGGAGCAATCGGTTGTTGTTATTTAGCATCAGTGGTGTACTGAGCATGCACTTTACGGAGGAGGCATAACGAGTATGTACTGTACAAGCAGGGGATCGATGGAGGACTGAGCAGGCACTGCCCAGAGGCCACATCCACGGAGTACTGAGAAGGCACTATACAGATGAGGCATCAATGGCTGAACAGGCACTACACATACGAGCATCAACGGAGTACTGAGTAGGCACCATACAGAGGACACAACCACAGAGTACTGAGCAGGCACTGTACAGATGATGTATCAATGGAATACTGAGCAGGCACTATAAAGAGGAGCTAATCCATTTCTGGAGCAGGCACTGTACAGAGGAAACATCAAAGAAGCGCATAGCAGGCACTCCACAGAAGAACAGGAAATCACTTACAAAGAGCATTTACTGTTACTAACAGCACGAGGTGATTAACAGCAGTTTCGTCACTTAACATGCATACATTTACAAACACTTGTCTAGACAGCAGAACTATACCTCCGGCTAAACACAGTCCATAGACGCGACCCACAAGGACAGCAGAGCTATCCCTCCGCCTAAACACAGTTCACATACTCGACCCACAAGGACAGCAGAGCTATCCCTCCGCCTACACACAGTTCACAGACGCGACCCACAAGGAAAGCAGAGCTATCCCTCCGCAGCAGAGCTATCCCTCCGGCTAAACACAGTTCACATACTCGACCCACAAAGACAGCAGAGCTATCCCCCGCCTACACACAGTTCACAGACTCGACCCACAAGGAATATCCCTCCGGCTAAACACGGTCCTCCCTCGACCCACAGGGACAGCAGAGCAGCCCCACTAAGATTGGGCACAGCTCGCAGACCCGGGCCTAAGGCAGGTTGGTTATACGGATCTCACAGTCTCAAAGAGCGGACAGCAGAGCTAGCCCTGGCTTGAGCTAACCACTGCCCACAGACACCAGGTTTATATGCGTCTTTCGGCCTTAGTGCATTGAAAGCAGAGAACACAGACCTCAGACAGCAGAGCTATCTGTCCGGTTAAACACTGCCCAGAAATTAGGCCTTTAGGCCTTATTGTCGTCTATCAGTGAGAAAACAGGCCCAGGGGAATGGCCTTACACAGCAGAGGTACCCAAACCTCACGTGCTCAAGTCTTCTTAAGGAGAGCTCGAATCCCAGACTCAGCCGAGACAGCAGAGCACGAGAGAGTGCGCATTCATACGCTGCGCAAACACATCACGTTCCGACACGCGCGCTTCCCTAAGTACAGACGCGCAGCAGCTGCAATTTGGAAGCTATTAGCACTTTAAGCGAAGGGATAATTGGACTGGCGGGGAAGGATGCTGATGGCGGGGTTGACTGGGGGAGGGGTAATTGCCCCCGCCACCCCTTCCCGCGTTCTCAAGAAGCGCTACGTATATTCTAGAGACGAAAAACAGCGCCCCGGGCACTTATCCTATTTGAGACTGTTTATAGCTTAAGAATATGCAGCAGAACACACATTGCACAAAAGCTCATCGGCGCCAGCACCCTTCATTCATGTCCTGTCTTGGTGCATGGGATAGCCACTGGTGTCTGATGCCCCGTTCATGCCCACCTCCCTTCTTCTGCTGCGCAGGGTACCGTGTGGTACCCACCATCTCTACTTGGACACTTAAGGGTTCACCCCGCCCCCGTCACCGCCGGCGCCCCCCTCACCACCGTGGGCACGCAGAACAGTGGTACTCAGCGTGCCACCTATCGAGCCCCTTTCCCCCGCCCCATCATATAGAAAGGTATGCCCCGTCAGCATCCTTCCCGTCCTGTCCCCTCTCTTACATGGACACCCCCGACTGCCAGTCCCTCCTATAATTCATTAACCCCTTCATTCACCCGCACCCCTGTGTGCCCAGATACTCACCGATGCCCAGCAGAGAGACCAGTGCCATCCAGGCGAGCGGGGTGCTCATGGAGCCGGCGGGGCCAGTCATCTTCTCCTCGAAGGCTCCCTGGCACCTGGTGCCTGCTCCGCAGCCGGGACTGGTGCCACCAGCGATGAACGTGCGGGCACCGTGCCCAGGGCAAAATATCCAAACCGGTGCGCGGAGGAAACTATCGGGCGGGAACTGGTGCCTGGCAAGGCAGGGACTGGCAAGATGCGCTCAGGTGCAGCGGAGAGGATACGACCAGATACCGTGGTACCAACGGGTGAAAGGCTGTCCAGATGCCCAGATGATGCTGCGTGAAGAGGTGCTGCCCAGATATCCAGCGACTCACCGTCGGGCTTTCCAGGTGCTCTCTGATGGGGTGCTGCCCCAATGCGCTGGTGATAACCTGCGAAAAGGTGGTGCCCAAATGTCGTCGTGGTTCAAAGGATGGGGCTTTCTGGGTATCCTCTGTCCCTTTACCCTGCAGGCTCTGTGCCAGGGTTGCCGTCTGGAGAAGGTGGGGTTCAGCCCTGGAAAGGATGCTGGCTATTGCCTTCCCAGTGGTACCCTCGCTTCTACTGATGTGGGAGTCAGGTTGTCCCGTTGACTGTCTCTCGTCTTTAGCCTCTCTTGAGCCGCCCGCTTTCTGCAGCTCACTAGGAGTGTACTCAGTGCTCATTCAGGGCAGTCAGCAGCGCCACGCCCACACGCCCTGCCATTGGTGGACACGGAGCCCCATTAAGAAAAAAAAGAGGCAACGCCCCTCCTCCCGGGCAGGACCCGGGCTGTGCTGCGTCTGTGACAGCCGGCCTCTGTGCAGAGCACTGCGACCAGCCCGAGCCGCCCCCAGCAACAGGAAGAAACCAGACCAGCAACAGGTGGAGGGGGGGCCAGGGGCTGGAAGCAGAGGGGTGCAGGGTCAGCACCCCCTGTCCTGCTCCCACAAACCCACGCACACTTCCAGCTTCAGGCTTCTTCGATGAGTGACTACCCGTGGGAGGGGGGTCGGTATGGGTGAGGCAGGCTTCTGACAGTCACAGAGGTGTGATGAGCAGTGGCTTCGAGAGGGATTGAATCAGCAAAGCAGCCCTGATTTTGGGGGCTGCGAGCACTGACAAGCGTAGGGGAGTCACGAGCATCCAATCAGGTGTGGGGTTACTGACATCGTTTTAAGGTGTGCGGTTACTGACATTACGTGTGGTGTGGGGTCATAGGGGCGTGACGCATTGAGGCCAGTATACCCAGCCCCCCTCCCCCTTGAAGTCATCAGATAGCACCCTTATGAACTAGAACGCTAGCCCCCTAACATGACCACGTCACACTGCCATTCTTGTGCTAGAGTACACATTCCATTCTCAGGCCGTATTTATTAAGCAGCACATCATAAACGTAGCAAATAAATCCATTGTGAGTATAACCATTTTGACAGTAATTTGCAAAATGGACCGTGGAGTAACAGCTGATGATGCGGTCGAATACACTGACATCTCATACCCACATTCTCACGTTTCTTAAACACTGTCAGAGTCGTGATTGGCCACCCCTCCTGTGACAGCACCTAATTAAATTGACTTGGACCCGGGGAGAAGGCCCCCTCACGGAGCCCACCATTAGCAACCCTTTAGGGGAGCATGGGCCAGCATGAAAGCTGATCCCCCAAAACAGTAATGTGTGCCAAAGCCGCCTATTGGTGGAATACCCCTGGCACCCAAAACGGGAGACGGGTCTGGGCAACTGGGCCATTCCCTGGCCCTCTGGTGCAGGCAGCACCCCCTCTAGCATTCCCAGGGGTGCCTAATGGTGGACCCTGTCTGACTATGGACAATAGCAGCGATGGACATCACCAGCCCTTTTCTAGGGACCATGATAGCCATGCCCCGGGTACCAATGGCTTAAAACCTAATCCTTCTTGAGTTAGCCTGCACCTATATTCTGATGCCGAGGCTGTCCACCTGTTTCTTGGCCAGACCCAACTCTCCCAACACCACAGGCTTGGGTGGTTCCCGACCAGCCAGGACTCCCCATAGTGCTGTGAGAAATGTTGTATGGTGAAAGCCACCAAGTTCTTCCCAAACAACCTGTTGCCCCTGGTTGATAAATGAACCCCATCCTTGTGAAAGAATGACTCTCCTGGAAGACAGCTGTGGGGAATTGTTGTAAGCCAGTGTTGCGCAGCCTCCTCATTTTGCTTGTCTCCCCGCTATTACTCCTTCCTCCCCTCCCTCCTACGCATTCTTGAAAGATTGTTCATGTGTACGGTAACTTACTATGCTCTTGCACCTGATGTAACTTCTAACGCAACGATTCTAAATGTGAAGCGCTCTGATACCCTCTTGGGTCACGTTCGCGCTATATAAAACGCTATAAATAAATAAATAAATAAATCCCTCAAGCCCACACCGAAAAGAGAAAATTACACAGTCATTCAAGTTGCAAGGAATGGGAGGACGGTAAAGAAGCTCTTGGGCTGGAAGAGTGAAGTGAGTCACGTCATCAGGTACCAGGGGCAGCCAGGCAGGAAGGTGGCCGCCAGGTGAAAGAACTCCTTATTTGACCTGCTTGGCCCCCTGCCGGCCGCCCAGGGAACCACGTTATCCCCACAAGCAGCCTATGGTTGCGTTTCGTGGGAGACCATTGAATGTTCGAAAAAACAACACCACCTTTGGCCAACCGCCATAGACTGGCCAAACCGACCCACACCTGTATTGTATTGTATTGTATTGTATATTGGACTTATATAGCGCTTATCACCCAGGGGTCTCTAAGCGCTTGCCTTGGGAGCCCGTCCTGGCTTTTCCCTGTGAGATAGCCCCTACAGGGCATCCCCAAGGTGAAAGCCAGGCATCCCGCCGCGGGGGGCCGTTGTGGAGATTAAGCAAGCTTAATGCCCAGAGTTGCAGAGTGTGAACCCATGATTAGGTCAGGCACCGAAGCGAGAATTATCGAGTCCGTGGACATTTGAGCTCAAGACCCTGCCGCGTCGGGACTTGAACCCTGGTCCCGGGTCTGACCTCTGCTTCAGGGTCTGCCTGCTCTAACCAGTGAGCCACACTGTCTCAGGTGCCTCCGCCAGGCCCCTGTTCTACTGATACCAAAGAAGTGGTTGACCACTGACATAGTTTGATGTGTGGGGTACTGATATCTAGTGCAGTGTTGGGTCACTAAATCAAGTGAGGTATGGGGTTACTGACATGCAGTGGTGTGTTGGCTTACTGGTATCAGGGAGGTGTGTGGTTACTGTCATCGTTTGAGGTGTTGTGTCACTGACACCCAGTTTGGTGTTGCGTCACAAAGAAGTAAACTCCTTGGGACGTAAACCTGACGTCATGTTCAGGCTACATGAATAGAAAGAGCTACAAGAGGCCTTTCCTGCATCTGCCTAGCCGATAGTCAATGGCCACGGCAGAATAGGATCTAGGCACAATGTGAGGCTGACCACGATTGAGAGCGGGCAGCCAATATAGCAAAGGGGAACCCATGACAAGCTAATGTAGGTAGAGAATCAGGGGAAAAGTCAAAATTCACACAAAACACTTTTTCTACCTGTGTATTTCAATATGTACTATGTATCATATATTCAAATTATGACACTGACTGGACCAAAGAACAGAACAACTAAAACATCATAGAGAGTATATTCATTATTTAATTGATTATTTATTTTTTCATGTTTTTCTTGGACAAAAAGAACAGTTACTTAAGAACATGTACTAACAATTTATAGATAATAATACATTAAAATGACAAAAAAATACACTACAAATATAATCAAATCCAACAAATAAGATCCAATTACCAACCATTCATTCACAGCACTCACTCAAACTCAAACCAATACCATACAGAACCACAAATACATATGTCGCATTTATACCAGAAACAGACAAAATGTACATTGGGGCTCCACACAACATGTGATCAATTTTCAAAAATCTGTTTGCAAATGCTCAAATTTATACAGAATTATAGATATTTTGTTATAGTTTCAGAAGTATATCATTCGAAAGATGCAAAAAGGAGGGGGGCATCATTCAAGGCGCCAACGCGCGTTTCGATAGAGAGCGGGTCACATACGCCTACCAGGTTCATTCTTGTCACCTAATTCCTTCTGATTTCGTTGGTTGAGTCCCGATCCACACCAGCAGTACATTTTTAAGTCCCCCAGAACCAAAGGGCAGGCACTTAGAGTCTCACAGGATGTCAGGCAGAGGGCAACAGCAGGGTCGAGGTCCAGTTGCCACTGATCAGCTGTGCAGTTGCAGGAAAGGCCTTTTGTAGCATGTGGTATCCCTGTAGTGTGAACAGGAGGAGTCCACTTCTTTGTCCTGTGTACAAGAGGGAGCAGGTTCAGTACTTCAGCGCCCCTCTCATGTCATGGCAGCAGGTCTAGTCCTCTTCTGATCTTCCACAGGTCAAAAAGTGCTGTGAAGTTGTGCCTGGTGATGCCACATATATGCCTGGCAATAGCTAGTCGGTTGAAATGACTTCTGGGCACCCCTAACCAATACAATTAATGTTCCCGTGGCTAACCGTACCCACTATGAGCATATTCAAGATGGCGGAAGTCTTTGGGCATTCTAAACTTGGGCTCTGAGGGCTGGAAGTGAATGGGGGTAGTGTACTATCGCAACACTAGTGTCTTCCCATATCTAACACTAAAATCCAGTTTGAGACATCCAGTGTGCCCACAACAAACCAAGAGACAGAAGCCTTGTAGGTCAAAAGCAGAGTACTTCAGCAACCACATAGTGGATCCTCAAGAATGCTCTTGCCATCCTGTTCTCTTCCCTTTCAAGTGTGGTCCAAGTGTTACATGTGAATCCAGAAGACCTTACAAGCAAAATGTAACACTCAAGCAGGAGTTGACAGCCCCCGCATTCCATATTCTGTGGGGTTCAGAGGAGCCACCTCTGTCCATCCATTTTAGTCTATTGTTACCTGTGCCCATCCATGCCAATCTATTGTCATCTATGCCCATCTATGCCAGTCTATTGTTATCCCTGCCCATCCATGCCAGTCTGTTGTCATCTCTCCCCTTCGATGCAAGTCTACTGTTTTCTCTACCCATCCATGCCAGTCTATTGTTATCTCTGCCCATCCATGTCAGACTATTGTTTTCTCTGTCCATCCATGCCAGTCTATTGTCATCTCTGCCCGTTCATGTAGGTCTATTGTTATATCTGCCCATTCATGCCAGTCCATTGTTTTCTCTGCCCATCCATGTCAGTCTATTGTTATCTATGCCCATCCATGTCAGACTATTGTTTTCTCTGCCCATCCATGCCAGTCTATTCTCATCTCTGCCCATCTTAGTCAGTCTATTGTTATCTCTGCTTATCCATGTCAGTCTATTGTTATCACTGCTTATCCATGTCAGTCTATTGTTTTCTCTACCCATCCATGCCAGGCTGTTGTCATTTCTGCCCATCCATTCTAATCTATTGTCATCCCTGCCCATCTTAGTCAGTCTATTGTTATCTCTGCCCATCAGTCTATTGTTTTCTCTGCCCAACCATGTCAGTCCATTGTTATCTCTGCCCATCCATGCCAGTCTATTTTTTTCTCTGCCCATTCATGTAGGTCTATTGTCATCTCTGCCCATCCATGCCAGTCTATTGTCATCTCTGCCCATCCATGTCAGTCTATTGCTATCGCTGCCCATCCATGCCAGTCTATTGTCATCTCTGCCCATCCATGTCAGTCTATTGTTTTCCCTTCCCATCCATGCCAATCTATTGTCATCCATGCCCATCCATGCGAGTCAGACTATTGTTTTCTCTGCTCATCAATGCCACTCTATTGTTATCTCAGCCAATCCATGCCAGTCTATTCTTTTCTCTGCCCATCTATGCCAGTCTAAAATCTACTCTGCCCATCCATGTAGGTCTATTGTAATCTCTGCCCGTCCATGTAGGTCTATTGTTTTCTCTGCCCATCCATGCCAGTCTATTGTCATCTCTGCCCATCCATGCCAGTCTATTGTTTTCTCTGCCCATTCATGTAGGTCTATTGTCATCTCTGACCATCCATGCCAGTCTATTGTTTTCGCTGCCCATCCATGCCAGTCTATTGTTATCTCTGCCCACCCATGCCAATCTATTGCCATCTATGCCCATCCATACCAGTCTATTGTTTTCTGTGCCCATCCATGCCAGTCTAATGTTATATTTGTCCACCCATGCCAGTCTAATGTTATCTCTACCCATCCATGCCAGTCTATTTTTTTTCTCTGCCCTTCGATGCTAGTCTATTGTTATTTCTGCCCATCCATGCTAGGCTATTGTCATCTCTGCCCATCCATGCCAGTCTATTGATATCTCTGCCCATCACTGTCAGTTTATTGTTATCTCTGGCCATCCATGCCAGTCTATTGTCATCTTTGCCCATCCATGTCAGTCTATTGTCATCTCTGCTCATCCATGCCAGTCTATTGTCATCGCTGCCCATCCATGTCAGTCTATTGTCATCTCTGCTCATCCATGCCAGTCTATTGTCATCGCTGCCCATCCATGCCAATCTATTGTCTTGTCTCCCCATCCATTTTAGTCTATTGATATCTCTGCCCATCCACGGCAGTCTATTGTTATCTCTGCCCATCCATGCTTGTCAATTGTTATCTCTGCCCATCCATGCCAGTCTAATGTCATCTCTGGCCATCCATGCCAGTCTATTGTTATCTCTGCCCATCCATGCAAGTCTATTGTTATCTCTGCCCATCCATGTCAGTCTATTGTTATCTCAGCCCATCTATGGCAGTCTAATGTTATCCCAGCCGACCCATGCCAGTCTGTCATCTCTGTTCACCCATGCCAGTCTAATGTCATCTCTGCCCATCCATGCCAGTGTATTGTTTTCTCTGCCCTTTCATGCCAGTCTATTGTTATCTCTGCCCACCCATGCCAATCTATTGTCATCTATGCCCATCCATGCCAGTCTATTGTTTTCTGTGCCCACCCATGCCAATCTATTGTCATTTCTGCCCATCCATGACAGTCTATTGTTTTCTCTGCCCATCCATGCCAGTCTAGTATCTTCTCTGCCAATCCCTGTAGGTCATTTGTTATCTCTGCCCATCCATGTAGGTCTATTGTCATCTCTGCCCATCCATGCCAGTCTATAGTAATCTATGCCCATCTATGTCAGTCTATTATTATCCCTGCACGTCCAGTGTCAGTCTATTGTTATCCCAACCCACCCATGCCAGTCTATTGTTATCTCTTCCCATCCATATCAGTCTATTGTTATCCCAGCCCACCCATGTCAGTCTATTGTTATCTCTTCCCATCCATGCAAGTCTATTGTTATCTCTGCCCACCCATGTCAGTCTATTGTTATCTCTTCCCATCCATGTCAGTCTATTGTTATCTCCGCCCATCTATGTCAGTCTAATGTTATCCCAGCCCACCCATGCCAGTCTAATGTCATCTCTGTTCACCCATGCCAGTCTAATGTCATCTCTGCCCATCCATGCCAGTCTATTGTTTTCTCTGTCCATCCATGCCAGTCTAGTATCTTCTCTGCCAATCCCTGTAGGTCATTTGTTATCTCTGCCCATCCATGTAGGTCTATTGTCATCTCTGCCCATCCATGCCAGTCTATAGTAATCTATGCCCATCTATGTCAGTCTATTGTTAACCCTGTACGTCCAGTGTCAGTCTATTGTTATCCCAACCCACCCATGCCAATCTATTGTTATCTCTTCCCATCCATGCCAGTCTATTGTTATCCCAGCCCACCCATGTCAGTCTATTGTTATACCAGCCCACCCATGTCAGTCTATTGTTATCTCTGCCCATCCATGCCAGTCTAGTGTCATCTCTGCCCATCCAAGCCATTCTATTGTTATCTCTGCCCATCTATGTCAGTCTATTGTTATCTCTGTCCATCCATGCCAGTCTAGTGTCATCTCTGCCCATCCGTGTCAGTCTATTGTTATCTCTGCCCATCCAAGCCATTCTATTGTTATCACTGCCCATCCATGCCATTCTATTGTTATCTCTGCCCATCTATGTCAGTCTATTGTTATCCCTGCCTATCCATGTCAGTCTATTGTTATCTCTGCCCATCTATGTCAGTGTATTGTTATCCCTGCCCATCCATGTCAGTCTATTGTTATCTCTGCCCATCCATGCCAGTCTAGTGTCATCTCTGCCCATCCATGCCAGTCTATTGTTATCTCTGCCCATCTAGGTCAGTCTATTGTTATCCCTGCCCATCCGTGTCAGTCTATTGTTATCCCATTCCACCCATGTCAGTCTATTGTTATCCCAGCCCACCCATATCAGTCTATTGTTATCCCATTCCATCCATGTCAGTCTATTGTTTTCTCTGCCCATCCATGCCAGTCTAAATCTTCTCTGGCCATCCCTGTAGGTCTGTTGTTATCTCTGCCCATCCATGTAGGTCTATTGTTATCTCTGTCCATCCATGCCAGTCTATTGTCATCTCTGCCCATCCATGCCAGTCTATTGTTATCTCTGCCCATCCATGCCAGTCTATTGTCATCTCTGCCCATCCATGCCAGTCTATTGTCATCTCTGCCCATCCATGCCAGTCTATTGTTATCTCTGCCCATGTATGTCAGTCTATTGTTATCCCTGCCCGTCCGTGTCAGTCTAGTGTTATCCCGACCCACCCATGTCAGTCTATTGTTATCTCTGCCGGTCCATGTCAGTTTATTGTTATCTCAGCCCACCCATGTCAGTCTATTGTTATCTCTGCCCATCCATGTCAGTCTATTGTTATCCCAGCCCACCCATGTAAGTCTATTGTTATCTCTGCCCATCCATGCCAGTCTATTGTTATCTGTGCCCGTCCATGTCAGTCTAGTGTTATCTCTGCCCATCTATCTCAGTCTATTGTTATCCCTGCCCGTCCGTGTCAGTCTAGTGTTATCCCGACCCACCCATGTCAGTCTATTGTTATCTCTGCCGGTCCATGTCAGTCTATTGTTATCCCAGCCCACCCATGTCAGTCTATTGTTATCTCTGCCCATCCATGTCAGTCTATTGTTATCCCAGCCCACCCATGTCAGTCTATTGTTATCTCTGCCCATCCATGCCAGTCTATTGTTATCTGTGCCCGTCCATGTCAGTCTAGTGTTATCTCTGCCCATCTATCTCAGTCTATTGTTATCCCTGCCCATCCGTATCAGTCTATTGTTATCCCAGCCCACCCATGTCAGTCTATGGTTATCCCTGCCCACCCATGTCAGTCTATTGTTATCCCTGCCCATCCGTATCAGTCTATTGTTATCTCAGCCCACTGTGTCAGTCTATTGTTATCCCAGCCCACCCATATCAGTCTATGGTTATCCCTGCCCACCCATGTCAGTCTATTGTTATCCCAGCCCACCCTTGTCAGTCTATGGTTATCCCAGCCCACCTGTGTCAGTCTATTGTTATTCAAGCCCACCCATGTCAGTCTATGGTTATCCCAGCCCACCCGTGTCAGTCTATTGTTATCCCAGCCCACCCATGTCAGTCTATTGTTATCCCAGCCCACCCATGTCAGTCCACTGTTATCTCTGCCCATCCATGTCAGTCTATTGTCATCTCTGCCCATCCATGTAAGTCTATTGTTATCTCTGCCCATCTATGTCAGTCTATTGTTATCCCTGCCCTTCCATGTCAGTCTATTGTTATCCCAGCCCACCCATGTCAGTCTATTGTTATCTCTGCCTATCTATGTCAGTCTATTGTTATCTCTGCCCATCCATGTCAGTCTATTGTTATCCCAGCCCACCCATGTCAGTCTATTGTTATCTCTGCCCATCCATGCCAGTCTATTGTTATCTGTGCCCGTCCATGTCAGTCTAGTGTTATCTCTGCCCATCTATCTCAGTCTATTGTTATCCCTGCCCATCCGTATCAGTCTATTGTTATCCCAGCCCACCCATGTCAGTCTATGGTTATCCCTGCCCACCCATGTCAGTCTATTGTTATCCCTGCCCATCCGTATCAGTCTATTGTTATCTCAGCCCACTGTGTCAGTCTATTGTTATCCCAGCCCACCCATATCAGTCTATGGTTATCCCTGCCCACCCATGTCAGTCTATTGTTATCCCAGCCCACCCTTGTCAGTCTATGGTTATCCCAGCCCACCTGTGTCAGTCTATTGTTATTCAAGCCCACCCATGTCAGTCTATGGTTATCCCAGCCCACCCGTGTCAGTCTATTGTTATCCCAGCCCACCCATGTCAGTCTATTGTTATCCTAGCCCACCCATGTCAGTCCACTGTTATCTCTGCCCATCCATGTCAGTCTATTGTCATCTCTGCCCATCCATGTAAGTCTATTGTTATCTCTGCCCATCTATGTCAGTCTATTGTTATCCCTGCCCTTCCATGTCAGTCTATTGTTATCCCAGCCCACCCATGTCAGTCTATTGTTATCTCTGCCTATCTATGTCAGTGTATTGTTATCTCTGCCCATCCATGTCAGTCTATTGTTATCCCAGCCCACCCATGTCAGTCTATTGTTATCTCTGCCCATCCATGCCAGTCTATTGTTATCTGTGCCCGTCCATGTCAGTCTAGTGTTATCTCTGCCCATCTATCTCAGTCTATTGTTATCCCTGCCCATCCGTATCAGTCTATTGTTATCCCAGCCCACCCATGTCAGTCTATGGTTATCCCTGCCCACCCATGTCAGTCTATTGTTATCCCTGCCCATCCGTATCAGTCTATTGTTATCTCAGCCCACTGTGTCAGTCTATTGTTATCCCAGCCCACCCATATCAGTCTATGGTTATCCCTGCCCACCCATGTCAGTCTATTGTTATCCCAGCCCACCCTTGTCAGTCTATGGTTATCCCAGCCCACCTGTGTCAGTCTATTGTTATTCAAGCCCACCCATGTCAGTCTATGGTTATCCCAGCCCACCCGTGTCAGTCTATTGTTATCCCAGCCCACCCATGTCAGTCTATTGTTATCCCAGCCCACCCATGTCAGTCCACTGTTATCTCTGCCCATCCATGTCAGTCTATTGTCATCTCTGCCCATCCATGTAAGTCTATTGTTATCTCTGCCCATCTATGTCAGTCTATTGTTATCCCTGCCCTTCCATGTCAGTCTATTGTTATCCCAGCCCACCCATGTCAGTCTATTGTTATCTCTGCCTATCTATGTCAGTCTATTGTTATCTCTACCCATCCATGTCAGCCAGTTGTTTGCACCTGGGAGGCATTTCACTCATAGTCACACCTACTCAAATCTAATTACTGGCTTGGAGAAATTGAAGAGCCTTCAGGAACGTCCGGCAAAGATAAAGTAACTTTCTAAAGGCAAATTTCCTTAATGTTTGCTAAAAATTAAAATTTACCATTGTATTGTATTTTTGATAAGTATGAAAAATAGTTCGTTAATTATTTTTCTGGCTGGTCTTATCACCAAGATACAGAATTGGTAGGTAAATATGTACTCTGTTTTTCTGCATTGGACGGCTAGGCCTGCCAGTGTGAAAAATAGCTTTTGGGTGTGACTAACTGTAGGGACATGTTAACATAAAACTTCTGCATGCTTTACTTTTAAAAACCATGCATCCTCTCTTGTTAGCTAAAAGGCCTGCACAGGGGTATCTTATGAATGTTTTAGAGGAAGGTTTTGACTTGTCAAAAGCTTTTCGTTTGGCAGGTTTTTACATTGTACGGTCAGGCTACAATTGTAGGCCTGAACCTATGCTTGCACTGCCACTTTAGTGGATGGCACAATATGTGCTGCAACCCATTAATATAGCCTTCTAGCCCGCCGTAGAGGGCTATACCGGCTATTAAAGGCCCGAGCCGAAGGCGAGGGCCTTTAACAAGGGAGAGGGATTTTAATAGTGGTGTAGCCCATCTACGAAGTGCTATAAGGCTATTAGAACATTCTGTCACTAGAGGACAGAATGTTCTAACAAAAAAAACAAAGCCTTTTGGAAGCGTGAGGGGATTGGAATCCCCTCAGGTTCCCTAAAGCCTTTGCTCACAGCCAGAGCTGTGAACAAAGAAACATTGGAATGTTGGAGCTCCAGGCTTATACCAGCTATTATAAGCCCAGAGCACTCCATTGTTTTCAATGGAGCTCCCAACATTCCAATGTTCTAATGGCATTTAACTTCCAGGCCATGGGTGTACTTCGCACTATATACCTCCAGGCAAGTTAAATATGGCAGCTATGAATATGCAATTTTAAGCATGTTTAAAAGAGAAGCACAGGCTCTTTAATCCTGGTTAGCAGGGGCAAAGTGCACAGAGTTCTCTAGCCAACAAAAATATAGGCTCCTGCAATTGTGAAAAATCTGGAGTGACCACACGGAAATGGCAGATTTCCTACAATTGTGGTTTCAACATCTGCATGATCGATTTTTTTTTTTTTTACTATAAGTTTGTTTCTTTTTTTAAGTGCTCTATCTTTCTATTCATATATTTGTGCATATGTTTTTCTCTTTGTTTCCTCTATCCAGTTTGTTTTTCATAAGCTGCACTGTCTTTTCTTTCTCTGATTAGCAATTTGTTAATTAAAGTTTTATCCCGTGTTTTGTCTTTCTTTCTTCCGACAGGTTTCTTGTCCTTTCAATGAGTTACCAAAGCCTTGAGGAACACGAACAATGAATAAATGTGAAATCTTCACATTACCAGAGATCAGATTAAGTACCACTGTCCTTTCTTTTCTTAACTGCAGAGTCTTGTTTTTCATTTGTTCGTTGTATTTTGTCTCAGCACAGGTAGCTGGGTCTTTTCTCCTGGTTGGTTCGAAGTGGGATCTCCAGGGACCAACTGGTCTGCAGCAACTGACAGGTAAGTGTAAAGCATATGGTTCTCTTTCTTATGGGTTTTCCCAGTTGGAAACCAACGATGCAATGAAACGTCTTTGGGTTCTCAGATGATCTGGTGGTTGGCCGTAATTTGGATGCAGCCTTTATCCAGACCCGCCCCAAGATTGCGGCCTAGAGTTGTGAGACCTCGCGAGACCTCACAAAAGCCCCACAAGATCTGAGTGTGCGTGCACACTTATGCGCATTCATTCAGGAGGTGTGCTATCGGTTGGTGGCCTCGTGGGTGGCGGGTGGGAGTTTGTACAGTGGGGACAGATTGAGGAACAGACACATCATTTGAGGTGTGAAGGTACTGACATCCAGTACAGTGTTGGGTCACTGATTCCAGTGAGAATAGGGTCACTGACATGCAATAGGTGTTGGGTCACTGATACCACTGAGGTGGGGAGTCGTTGAGATGCAGTGTAGTGTCGGATCACTGATACCACTGAGGTGTGGGGTCACAGACATCTAGGGGGTATTGAGTCACTGACACCAGGGAGGTCACTGGGTCACTGACATTATCTTAGGTGTGAGGTCATTGACATCCAATGCTATGCTTGGTCACTGATATCAGTGAGGTGTGGTTGTATTGGCATCCAATGTGGTGTAGGGTCACTGACATGCAATGCGCTGTTGGGTCACTGACATCTAGTGTGGTATTCAGTCACTGACACCAGGGTGGAGTGGGTCACTGACATAATCTTAGGTGTGCGGTCATTGACATCCAGTGTGATGCTGGGTCACTGACACCAGTAAGGTGTAAGTCACTGACAGTGAGAGTGATGTTGGGTCACTGACACAAGTGAGACGCGGGTCCCGGGCATTCAGTGAGTTATTGCCCGGACTTATTCTCTTGAATCTTAATCCATCCAAACACCCACCCCAAGCCATTGAGGCACTCATCCTTGTATCCCTATTTCTTACTCTATCCTCTCAGCCGATGACATTATCATGTATATTTATGCTAAGATATAGAATATAAGAATCCCTCTCCCCTCCACGATCACAGCCCCCATCCTTCATCTTACACCCGGCACCCACAGATCCATCCTACCCTTATTCTCTGTAGGTTTAAGTTAAACCCAATACTTAAATATGTGAACCATCACTGCCTGGACCTCTGTATCCTCAAATCAGCGAACCTGTGACTCCTGCCTTATGTGTCCTCACTTCAGACTCTACCTTTTTCAGGCTCTAGTTAGTCACCGTCCCTCCGTCCCCCACCATGTTCCATGCCCGCTATTGTGCTGACTTTTTTTCTTTAAATTCCAGATGTGACTCTGGTTATCCATTCAATAACTACCTGACCCTCCCCAGTCCGGTTCCTCACCTTATCTGACACTTTATAAGTCCAACCACTCTATCCAGCTAAACACACTTATTCTTGTATCACTGGTTCCACTCTTGAATGCAGGACCGGACAGGCCATAGCAGGCACTGGGAATTTTCCCTGTGGGCTAGAAGGGTGGGGGCCGGTTTTGGTATAGAGGGCTGGTTTTGCAGCAATATCGGCCCCCTGTACCAAAAGCAGCAGCAGCAGTGTTTCACACAACCACATACAACTCTCTCCCAATCCCCCGCCCACCGGCCGGTCCAACTCAATTGCCAGGGCTGGTTTGCGTTCCCAGTCCGGCCCTGCCTGAATTGCTCTACAGCCACTCTTTCACTGTCCCATGGAGAGTGACTTGGCCCTCATCTGGCAATCTTAAAGGTGGTATCCCTCAAGGCTCAGTCTTTTTCACTTTCTCCTATCCTCTTTCGGCTTATTGCACCCATAATGTTTGGTCTTCCTTCCTGTATACACTCTGCATTAACACAGGAACTTCATACGCTCTCGTAGTTGTTACACACTGGATACAAAAAGAACAATTAATGGACAGAATGCTGAGCAATGTCAAACATTCACCCCAGTACAAAGATCTGGGCCTAAAGCCATCATTTTTTGCTCCCCATGCCATTGCAAATTAGTCTTGACCCTGCTCCCCATGGGAACTGTTCAGCCCGAAAAGCAGGCCAGGTCCTCCCAGGACCGGACCAAGCATCCTGGGACCGGTTTCAGCGTATCCCCCCGCATCAGCCTGGCTAGCTAGATTCCAGTGGCATGGAGAGCACAGGACCCATTTCTGGCCATACCCGTACCACTCGAGGTGACAAATGCAAAAAGAACATTTGATGGACAGAATGCTGAACAATGTCAAATATTCACCCCAGTTCAGTATATGGCACTATTCTACACAAACAGAAGATATCTGTTTCTGCCCCAGCTAACTCTTTGTCAGCATCCTTGACTACACTGACCCCTTTTCCACCTAATGCCCTTGCTCCTCCCATCTGCCAGAAATCTTGGTGTTCCATTTGACACAGAATGTGCATCCACACTCCATCTATAACAGTTACTGAAGCTAGATACCAACTACTTAACATCTGATTATTCCTTCAGATTGCACTTTCTACACTGCTAAGCCGCTCAACAATCAACTACTTGAGCATAAACTAGACTGCTGTGATAACTTGCATATGGGTCTACCTGAACATTCTTTCTTGATCCTAGACAAGGCGTCATGTTTATCATCTTCTTCTCTCTTCTCTAAGACCAGCCCATCTTCACCTATTGACTTCAGCCGGTTGACCAAATGCCTGAAAGCAGTACCCACTAGAACTTCTTTGTCTTGGTATTAAAGACTATCTCCTCAATACTTGTCAGAACACTCATCTTCCTCACCTTTGCACCTCCACATTTTCTCTGTTCCCCAAACCCTCAGTAACCAATCACTGCCGCCATTTCTAATTTCTTGCACCATTTTTGGACAAATTACCTACTTATGCTTGCGTCAAACCCTCAATGCCTTCCACTGGTTATATACTCCACCTCGTCCATGGTAAGTCTAGTTTCTCCTCAGAAGGACTAGTCATTGTTGCCAATTTCACATTTCCTGCCCCTGCAGTCCTGATTGTGCTATATGAAATATTTATATCATATTGTGAGCAATGTCTTCTACCTTGTCATACGCATTATGGCAACAATCTAACAGCTTTATGTCAACACTCATTGGATGTTCTGTTTGATTAATATATATTGAAAAAAGGAGAATTCCCTTGGGTACTTTCCTCAGCAGGGCGTAACCTGTCCTCAAGTCCGAATCACCCTAATGCACTCAAACTGTCATTCATCATTGTCCACACATCTCAAGCTTTAGACCATATATAACAGAAATATAACAGAACTACATAAAAACACAGTACATAAAACATATAAAGCCCAATATGCATGAACTACTAAGAAGAGTTGTTCATGAATATTGGGATATATATGTTTATGTACTGTGTTTTTATGAATTTCTGTGATATCCAATGTATTGATCGTCGGGTCATTTCCGTGGTTTTAACTTCCTGTAATGTGAACAATAAATATATGTGATATTTTTTTTAACATAAAGTGTTAGAGTGGTTTCCCTGTTATATATGGTTTAAACCTTGAGATGTGTGGACAATGATGAATGACAGTTTGAGTGCATTAGGGTGAATGGTACTTGAGGACAGGTTCCGCCCTGCTGAGAAATTTACCCAAGGGAATTCTCCTATTCTCACTTTGTAAGTGCCCTATTCCCTTTGGTTGAAAGGGGCCCCTCTAATTTTCATATTCTTATTATATATATAGCAGTGGCATAGCAAGAGGGGTGCGGAGGGGTTGTCCGCCCTAGGCGGCACAAGTTTTGGGTGCGGTAGCCTCCCCCCAGCTCTTGCCTGCTGTCTCGGGGCAGCAATCGCCAGCACCTCGACCGCCCCCCCCCCCCTCTCTTCAGTGCGGCAATTGCGGGGCAGCAACAGTTTGAGGAATCCGCCAGCACCTGTCCCCACTCTTCAATGTGGCCGCGGCTGGGCGGCAAAAGCAGAGACCGCCCCGGGCAGTCTAAGGACTAGCCACCCGACTCATATACAGTTATTTAATAAAAATGTAATTGACTTCTAAATAAATATACATAGATTGCAGATAAGATATCCTTTGGAGTGATGTGTTTTCATCTCTGGTCTGAACTTGAGGAGAAAGGCAGGACCCTGGTCTGTAGCCCACTGAATATCTATTGGTCATTACTATTAAGCAATGTCCAGGTTTTGGGTGCTGTACTGGACACCCGAGCTAGAGAGTTTTTTTTGCAAACTAAGGGGCATATTATCAAGGCGGGCGATATGAAATTATCGGCGCTTTAGCGTCCATTTTTGGCCTCAAAGCGGTGATAATTTCATCGCCCTATTAGCAAGCTGTCGCTAACAGCAGTTAGCGACAGTTTGTATGCGATAGCGAGTGGTTTGGGACCCACTTTGCATGTCAGCTATATTTATCGCTAATGACATGCAAAGTGGGCGTACCCAACCTGTTAGCGACTGAAAGCAGTCGCTAACGTCTCTATCGACTATTATCAACGCAGGCGTAGCGATTAAAAAATTTGCGCTAAGCGAGAATATCGCTGAAAACGAACGCCTGCTCAGAACAGTTCTTACCCATTATATCCAATGGGAGGTGGATATTCTGGCTAAGTCCCCATTGGCGATATTGCGTGAATCTCGCTGGATTACCAGCGATATTCACGCATTTCGCTGCTAACACCGGAAATGTTATCGCATTTGAGATAAACGTTGCTAATAGCACGTTATCTCTGCGATAAATTCTGGCGATGCACGGCGATAGCAAAATGTCGCTAAGCTTAGTGTGTGATAAATATCGCTACTTGTTGATAATATGCCCCTAAGTTTAGTGCCTTGTAGAGGACACAGTAGGTTTTGAAGAGGACATGGGTCTGCAAATGGTGCCCGTGTAGATCTGCCTGATATGCCTGATATGGTCAAACCACTTTTTGATATTTGATGAGTCAGGTTGGCAAGCAAGTTGCTGTTCATTTGAGGCAAGTGAGAGTCATGGATGCTGGTATTCATGTTAATGCCAATATCTTTGTAGAAAATGACCAACAGTTTTTTGTGCTTCTGCCGTCTGCTTTTTGAAGGTAATGTTACATTCTGCAGAAAAGAGGCAGCTGTTGCCTAGCACGTTGTTTTAATGGCAATGGTGAGTCTGAAGCACGAGTTACTCTTGAAGACAAACTCAAGAGACTTTGGGGGTGATTCGTAGTTTGGTGGACAGGTTACTCCATCATAAAGGCGTCAGAATACCCTGCCTGCCAAAATGACAGACCACCCATCCTATTTATGGTCAGAAGGACCGTCCTTTTCTGTCAACTGAGCCAATTTTTGCTCTGCCAATGAAAAGCTTCCTCCACAGCCAGAGGGAGTAGGTGGACATTGGAGTAAGGGCCTTCCACAGGCCGGTGTGATGTCCTTTTTTATGCTCGGCGAGGCACTGAAGAAACATAGTGATCCCTCCCCACACCTGCCCAGGGTTAAAAAAGTCCTGGGTGTTGGGGGTCATTCGTTTTTTTGTTTTTCAATAACATTTTCAATAACAAACCCCCACTTAGAGTGTTCTTTTTTTAAACAAAAAGTTTGTTAAAGTTGCGTGGACAGCTGACAAAACCGACAGTGTCCATCCACCAAACTTTTTTGTACCTTGCCAAGAACCATAACGACAGAGGTTCCTCAAAAGGTACAGAAATCTATGCTGGGTCATCAGGGATCTCTAAATTTGGCAGACGGTAGTCCGTCAGGGTGGCGGACGTATTGTCCTCCACCAACCTGATGGATGGAGTACTCTCTGTCAAACTCTAGATCTACCTTTGTCTTTGGAATGGATGTTGACGTAAATCCATCTAGGTTCATGCTATTCTTGGACGAGGACTTGTACAACATGAAGCTCTGCCTGGACGATAAAGATAACTGGAAGCAGGCTGAACGCCTGCAGCACTGCTCATGTCACTGACATCTGTTGTGGTCTGAAGGTGTCCATCGAGATAAATTAGTGATGGAAAGAAAGGAGTTTGACAAGTGTAATCCAGTGTTATCATGACCCATTTGTGTTGTTAGAGTGTTTACTTGAGTAGTGTTATGGACCAATGGTTAGTGAGGTTTCTTCAGTAGTGGGATGATTTGTCTAGTTTCTGAGGGAACTTGCTCCCCTGGAGAAAGGTCCAGCCTGAACTGCCAGGTCAGGTCCTCCCTACTCTGGAAACAGGCACCCTGGGTCCGGTTTTGAGGTAGCATCCTAAACCAGCCAGCCTGGCTTGTAGTCGATGCAGCAGTTTTTGAAGATGGTGCAGGCCGGTGAGGGAAGCCATTGGAGCTTCTTCAGGTGGGGTGATGTGGGCACAGCAGCACTGAAGGAGGGGCACAGGGTCCTGTGAAAGGTGAATGCTGCATGGAGTTATTTGAAGGGTAAAAGCTCATAGGTCGCTTTAAGGGTTTATGGAGTTTTGTGGGGGTGTGCAGTGTAGTGCTGTAGGAGGCACACAAAGTGCCGTAAGGGGTACATCTGCACAGTGTGCTGCAAGAGGTAAATTGTGCAAGAATGTTATAGGAAGTAGAAAAGTACAGTGAGGAGGGAATGCTGCAGGGTGTGCTGTTGGAGATCTGTGAAGTGCTGTGAGAGGTTAAATTGCAGCGTAAGCAGTGGTGCAGGAGGTGTATGAACTACAGCGAGAGGCAGGGCTTTAAGTGGGGGGGTCTGTGGGGGGCTGAGCCCCCCCAGGTTTTTTTGGAGAACCTCTAAAGGGGGCTCTTGGGGGCTCTATTTTCGGGCCTCAAAGGTCAAAGGTAGGGTGAGCAAACGTCCTGGTTTTTGTTTGGTGTTACTAGTGTCGGTAACATGTCTTGATAGTGAAATACTGCCAATTTCGTTTTTCACTATTGAAAGGCTATCTTGCCCATTGGATAACATGGGGAATGCTGTGTAACATGTTTACCTGCATTTCTTCCCATAACAGCAAGATATACATATGGAATCTGGTATCCCTGAACTCAGGCGCGCAACACCCATCGGACTCCAAGGACTTCAGCCCCCCCCCCATCACGTGTGGCAGCCCGGGATGAGATGCTTCCCGGGCACACACACAGCCGCACCCGAGCACTTCACAGGTCTTTAAAAGACCATTTGCATATTAATGAAGAATTGTTGTTGTTTCACCCAATCTAAGAGCCCCTGCAGCTCCACTCTGACTATTGCTTAAAGATTCAGCCCCCCCGCCCCCAAAAAATTTTCTTAGCCCCCCCCTGAAATTTGGCTCTAATTGCGCCTCTGCCTGAACTCAGAATTTAATAACACATCCTTTAGTGAAGATGTTTTTTAAATTCTAAGTTTGGAAATAGCAAATGTTTTTTTTAAGTGTTTGGTATTTTATGGCTTATACGTAATAAATATACTTTTTTGCCTATTTTATTATCCTTTGCTGGATGCGACTTCATGATATTCTTAAGCACACAATGCTAGTTATCTTGATTTAGACCACGCCCCTACTTAGATAGGCCAAACCCCTTTAAGAAATTTGCCACGCCCCTTTTAGAGCACCCCCAGTTTTTTTTCCCACTTAAAGCCCTGGCGAGAGGGACATGCTGCTCAAGGTGCAATGGGGTGCAGTGTTGTGGGGGGTCATTTTAAGGAGTGATGAGAAGTAAAAGCTGCTTAGAGTGCAGATGGAGTGTGTGTGAAGGGAGTGTTAGTGGAGCTGTATGGACTGCTGTGAGGGTTCATACATGTAGTGTGTTGTGAAAGGTACATGCTGCAAGAAGTACATGCTGCATGCAGGGTTGTGGGGCTCTGTGCGTGTAGTTCAATGAGATGTGCAAACTGCACCAAGTGCTGTTATAAATGAGTGGAGTGCTGTGAGAGGTCACTGTGTTTTATGCAGTGCCGTGCGGATGCCTTATATAGTGCTGTGAAAGGTACACATTGCATGGGTGCTATGCGGTCTGGACGTATACAGTTCTGTGAGAGGATCCCGCTGCACTGAGAGCTGTCATAAATGTGTGAAGTGCTGTAAGTGATCTATGTTTTATGCAGTGCTGTGTGGATGGCCTTATGCAGTGCTGTGGAAGGTGCATACTGCAAGGGTCCTATGGGGCGTGGGATATAAAGTTCTGTGAGAGGTGCTTGCTGCACCAAGTGCTGTTATAATTATGCAGAGTGCTGTACGAGGTCACTATGTTGTATGCAGTGCTGTGTGGATGGCTGAATGCAGTGCTAATATTGCACGGGTGCTATGTATGGGGGTGGAGATATAAAGTTATCTGAGATGTACCCGCTGCACCAAGAGCTGTTATAAATATGTGGAGTGCAGTAGGAGATCAGTGTTGTATTCAGTGCTGTGCGGATGGCCTTATACAGTGCTGTGGAAGGTACATATTGCACGGGGGCTATGTATTGGGGTGGAGATATAAAGTTATGTGAGATGTTCCCGCTGCACCGAGTGCTGTTTTAAATGTGTGGAGTGCTGTAGGAGGTCAGTGTTGTATGCAGTGCTGTGTTGATAGCTGTATGCAGTGCTGTGGAAGGTACACATTACATGGGTACTAAGTATAGGGGTGGGGTATAACGTTCTGTGAGAGGTGCTTGCTGCACCAAGTGCTGTTTTAAATATGTTGAGTGTTGTAAAGGGTCACTGTGCTGTGTGCTGTGCTGTGTGGATGACCTTAGACAGTGCTGTGGATGGTACATATTGCACCAGCTCTCTGTATGGGGCGGAGGATGCGAGCTGCACCCAGTGCTGTTGGCTCATAAAGTTCTGTCAGGGGTTGCTTACAGTGCTGTGGGCGGTACACGAGGAGGAGGTGTGCGTTGTACGTCACACGCTCACACCTCGCCAGGTAGAGAGCTGAGAATAGAAAGGACGGGCCCCAGGGGGGGAGCCGGGCCGCACAACAACATGATGCAAACAACCGCGGCCCTCCCCCGGGCCTCCTGCGGCGGTTAAACATAGACTGTGCAGTTTCCATTCCGCCATGGGCCCCCAGGGGCCGCTGGGAGGGGCGAGGGATAGGGCCACAGCCAACACAATGAAAAGCTGACGAACAGCAGAGCAAACCGTCTGCGAAAGCCAGAGACACCTGGAAACTAGGGACAGTCTCACGGGTAAATGAGCGATAGAGTCTGACCTTGAAACAAGCACTGGCAACCGCAATTGGCACTGGCAGCCGCAATTGGTCTGCCGCCGACTACCACCTCTTTGGCTTTTTCAATCCATTCCTTGTTTTGTTTCGGCATGTCTTTTGCACAATTTGAATGATGGGGAAGCTGCCTTGTCCTCGTTCATCTAAAAAAACAGAGCTATTAAACATTTATTTTGGTCTCCAAAAGCACGCATTACTATTGTAGGCCATGCCACTTAAGGAATATATTTTTTTCTGCATGACCTCCTTCTGAAACTGCAGAATGCTGTCAGTCCCAGTGAAGATAGCCAGGCTGACCCACTGAGCAATGCTATATACTGTTAGGACGTGGTGGGCTGAAGAAACATGTGAATGCCTCAATTACTGACATAATGGATGATAAGGGTTGGCTGAACCCTTTAAGTAGGCACAACATACACATATTGTTTAGTAAAATCAAAAGGTCTTGGCTAAGAACAGACCGAATAATTTGATAAAAACAAAAGGTTAACTCCTGACCTAATAAGCGACTGACTCACTTGGAAACAAGATTTGTTTTTCATGCAACAAGAGACATAAATGGAAAGAGAGGACAGACTCACTAGAAACCATGAAACAGACCTTTACATACTTTCAATTTTCTTTACTACTATATTGCAGGAGCTATGCTGCTTTTGGTCACTTTGAAGCGCCATGCATGCATTTGTCTTAGCATATGATGGGCATCCATTTAAATAACAAGCACTGGCAATGCTAACAGGTCTGGCCTTGTCAAACCCGCAAAGTGTATTTATTTATGTTGCCAACATATATAATATACAATAAAGGTGTAACGTAATACAATCAATGCTATCTAAATTTGGCATGCATATGTTTGCAAATATATTGAGTAAAAATTCATGCATCACAAAATAACTATATTCAATTAAAGCAGAAACGAAAGCGCCAATGTCTAGTAGCCATTGCATTGAGGTGGCCTACTTTCTAGACAGATGTGCACATGTGCAAGAACAAAATGCTGCCACTCACAGTGAACAGAGTCAATGGATGAAGTGGACAGACCAATTGCCCTGTGCTGTAGGGTGGAGTGGGAAGAAACAAAATGTGAATGACACTTGAAAAGACAAATGGATGAAGGGGGGTGACTGAAAGCCCCTCTATGTACATACATAGATATCCCAAACCTTTTGATTTGAATAAATGATATGTACAATATACTTACAGGGGCTTTCAGCTAGCCTTCTTCATCCATTGGTCTGTTGCTGTGTCAGTCACATTTTTCTTCAGCTCACTGCAGCCTACAGCACAGGAAAAGAAGTAAGGCTGCTTCAACCATTGGCTAACTTCACTGTGAGTGGCAGCATTCTTCCCTGTCACAATGAGCACATCCACACGCAAAGTAGTTCCCTTCAGTGGCAAGACTGCTATAGCAATGTGTACTTTTTGAGACCAAAACAATATTTCTGTTCTGCTTTTATAATATTGGCAAGCTCCCACAACAATGCTTTTCTTTTTTTCAATCCATGGCAAAAGAAAACAAGCATTGACAAAGCCAAAAGGACACCGGTCAACAACAAACCGTTTGGCTTTGCCAATGATAATTTAAAAACGTGAGGCTTCGTATTAACTAAAGCTGTCTGTAGGCCAGACCGAAAAATTAGTACAATACTTGTGTGGATATAGGCTACAGGTGAGATTAAAGACTAAGGGTAATTATCAGACTACAGTGAACTCCAGGGGGCCTTTGATGTCTGTTGTGGCTACATTGAGAGTAGAGCTCTTTATTAATGGGCGCGGGGGCACCTGTTTCTTGAAAAACCTTTCCTCACACAAATAACTAATTAAATCCACCTTCTGCTTTTCTCAATCTTTCTTGTCTCATTTATTCGGTTGTAACACCCACTTGCGTTCTTTAGTTTGCTCCCTGTCCTAATTCTTCATCCTCCGTTTTCTTTTATGTCTGGCTTGCTTTTCTCCTTCTTTCTTCCATTTCATTCCCCATTTTCCCCTTCCCTCCCCTTTCTCATCGGCCTTTCTTTATTTTTTTTCGACTATTTCCCTTTACCCTCCCACCCTCCACTCCGTCCATCCCCGGCACTCGCCGCACTCTTTTCTTCCTTCACTCCACGTTTGGAGCAGATTATCCCTTACGCTCCCTGGAGGCTGAGCAAGGTCCCTCAGAGAGGTGTTGAAAGCCCCCTGAGGCCACCGCAGCAGACGGGGTCTCGCACCCCTCCCGGGCAATCACTGGCCAGGTGTGGCGGGACTCTCAGAAGTTTACCTCATTTCCCCAGTAAACAAGGGCAGGAACTCGCTAATAAGGGCAAACAAGGCCGCTTGGCACGCGGTAAGGAACGTCCGCAGCAGCACGGGTCGCTGACCCGGAAGTGTAAGGTCAGCAGCAGAATAAGGGCCAGCTGCAAGGAGTGCTGGACATGCGCAAATCGCAATGTGTTTTATTTCGGTTTCCACAAGTTTGCCCTGGTGTTGGGTCGCCATGCAGTGTATCAAAGGGAGCCAGGGTGAGCTGCAATCTCTGGTTGAAATCCACTCAGCAAGCCAGGCAAGGGACCGACTCCACCAGCTGCCTGGTCGCAAACCTTTAATTGGCATCCCCCTCAGTGGGTCGTGGGCAAACACCTCCCTCGAGATCGCACCCCCTGCAAGGGTGTCACAGGTGGCGCAGGAGATAAGTAGTTGGTAACTAGTTGACACAGTCGGGTTCCTTCAAAGTGAAAATTGACATCACACAACAAATCACAAACTGTTGTGCAGAAACCCTTCTTCCTCGCCCATTCAATTAACACACAAGCGAAGCAAATATCGCACCCCGCGGCAAGCACGCCAGCCTCTTTTCACACGTGATCACATACAAACAAAACAGAAAACACAACACACATAAAAGCTTCTTTCAGTACACACAACAAAGCCAGCTATAAATGGTTTGTCACGGCTTCGTGTTAGAATGAAAGGCTGGTCCGTGTGAAGAGCCCCCCCTTCTGCACATTTCCACTTTAGGGTTCTGTGGGCTAGGACCCCACTGTAATCCACTTCTTCGGAGGCTGCATCGTTCTCCATAGCGCACTGGCTGGCGCCTTGCATTCCATTTGTTTTTGTCTCATAATAGTAAATAATTGTCTAAGTGTATTTTTGTTTCTAAGAAAGAGGTATCGCAATTACTACCAGTGGTGCTAGATTTATTTTGGCATTATTTCTGGAACGACAGATAACTGAACACAAATCCTTACTATGGAATCAAGATGAACTAGGGATCTCAAACGACCACCTGTTCCTATTCGTCAGTTTTTGTAACAACAACCTATGTTTTTAATATAGCAGTCTTCACACAGCAATTCTTCTGTTTTTTAGTCCTTTCAATAAGACATGTTATTATGACATAATTTAGTGGTACCCGATTTACCAACTTTCAGAAGTAAGGCTGAACCAGCCTTTATATTTGTAATCAGCCAATCAACGCATGCGACAACCGTTCAACTCATTGAGTCTTCCTGATGTCATTGAGCCGTCCTTATGTCATTGAGCCTTCCTAATGTCATTGAGTCTTTCTGATATCATTGAGTCTTCCTTATGTCATTGAGTCATCCTGTTGCCATTGAGTCTTCCATATGTCATTGAGTCTTCCTGATGTCATTGAGTCATCCTGTTGCCATTGAGTCTTCTTGATGTCATTGAGCCTTCCCGATGTCATTGAGCCGTCCAGATGTCATTGAGCCATCCTGTTGCCATTGAGTCTTCTTGATGTCATTGAGCCTTCCTGATGTCATTGAGCCGTCCTGATGTCATTGAGTCTTCCTGGTGTCATTGAGCCTTCCTGATGCCATTGAGCCTTCCTGATGTCATTGAGCCTTCCTGATGTCATTGAGTCTTTCTGGTGTCATTGAGTCTTACAGATGTCATTGAGTCTTCCTTATGTCATTGAGCCGTCCTTATGTCATTGAGCCTTCCTGATGTCATTGAGCCGTCCTGATGTCATTGAGTCTTCCTGATGTCATTGAGCCTTCCTGATGTCATTGAGCCTTCCTGATGTCATTGATCTTCCTGATGTCATTGAGCCGTCCTGATGTCATTGAGTCTTCCTGATGTCATTGAGCCTTCCTGATGTCATTGATCTTCCTGGTGTCATTGAGCCTTCCTGATGTCACTGAGCCGTCCTGATGTCATTGAGCCTTCCTGATGCCATTGAGTCTTTCTGGTGTCATTGAGTCTTACAGATGTCATTGAGTCTTCCTTATGTCATTGAGCCGTCCTAATGTCATTGAGCCTTCCTGATGTCATTGAGCCTTCCTGATGTCATTGATCTTCCTGATGTCATTGAGTCTTCCTGATGTCATTGAGCCTTCCTGATGTCATTGAGCCTTCCTGATGTCATTGATCTTCCTGATGTCATTGAGCCGTCCTGATGTCATTGAGTCTTCCTGATGTCATTGAGCCTTCCTGATGTCATTGATCTTCCTGGTGTCATTGAGCCTTCCTGATGTCACTGAGCCGTCCTGATGTCATTGAGCCTTCCTGATGCCATTGAGTCTTTCTGGTGTCATTGAGTCTTACAGATGTCATTGAGTCTTCCTTATGTCATTGAGCCGTCCTTATGTCATTGAGCCTTCCTGATGTCATTGAGCCGTCCTGATGTCATTGAGTCTTCCTGATGTCATTGAGCCTTCCTGATGTCATTGAGCCTTCCTGATGTCATTGATCTTCCTGATGTCACTGAGCCGTCCTGATGTCATTGAGCCTTCCTGATGCCATTGAGTCTTTCTGGTGTCATTGAGTCTTACAGATGTCATTGAGTCTTCCTTATGTCATTGAGCCGTCCTTATGTCATTGAGCCTTCCTGATGTCATTGAGCCGTCCTGATGTCATTGAGTCTTCCTGATGTCATTGAGCCTTCCTGATGTCATTGAGCCTTCCTGATGTCATTGATCTTCCTGATGTCACTGAGCCGTCCTGATGTCATTGAGCCTTCCTGATGCCATTGAGTCTTTCTGGTGTCATTGAGTCTTACAGATGTCATTGAGTCTTCCTTATGTCATTGAGCCGTCCTAATGTCATTGAGCCTTCCTGATGTCATTGAGCTGTGCTGATGTCAATGAGTCTTCCTGGTGTCATTGAGCCTTCCTGATGTCATTGAGCCTTCCTGATGTCATTGATCTTCCTGGTGTCATTGAGCCATCCTTATGTCATTGAGCCTTCCTGATGTCACTGAGCTGTCCTGATGTCATCGAGTCTTCCTGATATCATTGAGCCTTCCTGATGTCATTGAGTCTTCCTGTTGTCATTGAGTCTTTCTTATGTCATTGAGCCTTCCTGATGTCATTGAGTCTTCCTGATGTAATTTTCCGTGCCAGAATAACCTCGTGGGTGATAGTGTGCTTTACAAATACACATAACATTTGTAGTTATCTTTCCCTTTCAACACCTATTGTGCCACTTATCATGCTCCCCCACATAGGTATTGAGCCAATAACCATGCCCCTCTATGTAGGTAGTGTGCCCATAACAAAGTTTCATCAGACAACAATTGTACCATGAAACATACACCATCTCTTACTTTTCCAGTAACTCTTCCACCTCAGTTAATGTACCATTAACTATGCCACCACTATGCTATTATTTTCTCCATCATCTTGTTGCATCAGCCAAGTAATTTTATGGTAATCATGCCACCACCAAACAGTCATTGTGCCAATAATGACCTTCCCCAAACATACTGTTAATGTGTGCGCCAACTGAGAGTTATAGCAGGAGTAGGCTTGTTTTCTTCGGTAGCTATGCCACTGGCATGTAGTTATTGTGCCAGTAGACCTCCCTAATTATACAGTTACGCTGTATCAGACAAATATTATGTCTGCAACTGTGCTAATCAGACAGCGTTTGGGTCACTATTCAGGTCTTGCCAAACAGCTAGTCGGACAGTAATTGTGCATCATTGGAATGTTATGTTTTCAATAATCAAGCTCTCATCAATCAGCCGTTGCCCCAGAAATTGTGCATGTCCCCATGCCTCGGGACACAGTGTTAAGTGAATAAACATTTGGGACCAGATGCAAATCACAGGCACAGACATCTTAAATAGGCTTGATTTAAATTTTAATTAAACTGGTGAAATTTGAGAAATTCATGGATTTTGCATTACATGAAATAGTAAAATGTCTTATAATTTTGCATTTCAGTTTCACCTAACTTTTTTTTATTTAACCAGGCACACACATGGTATATAAAAATCTCACATTACCTGTAGGGGGCTGGTTTGCATAGAAAATAAATATCTCTCCGACTTTGTTTCTGGTTCACAGGATGCCACAAATCCGATATAATAGCAGTGCCGGATGTGTGCCTGACATGTTCTAGTCTGCTGGCGAACAGGGATCACACTGTACCTTGTAAGGGGCTCCGGATTGTGGGAGCCCACATCTCCTCTCTGCTTAGATGATTGATTTAAGAGTCTAACAGGAAGCACAAGTGTCTGTTTGTTGAAAGACAAGCCATTTCATGCTCCCATCTGAAGTATTCTCATCAATAAATCCAAGAAGGAATATGGTTCATAAAATGAAGTTTAATCCAGGAATAAGAGATCCCATCCACATACAATGCCAGAAGACATCAACTGACTGAAATTAGAACATTCCCATAACGGGGCGTGGCTTGGACGACAAAGAAGATGGTCGTCTAGGTCCGAGAGCTCCACAACCCTGAGGAAACTAAGGCGATTTTAACCGGCCAGACGCAAGGTATTAACCTAAAAAAAGAGAACTAGCGGTTTGTGAAGGCTGTGGCTACAAGTGGGGGAAGCTGGAGGTCTGAACCTGGTCTCAAACAACAATAAGATACTGGAGGAGCCACTGGAGAGTGACGGACAAGAAGCAAAAGCAAGATGGCGATCCGAAGGGCAGCAGGAAGACCCGAATGAGACCAAGCGGCGAGTAGGGAGTCGGAGCATCAGGAAGCGTCGCACCGCCAGCACCGAGTAGCCGCGGGTGCAGTAACAGAGGAGAAGTGACAGATCGAGACAAAAAAAAAGGAAGAAAAAAGGGAAAGATACCCCGAGACGCTGGACAAAGAGCGAGGGAGGTGGAAACAAGGGTACCCAGAACCGGAGCCTGGTCTGCAAGCGTAACACCGAACCACGCGCCCGGCACACACACCGGTGGGAAGCTCGGCACTTTAAGCGATACGGAACGAAACCGGAAGCAACTACTGGAGGCAGCCATTACTGTTGTCAGAACTGTAGGGGCGGAAGCGGAAGGGAGAGGCCTCAGAGGCAGACAGAGGAACTACGCGCAAGGTGAGGCGCAACAACAGGCTACCCCGAGCGGACAACGGAAGGCACCGATCCCTACAAACCGGGAGGAAGGAGGAGGGGCCGCAGTAACCCCAACCGGCGCCGGTGTCTGCTAGCCGCAGCGCGATCACACAGCAAGCAGCGAGGAGCGATACAGCGTCCCCCCCCACCGCTCCGAGCGCTCCGAGGGCTACCGTGCAGCAAACAAAGCTACAACGCTATCCTAGCGGGGGAAGGTCAAAACGCACGTGTAAGCGCACGATAAAGGCAACGCTCAACCAGAGCTGAGGTCAGCGCTCTAAGCAAGGGGGGACACCCAGCAAAGAGAGAGGACGGGACAAACGATCTCGGCCGCACACAAGGCGCACAAACTACACAAAGCGACTGACAGCAACAAGAGGGGTGGCGCCAGATGGCAGCGAGGATAGGCCAACACCTCAGCACCCTATCTACCTAACGAACATCTAGGCAAAGGGAACTGAAGCAAACAAAGGAGACCTAGGCCGGGCAGAGAAGTGAGGGCGTCAGGTGACCGGGGCCAACACTGGCAAACGAGACAAGGCGTACGCTGGAGGGCATAAGGTCAAAAACAAAGACCCGACACATTAAAGTACCGAGCCGCTTCCGCCTCAATTTTGCAACACAAACCACAGATCAAACACAGGCTAGACAGCGTGCTGACACAAGGACAGTAGGCGGATCACAGACCAGACCAAGCAGATCGGACAATTCACAACCACAGGAAATGGCTGAAGGAGGGAAAACCCCAAATGACCAGAAAAAACTTAAAAAAGACACTATGGAGTCACCGGCAAAGCCCAAAACAGAGACTGCTACACTAGAAACAGTACTGGAAAGAATAAACGAGGTTAAAGATGTTGCAAAGGAAACCAAAAAGACAATAGATACAATGCAACTAGAACTGGCTGCAATCCGGGCTGACCAACACAGCACAAACACCAGGATGGAAACGGTGGAAGGTAGGATGAGAGAAGTAGAAGATGCAACAAGTAAGAACATCAAGGCCACAGAAGAGCACGCAAAGATTGCCAAGACAATTCAGAAGCAGATGGCGGTGCAGGGCTACAGAGCAAGAAGGGGCAACATCAGAATCCTGGGGTCCCGGAGGGCCTGGAGAAAAAGGAGAAATCATGCGCAGCAATGTTGGAAGACATGTTGCCCAAACTCACTGGCCTGATCTTCGAGAGGCAGTTTGAAGTTAACAAAGCATACAGAGTACCAGCGAAGCAACCAGCCACTGGGAAGGCCCCAAGAGCAATAATCTGCACCCCCCTAAGAGCAGACCACACCGACGCAATCTTCGGCTTTGCAAGGAAAAACCAAAACCTTACATGGGCAAGCAGCAAAATCGTGCTCACACAAGACTACTCGAAATCCACAGTAGAGGCCAGGAAAGGCTTCCTAGCCATGAGAGAAGCACTGCGGAAAAGAAACCTCAACTACTCTTTCACGGGACCTGCCCGCTTTAAGATCACGGACAATTGGAGATCAATGGTCTTTGAGGACCCCGAGGAACTCAGGCGATACCTGAGAGGCCCACCAACAGAGGAAATGGATGCAAAAGGCCAAAGTGCCCCGAAAAGAAGTGCCTCACCAACCGACGAAAGGAAAGTGGAATAAAGAGGAATGGAACACTATGAAAGGACAACACTAAGTCTCTACCTCAAAATCAAAGACTTTGTGCGATTATAAGAATCCAAGCATAAATAACACTATACCGACTTCTACCTCAAGCTCGAGCAAGGAGCAAAGAAACCGAAATGGAAAGGCGATGATAGCAGGAACAAACTTGTAGCAAGAAGTAGCGCTAACCCAAAGAGCGCGCACAGAACTCAGGAACTTGAAAAGGACAATCGTTTAAGAATCACGGAATCAGCAACCAACCTACCTCAGGGGACGCGGAGCAAAGGAACTTTGTTGTCGCACACCCACTATGCAAGTAAGGGGGGGTGGGGGGGGGGAGGGGGCAGGGGAGGGGGAGGGGGGTGCAGGGAGCACACACATGGGTCGATTCTATTTTCTTCTATTTTTCTATTATTCCACACCACTTTTCTACTACTAGAGAGAGCTGACAGGGAACCAAAACACAGAACTAAGCATTGCATGCAAAGGAGCCAAACAGACAGCCAGCTCAGAAAGAAAAGGAAATGACACACAACACGCACCACACTCTCACGACCGACATCAGGGTAGTGTCAATGAACGTAAAAGGTCTCAACCACCCAGTTAAAAGGAGGAAAATCCTAAAGCACCTGGCCAAGTTAAAGAGTGATATCTATGTTCTGCAGGAAACAAGGCTTGGGGAGGAAGACATAGACCGCCTGAAAGCCAGCTGGATAGGTCACGTAATAGGTTCACCAGCGAAGAACAAAAAGAACGGGGTCATCACAATACTAAGTAAAAAGTCAAAACTCACACCAGGCAAGTCAAGGACAGACACAGAGGGAAGGCTACTTATAACCAGCCTGCTAAGGGGGGAGGAACCAATACATGTGGCAAACATCTATGGACCCAACACTGAAGATAAGACATTCTGGGAAAAGATAGGGAAGGAACTAGAAGCACTGCCTCTGGGGGAGCTCCAAATAGTAGCCGGAGACATGAACCAGGTACTGGACCCAGCCATAGACAGACACCCACAAAGACAGAGTCAGAGCACACAGAGAGGCAACCCGCTAAGGAACCTTTGCACAAAAATAAGACTAGCAGACCCATGGAGATTACAAAACCCAGATGAAAGAGATTACACCTTCTACTCAAATCCACACAACTCCTACAGCAGGATTGACTATATACCCATATCAGACACACACACACACCTTATTGAACACACAGAGATTGGCCCAAGGACGATCTCGGACCACTCTCACATCTGCCTAACACTAACGGGCAAACACAACGAACACCCGACGCGTAGATGGAGGTTCGATGACGACCTACTCAAAAACACAAACAGCGGAGATGAGATAGAACTAGCCATAAAAGAATACCTCAAAAACAATGACAGCCCAGACATTGGAAGAGAGACGCTATGGGACGCACTGAAGGCCACGATACGAGGAACAATAATCAGTATCAAGGGAAGGCAGAACAGAGAGAGAAGCAGGAAGATAAGGGACCTAGAGAGCGAAATCAAAAAACTAGAATCAGGACACACAGCCAACATAGAAGACAGGAACACCCTCACGACCCTGACAAAGAAAAAGTACGAGTTGAACAAGATCCTCAGCGAAAGGGCGGGGACATGGATCAACGAATACAAAGCAATAAACGTATGCTCGGCTAACAGGGCAGGGAAAGCACTTGCAGCGTACCTTAAAGGCAAACAGAGACAACACACAATAGCAGCCGTCAGAGACAGTACAAACAAATCACACACAACAAACAAGGGAATACTCGATACTTTTAGGGACTTCTACGAGCAGCTCTACAAAAGAGATGAGACGCTAAGTGCAGACGCAGGGAAAAAACTACTGGAACACATCACAACACCAGAACTGACGAAATATCAAAGGGAGAGATTAGACTCAGAAATAACCAGTGAAGAGATAGAAAGGGCTGTCAAAAGTCTGAAAGACAAAAAGGCACCAGGGCCGGACGGCTTCACAGCCAAGTTTTACAAACACTACATCACCACACTCCTACCAACGATGACGTCAGTGTTCACAAGCTGTGTAAACAATGGCCGCATGACACAATCGATGGCAGAAGCCAACATCATAGTGATCCCCAAAGAAGGCAAAGATACACAACACCCGAAAAACTACAGACCAATTTCACTCATTAATGTAGACTGTAAAATGTATGCCAAGATCCTGGCGACCAGACTCAACCCGTACCTACCCTCCCTCATACACTGCGCACAAGTGGGCTATCTGAAGAACAGAATGTCCCACGACAATACAAGATTATTATGCCACGTAATTAATCACACTACCAAAAGCAACAACGCGGCGGTCATGATCGCCCTTGACGCAGAAAAAGCGTTTGATAGGGTGTCATGGCCATACCTAGACCAATGTATGCACAAATTTGGCCTAGGCCACAACTACAGGAGGATAGTGATGGCCCTATACAATGAACCCAAAGCTCGGGTGGTAGTGAACGGGTGCACGTCAGATCCGCTAGACTTAAGAAGGGGAACAAGACAGGGCTGTCCGCTATCTCCGGCCCTTTTCCTACTGGCAATAGAACCCTTACTCAACATGATACGATCAAACCCCAACATCAGAGGGATACCTATAGAGGGAGAATCTTTTAAACTGGCAGCATACGCGGACGATGTCCTCATTGTAACAGAAGATCCAGAAAGATCTATAAACGCTCTAATGGACACTATAGATCAGTATGCCCAGGTGTCGGGGTACAAACTCAATAGAGAGAAATCAGAGTGTAAGCCACTGAATATCCACACCAACAAGATGGCTCTGGGATCCTTGGGTCTGACCTGGCAGAGGAAAGCCATTAAATACCTGGGCCTCCTTTTCGAAAGAGACTTGCGAACCACATTAGACCAGAACGAACAAGCAATCTTAGACAAAATCAAGGAGAAACTAGAGGGGTGGTCACCCAAATTTACTACGTGGTGGGGGAGGATAGAGACCATTAAGATGATGATCACCCCCATGGTTAACTACATGCTTAACATGCTGCCACTAACCAACACATCTGATTTTCACAAAAAGTTAGATAAACTACTAAACACCTTCCGATGGAGAGGAAAGAAACCCAGAATCAGCCTTCAGAAACTAAGACTCCCCAAGGAACTAGGAGGCCTTAACATAACAAATTTCAAAACCTTTCAAACAGCCTGTATGGCAAAACAGGGCCTGTACTGGCTATGCCCAAAGGGTGACTACACCCCGGCCTGGCTCTCTTTAGAGCGTAACCTGCTAGGGGGATGGAACCAGTAGCACTACTCACAGCGTCGAAACACCCCACAATCAAACAAAACGCAATACTAAGGAACACAAGAATGGCCCTACTAAAAATAGACAAAATACTAGACACAAGCGTCAGACAAACTCAGCTAGAGTCCCTCTGGCACAACCCTAGGCTAAAGTACAGGAACAACATACTGGACATGCACACATGGTACCAACATGGCATAACTACGGTGAGCCAACTACAGAACAAAGGAAATCAAACAGCCTTCGACACACTCAAAGAACGATACAAGTTTGACAGCACAGAGCTCTATAACTTCCTCAAGATAAGGGTGGCAATCGCCAAAGCTGGTTTAAACAATCTCACCCCATCAATAATACAACACGCCACCAGCCTGAACATTATAGGACACCAAGTAGCGCACATATACAGAGCCCTAAGTCCCAAAACGTCTAAACTAAATAACAAAACTATAGCCGAATGGGAGGCAGTGGCAGGGAAAATGCTCAGTGAGAAGGAAAGAGCAGACCTCTGGTCTTCATCATCAAGAAGGAAGGTGACAACGACTCTAGACCAGACAAAATTCTGGCTGTTACACAAAGCCTACTGGACCCCAGCACGCCTGGCCTCCATGGGAATCAGAGAGAACGACTCCTGCTGGAACTGCAACAAGCAGAAGGGGGACCTGGCACACCTACTCTTCCACTGCACCAAGACCAGGAAATTCTGGGACGCAATAAACACTCTAATTAATGACGTAACAGGCGCCACACTAACACTGGACTTTCACTATCTAGTACTGGGGTACACAGACCCATCCATAACATCTGGAAATGACAGGGACCTGATTGACCTCCTGCTCACAGCGGCGGTCAAGATGGTGTTGACCAACTGGAAAGACACAGCAAAGGCAACTTTTAGAGCCTGGTTCAATTGGGTCATTTTCCTACAGGCAGCCAACACCATAACAACCAACAGCCTACCGAACTCAGAGAAAAAGAGCGAGATGTGGCTGTCGCTAGACAACTACCTGTCCTCCCATAAGCCTCCCTGAATGTCCAGACTAGGCAACACTGCACAAACCACATGCATCACCTACTCGGCAACACAATTGCTCTCTGCACTCTCTATATCTCTACACCTCTCCTTTCTCTTCGCACCACCAGGGGAGCAGAAAGGTAATCAGACAGTCCGCAAGGGGTATGGGGGAAGCCTGAAGGATTACGAGAAGAAGAAGAAGTGAGCGTGAGAACATGGACTATGGACTTACGGGCACAGGCCAATAGAGACAATGTTTGCATTGCCTCCCCCCCCCCCCCCCCCCCCCCCCCGGGGCATTTTTCTTTTCTTTTCCTTTCCCTGTCTTTTCCCATCCCCCATGTGTTCACTCTGCACCATGTATATATGTCTTTATTTTCAATAAAAAATTACTGAAATAAAAAAAAGAAAAGGGAGAACATTCCCATAACAACATAACATGACATAGCTAATGACATCCTTAAAATTCTATTAAAGCTGCAGTGTTAAATATTACACATCTCCATACCTCCAAAAAACCCAAAAATAAGTTATACAAATTACACAATATTATCAAGATACGCAAACTATACAAAATCAGTAAGATAACTAGGCCTTCTGGACACACGTGTAGAAGACCTAATATTACCAGAATCAATTTCTTTACTATTTTCCAGATTCTTTTCCTTGGAATCAAAATTCACTCCACCTTGCAATTTCTTTCTAACAATGACAATTCTATTTAAATTCCAAATGCGATAAACTTGAGTTTGCACTGCATTGTTAAAAATTTTGATCACTTTGATAGGCCTCATGAACTTTGTTTCTGAGCAACCCACCATACCAGGTCGTCTGACCATGACCATATCGCCTACACAGACAACAGTTTTTTTGACACTTTTTTTAACATCAAAATATGCTTTCCTACGCTCATCTTTATCATTCTCATTTTTAACAATTTCATCTTTGTTGCACACACATTTTTTACCCTTCAACACTTCATACTTATTAACCCAAAAAGGTTCAACATGCGTGTTAGGCATTCTCCCACGAAACAACAAAAATGGAGTCTTTCCAGTTGTAGCATGAGGAGTATAACGGTATTCTTCTATTTTTGCCAAAACACATTTTTTCCAATCAGAAGACAAGTTTTTAGCTAAGCTAATAGTGTCCTTGATCACTTTATTAAATCTCTCGACTATACCATTGGCCTCAGGGTGGTAAAGAGAACAGGTCTTATGTGTAATACCCTTAGAAGATAAATAATGTTCCATTTCCTTGGAAACAAATTGAACACCATTATCTGATAAAATGGTTGCAGGAAGACCTTCTTTGTAAAATAACTCACCCAAACATTAGATAATCTTACTCGAATCAATTGTTGACAAAAAAAAACCTCTGGCCATCTTGAATACATGTCAATGACCACCAGTATAAAAACCTGAGCGCCAGCATGCCAAGACCATTGTGGTGGTGGCTCTGCTGAGAAGAGTGAATCCAACCAGCCTATCCTTCAGATAAACAAGCGCAGAGAATGTCACTCTCTAAGGACGCGAGCCACGGTCAGTCATTCCTGCTGGACTGCTTATCTACCTAGAACTAAAACTACCCACACCAGTTGAGTTGTGATCCAGCCTGGCATTCACTCCCCTGTGATAATCCTGGGATCCACCCACTAAAACTATTCTGCCCCTAGTCGAAGGCTGCCCTGAGCGCTCCACCTCATACAGCCTTGCCCGTCTGTGGCGCTGGAATATGGGATGGTGGAACCCAATATCTTCATGTGGTACCAGTGTGCCGCCCTCCCTCTAGTGTACTTACTACAACAGCCCTTCTTCGTATAAGGAAAAACCTGCAACTACTTCCTGCTTTGAGATCAGACTAGTGAACGCGTCTCTCCAAATACCAACCTCAGTCTCCCATTCCAAGCACAGCAGTTCCTACTGCCAGTAAAACAAACAGCTTCAGCCATCCTCCAAACTTGAATGACTCCCTCATAGATGTGCCTCATGAAGGAGCTTCAGGAACCCGAATATTCAGTTGTTTGTCGTCAGTGCTCAAATACCATAGATTACCAGTGACCTGGTGTGATAATACAACTAGAATAATTTAGCAGAGGGCTGCAATCTTCATGTCTTGTTACAACTTGTTGGGGGACCATAACTGAACCCACTGAGACTAGAGACTTCTAGTTCTAAAAGGTCTATGCCTCACTGGTGCTATATTGTTTTTATCTTACGCAATACATGTGGTATTACCTTTTTACGTAAATATGTTGAATGGACCTTCCCATTTGTTTACCTGGATAATGGTGTTAATGTTTGTCCGGTGTCAATACTCAAACCACCCCTACAGTGCATAGGTAGGCCTAGGGTCTTGGTCCATTACCAAGGGGAAGCCAAGGAAGCTGCAGAGTTGGTGTCCAAAATATGAATTCCTGGAACTCAGCATCCTCATGCATGCAGTGACACCTGTCGTGCTGCTGTCTGGTCATCGTTTGCTTACTAGGAAGGGAAAGGGTCTTGCCATAGTCTCATAGGCCCAACTAATATAATACTCTTTCCATTGTGATGTAGCTGCCACTCCAAAATCAGTACCAGGTGGCCAGACCTTCCAGGAGTGCTACTGGGACCCTTGGGGGCAGGGAGCTGATGAACGTAGCACGAAAAACCAGGGAATGACGAAACTTCACTGAGAAAATTATACAATTGCCATAAATAATGCACAAGTGCTGAAAATGGGTGGGCACAAATATAAGCAGCTGGAGTGCCCACATTGAAAGAGGAGGACCAGGGAAGAAGTCCAGTGCTGGGTGATGAAGCTTGGGTGAGAGGATGTTTGTATCAGTTCTGGCTGACGAAGCTTGGCACCGAAGGAAACCTCCAGAAGGTAAGCACATTTCCTGGGATACATCATGAAGCTCACGTCCATCTTCGATTTCTACTACTAAAAAGACAAAGAGCACAAACCATGCACTGTATAATGATGGCTGGTTGGCCATAGCTTTTGGTTACAATGATGCACAGACATAGGCAGCATGGGAAACGAGGAAGGTGCAGAAAAGAGGAGAAAGAGAATTAGCAAGGAAGGCCATAGAGTTGTGGGGTCTTCTGTATGAAAACTGCAGGTGAAAATGTTGACAGATGTCTACCTTTGTCATTATGTCGTTCGTCAAAAGGTCTTTGTCACAAAGATCCCCCACAGACCTCTGATGGGGCAACCACATGGCAGTTTCCATGCCCATAATAACGGTCCCCATTATGATAACCACCCCGTCATGTTCAAATTACATCTGAGTGATCGGTGCTCTATTGAACAGTTAGTTTGTCAGCCATCATGTTCCTATTAAGCAATCATGTTTTTCAGTAATCGTGACCACATGAGACTGGTATTGTGCAGACTCAGACAGTGGTTGTGTCCATCATCGGCTCCCATCAGGCAGAAGTATTGAAGCAAAACTTTGTTTTACTATTTTTCTCGGTTTTCTAAACAAGCATTGGCAAAGCCAGCAGGTCTAAGCTATGCTCAGGGTACAGTAGAGAGGCGAAGAGTGGACTGGTACAGAAGGAGCAGAGTGCAGTGGTGCAGAGTACAGTGGTGTAGAGTGCAGCGGTGTGGACTTGTGCAGAGCACAGTGGAGTGGCATAGAGTGAAGAATGCATGGTGTGGTAGCGCACTGCCATTATAGACAACACATTTTCTATAGAAATGATCATTACATGTGCACAGGCCTAGAGTTTTAGAATCAGAACTATACATCGCGCAAACCATAATGTGTGGAAATAGCATCAGGTAGTGTAATGATTTGTTACGATCATAATAAAGTATTTGTTTCCAACACACTTTGGAATTAACAAAAAATATACTTCATTTGTGTTCCTAATTGTGATACATTCTGAAATACTTACACAGTTCATTTAAATGTTATTGTGTGCTCGAAAAAAATCTTTCCTACTCCCAGTATCCAACAAGATTGTCACATAAATCCTTTCTCTTTGAAGTCAAAGAAAGAAAACACCAAGCTCCCTTGGAAGACAGAGCCTGACATTTGACCTCAGTCTTTGAAAGCAGAGCAAATGTGACAAGATAAGAACAAGGTTTGGAGGCCTGTTTACAGAAAGGAGCACTTGTGGAAGAATACAAGGAGAGGTAGTGTGAATAGGCTTTGCTCCTTGGGAGGGATGAACTCATGCTGAAGGCTCAATAATCCACACTCACTGGTGGAGCGTGGCCGCTAATATAGGGACGGTAACCAAGATGGTGGCCATGATTTGGGTCACTTGCGAGAGGCCGAGATGCTATAAACTAAGGGCCCAATTCACAGAACTAACTTAAGACAAAATCCTAAACTTACTACTTTTGGTATTCACAGAAGTTAGGATTTTGTCTTAAGTTTGTCTTAAAACAGACTTAAGACAAAATCCTAATTTAAGACTGTCTTAAGACAAACTTAAGACAAGATCCTAACTTCTGTGAATACCAAAAGTAGTAAGTTTAGGATTTTGTCTTAAGTTAGTTCTGTGAATCGGGCCCTAAGAAAGGATGATAGTGGGCAAAAACGAAAGTACACGAGCATGCAGCTATTGTGCATTGTGCAAAAGAGAGTCTGTATTGTTCCTACTTGCTTGCAAATTACTTGTTCACAGCACAAGTTTTGTCTTTGCACAATAAGTTCAGCATGATGAATTTGTTTCGTTCACCACCATAGTCATGCATTTAGTACAGTATACATTCACGGTACTACACAGTCAATGCACTGTAAGAAAACTATGATCAGCACTCGTGACACGTGCTCAGAGGTCATAATGACAGTTGAAGTCCCCATGCAATAGGTGCAGTTAGTTGTTAGGAAAAAACATATACAGCCAGAGAGACAATGTTAATGCTAGGGAGTTTAGCAGAGCTCACTAGAAATGATTAGTACAACAAGGATAGTGACAGCTTCGCACGATTCAATAATCAAATACCCAAACAATCTGCAGTCATGGCTGCTGCGGATCTGAAGAGAGCGCGCCAGCATTGCCATGACCTTACTGGAGGGGGGTTTCCAGTGAGCAGTATGCAGTCCAGTTGTTATGGCAAGCCCCACCCCGCAAGTCTGCACACCCCGCTGTTCTGGTTCTCAAAAGCAGTAGTCTGAGGAAATAAATGCTTTTTCAAACACTGTTGAAATCCAGGGAGGAAGTTAAATCAAATTCCTCCCTGCATTTTCAATACTTCCATTATTGGTCTTAAGCTCAGAAAGTGTTTCTGGGAATGCATCTAGAATTCCCTAAATTTAGATAATTGTGAGTGGTCTCCCTGAGTGATATATCAGGTAACCAAGAAGTCTGCAAATAGGACTGTTAGTGATAGACATTACCACAGAAAGCCTCACATGGTTGCATTATTTGTTTCCTTTTAGGAGTCACTGAAAGCCGATGCTGTTGTCCCATAACAAGATCCTTGGGTGGTAAGAAGAGATGTGTTAGGTAACCTGGATAAGAGGGCAAGAGTTATTTAAAACAGCTGTGTTAGAAATATCCTCCTGCTTACACAATCTCTTTTGTTTTTATAGATACGCGTATACACATTGCCATTAGCCACCTGAGAAGAAGCTGGTGTGAAGTGCCCATCCTCGGAGGGGACCAGGCTGAACAGAGGACGTTAGTCTTTTTTTCTCATTCCACTTCCCCTTTCCCCTGAGGGCTGCTGCAGCTTGAATCTTTAGACAGAATGCGGGTGGTGACGGTGTTTGAATGGCATTGGGAACCCGTTTCTGGGATCGCATCTCACTCCTACAATATCGCCAAAGCTAAAGAAAGCTACAGGTTATTGCCCAAGTGTTACAAATCATGAGAAAATTAAGCAGAAGAGAAGCCAAAATATGATAAACAGCTGAGCACCAACAAATCACAGTAAATGAGGATGTATGCACCACGTGTAACAGTGCGACTCCCACCCACCGATCCTCTTAATGTCTAGTGGCTCTGCTCCTGCCTTCCTGCTGGGGGTGCTGCCCCTATCCTGAAGTTCTGAGATATAAACAGTCAGAGGTTAATCCCTGGACAGAGGTCTGCGGTCTGATGTATAACCAGAGGCAGAGAATGATCTGTAGGGAATCTCTCCAAGTAAGCCTTGAGGGCTGCAATGGGGATCGGTGGCTTGTAAGGGGCTGCCCTCAGTGTGACCCAGTGACCCCCCTATCCTTCTGGTCAGTTTCCGACCACCTAAGCTGGATCCTCCCCTGATCTTGTCCCACTGTAACAACCGCACATTGCAAACCTCTTTGCAAATTGCTTTTTGCTTTGAGCATCAGTTCTCCAATGTGAAACACCCCATAAAAGGCCAACGTGAAGGCTGTCTTGAAGAGCGACACCGTCAGAGAGGCATACTGCTGGCAGGTTGTCAATTAAGAGTGACAATTTCTGGAAGTTACTTGGTTTCCTCGTCCTTCTGAGCTCCTGCAACATGTCCCAACCAATCAAAGCTATCATCACTATAGAACTATTGGAGTAACTAGGCTTTCATTGCCGCTTATTAAAGAATGTGATTGCCGCAAACTGTAGTAAGCAGCTGACCACCCGGCCTCTCTCAGTAGCTCCATATATGATATGCATTGCACTAAGGAAGGCAAATCCTCATTATAGCCTCCCTTCTAACATATACAGTGTGTAACCCCAACTCTCCCTCATAAACTTCCTTTGTCTTGGGGGCTAGTGATGCAGCAATGAGTCCTGATAAACTAGGGCACCAGGGCCCCAAAGTTCTTCCGGGAAAGGTGTCGTCTTCAGCCACCATTGAGTGAAAGGCACAGATTTCTTGCATCTTTGAAAGAGACACAGCATCAGCAGCAGCATTCATTACCCCTGGGACATGTTTTGACGTGAACATAAAGTTGTTTTTCAAACAAATAAGCATTACCCTTCAGCAGTCTCAGCACCGCCTCACAAGATGTCCCCTGGAGACGTGCAGCCGTCAGGTCCTGGAGGGGCCCGAGGGTCAGGCAAAGAGGGTGAAATCCAGTGCTTAATTTGAGCCTGTGATTTCCGGTGCTGAGAACCCGCACTTACTTGTCAACACTGGCACTTGGACAAACAGCACCACCATGTGGCATACTGCCCTAAATTAGATATCAGTGCAACAGCATTTGTTTGTTGATTCAGTACACATTAAAATGACTAATACCTGTGGCACAAGCCATTCTTATAGCTATGGGGGGCCAGAGTAGTCTTAATGGTCACACAGCTAAGTGTGGTGGATGGTAGTTGTGCTGATCCTGTTATTGGTAGCGTGATTAGGAGAAATGAGTGGTGCAAGCTGCAGTGGCCTCCTGACTAGAGCCCTGGCATTTATTATTTTACAACTTGTGCACTGGTGAAATCCCAGCTCCCCACGACCACCACAGACCCAGACCTAATGACGCGTTTCTGGGTCCCCGCCGCTCCAATCGGAATCGCCAGGGAAAGAATCCCAAACCCCGCCAGAGCAGGGCGATCCGGAAGTTGTAAGCAACACACTGCCTGCATTGGACATCTGGGGACATGTGGCCCCTCTGCCTGCCCAGCCTAATAGCCTCATTCCCCCCATTGTCTTGGGGAATGTATGGGTCCCGCACTACCACACAGCTCCTAACCGCGAGGTGTAATCAAGGATGCTGGGGTCAAATTACAAAATATTTGCACTGCTTCGATAAAAGACATCAATCGCGCGCTCTTCTGAAATGCTTGACAGCAAAATAAAAACACATGCCTCGCCCCAACAAATATTGCATAAATGCTTTTGCATCAGGGGAAACATGCATATAAAGTATTTTTATGTAACTGTATTTATAGTTGTGTGTACATTTTAAGTAACAAAACAAATGCAATATTCTCCTCAAAATGTTAAAGGTAAAATTTGTATATCTTTTTTTCATTTTTTTATATTTTTTATTTTTGAATTTTACAGCTGTGCTCATAGGGCAGAACATTATATTTGCCGGGGGGCCTTCTTACTACACGATTGCAGAAGTACCACAACATCAGTTTACTTAATTATTTTCGGAAATATTTTTCCTGGATCATGTTCTTTCGAACAAACTTAACTGCACTTATAAAATGGCATGAGTGGAGCAAATCTATTTTCTCGCTTCACTATATAACATAACAAGGAAAACGTTGTAATAAAGCATTAATTGCATCTCTGCACCGGTGCAATGTTTATGTTATTTGGTATCAAGGGGTGTCCAAAATCACTGCTCAAGAGGGAGGCAACCACTTTCTAAGGCCGTTCAGCATTTGGCCAATACAAACTTTTTTTTACATGCAAGCAATTTGAAAACGAACAAATTCTGTGCAATTTTGTGGTGCGAATTTTCACATATTTTTTTCGTGGTAGACAGGTTCGAGGAAGCAAATATCTCGCAGGAGACTGGTTCGAGGAGGAAATGTCTCACGAGAGAGAGGTGCTCAAGGGGGTGTACTCGTGCTCAGTTCTGATGTTAGATATCAAGTGATTTTTTGTAAAATTTCATGTAGCTTCGTGTAATTTTCGCAAACTTTCGCAAATAAGTATTGCAGTTTCACCCACTCCTACTTACAATATTCAATGCTTAGGGTACTAGGAAATCTCTTTGGTGAAGGAAGTTTTGCATATTTTTTGAGTGAGTTAAATGTGCTTCGATATGTGAACTGATTTGCTGTCCTAGTGACAGCAGTTATGGACAGTGACACGTGGGGCCTGTATATTTTTTGACGTTCTTCCGCTAGTTCTCTCTAGACTGGATTATTGTAATTCTCTTCTGACTGGCGTTCCCAAATCTCACCTCTCACCCCTCAAATCCGTCCTCCATTCAGCAGCTCGCTTCATTTCAGGGTCCAAATGAAGTGACCACATCACTCCTATCGGGGCGGCTGGTGACATTTGAAAGTGGTGAGGCGTAAACTAATTTGCATGTTGCACCGCAGCGATCGAGTTTAGCGAGCCCGAACCACCTTGCATCCATCCATACATCATTAATGCATCCACCCATCTATCCACCCACCCACCCTGCATCCATACATCATTCATTCATGCATCCACCCATCCATCCATCATGCATCCACCCATCATGCATGCATGCATCCATACATCATTCATACATCCACCCACCCATCCTGCATCCATACATCATTCATTCATGCACCCACCCATCCACCCATCATGCCTCCATCCATGCATCCACCCATCCATCACCCACCCACCCTGCATACATCATTCATTCATGCATCCACCCATCCATCCATCATGCATCCGCCCATCATGCATGCATGCATCCATACATCATTCATGCATCCACCCATCCATCCACCCAACCATCCTGCATCCATACATCATTCATTCATGCACCATCAATCAATCAATCAATCAAAGACATTTATAGAGCGCACTACTTATCCGTAGGGTCTCAAGGCGCTTAGGGGGGGTGGGGGGGGGGGGGCGTTACTGCTCGAACAGCCAGGTCTTGAGCTTCTTCCTAAAGGAGAGGTGGTCTTGGGTCAGGCGCAGGTCGGGAGGGAGGGAGTTCCAGGTCTTGGCGGCCATGTAGGAGAAGGACCTTCCTCCAGTTGTCGCTCAACGGATGCGTGGGACGGCGGCGAGGGCGTGGCTGGCTGATCGGAGGTGGCGTTTGGGGGCGTAGAAGTTGATTCGGTTGTTGAGGTAGCTCGGGCCTTGATCGTGTAGGGCTTTGTGTGCGTGGGTGAGGAGACGGAAGGTGATTCTTTTATTGACGGGGAGCCAGTGCAGGTCTCTCAGGTGTCCGGAGATGTGGCTGTTACGTGGGATGTCGAGGATGAGTCTGGCTGAAGCATCCTGATCCGCTGAAGTCTCTTCTGGAGCTTGGCGGTGGTTCCGGCGTAGAGGGCGTTGCCGTAGTCCAGTCGGCTGGTGACGAGGGCCTGGGTGACGGTCTTCCTGGTCTCCGTGGGGATCCACCAGAAGATCTTCCGTACCATCCATCCACCCATCCATCCATCATGCATCCACCCATCATGCATGCATCCATCCATACATCATTCATGCATCCACCAATCCATCCACCCACCCATCCTGCATCCATACATCATTCATTCATGCACGCCCCCATCCATCCATCCACCCATCCATCCATCCATCATGCATCCACCCATCATGCAAGCATCCATCCATACATCATTCATGCATCCATCCATCCATCCACCCATCCATCCATCATTCATGCACCCATCCACCCATCCATCCATCATGCATCCACCCATCATGCATGCATCCATGCATCCATCCATACATCCATACATCATTCATGCATCCACCCATCCATCCACCCACCCAGCATACATACATCATTCATTCATGCATCCACCCATCCATCCATCATGCATCCACCCATCATGCATGCATCCATCCATACATCATTCATGCATCCACCCATCCATCCACCCAACCATCCTGCATCCATACATCATTCATGCACCCACCCACCCATCCGTCCACCCATCCATCCATCATGCATCCACCCATCATGCATACATCCATCCATACATCATTCATGCATCCACCCATCCGCCCACCCATCCTGCATCCATACATCATTCATTCATGCACCCACCCATCCATCCATCCACCCATCCATCCATCCATCATGCATCCACCCATCATGCATGCATCCATGCATCCATCCATACATCATTCATGCATCCATCCACCCATCCATCCATCATGCATCCACCCATCATGCATGCATCCATGCATCCATCCATACATCCAAACATCATTCATGCATGCATCCACCCATCCACCCACCCATCCATCCTGCATCCATCATTCATGCATCCATCCACCCATCATGCATGCATCCATCCATGCACCCATCCATCCACCCATCCACCGAACAATCATTAATGCACCCACCCTGCATCCATCCATCATTCATGTATTTTTATGATCATATAAAAATAAATTATGGACTCTAACAAGCCTTTAGGATCGATGTTGAAGGATGTGCCAGTTTTCATATTACATCACCCCTAACTTTTTATGCTGGAAACCTTCTACCGCCCATGTATTTGCCATCCTGTAAGCCTTAGGTATGTACTATACAAATTCACATACAAACATACACCAACATGCATGCAATAATAAATGCATATATCATGCTTTTCCGCCTCCACCGTTTTTTAACATTTTGAAATTTTATAACCTTAGTTCAAAGAGTACATTATATTTGTGGTGACAGTTGTTAACTAATTTTCTGGAAAATGTTTATAAAATTAAATCTGTTGAAGGCTGTTGTTGCAACTATCAAAAAAGAAATTCTGAGAATTTTTACATTTCCAAAACCCCATGCCGTGAAATAAACGGGTGACCTGGAATAGACGCACACATTTCTGCAGCAGATGCTTTGACACACTGAACTATCTCAAGTCATTTGTGCAAGCTAGTTTACTGGAACACCGAAAAACACACACTCTTACCTTGCTGCCGGTCCCGCACACGTCACAGGCTCACAGTGCCCCTGGCCAATCCTGGCGCCAGGGGCACAGGTACCCTCTCGCCCGCAGCACGCCCATTAGGGCTCCTGATGGGCATGCGCAACGCCGCCAATACACAAGTGCGCATGCGTGGGCACGGGTAAAAATTCACCCTCCGTCCCCACGCATGCGTACTTGTGTTGCCGTCTGTACAATCATGTCAATGAATCAACATGACGCCCGCCCGGCGGTCTGACGTCATGTTGATTCATTGACATGATTGTCATGAGGGAACTGCGGGCGGCGTCGGGCAGGGGGGGCTACGCCCCCGCGCCCCAATGGACGAACCGCGCCTGCATACAAACATACACCAACATGCATGCAATAATAAATGCATATATCATGCTATTCCGCCTTCACCGTTTGTTAACATTTTGAAATTTTATAACCTTAGTTCAAAGAGTACATTATATTTGTGGTGACAGTTGTTAACTCAATTTCTGGAAAATGTTTATAAAATGAAATCTGTTGACGGCTGTTGTTGCAACTATCAAAAAAGAAATTCTGAGAATTTTGACATTTCCAAAACCCCATGCCGTGAAATAAACGGGTGACCTGGAATAGACGCACACATTTCTGCAGCAGATGCTTTAACACACTGAACTATCTCAAGTCATTTGTGCAAGCTAGTTTACTGGAACACCGAAAAACACACACTCTTACCTTGCTGCCGGTCCCGCACACGTCACAGGCTCACAGCGCCCCTGGCCAATCCTGGCGCCAGGGGCACAGGTACCCTCTCGCCCGCAGCACGCCCATTAGGGCTCCTGATGGGCATGCGCAACGCTGCCAAAACACAAGTGCGCATGCGTGGGCACGGGTAAAAATTCACCCTCCGTCCCCACGCATGCGTACTTGTGTTGCCGTCTGTACAATCATGTCAATGAATCAACATGACGCCCGCCCGGCGGTCTGACGTCATGTTGATTCATTGACATGTTTGGCATGAGGGAGCTGCGGGCGGCGTCGGGCAGGGGGGGCTACGCCTCCACACCCCAATGGACGAACCGCGCCTGACTCCTATCCTGTCTTCTCTCGGATGGCTTCCCATCGAGGCAAGATCTATTTACAAAACGGCTTGCATCACCCGCAAAGCCTTGCACTCTTCCTCCCTTCTCTATCTGGCGAATAACCTGAAATTGTCTGGAGGCTTGAGACCTTCTCGGAATGCGGAAACATTTCTGCTTGAGCCCCCCTCCTTCAAAAGGGAAAGATAGATAGCTCAATCGTTCTCAGGTAATGCAGTGAGAATCTGGAACTCGCTTCCTCCATTGCTCCGTGCTATCACCTCTATCCGGATCTTCAAAGCGGACCTCAAATCTCTTCTATTCCAAAGACACTTTCAGAACTAATTCCTTCATTCTCAGACCCCACCAGGAAGTTCGTTAGTCATGGTAAATTTGTAATATTTATTTATTTTTTGTACATTCCTTGCTTGCTGTGTTCGATATTGTGTTCCTCTTGCCTGCTGTGTTTGATTCTGTGTCCTGCTATTTCTGTACGTTCTATTTTGTAACATTTCTCTCATGTAACGTAACTGGTTCTATTGTACAGAGAGAGCTCTGACACTTTTGGGTAAAGTCTGCGCTTTATAAAAAATAAATAAATAAATAAATAAATAAATAAATAAATAAATAAATAAATACGGCAAAGCAGCGCTTTCGGTAGTCCGGGTGGCTTCCAGGCGGCTGAGAGGTTTGCAATACAGGCCAGGGTCTGATTCAGTTTGTGATGACGTGTTGCCACTACTAGTGTGCCTGGAATGCACCCCCTCGTTAGGAGAGAGTGTGCTTCAGTGAGCTGCCATGTACATTTTTTTTGGTGTTAGATGGGGATTAACACTTGTTTTCGCATCCTCTAGCGCCATGAAGAAGAAAGGCGAGAGGGCAGACATGTGGGGGGTTCTTGTTGTGATATACACAAGTAGAAAGAGCCGGCAGTCTAAACCCCCTACAATGTCTCTGCATGCCTGAGCTTCAGTATTTCAGCAGACTGTGGCTGCCGTCAGACACATCTCCCTGCAATCTACAGACGCCCTGAGGCTCTGTTTACTTTGTGCCAGACTTTTTACAACGATTTGATCTCATCCTGTCACTTTCAAAGGCAGGAGAAATCCTCGTCTCCTGCGAGGCTCTGAAATCCCGCACGGAACTGCGCCAGACTGTTCTAATGCAGCGGAACTTGCATGTACCTGTGATGCAGGCAGCCACCCGGGAGGCCCGCGCCACCGCCAACCCGCGCGCATGCGCACACTAACTTAGGCGACACCAGGCACTGGACAGAGAGGCATCAATATGTAATGTGTGTGGCTTTGTTTTAAGGGGGGCAGCAGGTCCGATATTCACAAGCGGAAGAGCAATGCTTTGACGAAAAGTCCCATCACTTTTCCAAGATCAGGGAAGTTGCACAAATCTCCTAGAAGATAAAATGTGACGCAGCACGAGTTCCCTTTTATGATGCTGAGGACGAGGTCTGAGAGTGGAAATTTGCCTCCGAAACCTGTTCACTTCTCCAGGGCAGTGAGAAGGACCAGCTGAGGCCGTGCTCGTTGAAAGTGGTCTGAAGGTTGCGACTCGATGCTGCCAAAACACAGTTATTACACTCACAATACAGATGGAATGTCAGCCAGAGTTATTCGGTAACACAATATCAAAATAACAGCACCTTAAAATATGTATACATTAAAAGGGTAAACCAAAAAGTAAGAAGTTACATTGCAGTGAAAGTAAATGTGATCCAATAACACGTTATATGAAGCAACTGTACTAATAAACACGCATCACACATTTATTACTACAGAGCTAAGTTCACATTCGAGTTTATTGACACACTGCAGAAAAACTGGAAGAAGAATACATCTATTTACTGCCTCATATTGCACTGGTAATCACATGGAACTGGAAAACAACTCCCCTCATAATCAGGAGGCCTCTTCAATGGGACTTCACCTTACTGTACAAATGTAACCCCTTGAATCCTGACTTTGGTTAAAAACCTTTTTTTAAAACAAATCCACCAGAAAATCCATGGCGTGCATGCAGATGTGGAGTGTTATATGCTGTTTATCATTGCTGAGGCATCATGTTATGTTATACGAATTTATACCCTCAAAAGGGCTTCCCAGCGTACCATACGTAAATAGCAGAAGAGATGCACGGTCCAGGAGTTTGAAGAACCAGGCCTTGAGCTGCTTCCTGAAGCTGAAATGGTTTACTTTGCTTCTCAGGGCGAACGGAAGTTTATTCCATAGACTGGGACTCAAAACACAGAAAGAACGTGCACCTTCCTTAAGGCTACATTAAAACTCTGAATCACATACAGATTGCAGTCTGACAATCATAGAGATCTTGTGGGGCGATATGGCTGGAGCAATGGCGTATAATCAATCAATCAATTAATCAGGGTTTTTTAAAGTGCACTACTCACCCGTTAGGGTCTCAAGGCCCTGGGGAGGGGGGTTGTGTGCAGGTCCGTTGTAGGTAATCTGAAGAGCCAGGTCATGTGGTCTTTCCTGAACTGGAGCAGTGTAGGGCTTTGCCAGAGGTAGAGGGGGAGGTTGTTCCAGGTCTTGGCTGCGAGGTAGGAGAAGGACTTTCCACCCGCTCTGTTCCTGTAGAAGCATGAGACTGTGACCAGGGAGAGGTCAGCTGCACAGAGGTTTCTAGTTGAACGAGAGACAGTTGTTGAGGTACTGTGGTCCGATGTTGTGGAGGGCCTGTAGGTGTGTGGGAGCAGCTTGAAAGTTCCTCTTCTATTGACGAGAGAGCGAGTGGAGATCACAGAGGTGTTGGGGGATGTGGATGTGCAGGGCGATATTGAGGATAAGTCTAGCTGCGGTGTCCTGAATGGTCTGGAGCTTGCAGAGGAGTTTTTTGTTGATTCCGGCATAGAGGGTGTTGCCGGAGTCTAGTCTGCTGGTGATGAGGGCGTGTGTGTCCGTATTCCTGGATTTAGAAGGAATCCATTTGAAGGTTTTATGGAGTATGCAGAGGGTGTTGAAGCAGGCTGAAGAGACGGCGTTGATCTGGCGGTTCATAGTGAGCGATGAGTCCCCTATGATGCCGAGGTTATGTGCATGGCCTGTATTTCCTATGGCGGGGGCCACCAGGTGTCGTCTCAAGCTGAGGGGGTGGAGTCGACGATGAGGACTTCTGTTTTCTCGAGTTTCAGGCAGCTGTTTTTCATCCAGGTTGTGACAGCTTTCATCCCTTCTTTAAAGTAGTGCCTGGTGATGTTAGGTTCCTTTGTGAGGGAGAGGATGAGCTGGCTGTCATCGGTGTAGGAGATGATGTTGAGCCAGTGGTTTCTGATGATGGTTGCAAGGGTGGCCATGTAGATGTTGAAGAGGGTGGGGCCGCGGGAGGATCCCTGGGGTACTCCGCATCTGGTCTCTGTCAGTTCTGAGAGGTAAGGCAGGAGTCTGACTCTCTGTGTTCTGCCTGTGAGGAATGGGTATATCCAGTATAGGGCCTTTCCTCGGATGCTGACATCATGGAGTCTGGTGGGAGACAGCGTTGAAGGCTGCTGATAGGTCTAGGAAGATGAGGGCTGCTATTCGGCCCTGATCGAGGAGGGCACAGATGACGTCAGTGGCGGTGAGGTGGGCGATCTCAGTGCGGTGGTTGCTGCGGAATACGGACCGGGAGATGTCTAAGATGTTGTTGGCTTCGATGAAGTATGCTAGCTGGGTGTTGTTGGCCTTTTCGATGACTTTGGCTGCAAATGGAAGCAGCAAGAGGGGCCTGAAGTTCTTGAGGTCCGTCTGGTCTGCACAGGGTTTCTTCAGGAGTGGGTTGACTTCGATGTGCTTTCAATCTTCGGGGAGTGTGGCGGTCTCGAGGGAGCAGTTGATCATTTGACATAGCTTGGGTGCGATGGCTGTGGCGGCCCTATGGAAGATGTGGGACAGACAGTTGTCTGAGAGTGCTCCGTAGTGGATGCTCCTTATAGTCTTTAAGGTGTCTTCTGTAGTGAGTGGGGTCCAGGTGAGTAAGGTCTGTTGGGTGGTGTTGCTGGGGTTAGGAGTTGAGACAGTGCAGAAGTTGTGGTCTTTGAAGTTGTCATAACGTGTCTTGATCTTGAGATGAAAGAAATAGCTGAGTCTGTTGCAGAAGTCTTGGGAGGGTGGGACGTGTGTTGTTTCACTGTTGGGTTTGGCAAATGCCTGTATGATGGAGAAGAGTTCCTTGGAGTTGTGGGCATTGGGGAGTATTCTGTCTTGTAGGAAGTTCTTGTTTGTGACTTTGATGAGTTGGTGGTGTGCTGTGGTGGCTGTTCTGTAGGCGGTGCGTGTTTCTGGGGTTTTGCTGTTTCTCCATGTCTTTTCTAGTCGTTGGCAGAAGCACTTGGATTTTTGGAGTGCTGTGGTGAACCTGCTTGCTTTCTTGTTCAGTTGTCCTGTAGCCTTCTGGAGAGCGGCGAGTGTGTTGGCGCAGTTGGTGATCCATCGGTGGAAGTTGTTCGCCACGGTGTTGGCGTTTGGCATGGTTGGGGGTGGAGTGCTGGTGAGGTGTTCTTCAGTGACTTTGTTCCAGCTTTTGCCTGGTATGTGGCTCTCGTGTTTGTGTGTGGTGAGTTTTCTGAACATGTCGACCACCAACAGTGCGGTAATTTGGTAACTTCTTCTATGCCTGCACCACTTTGTTTTTACTTTTCACTCCACCAAATCCATTAAAGTACCTGCTTACATGGTGGCATAAGGAATTTTAACTCTCTAAACAAGGGCACCCCACTTATCACCCCTTTTTTTATTGCTGGACACTTCTGCAACACCAGTTGGTCTTCCTCCAGGTGAAGGTCAGTATATTTTCAAACTAAACTCCAATATGATGCTGTCACGCTACGGAAAGGCGGAGAATCAAGCTATACCGCCCGAATCTTGTGTACGTGAATGAGTTTTTTTTTATGTATCTGTGAGGAAGGCGACATCGGGTGTGTGAATGTTGAGGAGGTCCCAGATTTCTATGGTGTGTCTGTGCAGGGAGGGCACGTTGAGGCATAAAGCCTGAAGGCATAAAGTCTTAAATTGGAATTTGCTTCTCTATAGGAAGCCAAAGCAGATTTTGAAGCTGGTACGATACAGAGAGAGCTCTCGGCAGATGACATAACACCGTCAAAGCAGCATTATGAATGCTCTGCAATCTCTTCTTAGCATACCTAGTAGTGCACAGATACCAGATGTTACAGTAATCTGGGCGTGAAATAATTAAAGCCTTTACAATCATCCTCTGAACTGATGAAGAAAAAAAAGGCCTGGAATTTTCTTCGGGTTTCTAAAAAACCAAAACAGCAAAGCAAAACAGCTTTCATTTGTATTTCAAAGGGCAACCTATTGTTTGACACAGACTCCCAGATCCTTGACTGCTGGTTTAGGCACTGGAGGTTGTCCCACCAGCGAGGTCCCCACTCCATAGAGTGTTTTCTCATGGGTAAAACCTCTATTTTATTGGTATTTAACTTCAAACAATTCGAGCCCATCCATTGCATTACAGCAGTAATACAACTCCTGAAATAAGACGCGCCCCTCTTCTAATAGGACAACAATGACAGAAACAGTTGAGTGCCATCAGCATATGACACAAAAGACCCTCCACATGACTCAACAATGTCCGCTGGCGGCGAAGCGTAGATGTTACAAAGCTCAGGGCTTGACCCACTTGAGGCATCGTCTTTTGTGAATCATGCCCCCCGCTCACACTCAACAAAGGCATTAAATAGTATATTCCCACAAACAAAAACACATATACATATATATATATATATGGAAAAACCTCCGTTCTCCTGCCACAATCACCTCTGACTTGATCGCGCTGGAAACAGACACGGACCACACTTGGATGCTGGTTAGTTTTGTTTATTCAGCTGTCGCTATATATATATATATATATATATATATATATATATATATATATATATATATATATATGTATATATGTATATATATATGTGTGTGTATGTGTGTGTGTGTGTGTGTTATATACTATTGTGAAAAGTGAAAAGGTTTTCTGCCTTCTTGATGTGCTATCACAGCATCTGCATTTTTAAAAACACTGGCATCTTGTATTCCGATGATGCACATTGCACATCGACTTCTCAAGCGAAGCCTCATTTTGAGGTTGACACAGACCAGCAAGAAATGTGGATCTAATGAGGGTCAGCATTCTACCAAACCCCACTGTATCAAAACCTCAAGGTTTTCTCACATTTTGCCCATAAGAAGAGCTATCCAGAGTGTCATGTAGGGTCACATGTCCGATCCTCCGCTTGCTGCCTCATAGAAAACGTATAAAAGAAAATTAAAATCAGAGTGAATTGAGCATTGCATGCTCCAGCGGCTAAGGTGGCGGAAAGCTGGCCTGCTGAATTGCAAATTCGCACTTAAAACATTTTTGATGCTTGCTGGAATTTTGGCATTAAACATGTATTCGACTTCCGTGAGTTGTTTTTCTTCCACTCTTTGGTACTATTTGAAAATGCATGAAAATTGGCAGATACTTTATATGATGAGATTACTCTTGGTATTTCTAAATTTGTGCATCTCCATAAAGTGGTGGGAGGCAATTAAAAAGAGGGGGGCAAACAAGTGTTATCTACTAATAAGTGTGCCACTGTGTGGTGAATCTGTACCTAACTTGGAAGAAGCCTGAAAGGATTTGTTTTCTATTGGTAGGGCACGTTTCTATCAATCCATCAGCGGGGCACAATCAATATTTTCATTTGCTTATAACTTTAGCTCTGTTTGTTAAATTTACATCCAATGTGGCAGACAGATAGCAAGTTACATCAAGAGCAGGTATTTCAGGTTTCGCGGCGATTTAAGGGGGGGGGAGATAAAGTTAAAGGGGTGGTCAAAAATATTTTGATGTATTAATAAATTTGGAACTGTTTGAAAAAGTACCACTACATTTGGCAGAGGCCTAGCATGATTAGACTGCTCTCGGTTTTCCAAATTTCATGGAGGTCCATCAAAGGTGGGTAGATTTCAAGGGGGTTAAAGAAGTGTTCAATTTCTAATACATTTAGCACTGTTTGATCAATTTGCATAACATTTGCCATCTGCACATTATGCCATGCAAGTTTTGAGCAGATCCATCTGGAGGACAAAGGTAAATAGTGTGGGAGGGGCAACAAAAGTTCATTCTACTAATAACTTTGATACTAATGAATGTGCATGAAATCTGCCCCTTAGCAAATTAAGCCCAATTCAAGGCCAGAGATTCCCAGAGATCAACCCCTGCAGCCCATGACTGAAGTAGATTGGCCGCAAGGACTGGCAGAAGGCTGCGCACATTGCACAATGGGTACATGGCAGATAAATATGGTACATCGGATGTATGTCGTTACAACGCATACTTTTACAATACATACCTTTACAATGCATTTTTTACACCGCAACATCCATTACAACGCATTCATTACAACGCATGCCATTACAACGAGTTCTTTAAAACGACCTTTACAACGCATTCCACTACAACGCATACTACATTTACAACGCATACCATTACAATGCATACCATTACATTGCATGTATGGCAAGTATTGGATAGTGTAGGGGTAAAATTTACTATTCTAACTCTAGGGGGTGCAACAGTAGGGTAAGTGTTGGATAGTGTAGGGGTAAAAATTACTATTCTAACTCCAGGGGGTGCAACAGTAGGGTAAGTGTTGGATAGTGTAGGGGTAAAAATTACTATTCTAACTCCAGGGGGTGCAACAGTAGGGTAAGTGTTGGATAGTGTAGGTATGCGTTGTAATGGTATGCATTGTAAGGACTGCGTTGTAATGACATGCGTTGTAGTGCTATGCGTTGTAGTGACATTCGTTGTAATTGTTGCGTTGTAATGGCATGCGTTGTAATGGATGTTGTGTTGTAAACGTTTCGTTGTAAAGGTAGTGCGTTGTAAAAGTTGCGTTGTAAGTGTTGTTTCCCGGTACATCGTAAAAAAAAACCCATGAAATTCACAGAAAAAACATGAATGTTAGTTATGGATCAGGGATCACAAAACCAGGGAAAAATGTGAAAGTCGCCATCGATCCTGTGCAGAGCACAATGAACACCAGAACTCTCCCCCAGTACCAAATGCAGTACAGCACCTAGGTAATGGCAAGATACAAAGGCTTTCTACAAAAAGCAACACATGCTGGTGGCATGAGTTATGGCTGCATTTTGCATTGCACATCATAACTGGAGTTTTTTCCCGGTGGATCTTAAACAAAAGGTTAATGTAAACCTGACATAAGCCAAGAGGGTTTGCACTAACTTTATATCTTGAGTTCTTTTGCTTGTGGCTGAGTCCTTCTTGTACTTCCTGGTTCTCTGAGACTTGGCTAATTTGTGTGGTTGAATTTGTGGTATAAGATAAAATGTACGGTCAGTCAAAGCCTGTGTTTTTTGTGGCTTAGTGTCCCATGTTTCTGGTAGCATGCAGATGCTGACAGTGATACTGGAGGAATGGTTGGCTGAGGGCCAATGAGCCTGCAGCTGTGCAGCATTGCAGGGCAGCGTCAGCATCGTGGCTACTGGTGCTCCAACTAGGTACTCAAAACTGGGTCATCGCAGAGGTTGGTGAAGGCGAAGGGGTTGCACAGCTGAGCACAATCGCAAACACAAAGAAGGTGTCAAGATCATTCACACAACAAAATGCTGGCATGTTGAAGGCTCATGCTGCGGAGACCCAAAGATGATCATAGCAAAACGAGGGGTGAGCGGTGGCACAAACCGCCCAAGGACCTAGGTTCTGGATGATGCTTCAATAGAGTGGGGGTACGTCATATATGGCTGAAGGAGTGCTTTGTTGTTCGAACAGCTGAGGGTGATAGTGTGGCTGGATCACCACACTTTTGCTTACCTTTGCCTATTGTTGCTTGTGTTAGCAATCAGCTTTTCAGTTGATTTTTGTGACACTGCTATCCTGTATCAGGGGCGGCTTTACCGTTGTCCTGAGTTTGGTGAGACTGGTCCTCGGTTGGTCCTTGGTTGGCTCTGACCCTTCTTTTGCTTGTATGCTCAAATGTGAACTGGGATCCAGGCAGGACAGCTCTGGGAGCCGAGGAGGGAGCTCTACTGATGGGCACTTTGGAAGGAATTGGGCACATTCCGCACCCAACTCTGGAAGCTTGTCTGGTCCTCATGTGGCCGGTACATGTGAAGGTTTGGGAACCTGTAAAGCGGCACGACTCTCTCAATCAGAAAAGACTATTATTCGGTTTTGAAGGTTCTCTACTGCTCACCAGGCAGGATTTTTGTCTTGATGTTCTTTGGAGAACTGGAGGGAGATTGGGGGAGATGGCATAGAAGGAACATTTATGCATTCCTACTGACCTGCCACAGATGAAGAAAACATCTCCTCATTTAGCAATGGCTTCTCGGATGGTATTTTGAGAAAGGAACATCACCAGATGTTCATACCAAGACTTCCGCCCCTCCCCCCCCATATGTGAGCGACATAATCACGCACGCAAGCATCCCTCTAAATGTGATCTCATTTACTGGGGTTCCGCATACCTTTGATGGGGTTTTGGCAGATAGGGCATGTTCTTTTGGAGTGATACACTTGGGGTTTTAACTGGGTGTGAGTAGACACCAGGTGTCAATATCCTCTAGGACAGAACATGCGGAAAATCCCCCAAAACATACAAATCTGACTACCTCTATATAAGGGCTCGAAAACTGACAACAACAGGGAAAAAATACAAAAATGCATGATGGAACTGCTGCTATTGGCAAATCAGGAAGTTCATCCCTACAACCAACAACAAAAGATACACTGTCAATAGATTACTAAAAGGTATAAGTCTGCATACTGAGAATGAAAATGAGAAAGGGGCACATTTCAGCATTGAACACAATTTTATGTTATTCAACAGTTTTATAATGAGCACTTCACAAACCAGAGGTATCTGAGCACTACACAGTCAATTCTAAAGTCGGTGCTTGTAAATAAACAGATTATATATGAAATTAGTATTACCTTTCATAGTTTAATCGCCCTTCGCTCGGTCATATTGCTTGGCCTCCTTGTCAGACCTTTACCTACCTCCTGCAAACAAGAGGGGGGACATCTAACAATCCCAAATTTGGCGCAAAGTTACAAATACAGGGCATCTACAGCTATCCACTATTCTTTTAAATTAATCTTTGTAATGGAAAACAACTCAAAGGTGTGAGACTCCCAGAAACCCGAGACAATATGGTGAACATTAAATATATTGACCACATGCGGTACCTGCCACAATTCTTAAGCACAGTTAGCTTGTAGGAACACACACAACATATTCTGCCTTGAACCTAGTGATCAACTAGGTCGGTGAGCAAATTAACCCCATCAAGCTAACAATTTAAGCTGGCATTCATGGCTAGATGTTAGTTTGGGAATAACCCAACTTGAGGTACCGCATAGTGGAGCGATAGCCTTTGGGGAAGGTGAATGTTAAAAACACAGGAATGACCCAGAGTCAAGTGCAGTCCTGCAGAATCTTCTCCAGATCCACCTGAGTTGCCAGTCCTCGGAAGAAAGACAGATGGACTGGTAAAGATGAACCCCAGATGGTGCTTAATTTCAGCCAGGGGTTCCGGTGCTTGGCACCGGCACTTAATTGTCAACACCGGCGCTTGTGACAGTCTGCTACAACGTGGCGCTGTCTGGCTAATTTATAGATGGCCACAACAACAGTTAATTATTCATTCAAAATACATTAAAAATGACTGTTACCTGCCGTCTAAGCCATTCCTATAGCTTTAGGGCCTGAAACTGTCCAAATTGTTAATGGTTGTGCTATTGTCATTGGCAGCATGGCAGGTGCAATGTGTGGTGCAAGCTGCAGTGGCCTCCTGAAGACAGCCCTGGTGCTTATCTTTTTTTTGTTTTGTTTACAAATTAAGCACTGCCCTCACAGTCCCATTGTAGGCATCTACCAAGACAGCAATAGTTGCTGCCAGACCGGGGTCTGGAGAAGAAAGCATTCCTTGAGACCGAAAAACAGAGCCCCATTCTGCACGGCCTCACTCAGTGCATTCAGCTCGACCAGAACCCTAAGGTCGGCATCCAAACATCACCTGTCAGTATGCGCTTCAAGCCTGGGATGGTCCTGAGGCCGGCATTCCAAAATCACCTCTCACTATGCGCTTCAAGCCTGGAATGGTCCTGAGGTCGGCATCCCAAAATCACCTCTCAGTATGCTCTTCAAGCCTGGGATGGTCCTGAGGTCGGCATCCCAACATCACCTCTCAGTATGCGCTTCAAGCCTGGGATGGTTCTGAGGTCGGCATCCCAACATCACCTGTCACTATGCGCTTCAAGCCTGGGATGGTTCTGAGGTCGGCATCCCAACATCACCTCTCAGTATGCGCTTCAAGCCAGGGATGGTTCTGAGGTCGGCATCCCAACATCACCTCTCAGTATGTGCTCCAAGCCTGGGATGGTCCTGAGGTCGGCATCCCAACATCACCTCTCAGTATGCGCTTCAAACCTGGGATGGTCCTGAGGTCGGCATCCCAACATCACCTCTCAGTATGCGCTTCAAGCCTGGGATGGTCTTGAGGTCGGCATCCCAACATCACCTCTCAGTATGCACTCCAAGCCTGGGATGGTACTGAGGTCGGCATCTCAACATCACCTGTTACTATGCGCTTCAAGCCTGGGATGGTCTTGAGGTCTGCATCCCAACATCACCTGTCACTATGCGCTCCAAGCCCGGGATGGTCCTGAGGTCGGCATCCCAACATCACCTCTCAGTATGCGCTTCAAGCCTGGGATGGTCCTGAGGTCGGCATCTCAACATCACCTCTCAGTATGCGCTTCAAGCCTGGGATGGTCCTGAGGTCGGCATCCCAACATCACCTCTCAGTATGCGCTTCAAGCCTGGGATGGTCCTGAGGTCGGCATCCCAACATCACCTCTCAGTATGCGCTTCAAGCCTGGGATGGTCCTGAGGTCGGCATCCCAACATCACCTCTCAGTATGCGCTTCAAGCCTGGGATGGTCCTGAGGTCGGCATCCCAACATCACCTCTCAGTATGCGCTTCAAGCCTGGGATGGTCCTCCCCAACAAAGGTCCTCTTCTTAACTCTTCTGTTGCATCTCCTTCACAGAGTCAGCATCAAATACTCCTGCAAACAACTGAAGCCTGCTGAGAGTTGCACCTTCATGACTTCTTCCTGCAGCCTCTTCCCTCCAACTGCCGGCGCAAATTAATAAACTGTCCTCGCCTGCAGCCACCACGAGGCACACACAAGATTGCTCTGCGAAAAGATGGGGTTTCAGGATTGAATTCTGGCCAAATTGTGCTCTGTGCTGTAACGCAATAATTGCATTTCACCAGATGTACGGAGTCGCCTGGCTGACCGACCTTTAGTGTACAGATCTCTCAAAGCGTCTTCCAAACTCATTGCATTGTGCTACTGTGTACAGAGTTTTTCGATGAGTGGAGCGAATCTACCGCAATTCAGGAAAATGTCAATTTTTCTCTTTTTTAGTTTTTTTTTTGGAACACCAGCACCAAGACGCCCCTGGTCAATCACACGCTATATAAACCTTTACTTACTTAGCAACATCCAGAGGCTTCTCAGCTTGGTGTATAGCCATGACTTATGTTTCGTGTTTGTCAGTCATTGAAGATGAAACCCTTCCAAGACTGAGGGGGGTTCTGGTCACAAACCCACCCTGTGGAACCAGAGTCTATGGCCAGGGGTCTCCAGCTGGCTGCCAGTTCTCATTCATCACTGACTTGTAACCTCAGATGTCACCAAGACTGGGTTCTTCACCTCTAGCCAATGAGAAAGCACTCTCCTACTCTGGCCTTCCCTCAGAGGGATAGCCCTGGTTGCGACTTCTTTAGGCGATGCCAATTGGGTACTCATAAAGCTGCTGCTGGCTCCTGATAGGCCTAGAAAAACAAGAGCAGGTTCAATGTTCCCTCTAATTGTTTCCTCTGTGTGTGACAATAAAGGGTTTCTGTGCACTGCAGCCAAGCCTGGGTGCTCTGGAGACTAGTGAAAATCCACTAAGTAATTGAGTGTGGTGTGTGAGCTTCTAAAACTAGTTATGTTCACTCCGATGAAGGTTTATTTGAAAATTAATGCAAAATCATTTTGATACAGTTTATCAACATGTGAAAGTCACTTTTAAGGCAACTGATTTAATGTTGTTGCATCGCAAACCAAAATGGTCAACACTTTGTACTTTGTGTTTACTTATGGAAAATGTTAAACATCCACTCTCAGCAATTTTTTCAGGCTTCAACTAGTTTTTTTTCCTACGGCAAAATATCCTCAAAATAATACCCACAACTCCCTGATTTAATAGAGGAGCCCTTTGTGTCCTGAACATGGTCTGTTCTAGTAACCCCAGTAACATTCGTTAATCAATTATGATATCCAACTGATAAGTGTCCCTCACTGTCTATGCAGTCAATTTTTCATCAATAGATTAAAACAGCCAAACTTCAGAAAAGACTCCAACGCATCCAGAACGCCTCCGCACGACTCATCCTGGACATCCCCTGACACAGCCACATCTCTGGACACCTGAGAGACCTGCACTGGCTCCCCGTCAGCAAGAGGATCACGTTCAGACTCCTCACCCACGCACACAAGGCTCTCCACGACCTGGGCCCCAGGTACCTCAACAACCGCCTGACCTTCTACACTCCCACCCGCCAGCTACGATCGACCAGCCTCGCCCTCGCCGCCGTTTCACGCATCCGCAGAGCCACCACCGGAGGAAGAGCCTTCTTCTACCTGGTGGCCAAGACATGGAACTCCCTCCCCACCCACCTCCGGCTAACCCAGGACCATCTCTCCTTTAGGAAGCAACTCAAGACCTGGCTTTTCGAGCAGTAGCAGACCCCTCTCCCCCAGCGCATTGAGACCCCTCCGGGTGAGTAGCGCGCTATACAAATGTTATGATTGATTGATTGATTGAACTTTCTTGTTCAAATGCAGTTACTTACTGTGAAGTCGTTTCCAGTAGGGATGGTTCAAGCCTGTGAGATGGGGCTGGAAGTGACTTAGTGGATTTTAGTGTCCTTCGAAGCTCAGTTTCACAGAGGCAATGCTTCCTCTGATTTTACTCCTCCATGTGCTTTAATTGACCGTTTGTTTAAGCACTTTCCTCAGCCATGTGCAAAATGGAGTAGCTTTTCATGTCACTGCCCTATCCCTCACTGAACGGGCTATGTATCGGGTAGGGGACATGTAAGAGGTATCCTCAGTGACTGTAATTCTACTTTGTGCAAAACAAAATCATGCAATTTTAAAGCATTTTTTATATAAATACTCAATTAAAACACAAGAGTTTGTAGACAAATAGTTTGACAAGTTTCAAAAACACCTAGTTCCAAAAGGCGTGCCTCTCTCATTCTGAAACATTTTAGAGGTCCCCATCTCAACAATAACATTATTTTATTAGAATAACTCAAGCTCTGTTAACAGCAACTAGCACATTTCACTGTGGTATAAAGTGCACCAGAAAAGCACAATGAATTCAGGACCTAAAATCGAAGTAGGAAGGTGTATTTTCTAGAGTGCCGCTGTGAATTGAATCTCCTCTAGGCATTTAGGTATCATGTCCTCCATGATAGTGCTAGAGACACATTTGTTTAAAGGGGAATAGCAGTGCACATGCACTTGCTGTGGTCCTTGCTAACTCTTATGTTAATATTTATCTATTAGCTTCTCGAAGAGGGATTTAGGAAAGCACCTTCACTTGGTGACTGGGTACAGAAATATCACATCTCTCACTGAGTTCAACCATTTTCTTCGTCAAACACTAATTTACATATGAGTGCAAAGTATGTTTTAATCTCTTTTATGTGACTATAACTGAAAAGACCATAGAAAATAACATTAAAGTCTGTGGAAGGGGAGAAGAGCGTAGCAGGACTGGCCTAGTTAGGGACGATTCACTTTATGGCTGGAAGAAGATAATAGAAAAGCAGAATCGCCATCTTCCCGCGTTTGCCCTTCCCTCCATTCATTTCTTATTCCCTCATGCATTGTCCCTTTTATTATTCATATTTCATATAGTGCTGCACACGACACTTGCGGTATTTCTAAGTGCTGAAAATAACAGATATTATCATTTGCCTTGTGCTGTTCTGGGGCAGCGCATTCAATTGAAACATGCAGTGGCTTCTCTGTGTTTCACTGTGCAGGCAGTAGACTGCCTGCGCTTCCAAAATGGATTAGAGGTTCCCTTGCAAGATGCTGCAGTGGGTGACTGAACCCGTCTGCAAGGGCATGTCTGGGGTGTAGGAGAGTAGGGTCTGCTTCCTATGGTTACCCCCACTTTTTGTTGTGTAAGGTGTCAAACACTTTGGAATACTACCCCCGCCAGTTCTGGCAGCGGGGGTAGCATTCCACCCTTCTAGATGGAGAAGACATGTAGTTACTGCTTTACCCGGTTAAAGTTAACTAGAGCCCCAGAATCACAAAATGGATGGTGCTGCCACAGACACAAGTCTGACCTCCTGTTGCTGGACGAAACTCCGGCAGGGGAGGCCGGGCAATAGGTATCCTGTTCTGGGAGGTGCCAGCACCTCTCCAGACAGGCTTTACAGTATTGGGGAAGGGAAGGCTGCATCCAGTGAATGTTTTCCAGACACTGCCTGGGGCACACAAGGTGCTCTATGCATTTCCCAGTTCAAACCGGTTGCTGGGGCACTCTGCCCCAGCCCTGGCGTGAAACTGAACAAAGGGAAAGGGGTGTCCCCATCCCCTTCCCAGGTCCACCCATAGGAGGGACCTTAAGGGTAGTCCAGCTCCTAAACTTAGTATAAGTATAGGAGCCCAGTCACTAGGACTTTACATTACCCTGGACAAAACTTTGAAACATAAATCCTGGACCTTCGTCATTCCATTTCAACTAGAAGACGTCAGATATCTTCCTTGTGGTCAAGGAGTGACCACCCTGTTCAAACAGGCACCAACAACAACTTTGCCAGTCTGCATTTTTGAGGCTCCCGTCGGATCCTGAAGAATCTGCGACACAGGACACAGACTTCCAGACATCTCCGACCCCAACCTTTGCTCACAGCAAAGCTGAGACCTGTGGCGGACACGAGAGATGTGGGACCGGAACTCCTGGACATCCTGCATTTTGCAAGCTGCACTCACTTCACAAGGTAACTCAAAGTCGTGCATTGTGGTGCTTGAAGCTCCAGACCCGAGCACCAATTGCACTGAAGCTCAGAGGCCCCCACTCCATGAGTGACCCGTGGGCCCCGCTTTGGCATTTCAGCTTGACACATCTTCATGGTTCCTAGTCTGTTGACTAGTGAGCTCCCTGAAGACTTTCCTTTACATCTAACTTGCTTTTCTTGTTGCTCCAGGCTTGCTCCAATTCCGTTCAAAGGAGAATTTCCTCAGACCTTGCTGGTCGGCACCAAAGCCAATCTCGACATCCTGTGTGGGTTGCATTTGCCAAGGCTTGTTGGGTCCAGTCCGGATACCGACACCGCAGTCAACTAGATCCTTTGTGGGACAGCTCGAATGCAGCTCCTGGTTGTCGTCGACACCTCCTGGTCCTCGTGGCTGAAGAGACAAACTTCACATCTTCACCTGAAATCACCCGACATCTGGTGGCATCTTCCTATCGCCGCCCTGGTCACTGGCAAGTGATCCAGACTCTGTCCCTTCTGCTTTCAGGCTCTACAGATCTTCGATCCAACCTTGGATCCACCAGGACACTTTACCTCTGGTCGCCTGCAGCACTTCTTTGCAGCTCTCCATTGAAAACGACGAAGAAACCCGACACGAAAAGACACCTATGCACCCGGCTTCCCTGGGTGAGCTAACACGAGTACTCCGGTGCTCCTGTGGGTCTTGACTCTGGAAGTGTCCTAGTTTAAAAGGGTTCTATCGTAGTCCATCCGGAAGTGTCCTTAAATTGCATATTTGTAACTTCTACGTTTCCCATAGAAAGTCAATGGTAACCCACAGCTGTGTTTAGACACTGCACGTGCCTCCCTGGGCCTCCTACTTCCTAACCTTTGGTTGTTTAGAGTAGCCATGGCGATTCCACAGGCCCCAGGCCTGCTTTCTTATTCTCTTATGGTTCTTATACGACTATTTTAGTATATGGTTTGTGAGGCCCCTAGGGCATAACGTATACGGTGCAACTTATTGTATATTATCTAAGGCATAGATGCATCAAGCGAAATTGCGATCGCCATTGCTGCGAAACAGCGATTGCGATGGCAAATTCCATTTCCGCAATGCATCAAGTCGAAAAGCAACAATTTGCGAATTCCCAAAACAAAGAATCGCTAAACTCGTCCAAACCCCCAGTGCGATTCCTTAAAAGCCATTCCCCACATAATCTGCGAATTTGATAGCGAATTCGCAGTCAAATAACGAATTCACAAACAAATCGCTATCCACATGCATCAGCAATCGCAAATAGCGAAAACACCATAATTCGCAATATACCAGTCGCAATTTAAGGAGAAGTCAAACCAGGTGGTAACCATGAAGTCAAGTTGGCAACAAAAAAAAAGATTTGGAAATAGCAAACAGGTGTTGGCTAAATCAAACACACTGAAGGAGAATCATTAGGAGCATGAGGAAAGTCACAATGGCAGGTCTATACATCGTGGCAAGGCGGCTGAGGCTCCAGGCTGCAGCTCAGAACATACGCAGGATCCATGAACACATCTTCCGGCTGCGGATTACACTACTGGGACAGACTGAAGAGGAGATCTACTCCAAATACAGGCTCAATGGGGCAATGATTAAGAAGCTCATCAGAAACCTTGACCCCCTGATGCAGCACCCAACACAGAGGACCAATGCTGTGCCCACCTATGCCCAGGTCCTGTGCTGCCTACACCTCCTGGCCTCCGGCAGCTTCCAGGGGATAGTCACAGTTGCAGGGGGTATATCCAAGAGTACACTTTCACGCTGCCTACAGAGTTTCCTGGATGCCATGCTGAGCCAGATACATCACTACATCCCCTTCCCAACAACCCAACAGGATGTAATGCAAACTAAACTGGTTTTCTATCACACTGCCCATTTCCCCCATGTAATTGGCTGCATCGACTGCACCCACATACACATCTGTCCACCCACAGAGACCGAATACATGTACCAGAACCGCAAGTCATATCACTCCCTCAACATTCAGGTGGTCTGCAAAGCGAAGACCATCATTACAGACATTGTGGCACAATACCCAGGGAGCACGCATGATTCGTTTATCTTCCGGCACAGTGGCATACACACCGCCTGGTCAGGGGTGATTTTTGTGAGGGACATCTCCTAGGTAAGTACACATGCCCACGTACAGTATGTTAAGACCATGTTGCTGCGCATAACAGGCACTGACCCTCTTCTCCTCCCTTCAGGTGACAACGCCTATGCCCTCCGTGAATACCTCCTCACCCCATACCTCAACCCAGCAACACCACAGGAACAGAGGTACAATGGTGCACATATACGCACCAGAAATGCGATTGAGTGAACATTTGGCATGTTAAAGAGTAGATTCCGCATCCTCCACAAGACTGGCAGGGCACTCAAATACCGGCCCGAGATCTGCTGCTGCATCGTGGCCGTATGCGCCATGCTTCACAATATTGCCACCAAGCGGAGGATACCTGTTGAGGTGTCTGGTAGTGAGTCGGAGGGGGACAACCTGCCACCTGCACATGTGCATCATGCACACGGGGAGAATCCTGCTGAAGGTCACAGGCGCCGCGCGCACATCATACAGAACTATTTCTAGTGCATCCATACCCCTCACACAACACTGCACTCATGCAAGCCACATCAAAGATTGACATGAGGATGATTTCCTGTCAAAATAAATCTTGTGTTTATTTCACACAGTCTCAATTGTCTTCCATCAGCAACAAATAAGGGTACAGCTTTTAAACATCAAAGGTCATGTAACCTGAGTTGGTGTGCATGGTTGCCTCACCACCGCACAGCCTGAAATGTAATGGAACTAGCGCCTCCTGCCACGCGCACCCAGTCGCCTCTCACCCTCCACGTTAGGCTGGTTCTGTCGGGATGCAGTGTCGGGCCGGGCACTGCGCCTCCTGTCTGTTTGCACCGGCACAGACAGGCTGCTGAGGCTAGATGCCTCTTCGCTGGCATCATCCTCCCCCTTGCATTGCTAAGGTCTGCCGCATGCTGATGCTCCACAACGTTGGTGACCTGCTCCAGGGCCCTTGCTACATCAGCACAGCATTGGACCATCTGGATTTGCATGGCCAATGATCTTCGAGAGAGCTTGCATGTGGTGTTCCCGATCAGGTGATTTGAACGGGTGTAGGCTGACAGCCGTGTGAGCAGCTGCCTGTGGAGTCTGCGGTGACGTCCTGCAGCGCTACCATCAGCTGGTTGCTCTCCTTCACCGCCGTGGTCAGTTCCTGCACACTCTCTGTGAGGAGCCTGATGTTGCGTGCTGTTTTGTAGAGCTGCAGCTGCATTGCTGCCATGTGCTGCGCCTGTTTGCTGTGCACACACAGCATCTTTGCCTCAATGCCCAGGCCCAAGTTGTGTGCGTGTTGCTCCATGGCTGCTTTGGTGGGCACGGAGCGCTGCTGCCTTGACCTGCTGCTGGTGTGGGCCCGCACACTTGCAGTGATTTGTCTCTGCCTCCTGGGTGGTGGTGGGGTCTGCTCCACTTCCTTATGTGCCGAGACGTGGTGTTGTGCTCCGCCTGTAGCTGCAGGGGCGGCCCTGGATGTTGGTGCAGGTGCAGGCTGCCTCTCCCCCTCCGTCTCTTCAGGTGTCTCCGCGATGTGGAGGATGTCACTGCCGGATGTGTCAGTATCCGCAGCACCTGTGATGTGGATGAGTGCATGGTTACTGGTATGATTAAGGCCACTGGGAAGTTGCAACATGCATTAAGGCTCGCTAATGGTTAATGTCTGCATTCCCTGACTGGCTTTAGGGGTCTGTGCATCTTTACTAATCTAGCTGTGTTTGGCTATCAAGGCACCTTTACACAATACAGGTTCCACAATGCATTTGGGTGTTTGGGAGGAGCAGGGACTGGAATACTGTGCTCACAAATATGGATAGCACTGGGGGCATGGGCATTGTTAGGGTACGGGGTCGCAGTAGCATGCCTCTTACCTTGACTTTGGTGTGTGGTTCAGGAGGTGTCCAATTGGGTAACGCCCACGCAGGCTTCAGGGTGTATGGAGTCCTCCACTAGGTCCTCTATGGGGGTGTTTTCTGGGACTGTGGAGTGTACCCCTCCCGTAGCCATTCTCTCCCCCAGTCTCTCAGCTATTCGCTCCTTGGCACGGCCTCTGAGTTTGTACCGCCACTTTTTTAAATCATTGATGCTCCGGTGGGTGACTCCCACAGTGTTCACCTTTGCCTTGATGCGCACCCAGATGCGCCTCTTGGTTGCCTCGGGCACCATCAGGGACAGCTTCCCGAACAGTTGGTCGTGGTCCCTGCTCACTCCTTCGATCAGGTACTCAAGTTCTTTCTCACTAAACTTGATTTTGCGTTTGCGGGCTTTTTCACTTGGTTCTGCAGCTTCCTGGGACATTGTGGTTTGATTTCCACTCCTGTATGGGCACTGCAGGGTGTGGCTCCTGGAGCTCAGTGCTCTGCCTCCTCCTGTATCCAGCTCTGCGCTCTGAATAATGCATGGAGCAGGCTACTTCCTGGTAGTGATGTCATCATTGGGCTCCAAATGCGACTTCACGTTTTTGTGATCTCGCAATGTGCGAGATCGCTATTTGTGAGATCGGTAATTGCGAATTCGCAATTAGGCTATTGGAAACAGCCGATTTTGCGATTTTTGAGGGATTTCTGCGGAGTTGCATTTGGCGATTGCAGGCGGGTGTGAATCGCAAATATTTTGCGATTTTGATGTTGCATCCCATTCTGCGAATTCTTAATAGCAATTCGTTATTTTTCGCTATTTAGGATTCGCAGAATGGATGCTTGATGCATCTATAGGTAAGTAACTTGTATCGTATTTTTACCTCTGACCTCGTAAAGAGTGCAGAGGGGTTGTGTTTAGAATAAATACATATATATTTGATATATACCTTGTGTGGTGTCCTTTCATTTGGTACTCAAGGGATTATAATTGGTAAAACAACTTGCTTAATACGCTCTCTGAAGTCTTAGCCTGATGACTGCTGGTCCATGCTACCACTAGGATAGCTTTCTATAAGGTTGACTTTACGACCACCATCAATAAGGGTCGATTAGACTGGTGCAAGGTGTCCACTAGAACTAGTGGACATCATATGCCAGGCTAACTTCTCACATGGGGGGTCCATCACTCAAAAGGGCTGCCCTCATGGGGAGCACTGACAGTGCACCTCCTGACAGCTTCTTTGTCTCTGCATCTGCGTTCATAGTACGGCTCAGGTGCAGAGGCAAAGAGAATACCTACTTTGCATGGGATCATGCCCCTATGCAAATGACGGAACGCCCTCTTGAGAAAGCGCTGGCCCTGCATGTGTGCCAGCACTATCAGGAATACAGAACGGCTGCATAAATATCTGCGGCCCCTTCTGTAATACCAAAGTGCCCCAGGGGGTCACAACCAGACATACATGCCTGTTGTGCCCCTTGGGCACTTTCTGTAATATGGCCCTTGGTGCTCATGTGAATCTCTTAGCCTTTGGGTTGAGTTTGTGCTGTATTTAAAAACTGCAGAAAATGAACTGATGGGTAAAAACAAAGCCTTACTATAAGGAAAACAATAGAGACCCATTTTCTGGCTGATTTGTACAAAGTGAAACCAGAAAACCTGGATAAATAATAGCTTTCCCACTTAAATAGTGTGATCTTAAGCCAATACTTAATTTCACCCAAACTCTGTTTTATTCACTATTATGTAAGAAAGCCCTTTCGAATATGTGAGACCAGACTATCAGTTGTAAAACAAATATCACTTTTAATAAGAACTTCTTAGTGCAGTGCTATAATGTATCGTATTAATGTTAAAGCTTCCCCATGTTAAAGAAAGACTTTCATTTTGAAGGGACATTACCATTTGATATGCAATGTTTGTTGCTTGATTTACTTAGCTAATATTTTCAGGGCTTGGCTCATGCATGGGCTCTAAGAGCCGAGCCAACCCATGGCTCGGCTCTCCCTGCTAATTTCTTGGCTCGCAAACCTCTACAACTTTATCGCCAGCACTGAAGCCAAAACAGACCATCTTTTGTGAGTATCTCCACTTCTGCCATTGCAGCCTGTGATCTGCTTGTGGATGGAACACTAGTATTAGAAGGCTGAAAACTATGTGATATGGAGCATTTTTGGATACGTTGAACAGCCTGGCTCACTCTACGGAGCAGCCAAATTACGATTCCTTCCTCATTCTCTGTGGATCTTCTTCTGAATAAATTAAATAAAGGTTAGCATGATGAAAGCACACATTACACTACAAACACAAAAACATTTCCTTTCCTTCTCTCACCTTCCACCCCTCACACCCCACCCTCTCTCCCCCTACACCCTCTTCCCATGTCATTTGATTCCATGAATTTCATCTCTCTTCAGCTTACTGTTACAGCTTTGCTGACCTACAAGGTTGTAGTCTGTCACGGTCACAGGAGACAGCCCAAATGTTTGCAAGCTCACTGGACAATCGGACAGTGGCTGTATGGGAAAGTTTACTTGCTGTGTTATGCCGGGGTCTCTTAGACACAGGCATGTGCAGTTGTATGGTACACTCTCTCTCTCACTCTCTCAAAAACAAGAAGGGCTGCTAAACAGGCGAACACACACATTTCCACTGCTCTCCGCCACCACATAACAGCAAAAATAGTTTTACATTGTATGTCCCTGGGCCCCCAGGTGAGCATTTGTTTGGCAGAGCAGAAAGGTGAAAAGCACTGTTTTAAACATAAAGGGTTTCTCTGCAGGGGATGATTACCAAGTCATCAGTGTGAATGCCTGTAATGATGGCCTTTGTTGCACCCTGCTCTGGTGTATGGGAGGGTGAAAATGTGGTCTATGTAGCCCACACTTAAAAGGAAGAAGTGACACAGACCCTGCCAGAGGGTTTTATTCATTCCCAATTGAATCAGAAATGTGCGCGCTCCTGCAATTGAAATGCGCGGTGGAGTAAGCAGAACTGCGCGGCCACTCATGCGCAGTCCTTAGCGGGAACGTAGGTCAGGCTTCCTCTGCTCTGTGCTCTATGTGGTAGCTTCTGGAGGCCGGCATGTGGGCTGTATGTAGGGTGACCAGAATTTTAAAGCCAAAACCCGGGACATTTCACGAAAATAGAAGAAGGACTGCAATTTTACTTCACGCTTACGGGCAGAATGACAGCGCACCTCAGCAGAGAATTACAGGACAGGAGGTTAGAAAATATATAAAATGTACTTTTTTGAAACCTAGTATCTTGCCTGGTTGCTTTCTTGAAACAACTGAAAACTATCCCTGCTTTGTACAACATAAAAAGCACCTTTCACCATTTTCAGTCAACCCTCTCTAAAAATCGGGACAGGAGCTATGTTTCCTGAAATCTGCCGGGACAGCTGTTGAAAAAACGGGACTGTCCGGCCAAACTCAGGATGCCTGGTCACCCTAGTTGTAAGATACAGAGCCCTGTCCAGTGGATCTTCAGCGAAACATCTATTTTACCTGCAGTCGGAAATGAATCAGTATCCCATGTATTAGGACCCTCGAAAGACCCCATCAGAACTGCGAATATCTGCAGGAATGACCATCAGCCACATACATATCACACTTAGCGAATGTCACCTTCACGCCACAGAGGAAAGAGCTACAGAAAGGCCCTGAAATGCGACTATGTACAAAGTAATTCAGTGTTGCTGTCTACAGTCTTTCCTCAGTAAGTGACAAGGCCATGAACCATGCGGAATACATAAAATCCGAGTTAACCCTTCACCTGCGTCTTTCAAAAAACAAGTGAAAGTGCTATTGATAAACAAATGCCTTCTTTAGCTCACAGGATCGCTACTCCCCGGCACTGATAATGCACTGACTGCACTTGCAATCTGTCGCCTGGCACTATTGCCTGTTATGTTTCTCTTTTTGGGACTAGAGGGAGTTCTTCCCCGTGCTTTGCTATTACTAATTCCTGTACTGTTATTGTGACTGTTATTATTACCTATTATTGTCTGCTTTACCTGTTTCTTCTCACCTTGATCATTGGTGAAGCACTCTGATACTCTCTTGGGTCACGTTCATGCTATACAAAACTCTGAATAAATAAATAAATGAGCCCTTTAGAAATGAAACTAAAAGAACATAACACAGCGACCCATGACCCTTCCAGGTAGGTCGCTCCCCCTCCGCACAGCACTGCCTGTGCCCGTTCTCTCCTTCACTGCCCCGTGTCTCTCTGCCCGGTTTTTCCCTCTGCTCCCCTCGCGGCCCCGTGTCTCTCTGCCTGTTTTGCCTTCTGTTGCTTAGCTGCCCCTACATTTCTGTGACCTTTCTTCCCTTTCTTGGGACCTTTCTGCCTCTGTGCCACTCGTTTCCCCCTGTTTTTTGTGACCTTTTCTGCCCTTTCTTGGGACCTTTCTGCCTCTGTGCCACTCGTTTCCCCCCGTTTTTTGGGACCTTTTCTGCCCTTTCTTGGGACCTTTCTGCCTCTGTGCCACTCGTTCCCCCCGTTTTTTGTGACCTTTTCTGCCCTTTCTTGGGACCTTTGTGCCTCTGTGCCACTCGTTCCCCCCCGTTTTTTGTGACCTTTTCTGCCCTTTCTTGGGATATTTGTGCCTCTGTGCCACTCGTTTCCCCCTGTATTCTTGTGACCTTTTGCCTTCTGTTTCCTTCATCGCCCATCGCCTCTGCGTCCCCTGCGGCACCGCCCCCCTGACTGCCCATTCGTTACCCCACCTCCTGCCTCCCAGCTGCTCCTCCCTCCTCCCTCCCCATATAAGCCAGCCGCTGCGCGGTGAGGAGAGTGACCCTTGATCCTTCCAGGTAGGTCACTCCCCCTCTGCACAGTACTGCCTGTGCCCGTTCTCTCCCTCTCTGCCCCCTTGTCATTCTGCCCGGTTTTTCCTTCTGTTGCTTAGCTGCACCTACATTTCTGTGACCTTTCTGCCCTTTCTTGTGACCTTTCTGCCTCTGTGCTACTCGCTTCCCCCTGTTTTTTTGTGACCTTTCTGCCCTTTCTTGTGAGCTTTCCGCCTTTGTGCCACTCGTTTCCCCCCGTTTTTTGTGACCTCTCTGCCCTTTCTTGGGGCCTTTCTGCCTCCTGTGCCACTCGTTTCCCCCCGTTTTTTGTGACCTTTCTGCCCTTTCTTGTGACCTTTGTGCCCCTCGTTTCCCCCCGTTTTTTTGTGACCTTTCTGTGCTTTTGTGACCTTTGACCCTGCTCGCAGGCAGGACGCCCCCACGCCGCTGCTCGTCACCTGATTGCCTGGTTCCTGCCTCCCTGCTGCCTCCTTGTTTCCTGTTTTTTTCCCTCCCTTCTGCCCTGTGCGCCAGTTCCCCCTGCCCCCCTACCGCTTCTGATCTGGCCCTTTCCTGCCTCTGCTTCCCTGCGGCCCGCCCCCCCCCCCCTGCACACCCATTCGCCTCCTCCCCGCTCCCGCCTCCCAGCTGCTCCTCCCTCCCAAGCCACCTCATATGCAGGCCGAGAAGCGGCCGCGCAGCGTGCGGGCCGCCGGCGCACCGAAGACATGCCTAAGGCAAGCCTGTCTGTGCCCGTCCGCGCCTGGACCGCACCCCTGGACCCCACGAACGCCACAACACTAAAATCCACTACGACGCCAGCACCCTCCACACACTCAATGCCAGCCAAAACCACACCTGCTTCCAGGCCGCCCCAAAACGGACCCACGGACCCTTCTCCTGCCACACCTGCAGCTTCACCTGTGACAGAACCACCAAACCTTCAAGAACTGGACCCAACCACTGCCTCTGCATACTCCTCAAACACCCGCTCCGCACGCAAACACGCCGCCGAGCTCTGGGATCTGCTCAACACCTCCGCCCCAAACATGGCCTTCCTGACCGAGACCTGGTGGAACGACTCCTCGGCGCCCGACATCGCCATAGCCATCCCAGACGGCTACAGGATCACCCGCAGGGATCGCGCCAACGGAATGGGTGGAGGAATAGCCATTGTCCACAAGTCCACCCTCAAGGTCGCCACCCACGCCAACGACACCCTCAACACCGCCGAACACCTGCACTTCCGGATACACACCGACCCCAACACCATCCTAGAGGAACACTCATCTACAGACCCCCCGGACCCAGGGCTCAGTTCAGCGACTCCATCGCCGACCTCACCAGCACCCACGCACTTGCCTGCCCGGACTACATCCTCCTCAAGGACCTGAACTTACACCTCGAGAACACCAACTACGCCACCCTGATCGACAACCTCGCCAACCTCGGCCTCAGACAACTCGTCACCGCACCCACCCACGCCGCCGGCCACACGCTGGATCCCGTCTTCTCCACAGGCTCCCACTTTGCCTTAGACCACACCACTGAACTCCACTGGACCGACCAGAGCTCCATCCATTTCACCTTCAAACCAACCACGCACCACCGCACCCAACAGCTGCTTCACCGCTGCTGGAGTAAAGTCACCGAAGACCAGCTGATCACCTCCCTCGCCAAGAACCCACCCACCGACCCCACCAACCCAGACTCCGCAGCCCGAAACCTCAGGCAGTGGATCGACGACTGCGCCAACACCCTCACCCCGCTCAAGAAACCCTCCAACAGCCACGCCAACAAGAGAGCCACCTGGTTCACCGACGAGCTCCAGGCCTCTAAATGTGCATTCCGGAAACTGGAAAAGACATGGCTCCACAAACGCACACCAGACAACCACGCAGCCCACAAGTACGCCACCTGCAGACACCACCACCTCATCAGATTAGCCAAGAGATCCTCCTTCAAAGACTGCTTGGATAACAACACACACAACAGCAAAGAGCTCTTCAGCATCGTAAAGGAACTCTCCAACTCCAGCGCTAACGCCAACGACATCCCACCCTCACAAGAACTGTACGACTCACTAGCCATCTTCTTCCACCGCAAGATCGCTGACATCCACGACAGCTTCAACACCACGACTGCCCCAACTATGCCAGACTCCACCTTCCCTGTGAACACCACCAGCGCCATCCGCCTGACCTCCTGGGCCAACATCAATGACGTCGAGACACGCAAGGTCATGAACTCCATCCACTCAGGATCTCAGTCTGACATGCTACGTGTCAGACCGACACCACGTATTCAACAAAGCAGACACAGCCATCGCACCCCAACTACGGAAGGTCATCAACATCTCCTTCGAAACAGCGACATTCCCGGAAAGCTGGAAGCACGCCAAAATCAATGGCCTCCTCAAGAAGCCCAAAGTGGACCCCAAGGACCTCAAGAACTTTCAGCCCATCTCGCTGCTCCCCTTCCCGGCAAAGGTCATTGAAAAAATCGTCAACATGCAACTGGCCCTCCACCTGGGAGACAACATCTTGGACCCGTCCCAGTCCGGATTCAGACGAAATCACATCACTGAGACAGCTCTCATCGCCACCACAGACGACATCAGGCGCCAACTAGACAATGGCGAAACATCAGCCCTCATCCTCCGGGACCTGTCAGCCGCCTTTGACACGGTCTGCCATCGCGCTCTAAAGACACGCCTCCTCGAAGCTGGAATCCAAGAGAAGGCTCTTGACTGGACCACGTCCTTCCTCTGTGGTAGAACCCAGAGCGTCCGCCTCCCACCCTTCCGAGCCGAAGCCACCTACATCATCTGTGGCGTCCCCCAGGGCTCAACCCTCAGCCCAATGCTGTTCAATGTCTACATGGCCCCCCTCGCACAAGTGGCCCGCCATCACGACCTCAACATCATCTCCTACGCTGATGACACCCAGAGCATCCTCTCCCTCACCAGGACCCACACACTGCCAAAACCAACCTCCATGAGAGAATGAAGGCTGTCGCCGACTGGATGAGGAGCATCCGTCTGAAGCTGAACTTGGACAAGACGGAGGTCCTCATCCTCCGACTCACCCCCTCAGCCTGGGACGACTCCCGGTGGCCGACCACACTGGTAACAGCACCAACACCCACCGACCATGCACGCAATCTAGGATTCATTCTCGACTCCTCCCTCTCCATGTCTAAGCAGGTCAACGCCGTCTCTTCCTCCTGCTACAACACCCTCCGCATGCTCTGCAGGATCTACAAGTGGATCCCGACCGAAACAAGAAGAACGGTGACACAGGCCCTCGTAGGCAGCAGACTGTACTACTGCACCGCACTCTACGCAGGAGTCCCAGCCAAACACCACGACTACAATGCATCCAAAACGCCTCCGTCTGACATCACCCCCTATCACTCCACAGCCACATCACCCCCCACCTGAGAGACCTACACTGGCAAGAGGATCACCTTCAAGCTCCTCACCCACACACACAAAGCACTCCACAATGCAGGACCAGCCTACCTGAACAGCAGACTCAGCTTCCACACCCCCACCCGCCAGCTCCGCTCTGGCAGCCTCGCCCTCGCCGCTGTCCCCCGCATCCAACGAACGACCTCCGGTGGCAGATCCTTCTCCTACCTCGCAGCCAATACCTGGAACACCCTCCCTACCCACATACAGCAGATCCAAGACCTACTCGCCTTCAGAAGACTCCTCAAGACCTGGCTCTTCGAGCAGTAGCAGCACCCCCCTCTCCACTCAGCACCTTGGGACCCTCACGGGTAAGTAGTGCCCTTTACAAGTACTCTGATTGATTGATTGATTGATTGATTGATTGATTGATTGATGACATAAACACCACATAGCATAACATAGCAAAGCACACTTTAGCATACTGTTACATTTGGCTCTCACAGAGAGCCTCTGTCATTTATTTCAGTTTCTGAATGTCATACCTCACTGTATAACATCAATGGCGGCTCTTCCGGTTAGGCGGAGGAGCATCGTCTCACTGGTCTTCGAGCAGTGTAAAAGCAAAAATAAAATGATAACAACAGAAGCTATTTCTGTTATTATCATTTTGTTTTAAGTATCAGCCACGTTGGGCGGGGTAGGGCTGTACTCCTGTGATGTCCGGGAGGATGAGTGGTTGCTGCAATCCAAAGTGGGCATGATTAATTGGCCGGCTCTCTCTGCATTACACAGCCTGGTGGGGAACATGCCCAGCTTCCCATTCCCTGTGTGAGCGATGAGTCACAGAGCTCAGACCAATCACAACGCTGCATTGCAGTGTTGTGCTTGGCTTAGGGGAGGGAGCCTGTGTGCTTCCTAGTTCTGGCCACAGAGCGACGACGAGGGACGAAGGCGGCGGTGGAAACCCGCCCTCCATTCTCGTTCCCTGCCAGCCGCTACTGTATGACATAAAAACATGTGATAAAACTGGTTATCAACTGTTATGATGTCATAAAGTCCATTCAGCCCAAGCTGGCAGCACACACCTGCTTCTCTGTTTTGACTAAAAGCAGAATACACAGCTGCAGGAGAGGGTGAGGCAAGCAGGGAAGGTGGTGGGCGATGGTCAAGAGTAACAGGTAAGGTTTTATTTATTTGGGACAGGATAAGAGGCTGTGTTAGGGATAACTCCCCCATTACTCTACTGCCGTTGATTAGCAGTTGAAACCAGGGGATGATGATTTTGCGGCCATACATAACATAAAATTATAGAGGCGTAAAAAGAGAATTACAGAGTTGTTTTTCACCTCAGGGTTTTGAGTGACATCATAGACAATTTGATGTCACTTAGATCCCCGTAATTCACTGTTACCCAGCTATAATTCTATATGGTAAGTATCTAAAATAGCATTGAATTAACTAATCATAATATATTATAGCAAAAAAATAATACAATATAATTAGGCATTCCTGTTTTCAGTTTCTATTTTTGTTAAATTTTGGTGTTTTTTGTTTAGAGTTTTGAATACCTTAAAAAAACAGTGGTTACACATTTTCGCACCATTAAAAACAACAGAAACAGGGCTTTTCCGGTGTTTATGGAATGTTTTGCTTTTAATTATTGCTTGCTTTATGCGCTGATAGTGGATGTGTATGGATAGCGTGTATACAGGGTATATGAGGTCCACAAACATTTTTACAAATCAAGCCTATTGTAGTAAACCATACAATACTTTTTTAGTGGGTCTTTGGTCATGCACGCTTGCTCTTTCCTTCCCATGTTTATCTGTAAAAAGGCCCTCCCTACACTGGCATTTGAGACGGGCAACGCCAAAACAGCCAGTACATAGTTTGCTAACTCTGGCCAATGACATAGCTTTCCATGCCAATACAGGTGCACCTGAAGATTGTGATTCTCAAGGACATGTTCTGCAATATATGCTTTGAACTGGGTACATATGCCCTCAGTTATTGAATCAGTTTCCGTAGTCCAGCCGGCTTGTAACCAGTGCGTGGGTGACCGTTTTTCTTGTTTCGGTGGGGATCCAGCGAAATGTTTTTTTGAGCATGCGTAGGATGTTGAAGCATGACGAGGAGACGGCGTTGATTTGTCTGGTCATCGAAAGAGAGGAGTCCAGGATGATGCCCAGGTTCCGTGCGTGGTCTGTCGGCATGGGATTTTCCTAGGGCCGTTGGCCACCAAGAGTCGTCCCAGGCGGAAGGGGATGCACCTAAGATGAGGACTTCCGTTTTGTCCGAGTTCAGTTTCAGACGGCTGTGCTTCATCCACTCGACTACTTCTTTCATCCCTTCATGGAGGTTGGTTTTGGCGGTGGTTGGGTCTTTGGTGAGTGAGAGGATCAGTTGAGTGTCATCAGCGTAGGAGATGATGTTGAGGCTGTGCTGACGTGCGATGGTTGCGAGGGTCTCATGTAGACCTTGAAGAGGGTAGGGCTGAGAGAAGATCCCTGTGGTACGCCGCAGATGACTTCGGTGGCCTCTGATTTTAAAGGGGGGAGCCGGGCTCTCTGAGTTCTTCCAGCGAGGAACGAGATGATCCAGTCTAATGCTTTTCCTTGAATTCCGATGTTACTGAGGCGTTGTATTAGAGTACTATGACAGACTGTGTCGAAGGCTGCGGAGAGGTCGAGGAGGATGAGGGCGACTGTGTCTCCATTGTCCAGTAGTGTTCTAATGTCGTCTGTTGCTGCGATGAGGGCGGTCTCGGTACTGTGTTTGGCTCGGAAGCCAGACTGTGAGGAGTCGAGTGATTTGTTGGTTTCGAGGAAGGCGGCGAGCTGATTGTTGACGGCTTTCTCAATGACTTTGGCAGGGAAGGGGAGGAGTGAGATGGGGCGGTAATTTTTGAGTTCGGTGGGGTCAGCAGTGGGTTTCTTCAAGAGGGCGCTGAGTTCGGCGTGTTTCCATTTTTCTGGGAATGTGCCGGATTTGAGGGAGCAGTTGATGACGTCTCGGAGATGGGGTGCGATGATGGAGTCTGCTTTGTTGAAGATGTGATGGGGGCAGGGGTCTGTGGGGGATCCGGAGTGGATGGAGTTCATTAGGCGGATGGTGTCTTCTGTGGTGATTGGGTTCCAGTTGAGAAGGTTATTCAGGGGGGGGTGCAGGTTCGGAGGTGAGAGGGTTGACTGGATTACGGGTTGGTTGTCAAAGCTGTTATGAATGTCGGCAATTTTGTCATGGAAGAAAGAGGCGAGGGAGTCGCAGAGGACTTGAGAGGGGGTGATGTCGTTGGAGCTGGCGGTGGGGTGGATGAATTCTTTGATGATGTTGAAAAGTTCCTTGCTGTTGTGGGCGTTGTCGTCTAGCCGGTCTTTGAGTGCTGATTTCTTGGCTGTCCGGATTAGTTGGGGGTGTTTGCGGGTGGCGTTTTTGAAGGCGGCTTGGGTGATAGTGTTTGGGTCTTTTTTCCAGGTTTTTTCAAGGGAGCGGCAGAGTTTCTTGGATTTCTTAAGGTCATCATTAAACCATGGGGCGTTCTTGCTTCCTTGCTTGGTTTGATGTTTTTTCTGGGGTGCTAGTTTGTCGGCGGTTTGGGTTAACCACTGTGTGAAGTTGGTGGCGGCTTGGTTAGGGTTCATTGAATAGGCAGGGGGTTTTTGAAGAAGTGATGTGGAGATTTGGTCGATTGTGGTTTTGTTCCAATTTCTTCGCAGTGTTGGCTGAGGGTGGTTGTGGATCGTGGTCTTATTGTAAATGAAGTGGATGCAACTGTGATCCGTCCAGTGGAGGGTTGTGGAGTGAGTGAAGAAGATATGCTTGCTGGAGGTGAAGATAGGGTCGAGTGTGTGTCCTGCATAGTGGGTGGGGGTGTTAACAAGTTGTTTGAGTCCAAGATTGGCGAGATTGTCCAGGAGGGTGGTAGTGTTCCTGCCGTTGCTCTTTTCCAGATGGAAATTGAGGTCTCCCAGAAGAATGTATTCTTCTGAGGGGAGGGCGTGTGGGGTGATGAAGTCAGTGATGTCTTCGCTGAATTGAGTACGGGGTCCTGGGGGTCTGTAGAGGAGGGTGCCTCTGAGAGTGGTCTTGGGGTTGGTGTGGATCTGGAAGTGGAGGTGTTCGGCGATAGCGAGGTTGTTATCTTAGCTGGTTGAGACGCGGATGGTGTTCTTATGGACGATGGCGATGCCTCCTCCTGTTTGCTTGGTACGGTCCTTACGGATGATCTTGTATCCGTCCGGGATGGCTATGGCGATGTCTGGAGCAGATGAGGCATTCATCCAGGTTTCTGTTAGGAAGGCGACGTCCGGGGAAATGGTGTCGAGTAGGTTCCAAAGGTCGATGGCGTGTTTGTGAACCGAGCGGGTGTTGAGAAGGATGCATTTGAGGTGGTTGGTGTTGGATCTCTGTTTGGTGTTGGTGGGTTTGGTGTGGGTCTCGATGTAATTGTACTTGCAGGAGTGGCAGGTGAAGGGTCCATGGGTATGTCCCGGTGCGGCCTGGGCACAGTTAGGGAGTCGGCCGGGGTTAAGTGTTAGGAGGGTGGATGGGTGGATGGGTCGTATGTGATGCGAGAGGGGTGGGTGATGCGGGGGCCAGGGGGTCTGGCGCTGGGCGCAGTCCAGGCGCGGACGGGCGTAGACGGGCTTACCTTTGGCGCACCTTCGGCGCGGCCGTAGCGCGTGGACGCTGCGCGTTGGGACATCTGTCTTATATGGATAGTGGAGGGGGCGGAGAGTGGGAGGGTCAGCTGGGAGGCGGGAGCGAGGTGGAGGAAGGGCCAGGGGTTACAACCAAAATGGCAGCAACAACAACAAGGCAGCAATAACAACAAGCGCAGCAGCAGTGGAAACGGAGGCGCTTTGGAAATATGCAAAACTCTGTACTAAACACAGCCAAGAAGTGCGCGCTAGCGATATTAAAAAGCTATTAGAATTCAAGCACTATGATCTGAATAAGGACAGTGCAGTCAAGCGCTACGTTAGGAGAAAATAATCTGCACTCAAGCGCTAGGATAATATTTCCAGAGGCAGAGTCAGGCGCTACAATATCAGGTCTGCAGTCAAGCGCTACGGTAATATTTCCACAGCAGAGTCAGGCGCTACAATACTGTAAAATAGCATTTCCTGAATGTTGCTCCTCATTTCTTTTCTTACCAAGTGTCAAGAATTTTTGCATGGAACATGTTGCATTGCCAAAGTCACTAAAAGTGCTGCCAAGCCTACTCTCAAGTAGATGTTTCACATCTACACCAATTATGCTGAACACTTGGTAGACAAAGGTGTTTTCAGACTCTTGTTGTCTGATTATGTCCACAACAGCAGTTATATGTTCCTGTAAACTGTACTTTTTTCACATCCCTATCAATATGTGACCAAAGATCATCACATTTCTTGCCTTTGGCATCATCGCTATGCAAAAAGTCTGTAAACAGTCGCCACGTGGATAATATAGCATTCACAACCTCCAGGGCTCTAAGTGACACAGTTAGGAAGTCTCTTTCTTTGATGCCACACAAAGCACCACTATCTCAGATGCTTGGTGACAACACTCTTTTCACATATACCTGTCACTACACCTTGCATTAAATGTTTAAAGCCTGGGGTGTTTGGTAATTCATCTACAATCAATACTGACTCTCTAGAAAAGGGGGCTTATGTATCCAAGGATTTCACCCATTCTCTGTCTTTGGGCAAATGTAATGGTACATATTGGGAAACATTCTTATGAAACCAGCCATTTTTCCTATCAGTGAAATCAAATGTAGCCAAAATATCAAATATGATTTTGATATTTCCTGATTCTCTACAGTTCATAAAATAACTAAATAAGACCTAAAACATGCTTCCAAACACTGCATCTTTAGACCAAAGACCACAAAACTGAAAAAAGCAAAAGGAAGAATAAACAATATTTTAGTGACATCCCTAAACGTCAAAAATCAGGCAGAATACTTTTAGCCCAGTCTTTCATGCTGGTGCCTTGTATAACAAACTTACATTGTATTGGCCCCTTCAGGAAGAACTAAAAAAGAAAAACTTTCACCAATCTTGTCTTTTCTTTGAATGGCACTTAGTTTCTGGTTGTGACGGTGTATTTTCAGTGTTTATATGTGTACACTGGCGATGGATATTTTCCTTTTGGTGGGGGTTTATCAGTTATTATAGGTTAAACCTAAAACCAGATAGCCTAAATATAATGTAACACATCTCAAAATAGAACAAATAAACATAGATGATCATCACATAACATACCATAGGATGGAATAGCAACAGAGGGTTAGCTATCATTTGTATAGCAGGTGCAATGGCTCAGGTGCCTGGAGCTCCGGGGTGTTCACTGCACCCAAAATATATCTTTCTTCTACTACACAGGTGTGGTTGCGTCCCATTTCTTGGTTGCAGCTTACCATTGCTAAAGACATTTTGGGGGCATTCAGAAAGATGACTTAGGAATGCATCCCGCTCGTTGCTTACAATTGGCTTTGTGGTTTGTAATTCACATTTTCTGGCTTTCTATTTGCTGGCTTTATTTGCTTTAGGCTGTCTAGCTCGAGTTCGTCCCTCCAGTTGCCCAAACCTTGTTTACTGTAGTCTTTGATGAACTTGCTTTCTTGGTACAGGCCTTTAAATCTTGTTCTTATCTTGTCACATTTGCTTGCTGTGCATTCAAAGAGAGAGATCAAATGCCAGGCTGTTTCTTCCAAGGAGCTTGGTGTTTATTTTTCTTTCTGTGACTTCTAAGCGAGAAGGTTTATGTGACAATCATGCAGGCTACTGGGGGCCTGCTTGAGGAAGGATGTATGATGTTATTTGTTTTTCTAGCACACAACAAAATGTAAATGTCTGTAAATGAACTGTGCTGATGATCAAATCAAAAATTAGGGTGATGACATTTCCACAAATTATCATTTGTACGCGGTATACTGTGATTAGTAAATCTGTGTGTGGGTGCAAATGTAATGGTCATTTCAATTGAAGATGTGTTGTCTGTAATGGCAGAAAGCTACCATACGAAGCATACTTCACACTATCCCACTTCACTCTACTCTGCACCACTCCACGTCACTGCACTCTACTCTGCACCACTCCACCCTATGCCACTTTACTCCACATTGTATCACTGTACGCCTCTCTACTCTACACCACTCCATTCTGCTCTATGCCAACGGGAGTACATACAACCCTACACTACTCTTCTATGGGCCACTGCACTCTTCACCACTTCACTCTATGCCACCCTACTCTGCAACACCACACTCTATGCTACTGCAATCTAATCAAATGCACTCTACTTTGTACAACTCTACTGTATGCAAGTTCACTCTATGCCAATCCCTCTACACCACTCTCATCTACTCTGCACCACTGCACTCTCATCTCAAACAGTCTAATCTATGCCACTGCACTCGGCCCCACTGCACTCAGAACCCTTCCACTCTAATCTACACCACTACACAGTATGTCAATACACTCTACAACACTTTACTCAAAACCAATGTTCTCAACTGCAATCTACACAACTCTTTTGTACACCACTGTACTTAAGGACAGTATATTCTGCCACGCTGCACTCTATGCCACTCTACTTTATGCCACTCTTTGCCACTGAACTCTACTCTGAAAACATCTACTCTATGCCACAGTAGTCTACACCACACTATTCCACTATGTCTACTCCACACCACTCCACCCCACTACACTCTACACCACTGTGTTCTGCACTAATGCAGTTTACACCACTTTACTCCAAACCAATACACTCTACTCCACTGCACTCTATACCAATTTACTCTGCCCCACTGCCCTGAACGCCACTATACTCTACTCTATGCCACTGCATTCTGCGCCCTAATACTCTACACCATTGCAGTCTATGCCATTTCACTCTGCATCACTGTATACCACTGCACTCTACACTAATGCACTCTACATCTCTCTACTCTACTCTACACCACAGCACTCTATGACACTCTGCTCTGCAGCACTGCACTCTCTGTCACATTACTCTGTGCCATCACCATTGCCCTCTCCATCACTTTACACGGTACCACTGTACGCCACTACACTCTGCACTAATTCACTCTACTCTACACCACTGCATACTGCAACACTTTACTCTGCAGCAGTGCACTCTCCGCCACTGAACTCTATGCAACTCTAACCTGCGCAACTCTACTTTGTGCCACTCTACTCTGCATCATTGTACTCTCTGCCACTTTACTCCATGCCACTGCACTCTAGTCTCCACCACTGTCCTGCACTGTACGCCACTCTAATCTACTATACACCACTGCACTGTGACACTGGGATATATGCCACTTTACTCTATGCCTTGCTACTTTAATCTGCTACACTCTATACAGTGCTCTCTGCCCCACTGCACTATACACCACAGCCATCTTCGTCATTGAACTCTATACCACTCTAGTCTCAGCCACAATACTCTGCACCACTCCACTCTACGCCAATGCGCTTAATGCCACTAATCTATACTACTCGACTCTACTCTGCACCACTCCACTCCTCTTCGCTCTACTCTGAAACAATCTACTCTACGCCATTTCACTATGTACTGCTGCACTTTGTGCCACACTACTCCACTCTGCACCACTCCATTCTAGCAATCAATGCTGTCCCACTCTAGTCTATGCCACTCTACTCAGGGGCAGCTCCTCCGTAATGGCAAAGGAGCGTCGCCCCAGTGGCTCAAAGCCAGCAGCTGAAAACAAAATGATGTTCTATCATCATTATTTTTCATTTGCAGGCTCTGAGCCACTGAATGCAGGGAGAAGCAGGCCGGGGCATGGGAGGCAGGAGGAGGAGTGCTATGTGCACTTCTAAGTGGGCATGTGTGTTTGGCCAGCCGTCTCAGGTCGTCCAAACACACATGCGCACTTAGATTTCTCAAATTTGGTTGTGTTGTTCAGTTCTTTTTAAAAAAATTATTATTAACACCCCCACAGCACTCCCCCCACGCACTCCTCCTCCCGCGCTCCCTCCATACACAACACTACCCTTTGTTTGTATGGCCGCCACTGGCTCTACTTCACGCCACTGCTCTCTACGCCACTATTGTATGCCACTGCTCTTTAACCTGCACCACTGGGGTGAGGATGTAGCCTTACAGCTTGAGCAGTCGTCGTCGAAGCTGAGGAACCGGGTTCAAGCCTCAGCAACGACGCTCAACATCCGGTGATTCTCAGGAAAATCACATGGGGCCAATAGTACGACGGTTTTTGCATGCGCAAATGGGTTTGCAAACCTGTTTGCGCATGCACAAACCAATAGGGGTTTGTACCATACCAAAATAGTGGGTAGCAATTTATTTGCGACTCGCTATTTTCGAATTGCAAGTCGCTATTCGGAAGGGGCGTTCCCTTCCTAATAGCGAGCGCAACCCCATGTACAAATGTTTTGCGACTTCAATTGCAGTCGCAAAACAATCGCAAATTACCTCCCTCTTTGGTGGTAATGGGGTTGCAAAAGGGAAGGGGTGTCCAGGGGACCCCTTCCCCTTTGCAAACGTGGGAAAGGACCTAGGGACCACTGCCTGCCCTTAAAAAATTAAACAAAAACGTTTTTTTTAATGCATCCTGTTTTCCTTTAAGGAAAACGGGCTGCATTAAAAAAAAACTACTTTATTTAAAAGCAGTCCCAGACATGGTGGTCTGCTGAGCCCAGCAGGCCACCATACCTGGGAGGGCCTGCCATTGCCAATGAGGTTGCTAATAGCGAGAGGCTCATTAATATTCATGAGCCTCTCAATTTGCGACCCAATTGGGAATCACTAACAGTGTGTTACACACTGTTGTACATCCAAAATAGCGCCTCACAAATTGCGATTCACAAAAGACTTTGCGAGGCGCTATTTTAGGCGTTGTACATCTCGCCCTTAATCTTTTCGTGCCTATAAAAAATGTATGTGTCCTTGTGTAACGAAACTGGCGCTATGTAAAGCACTCTGATACCCAATATCTTTGGGTCTAGTTTGCGTAATATAAAACTCTAAAAAATAAAAATAAACTATATTCTACCCCGCACCACTACACCTAACTCTTCTCTCAAACAAGCTAGTCTGTTCAACTGCACTCTACGCCACTCCATTCTATGACACTGCAATCAACGCTGAGCCACTTTAGTCTATGCTGCTCTACTCTATGCAGCTGTGCTCTACACTACTACCCTGCACCACTATACTCTACCATGCACCACTCCACTGTACGCCACTTCACTCTACTCTGAAACAATCTATTCTATGCCACTTAGCTCTATGCCACTGTACTTTGCGCCACTCTACTCCAGTGCAATCAATGCTGCACCACTCTACTCTGCACCACTCCTCTCTATGCCACTATTCTATGCCACTGCACTCTAACCTGCACCACTATACTTCACCCTGCTCCACTCCACTCTCCTCTGAAAATAATCTAGTCTGCACAACTGCACTCTATGCCACTCCATTCTATGCCACTTCAATCAATGCTGCGCCACTCTAGTATATGCCACTCTACTCTATGCCACTGCACTCTACGCCACTTCTCTTTGCCACTGCACTCTACCCTCCAACACTATATTCTACCCCGCACCACTCCACTTCACTCTACTCTGAAACAATCTACTCAGCGCTACTGCACTCTTGGCCACTGCACTCTACGCAAATGCACTTTACACCACTCTACTCTGCATAACTACAGTCTATGCCGGTGCACTCTACCCTGCACTCTTTGCCACTTCACTCTATGTCACTCTACTCTCCAACACTGCTCTCTGCCACTGAATTCTATGCCACTCTACTCTGCATCGATTCACTCTACGCCACTATACTCAATGCCAAGTCACTCTAATCTATTCCTCACCACTTCACTCTATGACACTCAACTCTATACCACTACACTTTATGCCACTTCATTCAACTCTGAAACAATCTACTCTATGCCACTGCAGCCTTCGCCACTCCATTCCACTCTGCGCCACTCCACTCTACGCCACTCCACACTACACCACAATTTTCTACACCTCTGCACTCTATGCCAGTACATTCTACACCAACCTTACTCAAAATCTCTACACTCTATGCCACTGCGCTACATGCCAATTTACTCTGCACAACTGCACTGTACCCCACTATACTCTACGCCATTCGACACTATTGTACTCTGTAACTTTACTCTGCACCACTCTAGGCTACTGCACTCTACATCGCTCCACTCTACACCACTCTACTCTATGAAACTCTACTCTGCAGCACTGCATAACATAACATAACATAACATGTGTATTTGTAAAGCGCACGTTCACCACTACGGGTATCTTGGCGCTGAATAACAGATGTTTGTTGTTACCCAACTCAATGGTACTCATTTTATCGACCTCAGATGGATGAAAGGCTGAGTGGACCCGCCGGGATTCGAACCTGTGACCATGAGGTCGAACACAGGCCCCTGCAGTGGACGCATTAGTCCACTGAGCCACCAGACCCGGCTCTCTCTACCACTGCAATCTCTGCACATCTACTCAATGCTTCTCTATGCAACTGCACTCCAGTTAACATCAATCTATGCCACTCTGCTTCTTGAAAGCCAATGCACTCTATGCCACTCTAATCTACTGTGCCACTCTGAAATTGCACTATATGCCTCTCTACTCAACTCTGCACCACTCTACTCTATGCCAGTGCACTCTACCCCACTCTACTGTGTACTACTGCACTCTACACCACTCCAGTCTATGCCACTCAACTCTGCAACACTGTACTCTATGCTAACTCCACTGTATGCCACTGTAATCAACGTCGCACCACTCTACTCTACTCTACACCGCTCTACTCTATGCCACTCAACTCTGCAACACTTTACTCTATGCCACTCCAATCTGCAACACTGTACTCTATGCTAATGCATTCCACACCACTACTACTCTATACCACTCTACTGTACCCTGCACCACTCCACTCTACTCTGGAACAATCCACTATATGCCACTGAACTTTACACCACACTACTCCACTCTATGCCACTCCACTGTATGCCACTGTAATCGATGTCGCACCACTCTACTCTACTCTACACCGCTCTACTCTATGCCATTGTGCTCTACCCTGTAACATTATCCTTTACCCTGCACCTCTCCGCTCTACTGTGAAACAATCTACTCTACCCCACTGCACTCTCTGCCACTGCACTCTACACCACACTACTCCACTCTACGCCTCTGCAGTCTATGCTATGCCACTCTACTCTAAACCACTACACTCGATGCCAATGCACTCTACACCAGTTTACTGAAAACCAATGCACCCTAGTCTACGGCACCTATGCCAACTACTTTGCACCACAGCCTAATATGCCACCATACTATGCAACATTCTCTTCTATCCCGCTGCACTCTGCCACTGTACACTTCGTCACACTACACCATTGCACTCTATGTCACTTTATTTTACTCTGCTCTCTGGACCACTCTACTCTGCACTCTATGACCCTGTACTCTGACACTCTGCGTGACTGCACTATATGCATGAACTCTATGCCACTGTACTCTGCTTTGTACCACTTAATTTCACAACACTCTACTGCACTCTACACCACTACACTCTATGCCACTGCACTGTACCCTGCACCACTCCCCTCTACCCTGCACCACTCCATTCTACACCACTCTACTTCATTCTGCACAAGTCTACACCATTGCACTCTATGCCACTGCAATTTACTCCACACCGCTCTACTCTATCCCACTGCACTCTATACTACTCTACGTCACTGCACTCTATGCCAATGCACTCTACACCACTTTATTAAAAATCAATGCACTCTCTGCCACTGCACTCTACGCCAATCTGCTCTGCACCAATGTACTTTATGTCACTTCGCTCTAGGCCACACTACCACATTGTACTACACTATATTGCACTTCACGATACTGCACTCTATGATGCTCTACTTTAGTACACTCTGCTCCACTGACACTCTTCTACACTCTATGCCAGTCCACTCTACAGAATTCTAGCCTACCTCATGCCATTCTGTGACACTACTCCACTCTACGACGCTCCAGGCAACAACCTCTATGCCACTCTACTCCACTCTACTCTATGACACACTATTCCACACCATTCTATGCCGCTCCACTCTACAGCACTCTGCTCCACTCTATGACATACTGCGACACTACTGCACTCTACAACGCTCTAAGCAACTCACTCTGTGACACTCCACGCCACTTTACTGCACTTTATTCTATGATGCAAAACTCCAATCTATTCCACTCCACGCCACTCCACTCTATGGCAATCTAGTCCACTCTACACAACTCTACTGTACAACACTATACTCCAATCTAGGCAACACCTTCTACACCATTCCACTCTGCTCTACACCACTCCATGACTCCATGACACGCTATGCCACTCCACTCTACAATACTCTACTCCACTCTAGGCAACACCTTCTACACCATTCCACTCTGCTCTACACCACTCCATTGTAAATTGTTACTTGTATAGCGCACTACTCACCCGCAAGGGTCTCAAGGCGCTTGTACGAATACCGCTGTGGAACCCATCCTGGCTTTCCCTGTGAGGCGTCCACCCCCAAGGTGGAGGCCAGGCATCCTTAGCGTTGTGGGGGCTGTTGTGGAGATTAAGCAAGCTATTGCCCAGATTTGCAGAGTGGGACTCCATGATTGGAATCGGCACCGAGGCGAGAATTATCAGGTCCGTTGAATTTTGAGCCCAAGACCCGCTGAGGCGGGGAGGGGAAGTTTGAACCCAAGACCCGCGGAGGCGGGGAATTGAACCCTGGTCCCGGGCTAGACCTCTGCATCAGGGTCTGCCGCTCTAACCATTGAGCCACACTTCTCCATGACTCCATGACACGCTATGCCACTCCACTCTACGATACTCTACTCCACTCTAGCACTGTACTTCATTCTAGGCCACTCTACTCTATGCACTCCACTCCACTCTACGATACTCTACTCCACTCTAGCACTGTACTTCATTCTAGGCCACTCTACTCTATGCACTCCACTCTACGATACACTACCCCACTCTAGCACTGTACTCCACTCTACGCCACTCTACTCTATGCCGCTCCACTCTACGATACTCTACTCCACTTTAGAACTGTACTCCACTCTACGCCACTCTACTCTATGCCACTCCACTCTACGATACTCTACCCCACTCTAGCACTGTACTCCACTCTACGCCGCTCTACTCTATGCCACTCCACTCTATGATACTCTACTCCACTCTAGCACTGTACTCCACTCTACGCCGCTCTACTCTATGCCACTCCACTCTACGATACTCTACCCCACTCTAGCACTGTACTCCACTCTACGCCGCTCTACTCTACGCCACTCCACTCTACGATACTCTACTCCACTCTAGCACTGTACTTCATTCTAGGCCACTCTACTCTATGCACTCCACTCCACTCTACGATACTCTACTCCACTCTAGCACTGTACTCCACTCTACGCCCATCTACTCTATGCCGCTCCACTCTACGATACTCTACTCCACTTTAGAACTGTACTCCACTCTACGCCACTCTACTCTATGCCACTCCACTCTACGATACTCTACCCCACTCTAGCACTGTACTTCACTCTACGCCGCTCTACTCTATGCCACTCCACTCTATGATACTCTACCCCACTCTAGCACTGTACTCCACTCTACGCCGCTCTACTCTATGCCACTCCACTCTACGATACTCTACCCCACTCTAGCACTGTACTCCACTCTACGCCGCTCTACTCTATGCCACTCCACTCTACGATACTCTACTCCACTCTAGCACTGTACTTCATTCTAGGCCACTCTACTCTATGCACTCCACTCCACTCTACGATACTCTACTCCACTCTAGCACTGTACTTCATTCTAGGCCACTCTACTCTATGCACTCCACTCTACGATACACTACCCCACTCTAGCACTGTACTCCACTCTACGCCGCTCCACTCTACGATACTCTACTCCACATTAGAACTGTACTCCACTCTACGCCACTCTACTCTATGCCACTCCACTCTACGATACTCTACCCCACTCTAGCACTGTACTCCACTCTACGCCACTCTACTCTATGCCACTCCACTCTACGATACTCTACTCCACTCTAGCACTGTACTCCACTCTACGCCGCTCTACTCTATGCCACTCCACTCTACGATACTCTACTCCACTCTAGCACTGTACTCCACTCTACGCCGCTCTACTCTACGCCACTCCACTCTACGATACCCTACCCCACTCTAGCACTGTACTCCACTCTACGCCGCTCTACTCTACGCCACTCCACTCTACGATACTTTACTCCACTCTAGCACTGTACTCCACTGTACGCTACTCTACTCTATGCCACTCCACTCTAAGATACTCTACCCCACTCTAGCACTGTACTCCACTCTACGCCGCTCTACTCTATGCCACTCCACTCTACGATACTCTACCCCACTCTAGCACTGTACTCCACTCTACGCCGCTCTACTCTATGCCACTCCACTCTACGATACTTTACTCCACTCTAGCACTGTACTCCACTGTACGCTACTCTACTCTACGCCACTCCACTCTACGATACTCTACCCCACTCTAGCACTGTACTCCACTCTACACCACTCTACTCTATGCCACTCCACTCTACGATACTCTACCCCACTCTAGCACTGTACTCCACTCTACACCACTCTACTCTATGCCACTCCACTCTACGATACTCTACCCCACTCTAGCACTGTACTCCACTCTACGCCTCTCTACTCTATGCCACTCCACTCTACGATACTCTACTCCCTCGACAAAACTCCACAACACTTTACGCTACTTCATGAGACTCTACTTCACTCATTTCCCCTTCATTCAACTCTACTGCCTGCCACTCTAAGCCACTCCATAACACTCCACTCTAGTCCACTTCACGACACTCCACTCAGTGCCACTCACCATTACCCCACTAACTGTTAGCCATGCTCATCCGCAGCCACTCTGGAGTGCAACATTGCTAAACATATTGGCAGAGCCAATAGCTCTTGCATATGAGAGGCCTCAGAGCATAACATACCATAACACAGCATGATGTCACATACCATCACATAATGTCTCTGGGCTATATATGCATGAGGGTACTAGAAAGAGGGGAGGGGCTCAGATCTCTGAGTTTTAAGGCCATGAGATCACTAGGCTCCTGCAGGCAGGGGGCCCGAGCCACCGCCCCCTCCCCTGGTTCCGGATCACGTGATCGCTGGCCTCATGCACCAATCACATCAGAGGCTCCCGTGCACGTCTGAGGCGGTCTCCGGCACTCGATGATATCGCGCAGTTATTATGGCTTCCAAGCCGTGGGAGAGATTATCCCCCACAGAATAATTAGTTCGTGTGATGGGGGCTGACACCGTGACACGTGCAGGTGTGAGGAGCGCGCACAGCCCTCGCCCCCGCCCGCCCGCCCTGGCGCGCGCCGCCCACGCGGCCCGGAGCCGGCTCAGCCGCAGACAGATTGCCTGGCTGCTGTGATCTGAAAAGATTAAAAATGTAAAGTCAGATCTGCGGCGTTTCCATCACCAGCAAATATGTTTAAATATCCTTCTAATCCGCATATGCAGCCGGCGGCCGCCAGCTCGGAGACATCTCACTCTCCACATCCGCCCTACAGCCCTCCAACCACAAGCCATTCACTACCACCCTAGAGGCTCTAGACACAGACATCTCACTCTCCACATCCGCCCTACAGCCCTCCAACCACAAGCCACCCTAGGGGCTCTAGACACAGACATCTCACCCTCCACATCCGCCCTACCGCCCTCCTACCACAAGCCACCCTAGAGGCTCTACACACGGACATCTCACTCTCCACATCCGCCCTACAGCCCTCCAACCACAAGCCACCCCAGAGGCTCTAGACACAGACATCTCACTCTCCACATCCGCCCTACAGCCCTCCAACCACAAGCCACCCTAGGGGCTCTAGACACAGACATCTCACCCTCCACATCCGCCCTACAGCCCTCCTACCACGAGCCATTCACTACCACCCTAGAAGCTCTAGACACAGACATCTCACCCTCCACATCCGCCCTACAGCCCTCCAACCACAAGCCACCCTAGGGGCTCGAAACACAGACATCTCACTCTCCACATCCGCCCTACAGTCCTCCAACCACTAGCCATCCTTAGAGGCTCGAGACACTGACATCTCACTCTCCACATCCGCCATACAGCCCTCCAACCACAAGCCACCCTAGAGGCTCTAGACACAGACATCTCACTCTCCACATCCGCCATACAGCCCTCCAACCACAAGCCACCCTAGAGGCTCTAGACACAGACATCTCACCCTCCACATCCGCCCTACAGCCCTCCAACCACAAGCCACCCTAGAGGCTCTAGACACAGAAATCTCACTATCCACATCCGCCATACAGCCCTTCAACCACAAGCCACCCTAGAGGCTCTAGACACAGACATCTCACTCTCCACATCCGCCCTACAGTCCTCAAACCACTAGCCATCCTTAGAGTCTCGAGACATTGACATTTCACTCTCCACATCCGCCCTACAGCCCTCCAACCACAAGCCACCCTAGAGGCTCGAGACACAGACATCTCACTCTCCACATCCGCCCTACAGTCCTCAAACCACTAGCCATCCTTAGAGTCTCGAGACATTGACATTTCACTCTCCACATCCGCCATACAGCCCTCCAACCACTAGCCACCTTAGAGGCTCTACACACAGACATCTCACCCTCCACATCCACCCTCCAGCCCTCCAACCCCTCGCCACCCTAGGGGCTCTAGACACAGACATCTCATCCTCCACATCCGCCCTACGGCCCTCCAACCACAAGCCACCCTAGAGGCTCTAGACACAGACATCTCACCCTCCACATCCGCCCTACAGCCCTCCAACCACAAGCCACCCTAGAGGCTCTAGACACAGAAATCTCACTCTCCACATCCGCCATACAGCCCTTCAACCACAAGCCACCCTAGAGGCTCTAGACACAGACATCTCACTCTCCATATCCGCCCTACAGCCCTCCAACCACAAGCCACCCTAGGGGCTCGAAACACAGACATCTCACTCTCCACATCCGCCCTACAGTCCTCAAACCACTAGCCATCCTTAGAGGCTCGAGACACTGACATTTCACTCTCCACATCCGCCCTACAGCCCTCCAACCACAAGCCACCCTAGAGGCTCTAGACACAGACATCTCACTCTCCACCTCCTCCCTACAGCCCTCCAACCACTAGCCACCCTAGAGGCTCTACACACAGACATCTGACCCTCCACATCCACCCTCCAGCCCTTCAACCCCTCGCCACCCTAGGGGCTCTAGACACAGACATCTCATCCTCCACATCCGCCCTACGGCCCTCCAACCACAAGCCACCCTAGGGGCTCTAAACACAGACATCTCACTCTCCACATCCGCCCTACAGCCCTCCAACCACAAGCCTCCCTGGAGGCTCTAAACACAGACATCTCATTCTCCATATCCACCCTAGGGGCTCTAGACACAGACATCTCACCCTCCACATCCGCCCTACAGCCCTCCAACTACAAACCACGCCAGAGGCTCTAGACACAGACATCTCACTCTCCACATCCGCCCTACGGCCCTCCAACCACAAGCCACCCTAGGGGCTCTAAACACAGACATCTCACTCTCCACATCTGCCCTACAGCCCTCCAACTACAAGTCACCCTAGAGGCCCTAGAAACTGACATCTCACTCTCCACATCCGCCCTACAGCCCTCCAACCACAAGCCACCCTAGAGGCTCTAGACACAGACATCTCACTCTCCACATCCGCCCTACAGCCCTCCAACCACAAGCCATCCTAGAGGCTCTAGACACAGACATCTCACTCTCCACATCCGCCTTACAGCCCTCAAACCACAAGCCCCCCTAGAGGCTCTAGACACACACATCTCACTCTCCACATCTGTCCTACAGCCCTCCACCCACAAGCCACACAAGAGGCTCTAGACACAGACATCGCACTCCTCTCCACATCTACCCTACGGCCCTCCAACCACAAGCCACCCTGAAGGTTCTAGACACTGACATCTCACTCTCCACATCCGTCCTACAGCCCTCCTACCACAAGCCACCCTGAAGGCTCTAGGCACTGACATCTCACTCTCCACATCCGCCCTACAGCCCTCCAACCACAAGGCACCCTAGGGGCTCTAGACACAGACATCTCACTCCCCACATCCGCCCTAGAGCCCTCCAACCACAAGCCACCCTAGAGGCTCTAGACACATACATCTCACTCTCCACATCCGCCCTACAGCCCTCCAACCACAAGTCTCCCTAGAGGCTCTAGTCACTGACATCTCACTCTCCACATCCTCCCTACAGCCCTCCAACCACAAGCCACCCTAGAGGCTCTAGACACAGACATCTGACTCTCCACATCCGCCCTGCAGCCCTCCAACCACAAGCCACCCTAAAGTCTCGAGACACAGACATCTGACTCTCCACATCCGCCCTACAGCCCTCCAACCACAAGCCACCCTGAAGGTTCTAGACACAGACATCTCACTCTCCACATCCACCCTACAGCCCTCCAACCACAAGCCACCCTAGAGGCTCTAGTCACTGACATCTCACTCTCCACATCCTCCCTACAGCCCTCCAACCACAAGCCACCCTAGAGGCTCTAGACACAGACATCTGACTCTCCACATCCGCCCTACAGCCCTCCAACCACAAGCCACCCTAAAGTCTCGAGACACAGACATCTCACTCTCCACATCCGCCTTACAGCCCTCAAACCACAAGCCACCCTAGGGGCTCTAGACACAGACATCTCACTCTCCACATCCGCCCTACAACCCTCCAACCACAAGCCACCCTAGAGGCTCTAGACACAGACATCTCACTCCTCTCCACATCCGCCCTACGGCCCTCCAACCGGAAGCCACCCTAAAGGCTCTAGACACAGACATCTCACTCTCCACATCCGCCCTACAGCCCTCCAGCCACAAGCCACCCTAGAGGCTCTAGACACTAACATCTCACTCTCCACATCCGCCCTAGAGCCCTCAACAACAAGCCACCCTAGGGGCTCTACACACAGACATCTCACTCTCCACATCCGCCCTACAGCCCTCCAGCCACAAGCCACCCTAGAGGCTCTAGTCACTGACATCTCACTCTCCACATCCGCCCTAGAGCCCTCAACAACAAGCCACCCTAGAGGCTCTAGACACAGACATCCCACTCTCCACATCTGCCGTACTGCCCTCCAACCACAAGCCACCCAAGAGGCTCTAGACACAGACATCTCACTCCTCTCCACATCCGCCCTACGGCCCTCCAACCACAAGCCACCCTGAAGGTTCTAGACACTGACTTCTCACTCTCCACATCCACCCTACAAGCCAACCTAGGGGCTCTAGACACAGACATCTCACTCTCCACATCCGCCCTAGAGCCCTCCAACCACAAGCCACCCTAGAGGCTCTAGACACAGACATCTCACTCTCCACATCCGCCCTACAACCCTCCAACCACAAGCCATTCACTACCACCCAAGGGGCTCTAGACATCTCGCTCCACCCCACTACCAACCTACAGCCCCCAAGCCACTCACCCACGACCACCCTAGAGGCTTAGCTCAAACATCTCACTCCACATTCCCCCTTCTGCCCTCCAACCCCAAGGCACTCCCCCACTACCACCCTAGAGGCTCAAGGCACAGACATCTCGCTCCACATCCGCCCTGGAGCCCATCAACCCCGAGCCACTCACTACCATCCTAGAGGCTCTAGACTCAGACATCTCACTCCACATCCACCCTACAGCCCTCCAACCCGAAGCCACTCACCCACACCCACCCTAGGGGCACTAGACACAGACATCTTCCTCTTCATCCACCATACAGTCCTCCAACCCCAAGATGCTCACCCCGACAACCCTAGAGGCTTGACCTAGACATCTCACTCCGCACCCACCCTAGAGAGCTGCTGCACACATTTCACTCTGCACCCACCCTGGACACTCACCACACACATCTCACTCCGGCCACCCTGGAGACTCGTCGCAAACATCTCACTCCAGCCACCCTGGAGACTAGCCACACACATCTCACTCCGGCCACCCTGGAGAGCTCCAAACACAAACAACCCACAGCCACCCTGGAGACTAGCCACACACATCTCACTCCACAACCACCCTGGACACTCGCCACACACATCTCACTCCGGCCACCCTGGAGACTAGCCACACACATCTCACTCCGGCCTCCCTGGAGACTCGCCACACACATCTCACTCCGGCCTCCCTGGAGACTCGCCACACACATCTCACTCCGCGCCCACCCGGGAGACCTGCCGCACACATTTCACTCCGCACCCACCCTGGACACTCGCCACGCACATCTCACTCCAGCCACCCTGGAGACTAGCTGCACACATCTCACACCGCACCCACCCTGTAGAGCTCAAAACACAAAACAACCCATATTCGCCCTGAAGACTAGCCACACACATCTCACTCCGGCCACCCTGGAGACTCACCGCACACATCTCACTCCACAACCACCCTGGACACTCGCCACACACATCTCACTCCACAACCACCCTGGAGGCTCGCCGCACACATCTAACTCCGCACCCACCCTGGAGACTAGCTGCACACATCTCACTCCACTGTCATCCTGGAGACTCGCCACACACATCTCACTCCGCACCCACCCTGGAGAGCTCCAAACACAAAGCAGCTCACTCCGCGGCCAACGTGGAGACTCGCCACAAACATCTCACTCCGGCCACCCTGGAGACTCGCCGCACACATCTCACTCTGGCCACCCTGGAGACTTGCCTCACACATCTCACTCCGCAACCACCCTGCAGAGCTCCAAACACAAAGCAGCTCACTCCACGGCCACCCTGGACACTCGCCACACACATCTCACACCACACCCACCCTGGAGAGCTCAAAACACAAAACAACCCATATCCACCCAGGAGACTCGCCACACACATCTCACTCCGCACCCACCCTGGACACTCGCCACACACATCTCACTCCGGCCACCCTGGAGACTCGCCACACACATCTCACTCCGGCCACACTGGAGACTCGCCGCACACATCTCACTCCGCACCCACCCTGGACACTCGCCACACACATCTCACTCCGGCCACCCTGGAGACTCGCCACACACATCTCACTCCGGCCACACTGGAGACTCGCCGCACACATCTCACACCACACCCACCCTGGAGAGCTCAAAACACAAAACAACCCATATCCACCCTGGAGACTCGCCACACACATCTCACTCCGCACCCACCCTGGACACTCGCCACACACATCTCACTCCGGCCACCCTGGAGACTCGCCACACACATCTCACTCCGGCCACACTGGAGACTCGCCGTACACATCTCACTCTGGCCACCCTGGAGACTCGGCGCACACATCTCACTCCGCACCCACCCTGGAGATTCGCCGCACACATCTCACTCCGCACCCACCCTGGAGACTCGCCGCACACATCTCACTCCGCACCCACCCTGGAGATTCGCCACACACATCTCACTCCGCAACCACCCTGGACAGCTCAAACCACAAGGCAGCTCACTCTGCGGCCACCCTGGATACTCGCCACACACATCTCACTCCAGCCACCCTGGAGAGCTCAAAACACAAATCAACCCATATCCACCCTGGAGATTCGCCACACACATCTCACTCCGGCCACCCTGGAGACTCGCCACACACATCTCACTCCGCAACCACCCTTGAGAGCTCCAAACCCAAAGCAGCTCACTCCGTGGCCCCCCAGGAGACTCGCCACACACATCTCACTCCACAACCACCCTTGAGAGCTCCAAACCCAAAGCAGCTCACTCCGTGGCCCCCCAGGAGACTCGCCACACACATCTCACTCCGCAACCACCCTGGAGAGCTCCAAATACAAAGCAGCTCACTCCGCGGCCACCCTGGAGACTGTCAACACACATCTCACTCCAGCCACACTGGAGGCTCGCCACACACATCTCACACCGCACCCACCCTGGAGAGCTCAAAACACAAAACAACCCACAGCCACCCTGGAGACTAGCCACATACATCTCACTACGCGGCCACCCTGGAGAGCTCCAAATACAAAGCAGCTCACTCCGCGGCCACCCTGGAGACTGTCAACACACATCTCACTCCAGCCACACTGGAGACTAACACACATCTCACACCGCACCCACCCTGGAGAGCTCAAAACACAAAACAACCCATATCCACCCTGGAGACTAGCTGCACACATCTCACTCAGCAACCACCCTGGAGACTACCCACACATATCTCACTCCGGCCACCCTGGAGACTTGCCGCACACATCTCACTATGCGGCCACCCTGGAGATTCACTACACATATCTCACTCCACAACCACCCTGGAGAGCTCCAAACACAAAACGACCCACAACCACCCTGGAGACTAGCTGGACACATCTCACTCCACTGCCACCCTGGAGTCTAGCCACACACATCTCACTCCGGCCACCCTGGAGACTAGCCGCACACATCTCACTCCACACCCACCCTGGAGAGCTCAAAACACAAAACAACTCACAGCCACCCTGGAGACTACCCACACACATCTCACTTCAGCCACCCTGGAGACTCACCACACACATCCCTACCTTGGGACCATCCATGCCGTTACATTGACGCGGACGAGGAAACTCTATTTGATTCACTATTTTTGAACCAACACGTGACTGTGGGAGAAGGAATGGATATGACTTCCTTCACCGGGATACTAATTATCAGAGCTTGACACGCCACGGGGAAAGGAGAACTGATACAATTATACTGAGAGGTTCCACTGAGGTCCACGAATAATTTAAGGTGAAAACAAGTATCTATACATAGTGGTACCTACTCGATAGGATAAGTAGGAATTCAAGGAGGCAAAGAACTTTCTCTACGCCTCTTGAGCATTTGAGTAAACGCTACCGTTTTAGAACACTTGCCCTGAAGAAACTCCTTGGTAGGGAGTGAAACGCGTTGACTGATTTTCTTGCAATTTGCACTGTGAATGCTTTTAAAAGAATGAACATTACTAAATAAAGAAACTTTTCATATATTCAATATTGACAGTTTTTCTTGGACTTCTTTCCTGTGCGCCCCCATGCAAGCCTAACTAAAGACTCGCCACACACATTTGACTCCGCACCCACCCTGGGGAGCTCCAAACACAAAACGACCCACAGCCACCCTGGAGACTAGCCACACACATCACACTCTACAACCACCCTGGAGACTAGCCACATACATCTCACTCCGCAACCACCCTGGACAGCTCAAAACACAGAACAACCCACATCCACCCTGGAGACTAGCCACACACATCTCACTCCGCAACCACCCTGGACAGCTCAAAACACAGAACAACCCACATCCACCCTGGAGACTAGCCACACACATCTCTCTCCGCAACCACCCGGGAGAGCTCCAAACACAAAACAACCCATATCCACCCTGGAGACTCGCCACACACATCTCACTCCAGAACCACCCTGGAGGCTTGCCATACACATCTCATTCCGCACCCACCCTGGAGACTCGACGCACACATCTCACTCTGGCCACCCTGGAGACTAGCTGCACACATCTCACTCCACTGTCATCCTGGAGACTAGCCACACACATCTCACTCCGCACCCACCCTGGAGAGCTCCAAACACAAAACAACCCACATCCATCCTGGAGACTCGCCACACACATCTCTTTCCGTAACCACCCTGGAGATCTCAAAACACAAAACAACCCACAGCCACCCTGGAGATTCACCGCACACATCTCACTCTGCACCCACCCGGGAGAGCTCCAAACACAAAACAACCCACAGCCCCCTGGAGATTAGCCGCACAAATCTCACTCCAGCCACTCTGGAGACTAGCTGCACACATCTCACTCCACTGCCACCCTGGAGTCTAGCCACACACATCTCACTCCGGCCACCCTCGAGACACGCCGCACTCATCTCACTCCGGCCACCCTCGAGACTCGCCGCACACATCTCACTCCGCACCCACCCTGGAGACACGCCGCACTCATCTCACTCCGGCCACCCTCGAGACTCGCCGCACACATCTCATTCTGCACCCACCCTGGAGAGCTCCAAACACAAAGCAGCTCCTCTGCGTCCACCCTGGAGACTAGCCGCACACATCTCACTCCGCACCCACCCCGGAGACTCGACGCACACATCTCATTCCGCAACCACCCTGGAGACCTGCCACACACATCTCACTCTGCACCCACCCTGGAGAGCTCCAAACACAAAGCAGCTCCTCTGCGTCCACCCTGGAGACTAGCCGCACACATCTCACTCCGCACCCACCCCGGAGACTCGACGCACACATCTCATTCCGCACCCACCCTGGAGACCTGCCACACACATCTCACTCTGCACCCACCCTGGAGAGCTCCAAACACAAAGCAGCTCCTCTGCATCCACCCTGGAGACTAGCCGCACACATCTCACTCCGCAGCCATACTGGAGAGCTCCAAACACAAAACAACCCACAGCCACCCTGGAGACTCGCCACACATCTCCCTCCGCACCCACCCTGGAGACCTGCCACACACATCTCACTCTGCACCCACCCTGGAGAGCTCCAAACACAAAGCGGCTCCTCTGCGTCCACCCTGAAGACTCGCCGCACACATCTCACTCCGCAGCCATACTGGAGAGCTCCAAACACAAAACAACCCACAGCCACCCTGGAGACTACCCACACAATCTCACTCCACATTCACCCGGGAGCCTTTCAACCATGGTTTGACGTCTCCAAACCCACCCATCCATTTCTGACCGACTGTAGCCTTTCTCTCAGGGACCCATACCCCACTTTCATCTGGGGCACACTGGCTCAAGCTGCACACTACACATTAAAGCCCTCCCACTGTCCTCGCCATCCACATGCTTTTATTTGGTTTCCTAGTCCAGGCTACATACTCCTCATCTCTTCTGCAGCTCTCCCTCACAATATGTGCACTTCACTTGCATCCCACATTGTGTCAATCAATCAATCAAGCTGTATTTTTAGAGCACAACTTATCACCCGTGAGGGTATTCAGCGGCTGAGCTGCGGTTTTCAGTCGAAGAGCCAGGCCTTGAGCTTCTTCTTGAAGTCTGTCAGCGAGGGTGATGTTTGGAGGTGTAGGGGGAGGGCGTTTCATGGCTTGGCTGGAATGTGGCAGAAGGAACGTCATCTGGTGTAGCAGCGGTAGATGCAAGGTGTCTATACGAGGGCAAGGTGGGCGAAGCATAGGTTCCTGGAAGGTTAGTGGAAGTTTGAGCAGTGGTTCATATATGCAGGTCCTAGGTCATGAAGGACTTTGTAGGTGTGGGTGAGGAGTTTGAAACAGCATCTTTTCTGGATGGGGAGCCAGTGGATGACTCTCAGGTGCTTGGTGATTTTGGTTATTTTGGACAGGTTAAGGGTCAGTCTGGCTCCTTCATTCTGGATCGTCTGAAGTCTTTTCATGACTTCACTGGTGGTGCCTGTATAAGGTACGTTACCATTGGCTAGATGGCCGGTGATGAGAGACTGCGTCACTGTTTTCTTGGTGCTGATGAGGAGCCATTTGTAGATTCTGCAGAGTATGCAGACAGAGTGGAAGCAGGCTGAGGAGACGGTGTTGGCCTATCGTTTCATGAAGAGTTTGCTGTCTAGAATGATGCTGAGGTTACAGGTGTGGTCTTTCGGTGTGGGGGTGGGTCTGTGTTCCAATGGCCACCAGGAGACGTCCCAGAGGGTGGTGTGGCTGCTGAAAATCAACACCTCTGTCTTAGCTTAAGGCAGTTTCCCTTCATCCAGGCTGAGATGTTCTTCATGCAGTTGTGGAAGTTGGATTTCACTGTGGTGGGGTCTGCTGAGAGCGAGAGGACGAGCTGGGTGTCATTGGTGTAGGAAATTATGTTAATGTTGTGGGTCCTGACGATGTCTGCTAGACTGCTAGCTATCATGTTGATGTTGAAGAGGGTTCGACTGAGGGGCACTTGGATAAAAGGTGGGAGGCGGATTCTCTGGGTTCGCTTGGTCAGGAATTAAGCCATCCATCTAAGAGTGTCCTCTTTGATTCCGATCTGGTGTAGAAGTTTGATGAGAGTATCGTGGGAGACAGTGTTGAAGGCTGCAGAGAGGTAGAGGAGGATCCGGGTAGCCAAATCTCCTCTGTCGAGTAGGGTGCAGATATCATCTGTCACAGTGATCAGGGCCATCTCGGTGCTGTGGTTGACTCTGAATCCTGATTGGGAGGGGTCCATCAGATTGTTTCTCTCCAGGTGTTCGGTGAGCTAAAGGTTGATGGCTTTCTCCAAGACCTTGACGGCAAACGGGAGAAGCAAGATGGGCTGGTAGTTCTGGAGATCGCTGGGGTCTGCAGAGGGTTTCTTAAGGAAGGGTCTGACCTCTGAGTGTATTGAGGTATCGGGTAAGGTGGCAGTGCCGATGCAGGTATTGAGAATGGTGGTGACCTGGTAGCTGGAGTTGATGGTCGGAGGGTGCTCCCGAGTGGATGTAGTTCATGAAGGCAGTAGTCTTTGATGTGCTGAGCTATTACCATGTGGTGAGCGGGTGGTTGGTGGCGGTCTTCGTTGGGGTCGGTGGGTTGGGGATAGATTTTCTGTATATGGTGGCTATATTGTTGTGGAATTGATTAGCTAGAGCATCACAGTGTTTGCAGACGCTGTTCGCTAACCATGGGTAGCGTGCTGCACATCCATCCTACTAATCCACGTGGCATATGCTAGTTCCATCCTCCTCTCCCCCACTCTATGCTGTACTCGTGATGTCAATACTGAAGCCATCAAGCTCCTTCTATTCCAGGCCACAATTTTCTTCTATTCCAGGCCCCAGGCTTCTTCTATTCCAGGTCAAATGCTATAAAATCTACTTCTATTCCAGATCACAAGCACATTCTATTCCATGCCACATGCTCCTTCTGTTCCAGGCAACAAGTTCCTTCAATTCCTGGCAAGGCCATGTGCACCTTCTAATACAAGCACTTTCTATTTCCGGTCACAAGCACCATCTATTCCACGCCACACAACCTTTTATTCCAGGCCACATACTCCTTCGGTTCCAGGCCACAGCTCCGTTTGTTCCAGAAACACATTCCAACTATTCAGGGGCGCAACCCCCATTAGTTCCAGGCCACAAGCTCCTTCAGTTCAAGGCTGCATGCTCCTTCAATTCAAGGCTGCATCCCATCTCAGACATTGTATCTCATGTGTAGCACTCCAAACCTTTGATAATAGCAACACAAAAAGATGATGGATGGAATGCTGAACTTTGTCAAACACTCACCCCCAGTACAGAGGTCTGGGCCTAAATCCATAGCTTTTTTGCTCCCTGTGCCAGTCCAGTTTGGACCCAGCCATATGTAAATCCGTCTTCACCCTGCCCCTGTGCTCACTGTGCAACTGGATTCAAGCTATCCTGGCTGATGAGGGGTGGTACCCCAATACCGGTTTCAGGATACCTGTCTCCAAGCTGAGCAGAAAAATGATGAATTAAACCCAGATCTTTGACTGGGGGTGGATGTTTGATTTATTCAGCATTCCATCCAACATCTGTTCTTTTTCCATACCTCTGATAAGGCACCAAATCACATTTATAGATGAGTATCACCTCACTCTCTGGGAGCGATATAAATTGAAGAGTGTGTGTCATTAATTTCATGTGTAGTTTATTTTCTACATATTTTTGAAGAGAATAGCCATGAAATTGTCTGTCTAATGGGCGTTAGAAGTTTCTCTTTCAAAGGGGTTTGATATTTGTAAGTAATTTGCATGCATTTGTATTCATGATCTTTGGTTATAGTTTGATTTACTCACTTCCTGTTTCAGGAAGCGACAACAGATGAATAAAGTAAGATGTTTTCACCACATGTCTCCTAAACATGATATGCATACAATGAATGTAAGTAATGAAAAAATAATGGAATGGAATGAATTAACTGAACGTGATGATTGAATTCTTTCATTTTTAGGCCGTTAAAATTGTTTTTGTTTGATGTATTGTAGATTAGAGGAAGTACTTAGGGATGAATGAGGTGTCTTGGAGATAGATGCACAGGATGTTATAGGGGGTCCTTCTAGTTGGAATATGATGATTATATACACCTGTTTGTTCTCTTTAATGTATTGGACTGTTTGTTGATGACAGATGAATGGTTGGGTGTGAGAAGTAATGTTTTGAATTAAGGTGTAAATGTTCAGTCCACTGGATCATTTTTGGGCACTTGCTATGATTGTATTGGTAATTGGGTAATGTATTATATTCTGTTTTTTGATGTTTTTTAATTATAGATAATATTTCTATATGTTTTTCTACAGCCCTGATGAAGTCCTATTGAAGGTACGAAACGCATTGGCGGGCTGATTATTGACACACTATATATTGTACAGAAGAATAAACTGAATATGGAATGAAGTGTTCTTCCTGAACTCATTAGTGGTTTGAATGTGAAACTTTTCTGAACATTATGAATACTGTTGATGTAATCGTATTATTGGGTGAAAAATAGTGGTAAACATTATATAGCGATTTTTGAGTGCTTCCTGGCCTTCTTCTGTTTGAATTCAGAATGAGATTAGACCCAGTTGCATTGACCACTCAATCATATTGAGTCACAAATTGTTCCTGTCATGCGTGATCTTTCCTCCATAGAATTTACTTTTTAATTTGTTATGCTAATCATGATTTGTTTCCTTCTTTCATTGTTATGTATAACTAGCTTCGCTGACTGTAAAGTGCTCTGATATCTGCAAGGATATTGTCCGCGCTATATAAAACCTTCAAAATAAATAAAAATAAATAAATAAGGTTAACTTGCGCCATTCTCAAGTAGAACATTGCAACACAATGAGGGCTCTGCTTGGTGAGCGATATAGCTATGTTGAAAAATCGGAAAAAAGGTCTTGTTTTGAAATAAGATTTCAGTAATTGATTCAAACGTTGAGTGAACACGTGCCAGCAGCGGTTGTAAGAACATTAATTATTTATTAAATTAAGATCTAATCCACAGCGGTTGGGCACATAAGTAAATTATTCTGTGTGATACAAGTAGTGGTAGGTTACCAAGATACCTGTCTCCTCAGCCATATTTGTATTATTACTTTAACGTAGCCTGCAGCCTTCCCCCTCCCCCCCCCCCCAGGCCATGCACAGCACAGATTCATACTTCCACCACCGCGGGCTGGCGGTGCATGTATCGTACATCATCCCTCTCCAGGCCACGCACTGCCCACCTTCAGCCTTCCCCCACCATCCACTGTGCACTACACACAACCAGTAGCCTCCCACTAATCACAGGCCTTGCACCCCACACCCATAGCATAGTGTCACTTCCAAGACTATGGACACTATACCCAGCCTACTGTGTGCCATCCTTGGCAATTCGCTCTAAATTCAGCATACATTCAGGGCCGGACTGGGCACCGAAACCAGCCCTGGCAAACTACTCGGCCGGACCCCTGGGGGTGGAGGGGAGTGTAGCTGAGCTGTTTGCTCGAGCCAGTTTCGCCGATTTTGTTACAGGAGACCGATATTGCAGGCCCCCTGTAACAGAAGCGGCCCACCAGAAGGCCAAAACCGGCCCCCAACCTAGCGGCCAACCAGGGAAACGCCCGGTGCCCGGTGTGGCCAGTCCGGCCCTGCATACATTTGTCCACTCTACACCTCGATAGTACAGCCTCCGACAGTCTTCCGTCGCAGAGGACTAACTCCACTTCAAACCTAAAGTCCCCAACCCCACCCCACTCACACCACATTCCCCCCAATGCATTCCATTCCACGCTGCTCATTCCACAACTGCCCCACCACCTTCAACTTCACTCGACTCATTCTACATCTATCCCACTGCCCTCGGCTCTGCAGTGCTCATTCTACATCTACCCCACTGCCTTCGGCTCTGCAGTGCTCGTTCCACATCTATCCCACCGCCCTCGGCTCTGCAGTGCTCATTCTACATCTATCCCACTGCCTTCGGCTCTGCAGTGCTCGTTCCACATCTATCCTACCACCCTTGGCTCTGCAGTGCTCATTCTACACCTATCCCACCGCCCTCGGCTCTGCAGTGCTCCTTCCACATCTGTCCTACCGCCCTCTGCTCTGCACTGCTCATTCTACATCTATCCCACCGCCCTCGGCTCTGCAGTGCTCGTTCTACATCTGTCCTACTGCCCTCGGCTCTGCAGTGCTCGTTCCACATCTGTCCTACCACCCTCGGCTCTGCAGTGCTCCTTCCAAATCAATCCCACTGCCCTTGGCTCTGCAGTGCTCGTTCCACATCTATCCCACTGCCTCCGGCTCTGCAGTGCTCGTTCCACACCTGTCTCACTGCCCTTGGCTCTGCAGTGCTCATTCCACTTCTGTCCTACTGCCCTAAACTCCATGCTTCCATGCTACTTGTTCCACATCTGTCCCACCACCCTTGCCTCGGCAGTGCTCATTCCACACCAGTCCTACTACCCTTGGCTCTGCAGTGCTCATTCCACATCTATCCCACCACCCTCGGCTCTGCAGTGCTCGTTCCACATCTGCCCCACTGCCCTTGGCTCTGCAGTGCTCGTTCCACATCTGTCCTACTGTCCTAAATTCCACGCTGCTTGTTCACATCTGTCCCACCGCCCTCGGCTCTGTAGTGCTCATTCCGCATCTATCCCACTACCCTCGGGTCTGCAGTGCTCGTTCCACATCTGTCCCACCACCCTTGGCTATGCAGTGCTCATTCTACACCAGTCCTACTACCCTTGGCTCTGCAGTGCTCGTTCCACATCTGTCTCACTGCCCTTGGCTCTGCAGTGCTTATTCCACATCTGTCCTACCACCCTCGGCTCTGCAGTGCTCCTTCCACATCTATCCTACCACCCTTGGCTTTGCAGTGCTCATTCCAAATCTGTCCTACCACCCTGGACTCTGCAGTGCTCATTCCACATCTGTCCTACCGCCCTCTGCTCTGCAGTGCTCGTTCCACATCTGCCCTACTGCCCTAATCTCCATGCTGCTTGGTCCACATCTGTCTTACCACCCTTGGCTCGGCAGTGCTCATTCCACACACGTCGTACTACCCTTGGCTCTGCAGTGCTCAATCCACATCTGCCCTACCACCCTCGGCTCTGCAGTGCTCGTTCCACATCTGTCCTGCTTTCCTAAACTCCACACTGCTTGTTCCACATCTGTCCCACCACCCTTGGCTCTACAGTGCTCATTCCACATCTATCCTACCACCCTCGGCTCTGCAGTGCTCGTTCCACATCTGTCTCACCACCCTTGGTCATGCAGTGCTCATTCCACACCAGTCCTACTACCCTTGGTTCTGCGGTTCTCATTCCACATTTATCCTACCACCCTTGGCTCGGCAGTGCTTTTTCCACATCTGTCTCACTGCCCTTGGCTCTGCGGTGCTCGTTTCACATCTATCCCACTGCCCTTGGCTCTGCAGTGCTCGTTCCACATCTGTCCTACTGACCTAAACTCTCCGCTGCTTGTTCCACATCTATCCTACCATCCTTGGCTCTGAAGTGCTTATTCCACATCTGTCCCACCGCCCTTGGCTCTGCAGTGCTCATTCCACATCTGTCCTATTGCCGTAAACTCCACGCTGCTTGTTCCACATCTATCCTACCACCCATGGCTCTGCAGTGCTCATTCCATATCTGTCCTACCACCCTTGGCTCTGCAGTGCTAATTCCACATCTGTCCTACCACCCTTGGCTCTGCAGTGCTCATTCCACACCAGTTCTACTACCCTCGGCTCTGCAGCGCTCATTCCACATCTATCCTACCACCCTTGGCTCTGCAGTGCTCATTCCACATCTATCCTACCACCCTCGGCTCTGCAGTGCTCATTCCACATCTATCCTTCCACCCTTTTCTTTGCATTGCTCATTCCACATCTGTCCTACCGCCCTCTGCTCTGCAGTGCTCGTTCCACATCTGCCCTACTGCCCTAATCTCCATGCTGCTTGTTCCACATCTGTTCTACCACCCTTGGCTCTGCAGTGCTCATTCCGCATCTACCCTACCGCCATTGGCTCTGCAGTGCTCGTTCCACATCTGTCTCACTGCCCTCGGTTCTCCAGTGCGCATTCCACATCTGTCAAACTGCCCTAAACTCCACATTGCTTGTTCCACATCTGTCCTACCACACTTGGCTCTGCAGTGCTCATTCCACATCTATCCTACCACCCTTGGCTCTGCAGTTCTCATTCCACATCTATCCTACCACCCTTGGCTCTGCAGTGCTCGTTCCACATCTGTCCTACAGCCTTCGGCTCTGCGGTGCTCATTCCACATCTGTCCTACTGCCCTAACCTCCACGTTGCTTGTTCCACATCTGTCCTACCACCCTTGGCTCTGCAGTGCTCATTCCACATCTATCTTACCACCCTAGGCTCTGCAGTACTCATTCCACACCAGTCCTACTACCCTCGGCTCTGCAGGGCTCATTCCACATCTATCTTACCACCCTTGGCTCTGCAGTGCTCATTCCACATCTATCCTACCGTCTTAGGCTCTGCAGTACTCATTCCACACCAGTCCCGCTACCCTTGGCTCTGCAGTGCTCATTCCACATTCATCCTTCCACCCTTGGGTCTGTAGTGCTCATTCCTCATCTGTCCTACATCCCTCTGCTCTGCAGTGCTCGTTCCACATCTGCCCTACTGCCCTAACCTCCACGTTGCTTGTTCCACATCTGTGTCACTGCCCTCGGCTCTGCAGTGCTCATTCCACATCTATCCTACCACCCTTGGGTCTGCAGTGCTCGTTCCACATCTGTCCTACTGTCCTCTGCTCTGCAGTGCTGGTTCCACATCTGCCCTACTGCCCTAAGCTCCATGCTGCTTGTTCCACATCTGTCCTACCACCGTTGGCTCTGCAGTGCTCATTCATCATCCATCCTACCACCCTTGGCTCTGCAGTGCTCGTTCCACATCTGTCTTACTGCCCTTGGCTCTGCAGTGCTCGTTCCACATCTGTCCTACTGCCCTAAACTCCACGTTGCTTGTTCCACATCTGTCCTACCATCCTTGGCTCTGCAGTGCTTATTCCACATCTATCCTACCACCCTTGGCTCTGCAGTGCTCATTCCACATCTGTCGTACCGCCCCTGGCTCTGCAATGCTCGTTGCACATCTGTCTGACTGCCCTCGGCTCTGCATTGCTCGTTCCACATCTGTCCTACTGCCCTAACCTCCACGCTGCTTGTTCCACATCTGTCCTACCACCCTTGGCTCTGCAGTGCTCATTCCACATCGATCCTACCCCCCTTGGCTCTGCAGTGCTCATTCCACACCAGTCCTACTACCCTCGGCTTCGCAGTGCTCATTCCACATCTATCCTACCACTGTTGGCTCAGCAGTGCTCGTTCCACATCTGCCTCACTGCCCTCGCTCTGCAGTGCTAATTCCACATCTATCCTACCACCCTTGGGTCTGTAAAGCTCATTCCACATCTGTCCTACCGCCCTCTGCTCTGCAGTGCTCGTTCCACATCTGCCCTACTGCCATAACCTTCATGCTGCTTGTTCTACATCTGTCCTACTACCTTTGGCTCTGCAGTGTTCATTCCACATCTATCCTACCACCCTTGGCTCTGCAGTGCTCGTTCCACATCTGTCTCACTGCCCTCTGCTCTGCAGTGCTAATTCCACATCTATCCTACCACCCTTGGGTCTGTAAAGGTCATTCCACATCTGTCCTACCACCCTCTGCTCTGCAGTGCTCGTTCCACATCTGCCCTACTGCCCTAACCTTCATGCTGCTTGTTCTACATCTGTACTACTACCTTTGGCTCTGCAGTGCTCATTCCACATCTATCCTACCACCCTTGGCTCTGCAGTGCTCGTTCCACATCTGTCCTATCGCCCTCTGCTCTGCAAGGCTCATTCCACATCTGTCCAACCGCCCTCTGCTCTGCAGTGCTTGTTCCACATCTGCCCTACTGCCCTAACTTCCACGCTGCTTGTTCCACGTCTGTCCTACCACCTATGGCTCTGCAGTGCTCGTTCCACATCTGTCTCAATGCCCTTGGCTCTGCAGTGCTCATTCCGCATCTGTCCAACCACCCTCTGCTCTGCAGTGCTCGTTCTACATCTACCCTACTGCCCTAACTTCCACGCTGCTTGTTCCACGTCTGTCCTACCACCTATGGCTCTGCAGTGCTCGTTCCACATCTGTCTCACTGCCCTCGCTCTGCAGTGCTAATTCCACATCTATCCTACCACCCTTGGGTCTGTAAAGGTCATTCCACATCTGTCCTACCGCCCTCTGCTCTGCAGTGCTCGTTCCACATCTGCCCTACTGCCCTAACCATCATGCTGCTTGTTCTACATCTGTCCTACTACCCTTGGCTCTGCAGTGCTCATTTCACATTTATCCCACCACCCTTGGCTCTGCAGTGCTCATTCCACATCTATCCTACCACCCTTGGCTCTGCAGTGCTCGTTCCACACCTGTCTCACTGCCCTCTGCTCTGCACTGCTTGTTCCACATCTGTCCTACTGCCCTAACCTCCACGTTGCTTGTTCCACATCTATCCTATCACCCTTAGCTCTGTAGTGCTCATTCCACATCTGTCCTACCGCCCCTGGCTCTTCAGTGCTCGTTCCGCATCTGTCCTACTGCCCTAAACTCCATGCTGCTTGTTCCACATCTGTCCTACCACCCTTGGCTCTGCAGTGCTCATTCCACACCAGTTCTACTACCCTCGAACTCTGCAGTGCTCATTCCACATCTATCCTACCACCCTTGGCTCTGCAGTGCTCATTCCACATGTGTCCCACCACCCTCGAACTCTACAGTGCTCATTCTACATCTATCCTACAATCCTTGGCTCTGCAGTGCTCATTCCACATCTATCCTACCACCCTTGGCTCTGCAGTGCTCATTCCACATGTGTCCTACCACCCTCGGCTCTGCAGTGCTCGTTTCACATCTGTCCTACTGCCCTAAAAACGCCACACTGCTTGTGTCACATCTGTCCTACCACCCTTGGCTCTGCAGTGCTCATTCCACATCTATCCTACCACCCTTGGCTCTGCAGTGCTCAATCCACATCTGTCCTACCACCCTCTGCTCTGCAGTGCTCATTCCACATCTATCCTACCATCCATGGCTCTGCAGTGCTCATTCCACATCTATCCTACCACTCTTGGCTCTGCAGTGCTCGTTCCACACCTGTCTCACTGCCCTCTGCTCTGCACTGCTTGTTCCACATCTGTCCTACTGCCCTAACCTCCACGTTGCTTGTTCCACATCTATCCTATCACCCTTAGCTCTGCAGTGCTCATTCCACATGTGTCCTACCACCCTCGGCTCTGCAGTGCTCGTTTCACATCTGTCCTACTGCCCTAAAAACGCCACACTGCTTGTGTCACATCTGTCCTACCACCCTTGGCTCTGCAGTGCTCATTCCACATCTATCCTACCACCCTTGGCTCTGCAGTGCTCAATCCACATCTGTCCTACCACCCTCTGCTCTGCAGTGCTCATTCCACATCTATCCTACCACCCTTGGCTCTGCAGTGCTCAATCCACATCTGTCCTACCACCCTCTGCTCTGCAGTGCTCATTCCACATCTATCCTACCATCCATGGCTCTGCAGTGCTCATTCCACATTTGTCCTACCGCCCTCGGTTCTGCTGTACTCATTCCACATCTGCCCTACTGCCCTAAACTCCACCCTGCTTGTTTCACATCAGTGATACCGCCCTCAGCTCTGCAGTGCTCCTTCCACATCTTTCCATCTGTGCTACTGCCCTAAACTCTACGCTGCTTGTTTCAAATCTGTCCTACTGTCCTAAGCTCCACAGTGCTCATTCCATGTCTATGTTTCTACTCTCCTCTCCTCATTCAACATCTGACCACCTCCCATTCCAGAGTGAATTCCCTTCATTCACTTTGTAGCCCTACATGTGTGTTGATTTCCATGCTACCTCCTTTCACCTGTGCAGTGTACCTACAACCATCCTCAGCTGTGGAGGCGGTGCGACCCTTTCACCTGCGCGGTGTACCTACAACCATCCTCAGGGGTGGAGGCTGTGCGATCCTTTCACCTGTGCCGTCTACCTACAACCATCCTCTAATGTGGAGGCTGTGCGATCTTTCACCTGTGCCGTCTACCTACAACCGTTCTCAGCTGTGGGGGCTGTGTGATCCTTTCACCTGTGCCGTCTACCTACAACCGTCCTCAGCTGTGGGGGCTGTGTGATCCTTTCACCTGTGCCGTCTACCTTCAACCATCCTTAGCTGTGGAGGCAGAGCGACTCTTTCACCTGTGCCATGCACCTACAACCATCCTCAGCTGTGGAGGCTGTGCGACTCTTTCACCTGTGCGGTGTACTTACAACCATCCTCATGGGTGGAGACTGTGTGACCCTTTCACCTGTGCTGTGTACCTACAACCGCACTACAGCTGTGGAGGCTGTGCAACCCTTTCACCTGTGCTGTCTACCTACAACCGTCCTTAGCTGTAGAGGCTGTGCGATCCTTTCACCTGTGCTGTGTACCTACAACCATCCTAAGCTTTGGCAGCTGTGCGATCCTTTCACCTGTGGTTTCTACCTACAACATCCTCAGCAGTGGGGGCTGTTCGATCCTTTCACCTGTGCGGTGTACCTACAAACATCCTCAGCTGTGGAGGCTGTGCCATCCTTTCACCTGTGCGGTGTACCTACATCCATCCTCAGCAGTGGGGGCTGTTTGATCCTTTCACCTGTGCGGTGTACCTACAACCGTCCTCAGCTGTGGAGGCTGTGCCACCCTTTCATCTGTGCTGTGTACCTACAACCCTCCTCAGCTGTGGAGGCTGTGCGATCCTTTCACCTGTGCTGTGTGCCTACAACCGCACTACAGCTGTGGAGGCTGTGCAATCCTTTCACCTGTGCCGTCTACCTACAACCGTTCTCAGCTGTAGAGGCTGTGTGATCCTTTCACCTGTGCCGTCTACCTACAACCGTCCTCAGCTGTGGGGGCTGTGTGATCCTTTCACCTGTGCCGTCTACCTACAACCGTTCTCAGCTGTAGAGGCTGTGTGATCCTTTCACCTGTGCCGTCTACCTACAACCGTCCTCAGCTGTGGAGGCTGTGTGATCCTTTCACCTGTGCCGTCTACCTACAACCGTCCTCAGCTGTGGGGGCTGTGTGATCCTTTCACCTGTGCCGTCTACCTACAACCGTCCTCAGCTGTGGGGGCTGTGTGATCCTTTAAAATTGCCTGCCTTGATAGGGCTGGAGCGATGGGAGGAGGTCTGGCCATCATATACCAGGCCCAACTTGAATGCACAATATCTCCCTTTAACATTAACATCTATTATCCTTCTCTGCAACAAGCTCCTTCGCGGGAGGGCTAATCTATAGACCCCGGGACCCTCCACTGGGTTTCTGGACTCAGCCCCAGGCCAATTGGCCAGTATGCTCATAGAGAAAAATGCCATAACAGTGCTAGGTGATTTTAACTTCCATCTGGATGATTCCCAAGACTCCTGCGCTAAGAGGTGCCTTACCGACATGAAAGCCTTACAGCTCCTACAGCTGGTCCCCTCCGCCACACATGAGAAAGGCCACCTTTCAGACCCCATTTTCTCAAACGATCAAAGACTAAAAGTACTAGACCCAATCTGGATGCCATGGATGGATCATGCCTTAATTCCATTTCAACTCCAGATCCCCATAACAGTACCATATAAAACCCCTATAGTTACGGGACAAAAATAGCCCAAAACTGTGCCGAAGGCCTGGATTCGTGATTTGGAATCATCCACACCCCTCGAAACTGAAGATCTGAACGAAGCCCACAGTAACTGGCAAACATGGATAAACAGCTCCATCAATAGGAACTTCAGGAAGCCAGGCCCTTCATCTCATAAAAACACCAACCGATCCTCCTGGTTCTCTCCCATTCTAGTTCAGCATAAAAAGGACTGTAAAAAACTAGAACGTGAGTGGAGGAAGTCGTACGACCCTGAACTAAAAATAACCTATAGAGTTGCCATGCGGCGCTATCAAATAAGCATCCGGAAAGCACAGGCCGTCTTCTATGAAGAAAGAATTGCCAAATCCTCAAATTCTCTGAGGGAGCTCTTTAAGATTGTAAAAACCCTCACTACTTCAGTTCAAGAGCCCAACAGCCCATTGCAAAGAGAGGTGCAATGGGTTGGCAACCTTCTTTAAAAGCAAACTTTTAAATTATTTACAATTCTTTCCAATCCAATCCCCCATGGCTCTTGGGAAACCTCTCCCCTCTATCACCCGGATCTCAGACCAAAGTTCTGTTGGAAGGACACGCCCTCATGACTATCCCTCCCATAAAGCCAGATCAGATATCCGCACTACTAAAAAAAATTAAATCAGGCTCTCCTTCAGACCCAGCACCTCCAAACATTGTCGTCCAAGGTGGGGAACCCGTTACTACTCAACTGGGGAATCTCATCAATCTTTCGTTTGAAAATGGCGTGGTTCCAAAGGAATGGAAACACGCCGTCATCAAACCCCTGCTGAAAAATAACATAAATCTGCACCCTGGTTTACTACAGCTTTGCATACTGCAAAAGCTGAATGTAAACGTTTGAGAGGCAGTGGAGGGAAGGATCCTCATGCCAAGATAGATCGAAGTATAAGGTAGAACAGAAAAAATACTACTGTCTCATTAGGCGGGCAAAGGCCACCTATTATCAGGCAAGAATTGGGACAGCGGAAAATTCTACTAAAGAGCTCTTTCAAGTCTATAAGGAGATCTCCTCCCTTGCAGCTATGGCTACCCCAATAGTTGGCTCGGTTGAGTCCGGCAACCGGATTGCGAACTATTTCTCAAAAAAGGTGGAGAAAATGTACTCCTTTCCAGAGATAGTAAGGAGGGGTATGGAATTTAAGGAAATGGCCGGCGAAGCTGAGGCAGGGCAGAGACTGAGCAGTTTTACTATTCCTCCCATGGAGTTACTCAGTAAAATTTGTCTCAGCATTAAATCTGGGTCACCAAGAGACGCCGCCTCACCTAAGTTGCTGGGCGAGAGCATGGAGACACTTGAACCGTACATTAGGCATGCGTTGGACGTCTCGTTTGAATCACATACGGTGCCTAGGAGATAGAAAGGAGCGGTTGTTCTACCACTCCGGAAGAAGCCAAATATGAGTCAGGATATATTAGAAAATCTAAGACCTATCTCGCTGTTGCCATACTTAGCGAAAGTAACAGAAAAGGTGGTTAACGAACAGCTCATGACCTATATTGAAGACTCCAGCCTTTTACATCCGTCTCAATCTGGCTTCCGGGCTTGTCATTCTACGGAGACCGCTCTACTGCTGGCCACGGATTCAATCAGGAAGGGGGCAGATGCTGGACATACCATGGCCTTGATTATGCTGGACCTGAGTGCAGCCTTCGACACTGTAGCTCACTACACCTTGCTACAGTGCCTGAATAAGGGCAGTGTCTCGGGCCCAGCCCTGAAATGGCTTAAGTCCTTCCTGGCTGAGCGTAGTTTTCAGGTTAGACAGGGAGCACACTACTCCAAGGATTTTAAACTGGAGCAGGGTGTGCTTCAGGGCTCGGCCCTCAGCCCGACCCTGTTCAACCTGTATGTTACTCCGTTGGCGGATATAGCTCAGGGTTTTTGTGTGGGGGTCGTCTCTTACGCTGACAATACCCAGCTAGTGATCTCCCTGTCTCAGGCACTGGACGTGGCAGCATCTAATTTCAGGGCATGCATGCAGGAGCTTGCCTCCTGGATGGCTAAGAGCTGCCTAAAACTCAATGGCAACAAGACAAATGTGCTTGTGGTAGGGGATGATCTGGCAGGGTGGACTTTGGCTTGGTGGCCTCCGAGCCTGGGCCCTACTCCTACACCGTGCACCCAAAAATCTTGGGGTTTGGCTGGACCCCACTCTTTCCTATGAAGTGCACACCAGACGCATAGTGAGGAAATGTTTTGGAGTTCTAAAAAACCTACGCAAAACGTTGGATCTACTTCCAATAGAAGCAAGAAAGACGTTGGTCCATACCCTTATAACGTCTCACCTAGACTATGGCAACATACTTTATTTGGGTGCCACTGCTAAATGTCTTGGTAGATTGCAGGTTATGCAGAATGCCGCCGCACGTCTGGTTCTTATGCAGCTAGTAGGGCTGCCTCCAAAAGAGCCCTGGATACCTTACATTGGCTCCCAGTAAGGAAATGTTTAAGGCACTCTGTACTTGCCATCGCATCACCAAGGGAACTATTCCCTCTTATTTGAGGTATCTCGTTACCAGCTACGTGCCGGGAAGGTCCCTGAGATCGAGCGAGACTGGCCTGTTGAAGATCCTGAAGGTGAAGAGGGCCAGAATGGGAGGTAGATCCTTCCAGTTCTTGGCAGCTCAGAACTGGAATAAACTCCTGCCAAAACTCCGGATGGAGACCTCTGAAGTAAAATTCAGAGCGGCGCTTTAAACCTATCTGTTCTTAAGTTAAGTCCACAGTTGTCTTGTAAACGTAGCACGGGCTGCTTCTTCCGCTCTCACCTTAGCGCGGGGACACGTTGAGATGGCGTAACCATGCGCTTTACAAATTCCTTTAATATTATTATTATTATTAAAAAGCCACACCTGGACCCAGCTGAACTATCTAACTATCGCCCAATATCACTCCTGCCAATAGTGGGCAAAACGACAGAAAAACGTGTGAACTCCGCAATCTCCACCTTCCTCGAGAACAACAATGTCATCTATCAGACACAAATAGGGTTCAGACCCAAGCATAGTACTGAGTCAGCATTGTTAGTGGTAACTGAAAAACTCAAAGTCATCTTATACCAAGGAAAAATGGCCGCTGTGGTGCTTCTCGATCTAAGCGCCGCATTCGATACGGTTGACCACACAGTGCTGATCCAGAGAATGGAAGAGGTGGGTATTAATAGTACAGCAAAAAAATGGGTGGCCTCCTTTCTGAGGGACAGGTCCTTCCAATGTGTGTAGGGTCCCCTCCCAACACCCTGGGGAGTGCCTCAGGGCACATCCTTGAGCCCTATCCTTTTTAATATTTACCTCAGTCCATAAGCCCTTATCATCCAAGAATTTGATATCTCTGTCGTGTCATACGCGGATGATACACAACTAGACTTTTCAATCTCAAACACCCTGAATTCTGACCACCGACAGCTTGTCCCTTGCCTCGATAAAATCGGAGCTTGGATGGCAGACTGTAAACTTAAGTTAAACGGTGACAAAACTGGACTGATGATTCTGGGTAACAACTTCATTCCCCACATGGATATCCCATGGCCTGTCAGTAGGGGATCACCGCCCTCACCCAAGCCTGTCATAAAAAACCTCGGCAATGTGGCTAGATCAAAATCTCACAATGGAGACATAGGCCAAAAAGCTATCCTGAATTTGCTTTGAAACATTACGTCTGCTTAGGAAGATTATGCCCCTACTCCCAGAAGATGGAAAGAAAACAGTGGTTCACTGGGTCACTACTGTTTTTACCATGGGTAAGATCCTCCTAACTAACCCTATGATTATGCACACAGGTGTATGAAGAGCGGAGTATCAAGATATACCGCTACCCACACTTCCCAACACGTGCATGAGGGTTTTTTATTGGAGACACTTTACCTTTCTTTTACTATTAAACGTACCCAGATGTCAATCAATTAAACTAAGACTGAAGGAACTACACTGGCTTCCGGTTCAAGCCAGAATCAAATTTAAATTCCTCAACCTGGCTCATCGTGCCATGCACGGAAGGGGTTCGGCACTCATTCAAAAACCTGGTCACCCACTACACACCCCAACGACAACTCAGGTCAAGTTCAAAGTTTCTCATGAATAACACTGTAACTAAAAGAGCCAGATGGGGGGGAGGTCCTTTTCCCATCTGATACCTAAGCTTTGGAACAGCCTAGATCCCGACATCCGATCCATCCAAGAAGAAGCACAGTTCAGGAAAAGACTCAAGACCTGGCTTTTCCCACAGGACTAGTTTCTCTCTCCTGTTGTACTGCTTCTCTAGCGCTGAGATGCCCAAGGGTAGTCATGCGCTCTACAAATCCCATAAACATAAACATAAACATAAACACCTTTCACCTGTGCCGTCTACCTACAACCATCCTCATCTGTGGGGGCTGTGCGATCCTTTCACCTTTCACCTGTGCCGTCTACCTACAACCATCCTCAGCTGTGTAGGCCGTGCAATCCTTTCCCCTTTCACCTGTGCCGTCTACCTACAACCGTCCTCAGCTGCGGAGGCTGTGCGATCCTTTCACCTGTGAGGTGTACCTACAACCATCCTCATCTGTGGAGGCTGTGCGATCCTTTCACCTGTGAGGTGCACCTACAACCGTCCTCAGCTGCGGAGGCTGTGCGATCCTTTCACCTGTGCGGTGTACCTACAACCATTCTCAGCTGTGGAGGCTGTGCGACCCTTTCACCTGTGCGGTGTACCTACATCCATCCTCAGCTGTGGAGGCTGTGCGACCCTTTCACCTGTGCGGTGTACCTACAAACATCCTCAGCTGTGGAGGCTGTGCCATCCTTTCACCTGTGCGGTGTACCTACATCCATCCTCAGCTGTGGAGGCTGTGCGACCCTTTCACCTGTGAGGTGTACCTACAACCATCCTCAGCTGTGGAGGCGGTGCGACCCTTTCACCTGTGCGGTGTACCTACATCCATCCTCAGCTGTGGAGGCTGTGCGACCCTTTCACCTGTGCGGTGTACCTACATCCATCCTCAGCTGTGGAGGCTGTGCGACCCTTTCACCTGTGAGGTGTACCTACAACCATCCTCAGCTGTGGAGGCGGTGCGACCCTTTCACCTGTGCGGTGTACCTACATCCATCCTCAGCTGTGGAGGCTGTGCCACCCTTTCACCTGTGCGGTGTACCTACAACCATCCTCAGGGGTGGAGGCTGTGCGATCCTTTCACCTGTGCTGTCTACGTACAACCATCCTCAGCTGTGAAGGCTGTGCGATCCTTTCACCTGTGCGGTGTACCTACATCCATCCTCAGCTGTGGAGGCTGTGCGACCCTTTCACCTGTGCGGTGTACCTACAACCATCCTCAGCTGTGGAGGCGGTGCGACCCTTTCACCTGTGCGGTGTACCTACATCCATCCTCAGCTGTGGAGGCTGTGCGACCCTTTCACCTGTGCGGTGTACCTACATCCATCCTCAGCTGTGGAGGCTGTGCGATCCTTTCACGGCTGTGCGATCCTTTCACCTGTGCCGTCTCCCTACAACCATCCTCAGCTGTGGAGGCTGTACGACCCTTTCACCTGTGCGGTGTACCTACATCCATCCTCAGCTGTGGAGGCGGTGCGACCCTTTCACCTGTGCGGTGTACCTACATCCATCCTCAGCTGTGGAGGCTGTGCGACCCTTTCACCTCTGCAGTGTACCTACATCCATCCTCAGCTGTGGAGGCGGTGCGACCCTTTCACCTGTGCGGTGTACCTACATCCATCCTCAGCTGTGGAGGCGGTGCGACCCTTTCACCTGTGAGGTGTACCTACATCGATCCTCAGCTGTGGAGGCGGTGCGACCCTTTCACCTCTGCAGTGTACCTACAACCATCCTCAGCTGTGGGGGCTGTGCGTTCACCTGTGAGGTGTATCTACAACTGTCCTCCGCTGTGGAGGCTGTGCGGCCCCTACCACTGCTGCAAGCTCTGACTAAAGCCAGCTTTTTTAAAGTCCCCTCACAGCCCTGAGGCCTCGGTGCTCACTCCACGCCACCTACAGCCTCCCGCCACAGGCTGCACACTACAATTCAATCACTCCTTCGCTATGGAACTAACAACTCTCCGGCAAGAGACTGATTTCATTACTGCGGGTCTCATGAACTCCAGCCTCCTGCCGACGCAGCTCTGGGTGGAGGGCTGCGGGTAACTCACTCAGTTGTTGCACACTTATCCCTCCACCATATGCCTCGGGTCAGCCAATCTGAACCTCTTAAAAGTCTTCAGAGAAACACAACTACACGGAGGCAGATCTCGGAGCTCTCAAGGCTGAGTGCTGTGAAACTCGACCCGCGCGCGCCTTCACGCTGAAAACAACTCCACAGAGTTATGTGAAGTCAGGTTGTGAAGACCCATCTGTGCTAGGTCAGTCACCTGCGGCCTCCAGACTCTTCTGCACCCTAAGGCTTGTCAGCCTGACTCACCTGCGTCCTCGCCCCCCCCCCCCACCCCTCAGAAGAGCTGCGTATGAAAACAGCAAAACTAAATTATGGCGAAGGGGCCATTTTAGAGCTGTCCCATCAAATAGTTCTACTTCCTCCTAAAAGCAAATTTCTCACTTGAAAGAGTAACTTAAACTAGGTCTCTGAAAACTTTCGACTTATCGCAACTAAGATCCCAAACTAAAATGGGTGTTTTTGTTAACAGAATCATGGTTTGACAGTTCATGAAATTAGGGTTAGGAGAGCAAAAATAAAAGGCTATTACATATGATTGGCGCGGACTGTATGGAAACGCTGGAATTGTTTCATGATAACTCGACTTAGAAATGTGATTTTCAGAGTACGTACTAATTAAGAATAGTTTTAATATGCACTGCACTGATAATATGTAAAATATATGTAAGGCGTACCTATTATGTAATTGCACGGTATTGTATTGTAATTGCATTTATGTAGCGCTTCCTACCTCGGACGAGGTGTTGAAGTGCTTTTTCGGCAAGTAGCACGCTACTCCGGAACCCATAAAGTATTAGTGGTGAATTAGTTTAGTGAAAATATGAAAGTAATTTCCGTGGTGGGTATTATGTATAAATACATGTCAAGATGCCCGGTGGCAGGTGGCAGCTGCATATGTATACCTGCTTTTCCACGGTACTTGGCGTTTTACATGCAAAAAACTGAACAGCAAAATTGGTAAGGACCAGCGGTCTTATTGTGGCAGAGGCCACAACCAGTTAATATTTCAGAAAAATAATAATTTACATACGCCATAGATGAAATGGCATTGAAACTAGTATTGACACAGATTTCCACTGGGTAAGTTTCTCATCTAGTCCTTGGAGCTCAATATCTTAAAGGCAGAAACCAAACAGTACAAGACAGGATAACCCGTGCACGCTCGTCGTGACACTAGTCGCATGGCGACCCCTGCCTCCACCTGCTGCCACAAAGCATTTGAACAGTGCAGGCAGGTTCCCGCCCTCTGCAGCCGTGCGATAAAGGCACATCCAAGCCTGCCACCCGCCCTCGCCTCGCGCTGCTCCCTTGAAATATGTGAGAACCCCTCAATCTGACCCTCACCACCTGCACCTACATCTGGCGCTCGAGGGCTAGGTGGGCATGGCCCCCTTCCTCGCAGCCCGTGTCACTGAAAGCTGCTCCATTCCCAGGCCGGCGGCTTCCAGCACCTGACCAGGCCGCGTCGCCCCGGCAACCGCCCGGCGCATCTCCAGGGCCGCTCCCGGGGCTGGGAACCAGGCCTGCTGCGCCCCATTCACGGCCACGGGGACCTGAATGAGGATGAGGACGACGGGGAGGGCGTGAAAAGGGGAGCCCCGGATGAAATGCTAGCGCGCCCCGGCTGATTCTTCCTTCTGTTGTGTGCTCGGGGCCGACTCTTTTGGGGGTCCTGGAAGGCTATTGATGAAGAGACGTTTCGCGCATACTCTGCGCCAGAATCAAATGCAGCATGTGTTGCCGCTCCCAGCGCCACGCAGGATGCACCGTTCCCTCTCAGATCGAACTGCACACGCAATCCAAAGACTGGGGAGGAAATCATGAGCTGCACCTTCTCAATGGATGTTTTATTATAAGCTCGCCAGAGGCAAATCGCTTCGGCGCAGGGCCGGCTGCAGGGCGGTGCGCCCGGTGCAGCTGCACCTGGCGCTGACCTCGGGAGAGGCGCTGCGTTCAGAAATAACGTTTGGTTTTAGAAGCACCTGCTGTTTCCCTGCAGCAAGAAACATGTCAACGCAGGTGATGAATCTTTCTGCTGGCGCGAGAGGAAGTTTTGTTTAGTGGCAGCTTGGACTCACGGTAAAGTGGTGCAGAGGGTTTATGTGCCTGCTGCAAAGAATGTGTACCGGCAGGAGTTACCCAATGGGCACTTCCTTGTATTATGATACTTTCATATCACGCTAAATAATTACATGAGCAAACAGAATGCCTATTTATCTATATTTTTCCAGACACTGTGTAATTTGAGAGCTTCTTTTTGTTAATTCCTGGACAGTCGTTTTTTTTTCTTTTCAGAAAGATGGTGGACCCAGAAATACACACAGGCCATCACTGTCCCTAGAAGGCTAGCTCTTGTGTGGCCAGTATACATTTATGTTTAATTTTTTTGCACAGTTATATTTGTAGAGTGACTTATAATTAAGGTCCTGATGAAAGCCCCAGAGGCCCTTTTGGGGTCAGGTATGGGCAGAAACATGTTCACCATTTGTAGGGGTATATTTGTTTAAAATCCTCACCGTCCTCACCTTTTAACTCTATCCTAGGGGACCATTGAATACAGTTGATTCGGTCCTCTGGAGATAGTTTTAATCACCTTTGTTTCACTTATTTTTTTGCACTCTGCCCCTCACTCTCCCTATAAATTCTGCTCATCTCTAATAACATCTCAACTCCTCCCTTCGGGTAGTTGTAACTAACACCTGGTAACTTGTGGTCCGCTTTTGGGGCAGAAACCCAACGATTAAGCATGTAATCTTCGGGTGACTGAGGGTTCTTCTCGTCCTTTAAGAAGCTCTCTTCAGATATCACACTTCTCATACACATATGCCCACTGTATATCTTCATTCTCACTTTACTCTTCCTATTATAACATTTAAACAGGCGTACTTTCTTGTGAGTTCAAGTAAACACCAAGCCAGTGCTGCTGTTGACCAGGGGGGCTGCATGTAAAGGTCAGGAGGGCTGCGTGCAGCTCCCGGGCCGTAATTTGAGTATCACTGCACTAGAGACATTAACCTGGAGTCCATTATTTAAATCCTAGCAGGGATTACTTAGCCTTTCTTCCTTCAGAAGTCGCTAAAATTAGCTGAATTTAGTTTCAGCTCAACACCCTGTAACAGTTAACAGTCCTGTCACTTTTTCAAGTTTGGCTTAAAAAATGGCACTTACAGATATATATGTATATATTGCCTATTGGCGGTCACCAGTATGTAGTTATAGTTAGGACCATGAATTCAAAGGAAAAATGTTTTTTGACTTGCCTATATGTTTGGCAACGTTTGACGAAACTTCATGACATTTTTGAAAACAAGTGCTCCAGTGATTCTTGTTGCTCATGGAAAGTTTCAGGGTGATCCGTCAAGTGGGGGCTGAAAAAGGGGGGGGTAAAAAGGGTGTTTCCCATGTTAATTCCCACAGAGATTTTAGCTGTGGGTAGTGCCCCAACCTCTGGATGGAATTACACCAAATTTGGCAGAAAGGTAGCGCTTGGTCCAGAAAGAACCCTTTTTGCTATTTGGTATAAATACATTTGAGGTGGGGCCCGCATGTGCCCCTGCTGGCCTGAGGCCAACCACCTCCAAGGGCACTTATATGTATGGGGGTGGGCCCACTGGGCTCGCCCGCGCCCTGGATTCCACCACCTCCCTGGCACACATCGTGCAAAACTAATGTGTGCGGGCCCCGTGGCCTCACCCCAGCCCAGGGGACCGCCACCACACTAGGGCAAAACATTTACTATTAATGTGGGGAAGCAGCGCTGAAAGCAGGAGTTTTCGTGTTTCCCTGCACACAAAATGTGTGCAGGGAAACAGATGAAAAGATTGCTCCCGCACGCAGGTAGCTGCATTTCCAGCAGCTCCCTGCATGCAAAAGCAGTGCCGGCTCCCGCAGGAGGCAGTGAACTGGCTGGGACCACTGGGACCTTGAAGCTCCTCCCACAGTGCAGTAGGGAAAGGGAGAATGAGGCAAAATAGAAGTCTGAAATGAACAGAAAGAGGCAAGATAAAGGTGAGAAATGAGTCGAAAGAGGCGGAATAAAGGTCAGAGACGAGCTGAAAGAGGCTGAATAAAGGTCAGCAACGAGCCAAAAGAGGCGGAATAAAGGTCAGAGACGAGCTGAAAGAGGCAAGATAAAGGTGAGAAACTATCAGAAAGAGGCAAAATAGAGGTCAGAAAGTAGCAGAAAGAGGCAGAATAATGATCAGAAGGGAGCAGAAACAAACATTATAAAGGTCAGCATCGAGGAGAAAGAGACAAAATAAATGTCCAAAACAGCAGAAAGAGGGAAGATAAAGGGAAGAAACAAGCAGAAAGAAGTAAAATCAGGTCATAAATTAGCAGAAAGAGTAAAAATAAAGGTCAGAAGAGAGCAGGAAAAACACAGTAAAATCACCAGAAAATTAGTAGAAAATGAACAGAACTCAATAGCCACTTATCCACCCACTCACAGAACAACTCAGATACTCTCACAGCCACATTCACTGATACACACACTCACAGACAAACTCAGACACATACACCCACTCATAGACACAGTCAGACAATCATGCACCCACTGAGAAACTCATGCACTCACACACACACTCAGTGTCAAAGGTTAGTGGTTACACTTAGGAAATAAAATTTGAAAAACCCTTACAAATTCAGAAAAAAAGCCAAAGGTTACTGGGACGTTATAATTAGGAAATAGGTTTTTTTAAAACATAGAAATTCCCTGTTAGGAAACTGAATAAAAAAGGTGTTCTTCTAATCACTTTGGGGCCATTACAACTTTCACAAGCCACGCTGTAGCTGCTCTTGTGAACACTTTTGGGGGCTTTATTATCTTTACCTGACATGCCGGATCCCGCTGCTGCTGCTGACCTTCCTGTGGTCTCCCCCTGCCGCCGCTGCTCATCGTCATCTCAGCGCGGCCGCAGTATGGGAGGGGACCACAACCTCCAAGTGCCTTTGCGGCAGGAAGCCGCCGCCATCAACATCGCGTCAGGAGGCGCTCTTAATCGCGGACAAGCCCGGTGGAGCGGGTGTTCTTCTAATCACTTTGGGGGCATTACAACTTTCATAAGCCACGCTGTTGCTGCTCTGGTGAACACTTTTGGGGGCTTTATTTTCTTTTCCTGACACGCCGGATCCCGCTGCTGCTGCTGACCTTCCTGTGGTCTCCCCCTGCAGCCGCTGCTCATCGTCATCTCAGCGCGGCCGCAGTACGGGAGGGGACCACAACCTCCAAGTGCCTTTGCGGCCGGAAGCCGCCGCCTTCAACATCGCGCCAGGAGGCGCTTTAAAATCACGGACAAGCCCCGCGTCGCGGGATCGCGCGCGGGCTGCGCCGGGCTAAGCCCGGGCCAAGGGCGGGCCCGTTTAAGCCCATTAAAGTCCGGGTAGGACCGGACCGGGTCCCCTCTCTTTCGCCCGCTAAAAGGTGATTTTTTGTGAACATTATCAGCTCATTGTTTGCTGGTGGCGTTTTGTACTGTTTAAACTTTAAATAGCAAACAACAGCTGAACTGAGGCCGCATTTTGACTCTGTAAGCAGACATGACTACTCGCGGCAGCAGGAGTAAAACCGCAGCAGGGGGGGGGTAAATTAACAGGTCCCTGGATGATTTTATAATTCGTACAAATTCAGTTATCGACCAAGGCATACACCTAATGGAACGCAGGGTCTCTCAAGACCTAGCTTTTGCGAAAAGATCATTCATGGGACACCTAGCGTCAGCCCGTACACCCATACCTGAACCTGCCAAGGAAATTGACCCGTTACTGGTCCATGTGGATGTACACTGTATGCGGACAGGGGGGGATCTGTCAATTTCCACCTCACTATCAGACTCACTGATAAGTTCAGACCTAGAAAAAACTCTCAGCTTATTCTGGATACCTTGCAGGCCATAAGGAGCTTTAGCTCATCTAGGGAGAGGAGGGAGGGTGCTAAACCCAAAAAGAAAGCTACCAAGACGATTACTCCAGGGCCAAAAAATCCTAAGACATCGAAATCTAAGGATGCTTGTGTTTCATCCAAAAATCAGAGGGTGAGACAAGAACAGGCTAAAAAGAATAATGACCTGTTACCCGCAGAAGCTGTAAATGTTGCCCTGGACTTATCGGACGTTGAGGTCCCTCCTACTAATAACATAGAACATCAGGAGGACGACTTTGATGGCCAATTCCTAGAAAGAATTGGGAATTTGTTTAAAACCCTCTTGACACCACTAGAAACTAGACTAGTGCACATTGAAAACAAGCTTAAGGTTTTGCATAACCTCACTAAGAATCCACCACATCCAGGGGTAAAATCGATAGCGAATGGTCAACCAATAAAATCTGGCCAATCAAGCTTAAAAACTAAACAACCTCCACCACCCGCATCAAAGGTAATTAATAATCCCGCAATTCCAACAGAGAAAAAAACAGCCGTCAAACACCCTAGCCAGACCACTCAAACCGGGAGGGAGGAGATTCCATCAAATACCCCTGTTGTCCCCCATAAAAACAAACAATGGGAAAGGGTGCCTACACAGGGCAGACATACTGTAAACCTCCCCCCAGAAGCGAGCCCTTATGTAGTCGTCATGACAGGAGTTCCTGAACTGGAAGAATTTGCAGAGGAGCCAATTTTGTCCCTAAAAAATAAAGTTGCCTACTGGCTTAATATTAACCGTCTCCTTCCCCCGCATCTGTCCAGTAAGATTATAATGGTACGTAGGGTACCATGGGTAGGGCAAGACTGGAAGACTATAAAAGGTGACTGTGTCTTGGTCAACTTCGGGGATCAGCGCACTGTCGACTACATCTGCTCATGGAGAACACAATTGAGTGGTGCAGGGATAGAAACTAGACGGCTATCAAACTTTTACCAACCTAGGAGTCACCAAGGTCCTGAGTTCGGGGGTAACTGGGGAAATGGAGGTTTTCAGGAATGGGGTAGTTACCCAACTAGGAACCAACTGTGCATGGGTAACTGGGGGGGAATTCCTACTGCCAATAGATACAGTTGTCTTGAGATGGTGGACTGACTGGTTAGGTCACCCAAAAAACCAGCGGAAAGCAGGAGCAGGGTAACCACGCCAAATATGCACAGAAGCAGAATAGATCGCTCCAACACTAATCCACCATCCAAGCAAAGGTCAGAAGAGGGCGTACTTAACTCTGCCATAGGAGCGCCACCTATTAAGGACAAGATTAACAACAGTAGCTCAGAAATCACCCAAACCCAGGTCAAGTCAAGTCAAGTCATAAAATTTATATAGCGCACTACATACCCAGAGGGTTTCAAGGCGCTTAGGAAGGGGAGGAGGATTATTTGTCAAATATCCACGTTTTAAGCTGCTTTCTGAACGCTAGGTGATTCTGGGTGAGGCGAAGGTAAGCGGGGAGTGAGTTCCATGTTTTGGCAGCCAGGTATGAGAAGGATCTGCCTCCCATGGTGGTCTTGTTGATGCGAGGTACAGTGGCGAAGGCTTGGCTGGAAGAGCGAAGTTGGCGGGAGGGGGTGTAGAAGGACAGTCGAGAGTTGAGGCAATCTGGTCCGATGTCGTAGAGTGATTTGTGTGCGTGGGTAAGCAGTCGGAAAGTAATCCTCTTATTGACGGGTAGCCAGTGGAGGTCTTTAAGGTGACCAGAGATGTGTTCGTTGCGTGGGATGTCTAATATGAGCCTGGCTGAGGCGTTTTGGATTCGTTGTAGTTTCTTCTGGAGTTTAGCGGTGGTACCTGCGTAGAGGGTGTTTCCGTAGTCCAGTCGGCTCGTGACTAGAGCGTGGGTGACTGTTTTCCTTGTTTCGGTGGGGATCCAGCGAAATGTTTTTCTGAGCATGCGAAGAATGTTAAAGCAGGAAGAGGATACGGCGCTGACTTGTCTGTTCATTGAGAGTGAAGAATCCAGGATGACGCCAAGGTTCCGTGCGTGGTCTGTCGGGATGGGTGCATTTCCGAGGGCTTCCCGCCACCAGGAGTCGTCCCATGCAGAGGGGGAATTACCTAAGATGAGGACTTCTGTTTTGTCTGAGTTCAGTTTCAGACGGCTTTGTTTCATCCATTCGGCGACTTCTTTCATTCCTTCGTGTAGGTTAGTTTTGGCGGTGCTGGGGTCCTTGGTGAGAGATAGGATCAGTTGAGTGTCATCCGCGTAAGAGATGATGTTGAGGTTGTGTTGGCGGGCGATGGCCGCGAGGGGGCTCATGTATACGTTGAAGAGGGTGGGACTGAGTGAGGATCCTTGTGGTACGCCGCAGATGATTTCAGAGGCCTCGGACTTGAATGGTGGGAGGCGGACTCTCTGGGTTCTTCCGGTGAGGAACGAGGTGATCCATTCCAGTGCCTTTCCTTGGATTCCGATGTTTCTGAGGCGTTGTAAAAGGGTGCTGTGGCAGACTGTGTCGAAGGCTGCAGAGAGGTCGAGGAGGATGAGGGCGACTGTGTCTCCATTGTCCAGTAGAGTTCGAATGTCGTCTGTTGCTGCGATGAGGGCGGTCTCAGTGCTGTGTTTGGCTCGGAATCCAGATTGTGAGGGGTCGAGTGATTTGTTGGTTTCGAGGAAGGCGGCGAGCTGGTTGTTGACAGCTTTCTCGATGACTTTGGCCGGGAATGGAAGAAGCGAGATGGGGCGGTAGTTTTTGAGTTCGGTGGGGTCTGCTGTTGGTTTTTTCAGAAGGGCGGTGAGTTCAGCGTGTTTCCAGTCTTCTGGGAAGGTAGCGGAGTTGAAGGAGCAGTTGATGACGTCTCGGAGGTGCGGGGCTATGACGGAGTCTGCTTTGTTGAACATGTGGTGAGGGCATGGGTCTGTGGGGGATCCAGAGTGGATGGAATTCATCAGGCGGATGGTGTCCTCAGTGGAGATTGGGTTCCAGGCGTTAAGGGTGTTAACGGGGGGTAGATGGTCAGCTGATGGTAGGGTGGCTGCAAGTGACCGACAGGGGGCTCAAGAAGGTCCATTGGATTCTATCCAGCAAAAAAATGATACTCTACACTGGCCGACACAGGAGGAACATTAACTCTCTTGTCTTGGAACGTTGCGGGATTATCTAGCAAAGTTAAGGACCCCACTTTAGTAACATTTGTAGACAAATTTAGCATAATCTGCTTACAAGAATGCTGGGAACAGAGGGAAACACATCTAAGTGGATATCGTACTTATTTCTCTGCAGCTAAACAGACCACTAGGGGCAGAAGTTCTGGAGGCTTGACAACATTTATATCAAATATGTTACATATGGAGGTAAAGATTTTAAGTATAGGAGGGGATTACTATCAAGCATTGCTATTGAAGTTGGGAGGTAAGCAACAGGTCATCCTGATTAATCTTTATAATAACATCCCAAAGAAAGATGCAGATAAGGTTATAGCGGATTTAAGTAACATCTTACACACACAACAGGACTCCGCCCAAACAGAGATGTGTGTCATTTTGACGGGCGATCTAAACTGCCATATATGCCCCCAAAGTGATCTTGATACCTGTGGGGTGGTTACCTGAAGGGAGACCCGTGCACCCACTTTGAGCACTCCAAGTTTGGTAATCTACTTAACAATCTGGTATGTGAATGGGACCTAGGCTTTGCCAATGAACTCTGTAGTCCTCAGACCGCCTTTCAACCTACCTTTAATGAACGCGGTCTGCGGTCAGTGATCGACTTTACGTTACTTACAGCCAGCTACCATCGCTGTGTCCTGAGTTTTATTACGAGGACATCTCAATGAGCGACCACTTCCCGATACACTCGTCATTCAGTTTTGGGTCGGGCAATCCTCAGAACACCGTAGTGGCCGAAAACATTTATCGCCACAAGATTGCACTCTCCAGAGTGAATGGTTATTTCATAAAATGGAGCAAGATAAATCCAGCCACTTTTCTGCACACCCTAATATCAGACCAATTAAATGATTTTATGATCTGTCTTGCGGAAGACCCCAGCCCAACCGAGGTCGTATCTGCCTTCCAAAAAATAAAAGGGCAAATCTGTAATCAACTAACTCTCAAGAGTAGGCTAGGCGAAGGAAACATGACAGAGGGCTGGTTCGACTCTGAGTGTAGCAAAGCTTACGCGCGGCTGAAGCTAGCTCTTAAAAAGGTACCTAGAAACATAACAGATATAAGGATAGCCAGATCACTCTATAAAGCTGCAATAAAAAAGAGGAAGTTTGATTTAAAATAGGAAGCCTGGGTAGCCCTAGATAAGGCATGTGCACTCTGAAAGATAACACTGCCTTCTGGAGGGCCGTAAATGCCCCCTCCTTTATAGAAAGGAAAACGGACACAATTGAGATAGCCATAGAGGAGGTGGTATGGATAAACCATTTTTCTGAGCTATACAAAAAAGATGAGGTATTTAGCTCGGTACGCCTCGGTTATCAGCCAGCCGAGGTGTCTGATACCCGAGCTCTCTTCCCCCTAGAAATAACCTTCTCCCTAGCAGAAGTAGAAATAGCTATTGCAGAGAGTTCTCTGAATAAAGCTCCGGGACCAGATGGAGTCCCAATAGACACCTATAAGGCTGACATCTCTCTCTGGGCCCCCCTTCTGACCAATGTCTTAAATAGTTACACAAAAAAGGGATTTCCATCGACTTGGCAGGAGGCGATTGTAGTCCCAATCTTTAAGAAGGGCGATCGTAGCGATCCAAAGTGTTACAGGCCAATTTCACTTTTGGATTTGATGATGAAAGTGGCTGGCAGAATAATACTGAATAGACTACATACATTGGCCAAGGAGGATAATGCCATGTCTAAATTTCAGTATGGCTTCACATCTGGCGTAGGTACAGTCGAGCAAGGACTTAATCTGACCATAATCACAGCCAAGTGGTAAAGAAGGGTAACCTATTCATGACCTTCGTTGACCTTAGCTCAGCGTTCGATTGCCTAAGTCACGAAGTGCTGTGGGACACCTTAAAAGATCTAGGCATTGACCCCAACATACTTAATTTTATTAAAGAACTTTATAGAGGGGCAGGGGCAAAGGTCCGCTTTGGTAAAAACGGAGAATTTACTAATACATTTCCAATCATGAATGGTGTGCGCCAGGGCTGCATCCTGGCACCCTTTCTATTCAATCTATATATGAACAGTGTGGCAGCCTTTTTAATTGATAAGGACTTGGATCATCCTAAAATAGATGGCGTAGCAGTGCCAATATTACTATATGCGGACGACGCAGTCCTAATGGCAAGGACCCAAGTAAGCCTCCAAAAGGCGCTGAATAGCTTTGCAGGATACATGGACGTAAAGAGGCTTAAATATAAATGTAGGGAAAACCCTGACCATGTGCTGCTCCTCTAAAAAGAATCTGCTATGTAACACCTTTTTAAATCAGTCAAGGATAGTACTCACCAATACCTTTTCCTATCTAGGGATAGTTTTTAACAAAAAAGGTTCATGGTCCACAGCGGTAGCCGCAAGAAAGCTAGCGTTTATTCGCACTATAGGAGCTCTGAAACATTTTGTAAATAGACTGGGGGGCAGGCCGATACGCGTCCTGTTGGACATCTATAAGGCTAAGTGCGTATCGGCCGCCATTTACGGGGCAGGTATCTGGGGGTTTGCAGATTCCTCAGAAATTCAAACGTGTGAAAATGCCTTTCTGAGATATCTGCTGGCTGTCCCTGAATCCACTTCTAGCTATGTATGTCACAAAGAACTTGCCTTGGTCTACATAACAGATTTAATCAAGGTTTCCCCAGTCCTGTTATGGCATAAAGTGTGGACAACACCCAAAACTGTGTTTAACCGGGCCATCATTCAGGATTGTGTCCAACAGCAGGGGGCAAAAGATATCCATTGGCTTGGCAATGTATAAGACTTTTTAACAGACATAGGCCACCCTGAGTTTTACAACGTCCCCTCCACTCTATCTTCCATCTCCAAAAAAGCCCTTAAGTACGTTTGTCTTGAGCATTTGGAAGAACAACGCGGGCAGATAGAGAGGAAGAAGGTGTCTTTCATTCAAAATCAATACCTATTATATGGCGATGGCACACAGCTATGCACACAGCTATATCTGTCATTGAATTACTCTAGCTATAGCAGAATGCTGCTAGCCCGCATGAGAACAGGGACCTTTTTTAGAATGGCCACCTATCCAACCATTAATGATTGGGCAAAAAATCTAATGCCATGTCCTTGTGAAGATTCTTCCTTGCAATCATCTATACACTGTATTTTATTCTGTAAATTTTATTCGCATAGTAGGAAAAGATTTTTACTACCTTTGTTAAAAGTCTGGGGACTGAGACAATGTAGGCCCGCTTTTATCAAGATACAATTGTTACAAGATGAAATGACTATTTATGCAGTCTCCCTGTTTTTAAAGAGTATCATTAGGTGCAGATCCTCTATGTTATAATACCTTCTTTAAAAATACTGAAAATGAAATTAATTGAATTGCATGGAGGATTGTTTTTACCTGCTGTGAATCTATGAACTGTTTTTATCTGTGAATATATGAACTGCCTTTTATTGCTTTTATCTTTTGTAATGTGCTTTTTTGATTTTAAACAAAAATGGAATAAAGCTATCTTTGACTTTGAATAAAAAAGCCTTAGAAATTCAGTGAAAAAAAAAATAGGTTACAGGGACATTAAAGTTTCACTCAGATTTCACACGTACAAAACCATAGAAATTCAGCAGTTATATTTACCTGAGCTAACAATAACTTATGCCCTAGCAATGCACTATTTATAACCTCTCATATTACATTACTCATGACATGGTCTATTTATTTATGTATTTAGTGTTTTATATAGCGCAAAAAAAGACCCAGAGCAGTTCACATATACATAGAAATGTTGCATTAAACAGTACCAGAGCGGATCAAATATATATATGTATATGAGCTTACAGAGAGAGAAACTCCGTAGGCTAGGGTGGGTAGAGTGGTTGTCTGAATGAGGCTTCCAGGACATGTAATGAGCAGGTTACTGTGGATTAAGGGAGAAATTTGCTCATTAGGAATGACTTAGCTTCTTTTTTTAATGTAGAGGTAGAACAGATTTTCCTGCTGCCAGTGGGAGCGAGTTCCATATTCCAGGTGCAGCTCCGGAGAAGGCTCTGTCATATGTTCTTTTCTTATGGACGATTGGAAGTTTTAGAAGAAGAGCGCCGGCGCTCCGTGAGAGTCTACTTCCTCCAGAAATCAAGATTTTCTGTGCTAGGTGCAGTGGGGTTTTGTGACAGATTGCCTTATGCGTTATGCAGGCCCTCTTTAGTTGGCTTCTTGCTACATGAGGCAGCCAGATGAGAGGTGATGTGGTAAAAATTTTTAGACCCAGGTAAGAATCTCGCAGCTGCATTAAGACAGGCTTTAGGCGGGTCTGTTGAGACTTTGGGTAGTACTGATAGAGTGAAACATCCATATTCAAGCCTGGAGATGACTAACGCCTGAACAGCAGGTTTGAGGTGTAGTTGTTCGATGTACGGTTTCATTTTTCTAAGGTAGCTGAGGTGAAAACGGGCATTTTTAGCCATCAGGTTGATGTGTGATTGCATATTAAGGTTCTTGTCTAGAGTGTTTCCTAGCGACTTGGTGGAGTCCACCAGGATCGGAGTACAGTTTAGTGCAGTGATTAGGTTAGTCCAATCTTTCCTAACTGTGGAGTTTTTTGGGGGGAGATTAGAAGGAATTCGTTTTTTTGAGAGTTTAGCTTAAGGTGGTTGTTAGCCAGTGGACAGTCTTTTTTAATACTTGGTTCATCGTCTTAATTTCTTCCAGGGAAGTGATCTTGATATATAGCTGAGTGTTATCCGTATAGATGTGGAAGACGATGTTAGCCTGCTGTAGTATTATGGTTAAGGGTTCGGTATAGAGATTAAATAATGAGACGGATAGTGTTGAGCCTTGGTAGGTTAGGGGACTGTGTTGATATATTTTGATGCACAAGGAATCTTTGCGTTATGTTATCTAAGAAGGATTCAAACCATTTTAGGACCCTTCAAGATAAACCCATCCTGTTTCCAAGTCGAGTTTACGTCTCGAGAATTTTGCCATAGTTAACAGTGTCAAAAGCAGATGAGAGGTCAAGTAGTGTAAGTAGACATGATTCATTACAGTCTAATGCTAGTAGGGAGTCATCCACAATATGTAGGATAGCTTTTTCGGTGCTGTTCCCGGGTCTGAAGCCCGATTAACATGTGTCAAGCAGCTTGAATTCCATAATGTGTTGGTTAAGCTGTTGCTGAACACATTTTTCTATTACTTTGGCTAACATGGGAATGTTGGTTATCGATCGGAAATTGTTCGGGTCCGGAGGGTTCTCTGTAGGTTTTTTTAGGATGGGTATGACTTGGCTGGTTTTTAGGCAATCCCGGATGGATCCTTGAGAGAGCGATGGGGCAGCTGTGCACGTCCTGGCACCAGCATGGGAAGGGCATTTCTGCACGTATAGTTGTCAGTATATTGCTCATGGGAGGGGGGAGGGTGTTCTTAGGAGGTTGTTCTTGTTTTTTTTAGGCATTGTATGTACAGCATCCGGAGCACATGGTCTATGTAGCTACACGGGGCATGGAACACACAGAGTTTGGCTACTTTACCATCCATGGGGTTTACATTTTTAAGCTGGAATGTGAGGGGGCTGGGTACGTGCACCAAGAGATACAGGGTCCTGTCCTTTCTCTGCAGACATCAGGTCTCAATAGCATGCCTCCAAGAAACTCACCTTACTGACAAAGGGGCTCAGAAGTTGGCGAAGAAATGGCGTGGACAGGTCCATATGAACCTCACCCGAAGGGGCGAGAAGCTACAAGCGGACCTAATGGTCTGGCGTGAAATGTGCACTTCTGGTTTGGCGGTGGGGGAGCCCTCCTCTCAGTAGACAACTGACAGCAGGGAGGGTGGGTCAGATGTAGACAGTGGGCCTAACCTTAACCCTTTTGCTGCGGCGGCTATTCAGCCGCAGCACTAACGGTCGCGGGGGGGGCGATCGGGTGAGCTCCGCGGGTTACAGAACCGTTCCGTCACGGCTCGCGGGTGAGCTGTGCTCATGACGGAACGGTTCCGTCACAGCCCCGCCCGCTCAATTAAACGCACCGCGCAGGCGCGAAATCAGTGCCGGGCAGGCGCGGCGGCCGGGCCGTGATGGAACCGTTCCGTCATGAGCACAGCTCACCCGCGAGCCGAGACGGAACGGTTCCATCAATAGCCTCGAAGAGGTTAATGAGGAGCGAGAGGACTGATATTTGTAATATACAGACTGTTTCTCCATTGTGCCTTTCTTTACCAGATGTTACCACCTGTACTACGTGCCATTAATATCAACTGTATGCCTCTATACGCTGTGTCGATGGCAATTTGTTTTTGTATTTGTAAAATGTAAAATGAAAAATAAAGTTTAAAAAAAAGGAATTATGTTGTTTTTTCGCTAAGAAAGAGGAAGGATTAAGGTTCTACGGGCATTTCTAGGCATTCATGACCCCTGTGACTGGTGGAGAGAAGGAGCTGTGAGGGCTCATGGGTTATGTAGTTTAAAATTTGATTGACCGATGTGTTTTCCAAAGTAAAGAAAGAGAAACATAATCCTTGCGTCTGTGTCCTAAAAAGAATCGAAAATTCTTGACGCAAATGCTAGAAACATATTTAGGTTGAGCCTGGGCAGTGCATGCGCTGCTCTGCGGGGCATGCTGTATTCAGGTATAGACTTGAATCCCCGCCCACTCTCCTCCCATATTTTTCATTGGCTTGTGTTATTGTCCACTGTAAACTGTGTCTTTTCATTGGTCAATAAGCATAGTAGAACCTCCTTAGTACCGCCTTGCCTCGTTTTGTAATCTCCCATTAATACGCCCCCTGTTATGTGTGTTGTTACTTGGTAGGCTTTCATTATAGCCTCCCAGCACTATTTTCTCAAATAGCTTTGTCCTGCCTACTGTTGCAGGTAGAACACACTCTTAGCACTTTTATTTATCTTTATAGCACGTACCCCGAACACATTTGCAATGGGTCTTGCATTTGCGAGAGTTTAAGCTATTGGCATAGTAAGTGACAATGCCTTTTATTTATCGGTTTTAAAAACAACTCATAAATAAAAGGCATTGCCATTTCCAATAGCTCAAACTCTCGTAAATACGAGTCCTATTGCATTGCAAATGCTTGTTATTCTATGTGTGCATTATTTACACAAAAACATGAATGTAATGTGACTGTGCGCATGCGCTACAGCAGCACAAATGTTTTGTTTTTATGAGTGTATTCTCTACACAAAAGCATAAATGTTCTGTTACTGTGCGCATGCGCTTTACGCGCATTCATTTTTTGTATCTAAGCGCGGATGCTCTATTCAAAGCCAAATCTCTCTTATTTGTCAACGCTCGTTCCTTCTTTGGAACCGCTCGCCTCATAATTATCCTCGCAGTTGAATGCAGAGCTTTCCTCCTAATGCCGCGCAGCTGTGCAGCACATTTGTATGTTCATTGAAACGTCATATTATCAAGACTGCTTCAGAAAATAGCGGCTTCTGAAGTTCACACTGGTTCTATTTTTTCTGTGTGCAAATGACTGTTATTTTCACAGCATTCTGGGGGAAGCGCTGAAGGCGTAAGAGCTGATGCTAGGGTGGTCTGTGAGCGTGGTGCATTCCTTGGCATCAGTGCCACCTGCGGTAGTTCCAGCAGGCAGGGCCTGCACCTCTCTTTTCACTCCCACCCTCCTCTCAGGGCATACCTGCCCGATGCCCCCTGCCACGCGTTGGGTGAGGCTTCTGACAATAACAGGCCCTACTCCCATTCAGGAAGAAGTTGAAGACAGTTCTTTTTTCGGAAGCCTGTGGTATTATCTAACAGCTGACATCTCCCCTCTGCTTGGATAGGTGCTCTCCCTGGTAGCGCTTAGAGACCTGTAGGTGATATGGCGCTTTACAAATAATAATTATAATACAATACTTTGGGCCTACAAGGATAAAATCCAGGCCCGATGTGCAGCTCGGTGATGGTTACTCATAACAAGGGAAAGGCAAGTTTGGGCTGGACTGTACCCATGAGGCACAGGGTCAAGACTGATCTGCATATGGCTGGGTCCAAACTGGGGTGGCCTAGTGAGCAGAGAATGATGGATTAAACCCAGATATGTGACTGGGAGTGTCTGAAAAGTTTCACCGCTCCATCCATCATCGGTTTGTGTTTGCTATACTCATAACAAGGGGCAGCTTGGCAGCTATACCCCTCATACTCTTCTGGGTTTTGATTCATGGTGTTAGATCCCTACCGTTAAAACTATACTCCCGGGTCTAAGACTCAACCTGTAAAAGAAAAATCCACATATTCAGATTATGAATAACTTTATAAAGTGCTTCCAAGTCGAGGCCTTGAGTAGAAAGACACGAACCCTGCAAAACGTTCATTCACGATTTTCAGACTGCTGTGGCTTTTTAGGTCTCGCCTGTCGATGCGCATGCGCATCGAGCAAGCGAGACTATTGCGAGTTATCCACTCTTTATCTGCACTGCAAGGAATCGTGGCGATTCCTTGCAGTGCCCGTGACTTTTAAGGTCAATGCGCATGCGCATTAAGCTTATGCGCATGCGCATTGACCTTAAAAGTCACGGGCGCGTGCATGTCCGTCTGTTTACCCGCTCCGCCCCCTCCCGCCGTGTCGCCTTGCCTACTCTCTCTCCCCTCTCCGCCCCCTCCCCTTCCCGCCGTGTCGCATTTCTCCTCCCCCCTCCCCTCTCTTCCCTCCGGCTTCTTTTTTTTTGTTTATTTTACTCGCCCCTCTCCGCCCGCGTTCCGCCCCCTCCCCTTCCCGCCGTGTCGCATTTCTCCTCCCCCCTCCCCTCTCTTCCCTCCGGCTTCTTTTTTAGCTGTTTAGTCCCGTCGAGGGGAAGTGACAGCCATTTTTTACTCTCTCCGGATCTTGTCGGAGAACGTGTTGGCGAGGACCTCACCTGGAACCTTTCAGAGAGCTAACAGGCGGAAGGTTATGTTTTGTGTCTTTGAGTTTTCAAGTCCCCCGCCTCAGTGGTGTTTTCTTTGTACACCTGGGTTTGAAAGCTATTTTGTTTGTGGTCCCCCACTCCATTCATTTTCCTCAGTGTTCAAGTGGTTCGCTTGTTTCTGCTTGCGCATTTCTTCCTTTTTGTTTGCAAATACTTTTTGGGCTTGTATCAGAGCAGCGTGTCACCTTCGGCTATTGATTTTTTTTGACTCTGCTAAGTGCGCCCTCTGCTAAGTGGCTCTCTGCTTAGTGCGCGCTCATCAGCTCGTGCGATCTCCTGGCACTGCCCCGGCGCTCTTTCTCCCGCCTTGTTTTAAATGCGTTTTTTTTGTAGGGTTGGTCCCTGACAGAGCCGTTTATCTGGTTCAGCAGGATCTGCAAATCTTGGCCCCTTCAATAAAGCAACATTCGTCATGCCCACGACCCAGACTGAAGCCCACTGAAAGGCTGCGTTTATCAACCAACTGTAACGATGTTGGGTCACATCGTGGGTTTTTCAACATCCTTTTGCTCACACCGTCATCCCCCACAAGACCCCCCGCTTGAGACCCATTCTCTCAGTACTGCAGTCTCACAAGGGCGCATCATCCCCGCTCCCACCTCTGCCCCTGTACCCTTTTCTTTGTTTCATTGCAGCAGTGGAAGGTTGTTCTTGTATACCTGTCCCTTCCTGTTAGTGTTGCCACTTCAGGTTTGTGCTTCCTTTGCCGAGTTGTGTTAATAAGGCCTGGTATTTTCTGACCCATTCCAGGACTCTGTTGTTCAGGCTACCTCAAAACATCTCCATTTGTTACCCGCTCCGCCCCCTCCCGCCGTGTCGCCTTGCCTACTCTCTCTCCCCTCTCCGCCCCCGTTCCGCCCCCTCCCCTTCCCGCCGTGTCGCATTTCTCCTCCCCCCTCCCCTCTCTTCCCTCCGGCTTCTTTTTTTTGGTTTATTTTACTCGCCCCTCTCCCCTCTCCGCCCCCGTTCCGCCCCCTCCCCTTCCCGCCGTGTCGCATTTCTCCTCCCCCCTCCCCTCTCTTCCCTCCGGCTTCTTTTTTAGCTGTTTAGTCCCGTCGAGGGGAAGTGACAGCCATTTTTTACTCTCTCCGGATCTTGTCGGAGAACGTGTTGGCGAGGACCTCACCTGGAACCTTTCAGAGAGCTAACAGGCGGAAGGTTATGTTTTGTGTCTTTGAGTTTTCAAGTCCCCCGCCTCAGTGGTGTTTTCTTTGTACACCTGGGTTTGAAAGCTATTTTGTTTGTGGTCCCCCACTCCATTCATTTTCCTCAGTGTTCAAGTGGTTCGCTTGTTTCTGCTTGCGCATTTCTTCCTTTTTGTTTGCAAATACTTTTTGGGCTTGTATCAGAGCAGCGTGTCACCTTCGGCTATTGATTTTTTTTGACTCTGCTAAGTGCGCCCTCTGCTAAGTGGCTCTCTGCTTAGTGCGCGCTCATCAGCTCGTGCGATCTCCTGGCACTGCCCCGGCGCTCTTTCTCCCGCCTTGTTTTAAATGCTGTTTTTTTGTAGGGTTGGTCCCTGACAGAGCCGTTTATCTGGTTCAGCAGGATCTGCAAATCTTGGCCCCTTCAATAAAGCAACATTCGTCATGCCCACGACCCAGACTGAAGCCCACTGAAAGGCTGCGTTTATCAACCAACTGTAACGATGTTGGGTCAGATCGTGGGTTGTTCAACATCCTTTTGCTCACACCGTCATCCCCCACAAGACCCCCCGCTTGAGACCCATTCTCTCAGTACTGCAGTCTCACAAGGGCGCATCATCCCCGCTCCCACCTCTGCCCCTGTACCCTTTTCTTTGTTTCATTGCAGCAGTGGAAGGTTGTTCTTGTATACCTGTCCCTTCCTGTTAGTGTTGCCACTTCAGGTTTGTGCTTCCTTTGCCGAGTTGTGTTAATAAGGCCTGGTATTTTCTGACCCATTCCAGGACTCTGTTGTTCAGGCTACCTCAAAACATCTCCATTTGTGCATACTTGGAGGCTTCAAAACCTGGTTTGACAAGGCTGACCTATATTTTTTGCACCGACCACAGTGGCAGGGACTAGGAGCTACAAAGTCGTTGGGTGTGATCATCATGTTCACGTATTCAACCTCTCTTTTCCATTTTCGCTACAAACTATTAGACCAACAAAATGCTTAATTAGTGTCAGAGCTCCCGTAGGTCTGTTGAGGCAGGAGTATAAAAGGGTGATCGAGGGGCAGCATGAATTTGACTAATTAATCAGTACATGACTAGTAATTATTAAACAAAGCAGCATTGGGTCTACCTAACCGCACCCTCAACCCCTCACTCACCCTCACCCACCCTCACCCTCACTCACCCTCACTCACCCTCACTCACCCTCACTCACCCTCACTCACCCTCACTCACCCTCACTCACCCTCACTCACCCTCACTCACTCTCACTCACTCTCACTCTCACTCTCACTCTCACTCTCACTCACCCTCACCCTCACTCTCACTCACCCTCACTCTCACTCACCCTCACTCACTCACCCTCACTCACTCACCCTCACTCACTCACCCTCACTCACTCACCCTCACTCACTCACCCTCACTCACTCACCCTCACTCACTCACCCTCACTCACCCTCACTCACTCACCCACTCACCCTCACTCACTCACCCTCACTCACTCACCCACTCACCCTCACTCACCCTCACTCACTCACCCTCACTCACTCACCCACTCACCCTCAACCCCTCACCCTCACCCACCCTCAACCCCTCACCCTAACTCACACTCACTCTCACTCACCCTCAACCCCTCACTCACCCTCAACCCCTCACTCACCCTCAACCCCTCACTCACCCTCAACCCCTCACTCACCCTCAACCCCTCACTCACCCTCACTCACCCTCACTCACCCTCAACCCCTCACCCTCAACCCCTCACCCTCACACAGTGCAATAGGTCTCGGAGCATTTGAGTTAGAGCTTTTAGAAATGTTTATGGCTTTTTTTTTTAATTCTTTAGCATTGGCTACAGGGAACAAAAATGCTAAAGATTTACAAAAAAACCCATAAACAATTCTAAAAGCACTAACTCTAATGCTGCGAGACCTATTGCATTTCTAATGCTTGTTTTAATTAACCATCACTAAGCATGCTGGTACTTGTAGTTTCGCTTTTCTTTTTGATAGCATGGACCTGCACATCTGAGTATGCAAGACATGAGGTATCCTTGTCTAAAAGCTAGACCACCTGTGACCTGGCTAGTGTGTTTGTTTAGTTCAGTACTTATAATTATTTTTTTTTATAAGTACAAATATACATAAAACAGTGAAAAGTATTAAATGTACACGGAAACATCTACAAGAAGTGAAACGTTCACAATTGACATTTTTCATAAAGTGATGTTAGTGACGTTGTTGACATAGATGTCCCCACCCTTTGCATTGGAGCATTTATATCGCTGAATTCAAGTCTTTCTTGGTCTATGAGGTCTGCTCAAGTATTGGAGGGGCCGAACCTAAAGTTGATGCATGTCTGAGAGTCAATATTTACATTCACTTCTGTCTTCCACTGGGAGACAGTGTATTATCCTCACAGTAGATGTTACGTGGTCTCTCATTGGAGCATTCATTGCTATTCTGGCCACTGCAGTTTGGGGTGTTTTCAATGTATGCACAATACATTAGTGATGCATCCCAAACAGGCTTTAAAAGAATCCAATTGTGCTACAATTATTCATAGCTCTTTATTTTCCAAAGGGGTGGCAGCTTTTCACAGCATCTTTAGGTAACAAAGGGTTGCTGAAACAGAAGCACTGACAAGGACAGGTCGGAATCAAAATATACATCTAGCCTCTTGACTTTATCCTTAGATGCAGAGAATGCAGTGATGTGGAGTGCAGTGGTGCAGAATAGCTTAGAGTAGCATAGAGTGCAGTGGCAAAGAGTGGAGTGATGCAGAGTAGACTGATGTGGACTGTAGTGGTCTAGAGTGCAGTGGAGTGGTGTAGATGACAGTTCTGGCCCCGATATTGCCACTGCAATTCCCCCATATTATGTAATCGCAAGAAAGGATAGGGGTTCAGGTAAAGGGGGGGGATAGCCATGATCTTTAAAACTAAGTACACCTGTAAATTTGAAGACATTTCTCTTAAAGGTTGCGAGGCAGCCCTGCTGACTACTAGCCCCCAGTTTACAATGACAGGTTTATTAATTTACCGCCCTCCTGGGAATGCTAATTCCTGGGTTTCTTCTTTGCCGGATTTCCTGGCCCCCTTGCTGCTTAGAGCAGCCAACTTCACGATTCTTGGGGACTTAAATATTCATCTTGAAGACTCCGATTGCACGTCTAGTAAACAGCTTATTTCTATTCTTGAAGTCTTTAATATTCAGCTACTGAATTCTGCCCCTACACACTATGCTGGTCATTTATTAGATCCCATCTTGTCAAATCTGCAGTTGGACTGCTCCCAAAAAGTACGCCCAATAGAATGGTCCGACCACTTTGCTGTTCCTTTTTCATTAGATACTACCAGGACAGCATCATGGATCGGAAAGGGAATAGATAAACGGAAACGCAGTTGGGGGAAAATGAACATGCCAGAACTTAATAAACAATTATTAAGGACACTTCCTAACACTGACCTACCTATCTCTGCACTAAATTGCGCAGTTGGTCAGTGGTTAAATAATGCTGTTGATTCCACTCTTCCTTTGACCTCCAAGAAATCTATGCCTCATCACCCCCCCTGCACCATGGTTTTCTGACAAGCTTAAGTGCCTTCGCACCCAATGTAAGACCCTAGAAAGAAAGTGGAGGCATAACTATTCCCCTACTCGCACAGTAGCATATAAAGAAGCTCTGTTCAGTCACTTGCTAGTGCCGATGACGTCGTAAAACTCTCTGTATGGCAGTCACTAGACAATGTTTCCTTTTCTTCTTGTTTAAATAGTGTGCGCTCTGGTTCCCCGTGCGATGCACTTCCGGTCAAAATATTGAAACAACTAGATTCTTCCACCCATCAGATCGTTGTTAAGTTGTTAAATGCCTCACTTACTGAGGCATATGTCCCCCAGCCATGGAAACACGCTATGGTAGTGCCCTTGTTAAAAAAGACTGGTGATGATATTTTGAATCCTGCTAATTTTCGTCCTATGTCCCTGCTGCCCATCTTTTCTAAAGTGTTAGAGAGACACATTAACACCCAGCTTACTGAACTGGTGGAAAGCTCTGGTTTCTTACATTCATCCCAGTCGGGTTTCCGGACCCGCCACTCGACCGAGACAGCCCTTCTTGGGGTGACGGAGAGTCTCCGACACGGTGTCGATCAGGGTGAAACTATGGCGCTCACCCTGTTGGATTTGAGCACAGCTTTCGACACCGTGTCACATTCCATCCTCCTTGACTCTCTGCGGTCTCTTGGTGTGACTGGTATGGCCATAGCCTGGGTGGCCTCCTTTCTTGGTGAGCGAACCTTTCAAGTGTTCTCCCCTAAGGCGGCATCAGCGGTCTGTCCATCAGCGCGGGGTGTCCCCTAAGGGTCAATACTCAGCCCCCTATCGTTCAATCTTTATGTAAAACCCTTGGCTAACATCGTAAAGCAGGCGGGGCTGACTTTGTTCTCTTACGCAGATGACACCCAGATTGTCTTCGCCCTATCAGGGCGAGACGAGAATAACCCCTCTGCACGAAAGTCTGGCCTCACTCTTGTGGCCGACTGGATGCAGAGGAATTGTCTCAAACTGAATGGGGAGAAGACAGAGGTGGTCATTCTGGGCAGAAATAAGAACTTATGGGGCCCTCAGCACTGGCCAAATGAGATGGGTTCACTTCCTGTGCCCACACATGCCGTACGCAATTTGGGCGTCCTAATTGACGACAAGTTAACAATGAAGCAGCAGGCCATTAAGGTCGCAGCAACCTGTTTTTCCACTCTTAAGTGGCTACAAAAGATCCTATGGATGCTTCCCACTCCCTCCCGTAGAACGGTTGTCCAGGCATTGATAACATCTCGCCTGGACTATGGCAATATACTCTATTTGGGTATGGACGTAGCCACTGTTAAAGTACTGCAGGTTGTACAAAAATGCAGCCGCGCGACTTTTGAAGAATGTTCCTAGAAGAACTTCGGCATCACCTGCCTTGCATGATCTTCATTGGCTTAAGGTCTCTAGTCACATAAAGTTTAAGACATTGTGCTACATGTTTAGAATCAAGCAAGGCACTGCACCTACATACTTACAAAAGCTGGTGCAACCTTACAGGCCCAAGCGCACTTTACGATCTTCGGAAATTGGGAACTTCATTTTACCAAGATTTAAGCTGGTAAGGATGGGGGGACGATCCTTTTCCTATCTTGGTCCCAAATATTGGAATGCCCTGCCCACAGCTCTTAAACTAGAGACCAGTCTTCTTCGCTTTCGCAGAGCACTGAAAACGCTGTTGTTCACATAAGTAGTTGGTACCTATATCTCTAGTCTATCCCTAGCGCCGGGAAACCCACTTCGGGTAGCTGTGCGCGGTAAAAGTTCAAATAAATAAATAAATAAAATAGAGTTGAGTGGTGCATCGTAGAGTGCAGTGGCATATAGCATAGTGGTGCAGAGTAGAGTGGCGGAGAGTGGCGGAGAGTTCAGTGGCTGAGAGTGCAGTCTTGCAGAGTAGAGTGGTGTGGCATTGAGTGCATTGGCATAGATTGCATTGGCATAGAGTGCAACGGCATAGATTGCAGTGTCAAAGAGTAGAGTGGTGTAGAGTACAGTTGCGTAGAGAGCAGTGACGTTGAGTACAGTGGTGCAGAGTAAAATTGAGTGGCATAGAGTGATGCAGAGTAGGGTATTGTGGCGTAGACTGCAGTGGTGTAGAGTAGTTGACGTAGAGTACATTGGCATACAGTGCAGTGGTGTTGAGTATAGTGGTTTAGAGCACATTGGCCTAGAGTGCAGTGGTGTAGAGTGGCATAGAGTATAGTGGTGCAGAGTAGAGAGGGATAGAGTGTTGCAGCATTGATTACAGTGCCATAGATTGCAGTGGCATAGTGTGGAGTGGTGCAGAGTCAAGTAGAGAGGCGTGGAGTGCAGTGGCATAGAGTAGATTGTTTCAGAGTAGAGAGACGCGGCGTAGAGTGGATTGGTGCGGCATAGAGTGGAGTGGTTCAGGGTAGAGTGGAGTGGTGCTGGGTAGAGGGGAGTGGGCAAAGTGCAGTGGTGGAGAGTGCACTGGTGTTGAGCGGTACAGAGTAGAGTGCAGTGGCATAGATTGCAGTGTTGCAGAAGAGAGTGGCATAGAGTGGAGTGGCATAGATGAGAGGGGTGCATAATGGTGCTGCCTAGATTTCAGTGTGCAGTGGTGCATAGTTGAGTGGAGTAGAGTGCATTGGCATACAGTAGAGTGGTGCAGAGTAGAGATGTGTAAAGTGAAGTGTAGTTTCATAGAGTGCAGTCATACACAGTAGATTGTAGTGGCAAAGATTTGACTGGCGTACACTGCTGTGGCATAGAGTAGAGTGGCGCAGAGTGCATTGGCGTAGAGTAGAGTGGTACATAGAGTGCAGTAGCATAGAGCACAGTGATGCAGAGTAGAGTGGCAGACAGTGTAGTCTTGCAGAGTAGAGTGGTGTAGTGTGTGCTGGCATAGAGTGCATTGACATAGATGGAAGTGATGCAGAGTAGAGTAGTGTAGAGTACAGTGGTGTGGAGAGCAGTGGCATAGAGTAGAACAGTGCACAGTAGAGTAGCTCGGTGTGGCATAGCATAGATTGCAGGGGCGTACAATGTAATGGTGAAGGGTGAAATAGAGAGGCATAGAGTGTAGTGGCGTAGAGTAGATTGTTTCAGAGTAGACTGAAGTGGCGTAGACTGGAGTGGTGCAGAGTAGCGTGCAGAGGTGTAGAGTACAATTGTGTAGAATAGAGTGCAGTGTTACAGAGTAGATTAGAGTGATGTAGACTGCTCTGGTGTAGAGTGGAGTAATGCAGAGTAGAATGATGTGGACTGTAGTGGCATAGAGTGCAGTAGAGTAGTGTAAAAATTAAATGGTGCTGAGTAGAGTGCAGTGGCGGAGAGTGCAGTCTTGGAGAGTAGAGTGTTGTACAGTGCAGTGTTTTAGAGTGCAGTTGTGTAGAGTGCAGTGGCATAGAGTGCAGTGGAATAGAGTGCAGCAGTGTCGAGCGATGTGGCATAGAGTACAGTGGTGCAGAATAGAATAGAGGGGCATAGAGTGATTCTGAGTAGAGTATAGTGGTGTAGACTGCAGTGGTGCAGAGTAGTTGGTAGAGAGTGCAGTGGCATAGAGTCGATTGGTTTTGAGTAAAGTGGGATAAAGTGCATTGGCGGAGAGTGTAGAGATTAAGAGTAGAGTGGCGTAGAGTAGAGCAGTGCAGAGTAGAGTAGAACTAAATAGAGTGTCACAACGTAGATTGCAGTGCCATAGAGCCCAGTGGCATAGAGTGGAGTGGTGCAGAGTGAAGTAGAGAGGCGTAGAGTGCACTTGCATAGAGTAGATTGTTTCAGAGTAGAGTTAAGTGGCGTAGACTGTAGGGTTGCAGGGTAGAGTGGAGTGGTGCAGGGTAGAAGAGAGTGGGCAAAGAGCAGAGTGCACTTGAGTAAACTGGAGTGGTACAAAGTAGAGTGCAGTGGCATAGATTGCAGTGCTGCAGAAGAGAGTGGCATAGAGTGGATTGGCATAGAGTATAGTGGTGCAGAGTAGAGTAGTGAGGCGTAAAGTGAAGTGGCGTAGAGTGCAGTGTCATAGAGTGCAGTGCTTCACAGTAGATTAGAGTGACGTAGAGTAGATTGGCATAGAGTATAGTGATGCAGAGCAGAGTGTCGTACAGTGCAGTTGTATAAAGTAGAGTGGTATAGAGTGTTGTGAGTGGCGTAGAGTGCAGTGGAGTGTTGTAGAGCTGCATTGAGTGGTGTAAAGGCTGTTGCATAGAGTGGAGACAATTTTCATGGAGTAGAGTGGCATGGAGTGGAGTAGTGTGGTAGAGTTTAATAGAGCGGAGCAGAGTATTGTAGAGTGCAGTGGTGTAGAGTTGAGTGGCACAGAGTGTAATAGAAGGAGTGGAGTAGAGTGGAGTGGCATAGAGTCGAGTAGTGGAGTAGAGTTGAATAGAGTGGAGCAGAGTATTGTAGAGTCCAGTGGCGTAGAGTGGAGTGGCACAGAGTGTAATAGAAGGAGTGGAGTAGAGTGGAGTGGCATAGTGTCGAGTAGTGGAGTAGAGTTGAATAGAGTGGAGCAGAGTATTGTAGAGTCCAGTGGCGTAGAGTGGAGTGGCACAGAGTGTAATAGAAGGAGTGGAGTAGAGTGGAGTGGCATAGAGTCGAGTAGTGGAGTAGAGTTGAATAGAGTGGAGCAGAGTATTGTAGAGTCCAGTGGCGTAGAGTGGAGTGGCACAGAGTGTAATAGAAGGAGTGGAGTAGAGTGGAGTGGCATAGTGTCGAGTAGTGGAGTAGCGTTGAATAGAGTGGAGCAGAGTATTGTAGAGTGCAGTGGCTTAGAGTGGAGTGGCACAGAGTGTAATAGAAGGAGTGGAGTAGAGTGGAGTGGCATAGAGTCGAGTAGTGGAGTAGAGTTGAATAGAGTGGAGCAGAGTATTGTAGAGTGCAGTGGCTTAGAGTTGAGTGGCACAGAGTGTAATAGAAGGAGTGGAGTAGAGTGGAGTGGCATAGAGTCGAGTAGTGGAGTAGAGTTGAATAGAGTGGAGCAGAGTATTGTAGAGTGCAGTGGCTTAGAGTTGAGTGGCACAGAGTGTAATAGAAGGAGTGGAGTAGAGTGGAGTGGCATAGAGTCGAGTAGTGGAGTAGAGTTGAATAGAGTGGAGCAGAGTATTGTAGAGTCCAGTGGCGTAGAGTGGAGTGGCACAGAGTGTAATAGAAGGAGTGGAGTAGAGTGGAGTGGCATAGAGTCGAGTAGTGGAGTAGAGTTGAATAGAGTGGAGCAGAGTATTGTAGAGTGCAGTGGCGTAGAGTGGAGTGGCACAGAGTGTAATAGAAGGAGTGGAGTAGAGTGGAGTGGCATAGTGTCGAGTAGTGGAGTAGCGTTGAATAGAGTGGAGCAGAGTATTGTAGAGTGCAGTGGCTTAGAGTGGAGTGGCACAGAGTGTAATAGAAGGAGTGGAGTAGAGTGGAGTGGCATAGAGTCGAGTAGTGGAGTAGAGTTGAATAGAGTGGAGCAGAGTATTGTAGAGTGCAGTGGCTTAGAGTGGAGTGGCACAGAGTATAATAGAAGGAGTGGAGTAGAGTGGAGTGGCATAGAGTCGTGGTGTAGAGTGAAGTAGTGTGTTGTATGATAGAGTGGAGTAAAGTAGCATGCGGTGGCATAGGGGGAGTTGCAGAGAGCATGGTAGAGTGGAGTAGTGTTGTAGAGTGGAACATAGGGGTGTAGAGTGTTAAAGAGTGCAAAGTAGAGTAGTCTGGAGTGGCGCAGTAAAGATTGCATTGGCATACAATGTAATGGTGTAGAGTGGACTGGTGCAGGGCGAAGTGACACAGGTTGGAGTTGAGTGGCATACAGTGCCGTGGGGTAGAGTAGATTGTTTCAGAGTAAAGTGAAGTGGAGTAGAGTGAGGAGGTGCCTGGTAGACTGGAGTGGTGCATGGTAAGATGCACAAGTGTAGAGTAAAGTGGCGGAGAGTTGAGTGGCATAGAATGCAGTGGTATGGAATGCACTGGTGAAGATTAGAGTGGCATGTAGTGCAGTGGCGTAGAGTGGAGTGATGCAGAGTAGAGTGGCATAGAGTGCATTGGAATAGAGTACAGTAGAGTGGTGTAGAACTGAGTGGTGAGGAATAGAGTGCAACGCATAGGGTGCAGCTGCATAGAGCACAGTGGTGTAGATTACAGTGGCATAGAGTTCAGTGGTAGAGAGTGCAGACTTGATGAGTAGAGTGTCATAGAGTATAGTTTTGTAGAGTGCAGTGACAGAGTGCTGTGGTGTAGAGTGCATCAGTGTAGAGAGCAGTGGAGTAGAGTGTAGTGGCGCAGAGTGGAGTGGCAAAGAGTGCATTGGCATAAGTAGTTCGTTCAGAGTGGAGTGGAGTGGTGCACATTAGAGTAGAGAGGTGCCGGGTAGATTGTAGTGGCATAGAGTAATGTAGAGCGGCCTAGAAAACAGTGGTGCAGAGTAGATTAGAGTGGCATAAAGTGGATCGGCATAGAGTGGATTGGTACGGAATATGTCGCATTGGCTTAGAGTGCAGTGAGATAGAGTGAAATGTTGCAGAGCAGAGTGGTATAGAGTGGAGTGCCTAGTCTGGAGTGGTTCAAAGTGCAGTGGCGAAGAGTGCAGTTGTGCATAGTAGAGTAGAGGGGGGTAGAGTGCGTTGGCATAGAGGAGAGTGGTGCAGAGTAGTGAGCTGCGGAGTGCAGTGGTGCATAATAGAGTAGAGCAGTGCAGAAGAGAGAGGCATGGAGTGGTGCAGAGAAGAGTGCACTGAAACGGTGTGGAGTGACTTACATTGGAGCGTCGCAGTGTGGAGTAGTGCAAAGTAGAGTGCAGTGACAGTTTTGAGTGACGTAGAGTGGAGTGGCGCAGTGTGGAATGGTGCAGAGTAGGGTGCAGTGGCGTGGAGTGGTGCAGAGTGGAGTGGGGTGAAGTGGAGTATGCGCAGTATCGTACTGCTGTTACAGACAACACATCTTCAATTGAAATGTCTAATTCATTTGCACAGACGTATAGTGTTATTGATAAAGTAGACAGCACATAAACTATAATGTGTGGAAATGTCATCACCCAGTGTACTGATTTCTATTGATCATATTCACTCATGGGTGAAGCAGCCACGCTATGCAAATCCTGATTCATTGATTGATTGGTGCAGATCACATGGAAGATGCTAAAGGAAGAACCAGACCACATGGTACAATGAGAAGGCTCGATAGAGCCAGTAAGCAGATCTAAAACCTAGAGCAAGCCTTGTTGTGAGAAGGTACCTTGTGACAACTGTGGCAGCATTTTCCTAGTTGAACATTGGTGCCTTTCCCGTAGGCCAAAGTGTTCAGCAGGCGGAAGGGCACCCGCTGAAATAGCCAATTGGCCAGGGAGGGGCACAAAAGTAGGTCCACTTGGAGAACACCGTTGAGGAACAGTAGAGGCGAGGGTGATGCAGGAACCAGAAGATGGAGGAAAGACGTGACCTCACTGGGATGCACAGGATCTCAGAAGCAAACAGCACATCAGACATGTGAAGCCACTGTCCAGGGCAAGTGGTGGTCACCCTGTGGAGGTGAGAGCCCTCTTAGAGGACCCCAGGGCAAGGATGAATGTCATGGCAGCTGACCAGCTCAAGACCTTGAATCTGGGGTACGCCAAATAAAAATGAACGCCAATAAAGGGCTAGAGTCCCTTCCACTAATTGGAAAATTGAGTGCTGCCCAGAAGAAAAGTTCATTGCAAGATACACATTACTGCAACAGGATCAGGCGCAACCCTCCTGTAACAAGCTGCCAGGACACACACGCTGTTTATGCCGAGCATCCTTTGCAGAAAATGACGTACTTGAGTCATTTCCTGAGTTACTACCAGAGATATGAAACGACAAGGTGAAGAAAGTGACTCCGATTCTGTGTAGTGAGTGGTACCCGGGTTCCCTGAAGCACCCCATTCCAATTCAGTGCAGAGGGATGGTTGGCCACCTCAGACAGCATGTGGTAAAGGAGCACTGAAGGCTGGGGTGATCAAAAGGGAAAGGCATCTGTTTATTTTGTTTACAATTTTGCAATGTGTGACAGAAGAACTTCTCTTACTTAAAAGCACTCTCTAGACAATTGTTTATTACTCAATGCTGCATTTCACCGAGTCCAGAGTTTCTAACCCCACATCCACCTGCCTAGGTAAGCCTTGTATTCCCCTACGTCTCCACCCTGAGGGTCAAGGGGTAAAGGAATGTACTTGGAGCTCAGGCTTGTGCCCCATTTTAAATCCTGGAGGACTGGTGCTAAAAGGCTAACATTGTAGCAATCTGTGCACAGTTAATTCTATCTGCCCTGGAACTCCTGAAAGGTTTCCACAGAGCAAAACCATGGCTCTGATTGATAAGCATTGTATTGCACTGTAATTGACATGCACTACAGAGAAAAATACATGGCAACCATTGAGTCTTAGCAGCTGAGCTGTAAGGGTTTGAGGAGCCACTGGTAAAATAACATTGTGCTGTTCAGGCACTCCCTTTTCTCAAGCAACAGGGCCTCTTCGGAAGCCATTTGGTTCAAGATGCCACCCTCTTTTGACCAACTGTGTTGGCACTAAAGGGCAGCTGCCTGGAGTCTCCTTCACGTGGAACCCTGGCAGTTATTTGTCAGTCTCTTTGGAACCTTAGAAAGACTTTCTAGAGTCTTAGGTGAGTAAGATGGATAGGGTTGAGCAAAAAACCTTTTATGGGTAGCGACTTGCCCCTGAATCTGATGTACCTATTATGTTAATAGGGCAGAACGTTCTACGTACTGAACTTGTAAAAAAAGAAAATAAGTGCCATGTCTCTCGTCTGGGGGCGACTGCAGCTTGCGACACCTATTGCCCCAGTCAGTTCTGCCAATGTCAGCACCAACACAACTAACCATCACACTTCTACAACTGTGACAATTCAGACTATTCCAGGCCCCCAATGCTATAAGAACGGTGTAGGCAGGCATTAGTCATTTTTACTGTATATTGAATGAATAATCAACTGTTGTCCTCATCTCTAATTTAGATATAGAGCGGCACCACATGGTAGACTTTCATAGGTCCTTATATTGACAATTAAGTGCTGGTGTCGAGCACATGAAACCACTGGCTCAAATTAAGCACTGGTTCAAAGGCAGTAAACCAAAATTGCGCATCAATGAAAATCCACTGAGATAAATGGGAGTGCACTCCAGCAACTGGCATGGAGAGAAATGGTAAGTGACTTGCACTTAACAGAGTATTCCAGGTCTATATTGTTTTAATAGTGCTATTTGACCTGATACTTTGGATGGAATTTTAACTCCTTGGCTGCTCTTGAACTTCCCCTGCTGTGCTGGACCATGATGTTAATGGGTGTGGTCCTGACAAGCTCAGCTCGTCATGAGCACACGAGCACTGTGCCTCATGACGAGCTAAGCTCATCATGAGCACAGAAGGGGTTAAATACCCTTTATAGGTCTCGCGCCTAGTGTTGCAGTGCGCAGCACAGTCGCGCAGAGAGAGACCTCATGTAGGGGCTTCTGAAAGCTACCACACTCTTGTGTGTGTGCTTTTGTTTTCTTCCGCTGCTATTGGCTTTTGCGTGCGTCTTTGTAAAAAAGGCAGCACGCCATTGGTGAAAGGCTTGTGCATGTCCCAGCTTCTTCAGAAATGTAACCTCCAATGACCCAGTGTTGTCTGTTATGCACATCAGCGGTACAGACAACAGGCTCCCTCGCTCCCGCTCCTCTGTGGTGCGCGCACACCACTGGTCCTCCTTGGATTGGCTTGTTTTCGCCTCTTATACCTGGGGCATTCCGTCATGATCTGCTGCTTCATTGATAAGAGGTGATCAGATGGCAGTTCGCATGGACTCGGCTCCCTGATTCAGCAGCCACCTCAGCACACAGACTCTATCTACCAACCAAACACAGAAACAACATGGGCATGGCAGGTTCCCATTCAAATACAAGGCACCAAGCGTCACCCACAAGAGCTTGATTTTACAGCCACAGTCACAAAAGCCGGCTCCCTGTGGCGCTGCGCTTGGTCCCTGAGCCCGTGTGGGGGTCGCTGGTGCTAGCATGTGGAGGTGCTGAGACTGGAGCCACATCTCCACCGTGACTCAGATCCCATGACCCTGTGGGGGAATGTGCAGCCTACGCTGCGTGCGCCGAAGGCACGGCTCGGCCGGCCGGCGCTTCCTGCGAGGGAGCGGCGCTTTCTGCTGCACTCTCAAACTTTGTTTGCAAACCAAGACTAGAGCTTAATAGCCCGGGCTCCCCTGAGCACATGACTGCACAGGACGTGTGCCACGGGGAGAAAGAGGGACAGTTGTGTGTGCACAGACAGCAACACGTGCACATACACTCACACTCACTCACGTACACACACAAAATAACACACACACTCACTCACATACACACAAACACACCACACTCACTCTTACCCACACACACACTCAGTGCCTGTCCCCCTGGTCTCCGCCACTCCCAACCCACTAGGGTCACATATGATGCCTCAACTCTCCTCGCCCTCAACCCCGGACGCACACCACAATGCTGCGAAGCCACCCCAGGACGCACCCACGGCCCATTCGCCTGCCTCTCCTGCAAGTTCAACTGCTTCAGGACCCTCACCAAACCCACTTCCTCCACACAAATCTCCGAACCCAACCGCCTACAATGCATCCTACTGAACACCCGCTCGGTCCACAGACATGCTACAGAACTCTGGGACCTAATCGACACTGCGTCACCTGACATCGCCTTCCTTACCGAAACATGGATGAACGCATCCTCTGCTCCCGACATCGCCATAGCCATACCGGACACTTACAAGATTATTCGAAAAGACCGCATCAATCAAACTGGAGGAGGCATCGCCATCGTCCACAGAAACACCATCAAAATCACAACCAGCTCCGACGACAATCTTGCAACCGCCGAACACCTCCACTTCCAGATCCACACCGACCCCAGGACCACCCTTAGAGGCACCCTCATCTACAGGCCTCCAGGCACCCGCACTCAATTTAGCGACGACATCACCGACTTCGTCAGCCCGCACGCCCTCGCCTCCGAGAACTACATTCTTCTAGGAGACCTCAACTACCACCTTGAAAACATACTCGACAGCAACACCACCTCCCTTTTTTGACAACATGGCCAATCTTGGTCTCAATCAACTTGTTGACACCCACACTCACACAGCCGGACACACGCTCGACCCTATCTTCACCTCCAGCAAGCACATCTCCTTCGATCGCACTACAGCTCTCCACTGGACGGATCACAGCTGTGTTCACTTCAGCTATATAACCACCCTGACCCACAACCGTCCACGACCCATTCCCCGGAGAAACTGGAACAAAATCACCACGACCAACTCCTCACATCACTCAACCATAACCCTTCCACCCCCTCAATGGACCCAGACCAAGCGGCCACCAAACTCAGGCACTGGATTACCCACAGTGCGGACGATTTAGCACCCCTGAAAAAGCACCAGCTGAAATCAGCCAGCAAAAAGGCTCCCTGGTTCAATGATGAACTTAAAAAATCCAAGAAGCTATGCCGCACCATGGAGAAGAATTGGAAAAAAAACCCAACCTCAGACAACATGGCCTCCCTCAAGACAGCCACCCGCAATCACCACCAACTAATCAGCATTCAAAGACCGTCTGGACAACAATTCTCACAACAGGAAGGAACTCTTCAATATAGTCAAAGAATTCACTAACCCCACCGCAGCATCCAACGACATCACTCCCTCCCAAGATCTCTGCGACGCACTATCCTCCTTCTTCTACAACAAAATTGCCGACATCCACAACAGCTTCAAGAATACTCCCAGTGATCAACCCGACCCACCCCCTTCAGATTCCACTCCTCCAACTAACAACCTCAGTGCCTGGAACCCAATTACCACTGAAGACACCATTCGCCTCATGAACTCTATCCACTCTGGCTCGCCTTCTGACCCCTGCCCCCACCACATCTTCAACAAAGCTGACTGCATCATCGCACCCCATCTCCGCGATGTCATCAACTGCTCTTTCAACTCTGCCACCTTCCCAGAAATCTGGAAACACGCCGAACTCAGCGCCCTTCCGAAAAAACTCACAGCAGACCCCTCAGAACTGAAAAACTACCGACCCATATCCCTCCTCCCTTTCCCGGCCAAAGTCATTGAGAAAGCCGTCAACAGCCAGCTCGCCGCCTTTCTTGAATCCAACAATTCCCTTGATCCATCTCAATCCGGATTTAGAGCCAAACACAGCACCGAAACCGCCCTCATTGCAGCGACCGACGACATCCAAGCACTCCTGGACAACGGAGAAACAGTGGCCCTCATCCTACTCGACCTCTCCGCCGCTTTCGACACAGTCTGCCACAGCACCCTTATACAACGCCTCAGCAACATCGGCATACAAGGAAAAGCCTTGAACTGGATCATTTCGTTCCTAGCTGGAAGAACTCAGAGAGTCCGACTTCCCCCATTCTACTCAAAGGCCACAGAAGTCATCTGTGGCGTACCTCAAGGATCCTCACTCAGTCCCACCCTCTTCAACGTCTACATGAGTCCTCTCGCCTCTATCGCGCGTCAACACAACCTCAACATCATCTCTTACGCCGACGACACCCAACTAATCCTTTCCCTCACCAAAGACCCCAACGCCGCCAAAACCAATCTTCACGAAGGCATGAAAGAAGTAGCCGAATGGATGAAACAGAGCCGCCTAAAACTCAACTCAGACAAAACGGAGCTGCTCATCTTAGGATCCTCCCCCTCAGCTTGGGACGACTCTTGGTGGCCTTCCGCTCTAGGCACAGCACCCACACCCACAGACCATGCACGTAACCTCGGCTTCATTCTAGACTCCTCTCTCTCAATGTCCAGACAAGTCAACACCGTCTCGTCCTCCTGCTTCAACGTCCTTCGCACTCTCAAAAAGATCTTCCGCTGGATCCCCCTCGAAACAAGAAAGACTGTCACCCATGCACTGATCACGAGTCGTCTGGATTATGGCAACACACTATACGCCGGAATTACAACAAAATTACAGAAAAAACTCCAGCGCATCCAAAACGCGTCAGCGAGACTCATATTAGACATCCCGCGCCAAGATCACATCACCGGACACTTAAAAGACCTCCACTGGCTTCCCGTCAACAAAAGAATCACTTTCCGCCTTCTCACCCACGCACACAAGGCCCTTCATAATCTAGGACCCGAATGCCTCAACACTCGACTGTCCTTCTACAAACCCACCCGCCAACTAAGATCATCCAATCAAGCCCTCGCCGCATCCCCGCGCATCCGAAAATCCACCATGGGTGGCAGATCCTTCTCCTTCCTGGCTGCCAAGACCTGGAACGCACTCCCCACCCACCTCCGCCTTACTCAGAACCACATCTCCTTCAGAAAGGAACTGAAAACCTGGCTATTCGACAAATAATGAACCCCTCCCTCTAGCGCCTTGAGACCCCCTGGGTGAGTAGTGCGCTATATAAATGCTCGAACTTGAACTTGAACTCACATAAATCCCCCCCACTCGCAGTGTTCACATTTAACAATAAAATGAAAGTGCAATTACAAGGCTCCTTGACTTTCCCTTTGCCACTTGTGATGTTTACAGAGGAATTCACTCACTCACCCCTAGCCCTGCAAGGCACAGAAGGCCCACACCAACAACTGCCCCTTCTGAATTTGGGCTACTAATCTTCTAATATTTTGCCAGGCACACTTATGCTCACAGTGCTATGTTAAGTGTTGCTTCCTAAGTGCCATGCCCACACCAGCATGTCTCTGTGTACCTAGGTGTGTGGAGTGTGGGCTGGGGGGGAGGGGTGGGGGTAATTGATTGCCGCTTGGGCTTCAGACCCTAACTCTTTCTTGACAGAAGATGATGTCACTTTAAAGGGCTCTGAGCATCGGTTCAAACGCGGAGGGCTGTAAAAGAGGCAACAGATGCAAACTGTAAAACAAAGACAATTAACCCCTGCTCTGCCTAACAGCGCCCACCCCAACTTCCACACCACTTCGCCTAGATTTTGTTAAAAGGGCGCACCTCTGAAGCTGGAAGACAGCTCGTCCTTACTGTGGCTTGGAAGAGCCTGAACAACAGCACTGGGCGTCTAAAGTTTCAGGAAGAGGCGCGTTAAAGTGGTTGAACTTTACGCACCATCCCAACAAGAGATGATGAGGTTACACCACAGGGTGAGCAGTAGGTAAGTCAGTGCGGACCCTTCCACAGACCACTCTCGCCAATGACTCTGGGCCCGATTCACAGAATGAACTTAGGACTCAATCCTAAACTTACTACTATTTTGGTATTCACAGAATGCACTTACTACTTTTGGCATTCACAGAATGAACTTACTACTTTTGGTATTCACAGAAGTTAGGATTTTGTCTTAAATTTGTCTTAAGACAAACTTAAGACAGACTTAAGACAGACTTAAGACAAACTTAAGACAGACTTAAGACAGACTTAAGACAGACTTAAGACAAAATCCAACTTAAGTCTGTCTTAAGTCTGTCTTAAGTTTCTCTTAAGTCTGTCTTAAGTTTGTCTTAAGACAAACTTAAGACAAAATCCTAACTTCTGTGAATACCAAAAATAGTAAATTCATTCTGTGAATACCAAAAGTAGTAAGTGCATTCTGTGAATACCAAAATAGTAGTAAGTTTAGGATTGAGTATTGAGTTCATTCTGTGAATCGGGCCCATTATTTCTAAGGCAGGCGTGGGGGTCTGCCTATGGAGGGGGGGAGACTGTAAACTTTTATGTTTTTGAGTGTGGCGCTAGTAATCTCTGCATCACCCGGATCTCGAGAGCACGAGATAGGAAAGCGGGCAGATAAACATATTTTCAAAAGCATGACGACCCCTTTCTGGGCAGTTTCACATCAGTCTTTCACCAAACACGCCTAATTCAAACTGCCAATTCTGCAGAGCTAAGAAGCCCCAATGCTAATTCCTGGCGTTCAACAACACGTTAACTCTAACAAAGGCGAAACCGATTGCATTTCCAATGCAATATGTCTCGTTTTAAAATGTGGTTTAGATATTTTGAGTGTATAATAGTGTTGCGAAGATTACCAAGACACTATAGGCACTGGAAGTAGGGATATGGGGAGTAATGGGGCACAGGGGGCTGCAGCACCCCAAAAATAAACATACTGCAGTTTTGAAGGTGAATGACAAATAAAGATGGCCTCACATTTTGTTTTTAGCTTGTCACATTTGCTGTGTGTTCAAAGACAGGTCAAATGTCTGTCTGTGTCTTCTGACAAATTGGAGCCTTTTCTTTAAACATGGACATTGGTGGTTACTTTTCATCTCTGACTTCAAAATGAGAGAGCGTTGCTGGTGAGAAAGGAGAAGGGAAAGGCTGCAGGATGTCATTTTTTTAGACACCATTTTGTTTTACATACCTATAAATAAACTGTAGATGTATTTCAAAATATATTAGCAGTTCAGAAATCACAAATTAAGCACTTTCTTTTTAATCCTCAAGTGTGATGGAAACAAAGATTTAAATAGGAGCAAAACATAGCGAGACACTTGGTGATGCAGGAATGATGAATATTCACTGAAACCCGATTTCTACATTTCATTGTTTGTGCGCTATATAGTTGTATCGGTAAAACTGTATGGGCCTCATTTATGAGAAATGACACATCGCTGCGTCAAAGCAGCGGTGTCACTTCTCAGTGCGCACTCCTTGCGTCATGATTGATGCGTCATATTGATAATATGACGCATCATGTCGCAAGGAGTTACAGATAGGTCAGTATTTCTGACGTATCTGTAGGCGCAAAAGTGACGCATTGCTGGAGTGTGTCACAAAAGTGACGCATCTCCATCAATGGGTCATTTCACATGGGCAAGTCCCATGTTGTTAGTGCCTGCGTCAGTCTTACGCCTGCTATGAAGCAGGCGTAAGATTTTGACGCATTAGCGGCCAAGAAATGGCGCAGTGAAATCTTATAGATTTCACTGCGTCACTTCCATGACCCTTTCTTGCGTCAAAGCGCCCCCCTTGCATACATTTTACCTGGCACAGGTATAATGTGGCGCAGGGGTTTACAAAGAGACACATCTACCTAGATGCGCCACTTTGTAAATATGGCGCAACAAGGCGCATTTTTTACGCCACTGGTGCGTCACAAAAAGAGACGCACCGGCGGCGTAAAAGTGACGCACAGCCTCATAAATGAGGCCCTATGTCTTTGCAAATTTAGTGCCCATTTTAATGGAGAATGTGCTGTCTCTCAATGACAGTGCGATACAACACCCTGGTTTATAATAGTTATAATATATTTGTGAGTGTGCTCCAGAATACACCACCAGCTTCACACTACATCCTTACCATGAACGAGCGCAGTTGATTTGTTCCTCTTGTTCTTTGTGTGACTCTTGGATATTTCACACTCCCTGTGAGTTCAGTGTTGTAACGTGATGGCACCGGACACCAGCGAAGGCTGCTCCATCTCCCATATGGTGGCTCAGACCTGGAACGGCCTCCCCCCTACACCTCAGAGCCGCACCATCGCTCCAGCAGTTCAGGAAGGACCTCTAGACATGGATGTTCAACCAATAGGAGAACAGGCAGCGCTATCCGACAGCGCCACGAGACCCTCACGGGTGGAGCAGCCGCGCTCAAGAAATGCTGTTTGATTGATGGCAGAACCACCAGTCTCAAAACTGTTCCAGCACCTTATGCAAGACACAATCAATACAGGGCATCTCATAGCTCCTTATGCACGATAGAGTCCCACCTGCTGGAAAGCACGGAACCTCGCAAAAGTGCATTTGACTCAAAGTCCTTTTTTTAGGCAGTTTTTTTATGTTGTGCGAACTCAACCGAAGATATTGAAGCGCTTTACATGAGCACCAGTTACATTACACCAAGACACATTCATTTTTGGTAGGCACAGCAGGGAGAGTAAGTGATTTGCTCCGAATCACACGATATTGAACTGACCTCGAGACTCGAACCCGACCCCAGTTCCAAAGTCAGCAGTTTATTTATTTATTTTATTTATATTCTTATATAGCGCCTAAATAGACCCCCGAAGGGGTATCTCCGCGCTTTGCCAGGGAAGAATATAACTCATGCTAGACCATGGTTAGAGGAAACAATTAGGCTATGATTGTGGGTTTAGATGTTCATGAGTAAGTGAGTTTTAAGGGATTTTCGGAAGGCTAGGTGGTTAGTGATTAGTCTCAGTGTATGGGGCAATGAGTTCCAGAGGACAGGTCCAGTGTGGGCCATTACGCCATATCCTCACCCCCTTTGAAGCGCAGCATCTCCATCGATGTGCCTCCCCCGAAATCAAGGCTTCAGGCATCACAGCCACAGTCTCGTAAAGTCCTACAGGGATAGATAGAACCTCCTCATGCCGGTGAGTTAGACAGTCTCTTCCCAGCCGTCTCCTACAGGTGCAGCCTCCACTGTGGCATATACAGCGGCTCTCCCATGGTGAGTGTCTGACAGCACTATGCACAGACCCTCCCGCAGAACCGCCAACTCTGGTAGAGAGCGATCCACTACAGGCAGGCGGTAATACCGCTCTGAATAAAATGCAGCCACGTGCACAGGCGCCTATAGAACCTCCCATAGGACTGAGGCTACAATCTGAGAACACGTGACCCACTTTCACAAGAACTCACCAATAGCGCCCTGTGATTCTCAGGGCCAGTTAAGCTCTGTGCTAGTGTTCACACCAAGTCTCCTAAAGTGCAGCTACTTGTACATACACATATCTATAGAATGAATCCCACATTCCGCGAGAGGTAAGCGCTGGTTATTAATGCACTGTAAGGACAGGCATCGCAATTTTATTTGTCAACAATACTCATTTTACATACCTCAGAGGGATGATGGACAAGTGGTCCCTGTCGGGATTGAAACCCAAGACTTTCAAATTACACACACAGATATGAACCTTTACATTTTTTTTAGCACTTTCAGGATGGAGAAACTGCCTGTTGTTCTGACATAATAGGATTCCAAGTCAAAAGAGAACTCCTCCTCAAAACACCACCATAAGAGTTGGCATTGGTGAATACTATGTACAACCAGTCTCATGAAAGAGGCCAAGGACGGAATGAGCATGGGATGCGTCTGGTGTTCCCTCGAGAGCCAGTGCTAACCAGCAGGGTTGAGCCTTGAAACCTAGAAGCAGCCATTTATGTTTTAATCTCTGTATTTTTAAAGTACCTATGAAATGTGCAGTTTTTGCCCCGGTGTGTCTGTATTGCACGATGAAGCTCTTAATATCACTCCAAAGATACGCACTTGTGTTGTTTGAGAGGAGAGAAGGTTAACGCTCCCCTTGACAGGGATGGACGAGCACTTACGGCACTGCACTTACTGCAATGATACCCACTTCAGCGCGAAAACGCATCATCTTTCTAATTCCCGTCCTTTGCAACGGCCCACAATTTGAGGTGCCCGCACCCTTCTCCATCAGAGACAAAATATGAGAGTTCCGAAACTCGTGTTCAGCTTGTTCAGGCCAGGAGGGCCCGGGTGCCGCTGCACCAGCTGCACCACTGGTAGCTCAGTCCCTGGACAGCAGGCCATCTTGTGAAGCGAGCTACCCGGGAGCTGGGTGTACCCAGCAGCCAGCTGTCCTGGCATCTTTCCAGCCATGCTGATGCGGCGACAGACATCTCTGCCAAGACTTCTGTTTTTGGGAATCGAACCCAATATGTTGCAATTAATTCACCAGAAGCAAATGAGGCCCTATAATACAGTCTCCCCAGTGGTAGATTCAAGAGGTGTGTACAATTGTGGAATTGATTGCAAAAATTCAGAAATATAATACAAACATGTTTGCAATTACTCTTTTAAAGTAAAATAAGTGTTGCAAATATCCTCGGTGATTTTTGCACATTAGCGCACACTTTGACCAAAAATGTGTCTTGAAACTCTCATAGGATACTGGTTCGAGTACAAGGGTTTCTCAGCAAGATATTTTCTTCGCAAACGAGCCTTCTACGTAGAGAGACGTATGCAAAATTGCATAATACATAATTTTTTCAACTTTGCAAAATTCATGTCTCGCGAACATTCATAAATGAAGTGAATTTCAGTGGCATAAGTACAACGCAGTGGCATAAGTACAACGTCACCCATGCCAAGTCATTTCTCCGCTTCTTCAAGGCTCAACAACAAATCATGCAGTCTGCGTATCACGAAGGGAAATGTACTTCATTTATTTTAACAAGTCGCCTGTCACACAAAGTACTAGACAGTTTCAAACCTTTTCCAAACACTATTGGCAGTACACCGAACTGAAGCTGCTACAAATATTTTTCCAATTAACTAATAGGTTTGATAATTATATTAAACGCCTGGGCGCCTATCACATCAAAATGACAAATTTCCTAATGGCCCAAGTATTTATGGTCAATCTTTGATTTTCTTGTCTGAGAGCCACCGCATTTCACTTAAGCCTCTGGCTATGACTCACAACGGGGTCTCCCGCCTCACAACACAGAGCCAGATGCACAAAGCTATTGTGGTCTCAGGTCAGTTGAGGTTCAGCAAATGTACAAAACCTTGGTTTCCAGAATCACGATTTGCAGATTTTCCTAACCGGTAATTCCATATATGGCTGAGAAATATCTTTATGTATAATGTTTTTTCCCACAACCATAGCTTTAGGAGCAGGGGTGGTGCAGGGACCAATATCTTCATAATAATTATGCAGATATGTTATTTTGCCTCTTTTGAACTTATATGGCTTACCCTATCAAATTCCCTCCAGTGGCCCAAACCTCTTCAAGCCTAGTGAAGATGACTGTGTTCCTTTAGTCCCAATACCAGCAGAGCACAAGTCGCTACAAGAGTAAAGTTCACCTAAGGTGTATCCCAAGGGGAAAGCTGACAGTAGCCCTATCAATAGGGCACAAGGAGACTGATGGTTGGAGAAGGCAGACTGACATGCAGGGACTCATTAAATTTGACATTTACTAATGGAAAAGGGATTAGTCATCATTTTAAAATCCAAGAAGGGCCCCAGAAGATCCTTAATGTCCCCCTCAGTGTGGGCCCTAACAGGCATGGCATGTGTTCAGATCATGTGGTGAGGGGAAAAATATGAGGAGAAATAAGACAGGCATTGAACAGTAACTGATCTCTGGAGGTAAATGTAAAAAAAATGTAAATTGATACTTGTATAGTGCACTACTCACCCGCAAGGGTCTGAAGGCGCTTGTATGAATACCGCTGTGGAACCCATCCTGGCTTTCCCTGTGAGGCGTCCACTCCTGGGCACCCCCAAGGTGGAGGCCAGGCATCCTTAGCGTTGTGGGGGCCGTTGTGGAGATTAAGCAAGCTATTGCCCAGAGTTGCAGAGTGGGACTCCATGATTGGAATAGGCACCGAGTGCCCCCGGAATATTGAGATCGGAATCTGTTTTTTAACTTCAGAAAGCTTTATTGAAATAGCAAACAACGTAAAACATCAGTGCAAATTCATGTTGCAAAAGAATATTTTAAGGGAAAAAAACATATTATAAGAAGCAGTAACAAGTAATATCCTCAAAGAATCAAAACTATACTTAGAGTAAATGCATTTTTAACAGATTTTAAGAAAAAGAGAAAGAAAAAGAAAGAAAAAGAGAAAAGAAAAGGAGAGGGGAGAAGAAGAGGGGAGGAAAGAAGAGTCCTAACATTGTTAGCGCATTGGTAAATAGTCCATTAAACAACAGTACAATGTGTAACAAATGAAATCATGTCGACATTCTAAAAGAGATCGGACTCTTGATGGCACGAAATATCACCCCAAAAAGTTTGGGGGTAACCCTGCAGAAAGGGCCATTTCCAACACGCTGGCTTATTTGTTACTTAGCCCTGTATTTTATTTCAATGATATTTATTTATTTTATTTATGCGATTTTATATAGCGCGAACTTTACCCGAAGGTGTCAGAGCGCTTTACATAGGACCCAGTTTCAACCATAAGGACTGATGGTTACAATCGGAAAAACAGATTTGCAAATTTTTGACTTACATAAGAACCAGTTGAAAACATACGGACTTAGGATTATATGCGTTATAAAAAAAAGAAAGGTACAAACAGAAAAAAGCAAATGTACAAGAGATAAAGTCACACAAGGAGGAGATACAAATGGATAAACTCTAGGCATATACTAGTGATATCTCTATCTACTTAGGAAGGGGACACACATGGATATACTCTAAGAGTCACAGACGAATGGTAGAGAGCACAGCGGACTCCTGCATAAACTAGTGAATTAGAATTATCTCTATATACATGGGAAGGGATAAGACCGGATATACTCTAATGGACACATAGGAATGGTAGAGAGTACAAAGGTCGACTGCATACACTAGTGATTAGAGCTATCTCTATATACATAGGGAGGGGATAAGACTAGATATACTAAAGAGGCACATAGGCAAGGTATATGGTGCAAGGTCTAAAGCAAATACCATTGATTAGAGTTATTATAATAAGTCAAAGAGCAGAGTTCCATAAGTGTGGATGCAGTCACAGAAAAAAGGGAGGGTGGGAGGGATGCAAGGGTATAGAGAGAAGGGGAAGCGGAAAAGGGAGGGAACATTTGAGGATCATCCACGGGGAAAAAGGTTAATGGACGAGGGAATGGGAGGAGGGCTAGAGTCCAGCGAAACTGTCCGAAAACAGCAGCAAAGTGATGGTCAGGACAAAACAGAAAGTCAAGAAGTCCAGGAGTGAAGGTGGGAGATGAAGCTGGAGGCCAGCCGCAGGCGCGTCACCATCTTGGAGAGCTTGCAGTCAGCCGTCTCGGTGGGGGTGGGAGTGCGCCCGGTGGTGAAGGCCATGTTGACGCTGTTGGTACGGTCACGTGATGGCCATAGGGCGCTGCACGGCTGCCGGTGGATTGTGTGTGGATTCACCCGCAAGCAGTGTGGACTCCGGGAGCAGCGGCACATTCAGAACACTGGTGCCATGTGGGGGGTGGGGGAGGGGTGAGTGGTCTGGAGATCCGGCCCGTGTTGCAGGGCCACAGGGCATTCCGGCACTGGCAGTGGCCCCAAACTGGCAGCAGGTCGGGAGGCAGGCCAAACGTCCAAGAGAGGGCCACAGGATTAGCAGGAGGCCGGGGAGAAGTTGGGGCGAGCCAGTGGAAGCGGCGATCGCCATCCAAAAGTCGCCTCCGGGCGCCATCTTAGAGTCAGGCAGGCGCTGGGAGGATTCCCTCGGTGGGGGTCTTCACCGAAGTGAAGGTAGTGGAAATTATGCCAGCTGCTGCGGCGAGAGTCTTGACAAGCCGGGGTAGCGCAGGTCGCAATCCTACCTCCCAGCGGCGGCCGCAGTCAGCGGAGTCCACGGCGCAGTGCCGCCCGCCATCTTGAGCGCCTCCGCCCTCTCCTCCTTCACCTCGGGAGATCGAGCCTGTCCGCCAACCTCGGAGCGATTGCTGCTGCTCCGCACCTGCCCCACTCGCTCCGCTTCGTGCTGGAAAAAAGAGCGGTCAAAATGAAGGGCTGTAACTGCCCAGGGCCGGGTCAGAGCATCTCGTGGACCGTGAGCCAAGACGATCAGCGTCCGCCCGGCTCCCAGCTCCGCCCTCTCTCTGATAGACACGGGCTGTCCTACTCCATATGGGCGCCAAATTCCACCACAGTCATGGATTGTCCTAATCATTCTCAAGAGAGGCATTCTTTCCCACTCTATACTCTTTACTTTTTTTAAGGCACTAAAACAGTATTTTACAGGAGCTACCAGGACGTATTGACCTGGAATCCATAGAGGTGTTGTGGGCAGTGATAACTCTAATCTGTCCTATCATACATACCCCAACCAGATCCCTTAATATGATTCCATTAACCTGCCAAAAATGTTCCTGAATTGAAAAACTCCTGTCAGAACCCCATTCAGGGGGCCACAGGGCAAGCAGGAGTTGCTGGGCCCAGCCGTGGAGGTGGAGGCCTTTTATTCCTGATGTCCTGGAACGTGACTTAGGATGGATCCTGAGCAGCTTGGCCAAGAACCCCTTCAGCACTTGACTCCCAGTAGGAGCTTGGATCAAGCAGCCCAAGGGTCTCTGGGGGAGGGCAGGTGGACACGGGGGGAGGGGGGATGGGGGTGGACACAGGCTCACAACTCAAAATACGTTAAATAGCAGCAATAAATCATTTCCTGTCAAATACTTTGTTTTATGAAAACAGAGTTACAAAACGGCATGCACAAACAATACACACAGTCCCCTGAGGTCAGGGTTCTAGTATTTCAGGTCCCCGAGTCTTACTTTCCTATCACTAGAGGTAGAGAACTCCCCATTCATTATATCTGACATTCAGGTTAAGCCCCAATAGTAGTCCAAGTCTTCCAAAGGCACAGGTGTTCCAGTGCCCGAAGCACCATACGGCAGAACAAGATTCCCCGGGGCCATTCGTCCCTGCGATCAGTCTTACACATGTGCAGGGGCTGCGGTAACAGAGCCCCTGGGAGCGTCTGCCTCTCAGATATGTCTGAGGATTGCAGAAGCTGCTGATGGTAAGTAGCACTTGCTGCTCAGCAGTGGCAGCGACTGGGCATTCATGGCGGTTCCTCTGGTGAGACGGTAAGATTCTTCTCAGGTAGGGGTGATCACTCGGGATCCGATCCTCAGTCGGGGCTCGGGCGCTCACTGGTCACCAGCGACAGCTGCCTATGCTTCACAGCAGTTCCAGTTACCCACCTACTAGCAGAAGCCTCTCATATCGTATGTATGATTATGTATCAACGTATGTGTGTGTGTGTGTGTGTGTGTGTGCAGGTATGTGGTATGTGGTATAGGTATAGTACATACCTAGCCAAAAGGCAGTAGAGCACTGTACAGGTTCAAAGGTAAAGATATAATCAACAAGTGATGGGAGAGGTAGCTGGGTTCTGGGAGCAGAAGTGGTCCTTTACTGTATTGTGAATTAGTGATCCAGCGGTGAGACTGCAACTCTTTTCAACATTGGTGAGGTGATGGATAGATAAATGTTATTTCAGATCCTGAGTGCATAGAAAAGCAAGCATTGGAAGCGTCAATACATCTGGCTTCGTATGCCAGCCTTTCGATTTGTGTTTTGGTTTGTCATGGCTTTTGCAAAACGTATTGTTTTTTTGTTGGTTTTTTTCCTCATATGACCTCCGTAGCTACTGCCACCTCTCGACCTGTCCCGCCACTGGCGCAAATAGCTTTCGGTGGATACTTAGTCTCAGCTGATTTATTACCCGTTTATACTCAACTTGAGCTGACCCAGAGGTGTTAATCATTGGAAGTGTATTAGGTCTAGGTCTAACCAATTTAAGCCATGATCTATAATCTTGTCTCCAGTCCGGGGGTCGTCCAGCCAATTCCAAAATAACCCCAACTCAGGCCTATCCCTTGAGATAGTGACCCTCTGGTCTATGGCTCAATAATATTTAACAGACTTCCACCAATCATTCCATCTAGGGGATGTTTCTTGTCGCCACAACAGGCAGATCTCCCTCCTTGCCAACAATATCAAATAGAACGTCAATTTACATTGAGACCCAGACTGAGTACGTGTCGCAGCCATCATGTCTACCACACGCAAAAAAAGATTTGGGCTTACCTCTATTTCTAGACCCATAACCCTGGAGACGGTTTTACCGACATCCAACCAGAATTTATGTATTCTGGGGCAGGAAGTGAAAATATGGACGTCATCCGCGCTCTGAAAGCCACATCTCCTGCAAGTTGCAGCACCACCACCCTTCAGTTTAGAGATCTTTAGTGGGGTCCAGTATATCCTATGTATTGTGAAAAAATGATTTCTTCTGAGAGCAGCAGATTTAATCACGGAATAAAGCAAGTCAATAGATACTTGTTATAACTCCTTCCAGTCTTCGCCTGGCAAGTAACTCTCCCAGACCCGGTATGGCTTATCCATTCATTTTTCTGCAGCAGCCAGAAGATGGGAGTACCAAAGAGCAACTTCTTTCTTCCTTGACGGTCGAATTTGCAGATCATTATCCATATCATCTTCCAGACTACTGGACCATCTTTGAGACTTACACCATGACGCGAGCTGGTAATACTTGAATCTGGAGAGAGTTCCAGCAGTGGTTTGGTTCCAGAATTCCCAAGGAAACTTTATTGTTTGGAAAGCATTCATCAATCTAAAAAGATATTTACCATATTACTCCCTGGTACTAAAGGGAACTACTTTATCCATTCATGTGCTCCTTATGAAAGGGCTGCATGCCGTACTTCACTTTGAACTCAGCCAATAGCTGAAGTGGGGTGACGCATTGCCCCTTGATGCATGCTTGAACGGGTTGAAGAAAAATGGATGAATTGTGGCTTAAAATTCCTATAAGTAACTACGTCATACATCTAATTTTAGTATAATCAAAAGGTCTTGGCTAACAGACATACAAAGCCAATTGTTGTGCCATTGGCTGCCAGCCTCTCTCATTTGAGAAAGAAAGAAGGTAATAAAGAAAGAAGGTAAAAAAGAAAGAAACGAGGAAGGTAAGAAAGACACAAAGAAAGAAGGAAGGCAATATAGAAGGAAAGAAAGAAGGAAAGAAAGACTAGAAAGAAGGAAGGAATGTGAGAAAGAAGATAAGAATATAAGAACATAGAAAGACAGGCAGAAAGAAGTGATAGAAAGAAAGAACGCAGAAAGAAGGAACAAAGGAATGAAAGCAGGAAAGAAAGTGAGAAAAAGAACAAAAGAGAAAGAAAGACCAGAGAGAGAGAGAGAAAGAAAGCAAGAAGGAAAGAAAGAAGGTAAATAGAAGGAATGAAAGAAAGAAGGACTGAAAGTAAGAGAGTAGTGAATAAGTAATGAAAGCAAGAAAAAAGGATATGAGAAATGTATGCAAGAAAGAAGGAAAAAGTAGATGAAAGCAAGAAAGAAGAAAAGAAGGAAAGAAAGAAGGTAAGAGAGAAAGGCAGGAAAGGAAAGAATGAAAGGAAGAAGGAATTAAAGAATAAATGAATGAAAGAAAGAAGGAAAGAAGGAATGAAAGACAAAAGGAAATAAGGAATGAAAAATACAGAAAAGAAAGAAAGTAAAGAAGTGAATAAAGAAAAATGAGTGCTACAGGTGCTGCAAATGAAACATAATCAAGGCTGGTTTTCTTCCTGGGCAAAGTTTACTGGAGAACCATTGGTGAAAATTAGCCCAGAATAAATGTGATCTGAGGAATTGATTGTCTGCTTATGAACTCATATGTATAATATTGAAACTTTAGACAACTTAATACAGGACAGTTTTGAATGGACGCAATCTGTTATGCTGTGAAATATCAGCAGTCAGATAAAGGAAACTCCAAAAGGAATTCACAACAAAATTGGCCGGAGATAGGAACTGATAAAGTGTGGAATGTGAACTGTGTTCATAACAGCAGCCTGCTGTCACATGAGATTCTAAAAACACAAAGGTAACATCAAAGTTATAGATTAAAAAAAACATAAACATTGGCACAAAAGGGAGATAGCTTGTGTGCGGATGTCCCCTTGGGAGAGATCAAAATGCAGTCACTCAAAGTGAAGCTTCACAGTGGCAGAAGAGGGCTGACCCCATGCTCCATGCTGTAGTGGGCGGAAGCAAGAGATGAATGACACATCAAGAGACCAATGAATGAACAAAGCTGGCCGAAAACCCCTTTAAATAAGTATATTGTACAGATACATATTTTTTTTTAAATCAAAAGGGCTTGACTAACGCTAGACCTAAAAAAAGGCACTTTTTGCACTGCCCATCAGTTTCAGATCCCTCCTCTAGCTCCTCCTCACCCTCCGTGCTAGTTCCTCACACTTCCAAGACTTTCCAGATCATACCAGGGGTGCCACCAGTACGAGATTCTCACAATCCCCATCAGAGTCATCTGCAAATATTGTCCAACAGTGCTCCATTCTCTCACTTCCCACACATTACCCTATCTCACAATGCCCACATTTTTACTCCAACTATTCCACCACCCAGTACCATTCACTGAGCCTGCCCAGCAGTGCCAGACATTCACTTTCTGGCACCTGTGGTCTCATGGCTCTTCAGAGGTGCGATTGTGGTGTATTTATTAGTAATGAATTTGGTTTACAATTTGCCAATACGTCACCTAAGGCTCTGATTGTTGATTCTTTTTGAACACCTAGCGGATAGCCCCAATCATGCCTGGTCATTCTGGTGATACGCCCTGTGGGTTTGGTTAAGTGTCGATATTGACAGCTGGGGCCTTGAGAGCAGGGCTCGAGTCGGGGTACCATGTGGGTGGACGGCGTCCCCCCACTTATTTTACCAGGGGGGGGGGGGCGGGACGTCCCCCCCCCCCCTGCCAAACAGCTGGACTTCACATTTTAGCCTCTCTGGGACGAGAAGCTCGGCACCTTCTGTGACCTCATTTCCTGCTGTGACATCACTTCCGGTGACAGCGTCCCCCCCCCCTTCTTTTTTTACGACTTGTGCACTGCTTGAGAGAGACAGGACCCATTGAAGTTCAGCTTAAGCTGAAGATCACCTTGGTGTTAAATTAAGTTGTTTTCAGTTCCACTGCTGTAGTGAAGTGTAGGGGACAAATAGGACAGGGAATGCCAATGGTAAAGGAGGCAGCTAGGACCGTGGATAAACTAAAAGGGGCACGCACGGCTGTGGATATGTTAAAGGGAACAACACTGCAATGCTCTTTTATCATCTTTCTATTATATATATTGTCAGCTGTCTAAGATGACAGGCATTACAATAATTAATGAATGAGCTCACACACTTAGGAATATGAATTTCCGGATAATTTTTACACATTTAACATCTGCACTATATTATATAGACACACCATTCGTAGATCCACATAAACCACCCTTCGCTCCCTGCTCATTCCCATATTTATAGATCTTTCCACTTGGGCTCAATCCTACTCCCATTCTCTTGCCTCCCTCTCTTCTGCATTTGTAAATTGCAGTTGCAGGGAAGGATGACCACACTTTTCTCCCTCTCATTACCAACTAGGCACCTTATGCATTACTTTATGCCTTGCTCATCATCATATACAGGGTTATTGGTCAAATGATTGATCCTTTCTGCCCATTTCCTTAGGTCCTCTTCAGACTTTTCATCTGTTCTGATCATTTCTAGAAGTGATTCTTCTTCTGCCAGGGTCCACTTCCTCATAAATTTGCAGCAGTTCAACATGGTGGGCCCCATATTGGCCAGTGACATAGTCTCTTATATGGGGTTATGGCCAATCAATAGGTGGGGATCTGCTGAAGGGCGGGAGCTTTTCGCCGCCAGTTCCCACGCTGCAGCCACGTGCTGGCCTGCCCGGGGGGAGCTGCCAGCTGATTTGTGCCCCTCATCAGGGGTCTTAATTCTCAGTTTGGGTCTTCGTCACACCACTTAGCTGCTGCTGCAGTTGCTCCCAGATCAGACAAGCTGCTCAGGGCTCAGGTCCTAACAAGGTCTTTAACTTTTCAAGGAAGGAGTGGAAAGAAGCCTCTGTAGACAGGTTGGAAGGAAGAGAAATCTATAAAGTAGGACCAAGGAAATAAAAATATCTGCCACCCCACTTAGCGTGCTTCGTGGTAGCACGGGCAAAAGTAAAGCAGGAACAGGACTGAGGGAGCGGGTCAGAAGATACCAGGTGAACCTGGACTGGATAAACACAGACCTTCCTCCTGCTGTGTCTAATGCGTATGTTCTTCAACTGGACTCGTTTGTGTACTGGCGACCAGTACAACTCCCTAAGGTAAGCAGCAGAGGGGTAGGTTTAAAAAAACTCTTGCTCCAGCATTTCAAATCTGTTGGATTAGCTGAAAAACACTTGCAATTCTGTTTTAACAGGACACAAACTTTGATGGATTTGTTAACTTATTTGTAGGATTTTATGTAATGTATTGCAATGGTTTTAAGTAACTATGCAGGAAATCAAGAATCTTGAATCTTGAAAAACACTTGCATTATTTCAGGCTTGACTTGAAAGCACAGAGCACCGTTTTCCGAACAGATTCTGAAGGAGAGTGAGAACTTACTGCAGCAGATAGTAAAACAGGTGGATCTGAAGAGTTAATTTGATTGGCAAAGGAGAGGGATATAGCCATATGGACTTTCCTATCTTTTTTTTCTCCACCCCTTGAGGAGATGGGGCACAGTCTAAATTCTCAGGCCACCATAAGGAGAGACCAAAGTACAGATACACCGCCGAGCAGGAGTTACTCAGTTTTGTCCCCATTCATTTTAAGTGAATGGTAACTCACCCAGTCTGCCACCACAAACATACAGCCGAAGAATCATTGCCCAGACCACACAACGCTTCACTTCACGCAAGTTCAATGTGGAGAAAACCTAGAGGGTTGAAGACGCCTGCAATGCAGTAAGGCGCAGAGATATCCTCCTGTCCTGGTAGCAGTTGGGAGAACGAGTGGTCAAGAAGAGATACATTTTTGAGATTTTCTCTTTAAAAAAAGCAAAAGCAGAAATAGATTTGCAAATACCTGTGACTTTGGGGTGGGAGCCAATCATGGATGTGGCTGTGGTAAAGAAGCCGGTCCGGGGGCTGGGGTGATAGAGCGCGCAGTTCACCCGGGTCACTGGGTTTCCCGATTCTCACACGCACTGGGCATTCAAACCAATGACTCGCGTTTGGCGTGAACCGGGTGAGTTTATACACGCTACTATGAGTAATCCGGGGGGTGACTTCTCACCACTGCTGATCATGTACCTGACTTACCACAGGCACATTACTCCAGACGGATCAGGAGCTAGCAGGGAATAGGTGACAGGGGTCCTAGAAGAAAATACACTTTATAAACCACCATACCATTTCCACATTATAATTCAGAAAAATAACCACAGACACCTGATAGGTTTGAAAATGTATCTGAAGATTTCAAAGTGAATAGGTTAGGATAAGCAATATACAAAATAACACATCAAGCATTAGAATCACAACTAAAATGTAGCTATGAATTAGAGCAAGGACCATTTGGGTATACGGGAGAACTATGGGATAGGAGTATTGGGAAACACACTATTGCACCCAAGCTTAAACTGAAACACGAGGGACCTAAAAATGTATATTTAGACTAAGCTACTTATACTGTTCTTACTAAGTTCACTGCAACCAAGCTAAGGGAGAGGGAAAAACGGGAACATACTAATAAATATGACAGTTTTGGCAAACACCTAAAGGTGGGGAGAGAAGTGGAACAATTCTAATAAACAATTGCATATAATTTGTATTTCAAGGAGATAGGGCAATATCATAGGAAAAAGTGCTTTATTTAAGAAAGGAGAGAAAGTGAGAGAAAGATTGGAAGACGCAAACCCACAGGTTGATAATTACCTAATTTAGAGTGAAGACTAACCCTGGCCACGGGTCAGTTGGGAAGGACGGGGACAAGGACCCTCAGAAAAGGAATGCCAGAATGCGAGCAGGTACAGCTCACGGACAGTCAGGACAGGATACCCCTCAGGATTTGGGATCAGGACTGGGCTCACCAAGGTACGACCAACACTCACAGCTTCAGAAGCAACGCCTGCGTTACCCCTTTCTGCAAGTAATCCGCCAGTAACCCCGATTGGGTTTTCGAATTTCCCAGCAAAGTGCTCCGCCAGCACTTAAGACTATTTCCACCCCTAGGAGTTTGTGGAAAGTATGGACAGAGTGCTCCGCAGCACTCAAGATTGGATCACCTATAGAGTTCGTAGGGTCAGTGACAGGTCTGCTACTCGGACAAGTCGGACAATTTTCCTAAGCTAAACTAGGGCAGTTATACTGTTTGGGGACCCTTAGACCACCCACCAATGTTGCAAGTGACAGTTTCTCACATTATGATTGGTCAGAAGAGGTGATTTGGACATTGTCACCTCCTAGAATTCAACGTTCCCATCATGAATTTTAAATTTGCTTATCCGCCCCTTGGGTTCACGTTCCCATCCATAGGAATACAATAGAAAATACGAGTGCACAAGGCATTGCAACAAAGTCTCTTGGTTTCAAGGTGAGTTTCATCATCTTGTGCTGGGTTCTCAGGCGCATTGGGCTTCAGGAGCCAGCTGGCTGGTTTCAGCTTCTGCGCAGTAGAGTTTCTCCCCGGTCACATGACGGTGCCCAGCAGAGCCTCAAGTATGGCTCCGCTCCCGATTTTCCCAGCCCCAGAGACACGATACATGAAAAGTAAGCGAGAACAAATTAGAATCATGTATAAAATGATCACACTGTATACCGTGATAGATAAAAACACATCCCTTATTTTCTAACATCTATAGTATTACAGTTTAGTGCGAAAAGACAGGTAGGCTAAAGCAGCAGTTTGCAAGCGTAGAGCGTGATGAGAGACAAGCGGCCATGTTTGCAACAGTGCGCATGAGCACAGATTCCCTCCAGAATGCGAGTGCGTCACATCACATGGGTATGACCGACGCATGCGCAGACTGAATTTCAGCGAAGCAGCCATTTCTTCTAGTGCAAGCTTTGTTAGTATGAAAAGACACACAGGCAAGCCTCTTGGGGACACCCACGTGTTGGGGAAAATGTAAAAATAAATGACGAACAGTTGGATTAATATGATTATACATTAAACGAGGTTCATGAATGAGAGCAAGTCGCTTTACGTGCGAATCCTTGCTCCATCAATCCCCTCTTTGATGATATTTACTATCATCACTACAAAGGAAACAGATGCCAACTCTCATTCTTCCATATCATTCATTTCAATTTCGACGAACTTATTATTTATTTTTCTTTCAGCTTCTCTATGAGAGTAGTGATTCTTCACCTTTTTGTAAATTTCATTCTTTAATTCTTCTAATTTTAATTCATCAATGTTTCTCTTCACTCCTCTCTTATTTGCAGTTTTTCTTTTGCACTTTTGACATTTACAGCAGATGAAAATTATCAACACAATCACACCTATTCCAAATATTGGCATCAATATTTTCCACAGGATATTTCTACCTAGGTTAGAAAACCAACTACCTATAGAGGAGAGACCTCCAGTCAGTCTCGTCCAGGCACTGTCAACCTCTAATGGTTTGAGCTCTTTTTCCAAATTAGTTATGTTCTTCACATATTGCTTTAATTCGATACTTTTGTCAGGAATGTAGGTGCAACAATGTTGCGCCTTCAGCATTCTACAGACTCCGCCCTCTTTTGCCAATAAGGTGTCAAGAGCAAGGCGATTTTGCAAAACCATTGATCTGATCGCAACCATCTCAGTATTGACCAGCAGGAATCCAGCAGCAGTGTCAGTAGATAACCGATCCACTACTGTAGACAATTTGCAGATTCTATGAGTGTTCAGAACTACCCCCATTCCAGGTATCAGTGCACTAAAGATATCACCTATAATTTCACCTACACTTTCGCGTTTACTACGCACTAAGCCATTAGTTTCTTCATCATTGCTTCCAGCAGCGTTATTCACATGGTATATTTTCGGGAAGACAATGCCAAAGTAGCAGCTTCCATACCAGTGATCCGGCAATTTGAAATAAGCCTTGTTCCCACATATATAATATATTCCGGGAAACACAGGTTCTGACCCATTTTTGAAACTCCAACCTCCAATTACCTTATAATTATGTTCACACTCGCTGGAACCAATGAACACATTGTTATAGTATTCTGTCTTTTCCCTATGCAGACAAAGTTTTCCTTTTCGTTCAAAATCCAGCAACAAAGCAGGATTAGCTTCGCCTTGAGAGGTGTTATCCATGTGCTCAGCCCACCTAGGGACTCTATTCTTTTCATCATTTGCCTTTTTCTGAAACTTTTCCCTCCTTCGGTCTGCCATTTTTATGAACATCTTTTCCTGCTCTTGCAAAGAACAGGTCAGATTTTCCTGTTGTGCTTCATCTAAGTCTATGTCACCTATAGTCAGGAAATATTCTCCCATATAACGAGTTACGTCACTTTTAATATGTACAAGGTTCAGGTGTCCTCTAATAGGAAGCTCAGAAAAGACTACGTCAGCATTTGAATAGTAGTACTGTAAAGTGCTTCTATAAAACAAGCTAGCTAATATACTACAGGAAATTCCATAGGTTAGGGGTAAGTGGTGATATGTCACACCTTCAGCTACAGAGGTAGGTAGCTTCATGCAGACATAACAGTCTTCTATTTCCATAGCTTCTACATAATGCACTAACAAGTTAGCAAAAACATTTAAATGCGTCCGGTTTCTCATCTTGTGAAAGTGCAGTTCACCCTCATCTGATGCTTCTAAATTCTGTCGTGCTTGTCTTTGCCTATCTAGAGTGTCATGTCGTCCTAAGCTCCGTGGAGTTCCTGCAGTCCGTGCAACGTCTGTGTCTAGTATTTCAGGTTCAGTAGGGGACAGGTTAGGATTTTTACTTATCATAAAAGGTAAAAAGACGGTTAATCCTATCCACATTACTATTAGCATTGCTATACTACACAAGCATATCTTACAGCAAGTTTTAAAACACCCACTTACAGGTGGCTTTTGCAACCCCTCTTCTTCTCTTTATGCAAGGCTTCGCTCTGTTTTGTTTCAAGGGGGGTCTTTGTCCGAACTCTGATCAGTGACGGACTCCTCGTCACTTTTCCCACTGTGATGGGGCTCATCAATTTCTTCCAGCACCAGGTATGTCCATTCGGGGCTCCGATACAGTTTGTTCTGTTACTTCAATCTGTCGCTTTTTCTCAGAAACTTGCCTCGGGCTGGTTTTCGTTCACTTTCAGCCCTTTCACGGTCTCTCAGTTTCTCTTCGACTGTTTTTAGTCGGAGTCTTAGCCTTTTGACGTACCTGGGTGTACTTTTGTTTCTGCGACTCTTAGTAGTTGAGGACACTTGACCTTCCTCGTGCACTCTCTTATTTTTCTTCTGGTGCTTGACAGAGTCTATTTTCCTCCCTGTCTGACTAGTTCCAGGTCTTTCATCTATTTCTTCTGCCTGGTCCTCTAGCTGGTCCTGTTCAGGTTCGCTTTGTAGGTTTTCTTTGCTGTTAGGTGAACTGGAGTCTGATTCCTGAACACGTTCATCTATTTCTATCTGCTCTGGTTCATGCACTTCGTTCTCTTCACTGTCTTCCGCATGAACCTCAGCCCTTACCACTATCTGTCCCTTTCCAGGCTCCGGAGTTTCAGGTGGAGCGTCGACGTCTTGATCTGTCCCTACTTGGCCTATTTCCTGATCAGGTGTGATGTGTGTCTGGTTGACCTGACCTTCTTCTTCTAGTTCTGTCTCACCTGGACTATCCCACTCACTGTCTAGGTAGGAATATTTCCGGGTTCGTATTGGATCATGAACCTGGTCGTCGGCGGGGTACCACTCAACGTCTCGACTTGTGCTTGGCAGTTCGATGTCAGCAAGATCCGGACTCTCTTCGGGAGTCTCCTCAGCGGTGCTGCCTCCAGCTTCAGTCGCGTTTTCTCCGGTTACCCGCTTTGTGTGGCTGGCATGGATCCACTTCGGCACACCAGCGCACTTTACAGCAGTAGTGGTGACAAGAATCACTTGTCTCGGCTTTCCCCACTTTGGTCCAAGGCAACTCTTCCGGGTGTGTTTCTTTAACACCACCCAATCGCCTGGTCGCAGCTTATGTGCTGGAGTCTTGGGCCAGTCGTCTTCTGTCTCTCCAATCTGGTGGGAGATAGAACGCACTTGGTCACCCAGCTGCTTGCAGTATTCTAACACCAAATCATCAGTAATGCTTAGCAGTTTGTGTCCAGGTACCCATGCTTGTCGCATCACTCTCCCCATTAGTACCTCATGGGGGCTCAGGCCTGTTTTTCGATTTGGAATACTTCTCAGACTCATCAGCACAAGGGGCAAAGCATCTGTCCAGTTCATTTTGGTGGAATCACACATCTTCGCCAGCCTGGACTTTAGCGTGCCATTTATCTGTTCCACCACCCCAGATGCCTCGGGATGGTAGGCACAGTGCAGTCTTTGCTTCATTTTAAAAGCCTTACAGAGCTCTTCTAGGACGTCGTTGGCAAAATGCCCACCTTGGTCCGTTTCAATCGTCTCTGGGATCCCAAACCTAGGTATCAACTCCCTGAGCAATAGTTTGGCTGTAGTTTGGGCATCATTTTTCTTAGCTGGGTAAGCCTCCACCCACCGGGAAAACAGACAAACTATGACCAGGATATATCTGTACCCCTTACATTTGGGCATTGTTATGAAGTCTGCCTGCATTCTAACAAAGGGACCTACTGCCTTGCCGATGGTACTCTGCTCTACTACAGTCCTCTTTCCTGCATTGAATTGCTGACACACTAGGCACCTCTGGCAAAGCCTTTCCGCCTGGTTCCTGAACTTTGAATTATAGAACACCTTGTCAAACACACGACACATGGCATCCCTTCCCATATGTGTTGGTTCATGTATCATTCGGACCATGGGATCTATCAGACTGTCGGGTAGCACGGGCATTCCACTTTTGTCTACCACCACACCATCATTCCTCATTCTGCAGTCATTTTCACTCCATCTAGCTTTTTCTTCCCTGCCTGTTGACTGTTGTAAATCTCTCAATTCATCCCACGTTGGCACATTATCAAACAACATCAGTTGGCAGCTGTGTCCACCCCACAACCCAATTTGGAGGGACATTTTGTGTCGGGCGCAAAATTGGGCAATTTGGTCAGCGTATCTATTTCCGGCTGTCACATCATCATTTCCTGATCTGTGAGCCGCACACTTGACCACAGCCAATTCTTTGGGCAATTGAATAGCTTCCAATAATTCTTGTACCACCTTTCCGTTTCTGATAGGGGTACCTGAGGAAGTCATGAATTCTCTTTGTAACCACAGTTGGCCGAAGTCATGAACAACCCCGTAACAGTACTGACTGTCGGTGTAAACAGTTATTCTTTTGTTCTTTCCCCTCTTACAGGCTCTGGTCAGGGCGATGAGCTCAGCTACCTGGGCCGATTTCACTTCGCATAGGTAAGATGCTTCTATGGTGTCTGTCAATGTGACAACAGCATAGGCAGCACACAGACCCCCACTCTCATGTCTCAAACATGAGCCGTCCACGAACATTGTATGATCCCCATCAAGCAATGCGACTTCTTTGATGTCAGGACGGGGCTTTGTGCTGAACTCTGTTAGATCAATGCAATTATGTTCCATTTCACCTTCGTCGTCTACTTCGAGGGGAACAGGTAACAGTGTGGCTGGGTTTAGGACATTGCACCGAGAAATGGTTACATTCTCAGCACCAATCAAAATTCTCTCATACTTAGTCAGCCGACTAGGTGTGAGATACTGGGTTTTGGTTCTTGTCAGTAGAATCACAACAGAGTGTGGAACATACACAGTGACAGGATGTCCCATTACAATATTTTCACTCTGTTCCAGGCTGACACAAGTAGCAGCTACTGCTTTCAGGCATCCGGGCAGTCCAGCAGCCACCGGATCTAAAGTGGCTGAGAAATACGCTACAGGACGCCTGACCAGCCCATGCTCCTGGGTCAGGACCGAGAGTGCACAATTTTCTCTGGTGTCACAGAATAGTTCGAACCGCTTGGAATAGTCTGGCATACCTAATGCAGGTGCGGTGCATAGACAATTTCGCAATGTTACCCATGCGGACATGCTTTCGCTGTCCCAACCGACTGGGTCTTCCACTCCTTTCTTGATCATTTTTATCAAAGGTTTGGCTAAATTTGCGAAGCCCACAATCCACTGTCTGCAGTACCCCACAACTCCTAGAAACATCCTCACCTCTTTCTGAGTTCGGGGTAGGTCCATTGCTTTAATTATCTTGATCCTCTCCGTGGTGACTTTCCGGATCCCTTTCTCTATCTGGTGCCCCAGATATTTTACTGAGTTCTTACAGAACTGCAATTTGTCAGGGGATACTTTATGTCCTCCCTTTCCTAGGTGATTCAGCAAGGCGATGGTGTCGGTGACACAGTCATTTTGAGTTTTAGATGCCACTAGAAGGTCATCTATGTACTGTACCAACACAGACTCTCCGGGCAATATTAGGGTCTCAAGACATTTCTTTAATATCTGGTTGAAAATCGAAGGACTTTCAGTGTACCCCTGGGGGACACGATTCCAGACATAGATATGGCTGTCAAATTCAAAACTGAAAAGGAACTTGCTTTCAGGATGCAATGGGATGGAAAAGAATGCATGGCACAGGTCAATGACAGTGAACCATTCTGCATTCCAAGGAATCTGATACAAGATTACTGCAGGGTTGGGCACAATGGGACAGCAAGGTACAACAATTTGGTTTACCTTGCGCAGGTCCTGCACTACTCGGTATTTCCCACTAGGCTTTTTAATCCCAATGATAGGCGAATTGCAGGGACTGCTCATTACTTCTTCTATGATTTCTGCTTCGAGCAATCGGGTAATTTCAGTTGCGACTCCTGCCTTTACTTCTGCACTCATTTTGTACTGTCTTGTTTTGGGATATACTGCATTTGTCTTTATGGCTATTTTAACTGGGTCCACATTTGCCATTAAGCCTACATCCTTTCCTGAGAAATCCCACACTTCTGGAACTACCCTTAACTGCAGTTCTTCAGGCAAGTCTTCAATTGACAATGTTTTGATGTTAGCATCGGGTCTTACTAACATTAGTTTGTACAAACCATCTTCATCGGGGGTCTGAACCTCGACGCCCTTTGATGAGCAAAAGATGGTGCAGTTCATTTTGCACAACAAATCGCGACCTAACAGGTTCACGGGACTGGAATCACAGACCACAAATCTGTGCATTTCTTTAAAGTTTCCTATGGAGATTTCCATAGGCTCGGTTACTGGAGTACTTATTATCTGATTTGAGACACCCACTACTTGGATAGCTTCTCCCGAGAGGGGTAGGTTAGGAACATCCACTGTTCTCACAGTGGACCGGGTAGCGCCAGTGTCCAACAGAAAGGTGATGTCTTTTCCCTCAACCTTCCCTTCAATGTATGGTCCAGTCTGGTCTACCGGTAAGGAGGCGCCAAGCACGCACTCCTTGTCCTCCCCCCTCAGGCCCCGTCAATCTTGTTCATCACAGAGGAAAGAATCACTCAACAGGTACTGTGGAATTGCTGCATTGCTTCCATTCTCTCCCTCCCATATTTCTGCCCTTTCATTCTGCTGGCCCTGGTTCTTATAATTCTGTCTAGGAGCGCGAGGTACTGGAGGTAGCTTTACCTGTTGCTGGTTCTTTTTCGTCCCCTCTTTCTGCACCTGTGGATTTAAACCATTTACAGGGGCGTTACCGGCCTGCAGATGTGGACACTCGTCTCTCCAATGCCCTAACTGGCCACACCCGTGGCAGGGGAACTTTTTCATAGCCTCTTCCCGGCTTAATTTGGCCCGGGGCTTCCCTCCTCCCCCAGCAGTGGCATTCTGAGCATTATTACTAGAATTCAATTTACTTAACTGTTTTCTTGCTGTTCAGCCAACTTTACTTGTGCCCACATCACCTTTTCCTTGAGGGCCTTCTTTTTATTTTCGATTTCATCTTCGCAGTATTTTGCATACTTCAGGACATCATCTATGGGTTTTCCCTGCCAACTTATTTTATTGTCTCGAATCCATTGAGATATTTCAGGCCTTAATCCTAGCACAAATCTATAACTGAAATGGGTCATGTCTTTCATGTCCACATTATCGATACCACTGTAAGTTTTGAATACTTGCAGTAACCTTTCATAAAAAGAATGGACAGTTTCATCACGCTCTTGGGTTGTTCTATCTATTCGGGTCCAATCTGTCTCCTTTGCGGGCACCTTTTTCTTAAGGTACTGTATGACCTGGTCATATTTCCTCATTACTTCGGGTGCGGGAGCTCCTGTTTTCTCATCTCTTGGAAATTCTTTACTAGGCCAATCAATTTCAATTTTGCAGTCGGTCCACAGATCTACAGGGACCACAATGTCGAAAAACCCATCTAGGTCTTTCAAGAGACATTTCTGAACTTTTATGAAGCGTTCTACCTGCCTGTACCAATCAACAGGCTTTTCCCGTAATTTCGGGAAGTCATTTGTAAATGACACAATATCCTGTCGGGACCAAGGGACATGAACATATTTTCCTCCCGGGACTTCTCTCATAGGACACAATTTTTCTGTTGGAGTTACTTCTTGTAGCACGAATTCTGAAGCCTGAGACTTAGCCCTGCTGTCTTCCTTTTTCTTTGCCCACCGGGTTCTCCATTTTCCCACTTCTCCCCATTTCTGCAATAGTTTCAGTAATTCCTTTATCTGGATCTGTTTCCCTACCACATTCAGGCTCTCTAAGTCTTTATCTGAAAAATCTACTCTGTAGGGTTTCTGAAGGATTTTGGAGCGACTGATATCGATTCCCATTTCTGTGGCTGTGTCCATTATCCTTTCATGGAGCAACCTAGCATTTCGGGTAAGATTTTTGCTGATAAACAGTAACTCTTCTTCACTGTATGAGTTTAGGCGCTCTACTCCTACGTTTCCGGCCATCATTTCCTCTATTTCTATCCTTAGTTTATAAATTTCTAATGGTCTGGACTGGGGTGTGGTTTCTTTTTCCAACTCTTTGGTCCATCTGTCTAATTCTTCAGGTGATACCACGGTGGCACTCCTAACCCCAGATGCACCTTCAATCAGAACCTCTTTTGGCTTATTCTGACTTCTTGCCCCCGACATGCTAGTCCTAGGTTCCCTAATGGGCAAATCCATCAGAACCACTGACTCACATTCACTTTCTTGATCGTCATCTATGAATACTTCCTTTCTCGGGGGTGGAATGCTAGGAGTAGGCATTATTGGGGAGATAACAGGAGGACGAGGACTAGCCAGGGCATCCCTATAGAGAGGAATAGCGGGTCCAATGGTTACTGGGATAGTCAGGGAGTCTGGGTGGGGATGTATCTGGGCTATGGTTCGGACTAAATCATCTCGCTGCCTGGCCAGGGCTTCCTTTTCTTGCTCTCTCAAACCCTTTCCTGTGGCATTGTCATGCAGTACTTGAGGTACCAAGGGAGGGTAAATACTTGGGGCAGTTGGAGTGACCAATCGTGGCAGTCCTTCTCCAAACGGCTGATAATTCGGGACTGCAGATTTTGGTCTGCAAAACCCATCCCCTTCGCTGGTTTTACTGTCTGTACCTGTTCCATCTGTCTCGCTATCCCTCCGACATCTGGGATATTTGGCAAATGGGTTTGGTGAATTCAAAGGCTCAGACTCGGCTGCATAGGGAGGGGGGTTTTTCATCAATAAATCTTCTAGGTGCTCATCTTCTGAGTCCCCTACGGGCATTAAGTGATGGGTTTTTTCTGTGCTTTTTCCTTTTCCTTGTTCTAATACCCCCATCATTGGAAACAATCCCTCTGTCATCATGCTTTGTCTCCACTGTTTCATTTTCTGCTCTTTGGTTTCTCTATGGACCCTCGGATACCATTTACTCACTCCCTTGTCCATCCGGGGTCTATCCCTCTCCAAAGCCTCAATCTCCCACTCCTCTAAGGCTTCGTACTGGGTCAATCTGGGTCTGGGATGCAATTCATTCATGCGGGTCCTTAAGTTAAACAGGATCCTACCATTAAAGGTACCATCAATAGGAAAGGCTAGAACTCCGTCATCTGCAGTATACTTTGCCCAATTTTCTAACCACACACAGGTATGATATCCCTTTTCAAACATCATGAAGGAAGCAGGAGTATTCGGTGGAGGAATGATCACACCCTCTCTTGTTCTTATGGGCTTATCGGTCTTAAAGAAATTCTTTACCTTGTCGGCAAATGACATTTTTCTCTTTATTCCATACATCATGTGCGGTCTACCTCGTATAATCTGTTCCTTATAGAAGCCTAAGTTCTGTGGATTAGGTAAGAACTCAGGATACCACATGTGCCTTTCCAGGCTCGCTTCTAACTCGGCCTGATTAATTTTGTTTACTTTGGTACTTCCAATGCTAGCGCGACTCTTATTTTTGTAGCAACCAATCAACACGGAGGGTACAAAAACCCTTATCCAATGGGTGCGCGGCCTTCCGCGAGACCAAGTCCCACGCTCCGGCACTCACCCCTCCCTTACAAATTCGGCTTCACTACACACCCGCTGTCCTGACCAATACCAGCGCGGCACGGAGTGACGTCAGAGCAGCCTTCCACCCGACTCCCTCCTTCACAAGGTAACGGAAACTTTTAACTCTTCCTAAAGTGCGAGCGCAAAACTTAGTAACTAACACACAACGTCTGCCACTATGTTTGAGTGTTCTAAATAAGTAGAAAAATTTGCTCTCACTACAAGTAAACCACTTCTGTCTACTTTTCATTCACTCTGGATAGACTTCTTTGCCTGTCCCTTCACACTAGTAACATAGAACCCGTTATTCTGTACTGAGCCAGGATTTCACCAGCGAACTATCTTACTTACCAGACAAGCCTCGGAGACCCTATTACTCCTCCCACATGTGACCCTTTCTAGGTGATATCACAAGGGAAGTTTTATACAAAGGACTCGTGGCTATCAATTATTCAGATATGAAAAGATCCTAATTAGTGTTTCCAGGTATTTCTTCACCCTACACTAATGACTCGAAACCAGTGACTTTTCCAGCTGATCGGATTCTACTCACCGTCAGCTATATACTTCCCCGGGGATTCAGACTACACTGAACGCTTACAAACAGTTCTTGGTTAATACGACATGTAACATTTATAGCAGCAATGCAAAAATCATGTACATTTATATATAAATCCTTAAAACATTTCAAAATATTTGAACCAATACAGTAGAAAATCAGCAGCACATTTTATTTTCACGGTTTGTTTATCAACTACCCTGTCTACCTATCTTAACTAGTCCTAACCATCCTCTGCTACCAGAAAATTACTGATAGAGCGCGCAGTTCACCCGGGTCACTGGGTTTCCTGATTCTCACACGCACTGGGCCCTGGCGTGCGCATTCAAACCAATGACTCGCGTTTGGCGTGAACCGGGTGAGTTTATACACGCTACTATGAGTAATCCGGGGGGTGACTTCTCACCACTGCTGATCATGTACCTGACTTACCACAGGCACATTACTCCAGACGGATCAGGAGCTAGCAGGGAATAGGTGACAGGGGTCCTAGAAGAAAATACACTTTATAAACCACCATACCATTTCCACATTATAATTCAGAAAAATAGCCACAGACACCTGATAGGTTTGAAAATTTATCTGAAGATTTCAAAGTGAATAGGTTAGGATAAGCAATATACAAAATAACACATCAAGCATTAGAATCACAACTAAAATGTAGCTATGAATTAGAGCAAGGACCATTTGGGTATACGGGAGAACTATGGGATAGGAGTATTGGGAAACACACTATTGCACCCAAGCTTAAACTGAAACACGAGGGACCTAAAAATGTATATTTAGACTAAGCTACTTATACTGTTCTTACTAAGTTCACTGCAACCAAGCTAAGGGAGAGGGAAAAACGGGAACATACTAATAAATATGACAGTTTTGGCAAACACCTAAAGGTGGGGAGAGAAGTGGAACAATTCTAATAAACAATTGCATATAATTTGTATTTCAAGGAGATAGGGCAATATCATAGGAAAAAGTGCTTTATTTAAGAAAGGAGAGAAAGTGAGAGAAAGATTGGAAGACGCAAACCCACAGGTTGATAATTACCTAATTTAGAGTGAAGACTAACCCTGGCCACGGGTCAGTTGGGAAGGACGGGGACAAGGACCCTCAGAAAAGGAATGCCAGAATGCGAGCAGGTACAGCTCACGGACAGTCAGGACAGGATACCCCTCAGGATTTGGGATCAGGACTGGGCTCACCAAGGTACGACCAACACTCACAGCTTCAGAAGCAACGCCTGCGTTACCCCTTTCTGCAAGTAATCCGCCAGTAACCCCGATTGGGTTTTCGAATTTCCCAGCAAAGTGCTCCGCCAGCACTTAAGACTATTTCCACCCCTAGGAGTTTGTGGAAAGTATGGACAGAGTGCTCCGCAGCACTCAAGATTGGATCACCTATAGAGTTCGTAGGGTCAGTGACAGGTCTGCTACTCGGACAAGTCGGACAATTTTCCTAAGCTAAACTAGGGCAGTTATACTGTTTGGGGACCCTTAGACCACCCACCAATGTTGCAAGTGACAGTTTCTCACATTATGATTGGTCAGAAGAGGTGATTTGGACATTGTCACCTCCTAGAATTCAACGTTCCCATCATGAATTTTAAATTTGCTTATCCGCCCCTTGGGTTCACGTTCCCATCCATAGGAATACAATAGAAAATACGAGTGCACAAGGCATTGCAACAAAGTCTCTTGGTTTCAAGGTGAGTTTCATCATCTTGTGCTGGGTTCTCAGGCGCATTAGGCTTCAGGAGCCAGCTGGCTGGTTTCAGCTTCTGCGCAGTAGAGTTTCTCCCCGGTCACATGACGGTGCCCAGCAGAGCCTCAAGTATGGCTCCGCTCCCGATTTTCCCAGCCCCAGAGACACGATACATGAAAAGTAAGCGAGAACAAATTAGAATCATGTATAAAATGATCACACTGTATACCGTGATAGATAAAAACACATCCCTTATTTTCTAACATCTATAGTATTACAGTTTAGTGCGAAAAGACAGATAGGCTAAAGCAGCAGTTTGCAAGCGTAGAGCGTGATGAGAGACAAGCGGCCATGTTTGCAACAGTGCGCATGAGCACAGATTCCCTCCAGAATGCGAGTGCGTCACATCACATGGGTATGACCGACGCATGCGCAGACTGAATTTCAGCGAAGCAGCCATTTCTTCTAGTGCAAGCTTTGTTAGTATGAAAAGACACACAGGCAAGCCTCTTGGGGACACCCACGTGTTGGGGAAAATGTAAAAATAAATGACGAACAGTTGGATTAATATGATTATACATTAAACGAGGTTCATGAATGAGAGCAAGTCGCTTTACGTGCGAATCCTTGCTCCATCAGGGGCACTGGGGCCAATCAGCGGTGTGGTGTATTGCCTGATGTTAAATTTAGTATTATTGCCTTAGCATCTCTGTAGTAGCAGCAGCCATATTCTTACTCAGTGCTAAACCGATGCTACCAAGTTGGGACCGCCTCTGACGTGAAAAGCCTCACTCTCATCTTTAGCATTGGAGGCGAGTTTACTCAAATAGCTTGCTTAGCTCTAAAAGTTTAGATGTGTGTATCTATTTGAAGGTGGCATTTGAGATGTCATCAGTGAGGTCTTCAATGATATCATTTAAAGTGTCATGAGTGAGGTAATTTTTTAGGTCATAAGCAGTGCACGACATGGGCGCAAAGTTAACTCAATGAAATACAAAGGTTCTGGTGTTATTTAAATAACTCGTTATGACTTCACTTGAACTTTTTTTTCCAGTAACTTTCTGTTTCTTTTTTATCCTATTCTAAATGTAGCAAGTGTAACACCTTCTTGAGGGCAGGCCTGGTTAGTACTTGGATGGCGATCGCCTGAAAGTTTTGTAAGCATTAGCTGGTCATCACAGCCTCATCGTCCTAGCTCCAAATGACTAATTGCCACTGCTTCAAACACCTAGGGGATACTTACAACTAAAGTGGTGGAGCGCTGCGTTAGCCACCTTGGCTTAATGCTGCTCTGTAAATAAGGCGAAGCCCCTATCGCCACAGGAATGTCGATAAAAGTGACGTTCCGGTGGCGATAGTGGATAGTAAATATTCCTGCTAGTGTCTGTTGGTAGTGCAGAAAAGTCACTAGGCTGTCACAGGGAAACAGGGATAACAGTCAGCTCCTGACGTGCTCAATTGCTGCAGCTGCTAGTCATGGGGCCTAAAAGAGCCCGGTGGATGCACAAATAAAACACATGTCAAGCATGTGCATGGAAGGGTTTGTCCCTGGCTTTGGCTGTCGGCAAAAACTGCAGGAGAGTTATTTCAGAGAGTGTAGAAAGTAGGGCATTTGGTACTGGGGAGTGTTGACAGGTGGTGGAAGCAGCAGGCAGTGAGTCAGTGCCCATGTCAGCATTAAAGACCTGAACTGGAAGTTATCCATGACTGCAGCCACACTATCTTGAATGTGTACATTCCCAACGGATCTCGAAAACTAAGCATGGGGCCTGCTTAGTACTTGGATGGAAGTATTTTTTTTAAAAAATTACTTTTTATTTCTTTATTGCTTTATTTTAACGCCATACAGAGGCAGTGAAATATTTCAAAACGAATATGTGATAGTCCAATATTTCTCAAATCAAAGAAAATATATCATGTCCAGTACAATAGATATTTCCACATCCACAATCGTGATAATAGTCCAGTTACAAGTACACAGTTGCTTTCTCCCCACTGAATAATGTATAAAGATTGCAGATAATATAAACCCTCCACCTGTCATCAATAATCGATTTGCCATGTTCTCTCCAGCCGTTCCCCAGTACGCTAATCGCCTGACGCTATTCCTGCCCCCCTTCGATAGATTGTGTGTCTTGCTCCACTTGCTGTCAGAGATAGTCTCTTAAAGGTTGCCAAATGTCTTTGCGGAGGGATATAGGTGGCTGTAGGCTTGCGTATAAGTCGCTTGTGGTGTCACAGTAGGACATGGTCTAGAGCCATAGTTTAACTGTAGGTTTTTGTGGAATGCCCAGCGGAGCACTATTTCCCGCTTCGCTAGAAGCATTGCAATTGCTACAAATTTGCGTGTACCTTTGGGTAGTGTATCTGTGTAGCCCATCAATGCTAGCAAGGGTGAGGGTGTCAGTTGCGTTCGGGTCATTCGTTGAATTATGTCATGTACCTCCTGCAAGTAAGCGCTAACCGCACTACAGGTCCAACCCAGGCAGCTTGTGTGTTGCATTTGGGCCAATGCGTAAAGTAGGTGCTATTGATTCTAACCATCTGATGCGGCGTAACATAGGCCCATCGAAGTATCTTAAAGTGTATAAGTTTGTGCCTGTGGTTGCAGGACACTAGCTTAATTTGTTTTTCAACACTACTTCCATTCCTTATCGGTGATAGGCTGTCCCATGTCGGTTGTCCATGCATCTCTAATCTTGGCATCATGTTGTGGTAGTAGTGCAAGGCACGCCCTAAATAACCTGGAAGTGCGATGCTCACCAGTTTTATTTGTGACAACCATTGTGAGTGGGCTGAACTCTTGTGGTTCTACCGGGTAGGATGTAATAACGTCTCTCAGCGCGCTCTGCAGACGAGTCAGTATAAACTGGTCCATTAAAGTGCCAGCCGAGAAGCGAGGGTCTTCTGAAAGGGTAAATGCGTGTCCGTCGGGGAACAGATCTCCTAAAGTCTTTAGGTCCAATCGCGAAAGGGTGTGCCTTGTCCCTGTCTCAAGTGTTGGGGGGAACCAGGGTTTCGCCGATACTGGCAGTGCTGGCGAATATAATAGTTCCCCTCCCATTTTTCTGAGTAACTTGTGCCAAGCCCAACATGTAGTGGAGAGTGATATGTTGTGTGGGTGTCGCGGGATTCTGACAGGAAGCAGCGTGTTTAGTAATATCGGGTCCGCCAGGTTTCTCTGAGGTCTGGCATACGGTATACATGCATCTGAATGATGCCAGTGATGCGAATAACCACATTGTGCCACAAGAAAAGAAAGCTGCATGTCCGGTACTCCAAATCCTCCTCTTTCATATGGGAGAATGAATGTGTTCCAATTACTTTCGGTTGTTTCCCTTCCCACACCACCTTGATTAGGTGCGTACGTAGTTGGGCTAAGAAAGCATTTGTCAGAGGTATGGGAATATTGGTAAATAGGTAAAGGAACCGTGGCAGAACCACCATCTTGAGTATCGCTATTCATCCTGCCTTAGACAAGGGCAATTTAACCCAACTCTCACTTGCCTTTATAAACGGTCTATGGCCGGTCCATAATTGAGGCGTAGCACTTGTTGCACTCTATGCAAGAGGATCCACACATACTTGACCTCTGCTTCACACCACTGCAAAGGAATGTGACTGCAGGTGTGGTTATGGACTTCAGTTAGTGGGAATATTTCAGACTTACTCCAATAAATGTGTAGCCCGGACAATGTCCCGAAGCGCTCTATTTCTGCTAGTAATGGTGGTAGATTAGACTTAGGGTGTTTTACGTACAATGCCACATCATCCGCATACATTGTTACTAAAACAGGCCCATGTTTGAACTGGAGTCCCCTATGTTAATGATCTTTCTGGAATAGCGGATAAGAGGGTCCATTGCTATTATAAAAAGTTGGGGAGAAAGAGGAAACCCCCGTCTGGTGCCTCTGGTTATTGCGACGGTTTCTGTGATCGTTCCATTGAACCGGATGTGGGCTGTGGGCGCGGTGCGCAGTAGTTTAACTAAGTCTGCAAACCACTTCGGGATGCCCATTTTGGCCAGTATAGCGTGCAGGAAGGGCCATTCTACAGAGTCAAACGCCTTCTCAGTGTCTAGGAAAGCAGCCGCTGCCGGAATTTCAGGAGCTATTCTATTTACTACTGAGGAGAAAGTCCTGAGGTTCAGGGTGGTAGATCTATGTTTGATGAAGTAGTTTGTGCTGGTGCTATTATCTGCTCCATTAGGAGGGACAATCTAGTCGCCATCATCTTAGCTAATACTTTATAATCCAAGTTTAGGAGTGAAAGCAGGCGGTATGAGCCGCACTGCATCGGATCTTTGCCTGGCTTGGGTAATAGTACCAGCATGACTTCTCTGAACAAGTGTGGGAGGAGTCTTACTTCTAATCCTTCTGCGTAGACTTCTAGGAGTCTAGGCGCTAGTAGGGTTTTATAAGCTTTATAGAAGGCTCCAGGAAAGCCATCCAAGTCCGGGGCCTTATTGCCATCCATGGCCTTGATAGCTTGTTCTATCTCCTCGGCGGAGAAGGGCTCACTTAGAAATTGCCGGTACGCATCAGGAAGCCAAACCATCGCTCTTTCTTCCAGGTAGTTCCCAATGTCCCATGAAGTGCTCACTGTCTTAGTGGTGTATAACTCTGTATAATATTGTAGAAGAGTCTGCCGGATTTCTGTCACAACTACTCTCCATTGCACGTCTGTTCCTTGTAGCTTAGTGATGTAATTCTGGGAGTATAGGGGTGGAGGAGGTGTGCAAGAGGGCGTCCCAGTCTCTCCCCCTCACCATACCTGCGGGCCCTTGCATGTTTCCCTAAATTAAGTGCTTCGCGGTTTACTTCTTCCATGTATTCTGTTAATAATTTCGACCTGCGGTGCATATACTGTGTATTGTCTCCGGCGCTATCATTCATATGGTCCCTATCAAGTGCGGTTAGATCTTCTTCCAATTTCAGGAGGTGGCGTCGGAGGTCCTTCAATACTTCAGAGTGAGTGGATATGCATACACATCTAATGTATTCTTTGAAAGCCTCCCAAAAGACATTCTGTGTAGTGACTGACCCAGTATTGCAAGCAAAGTAATCTATAATCGCTGTGCGCAGCCCTTCTCTAAAAACTATGTCTCGCAGCGCCATGGTGGGGAATCTCCACTGCCTCTCTGACTAGTACTTGGATGGAAGTTCATTTGGCAAATCCCAAATTATGTAGGCATTTTGACACTTACCGCAGACTCTTCATCCTTTCTCCCTAATTTATGTTTTTTGTTTCATTATTATTAATAAATTATTATTTAAGGTCAAAAATTGCAGAATGGAGCTATGTTTTTTGGTAACACTGCACCAGGTTTTGTATTGGGGTACCACAACAGTCTCGCTATATATCAATGTATCTGCGACAAACAATTATATATTTTTTTAATTTGACATAAGGGAGGGTCTGTTTGGGTACTCAAACCACCACATGGCCTCTAAAATGGCCTTTGAGCTTTTCGCTCAGGACTAGGGGAACAAGTCCTCTAGTCCTGTAGTGGATGCCACAACATATGCTCCATGTTGTGGACAACCAATCATGATCCGGAAATCCACTTTGAATGGTCCAATCAGAACATATCTTAGCACCAATGGTCCAGATAGCTCCAACCCTTTGCCCGTGTCAACCCCTTCATGCCCGCCCAACAGTTGTATGACTTAACAATGCATTCATTTATGACACAAGCCTTTACTACACATCCATTACCACTCAGTGCCTCAACCACGCATTACCTGTAAAACGCAAGCAATGCATTTGTCATTTGAGATGTCATCAGTGATGTCATAAATGATATCAAAGAATATGTCATGAGTGATGTAGTATGTGAGGTTATAAGCAATGAGTGCATTGTGGAAGGGATGCAAGTTATTGTTAGCTCTGATAACTGCAATAGTTGAATTTCTGTGTTTTTTAAAAATTCAAATAGTTAATGTTGTCACTGGTAAATTCATGACAACTTTAACATGACTTTCAGTGGTTTTTAGAGTTTATTAAATTACGTTGTTACTGCACATTTCACCAAATAATAAACCTAGTGATGTCCCTTCTTGACCCACTTTGGTTCTCCCTTAGTTTAGAATTTTAGATGTTTTATGCTACTCCTGCTTGCACAGCTATACATAACACTTTTGTTTTTGTGACATTATTTTAGGAATACGCTGGACATATTTTGTTTTTCGGTGACTCTTCTTGAGATTTAGTCTAAACATTTTGTACAAGGTCATCTTGCTCCTAATGTTTTAGACCTAACATGGTAGCCCAGCTGCAGCTTTCCAACGTGGTAGATTTATCATATCAACTGTGTTTTGTCCCTTTGGGGGTAGAGAGGAAAATTCTGGCAGAGAGACCTATCCAGGAATGATTCCACAGAAGGTATTGAGTCCATTGCTAATCCCAGAAGTCCCTAACATAGCTCTTTGCTTACACACTAATAATAGGCCTAGACATATAATTTTCTATGGTTGCGTTGCTTATTGTATGCAGCACGCAAGTAATGTTGATTACTTTGCTTAGTTGTATTTGCCTAATTATCACAGCACATTTGCTTCATAATAGACTACGAACGTTTCAATAAATATATTGCAAACTTTCATCATGTCTTTCCTTTGTTTACTGAGGGCATACATGAGTGAGAGCTGAAAGGTGATGATCTGTTTTCACGGTTCCCTTGGGGACTAGAGGGTCATGCTCTAGGTTAGCCAAAATCACTTGCCACCCTGGGAAGGTTAGGAGCTCAGGTCAGGCTCTGTGAGCTGGCCAGGATTTAGGCTGACAGGTATTGGCGTGGTAGAGAGACACAGTCCCTACATTCTGACATCCTGTCATCCCAAGGCATAGTTTTGCTTACCAGCAGAATCCCTGTGACATGATGTCCAAAATGGGGCTTGGGATTTATCCACCATATTATTTTGGGAAGCACCTACATTTCAGATGGCTGTGCAAGCTTGAACCTTTAAAAGGATTACCCATCTTAGTGTTTGCACTTTGTTTTCATTACTGTTTTCTTAATTGTGCAGCCATAGCCTTTACCAATTGCTGACAACTGCAGATCTGCAGTCCATGCACATTCAAATTTACATGGCCTTGACAATGTAAGCGATGAAATAATCTTTGTGGTTGATGCCCACAATACCTATTGTTTTTGAGTCATTTATTCTTGGGTAAATTTTCTGTCTGTGGATGGTAACACAGGACCAATTGTTGAATAAACTAAAGTTGCAGTACCTTAAGTATGCAGAGCGTTTCAGATCTTATAAATTACACTTTCACATTGGAAACATCAAAATTAGTTCTGAGGTGCCCTAATCCACGTTCTTGCTCCTGTATGCATGGGCCCCCTTAGTAAGGAAGGGCCACCTATCCAGCGTTAGCTGGTTATAGACCATACACTAATCAACAGGTCTCAATGTTAATGAGCTCCAGCAATTATACACTAGTCTAGTTAGACTATATAGACGTTTAACTCAGTATGTTTCATGCACTTTAATTACTGTCCCAGCAAGGTCAGCTTTGGCAGGGCAACCTCAGTTGCCTGCAGTACCTACCATAAGTCCTGTAATTATTCATTCAATCATGGATAAAATTCCCGTAACTGTGAGGAAATTCCTTTTTGGATAGCTCAAAAAATGTATCAAATTGAAGCCATGTTTCCCCTTACAGGACCACAAGATAAGTACAGAATATTGACTATGTGCTTACCCCATAGGATGGTTGCCCAAATAGCTTACTGTAACACTTGGGGCACATTCTTTGCTGCAGTCTATACCATCAGACATGGTACTCGATTTATTTCAGTCTTGCTGGAGGTGTTAAAACAAATATAGAATGAACACAGGGCAGCTGCTGCCCTGGATTTGTGGATGAAATTAAAGGGAAAATTACCTGTGGTCTCCACAAGGATTCTGTCAAACACTGAAGCCGAAGCAGCTTCTCCGGCTGTATGCCAGCAGCTCCCACCGGTTGCACCAGTCAACAAGGATCGTTGGCTACCTATAATTATAGCTGAAGTCTATACTTCTATAGGCCCAATAACTTGGGAACCAAACCCAGTAAACCACAACTTGACAAACCTAGTTCCAACAAGGACACCGCTAAGCAGAACCCAAAGTTTGTTGAAAAATAATGGGACAAACTCAAATCTAAAGAAAAGGGTAGTTCTAGAGGAGCCTTTCTGCCACCGGAACCTATAATTTGTGTGATCGCACACAATTGAAGGCACCTGATAGGTATCAGCTTTCTGGTACTCATTCTTGCTCCTTTCAGGGCTTGTCTGAAAAGCAATACGAGACAGGAGGGTGTTCTGAGAGCAGACACGAAGAGTATGTGAAACCGAAAAAGGACTCGCAACACTCGTCTGATGTAAAGATCAAGAAGGACGAGAAACTTACACAATTCAAACCCCAATTTTAGATAGAGAAAGTTGCAACTTTAACCGCAAAGTATGCCACGAACAAAGAGAACTCTTCCCTGAAGAAGGAGGGCGGTGATGGTCCTCAACAGCGCAGCAGAATCTCCAGGAGTTTCTGGCAGGGAAAGCAACTGATCAGTATGTAACAGTTAAAACACCAGGTAGGTGTGCAGCCCCCGCAAACTGATTAAATAATTTGGAAATACAAAATAAGGGTGACATAGAGTGCACCATCCGGGTAATAGTCTGAGAAAACTTAACATTATCACATGACATTCTCTTAGTGGAGGTCGATTGGCCCTAGGAGTTTGTGCGAATATCCCTACAAGTTGAAGATGCAATACAACCATCATTTTCTCTGCTTGTCCCTGAAGAGGTCAGATAAACATATGTGGTGGAATGGGCTCTTGCACAAGCCCCAACTTTATATCACAATCATCTCAGCTGGAATAAGGACTTTCCTCATCATGTAATACCCATAAGGTCCAGCCCACAAGTGTAGCCAAAATACCCAATAAAGCGGGATGCTAAAACACCTGTTAGAAGAATACTCTCTCAATTAGAGTACCAGGGAGTAATTGAACCCTGTGTTTCCCAAATGAATATTCCCCTTTTTCCTGTCTTAGAACCGGATCTTTCATATCATATTGTCTTAGACTATGGACATTTAAATAGTCAGACCCACACATTTGCCATACAAAAAGTACAGCACTTATAAATAATATAGTTTGTAAAAAATACAAAACAGCCTTGGGTATTTCCAATGTTTTTTCTGCTAAAATATAGTGCCTGAAAACAGTACTATTTGCTGCCTGCATTGTGTCAATTCTGCATGATATAGACTCAGACTCATTGTCCGATATAAATGATATCTACCTAACAGATGATGAGTTAGACACACATCTAGCCAAAGTGTATCAAATAATATTTCAGTGGAAAAACAAAATATATATATATAATAATAAAGATACAGATCTGTATTATTTGGTGGATCTATATATCAAATGTGTCCCAGTCATCCTGTGGGGGTATTCACTGTTGATCGATCTACATCCCTTCCATTTCCCTCCCCTGTAGAAGAATGTAATGATTCCTCTGGTGAATATGTGTTCATGAACTGGAGAGTGTTGTGATGATGGAATATGTTCATGTTGTAATGGAGGAAGTCCAAAGTGAAGTGGACTGGTGGCTTTATCCTATTTTCTCCTTTTTTTGTAGTAATGTCTATTGTCTCTTGAGAAGATAGTTGTCCCTAACAGGTTGTGCTTGCTCTTGTGGGGTCTTGTGAGTATTCTTCCTGTATCATGATTGATCATTAAGTTTGTCTATCAAGAATCCAGTTGCTGGTGTAATTTCTCACGTACTTGTTGTACAGTCTGTGGAGAATGCGCACTTGGTGGCTTTTTGGGCTCCAAAATTAGTTTTTCTCCTGTAGCTTTTGGAGCTGATTATTTTTGTTCCAAAGATTTGGCTTTAGAGGAGGAATTGGAGCATTTTATCGGATCCAAAGATGTGGACGTGTCTGCTTCTGAATGTTTCTCTGCTGAGTCTGAGGATTTGGAGGTAAACTGTTTTGGACCAAGGTTTTTTGGCTGTTTTTCAGAGCTAATCTAAGGCCAGACTGTCCAGAATCACCCTTTAGTGCCGACTATAGCTCAGAAGCAGTAGGGGCCAACAGCAGACTTGTGTAATGTCTGTTGTTTTGGATTTGACAATTTACTCACAGTTTGTTGCCCTGATGTGTGGATACCCTGTTCTTCTTTCTTCTGAATCGGAGATCGGTTCTGGGAGAAATTACCCTCACTTACAGATGATGGATGTGCCTTTATTTCTGTTTCCGGCTCCCCTGAACCAAAAATGTCTAGTGTCTTGTCAATGGTGCTGCAATACATTTACATTCTTCTTGCTTTATTATCTCGTAGAGTTTTCTTCCACCTGAATGATTTGCAGGCCTTTCAGGTTTGTTCCTGATGATCAGGAGACAGGCAGAAATTAGACAACTTGTTTAAATCTGTATGTGGAAATTTAGAATGGCAGGAAAGACAAAATTTTAAAGGTGTCCGTTCCATCAACTTTTGGTCATTTTATTATAAAAAACATATAAGAGAATTTCCGCCCGACGGGCGCGATGGTATTGAATCCCCGGACAAAATGGGGGTTAACAACAACAGAGGAAATTTAGAGAAATGCCCAGCGCTAGTTCCCAGATCCCTGTTTTCCTTTCAGGGAATAGTTACACATTAGGTTATGTACTGAGAAAAACACACTCTTTGCATCCTAAGTGTCCATGCAAAATTCTTTTATTATCGTCCGTCCTTGTTCAGACATGAAACAAGTTGTCTTCAAGTTTGGTAGAAGTAACATTTGAAGTACATCATATGCTTGATCACAAAATTCTTCACACATAGTAATGGTACAAAACAGCCAAGCCAACACGTGTTTCGCTAAATTAATTTGCTTCTTCAGGGCTTCAGAATTTCACTTCCTTCATACTGATAGTCTTCTCAACTCTTGATAAAGGGATCCCAGATTCATCCTAGCAATATGCACTGTATAATATAGACTTTCAATATCAGAAAAAACAGCTAGAGCCTACCATCGATACGAACACCAGTCAGTTACATATATATATATTTTTTTCACTGAAAAAAAAGATTAAAGTAACATTATAGTTAGCTTAAAAGTTTAGTAACAATGTAACGTTTTAAATTCTAAAAACCACTGAAATTCACCAGTTATATTTATGGTTATTCCAAGTAACGATTAGTTGTGCCTAAAGTAACTATATCTCGCACCCCTGCCATGCACAGTTTTCTCATCAATAATAAGGGGGCACAAAGGGTAGACTGCTGAAATTAAAAAAAGGATTTCAAATGCAGCATCACGCCTTGTTTTAAATCTACCAAGGCGTACATTTGCAGGTCCAGCTCTTGCCATCTTGCCCTGGCTGCCACTCAGTGCGAGAACCTCGCTTAAAGCTTTGAGCTTCTGCCATAGAATTGTTACTGGCAGAGGCACACAATACTTGGCATAGTTGATGAAATGCCATCTGTCGAGTCCCAGTCTCAGGTCATCGGGTATCAATAGGACGGTTGTTCCTCCGATAAAGCGAGCCAGGATGGGTAGTTGCTCGTTTGATTTCTTAGCTGTGAAAATATGGAATTCTCTGCTTTTACAGATGAGGATGGAACCTTCGGAAAAGGCCTTTTGTAAGAAGCTCAAAAAATGGCTGCTTCCATTTGCTCTGGAACAAGGTCATGTTGGGTAAGGTTTGGTGGTGGTAGTTTGCTGGCTTCGTATTGGTGAAGACTGTTGGGCTGTAGGTTTCAGGGTTTTACATCAGTGCGTTGACTCGCCCTTGAGCATAACCATGCACTTTATAAATCATATCATTAATATTATAACTGCAAATGTTGCAGTGATATTATCAATAGTGTCCGGAATGATGTAATATGTGGGGTAATTAACAGTGTTCCCCTCCCCTAGAAAACACTTTAAGCCCCGGCGCTTGAGGGGCTGAAAGCAGGTCAGAAAAGGAAGCTGTGCGCCCCCAACACACACCACATATTTAAGGCCCTGTTGGATGGGGTCCTCAGGGCCAAAAACTACTTGGGAGGGGGGGGAGTTGCTTAAACAATACATAGGGCCCCAGGGGATGGGGTCCTCGGGGGCGAAAAAGGCCTGGAGGGAGACACACGCACCCCCCTAAAAAAATAGCATAAGCGCCTCCCGGACGCTGGCCCACTCCGGTTTTTAAAAAGGGCAGGAGACTGCACTTCTTTTTGTTTTTGTTTGAACTTTGCTGCAATTTGATTTCTGAGCCCTATGATGACTGCCATCACTTCCTGGTTGAGGTGGTGGCAGCCAATCAGCTCTCACTTTGTGACCTGTTGGTTCCATGGATACTCCACGGGGTGAAATATATACATTTTTTTAACCTTAATTTTTCAAAAACGACTGAACGGTTTTACATCAAAACACTAAAAATTCTCTCTCTGGACAAAGATCCCATTTTTTTATTACCATTCTCATCCCCTACCCCTACCCACCCCTAAACCCTGAAAACCCCCTTACCACCCAATACTCCTAACCAACCCATACCCTAAAAACACCTTTACTACCCAATACCCCTACCCTTCTCTAAAAACACTCCAGCCTGCTTAAAACTCACCACATGCAGACAACCCCACGCAGCAAGGTTGGCTGCAGGCAGCCAACCCAAGCAGTGCACTGCCTTTGGTTGTGAGCACTGGGGGGTCGGCCGCAGAGCTTGCAGCCAGGTTCTGTGTCCAATCTCCGAAGGCAGCCACCTGGACACAGTAAACACCATATCCAGACATAGGCCTTGGTCGTGGGTGGGGTTGGTCGCTGGGCCTGGTTTGCAGCCTGGCCCTGCAGCCAACTCCCCACCCTGTGGGGTTAGTCACAGGGCTTGGCCTGTAGCCAACCCTCTAGAAGGCTGACAACCCCACGCTTCACACAGCCTTTGGTATGCACAGTGTAGGGTTAGTTTTCAAGCTATGGGGACTCTATCCCCTGGGGATAAAACATATATATATTAAAGAGAGGGGGCGTGTAGCAGGGAGTCTAACCCTCGAGCCGAATTCTAAAGAGAAGAGACCTACAGTCCTCCTCCTGAGCCTTTTTAAGCCCTATGGATCCGATCCCCCAGGGCCAAATATAACAAAAAATAGGAGGGAGGTCACGCAGCCCCCCTCCATGAGCCTGTTTTGGCCCCGGGGACCCATCCCCTGGTGCCCTCATCTATTCTCGATAGGTGCTCTGGTGCACCCACTGACCAACACGTGGCATTGCTCCTGCCAGGAGGGAGCAGCTATCTATGCTTGCTCCATCTGGGCGGGAGCAATGCCACTTGTTTCTTTCCCTGCCAACATCAGTGTGTGCTGCTCCCAGCTTGCAGAAGAATTTTTAAAGCTCCCACCAGGAGCAGACTTAATGTTTGCTCCGTTAGGCGGGAGATTTACATCTGCTCCCCACAGAAGGGAGCAATAACATTTTTACCTGCCCATCGGCCCCCTCCCAATTTCTAAAATTAGCATCCCTGGAAGTTGGGGTCCCCAGGGTCTTTCTAAGGCTCGAGGAGGGGGCGGCGTGACTCCCTCCCCTTTTATGGTGAATTTTGGCCTATAATGACACGAGGAGGGAGTCCTCATGACCCCCTCTCCTTAGTAGGGGAATTATGTTCCCCTGGGGTGGGTTTCCTGGGGCCTATAATGCCTCGGGAGGGGGGCCACATGCCCCCTCTTCTTATGGGCCCCACTCCCCATTTCTTAAAGAAATGGCTCTCAAGATGGGGTCCCTAGGGCCAATTTGGGGTCGGTAGGGGGCTGCATGCCTCCCTCCCCTTAATGTACATGCTTTGCCCCAAAGGATGCTGTTCCCCGGGCCTGAAGGTCAACCCTATTCCACGCACACCAAAGGCTGTGTGCGGTGTGGTGTTAGCACCCTGCAGGGGTTTGGCCACAGGGCTTGGAGGAAGGTAATGCTCTGTGGCCAACACCCTGCTGTACATGGCCAAGGGTTGGCTGCCATCGGGAAGTTGGACACAGGGCTTGAATGCAAGCTGCAGCCAACCCCACACTGTGTGCAATGAAAGGCAATGCGCAGCATATGGTTATCTGCCTACGGGTGGGTTGGCAACAGGGCCTGGCTGTAGGTCAGGCTTTGTAGCCAACCCCAAGCTGTGACCAGTCAAAGGCCGTGGGCTTCATGCTGTTGTCTGCCTGTGGGGGGAAAGTTGCCGCCACAAGAGCTGTGGCCAACACTCCACTGTGCAGTATGATGTTGGCTGCCTGTGGAGGGGGATTTGTCGCTACAGGGCCGGGGGCTAATCCCCCACTGCGCACCACTGAAGGCGCTGGAGGGTTGGCTCTATGTATTTTAATAAAGTATTGATTTACATTACCAAAAAAACTCACAATCATTTAGTGAAAGAACCAAAGGTAAAAGTAACGTTATAGTTAGGAGAGAGTGTCAACAACAAAAAAACACGGAAATTCACGTTATAATTAGCATAGCTAACTATAACTTGCACCCCAGCTATGCACTGCTTATTACCTCACATGACACATGACATGTACTATGACATCACTGATGACATCATTCAGTGAGTGTGCTAGTTTATTTTATAGTTTACATAGTGGCTGGTAACTACTGTATTACTTTTCTACCCTATTTTGTACAGCCTGTGTACTGCTAATGGGTGTAAGCATTTAAATAACGCACGTGCTTCTAATGTATCATAGAAAAACATTCTAAATCTTTGAATGAAGAGTAACTTGTGTAAGCATGGGCGGAAAATCCGTTCCGCTCGCGGATTTTGCGGATTTTCGGTAAATTCACGATCCGCGAACGCTCGCGAATTTACCGAAAATCCGCAAATTCGCACGCAGCTGATTTTTTTTTCTTGGTGATACAATTTTGCGGCGTGCGGCGTAAGTTCGCAATTGTGAACATGTAGGTGCGGCGGGTAGCAACAATCTCGCACTCGCAAAATTACAAAATTTGCAATTCTGCACAAGAAATCCACTAGCAAGCAGCATAGACCTTCTGAAAATGATGATTTTTTATCAGAATAACTCCTCAGGTTGACATTTACCTGCCCTTTTTTGGATTTGAGACTTTTGACTTTCTTTGGATCACTTTTGGATTAGAAATCAACTTTCACAAGTAAGTTTGTTTGGGGCATTACATTTGCTGTTCTGCAGAAAAACGAGTTTTGCTAAACTGAAAGCACTCAGCAGGTGCAAAAGTTCAAATTCATCATTAGTAACCATTCCCTTTAGTGCTTCCTGACTGGGGCCCCTCCAGAGTTCAGTTGCTAGTTGCAACAATTGTATGACCCTGCTCTGACCCTCACAGCCAATAGCTACAAGTAGGCCACAAAGGTCCTGGAGAAAAAAAATTGCACTGCAACAGAAAGCAAATGACAGATAAGGAAGCAGGTGCCAGACTGGAATTTTAAAACAGTGACACAACAATAAATCAACCCCAAATTAATTCATGTCAGTTGAAGCAGGGCAGGTGTGCTTGCTTTTTCCCCCATAATCTACAGTGATGATGATGAACCAGAGGGTGGCATTGATGTACCAGAGGGTGGCATGGGTGAAACAGAGGATGGCAGTGTTGAAACAGAGGGTGCTGTGAACCTGTGATGATGAACCAGACGTAGAAACAACATAGTCGCGACCGTTGCGTGCCGACAAGTAAGTTCGCAATTGCGAACTGGTACAAAATCCTCGCGAACTGGAAGAAATCCTTGCGAATACTATAAAAACAAAAAAATCCGCAAATTTGCGAGAGTTCGCGGATTTTGCGGATTGCGAGTTCGCAAATACGCAAATTCGCGAACGCCAGATTCACAAAATTCGCCCATGCTTAAACTTGTGTACAGATGAATTTCGATGACTTGTGACCAGTATGTTCCACATAAGTTTTTAGGTTCTGCAGACTACATTTCTAAAAGGCCAAAGATTCCATTTGGTTGATACTATGTATTGTAAACAGCCTTGAGTTATTAAACAGAATCGTCTTGTGGAAATCTAAGTTTACGAACTGAACATCATCTCTGCCAGCTTGTCACCCACGTATTACCTGCACGGCAGCCATTTTGGGTACCATGGTCTCCCTGTTCACGATCGATCGCCAGCGCGCTCCCCTGACCCTGCGAGCGTCCTCCGTGCACCCTGGCTGCCCCCTCCCTCACATGCACAAGTCCGCATGACCCTGTCCTTGGGATTCGCACCAGCGCCTGACCAACACCTCCTCTCCTTTCATGAATGCCCCTCTGTTGATAAGCTCCGCGCTTGTTTGTCCACTCAGACCATTCCCCTCATGAATACTTCTCCTTTGATGACCCTTTCCTCTGAATCCGACCGGTCGCACGAGGTCCCAGGCCTTCACCTAGTCGGAAGACGCAGTTTATTGCCCTCTATTGTATGAAGTCACTCCTCTTCAGAGGACCCACTATTGATCAGGGCCTCCCCACCCCCTGGGATACGATCAGGCGCACACATCCTAAGAATCGGCAGAACACTCAGCTGCGTGATAACCCCCTCCTCTTATCAGCAGGTTGAGGACCTCTATTGTGGATGCATGTGGGGGGTGGGATTTACACGAGGATTACGGGGATGTCTTTTTCCTTGCTTCACAATGTCTTGATTGTAACAAAGAAAGGTCACATGCCATAAACCAGTATATAAGAGGCCAGGCCTCAGAGAGGCTGTTAGAGCACCTCGAGACGATACCTTGTTGTCTGATCTGATGTGTTCTGCTCCGTCGGAATAAAAACCTCTGTTTCCTGCCTTCCAGTCGCCAGCGCCTGTCTCTTTGTTTGGTAACCAGAATGGTATAGAGGCGGGTAACGCCCGGCAATCTTGAAAGAGGCCGACAGCCCTACCCTTTTTCTACAATTGGCGTTCCAAAGCGTGGGGCCCATCAGCGACACGTGGATCCAGTGGGAGAGGTCCCGACGACAGAGTGAACGACTGTAACGATCGGGAGAGCTCCTGTCCGATAGACCCTCGTCTAACAGCCGATCATCCGAACTTCACTAGTTCTGAACAGACCTCTCTCGAAGTGATCTACGGTCCTGACTGGGAACCATCAGGAGTGCTGCGAACATCACGAAGAATAGAGGACGATCGGGCGCTGGATTCGGAAGACAGGAAACTGTCCATGCGGTCCGGGTAAGGTCGTGTAAAAGCGACAAAATTACGAAATGATTGTTTGATTTGGATAATACTAGTATTACGCTTTGTTGAGTCTTCTGGAGATTCACCGTCTGCAAACGGAGAAACAACAGGCTCTCTCTTTGCAAGCAGTGAAGGATAGGTAACGCAGACTTTTGTCCCCGTTGTAATCCGTCGTGCCTATCTTCCTCCCCCACTGTCTTCCCGAACTCTCGTTCGTGGATTGTTGTCTGGAGATTCTCTGTCTGCAAACAGGGAAGAACAAGGTCTCTCTTTGCAGGTAGAGAAAGAGTGGGTAACGCAAACCTTTAACACGTCGTACCCACTTATTCTCCCCACTGATTGTTTGATTGACCGTACATTAAGTGTTCGGTATAGGTTCTTTTGAGGTATTCACGGCCTGCAAACAACGGAAGAATAGAAATATTCTGTCTAGTCTTTTCCCGCCGTGATAAGATAGGTAGTGCAGACCTTTGTCCCCGTTGTAACCCGTCATGCCTATCTTCTCCCCACTGATTGGTAGCCTGTTCAGCCCAGACCGCTTATTAGAGATGAACCATCCAGCCCCGCTGGAAGGCACCCCTAATAAGGACATGTTCACTAAGCATGGACTAGTCGCTATAGCTTATACTAAGTTATGGCATAAATATACAAAGAAGAACCCTGAAAGTCAGTGGCCACTGATAGGTTCCTTTGACGATCATAAAATAAAAACATTAGAAATAGCGCTCCAGAAAAGTAAGACTACGCCCACTATGCTCGATAGTATCGGCAGGTGCCGCAAAGAAACGGAACAAAGAAGAAAAAGAGAAGAAGCAAAAATAGGGAAAGAATTACGAAAGGCAGCCCACCTAGCCGCTAAGCAACTGGAAGAAGAAATAAAAGAAAGAAAGGAAGCTACACAAACCCAAGAATCAGGGTTGACAGGTCAATGTCCCGTTAGGACCCCCTCTGCGCTCTACCCTGAATTGCCCTCCAAACAACGGGCGAACGATGAGTTACTGCTAGGTCCCCCAATCATCTACATGCCCCCTCCATATGCCCCCTGCCAACAACACCTGCAAGCCTTGAGTGCGAACGAGAGCGACCTTAGCGCTAGTGCACCAGCCCTCACGGCCTCCGCACCAACCACATTAACAGCACCGCCAGATGACCCCGAGGCTAGCAAGCAACCACCAGCCAGACCAAATAGGTTGAGCAAAGATGAGCGGGATGGGATTGACAAAATAGCAAAGACATTAGTAGAACGAAGGGAGAGCGAAGAATACACAATGAACACCTATAATTCGCATGCCGACAGCCACAGACGGCATTTCATTTTACGATTCAGCTACCACACCCTGAACGCATATGAAGATAGGTATCAGAGTAAGGGCCCCGCTAAACTGACAACACTGTATAGGAAGATTGATGTTGGAGAGGGGACTGAACGTGAGGCGACGGAGCTCTTCATGCAGATGCTTGAGGTCTTCCGCCACTTAACGGAACAAAAACCAGAAGCCAAGGTTACAGTCCCTGAAACAACCTCAGTAGAAGTAGCCAACACTATGATGCCCATCAGAGAGGCGGCCCCTTACTGGATTCCGCCACGTGGTCTGGGAACAAAAGATGATATTAATCACGCAGATGCAAAGGGGAGGGTTGTGTACAATTGGGTTTACCAACCATGGGACCAACAGGATATCCTAACATTTAGACAAACTCTGATCGATTTAAGAAAGAACCCGACAGCATTTTATACCGAATTGGGCACAGCCTTGGGTTCGACGATAATGACTTTGGCGGACATTGACTTGTTTTTCGGGTTATGCCTGCCAGCTGACGTGTGGAAGCAAATCCGGAAGGCTGACCACACGGATCTGTTTGGACATACCTGGAACCAACTCAGTGAACTAGATAGACAGCGAAAGCCTGGAAGGAAACCAGTAAAGGATATATTAGAACTCCCAGACAAATTAGTTCAGAAGTTAAAGACACTGATCCCAGAGAAAAAGGTAGATTGGTCGATAGTCACGGCCTGTCGTCAGAAACCCCAGGAAGATGTATCAGAATACTTCTCTCGATTCGAGACAGTGTTCTCCGACTACAGTGGCCAAGACATGACCACCGCAACCGGACAACACCTATTTGTGCAAAATTATGTAAAGGGTCTATCACAAAAGGTCTCCCAAAAACTGCAGACGAGTGAGAGTAGTTGGGGGGCCTCCAAACCCGCAGCTATCCTTCAGATGGCTCAGTATTACGAGCACCAGAAGAATGAGAGTGATAGGGCATCCGAGAAAAAGAAGAAAGATTTGAAAGAAAGGGTGATGATAGCTCAGATACAAGGTATAACGGTCGGACGGGAACCCCACAGGGGGAACTACCAATTGACCACCCCTAGAAATCCACCTCCCAAAGACCACACCCCAACACCCCACACTGGACGTAGAGACATTAGCGAGGACCAATGTGCCTTCTGCAAAGGATTCGGCCATTGGAAATCCCAGTGTCCGGTTCTGTTAGAAGTGGGCAGAAATAGGGACCCCGAGGATGTAGCGGGTGGGCCGAGAAATAGGGGACAAGGACGAGGGTACTCGAACGACACCAACAATGACCGACCAGGGAGATCGAACACGTTTGACCGTCCCCGACAGAACCAGTATCAACTATCCGACGGTGAGAATGCCCCCGATTTTGCATAGGACTGCCAGGGGCAAGGGAGGGATCCAGTCGAGCTCTGTGTTGACCAGCAAGGTCCTTACGTCACTGCTAAGGTCCTGGGTACAGAGTCTCCATTTTTGGTAGACACTGGGGCGACACGTAGTGTGTTATCGAAACGACTGATTCCAAGGGCACCCTTGTCTGGCTCACACATTACATCGATAGGTTTTGATGGGACGCCCTCCACTAATCCCCTGTCCGTGCCTATCACCTTTGACCTAGAAAGCAACACCACTGACACAACATTTCTGCTCTCCTCCAACTCCCCTGACGCCATTATGGGCATTGACTTACTGAAGCATTTTCGAGCAACCATTAGGTGTTCCCCAGATGGAATCCGAGTCATCCTGTACGACAACCCAGGCATGCCCAACTCCTGCCCTGCACGACACATGTGCTCCATAACTGACGCTGACCTGTCCTTGCTTGACACCCTGCCTCCGTACCTATGGGCCAAAAATGACTCTGATGTGGGACGAATGATGATTGACCCTATTCATATAACTGTAAGACAGGACGCTATGCTCCTGAAACTCCCACAGTATCGGATATCGCCCGAGGGCGAGAAGGCACTGGTAGCGATCATTCAGTCTCTGGTAGATGCAGGAGTGGTTGAAGAGGTGGTTAGCAATGTCTGCAACAGCCCTATCCTACCCATTGTTAAGAAGCAAGGCGAGGGAGATGAGAAAGCGTACCGCTTCATCATCGACCTGCGAGAGATTAACAAAGTGGTTGAACCCCAATACCCCATAGTCTCAGATATCACCACCATTCTGACCCTCATCCCGTCCACTGCCACCACCTTCACTGTTATCGACCTCAAGAATGCATTTTTCTCTATCCCCATCCATCCAGACAGCCGTTATCTCTTCGGCTTCACCCTAAAATCCCGCTCGTACCGATTTTGTAGAGCTCCCCAGGGGTACACTGAAAGTCCCAGTATTTACAGCCAGGCCCTCAAAAGACAGCTGGACGCCGTCCAGCTACCGGATGGAGTGGTGTTGATCCAATATGTCGATGATATCCTTTTGGCGGCCGACACCACCCCACTTGCAATCACAGCCACTGTCCAACTCCTACACTTTCTCGCAGAAAATGGCCATAAAGTCTCTAAAAAGAAATTGCAGTTCTGCCAGCCACAAGTGACAAACCTAGGCCATCTCCTGTCCAAAGAAGGGAGGAAACTTACGCCTGATCCAATCCAAACCATCCTAGACACCCCCATCCCAAAAACACAAAAGCAAGTCCGCTCTTTGGTTGGCCTTACCTCTTTTTGTAGACAATGGTTACCAAATTTCAGTCTCATTGTAAAACCCCTACTTGCCTTGTTGACCAAAGATGCCCCCTTCCCGCTCCCTTGGACCCCTGAGTGTCAAGCATCCTTTAAGGAATTACGGGATGCCCTCTGTTCCGCACCCGTCCTGGGAACCCCGGATTACTCCAAACCCTTCTCCCTCTTCACCCACGAAAGGGAGGGGTGTGCATTGTCTGTCCTAACTCAATCCATTGGTCCTAAGCAGCGCCCTTGTGCCTACTTCTCCGCCACTCTTGATCCTGTAGCCAGAGCTTTGCCTGCCTGCCTTCGAGCAGTAGCTGCCGCTGCTGTCTCTATCCGTCAGAGCGAGGGAATCATACTTTCAAACTCCCTCACCGTGTTAGTACCCCATGCAGTCGACACCCTTTTGAACCAAACCAAGACTCAACACCTGACTAGCGCACGACTGACAGGGTGCGAATTGACACTACTTGCACCCCACATCACACTAAAAAGATGCACGACTTTGAATCCTGCCACATTGTTGCCCCTGCCTGAAAATGACCCCGACGTGCCTCCCATACACGACTGTGTGACCCTCACGGACGAACAAACTAGGAGTAGAGTTGACCTCCGAGACACTGCTTTTACAGACCCTGATGGAGAGCTGTGGGTAGACGGCTCATGCATCAAACTCCCAGATGGCACCACTTCAGCTGCCTATGCAGTAACGACAGCCCGAACAGTAGTTGAGACAGCCCGCATCACACAACGATCTGCCCAGGCAGCAGAGCTGATAGCCCTCACACGAGCATGCATCATAGCCACAGGAACCACCGCGAACGTATATACAGACAGCCAGTATGCCTTCGGGGTGGTTCACCATTTTGGGCTCCTGTGGAGGGAAAGGGGATTCCTGACGTCCCACGGCACCCCCATCCTTCCCGGAGATCTGGTTTCAGCCCTGATTGAGGCAGTTCTCCTCCCCGAACGACTAGCAGTGATCAAATGCCAGGCACACAAGAAGGTGACAGACTTAGTCGGACAAGGGAACGCACTGGCCGACATCACTGCACGAACCACAGCTGAGAATAGGACGGTGGCACGCATATATGTGACCAGGTCACAAGCAGAGAAATGGACTGATGCTAGGGAAATGATTAGAGACATCCAGTCGGCCAGCACCCCTCACGAACTGACCGAGTGGGCACGGATGGGTTTTAAAGACGATGAGGGCTGCTGGCGGACAAAAGACGCAAACAGATGGCTGCTGCCTGACTCATACCTGATCCCGATACTGACTATGGCACATTCCCCCGCACACATAGGATCTGCACCCATGATCGAACTCATTTCCAAAGTCTGGTACAACGACAAAATCCCCGACTCGGCCAAACGCCTGGTCCAGCAGTGCCTTATCTGTCTGCAACACAACCCCGGGAAAGGAACTGTGGTACCCCGGGGAGGGTTTGGGACCCCCAATCACCCCTTTGAGGTCCTCCAGATGGATTACATCCAGCTGGAGAGATGTCAAGGCTTGAAGTATGTACTAGTCATTGTATGTGCTAGCAGCAAATGGGTAGAGGCCTATCCAACCCGTGACAACACTGCCATGACTACTGCCAAAGTACTACTGAAAGAATTTTTTTCTCGCTATGGCCTTTGTCGAATTTTATGGAGCGACAATGGCCCCCACTTCATAGCTGAGGTTATCCAACTAATCTTAAAAGGGTTGGGGGTGAAGCAAAGGTTTCATGCGGTCTTCCACCCCCAATCCGCCGGTCTGGTGGAGCGACATAATGCCACGTTGAAGCTGAAATTGTCAAAAATAGTGGCCACCACCGGACTTAAGTGGCCAGATGCCCTCCCACTGGCTTTGCTGTCGATGCGCTCCACTCCCACCAAACACCATTTGACCCCCTACGAGGTTGTATTCGGGCGACCGATGAACCTCTGGACTGCCCCCAAACCGACCTCCATTCATGACGTCCCGGACGTCCTACTGTCTGATTATTTGTGCAAGTTGACTAAAACGTTGTCTGTAATTCATCAACAGGTGCAGCAGGCCATCCCCGATGCTTCCAGGGGCCCAGGCCACGACATCCAACCGGGGGACTTTGTGCTAATCCGAAACTTTCAACGGGCCAAGAGTCTGGAACCCCGGTGGACGGGCCCCTGGCAAGTGCTGATCACCACCCGGACGGCGCTTCGAGTGGAGGGGAAGCGGCACTGGCTGCACGCACACCACTGCAGGAAGGTCTCCTCGACCCTGGCCACGACAGATAACGTCAACACCCAAGAAGAGCTCCTGAACAAAGACCGGCCAGCACTGGACTGCTATCCTGATACTGAGGCACTCGAACTTGCAAAATTCTCTGATCCCACTGTGCCATCCAGAGAAGGGTATTTCCTGCATCGAAAGGAGGGAGCTTCGGCTAAGTAGGCCACAGACTAAGTTAAATCTCAGAACGGTGACCTAAACACAACCAAGGGTTACCGGGAGAGAAGCTAAACGAAGTCTGTGGTTCTGCCCACTACCGAGCACCTTGAAGATGATGGAAGCGCCAGATAAGAAGATGATGGAAGCGCCAGATAAGAAGATGATGGAAGCAACAGGAAATACCCGCTACAGGAACCCAAAGACTGACAATCTGCACAAATCAAAGACAATCGCCTTCTTCGTTGTCTTCCTCTTTTGCCTCCTCCTCATGACCTCCTTCTGGATTCTGGAGGAAAGCACACCCGCTCATCAGGCATTGCTGCCCACTGCACAACCGACCCCCATGAAAGAGCATCACCTGATCTCCCTGTCACCCCAGCTCTGAGAAAGGCATAGGGAATTCTGGAACAATTCCTTCGTGCAACTGTTGCACCAACACAACCTTGCTGCAAATGCCACGAACTGTTGGATCTGCGGGTTGCTCCCGCACGCCACTGGACACTCCATCCCTTTCATCCCTTCTCCTTTCTCAGTTCACGGCTCCTGCCTCGCCTGGTTGATCCTCATGCAAGAGAGCCACAAGGATAATGCCACTTCCAGCCAGACAGTGTCGCACTTCTACTCTGAGTTTTGGCTGAACAGAACCGGAAGGACCTCTGCTCCCCTGTGTCCTGTGCCCTCGGGTGCCACCTTCCTTAAGAACATCCCAGCCAAAGAACGTGTTGAAGTGCAAGTGCTCCACAATCCGGCTAGACCCACCTTCTCTCACCTGCAAAAACAAACTGCCGCCACCCTGACTGTGGCTCTGACTGTTGTCAATGTCACAGGTCTTGTGTGTCTTGAAGGCCAGGGAACACGGCTGGTGGGTCACAGTTCCTGCCGCATTTCCAGAACATTGGACTCAGTTGATCCCCCTTCCTTTGTTGCTTCTCCAAATATGTACTTTGTTTGTGGCACCAAAGCTTACACCTGGCTCCCGAAAGGTTGGAAGGGCACCTGCTACATCGCCTTCGTTCTCCCTCCCACATATGTCGCCCCTGCTAGCCATCACCGGCAGAGGCGCGCAAATGACATTGAACAAACCGACTCCACTGGAGCACAGTTCCTGGATGCAGCAAAGGGACTTGTTCCTCTGTGGGGCCCAATGGCTAACAGCCGCGCTATCCGACACCTGACCCAGGCAGTAGAAACCACAATCAACATCACGGCTGGCATCCTCGCTAACAACACGGCGGAGCTTCGGGCGGTCCGCCTTGTGGCCCTTCAAAACCGCCTTGTTCTAGATGTGGTTCTAGCCAATCGAGGAGGAGCATGCCGCATCATCGGATCTAGCTGTTGCACCTACGTGCCAGATAACTCGCCCTCAGTCTACAAAGCAATTGAACACCTCCACAGACTTTCCTCGGAGGTTCACCAAGAACAAGAAGGATGGTCGCTTGGGAGCTGGTTCTGGGGCACTTTGAAGGACTGGGGTTGGAGGTTGTTTACCTTTTTATTGATACCGATTTTGATACTATGCGTGTGTTGCTTAAGTATTCAATGCCTGCCACCCTTGTGCGCACTTGTTTCTAACTGTGTGTGCCCAAAGACTTTGGACTTCAGAAATGAGCGCATGAGTCCCCTCTATGAGGTAGAAATACGTGGCCTTATGGGGATAAATCCGAACTGACAAGTTGGCGAGACATGTTAAAAGGGAGGACTGTGGAAATCTAAGTTTACGAACTGAACATCATCTGCGCCAGCTTGTCACCCACGTATAACCTGCACGGCAGCCATTTTGGGTACCATGGTCTCCCTGTTCACGATCGATCGCCAGCGCGCTCCCCTGACCCTGCGAGCGTCCTCCGCGCACCCTGGCTGCCCCCTCCCTCACATGCACAAGTCCGCATGACCCTGTCCTTGGGATTCGCACCCGCGCCTGACCAACACCTCCTCTCCTTTCATGAATACCCCTCTGTTGATAAGCTCCGCGCTTGTTTGTCCACTCAGACCATTCCCCTCATGAATACTTCTCCTTTGATGACCCTTTCCTCTGAATCCGACCGGTCGCACGAGGTCCCAGGCCTTCACCTAGTCGGAAGACGCAGTTTATTGCTCTCTATTGTATGAAGTCACTCCTCTTCAGAGGACCCACTATTGATCAGGGCCTTCCCACCCCCTGGGATACGATCAGGCGCACACATCCTAAGAATCGGCAGAACACTCAGCTGCGTGATAACCCCCTCCTCTTATCAGCAGGTTGAGGACCTCTATTGTGGATGCATGTGGGGGTGGGATTGACACGAGGATTACGGGGATGTCTTTTTCCTTGCTTCACAATGTCTTGATTGTAATAAAGAAAGGTCACATGCCATAAACCAGTGTATAAGAGGCCAGGCCTCAGAGAGGCTGTTAGAGCACCTCGAGACGATACCTTGTCGTCTGATCTGATGTGTTCTGCCCCGTCGGAATATAAAAACCTCTGTTTCCTGCCTTCCAGTCTCCAGCGCCTGTCTCTTTGTTTGGTAACCAGAATGGTATAGAGGCTGGTAACGCCGGGCAATCTTGAAACAGGCCGACAGCCCTACCCTTTTTCTACAGTCTCAGCATGACAATTTCTGCATAACATAGACAATAATGTGCACCAGGTTACTAACGTATGTACATGTGCTTTTTTGCTTCAGAAGATAGGCTATCTGTACAGTTTTCACCACAGTATGAAGGCTGTAGGTAGTATTGTGGGGGTGAGCCTTTTCAGGGGCCCACTTGTGCAGGGGTTCACCCTTCTCTGTCCTTAAGTCCTTAGACTAACAAAATAGAGATTGGCACGGAAGCTGTAATATCAAGGAAAATAGATTTATTAACCTCTCACGAGGGAGACTACGTCAATACAGTACCCTCTGGCCACTATAGGAGGTAGTCCAAGGTATACAGAAACCATCGGCCTTTTATGGCCAGTTTATAGCCGAGTAAGCATGGAGACTCAAAAAGAGGCGGTACAAGTATACATAGGAATAGTTATTCACTTATATGGACAACTGGAAACTACTTAAACCCTTGCATCAGTGGAATAGCCTGAAGGTTATACACTAAGACAGATGCATTCTGGCAGCTACAGGCCTTTCTGAGCATGCGCAAGGCTCTGGCTCAGTACAGAAAGAGTTATTTGTAACTGATGACTAAAGCGAAATACAAGGGCAGGCAACAGTGAAGACGGGAGAAGCACATGGTGAGCACATGGCTAACTAAAATGGCTGCCATAACCAAAATGGCTTTAGCTCATGCTAACAGCGATTTCTGCTAGTTTCCACAAATGACCCTTTTAGCATTAGCTGAAAACATCTCTACGAGTAGAAGGAATATAGGAAATATCCTACACATCTATTCTTATCATATTGCTAACTTCTAGGTCTAATACATATTGGGCGTTCACATTCTTGACGTTACGCTTGGTAGCTATACAAGTAGAGACACAAAGGGAACAAAGCTTCGGGCCACATTGTATGCATAGACAGCTTGACAGTAGGATCGCAAAGAATATACATATAATTGTCATCAGTTTCCAGCCCCAAGTAACAAAAAATGTCCCTAAACAGCCAATTAAAGTTTAAGTTCCTATATCGAGATGAATTTCAGTGGTTGTTTTAGGCCGATTGGAAATAGCCAACATCACATTTTGGATGCAATGTCCACATACAAAAATTTTAATAAACCTTCCAGTGTTCTTCTTTATGAGTGCTGGGGGACCAATGATATGTTTAGGAGGAGGGCAGAGTAGTATTTATCAATCAATCAGCCGTTTGTTAAGTGCGACTACTCACCTGTAGGGGTCTCAAGGCACTGGGGGGGGGGGTGTTTAGCAGGCTCCAGTCCATCAAGGGGGGGTCTGTCAAAGAGCCAGGTTTTGAGGTTTCTTGCAAAGATGGGGAGCGATGTTTTCTGTCTGAGGTGGAGCGCAGGGCATTCCAGGCTTGGACCGCGAGGAAGGAGAAGGAGTGGCCTCCCAATCTGATCTTTATGGTGTAGGGGACCACAGTGTAGGAGAGATGGCCAGATCGTATGGTCCTCTGGGGTGCGTGGAATTTGAGTTGGCTGTTTAGGTATGCTGGTCCGGTGTCGTGGAGAGCCTTGTGAGTACGGGTGAACATCTTGAAGGTGACTCTAGCTTTGATGGGGAGCCAGTGGAGTGTGCGCAGGTGCTGGGAGATGTGGCAGTGTCTTGGCAGTTCGAGGACCAGTCTTGCGGCGGCGTTCTGGTGTTCTGTGGCTTACGGGTGAGGTTTTTGTTTATTCCAGCGTAGAGTGCGTTGCTGTAGTCGAGTCTGCTGGTGACCAGTGCCTGAGTGACAGTCTTTCTATGTTTTAGAGCAGAGGTCTTCAAACTTTTGTTGAGCCCCCCAGCTGAATTTTTTTAGATGTTGGGCCCACCACCTGACAGAAATTTCTGGAATTGACCGCTACGCGCACATTCCGTACAAGAGTGAGTGAGGTGACCATATGAATTTGGGTGTGCATCTTAGTGCAGAGTGGGACGAATGAATGTATGGTTCGTGGTGGGCTTATTGGAGTGAGATTGCAGATGGAGCAGTGAGGGGGACAGGTGAGTGAAGTGTCACGAGTGCAGTGGTGAGTAGTGTGCTCTTGTGACTGCGGGGTGAGGTACAGGGTGAACAGCGCAAGTGCATTGGGAGTGCAGAGTGATCACTGTGAGTGGAGGGTAAGTGGGTGAATGATGTGAGTGCATGGTGTTCAGTATGATCGTGGGGTGAGCGGGTGAATGGTGTGAGTGCATGGTGATCAGTGTGAGCGCACTGTGATCGCTGTGAGTTCAGATTGATCACTGTGAGTGGAGGGCAAGTGGGTGAATGGTGTGAGTGCATCGGGATCTGTGTGAGTGCTGGGTGAGGGTGAAAGTGAAGGGTGAGAATGAGGAGTGAGTGGTCTGAATGCAGGGTGCATTCCCAGACACTTGAAGTAACTCAGCATGTTATTGACGGCAGCATAGGGTTTCAAATGTGATAAACCATTGTTAATATGGCAGTAACCAGGGATCAGGGTGGAGGAAATAAATAATGTGCTGACCCCTCAACAAACTTCCAGTATTATGACTGTATATATATCTGTAACCCTCGCAATCTGAAATATGCTAACATTAGCGCCGAGACGCCGTAAGGTATTTGCGCGCTTTAGAAATTTTATAAATAAATAAATAAATAAATAAATAAAATAAATAAATAAATGATTAGGGTTGCCAGCTCATTATATTTCAGCACTTGTCTGTGCAGACTTTGAACAGCAAATATAAATAGAAAGAACTTTTCATTGTTTTCTAGAGCTGCATGAATGATCCATGACTGATAATAAAAGGGAACAAAGACAGAAAAGTCGCATTACAAATGAATACATACTTGTTATTCATAACCATATTTAGCAATTTGCAGGCTGTTTAAACAACACATGGCTGGCTTGCATTTTGCGCGCCAGCCTGTGCAATTTTAAAAAAAACTTTCAGGGACGTTTTAAGGATTTTGGGGCATGTGGGCCAAATTTATTTTCGGGGTCCCTGTTCAGACCAGCTTTGATTTTATGATCCAGTCTCATCTCTTTCATGCCTTCTTTGGTCAAATACTAAATGTGTGTACATTGAATATTCAGGGATAGTGATGTGTGTTTTCTACATGTAACACAACAGCAGTTCAATAATATTACTGAAAATAATCTGTCACACCCTTCCATTTCTCATATGTGAGGTCATGTATTGATCTAAAATAAACTTTTTACATGGATGTTGCATAATGCATAAACATTTTGTCTGCAAAATGTCTGTAATAGACTCTTGCACATTAAAAGTGAATGATAGAAACACGCTATTTACAATATACAGCAGTAGCCACCTAAACAAATGTGGGCAACAGCATGAATGTATGTATTTATTTATTTGTTTGTTTGTTGTCACAATTTAAGAAAGGATTGCTCTGCCTCTTATTTCCTAGTTCTGGCAGTTATTTTGGGATTTTGATATCCAGGAATGCACTTTTAACCGAAACTACCAATTTGCAAATATTTGACGTTCTCTTCCATCCAATACAGGTGTTCACATTCTTTTTGGAATGTGCATCTTGACTTTTGGGGATATGTGCAGTTTTTTAAAATTTATCTTACGTGAGTTTAGCTCCCAGTGGTGTAGCATCTGCATTGGTCTCTGAACCTGTGTTAAATCTGCTGGTTACTGCACCTCAATTCTACCTTTTGTTAGCTACCCAGCTAATTTATTTATTTTTTATTTATTTAATGCGATTTTATATAGCGCAAACTTTACCCGAAGGTGCCAGAGCGCTTTACATAAGAACCAGTTGCAAAACATAAGGACTTAGGATTACATGCGTTACGTAAAAGATACAAACAGAAAAAATTGCCAATGTACAAGATGTAAAGTCACACAAGGAAGAGAAACAAACAGAAAGAAAAATTGCAAATGTATAAGTAGTAAAGTCACTCAAGGAAGAGATACAAATGGATATACTCTAAGAGTCACATGGGTCCATGGAGCACTTGCTGTGCCTCTGTTATCTAACTCTCCCAAGAGGGGGTTAATTTAGAGCTGAAATGCTTCAGGTGCAGTGAGAGGCGAGGAGTCTACTCCGCTAAAACCGAAAGCGTGTCTGTTTGTTTGCTTTAGGTTTTAGAAGAGGAGACTCCTTGCCTCCCACTGAAGCTGTCTACTCCGTGAATTAACCCCCTCCTGGGAGAATTACTCATACAAAAGCACAGGCAGGTAGTGTCCCGTCGATTTCCCCTCCCTCTTCCCTCCAACCATACCAGAGTTCTCCAGGAAGAGTTGCGATGGACGCAGGGAACAAAGGGTTTAGAGAGGAGTGGCGCCCCCCTGGGATGGTGTTGCGGCCCCCCCAGGGGGGCGCGCCCCACAGTTTGAAGAACTCTGTTTTAGAGTGATCCATTTGAAGGTCTTACATAGGAGGTGGAGGGTGTGAAAGGAGGAGGATGAGACAGAGTTGATCTGGTGGTCCATCTTGTGCTCAGAGTCCAGGATGATTTCCAGGTTGCGTGCGTGGTCCGTGGGGGTGGGTGTGGGCGGGCTACCGAGGGCTGGGGGCCACCCACTGTCTGGGTTAGGACCCATGATGAGTACTTCTGTTTTGTTGATGTTTAGTTGTTGGCGGCTGTTTTTATACATTTGGCGACTGCTTCCATGCCTTCTCTAAAATTGTCTCTGGCGGTGTTGGGTTAGTTGGATAGGGGGAGGATGAGTTGGGTGTCGTCTGCGTATGACACAATGTTGAGTCTGTAGAATCTGACGATGAGGGTGAGTGGAGCAATATTCATGTTGAAGAGTGTAGGCCTGAGGGAGGACGCCTGGGGGACTCGGCAGGTAGTAGGTGTAGGGTCAGAGAGGAAAGGGAGGAGTCTGACCCACTGTGTTCTGCCGGAGAGGAAGAAGCAGATCCAGTTGAGGGCCTTGTCTTGGATCCCTGTGTTGTGGAGTCTGCGTATTAGGGTGCGGTGAGAGACTGTGTCGAACACCGCTGACAGGTCAAGGAGTATGAGGCCTGCTGTTTCTCCTTTGTCCAATAGAATGCATATGTCTGTTGCAGCGAGAAGGGCGGTTTCCGTACTGTGTTTTACTGTTTTTTTCTTTAGCCGGATTGGGAGGAGTCGAGAATGTTGTAAAAGTAAAAAACTAGTGAAAACGGAGGAGAGACTCAGAGGGGGAGTAAAAGGGGGAGATTGAAATCAGTAAAAAAACGAGTGAAAACGGAGGAGAGACACAGAGGGGGAGTGAAAGGGGGAGATTGAAATCAGGAAAAAACGAGTGAAAATGGAGGAGAGACACAGAGGGGAGTGAAAGGGGGAGATTGAAATCAGTAAAAAACATGAGAAAACAGAGGAAAGACAAAGAAGGAGAGTAAGGGGAGGAGATTGAAATCAGTGAAAAACAAGTGAAAATGGAGAGAAAGAGCAGAGCAAGAGAAAGGAGACAGAGGTCCACTGGACCATCAGGGATGAGGCGTAGGTAAAACCTGCGGGTGGAGGAGGGCCTCGAACGCCAGCAATCAAGAGTGCAGGGGCTCGGGGGGGGGGGGGGGGGGAGAGCAATTTTACTGACAATAAGTCAGTGGTCTTGCTCCACTTTAAGTAACTTTATCAAAGTGTGCACAAAACGTTTTTCTTGCAGAATGAACAGCACTCCAAATATTAGTATTAAAGAGAATATACAGATTATCACAAAAACACTTTTCGCTTCCGGGGACCAGGAGGACCAAACGGGGCCATGGGAATTAGGACGAAGAGCCGCAAAGGGCTGCTCCCCTCAAAAATGGGACGAGCAAAGGGGTACATTGCTAAAAAGTACTTGATGAATAGAAGCTACTTCACAACCAGCCCTGTGTCCGTCTGAACGTCACAGGCAGGCTCTTATTGTTCACTTCTCCCATGGTGGAGTTGCACAACTTGCAACTCAGGAAAACAATCACGGCCCAGGTTGAAGAAGAAAACTTACTTCTTTCATGATAGGGCAATCACCTTCCAGGGCAAACACCCTCAACGATCCTGTCCAGTGTCTCAAGCAGTGCACCAGTATTTTTCACTTTAATCTAACAGGCACCAAAGGCACAGCACCTGTACCCTGAACTCAAGTCCTTCCCTAACTCCTGTGTTGCTCCGCTGGTGCACTGCTCTTTTGTCAGGGCCACAGATTGTACCCAGTATGCTCAGGCACCTCTTGATCAACAAACAAAGTTGCAGACTTGCATTCACTTGGGGACCAGGACTCAGAGGTATGTAAGCTGGAGTATCTAAAGCAACCCTGGTTTCACAGGGGGTAACCTCAAGCAAAGCTTCCTTGCCGTCCTTGTCGGTCTGTGAATCTCTCAGCTAAGCATCAAAAACTGGATCAACGCCAACGTCCTGATTTGTGACCCTGTTTTTCATCTAAGACAGTGGCAGGGTTACACGCTTCACGTTATTCCATAGGCCCAGTGCTTCCAGCCTTCTACCTTCACTACAGTCCTAGTTGCCAGCAACGCCTGTGATGGTTCCCTGTACCTCGACTCCAAGCGGGACTGGCGCTGACTCCCCAGGCTGGATCTGATGTTCAGGCCTCTCTGGCAATGGTTGTAGGGCAGCAGACATCTATTGGTGGACAGAACAAAAAATCTTTAGACAAGGCATATAAATAATCTATCAACGGAGAGGATACTCTATTTCAGAAAACGTCTTTAGTCTCGGGGCGCCCCATACATTGGCGGGGCACCCAAGAACCACTTCATCTATCTGAGAGTAAAAAACACCTTGGACCTATTAGCGAGTATGAAAGGAACTTATGGTGAACTGACAAGAGCAACTGTTATAGGCACGGCAGGAAAATCTAAAAACTGCTAATTCAACAGGGATCCTTACTACATAAATAACTAACAAAACCTCAACATAGTGGGTACATGAATTTCTCCAACAGAACCTGTTGTGGCAACCAAACTCCCATAAAGCAATATTTTCCTTCAAAATGTTTGATGAGGATCACAAGAGCATCTTTCCTAACGTTGCGAACCCTGTGCATTCTACTTTTCACAATATGGACTATGTAACATCATTTTCAGAGAAAAAAACTATTCACCAGCTCTAATAAGGGCTGTCAGCTCAATTACACAGACTAACTATTAAGAGACTAGTGATCCCTTTGCAAAACTGTATATAGCATGAGAATAACATAAACAATAATGATGTTATCACCTGAGAATTTTAGAACAAAAACTACCCATATATAGTTCCCCTTAAAGGTCAAATAAGGGAACATCAGTCTATTCTACCCATCCTTTCATAATTTCATCAGACAGGATGGGCAGTAACAGGGCATATTTATTTATTCATTTTAATAGAGAGAGAGAGAGAGAGAGAGAGAGAGAGAGAGAGAGCACATAAATCAAGAAAAAGGACAATGTGTTACTTAATTTTGCTTACCCTTAATTTGCCCAGGAGCTAGTCTCCTTTCCACTCTTCCACAATAGGTAACCTAAACAGGTGACCCCTGTCGACAATATTTACCCCCCTTTTTAGCAGCTGGGCCCAAACAGACTTGTGGAGGTAAATAACACATTGAGCTAACTAGAAAACATTAATAACCAATTACCAATTCCTTTTGCTTATTGAGTTGTGTAACATAATAGCACATTATTGCAACCATTATTTCATAGCCTTTTTATCTGGTCCTAGCACAACAATTTTAAGTAAAAAACGGTATTTCTGTGTGCATGGCAGAGCTATTCTCTGAACATGGCCTACAGATGCTGCTAACCCTTGATAATGTTATTCAATAGGATAAATGCCACCCTGCATATCTCTTACACTTTTATATTTTCTCAAGAAAACAGTGATATCCCCATCTGCTCCTAACAGAATATGCAATATTTCTTTTAAGTAATGTTACCTAAAACAGATCTGTGGTGTCCAATTTTGTTCCAGGAAGTTTTAATCAAGGCCATAACGTTTGTTTCACCCTTTAGAAAGGAGTAATTATTTACCATCAGATCCACAAATGAGCTTCTTTGGAAGAAAGTCCTCACTTTCATTCTTTTTTTTTCTTATCCAAAATAATCAACTTATTTCAAAACTTTCAAGACTATTTGTCTTTAAGGCACGGGCTTGTATGTGCTATTTGATATTAATTTAAAACCTAGTTGCCACTGTCTTTACATGGTCGGCCCTGTCTTATTTATATAGCTAGCTGTGTTTTATGACTAGCAGGTGTCAGCTTCTACACTTCTCTGGAGAGAAAGCAGCAGCTGGTGCTGGGAGTCAGCTCTGTTCATTCTATTAAAACCCAGGCATTCCAAGCCAGTCAAAATCTATTGTTTTGCAATGTGGTACAAAAAGAACGTTTTTCTTTTTAGCAGCAACCAATTACTCAGATAATGTGAATGCCTTTTAATATTTAATATAATCTATCTAAGGATAATGCTGTAACATTTTGTATTGGGTCGAAATTGTGTAAAGCACACAAATTCATTTTTTTCTCTTTCTGTGAGGCCTATTTTTTCCATATTGAGTGTCAATTCCAATTTTGTGTTTTACCACTGGGGTGATATAATAATTGCATGTACGCACATCTATACTTTGTTACTGCTTTACTTTAAATAGTAGCGTGCAGCTACTTAACATATGTTATATAATTAATTCTTTGAATTTTAAAGTGTAATTCTTCCAATGGCATCTGCAAAAGACAATGACGACAACAAACCAAATTGAGCTCATTCAAGACATTTTCAAGAAGAGGGCCATACACTCAGAACACACAACACTGCTTGCTAATGCAAGCCATTCTTACACAGAAAACACAGTCGCTACTCACTCAAACAAGTACTTCACAAGCATCACCACCGGTGTAAATCCACAAACCACATAGACACTCAAACAAACAATCAACCCACAAATCAACATTTAGGACAAAAGCAAGAGGCAGCCCACAGACTGTACTCAAACCAAACCATTTGTACATACCAATTGTAAATCATATTTACAAACAAAAAGACTCTAATAAAAATAGTACAGAGACTGCACCAAGACAAGTAAACAGCTCAAAGACTGTGCCATGTTAAAAAAGACAGGCTCTAGCCCCAGACCTTTTTCAAAATACATCGAATTATCAAAAGGGCTCCATAGCACCCTTTACAAATTTTACTAAGTGCATAGATCAGGATCCATTTTTTTTTATATGTTTGTTCCATAGTGTACTATACATTATGGAAGAAATACCATATTTAATGTACACAAACCTATTAGATATCCCCTCTAGGGGAGCCAGCTGAGTACTTTCTAAATCCATATTGGTACTAGGGGTGGGCGGCAAATTCCGTTCCGCTCGTGGAATTTACGAAATTTCTGCATTTTTGCGTTACGTGCGGAATGCAAAAAGTCAAAACTTCCGCGATTCGTGGCGGAAATGAATTGTATTGCAACTGTGGCGTCTTCTTGGCTAAATATGCAGGGCAGGATTCTTTCTGGCACAGTGCTCCTGTCACAAAAATTAAACCTCAACAGGAAGCACTTACAGATATAAATAAAGCAGGTGCCCGAGTTGCAACTCAAGTTCAGTAACTCATTAATCAGCCCAAAAATATCATGAGCTATGTCGAGGCTGGGCAGGTGTGCTTTCTCCCCATATCTACCATCGAAAATTAGCTGTGATACTTGTTGGAGGCCTTTGCATCCTTGACTTTCAAGAGCGCAATCCCCGTGCAGTTCCTGTGACCAGGAGCTTCTTTCTCCTCATCTTCTGCTCTGATCGGTCTCTGACCTTTTATAAACACAAGAGGCATGTGAACTCGCATAGAAGACCGCCCGTTTGGCCCCGCCACACACACTAGCAGTGTGCACCGTCTTCCCGCCCTTTACCCACTAAAATGAACAGTTCACTCAAGAGACCCTGGCGCCCTTCGGCGCGATGGCAAAGTTACACACACATGGTCAATGGAGACAACTCTCATGGCCCTTTACCCAGCAGAAGTGTAGGAAAAGAACTATACATTTACCCATTGAGGTAGCACTTACTGATTACCCAGCAGAAAGTACTCCAGTTGAGTAGAGGTATAGCACAAAACTGTGGTGTCTTCTTGGATAAATAAGCAGGGCAGAATTCATTCTGGCACGATGCTCCTGGCACAAAAATTAAACCTCAACAGGAAGCACTTACAGGTGCCCGAGCTGAAGCTCAAATTCAGTAACTCATTAATCAGTCCAAAAAAAATGTGAGCTTTGTCGAGGCTGGGCAGGTGTGCCTTCTCCCCATATCTACCGTAGAAAATTAGCTGTGATGCTTGAGGGAGGCCTTTGCATCCTTGACTTTCACGAGCGCAATTCCCGTGCAGTTCCTATGACCAGGAGCTTCTTTCTCCTCATCTGCTGCTCTGACCTTTTATAAACACAAGAGGCATGTGAACTTGCCTAGAAGCCCGCCCTTTTGGCGCCACCCCACACACTAGCAGAGTGCACTGTCTTCCCACCCTTTACCCACTAGGATGGACAGCTCACTCAAGGGACCCTGGCGCCCTTCTGCACAATGCCAAAGTTACACACACATGGTCACTGGAGACAACTCTTCTGGCCCTTTACGCAGCTGTAGTGTAGGAAAAGCACTATACATATACCCAACGAGGTAGCACTTACTGATTAGCCAGTAGGAAGTACTCCAGTTGAGTAGGGGTATCTCACAAAACGGTGGCGTCTTCTTGGATAAATATGCAGGGCAGGATTCATTCTGGCACGATGCTCCTGTCACAAAAATTAAACCTCAACAGGAAGCATTTAGAGGTGCCCAAGCTGAAGCTCAAATTCAGTAACTCATTAATCAGCCCCAAAAAATCGTGAGATTTGTCGAGGCTGGGCAAGTGTGCTTTCTCCCCATATCTACCGTCGAAAATTAGCTGTGATGCTTGATGGAGGCCTTTGCATCCTTAACTTTTACAAGCGCAATACCCATGCAGTTCCTGTGACCAGGATCTTCTTTCTCCTCATCTGCTGCTCTGATTGGTCTCTGACCTTTTATAAACATGAGGCATATGAACTCGCCTAGAAACCCGCCCGTTTGGCCCTGCCCCACACACTAGCGGTGTGCACCGTCTTCCCGCACTTTACCCACTATGATGGACAGTTCACTCAAGGGACCCCGGCGCCTTTCTGCACGATGGCAATGTTACAGACACATGGTCACTGGAGAGACAACTCTTCTGGCCCTTTACGCAGCTGTAGTGTGGGAAAAGCACCATGAACTCACAAAGAAGCCCTGCCCCCGAAAATCTCTGCAAACCCGCGAAATTCCCCGTGTTTGCTGAGATTTTTTGCCGTTTCGCGGAAGTTTGCGAAAGGCAATTTCGCAAATTCCGCCCACCCCTAATTGGTACCACCAAGACAGCAACACATTCTACGAAGTGTGCTAGGAGCAGGCATGCTAAAAATATTACAATGCAATGTAATAATATAATCAAATCTTATTTATCCTGAGAATTATCCAAAAGTAGAGAAAAATCTCATTACCTGCGTTTATTTGCTGCAGCAAACAAGCAAACAAACCAAAATCTTGGTCAAACTATTCCAAAACAAGAGGGTTGCATCGTGTCCTGACCAAACAAAAGTCTCCAGCTTCCAACTGCCAAGCTCTGAATCGACCTAATGGTCACTGTGAGACGAACGCCAAAGGGATCTCAGTCATGGTCCGGTCACCACCTGGAGGGTCAAATCGGGAAAACCGGAAAAGCACTTTGGTCTGCAAAGACAAGGGTATCATTGTGCAATGTACATCCTCATTGACATTTCAATCCTCCATCGAGACCACTCTTTTGGACGACCGCGCCTCCGATGAGCCCCACGTGACGGGCACCAATTTGTGGGGGTGAGCCTTTTCAGGGGCCCACTGGTGCAGGGGTTCGCCCTTCTTTGTCCTTAAGTCTTTAGACTAACAAAATAGAGATTGGCACGGAAGCTGTAATATCAAGGAAAATAGATTTATTAACCTCTCATGAGGGAGACTACGTCAATACAATACCCTCGGGCCACTGTCAAAGGTAGTCCAAGGAGTACAGAAACCATAAGCCTTCTATGGCCAGTTTATAGCTGAGTAAGCATGAAGACTCAAAAAGAGGCGGTACAAGTATCCATAATAATAGTTATTCGCATATATGGACAACTGGAAACTACTTAGTCAACAGAGTGGGAGGAGTAACAAAAAGCCCTTACATCAGTTCCCCGCCCATGTACTCTCTATGGCTTCCCTAGAATTTACAATATTAGGGAATAGACCCTAATACTGTAGGGGCATACCTGTTCATATTACGGCTGGTCCGGCCATGGATTTGCCCGCTGCGAAAAAGCTGATCCGTTGAAACTCGATTTCAAGTCAATATTCATCTGTTTGCCTGCTCCATGCCAATACAACGAAATCGAGTATATATATATATATATATATATATATATATATATATATATATATATATATATATATATTTTTTTTTTTTTTTTCCAGGAAAGAATGGGTTGCAATAAATCCCTGAGAGATGACAAAACAATTGAGATTAAGCCCTCAGATAAGGGCGGGAACATCGTCATCTTCTCTAAGGAGCAATATGAGCAGGAGGCACTCAGACAGTTGAGTGATAAGGAGTGCTACATCACAGTGAAAAGAGAAGAGTATGTTAAGAGCACCATTGTACACGAGAACTTATTGAAACAATGGAAAGAAGAGGGCATGATCAGTCAAGATGAATTTGTCTTCTTACAATGTGATTCCCCTATGCTCCCCACCTTCTATCATTTGCCCAAGATCCATAAAAATGCCAAAAGACCACCAGGGAGGCCGATTGTCTCGGCAATCGGAAGTCTCCTGGAAAATACGTCACGCTTCATAGACATTTTTTTAGCACCCATCGTCAAAGACCTGCCCTCTTATGTAAGGGATACACAGGACTTTCTTCGCATCATGGACAATATTTCCTGGGATAAAGACATGCTACTAATAACTATGGATGTCGTTAACTTATACACATGCATAGATCATGAGCAGGGTCTGTGGGCCACGAAATGGTTTTTGGAACAAAAACAACCGAAACACCGAGCACACAGCGAGATGATTCTAAGCATGATGAGATTTTGTCTGTTGAATAATTACTTCCTTTTCGCAGGCCAACTTTACAAGCAGATCAGAGGGACCTCAATGGGTTCGTGCTTCTCCCCCAGCTACGCGAATCTCTTCGTGGGCTGGTGGGAGAAGCACGAGGCATGGGGTGGCAGTAATGAAAGATGGAACAAACGAATATTGATGTGGGCCAGGTATATTGATGACCTGTTCATCATTTGGAGGGGAGACAGGGCCTCGGCTGAGGAGTATGTCTCGGCTCTAAATGATAACGAATTAAATCTCAAGTTCACCAGCACCATAAGTGATCAGTCTGTCTATTATCTGGACCTAGAGGTCTTTGTGGATAATGACCATCTCCACACTAGACTTTATAGAAAGCCGACGGCTGGCAATGCGGTATTACACGCTGCCAGCCATCATCCTAGAAGTCTAATAAGGAATGTACCTTATGGTGAATACCTTAGACTCAAAAGAAACTGCTCTGGAACTGAGGATTTCAAGAAAGCTCAGGAAGAAGCGAGTGACAGGTTCCAAGCAAGAGGCTATTCTAGAAACATCTTAGAACAAGCCAACACCAAGGCAGACACTGTTGACAGAAGGGATCTTCTGATAGTGGAAGAGTCAAGGAAAGAGAGTGAGCAGGTCAGAATGATCACGACATTCAACAATAAATCTGGAGAATTGGTCCAAGCATTTAAAAGAAACTGGCATATATTAAGAACTGATACCATCTTGAAGAAAGCATTACCAGATAGACCTATGGTAACATATAGGAGGTGCCAGTCTCTTTCGGACCATCTTGTTCACAGCCATCACTCCCCTATTAAGGCCAATCAGATGACAAACAAGATAGTTGGCTTTTTTCCTTGCTTACGTTGCAAGGCTTGTAAATTCAGTAAGAAAGTCAAGGAGTATCCATGCAGAACAGGTGAAGAGAGACCGAGTAGAAAGATCACAAAACATCTAAACTGTAACTCAGATTTTACAGTCTACTGTTTGGTCTGTCCTTGTAACAAACGTTACATAGGAAGCACCATAAAACCAGCAAAAATGAGGATTTTAGAACACATGAGGGCTATCGTGAATAAGGACAAAACATATCCGATAGCCCGTCATTTTGCTGAACAACACAACAGCAATAGGGATTTACTAGTGTACTATTGTATAGATCAGGTTCCAAAGACAGAACGAGGGGGGGATAGAGAAATATCCCTACGCATATTGGAATCACGGTATATCCTAGACCTTAAAACAATGACACCATGGGGTCTCAATAACGATGCTGAAATGTGGGTGCACCTATAGAAAAATGTGGGATATGCAAGGAAATAATTAATCTGCGATTAGAACATGGTATTACTCCTTGTACATTTGTAAATAGTAACTGATTGTTGGCTTGTAAATACATATTCCCTTCATACGTGTAATGGTGACAAGAGAGAATAGTGTAATATGGATACCAGAAAATTATGTCTGGCTAATTGTGGCATAATCATAAGCCCATACTGGGCTAAATATCAACCCATCAGCCTAGCTGAAAACTGTTCCGTAGATATGTAAATACATCATGTAAATTTGTACATAGCGGGCACGGGGTTGTACAATTAGTAACTTTTATATATATATATATGATGTGCACACAATCTAGCCATGTACAAACTAGGGGATACACCCCTACATAACTGCAGAGACGTCTATGAGTTAGGCGCATTGGGTTGAACAACTTACCATATGCAAATATGTAATCTGCATAATGCGCCCTGAACACATTAGGGGATACACCCCCTCATAACATCTGTGACGCCTGTAAATATGTAAAGTACATTTCTCGGTATCAAAATTGTAATTACTGTAAATATGTGACAGTCTCACTACATATTTTTGTCAATTGTCAAACTTTGTTTTATATTTTTTTGCACTAAGCACTTTTATCTATCGCCAGATTTAAACAATGGTAGTAACTCTGTATATATACACTACAAGATGGCCGCCACTAATTTGCGTTTGATACCATCGTTGATGTCCATGACTCCCAAAGGGGCGGACTGTTTAAAATGGCGAGAATGTTTGAACACTGACGACACTGACGAAGCCTTGTGCGAAACGCATCTGTCGGGGGTGCTGGGGGGTTTGGAAATAAAATAACTTAAGAAACTACGACACTGGAGTGCTGGCCGTTTTTTCTTGGAACCGATTTCTGGGAACGTGTAACGATATATATATATATATATATATATATATATATTTATCCGCAAACGACCAGATTCCTGGAGTCACTTGCTCGTAGACTGGTGGCGGGTCACATTGGGCGGGTCTCCCGGTAATTAAATGCACACAAAGTCTTCTAGAAGAAGTTTTGTCAGCAAACTGACTTGATCACACCTGTGATCAAGTCAGTTTTGCTGACGAAACGCGTAATGATTAAAACGACACTGGTTTATACCTCCGAGTGTGAGCCCTTCTTCTAGAAGACTTTGTGTGCATATATATATATATACTAGCAGCCCGTCCTGACGTTGTCGGGTATGAATTGCTACCGGCCAGTAGAATATTGTTTTGTAGGATTTCGTTTTGATCGCATTTCTTATCTGTGAGAGGCCTGTGAAACGCTCCGATTCACAGTGCGCTGCTGATGCACTTAAGAGTGCACGTTCAGTAGAGTGTGAACACGATTTTCCCTACTTTATTTTTCCTTGCAATATTATATAGCGCGAACTCGACAACATGGCATGAGCACAATTTACATTACAGAAGAACACATTAATGTGTGGTAGGCACGGGGAGACAAAGCGATTTGCCTGGAATCACAGGATGTTGAGCTGATGCCAAGATTCGAACGTAGCTCCCCAGCTCTAAAGTTCGCAATTCTAGAACTTGTGGCGGGAGGTGTGTCTAAAAGTGTATGTCGGTGCTGGCCATCAATGAGAGAGACCTGTGCATTTTTCAAATGGGTGGTGAAAAAATATGAGTATGTTGCTGGAGATGTGGGCCTCCGTGCCACCAATGTACTTACCGGGGGAGGGTAAACACCCATTAATGCGCAACTTTCTTTCCGCATACCATCACTTTGCATACTTTCATTACGAAAGTACCATGACTCCGCAATGCCATTATAACGCATAGCATTACATTTTATATGCTTTTACCACGCATACATTTGCAACGAAATTCGTTGTAAATGCATGAATGGTAAAAGCATGTTTTTAGGTTTTGCCTAAGCGAAAGCTGCGCACTGCGCAGCTTTTTTGCGCAGGCGAAAACCTTATGTTTACAGTAGAGTGGCTTGGGAATCCGCCCTCTGTTCCATTGGCTAGCTCCATAAATGGAGGCTAGCCATTGGAACAGAGAACTGTCCGTCATGGCTGGACCAGATTCATGGGCGTTCCCGCAATTTCTTCCCTCTCCACCCCTTTCCGATCGTCATTGCGGCGGGGGGCGTGTGCAAATTTTTTTTTATGGTCTCGCCATGTTTTCTTCATTTCCACCGTGTTTTTTGCAGGGGTGGGCTGTGCACTGAGGCCGCTGATCAGGTAAGCAGCATTTTTTAATACTTTTGTTTTTATCCCGTTCCCGACCCCCCCTCCCGCTCTCCGTGTGCCCGTTCCCGCCCCTGCCCCCCCTCCTGTTCTCCGTGTGCCCGTTCCCGCACCACTTGTAAATGCTTGTTTACAGTGTGCGCAGCCACTAAGTCTCCAGTTCCAGGACTAAGACAAGGGAGGCCGTCACACTTTGATTTCCGCCGCAGCCCGGAGGAAACACCGGAAGAAGATGTCCGGCCCGCCGCCTGGTTGTGGGCGGGGCCGGGAGGACGTAGTTCCCCGTCACCTGTGCGCTTCTCCCCTGCCTGTCAATGTTATGCTGCCCTCCTATACGTCTCCCCCAAGAGTTGCTTTCTAATCCATGTGCTCCTCCCCACCCACTCCATGACGTTCTTTCGCCTGTTGCTTCCCCCTAACTCCGACCTCCATGTTACTTTCTGCCACCCGCACCCTCTGTGTTGTTTCCCCACCCTCATCCTTTGCGATTCTTCATTCCACCTGCACACTACATGTTGTATCACCCTACCCAATTCCCTTTGTGGTGTGTTCCTTTCTCTGTCACCTGTGCGCTTCTCCCCTGCCCCTGCCTGTCCATGTTATGCTGCCCTCCTGTACGTCTCCCCCAAGAGTTGCTTTCTAATCCATGTGCTCCTCCCCACCCGCTCCATGACGTTCTTTCGCCTGTTGCTTCCCCCTAACCCCGACCTCCATGTTACTTTCTGCCACCCGCACCCTCTGTGTTGTTTCCCCACCCTCATCCTTTGCGATTCTTCATTCCACCTGCACACTACACGTAGTATCACCCTACCCAATTCCCTTTGTGATGCTTCCATCCATGTGCATCCTTTGTGATTCTCCTCTTCACGCGTGACATCAATCTTGCCGCCCCCCCCTCACTACCCCCACCTTGTGATGCTCCGGAGATGCTGTAGATCATTGCTAAAAACCAGTGGCAAAATCAATGAGTCCCAAAGGCCATTTCTGTTGGTTTTGTCAATACTTGTTCTTCAAGCATCTTTATACCTCAGCTGCAAGAAATACATGTGAAATTTCTTTTTTTTTAAATAGTTTTGTTAAAGATTGTCTGCTACGTTCGCCTCCAAAATAGGCACCCTGCCTTACATAATTATACAATGACCATTGTGTGAACTGGAAGCGATGCATTGTCCATTATAATACTGTTTTTTTTCACCCAAAGTCCAGAAAATGTTTAACAAAGAGTAAAAAAAAAAGGGCTCAGTTATAGTTTTTGGGCATGAAAACTGCACATTAAGCCACAGAAATTGACGTTAATGGTACGTATGCATTTAGTTATACCCCTTACTTTCTGGCACGGACAAGGCTTTGTGTTGTTCTCTTAATGTACTGTGACTATGTGGTACTTTCTAAATCCCCCTCTTGGGTGGTTAATCTACTGCTGCACCCCTTGGGTGCCTTCACTTGGCCTCATGTTGAGCTCCTTTGGTGCTGACCATTTTCTGCAGATAACACAAACCTGTTGGAAATATAGGGCCATATGCATCAACACATTTTCCCATAGACACAGAATGGGGAAAACCCTTTGATGCATCTGGCACATAGTGCATTGTGACTTGCTTTCCCCCCATCTCTCACAGCCTGCTCTGTGCAAAAGTATTTTACACCCTTTGACACCTGTCTCTTGCCTGTGAAGAACCCTTTCCCACTTTTGAGTTAGTTTCACAGCCCAGCTATTTCACACCTACCTACTGTCTGCTGTTCCTCTGTGACACCTCGCTATAGTCTGCAGCACTCCCTTTCACCAGTGTACATCATTGCAGCCCATTTCACACTTGTTTGTTGCCTGTACAATCCCTTGTATACCTGATGGTACACAAAGAGCTTCTCCCACCCAAACCTACCCATTATCTACACACTCCCTCTCAGACTTCTTGCTGTGTACAACCCTTTTCACACTCCTCTTTAATCTGCACAATCCCTCTCTCTCTCACTCCTACATCATTATCTCTCTCCCCAGTCTGTCACCTTTGAAGTCCTTTTTACACCTGTTGGTTACCTATGTAGTCGGTTCATCTCTAACAATAGTGTATAACTTGCACAGGGGGGCTCGGAGTGTGTGCAGGGCTCTGTGTGGGTGTGTGGGGGGCTCTGTGTGGGTGTGTGGGGGGCTCTGTGTGGGGGACTCTGTGTGGGTGTGTGGAGGGGCTCTGTGTGGGTGTGTGGGGGGGCTCTGTGTGGGTGTGTGGAGGGCTCTGTCTGGGTGTGTGGGGGTGGCTCGCAGTGTGTGTGAGGGCTCTGTGTGGGTGTGTGTGGGGGGGGCTCTGTGTGGGTGTGTGTGTGGGGGGCTCTGTGGGTGTGTGTGTGGAGGGGCCCTGTGTGTGGGGGGGCTCTGTATGGAGGGGCTCTGTGTGGGGGGGCTCTCTGTGGGTGTGGGTGTGGTAGGCATTTGCGAGAGATTAAGCTATTGGCATTGTAAATGACAATGCCACTTATTTATCGGTTTTCAAAACGAACACATAAATAAAAAAATTGTCATTTACAATGCCAATAGCTCTAACTTTTCCAAAGGCGAAACCGTTGCATTGTAAATGCTTGTTTTCATGTTTGATAAGGTAAGTATGTGTATAGGGGTATATGTTTTGGGTTACTGAGGTATATGTTTTGGGGCGTTTGGGTATTTTAAAGGTTCAGATATAGTTTTGGGTTATGGGGTACAGGGGTAGTTTTAGTGTTTATGGATAGGTATGGGTTTTGGGGTACAGGGGTATTTTTAGATTTCAGGGCTAGGTTTGGGTTTTGGGGTATAGGGGTATTTTTAGGGTTCAGGGGTAGGTTTGGGTTTTGGGAAACAGGGGTATTTTAAGGGTTCAGGGCTAGGTTTGGGTTTTGGGGTACAGGGGTATTTTTAGGGTTCAGGGCTAGGTTTGGGTTTTGGGGTACAGGGGTATTTTAGGGTTTAGGGGTAGGTTTGGGTTTTGAGGTACAAGGTTATTTTTAGGGTTCAGGGCTAGGTTTGACTTTTGGAGTACAGGGGTATTTTTAGGGTTCAGGGGTAGGTTTGGGTTTTGGGGTACAGGGGTATTTTAGGGTTTAGGGGTAGGTTTGGGTTTTGGGGTACAGGGGTATTTTTAGGGTTCAGGGCTAGCTTTGGGTTTTGGGGTACAGGGGTATTTTTAGGGTTCAGGGGTAAGTTTGGGTTTTGAGGTACAGGGGTATTCATAGGGTTCAGGGCTAGGTTTGGGTTTTGGGGTACAGGGGTATTTTTAGGGTTTTGGGATAGGTTTGGGTTTTGGGGTACAGGGTATATTTATAGGGTTAAGATTGGTTAGTGTTTAAGGGTGTTGGCGTATTTTAAGGAGTAAGGGTGGGTTATGATTATGGGGTGCAGGGGTATTTAAAGGGAGCAGGGTGGGATTAGTTTTTAGGCTATAAAGGGTAATAAAATAAAATAATAAATAAAAATAATATAAATATTGCAATTTAAAAGAATAAATGTTTAAATTAAATTTAAAAAATGTGAAGAAAATTGCAGGAAGATCATAGCGGCCCCGGTCTGCTTCAAATATCCTGACTGTTGCACTGTGGGACTGGTAGTCCCCCGAATTGGTACTACGGGCAATTTGAAGCAGGTGAGGCTCCTGAACTATGGAGAGGAGGAGCCTACAAAAGACCAAAGAACAGAAGAGCACGCCATTGAATCCCAGCATCTGATGAAGGCATACGCCGAAACCTGGTTGTGCTAAAGGTTTCAATTAAAGCATCCCCTGAAACCCCGTTGCCTCCTTTGATTTCTTCACCCGGAGGGAAAGAGAAGCTGACTTCATATATATATATATTCACTGAAAAAACCATGGGTTATAGACCATATATAGTTAGGAATTAGCATTTACAAAACCTTGAAAATTCACTGAAAAAACCATAGGTTATAGACCATATATAGTTAGGAATTAGTATTTACAAAACCTTATTTTACTCACACAAAACCATTGAAATTCGCATATATAGTTAGTTGCACTAACTATATATCGCGCACCCGCAATCCACTGCTCATGATGTCACATATTACATAATTCATGACATGGTCAGTGACATCACTGATGACATCACTGATGACATCATCCAGTGACTGTATGTTTCTGTAAAGTTAAAATATGTCTTACATATTGAAGAATGAGTGGATGTATAAGTATCTGGATGAAGGATTTAGTAGGTGCATGACTGACTGTATGAGAGAGTGATTAAATGTGTCTCACTGAGTGCATGGGTTAGTGACTAAACTGTCTTAATTTGTGCATCATTATATCTCTGTTGTTCTGTAAACTGCTGCATGTGTTGATCAGTAGCTATATGAGTAACTATATGGGTTATTGATTGGTTGCCCAAGTATTTGTATGGGAGAGTGAGTGTGTGTGTGTGGGTGGCTGGGAGGTGTGTGACTCTGTGCATAGATGTGTGAACAGTTGATTCACTAGATGTATGGGTTCAAAACTGCATGTGGAAACAGCTGTATGGGTGGTTGACTGTGTGCATGAGTGTATTGGTGAGTGAATGGATATCTCAGTGCTACATGTCAAAGTAAGTATGTATGTAAAACACAGTACATGTGAGAGTTGACATATATAAATTACTGTGTATAAGAGACAGTGAATGTATGAGTGGCTGCATGGATCATTGAAAACTTGTATCAGTGATTGTATAAGAGAGTAAATATGTGTTAGAATATGTTTGAATAAGTAAGGTGTGTATAACTTTATAGTTGAGGAAATGGAGGTGTGATTGATTCTTTGCATGACTGACTAGGTGTATGAGTAACTCCATGGATGAGTGACAATCTGTGAGTGTCTGTTTACACTGAGTGTATCTGAGGTTATATTAGAGTCTGAAGAGGTTCATCGTATTATCACATGAATGATGTCATCAGTGATGTTGTCAGTGATGTCATTTGAGTTGTCATCTGTGATGTCATCAGTGATGTCACTGACCATGTCATGAATGATGTAATATGTGACATCATCAGCAGTGGATTGCGGGTGCGCGATATATAGTTAGTGCAACTAACTATATATGCGAATTTCAATGGTTTTGTGTGAGTAAAATAAGGTTTTGTAAATACTAATTCCTAACTATATATGGTCTATAACTTATGTTTTTTTCAGTGAATTTTCAAGGTTTTGTAAATGCTAATTCGTAACTTTATATGGTCTATAACCTATGGTTTTTTCAGTGAATTTTCAAGGTTTTGTAAATGCTAATTCCTAACTATATATGGTCTATAACCTATGGTTTTTTCAGTGAATTTCAATGTTTTTTTTAATAGCAAATATCAAAAGCTGTAAAATGTATTCTTCTTTTAAAGGAAAAATATATTTTATATGTATTTAATATAATTGTTTTATGCATCTGCCAAACCCTGACCTCTTAATAGTGCACTGTGGTGGAAATGATTTGGGCACTATGACTGGGGTTGGTCTGGAAATGCTTTTAAAGGACACCTTTCATCAATTGATGACACTTTTTTCCCAAACTGCCTTGGTATATTCCAATATATGCCAAAGACAGAAATGGAACTGGTCCAACCAATTTTGTCCACAATTTGAGAAAGCACGGAAACATGTGAATAAATCTGTTTCTGCTTACATGAGAGTTTAGAATGGGTTCAATATACAACAACAACTTGCGTTACAACATGCAAGACATCTACAGAGGAGATGGTGTGCACTTCTCAGATGAGGGGAATAGAATATTCCTCCTGAATTTAAGACTGTGCATTGGAACCTACTTGTAGGTACCTAAATCAGCAAAAGAACCCAAAAGCTCTTTTCAGAGCTACCCTACCTCTGATCATTAAAAACGTTTATCTGTTTCTAATTTTTTTCACAATTTTTCACCAAAGTACGCTCCCCGGTACGCTTACCGGTGCGCGTACCGGGCGCTCCCCACGTGATTTTTTTTTTTTGCCTATATGAGCGTCCTAAGCCCCCCCTCAGAAAACCTAGAGGGTCAGGAAGTGTCTACCATGCCCCCTTCTACCCATTCCGAACATTGTTTGCCCTCCATCTTGTGTCTCAATTCTACCGAAACACAAAATGGAGGACTCCCGTAACGCTACCGGTACGCGTACCGGGGCGCGCACCGGTAAGCGCTCGCTAAAAAAAGGTGGGAAAGTAATTTACAGAAAAGCCACTGGAGACACTTTCATCAAATATAGAATAGGCCCTACTACATAGCAGTCCCTACCATTTATCCAAATTTGGTGGTATTCCATTGAGCCATTTGGGCTGTCGCCCTGTCTAAATATCCTGAGGTAAATTACATGACAAAAACACATATGAAACTGTTTGAATTTTTAACCAATTAAAATGTTACTTACATTTTGTACTTTTATGTGCTGACATTTGATTGGTTAAGTACATGAATATATATGAAAAATGAGAGGGATACACAGCCATTTTGACTAACACTACCTAAGGTACATTTGGAAAAGAATTTGACAGAAAACTTCAACTACTTTGAAAAAGGTAAGTTGTTAATTTGATAGAAGAACTATGTTATGCACTTCAAGTTAATTTCATAAAACGTTTTCAGATAGTTATATACTGTCCCTCTATAAGAGTTAGACATTGAGAAAGGCTTATTTATTTAAATTAATGATTGAGTTAGGCTTCTGTGGTATAATTATGAATTTACTTAGGCTTCATCACAGGCACTTTTTAATAGTTCTACTTCCTGCCTGAAACCAAACACTGCCCAAAGATAACTTCACTGTTAAAAACTCACAAGTACCTGTCTGAACTTAAACCAAACAGTGCCCTATCTCTACTGATATATTTATTTTTTATGCAATTTATAGCAAGAAAATGGAAGCACAACAAAATGAAAATAATATTTCATTTCAAATTAATATGGAAAACAATCCTAAGGAAGACAAAGAAGAAATAGACTTTTTGGATGACACTGTAGACCAAGACTTAATTAAATGTGCTGAAGAAATTGAATCATGGAATGAAAAGGAGGACATACCAGATGAATTAATGTTGCAAATTCTTTTAGATTTTGAAAAATCACAACAATAAATTTAAATTTTAAAAGTTAAAATTGTTTGAGACATTATTCTTTTTTATATGAAAATTATGAAATAGTACCCAAAAAGATATAATATAAAGTGAGACTTAAAATATACTGTGCAACTTTTCTGTGTTACATAGTAAGTTTGCTCATAGTTACTTCCTTTCTCCAACTATATTATCTCCAATGTTTATTTAACATCTCTTTATCATCTCCTGCCTCCATATTGTTTCAGCTTTCCTGACAGACTATGGTATGAATTCAATATACCACAATAACTTCTGAAACAACATGCAAGATATCTACAAAGGAGACGGTGTATATTAAATTTTAGACTCTGCATTGGTACCTACATGTTGCTACTTAAATAAAAAAAAAAAAAAAAAAAGAACAATCAATAAACATACAATATTTGAAAAGTCTATCTTTCGTTTTTCCCCATACTACGCTCCCCGGACCGCTTCCCGGTGCGCGTACCAAGCGCTCCCCCCCGCAAAAAAACAAAAAAAAATATTATTTTTTTTTGCCCCGCGGGGCCGTTTTAAAGCCCCCACATCAAACCTAGCGGGTCAGGGGGGGTCTACCCTGCCCCCTTATGGTCATTTCCCCCTTTGTTTTGGCCACCTCTTGTGTCTCGATCCTACCGAGACACATATATATATAAATATACATATACAAACATATATTTGATGTTTTAATAATGTTGTTTTACAATGTATATGACTTTAACACACATGCATTTGCGTTATAATGACATGTGTGATAAAGCCATATGTGTTGTAAAAGTTTTAGAAATTATATCTTTGCGGAGTAATAGTCCAGCGTTATAAAAATTGCGGCGTGATGGTATGCGGGATGTTGGTTTGCGGAATATCATCACATATTCCCGGGGGAAGGATAGTCCCTTTCTTGCTATCTACGTGGAGGCGGGCCTTGTGTCCGGATGTTCCTGGCGCGAGGCCTGTGCGCAACAGAAGTGGAAAATCTCTAGTGTGCGCTTCAGGCGTCATCGGAAGTTAAGGCGAGATTACATTTCCTGCACAATGACCCCTGTTTGCGCTCCTTCCGGCCCTTGGGAATAGTGCAATGCCTGACCTCCATACAGTAAAGCAGGTGCACGTCACTGGGAGCGCGGGGCAAGCACACCCAGAGCTGGAATGTACAGAATCTGGGAAGAAAAAAACAATGAAATATTGGGCACAACGCTCGCTTTTTTTTCCCGTAATCCCGCGCCCCGCACACGCCCACGCTTCCAGCACACGCCCACAGCACACGATATGATACATGGCATGAAGGGCGGAACGTACCACACGCCCCCAGCGTTTGTCACGAGGGACTACTTTGCTGGCACGGTTTTTTTACCTTTTAAATGTAAATGGTGGGTGTCTGCATAGCCTATGTCCTTCTGCTGCAACTGCCCTTTCCAAGGCTGTATTGGGTGTTGTGATTGGTGCTGTGGTTCCTGAGATTACCCGCCTCAAAGGTTTGGGCTCTCTCTTTATTATATTAGTATAGATATATATATACACACACACTGTTTCCTTGAGATGTAAAGGCATGTGTTGTAAAGGCATATTCGTGGTAAAGGCTTGCATTGAAAAGGCGATGCGTGGTGAAGGCTTTGTGGGGTAATGGATGTGTGTAAAGGTATTTTGTTGGAATTTCCGCATTGTAAATGTAGTTGCCCCCACCCAATCATCTTTTAAAGAGCTTATTTTCATAAAGTGCTGAATGGATTTACAACAAATAACAAAAAGCATGCATTTAGAGTATGTTTCTAACTTTCTGTCAAATTTGGTGTAATTCCAGTCAGTCGTTTTTCTGTATCAGAGAATAATCTTTCCTATTGGAATTAAAATGGGAAATTGTAGTTTTGGGAGCCTCCCTTTTCCTGGCCCCCCCTTGACGAATCAGAACAAAACTTTCCACAATGGAGCCTGAGCCAAAGTTTATGAACTTTAATTTTGGAAAGTTTTGTACAGGTTTGTCAATTGTCACCATAGTTGTCAAGGAAGCAAACAAAAATGCCTTTCCTATGAAACCTTCGACTCTTGCCCCACAGCATTGAGGACCTATGGGTCAGCCCACTTAAGTAAGCCACTTGCCATCTTCACCGTGAATGATTGCATTTGATTGTGCACATCGCCTGAAATACAGTCCTCTTAAGTGCTACGCCTGGTATGCCGCTTTCATTACATGTTATATATATTTTTAATTTTGGTACGTTTTTACTTATTTTGTTTTGCATACATGTGCATGCCACTATTAGAGGATGTGATTTTTTAAAATGTTTTTTAATTACATTTCAACGTTCAATACCTAATGCTTATGTTTGGAACAATGTTTAAAAAATTGCAGCTTTGTCAAGGTCAGATCTATTGCATTTGCTATGATAATGTATATCATTTTATGTAAAGGCACGCAAAAACATGACTAAATCACCATTTTTTAAAAAATAAATCTCTGAAAAAGGAGATACTCCAGATTGCTCTGACGCACTCCTACGTCTACAGTAGAGCCAGCATCCCCACGCGAAATATGATTAGAGTGGGCGTGCACAGTTTCTCATTTAAATACTAATACCGGGACCTCCTGCCACTGGCGAAACGTGTCAGCGAGTTAATCCCTCGGCGCTGCCATCTGCTGTCGTCTGCTGGAGGTCAGGAGTTCGAATTCCCGCCAGATCCCTCGGGATCAGAACAAGGAGTGCTAAATAAGGGGGTAATAGCACCTATTATTCACGCCATCGATGACGTGCAATGTAAAACTTTTTTACAGAACCGTTGGGAAAAAGCCGAAAGTGCTTCTGTTTTTGTTAAATATCTGGAAATGTAGACGTCCAGTGAGCGCCAGATTGTCAGTGTGTGTGTGTGTGGGGGGGGGGGGGGGCTTTCTGACCACCACACCCCTGTCCACATTCAAAGTACATCCTACCTGTCCACACATCCACCTGTAAGCCGTTCACCAAACACCTGTCCCTGACCACATCTTAGTCAAGGCTTGCCTGTCTCGCCTGTCACTGCCCACCTGCTCCTACACAGCTGGCCTACCTCAGGTGCACCTCATCAGCTTCCACCATCCTGCCCCCACCTTCCCAACCATCCTGTCCACCAAACCCAGCTTTACCTCAGCCACAATCCACCAGCCCACCTCAGTCACTACCACACTATGCCAAAACATATCCATACCCCATCTGTCACTGGACACCGCTTTTTATTTTATTTTTATTTATAAAGTTTTTATATAGCGCTAGCCAGACCCGAGGGTATCAGAACGCTTTACATACACAAAGGAAAAGAAAAAGAATTGAAAAATGTTGTTGTACATGCGGATGCATAAAGACAAAAGCAAAGACATAGTACTTATGTATCCAGAGAGGGGGAAAGGACTCAGGTGGCAGATACAGAAAGAGAACCACCATCCTTGAAGGTCAAAGTGGGCTGGGAGTCTATTAGGTTATTGGTGCCTAGGACGGTTGCCTTGGTCGGTAGAGTATTGATTGAGAAGGAAGAGTTTCAGGTCCTTTTTGAAGCAGGAGAAGGAGGGGTTGCATCTGAGGTCAATCTGGAGTGCGTTCCGCATCCTGGGTACGTTGCCGGAGATGGACCGGTACTGGGTTGTTTTCTTTTTCAGTTTCGGAGGGATGAGCAGGACTGCCACACCTCTGTACCCACATAAGTCACCAACTAGCTGCCACAATACCCCTGCCTTTAACTTAGTAACTACCCCTCAGCTCCTACACCCCTGCCCCACCTTAGACACTGCCCTACTGACCCTACAGCCCTGCTCAGCCCCACCCGCCACCACACATATGATTGCCACACCCCTTCTCCACCTCATCTCCTACCCCATAACCCTACCGACATACTCCTGCCCCTCTCTAGCTATAATACACCTACCCCAACACCACTAGAAAAAAAATCCCCTCAGGATCACCCCCGTCAGCCCCACATGCACCACAGTTCAGCCTCCTGGAGTATTGTAACTTACATGAAGGCACCTTAGCGCGGTTCTCTCCTTGCTCTGTAGACTCAGACAGGCCTCAGAGACACTTTACCTGACTGTACTTCCCGTCCTTGCCAGATCATGACCATGCCTGGGCCCTGCACTCTCAAACAAACACAATCAATTGTATAGCGGTTACCTCAAAATGGAAGCACTTCATTTGAAATTTAGAAGTTACCAGCATTCAAAATTAATAAACTTTGCTAAAAAAATGACTTGTCAGTGTATGCAATTGATGTTTAGGTCTCACCTACCAGACAGCACTGGCTGTCTGTTGGAGAAAATACCTATTGTACGCTTACAGAGGGCTTAGCCCTTTGCTTAACATTGGCTGGCTATATTGTGACTCTGATTTGCTTATTTATTTGTCAGTTTCAGTGGGCTTTACTTCATCATCTTGTGCTTCTCCTTCCCCTGGAGCATGGATGCATGGTTCTTGTCCTTCCACTGCTCACTTCTGAAGCACTACTTCTTTTCCTTTTGGTTATTTACACCATGAGAGTGCATGTGTTTTCCAGCTGTCTCCCTTGTGAATTACTCTTCCACCGATTGCCGCCGGGTTACAGGGATGGCACGCAGAACGGACTTCTGTTAACTTTTAGGATAGATGGAACTTATCATGGCTCCTTAAATCATTATATGGTGGAAGATCAACATACTACATCTTGTATTTGCGATAGGATTGGAACTACATAATAGTGGAACGTCAATGTGGGAAGTATTGGATCTGAAAATACAAGCAGCACTTTTAAAAGAGATTGTGTGCAATACGCAAGTTAAGAGCCTTGAGAAAGCCCGAACGGGGAGAAACGCGCGTCAGCTGTGGATCATTGTCAATTGAATAATAAAGTTTGAACTACCAACATCATATGGCTACTGGAAGTCGATTCTGGTAAAGAACATTGATGGACAAGAAAGTGCTAAATTGCACAAGGGATAAACGTGACAATTTTGGATGTGCACTGGTGTAGTATTCTTGATATTGTGACTTACGGCCTGAATTTGTGTTTGGGCAGGAGGTCCTTGTGGATGCCCTCGGTGGATGTGAATCAAACACCAAAGCTGCACTCTATATTGAATTTTGTTCGTCAAATTGAGACTAAAGCTCAAATGATTAAGAGAACTTATATTGATGTGCAGGTCATTATAGCAAATCCACCATTCTTTGTACTTTGTACTCTCCCACCTCTGTCGAGCTTCGTGTTACTCTCCCGGTGGTGTGCTTCTCCCCCACACCCTTCGTATTAGCATAAACGCCAAAACTCCCGATTTAGATTCCTCAGTTGGCTACAGATAGCAGGGGCTGATTTTCGGTGACTCGAATTATGCATTGCCAGTAACCTGCTCCTTCAAGCAAGTGTATGTTGTACATTGAGAAGATGGATACTTCAAGTAGGATTGATCAAGTTACTTTTATTAAGTTAATTAGTTAAGATAGAAAGGAAACTGTACAATATTTTTGTCACACTTTCTCTGCCTGCCATAGTCATGTCTCTGTGCTCCTGACAGGAATGGAAAAAACATATATTTGAATTTCAGTTTTTTTGATTCTGCACAGGCACACTTGCAAGTCCCATACACTGCGATAGACTCGATGCAGGCCGCCATAGAAGTCAACGGAGAAATACATTCTCCCGATTATTTTTTTTTTAATCTTCCACTTTCCTCTTGTAAAATGTTGGCATGTATGTATTGGGCTTGTCCTTGTGTGCTTTTGCCCTCTTGAAACTCCATGAAACGCGTACCTTTCGGGCTCTCCACTTTTGCCCTCTCCCTCAGGATGGTAAAAAGAATCTTAACTCTGCAGCAGGGCCGCCATTCTCTGCTTTTGATGTAACTTGAAAGAGACGGGTTATGGTTCTTTCACAGTCTTACCGTTTTAGAACTGACACGTTTTCAATGTTATATTCAATGAAGCCATAGTTGTTGCTTATTTATCTTCTGCAGCTAACAACAATTGACAAAGCCAGTAGTCCTGGCTTGTTGTAGATGTAATGTTACTTGTAGTATTATTCATCTGGATGCAATGACAGAAGCAGCAAAGCACCAGTGGGGCAGCACTCTATGCTAAGCACAGATTTTTAGTGTGTTTAAGCCACGCCCTTAATAACACCGGCCACGCCCCTTTGAGAGACCCCCAGTTTTTTCATCCCACTCAAAGCACTGCTATACAGTATTACTAAACCATTGGCAAAGTCGATAAATACCAAAGGTGAGACCTATTGGTCTTGTCAGTTACTGTTGTTACTCTTCTCACCTGCACACTATCCCAGGGGCGCACCGGGGTATTCCGGAAACAAAAAACCATTAGGGTGGGGTGGCTTGGCCCCCGTGCCCTCTCTATTAATCAGCCACTGCAGCTCTGGCTTTCCATGGCACACCCACGTCTGCCCACCGACAGCGGCGGATTTCACAGCCGGTCTAACATCACAGACCATCTGTTTCCACCGAGGGATGGCGATGAGGCCCCCACGGAGGACAGATTGTGAAGGGGTGGGTCTGTATTGAGCCCTGCGTCCTCAGTCCCTTCCTGCCCCGCCTCCTCCACGTCAATCCTGATTTTCAACACTTTTCACTTCCCTCAAGCACTGCTCAGCTGCAGGACTGCCCGCTGGCACCGCGGGGACAGAGCTCGGAGAATGCAACTCACCACTGTACACAGTGACAATCTGTACCGACTGCGACAACTCACCACTGTACACTGTGACAGTCTGTACCCACTGAGACAACTCACCACTGTACACTGTGACAGTCTGTACCCACTGCGACAACTCACCACTGTACACTGTGACAGTCTGTACCCACTGCGAGAACTCACGACGTACACTGTGACAGTCTGTACCCACTGCGACAACTCACCACTGTAAAATGTCAGTCTGTACCCACTGTGACAACTCACCACTGTACACTGTGACAGTCTGTACCCACTGCGACAACTCACCACTGTACACTGTGACAGTCTGTACCCACTGAGACAACTCACCACTGTACACTGTGACAGTCTGTACCCACTGCGACAACTCACCACTGTACACTGTGACAGTCTGTACCCACTGCGAGAACTCACGACGTACACTGTGACAGTCTGTACCCACTGCGACAACTCACCACTGTAAAATGTCAGTCTGTACCTACTGCGACAACTCACCACTGTACACTGTGACAGTCTGTACCCACTGCGTACAATTCACCTCTGTACACTGTGACAGTCTGTACCCACTGCGACAACTCACCACTGTACACTCTGACAGTCTGTACCCACTGTGACAACTCACCACTGTACACTGTGACAGTCTGTACCCACTGCGACAACTCACTACTGTACACTGTGACAGTCTGTATCCACTGCGACAACTCACCACTGTACACTGTGACAGTCTGTACCTACTGTGCACAACTCACCACTGTACACTGTGACAGTCTGTACCCACTGCGACAACTTACCACTGTACACTGTGACAGTCTGTACCCACTGCGACAACTCACGACTGTACACTGTGACAGTCTGTACCTACTGCGACAACTCCCCACTGTACACTGTGACAGTATGTACCCACTGCGTACAACTCTCCACTGCACACTGTGACAGTCTGTACCCACTGCGTACAACTCACCACTGCACACTGTGACAGTCTGCACCCACTGCAACAACTCACCACTGTACAATGTCAGTCTGTACCTACTGCGACAACTCACCACTGTACACTGTGACAGTATGTACCCACTGCGTACAACTCTCCACTGCACACTGTGACAGTCTGTACCCACTGCGTACAACTCACAACTGCACACTGTGACAGTCTGTACCCACTGCATACAACTCACCCCTGTACACTGTGACAGTCTGTACCCACTGCGTACAACTCACCACTGCACACTGTGACAGTCTGTACCCACTGCGAGAACTCACCACTGTACACTGTGACAGTCTGTACCCACTGCGTACATCTCACCACTGTACACTGTGACAGTCTGTACCCACTGCGACAACTCACCACTGTACACTGCGACAGTCTGTACCCACTGCGACAAATCACCACTGTACACTGTGACAGTCTGTACCCACTGCAACAACTCACCACTGTACACTGTGACAGTCTGTACCCACTGCGTACAACTCACCACTGTACACTGTGACAGTCTGTACCCACTGCGAGAACTCACGACGTACACTGTGACAGTCTGTACCCACTGCGACAACTCACCACTGTAAAATGTCAGTCTGTACCTACTGCGACAACTCACCACTGTACACTGTGACAGTCTGTACCCACTGCGTACAATTCACCTCTGTACACTGTGACAGTCTGTACCCACTGCGACAACTCACCACTGTACACTCTGACAGTCTGTACCCACTGTGACAACTCACCACTGTACACTGTGACAGTCTGTACCCACTGCGACAACTCACCACTGTACACTGTGACAGTCTGTATCCACTGCGACAACTCACCACTGTACACTGTGACAGTCTGTACCTACTGTGCACAACTCACCACTGTACACTGTGACAGTCTGTACCCACTGCGACAACTTACCACTGTACACTGTGACAGTCTGTACCCACTGCGACAACTCACGACTGTACACTGTGACAGTCTGTACCTATTGCGACAACTCCCCACTGTACACTGTGACAGTATGTACCCACTACGTACAACTCTCCACTGCACACTGTGACAGTCTGTACCCACTGAGTACAACTCACCACTGCACACTGTGACAGTCTGCACCCACTGCAACAACTCACCACTGTACAATGTCAGTCTGTACCTACTGCGACAACTCACCACTGTACACTGTGACAGTATGTACCCACTGCGTACAACTCTCCACTGCACACTGTAACAGTCTGTACCCACTGCGTACAACTCACCACTGCACACTGTGACAGTCTGTACCCACTGCATACAACTCACCCCTGTACACTGTGACAGTCTGTACCCACTGCGTACAACTCACCACTGCACACTGTGACAGTCTGTACCCACTGCGAGAACTCACCACTGTACACTTTGACAGTCTGTACCCACTGCGTACAACTCACCACTGTACACTGTGACAGTCTGTACCCACTGCGACAACTCACCACTGTACACTGTGACAGTCTGTACCCACTGCGTCAAATCACCACTGTACACTGTGACAGTCTGTACCCACTGCAACAACTCACCACTGTACACTGTGACAGTCTGTACCCACTGCGACAACTCACCTCTGTACACTGTGGCAGTCTATACCTACTGCGACAACTCACCACTGTACACTGTATCAGTCTGTACACACTGCGTACAACTCACCACTGCACACTGTGACGGTCTGTACCCACTGCGTACAACTCACCACTGTACACTGTGACAGTCTGTACCAACTGCGCACAACTCTCCACTGTACACTGTGACAGTCTGTACCCACTACGACAACTCACCACTGTACACTGTGACAGTCTGTACCCACTGCGACAACTTACCACTGTACACTGTGACAGTCTGTACCCACTGCGTACAACTCACCACTGTACACTGTGACAGTCTGTACCCACAGCGACAACTCACCACTGTACACCGTGACAGTCTGTACCTACTGCGTACAACTCACCACTGTACATGGTCAGTCTGTACCCACTGCGTACAACTGACCAGTGCACACTGTGAAAGTCTGTACCCACTGCGTACAACTCACCACTGTACACTGTGACAGTCTGTACCCACTGCGACAACTCACCACTGTACACTGTGACAGTCTGTACCTACGGTGCACAACTCACCACTGTACACTGTGACAGTCTGTACCTACTGTGCACAACTCACCACTGTACACTGTGACAGTCTGTACCCACTGCGACAACTTACCACTGTACACTGTGACAGTCTGTACCCACTGCGACAACTCACCTCTGTACACTGTGACAGTATGTACCCACTGCGACAACTCACCACTGTACACTGTGACAGTCTGTACCCACTGTGTACAACCCACCACTGTACACTGTGACAGTCTGAACTCACTCCACACAACTCATCACTGTACGCTGTGACAGTCTGTACTCACTCCACACAACTTACTATTGTACACTGTCCTGCCCCCCCTCCCGCCCCTCACTGCAGGGACTTGGCTCGGAGAGTACATTTTGAGTGTGACATCTCTGTCCCCACTGTGCACCCCTCACTGCAGAGAGGCAGCTCACTGAATGTAGTGCGCACACTGCGACTGCCCCACGTCGCTTTCTTGATTCTGTGGCTGGGCACTGATCTTGGAGTGGTCTTTTGGGAGAGTCCCGCCTAACTTTGTTTTTTAGATACTCGAGTCCATATCCATTCAGTGCTGTGTGTACCAGACATTAACCCCTAAAGGCAATCCTTTTCCTGACAGGGAGCCAGTGAAGCTTCCAGTGCACCCGTTGCAGACAAACTGAGTTTTGCAACATCAGAAGCTTGTTCCATGGTCTCGGTTTAAGCCCAAAAATAGGGCGTTGCAATACACAAGCCTAGATATAACCAGAGAGTTGACCAATGATATCTGCAACTCGGGACTGATAAAGGGTAACACCTTCCTCAACATTCTTAATATGAACAAGGAGAGATAAGATAAGATCATAGAATGCACTGTTTCCACTGCACCCCCACTGCACCCCCCACTGCAGAGATAAGATCATAGAATGCAGTGTCCACTGCACACCCCCACTGCAGAGATACGATCATATATTGCACTGTTTCCACAGCACCCCCCCACTGCAGAGATAAGATCATAGAATGCAGTGTCCACTGCACACCCCCACTGCAGAGATACGATCATATATTGCACTGTTTCCACAGCACACCCCCACTGCAGAGATTAGATCATAGAATGCAGTGTCCACTGCACACCCCCACTGCAGAGATACGATCATATATTGCACTGTTTCCACAGCACCCCCCTCACTACAGAGATAAGATTATAGAATGCACTGTTTCCACTGCACCCCCCACTGCAGAGATACGATCATAGAATTCACTGTTTCCACAGCACCCCCCCCCCCCCACTGCAGAGATTAGATCATAGAATGGACTGTTTCCAAAGCACACCCCCACTGCAGAGATAAGATCATAGAATGCACTGTTCCCACAGCACCCCCCACTGCAGAGATAAGATCATAGAATGCACTGTTTCCACTGCACACCCCCACTGCAGAGATATGATCATATAATGCACTGTTTCCACTTCACCCCGCACTGCAGATATAAGATCATAGAATGCACTGTTTCCACTGCACACACCCACTGCAGAGATACGATCATATAATGCACTGTTTCCACTGCACCCCCACTGCAGAGATTAGATCATAGAATGCACTGTTTCCACTGCACCCCCATCTGCAGAGATAGGATCATAGAATGCACTGTTTCCACTGCACCCCCATCTGCAGAGATAAGATCATAGAATGCACTGTTTCCACTGCACCCCCACTGCAGAGATAAGATCATAGAATGCACTGTTTCCACTGCACCCCCACTGCAGAGATAAGATCATAGAATGCACTGTTTCCACAGCACCCCCCCCCCCCCCACTGCAGAGATAAGATCGTAGAATGGACTGTTTCCACAGCACTACCCCCACTGCAGAGATAAGATCATAGAATGGACTGTTTCCACAGCACACCCCCACTGCAGAGATTAGATCATAGAATGCACTGTTTCCACTGCACCCCCCACTGCAGAGATACGATCATAGAATGCACTGTTTCCACAACACCCCCCCCCCCCACTGCAGAGATTAGATCATAGAATGCACTGTTTCCAGTGCACCCCCACTGCAGAGATAAGATCATAGAATGCACTGTTTCCACTGCACATCCCCACTGCAGAGATAAGATCATAGAGTGGACTGTTTCCACAGCACCTCCCCCCTCCCAATGCAGAGATTAGATCATAGAATGCACTGTTTCCACTGCACCCCCCACTGCAGAGATACAATCATAGAATGCACTGTTTCCACAGCACCGCCCCTCCCCCACTGCAGAGATTAGATCATAGAATGCACTGTTTCCACTGCACCCCCCACTGCAGAGATAAGATCATAGAATGGACTGTTTCCACTGCACATCCCCACTGCAGAGATAAGATCTTGGAATGTAATGCACCCACAGCACCCCCCCACTGCAGAGATAAGGTCATAGAATGCACTGTTTCCACTGCACCCCCCACTGCAGAGATAAGGCCATAGAATGTAATGCACCCACAGCACCCCCCCACTGCAGAGATAAGATCATAGAATGCACTGTTTCCACTGCACACCCCCACTGCAGAGATAAGATCATAGAATGCATTGTGTCCACTGCACACTCCCACTGCAGAGATAAGATCATAGAATGCACTGTTCCACTGCACACTTCCACTGCAGAGATATGATCATAGAATGCACTGTTTCCACTGCACCCCCCCCCCCACTGCAGAGATAAGATCATGGAATGTAATTCACCTTCACCCACTGCACGCCCCCACTGCAGAGATACGATCATAGAATGTACTGTGTCCAGTGCACACCCCTCACTGCAGAGATAAGATCATAGAATGCACTGTTTCCACTGCACACCCCTCACTTCAGAGAGGCAGATCATAGAATGTAATGCACCTATAGCACACCCCCACTGCAGAGATAAGATCATGGAATATAATGCACCCACAGCACACCCCCACTGCACAGATAAGATCATGAAATGTAATGCACCCACAGCACTCCCCCACTGCAGAGATAAGATCATGGAATGTAATGCACCCACAGCACCCCCCACAGCAGAGATAAGATCATGGAATGTAATGCACCCACAGCACACCCCACTGCAGAGATAAGATCATAGAATGCACTGTTTCCACTGCACACCCCCACTGCAGAGATCAATCAATCAATCAATCAATCACTCAATCAATCAATACATTTATAGAGCGAGCTACTCACCCACAAGGGTCTCAAGGCGCTGAGGGAGAGGGGGGAGGGGGGCGCTACTGCTCGAACAGCCAGGTCTTGAGGTGTTTTCTGAAGGTGAGATGGTCCTGGATCAGTCATAGGTGAGCGGGGAGGGACTTCCATGTCTTGGCGGCTAGGTAGGAGAATGATCGTCCTCCGGCAGTGGCTTTGCGGATCCGTGGGACGGTTGCGAGGGCAAGGCTGGTGGAGCGAAGTTGGCAGGTGGGTGAGTAGACTGAGAGGCGGTTGTTGAGGTATTTGGGGCCCATGTCGTGGAGTGCCATGTGTGCGTGGGTGAGGAGCCTGAACGTGATACTCTTGCTAACGGGGAGCCAGTGCAGGTTTTTCAGGTGGACCGATATGTGGCTGTGGCGAGGGATGTCGAGGATGAGTCGTGCGGAGGCGTTCTTTATTCGCTGCAGTTGCTTCTGAAGTTTGGCTGTGGTTCCTGCGTATAGGGCCTTCCCGAAGTCCAGTCGGCTGGTGACGAGGGCCTGTGTGACTGTCTTTATGGTTTCTGTGGTGATCCACCGGAAGATCTTTTGGAGCATTCGCAGGGTGTTGAAGCAGGAGGATGAGATGGTGTTGACTTGTTTGGTCATTGTGAGCGAGGAGTCCAGGATGAATCCCAGGTTGCGTGCGTGGACCGTGGGTGACGGTGCGGTGCCCAGCACAATGGGCCACCAGGAGTCGTCCCAGGCAGATGGGGATTGTCCGAGGATGAGGACCTCCGTTTTGTCTGAGTTAAGTTTCAACCGGATGAGCTTCATCCATTCTGCGACTTCCTTCATTCCTTCCTGGAGATTGGTTTTGGCGGTGGTTGGGTCTTTGGTGAGGGAGAGTATCAGCTGGGTGTTGTCGGCGTAGGAGATGATGTTGAGGTTGTGTTTGCGTGCGATGGTGGCGAGGGGGCTCATGTAGATATTGAAGAGGGTCGGGCTGAAGCAAGGAGCCTTGGGGTACGCCGCAGATAATCTTGGTGGCCGCGGATCGGAACAGTGGGAGGCGGACTCTGGGTTCTGTTGGAGAGGAACGAGGTGATCCAGTCCAGTGCTTTTCCTTGGATCCCAGTGTTGTAGGGTGCGGTGGCAGACGGTATCAAAGGCGGCTGAGAGGTCTAGGAGGATGAGGGCAATGTCTCCCCTTTGTCCATCAGGGTCCTGATGTTGTTCGTGGCTACGATGAGGGCTGTCTCGGTGCTGTAGTTGGCTAGAAATCCGAGCTGGGATGGGTCGAGCGAGTTGTTAGCCTCGAGGAATGCAATCAGCTGTTTGTTGACGGTTTTCTCAATGACTTTAGCCGGAAAGGGAAGCAGAGAGAGGGGGCGAAAGTTCTTGAGGTCCTTGGGGTCCGCTGTGGGTTTTTTCAGAAGGGCGTTGATCTCTGCGTGCTTCCAGCTCTCTGGGAAGTCGGCTGATGCGAAGGAGTTGTTTATGACGTTCCGGAGGTGGGGTGCGATGATGGTGTCTGCTTTGTTGTAGATGTGGTAGGGGCATGGGTTGGAGGGAGAGCCGGAGTGGATGGTGTTCATGACATGGGTGCTGTCTTCTGTGCTGATGGGGGTCCAGTCGTTTAGGGTGGTGGTGGGGATCTCTGGTTTGTAGACTGGAGGCGGAGTCTGGGTGTCAAAGCTGTTGCGTATGCCTGCGATCTTGCGGTAGAAGAACGTTGCGAGGGAGTTGCAGAGGTCTTGTGATGGTGTGATGTCGTTGTTGCTGGCGTTGGGGTTGGAGAGATCTTTTACGATGCTGAAGAGTTCCATGCTGTTGCGGGTGTTGTTGTCCAGCCGCTCTTTGAACGATGTCCTTTTGGTAGTGCGGATCAGCTGGTGGTGTTTGCGAGTGGCGTTCTTGAGGGCTGTCATGTTTTCTGTCGTCCGTTCGTGGCGCCAGGTTTTTTCGAGTGTGCAGCATGATTTCTTTGAGTCTTTCAGGGCGTCGTGAACCATGTCGTTTTTCTGTTGGTGTTTTTGCCTGGGGGGTTCCTCAGCAGCGTGAGGTTGTCGGCGCAGATGGTGATCCACTGTGTGAGATTGTGAGCTGCGTTGTTGGTGTCGGGGGTGTCGGCTGGTGGGTTCTGGCTCAGTGATGTGGTGAGCGGGTCTGTTGTGACTTTGCTCCAACTTCTGGCGGGGATCTGTAGCGAGTGGTGGTGTGTTGGGGTCTTCTTGTTGGTGAAATAGATGCAGTGTAAATCGGTCCAGTGTAGTCCGGTGGAGTGACTGAAGGAGACGTGGTTGCTGGCAGAGAAGATGGGGTCCAGCGTGTGGCCGGCGTAGTGGGTGGGGGTGTTCACCAGTTGCTGGAGTCCGAGGTTGGCGAGGTTGTCGAGCAGGGTGGTAGTGTTGCTGTCGTTGTTGTTCTCTAGGTGGAAGTTCAGGTTCCCTAGGAGGATGTATTCTGGTGAGGTTAGTGCATGCGGGCTGACGAAGTCGGCGATGGTTTCGCTGAATTGTGTGCGCGGGCCTGGGGGTCTGTAGACGAGGGTTCCTCTGAGTGTGGTTTTTGGGTCGATGCGGATCTGGAAGTGTAGGTGTTCAGCGGTGGAGAGTGTGTCTTCGGCGTTGGTCGTGATGTTGATGGTGTTCCTGCAGATGATGGCGATTCCTCCTCCGGTTTGGTTGACGTGGTCCTTCCGTGTGATCTTGTAGCCGTCCGGTATGGCTATGGCGATGTCGGGTGCCGAGGAGGCGTTCATCCAGGTTTCCGTGAGGAAGGCGACTTCTGGTGCCGATGTGTCGAGGAGGTCCCAGAGTTCAATGGCGTGTTTGTGGATGGAGCGGGTGCTGAGGAGGATGCACTTGAGGTGGTTGTTGTTGTTGCTGGGTTCGACGGGCAGGGTGTAGGTTGGGAGGCAGGTGAATTTGCAGGCTTGGCAGGTGAAGGGTCCGTGGGTTCGCTTCGGGGTTGCTCGGTAGCAGGCGGGTGGTCGTCCGGTGTTGAGTGCGTTGAGGGTGGTGGTGTCGCATCTCAGTTGGGCGCTCTGGCACCGGCGTGAGCCAGGGGGTCTGGCGCTGGGCGCGGTCCAGGCGCGGACGGGCGCAGACGGGCTTGCCTTTGGCACGCCGTCAGCGCTCCAGCATCGCGCCCGCTACGTGTGCCCGCTGCGCGCTCTCCATAAAATGCGAAGTGGGAGGGAGGAGCAGCTGACAGGCAGGAGCGGGGCAGCCAATGGGCGAGGGCGGGGAAACAGAAGAGAAAGGGGACGGGGCTGCGGGGGAGCAGCGGCGGGAAGCGGGGCGCGGGGGGGCACAAAGGCAGGGTTGCGAGGAGCGCCTGACAATACGCTACAAAAACAAGTTACAATATACAGTCCACAGCAGGTACAGAGGGAAAAAACACAGCGAAGTACAGCAAAGTACAGAGAGGGAGAACACAGTTACCGGATACCTGGGGCAAACCGTCGGCAGCCGCGGGGCAGAGACTCGGGCAATTACGAGGAGCTGTGCGGCGTGGGGGGTGACCTGGGGTCAGGAGATAAGATCATAGAATGCACTGTTTCCACTGCACCCCCCCACTGCAGAGATAAGATCATGGAATGTAATGCACCCACAGCACACCCCCACTGCAGAGATAAGATCATAGGATGCACTGTTTTCACTGCACACCCCCACTGCAGAGATACGATCATAGAATGCACTGTGTCCAGTGCACACCCCTCACTGCAGAGAGGCAGATCATAGAATGTAATGCACCCACAGCACAACTCCACTGCAGAGATAAGATCATGGAATGTAATGCACCCACAGCACACCCCCACTGCAGACATAAGATCATGGAATGTAATGCACCCACAGCACCCCCCCCCCCTCCACTGCAGAGATAAGATCATGGAATGTAATGCACCCACAGCACACCTCCACTGCAGACATAAGATGATGGAGTGTAATGCACCCACAGCACACCCTCACTGCAGAGATGAGATTATAGAACGTACTGTGTCCACTGCACACCCCTCACTGCAGAGATACGATCATAGAATGCACTGTTTCCAATGCACACCCCCACTGCAGAGATAAGATCATAGAATGCACTGTATCCACTGCACACCTTCACTGCAGAGATAAGATCATAGAATGTAATGCACCCACAGCATACCCCCACTGCAGAGATAAGATCATGGAATGTAATGCACCCACAGCACACCCCCAATGCAGAGATAAGATCATGGAATGTAATGAACCCACAGCACACCCCCACTGCAGAGATAAGATCATAGAACGCACTTTGTCCACTGCACACCCCTCACTGCAGAGATACAATCATAGAATGCACTGTTTTCACTGCATCTCCCCACTGCAGACATAAGATCATGGAATGTAATGCACCCACAGCACACCCCCACTGCAGAGATAAGATCATAGAATGTAATGAATCCACAGCACACCTCCACTGCAGAGATAAGATCATAGGATGCACTGTTTTCACTGCACACCCCCACTGCAGAGATAAGATCATAGAATGCACTGTGTCCACTGCACACCTCCACTGCAGAAATAAGATCATGGAGTGTAATGCACCCACAGCACTCCCCCACTGCAGAGATAAGATCATGGAATGTAATGAACCCACAGCACACCCCCACTGCAGAGATAAGATCATAGAACGCACTTTGTCCACTGCACACCCCTCACTGCAGAAATAAAATCATGGAGTGTAATGCACCCACAGCACTCCCCCACTGCAGAGATAAGATCATAGAATGTAATGAATCCACAGCACACCTCCACTGCAGAGATAAGATCATAGGATGCACTGTTTTCACTGCACACCCCCACTGCAGAGATAAGATCATAGAATGCGCTGTGTCCACTGCACACCTCCACTGCAGAAATAAGATCATGGAATGTAATGCACCCACAGCACACCCCCACTGCAGAGATAAGATCATAGAATGTAATGAATCCACAGCACACCCCCACTGCAGAGATAAGATCATGGAGTGTAATGCACCCACAGCACTCCCCCACTGCAGAGATAAGATCATGGAATATAATGCACCCACAGCATACCCCCACTGCAGAGATAAGATCATGGAATGTAATGCACCCACAGCACACCCCCACTGCAGAGATAAGATCATGGAATGTAATGAACCCACAGCACACCCCCACTGCAGAGATAAGATCATAGAACGCACTTTGTCCACTGCACACCCCTCACTGCAGAGAGTGGAGTACGGAAAGCAGTGCATCGACTAAATACCGCCACTGCAAAGGGAGGTTCACAGGATGTAGTTGGAGTGGTGCACAAGGCTACGAAGCGTGCAGTGTTCGCTGTTTGTTCCCGGCCTCAGAAAATGCAGTGTCAGCCATCTTGTACCCACTGCTGAAAATGCGGTTCAAAGTGTACCTGCCAACAGCACAACCCTTACTTCTGGGACAGTCAATAGACCAACATAACACAGCCAAAAAGACATCCACTCATATTTCCTAGGGACAGCTTCCCTTTGTGAGGGAAGAACATGCCATTGTCCACCATGGCTGCTGCATGCCCCATAATGCCCTTCGAATCATGCCAGGTTTTATTTTTCGAGTTTTAGGACTCACAAACAGAGCCCTGCCCCATTAATGTTAATGTGGTCCTTGCTGTGCTGTGAGGGGTTAGTACATATGTTGCAGCACAAACATACTGTCCAGTTGCTAACCAGCCTCTTTTCAAAAACAGTGACTGTGTGAAAGAATTCTGCACTCCTGCCAAATTAGAAGTCTGAAAATGTTTATTAGCCAGAGGAAAATAATCTGTGAATCTCAGAGGCTGGTGACAAGGAGGGGGGGGGGTTGAAGGGGGGTGAGGGGGGCTACCACCACATGAGCATAAAAGCGAAGACACAAATTAACACAAATGTAAATGCTTTCATACTCAGGACTCTAGTTAATATCATGTGGCGAAACTGACACAAAAGAGATATGCACATACAGAGTCTGAAAGTGAAAAGGTGGGATAGTACACCCTCGTCCTTCAAACGGATACAACAATGTAACATTTTCAGAAAAGAGCCAGCTGTCCAAGTGTCCTCATCTGGGATGAGAGGGGGGGGACACAACTTGGTAGGATTGGTTTAGCAATGAGCAAGACGACGGCTGCAGGGACCACAGCCCACACTACATTAAGCCCATGGTGGGCCTCTGACACATGGAAATCTGTAAACCCAGTGCCAAGTCTGAAGTACTAAGTGCACACCATTCTCCGCTGGCACAGGCTCAACAGACTACATCACCCCTCATAATGCATTCCCCGCACACTCCACTCTGCAGGGAGGCTTCAAGGCAAGTGTAGGGTGATAACCCTGACTGCTGACACAGGTCCGAAGAGAATGCATTGATTACACTGACTATAACATGCCAATTGCACAACCATGGCTGCCAACACAAGGCCTCAGATGGTGATGACGACAATGCTGCACCCGCCAATCACCTCTCACTATTGAGAGAGATCATTGGAGAACACAACGCCCGGCATAATGCACCGAATGAGCGCCCACCACTGCGGATTCAGGACTTCACAATACAATCCCAGCTCTATGCATGCACCTTATGCTCTTCTCTGGATGTCAAGGGATGCAACACCAGTTGAATGCACCCACCACACATTCCTCGCTACAGGGTCTCACGTGTGGGGAGTATACCCGGTCAGGCGGGGTCCCCATCTCACTCCACGTCATCATGGGCACAGTTTCCAGTCCTGACGTCTTGTGTGACTACCTAATGCTTTCTGCTGTGCAGTCTTGGGTTGTCCCCCTCCCCCCCCCCCCAATTACAATTAGGGCTCCACGCTTTCCGTTTGTCCTGATTTTTACAGATAAATACAGACAAAAAACACTGTTTTTCCTGTGTGTTTCTATTTTTAAAGGCGGAAAAATACAGATAATTTGGCTTCTTTTGAATGACTCACCATGCTGAGATCAATGACTTTCAGGCCAATAGCAGTACATAATGGCAGCATGGGGAGCTACGAAGCTCAATGAGATGTGCTTAATTACTGCGTATATCAACATGTTAATGTGCTATTATACTATTTTTTTAATGTGGGTTTATTATTTTAATATTTTTGGCTGTGTAATGTTCTAAAACCTGACACGCATCAAAGTATGAGTGCACGTTTATCCGTTAAATAAATGCAGAAATATATGAGTTATCACCTCATCTGTTCACAAAACACAAAATAAATATGGATGAATACCAATAAGATAGCCCAAAAATAAATATGGATAAATACAGACGGAAATGTTCAAAGAATAAATACCATTAATCCGGGAGCCCAAATTATAATGATAGCAAATATCACTGTTTTTTTTTCTCCTTCTTTCTCTCTTTTCCAAGTTTTTCACTTTTAGCCTGAGTCAAACGCTGATGATGGAGATTAAGTACAGGGCCCAAAAAATAAGCACCGGTCCCCATCACCTGCACAAAGGAATCAGTGATGCAAGGATGAGGGGCGATGGGCACCTGGCTACCTGGCTAGTTCTTGCTCCTGTGACTGGTGAAAGTGGGCTCTGATAGCTCTCATTGCCTGAGCTGTACCCCTCCTCCCCAGCACCCTGTGCCCACGTTGTCTGCCTGTCGTGCGGACTCTTCCACGGAGGTCCCACCCGCAGCGCTGGTACACGCGGTCTGTGCAGAGCAGACTCACAATGGTACCAGGTCTTTGCATGCACCAAGGCTGAGTGAAAATTGACTGAGAACTGCCTTTAAGAGCCATTTGAATATTATGAATTTTATTTGAGTAAAATGTGCACACAAAGGCAGGATTTGACATACATTTCCCCAAAGGCGTCCGCAGAGAGAATATACGGCCCTTGTATAATTGCATTTATGTTCTTTTAAGCATTCATCAATTTTACTGCTCGGCGGGGCTTTCAAGCACCATGTGACACACAGCTCCTGAAAATTCCCTAGGCTGCTGCTTCACTGTGCTTTATATGACGCAATTTCCTATTCATTACCACAGATATTTGCCGAGATGGAATAATACTTTAAAAAATACCATAACATATGGGCCCTGTGATGTTGGGTGCCTGGTGATGGACTGCGCAACCCAGCTTCTTGCTGAGTGCTTGAGGCGAGAGCATCACAAGGAGCCCGGGCAGATGACGGGATGAAGCAGCAACGAGCAGGCAGCTGAGGAGGTAAGTAAACAAGCACTGCTACAACCAACAGCTCGCCCCTTTTGACTGTGAATGCAGACCTACTAGCTTTGCCCTTTTCGATATTGCCCAGCATCAGCAGAAAAACGTAAAAGTGCAATGTTGTGTATGAGTGCACATGTTATGAATACGCTGGGGAGGTGGAAGACAAAGAAATGCAGCACCTAAGTCAGAAAGCAGAGAAAGAACTGCTCCCATGGAGTGAAGGTGTCAGGATATGGAACGGAGTATTGGCATCTCATAGATCACCTAACAGCGAGTGCACCATAAATCCCCAGACGTGCACGTGGGTGGCAGGAGTAACCTTGTTATGTAATCTGATGCGGGGCAGGCATGCCCGCGTGTTACAAACTACGCAAGAACTAAAACACATATATTAAAAAAACATACATGCAGAGGGCACGGATACCCTTAATGCTTCACGTCTCAACACCATACTGAGGACACGAGAGCTCCATCTGGTCGCAGCCATGTCTGCGCGCGGAATGCAAAGTAACATAGCCTGCAGGGCTCGAGTCAGGGTACCACGCAGGGGGACGCCGCCCCCCCCCCCCCACTTATTTTACGGGGAGCTCGATAACTGGAGCAAATGAAGCCACACATTCACTCTTTGGCCTCTCTGGGGCGAGATCAGAGCCCATTCAGATTGCTGCTCATGCACTGGCTTCTCTGATGCAATCGCATCTAAGGGGTGAGAGAGGGGAGGCAATGAGTCTAATGGTGCAAGCCACCCTCGTGACGTCACCTCCTGTCGTGACGTCAGCGTCCCCCCACTTCTTTTTTTAGGACTTGTGCCCTGACCATAGGGTGTGCAGAAGGGAAGAAGTGTTGAGTCTTTAGTTAAAGTTCGGATGATGGTAGTGCCATATTGTAATAGTCAATTGAACATAAACCATGAACCCTTGGTGGTGAAACAAAGCGAGACTAGGAAAAGTGGGTTAAAATTCCAGTTGACCAATTTGAATAACCCTGTGTACATCATCCTTATTTCATAGTGTCTTACGTTGACTGACCACCAAATCTGAGACCCACCAATGGAATTTAGTTCAGGTTGCGACCTATATAGAACAAGCATTTGCAATGCAATAGGTCTCGCATTAGTAAAAGTTTGAGCTTTTGGCGTTGCAAATAATAAATTACACAAAAGATACTCCAATCACACTATAGTATGGCAAGTTGCCAAATAGTGTGTACTCTAAAATAAATTAATGTCTGTAGTGGTAAGGATCACGCACTTACCCACCTAGGGTATGAGGTTCATGCTAGTCATGTCCGTGTTTGTTAAGGGAGAAAAACTAGTTCTTATTAGTTACCCTCACACACCCTAGTGGTGTCATGCTTCATCATCGGGTCACCACGACCCCTAAAATTCAATGGTGGGCTCAACCACAGTGTTGGGTAGCTCTTTAGATAGATGAAGGATGGGGGACTTAAAGATAAAACACCTGAAACTGACCCCTGGTTTCCCTTTATTCTTGGGTCAGATCCGGTTATTAAAAAAATAATAAAAACGGGTCTTTTTCGGATTTTAATGGTCCTAAGACCCTAATGCCAGCGCTGACATGTTTCAGTCCACGAGGGCCGTAAAGGTCCAGTACTTTCTTCAGGGCAGTCAAAAAAATCCCCCTCTATGTGTGGGAAATTACAGGATGGAGGTCCCTATCCTCTTTGTGTGTCGAGGGAAGAGTAGCTTCTCCTCGTGGTTATTAAAATGTCTTAGTATTGCCAGGCTCCATCCAAACTTTGGGGGCTTCGTGCGTCTCAACGGACCGGAATGTACGGTGTAGTGGTCTCAGTTCGAGGTCTCACCCATCTGCTGCATCTAGCGTTACCCCGGTCCCCGGCTCTGCGAGAATGTGTGACCGGGAGATCGGTCTTAAAAACACCTTCAGCCTGGTGTCTTCGCTTCCGGGAAATAATAATGCAACACCAATAGCTGCAATTTTCAGTAATGCGAGACTTAAGCATGCAACTATGGCACAAAATGCAGACACAGATGACAGAACAATGGGAGTACGTATTTGGTAAACAAAAGATATGTGATGACGATGTAAGCTATAGAGACAACACATTAAAATAAAATACAACATAATAATAGAGGGTCGGAGTGTCCTTAATTATTAAAGAGAATCGGAATGTTAATACGCCAAAGGCTTCATCATGTTACTAATAGGAGCTCCCTTCACAAACAGTTACAGCAGTTCACAGTTAATTCGACAAACAACCCCCACACCCCTGGACAGTAGCAATTAAACATTTCTTATATAGACTATTAAATAACTACTTGTTAGTGAAAAACAGTCCTGCACACACCAACTACACTAATACTGCAGCTTCCGAAACACATACCAGAGAAATAGTAAATTTCATATAGCACAACTACACACTGGTAGTATGATTGGAGTCAGGAAGGCGTGGCTACTAGGGGCAGTTATTGAGGGTATGGGGCAGAATCACAGAGGCAGGAAAAGCAGAGTGACGGGAGGTAGGAGGGAGCTGTTACTAGGGCGGTGTTTGGGGGTAATAGGATAGAACCACTGGGGCAAAAATGGCAGTATCCCTGGAGTTACGAGGGCGTAGTTACTAGGTGTGGTTATTGGAGGTAGGGGGTAGAATCACAAATGCGAGAAGAGCAGAGTTAGTGGAGGGACGAGGGAGCAGTAGAGGTGGTGATTATGGGTAATAGGGGACACTTTGCCTGTTACCAAAGCGCACTGCTGGACTTGCGCTTACCTGCCGCACTCTGCACATTTAAGCTCGCCGCACCCGCTCCGCGGGTGCCGCTTCGTCGTGGGACTGACTCTGCCTGTTTCCTGTGGGGGCTTCCTTGAGTGGACTTCGGGGCCAGCAACGCCACAGGGCTGCGAGCGTGCAGGGACTACCTGACCCAGGCGTCCCTGCGAGACCGAGCCCAGCTTCCGGTCCGCTCTCCCTGTAGCTCCGCCCCCCGCCCTTTCCGCCCCTCCAACGACTATAAACAGTGCTTGTTCTCCCGCAGCGCGGGACGCAGCCCGGGGCAAAGACCGGGCTAAGAGCGGGCCGTTTGAGGCCGTTCGAGTACGTGCGAGTCCGGTCCGGGCCCTCCCTCTTTGCCTGCCACACCAAGGTCATTGAAACTTCAACAAAATGTGTACTAGGGAAACCAGGAGCAAAACATCCTCACTAGCCGCGGCTGGAGCCGTCAAAGGCCCTATTGACACTTACTTTGCTAAAGCTGGCTCCCTTTTAATTGAGGAAATCGAGGTTCTGGAGCGCAGAATTTCCCAAGAAATAGACTGGGTAAGGAGATCCTCAATGGGCCCTATGGCCCAAGCCAGAACCCCAGAAGACAGATCTGGTTTTCCAACTAGTCATAGCACAGACCAGGCAACTTGTCCACTCCCAAGCATTATAACTAATAATCCAGAGCTCACCATTGAGGTCCCGAGTGACTTTGAGGACATGAGCCTTATGGCCCTACCCAACACCCAAATTCCCCAGCCTACTTCAACAGAGAACACTGAGACAGCCAAAGTTGTAGAACTCAACAAAGATAGCAATAGGGGGTCCAGGGAAGGGGCCATTCCAAAAAAGAAGCAGGGGCCACAAAACAAAGAAGATCATAGAACCAAAACTCCGAAATCCAAACAAGCTAGAGGTAAAGGGGGGAAAGATGCTACCTCCGCCTCATTGGTGGAGAGATCAGGATCGCCATACCCCCCTAGAACGATAAATTCAACCACACTACCACAACTCACTAACAATGTGCCAGTAGATATTACCTCAGACGACATCACACTAGAGGACATAGGTACACTTTTTAGGTCCCTACTGAGTCCCCTTGAGGCTAGATTGATCAAGATCGAAGCTAGACTAGTTAGCATCAAAAAGGCAACTGTGCAACTTGCCGACTCAAGGAAAATTGATAACAGCGGGACTAAAATAACAAAAGAGGGACCAGGACCAAAACCCACCAAAGGCAATGGACCTCCTTCAGCTACAACCAATAAGCCCCCACCCACAAACCCTAAACCCTCACAATCCGTACCAAATAATGCTTCGCAACCACCAGATGCAAATAAGGTCCCTATCCCCACACAGCAAATAGCAACTGCCACCCCAAGAACAACCCCTCCACTGAAAGATAATATTCTGCCCTCGGCTAACGCTAAGAGAGATCCTACACTCATTGGAGAGAAACCTAACACTATTCGCAGACCAAAACCTATAAACCTCCCCCCAGAAGCAGCACCCTGCACCTTAGTTCTGGCGGGGGTTCCGGAATTAAACTCCCTCACATTTGAATCCACTACCTCACTCAAAAATAAAGTAATCAACTGGCTCTCTGTAAACAGACCACTCCTGAGAGAGCAACTAGCGCCATATCCAGGGCTAGGAGGGCAACGTGGGTGGGCTACACCAGGAAATCCATCAGAGGAGACTGTATTCTGGTCACTTTCAGAGACCCGAACACAGCCGCATATATTTGCACCTGGGCCGCTGATGAGGATTTTGGCAGCACTATCCAACCACTACCCCTTTCATTTTTCTACCCCTCAAATCTGTATAATTTAGAGGATCACAGATGGGGGTATCACCAGGAGCTGCTGGAGGGTTGGGAAACTGCCCCAAGGAGAGTAACAACCACCCGCTATGCAGGGGAAGACCAACAGAGCAGTTCCCCGCATACGGGGATGAGGCTGGCTGGGAAACTGTCACAAGAAGGAGGGGGGGGGTGGTGGATATAGGAGGGGAATTCCTGGGCCACACAGTGGAGAAGTGTGGCTCAGTGGTTAGAGGCGGCAGACCCGGAAGCTGAGATCAACCGTGGACCAGGGTTCGATTCCCCGCCTCTGCAGGTCTCGGGCTCAAAATTCCACGGACTTGACAATTCTCGCTCTGGTGCCTACTCAACTCACGGGGTCACACTCTGCGACTCTGGGCAATAGCTTGCTTAATCTCCACTACGGCCCCTCGCGGCGGGATGCCTGGCTTTCACCTTGTGGAAACCCTGCCGTGGTTTCTCACAGGGGAATACCAGGACGGGTTCCCTAAGCAAGCGCCGGGACGCTTACGGGCAGCTGTGCGCTTTACAAGTCCAGCACATTTACATTTACACATTTACATTTACATTTACATTTACATTTACATTACACAGAACACATTACCCTGCCTATCTATCTACCCACAACCGATATAGCAGTCTAGAAATGGTAGACTGACAGGCGGCTGTAGAGGGGAGTGCTCCTCAAATAACTCCCACAACTGAGATCGATACCGCCACAGCTACTGATACACATTCTGTGGCACCCGGCACAGTTGAACTCAGACAGGCCCCAAGCACGACGTACTCCACTCCTCCCCCTGCCAACAGACCCATGGTCACGAACCACTTCACCACTAACCAACTGGCGCCTTCTGAGTGTACCCCCATTAACTCTGTCTCTACGGGCCTAGCCTCCTCCAAATCACTAGATATAACAGTGATCTCTTGGAACGTGGCAGGTCTCGCTAGCAAAATAGACTGCACAGAGTGGGGTACTTACATCAGATCTAAAAACATAATTCTCTTACAAGAAATTTGGGCGCGTGAGGAAATAGTATTCCCGGGTTTCACCTCTTTCTTCAAAGCAGCTAAATGGGGGGGTAGGGGGAGGCCATCAGGGGGATTAACAACATGGGTAGCCACGGACTTAGGCTGTCAAGCTACCTACTTAGAGACCGCTTCTGATGACTTATTGGCTGTCTCACTTGAGTGGCCAGACTCCTCGAAGTTGCTAGTTATCAACATCTACTCAAGGCCGGTACCAATGCACAAAGAATCTGGCACAGTGGACGAGCTAGCTAGGCTCCTAGAAGGCACTCCTTGCAAACTCGCCTGCCTGGTCGGAGGCGATTTTAACTCCCACTACGAATCACTCCCTGGTCCTTCCCTCGAGGAAGATTCATGTTGGTTCATACCAGAGACGGTGGCACCACCCCCAAGGGCCTGGACCCCTTTAGCCCTGCAGATAACTGCCCTCACCCTCAACCTTGGTCTAAGGGCATGCAACGGTCGTTGCAAATCAGACACACCAAGTATCCATACTTTCAACAAACCCGGCAGCGAATCCAGACTGGATTATATTATGGTCAAACTGTTTATGTGGCCAGCAATTGTCGACTTTAAAGTCACCCCAAGATTGGACAGTGACCATAATTCTTTGGAATTGACTTATTCCCTGCCTGGGAAAGCGGCCACATCCAACGGATCGAACAAAGATAAGATGGGCCTCCTACTTGAAAACAATCGTAGGAAAGTCAAGTGGGAGAAATTGGCCAACAGTCTAGAAAGAATACCCCGGCTATACGAAAGGATAATCCCATTCTTGGAGAATGCCTTTCAGTTAGGAACCAAGGCCCTAGATGACGTTACCAGAGGAGAGCTTGCACAAATACATGCAGGCATCATCACCACCCTAGAGCAGGATCTGTTCTCATCCTCAAGGAAAAGGAATGGCCCTAAGCTGAAAACATCTTGGTACAATGCCGCTTGTAGGGAAGCCAAGGCCTACTTGTTAACTGCTATAAAGGGACGCCTCAACAAGGAAGAAATCCGTGCCAGGAGAAGATCGTATAAAATCCTCCTGGAGAACGCAAGGGCAGAATGGGACCACGATTACTGGGAAAATCTCACTAAAGCACGAATAGCTAGAGATTCCCGTAAATTCTGGCGCGTAGTTGCGAACGGCACGGAGGATTTATCCTCCGCAATAGAGCCCAACATAGCCCCCACGGTATGGCAGAGCCACTTTGAGGCGTTGTATGCGGAGGGAGGGGGGGAGCAGAACAGTGACGGTCCCATAAATTCATCCAGTCCCACCGGGGTTGTTTTCACCGAAAAAGAGGTGAGGGATGCCATCAAAAGCCTAGCTGCTGGAAAAGCCCCAGGACTTGACGGGGTGCCAGGGGACCTGTTTAAGCAGGAACCTGGGATATGGGCACCTTATCTTCCATTAATATTCAATGCCATTTCGGGGGGAATGGAGGTGCCTGATACCTGGAGGGGAGCAGAGGTGGTCCCAATTAATAAAAAGGGATCCCCCCTGCTTCCTTCCAACTATCATCCCATCAGTCTTATCGACATATCCCAGAAACTTTTCGGTAGACTGATCCTGAATCGTTTGCAGGCCTGGACCGAAGAAATGGACATCTTTTCCCCCTATCAGGCAGGATTCAGGGAGGGTGTATCGACCATAGATCAAATCTTCAGGCTAAATCTCCTTTACTGGAGAACAGCTGTAATCGAGGGCGGCACTCTATATACCATCTTTGTAGACCTACGTGCCGCCTTCGACTTGGTACCCAGAGCGAGGCTGTGGAGAGTCATGGAAGAGCTGAACGTCCCTGCTGACATCTTGGCAATCCTGATGAGACTCCACCACAACAAATGCGCTCGCGTAAGGTGTGGTAAAGGTGGCAAATTAACCGAAAGGTTCCCCGTGCGCAGAGGTGTGAGACAGGGTTGCGTGCTTGCACTGACCCTGTTTTGCATCTTTGTGAACGGGGTTGTTGTCCACCTAAACAGGATTGCCAACTCCGATGCCCCTAAATTGACAGGTACCAGGGTGCCTGCAATTATGTTTGCAGATGACACCCTGCTGCTGTCCAAATCCCCCATGGGGATTCAAAGCATTTTGGATGGCTTTTTAGACTTCTGCTTTGATCGGGGATTGGAAATCAACCCCCAAAAAACTAAATTTATGATTCTGAACCCCAACCCCCAGAATCGAGCCCCACCCAGGCTAGGCACAGTCCAACTAGAACGTGTGCACAATATCGAATACTTGGGGATCACTTTAAATGAACATTTAACGTGGACGTCTCACCAGGCCAAAGTGACCATCAAACTGGCACAGTTGGCGGGTGTCACTATGCGCCTGGCGAACAAATCCTTTTATCGCCCACTAACCCCCATCATTCACATTTACAAAACCCAAGCACGGGCGGGTGCCACATATGGGGGCGAGCTCTGGGGTCACTCTCAATTCTCAAAGTTACAGTCCACCGAAAACAAATTCCTGAGACAGGTCGTTGCCCTCCCTCAGAGCACTCCACTACTCCCCCTCAGATTAGATCTGGGAATTAGATCAATAACAGAGGAGTTAGGTCTTAAACCCCTAACCTTTTGGAGGTGTTTGTGGTGCAGCCCTGATCTTTTAAACTACAGAGAGGAACTGCAGGAATTCCTGCAGCTACGGAATGCCAAGAGGATCCCGTGGTTGACCTATGTCAAGGGAATGTTCGAGGAATTGGGCTACCCGGAACTATGGACGGATCCTTCAAACTCTTGTATTAAGACTCCAAAAAAGGTACTCACGAGAGCATACTACGAACTGATGCTCACAAGAGCTATCAACGACAGCCGAGAAGGATCCCTGACACACCTATTCCTGGAAGTGAAAGACTCTTACTGTCTCGAAAGGACTCTCGATGCGATCTCCCCAGTATTAACGAGGAAACTATTTTTACAATGGAGATACGGATGCCTCCCCCTAGCATCATTTACAGCGTCTTGGTCTCCTCGCTCCACCGTAGCAACCTGCCCAGTGTGTGCCCATCCGAAGGAGGATGATGTTCACGCTGTTTTTTTCTGCAAGGGCTATGAGAGGACCAGGAAATACTGGCTAGTCCCGTTACTTAGGAACTTGGGCTTCAGATCTTTCCAACCTGCCTATAGAGTCCTAAAGACAGACCTCTCTCCCATTGTAGTCTTTGCCCTTTCGAAATTTTTAACCTCCCTGTGGTTCACCCGTAGCCGAGTGATGAAAAGACTTGTATAAAAAGCCCCTTGAAAGACTCTAGCGCATTCATCGTACCCCCTGTTTTTTTTAATGTCTTAACTATTGGATCACATCATGTTTAATACGTTTTTAATTGTGTATATATTGTTACGCATCTTTTGTGATCTGTGATCGAAATAAAGATTTTTGAAATGAAATGAAATAGGGCAGAACCACCGGGGCAAGAAGGGCTGGGCCATTGGAGGTATAAGGGAGCAATTACTAAGGCCGGTGACTAGGGGCAATAATGTAGAAGAACCTAGGCAATAAGGTTAGAGTGGCATCAGTAGCGAGTAGGGACGTTTATTGAGGGCAAGGGGGCGGTAGAGTAAGCGTCCCCGCAGCCGGTGGTACACACATCCCGTGGGACTTGCACACATATGAATTATATGCTCTGGTGTTTAGGGTGAGGGCAGAGGCGCTGAAGCTGGTGGCGCGCGCACTGGTGGCACGCTTATGGGGCAGTATAGTGGATGTATATACGGGTGCATTGACACAGGGGCAGTGGGCACTGAGGCTGAGGAGGAGGGACACTAATTCTGAGGCAGAGACACTGGGGCATGAAGGGAAAGGGGCAGATACACCGGGGCAAGAGTGTGCACGGGGTGGGGGACCGGCTGTAGTAGTAGGTTGTGTGTTGTGGCAGGGCGCAGCTATAGCAGGTAGGGGTGGGTAGAGTGTTTTTGACAGGGCTACATGCACCCGGGGCAGGAGGGGGCAGGGACTCAAACACAGATAACAGTAGTGGTTAGGGGGTGGAGGATACAGATATTGGTAGTGTTAAAGGGACACAGACACGAGGACAGGAGCTGGCATGGGGTTAGGAGCACATACGTAGGGCACAGCTGGGTATGGGTTTATGGGCAGGCCTACAGGCATAGGCAGGGGGACAGGAGCGGATAGGGGCACAGACGAAGCGGGCAGAGGCATAGACATGAGGACAGGAGCTCAAACACGAGTATACTAGCGGACCGGGACACATACACAAGGATAAGAGCAGGCAGGATTATAGACACGAGGAGAAGGATGGCCAAAGAGTTAGGGACACAGACATGGGGAATGTGGGTATGGGGTAGCAAATGGCAGCCCCGGGCAGCATGTTCACAGCATAAGAAGCAAGCAGTCGAGAAGGGAAGTAGCGCTGAGGTAGTCACTATGTCCTTGGAGGTGCCGAGGCGCTTCAGCTGGTCCAGGGGCAACGGCTGGTTGGAATCCTCTGCTACATTGTGGCAGGATCATAATGGGAGTCTGCAGCCGCCATTGCTTGTGGGGCCAGGTGGACTGCGGATTATCCGCCTAAACGTGACGGATGCCTCCTCCGCAATGTTTAGTGTAACATGGACACCAGTGCTCTGGGGAAATTTTGGACGGGACATGCCGCCCTTTTAGCGGAGGTCTGTCCCCCACCCAGCTATAAACATGGCCCACGTTCTTGCAACAAAATAAAAGGCGAACAAGTGCAAAAGGTTGTTGTGTTTTCCTATTAAATCAACATGTTCTCAATAACACATGCACGGCACGGCACGGCTGCATGTTGGCTCAGTGTAATATTTGCATCTGAAACCGAGGATTGTGGGAACTTTCCTAAGACATCTCTTAAAGGTGTTCATCAGGGACATCGTGTTTCGCCCAGTTGCGGATGGTCGGTGTGACGTCATTATTTCGGACTGGTCAGTGTGAAGCGGAAGAACAGCAGAATAATAATTTACCGGCCTGTAACGTACACAAAGATGCGTGAAAATCGCACCCACACGTTTCACTGCTGAAAGGGACATTGCATAGATCCTACGCATACAATTTATATCCCAGCTCGCGGGGTAGCAAGGAGGATTGCGTCATCTTGAGGTTGGAAGGAGCTCAGTGGATTGAGCACGCAGTGCAAAGGTCTGAGTATCGTCCGCGCGGGTCACAAGTTCGACCTGCCGCAGGGTTGGCTTAGCCTTTCATCCTACCTGAATGAACATTTCAGGTAACATCATAGAGAATGACAACGTGGGCGCGCCGGGACACATCCCTGGGCGCACCACATCTGGTCCGTGGTTGATGGGGGTGAACTTGGTTTGTTTGTGGGGAGGACGGGATCTGAGCGAGGGCGGATTAACAAACTCTTCCATTCTGGCGAGGCTGGAATGGGCCTTAAACCTGCACATCTGGCCCGGGATCCAGGGGTGTTTCCTCTCTAGTGGCTCTCGCAAGTGCAAGGCGCTTCCAGAGGTCTGTGGAATTCTCACCCCTCAGTGGTCGCAGGGCATTGAGATACCAAGAGCAGTGGCTGCTGGGTCCTTTACATTGGGTTAGGGGGTGTGGAGGGGGGGGGGTAGCTGTTGAAGAGGGGATAGAGATGCGCTCCCTCCACCCACCTATGATAGGATTAATCACCCGACACTGCAGTCAGACCAGGGCCTAGCTGTCAACCATTCAGCAGGTGCAGTGGCATAGGGGTGAGCGGGATCCCCTGCACCATAATTAGCCCTGAACTATTCTACTAAATAAGGGCCCGTTCCCTGCCTGCATAGGGCTGTCACCTCGGCTTCTGTTACTGAGGCCCCTTCCCTGCTTGCATATGGCTGTCAGCTCCCTTTACCGGGGCTCCTTCCCTGCCTGCATAGGGCTGTCACCTCGGGCTGTCACCTGGGCCCCCTTTACCGGGGCCCCTTCCCTGCCTGCATAGCGCTGTCACCTCAGCTCCCGTTTCTGGGGCCCTTCCCTGCCAGTATAGCTTCTTGCATAGGGCTGTCACTGTGGCTCCCTTTACTTGTGCCCCTTCCCTGCCTGCATAGCTGCCTGCATAGGGCTGTCACCTTGGCTCCCGGTACAGGATCCCCTTCCCTGCCTGCATAGAGCTGTCACCTTGAGGCTGTCACGTTGGCTCACATTTCCGGGGCCCCTTCCCTACCTGCATAGCTGCCTGCATAGGGCTGTCACCTCGGGTCCGGTGTCCGGGGGCCCCTTCACTGCCTGCATTGGGGTCTCCTCTGCTGCAGTTTCTGGGCCCCCTTCCCTGCCTGCATAGGCCTCTCACCTCGCCCCTGTGATCGGCTAGGCCGAGAGTGCGAACAGCCAGAGTCCCGAGCATGAGGCCTGGTGAGACCCTCCTAACTGGAGAGGGTCTTTTGCATGCTGTATTAATGGGGGGTCCTGAATCGTACTGTGTTTGCACAGGAGAGAGGCAGGCGCTCCAGCCCCAGCGAAACCAGCAGAAAGAATCTGAGCGCTCGAGAGAGAGACAGCCTGCACAGGACAGTCGAGAGAGGTAGAGAGAGAGGGAGCGTGATGAGCGGACAGAGAGACTGAGGGGGCTGCGGCATTAATGGATCTGGGTAGGTGGGCGGATACGTCGGTGAGTGGGTGGCTCTGCAAATGTCTGTGGGGTAGATGGAGAGGACCGCGATGAAGTGAATCATACCGATAGGAATGAGCCACAGGCAGGGGGGCATTTCATGAGTGTAGGTGACGGACAGGTGAGGTGACTGAAAGCGGGGCACTGGGGACTGAGGAAGGAAGAGACATGTCATAAATGCACCAAGGGATGGATGTCTCTACCGTTTTTGCGGGTCACTCACTTCTGACCCTCCGCCACTGTCATCGGAGGGCTCCAAGGTGTAAAGAGCTGCTTAATGTACCGGAACTGCCTCCTGCCCCACGAGCACGGTGGTGGCAGGAGCCCAGAGTTAAGATGTTTGCAGATACTCATGCTCGGATTGAGGGTGTGAACTCCCCCAGTCAGAGCGCTTAATAAATACAGAGACATTCAAGCGAGCCCAGCGCCTCGGCTATTTGTGCTCTGAAAGAAAGAATGAACCCATTCACGATAAACTGTTTTACTTCCGTTGTTTTTAAGCAAATGCTGTTTCACAACCTGATGCACGAACATGTGCCCTTCAGCTGTAACTAAACAGGCTTCAGAACACAGTCACAAACGTGTTGCTCAAGCCTATTAGGCCTAAAAATGAATAAATGCCGCAAGAGTTTAAACAAGCGACAGTGAAAGTGATTACGAAAGTGAAAGCGATCGCTTTAGTGAAACAAACAAGCCCGCGTGTGGTGCGCCATAGCGAGACATGTGGTTCAATTATAACGCCCGTGTCTGGGCACGATAATTGAAACCACATGGCCTTGGTGTGAGTAATAGACACCAATAGGCAATGGGCGGAGCAATGCGCCCGCCTTTAGCCAATCGCGTTCTGTCTTTCATTACAAGACGCATGCAAAGTCCAATAGCGTGGCACAAAAGGAAAAGCACACGCAGGAGCGTGTGCGATTACTAGGTCTATTTTCAAACCCCCTCCAAGAGGTCTCTTGCTGCGTGACAGTGCTGTGCACTGCAACGCTAGGCGCGAGACCTAAAAACTAATGCACATGGTTTAATAGGAACTAAATGTTGATGCACAAATGGTGAAAATATGTGCCCTATGCACAGTGAACATGACAAACTAGCAGCTCTTAGTTTACGCATGGCAGTGTCACCAGCCGACTTCTGGTAGGAAAAAGTTAATCTTTAAAAAATATTACAAACATTACGGAATAAATAACCTATTTTTCTTTAGAAGTATTATAGTTTTACTTGATATCTACTATATCATGTACATGCCAACTTCAGTAGGGCACTAGCGCTCAAATCCCAGCAATATTTTACAAAGCAGCTCCTAAATGAAGGCTAAAGAATCTGTTCTCTGCTTAGGAAAAGATGTGTGTAGTAATTTACAAAATGTGTAGTAATTTACACTACGGTGCGGTGATGGATTAAACCCAGATCAGTTGACTGGGGGTGAGTGTTTGTATTCTCATCGTTCTGTCCATCACCACCTTTGGTTTTTCTTAGTAATTTACACTACACATGTGTAAATTAAAGTTCTTCATTCCATTTTCAAAGAACAGCAACCTCAGCAGCCCTAGGCTTCTTCAACTGCCAGAGCATCACATTCTAAATTACCTCAGAGTATTACATCAGCAAATAGAATGTTTCTTACAATATGCCAGTAGCCAGGCTTGCTTTTAGTAATTTCTGGCGTGTTCAGTTGCTTATGCTACAAAGCATGGCCACAGGAGGGTAATGTAACAGAGCACTGTAATTTACTGGTGCTCTTGTAAAGAGGGTCATTATATATAAAAAAAAAAACCCTGCAGAATATGCACAAAGAGGTCAAAATAAATCCTTATCATAAGATACTGTGTAGCATGGGCAGAAGAAAAAAACATTATGTGTGCATGTGCTAAGCGTGTATCTCATGACATAATTCAAGACCAAACTGCTTCCACTGAAGGGAACAAGATAGGGTGACGCTGGCTTTAGAGCAATGGGATATGATGAAGCCACACTGTGAATGAGGCACAGTAGAAAGGGAAGCTTCATGTGCATCCCTAGAAACAAACCTTTCAAGCTGGAGCTCTAATAATAATATGGTAAGCTCAATGTGATATGAGGGAAACAACATTTCCTATGTTTATTACAAAACAAAACTAAATCTCTTGGTATGTGCTAGCAGTCAGTATTCTGATCTGCAGAAATACATGTACTGCATCTTTAATTTTGGGGAGTAGATAACTAAAGATAGGTTCAATCATAAATAAGAGAGATTAAGAGAGGTCAAGGGAGGCAAGACATCACAGTAAAAAATGCATTGTGAAAGATCATTGAATAGAAACCATACAATCATCCTCTAGAGAGACTAACCAGATGAACAGAGCATTACATGTTTTCCACCTTTCAGGCCTACAATGTTACCATGAACAAGGCCCCTAGATAGCAAACCCCTCCTGGATTTAGAGCAAAAACTCCAAACATGAGAGAGCTGGAAAAGGCATAGGAAGGAAAGGTGAGGATTTTGAAGCCCCCCACCAACTTAGGGCGAGGACCTGGAAGCTGACAAGAAGAGCAAGGCTACGTTGTGCTGAACAACTTGGTGGTGGTCCCGTCGCCCTGAGACGACCACAGGCTGAGATATGGACAAAAGGGCATTTTAAAGGCGAGGTCCTGCAAAGCATTATAGGGGGAGTTTGCAGCAAGCAGTGAATTTCATAGTAGTGACTCTCACCCTATGCGGGGAGAGCTGCACTGATATTTCCTTGTTGTTCTTTTTAGAATGCGGCCTCGCGTGCACCAAAGCGGTCAACACAGGTTCTGTAATAGGAAGTAACACCATGACATGCACACTCATTGCAATCTACGCCAACTTTTTAGAACTATTCTATGTGAGGAGAGAAGAACAATAATTACAGGTGTTTACGGAGGAAGCCTGGAGTGGGTGCTGCAGGGATGAGGGTGCACGGTAGCGGATGGATGCCTTTAAGCTGCCGCGACTGTGAGCCCATAGAGTGGATACAGCAGGACTCGAAGAGACAGCGCATGCTCTGCCTAGGCTCGACCTAAAAATGATTCAAATGTTCTGTGTATTGGTGGAAGTGAAAAATTGTGTGTGTGTATGTGTGTAGGTGTGTGTGTGTGTGAATGTGAATGAGAGTAAAAGATTGAGTGAGAGTGTGTGATAATGTGAAAAAGCATGTGAGTGAGCGTGAGACTGACTGTGTGAGTGAGACGCTGTGAAAAAGACAATGTGAGTGAGGCAGCTACTGAGACAGTGGGTGAGCATGTGAGTCAGGCAGTAAGGAAGACTGTGAGTGTGCCTTTCACTGAGACAACATGTGGGTGTAAGACAGTGTAAGACTGAGACAATGAGTGAGACAGTGAATGAGCATGTGAGTGAAATAGTGAGTGAGAATGTGAGTAAGATAGCTTGTGAGTGAGTAAACAAGTCGGTGTACGAGTGAGGCAGCGAGTGAACATGTGGATGAGACATGTGAGAGTGTGTAGATGGAATAGTGTTTGAGCATGCATGGGACAGGGCGTGAGCATATGAGTGAGTGAGGCATGTGAGTGTATGAATGAGCGTGTGCAAATGATACATTATGCGTATTAGGCTGCAAATGAGACAGTGAGTGTGTGAATGAGACAGTGTGTGTCTGACAAAGTGAGTGGAATAGTGAGAGTGAGAATGTGTGGGAATGAGACTGTTACACAGTATGTGAGTGTGAGATACAGTGTGTGAATGTGACAGTGTGTGACTGAGACAGTGTGTAGGTGAGGTAGCGAGTAAGACAATGAGTGAGCATTTGAGTGAGGCTGAGAGTAAGACAGTGAGTGTGCCTGTGAGTGACACAGCATATGGGTGTGAGACAGTGAGTGTACTTGTGAGTGAGCATGTGAATACATGAATGAGACAGTGTGTGAATAAGGCAGTGCATGAGTGAGGCAGTTAGTGAACATGCGACTAAGACAATGTGAGACTGAGGCAGTGCGAATGAAAAAATGCATGTATGGGACAGTGTGTGCACAAGTGAGTGAGACAGTGAGTGAGACAACACATGAGTGGATGCGTGAAAGTGTGTGATTGAGACTGTATGTGAGTGATGCAGCAAATAAACCATTGAGTGAGCATGTGAGTGAGACACTGAGTGTGTGAATGAGACAGTGTGTGACTGACACAGTGAGTGAGAGGAACAGTGTGAGACAGTGAGTGTGCATGTAAGTGACCAAGGCAGTCACACAGTATGATAGTGCGAGACAGTATGTGAATGTGAAACAGACACTGTGTGAGTGAGACCATATATGAGCATGACTACATTCTGGCATTGACACCTAGGAAGACATTTTTCATCCATAGCACATTTTGAAGAAAAAAAAATCTAATCTACTTGGCAGCGTCAGGCCTCATTGGCTTGGCACACCATGAGAGTACCTGATATTTATCGAGAGCCCTTTCAGAGACTATGGCTGTTTAGCAAATCTAAGTGACATTTGTGCTTTGCAATGCATTATTTGCCCTATAGCCCTTGTAGAACAAGCTGGTCTTGCTCGGGCACTGAAATTCATGTCAAGTATTACTCCCCAAAGCTTTGTGAGATCACTAGCCACCCCCGCTCAATACATACCTGTGTCGCCAAGCAAAAGCTATGCGCAGACGGGTAAGGGCATACGTTCCCTTGTACGCACATTGACATGAGTACATGGAGAGATCTACTTGCAATGCAGGGGACTTTAAGAGATGTTTGTAAGACAATCTGTGGAGGTTTCGCAAGGCAGCTGGGATATGATCACACGTTTGAATTTCAGAACTAGTAGGCAGCTGCTGGGCTGTAGATGCTCAGCTTAGAAGGAATGCAAGTGTGTGAGATACAGTCTATTGTTATTGTACAGAACTCATTGTATAAGCATGAGTAGCATGTGCTCAGTGAGAAAATCCATGGAATAGGTAAGAGCCATGAAAGCATCTGAGGTGATAGGTAGAAGACTTAACAAGCATTGGAAATGCAATAGGTCTCGCAGCATTAGAGTTAGTGCTTTTAGAATTGTTTATGGGTTTTTTTTGTAAATCTTTAGCATTTTTGTTTCCTGTAGCCAATGCTAAAGAATTACAAATAAAAAAAGCCATAAACAATTCTAAAAGCTCTAACTCAAATGCTCCGAGACCTATTGCACTGTGTGAGGGTGAGGGGTTGAGGGTGAGTGAGGGTGAGTGAGGGTGAGGGTGGGTGAGTGAGAGTGAGGGTGAGTGAGGGTGAGGGTGAGTGAGGGTGAGTGTGAGTTAGGGTGAGGGGTTGAGGGTGGGTGAGGGTGAGGGTGAGGGGTTGAGGGTGAGTGAGGATGAGTGAGGGTGAGTGAGGGGTTGAGGGTGAGTGAGGGTGAGTGAGGGTGAGTGAGGGTGAGTGAGGGTGAGTGAGGGTGAGTGAGGGTGAGTGAGAGTGAGGGTGAGTGAGGGGTTGAGGGTGAGGGGTTGAGGGTGAGTGAGTGAGGGTGAGGGGTTGAGGGTGAGGGGTTGAGGGTGAGGGGTTGAGGGTGAGGGGTTGAGGGTGAGTGAGTGAGGGTGAGGGGTTGAGGGTGAGTGAGGGTGAGGGGTTGAGGGTGAGTGAGGGTGAGGGGTTGAGGGGGAGGGGTTGAGGGTGGGTGAGGGGTAGAGGGTGAGGGGTTGAGGGTGAGTGAGGGTGAGGGCGAGTGAGGGTGAGGGGTTGAGGGTGAGGGGTTGAGGGGTTGAGGGTGAGGGGTTGAGGGTGAGTGAGGGTGAGGGCGAGTGAGGGTGAGGGGGTGAGGGGTTGAGGGTGAGGGTGAGGGGTTGAGGGTGAGTGAGTGAGGGTGAGTGAGGGTGAGTGAGGGTGAGTGAGGGTGAGGGGTTGAGGGGGAGGGGTTGAGGGTGAGTGAGGGTGAGGGGTTGAGGGTGAGTGAGGGTGAGGGGTTGAGGGTGAGGGGTTGAGGGTGAGGGGTTGAGGGTGAGGGGTTGAGGGTGAGTGAGGGTGAGGGCGAGTGGGGGTGAGGGGTTGAGGGTGAGGGGTTGAGGGGTTGAGGGTGAGGGGTTGAGGGTGAGTGAGGGTGAGGGCGAGTGAGGGTGAGGGGGTGAGGGGTTGAGGGTGAGGGGTTGAGGGTGAGTGAGTGAAGGTGAGTGAGGGTGAGTGAGGGTGAGTGAGGGTGGGTGATGGGTTGAGGGGGAGGGGTTGAGGGTGAGTGAGGGTGAGGGGTTGAGGGTGAGTGAGGGTGAGGGGTTGAGGGTGAGGGGTTGAGGGTGAGGGGTTGAGGGTGAGGGGTTGAGGGTGAGTGAGTGAGGGTGAGGGGTTGAGGGTGAGTGAGTGAGGGTGAGGGGTTGAGGGTGAGTGAGGGTGAGGGGTTGAGGGTGAGGGGTTGAGGGGTTGAGGGTGAGGGGTTGAGGGTGAGTGAGGGTGAGGGCGAGTGAGGGTGAGGGGGTGAGGGGTTGAGGGTGAGGTGAGGGGTTGAGGGTGAGTGAGTGAGGGTGAGTGAGGGTGAGTGAGGGTGAGTGAGGGTGAGGGGTTGAGGGGGAGGGGTTGAGGGTGAGTGAGGGTGAGGGGTTGAGGGTGAGTGAGGGTGAGGGGTTGAGGGTGAGTGAGGGTGAGGGGTTGAGGGTGAGGGGTTGAGGGTGAGTGAGGGTGAGGGCGAGTGGGGGTGAGGGGTTGAGGGTGAGGGGTTGAGGGGTTGAGGGTGAGGGGTTGAGGGTGAGTGAGGGTGAGGGCGAGTGAGGGTGAGGGGGTGAGGGGTTGAGGGTGAGGGGTTGAGGGTGAGTGAGTGAGGGTGAGTGAGGGTGAGTGAGGGTGAGTGAGGGTGGGTGAGGGGTTGAGGGGGAGGGGTTGAGGGTGAGTGAGGGTGAGGGGTTGAGGGTGAGTGAGGGTGAGGGGTTGAGGGTGAGGGGTTGAGGGTGAGGGGTTGAGGGTGAGGGGTTGAGGGTGAGTGAGTGAGGGTGAGGGGTTGAGGGTGTGTGAGGGTGAGGGGTTGAGGGTGAGGGGTTGAGGGTGGGTGAGGGGTTGAGGGTGAGGGGTTGAGGGTGAGTGAGGGTGAGGGGTTGAGGGTGAGGGGTTGAGGGGTTGAGGGTGAGGGGTTGAGGGTGAGTGAGGGTGAGGGCGAGTGAGGGTGAGGGGGTGAGGGGGTGAGGGTGAGGGGTTGAGGGTGAGTGAGTGAGGGTGAGTGAGGGTGAGTGAGGGTGAGTGAGGGTGAAGGGTTGAGGGGGAGGGGTTGAGGGTGAGTGAGGGTGAGGGGTTGAGGGTGAGTGAGGGTGAGGGGTTGAGGGTGAGTGAGGGTGAGGGTGAGTGGGGGGTTGAGGGTGAGCCACAAAACACAATGAACTTAGGCACTCATAAAAAGAGACATTCATATTATGAGCAAGTCGTGTTTGGGATCAAGTTTCTGAAAGCCCAGCTATTTGTCCTCAAGGCCTCCCTGGTTGACACAGGCACTCTGGCAAATTAATTTCCAAATATGCTTTTATCCTTAATGAACGATTCAAATGTGCATTTATTTCATGTATGTATTCCCTGCTTTTTAGGAACACATCCATTTCGTTTGTGTGCACAAATACAATATTATTGTATGCAAGCAGGAATTCACATTTAGGATTAAAGTGAATAGAACTGCACTGGGCAAATCAGTTTGAAAGGAAAAAGTTTCTCTTCTGGGCAGAGCTGGGAGAATTCAAAGTGGAAAACATCCATTAGAGTGTCAGCATCACTTTAACATACGGCCAGTTTGTGCGATCGACAGTGTTTGGGGCCCATTTGTGGTGGAGACGGTTATAGAGTCGATAAGATCTCTGCAGACTCCAGAGCAGCCAGCTGCTTTGTTTCCGCATTGTCACTTTCATGTGCACAACACGCTCTGTAGGCTTTCAACCTATGTGTCACTTCCTTTTACAGCCAGGGGCACGTGAAAGGAGTGTGTCTTTCCGTTCTTATCTATGTTTATAATAATTTGCAAGCCTTACACTTAAATTAAGGAGACAACTTGAAGAAATGAAAAAAAAAAACAGGAACGAAATTAAACCAGGGATTGAAAAACTGTACAATTACCACAAACTGGGTCATGCAGTGTTGATTCAGGAATGCATGCCTGCTTGATGCACCAAATGGAAAGTTTATCGATTAAACTGTACAGTTTAAAACCTTTTGCAAAGAACGCCCTGCTGCCCCCACCCCCTCCTCAGCCCTGTAGAAAGGTCGGTCTGTGGCGGGTCACACGAAAAGAATGACGTTGGTGTGCAGGAGAGCCTGCGTGTGGATGGAAGCTTGCAGTAGTCTGGCACCACTGTGCAGCGAGATTAGGGGCGCGTGTGGTAAAGTGCAGGAGTAATGAAGTTTCCAGTAGCTAAGCTTTCAACAAGAGTGCAAGGGAGCTTGCACCAGACAAGCTTTCAACCGGAGAGTGCAAGCAAACTTGCCTGACATAAGCTTTCGACCACAGGGTGCAAGCAAGAGTGCAGCAGCCAAGCTTTCAATCGGCGATTGCAAGCAGAGTGAAACTTGCAACAGCCAACCAGAGTGTAAGGAATATGACGCTTGCAGCAGCCAAAATTTCCACTAGCGAGTGCAAACAAAAGAAAGCTTGCAATAGCAACGTGTTCGCATATAGAGTGCAGGAGAAGGGGAGCTCGCAGGTGCGAATATTCAGTAAGGAGAGTGCAAGGTAGGAGCGCCCTTAATGCTAACAGGCGAAAGGATGCTTGTAGGAGGCTGGCCCCGTAGGCAGCGTGACGCTGAAGGCAGGGTACAGTTACAGAGACTCACAAGACAAGACGGAGGGAAGAGAGGGGAGGGGGGAGGAGAAATGCGACACGGCGGGAAGGGGAGGGGGCGGAGCGGGTCCAGTTTGTGCGATCGACAGTGTTTGGGGCCCATTTGTGGTGGAGACGGTTATAGAGTCGATAAGATCTCTGCAGACTCCAGAGCAGCCAGCTGCTTTGTTTCCGCATTGTCACTTTCATGTGCACAACACGCTCTGTAGGCTTTCAACCTATGTGTCACTTCCTTTTACAGCCAGGGGCACGTGAAAGGAGTGTGTCTTTCCGTTCTTATCTATGTTTATAATAATTTGCAAGCCTTACACTTAAATTAAGGAGACAACTTGAAGAAATGAAAAAAAAAAACAGGAACGAAATTAAACCAGGGATTGAAAAACTGTACAATTACCACAAACTGGGTCATGCAGTGTTGATTCAGGAATGCATGCCTGCTTGATGCACCAAATGGAAAGTTTATCGATTAAACTGTACAGTTTAAAACCTTTTGCAAAGGACGCCCTGCTGCCCCCACCCCCTCCTCAGCCCTGTAGAAAGGTCGGTCTGTGGCGGGTCACACGAAAAGAATGACGTTGGTGTGCAGGAGAGCCTGCGTGTGGATGGAAGCTTGCAGTAGTCTGGCACCACTGTGCCGCGAGATTAGGGGCGTGTGTGGTAAAGTGCAGGAGTAATGAAGTTTCCAGTAGCTAAGCTTTCAACAAGAGTGCAAGGGAGCTTGCACCAGACAAGCTTTCAACCGGAGAGTGCAAGCAAACTTGCCTGACATAAGCTTTCGACCACAGGGTGCAAGCAAGAGTGCAGCGGCCAAGCTTTCAATCGGCGATTGCAAGCAGAGTGAAACTTGCAACAGCCAACCAGAGTGTAAGGAATATGACGCTTGCAGCAGCCAAAATTTCCACTAGCGAGAGCAAACAAAAGGAAGCTTGCAATAGCAACGTGTTCGCATATAGAGTGCAGGAGAAGGGGAGCTCGCAGGTGCGAATATTCAGTAAGGAGAGTGCAAGGTAGGAGCGCCCTTAATGCTAACAGGCGAAAGGATGCTTGTAGGAGGCTGGCCCCGTAGGCAGTGTGACGCTGAAGGCAGGGTACAGTTACAGAGACTCACAAGACAAGACGGAGGGAAGAGAGGGGAGGGGGGAGGAGAAATGCGACACGGCGGAAAGGGGAGGGGGCGGAGCGGGTAAAATAAACAAGACGGAGGGAAGAGAGGGGAGGGGGGAGGAGAAATGCGACACGGCGGGAAGGGGAGGGGGCGGAGCGGGTAAACAAAGACGGACGTGCACACGCTTTTAAGCTCAATGCGCATGCGCATTGAGCTTAAAAGTCACGGGCACTGCAAGGAATCGCCACGATTCCTTGCAGTGTGGATAAAGAGCGGATAAGTCCCAATACTCTCGCCTTGCTCGATGCGCATGCGCATCGACAGGCGAGACCTAAAAATTGAGTTCAGGGTGGTGTGAAGGAGAAGCCCTCATTTAAGGGGTTTCCGAAGCTCCTCACCAACTTTGAAGGAAAGATGAGGAGCTCAGGTGATTGGAAGTTTAGTTGAGAGTTCAAAGACTGCATGTGAGGGTTTCAGTCTTGCTGGCTTTTAGTTAAAAGTGATTCCCAGCCAGTCCTTCGTCGACTCAAGAAAGCAAGATCCTAATGTCCAAGGGTCCAAGTCACGTAACACGTTAGTTTCACGATGATCTTGGGGTCATCTGTATAATTGCAGTTAGCAAGGCCAAAGGACTGGCATGAGATGTAAAGGGGGCTCAGACAGAAATTGTACCATCAAGGAGCACTGGAGGTACCCTGAAAAACAAGCATTTTCAATGCAATAGGTCTCACATTCATGCAAGTTTGAGCTATTGGCATTGTAAATGACAGTGCCTTTTATTTAGATTTTGGTTTTTAATACATAAATAAAAGGCATTGTCATTTACAATACAAATAGCTTAAACTCTTGCAAACATGAGACCTATTGCATTGCAATAAAGTGCCTTCTCGACCGCTTGTTAGATTGTAAATATCAGAGGAAGAGACCAGCCTGCGACGTCTTCAATGCAGTAATAAATAGTACCGTGAAGATGTGTAAGTGTTGTAAATTACACAGACACAAAGTGTGAAGTGAGGGTTACATGTGATCCGAGCTATAAACAAACAAAGCGCTCCAACACCTTTCGCTCTGTGATTACACTCTTGCGGCTGAGGAGGAAGAGTGGGGGGGCTATTTCCTGCCCTCTCCATGATTTGAGTGTGCAGTGTGGCATTGAGTAATGTCATTGCTATCTTTGGCCAAATAAAAAACACTCCAGCTGTAGTAGGGCCCAGGCTTCACCTCCTCGTGTAGGGCGAGCTGTGCTTTATGGCATTCATGGAGGGGGTGAGGGATGGTCTCGGCTGCAGCTCCGGCCTCGTACAGTACAGATGCTGTGTTTGTACCTTCGGATTCCAGCTGGGCTTGAATTTGATGCAATTGCCAGCTTTATGATTCATGCCGGGCTTGGGACGAAAAGGCTGGTACAACCTGGGTAGATTTGGGAGTGATCAGTGCTGTAAATTCATAAGCCTGTTCTTCTTTGTAGCGGTGGCATTAGAAATAGGGACCAAATGCCTCACCATTACTACATGACCAGCATTTTCAGCAAGAATTACACATGTGATGAAAAAATACAGGATTCACTAAGCATGCACAGACTTTCATTCATGACCCGCACAGCAAAGCGGTCGAGATAAGTACTGAGTGTGGGCAGGTAAGTGTTATTTTAAAAAAGCCTTTACTAATTGACAGAAAGATTGTGTTTGGGAAAGATTTTTTCGAACAATAATTCTGCTGGCCAGTTGTGTTCCTTGAGCCTCTGTTCAAGGCTGTCAGATAAAAGACTAGGGATTGCAACAGAAAGACAAAGAATTCAAAGAAAAGATGTTGAGGCTCCTTCCCCCTACAGTTCTCCCTCTCCTCCTGGTAGAAGGCATTAAGGTGAAGAGGAGGTGAGGTTGAGTGAGATTGTGTGGAGTCTAAGGATACATTGAAGAAAGACATGAGATTGGTTTTCCATGATTCTCGGATGTCTCCTAAACAGTAAGTCTGGGCGGTGAACTCTGTTCTGCTCATGAAGTTTGTGGAGTTTTCCGCACTTCGTGATATGCGGAGCTCGCAGAGTTCTGAAAAACTCTGCTTCATGTAGCGGAGCAGAGTTTTTTTCCTCGCTCGCGTTAATCAAAGTCAAATTGGCGAGCGCTAGCAAGGAAGATCCAGTTCCCCTCGAGATTTTTCCTTCAATCATCAACATCAAGTTGTAGGTCGCGAGCATGGAAAATCAACTTCCTGCGAGATTTCTCAACGCGGCGGTCAGATTTCCCATTGTAAGTGGTTGCGTATGCTTGCGACCGCTCGCGTTGAGAAGTAGTCCGTTCACGTTGAGAAAGCTGCAGCTCGAGTAATAATCTACTCGAGCGGCAGAAAGGAAGCAGCGCCCGCTCGCACTGTGTATAGTGCCGTTTGCGATGATTGCATATTGCGGAATAGTACCCGGCACTGAAAATCAACGCGAACGGCATTTATCTAACACACTCCGCTGCTCGCAGCTGAGTTTTTTGCACTTCATAGCGGAACTCCGCCAACTCTGCCCAAACTTACTAAACAGTACTCCGATGCAGACTGCTCTGCTACTGAAGGACGAGAGCTTAAAATATATACCCAGAAGATCAAAAGAGGAAATATATCGGGAAAGACCTTTTAGCTGACATGAGACTCCAGGCACATCAATCTTCTCCGTTATTGTACTTGCCAATTCATCCACAGTATATCGACATTGAATTAAGGGAAATGAAAGGATCCTGATAAGATCAATAAGTCCCATTTTATGCCTCAGCTTTATCCTTTGCAAGAGATGGAAACAAATCTATCCGATTCAGTTGCAGTGGATAGGCTAGTAGCAAGTCTCGTAGATCGAACATCTTTGGCAGAGAAGTTCATTGTGAAGGATCTGACTGATAGAAGGTGAGATTCTGCTTTGAAACATGTCTATTCAGGGTCTGAACTAGTACTCAGAGTTGGTATGTGTGTGGCTTGCATCTCCTCATCTTTGATACTGAATTTCTGGGAGCTTTTAAATACAATTGAAAATAGCACATAGAATGCCGCAATATTGGAGGGTATGAAGACACAAATCGAATATTTGCTGGATATTTCATTTGATATTGTCAGAGCTTTGGTGAAAGTTATTGGGGATTATGTGGCAACAAGGCACAACCTGGTGCATACGGACTGGCAAAAGTATCCAGCTCAAAAATCAACGATGCACAGAACGCCATTTGAGGGGACTTGGTTATTTTGTCCATTACTAGACAACAAAATGCATTGGTGGATCAGGGAAAGAACCAGTTGATTCTTACCAATGCCTCAAGGAACAAATTTTCTTTGCACCAACCCTCAGGAAAAACAACTATTTCAACACACCAACCTAGTAAATTTAAAGGAAAGAGTTATATTGAACATCAGCATCAGGAGCAAAAACAAGGTTTCCCTAACATCAGTAGACGTTCTGACTACCACTTATAGAATTTAGAAATACTGCTTTAGGCTCATTGTAGTAACTTTAGCTCAGTGCTAAACCAGTGGTAGCAAGTTATGCCTATCTTAGACATGCTAAGCCTCTCTCTCAAAAACTGGCATCACATCAAAGAATTCTTTAACAACTTGCTTACATTGTTTGTATCAATTTGAAGGTTGTAGGTGTACTTCCCATGATTTCAGCTATTGCACCTGCATAGCTCTTTTGTTTCGGTATTAACAGGGAATTGCCGTTAGAGCTTTATGTATCAAACATATACATTTACATTCTATATTTGTGTACATTTAGTTTTGATGCTCTCAGGGTGCACGTGATCCCTTTGCTGACTGGTTTTGTGACGCATAGATTATTTTTCTTTATGTTAATAAACAATTTTGACTTCTGATTCTGATAGAGGACAGATTTCTTTCACACAGTTACCACACATTCAGTCTGTCTTATAAAAACAGCCAATGGTACCAGTACCTGTGTCAGAGGTAGATGCCAGTTTTTACTCAATAATGTTCCAAGTTCCCAAGGTAATAGATGAGACTAAATCAAAAGGTCATGTTAATTCCTTTCAAAATGTGAATCTTCAGAAAAGCAATCCTGTGAGTACTCTGTTAAATTTCATGAGGGACCTGGTCCTCCAAAATGCATACCTTCAAATCCTTTCATACCCCAATTGCAAGAAATAAGCAGACATTCCTCTAGTTTTGTACCCAGAATCTACGCTATTAATCTGGATTTCTTGTCATTAAGGTTGAAGTCAGCTCCTTCAGTCTTCACGAGGGTTATGGCTCCATTAGTAGCCCTTCTTCCTTTGCAAGGATGGCCAATATATTTATACCTTGACGGTTGCCATCTATACTCTCCCTTAAAGTCTCCGTTTATGGAACGTGTGACTTGTGCATGTGTACATCATCATGGGTTCCTTCTGAAACTTCCAAAAATGCCAGTTTCTCCAACACAATACCTGATTTTTATAGGAGTGTGGCTCTGGCCAGATATCAACAGGGTCTTCTTCTTGGTTATAAGGGAGGAACCTCTTTGTCACCTTCTCTCTTCCCCTTAAGACTGTGGCTGAAAGTACAGGGGCACATAGCAGTGGGTGTTCACAGTTCCAGGGGCCTGTTTATATCTGCGTCTGCTGCTGTCCCATCTTCATGCTCATTTGGTTCCAGCATCACAAAATTATGAAATGTTGGCCCTAGAAGCTCAGGAAATAAAATATTCTCTCTGATGGTGGTTGATTCTAGAGTCTCTATCCAGAGGTTTTCCTTTTCATCCAGATCCTCCAGAGATCGCAACAACAGATGCCAGCTCTTCTGAATGGGGCCACTCTGGGGTCATTGACTTTTCAAGCCTAATTGCCCTTAACAGGGAGTGAGCATTTCTTACATTGGACAGCTTGATAGCTCTTTCGGGTGTTGGGTCAGAAACCACCTAGACAACATGGTGGTTGTTCCTCTTATAGACATAGAGGCCTTCATTATGAGTGGGTCATCAATTGGTCTAATATTTATTGCACACAATAAAATAGGACTCCAATGAATTATAATTTATTGTGTATGTAAACCCCACCAAATTATGAGTTGTAACCCTATAATGGGGATTAGCATGCATACTGTGGTGTTTGCTGCACCAAAATCTATTATGTACCTAGCATTTTCCACAGATAGATATTTGCAGGTTTGACCTGATAAATGTATCTGGGGACACCATTTGTATCACAAAACTCATAATTCTGATATTATGGTAGGAAGAGTTACTGCACTTATCAGAATTTAAATGCCAACATCTAATGATGGACTGGGGGGACATTATTTCTATATTACTGAATCTAATAGCGGTTTTGTTAATCCAGTGAGCGGAGTTTCATCTGTGGTCAATCTCAGCAGCTGGCAGAAAATGGATCAGACAATATTCAGAGGAAGCAGAATCTTTCTACCTTCTCGAAAGCTGGCTCTATCTCGGAAGGTGTTCAAGAGAATCTGTAGAAGATTTGGGACTTCTTACCTCATCTTTCTACCTACCCTATCTATGTTGAGCTTAATTTGTGTTATTCCTCATTTAATACAGTGGTGCAGGTAAGTGGATGCCCTGACAGTTTGGCCAAAGAAGCTTCTTTATGCCAACCTTTATCTCCGATTCCCAAATTGTAAGCCAGAGTTTGGAGGGTGGGCCAGGAGAAAATAGTGGTGGTTGTCTTCTGACCAAGAAGGACGTGGCACCTTCTTGTGAAATCCCTGTCAGTCCAACCTCACTAGAAGTTGTGATGAGTTCCTTCTTCTCGGAAGTCTCCACAAATGTTTCTCCCAAAGAGATTGTGCCTATCTGTCTGGAGATTGCAAGGAGCAGATTGCAAAACAAGGGTACTCTCCACCACATAGCAATAGATATTCAGGAACCACAAAAGCCAGCATTAGTACAACCAATGTGTCATAGACCCTAATGAAAAGAAGGAAATATCTCCTGTCTCTGACGTTTGAATGCTAAAATACAGCAATTATCAGGGTTCAGTGGGACCCTCACACCTCTGGACCCTAGTGTCACTGCCAGTGCTAGAAATGGAAAAACAGAAGTGCAGGTACTCTGTACCAGAGTACCTTCTTATTTCTGAGAAGTGCCAGTACTCTCCAATTAAATATATTTCTTCACTCTTGAGAAGTCCTCTCAAAATAAACAGGCATTGGCATAGCCCCTTATAAGTGTTTAGTTATCCAGCACAATATCCTTGGAGCAACAACTTCAAGTTTTGCATGGCTAAACACTTATAAGGTCCCAGAGGCAAGACCTATTGGCTATGCCAATGCTTGTTTTGAGTGAGTGGCCCATGCAGGTTTGCCACTGTGAGGTAGAGATGCTCTGAGTGCATTTAACAGGAGCCCCTCTGACATTGCGCCTCTTCAAAATGTATCGTGGATCTGGTGTAGTACTTCTAGCCCCTATTCCCGTCTTCTCACACCCAATGCATCCTTAAAATGTCCTTAAATGTCCCATCTACTGCCGGGGCTGACACTCCTATTACCCCTGCCCTCCAGTGACACTTTACCCATCATGGGTGGTGGTGGTGGTGGGGGTGGTGGTGGTGGTGGACGTGGTGGTGGTGGTGGACGTGATGGTGGCGGTGGACGTGGTGGTGAAGGTGGACATGGTGGTGGTGGATGTGGTGGTGGTGGACATGGTGGTAGATGTGGTGCTGGTGTTGAACGTGGTGGTGATGGTGGATGTGGTGGTGGATGTGGTGGTGGTGGACGTGGTGGTGGATGTGGTGGTAGTGGACATGTTGGTGGATGTTGTGGTGGTGGATGTTGTGGTGGTAGACGTGGTGGTGGACGTGGTGGTGGTGGACATGGTGGTTGTGGTAGATGTGGTGGTGGTGAATGTGGTGGACGTGGTGATTTACGTGGTTGTGGTGGATGTGGTGGTGGTGGTGGATGTGGTGGTTGTGGTGGACATGGTGGTGGACGTGGTGGTGGACAGGGTGGTGGACGTGGTGGTGGTGGATGTGGTGGTGAATGTGGTGATGGTGGACATGGTGGTAGTGGACGTGGTGGTGGTGGACGTGGTGGACATGGTAGTGGTGGATGTGGTGATGGTGGAGGACGTGGTGGTGGTGGACATGGTGGTGGTGGACATGGTGGATGTGGTGGTGGTGGATGTGGTGGTGGATGTGGTGGTGGTGGATGTGGTGGTGGTGGATGTGGTGGTGGTGGACGTGGTGGTGGTGGACGTGGTGGTGGTGGTGGACGTGGTGGTGGTGGATGTGGTGGTGGACGTGGTGGTGGACATGGTGGTGGATGTGGTGGTTGACGTGGTGGTGGTGAACGTGGTGGTGGTAGACGTGGTGGTGGACATGGTGGTGGTGAACGTGGTGGTGGATGTGGTGGTGGACATGATGGTGGTGGTGGACATGGTGGTGGATGTGGTGGTGGGGGACGTGGTGGTGGGGGACATGGTGGTCATGGTGGACGTGGTGGTGGTGGACCTGGTGGTGGTGATGGACATGGTGGTGGTGGACATGGTGGTGGACATGGTGGCGGTGGAAGTGGTGGTGGTTGTGAACATGGTGGTGGTAGTGGACGTGGTGGTGGTGGATGTGGTGGTGGTGGTAGATGTAGTGGTGGATGACTATTGGGTAGGAGGGTGCTGGCAGAATGCAGAAGGAGAGGAGGATCTCAAAGGCAGTTCATGGGAGAGCAGAAAAAGGCCTAATATTAGAAACAAGCCACAGCATCGCTCTGGTTGATGTTTGGGAGGTGGGAGGGGTGTTCTGTGCAGAAAGGCATAACGGCGCTCTAGTAAATAAATAAATAAAACAAGCACGGTACACGAAAGTATAAGCAACCGCGTTTGGAGCTGAAAGTGCAAGCTGTGCTTAATGAGCCATGAGGGAGGAAAGCTGTGCTCGCTCCCGCAGACCCTAGACCAGGGCAGAGAGAAGGCGGGACATGCACCTGCCTTTGTCCAATTGCGTGCTGTCTTTCTTAGAAAGACACATGCAAAGGCCAATAGCAGGTGGAAGAAAACAATAGCACACGCACAAGCGTGTGTTCTAAAGTTTAAATCCCTTACTAAATGTCTTGCAGAGCAACGAATGCGTGCTGGCTCAGGCGCGACCTAAAAAGTGCTCGTAATTAGGACAGGCCCATTTAACCCCTTTCATGCTCGTGACGGAACCATTCCGTTATGAGTCATGGTTGGGCTGTGCTGATGACGGAATGGTTCCGTCACGGACCACGCCCGCGATTGGAATGTCCAGCACAGGGCTGGAATTCCTGCCGCACGGAAGCAGTTAAAGCACGTGTCACTGCAACAATGGAAGCTGCGCCCCTTACCACCTACCTTAAAGTTTTATGCGAGACATTGGTGGTGAACTGAACACTCTTTTAATCTCTAAATCATGAGCGTTCTTCGGTTTTACAATTTTTGCAAACATATATATGATCAAGACAGGGGTTCCCAGTCGAAACGCGTCATGCTGTGTGTCGATTGCTGACAGTCACCTTTCTGTGCTCTACCACTCCCCGTTCCTCCCCGAGCCCAGCTTGTGGTGTGGAGGGAGGTCTTCCTATCCCTAATCACTTCCGGCAGAAGCAGGGGTGTGCGGTCTAGTCATCCAACCACCGCCTCCCTACTTAACGCAGGAGAATATCAGGCTCCAGACCTACCAACAAGGGTACGTGTACTGTTGCACTACTGCGCTTCATCTTATGACCTGATTGCGGGGGGCACGATCTATGTGCTTGCACCGCGCTGCATAATCAATCCGTGGGGGGCACGATTTAGGTGCTCTGACCGCGCTATTTTATTTTAATTGCTATTTGTCATTTCGGTGCATTATGGTTCCGGGGTGTGTGACGCTGCTGTGAGAGAGCAAGGGGGCACATCTTCGGTTGCCTGCACTCGTGTATTTTTTAAAAGTGCTTGATTTTAAAAACGTGTGTGTCGATTGCTGACAGTCACCTTTCTGTGCTCTACCACTCCCCGTTCCTCCCCGAGCCCAGCTCGTGGTGTGGAGGGAGGTCTTCCTATCCCTAATCACTTCCGGCGGAAGCAGGGGTGTGCGGTCTACTCATCCGACCACCGCCTCCCTACTTAACGCAGGAGAATATCAGGCTCCAGACCTACCAACAAGGGTACGTGTACTGTTGCACTACTGCGCTTCATCTTATGACCTGATTGCGGGGGGCACGATCTATGTGCTTGCACCGCGCTGCATAATCAATCCGTGGGGGGCACGATTTAGGTGCTCTGACCGCGCTATTTTATTTTAATTGCTAAACAAGGGGGAAAGGCTTTTCATCAGTATAGACACAGGTGCACAGCCCGTTTATACGCACTTCAGTGTAAAGATGATTGACTATTTAGGTGCAGAACGGTGAGTGGAGAAACCTTAAACCACTCCAATGAGTAGAAAAGCACTACCCCTATATGCACAAGAACAGATTACCGTTGCACTCAAGACAGTGTGTACAGTGTTAAGTAACACAAAATCAACATGTATATCACAAAATGGCAGAATTATCCAAACAAAGCACTCTCAATAAGTAGATCTTGGAGTCTTTAATGTGTTGAACAGCCAGCCGACACGTGTTTCATCGCAATTATGCGAATCCTCAGGGCTGAAAGGCTAAGATCCAGTCAAAAAGGTCGCTCAGCTGGTGATACTTCCAACCCAGCTGGGCCCTTGACCGTAGAAATTTCAAATGTGTATATCGAAATAGTTTATTTATTTCTCGAAGTGTATCAAAAATTGTATATAAATCCGCTTGACAAATCCAAATTCATAGGTATTAATGGCACGTCTTTCCACAGTGCGTAGAATAAAGCCCCAATGGTAATAGGTAAGAATCGTGCACCGTGGTGATTAGTCCAAGTATTGTAGCTCCCAGCCTTGTCGAGCGGAGAACCGGCTTGTAGACGTCCGAATCCGACGGTCGTGTTCCTGTATGGACCATACAGGAACACGACCGTCGGATTCGGACGTCTACAAGCCGGTATGGTCCACAAGCCGGTTCTCCGCTCGACAAGGCTGGGAGCTACAATACTTGGACTAATCACCACGGTGCACGATTCTTACCTATTACCATTGGGGCTTTATTCTACGCACTGTGGAAAGACGTGCCATTAATACCTATGAATTTGGATTTGTCAAGCGGATTTATATACAATTTTTGATACACTTCGAGAAATAAATAAACTATTTCGATATACACATTTGAAATTTCTACGGTCAAGGGCCCAGCTGGGTTGGAAGTATCACCAGCTGAGCGACCTTTTTGACTGGATCTTAGCCTTTCAGCCCTGAGGATTCGCATAATTGCGATGAAACACGTGTCGGCTGGCTGTTCAACACATTAAAGACTCCAAGATCTACTTATTGAGAGTGCTTTGTTTGGATAATTCTGCCATTTTGTGATATACATGTTGATTTTGTGTTACTTAACACTGTACACACTGTCTTGAGTGCAACGGTAATCTGTTCTTATTTTAATTGCTATTTGTCATTTCCGTGCATTATGGTTCCGGGGTGTGTGACGCTGCTGTGAGAGAGCAAGGGGGCACATCTTCGGTTGCCTGCACTCGTGTATTTTTTAAAAGTGCCGCCTCCCTACTTAACGGATGTGCTGGACGACGCGCAGCGGACGTGCGCAGCGGGCGCGACGGTGGCGCGCCGGAGTCGTGCCAGAGTCCTGCCCGTCTGCGCCCGTCCGCGGCCCAGGGCCAGTCCGTATGCCCCAACGCATGCTGATTCTAGGCGAACTTACTCCAAACACACTCTCCTGTCCCTAAGGCCACCACAATGTACTAATGATACTTCTCTTTCCCCTCAGCACACGCCCCTGATCTGTCCTGAGTGTTCGTTATCTCTTACGGCGCTTCCATCAACACTAGACATTTCGACGTCCAATTTCTTATGCAAATCGACTCCAAAACTCCCCTCACAAATCTACAACTTTATTAGTCTAAATTGCAGGTCCCTTCTCTAAGCATAGTAGAGATGTTTTTGATCTTCTCTGTTCCTTCCAACCTGATGCCCTGTTCCTCACGGAGACTTGGCTCACAGACCACTCTGGCCCTAATATTGCAACTGCTCTCCCAGATAAATATACCCTCTTGGCCAGTAACAGAAAGGGCAAGGAGGGAGGGGGAATAGCCATTATTTTTAAAATAACTCTCCTTGTAAATGGGAGGATATCGCGATCTCTGTGAAGCTGGGTTGTTTAAGTTGCTGTTATCCCCCAATCTTACTCTTACAGGCGTTCTGATTTACCGCCCCCCCGGCCATGCCTCTTCATGGGCTGCATCTCTATCAGAATGTTTAGCTCCTTTACTACTGATGTCAACCAATTTCCTTATTGTTGGTGATCTAAACATTCATTTTAACGATACAACATGCCCAATTAGTACTAACTTACTATCTGACCTAGCGGCCATGAATATTACCCTACACAACTCAGACCCCACCCACAAGGTGGGCAATCTGCTCGATCCTATTCTATCTAATTTGGATGCAGTATCCTGTAAGCGCCCCTTACCTGTTCCGTGGTCTGACCACTTTGTGCTAGAATTTTCCATCTCATTTGCTCACTCCACTAACAACCGAGCAATTGCCCCTAAACCTAGAATGACCCGCAACTGTAAGAAATTAGATCCCAATAAATTCAATTCTGCTTTGTCTGACTCTATGCCCCTCACTGAGATCAGTAGCATTGATCAAGTGGACGTCATTCATCGCTGGCTTACATCTGCTGTAGACATTTGTCTCCCACTTCGTAAGCAGACATTTAATATACATCATCCTCCAGCCCCTTGGTTCAATGACCAACTAAAAAAAGAAAAATCCAGCTTCAAACATCTTGAGCGGAAATGGCGCTCAGAGTACGATCCACAAGCTAAACTACACTATAAAGCTGCTCTAACTAAATACCATTTACTCTGCAAAACTGCCAGAACTGAATATGTTAATTCATCCATCCTGAACGCTCAAAATCGTCCTAAAGCCTTGTTCAAGGTAGTGCAGGAAATCTCGGGTGCCACCAGTCAACCCAAGGCCCCTTGTTTGGATAAATCACAATGTGATTCCTTAGCAGACTTCTTTGTCTCCAAAATCGAGAGTATATATGCCGATTTCGGTCCATCTAATGTTCAACCAGTTTTTGAACCTACTGCCTCTACTGCCTCAGACTTCTCTAAGTCGGAAGGGGCGGAGATCAAGGTCTGGGATCCATTGACCCCTTCCACACTACTTAACTTAGTTAAAAGTATTAAATCTGGTTCCCCTCTGGATCCCTTCCCTCCTCAAATCTTGCTCACCCTTGACCCACCCTCCCTAAAACTCATAGTGGAACTATAGAATGCATCTCTTAGGGAGCTAAGGTCCCCAATTCCTGGAAACATGCGATGGTCGTACCATTGCTAAAAAAGGCCAATGCTGATCCAAGTATTTCCGCCAACTTCCGACCAATTTCCCTTCTTCCAGTCTATTCCAAGATTCTGGAAAAACATACAAATAAGCAACTCACTAGCCATATCGAGTTTCACAACATTTTACACCCTTCACAATCTGGTTTTCGTTCTGGTTTTTCTACAGAATCCACTCTGCTGGGAGTCTCTGAAACCATTCGTCATCTGGTAGACAGAGGGGAGACCGTGGCACTTATTCTATTAGATTTAAGTGCCGCATTTGATACGGTCTCCCACCCCATTCTGATTAACACTCTAAAAACATCTGGAATCACTCATTCCACCCTTGAATGGCTCATCGGTTTTCTGTCCGATCGGACATTTCAAGTCTTTTCGGCTACTTCGATGTCAAAAATTCATGCATCTGCATATGGTGTCCCACAAGGCTCCATCCTAAGCCCCCTCCTAAGCCCCCTCCTTTTTAACCGCATCCGTGCGGCGCGAATTCCCCGCCCATGCTGACTCCGCCTTGCGCGGGCGGAGTCATGACGGAACGGTTCCGTCATCAGCACAGCTCAGCCGATGCTGATGACGGAACCGTTCTGTCATCAGGATCGAAGGGGTTAACTTATATGTCCGACCCTTGGCGGCTATTGTAGAGCAGGCAGGGCTCTCCATATTTTCATATGCAGATGACACACAGATCATTTTTTCCCTCTCCACCAGCCATCTTTCCACTACATCATCCCTCTGTCATGGACTCAATAATATTGCCTCTTGGATGTACAATAATAAGTTAAAACTGAACGGAGGGAAAACGGAACTCCTCCTATTTGGCAACAATCCTGCCTTATGGGGACCCTCTCACTGGCCCGTTCAAATGGGCACCCCTCCCAACCCTTCGAAAACTGCCCGTAACTTGGGAATAATATTCGATGACCAGCTGTCCATGAGACATCATGCCGTGAGAGTCTCCTCCATTTGTACAACCATCCTCAAATGGCTGAGGAAAATCACCTGGATGCTTCCTCTTGAAACCCAGAAAACCGTAGTCCAGGCGTTAATAACATCTCGCCTGGACTATGGTAAAGTTCTCTTTTTGGGAGCAGGCAAAGAGGTTATTCGGAAATTACAAACGGTTCAGAACATGGCAGTTCGCCTCCTATGTAAACTACCTCATAAATCTTCCACTTCCTGGCACCGTTGTAGTCTTCACTGGCTAAACATTGACAATCGATGTAAATTCAAGGCTCTTTGTCTTGTACACAAAATGAACACTGGCAAAGCCCCCCAGTATTTGAAATCTCTTATTCACCCGTACCTTCCTTCCCGCACTCTTCGTTCATCTAGTCAACATAAACTTCTGATCCCCAGGACGAAGAGAGCCAGAATGGGAGGTCGATCTTTTGCTTTTTTGGCCCCATCCTTGTGGAATTCTCTCCCTTTGTCCATTCGGATGGAATCCAACTATCTAAAATTCAGAAGGGATGTCAAAACGTGGCTTTTTGATCTTTAGTTTTGCTACTGTACACTCTCCTCATTGGTTTAGCGCCGGGAAACCTCCGGGTAGCTGTGCGCTCTATAAAATTAAATATAATAATAATAATGCTGTTGATGGTGAAATAAAGCACTGAAGACAAATTTACCTGCTGAGTGGTGGTCCGTTCCTAGTTATGCTATTCTGAGGATAGAGCACCCAATTATCAATATTCTGTATTTTTTGCAGTTTTGTATATCGTGAGCTTGACCCAAAGGTATTGGAGCGATTTACATTATACATGTCTTCATTTTTTGGTAGGCACAGGATATTAAGTGATTTGCCTGGAATCACAGGGTGATGAACCGACACCGAGACTTGGTGGGATACTTTTGAGAAAAACCCGTCTCTCTCTCTACGCTCAGAGCACAATGGGCAGCCTACAGCCTTCCCCAATGCCTTTTCTAATTCGAGTCATAAAAAGATTGAGAGACTTGTTTGCTAGAGTTTTTGTCGTGAGGCATTTATTACCGCCTTGAATTTTACCTTTAGTGTTAAAAACCCTTCAAAGTCATCCTGTCGCACCACTTTCATCTGCTGATCTTTAAATTCCTAACTATTAAGGTATTTTCTTCTGGCGGGAATTACTTCAGCATGAAGGATGAGGGGGATTAGTCCTTTGCAGTGGGAGCTCTTTGTTTGTTTACTGAGTAAGAAGGCGTAATTTAAAGGCCTCCTCCGTCTTTCGCTGGCCTGGGAAGATTGCTTCTGAGGTGCAGAGCGATAAGCCTTTTCCAAGGATTTAAAGCGCACAGACATGACTGACGTCACATTTCGAAATACTGGGAAGTATGGAATGAGGTGTAAAACAAAGCAAAACACGTTGCACAAATTACGCAGGTGCAATTTGAGTCCTCCATATGCTCTCACTTGGACTGTACTAAAGTGTGTGTGGAAATAAGGAAGCTATTTACAAGAAAACAACGCATTCGATGCTTGGCCATAGGATGTTGGTGGTTTGCAGCAGCCCGAACAGCTTTGCTGCTGAGAAACGGGGCTTCCGGCTACTGTACAGCGCACCCAAGTTTCTTAGGCCCATGCGTAAGTAGCTCATCCAATCCATGTTTTTGCTTTGCATTCTGGGACGCGTAGTCCTGAATGTACAAAGTGCTCAACATAAGAGAGAGATGCACACCTGAATTCCTGCCGCTGCCTGCTCCGGCTAGAGTGTCAGCAGCCCCCTGAGGTGACGACAGCGCCCCCGGAGACCGGGTGGTGACGGTGAGGGAGCGCAGGCGACGCCTCCTTATTAACAGGTGCTAATTACAGAAGCTACCGCATGGAAAGCTGGGCCGGCGCCCAGGTGGAAAATCAGACTATTATTGTCCGTCCGAAAACACGAGAGACCTCCAGTGCACATCTGTAGAGACAGTGCACTGTCACTGTGACCTGTGGTGACTCCGGGGCCGCAGCCTAAACACGCTCTGACGCTGACTCCACGTGGCACCTGCAGCGGTTGAAGTGCATAAAAAAGGGAAACTGAGAGGGGAGTTCAGAGATGTGGCTTGAAATGAAATAAATGAGCGGTAACTATTTTTTTGGGCCTTTAATCTACAAGTGACTGCATACAAAATATAATGCAATAAAAAAATGCAAGTTAAACAAACCTTAGGACATGTATTGTTCTGGTAAGAAAGCTCAGTTGGGAAACCCAATCTTTTCAGATGTGTGTCTACTGGAAGGGACACCTTCCTGTACATAAACAAACCTGGGTATTTTGCTTTTTCCATGTGGACTACACAAGGCAGCCCACATGGAAAAAGCAAAAACGAGGAGAAATGAAGCATTTTTTTCCTCGTTTCGCCACCTTAAGACCAGGATTTTCCTGGTCTCAAGTTCGGCGCAGCCACCTATTATCGCCTCTCTTGATAATAGGTGGCAGCGTCAAAGTGAATGAGTGTTGCGGTGGAACGCCCACCGCAACACTGACTGCACGCCCCTTTCACGCTAATTCTAATGTGAAAGGGGCCCTATTACTAAGGCAGTGTTAAGCCACTTAACATGGCTTTTAGCCACGTTATGTGGTTTAACCGCATCGCTGCGGCGGTTATTTTTCCGCTGTGCGGCTTTTTTCTAAAAGCTGCGTTACATGACGAGCTCAGCTCGTCATCCGCACACGACCACCGTGGCTGATGACGAACTGAGCTCGTCATCAGCAGCGAAGGGGTTAACGCTGCTTTGGTAACAGGGCGCTGACCCTATCGCCACCACAAAACGTCACAAAAAGTGACGCTTTGGTGGCGATAGGGGCTTGGTAATATGCTGCACAGTATTTAAGGGCTTACAGTGCTTTGAAAAGTTATATTGGTAATTAATGAGCAATCAGTCGATAACTAGTGGAAAACTTTCTTCATCTTATAGGTTTCCATTATAAGGGCGCTTCCAGAACTGGTAACACCCTTCCAGCTTATCTAAAAAAACTGCTTTTTTTCACCATGAAGGTTGAAATGATTCTATCAATTAAAGTCTGTCCTGGCTCCCAAAGAGCCTTAAGATTTGCTAATTAACCAATGGTGCATATTTAGATTTCTTTGCAGTTACAGTGGCAGGCATCCTGGAAGCAAGGCTTGTTTCTTCTTTAGCTGTCTGCCCCGTCTCTCACTTTACTGTACCGTACCTCTCCTTCTCTCACACCCTGAGGCACCTCGAAGTCAGCATTATTCATGCTGGAACAATTGTGTGTTTGTTTTTTTAAAGTGTGGGGATTGTTTGGTAGAAATAAAAATGTTTTGGAGCGCGGTTCATACTAGATCCTACTTACTTTAACCTGTGGTGACGTAGAATTTCACTAAATCGTGTCATTGGTGGTAACTCAATATTGAATTTCTCTCTCTCTCCCTGTGTCTCTGTGGCACCTCGGTCCAACCTTCAATCTGCCAGGCTCACCGTGTGTTATGTAGGGATTTACAGGACTTCAGTCTTACCCCTTCTCTGCTGTTGACGCACTTTGTGATCTTTGTCAAACACGAGCACTACTGCTGACTCTTTGCATCGCGGCTCGGAGACTCCTACAGACCCAGTTGTAACCTCAGCAATGAGCATTTGAACTCAAGTGGCCTCCGCAGAAGGCCTAGAGCACCTCCCCCCCCCCCCCCCCCCAGGCCAAAGAGTGCATACGAGGTCCTCATTTCGAAGTTTCTGAGGATGGCTCCCTTCACCCCTTGAGTAGACTCCTCAGATCAAGCACCACGGTTGTGTATATGATGTCCATTGACACTGCTTGCTCTTCTGCCACTCCTGGGTAGACTCCTTGATCATGCATAGTCTATAGCCGGGAGTATAGTGGCCATCTTACTCCTTCACAGATCATGAGTAGACACCCAGTACGTATACTGAGGCTGATCGTAAAATACTGATTCAGAAGGGCTGCTGCTCTGCCGCTCATGGGTAGACCCCCGTGCGTATACTGTGGATGCTTGTATAATACGCATTCACAGGGGTTGCTGCTCTGCCGCTCATGGGTAGGCCCTGTGCATATACTGTGGCTGGTTGTATAATACACATTCACAGGGGTTGCTGCTCTGCCACTCATGGGTAGACTCTCCCGTGCATATACTGTAGCTGGTTGTATAATAAACATTCACAGAGGTTGCTGCTCTGCCGCTCATAGGTAGACCCCGTGTGTATACTGTGGATGCTTGTATGATACACATAAACACAGGTTGCTGCTCTGCCGCTCATGGGTAGACCCCCGTGTGTATACTATGGATGGTTGTATAATACACATTCACACGGGTTGCTGCTCTGCCGCTCATGGGTAGACCCGTGCGTACACTATGGATGGTTGTATAATTCACATTCTCATGGGTTGCTGCTCTGCCGCTCATGGTTAGGCCCTGTGCATATACTGTGGCTGGTTGTATAACACACATTCACACGGGTTGCTGCTCTGCCGCTCATGGGTAGACCCCCGTGTGTATACTATGGATGGTTGTATAATACACATTCACACGGGTTGCTGCTCTGCCGCTCATGGGTAGACCCGTGCGTACACTATGGATGGTTGTATAATTCACATTCTCATGGGTTGCTGCTCTGCCGCTCATGGTTAGGCCCTGTGCATATACTGTGGCTGGTTGTATAACACACATTCACACGGGTTGCTGCCCTGCTGCTCATGTGTAGACTCCCCCGTGCATATACTGTGGCTGGTTGTATAACACACATTCACACGGGTTGCTGCTCTGCCGCTCATGGGTAGACCCCCGTGCGTATACTGTGGATGCTTGTATAATACGCATTCACAGGGGTTGCTGCTCTGCCGCTCATGGGTAGGCCCTGTGCATATACTGTGGCTGGTTGTATAATACACATTCACAGGGGTTGCTGCTCTGCCACTCATGGGTAGACTCTCCCGTGCATATACTGTAGCTGGTTGTATAATAAACATTCACAGAGGTTGCTGCTCTGCCGCTCATAGGTAGACCCCGTGCGTATACTGTGGATGCTTGTATGATACACATAAACACAGGTTGCTGCTCTGCCGCTCATGGGTAGACCCCCGTGTGTATACTATGGATGGTTGTATAATACACATTCACACGGGTTGCTGCTCTGCCGCTCATGGGTAGACCCGTGCGTACACTATGGATGGTTGTATAATTCACATTCTCATGGGTTGCTGCTCTGCCGCTCATGGTTAGGCCCTGTGCATATACTGTGGCTGGTTGTATAACACACATTCACACGGGTTGCTGCTCTGCCGCTCATGGGTAGACCCCCGTGTGTATACTATGGATGGTTGTATAATACACATTCACACGGGTTGCTGCTCTGCCGCTTATGGGTAGACCCCCATGTGTATACTATGGATGGTTGTATAATACACATTCACACGGGTTGCTGCTCTGCCGCTCATGGGTAGACCCGTGCGTACACTATGGATGGTTGTATAATTCACATTCTCATGGGTTGCTGCTCTGCCGCTCATGGTTAGGCCCTGTGCATATACTGTGGATGGTTGTATGATACGCATTCACAGGGGTTGCTGCCCTGCTGCTCATGTGTAGACTCCCCCGTGCATATACTGTGGCTGGTTGTATAATACGCATTCACATGGGTTGCTGCTCTACATCTCAAGTCTGGACCCCGTGCATATACTGTGGATGGCTGTATAATGTGCATTTACCCGGGTACGGTTCTGCCAACCATAAGTAGATCCCAGTGCATATACTGTGGCTGGATGTGTAATACGCATTACCAGGTGCAAAAAAATCTACACAATGATGAGTTTTGGTGAGTTATATGCAGATTTTGGTGCTTTTGCTCATGTTCAGGTACAGTCCGGGCATTTTCCCATCACCGGCAGGGTTGAGCTGAGGATATTTATAATTGCAATATGTGCAGTTCGTAGGAGTTATTGCACATAATTGCTGAGAAGTTCCCTCCCATTGAAAGCACTAAAGCAGTACTGGTACTATCCCTCCCAAATTTGAAAAGTGCAGGTACTGAGTACCTGATAGTACCTGCCCATTTAAATCACTGGCCGCTTCCATGCACAGAACATACTGAGGGACCATCCCTGACAGTGCCTGTAAAAGCTAGAGGTGGGTGAGCCAACACATTAACAGGGTGAGCTTAGCCAGAGCCAGCTGATCCAGGAGTCTGGCTTGGCTCTAAATGCCCGTGCACGAGCCGAGCCTTGAGAATATTTTACATGTAATTCAAGCAAATATATAGCAGGTACAAATATAACGTTGCTTCAATTGAACAGAATTGCCGAACAATGTCATACATTCACCCCAGTGTAGAGATCTGGGCCTAAATCCATCTTTTGTTTGCTCCCCATGCCATTCCAGTTTGGACCCAGCCGTATGCAAAGCAGTCTTGACCCTGCGCCCAATTGGAACAGTCCAGCCCGAACTGCCAAGCCATGTCCTCCCTGGACTGGAATCAAGCATCCTAGGACCGGTTTCGGGCTTTCAGCCGTCATCAGCCAGGATAGCTTGACTCCAGTGAACCAAGAGGCAGGTCCGTTCAGTTGTTCTTTGTACCCTATATATATATAACCTAGATTCTTGTTATGTATGTAGCAACATTATAGTCTTATATTATATCAATAGGATAGGTGTTTGGCAGGGATCGCATAATTTAAGGGACGCATTTACCTCAAATTTAAATCTGTGGCGATAGAAATCACTCAGTCAGCAGCCGAGTTCTGCGTACACGAGGGCCCCATGTAACACACATTTAAAGACATGACGACTGGCCTGCACTTCTCAGCAGCAAAACGGTACTGTGGGACCAAGACTACCCGCACCTCTGTATTTCCATGTCAAGCACCGCAGGCGGTAAAGGGAGAAGAACATGGAGCAGAAGAACTAAAATAAATTAGGGAGGTGCAAAGTCAGAGCCTTGTAGTAAATCCAGATGTGAAGTCCTTGTCCTGCCTCCTGTATTCATGCTGGAGGTGGAGAGATAGGGTTCTAGGGTTTCACAGTGTTGGATCTTGAGTGTGGAGTGTCATCCCCTAAGCGCCACATCTGCAGGAGGATTCGAGAGTCCTGTTCTAGTAGGCCGCCCAGAGGTATTTGTCAGGCTGCTGAGGAGCGCTGGTTTCCCAAGGGAGCTGGAGGCCACCATATTGGGTGAGTGTAGACTAGGGATGGAGATTTGAAACCTACCCTCTGCTTCTCTGGGGACCACAGAAGAGCTTGCACAGCAGGTGAGATGGGCATGTTCCTTTATGAGACGGAACATAAGGCGAGCAGCATGGCTTTATTTATTCTAAATACATGGAATCCTGTAACTGTTTATAAACCTGCCTCTAAATTTTGTGTTGCAGTCTTGTCGTTATATCACTAGTCATCTGTAATAAGACAATTACACCATTACTCAAGTGCACTAATCGAAGCTGATTTGTGACTGCTCAGTGTTTGAAGCCAGAGACAAGAAACTGTGTGAAAGGCAGGCCTCTGAGCAGAATTACAATTGCAGCAGCTCTTCTGAACTATTTTCCCTTGGAAATCCACTGGCATTACTGATAAGAAAACATCTATGGCAGCATGTTTATTTATTGCACTGCTTGAGTTCAGTACAAGAAAGCTGGGATCTGTCTGCATATTACCACAAACTGGGAACTAAAGCCTCTTTGAAAGAGACATATCAATCTTTTTATAATATATTTTGAAACCAATTACAAGATGCATATTGGCCTGTTTATTTTCACAGTAAGCATTCCACATACATGCAACCAAAATAATTATTTCGTACCAAGGAGCAACATAGTAAAGAATTAAAAGAGGGCGGTGCAAAGGGTGATAATGTGAACGTGCATTATAGCAATTAAAATCTATACCTTAAAAGGGCATTGCAAGCAATTTGAAGTTTTATTATTTTATTAAAGTCCTCAGCTTCTATTTTTTTATGTTATACAGATGTGATATATAGAGCAAACTTTCACCTGAGAGGGTATTCTAGAGCTGCACAGGTGTGAGTCTAGTCAAATCAAGGGCCTAGTAGGACTACGCGAAAAGCCATGTCTTCAGCTTCTTGCTTCTTTTGGATGAGTGTCTGTCCTAGCTCTGTTGGCCAACAGGTGGAGTCCCATATGGAGTGCTCTTACAGAAGACTAGGATTCCATTCTTGTCGATGTTCAGGTTCAGACAGCTGGTCTTCAACCAATGGGCGATTTCACTCATGCAGGCATTGAACTTGATCTGGGTGCTGGGTGTCTTGTCCATGGGGAGAGAATGAGTTTCATGTTGTGAGCAAAGGAGAGGACGTTGATGCTCCGATAGTGTATGATGCTGGCTAGAGTGATCCTATATGTGTTGAAGAGGTGCGAACTCAAGGAAGATCCTTGCAGAACTCTGCATATGAGGTTGCAGGCGTCTGAGGTGTACAGTGCCAAGTTCACTGACTAGATTCTCCTAGTCAGAAAGAAACAGATCTATCGGAGTGTGTGTCCTTGAATTCCCATGTTGTATAAGCGCTGACTGAGGATGTAGAGGGAGATCGTGTCAACCCTGCTGAGAGGTCCTGGAGGATGAGGGCTGCCATGCCTCCTCTGTACAAAGTCATGTGGATGGTATCCATGGTGGCGATGAGTGGTGTCGAGGAGTTGGTAGTCGTTGAGGAATTCTGTGAGGCATCTATTAATGATTTTCTCTTAGACCTTGGCCGGGAATGGTAGTAGGGACATCAGTCTGCAGTTTGCCGTCTGAAATCTGTGCAGGGTTTCTCCAGCAATGGAAGGACAGTTGTGTGTTTCCAAGAGTTTAGGAAGGTTGCGGATGAGATGGACGCATTTAGAATGGGTGTGAGCATGGCGCTGATGGCCTGCAGTCCTTTAGATTAGGTATGGTGGGGGCAGGGGTCTGATGAGGCCCCTGAGTGGATGGACTTCATGGTGACTGCAGTTTCTTCTTGGGTGATGAGAGTCCATGTGGTTAGCATGGATTTCTTGGATCTGATCGGGAGGTCAGTTATGTCCGACTGTGGGTTGGCAGAGATTTTGTTGCAGAGGAACTGAGAGAGATTGTTACAGAGGTCCTACAAGGGGGTGATCGAGTTGGAGGTGGCCACTAGTGAGGTGAAATCTTTCACAATGGAGTAGATTTCTTTGCTTTTGTTGGTGCTGGCAATGATGCAGTGTGCCAGAGTTGTGTGTCTGATGGTCCAGATTGTTTGGTGCAAGCATTTCAGGACAGATTTGAATGTGCTCCTGTCTGCATTGTCATGGTCTTGCTATTTTAAATGGTCACAGGACTCCTGTTGTTCATGCAATATCTTCATAAAATGTTTATTTTGGAAATAAAAAAATACATAAAACGCATGCATCTAAAATGTAATTCATAAAAACGGAATAAAAAAATTATTAAAATTAAAACAGTAGGTAGTAACCAATACATACAAAAGAGTCAATACCACATTACGGCATTAGCACACAGAGATATGATACAGAGCAAAAAAGTTCTGGTGTAGTAAGAGTGAGTAACAAAATAATTTTAGATCCAGAGTAAATAATAACAAATGCTGCAATCGGGGATACACAGAAATTAATACTTCATTGTTGAACTCTACTAATGAGGGAAAACCGGCAGCGTAAAGAAGCGTAGTCCTCGCAACCACAATCACCTCAGAAGCATCGAAATGCAGAATGCAGTGCAGGGACATATTGCCGGAAGTCCAGGCATCTGCACAACGGTTTTTACCATTGCTTACGGGGTTTGGCATAAAAAAAAGATAGCAAAGTGATGATGGAGGGTTTCCTCAGTCTGATTACAAGAGAGGCACATGGTTGAACTACACACAAAAACTATCCACCTGGAGGATCCCATACATCCATTTTGGGTGGAGTTGTAATGTTGTAGAGCCAGAGAGAATGTTAAATAAGCAGGTTTAATCTTGATATCGAAAAATGAATCAATAATGCTCCCTGTTTTGACACTTGTCAGTTCCCTGAGCTGCAGATGCTCCTTTGATGATTTTTAATCAAGGTGGGAGGAATGGACTTGGCTGTACCCAGTGAATCCCAAAGAGACAACATAGCAAGTGCATTAAGCAAGTACCTGATGTGAGCAAGCCAGGTGATCTCTTCCCAACCCAGAGAAATTAGGACATGCAATATCATTCAAATGTACCGCAGGGGGAACCTTGATAAAGTTGATGGAATAGTATGAAGAAGCCTTCTGGTCACTTCAGAGATCAGTTTAGGATCTTTGGAGTTTACTCATTGATTGATGGAACCACCAGATATCCCAATGCAGTGGTCTGTGAGTAAAAGGGCCACAAAGAGGCCAAGTCATTCCAAGCAGGAAGCATAGAGCGAATCCCCCAGAGAAAGTCAAATTTGATAACCTTTCAATCTGCATGCTACAGTTCTTGTTTCTTTACTGCAAGAAGAAGTTGGAGATGCACTCATTGATGAGAGCCAATAATACCAGAGTGGGATCTTCGAAATTGAGTGATGGTACGACCTTTTCAATATCTGAGACAATTGGTTGATCGCGTACAGTCTTGAATGCAGCAGCTTTCTCCTGGCTCGTTGGCTATTCCTATTTGGCAGCAGGTGCCATCAAAGTCCACAAGACAGCTGATGCCAGGGTCAACTTTAGCATTTACGGCACCTGGTGTGACAATGTTTGTTGGCGCCCCCCTCCACATTACCTCGTTCATCAATTCCATCACTACCACCATCCAATGGTGCCCCTCATCTCTACTTAGGGCTTCTCACACATTTATTTTATAGTGCTACATATCCCAATATAGACTGTCAGAGCTCTTTACATCACAAACATATTATACAGAGACAATGAATGATGCAAATGTGTAAATGAATGTACAGGACATGTTACTTCAGACTATGAGAACTACAAGGTGAAGGGGCCACATGTAATTCATAATGCTCTGCATTATATGTTGAGTGCTTGGTCTGGAGAAACAAAGGGGTAGATTTACTATGTCTTCACACAGCACAGTAACCAAAGATGCTGAGCTGCGTGGAAAGGAGAGAGCACAATAGCAGCATATCTATTGTTATATAGTGCTGTTGCTCTCTCCTCTAGTGCTGACATACCTTAGGCTGCTTTGCACAAATGCACACCTTTGCACCATAGGGCAAGGGAGTGTGCATGACAAGGTTTAGACTGGAGCGGAGCCCTTCTAGTACAAAATTCTAAGCTATGACAAAGCGGGAAAGGTTTAAACAAACTAAATCTTTTCTCCAACTTTACGCCTGCCTTGGGGAGACATACTTTTTTGATGCAAATCCCTTTTTATAACAAAGTTATTAGATAGGGATTAGCATCCATGGGTGGATGCATAGGAACATCCATGTACGACCCAACGTATGCCTTCTTGACGTAAAGTAGAGCATAGTGATAGTTTGTGTTACATTACGGCTTCACATCTTCAACAAAGCAGACTCCGTCATAGCACCGCACCTCCGAGACGTCATCAACTGCTCCTTCAACTCCGCCACCTTCCCGGAAAACTGGAAACACGCTGAACTCACCGCCCTTCTGAAAAAACCCACAGCGGACCCCACCGAACTCAAAAATTACCGCACCATTTCGCTCCTTCCATTCCCGGCCAAAGTCATCGAGAAAGCCGTCAACAACCAGCTCGCCGCTTTCCTCGAAGCCAACAAATCCCTCGACTCCTCACAATCTGGCTTCCGAGCAAAACACAGCACTGAGACCGCCCTCATCGCAGCAACAGACGACATTCGAACTCTATTGGACAATGGAGACACAGTCGCCCTCATCCTCCTCGACCTCTCTGCAGCATTCGACACAGTCTGCCACAGCACCCTGTTACAACGCCTCAATAACATCGGAATACAAGGAAAAGCACTTGATTGGATCACCTCATTCCTCTCCGGAAGAACCCAGAGAGTCCGCCTCCCACCATTCAAGTCCGAAGCCACTGAAGTCATCTGTGGCGTACCTCAAGGATCCTCACTCAGCCCCACCCTCTTCAACGTTTGCATGAGCCCCCTCGCGGCCATCGCCCGCCAACACAACCTCAACATCATCTCTTACGCGGATGACACTCAACTTATCCTTTCTCTCACCAATGACCCCAGCACCGCCAAAACTAACCTACACGAAGGAATGAAAGAAGTTGCCGAATGGATGAAACAAAGCCGTCTGAAACTGAACTCAGACAAAACAGAAGTCCTCATATTAGGTACATCCCCCTCTGCATGGGACGACTCCTGGTGGCCGGAAGCCCTTGGAAAAGAACCCATCCCGACAGACCACGCACGGAACCTAGGCGTCATCCTGGATTCTTCACTCTCAATGAACAGACAAGTCAGTGCCATATCCTCATCCTGCTTCAACATTCTTCGCATGCTCAGAAAAACATTTCGCTGGATCCCCACCGAAACAAGGAAAACAGTCACCCATGCTCTAGTCACAAGCCGACTGGACTACGGAAACACCCTCTACGCAGGTACTACCGCTAAACTCCAGAAGAAACTCCAACGAATCCAAAACGCCTCAGCCAGGATCATATTAGACATCCCGCGCAACGAACACATCTCCGGTCACCTGAAAGACCTCCACTGGCTGCCCGTCAATAAGAGAATCACCTTCCGACTGCTAACTCACGCACACAAATCACTCTACGACATCGGACCAGAATGCCTCAACTCACGACTGTCCTTCTACACCCCCTCACACCAACTACGTTCTTCCAACCAAGCCCTCGCCACTGTACCTCGCATCAACAGGACCACCATGGGAGGCAGATCCTTCTCATACCTGGCTGCTAAAACATGGAACTCACTCCCCGCTTACCTTCGCCTTACCCAGAACCACCTAGCATTCAGAAAACAACTTAAAACGTGGATATTTGACAAGTAATCCTCCTCCCCTTTCTAAGCGCCTTGAGACCCTCTGGGTAGGTAGTGCGCTATATAAATTATCTGACTTGACTTGACTTGACTATCCTACGCAATTCAGGATATGCCCTGGAACATAAGCCTCAAAACAACACTTTGCACCAAGTTTGTTTCACTTTTGAGATGAAAAACAAGCGCAAAGTGGTAGTAATCCACTACATAATCTCAGGATTTGCAACATAATTCAATGATTGGGGGTTTCAGACTAATAACATTGTATTACTACCCAGAGGAACCCTTTTTTAGCAACCTTAGAATAACACAAGAATGAGGGAAAAACAATAAGGTTCTTAACCTATTACTTTTCATTTGCATGTAGCACTTTAATGCCAGTTCATAGGTCAATGTGCTATTTTGGGATTGTGAGTTATGGATTTGAAGTAACAAAAGGATCTCTGTGACAAAAGCAGTAACCCAAAGAGCTACCTACATAAAATACTAACCTGTGATGTGCATGTCATACGTTGTGCTCTGCAGGGGTACCATTAACCATGAGTTAAAACTGGGACTAGACAAATTACAGATCTCTCCATTAAATCCTGCTTTTATTATCCCCTTAAAAATGCAGGGCACGCAAATATCTCTGCGGGACACTCTTATCAAGCCTCACCTGCCGTGTGATGGCACCAGTCGCACACCCCAAGGCTGGTACTGGCTGATGCTTTGGCTGTAGAGAACACATTCATAGTGTTGATGCTAAGGCTGTGGAGAACACATTCATAGGGCCAAATACTGAGGACTTCAGGAAATGCTATGGGAAATGTTTATGTTCTCTGTGTAGTACCACAGCAAACATATGAAAACAATAAGCACAGGTTCCAAAAGTTTTTTCTTAGAAGCCGGGAGCCAACCCTTCCAGATGGCAGGGTGCCATACCAAAGCTACATCGTCTTGATTCCACCTCATGTCTCCTTCTTCCACCACCTTATACATATAGGGCCAGATGTAGGTGGCCGTTTGAGGCCATTTACCGAGCGGTAATGGCCGATTTTGGCCGTTACCGATCGGTAAATGGGTGACAGGTATGTAGGGGGCATTATTTTACCAAATCGGTAAAATTACCGATTCGGTAATTTTACCGATTCGGTAAAATAAAAATTCGGTAATTTTACCGATTCTGAGGCACCCAGATGTAGGTGGGACTCTTCAGAGTCCCAGAGGCCTTACCGAATCGGTATTTTACCATCAAATCCAATTTGATGGTAAAATACCGATTCCGGTGTGCATGCACACCTATGCCATGTGACAGGCAGACCTGCCCTTAGGGCATGTATGCCTGCCACATGGCACCCGAGCCTGTTTTGGGGGTGCCAGTGGGTGTCAAAGTGACACCCTCTGCACCCTTGTGAAAATCGGTATTTACCAATTCGGATTTGGTAAATACCGAATCAGTAATGCCCATTCATTCCTATGGGCTTCAAAGCCCATAGGAATGAATGGGCATTACCGATTCGGTATTTACCGAATAGGTAAATACCGAATTCTTCCGAATCAGTATTCCAGCACATCTGGAATACCTACATATCCACCCCTTAGATTTACTGATTTTTAATTACCGAATCGGTAAAATTCGGTAATTAAAAATCGTTAAATCTATTTTACCTTCATCTGGCCCCTAATCTCTCTACCTCACTCTTGCAAGAACTTTTTCTTCTCTGTTTTCTCCTTTGGTCACTTTTTCCTATCTTTATCTCTTCCATCCTTGTCATTTTTTCTGCCTTTCTCTCTTGTACAAAGTGTGATGACGTAAAATAAGTTTCTGTCCCTAAAAAAGAGTGCTTGTGTCCTCCACATGAAACCACTACCACAAATTAAGCACTGTCGCTGCTCTTTCTATTTCTACAAGAACTGGTACCTTGAACAAAACCACTGGCAATTTCTCCTATCCTGCTGTCCTCACTTATCACTGCCACAACGTCCACTTTGACCCGTACGACTGCAACCACTACTACTGATATCAACCCTGCTAAGGTGTAGGTCTCTGAAACAGCACTACTGCCAGATTGCCATGTGACCAAAATTGCTACTGCTTTTTTCTTGTTATGTTGTTTTATTTTAATTCTGGTGATGTCCTTTCTTTCCTGCAGCGGTGAACTAGACCTGATGCTTTCCCTTTGTGCCATTGTTGCTCTCTGTTCTAGCCACAGCCGAATCACCCAGGGTATGGGCTTTTCCTGGGGATCTCGGTTGGACTCTTTGTGTCTTCTTTTTCGAGCTGCGTTCCTATGTATGGTGGTAGGGCGATTGCTCTCTGGTGCCCGTGGCGCCCTCTGGGTAGTTAGGCCCCATGGTCGAGACACTGATGTCCCCACGCCTTTAAGATCCTTTCCAGGTACCTCAGTGGACACAATTTAATGGGATGTAGTGCTACAATATCTTAAGAGACATTCCCCTGAGATAGTTCTAGATCTTTGAAACACACTTACAAGGGAATACGTGCCACACATTAGCCAGAGGGGATTACAAGATGGTCACCCGTGCAGAATACACAAGGGGGTTGAGATGTGTGGGCATCTTCATGCGTAAAACCCTCTCGCTTACCATACAGAAAACGTGGGTTGATCCTCATATAGCAGATATGTAGCAGTGACGGATCAATGGGAGGACACCACCACGCTCATCATTGCACCCTTTGCATTCCGCCCCCGACTATATTGTTGCTCGGATATGAATTTACCTTGAAATAATGAAAAGACAAGAGGTATGTGGCAAATCAGGAACAAGCTAGTTTAATTAAAAGCAGCGGCCAGGAGAGCATTGCCAGAGTAGCGTCTGAAGACCTCCGTTAGCTGGCAGTCCTGGAGTTGGTGAGATTAACATAGCTCGCCCAAGGCTGGACTGGGACTGCTGGACCTGGGTGCCGGTTGTATACACCATTTGGGACCGCCCTGCTTCCTCATCAGAATGCCCTCTCCCCAGGCACTGTGGGACTAGCAACAGAGTGAGGTCTAAGCCCCTGCAGGCACCCAAAATGGTGGATTCAGCATGGATTCCCAATCTATATAGTACTACGGTCCTAAAGTGAATCCGAATGTAGGTAAGGAGATGTACCTGGAAGCAGGATGAAGTTGCTAGATTATGCTGGGGGTTTGGACTTACTGAGTATTTGGATTGGGCGATAGCGTACAGGGATTACCTCCCCAAACAGTTACCCCTCCCTGCTGTGGCCCAGGTGCTTGTTGGGCCGGGTTCTCTTCCTGCTGCGGTTGTCATGTGTTCAGCAAACCGCCCAGCCGTTGCTGCAGCGGGGTGGCTGTAGCCTGATTTCCTTGAGACAGATTGTATGATGCATTTGTGTTCCTCTGGGTTTGGGTTTGGAGATGGATATTCTGTGGGGGCTGTCCTGGTATTATTCCTTTCTGTTCATGATATGTTTTTAGGCGGCATCGGCTGGCCATGTGGCCCATTCTGTGACAATATTGGTGCTCTACGAGGCCGGGCTGTAGCCTGATTCGCTGACCTTGGCTGCTAGGACTGACATCCTGAGGTGGAGCTCCCTTAAAGACTGGTGCCATCTGCACAGTTGTGACCATTTCACCCCCCCCCCCGCCCCCCCCTGGGTGCGCCCTTTTTAAACTTCTGTTGTACCAATTTAGCTGTTTCCCTCTGGTCCTGCTCCTGATTTTCCTATTCTTCTCCTGTCTTTTCCAGTAGTGGCAGTGGGCCTCTATTTCCTGCCATGGTTTGGTGTCCGGCTCTACAACGCTGTCTAGACCAGTCTGTATCTCAGCGGTCAGTCCTTTTTTGAGGATTTTGTAGGAGAGTGCAACCTAGGGACCCGTGGCGGTCCAGGGCTGTCCTGTCTCTTGTCCCCATTGTTCCCTCATTCTATCTAGGAAGTCAGTCATGATCTCTCCAGGCTTCATGTTTTCTGCCATCATCTTCCTACATCTGGGCAGTCGGGGAATATCTTCCTTAGGGCCGTCCATATCTGGTGTCTAAATGAGTTGAATGTGGCCCCATTATGCTTGGTGTTGATCAGCATGACTGCGACAATACAGGCTCAGGAAAACACTGTGTCAGACTGCTCTCCGATGAGGATGCTGAACAGAATTTTGATGTTGCCTATAGCTAAGTTGATTCCCGTGGTGTTCTTCTCAAAACATGAGATCCACTTTCCTGCCCCATCCATCAATGGGGGCAGTTTGTTCCTGAGCCCCTCATTGTTCATCTGTGCCCATGAGACATAGATGGTTCCCTGACACACAGTTCTATAACAGCAGGTATATTTTGGCAAAGAGCAGGTCCGTCGGTTTCTCTTCAAGGTAGCGCTCCCATCTTCTCATTTATTTCTTCATGGAGATGTAGTTCCATCGCAGATCCCCCCCTCCATGCCGGATGCAGTCTTCCACAATGGCCATGTCCTCTAGTTTGAAGGATCCCTCCTCCGGCCAAGATCTGTCGTGCTGGCCCTTCCTTTCAGGACAGCAGGCCATTAGATGGCAAAATGATTGCGCGAAGGCCTCGCCTTCTTCTCCGGACACTATCTCTCTAGGGGTCTGTTTGCCTGATCGATGCATTCGGGGGGAGCGGCAGACATCCTTGTTGTTGCTCTGCTCGTGCGTGCGTAAGGGTGCCATTCTGCCCCTCCTATGTCATATTTGTATTTCAGTTAGGCTCTCCTGACTTCTTATCTCTTCGTCAGCCCCTCTCATACGTCGACGGCCTGGTGGAGTGACGATTTCCGCTAAGGGGCCTCCCTTCTGATCCCTCCCCAGACTCAAACTTAGGGGGAGACCAGGGCCCTGCTCTGGCTTCCTCCGGGGAGGGTGTGTACTCCTTTCCTACTGAGCCCCCCAGGCGAGATCTCTTACTCTTTCTACCTTTGCTTGTGCCGTTCTTCTAACTCCCACCTGGGCTGTCTTTTTCACTCAATTCTGCATGCTGTTCTTCGGGGTAGTGTTTTGACCTCAAGCTCGCTCTCTGATGCTACCTCAGCAGAATGGGCATACCCTGAGGCGGTATACCCTCTGGCTCCTCACTGTGTTGGACCTCGGAGGGCTGGGACCCCTATCTCTACTTCCACTGGTGGTATCCTGCTATGAATGACCCTCTGACTCGAGGACATTCAGAGGGGCTGTTAGAAGCATGTGCTTCTCGTTCTGCTGCTTTGATGGGCAGAGACCAATAGAAGGTGGTTGAACTTTGGGGGTGCCTGGGACCGGACTTGAAGGGTGCTGGCTTCGTGATGGCTGGGGTCTGATAGTCTCCTGACCCTGGGTCTGGTGGCTTGCTGCCTGGTAGGATGCCCCTTCAACCGGTGGATTAGTATAACCCAGCACAGGGCAGGCATCAAAGAGAGCACTTCCCTGCCAGTGTATGGTGGGGGAGATGTGGGTGACTCAGGTGCGTGCCTAGAAGATGGCCCATAGTTCTAGTATGGCCTCTCATTTAGCCCGTTTTGACAGGCATACCATGTCTGTATGTGTATCCTAGCGTGTTCTATGATGTTGATGTTGAACGTTCCCCCCCTCAAGCCCGGGTAATAGGTGTGCCTTGGCATGGTGTGCCACTCAAGGCAGAGTTTCCGAGCCTGTGTGGGGAGCTTAGCTTGCATGTGGTCTAGTGGTGTCTCCATGATGGATTAGGACACTGGTGTAACAAACCTTGAGGGGGCTTCCTTCCAAGATATGTGGAGGGGCCTCCTTCAGGCTCAATCAGGAGCTCCCCGGCCAGAGTGCTGTGCTGAGGGGGCCCCCTGCAGCTTGGGGGACCCGTGCACCGCAGGGACTGCGGGGCCTGTGTTACGGCCCTGGATTAGGAAACTTGTTAGGAAGTTTAACAAACTTTTGACTGTTTCAAGGTGTTAATAATTACAAATTCTACTTTGATCGTGGAGAAACTATGTACACTAGCTGCACCAGCAACACTCTATTGGTTACAAGCTCTATAAGAATGATGCATCCTAAAAAACTTGGCAATTGACAAAGACAAACGCAATGAAATAGTTACAACCTGTAACAAGGCGAGAGGTGTGGCGCAGCGGCCAACTCAAGAGAGTGGGGCTCACAGTTCGATCTTTGGAGGCAGCTCAGCTCAGCTGCAAGTGAATCTGGGCAATTGCTCACTTAATCTCCTGAATGGCCCCCAGTGCCTTGAAACCCTTAATGGGGTGATATGTTTGTACTTCACAAATAGGAATTATTATTATAACAAAGTACAATGGTTTAGTCCAGAACAGTACACGTTGATTTTTAGCAGTGAAACAGCAAATGTAGAAGTCGGATTTGTGGGAAAAAATTATAATTTCATAAGCATATCAATTTACTAACATGACATAACATTCAAATATGAAACACAATTAGAAATGTTTTAACAGCACCACAACATCAATAATGCATTATTGGAAAACCTAGAAGAAACTACAAGAAAAAAGATCGACAGAAAAAACTTATCATTTTAACATCGTGTTAAGAAACCAACAGTCCCTAAGAAAACTCTTTTAATTAAAACATAAGATCAGGTGGTGGCCCTATATAGTGCACCAAGGGCCTATGGTGCACCAGTTGTGTAACGCTCAAATGTTCAAGTAAAAAAGGAGTGGCCTTATATAAGACAACAAAGTCCAGTGGTGTACCAGTTGTGTGACGTGCAACGGTTCAAACGAAAAAAACATGCAAACTACCTTCACCGTCTCTAGCGTGCTGACTAGGGAAAAAGTGATCTACGCGCTTATGTTGCCACTTAGGTTGCCAAATGCTGAAACCAGGATCAGATGTAGTCTCTTACTCTTGTGACAGTGGTCTCTGAATGGTCCTCCACTCAGGGGATTTAGTCGAACTTTTAATCATTTATGGCGTCTGCTCACCAGTCTTGTTGCACAGATGTGAATCCGTTCAGGGAGGGGTCCTTGTACTTCGGCAGCAGTCGGTCTCGATAAACCAATCTCTCTTTTCTGGCTTGCCAGAATGTTTCTCGGATATGAATTTTTCTTGAAAAAATTAAAAGACAAGAGGCGTTTGGCAAAACAGGAACACGTTGGCTATTTAAACGCAGCAGCCTGGAGAGCATTAACAGAGTACTGTCTGAAGACAGTCCCAATGTACAATAAACCGATTACACATTTTTCTAGAGCATGTGGTTCTGGGCCTAGTCGTAAATTATAAGTACAACCATCTAATAACAGGGACATAGGTGGGTCTCGACCTCAGGGAGAGCTAATGTGAGCCAGTGTGTATGTGTCCAGATGTCCGTGATGAGCAGCGCGTGATCAGTACATGTTGTGTGCATGCTGTGTCCTGATTAGCTTTGTGTTCCTAACTATATGTGGCATCTAACTTTATGGTATTTTGGGAATGTGAGCTTTTGGCCAAACATGTTTTATTGGGCCTAATTTCCTCGGGCCATCTGATAATGGGGACACAAGTGGCTCTCGACCTTGGTGATAGCTAGTGTGGGCCAGGGTGTATGTGTTCAAATGTCCGGTATGAGGAGCGCATGCTCACTACATGTGCTGTGCGTGCTGTGTCGTGACCGGCTGAATGTTCCCAACTACATGTTGGCATCTAACTTTGTGGTATTTTGGGAACGTGAGCTTTTGACCAAACGTGTTTTATTGGGGCCAATTTCCTTGGACCTGTTTGTGGTGTAGCTCCATATCTGTGGGATCAATCAGGGTTTTCCCTGGTTGTACGTTTGTCTTCAGGCTGAATGTAACCCCACCTGTGACCTATCAATCAGTAGGCCTGGGATTGGGTTGCAGGGCCTGTCTGACCACGTATCTCTGACTCGGGGTTGATGGAAGGTCATCTTGTGTGAATTCGACAGCAACAATATGAGCTCTTTGCTGCGTGTGCTTAAAACCTGGCGGTCATTGATATCATTTTTACAGACATTCTCATTATTGTGCATACAGTTGTCATTGCGTACATCAACATTGCTTTTACTATTTTTGACATTGTTATGCATGCATAGTTTATGGCGTACTTCGATATTGCATTTACTGGTATTGCTGCTGTTGTATCTGCACATTTCATGGTGTATATTGACAGTGTATTCACAGACATTAACAGCATGATGATACCTTCTCAGATATTGACACACTTTTGCACCAACTTCCTGAGGGTGGTTTTCTCTTGGGAAGTGATTTTAATGCAGTTCATGATGAGGCAGCAGACTGCTGGGCCTCTCACCAGTCAAGTCATGGGGGTACACAGGCTCATTGATACGTGGCGAGCCTTTAATTTCATTGCATGGCAATACGCATTCCACTCGGGCCCACTGGAGTCTTTCACGCATTGACTACATACTGTCCTCAGCGGGTCAACTCCCCTGTTTTAAAGAGATCTCACACCTAGCCAGTGATATGTCTGATCACTCCCCAGTATGTGCAGCCTATGGACTGACAGATGGTGGTGGTGGTCGTAAAGTGGTGCTAAACCCATGGTACATTAAAGTTCCTCGTTATCCCTGAAAGCATTTCTGAAACTACAAATCCTTATTTTAAGGAGAATGAGGGCTTTGTGACTTCAGCCCAGATGCTGTTAGAGGATTACAAAATAAAATTGTGATACAAGGTCAGGGTATAGCCTTGATTACGGGATATAAGAAGGAGAAGAGACCTAGTCTAGAGAGAATCAAGAGTGAAATTACTATCCTAGAGTCTCAGCTCGTCGCGGGAGACTGCAGAGCCCTCAACCACAACTTGACCTTCAGTCAATCAATCAGGTGTTTGTAGAGCCCGACTACTCACCTGCGAAGGTGTCAAGGTGCTGGGGCGGGGGGTGGGTGGGGGGGGGGGGTGCTGGTCCGTGTGGGTGTGGAGGTTCAGTTGAAGAGCCAGGTCTTGAGGTCCTTCCTGAACTGTGTCAATGTTGCAGCTTGCCTAAGGTGGAGGGAAAGGGTGTTCGAGGTCTTGGCAGTGAGGTAGGAAAAGGATTTTCCTCCGGTTCTGGTCTTGTGTATCTGTGGGACATAGGCCAGGGTAAGTTGGGCTGAGGGGAGTTGTCTGGCCAGTGTCTGGAAGGGGAGGCGGTGGTGTGGGACAGAGGCCAGGGTAAGTTGGGCAGAGGGGAGTTGTCTGGCGGGTGTGTGGAAGGCGAGGCGGCGGTTCACATATTCTGGTCTTGCGTCATGGAGAGCTTTGTAGGCATGTGTGAGGAGTTTGAAAGTGATTCTCTTGTTGATAGGGAGTCAGTGGAGTTGTCAGAGGTGTTGTGTCATGTGGCTGAGGCGTGGGATGTTGAGGACCAGTCTGTCTGTTGGTAGCGGTCGCTCCCCAAGCTCCCTGCTTCTCCCTGGTATCGTTGTGCTGTGCTTCCTACATAGTCCTGCTGATTTCATATCTGCTGACCCCTGTGTCCATAACGCTGTAGCGCGTTTAGCATTGGCATAAATTTGAATTTAATTTAAGCGCTTTTGACGACTTTAACACCTTGCTGAAATCACGCTGTTGTAACGCTATTTGTGTGATTGTTATTTTGCTTTAATTTAATTAGGAAACCGTTCATCATAGCACTTTTGCTCACATTGTCTGAATAGTCCATTTGTATTTGTGCCTGTTCTGCTGTTTGGTTTCCTCTGCCATTTTGTTGTTGTTGTACCTGGGAGCCCGTCCTCTACAGCCTACCCCGCCTCCCAGCTGATCCTCCCTCCCACTGACTACATAGCCCGCTCCCGTACTCGGAAGCGCTGTGACCGCCCCGACGCTGTTGGTAGCGGTCGCTCCCCAAGCTCCCTGCTTCTCCCTGGTATCGTTGTGCTGCGCTTCCTACATAGTCCTGCTGATTTCATATCTGCTGACTCCTGTGTCCATAACGCTGTAGCGCGTTTAGCATTGGCATAAATTTGAATTTAATTTAAGCGCTTTTGACGACTTTAACACCTTGCTGAAATCACGCTGTTGTAACGCTATTTGTGTGATTGTTATTTTGCTTTAATTTAATTAGGAAACCGTTCATCATAGCACTTTTGCTCACATTGTCTGAATAGTCCATTTGTATTTGTGCCTGTTCTGCTGTTTGGTTTCCTCTGCCATTTTGTTGTTGGTGTGCCTGGGAGCCCGTCCTCTACAGCCTGCCCCGCCTCCCAGCTGATCATCCCTCCCACTGACTACATAGCCCGCTCCCGTACTCGGAAGCGCTGTGACCGTCCCGATGCTGTTGGTAGCGGTCGCTCCCCAAGCTCCCTGCTTCTCCCTGGTATCGTTGTGCTGCGCTTCCTACATAGTCCTGCTGATTTCATATCTGCTGACCCCTGTGTCCATAACGCTGTAGCGCGTTTAGCATTGGCATAAATTTGAATTTAATTTAAGCGCTTTTGACGACTTTAACACCTTGCTGAAATCACGATGTTGTAACGCTATTTGTGTGATTGTTATTTTGCTTTAATTTAATTAGGAAACCGTTCATTGTAGCGCTTTTGCTCACATTGTCTGAATAGTCCATTTGTATTTGTGCCTGTTCTGCTGTTTGGTTTCCTCTGCCATTTTGTTGTTGTTGTGCCTGGGAGCCCGTCCTCTACAGCCCGCCCCGCCTCCCAGCTGATCCTCCCTCCCACTGACTACATAGCCCGCTCCCATACTCGGAAGCGCTGTGACCGCCCCGACGCTGTTGGTAGCGGTCGGTCCCCAAGCTCCCTGCTTCTCCCTGGTATCGTTGTGCTGCGCTTCCTACATAGTCCTGCTGATTTCATATCTGCTGACCCCTGTGTCCATAACGCTGTAGCGCGTTTAGCATTGGCATAAATTTGAATTTAATTTAAGCGCTTTTGACGACTTTAACACCTTGCTGAAATCACGCTGTTGTAACGCTATTTGTGTGATTGTTATTTTGCTTTAATTTAATTAGGAAACCGTTCATCGTAGCGCTTTTGCTCACATTGTCTGAATAGTCCATTTGTATTTGTGCCTGTCCTGCTGTTTGGTTTCCTCTACCATTTTGTTGTTGTTGTGCCTGGGAGCCCGTCCTCTACAGCCCGCCCCGCCTCCCAGCTGATCCTCCCTCGCCCCTCCACTATCCACTTATGACAGATGCTTTAGCGTGCAGCGGTCACGCGCAACGGTCGCGCCCCATGCGCGCCAAAGGTGCGCCAAAGGTAAGCCCGTCTACGCCCGTCCGCGCCTGGACCGCGCCCAGAGCCAGACCCCCTGGCCCCCGCGAGCCGCAGTCCTCCCGCATAATGTATGACGCCGCCACCCTCCTAGCCCTTAACCCCGGACGCACACCACAATGCTACGAAGCTGCCCCAGGACGTACCCATGGTCCCTTCGCCTGCCACTCCTGCAAGTTCGCCTGCATCAAGACCCACACCAATTCCTCCTCCTCGAAACACCGCTCCGACCCCAACCACCTGAAATGCATTCTACTGAACACCCGCTCGGTCCACAGACACGCCACTGAACTCTGGGATCTACTCGACACTGCTTCACCGGACCTCGCCTTCCTTACAGAAACCTGGATGAACGCATCATCAACACCCGACATCGCCATAGCCATCCCGGACACCTACAAGATCATCCGAAAAGATCGCACCCACCAAACTGGAGGAGGCATCGCCATCGTCCATAAGAACACCATCAGAATCACGACCAGCTTCGACGATAACCTCACAACCGCCGAACACCTCCACTTCCAGATCCACACCGACCCCAGGACCACACTCAGAGGCACCCTCATCTACAGGCCACCAGGAACCCGTAAACAATTCAACGAAGACATCACTGACTTCATCAGCCCACATGCCCTCACTTCCGAGAACTACATTCTACTGGGAGACCTCAACTTTCACCTTGAAAAGAGAAACGACAGCAACACCAACACCCTTCTGGACAACCTTGCCAATCTCGGACTCAAACAACTTGTTAACACTCCCACACATGTAGCCGGACATACGCTAGATCCAATATTCACCTCCAGCAAGCACATCTCCTTCGATCACACCACAACTCTCCATTGGACAGACCACAGCTGTGTTCACTTCAGCTACAGAACTACCTCTACCCACAACCCCCCACAACCTATTCCGCGAAGAAACTGGAACAAATTCACCACCGACCAACTCCTCACATCGCTCAACCAAAACCCTCCCACCCTCTCATCGGACCCAAACCAAGCCGCCATCAAACTCAAACAATGGATCACTCACAGCGCTAACGAATTAGCACCCTTGAAAAACCACCGAACCACACAAGGCAGCAAAAAGGCCCCCTGGTTCAACGATGACCTTAAGAAATCCAAGAAACTATGCTGTACTCTCAAGAAAACATGGAGTAAAAAACCCAACCACGGAAAACTTGACCACATTCAAGACAGCCACCCGCAAACACCACCAATTGATCCGAACCACCAAGAAATCAGCATTCAAGGACCAACTCGACAACAACGCCCATAACAGCAAAGAACTATTCAACATCGTCAAAGAATTCACCAACCCCACCGCAGCCTCATAACGACATTACTCCCTCCCAAGACCTCTGCGATTCGTTATCTTCTTTCTTCTACAACAAGATTGCCGACATACACAACAGATTTGAGAACATTTCCACAGAACAGTCCGCTCCTCCCACCTCCGAACCCAAACCACCCTCTGACAACCTTAGCGCCTGGAACACAATCACCACGGAAGACACCATCCGCCTAATGAACTCCATCCATTCAGGTTCGCCAACCGACCCCTGTCCCCACCACATCTTCAACAAAGCAGACTCCACCATCGCACCCCACCTCCGGGATGTCATCAACTGCTCCTTCAACTCCGCTACCTTCCCAGAAAGCTGGAAACACGCCGAACTCAGCGCCCTCCTGAAGAAACCCACAGCAGACCCCTCAGAACTTAAAAACTACCGCCCCCATTTCCCTCCTCCCATTCCCCACCAAAGTCATTGAGAAAGCCGTCAATAGCCAGCTCGCCGCCTTCCTTGAATCCAACAACTCCCTCGACACCTCACAGACCGGATTTCGAGCCAAACACAGCACCGAAACTGCCCTCATTGCAGCGACAGACGACATCCGAACTCTATTGGACAACGGAGAAGCAGTTGCCCTCATCCTACTCGACCTTTCCGCCACCTTCGACACAGTCTGCCATAGCACTCTCATACAACGCCTCAGCAACATCGGCATACAAGGAAAAGCCTTGGACTGGATCATCTCGTTCCTCACCGGAAGAACCCAGAGAGTCCAACTACCCCCATTCAAATCAGAGGCCACCAAAGTCATCTGCGGAGTACCACAAGGATCATCACTCAGCCCCACCCTCTTCAACGTTTACATGAGTCCCCTCGCATCCATCGCGCAACAACACAACCTTAACATCATCTCCTACACTGACGACACCCAGCTGATCCTTTCCCTCACCAAAGACCCCAACACCGCCAAATCCAATCTTCACGAAGGCATGAAAGAAGTAGCCGATTGGATGAAAAACAGCCGCCTAAAACTTAACTCAGACAAAACGGATGTCCTCATCCTAGGATCATCCCCCTCTGCCTGGGACGACTCATGGTGGCCATCGGCCCTGGGATCAGCGCCAACACCCACAGACCACGCACGCAACCTAGGCTTCATCTTAGACTCCTCCCTCTCAATGACCAGACAAGTCAACGCCGTCTCATCTTCTTGCTTCTACGTTCTTCGTATGCTCAAAAAAATCTTCCGTTGGATCCCCACCGAAACAAGAAAGACTGTCACCCACGCACTGGTCACTAGCCGATTGGACTATGGAAACACCCTCTACGCCGGAATCACAGCCAAACTACAGAAAAAACTCCAACGCATCCAAAACTCTTCAGCCAGACTCATACTGGACATCCCCCGCCAAGCTCACATTTCCGGACACCTGAAAGACCTCCACTGGCTCCCCGTCAACAAGAGAATAACGTTCCGTCTCCTTACCCACGCTCACAAGGCCCTCTACAAACTAGGACCCGAATGCCTCAACAATTATCCTTCTACTCACCCACCCACCAACTTAGATCCTCCAATCAAGCCCTCGCCGCAGTTCCGCGCATCCAAAGATCCACCATGGGAGGAAGATCCTTCTCCTACTTGGCGGCCAAAACCTGGAATTCGCTACCCACTCACCTCCGACTCACACATAATCACATGTCCTTCAGAAAGGAACTTAAAACCTGGCTATTCGACAAATAATGCACACCCTCCCCTAAGCGCCTTGAGACCCTCTGGGTGAGTAGTGCGCTATACAAATTTCTGAACTTGAACTTGAACTTGATGTTCTGTAGTTTCCTGAGCTGTTTGTGGGTGATACTCACATAGAGTGTGTTGCTGTGGTCTAGTCTACTGGTGATGAGTGCATGGGTGACCGACTTTCTGGATTCTGTGAGGAGCCATCTGAAAGTCTTTAGAAGCAGGCAGTGTGTGTGGAAACAGGATGAGGATACTGCATTGATTGGGCAGTTCATTGAGAACGAGGAGTCCAGTATGATGCCAAGGTTGCATGGGTGGTCCATAGGGATGAGAGGGGTTCCTAGTATGGCAGACCCCCATGACTCATCCCAGGCTGAGGATGTGGGTCCCCGGATGAGTATTTTGGTTTTGTCTGAGTAGAGCTTGAGGCAGCTGTCTTGCATCCAGGTAGCGAGTCTAGCGACTGCCTTCATTTCGTTGTGAAAGTTGATTCTGGTGGACGTGGGTTCATTGGTGAGGGAGATGATCATCTGGGTGTCATAGGCGTAGGAGACGATGTTGAGTCCATGGCTTCTGACTATGGCTGTGAGGGCAGCCATGTAGATCTTGAAGAGGGTGAGGCTCAGGGAGGAGCCCTGAGGCACTCTGCAGCTTATCTCTGTAGGTTCTGAGAGGAACAGGGTTGTCACGGATGCCGGCATCGTGTATTCTCGTGATTGGGTGCAGTGGGAGATGGTGCCAAAGGCGGCCGAGAGGTCCAATTGGATGAGGGCTGCAGTCTTGCCCCATTTAAGGAGGGATCGCATGTCATCGGTGGTGGCAAGGGCTGCAGCCTCAGTGCAGTGGTTGCTTCGGAAGACCGATTTGGAGGTGTCCAGGACATGCTTCTCTTCAATGAACTGGGAGAGTTGGGCGTTGATGGCCTACTCAATGACCTTGGCTGGGAAGGGGAGGAGGGAGAGGGGTCTGAAGATCTAGGTCTTAAAACAGACGGAATGTAGGGAGTTGGCAATGGAGGACCACAGGACCTGCTTCTGTTCTAATCACCATTGCCTATATGAAGTGGGTGATCGGTCTGGGAAGCTCCTCGCTTGGTTAGACAGGAAGGAGGCGAGGTCCCTATGTGTTTTAGAAATCTTACATGATGCTGGGGTGCATATGCTGTACGGACAGGATGTTTACGGACTTCTAGGCCTGCATTTCTGCCTCGGCTGACACGCCCACTCTTGAGGAATCTCGAGTACTTCTAGCGGATCTTCAAATGCTGGGCCTATCGCAGTCAGATAGGAAAACAGTAAACGAGAGATCTGATGGAGGAGGATGTAGGAGACGGCATCAGCGCTCTAAACTTAGGTAAAGCGGTGGGTCCCAATGGACTCCCCATAGAGTTGTACAAACTTGATTTGATTAAAAACTTTATAGAGCGCACGAATGCCCTAGGGCGTCTTGGCGCTAAGTCAAATGCATTGAGTCTAGGACTGCCCAAGGAGGAGTTATGCTATGCTGAGAAGAGCCAGGTTTTTAAGGCCCTCCGGAATAGTAGCAGTGATGGGCTGTTTTTTATTGATAGTGGAATTTGGTTCCAAGTCTTAGCTGTGTGCAGCAGGAAGCTTCTCCCTCCCCATCTTAGCTGTTTGAATCTGGGGGGCTTGATCAGCTTTACGTTGCTTGATATGAGTTTTCTTGATGGTTCATATTGTTTGAGGTTGGATTTTAGCAGCCCCGAAATTGGCACCCTGCCTCCTGTGCAAGTTTCTGGAAAGCCGAGAGTCCAAGCTGCCTCCAAGAGATCAAAGAGTTGCTTCTATAGTGGTGATCCACAAGCACGGCAAACCACCTGAGTAATATGCCTTCAGACAGGCCCATTTTGTTATTGAATGCTAAAGTTAAATACTTGCATAACTTTTGACCTCAAGCTTGAGTCTAGTGATTAGCCCGCTGGTCCATCCAGATCAGTCCAGCTTCATGCCGGGCAGGAGCACAGCACTTAACCTGTGTTGTTTGCATGGTGTCTTGGGCCGAGCTGACCGGATCCGGGAAGATGCAATCATACTGTCCCTGGGCTTTGTATGGCTTTCGACAAAGTAGAGTGGGCCTTTATTTACACCGTTTTGGAAAAGCTTGGATTTGACCCTTGTTTCCTATCCTGGATTCGGTTCCTACAGTCTGATCCGCTTGCCTGGTGACCGTGAATGGTGGCACATCTGCTCTGTTTCACTGCAACGGGGCACAAGGCAGAGATGTCCTTTTTCCCCCTTAATCTTTTCCTTGGTGCTGGAGCCATTGGTGGCATGGGTGAGAACTGATGCTATTATCAGAGAACTGAGATGGACCATGGAATAGGAAGATAAGATCTCCCTCTACGCTGATGATATTCTGCTTTATGTTGCTGACCCCACGGCTCCCTTGAAAGAATCATGCAAAGGTTCACATTATACCTGAGGTACTCAGGCTATACTTTTATTGGCATAAATTAATATATATGTATTTAGAGGTGAGGCTCTGGTGTTGCTGACTGCTTGTGAGGCCAAAGCGGTAATGGGTAGTTTCAGATGCTTGGTGATTTTTATCACGGGGTTTTCTACACCTGTAATCTAGAGTCATTGTTATGTAGGCTGAGAGTAGGTGTCCAACATTGGAGAACCCAGCCTCTGTCTCTTATGGGAAGGGCGGCCCTCTTCAAGATGATGCCCCGATTCTTGTACGCATTACAAAACACGCCATATGCATGCTACATCCAGACCTTCAATAGTGACGTGCTCAGTCTTCTCTGGTATAGGGGTCCCCCATTCATTGTCCTACAGATTTTTACTATTGCAACTGAAAATACTCCATTGCAGCTACTATGCATGTACTAACATGGTTAAAAGGGGCAAATTGGAACATGCTGGGTGTCCTGGGGGTGTGGTCAGGAAGGCTCTTTCTTCCATATGCTTTGGAGTTGTCCTGAAGAACCGGAATAACCCACTTACTGGGTCTCGGCGGCGGGGGAATCGCCCAAGTCGTCCATACCCTTTATATGTAGTAAAAGGAGACACAGGAGCCTTCGTCTGCAGGAGGAACCCAGATTCATTCAACTAGCCCGGGCTATGGAACAGAGTCCCAAGCTCATCAGAAACAAGACAGAGGAGGCTGCTGCTTTACTCTGCAGCTTACAAGCCTTTTATACTTTTTCATCTCAGTCTTTTGGCTGTTAGTTCATTGTTCAATCAGGGCAGTGTTTGTAGTTGATAACCAGATCCAGACGACGTTTGTAGATGGTGGCCTGGTCAAGGCTTGGTACACAAATCATCGTTCACTCGGCTTGATCAAGGCTCAGTCTTTCAGGTCATTGTTTAATCACCCTGATCAAGGCCCAGCAGTCAGACCATTGTCCAGATAACCTGATCACGGTGTCAAGGATGTTTACCAGGCTGGGAGCAGGAGAACAAAAAAACAAATAATTTACACAGGGTGTGAGTGTCTCATGGCTTTCTGTTGAACTGCTCATAGCCAACTCAAGTTGAATCCGTCCAAAACGGAACTCGTCCTGGTGGGCGGCCCCTCCAACCCTTGGGATGATAACTTCTGGCCATCTTCCCTTGGCACCCCCCCTCGCCCAGTCAGTACCGTGAAAAGTCTAGGAGTGATCATCTCGGAGGATTTATCTATGAAACCTCAGATCTCTGCAGTCACATCATCCTGCTTTTTCCAGCTGCGCAGGATTCGCAAGATCTGCAGATTCTTAACCAGAGAGGCACTTATTCTAACCATCTTGGCTTTGGTCATCTCCAGGGTTGACTTCTCTAACATCCTGTATGCGGGGATTCCCGCCTACCAGCTTCAAAAACTCCAGCTAATTCAGAACCAGGCTGCTCGCCTGGTGTTTCGTCAACCCAAACATCAGCATGTTTCCCCTCTTCTGAAGAGCCTTCATTGGCTCCCTGTGGCCAAACGGTGCTCCTTTAAACTCGGTTGCACCTTATTTAAATCCCTTCACAACCACGCCCCTGAGTTCATTTCTTCCAAACTCAAGCGATACCTTCCATCCCGCAACCTTCGATCTTCTGCCGACAATCTCCTATGCATTCCACTGATCCGCCGAAAAAAACACGGTGGCCTCCGGTTCTCTTTTCTAGGCCCCACTTTTTGGAATTCCCTCCCTGCTTCCTTTCGTCACTGCCCCACCTACGAATTGTTCCGAAAAACCCTGAAAACTCACCTTTTTAAGTTGGCCTTTGAGTAATGCTCCCTGCCTCAGCTCGCCATGTCTGTTATGAGCGCCAAGAAACCGTCTCGGTGTACGCGCGCGGTACAAATTTTTTAACATAACATAACAGGGTGGGTTGGGTGTGCGACAGTTCCTGGGCAGAAATGCAGGCTGCAAGATGGCTGTTGTCGTGTTAGTTCGATTTTCCTCAGGCATCAGCAGAAACTACCAGGTGGGTCGTGTGGAAGTGTTTGACACGAGATGGCAATGAAAAAGCAATGGAGTCTCAGTACAAATGATGCCGATTAGAAGAACACTTTTCCTCAGTGCCGCGCTTCAACCTTATTGGGAGAATGTACTTACCTGTCTCAATGAAGTGGTGAGACATGATCTGATGCCGTCTGCCAAATGGTGCCTACCCAATGTGAGGGCTGAAACAGACCTCAATTGTATGGACTGACTCTTGTTCACCTTGGGATTGATGGTGGTCAAGTGGAATATAGCTTGTTATGTTATGTTATGTTAAAGTAAGCGCACATACACTGGGGAGGTTTCTTGGTGCTGCTATGCTTAGAACCCAAGTCCAGATGCACAATTAGAAAACCCGATGAAATAGCCAAGTTTTAAGACAACTTCTAAAACTGAGGAGAGTTGTACAGAGGCGTATTTCGGAGAGAAGAGAGTTCCAAAGCATGGGGGCCAGAATAGCAAACCTGCCACCGCCAATGCGCTTTAATCTGAAGGAGGTGGTAGACAGAAGTAGCTTGTGTGCTGAGCGAAGATTTCACGTAGGAACATGCTTGTGAATCAAGTTTTTCACAAATGTATGGCTTTTCCCATTGAGGGCCTTAAAAATGAATCACACAACCTTAAAGGTGCAACGCTGGATTACTGGAAGCCAATGGAGTTGCTTCAGGAGGGGAGTGACATGAAGATGTCTGGGTTGGTGAACAAGCAAACTGGCCACCTGGTTTTGAACCAACTGTAAACGTTTGGAAAGATTGATGGAAATACCAAAGTAAAGTGAATTGGCGTAGTCAATGTGAGACATAACCATAGGAAGGATCACCTGAATCCAAGCTTCATAGGTAAGAAACCTACAGATTTTATTTTTATTTTCCTGAGTTGGAAGAAGCAGGTAGAGATCACTGACCCTATCTGAGGCTTCATCTTGAGGTCCTGGCAAATGATGACCCCCAGGCTCTTGGCCGAATTCGTTGGCGAGGGAGATTGGCCTAATTTCCTGGGCCAAAAGTGAGGACCCCAGGGATTCTTAGTGATGCCGCCAGTAAGGACTTACTCCGTCTTGTCCGGATTGAGGTTAAGATGATTGCTGTTCATCCACTGACTAATGACCAGCATGGTGGACTGGAAAGTGTGGACCGACTCCGGGGAGTGACTGATAGGGAAGATGAGTTGAAAGTCATCTGCATAGTTGAAAGTGCAGACTTTGCGTTCTTTCAGGGCTTGGACAAGGGGGAGGAGATACAAATTAAATAAGAGGGGAAAGCGAGGAGCCCTGGGGGACTCCGCAGGAGATGCTTGCTCTGGGAGCGATGAACAGCACTGTACTAACTGCTTGCGACCGTTTCTCCAAAAAGGAGATGATCCAGCCAAGGGCAGGTCCCGTGTTTCCTGCATCTCTGACACGATCGACCAAAAGATTATAGTCGACCGTGTCAAAGGCCGCGAAGAGATCAAGCAGGCCAAGAGCCTGCGGAGAACCACCATCGACCTTGAGTGCCTAGAACTGTGAGAATCACTGCCTCGGTGGAGTGACCCGGGCGGAACCCTGCCTGATTAGAATCAAGGAATTCAGATTCTTCCAAGAAGTCAGTACGGCATCTCGTGACATAGGTTTCTAGGACCTTTGCAAGGTAGGGAAGAAGAGAGATTGGGCGATAATTCGCTAACAATTGAGGATCAGCCCCCGACTTCTTCAAGAGGGAAATGATTATGGCCTCCTTGAAGGTGGCGGGGACAGCACTCTGGGATAATGACTGATTCAGGAGATGAAGTGCAGGACTGGGAAGGGTAGTAAAAATGTCTTTCAAAATGCTAGGAGGGCAGTAGTCGGTGGGAGAGCCCGTTTTGACCTTAGAGAGCAAGTCCGCAAAAGTAGGCTCGTTGATTCTAGGGAATTGTGTAAATGTGCTGTGATTTTGAGTTGAGGTCAAGCTAAACGGAAGATCATTACTAACTGGAATTTTATCGATGAACAAGGAGTTCAGAGAATTACAGAAATTTTGAGAAGGGTCGGGTTTGATAGAGATTCTGTTAGGATTGGGCAGCTCATTTTCAATGGAAAATACCTCTTTTGTACGATTAGTAGTATGCTGCTTTGGCTGTCAAGATAGATTTTTTTATAATGTTTCATGGTATTTATATAGAGACCTTTGTCTTCGGGTAGATAGTTGCGTCTCCAAGTTCTTTCTAGTTGTCGTAACGGATGTGAAGACCAGAATTGAGCCCGAGATTGGGGGGCTGAAAGAAAGATATGGATTGGTACATGCTGGCAGAGAGGGTGGTATGTGCGAAAGGGGTGCCCAAATAAATGGACTAAAATATGGGGTAAGTGGAAAGAGAATAGGGGAGGCATCTGTGAACCCCTGTATAGTGCTGATGATGATGTCTTCTAATAATAATGATGCTGTTGCTTTTACCACTGACCTGTGAATGCTGCTATAAAGGTCCAATGTCGCAATGTGGCTGTCATTCAAGGTTTTTGTCAATGGCTGCTGTTGTTTTTCTTTACTGAGCTGAAATACCTGATGTCACCGCAGTTTACTTTGTTTAAATATTCTATAAAAATATATATTTTTTAAAACTGCTACTGCCATACTGGTTCTTGAAATCACTAGACTATGAGAAAATGTTCACATTCTCCTGTAGGCCCATCCACCTCGTTCACTCTGACACATGAGAAGCTAAGCGCTTTTTACAGACAGACTCATTTTAACTTCAATTTTCTCAGGCCTCCAACCTTAGAGTTGTGGGACACTTTTTAGGTTCGAACCTGCCCTATTTTGTATACTATTGTATACAAAAAGGGTTTGGAGCCCGCCCACTGCTTACTATTTGTCGGCTTCAAGTCAATCTTCTCTGCAGGCTCCTTAATTGGCCAGTGAAGGCGAAACGTCATTTCCAATCATTTCTGTGGAGCAGGGACCAAGCAAAGATTGGTTCAAGTTAATCCATGCCATTCCGCTGCTCCCAACGTAATTGAGGTACTATTTCTTCCTCCCTCCCTCCCTCCACCGATGCCTGCTGCTCCCTCCATAGCACTTGCGCTTTTTTTCTTGTTAAGCTGGCTGTTTCTCTTCATGTGTCGTCAGGCTTTATTTGGTCTCTGTACTCCCTTTTCTGCTTATGGACGGCTTGAAGAGGCGCAATTTGTCTCCATGGCTACTTCAAAGCGCTGATCCGTTAATTAGCCACACAATTTCACTCCTGATATTGATGCAATTTTAGGTGAGCTGGTATTGCAAGTCTTCTGTGTGTTTTTTTTTTATCACACTTTCCTCTGGAATGGCACTGAGGTTGAGGTTGGAAAAATCTAATGATTCACCCCGTAACCTTAGCCAGCAGGCTTGGCGAATATGTATATATTCTTCGTGTGTACTCAGTCCTGATTTATCTGGGGCGTAGGTTGGCATTTAAAACGTAATATGATCAAAAATGCATGACCCAGGCTTTGACAATACACTGACACTTCGAGGGCTAATTGGGCTCTTGGTTGATTGTTATGCTAATTTGTAACTTGGTTTATTGTTATTCAAATCTAGCCCCTTGAGTGCTAAGGTTATTGTGTAACCACGGAGGCAGTGCTCAACACCCGATGGCTGAACTTAACAGCCTAATGGTTTCTGGGAGTTGTAGTTCTGGATGGCTTCAGTTGGTCCATCTAAAAAGAATGCTTTGTTAATGACAACCCCAGTTATGCAGCACTGTGTCCTTGGTAGCATGGGGTTGTCTGGTAAACCTATTAAGTGTGAATTGCTGCCATGTTCGAGAGAACATTTCCTTTATTCTGAAGGCAATGTATCTTGTGACATCCACCTCAAGGTCACATAGCATTAGTACTGAGCGGTTGTTGGTGGAATATTGGCCTGAAAATGAGCTACAATTTGCAGGAGACAGTCAGTGGGTACAACACCGATAAGGTGGCTCATACTGGAAGCTCCTGTGTGCCTGACATATCCCCCCCGCTATCCCACACTGTCTCTTTTCTGCTTTGGATAAAAAATTTGCTTGTTGGTGCACCCTTCTAGGCCTTCCTTAATTTAAGGTCCAATCCACTCTGCTACCAGACTTTTCTTCTGAAAACCCATGCACAAAATACCACAGGATTCAATCAGCTGTGCTTGACTGCACCTCCAAGCACTTTGGATCCAGCCCCCTTCTTCAGAACAGCTGTCGAGATCACCTTTTGAAACATTCTCCATACCAAGGCTTGCCTTCTGCTCGAATTCTCATTGCGCCAAGAGGCAGTGCCGAGGGTGAGTTATACTAGCTAAATAAATAATAAGTGCAGGCATACTAACAAATGTTCTATTTCTTTTTCTGTGTACTAGGTTTGACTTAAAGATGGCTACATTAAAAATAGAAACAAAAACTGGAAGTCTGCAATAATAACATGAGCTATGTGACAATACTAGACGTCTATTAGGGTTTGGTTCTTCTGGGAGCTGGGACCAGCTGCATATATGGGGTAAGTCCTCGGCAAGCTTCGGAGAGGAGCAAAGAGCCAGTAAGGGGCTACAGGAGTCCCCAAGCTGGTGCAACCGCATAGACTCAATATTACTAATTGAATGCAGAGGATTTTACAGTGCTGTGACTCATCAAATGTAAGTGTTTTTGCTATATTGTTTTGTATAGCGTCAAGAAGCCATTGGGTGACAAATGCTGTACAGCATGGCTAACACTCATTGATAAAACCAATAGTTCCCAAGGGCACGACTGATTGGCTTTGCCAATGCTTGTTTATAGGGTTATCCAGTATAGTGAATAAAGCAATTATCTTCTCAGACTTCTGCTCTCTAACAATCACCAACAATAGGCGGCCTAGAATTTTGTCAGTTTGATGATATCAGCTGGCGATTGGAGATAAACTGTGACATTATTCCCCGTATGGCCATCTTAACTCCCACAAAGTCTTTCATCTTAGCATTCAAAGTTGGGAAGGTCTGCAAGTGTGGAGCGTCCAAATTCCCCAGCTCCTACAAGGTGTTCAAATCTCCAGGATCCTAAAACGTGTCCAGTGGCTTTCTCAATTAGCCCTCTTCAAGGGTAGCCATTTGACTTTCAATTCTGCTGTCATGTGAAATGTGAATTACCTCTCACTTTTTCGGACTATAGCTATTGGATGAGACCAATGTGAACTTGTACATTCTAGATCATTCTATGATACGTATATATTGCTGTCCTCTGTTGTAAGTTTAAAAGGATATTAATGTTTTTTCTTTCTTATATGATGTATTATGTTAATTCGAAGATGATATCTTTCTTGCAATAACAATAAAAATATTTTAAAACAAAAAAAAGAATTACCTATATCTCGTGCAACTTTTTTTGTTTTACCTGAGCATGCACCTCGCATTAAAAAGTCTTCCAGTAGTAGACAAATTTGAGTACGAAATTTCTCTTCAAACGGCGTTTTCTGTTTGATTCAACCTCTTCTGGTATCTTGCCAGGTATTTCAATGCAAGGTACTCGCTCGAGTAAAAAAATTGGGCAAAAGTACATAGCGTGTAATTTTAGGAAATTTCATAACATGAAATTTAGAAATGTTTGCAAATTTTGCCAGCAAAAAAACTTCGCCCAGGCCTAGTTATGGAGTGGGAGTTTGGTCAAGAGCTCATCTGGCAATTAAATGTTGCTTTTTTATTTTATTTTGTAGTTACTCACTTTTTGAAAATATTAATTTTGTTCACCCTACAATAACAGGGAATCATTCTGGCTCTTTTAACATCCAAATGCGTTTCCTTTTTCCCATTTTCAAATGTATTGAGGTCACACAAAAACAGATGTTTTTTATGGTTTATCAGTCGAACCACTTCCCATTCCTTGACTTTCCTGATTTAAGTATATTTACTTTTGCCTCCAGAGCTGTCGGTATCTACGTTTTGTTATTGTTACATTTTGTGTTTTGAAAGAATTTTTTTCAATGACGTTATGGGCAAAAAAGCGAGTACCTTCCATTTCTGTGTACAAAAAAATCACACCCTCAGCTTCTCCTCTTCAATTCTACTTCTGCAAAGAAAACACGCAAAAAAACAGCCTCTATGGCTGGTGTTACCATCTTTAGGGATGAAAGCAGTCCCTCCCCTCCATTACTTTTCTCCAGTGATTGCAAGCTTACATTCTTTCAACGACGTGTTTATTTTCTCCAACAATGGCTTAGATAGCACTGGTTACTCAACCCCATGGCATTCCTCTGAAGTTTGAGGACAGGGAGGATGGGGGAGTTGGAAGCCCTCCTCCCAAGGACAAGCCCCCACCATGGAAAAGCGAATGCTGGCAAAACTGTGAATATGGCTTTGTTTGGGAAAAAATGAATCTTTTGGCGCTATGACACCTCCCTTCATAGAGAGGCATCCCGGGCATTTTGTTTTCTTTGAGGCAGCGGAAGAGTGATGGAGCGCCGCCAGCGCGAGGCTTCCGCGGCCCCGTTGCCCCGGGCAACGCTCCGGGCCCAGCGCGCGCTCAGGCCTGGCCTAGGAGTGGTGGGCCCGGGCTCTACCTGCTGGGCCCGCCATTGAAGGCCTGACAGGGGATGATGAAAGGCGGACAGGAGCCCGCGCCGGAGCAGGTCAGCGGGGACAGCCATCTGCTTGCAGTGCGGTCGGGGCATGGAAGCCGTATGGGCGCAAGGCTGGGCCCCGGCGGGGGATGACACTTCCATACGGGGGTCGATTGGGGCCCTTTGACGTGGCTTCAGGGTGAGACAAAAGGAGACCTGCCGGCTCCACTGGGTCAGAACGGACTCGTCATCAGAAAGGGATTCCTGCCGTCCCCCCTACGTGCCCCTGCAATAGCTCTCCTCAATGCACGAACAAAACAAGCGTTTTTCCTTTTGACCAGGAGTCATGCTGAGGTAAACGTGGTCTGTTTGTGAGAGCTCAGGCGGAAGAAGAGGCTTACAAGTGAGGCTTCAGGGGGGCTTACAGGACAAGACGGAAACTTCAAAGTCTAAGAAATATTTGGAAGTAATAAATTGCAGCGCGTCAGGAAACATTGTTCTCAAATATAACCATTGCAAGACGCATCTCTTGACCTTCTAAGACTGTGTCTACCTAACAAGCCTGACGTTGCTGGTTTCTACCCTAGAAAGCTGCATGGAGGTCTGGCCCTTTAGCTGTGTTCAAGTTGTGAAACTTTCGTCAGAAATGTATGACCTGATAGTGCTGCTATCTGAGGCCACATTTACCAATCCATCTTTATAAAAATATATGCATACATTCTAACTTGCATCCATGTCAAGCTACACATGTTCCAACCCTTAAACAGCAGAGCTACCTCTCACATTACTCAAACCTTACTATCTCAGGCGTAAAGACACTAGAGTGCAACTAACAAAGTGGCATCTACTTCCCCAACGAAAGCTGAAGTAGGCTCCTTTGTCAGAGGGAGAGGACAAACAAAAGGTAAATGTGTCCAGGGTTCCCTAAATCCTTGCAACTGACAAGAACTATTCCTCCGGTGGGCCAGAAACAGGAGACCATAACAGCCGAGCCATCTCTCGGGTTATGTAGATAAAACGGATGCTGTAGTGTACAGGACATTCTGAGGCTTCGCGCAATGCTCCTGCATGTATCGCAGCAAGAACAAAAAGAACAGCTGAAACCCCAACCGCACTAGAAGCATGAAGATGGCCGCTGAAAGCCTGTGATTCAAAATGGAACCCATTGCATAGGAGTTCACATACATTTTTTACATATATAGTAGTACTTGGGACATTATATATATTTTGTGGGTACTAGTATGGGATGGCTTCCACCCACGCTTCAACATCAGGGCAGTAATCCCACCACTCTAGAAACTGCTGACTGTCCCGCATTGCTGTGCCACAGGGACATATCAATATGTGGGAGCTCCATTCCCCGCCTACCGCCCGAGGAGTTCTGGAGCCTTAGAAACTCGTGTCCCTCACGAAGTACTGATAATTTCCTTTGAGCTGATCCCTTTTTCCTTTCCTTGTTCTTTATTTTTTGGAACATTCTGTTCAAGGTTGTCTCCTTGGTTTCCCACACCTTGTATTGCTGTCGCCCTGATGAAGGTGTAGCCCACATTGGGTAAAGCACCGAAACGCGAGTTGGCGCAGAACCATCTTGTGTGCTTGGATTAAGTTACTGTCCTCACATAAAAGCTTACACACGAGAGTCCTTCATCTATACATTGACTCTGAATGTGTTAACTTGTTTCTGACCCCTTATTTGATAGTTCAGATTATGATTAGAACGTGTCTGATTGAGCATTATGTCTGAGTATGTTTGCATTGTTAAAGTGTTGGATGATTGTTGGGTTTGAATGTGATTGTGTGGGACCTGATGTACATATATATATATATATATATATATATATATGTTTTATATGTCTGATGTTTTCCACTTTCCTGTTATTATGGCTATATGTATTTGTTTTATTTATTTATTCCATGAATATTTAATATGAAAATAAATGTAAAGACATTTTATAAAAATGCCTGTCTGATGTGATGATGATCACTTGTACTTTGTTAGCCCCATGGTATGTTGTATTTTCTGACCCCATTGGGGCATAGTTTAACTTACATATACGCAGGTTGATTTCTGTAGCAGTAATCTATGTGTTTCCCCCTATTTTTCCTGCCTATAATTAGTCTATAGGGGCCGCCTTCTTAGTGGATACCTCCAGACTAAGCTGCAACAAAGGCAATGAAAACCCTATCATCATCCTACATTATTACTCACCACAAGACATCTGATTGTCTTACAACAACCAAAAATTCAATCCACTCGATCATCGAACGTGCTTCCAAATGTCTGCTGGTTCGATTCCATTACCTAAAGACTGTTAGTGCACAGGGCACATATGCCTTCTGATGTAAGTGTTTCAGCAGTGGGCATCTGCATAGGCGCCAGAAGTAGCAGTGCGAGGGAGGTGGTGCTTTAGCAGTTCCAAAAGTGGAGTGGTGTGGCTCACTGGTTAGAGGCGGCAGACCCGTAAGCAGAGAACGGCCCGGGACCAGGGTTCAATTCCCGACGTGGCAGGGTCGTGGACCAGGGTCAAAACGGACTTGATAATTCTCGCCTCGGTGCCTACTCTATCCAGGGAACACACTCAGCAACTCTGGGCATTAAGCTTGCCTCATCTCTACAACGGCGGCCCCCCACAGACAGAGGCAGCTGGTCAGTGTCTCCTGGTACACTCGGGGTTGATCTCTTGGAATAGGTGAGAGCCCCTCTGGAAGAGGTCAGGCGGCAGTGTTGTGGATTTCCATGGCTGAAGAGACAATACCTCACTAACAAGTGCGAGGGCTGGGCCGCTGTCGAGTCACTCTCATCAAATCTGCTCGGGCACACTTGTGTACAGGCACTGGACGCCATCATTAGTAACCGTTCTGACTCTGAATGTAATGTAATGTGTCTTGTAAAGCGCACTGCTGCCCTGAGGCGTCGTGGCGCTGTAGACCGCTGGGGAACCCGTCCTGGCTATCCCTGTGAGATGGTCCCTACTGTATCTCCAAGGTGAAACCAGGCATCCCCAGCGAATGTGGGGGGCCGTTGTAGAGATGAGGCAAGCTAATGCCCAGAGTTGCCGAGTGTGATCCCTGTTTAGAGTAGGCACTGAGGCGAGAATTATCAAGTCTGCTGACCCTGGTCTGCAACCCTGCCGCGTCGGGAATTGAACCCTGGTCCCGGGCTGTTCTCTGCTTCCGGGTCTGCCGCCTCTAACTAACCAGTGAGCCACACCACTCCACTGAGAAAGAACTTAGTAGAGCCAACTTCCATACGAACATGCAGAGACATTCACAGGTGAACAAGGTGAAAAAACATTCGAAAGACTTAGGGTCTGACTCTGGCGGGCCTGAATAAACGGTGCGAACAGGTCTCCCTCACTCCGTCCCCTCAGGAAAGAGAGCACACATGAGAAAGGCGGAGCACTCAGAGTTTTGAGACACTGGGGGGACCTACTCTGAGTCTGGGACCAAATTCCTTCACAACGCCGACACATGGAGCGCTGCCGCATGCTTTACTCTCAAATGCCTTACTCTCATATGTCTTACTCTCAAATGTCTTTCTCTCCATTACCTTTCTCTCAATTGCCTTACTCAATTCTGCTTCTGGGAATTGGGATCGAGCTGCTTACCTTTGGAGCTGTTCCTTCCACCTCTCCTCTCATGGGGCAAGCTGGAGGATGAGGCTGACGAAGCTTCCTAGTAACACCGGGGCTGCTATCGTCGATGGGAGTCTGACAATGCCCCACGGGCGGAAACCAAAACTGTTTGTACTTACCTCGGAGACCGAGAACCCTTGGCCGTTGCCCGGTGGAGCTGTCCTATGCAGCTATAGAGGAGTCTGGTTCTGGTTCGCCCCTCGGCCGTCACCTACCCAGCCGGACATCGGACATTGTTAATCACGGTTCTTCTTGGTTTATCTGTCTTTGACACTGACTGCTTGGTTCCCCCTGTTGGACTTTCCCCCTCTTCCCTACCTCAACTGTATCGGCATTCCCCGCCCCTGTTTTCCAGCCCCTATTGTCCTTTCCCTCTCTCTGTTACGCCGCGCATTAGTAATGCATACTACTGTGTTACAGTGGCTTCATCATGTGTCCTTATGTGCTATACGCCAGTAACTCTTGTTGTTACTACGTAATCACTATGTAACTTATGTAACATTTTTGTAACTTGTAACTTGCAACTCGCTGTTCCTTATGTAAAGTTCTCTGATATCTTCGGGTCTAGCCAGTGTTATAATAAAACTCAAATAAATAAATAAATTAGATCTTGGTGGACGGGTTACTGGATCACAATGGTGATGGATATCTCATCAGCCAAAATATAAATCCCATTATATCCTATGAGATTTATATTTCGCTGACAGGATATCTGTCACCATTGTGACTGGGTAACCCGTCCACCAAGATCTAAATCAGGCCCTTAATCATCAGCTCTCTTATACTCAAAAGCTGAAAAGGCATGGGGTTCGTCTGACGTTCTTGTATGGGTCAGCGTTACAGTCGAGTTGTGACCGCTAGGAGAACAGCATTGGAATGCAAGTCCCAAAGTGCACCCAGAGCAGCTCTGCACGCGAGCTAGGAGAGACTGTGAGAATGGGCCCGAGTGCAGCCTTGCGATTCAACCAATATCAGTATCCACAGGCCTCTCATTACCCTAAAACAATTGTGTAACTGTAGACCCCTAAATCTGTGTTGCTGAATGTGTGGTATTGTGTTGTTGTAGTCAGTGGCGGCTCCTCCACAATGGCGGAGGAGCGTTGCCTCACTGGATCAGAGCCCGCAGCTGAAAAATACAATATTTTATTATTGTTTTATTTTTCAGCAGCTGGCTCAGCCAGTGTGTGTAGGGAGGGGTAGGGCCAGGCCACAGGAGGGAGGAGGAATGGTGTATGTGTGCACTGCTGAGTGCACCTATCTGTTTGCCGGCCGTCTTAGGCGGGCCAAACAGACATGTGCAGATGGGTTTCTCCAACCCCGTTGTATGGTAGAACCAGGTTAGATAAACAGTATGTCTGCCGGAGCGAGCGCTAAACCAGCCCACTCAGGCCAATCCCCACGCTGCTCTCATAGCATAAGAGCAGCGCAGGGATTGCACAGGGAGTCCCTGATGTTTCCCAATGTCTGCTGGGATCAGAAAGAAGAGGAACTCTGTGCTCGCCCCTCTTGAGCTCCCCCCGCCTTTCCCCACCATGTCCTTTCCACCTGGCCCAGCGCTTTTAATTTGTGTCAGCTGCTACTGGTTGTAGTATAACACACTTGCTCGCATCTTGACAAAACATTGTTTGGAGTTGATATTATTGCATGCCATCCTCACTATTTTGAACTGTTATGTATAACCAGAGAGGATGTAACCTTACGGCTAGAGCGGTCGAACTTGAAGCTGGTGAACCGGGTTTGAGTCTTGGCAGCGACGCTCAAGATCCTGTGATTCTGGGCAAATCACTTAATCTCCCCTTGTTTAACAAAAAAATCAATGTGTCCATTTGTAACGAAAATGTAAAGCGCTCTGATACCCGATTTCTCGGATCTAGTTTGCACTATATAAAACTCTAAAAAAAACAAAAAAACACGCAATGCAACGATAGGCCGGGCCCGAGAACATCAGAGGGAAAAGGTCCATATTGGCACAATTGGTGCCTGTTTGCCTTATGTCGCCCCCCACCCCCACCCCAGATTCCCCAGTCAGTTCCCACACTGGGTACAGCCATATTCAGTGTGCCACAACTTCTTCTTTGCTGCCGCACAGTCAATAACAGTGTCACACAAGATGCACCTGTTCCCAAAAAAACGTGAGTGATGCCTCATCTCACAGCATCAGCCTGAAGCGCAGGTATTTATCTCCTACCTTCAGGGGAATTGGAGTGTCTAATTATCTCTGGATCCCAGAGGTGCTATAGCTTCGGATTCCATCCCGATGAACCTTCTTCAAGGACACAGATTGGCTACCTTCCTTCAAGAACCATTGATGAACTACCCTTGGATGACTTTATGCAAATCAAAGCTTTCATCAAGCCATCCCCGGCTCCGCTTCAAATGAGAATATAATTCAATGAAGCTGTTTTTGTTATTTTTGCAACAATAAGTTTTCTGTAGCAGATTGCAGCCAAACGCGTGCGGTGCAATGGAATTGCTGGATTTGAGCACACCATGGAGACAAGCAACTTGGCCGTCATCCAAAAAAGCCATGAAGTCTATCACGCCTCATTGTCAGACCGCACAGCATTGTAAAGTAAGGTTTGTCCTCAATTACCTGTAAAGCTGGCATCATCAAGGGCATTGCAAACTTGAAGAAAGCACGGCCATAGCCTTTGCAATAATCACCACCTTTGTCTTTAGTTTTACTAGTGACTCTAGATGCCCATAGTGGCAAAAAACATAACCCCTAGGCACCCACAGGACTTTAATGAGGCTATTTGCTTGCTCTCCAACAATCGCTTACACTTGATTTCCCGCTGCCCCCTAAAGCTGATAACTTGGGTTTTGGCTATGTTGATTTTTTTAAACAATTTTTATTGATTTTTATTGCCGGGACCTCATGCAAGTTACAAGACATTTTGCATATCCAGGACAAAATGGTTGCATGACACAGTAATATACAATAAATTGAACTTTAAAGCCCTTGAGTATGCATAAGGCTGATAATCCGAATTTCTCTGACAACAGTTGTGGATGCAACAGGGAATATGTTTGGGTGCAGCCAATGATAGTCTGTTGTAAATAAGAAGTGTCATATATTAAGACTATTTATAACAGCAGCTGCCAGAGCAAGAGGTAAGAGATCCTGCACTCTCTCAGTGTGACAGAGGAGGTGGCGTGAGGGTTGCAGCCACAGGGGGCGTCACTAGGGTCCTACACTTCACCTGTACACACTGATAGGGTCTCGACCTCCTACAGGGGCATGTGTCACACAATGGGGGTGGTTCACCGGGAGCCCCAAGGGGATTGGTCTGTGCCTTGCACACCTCTACAGAACGTCTCCAGGAGTGCACCCCAGGTATCAGAAATTGGGTATTTGTGGAGACCTTTCACCTCCTCACTGTGTAGCGCCACTTTCTCTGCCTGTGCCCAGGCCATCAGGGATAGCACCCATGCAGAAGTGGCAGGGAGGGTTGCCGCCTTCCATTTATGGGTGAGCAGTCGCTTCACCAAGATAAGGGCCTGGTCCCTAAATCGTGTTACTGCCCTCTTTTTGTTAGAGCGACAACTGAGAGGCAGCAGACACGCCTCCCAGGTGCAGTCCACAGTGGTACCCATGCATCTTGTCAGGTGTGCAGTGACAACCGTCCAATATTCTTCCAGCAACCTGCAGGACCAAAGCATATGCAAGAGCTCCACATCAAGGCAAGGCAGCGGGGACAGGCAGCATCAGCACGGTTAAAATATCAGTTGATTTCATGGGGCGTTAAATAGCCTCTATGCAATATATAGAATTGCATTTACTCAAAACATGCATTGCGGGACACTAGAGTAGGATGAGCTAAACTCGCCTACCATTCTTTGCCTGTGCAACTGAGTTGCAGATCTGTGTCCCAGTGCCAGACCAGTGCAGTGAGGGGGGAACAGTGTGTGTGTGCCATCCACTGAGCCAGGTGGCTAAACTTTCCCAGAACGTGCAAGTATTGCACGGCGAGGTACTGCATGGGCCCTGCTGTATGTCTCTCCAGAATTTGACCCAACACTCGAACAAAGGAAGCATGCAACAAAGAGGAGGTGACCGGGCGGAAGCTCAGAGTTAGCAAGAAGATCTTCAGTGGGTAGGAGGGCCCCATCCCGATATAAGCTGCCTACACTGTGCAGTGCCACCTCATGCCAGGGCCCCAGTTCCCTAAGCGAGGTCGACCTGTGTCCCTGCGGCATAGCAAGAATTGGGAGTGCAGGGGTGTAAGGCATAGCTGAACAGTTAAGAAACTGGTCCTGCGAAAGCATCGACATGCAGCCCGAAGGAGAAGGGCTCCCTGTAGTGGTGCTCTAATGAGGGGGTGAAAAATGTTAAGCAACCCTTCCAGATTGCATTGGGGAGGAGTATAACTGTATCCTCTAAACTGCAGGCAGCAAACCCGCGCACCACCCACTGCAGCTGCGAAGCCAGGTAATACTGTTCGATGCTAAGTATAACGAGCCCACCTCAGTCCAGTGGGAAATAAAGTTTGATAAGTGATACTCTGCGGCGCGTATTGTAATATATATAAGATTGCCCATCAAGCGTTCTAAGGAGCGAATGAAGGGCCTTCTATAAATAGAAGATTGACAGAGTCATACAGTAGTCTCGATAGTACAACCATTTTTGTTAGGGCCAACCTTCCTGCAACCCAATCGGCAGGGTTTGGCAGAATGATATCTGCCCTCGTAAGGCAGCGATAGCGTGAACTAGGCTGCCATCCAGAAGATCTTCAGGGGCATGATAAATCCTTATCCCCAGATATCCGAATGTGAATAGTTGCTAGGTTAGACGGACTCCATTCACATTAAACATTGGGTCAGGTGTGTTAATGTTAAAGGGGAAGAGGCTAGACTTATTCTAAGTTACTCTAAGGCCTGACACGGTGGAACATTTGCTAGCAGTTGTTCAATGGTGGGCCTTATGGTCTGGATATTGTTAACGCAAAGTAACATATCATCTGCATAAAGAGAGACAGAATGTGTACCGTCTCCAAGAGGAATACTACACTGTTGGCCTTGGGCACACAGAAGTTGTTCTAGGGGCTCCAGTACCAAAGAAAAATAGGAGAGGGGATAGCGGGTAGCCCTGCTGGGTACCCCTCTGTATCTTGATAGGGTCTGCATATGGCATCTTATTTTAACACTGGCTGTATTGTTAGTGCATAACAATTTAACCAATCGGAGGAAACAGGGTACCAGAGCATATCATGTGAGGACCACGAATAAGTAGGGTCATTCGAGGGAATCAAACACCTTGTGTAAATTCATAACCAGGCAACCTGAGAGTGATTGCATCTGTGAGGCATGTGCCAGAAGAATCGGCGTAGATTCTGATAGGTATTTCTGGCTGGCACAAAACCATTTTGGTCGGGGTGGACCAGCTGTGGAACCAATATTCCAGCCGATGTGCCAGAATCGCCACATTTTGTAGTCAGTATTTAACAAAGCAAGAGGCCTATAGGATTCCATCTCTAACCCATCTCGTCCTAGTTTGGGCAACAAAATGAGCAAACATAGCTCAATGTATGTAGGCGGTAGTGCCGCCGCCAAGAAAGCTGCATCATACAGTGCTTTTAATTAGGCCTGTGCGGTAAAAAAAATTCCGCTCGCGGAATTTCGCATTCCGCGGAGAATGCGTAATTGCCAAACATTCTGCGCTTCGCAGAATTTTTTGCTTGATGGCACTTTCAAAATGCGTGTTCGCAAGATATTTCCCCCCCCCCCCCATCCCCCCGCGAATGGGCGGAACAAGCAATTCCACCTGTTCACGGAATTTCTGCGTGCTCGCTGAGATTTTTTACCATTTCGCAGAGCTTTGGGTAGCACGACTATGCAAATTCACCCACCCCTACTTTTAATCGAGGTGCCAGCCTCGATTAAAAGCAATGAACAATAGGCCTGACAAAATTCGAATGGCAACTGTGTTTTGCCCATGGCCAGGGCACCTCCTTTTTCTCAAAGATGGTAATATCCTGATTAATTTCCTCCCTATGTTCGAGCAGGGCTCAGGGTAGGAGGAGGTCAGCTAAGAAGGCGCTAATCTCCCCCAGCGTCACCACAGTCATGGACGTGTGCAACTGTGTGAAATGGCATATGAAGGTGGTGTGATTTTTCCTTTGTGTTCACAGTAACAACCCCTTTCCTGACTTTATAGATAGTATGGATGTCGTGCTGATTCTTGCTGATTCTTGCTCTATCAACCATGCCAGTAATGATCTTGGCCTGTCGGCCTCGGTGTGCGTTTTCTTAGAATGAGCTGCATAATTAAGGGAGTGCAGTCTTTCCAGCAATGCTATGTGGTCGCATCTGGCCTCATGCAATCGCTCCTGAGCGGCATTTGAGGACCTGGCCAGTTCCTTAAGTCTGAACAGGTGTCTCTCCACACGGGACATTTCATTGGTAAGGTGGCGGCGCATGTTTAGGGTATTACCCAGACAATGTCCCCAGATAGACACTTTAAAAGCGTCCCACTCTGTTAGCAGATATCAAAGTATTCCATTATATTGGCGCTAATAGAAGCTCAGAATGGGGAGGGGTCCTCTAATATTGACGCATGCAGCCTCCAAATGGGTATTGGGGGTGTGAGGTGCATTCCCAGAGCAGCTGTAGCTGGAGTGGGTTGTGATCAGGTGTTCTACTGAGGTAGTTCACATGTGTTATGTATGAGACTGGGCTAGGGATGCGGGCAAATCTATCTATATGGACATGGAGTCTGTGTGCATGAGAGCAAAATTAGTATACCCATGCGCTGGCGTTACATTGACACCATATGTCCAACAGCTCCCATTGTTGTAGCCATGTGTTCAAGGTGTGCGTATTAGATGTGGCTGCAGTGCGAGGCAAGAGCGGGAAGGAGCAGTCTTACTCCACATTGAGAACGCTGTTAAAATCCCCACCCAGTAATCAGGACATTCGACTACATTGTACTAGTGTTGTAGACAAAGCATTAAGGAACGGAGCGTGCTATGCTTTGGGTGCATAGATCGATCCAAGGAGCACGTGGCAGGCATCTAGCCAACACTCCACCAGGATGTATAGGCCTTCAGGGTCAATGATCTTGTGTGTAGCAACGAAAGGGGACCCTCTCTTGATCCATAGCAATACCCTTCGGGCACAGGTGGAGTAATTGGTGGAAAACACTTGCTTCTCCCTCTATTCTGCAATCTGGATGCCTCCAGCTCAGTAAAATGAGTATTCATCCCTCATCACAACCACATCATCCAACACCTCCGCGATCTCCATAGGCTCCCCATCGAAAGATAAACCTTCAAGACCCTCACTCATGCATACAAGGCCCTCCATAACATCGGACCAATGCACCTGAACAACCGCCTCTCCTTCCACGCACTCAAGAGACACCTCTGATCAGCTGACCTCTCTCTAGCCAATGTTCCACGCATCTACAAGACCAGAACTGGAGGAAAGTCCTTCTTCTACCTTACAGCCAAGGCCTGGAACAACCTCCCCCTCCTCCTCGTCTCTACACTGCTCCAGTTCAGGACCTGGCTCTTCGGATGATCCCAGCACTCAAAGATGCTGACCCCCACTTTCCCCTAGCACCTTGAGACCCTTGGGAGTGAGTAGCTGCTCTTTACCAACCCTGATTGATTGATTGATTAATTGATGCTATTTGATTGATTGATTGATTGATTGATTGATGCTATGTGTGTCTGCTTCCAGCGTAGGTATCTACACATCGCATATCGCCGGGAGAGGGTGTGAATACCTCAGCATTCCATGTTACTTTATTAGTGGCTGCCATAACACAGAGTTCTATGGAGGGTGATCCTAGCCCGCCCCAAGCGAGCAGGGCTAGTCTCATATGGTAGAGCAGTGGATGAACAAGTGCAGGTCATAACAAGGAGCCTCCCACAGTGACTTGGCTGGAGCAGCATTCATGGCATAGTGTGGACTTTCAGCATCCAAGACCATACTACGGGTTGTTGTGTATTGGCTGCACCTGTGAGTGCACACATGGACAGCCTCGTTCCTCTGCATCTGATGCACCGTTCGCCACTCCATGCCGTTGCACCGCCCACCAGTGCTTGATTTCTAAAAAACTAAGGGGTATATTATCAAGGACGGCGTTAAAAATTATCGCCGGTTTAGCGGCAGAAAACTGCTGCTATAGCGGCGATAATGGACTTGATAATATGCCCTTGAGAATGCTGATAGAAGTCCATGCTCTGGTGTGAACATGGGCTTCTATTGGAATTCTTCCGGTCATATTATCAAGCGCATTATCGCTGCTTTAGCATCAGTTTTCTGCCTTTAAACCTGCGATAATCTTACCACCGTCCTTGATAATATGCCCCTAAGTGTCAGGGCCCTTTATCGGATGCCACTGCAGCCTCCACCACCCATAACCGCTGCCAGTGTTGCCAATGACAGTGCCAACACAACTCCTACCAGTGTGACAATTTAGACTATTTCAGGCGACCCAAAGGTATATGAATGGCGTTAGAGGCGGGCATTATTCTTTTTTCGTGTACATTGACTTATTAAACTCAAGTCTGCTCATCTCAAAATCCGACAGACAGCGTCACCATGTGGTGGACTGTCACTGAAGCTTGTGCTGATATTTAAGCACTGGCGGCAAGCACCGGAAAGCACTGGCTCAAATTAAGCACTGAACCATGTCTATTAGAGACTGATTTTTATCCCCCTGTGTCTGAAGAGTCACATCTACTGCACTGCGCTCTAATGCAGCAAGGCATTATATTTGGTGCTGCATTTAAAGGCAGCTTTGGGGCCCATTTGAGGTCGTCTTACCACTTATATTGTATTCACCTTAGAGTTTAATAGAGTATTTTGAACATCTTAATGTGAAATGATCTGCTCCTCTTCATCAGTTGTACTTCTTCTGTCTTCCAGATGTAGTGTGGGTGTATTTTATGGTTGGGTAAGCCCAGATGAACTCTCCTTGTTTGCAGTAGTGTTTGTGTGGGTTGGCTTCTTTGTTCAATGGGATGAGCGGGTTCACCATCCTTTGCCTCTTCATGCTGGTTTTCAAACCACTGTCACTCTAGTAGCCGCAGTTCAGATCAGTCAGTGACTGGAGGAGAAATTGAATAATGTCTGTGCTCTTTCCTCTGGCTGTGTGCATGGTAAACAATGCCCTCTCATGCACGGATTTGATGGCATTTGGATTTTTTTTGTGTGGTAAAGTCAAATGTATTCCTATCGCACTGTAGTGTTATCACATTTTTACCATGACCTTTGCTGCGTCACCTGCTCAGGCCATGATGAACTGGCCTAACTAGTTATAACATATATGAAAATTTCGTTTTTTGAATTATTGCGTTTACGGCGTTGTCTTATAAACTAAATCAGGATGTTGGTTGTGTAGCACTGCTAGACGGATTAAAAAACCTCAGAAAATAGACAGTAGAGAGGTTTTCCACCAAAGACTTTAATATTTGAGGAAACAAACAATATCAAACAAGCACCAAAGGAAATCCGCTATCTTGGGACCTTCGTTTCACAGAATTAATCATATTCCCCATTAACTACTGAAGCTGGTTTTCACTGCTTCATGAATACCTGGTTTGATAAACCAGCTACAGACACTGATGGGACACTCATTAAGTACCCCCAAGATAATCAATTTATTTTCAGCGCAATCTAGACACAATCAAATATATGGAGTCAGTCCCTTTCAGGCCCCTGAAGAAAGGAATCTTAAACGATGATCCACATTTCTTCACTGATTGGCACAGACTTTTATTTTTTTAAGTGTACAAGTTTTAATGTCGTCTTATGGGTTTTAAACTTCTTATGGGTACATTTTATGTAATTTTGATGCATGCATGTGTGTTATGGCTTTTATCTTAGAACGATAAAAGTTTGTTTGCTGAACATCTGCATTACCAAGAAGAGTGGGGAAACACGTGTTACCCCAAACCAGTCGCACTGCAACATCTAGCCGCTTTTGGCTTCCTTTAAACGATACTCCATTTTTTTATTTTTTCGGCCATTATTTTATCCATGTTTTCTATACTTCATTTCAATATGTTATACCAACTCCAATCCACACACTGGATTCATTCTGCCATTTTCCTAAGTTTCTAATATTCAAACTATGCCCTCCGGACCTTAGGTTCAAACATGACATATGCAGGGGTTCGTCCAAGGCACTGTTTATTAAAAATCCAATGCATCCCGTGTGTGGATTGGAGTTCGTATCACATATTAAAATGAAGTATAGAAAACATGGATAAAATAATGGACGAAAACATGAAAAGATGGAGTACCATTAGGGTGTTCCACGCACATTTAACAAGTGCCAGGCACTTGTTTCAAACCAAAGACATACTTGGCTACGTCGATCAAGGTTAAAAAGTGTCTGGTGTTTCCACAATGTGAAGGCTGCAGTAAGGAAATGTACTACAAAAACACAATCTTGGCGGATTTTCTGCTAGGGAAGGATCCTTTTCACAGTCTTTTATCTGCAGCAAACCACATTTGTGCAAGAAAGGCCCTAAGGGAGGCAGTGTTATGTTGATGGCATTTGAAACAAAAGATGAGACTGGAAGGACAGCATGTCCAGCGCATATTCGTGCATCCACTCACTACACATGCCCGCCTACCTGAAAGGGGCAGGTGACCCAATCAAGAGCTTTCAATTTTGCCTCAACACAATTAAATTATTTCATTTGAGTCATCATATATATGTACAAAAGTATAGAGATAAGGAAAAGCATTGGGGCACTCCATATGTGACTTTATTAATGGCAGAATGCATTTTTTTAGGCAACCACATTTTAATTAGTGTCTCTCGTTTCACTTTTCCTTTAAGAGGACAGGTCCCCGAATTAACATACAGAGATGGGGTCACGGCCCTCCTAGAAATTTGAGAAAGGCAACAGGGCAGATAATGACCACGCTTTGCTGTATGAAGCAAACACAAATCAGAAGATGATGGCCCAGATGTAGGATACGGAAGAAGATTTAATGGCCAGACTTTGTAAGAACCACAGGCATTTCTGATGTGGTTTTTTTTTTATCACCAGAAATTTTTAATCTCCCTTTTTAGGTCGAGCATTCGAGACCACTTGTATATATTTAGTATATACTTATTATATACTTATATGTGCATGTACTATGTGGACTCTGGAGATTATACCTAGGACTTGTCTGCTTCCGCTTCGGGGACTTTTTTTTCTGCCAGACCCTCCAGGATTTCGCGATTTTGCGGTTAAGTGATCTTGGGCCATATGTAGGTGGACAAATACCGGTCGGTAACGGCCGATTTCGGCCGTTACCGACCGGTATTTGTAGTTTCAGATGTAGGGGGCCAGAAAATTACAGATTCTGTATATTTACCGAATCGGTAAATTACCGAATCGGTAAATGTGCAGAATCGGTAATATGGGATGTAGGTGGCACTGGAAACAGTGCCACAGGCCCTTAGAAATTCGTTATTTACCATGAAATACAATGGCATGGTAAAACACGAATTTCTGTGTACATGCACATCTGTGCATGTACACCTGTGCCATGTGGCACAAACACATGCCCTAAGGGCATGTATGTGTGTCACATGCCACACAAGCCAGAATCAGGGGTGCAACAGGGTGTCAAAGTGACACCCTGTCCCCCTTCACAAATCGGTAAATTTACCGAATCGGTATTTACCGATTCGGTAATTGGCATTGATTCCTATGGGCCTCAAGGCCCATAGGAATCAATGGCAATTACAGAATCGGTAAATACCGATTCGGTAATTACCGAATATTACCGATTCGGTAATTGTTTAAGAATTATTACCTACATGGCATTTACCGATTTGTAAATACCGAATCGGTAAAATTCTGTATTTACGATTCGGTAAATGCCATTTACCTACATATGGCCCCTTATGGCTTATCATTTCCATGGCTAACATCAGCCAAAGTCTGCTAAACCATAATGTCATGGTGGTAGTGTGCGGCGGGTTCTGGGGGGATTGCTTTTGGGGCATTTATTCATTAACATGTTTATGTCCTATATGAAGCCTTGAAGCCAAAGTGTCTACATTGTAAGTAAACCAAATATACATAGCTTCATGTGTTTGTTGTAGGAAAAACAGCCAACTAAAATGCCGCAAAATTGGCGCTAAATTTCCATATTTGTGCCGCTAAATTTCCATTTTTGTGCTGCAAAATTTGCTAATCCATGCCGCTATATCCTGGGGGGACTGATGTTATGGACTTCGGTGTTAGCAATAATAACTCTCTCGTTTACCAGCATCCTACAGAGCCAGAGGTAAGAGAGCAGGACTGACCATTAGAGTAGAGCGGTCTTTGGGGGCTTTGAAAGCAGAGCTGTCCCTCAGGTTTAATAGCTCATGTAGGCCAAGGGCTGAAAGAGCAGATGTAACCTTATACTTACAACATATAGCGACTGCTACTGGACCCGAGTGATGAGGCGGGGACAGGGGGGGTACAAAAAAAGAACCCCCCCAAAAAAACATTTACTTGAAATGGCTGCCGCCTTTACTTTACTCTCCGTCCCTCTGACATCTTCCTGCACTTCCGGCCAGCAGCAGGAAGCACCCGCCCTCCTACCCTACCCATAGCCAATCACAACACTGCTATGCAGCATTTGAGTGGTGTGAGCACTGTGGATCGGTGTTCAGACGGGGACTGGGAGGGTTTGCATGTTCCTCACCGGCTGCGTAATGTAGCCTGGTGGGGAACATGCAATATGCGCAGGAGTGCTTGGGGCGGCCAAGTAGTCCTGCGCACTTCAGGAGTGAAAACCACTCCTCTCTCTTCTCTGCCAGCACTGCCCGCCCCAGAGTCACTGACATATATGGGAAAAATAAAAAGATAACAACAATAGTTATTATCATTTTTCCTTTTTTCAGTGGGGCTACACTCCACTGCCTTAGCAGAGGAGCCGCCACTGCCTGAGACCTTAACAAGCAGAGCTGTCTCTTAGGTACACTAGATCTCATGTGCCTAACACATGAGAGCTGTTCCTCAGATTACGCAGATGTTACAGGGTACGGTCTTAGACAGCAGAGCTTTCACTCAAATTACCTGGATGATGCATGCTTGGGCCTTACACAACAGACCCTTCTATAAAACGGTAAGGATATAAGAGACAAACACATTAGACAGCAGGGCTATCAGCCACATTTCACAGATATTGCAAGCAACAGCATTGGACCCCAGAGCTTTTCCCCAATAAACACAGATTTTAAAGAATTGGACGATGTAGGGTCACTCATATAATGTGATATGCTTCCTTATTTGCCACCTTGTCCCACCATGGTAAGATGGTACCACCAGGGCAGACTCGACCTCAGAGGGGGCTCGCCTGAGAGAGCTCTTAGAAATTATTTATTTTTTCTGGATAAAATACTCTGATCCCTTTTGAAGGTTGAAAAACCTTAGAATAAACTACAAAGTATCCTTTATTCAAGTGGTATCCTTGGCTTGTTCAACAAGCATTTACAATGCAATGGTCTCGGCATTATTAAAGGTAGAGCTATTGGCATTGCTCATGACTATTTTTTAAATCATAAATAAATGGCATTGTCATTTACATTGCCAATAGCTTAATCGATAAATAAATGGCATTGTCTTTAGGCAACAGGCATCCTTGTACACATTTCATTTACTTCACGCCGGCATTCAACAGTATAAATATGTGCTACCTATACAAAAGTGCAAGCCTTATGGCCCCCTTCTCGCATCTTCTAGGGACTAATATTGAGCTCCGTACAAATATATGGGTAAATGTTCAGGTATAGATCAAGAGACCACACAAAACATATTATAACAAATAGAAGCCTAAAAACAACCTGTGCCCTAGCCACTTTGTATTTTGTTTATACACATCTGATCTGGGTGATGATTTTCCACCTAGTTTAAGATACTCTCCTCTGTAAACAATGCAAGATGCACACCATTATAACCGTACTTAAGTGGGGTCTTCAAGTGTCTATATGTAACAAATAGTACGATTAAGTTGCTATCAAGGCTACCTAGCTTGGATTTGACCTGGAACTAGTCATTCGCTGAATGCAATGAAAGTTCATCAAATGGGAGAGCAAATGTTGGGAGAGCAAAGGGCATGAGAACACTGCATTGGAGAGAGAACTGGACTAAAGAAAGTAGAAGATGGACTGTATAAACGCGTGTCCATGCAGTTCCCTAAAACACTTTGGACACAAAGTGAAAGCAGACACCTGTCTGCAGGCGAATGGGGTCTGGGAAAGCGTAATGTTAAATAATTTTTCGATGTGAAAGTGTTAGAACCTAAAGTCATGGCAGTGCCAATGCCGAATCAATTCATATTTTTTTCTCGCAGGATTTATACGAACTCCTGCGGCTCTTTTTAAAAAAACAGCCACTAAATTCTCCAAAACAGCCCCTTGACTTTGCCCACTGACCAACCAGCAGTGCTTAATTTGAGTTGGTGGTTGCAGGTGGGGTTCACAGGCACTCATTTTTGGGGACTGGCACTTATTTATCCTCAACAGACTTTGATCCAGAGAAAGAGAAAGCAAAAAGCAAAAGGGGAAAAGAATGACAAAGAGTAAGATGGAAAACAGTGATGAGGGGTGGGCAGTAATGAAAAAGAACCTGCACGCGAGTGAGATAAAAAGGCAGGGAGAGTTTACTAGTAGATTAAAGAACCACGAGGTGGAATCAAGACTACGCAGCCTTGGTATTTGGCACTCGACCTTAAACAGCGCCAACTGGGGACATCTGAGCAATGCTTTGCAATCCAGTACTATTCTTTTACAAAGTAATCACAACAGACATATGTAGCTCAGTCGTATTCTTAACCTGTCACCAAGTAATAAAGAGAATGCACTAAACCACCATTATGAGCAATAATTTGATCATGTATACTGTCAGAGACCATAATATTGGCAATTGTGAAATTATATTACTGAATGACTGTATAATCTTCAAAGACTGATTTTCCATCAAATGCTGTGTCAAATAAAGGCCCCATAACATGTTGTACTGTGTAAGCACCAAATAAAGCTTTATGACGTTTACTGTAAAAGTCATTCTATGAAACAAAATAACATGCAGAAATTGGACACATTTCCTCATGTTATTCCCCATTCTATAGGGTGATCACTTGTTATCCCCTGAGTTGGTCCTGACCTCATTGGCATGGTTTCCCCCCCAAATTTTGCCTTCAATCCTCCTGTTTTTGTTAACTTTGTTTTTGCTTTCTATATGACTCTGCACACTTTACCACTGCTAACTTGTGCTAAATTGCTTTTGCTCTCTTATACAAACATGGTAACTTTAGCTAACAACTAGCTGGCACATTTAATTTGTTTGTATGTCCTTAGCACAGTGGTACTCAGTGGTACTACATGTACCCAGGGCCTGTAAAATAAATGCTGCTAGTGGGACTGCAACACCTATTGTGCGACCCACTTAAGTAGCCTTTTAAACATGTCTCATGCCAGCCATTGCAGCCTGTGAGCACAGTTTTAAACTTCCTTTGCAATGTGGAAAAATAAATCTTCTAACAAAAAGGAGGCTATGGGAAACCATAGTCTACACGGAGCACAGCTAAGAACAAAAATGTCTTCAATAGAGTACGCACAGAATTTTCTGTTCAAGTATACTATATTCAATAAGCATAATCAATATTAGTTTCTACTTAGTGTAGTTGATTCCACACAAAACAGAATGTTATAATATGAAAAATATAAGAATTCACATCATAATAAGAAAGGAACAAGTTGATTCAATGAACTTCATATGTATACAGTCCGTAACATATAGCAATCCCTGTCTATAGTATATAAGCAGAGACAATCCCAATCCATTTCGGGTTTATAACCCTTCTTCAGGGGATGAAATCCATCACACAATAGCTGTATAAGGTTTGGTGTGTCCTCCTTGGGAATCTACAACACAATAAATGTGAACTAATCACACATTAATCTCAACCAATCGAATATAGGTTGTAGGAAAATATATGACAGTGAATAGGATTTGCACCCGAATGGTGAAGCAATACAGAAAAGAAAAGGGAAAGGACAAAGTGAATGAATGATTGGCATGCTACCTTGTGAATAATGGGAATGCACATTGAAACCCAATTCTATAACCAGAAAATGTGACCAGTGCCGATCTCAGTAATGCAGTACAGGTCCAAAGAAATGTCCATAAAAAGACTCAGTGGTTGCCCCAAGTTCGATGAAGTCAGAACAATAGACTCTTACCCTTGAAAATCAAAAGACACAGGATGTGTCACTGAAAAAAGATAAATACCAAGATATGATTCTAAGGAGCCTCAGAGACACTAAAATCTATGAAATGGTTTGCCAAGATAATGTCATCCAAAATGACTCTCACCCGACACTACGAGTGGCATGGTGAGAACCAACGCTCCCGGTTCATGGACCCGTGTAATAGGATAATCAGCGTGTTACTAGCTGCGCGGCCAGCAATAAATATCTCAATGCATTCTGCCGAACGGATGCTTTCTGTTGAAAAACTAAACAAAATAAGCTGGTAACAGTACAGGTCTAAGCGCAAATATAAAAGAAGTAAACTAGCTAAACCGCAGTTCTCACCTTGATTATTGATGCCGGATCAGAAACTCCTTCAACCTCATACGAAACAAACGCCAGTAGCTGGAGTACGTAAGAATACCCAGCATGCTGAGTGTGTTTAAAGAGATAACGTGAGCAGCGTGCTAAAGATTTAAAGAGACATCCCAATACTGGCGTATTCGTATTAAAAAAACTTTAATGTGCACGTAAACTTGACAATGCAGAGGGGCATATCGTACACCTTAGATGTGTAATATTAAGAAGCAAACATAAGAGTCTAAGCTCACTAATAAGTGATCAAAAGAGACTCCCATAGAATCTCAGAAAAGGGTTCAATATGCTCGGTAATGCCCCTCGTGAAGACGCAAAATACTAGAAATGGGTGATAGCCGATGAAGGAGCTTGCAATCTACGTTCCAACTATAAACAAAACAATTGCCCAAAACTAACGGCACAACTGTACCGAATAAAACAAGTGCATGACAATGAATGAAAAGGTAGTACAGCTACTCCCTTTGCGACGAGGAGCTTGAAAAGCCGTCTCCGGCAATGAGGACCAGAGAGTTGAAAAGCGGTGCTCTGCAGGACAGCACCTACTTCCGGTTTGGCCGTCAATGCTTCCGGGTCGCCGCAGGCAGCGCGGCGGCCCGCCCTGCACGGGGAAGGGAGGCAGCTTTCGAGGAGGACAGCACCTGGCCGCGAGCGCGTTCTCGTGCGCGTGGCCTTAACAAATCACCGCGCGCGGCCAGTGCTGTCCTCCTGGGAAGCTGAGCCGCTAACTATAGGTCTCTGGCGAGAGCGAGCTTCGCTCGCTTCTAGCCGAGACCTAAAAACACCAAAAGGTATTATCAGGGGGATGTACAGGTATTTTATTTATTTATTTATTTGAAAAGTTTTAGAGAGCCCGAACAAGATCCTAGCGGATATCAGAGCGCTATGCAAATAGTAAAAAGTTACATACACTCAGGATCCCCCACAGACCCTTGCCCTCACCACATCTTTAACAAAGCAGACTCCATTATTGCACCGCACCTCCGAGACGTCATCAACTGCTCCCTCAACTCCGCAACCTTCCCGGAAAGCTGGAAACATGCCGAACTCAGCGCCCTCCTGAAGAAACCCACAGCTGACCCCACCGAACTCAAAAACTATCGCCCTATCTCACTCCTTCCATTCCCGGCCAAAGTCATCGAGAAAGCTGTCAACAACCAGCTCGCCGCATTCCTCGAAACCAACAAATCCCTCGACTCCTCACAGTCCGGCTTCCGAGCCAAGCACAGCACCGAAACCGCCCTCATCGCAGCAACAGACGACATTCGAACTCTACTGGACAATGGAGACACAGTCGCCCTCATCCTCCTCGACCTCTCCGCAGCCTTCAACACAGTCTGCCATAGCACCCTTCTACAGCGCCTCAAAAACATCGGAACCCAAGGAAAAGCACTGGAATGGATCACCTCGTTCCTCTCCGGAAGAACCCAGAGAGTCCGCCTTCCACCATTCAAGTCAGAGGCCACTGAAGTCATCTGCGGCGTACCTCAAGGGTCCTCACTCAGTCCCACCCTCTTCAACGTTTACATGAGCCCCCTCGCGGCCATCGCACGCCAACATAACCTCAACATCATCTCCTACGCCGACGACACTCAACTGATCCTATCACTCACCAGAGACCCTAACACGGCCAAAACCAACCTACACGAAGGAATGAAAGAAGTAGCCGAATGGATGAAGCACAGCCGTCTGAAACTGAACTCAGACAAAACAGAAGTCCTCATCTTAGGTACCTCCCCCTCCGCCTGGGACGACTCTTGGTGGCCAGAGGCCCTTGGAAAAGCACCCATCCCGACGGACCACGCACGGAACCTGGGCGTCATCCTGGATTCCTCACTCTCGATGATCAGACAAGTCAACGCCGTTTCTTCATCTTGCTTCAACATTCTTCGCATGCTCAAAAAAACATTTTGCTGGATCCCTACCGAAACTAGAAAAACAGTCACCCACGCTCTGGTCACAAGCCGACTGGACTACGGAAACACCCTCTACGCCGGCACCACCGCAAAACTCCAGAAAAAACTACAACGCATCCAAAACGCCTCAGCCAGGCTCATATTAGACATCCCGCGTAAAGAACACATCTCTGATCACCTGAAAAACCTCCACTGGCTCCCCGTCAATAAGAGGATCACTTTCCGGCTCCTGACCCACGCACACAAAGCACTCTACGAAATCGGACCCGAATGCCTCAACACACGACTATCCTTCTACACCCCCTCCCGCCAGCTACGATCCTCCAACCAAGCCCTTGCCACTGTACCTCGCATCAACAAAACCACCATGGGAGGTAGATCCTTCTCCTACTTAGCAGCTAAAACTTGGAACTCACTTCCCACTCACCTTCGCCTTACTCAGAACCACCTAGCATTCAGAAAGCAACTCAAAACGTGGATATTCGACAAGTAACTCCCCACCCTTCTACAAGCGCCTTGAGACCCTCTGGGTATGTAGCGCGCTATATAAATCTTTTGACTTGACTTGACTTGACATATACAAACAATAGGATTAAATTCACACAGAAGTACAGAGAAAATAATAAAGGGAAAAAAACAAAAACAAAAAAACAATATAGTTATATTTGGCATCGTTAAATGTCCTGTGGTTGAGAATATAGCTGCCTTTCGCCACATTGATTCAGCAGACCATACTCATGTGTGTTTAGCCATGAGGATGGCTTTGACTTCCTTTTTAAAAGCAGTAGCGAAAAGGTCAAGTCTGATTTCAGGGGGTAATGCATTCCAAATTCTAGGTGCCATCCCAGAGAAGGATCTGTTATAGGTTTTTTTCTTATGGAATTTTTGAGGTTTCGGTAGTAATTTTTCTGCATTTCTTGAGAATCTAGTACCACCGGAGATCGTCAGTTTCTGGGCCAAGTAACTGGGGGTCTTTTGATGTAAGGCTCTGTGCGTCATGCACGCAATTTTCAGTGGAATTCTCGCATCTAGGGGTAGCCAGTTCAGGGATTGGAGATCTGGGGAGATGTGGGAGCTATGTTTAGGACCGGTTATTTGTCTTGCTGCCGCATTGATTGAAGCTCTAAGGAGTGCGGTTGATGCTTTGGGCAGGCCACAAAGGGTGACACAACCATATTCATCTCTGGGTATAACCAGAGCTTGTACTGCCTGCTTAAAGTCATTGTGTGGTAGGAAGGGTTTTAGTTTCCTCAATGTGTTTATCTGAAGGTTGGCTCCCTTTGTAAGATTTCTGATATGTTTTTGCATGTTGAGGTTACTGTCTAAAGTTATTCCAAGTGACTTCGCTGAATCCACAATGTTCGGTTGCACGTTGAATACCTGAAATAGTTCTGTGGAGAGGTAGGTCCTCTCTACGTACCTTCTATGGGACTCTGCACCGACTCTCTTGTGATGTAGGTACACATAGATTTAGCCCTGACGAATGCCCAAGACTGTTTGGCTAACTGTAGGCAGAAGCTTGTTAACATGAGAATGTTACACAGGCTGTAGACCTTTCTTTCAGGTTACTTGGGCCGCAGACCTTTGTACCAGGTTATACAGGTCGTAGAACTTTCCATCAAGTCACACAGGCAGACCTTTCCATTAGGTTAACCAGGCCGTAGACCTATCTAGTGTGTTACACAGCCTGTGGAACTTCCTTTCACGTTCCACTGGTCGTAGACCTTCCCATCAGGTTATACAGGTCGTAGGCCTTTCTATCAGGTTACGCAAGCTGTAGAACTTTCTATTAGGTTATACATGCCATGGACCTTTATTTCAGGTTACACAGGCAGTACAACTTTATACCAGGTTACACTGGATGTAGAACTTTCTTTCAGGCTACAGAGGCCGTAGAACTTTCCATCAGGGTACACAGGCAGTAAACCTTTCCAGGAGGCTACACAGACCATAGACCTTTCCATCAGGTTAAACAGGTTGTAGACCTTTCCATCAGTTTACACAGGCTGTGGAACTTTTCATCAGATTACACAGGTTGTAGACCTTTCCATCAGGTTACCCAGGTTGTAGCAAAACCAAAGGGGATGATGGACGGAGTGTTGAACATTGCAAGCACTCACCCCCAGTCAACTGATCCTGGTTTAATCTATCATCATTCTTTAGCTCACTCCGCCACCCCAGATCAGACATGGCCATATGCAAATCAGTCTGACCGTGTGCCTCATGGGAACAGTCCAGATCGAACTGCCAAACCATGTCTTCCCTGGACTGGAAACAAGCATCCTGGAACTAGGTTCTGGCTAATCAGCCGTCATCCGTCAGGCTAGCTTGAATCTAGTGGCAAAGTGAGCAAGGGACCCTTGTCTGGGCATACCCTGCCAACTTAGGGCGAACAAAGCAAAACCAAAGGGGATGATGGATGGAGTGTTGAACATTGCAAGCACTCACCCCCAGTCAACTGATCTGGGTTTAATCCATCATCATTCTTTAGCTCACTTCGCCACCCTAGATCAGACATGGCCATATGCAAATCAGTCTGACCCTGTGCCTCATGGGAACAGTCCAGCCCGAACTGCCAAGCCATGTCTTCCATGGACTGGAAAAAAGCATCCTGGGACCGGTTTCTGGCTAATCAGCCGTCATCAGCCAGGCTAGCTTGAATCCAGTGGCAAAGTGAGCAAGGGACCCACGTCTGGGCATACCCTGCCAACTTAGGGTGAACAAAGCAAAACCAAAGGGGATGATGGACGGAATGTTGAACATTGCAAGCACTCACCCCCAGTCAACTGATCTGAGTTTAATCCATCGTCAAGGTTGTAGACCTTTCCATTAAGCTACACAAGCCACAGACCATTCCATCAGGTTAAACAGGCCAAAGACCTTTCCATCAGGTTAAACAGGTTGTAGACCTTTTCATCAGGCTACACAGGTTGTAGACCTTTCCTTCAGGTTACATAGGCCGTAGACCTTTCTATCAGTTTGCACAGGCCGTAGACCTTTCGATCAGATTACACAGGCCGTAGACCTTTCTGTCAGATTACTCAGGCCGTAGACTTTTCTATCAGGTTTCACAGGCTGTCGAATTTTCTATCAGGTTATACAGGATGCAGAAGTGTCTACCAGGTTACATGGGCCGTAGTCCTTTCTGTCAGTTTACTCAGGTTGTAGACCTTTCTTTCACGTATTACAGGCCGTACACCTTTCAATCAGGTTACACAGGCTCTAGAATTTTCTATCAAGGTATACAGGCCGTAGACCTTTCTTTCTTTCAGGTTACACAGGTCTCAGATCTTTCCGTCAGGTAACACAGGCCTTGGACCTTTCCATCAGGTTACACAGCCCATACATCTTTCCTTCAGATTATATAGGCCGTACCCCTTTCCATCAGGTTACACATGTTCTAGACTTTTCTATCAGGTTACAAAGACTGTAATGTTGACCTTTACACTTATTTCATAGAAGACCAAAGAGCTCCCCTTGGTTTCACAGATCTCACTCAGAGCCCCCAGGCAACAAGTTCTTAGACAGTAAGGTTTAATTTGTGCCAGTGATTCAGGTGAAGGTGGGAACTGGCCCCAGCACTCGTTTTTGAGGGGTCTTATCATCATTGTCCACGAGCAAGAGAAAAAGAAGGGATCACACGAGTGTGTGCACGTCATAGGTGGCACATCAGGGCGCGCCTTACTTTTTCGCCAAAGAAGCTGCGTTCCGTGTGCTCTTCGGCAGACCTTTCTCGCTGTGCCGCTGCCGAGGATGTTGCTTCCACGGTACCGGCTCCGCCCTCGGCCCGTCCCTTGTCATTTTAAGCTCTGTACACATGATTTGATGAGATTTCGCTGAAGCCCCGAGGGAAACCATGACATTGTCTGGCCAGATCCCATCACTCGCAGCTGCGGGAGGCTTCAACCTGTGTGTGTGTATTTTGGGGGTGCGAGGGGGGGTGTTGAGATAGAGGGCTCATCTAGGAACAATGGGCTATCGGATAGATTAGCAAATGGCCGGCCCCCGAAACCGGACGCTCCCACCTCCCAGGTGAACCTAACTTTATTCAGCTCAGCCATGAGTGCGTTGAGTAAATGTTTACGAGAGCTCGTCTTACAGCGCTAAGGAGCCCCCAACTAAGGCCCCGCCCCTTTCACCGTGGAACCCTTCTTCTCTATTTGTCTATAGGATTAATTTAGAGATTTGACTCCTAGATATGACGTTCACACATCCCATGAGTGCATTGATTTAGGCTCATAAAAAGACATTCAATATTTTGTGATTACAAGTGTTAAAGAAGGCATATAAATTTCAAATATCCCATGAGCGCCTTCTTTTAGGCTCATAAACAAGCATTCAATATTTTGGGATTACAAGTGTAAAGTCAGTTATGCAGCGCCGCTAAAAGGTCAGTAGGGCGGGGACAGTCCCAGTCATGTTTCAGAGTCTGCTGGGCTTGCAAAGGCCCGAGATTGACAAACAGTGCGGGGCCAGCTTCGAATCTCGGCGTCCGCTCAGCATCCTAAGATTCTGGACAAATCACTGAATTTCCCTGTCACTTTTAAAAACGGATGTGGCCTTCAGGTCGAATTCTCACTATATGAAACTGCGAAAATAAGTTTTCTGGGTCAGACTTATGTTAATGGCTTTTTTTGTAGAGCTGCTTTTGGTAACTACCTGGTCTTTGTGCGCAGACATTTTATTTTATATTTTGCAGTCATATATAGCGTGAAATTGACCTGAAGGTATTGGAGCGCTTTACGCGAGTACCAGTTACATTATACAAGGACACATTCATGTTTTGTAGGCACAGGGAGATTAGGTGATTTGCCCAGAATCACAGGATGTTGAGCCGTTGACATGGACTTTTGGCTATGATCGACCAAGGTGTCACGCCAAGCAAAGTCTGATAGGGTCATTAACATATTCATCCATCAGGGGGTCGCCCAAGACGCCATGTTGGAGTGAGCTCAAAAGCAATGCAAAAATGGATAGAGTGCTACTCAAAGACTTCTGTTATAAGGTGTTTAACACAGCCGCAGCTGTGCTTGTGTTGCCATGCTCGTGCGGCCATGACATGCTCAACGTTCTACCATGACATAGTGTTCCATTGTGTGGCGGTTGGCAGTTGACATCTGTGCCTGGCCGTGTCGGTTGGGTGACTGTGCTGTCGTCTATAAATAAAGCTTCAACTCATTTGGAGGCATATTATCAAGAATGGTGTTAAAAATTATCCCCGGCTTAGCGGCAGAAAACTGCTCAACAACAAAGCCGTAGAATACTGGGAGTCTCTCCTCCAAAGACGCCTTACAGAGGGGGAAAAATCCCGACAAAGGCCGTATGTAACCCTACTGGCATATAATGTTTTGTCAAACCCGCTATCTCCCCCTGGGTGACCGAGTTTGTACTGTACCCATGTATACTGTACATTGTAAATATTTCAATGAAAAGTACTGGAAATGCCCCCCAAAAAAGCAGCAATAATGGGCTTGATAATATGCCCTTGAGAATTCAAATAGAAGTCCATGTTCTGGTGTTAACCTGGGCTTATATTGGAATTCTCCAGGGCATATTATCAAGCCCATTAGTTTACTGCGGCTAAACCGGCGATAATTTTAACGCCGTTCTTGATAGCATGCCCCGGAGTTCTTGTCTGAGATTATTTACCACAACTTCCAGTGAAGATCACATGACTTTGGAAGACAAAGGGAGTACTCAGGTGTCTAAGATCGCGAGAAAGGAAGAAAGTGACCTTCAAGTACTTACAAGAAGGTAAACTTTTTCGACTGAACAAGCTGGATATAATTTCTCGTCTCAGATGGCAAAATATGAAAAAGAGGCTCTAAACATCATGGATCTTTACTTCATTTCAGCATGGTTAACGGAATCAGGAAAACATGGCTGTCGCGGTTACAGCTGCGCTAAGGCAATAACTTGCATTTCACTGTTCCTCCCTCTTGTGCTATTGGTGTAAATTATGACACGTCAATGATCATTAAAAGATTTCCCTCTAGTTCCATATCAGAGACTCAACAAGTCTAAAGATCCATAAATCAGATTTCCAATCCAGTTCATCATAATGATCCAACATCTTCAGAGGGTCCGTTGGAGGTACCCTTGCCTCTGCAAAGACTGCTGATGGAGGCAGTACAGAAGTGTGGCTCAATGATTAGAGCGGCAGACCCTGATGCAGAGGTCTAGCCCGGGACCAGGGTTCAATTGCCCGCCTCGGTGGGTCTTGGGCTCAAAATTCCCCGGACCTGATCATTCTCGCCTCGGTGCCTATTCCAATCATGGAGTCCCACTCTGCAACTCTGGGCAATAGCTTGCTTAATCTCCACAACGGCCCCCACACGCTAAGGATGCCTGGCCTCGACCTTGGGGGTGCCCAGGAGTAGACGCCTCACAGGGAAAGCCAGGATGGGTTCCACAGCGGTATTCGTACAAGCGCCTTGAGACCCTTGCGGGTGAGTAGTGCGCTATACAAGTATTAATTTACATTTTACAGACTCAGAAAAAAATGTAAATTAGTATACGGACAACAAAGCCAATCAACACATGTATGAGACTCTTCAATCTGCAACCCTTAAAGAACTTTAGGCCAATAGCAAACACTTCCCCCATCAAATCTCATCCAATCATCTGCCACGTGTTTGATCGATCAGTATGTATACCCGCTCGAATGTTTTGTATGTAATGGCAATATTCTGCTCCCACAGTTGTGCAAATTACACCTTTGGCAGCCAAGATAAAAAATTACGGTTCTTTGGAACTCCAGCTGGGCACTACTCCTTTGCAACCAGGAGCTGGAAACAGACCCATCATGCAGAGAAGTTGAGGTACTGCTTATGTTGCTGCAGGAAATACAGTGAGCATGGTTTTCGTAAGCGGGCAGCAGGCTTCGTGCTGTTGACGTCTTCAAGCTTGACATTTGGCCCTTCCAAATAAAGCCACACAACATGCGAACAAAATAAGCAATGGCAAAGCAAATCGGTCTTGGTAACGCGAGAGCTATTGGCTTTGTCAATGTCAATGTGTTTCACCATTGCATGGGCAGATGGTAAGTGTTCCCCAGGCAGATGCAGCCCCCAAGGGCCCGCCGCTGATGCACCGTTAGACCTTTGTGTAACCACGGGCATACATGAACAAGGATTCCCAAATTAAATTTAACATTTGATAGAGAGCAAAACACAATATGAAGTGTCAATTTCCTTTACTGAGTGCTGCCAAAATTGCCTAGTAAAAGCATGATACTTATTTTGTTCTCCTCTCAAGAACAGAAGGTTCTGTCTGCCTTAGTGCAATTTATGCTACTCAAAAGCAGGGTGCCTGCGGTTGCTACCTGTGTATTATGTGTATTTTATCCTGCAATAAGCCTTTCACTGATCATTTGTTTTTAACTTGTAATTCTGCAACATAACAAAGCATGTGCTTGCTTAGGAACTGTGCACTGTAATGTAAACCACAAAATGCTTACTATGCAGATGCACAGCAGCATTTAGGAGTTATGCTGGTGACATGTGGCACTTTACAGTGACCATCCAGCGAAATTAAACAAGTCCTTCCCGTAGCCTGTTTCATTAGTAACCAGTGAGCCTGTTATGTTGTGTCCCTGTTTTTATGTCAAGCCTGGGCAGCGCATGCGCTGCTCTGCGAGGCATGCTGTTCAAGTATGTACTTGAAGCCCCACCCACTCTCCGCCCATATTTGTCATTGGCTTCTGTCATTGCCCTTCATAAAGGTTGGCTTCTGATTCGTTATGAGGCTTGTTAGTCCCTTCTTAGTCCCGCTTTGTCTTCATTTGTAACCTCGCATGAGGACGGACCCTTTTTTTAAGTTCAAATATATTTTATTAATAGTCATATAATTCACTTATACAGATTAAGAATAACAATAGAAAGAGAAAGAATACAGTAAAATAAATAAAATAAACAATCCGAAGGAGATACAATGCAAACAAAACCAGCAATGATGAAATATGTGACAATTGTTAATATATGATAAACTAAAGAGTGGTATAACGGTTGTTATTATAAGGTAAATAAAGCAATGAAGGGAACTCATGGAGGTTTAGCGACTTCCTGTTGGAAGGGGGATTTAGGCAGAGAGCGAAGAGCACATGTATCAAAAAAGGAGGTGACTGGATCCCACAATTGTTTTCGTTTTGGGGCCAAAGCGAGTGGATAAACAAACGTTGTGTTAAGCCTATGGTTATAACAGACAGCGTACCACCAAGCCTGATACAAGAGTTGAGTGAAATCTTTCCAAGCCTTAGTAATCTGTTGAAAAGCTACTGCAATAAGCAGGTCAATTATTTTTATGCTGTAAGTGCAATGATCCCAAATGGGGGAGAGACTACCTAGAAAAATATGAGATAAATGAAAAGGGTGTGTAGTGGAGAAGATATTATTAATTTGAGACCCCACCTTAACCCAAAACGCGTGAACTGGAGTGCATTTGAAAAGCAAGTGTAGGAAATCCGCATGAGGTACAGAGCAAGTCCAACACGTATGAGACAGGTCGGGGTATCTTTTACTAAGAATAAGTGGGGAAAGTAAAAGTCGATTATAAATAAAAAACAAAGTCTGAACAGTATTTGCAGCCCTAGAGGATTTCCGCAACCTTACCCAAAGTTTATCCTACAACTCAGTAGACCATGAGAGACCTATGTCCACTTCCCATGCTTCTTCCACTTTAGTCTTTGGACGTGGAGATGCTGGTGCGTGTAGCAAAGAATAAATCTTGGACGCGCTATTCCCTCTAATAAGTAAAGTGCGCAATTGAGATATAATAGGAAGGACTGACCCTTTTACTTCAGTTAGTACATGGTCCGTCTTCTTTAGTCTTTAAGCACTATTTTCTTTTATGAGTTTCTCTTACCGCAGGAGGGTCTCTCATGGGCAGTTGTGATCACCGGCTTGTTTATTTAATTTGTAGCAAACGGGTAGCTCTTCAGGGACTATGTGAGACAGAAGGGGGCAACTCAGCAATGCCTTTAGCATTTGGAATGCAATAGGTGTCACATTTGCGAGAGTTTAAGCTGTTGGCATTGTAAATGACAATGCCTTTTATATATGGTTTAAAAACCAAAACATAAATGAAAGGCATTGTCATTTACAATGCCAATAGCTCAAACTCAAGTAAATGAGAGACCTATTGCATTGCAGATGCTTGTTTGTAACTATCTCAGGGGTGGGATGGAGTTGAGAATGAGTGAGTGAAAGGCAGTTGACACTAAGTGGTCATGTGGCCATGCAAGGAAATAGAGACCAGGGAGGGGACTGCTGATGTACTGTGCACTGTATTGTGAACCACAAAACGCTTACTATACAGAGGCACTCCAGCGCCTAGGAGTGCAGTTGGTGGCATGTGGCACTTTACGATGTCCATCCATTGAATTAAAAGAAACCCTTCCCACAGCCTATTTTATTAGCAAGCAGCTAGCCTCTTAAAAAGTGTTCCTGTTTTTTCTAAGTATTTCAGGGGTGGGAAGGGGTGTAGAAAAGAGTGAGTGAATGGCAGCTGAAACTAAGCGGTCGCGTGACGTGCAAGGGCTCATCCTTTTACTTACAGGCCCTGTGTACCCCTGGTACCATATACTAGGGGCTGATAAGTAAGTAAAGTTATATCAGTAGAGTATGAGCTAACCCTGAGGCGGAAGCCGGGAGAGGGTATTTTAGCATTTGTAAATAATTGTTGATTCTGTGCTTTTTAAAACTCACCGGAAACCTCTTAGAACAGCGGGCTCACGCTGCAACGACCACCACTCCCCCTGATCGCCATTTCCCGAGAGCGAGGTGCGTCACCAGACACGCCCCCTCGGTTGGACACGCCCCTTCCAACGCCCTGATCATTCTGCATAAACTATGTGCCTTGGTAGGAAGCGCAGCGGACGAGCGCAGCGGGCGCGACGATTGCGCGCCGAAGGCGCGCTTAAGGCAAGCTCGTCTGCGCTCGTCCGCGAGCGTCCGGGACCAGGGGCCAAGGACCCTGCGGGCCATTACACTTATACCTCTGCTGAACTACAGGTATTGCGCCCAACCGCCACGACGTGTCCACCTGTCCCCCATATCGCAGCGAAACGCATTTCTCACTTAGGCATAGGCAACCCTGCCACCCTCACGAATGCCCCTGCTCCTGAGTACTCTATGCGCACGACCACACCCTGCTCTACCTACACGTTCAGGTGTATATATCTCAACACCCGCTCCATGATTAAGCACCAATCTGATATATTTCTGCTACTTATGGACAAACAACCTGACATGCTGCTATTGACAGAGACTTGGCTCACTCCGGACTCACTACCGGATATTTTAGCTGCCCTACCTGCAGATTACTACATTCTATCAGCACTCCGCCCAGGCGGAAAAACTGGGGGAGGAGCAGCCATAATCGTCAATAAAAAGTTCCAACTCAGACAGCTCCCCTCTCTGCCTTTACCTAATACTGAAAACATAGTCGCCAAAATAGACACTCCCAATGGCTCACTTGTATTGGTCCTACTATATCGCCCTCCCCAAACCATGGCCACATTCCCTTCCACTCTAGCTCAGCTACTGGCACCATTGGTCACTAACCATCCTAAACTACTCCTGGTTGGGGATCTAAACTACTGGTTCGACAACTTATCGTTGGACCCCCAGGCTGCAGAGATGAGCGAACTCTTCTGTGATCTCAACCTGACACAACACATCCACACTGAGACCCACCAGAAGGGCCACAGCCTCGACCAAATCTGGTCTCTGAACCTGCCCCTATCTGCATTAGACATAAAACCCTGCTGCTGGTCTGATCACCACAGCATAAGTTTCTCTTTCCAGCTAGATAAGACAACCCACTTCAAGCTACAATCCAGCAAAACCATTAGGAAATGGTCCTCTATGGATATGCCAGCCTTTCTCAACTTCTTGGGTAACTCCCCCCCCCTTGACAGCAACAATGTGGATGAGGCCGATAGCCGGCTCAATGAATGGCTTACTGCAGCGATTAACATCTATGCTCCCCCCACGCATCTCAGCTGCTCAAGGAGTCCGGACGCACACAAATGGTTTACACCCGAACTAAAAACACTGAAATTGGAAGTGAGGCAAAAGGAAAGAACCTGGCGCTCCCAGTACTGCCCACTGGCCAAGGCCACATACTGCTTAGCCAGGAAGACATACCAAAAAACTCTACAAAACCATAAAACAACCTACTATTCATCTAAAATCCTCAACTCCACTAACAAGTCAAAAGAAATTTTTAGGATTGTGAACGACCTTTGCAATGACGATAGAACTACCCCCCCGGTAGTTCCCTCACTAGCGTTATGCAACTCCCTGAATGACTTTTTCCGTGATAAGATCTTAACGATTAAGCAGAACATCTCCACACTTCCATCATGTGCCCCAGTGGATGACATCTATTTCAATCCCTCAACTTTACACTCCTATCCCCTTATTGATTTGAAAACTTTCTTGACACTACTGTCCAGAGTCAAATCAGGATCCCCTATGGATGTCTGCCCCCCCCCCAAATCATGAAAGAAATTGGTCGAGCTATGCCCAACAGTATGATATCCCTACTCAACGACTCTCTCACTTCAGGGGCAGTACCTAGCAGCTTCAAACAGGCCTTATTGATTCCCCTCACCAAGAAGCCTGGTATCGATCCGCTCGACCTCACGAACTATCGGCCCATATCTTTGCTGCCTTTTCTATCGAAAATGCTGGAGGCGCACGTCACCAACTGCCTCTCTAATTTCGTGGAGGAAATGGAATATCTCCAACCCAACCAAGCAGGCTTCCGGCCTGGTCACTCCACTGAGGCAGTAATATTGGCCGTCCAGAACACCTTGAGGTCCAACGCTGATAACAACCTTCATCAAGCCTTAGTACTTCTTGACTTGTCCGCGGCATTCGACACGGTTGACTATTCCATTCTGGTCAACCGCGTCGAACAGGCGGGTCTCAGAGACTCTGCCCTAGCCTGGTTAAAATCGTTCATCTCCGAACGTACCCAGTCGGTTCGCTTAGGCTCCTTTTCTGCCGCCAGGGTCAAGTCTTTCTGTGGGGTGCCCCAGGGCTCCTCACTATCCCCCTTGCTATTCAATCTGTACATGCGGCCCCTTCTCTTTGCCCTGAGTAAGCACAAAGTCACTGTATACAACTATGCAGATGACTTACAGCTCATCTTTGTTCTCAATTCCCCTAACGCGGTGGAGGACTTCCAGGCCACTATGACCCTAATCCAGAGTTGGATGTCCTCTAATCACCTCAAATTGAACCCAGGGAAAACTGAGTTGATTCTGCCCGGCAAGAGCGAAATCAGTTGGAGCCCTAACTTCTGGCCGTCTGACATGGGCCTTCCCCCTAAGAAATCTTCCACTGTAAAAAGCCTGGGGATAACCATCAACGAGGACCTCTCGCTAAAATCCCAAATTGGAACCGTGGTCTCCTCTGGATTTTTCCAACTGAGGAAAATCAGGAAAATCGCCCATTTCCTCACTCCCTCCGCCTTAATTCAGGTAGTCATGGCCCTAGTCCTTTCCCACATTGACTTTTCTAATAGGCTATACCTAGGCCTACCCGCAGGACAACTCAAAAGACTACAGTACCTGCAGAATCAGGCCGCTAGGCTGATCTGCAAAGTACCCAAATGGGAACCAATCAAACCAGGCCTAGAGAGCTTGCACTGGCTACCCGTGGCTCAAAGAGCCGAATTCAAAGCCGGGTGCATTATCTTTAAGGCTCTGCAAGGCAAGGGACCTCTATTTATCAGACAGCTGATCGGTAGATATGTTCCCTCAAGGAACCTAAGATCTGCCCACAAAGACCTTTTAGAAGTTCCTCGTTTTAAGAAAAAACGACAAGGCGGCAGCAGCTTCCACTTCCTAGCAGCCACCCTATGGAACTCTTTGCCACTAGCCCTCAGACAGAGTAAAGACCTCCTTGCCTTCAGAAAGGCTTTTAAGACTCACCTCTTCACAAAAGCTTACCCGAAAAATCTCTTCCGGCAGACTCACCTCTTGTTATGTTTTTTATCTTACCAGCGCCAAGAAGCCCTCGGGCGTACGTGCGCTTTATAAATTTTTAATAACATAACATAACATACGCGGAGTGCCACGGAGTTCAAAACAAACCCCGTACACTCCGCTACACCCCACCCGCCTCCCACCTGGCCTACTACCAATTATGTACATTACAGAAAAACTAGTTAAAGAGTAATAAAACGCCTTACCTTATCTGTGGCGTGCCCGGGCTGCCCTCTTCCTGCATCGCGACTTCTTCCTCAAAACTGCGCATGAGGAAGAAGTTGCATTGGAGGAAAAGGGCAGCTGCAGATAAGGTAAGGTGTTTTATTACTCTTTAAATCGTTTTTTTAAAATGAACATAATTGGTAATAGGGCGGGTGGGAGGCAGGTGGGAGGCCAACCCTGCTCCGTTGCGGAGTATGTGGAGTTTTGCCTACTCCGCCTACTTCGCAGAGTGCGGAGTAGGCAAAACTCTGCACACTCCGCGGGCGGAGCGGAGTTCTCTGCCTACCCTTAGTATAAGCCAATCAAAAATATACTTTACGGGTCAGAACACTGGCACTGCAGTCTGGTCATCTTCGGTGGGAGGGCTCAGTGCACTCTTGGAGTCAAAAAACCGCCAGCATCAGTCCAAAACTTTGGGGGCGATCATGTAAAAAAGAGGCATTTACTTACATCACACATTTGTAAAAAAAAAAAACTGGGTCAAGGATTGAGTTCATGATGTAGTTGCTTTTGATATATGCTACATATTGCAATGTAAGGGACTATTGTACGCAGGGGCAAGTATACCAATTTTTAATAAAACGTTTGAAACAATCAGTGTCTTTGTTCTCAGCTTTTATACAGAGCGATGTATAATACAAGTCTATGAATGTTACAGGGAACCACAACAAATCTTTGTCTCCCGTTTAGAAATAACCTGTCAGTCAAAAGCAAGAATGGGGTCCCATTGCATTTGTTTATTCTTAATTGACCTTTCACCCTCTTCTGCCTAAACAGGCTTTGCCCCATCTTTTGATGTGTGGGTGTGTCACGAAGCACACGAATGGCAACATTGATGGGCAACCGAAGGAAAGAAGGGAGAAAACCTGTGATACACATTGTACCATCTCTCTTGGGATAGGCAACACCATGGTACAGTTGGGCACAGTTTGGGAGCAGCACTTATGGGGCATCCTCACTTCATAGCTTACCCCTCCCCACTCCATCCCGGTCCCCTTTAGAGCCCTGCTTGAACCAAGCACTCTTTTTAATATTGGGGTACATTCTTGTACTGTGCAAGATCCTTCCAAAGAAGCAGGAGAGAGGAGCCCTCATTGGGGCTCTGTTCCCTCCCAAATATGGAGCCCAAAGCAACTATTTCCAAGCTTTCATCATGCAGATTAAACATCACATTATTGCCACTGCCTAGCCTGTGATCTTGCGCTGAGAGTCCAGGCTGCCAGCACTTTTGGGCAACACACACTCAGGTTGGTAAGTACGCCATCCTAGGATGATGCCATGCCCCATGCCATGGGGTTGGCTTACCTTTGAGCGGCCCATGCCGCAAAGTAAGCGGAGCTGGGATGCAGACATCACCTTCGAGCAGATGTGATGTAGCCCCAGACACTTGCCCGTCTCGCCCAGTCTGAAGCCGGGTCCATGCCAGTCTGGTTTGCTAGATCCAACTCTTCCACATTTATCGCTGCTTGCATTGGCCCTGATGTGCCAGCCCAGGAGGTCTCCAGGCCTGCCCTTATCATCAGCAGTCTGGCATTCTGGTGCAGCAAATGGCACAGACATGAATCGACAGTAACAAGCCAGCCAGCTCTGCAGCAGGGTTCAGTGCTCAATATCAAGCTTTGTAGAGAATGAAAGGCGCGCTGCAGTGCACATAAAAGGTAAACTCGTTTGCATCCAGACAATCCCAGAGGGCTGCTAAATGGCACGATTGGATTGACAAGGAAATGTCTGTTCTCTTATCCAGGACATACCACAGGCTCTGCTCTCTGATCCAGAGCATTCCACAGGCTCTGTTCTCTGTTCCGGGGCATACCACAGACTATGGGGCATATTACCAAGCAATAGCGATAATTATCGCTATTGCTTGGTTAGAGACAAAAATGTACCGCAGAGCTGCGGTGATTTTTATCGCAGATAAACCTTGGTATTACCAAGGTTTATTGCAAATGCGACAAAAATCGGCCGCAATGCATAAATATCGCTGAAAAGCCAGCGATATTCATGCATTACCGAGCTAATGCTCTTAGCCATGTTATCCACCTCCCATTGGATAACATGGCTAAGGACTGCTCAGGGCAGGTGTTAGCTTTTGGAGATATTCACGCTTAGCGCGAATATCTCCAAAAGTTCTTAATAGGAGATAATTACAACACATCCAGTTATGGGGGACCCTAGGGCTAATTTAATGACCAGCTCTGAGTACATGCCCTATCAAACATTCACTACAAAAAAGGGTATCAGAGGGTCAGAAGTTCTACAAGTGATTGTTGGGGATAACAGTTGAGAGTTATTACCACTAGCCATATAGCAGATCTTCTTTGTGAAATCAACTAGAGCCGGGTCAGTGTCTGGTCTCTAACACCCATCAGTCACCACTCGGAACCGCCCTTCATCATTTGGGGTTCCAAGGACCATCACAGCACCTGGTCTTATCTCTATCAGGAAGGGGCTGACCTTCCTGTAGGAAGGGCGGGGTCGCTTTCAGTTGGAAAGAGTCTAATTGTGTCTGAGTGATGTAACTGACGGGGTAAAAAGTGCAGTGCAAAAAATAATGTGATAACAAAGGGTAAAGAAAAAGTGAATAAAATTGGTTTAGGAAGCAAAAATTTTTTTAATTGGATATAGCTCCCAACGCCAATATTAACAAGCATTTACAATGCAATGGTCTCGGCATCATTAAAGGTAGAGCTATTGGCATTGCTCATGATTTTTTTTTTTAAATCATCAATAAATGGCATTGGCATTTACATTTCCAATAGCTTAATCGTTAAATAAATGGCATTGTCATTTACAATGCCAATAGCTACACCCTACACAGAGCCACCCTCATACAGACAGAGCCACCCACGCCTAGAGCCAGCTACAAATAAAAAATGGCATTGTCATTTATATTGCCAATAGCACAATCAGGGGGGCAGAGGCAAGAAAAACTAGTGCAATCAGGGGGCAGAAGGCAAGAAAAACTAGTGCAATCAGGGGGAAGAAGGCAAGAAAAACGAGTAATCAGGTGGCAGAAAGCAAGGAAAAACGGCACAAACAGGGTGGCAGAGGCACGAAAAACGGCACAAACAGGGTGGCAGAGGCAAGAAAAATGGCACAAACAGGGTGGCAGAGGCAAGAAAAACGGCACAAACAGGGTGGCAGAGGCAAGAAAATGGCAATAATAAAGTATTTATCCTACCTGACACAAGCGACGTTCACTTTAGCAAAGATCGCCTGGGGCTTTTCGAGGTGCTGCTCGCGGCGGGAACGAGGACAGCGAGAGCGGCCAACGTCATCAGCGGGAGGGGGCGGGAACAAAGACACGGACAGTGGGAGGGGGCGGGAAAAAGACCCTCGCTGACCTTAGTTCAAATCGAGCAGTGGCTTCTCTAAAGTGGCATCTCTAAACCGATCCACCTGTATACAAGATCTGCCACTTATATTTTTATCAATAAAACTTTATTAAATAAATAAAAAAAGAAAACCTTGTGGAACTACCTGCCAGGGGTGGCGGGGGGATGACTGCTGTTGGCTCTTCGCTCATTCCATTGCTAGGGTGATGGGGGTGCACTGGAAGGGCAGGCAGGGCAAGTGTGCTGGGATACGGCCCACTGCCAGCGAAGAACTGCTGGAGACACATGTCACAGTTGCGGTGTCACGTGATTAACCTAACGAAGCACACAATGCTGCTTTTAGAGCTTGTCAGGCTTTATAACTAATCTAGGCTGTGATATGAAAAGCTCGGAGGTTGGCGCTTTGTTTACTTCCGGCGGATTATTTTTATTTATTTTTTATTTATTTATTTGTGCAATTTTATATAGCGCGAACTTTACCCGAAGGTGTCAGAGCGCTTTACATAAGAACCATTTGAGAAAATAGCAAATATTTGCTTTACATAAGAACCAGTTGAAAACTTAAGGACTTAGGATTACATGCGTTACATAGAGGATACAAACAGAAAAAAATTTGCAAATGTACAAGAGGTAGAGTCACATAAGGAGGAGATACAAATTTAAATACTCTAGGCATATACTGGTGATATCTCTATCTACAAAGGGAGGGCATACACATGGATATACTCTAAGAGTCACATAGGAATGGTAGAGAGCACAGCGGACTACTGTATACACTAGTGATTAGAGTTATCTCTATATACATAGGGAGGGGATATGACTGGATATACTCTAATTAGCGGGTCCTGTGTTGAGCAGCCCAGTCTGGTGTGTGAGTGGTGTACAGGAATGAGAAACAGATTGCGAAATGCAGACACCCGCGTAACTATTTTAAGTAACACCAGTTAACTGCCAGGTGAACTTGCCGGGTCTATAGAGAGCCGGCTCCAATATTTCCTTATTTACATTTGAAGCACCCGGTGATTGATAAATATATATATCCTCTTACAGGCATTTACCAAATATCTTCATTCGGGGTTCTCACATTAACCCTTCCTTCTGTGCTTTAAGTTCATGTGACCACGACAAAAAAAACAGAACTTCTTTATTTTGCCTGCACAAGTAACTGCCTGCACAAGTAACTGCGCGCGTAATTTTTACATAATAATATAAGTTGTGAAGTCGATCTGAATTTCCATTAAATATGTACACATTATTCATCAACGCTGAGTATGGTTTTTAAGTTAACTATATGATTCATTAGAAGTATCTTGTGTTTTTTTATTATCAATGCGCTGACTACATAAAATACTGTGATGCAAAAACATAGCTCTGCCACTTTATCACGATGCACCAAAAATGCCACGAATGTGGAAAAAAGGTTAATTAAAGGGTGACGGGGTTATTGGCACTGCACGCGGATAAGCAAGTGCCCAGAGTGCGATGCCTCTGGCGGAACCGCCGATCAGGGGATATTGGAAATGCATTTCGGGAATCCGATAACATCCTTTAAAAGGTGCCCAAAAGTCAACAGCGAAACAAAAGCCAGCCCATTTCAATCCAATCACAAATAAAGACACATGGATTCTGGCAAATATGTGCATCCACTGACTTAGAGTATTTTTTAGTCTCCTTCGTTAAGGCCAATCAAATTTTGGATTTTTAAAATTTACTCGAAGATGCACAATTATTTATTTTCCAGATTGCATTGATCACACCAGTCCCATTTTAACTCATATTTCTCCATACGGGGATCGTGATGATGCCCGTGCAATTGTGGTTTGAAATGCAAAAGTAATGTCGATGCAGAATTGATGAAGCGCCAATGTAATGTATGAATCCAAAATTGCCAGTGCAATATTATTCTCAGGTGATGACGTCTCTGTAACCTGCCTAATCTAAATTATTGACTTCGTGCTGCACAGGAAAATGGAGGGGCTAACAACATCGAAGACAAGTGTTTTTTTCTGCAAAAGAATAAAAGCTTGCGGGGAAACAAGTGTCTTTTTCAGACTGGGCTGTCTGACATTCGAGTGAAAGGATGGCGCCTCGTGAGAGTATGCCCGGGAGAGATAGAAAGGATTCCTGGAAAGACATTAAGGGTTACAGGGTGTCATTGCAATCGAGCAGCACTCAAGCTTCGACTGTGTTTTTTAATGAAGCAAATAAAATACATATTGTTCAAACATGTAACATTTGGTGCTTGAAGAGGCAGCATAAGGTATGAAAGTTAAGACTCATACCCGTACGTGATAGAGAATTACTGAGAAATGGAACTTGACAGTTAAGAAGGCGTTGCTGAGGCGTCATGCCGTGCAGAATTATAAGAAATTCACTCCTGAAGTAGATGTGAAGGGCTGTGAGATAAGAAAGAAACGCCTACTTAAAACATAGTAACTGTGTACAGAGACATCTAGGTTAGTGATGTAAACAAACCAGTTGCGGTGTCACGTGATTAACCTAACGAAGCACACAATGCCGCTTTTAGAGCATGTCACGCTTTATAACTAATCTAGGCTGTGATATAAAAAACTCGGAGGTTGGCGCTTTGTTTACTTCCGGCGGATTAGCGGCTCCTGTGTTGAGCAGCCCAGTCTGGTGCGTGAGTGGTGTACAGGAATGAGAAACAGATTGCGAAATGCAGACACCCGATAGTTACCTTCTATTGTCATTTCCCATTAACTTTACATACCTAAACGCTCAAATTGAGCTTCTTATAAAAATATCCTCACATTTCCGCAGCCCCGGCCGCGGGTTCCACCTCTCCCCACGGCCGAAGAGCCGGTTCACGGAGCCACTGCACAAGTAGCGCCTTGACCCGCACGGGTCACGGGCTGTGCTATAGGGTCTCTCGTGCCTGGAGAGGCGCAGAGCTGCAGGACTGGTCTGGGTGGGCATTGTATTGTAACTGTATTACCGCTCCAACTACCCGGGACAGGCAGCCGCCCCTCAGCCCAAGTCTAGGTGTTAATCCAGGGGTGATTGTTAGCGCTAGGGTACTTCTTGGGCACTGAAGGGGCCCAGACCCTGCATCGGCTCCTCTTTCTTTGCAGCAAAAGTTCGGGGTGAGTGGTGTACAGGAATGAGAAACAGATTGCGAAATGCAGACACCCACGCACACGGAGCCAGCCCTTGCAGGTTGCTGACAGTGCATCCTCAATTCAGTCCAAACCCAACCAATATCTGTAAAATATGTGAGACTTGAAGGCCCTTCATGACATTCGACAGGGAGGGGATTATTTTGCATTACGCCACTGGACTGCAAGTCCCAGAATCCTAAGAAAAAAGGCGCTACAGTAACTAGTCACAAATGAGCCTGGGAAAATTGACCTCCATGGAAGTCCTAGGAACGATTAATCATCGACAATGGAGAACGGATACATAGAGCCTCCTTGTGATACGAGATGGAAACCCACTCTAAGTAAGGGACTCCAGCTTTGGTTTTTTGTGCAATGTGATATTGGGTCCTTACCGGGTGATCAACCGTGGGGGCGGCCCTTCTGCTGGAGTTACTGCATTGAAAGATCACTACGCAGAGCAGGACGACGGGGGGCAGAGCAGGACGACGGAGCTGCGGGGGGAGGGAAGGGGGAGGGCAGAGCAGGACGACGGAGCTGCGGGCAGAGGGAAGGGGGGGGGCAGAGCAGGACGACGGAGCTGCGGAGGGAAGGGGGGGCAGAGCAGGACGACGGAGCTGCGGGCGGAGGGAAGGGGGGCAGAGCAGGACAACGGAGCTGCGGGCGGAGGGAAGGGGGGGGCAGAGCAGGACGACGGAGCTGCGGGCGGAGGGAAGGGGGGGCAGAGCAGGACGACGGAGCTGCGGGCGGAGGGAAGGGGGGCAGAGCAGGACAACGGAGCTGCGGGCGGAGGGAGGGGGGAGCAGAGCAGGACGACGGAGCTGCGGGCGGAGGGAAGGGGGGGGGCAGAGCAGGACGACGGAGCTGCGGGCAGAGTGAGGGGGGGGGCAGAGCAGGACGAAGGAGCTGCGGGCGGAGGGAGGAGGGGAGCGGGACCGGGACGAAGAAGGGCTGCGGGTGGAGGGATGGGGGAGGGGGACGGAGCTGCGTGCGGAGGGAAGGACAGAGCTGGACGAAGGAAAGCGGAGGGAAGGGGGGACGAGCAGAGCAGCTCAGAGCAGCTCTGGAAACAACCACCGTCTTTCTCCGAGGCAAAGCAGAAATGCCTCGGAGAAAGCATGGTCATTTTCGCACTTGGGGGCGTGTTTTGCTGTTCTGAGTGACGGACAACGTCACTGTCTAAAGAACGCCAAAAATCACGCCCCCAAATCCGAAAAGGACGGGGCTACATTGGAGTGACTGATCTCTCCTCCAATGGCTGGCCTCCGTTTAGGAAGCCAGCCAATTGAGGAGAGGTCAAGTACAGAGGCGGGTTCAAGCTCCGTACTCAAAATCATTAATTCTCTGACCGGAAGCTGGCAAGCCAGCTTTTCCGGTCCGAGACCTAAAAATAGCCAAGACAGGGAAAATGTATAAACTGTCTAGTGGGGGAACGTGGTCAACATGTTTCAGCAAATAGTGGCCAAGTGGCCTTGCTTTCTTCAGGACCTTGTGATAACGCTACTGCAAACAAAAAACCCACGGGAGCTATATCCAATTAAATTTTTTTTTGCTTCCTAAACCAATTTTATTCACTTTTTCTTTACCCTTTGTTATCACATTATTTTTTGCACTGCACTTTTTACCCCGTCAGTTACATCACTCAGACACAATTAGACTCGTTCCAACTGAAAGCGACCCCGCCCTGCCTACAGGAAGGTCAGCCCCTTCCTGATAGAGATAAGACCAGGTGCTGTGATGGTCCTTGGAACCCCAAATGATGAAGGGCGGTTCCGAGTGGTGACTGATGGGTGTTAAAGACCAGATACTGACCCGGCTCTAGTTGATTTCACAAAGAAGATCTGCTATATGGCTAGTGGTAATAACTCTCAACTGTTATCCCCAACAATCACTTGTAGAACTCCTGACCCTCTGATACCCTTAATAGGAGATAGCCATGTTAGCGACTATTTCCAGTCGCTAACATCTTGGCACGCCCACTTTGCATGTCATTAGTGATAAATATCACTGACATGCAAAGTGGGGCCCAAGATGGTCGCTATCTCCTACTAGCTGTCGCTAACTGGTGTTAGCGACAGCTAGGTAATAGGGAGATAAGCCCCCTTGATAATATGCCCCTATGTTCTCTGAACCGGGGCATACCACAGGCTCTGTTCTCTTATCAGGGCATACCACAGGCTATGTTCTCTGATCCAGGGCATACTACAGGCTCTGTTCTCTGATCAGGGAATACCACAGGCTCTGTTCTATGATCCAGGGCATATCACAGGCTCTGTTTTCTGATCCAAGGCATACCACAGGCTCTGGGCAAACCACAGTCTCTATTCTCTGATCCAGGGTATACCAAAGTCTCTGTGCGCTGATCCAGGGCATACCACAAGCTCTGTTCTCTGATCCGAGGCATACCACGGGCTCTGTTCTCTGAACCGGGGCATACCACAGGCTCTGTTCTCTGATCCAGGGCATATCACAGGTTCTGTTATCTTATCCAGGACATACCACAGGCTCTCTTCTCTGATCCAGAGCATTCCACAGGCTATGTTCTCTGATCCAGGGCATACCACAGGCTCTGTTCTCTGATCCAGGGCATATCACAGGCTCTGTTTTCTGATCCAGGGCATACTACAGGCTCTGGGCAAACCACAGGCTCTGTTTTCTGATCCAGGGCATACCAAAGGCACTGGGCATGCCACAGGCTCTGTTTTCTGATCCAGGGCATACCACAGGCTCTGTTCTCTGGTCCGGGGCATACCACAGGCTCTGTTCTCTGGTCTGGGGCACACCACAGGCTCTGTTCTCTGGTCCTGGGCACACCACAGGCTCTGTTCTCTGATCTCGGACATACCACTGACTTTGGGCATACCACAGGCTCTGTTCTATAATCCAGGGCATACCACAGGCTCTTTTCTGTGATCCAGGGCATACCACAGGCACTGGGCATACCACAGGCTCTGTTCTCTGTTCCGGGGCATACCACAGACTATGGGGCATATTACCAAGCAATAGCGATAATTATCGCTATTGCTTGGTTAGAGACAAAAATTTACCGCAGAGCTGCGGTGATTTGTATCGCAGATAAACCTTGGTATTACCAAGGTTTATCGCAAATGCGATAAAAATCGGCCGCAATGCATGAATATCGCTGAAAAGTCAGCGATATTCATGCATTACTGAGCTAATGCTCTTAGCCATGTTATCCACCTCCCATTGGATAACATGGCTAAGAACTGCTCAGGGCAGGTGTTAGCTTTTGGAGATATTCACGCTTAGCGCGAACATCTCCAAAAGTTGGTAATAGGAGATAGCCATGTTAGCGACTATTTCCAGTCGCTAACATCTTGGCTCGCCCACTTTTCATGTCATTAGTGATAAATATCACTGGCATGCAAAGTGGGGCCCAAGATGGTCGCTATCTCCTACTGGCTGTCGCTAACTGGTGTTAGCGACAGCTAGGTAATAGGGAGATAATTTTATCTCTGCCTTCTTGGCTTTTAAAGTCAAAGAAAGCGGAGATAAGCCCCCTTGATAATATGCCCCTATGTTCTCTGAACCGGGGCATACCACAGGCTCTGTTCTCTTATTCAGGACATACCACAGGCTCTGCTCTCTGATCCAGAGCATTCCACAGGCTCTGGGCATACCACAGGCTATGTTCTCTGATCCAGGGCATACCACAGGCTCTGTTCTCTGATCAGGGCATACCACAGGCTCTGTTCTCTGATCCAGGGCATATCACAGGCTCTGTTTTCTGATCCAAGGCATACCATAGGCTCTGGGCAAACCACAGTCTCTGTTCTCTGATCCAGGGTATACCAAAGTCTCTGTGCGCTGATCCAGGGCATACCACAGGCTCTGTTCTCTGATCCGAGGCATACCACGGGCTCTGTTCTCTGAACAGGGGCATACCACAGGCTCTGTTCTCTGATCCAGGGCATACCACAGGTTCTGTTCTCTTATCCAGGACATACCACAGGCTCTCTTCTCTGATCCAGAGCATTCCACAGGCTATGTTCTCTGATCCAGGGCATACCACAGGCTCTGTTCTCTGATCCAGGGCATACCACAGGCTCTGTTCTCTGATCCAGGGCATATCACAGGCTCTGTTTTCTGATCCAGGGAATACTACAGGCTCTGGGCAAACCACAGGCTCTGTTCTCTGATCCAGGGCATACCAAAGGCACTGGGCATGCCACAGACTCTGTTTTCTGATTATTATTATTACATTTCTTATATAGCGCCAGAATCGACCCCCGAAGGGGTATCTCCGCGCTTGCCTTGGGAACCCGTCCTGGTTTTTCCCTGTGAGATAGCCCCTACAGGGCATCCCCAAGGTGAAAGCCAGGCATCCCGCCGCGGGGGGCCGTTGTGGAGATTAAGCAAGCTTAATGCCCAGAGTTGCAGAGTGTGAACCCATGATTAGGTCAGGCACCGAAGCGAGAATTATCGAGTCCGTGGACATTTGAGCTCAACACCCTGCCGCGTCGGGAATCGAACCCTGGTCCCGGGTCTGACCTCTGCTTCAGGGTCTGCCTGCTCTAACCAGTGAGCCACACTTCTCCAGGGCATACCACAGGCTCTGTTCTCAGGTCCGGGGCATACCACAGGCTCTGTTCTCTGGTCTGGGGCACACCACAGGCTCTGTTCTCTGGTCCTGGGCACACCACAGGCTCTGTTCTCTGATCTCGGACATACCACTGACTCTGGGCATACCACAGGCTCTGTTCTATAATCCAGGGCATACCACAGGCTCTGTTCTGTGTCCAGGGCATACCACAGGCACTGGGCATACCACAGGCTCTGTTCTCTGATCCAGGGCATACCACAGGCTCTGTTTTCTGATCCAGGGCATACCTCTGGCTTCGTTCTCTGATTCAGGGCATACCACAGGCTCTGTTCTCTAATCCCGGGCATACCACAGGCTCTGTTCTCTTATCCGGGGCATACCACAGGCTGTGTTCTCTGATCCAGTGCACACCACAGGCTCTGTTCTCTGATCCAGGGCATACCACAGGCTCTGTTCTTTTATCTAGGGCAAACCACAGGCTCTGTTCTCTTATCTGGGGCACCCCACAGGCTCTGTTCTCTGTTCCAGGGCATCCCACAGGCTCTGTTCTCTGCATATCACAGGCTCTGTTTTCTGATCCAGGGCATACCACAGGCTCTGTTCTCTTATAAAGGGCATACTACAGGCTCTGTTCTCTGATCCAGGGCATACCACAGGTTCTGTTCTCTTACCTAGGTTAAACCACAGGCTCTGGTCTCTGATCTGGGGCATCCTACAGGCTCTGTTCTCTGATCCAGGGCATACCACAGGCTCTGTTCTCTGCTCCAGGGCAAACCACAGACTCTGTTCTATTATGCAGGGCATACCATAGGCTCTGTTTTCTGATCCAGGGTAAACCACAGACTCTGTTCTATTATGCAGGGCACACCACAGGCTCTGTTCTCTTATCCAGGGCATACCACAGGCTCTGTTCTCTGATCCAGGGCATACCACGGGCTCTGTTCTCTGATCCAGGGCACGCCACAGGCTCTGTTCTTTGATCCAGGGCACACCACAGGCTATGTTCTCTGATCCAGGGCATACCATGGGCTCTGTTCTCTGATCCAGGGCACACCACAGGCTCTGTTCTTTGATCCAGGGCATACCACAGGCTCTGTTCTCTGATCCAGGGCATACCACGGGCTCTGTTCTCTGATCCAGGGCACACCACAGGCTCTGTTCTTTGATCCAGGGCACACCACAGGCTATGTTCTCTGATCCAGGGCATACCATGGGCTCTGTTCTCTGATCCAGGGCACACCACAGGCTCTGTTCTTTGATCCAGGGCATACCACGGGCTCTGTTCTCTGATCCAGGGCATACCACGGGCTCTGTTCTCTGATCCAGGGCACACCACAGACTCTGTTCTGTTATCCAGGGCATACCATAAGCTCTGTTCTCTTATGCAGGGCATACCACAGGCTCTGTTTTCTGATGCAGGGCATACCACAGGCTCTTTTCCTCTGATCTGGGGCATACCACAGGCTCTGTTCTCTACTCCAGGGCATACCACAGACTCTGTTCTCTTATGCAAGGCATACCACAGGCTCTTTTTTCTGACCCAGGGCATACCAGAGGCTCTGTTCTCTGATCCAGGGCATACCACGGGCTCTGTTCTCTAATCCAGGGCATACCACAGGCTCTGTTCTCTCATCCAGGGCATACCACAGGCTCTGTTCTCTGATTCGGGGCATACCACAGGCTCTGTTCTCTGATCCGGGGCATACCACAGGCTCTTTTCTGTTATGCAGGGCATACCACAGGCTCTGTTCTCTGATCCGGAGCATACCACAGGCTCTGTTCTCTTATCTAGGGCATACCACAGGCTCTGTTCTCTGATCTGGGGCATACCACAGGCTCTTTTCTGTTATCCAGGGCATACCACAGGCTCTGTTCTCTGATCTGGGGCATACCACAGGCTCTGTTCTCTGATCCGGGGCATACCACAGGCTCTGTTCTCTTATCCAGGGCATACCACAGGCTCTGTTCTCTGATCCCGGGCATACCACAGGCTCTGTTTCCTGATTCAGGGCACACCACATATGAATTTTCAAGGGAAGGGGGTGCACGTTCATTTCATGCTGCATAAGACAAGCGTGGAAAAGAGCAGACATGCACCTTATCAATTCAATAATTCCATTCAGCAGCTGCGCTGGGGTTGTCTCTCTAATTGCTTATGTTTAATTTCTCGCCAAATTAAATGTGTGGCTGGAGCCTTGTTTGCTGCTCCCAAATAATTTTTCATAATTCGTTTCTGTGAATTACAATATAACACATCGCTTCCAATAAGTGTTCCTATGGAAATGACTAACAAAGCAAGACATTGCAGTCAAATCACGTGCTGAAGAAATGGCCATGGGGCTGAGAGACCCTGGAGTGTTACAGGGTGTAAGAGGATTACACAGAGAGAGATGGCCGGTCTCTTCCTGGCCTCTCTATCCCCCCCTTGTCACTGAAAAGTCTCCCCTTGAAATTCCAGTCAGCCTCCCTTCACCCTCCCCCATGCATCTCCCCACTCTTATCGCAGAGTCTCCCTTCTCTGTTTGATTCATTCTTTCCACTCTTTTTTCCTGTCTACACTTTTTCTCTGCATACTTTTTTCAGTCGCCCTAGTGGGCTTCTCCTCTATCCCCTGTGTCTCCCAGCTTCACTCTCTTCCCATTCGGCACTCTCACTACTATGGGGCAAATTTACAAGAAAGTGATGCATCTGTGGAGATACGTCACTTTCCCTGTGCCACCCTGAGAAACGATTATGCCACCATGGATGCACCGTGTTTACAATTCGGCGCACCATGGCGCAAAGATTGACAGATGCGTCAGAAATTCGGACGCATCTGCTGGCGCAAAAGTCACGCATTGCTGGAGTTGTCGTAAGCACGACGGAACTCCAGCAATGCATGATGAGGCCTATCCTCATTGTGCTGCATCACTCCTTATGGATTGAAGCAGGTGTAAGGTTTTGACGCTGTGGCGTCCTAGAAGTTGCGCCGTGAAATCTTGTAGATTTCACTGCATCATTTTTATGAGGCTTTCCTGCGTGTGAATGCTCACCCTGCATACATTACGCAGGTATAATGTGACGCAGGGCTTTACAATGTGACACATCTCCCTGGATGCGTCACGTTTTAAATGAGCCGCATTTTTACGTCGCCGCTGCGTTACAAATAGTGGCGCAACGGTTGCACAAAAATGACGCAAGGGGCTTGTAAATCTGACCTTTTGTACTTAGTTCTCCCCCTCTTATTACACCGCGGTGGCTTCTTTATTCATGCGCCATTCACTTTACTGTAGCTCCTCTCTCCGACTTCTCACTTCCATCCTCTCTTCCTCCCACATTTGCCTCTTCCCTGTTGCCAAATCTTCAGTCTCCATTTTCTGTCAGTTCTTTACTCTTTTACCCTCTTTCACTCACTGCACTCCGCCATGTTTCACTGCCCGGTGACCACTAAAGGGGCTTCAGGATCTCCTGTCAAAACTAGGAATGAGACAGGTACACTGAGAAATGATGCTGGGAAATGTCCTGTTTTGCCCATTTAAAAGGGGTTTCCATGATCCCTCCATGCATGTGGGGTGTAAGGTGGGCCTGCATTCAGTTTCACCACACAGCTTGTGGTATGGATTTGCGCACCACTACGTTCAAAGTTCACCCAGTGGCATGCGGGGCTCCTCAGTCTGGGATACATACAAAGTGACATCACAGTTCGGAGTTGAAGAGGCTCATTTAGCGGTGGGATCATCTAGGGCATTCCCTAGACCTAATCCTGCAATGATTGAAGAGGAGCACCTTTAACGATAGGAGGAGGGCGGGCGTACACTGCCTCACATCCCAGCACTCAGCTTGCCCCGATGCATCATAGTAAATGTAGTGCATGATAACACTTACTTCGGTGTCAAGATTAATTTTCTCACCCTTGATGGTGCAGCCAGTGCTATGTATCTCTAGACATGTGTTTCAGGATAGTTGTCCTTCTTCAGTAGAGAGCAACACAATCTTTTTGGAGGTGCTGGAAATGCTGACCGAAGTGTTCTGAGGTCTCTGTACCACTCGCTGGTCGTAGGTGCATCAACCAGAGCTCATCAGTGCATTAGCTCAAGGGAGCCTTTTTAAACAGGAGGAGGGTGGGCGCACACTGCCTCACATCCCAGCACTCAGTTTGCCCTGATCCATCATAGTAAATGTAGTGCATGATAACACTTACTTCGGTGTCAGGCTTTAGTTTCTCACCCTTGTTGGTGTAGCCAGCGCTGTGTATCTCTAGACACAAGCAAACTGAGTGTTGGGATGTGAGGCAGTGTGCGCCCACCCTCCTCCTTTAATGATAGGAATTTTTGATAAGATCCAGCAAATCATTTACAGTGGACCTTTTTGCTACAGACACGAGGATAGGTAAGGAACTTACACTACATCCAGACAAGCCCAAAGTCGTGTGCAACCCCCATACATTCATATTTTTAATGAGTGGATATGATTACAGTTTTCTGAGCACCTACATTCCAAGCACAAGTAGGAGTATTCCCAAAAAAGATGCAGAGGACAATACTTTGTCCAAAGTAACAAAGGCTTCTCCAGCCTCTCTGGACCAGGTCGATGGTCCAGGTGTATCTTTCTTACCGAAATATTGCAATGGAAGGAAAGTATTGTCATAGTTTAAAATTCCCAGCATCTCCAAAAGAGAACATACTTGGGAGGTGATGAAGGGTCCGCATAGCTTCTAGATGGCTTCAAAGCGGCCTGCTAAGAGGTGTCGCTCACCTCTGAGATATTGTGACCTAAATATCAACATGGAGTAAGAAGAATTGTGAGTTATCTTTAGATGCTTTTGACTAATTTGTAGCCAGTTTAGTGAGCAGTTACGGTGAATCTGCCTTGCATTAGTTTAATGAGCTAGATGCAACCTATTAATAACTACATATTGAACTAGCATAGAAAACTGAAGGTGTGCAGATCTTTCTTGATAACCTGTGAAAAGATGGAAAGAGACTCAGGGTACCCTTTGGAGAGATGACACGGTGTGAATTGGCCACCAGAGAATGTAAAAGTGAAAAGACAGAGGTTATTCAGGATTATTGGACTAGAGGGCACCGCAGAGCACAGCTCAACAAAAGTAAATCATTCGCAGCCATGCATGACAATGTGGTAGCAGGATTTGATACAAAAGGAAAAAATGCAATACAACAGCATTTATGACATGTAAATCTGTCATAAAACAGTGTTTCTTTTTCTATGCTTTTTATAAGCAAAAAATGAGCTTTACAAATGCTTATACCTCATTTCTACATTTCCATGTGGGGAGGGGAGAGAGATTCTATATATGTATACGGGAGTTGCAGGACACTGCCTCCATATGTCATTTATTTAACACTTAGGTATCCTACCACCCTTATGATTTCATCCCAACCTGTTGCTCCCGGCAACAGAACAACCTAAAAACGTTTTTTATGGACCCTCACACACTCTGTTTGTGTCACTCTTCATCATTGGGTCTCACTCTGGCTCAACCATCTTCCAGAGAGCTCTTTGAATATTCTTCCTAATGGGTCTAGAGATTAAAAATACCTAAAGAACATGCCAGTATTCCTTTATTTTAGGGTGCCTTTGGTATAGTTTAAAAAAATATGTGTGTATATATATATATATATATATATATATATATATATATATATATATATATATATATATATATATATATATATATATATATATATATCACTCCAATCACTTCTCGATCAAGAAGGTCGCCCAGACACACTGCGTTTGCTTATACCCATTTATTTCGGCAAGTAAAAAGTTACGACCCGCTCACGACTACCGCAAAGCTCGGACTGGCTTTGGTGGAGCGAACATATATATATATATATCTATATATATATGTACATATATAAAACCAACAAACTCCTCCAAAGAGAAAGAAGAGGCCTCAGCAGGGGAAACAGCAGAGGCACCTTTATTCAACCAAACTACCAAACACACACCAAATGGCGAATGCATTTCGGCGTCTTCAGTGCCTTCTTCAGCGCCAGGGGTATGCACAGGAAGTAGGCGTCGATCTGGATTTAAATATCCTGCCCCATCCTGATGATTAGCGCATTGCTCCGCTGCCAAGGTAAGTTCCATTAGCATATACCACTTGTAGGCCGCCTGTGTCACGGTGCCTACATGTCCCAGAATGCTTTGTTCATTTCAGGTCAGTATTGCGGGGGTGGATTAAGCGCCATCATATTGTTGAGCCCCCAATTGTAGCGTGTCCTCCGAACTCAGCTGCCTCCTCGAGTCCCCAACCGCATCAACCCCTCAAGCCACGGGAAGGCGGGGGCAAGACTGGAAGTCCACCTCGCCCGACGTGCAATCAATGATTACAGCACCGCTCCATCTCCTCCCGGACCTGGGGGTGGGCTGTAGAAATTCCAGCAACCTGGATGTGAAGAAAGTTCCACCGAAGCAGAAACCAGCGTGTCCAGGGCCAGCTTGATGATGCGGGGGGCCTCCTAAGCGCGACTCTGGCATCCGCGCTGAAAATGTAACCAACAAACTCCTCCAAAGAGAAAGAAGAGGCCACAGCAGGGGAAACAGCGGAGGCACCTTTATTCTACCAAACACAAACCAAATGGTGAATGCATTTCGGCATCTTCATTGCCTTCTTCAGCGCCAGGGGTATGCACTGGAAGTAGGCGCCAATCTGGAAATATATATATATATTTTTTTTTTCTGGATGTTCTTTAAGGGGGGTTACTACCCTTACACCCTAGCGATTTGTAGTGGGCCCCTGCACATACGTGTCTAAGCCTTTGTCCTACATCTTTGCGTAAATATATTTTCTTAGGTCTGATTTTACATGCTTGAACACCTAATTGCTCAAAAGCTCTCTGCAGTCACCCACAGAGGAAAGAAAGCTTCCACGAAGCACTGACCCCGCCTGGTGGATTTCCAGCGGCTCCCAGTGCTCAACGCAGCCCTTCAACTGAGCTGTGCTATTAACATTGAATATCTCAGTCAGCGCCTGCAGTGTTACTAACTCGCTAAAACAAGTCACGTGCTCTCTCATCATGGCCGGACCTGGAACCAAAACCGGCCCCCCCGGGGGTGGTTGAAGTTGGGGGTGCGACCAAGTTCTTTGCCAGGGCCGGTTTTCGGCCGATTTTGTTACAGGGGCAATGCGATTTTGCAAAAACGGCCCTGCAACAAAAACGGCCCCTAGGGGCCTAAATCCGGCGCCCACCCTTGTGGCGCACCGGGGGATTGCCCGGTGCCGGAAACGGCCAGTCCGGCCCTGTCTCTCATTTCTTTTAGCTTTATCATGAGTCTACATGACTTCGCTCTGCATCGAAATTCAGGCTGAGATGAAAAAAGAATCTACTGGTAACTTCGAATACTGCCGGAAATTTGGAATATGTCCAAAATCCACCGGAAGCGAAGAAATCTATATTGTTCCGGAGAAGGATCTGCCCTGAACAGTTAGACTGTGGATACCCTTCCACTCGGAAGAATTTGGCATTTTTAGAGCAATCATAAAGCCATCGATCGTGTAACCAGGTCTCCTGAAAGACCAAGATAACATATTTTCTCCGAATTCCCTCCAGAGAGTCTCTTCCAGATACTGTTGTGCAACCGTGAATAATTCAAATTAAGATGCCTGGATTAACGCGCTGCCCTGGAATTAAGGAGCAATTTCTCTATTTACGTAAAGACCAATCGCTAATCCCATTCTTATAGCCAGACCTAGGGGCTGGGTGAAGAAGGCTCTTGGCATCACCAAACACGTCATTTCATTTCATGACCGAATACTGGAGCCCAAACAGCCTGATGAGCTGGAGTTACCATGCCCATTCATACACCGGTGATGCAAAGGGGCTTTTTTGTGCAGTTTTATATAGTGCGAACTTGAACCAAAGGTATTGGCGCACTTTACAAGAGCACTAGTTACATTAAGCAGGTTCACATTCATTTTTTGGAGGCACAGGGAGAATTTGGGGCCCATTTATGAGCTGGTTTGTGTTGCTCTTGCACCATGCAATGTGGCTCAGGAGCGACGCAACCTTACATGAGATTTAAAAAGCCACGCGAGGCCACTTTGCATGCCCCTGAGCGGCTCTATGAATCTAGAATAAGGCAAATCGCTGTGTTGCCTTACTCTGCCCTGGGGAGGCATTGAATGGGTGTTGCGTGGGTTTTTCCACGTATCGCCTATGGTCTTTGACGTATTCACAGATTTACAAGAACTGGTAGATGTGGGAATGCGTAACAAGGAGAAATATCATAATTTCTCCTCGTTACTTCCTCTTTCTATGTGTGCGGCATTCCACCAGGGCCGGCTCTAGGGCGGTGCGATTAGTGCCACTGCACCGGGCACTGACTTGGGGTGGGGGGTGTCATTTTTACCAGTGAATTATCATTTTAAAAGCACCTGCTGCCAGTGTTCATGGCCTCCACAATTTTCAGGCCTCAATTAAACTGTCAAGATAACTCTGGTGATTAAGAGTCTCCCTTAAAAGAGAATGGAGGTATGTCAAATGGAAGTTTAGACTCTTCCTAATGTAGCGCAGAGGGTTAAAATGCCTGCTGCTAAGAACGTGTACAAGGTGCATATAATGTAAATAGGTCAGTAGATTACTGCTTCTGTAAGAGAGCTCTTTTGTTACCTGTTTGTGTAAGACAAAATCCTCATATACAACATTGAGCTATTAACTGTCATCGAAGAGCTGCATGCAAACTGCAAGGTATATCTTAGAGCTATATGTTTTTTCCCCAGTCTTTCATCAACCTAATTTTGTGAAAAGGGTTCATTTTTGTAGAAAACAATTATTATTATTAAAGAGAACCCCTAACAATGATGTTACGTTTTATATTCTGAATTCAGGAATAAGGACTCTTAAACTTTATTGCCTACGAGTATCAATGACATTTCAGTCCTACGCCTTCTAGTCCTGTCTGATGTAACATTTCCTATACTCTGATTTACATACATACGTGTGTGATGTAAAGTGATCTGACACCTTACACTAGTATGAGCGGTGCTATAAAACTAAATTAATGTTAGAGGCAGTGGCTATGGATACTTGAGGGGCATTGTTAAAGGGTGCTTATGCGGGAATCCGTGGCAGAGGTGGCCATTGGGTTGGGGGGGTGCCAACAGATATTGTGGCACCGGGCGCCACCAGTGCTAAAGCTGGTCCTGCATTCCACAGCATACATAGAAACCGGATTATGTTTCTCATGACTGGTTTTGTGTAGGAAGGTGTCCCTTCATGCACTAAAACAATCATGCATGGAACGCAGGCACCCTTGCGCCATGGTACAAGGGTGCCCGCGTTGGCGCTAGCCTGCCAAAGGGCAGCATCACAGGAGAAAATGCTAGAATGAGCTGTATTGCCTCAAATGTGGTACATTGCTACCAGTAGCGGCTCCTTGAGGGAGTGCTGCGGGGCGGGGGAGGGGAAGGCTGGGGGGTAGTAAACTCCGGCATACGGCCGAACGGAGGTAAGGAAAGAAATAAATAAATAAAACTAATTACATTGCGCGCGCAGTGTAATTAATTTTAATAATTTTATTAATTTATTCCTTTACTTACCTGCGTTAGGCCGTATGCCGGAGTTTACTAACCCCCACCCTATCTCTCCCCTGCCCCTCCGCCCCGCAGCACTCCCTCGAGGAGCCGCTACTGATTTCTACCCATTCCCTGTCACACAATGCAGCACAGAAAAGTGACTTGCTGCGCTGCGTGACATTCTCGTAAATATGCCCCTAAGTGATTTTCCCAGAATGACAAGTTGTTGAGCCGATGCCAAGTCTCGAACCTGGTTCCCAGTTTCAAAGTCGTCAGTTCTGATCATTACCCCAAATCCTCTCCCATAAGGAGAGTAGTTGCAAAGCCCCACCTGCACGGTGACCCCTCCTCCATGTTTTGTTACACGGGATGCGCTGAATTGTGGACTTTTCTTACTTGCGCCATCACATAGTTCAGGTCCCGCAAACTTAGTGCGGGCACCATCTATTGCCAGAACTACTATTTATTTGAGTAACATGTAACTTCCCGTTGCTCAGATCCCTTATCCCCACTAAAAAGACGACTGATTTTAGGTCTTTAGTAGTTGTATATTTTAAGGCATTATTCGAATGGAATGCTTCTGGCTGTCAGCTAGGGTTTAAGTTGCAGAGTTTTACTGTACAAAAAACGAAAAATGAAACGTTTTCTTTTCATTTTTTAAGAGCAGGCGAACCACTGCCTGCTCTTAAAAATGGTTTTACAAACATTCACAAAGGGGAAGGGGACATCTAGCTCGACTGAAAGGAGTGCTTCCCTTTTGAATGCTTACTTTATTATTTATTTATTGAGGAGTTTTATTTAGCGCTGGCCAGGCCCGAGGGTTTTGGAGCGCTTTACAACAGATTCAATGCAAAAGTCACACAATAAGGTAGAAGTATATATATATTGGTTCGGAAGTCCCCTCTGGTTTCAGACCTTTTTTTGTGGGACAGCGTGCCCCCTTCTGAGGAGAGCCCTATAGTATCCAGGCTTAGGTTTTATGTCAGAATTCTTGTCAAAAAATGTAATTCTACATATAATTACATATAGTCCCACTGGTTGTAGAGTTTTTAGGATTAACTCCAATGGAGTGAACATTTTGTGAGCCATATGTAGGACACAATATTCTGACCGCAATTGAACCGCAGGCCAGGCTCAATAATGGTAATTGACTCAGAAAGTCTTCATTAACTAGTGAATGCCCAAAGCAGATTCCTAGCAGATCCCAGCCTCACTGACACAACCCTCCACATGTCCGGTCAGGCAGGGAGGATGGGGGGAAAGGCTCTGAAAGGAGACGTCACGGGGGCCCATGTGTCAGAGGCTGCACTGACCGGTGTTGACACTATTAGGATGTGGAAGGGAGAGGGTCCAAACATCCCCCGGCTCCCCCTCCAGCAAACATGGCACAGTCCTGCCAGGGTGCGCCATGAAGGTCACACCGAGGTGCTGTGTGTGCCCGGGCACAGGTTCTGCACACACAGAAGCTGTCGCGGCCGTCAGCGGCAGGGCCCCCTGCCAAGCCCCCTGCGTGCCAGCCAGCGAAGGCCACAGGCCGCTCAGCTGGGCCTCCTTCTGCTCGGCCTCGCGGCAGGCTGGCAGGACTCCATCTTGGGGAGGGAGGCAGCAGCGAGGGGCCCGGGGAATGCGATAGAAGGGAGAAGCCAGGCCTCGGCGGCATTGCCCACCATGATCCTGGGCCGGCCACCTGCGCTCATGGGCTTGGCACCTACTCTTCCAACCCCATGGCAAGGCATATTCCCATCTATTTTGATAGTAAAATGAACATATTTGTTATTTGACGCCTCCAATCAAGCATTATCACCTCAGACTTAATTCTGTGTGACAATAGCTTTCTTGAAATTGAACCCTCAGTGAATGACATTGCAGCAGATGAACTGACAGCAGCTTTTTGCTTTGATATTCGCAGACTTTCCAAGTTAACTTGCAAGATGTCTCAGTGAGTTAAATGCTCGCTCTTGACATCTGCTTTCAATCTTCTCAAGGTCAACTCCTCGAGATCTGAAAATGTATACCAATGACATACAGTAATAGAAACAAGGAACATTCACAGCACATTGAGGTGGAAAACAGTGCCTACCTTGCAACCACCTGGAAACCCCACTGTTTTCCAGGTGGTTGCAGGTGGTCTCCAGCACTCACGTTTGGGGGCCAGGACTTATTCTTCATCATCAGACTTTGACCCAGACCAAGAGAAAGAAAAACAGAAAAGGGAGAAAAAGGAAATGTAAGAAAACAGTGAAAAAGGGAGAGAGGAGGGTTGAAAAGAAATGACAAGTGAGATAAAGAGAGAAGTGTACGGTGGTAGAAAGAGGCCTAAGGTTGACTCAAGACTAGGCAGCCTTGTCATTCATGGGTCCTGTGCACACTGTGTCAGTGGAACCAAGCTGTACCCGGCTGATGAGCCCATGACTAGGGCAAAACCGGTCCTGAGTTGTTTGTGTTCTGGTTCGGAGAGGAACAGGCTTGGCAGTTCGGGCTGGACTGTTACGATTGGAGCAGGGTCAGGACTGCTTTGTAAATAGCTGGGTCCAATTGAGTAGCCCTGGGCGTGAGGTGCTGCTCCACTCGATGAGTTTGCGGAATTTTTCCCACTCCGCGTACCAAGTAGAGTTCCGAAAAACTTCGCAAAGTGGAGGTATTTCCTTTCTTCCCAACATTAAGTTGTGAAGCGCGAGTGAGGAAAATCTTACACCAAACCACCGCCCGGTGAGATTTCTCAACTCAGGCGGTCACGGATGGTCAGTACAGCTTGCATTGAGAAACCTTCCGTTCATGTTGAGGAAGCTGCAGCTCAATTAGAACATCTACTCGAGTGGCAGAAAGAAGCAGCACCATCTTGTGCTGCACTCGGTTGTGCTGATTTTAAGGAGCAGAACAAATTCCCGGCGCTAAAAATCAGCATTAACGGCATGACGTAACGCACTCTGCCGCTTGTGGAACTACGCATGGCGCAGCATAGTTTTTTTGGTCACTTACCAGTGTTCCACGTAGCGGAACGCCACAAACTCCTCCCAGGCCTAAAACTGAGGTGACATGGTATGCAAATTAAAGATGGACTGGGATGCGGCCCAAGTCATTAACAGCAACTGAGATTAATTCAAGCTTTCCATCCCTCATTTTTATGTATACTTTAGTTTGTCGCCCTAAGCGAGAGGGTTATGCCCAGACGTGGGTCCCTTGCACATTGTGTCACATGTACTCAAGCTGTGCCTGGCTGACGAGCCCATAACTAGGGCGAAACTGGTCCTGGGTTGCTTGTGTTCTGGTTCAGGGAGGAAATGGGTTGGCAGTTCGGGCTGGACTGTTCCAAATGGAGCAGGGTCAAGACTGATTTGTATGTAACTGGGTCCAAACTGAGGTGACATAGTGTGCAAATTAGTGATGGATTTGGCTGCAGCTTGAGTAATTACCAGTAGCTGACATTAATTCAAGCATCCCATTCATCACTTTTTTATATACTTTAGTTTTTCGCCCAAAATGGGACGGGTACGCCCAGGCATGGGCCCTGTGCAAACTGTGTCACTGGAAGCAAGGTGCACCCTGCTGATGGGCCCATACCTCGTGTGAAACTGGTCCTGGGCTGCTTGTGTTCCAGTTCAGGGAGGACCTGGCTTGGCAGTTCTGGCTGGATTGTTCTGATTGGAGCAGGGTCAAGACTGATTTGTATATAGCTTGGTCCAAACTGAGTTGACATGGTGTGCAAATTAATGATGTATTGGGAAGGGGGCACAAACAATTACCAGTGGCTGAGATTAATTAAATCATTCCATCCATTGCTATTTTGTATACTTTAATGTTTCGCCCTAAGTGAGATGGGTATGCCCAGATGTGGTTCCAGTGCACACTGTGTCACAAGAACCAAGCAGTGCCCTATTGACGAGCCCATAACTAGGGCAACCATCACTTTTTTATAAACTTTAGCAGGCCCACTAGTAGCATTTAATTTACAGGCCTTGGGTACATATAGTATCACTTTCCTAGGGACTTATAAGTAAATTATATTTGCCATCTGGGTATAAGCTAATATTACAATGTTTAGAGGAGAGAGCACAAGCATTTTAGTACTGGTTAGCAGTGGTCAAGTGCTCAGAGTCCTAAAACCAGCAAAAACGAGGTCAGAAAAATTGGAGGAGGAAGGCAAAAGGTTAGGTTGAAGACCACCCTTCGGCTGACAGGTCAAACACCTGTCCCCCCTGCTGAAAGTGAAGGGGAACTACCAAGCCCTTTGGGAGTTCTCATCACTAAGGCAGAAGAACCTGCAGAGACCATCAGCATTGGCATGATCTGACCCAGGACGGTGTTCCACCATAAAGTCCATTCTCTGTAAGGAGATGGACCACCTTAATAGTTGGGGATTTTCACCCCTCATCTGTATGAGACATCTGAGTGGTCTGTGGTCTGTCTAAACCCGGAAGTGAGTCCCAAACAGGTAGGATCTCAGCTTCTTCAGTATCCGGACCACAGCAAAGGCCTCTCTCTCAATCGCACCCCATATCTGTTCCAGTGGAAGTAACCTCCTGCCAATGAAGGATACAGGTTGGTCTTGGCCTTCCAAATTAAACTGTGATAAAACAGCCCCTATGCCAAGGTCTGAAGCATCTCTCTGCACTATGAACTTCTCAGAGAAGTCAGGAGTCTTGACTATGGGTGCTGTACACATTGCCTCTTTCTGGTCATACCAAAGTTTCATTCATTTTCACTGGCCTCAAGATTACATTTAGCCTTTTTCCAAAAAGAATGTATCTGATTGCTGAGGGCGAGCATGTAGCTGACAACATCATGAGGTGGTTCCTAGGAGCTTTCTTCCCCTTCGCTAACAAGGCTAAGAGGTCTCTCAACAGGGCGGCCATAGAGGAGTTCAAAGGGACTGAGCCCAACTCCCTTCTGTGGCACCTCCCTATAAGAAAAGAGAAGGCATGGCAAGAGGACGCCCCACTTGTGCCTCATGGGCTCAGGTAGGCCCAATATCATGCCCTGCAGGGCATTGTTGAATCTCTCCACAAGACCAATGGTTTGGGGGTGATAGGGTGTGGAGAACTTATAACTTACTCCACACTCATCCCACATGAACTTCATGTATGCTGACACGAAGTTAGTGCATTGGTCAGACACTACCTCTTTGGGAACCCCACACGAGTAGAAATCCCCATTTGGGCCCTGGCCACCGCAGGGGCAGTCACCTACCTCAGGGTGATGGCCTCTGAGTAGCAGGCAGGGGTGGACTGAACTCACAGATTTACAGAAAAACTCTTTGAGAATCAGTGGGATTCCGCCAATGGGCGGAAAATAGGCAAATAGGTTCCAATTTAGTATTGGTAGCAGAAGCAGTGGTGAAAATCAGCAAGAACTGCACCATGCATTACACAAGTACATGTGGCCATTCAACTTAATGTCCCTGCTGCTCAAGTAGAAAATCTACTTGAGGGGCAGCAAATTACACAAACAGCAGCCCTCTGACCATGAATGCCAGCGATCGCCTGCATTAGAAAATCACACTAAGGGACCCTAAATCTCACTCATCAGCTTGCTTATTCTGGAGCCTTGTGGGAGAAAAATTCTGCCACGCAGCGATTGGCAGAATTTGGCCAGAACTCTGCATTAAAGAGTAATGCAAAGAGGCCACATTTCTGCTAATTTCATGGGCAGAACAGAACATTCCACCCACCCTTAGTAGTGAGTGGCGTAGTCCACCATGACCAGGATGAACCTGTTGCATTAAGCTATCTTCGGGTCCAAGGGTCCAATAATGCCAATGCCTACCCTCTCAAAGGGAGTGACAACAACAGGTTATGGGTTCTGGGGAGCTTTGAGCTTTTTCTCTGACTTCCCACAGGCGTAGAAGATGGGACAGGACCTATAAAATGCATAGGAGGCTGTCTTTATCCAGAGGCAATAGAAGCGGCCCCAGATGTCCTGCCCCAGATATCTTGCCATGGGTATGTCATGAGTCAAACCAGGTAGGAAGGTCCTGTAGCACAGGGGGACCACTGAGGGAGCACACAGGCTGTCCCAAAACCAGGAACCTAAGGCTTGCTATATCAATTCTCCTAACAGACAACTCTCCCAATAGAACAGGTGATTTCCAGAGGTGTCAGCTGCAGACTGGACATCAGATTGCCGCCTCAATCCCTCTATGGCGAGGCACTCTTTCTGCACCTTGCAGAATTCCTCCCTGGTGGGCCCACCCTCAACATGTGGCAAGGGAGTGTGGGGGATTCCCACACTGAATCCTGTGGTGCTCCTGTGGAGGTGATTACCTCAGTTTGCCTCTTATGTCTAAATTAGCGACTGATGCTGAGGTAGTATAACGTTCTTGTTGAACTTTGCAATTATGATCTGTTTGATATACTATTTACGTATTGAAAATGTACATTTTTTTAAAACTTCCCTACCCAACATGGCCGACACCGATCGGATAACACAACCTCTAATTTGGTACTGTATCATTGCGTACATTCAGTTGGTGTGACTATTTTGTTTCTTCCAATCACGTTTTTTTATGGGATCAGCTTTGTACTGTTTGAAACCCGCGGGACATTATTTGCACATTTCATTTCATTTCAACATCACAGCGACTTCTATCGTCATAGTCTTTTCTTTATGTTAATCACTCCACTTGGTCCGTCATTTATGTTCTGGTACTAAGTTTGCGCGTACTTTGGGACTTCTGGTCACTGAATCGGCAACCGCTGGAGAATGCATTCACGCTGTAAAGAGAGCGTTTTGGGTAAGACTCTATTCACTCGATAGCTGGCTTTAAACCACGCGTTGGCATGCACTACCACCGGGTGTTAATCTCTGGGGATTTTGACGTTTCGTTCAGTTTCAGGTTCTGACTTCACCGACCCGTCTTTGGCGCCATTCGGGTATCTTCACTCTGTTGCTCACCTTTTCACGTTTACCTTTCCTTCGTCACATAACAGTCGCGGAATGATCTGTATAACTGTACACCAGTGTAACAAATTGCATACCAGTGTCTGGTCATGTTTAATTTTTTGGTTTTCACCTACCACCCGTGATTTTCACGTTCCAGTCACTCCTTTCTATCTTCTTTTTTAGCACGTTGAGGGAACAGTCCCCTTCCTAAAACAATGTTTATTTCCTCCACATATTAAACCATTCCCCTGATGAAGGGACTCTTGTCCCGAAATGCATAGGGATATTGGCATTTCAAAACGTGTGTGTTGAATGAACTGCATTAAAACTTCACAGTCTATATGATTATGAATATATTACTTTATGGATTAAAATCATGATGAACCTATTGGATTGTTGAATCCGAGTACTTTTTGAATAAACTGAGGTAATCACCTCCACAGGAGCACCACAGGACTCAGTGTGGGAATCCCCCACACTCCCTTGCCACTTGTTTCCAATATTTGAGTCTCTTACCAGCCAAAAGAGACCGTCCCTGAGGCGCCCAGAAACAACTCACTGAGTCTCTTAAGATTACTTTTGTTTGAACCTGCACTAAAATTTCGGGTGTGCCACACCACCTTTAATTTTTGGCCCACCCTCAACATGCCAACCATCAAGCTCAGGCAGGTCACCCAGGGTGACAATGTCCTACACGGTTGGCCCCGGGGGCATCCTCCTAAGGTGCTCTGTCAACCTGGACCATGGGAACTTCAGAGTCTGGTTTCTCCCACCCATTGCCCTTATTCTTTTTAGCAGCTGACTGGGCCATTGTTCCAGGCTCCAGACCCCGCAGACTCCCTTCCCAGGTAGCCACGGACCTTTTGGTCATATCTACCCGTTCAGGCAATCCCAACATCTCCAAGTGTGACTGGAGCTCTACCTCCCTCCAGATAGTGTGTGCCACATCGTTGCCCAACAGACAATCTGCAGGCATGACAGAGCTCACAACTACTTTTAGAGAACATAGAACTCCCCCGCTCAAAAGGAACCAGAGCCCCCCATTAGATGATTGTCGGTGGCTATGACTTGGTGGAATGTGTTAGGAAGGACATGCTGTGATGAAACCAGCTGATGCCTCACAGTAGTTATGCTGGCTCGCATGTCCCTCAGAGCCTGCACCTGTTGCCCATTGATGGTGACCCAGTGCCTGTACTCGGAAGTATTTGAAGGCATATGGGCTTTTGGCACCATCTCAGTATTTGTTAGGGACACTAGGGTCACCTATGTCTGCTCCCCAAAGCTAACTGGGACTGCCTTCTCCCAGAGCTCTACACCCGCCAACCCAGGTGTCTGCCAACTGGTGAGGGGCTGTGCCCTCTTGGGCCATTTCGGGTCGCCCTTGGAGTGCCCATATTTGTAGCACACCTCCCTCTCTGTTTGTCTAAGAACCCTGTCTTTTTAGGCTCAAACTGGGACTGGTTACCACTACTCCCTAGAGAATTATTTTGAGAGCCTTTTTTAGAAGATTCTCCCCCTCTTCCTTCAGGCGATACCCCTGACCACCCTTGAGAGAGTCTCCCCCACATAACTTTTTGGACACTCTTGTCCTGGCCCAGAGGTCCGCCTCCTCAGTGAGCTTTCTGGGATAAATCAGCTTGCTGTCAACCAGGTGCTTGGGCAGCTCTGGGAAATAAATACTGAGCATGTACTCTCTCAGAATCAGATTGTACAACCCATTGTAATCATTACCTTTGCTGCCCCGACCCCAACCATTCAGTGCCTTGCTGGAGTAGTCTACAACATCCACCCAGGACTGATTGAGGAGTTTCTGTCAGTCCCTGAAACTCTGGTGGTACTTCCCAAGGGTCAGCCCAAATTTAGCTATCAATATGGCTTTCATGGGAGAGTGCCTGGTTTGCTCCCCAACCTGTAAAGTAAGAAGTGTGTCCCGCTGCTCTTTAGGCATGTGTTTCCACAAACCACCTCCCCAGTGCTCTTCTGTAACCTTGTGAACTCAGGGCTACCTCCTAAACAGAAAAACACTTGTCAAAGTCCTCTCCCACCAAATCATTGGGCACCAAATCCTTTGATAGGGACCATTCTGTCTCCTCCAGATACTGCAGGCATTCTGCCACCACCACTGCTGGAATCTGCTTGCCTAGCCTTGAGATCCAGCTTTTTCAAACTCAGTTCTATGTGACGGTAGTAACTTTTTCTCCTCCAAGGCCATCTAACCCTCTTTTGTTCCGCCACCATGTCCAGTTTCGTCTCTTTAATCCTGAGTCTGTCCATTTCCTGCTTGAGCTCTCTCTCCTTCCTCCTCTCCGCCTGCTCCTCTGGGGATAGATTGTGGGAAGATACACAGCTACCTGCCCTGGAGCTCTAAATTAGGAGCCAAACCATCCCCTACAGCAGGCTCCTGCCCCTCAGGAGTGAGGTCTATACCCTCTCCTTGCCTTCCCATCTCCTCATCTCCTTCAGTTACTGTGGCAAGTAACTGGTGGACTCCCACCTAGGCCCTCAGCAACTTTTGCATTTCCACTTTCCTGGTGGTGCCCTTGGTTGGAAGTCCATTCTCTTTACAGAACACTTTGAGCTGACTCCATATGTGCCAGCTCAAACTCTATGCTTGAAGCGGTGGATCCAGGGAAAACAGCCAGAGAGAGAATTTCATAAAGTCAGAAAGGCCAGTTTGGGAGACTTTAACTTGAATTGGTCTTAGATTATTTATGTGGAGTGGTAGTGTAACACAAAATTACTGTATGGCACTGCACAAACACTGCTCACAGCTGAACACCAGTGTAGGGAATTGAGTTGGTTGACTGGGGTGTGAGCCCTGGTAAAGCAGCAGTCACAATCCTTGTCAGGGTAAGGCACAAGCAAACTCCAAGTTAACCGGTGCTCGACCCTCTGGTAGATTGGCACAGAGCAGTCAGGCTTAACTTAGCTGTAATGTGTGAAGTATTTGTGCAACACTTCAAACAGTAACACGATAAAAACACACCACCACACCACAAAGGAGCCCACAACAATATTAGAAGAATAGAGTGATACTTAATTAGTTAGCCAAGACCAAAATGACCAAAATCCAATTAGTAGAACCAGCTATATTGAGTTTTAACATTTTTAGAGAAAATACCGCCAAAAAGCACAAAATGGCAACTGTGGATATCTGGTCACACCGGACTGGGACAAAGTCATAGGTTCAGGCTGACGGCAATGGAGTCTGGCGTCGGGGATGTGGCGTGCAGTCGGGGTGATAAGTCAGTTCCAAAGAACTGCGAGGCTGCGATGCAGAGTCCATCATCGTCATTGAGGCTGCAGTCTACATGATGTGCGAGGGGCTGCGCCAAGGATGCATTGCGCAGCGGTGGTTCCGAAGGTGTTGTTAGTTGCAGCAGCGTTGCGACTCCTTGTGTCAGATCCAATCACCGCAGGAGCGGAGATGCGTTGGTTCTGCTCAGGGTTGTACAGCGCAGCAGAGGAGATGCTTTTGTTCGGCTGGATCCACAGAGGCTGGTAAAGTACCTTAAGCTCACTTCCAAGGGTCCAGGATTGGGATGACACCACTTGGCAGAGTAGACTACAGATGGCAGGGTCTAGGGGCAGAGGTAAAGTTCTTGGAAGCCTGTTATGTCCCTGAAGCGTCAAATCATGAGGGCAGTCAACTAGCCCTTGGAGTCACTCTGGGTTCTGGGTTCAATAGATGCAGATTCAGTCCTTCTCAACCAGGCAAGAGGGCATCAGGCAGTAGGTCAGCACAGCAAAGCAGAAATTCGGCTGAGTGCAGTCCAGCAGAGTGGCAGTCCTTTTAGCAGCACAGCAGTTCTTCTTCCTGACAGAGTATCCCGAGGTCCAGAGTGTAATGTACTGATGGTGTCTGAGGTCCAGTATTTATATCCAGTTGCACCTTTGAAGTGGGGAAAAAGCTTCTAAAGGGTTTCCCTCTGAAGTCCCTTGGCATCCTGTCTTCCCTGCTCTGACGCCAGACTAAAAAAAAAGGGGATATGCAGCCCTTTGTGTAGCAACAGGACACAGCCTATTCAGGTGGAAGAGAGGCTGGGCCAAGCTCCTCCCTCTCATCCTGCCAGTGATGGCCTATCCAGTCATTCCTAAGCTCCAATTGGGTTTGCTGTCAAGGTATACAACAAGCTCAACTGACAACTATACCCAGTCGTGTGAGCAGAGACAGGCTACAGGCACCAAATGGCTAGGGCAGGAAAATGCCAACTTTCTAAAAATAAAAAGAACAGATGATGGACGGAATGCTGAAAAATTCAAACATTCACACCCAGTCAACAGATTTGGGCTTAATCTGTAATTTTTTGCCCACCACGCCACCCCAGTTTGGACCCAGCCATATGCAAATCACTCCTGACCCTATTGCTCATTAAAACAGTCCAGCCCGAATTGGCAAGCCAGGTCCTTCCTGGACCGAAAACAAGCATTCTGGGACCAGTTTCGGGTATTACCCCATATCAGTCAGGCTACCTTGAATCTGGTGGCGCAGTGAGCACAGGACACATGTCTGGGCATATCCTTCCCTCTTAGGGCAACAAAAGCAAAAAGAACAGATGATGGACGGAATGCTGAACAAGGCAAACGTTCACCCCCTGTCAACAGATATGGGTTTAATCCATCGTTTTTTTGCCCACCACGCCATCCTAGATTGGGCCCAACCATATGCAAATCAATCTTGACCCTGCTCCTCATGGGAACATTCCAGCCCAAACTGCCAAGCCAGGTACTCCCTGGACCGGAAACAAGCATCCTGGGACCGGTTTCAGGGTATCACCCCTCATCAGCCGCAGGCTAGCTTAAATCCAGAGGTGCAGCGAGCATGGGACACATGTCTTGGTATACCCTTCCCACTTAGGGTGACGAAAGCATAAAAAAACGGATGATAGAAGGAATGCTAAACAATGCACACATTTAGCCCCAGTCAACAGATCTGAGTTTTATCCATCATTTGTTTGCCCACAGTGCCACCCCAGTTTGGAACCAGACATGTACAAATCAGTCTTGACCCTGCTCCTCATGGGAACAGACCAGCTCGAACTGCCAAGCCTGGCCCTCCCAGAACCGATAATAAGCATCGCTGGACCAGTTTCGGGGTATCACCCCTTATCAGCTAGGCTGACTTGAATCCAGTGGCGCAGTGAACACGGGATGCACATCTGGGCATACTCTACCCATTTAGGGCAACAAAAGCAAAAAGAACGGACGATAGACGGAATGCAGGACAATGCAAACATTCACCCCCAGTTAACAGATCTGGGTTTAGTCCATCTTTTTTTTGCCCTCCACGCCTGATGAGCGGTTATACCCTGAAACCGGACCCAGGATGCTTGTTTATGGTTCAGGAAGGACCTGGCTTGGCAGTTCGGACTGGACTGTTCCTATGAGGAGTAGGGTCAAGACTGATTTGCATATGGCTGGGTCTAAACTGGGGTGGCATGTTGAGCAAAAGAAAGATGGATTGTCCCAGATCTCCTGACTGGGGGTGAAAGTATGATTTATTCAGCATTCCTTCCATCATTTGTTTGCAGATACTCTTTCTAGTGGTGGCATTGTCAGAATGGCAATTCAATTCCGAATTCACCATAAGTTAGGATTTTTAGTTGTGATTCCACAGACACCAATCTTGAACTGGTTATCTCTTCCCATTTGGAAATGACACATACAAATGTAATAAGGCAACTCCGGTATAGGCCTTGTAGTAGTGAAAACGAATATGAGAGTTTTTGACTACTAGGACAATTAAAACTTACAAGTGCATGTCCAACTTATTAAATACATTGCACCCTGCCCTCTGGGCTGACCAGGGCCTACCATAGGGGTGATTTATATGTATTAAAAAGGAAGGTTTGGGTCTGGCAAAAGGTTTATTTTGCCAGATAGGAATTACAGTTTAAACTGCACACAAAGGCACTGCAATTAGGAGGCCTGAGGCATGTTTAAAGGGCTACTTAAGTAGGGGGCGCAATCTCTGCTGCAGGGCCAGTAGTAGCATTTAATTTACAGGCCCTGGGTACATATTGTACCACTTTACTAGGGACTTATATGTAAATTATATATGCCAGTTGGGTGTAAGACAATATTACTATGTTTAGATGAGAGAGTACTTGCAAGTGCTCAGTGTCCTAAGGGCAGCAAAAATGAGGTCAGAAAAAACGGAAGAAGAAGGCAAAAAATAGGGGGGAAGACCACCCTAAGGCTGACAGGTCTAATGTCAGGCGCCGGATTCACCACAGAGGAAGAACGCTGCAAAGTCCCAATGCCCACTCCCCAGAACACACTGCCTACAAATGCAGCTGCTCCAGGATGGGGGAAAGGGTTAGAGACAGAGAAGAGACACTCTGTCTGGTCCTGGACTCTCTCTCTCTCTTCTTCTGCCTAGTCTTCTGTTTTAACTCTACTTGTTTGAAATGGAGAGTTCCTAATGCACAAAAATTTATATAAAACGTAGGACAAAGGGCCAGATGCATCAAGCATCCATTTTGCGATTCCTTATTAGCGAGAAATAAGGAATCGCTAATAAGGAATAGCAAAATGGAATGCATCAAGCAAGCACTACAAAAATAGCGATTCCTTAGAATTGATTAATTGCGACTCGCAAATTGCGAGTCGCAATTAATGAATACCTCCCCATTCATTCCTATGGGCCTAGAGGCCCATAGGAATGAATGGGAAGACAATCTCAATTTGCGAATCGCAATTAGCGATTCGCAAATTGAGATTGCGATTTCAAGGGTGCAGGGGTGTCCAAAGGACACCCTGTTGCACCCCTGAATTTGATCTGTTCACATATGTTTCGCACACATATGCCCTTAGGGCATGTGTGTGCGCAACATGAAACTTTGAAAAATGCACAAAAGTGCATTTTTCATAGTTTTTGCAAATTACCATGAAGTTGTACTTCGTGGTAATTTGCGTGCCCTATTAGCGAAATCGCTATTTTTGAAACTTTCATGTATTGCATTTAAGGAATCTCAATTTGAGATTCCTTAAATGCAAACAATCGCAATTTAGCGAATTCTCTATTTGCGATTTTTGCATTTGGGATGATGCATCCCAAATGCAAAAATACCGGTCGCAAAGGGGCAGATTCTGAGAATCTGCCCCTTTGCGACCGTTTATTGGCTTGATGCATCTGGCCCAAACTCTTTTAACCTGCACTGTTACAGTTTTATTCTTTAATACCTAATGTACCCCCTACCAGGTTCTGCAAGAGTGCTGCTTCTCTTCTATTTGTTAGGGTAGCTTCATTTTCAGCAGTTCTTAAGCCGAAGATACCTCATGCACACAGGAAATACAACTGCAAGGTTAAATACTTACTTCCTCCCACCCTTCTGTAGACTAGCAATAATAAAAACAGTTCCCACCTAGTGTTAATTGAAAATCTCCTGGTTGTCATTAGTAACCTTGACCGATGTTAATTGGTTATTCTATTGCCGTCCAATAATAAAGTCTTGTTTTTTTTTGTATAGTTCCTCACAGTAAGTGACTGCGAATCAATGCAGAATTCCAGGATGCTCAGCTTCTCAGGGAAAATACTTGCAAAAAGGAACAAGGGAGGAAAGATAGGAAGGAAAGAAAAAGGAAGGAACGCAAGGAGGCAGCTGAAGGAAATGTGTAACTCAAATGTCAGCCTTTTCAGTACTGGAAACAAGCGCAGGCTCCTGATTGGCGCTACTGAATAATAATTAGTTTTGTCTTACTTGTATGCCACCGGGATGAAAAGAGGCACAGCAATTCACTCCCTCACCGAGAGCGCTAAAACACCCCAATTCTCTTCTTTCTGCTAACAAGGCTTCCGAGTTGCAGTAAGGCTCGTAGCAAGGCTGGAAACTAAGGGGTCAATTAGGATGGCAGACGGTTCGCCAGCGCCATGCAGGCGATGGCGACCCGTCTGCCATCCTTGTCCGTCCGCTACCTATTCCACCCCCGCAACATTACAATGCGGGGGGGACTGTGGAGGACGGGAAGACCGTCTGCCGCTTTTCCGCCGTGGTCGCCTTGTCACCTGCGTTTCAAAATACAACATGGCAGGCACTGGTGCCTGTCATGATGTGCTTTGAAACGCACAACATGCATTTTTAACACTGCGGCAGAAGGTGCTTTCAGCACCGCCCACCGCAATGTTAAAAATGCGGAATGCACCCGCCACTGTGGCGGGTGCATCTTAATCCCACGGACGGGACCTTCGCACCTGTTTCGGATGGTCCCGTCCTCAGACATGATGGGGGACAGACTTTGTCCGTCCGCCATCCTAATGGACCTCATGGTTTCTCAAAAGGGGCTCTTAACTGAAAGCTTCCTCTGAAGCCTCGACTCGTCTTCACCAAACTAACTCTTCTCGCAGGAAAAAATGACTCTGTAAATATGGGAACCGCGGAGTAACTCTTGGGTAAGAGAGTCTCTGAAACGGATTCCCAACTGACTCTAATCTTTGATGGAAAGCGCTCTCAAATTGAACTAACTTCGCGGAGCGTTTCAAAAACAGGACTTCTCTTTACTCAGGTAAATTGAAGTGCACAGAGGTTGGCACATTCTTGCGACTTGAGAATTCGAGTCACACGAGATTTCAACGTTCCTTAGAAACCTTTGTACAACTGATTGCAAAGTGGCGGCCATCTTAAAACATGCTCAACCTAGCTAACATCCAACCACAGGTTGCAGTTAGAAGGCTTTACAATGACTTTGCGACTATTGCTTGCTCTCCACCAGTGGAGTGTGTCAGGATCCGACCTGTGCCTACCCAGTAATAGTGGAACTACAACTCCCAGAAAGCTCAGCGAGCATCGAGTCGGGATGAGAACATAAAAACCCGTGAGAACTGGAGTGCGGTGCACGTAATTTTGTCTTTTCGGAGATCAGAGTTGAGAGCTTCAGGGATTGTGTTCTGGATTACTAGTGCTCCATCGTGTGTTTCCGTAACCCGCGGCTGCGGGGTTACCTTTCTTGGGAAATTAAATCTACCCGAACCGAGAGACGCAGGATTGCATCCTCTCGTGAATTTCGGGAACTTTGTTTGGACACGTTTCTTTTGTGCATTCGGGGAGACGCCGGATTTCACCCTCCCGAGTGCGACACTGTTTTGGGAATTTTATTTTGTTCACTGGTGTTGGGATTTTGTGGTTCTCGTGAGAGACGCTGGATTTGCACCCTCTCTATTGACAAGAGGTTGATCGGTTCTGGAACCCGTTTGAATCCGTTTGACGTGAGAGACGCGGGATTGCACCCTCTCATGGTCATGGGGTCATGGTAGGTTTCGGAGGAACATTTCTTCGGATCCAGTATCTGGTAAGAGTTGCCAAATTGCTGGGGTGTGGGCAGAACATACCATTCGTATTAACTGGTGAAGAGTGTACTTGGTATCAAACCAGAACCGTCGAACATTTTCCTCTTTTGGTTTCCGAGGGAATTGTGGCATTGGTATCCATAACCTTAAAGCCCTAGTAGCATCCTTTTAAAACAAGGGACTGGGAAAGAACGGGTAGGTATAGGAACACCACGCCAAGATTTGTATTCAGCTTAGCGGGGGGAGAAGTGTATGTAACCTGTGTGCGTATTCTTGTGTTTTCCAGAAAACGTATTCGTGGAGAGAAAGTATCTCACAGGTAGAAGAGAGAGGTCCTGAGACGTATCAGGTAGGAAGTGGTCAGAAGGGAGAGAATTCATAGGAAAAAAGGAAGCATGGGATTTTCGTCTTACTGTGTGTTCTTTGTATCTTTACAGAGACCTCATCTACCCTTGTTTCCAGTCCCGGACCCTTTATCCCTCGCCTGCTTACTATCGTGCTCTGTCAGATTTATTTCCTGAGCACGGAGAAAGCTGGAGGTGGAACCCATATAGCATCATTCGATCCGGAGGAGCCGTTGGACCGTGACAGAATTACGTGCCCACGAAATAACCTCCTCTTGATCGAATAGTGATGGCTACCTTGGAAGACGTAATGGCTGCCTTGTTGCTGGTACAACAAGAATTAGTCACATCAAGAGCAGAAGCAGCTGCTCTGAAGGAACAGGTGGAGAGACAGGGCAGGAATCCCTTTAATGCTTCTGCAGGTGTGCAGCAGGTTCAGGTCACAGTCCCTCAGCCTATTCCATTGGCCAGTCCCGAGAGATATTCGGGGAGTCCTACATCTGTCCAAAATTTCTTGACGCAAATAACGTTACATTTCTCATGTCGCCCTGCGTCATTTCCCACTAATATGTCCAGAGTAGCCTTTGCTATCTCGTATCTTACAGGGGATGCGGCGAATTGGGCAGGGCCTTTAGTGAAAAATGATGACCCTCTCCTATCGGATTGGGGGGCTTTTCGGAGAGAATTCGAAAGGGTTTTCGATAGAAGAGCCACGACCCTAAGTGCAGACACGGATATCCTAGATTTGAAACAAGGGCGGAGTGATTTAATTACGTACATGACCGCCTTTAACCGTCTGATAGCAGAAACAGCTTGGCCAGAGGAGAAAAGAAAACCATTAGCTTTCAGTCGATAGAATGCCAAAAAACCTGCATGAGGGAAAAGGTCCATCATCTCCTTGCTCTATCACAGGGGTATCACGTAGCGACAGCTGTTGAGAAAGAGGTTAGCCTCCCCTCAGAGTACGAAGAGTATAGTGAGGTGTTTAGTGAAATCAAGGCTGCGTCCTTACCGCCTCACCGGGAATACGATTGTCGTATTGATGTGGTGGAAGGAGCAGCGATACCCTCTTGTAGAGTATACGCCCTTTCGGAGCCTGAAACCAAACACCTGCAGGAGTATTTGAGAGAGTTTTGTGCCATGGGGTTTATTCGGCCATCACGGTCCCCGGCGGCTTCGCCTCTGTTTTTCATAGCTAAAGCCAACGGGGAACTACGAACCTGTATTGATTACCGCCTGTTGAATAGACAGACCATTAAGAATCGGTATCCGTTGCCACTCATCCCTGTACTGTTGGATCAAGTAAGGGAGGCCAACATTTACACTCGGTTGGATCTCCGGGGTGCGTACCATCTGGTGAGGATCCGCAGTGGGGATGAGTGGAAAACGGCCTTCAAGACTCGATACGGGCTCTTCGAGTACTTGGTAATGCCGTTCGGGCTTTGCAATGCCCCTGCGGCGTTCCAATACTTTTTAAATGATGTGTTGAAGGATTATATAGACCAGTTTGTCATCGTATACATCGACGACATCTTGGTGTATTCTAGGTCTATTCCTCAACATGCTAGTCACGTCATTTTGGTTCTGAAGAGGCTACTGGACAACAGCCTGTATTGCAAGCTTAGTAAGTGCGAGTTCGGAGTGGAGGAGGTGGAGTTTCTGGGTGTCATATTGAGCCCCTTGGGTTTCCGCATGGCAGATCGCAAGGTGGAGGCAGTTCAGCAGTGGCCCACTCCCAAGAGTGTGAAGGAAGTGCAATGTTTCTTGGGGTTTTCCAACTATTACCGAAGATTCATTGCACAGTTCTCAGCAGTGGCGGCTCCATTACTCGATTGCTGAGAAAGGGAACTTCCTTTGAGTGGACGAATGAGGCGGACGTGGCTTTCAATACATTGAAAGAAGCGTTCTGTACGGCGCCCATTTTGAAACATCCTCAAATGGATGTTCCGTTCGTGGTAGAGGCGGATGCCTCGGATGCCGCGGTCGGAGCTATCCTCTCACAAAGGGACAAGCACACTGGACAATTGCACCCGGTGGCTTTTCTATCGAAAAAGCTGTCATCCGCTGAGGCCAATTATACCGTGGCGGAGAAGGAATTGTTCGCCATAAAGAAGGCCTTCATGGAGTGGAGGCATTATTTGTGGGGTGCGAGACATTCCATCACGGTGTATTCGGATCACCGGAATTTGGTCTACATGAAAACTGCTCGACATTTGTCACAGAGACAGATGAGGTGGATGTTGTTTTTTGCGGGTTTTGATTTTGTGGTCACGTTCCGTCCTGGGGCGGACAATAAGAAGGCTGACTCACTGTCAAGACAGACAGAAAAAGAAACATCGCTGCAGAAAGCACAGGCCATCATACCCGCAGAGAAAGTGTTATGTGCGAATGCAATAGAGCAGTTTGTGTCTCAAGTGGTGAAACAGAAAAGCCCACAGCAGTGGGTTACTTGGGCGACTCAGAATTCCAATCGAGCCTTGACACATGGGGTGCCCTTATGGAACGGAAAGCTATACCTACCCACGCATCCCCTCAGGTTACAAGCCTTTAATTGGTGTCACAATGCGGTAGTGGCAGGCCATACAGGGATAAAGAAGACCCTTCTCTTGATACAACGACACTTTTGGTGGGAGGGGATGGGTAAAGATGTAGAGAACTGGGTAGGACAGTGTGAGGTGTGTGCAAGGGCCAAGGGGGAGCAGAGTAGGGCTAGAGGGAAACTCATGCCACTTCCAACTCCTTCCCATCCCTGGCATACCATCAGTGTAGACTTCATAGTGGGGCTGCCAACAGACCAACAATGTAACGCCATATTAGTGGTAGTGGATAGCCTTACAAAAATGGCGCATTTCATACCATGCCACAATCTTCCGACAGCCAAACAAACAGCACAGCTACTGTTGACGCAGGTAGTGCGTCTGCACGGGATTCCTCGAGTCATTATATCTGACAGAGGGCCCCAGTTCATCGCCCGGTTTTGGCACATGTGGTGCACAGCCCTACAGGTGGAAGATGCGTTGTCCACCAGCTTCCATCCTCAATCAGATGGTCAGACGGAGAGGATGAATCAAACGCTCAAGAAATATCTGAGGTGTTATGCAAAGGAGGCGGAAAAATCATGGGTCTCTATGTTGTGGCTCGCGGAACTGTCTTATAATAACACCTGGCACAGTTCCATCCGGGAAACACCATTCAGGGCCAACAACGGGTTTCATGCTAAGACCTTGCCCATTGTTATACCGGGTGAAGTGCAGAATCATCCCTCTGTGGCGGCCCATGTGGAGGAGTTGGTCAAAATCCACAAAGTCATCCAAACCACCTTGAAAAGATCGAAAACAACTTATAAGGCTTGGGCGGACAAACATAGGCAGGATGGGCCTGAATACAAAGTCGGGGACAGAGTATGGCTCTCGACTAAGAATATTCGGTTCCGCTATCACAGCGTGTTCCACCCTCGTTTCATTGGGCCCTATACTGTACTTCGGAAGGTCAATCAGGTGGCATTCAAACTTAAAATTCCGGGACATCTAAGAATACATCCAGTATTCCATTGCAGCTTGTTGAAACCCGCTGGGAGGGCGACAAGGTCAGCGGCTCCTCCGGTTCTGAGGGATGAGCAGTTGGAGTACGAGGTCCGGAGGATTCTGGACTCAAGATTCCGCCGGGGCAAGCTGTGGTTTCTCATTTCATGGAAGGGGTACCAACCTGAGGATGATTCATGGGAACCGAGTACGGCTGTTCATGCTCCAAGAGCCGTTCGTGCTTTCTACCGCAGACACCCCGGGAAGCCGGGCGCTAGGAGGCACGGTGGAGGGGGGCATACTGTCAGGATCCGACCTGTGCCTACCCAGTAATAGTGGAACTACAACTCCCAGAAAGCTCAGCGAGCATCGAGTCGGGATGAGAACATAAAAACCCGTGAGAACTGGAGTGCGGTGCACGTAATTTTGTCTTTTCGGAGATCAGAGTTGAGAGCTTCAGGGATTGTGTTCTGGATTACTAGTGCTCCATCGTGTGTTTCCGTAACCCGCGGCTGCGGGGTTACCTTTCTTGGGAAATTGAATTTACCCGAACCGAGAGACGCAGGATTGCATCCTCTCGTGAATTTCGGGAACTTTGTTTGGACACGTTTCTTTTGTGCATTCGGGGAGACGCCGGATTTCACCCTCCCGAGTGCGACACTGTTTTGGGAATTTTATTTTGTTCACTGGTGTTGGGATTTTGTGGTTCTCGAGAGAGACGCTGGATTTGCACCCTCTCTATTGACAAGAGGTTGATCGGTTCTGGAACCCGTTTGAATCCGTTTGACGTGAGAGACGCGGGATTGCACCCTCTCATGGTCATGGGGTCATGGTAGGTTTCGGAGGAACATTTCTTCGGATCCAGTATCTGGTAAGAGTTGCCAAATTGCTGGGGTGTGGGCAGAACATACCATTCGTATTAACTGGTGAAGAGTGTACTTGGTATCAAACCAGAACCGTCGAACATTTTCCTCTTTTGGTTTCCGAGGGAATTGTGGCATTGGTATCCATAACCTTAAAGCACTAGTAGCATCCTTTTAAAACAAGGGACTGGGAAAGAACGGGTAGGTATAGGAACACCACGCCAAGATTTGTATTCAGCTTAGCGGGGGGAGAAGTGTATGTAACCTGTGTGCGTATTCTTGTGTTTTCCAGAAAACGTATTCGTGGAGAGAAAGTATCTCACAGGTAGAAGAGAGAGGTCCTGAGACGTATCAGGTAGGAAGTGGTCAGAAGGGAGAGAATTCATAGGAAAAAAGGAAGCATAGGATTTTCGTCTTACTGTGTGTTCTTTGTATCTTTACAGAGACCTCATCTACCCTTGTTTCCAGTCCCGGACCCTTTATCCCTCGCCTGCTTACTATCGTGCTCTGTCAGATTTATTTCCTGAGCATGGAGAAAGCTGGAGGTGGAACCCATATAGCATCATTCGATCCGGAGGAGCCGTTGGACCGTGACAGAGTGGTGTGGCTCACTGGTTAAAGGCGGCAGACCCGGAAGCAGAGGATGGCCCGGGACCAGGGTTCAATTCCCGACGCGGCAGGGTCGTGAACCAGGGTCAGCTAACTCAATAATTCTCGCCTCGGTGCCTACTCTAACCAGGGATCACACTCGGCAACTCTGGGCATTAGCTTGCCTCATCTCCACGACGACTCCCCACAAACGCCGGGGATGCCTGGGTTCACCTTGGAGATACCCAGGAGGGAACATCTCACAGGGAAAGCCAGGACAGGTTCCCCAGTGGTCTATAGCGCCAGGACACCTCCGGGTAGCAGTGCGCTTTACAAGACACACACATTTACATTTACATTTATTCTGTTTACTTGATTCCTGACATCTAACATGTACTTATTCAAAATTAGGCACTAGTTTCACTAATGGATACTGAGACCCAGATTCACTAAGGGCTTGCATTGCCCTTGAGACAGGCAAGGTGACACAAGGCAACACAAGCACTTAAGTCAGATTTACTAAACTACGCAAAGCCACCGTGCAGCCATGAGTGGCTTAGTAAATCTAGAGTAATGCAAGGCAGCACAAGTCGCTGCCTAGCGTTACTCTGCGTTGGGAAGGCACTTCATGGGTGGAGTGTGGGCATTCCCATTATTGAAGGAAGTGACCCGATTAGGGCCACCCGAGTCACTCGCGACCACCTTTCAGCCTTCCATACAAATGAAGAGTCGGTCAGACAGTAGAGAATACAAACCAAGTATATGTTTATTCAGATACACTCAAGTGGAGCCTCGTCTGCCCAGCCGCTAAGAGGTGCTGAAGAGAGGACTGACTTGAACAAACATAGCGATACAATATGAACATTTCAGAACTAAGGAAGACCCACCCATAATGGAAATTTCCAGGCTGGTGCAGCTATCACAAAGAAGTACAGTAGGATGGGTTTTGATTCTGAGGCCAGGCACACTGTATCTTCGGTGAGCAGTCTAAATATCGAAACAAAAAAATCGACCTACACTAATATTGATGTCACAATATCGAAGGGACAGAATATCGATGGACAGAATATCGACCCTAAGGTAAGTAATATCGATTTTTTTTATATCGATGTAAGTAATATCGAAGTTAGTAATATCGATATCAAATATATTGATGTTACTAATATCAATGTTACTAATATCAATATTTATATTATTGTTATACATTTTATTATGTATTTAATATGTATGTGTTATATGTGTTTTGTTTAGTTTTCTACTTGTTTTAAAATATCTGTATGTAATTTTTTTATGTTAATATTGTTTTTTTAAGTAATTTCTGTTTTTCAGTACTGTAGCGGGTTGTGGGTTTATAGGGAATAGGGTGGGAAGTAATTTAATTATACTAAAATAATTATTAATTTTTAGGAATTATAAATTAATTTGTATTAATTTTTGCGTTTAAGTTCTGTAGCGGCTTGTGGGTTTATAGGAGATAGGGTGGGAAGTAATTTAATTGTAATTAAGTAATAATTTATTTTAAATAATTGGTATTGGTAATTATATTATTGTTAATTAATAATTGGTAATTAATTGGTATTAATGGGTAATTAATTGATTAATTGATAATTATGTTGAGTGTATTATTTTATTATTGGAGCGTGTTGTGTGTTTATAGGGTAATAGTTTTTGAAGTAATTGAAATGTAATTAAATAATTATTAAAACAATTTTCGGGTATTGATAATTAATTTATTGGACAGCAATAATTGGTAAGTATTATAATTTATAATTGTTTGGTTATGAAGATTAATCTATTGTTGTTTCACCATTAATTGTTAATGAAATATTATTAAATATTATTTATTGAAAAATTGGATTAATATATCAATAAGCAATTATTAACTGTTGATTAATGTTTAATAATTATTATTTTTGTTAATAAAACATTTTATTTATCAATATTTACTATTTGATAATTACTATTGATTAATTATTATTTGTTGTTATTTATTATTATTTTATTGTTACTTAATTATTAATTGGTAATTATGTTTTTATTAATTATTTATTGCTATTTGTAAATAGTTTAGAGTTATTTAATAATTACTTCATTAATTGATTTAAAAAGTTATTTTATTTATAAGTATGTTATTTTTTACATGTACACTATCCAACACTTTTCCTACTGTTGCTCTCTCTGGAGTTGGAATAGTAATTTTTACTGCTACGCTTGCCAGCGCTTTCCTTACTGTTGCACTCTCTGGAGTGGGAATAGTAATGTTTACCCTATGCTAACCAATGTTTTCTCTACTGTTGCACTCACTGGAGTGGGAGTAGTAATTTTTACCCTCCCGCAATCCAACGCTTTCTCTACTGTTGCACTCTCTGGAGTGGGAATAGTATTTTTTACCCCTAAGCTATCCAACACTCTCCCTACTGTTGCACTCTCTGGTGTGGTAATAGTAATGTTTACCCTATGCTAACCAATGTTTTCTCTACTGTTGCACTCACTGGAGTGGGAGTAGTAATTTTTACCCTCCCGCTATCCAACGCTTTCCCTACTGTTGCACTCCCTGGAGTGGGAATAGTAATTTTTACCCTGCTGCTATCCAACGCTTTCCCTACTGTTTCACTCTCTGGAGTGGGAATAGTAATTTATACCCCTACGCTATCCAACACTTTCCCCCCCCTCTGCACTCTCTGGAGTGGGAATAGTAATTTTAACCTTTACGCTATCCAACACTTTCCCTACTATTGCACTCTCTGGGGTGGGAATAGTAATTTATACCCCTAAGCTATCCAACATTATCTTTACTGTTGTTTTTTTGGGAGTTGGAATATTAGTTTTATTCCCTCTGCTATATAATATTTTTTGTAATTTTTTTAGTTAATGTGGTATAAAATTAATTGACAAATTTTGAAAATATATATATTTTTTTAAATGTGTTATACATAATTATTTAATTTTTATGTATGTTATTGTTTTATGTGTATAGATGTATTTGTAATTTCTAATATTTGTTAATTAATAAGTGAGTAACATAATTATTAAAACTGATTATTAAGTAAGTTTATATAATATTTATTATATGTATATGTTTAATTAATGGTTCATTAACTATATATTACTTATTAATTTTAAGGGAAACATCCTTTACAATGCCACTTTTACCACGCAGTGCCTTTACGACGCAACTTTTACAACGCAAACCATTACAACGCATTGCGCTGGGGGGCGCTCTAGGATAGGGAATAGGTTTAATTTACTATCCAACACCTTCCCTACTATCCACGGGCACTGGAGTTTGAATAGTAAATTAAACTATTCACTATCCAGCACCCCAAAGCACCATGCGTTGTAAAGCCATGCGTTGTAAAAACCGCGTTGTAAAGGCATGCGTGGTAAAAGCATGCGTTGTAACATCATACATCCTAATTTTAAACATTATGAAATATTTTTAATTACGTTTATTTTATTTATAAGTAATATTTAGTGTATTTTACATATTTTTAACTAAAAAACGATATTTTTAATAACTATATTTTTGACATCTATATTTTTTTCTCGATATTTTTGTACTTACCATGTTGTAGATATGATGTTGATATTCTTGATATCGATATTTTTGCTTTGATATTTTTGTAGGTCGATTTTTTGACCTTCGATATTTTGTCTGTGATCCAGTATCTTCATGCCTAGGTCACTCTGTCTGTGCCTGCCACTAGACTGGTGGGAGAAGAACCCTATCTAGTGGGAAAGGTATGCGCTAATAAGAACAGTGCATTTATTAGCAGAGCAAGGCCTAACCTTGGAGAAATGAAACTTTTCACAGCCTGCTTCGCGACAAGACAAATACACAGCTATTGGCATGATTCAAAATGGCCGCTGAACATGAAATGGTGCCGCGAATGCTAACTTACATGGAACAATGCACAAACAAAATAGCAAAACATATTCATTTCATCAGACCCTCCTTTTAGCATTTGCAAACTAATTTATGGGAGGCGAAAAAGAAATAACATTCTTCTGAAGAAAAGGACATCAATATTTGGAACAATCCATATACTCAGCATCAGGAATAGAAGCTGCAAGGGAAAACGTAGAACCAAAGATGCCCTCGTCAATTTGCATCATCTCACCAACCTGTTTTTGTAACATAATTGCTGCATTAGTATCATGAGCTGGCATTTTCAGCTAGGGAGTGAGGATAGTGATACCTTAGAAAAAACAAGCATTGGAAATGCAATCGGGCTTGGATTTATTTGAGTTTGAGCTAATGGCATTGTAAATGGCAATGTCTTTTCACCATGTGTTATGGAGTGTGTGCATGTGGTGTGTAGTGGAATTATGTGGGTTAGATTGGAATTGTAGCAATGGTGGCATGCTGTGCTTTACATGAATATGTTTAAAAGTAAAGTGTACCATACTGAGATTGCTACAATAGTTAATTGTGGATGCGTTAACAATTGATGCGTGCACTGATGGCTGGTGGTGTGTGTGACTGCCCGTAGAAATTGTGCACTGATGGCTGGTGGTGGGTGTGCTTGGTAAAAGAGTGCACTGCCGGCTGGAGGTGTGTGTGCCTGGTGGAAGGGTGCACTGACGGCTGGTGGGTGTGTGGTTGGTAAAAGCATGCACAGATGGCTGATGGTGTGTGTGTTTGGTGAAAGCGTGCACTGACGGTTGCTGGTGAGTGCGCTTTGTAAAAACATGCACTGACGGCTGGTGTTGTACTCCTGGTGGTATTTGTGGTTCGTGAAAGCGTGCATTGATGGCTGGTGGTGTTTGGCCCTGGTGAAAGCGTGCACTGACGGCTGGTGGTGTGTTGTTGTGTGTGTGGTTGTGTGTGTAGTGGTGAGTGTGTGGTGGTGAGTCTGTGGGGGTGAGTCTGTGGGGGTGAGTGTTTTTGTAGTGAGTGTGTTACACCAATGTGGTGCACTGGTGCCACTGCACCTGCTGCAGCAATGGTAGCTACGCCACACTGGTGCCACTGTACCTGCTGCAATAATGATAGCTACACCACACTGGTGCCACTGCACCTGCTGCACAATGGTACCTACGCCACACTGGTGCCACTGCACCTACTGCAACAATGGTACCTACACCACACTGGTGCCACTGCACCTGCTGAACAATGGTACCTACACTGCACTGTTGCCCCTGCACCTGCTACGCTACACTGGTGCCACTGCACCTGCTGCACTAATGATAGCTATACCACACTGGTGCCACTGCACCTGCTCCACTAATGATAACTATACCACACTAGTGCCACTGCACCTGCTGCACAATGGTAGCTATGCTACACTGGTGCCACTGCACCTGCTCCAGTAATGATAGCTATACCACACTGGTGCCAGTGCTGGTACTCTCCACCTGCTCCACCAAAGATACTTACACCACACTGGTGCCACTGCACCTGCTGCACAATGGTAGCTATGCCACAGTGGTGCCACTGCACCTCCTGCACAAGTGTAGCTATGCCACACTGGTACAACAGCACATGCTGCACAATTGTAGCTATGCCACACTGGTGCCACTGCTCCTGCTGCACAATGGTAGCTACGTCACACTGGTGGTACTACACCTGCTGCGCAATCATAACTAAGTAACACTGATAACACCTCACCTGCACCACGAATGGTAACTACGCCACACACTGGTACCACTGCACCTGCTGCACAATCATAGCTAAGCAACACTATCACTGCACCTGCTCCACCAATGGTAGCTACCACTCACCGGTACCACTGCACATGCTGCACCAATGATAGCTATGCCACACTGGTGCCACTGCACCTGCTGAACAATGGTACCTACACCGCACTGTTGCCCCTGCACCTGCTACACCACACTGGTGCCACTGCACCTGCTGCACTAATGATAGCTATACCACACTGGTGCCACTGCACCTGCTCCACTAATGATAACTATACCACACTAGTGCCACTGCACCTGCTGCACAATGGTAGCTACGCTACACTGGTGCCACTGCACCTGCTCCAGTAATGATAGCTATACCACACTGGTGCCAGTGCTGGTACTACTCCACCTGCTCCACCAAAGATACTTACACCACACTGGTGCCACTGCACCAGCTGCACAATGGTAGCTATGCCACTGCACCTCCTGCACAAGGGTAGCTGTGCCACACTGGTGCAACAGCACCTGCTGCACAATTGTAGCTATGCCACACTGGTGCCACTGCACCTGCTGCACAATGGTAGCTTCGCCACACTGGTGGTACTACACCTGCTGCGCAATCATAGCTAAGTAACACTGATAACACCTCACCTGCTCCACGAATGGTAACTACGCCACACACTGGTGCCACTGCACCTGCTGCACAATTTTAGCTAAGCAACACTACCACTGCACCTGCTCCACCAATGGTAGCTACCACTCACCGGTACCACTGCACATGCTGCACTAAACTGGTACCACAGCACCTACTCCACCAATGGTAGCTACACCTACGCCACACTGGTACCACTGCACCTGCTCCACCAAATATACTTACACCACACTGATGCCACTGCACCTGCTGCACAATGGCAGCTATGCCACAGTGGTGCCAGTGCACCTCCTGCACAAGGGTAGCTATGCCGCACTAGTGCAACTGCACCTGCTGCACACGTGTAGCTATTCCACACTGGTGCAACTGCTGCACAATCATAGCTAAGTAACACTGATAACACTGCACCTGCTACACAACGGCAGCTACCACACCCTGGTGCCACTGCACCTGCTGCACAATCATAGCTAAGCAACACTACCACTGCACCTGCTCCACCAATGGTAGCTACCACACACTGGTACCACTGCACCTGCTGCACTAAACTGGTACCACAGCACCTGCTCCACCAATGGTAGCTACGCCTACGCCACACTGGTAACACTGCACCTGCTCCACCAAAGATACTTACACCACACTGGTGCCACTGCACCTGCTGCACAATGGTAGCTATGCCACAGTGGTGCCACTGCACCTCCTGCACAAGGGTAGCTATGCCACACTGGTGCAACTGCACCTGCTGCACAAGTGTAGCTATGCAACACTGGTGCCACTGCACCTGCTCCACCAAAGATACTTACACCACACCGGTACCACTGCACATGCTGCACTAATGATAGCTACGCCACACTGGTGCCACTGCACCTGTTGCACAATCATAACTAAGTAACACTGATAACACTGCACCTGCTACACAACGCCATCTACCACACACTGGTGCCACTGCACCTGCTGCACAATCATAGCTAAGCAACACTACCACTGCAACTGCTCCCGCTATGGTAGCTACCACACACTGGTACCACTGAACCTGCTACACTAAACTGGTACCACAGCACCTACTCCACCAATGGTAGCTACACCTACGCCACACTGGTACCACTGCACCTGCTCCACCAAATATACTTACACCACACTGATGCCACTGCACCTGCTGCACAATGGCAGCTATGCCACAGTGGTGCCAGTGCACCTCCTGCACAAGGGTAGCTATGCCGCACTAGTGCAACTGCACCTGCTGCACACGTGTAGCTATTCCACACTGGTGCAACTGCTGCACAATCATAGCTAAGTAACACTGATAACACTGCACCTGCTACACAACGGCAGCTACCACACCCTGGTGCCACTGCACCTGCTGCACAATCATAGCTAAGCAACACTACCACTGCACCTGCTCCACCAATGGTAGCTACCACACACTGGTACCACTGCACCTGCTGCACTAAACTGGTACCACAGCACCTGCTCCACCAATGGTAGCTACGCCTACGCCACACTGGTAACACTGCACCTGCTCCACCAAAGATACTTACACCACACTGGTGCCACTGCACCTGCTGCACAATGGTAGCTATGCCACAGTGGTGCCACTGCACCTCCTGCACAAGGGTAGCTATGCCACACTGGTGCAACTGCACCTGCTGCACAAGTGTAGCTATGCAACACTGGTGCCACTGCACCTGCTCCACCAAAGATACTTACACCACACTGGTGCCACTGCACCTGCTGCACAATGGTAGCTATGCCACAGTGGTGCCACTGCACCTCATGCACAAGGGTAGCTATGCCACACTGGTGCAACTGCACATGCTGCACAAGTGTAGCTATGCCATACTGGTGCCACTGCACCTGCTGCACAAGTGTAACTATGCCGCACTGGTGCCACTGCACCTACTGCACAATGGTAGCTACTCCACACTGGTGGTACTACACCTGCTGCGCAATCATAGCTAAGTAACACTGATAACACCTCAACTGCTCCACGAATGGTAACTATGTCACACACTGGTGCCACTGCACCTGCTGCACAATCATAGCTAAGCAACACTTCCACTGCACCTGCTCCACCAATGGTAGCTACCACTCACTGGTACCACTGCACATGCTGCACCAATGATAGCTACGCCACAATGGTGCCACTGCACCTGCTGCACAATCATAGCTAAGTAACACTGATAACACTGCACCTGCTACACAACGCCATCTACCACACACTGGTGGCACTGCACCTGCTGCACAATCATAGCTAAGCAACACTACCACTGCAACTGCTCCACCTATGGTAGCTACCACACACTGGTACCACTGCACATGCTGCACTAAACTGGTACCACTGCACCTGCTCCACCAATGGTAGCTACACCTACGCCACACTGGTACCACTGCACCTGCTCCACCAAATATACTTACACCACACTGGTGCCACTGTACCTGCTGCACAATGGTAGCTATGCCACAGTGGTGCCACTGCACCTCCTGCACAAGGGTAGCTATGCCACACTGGTGCAACTGCATCTGCTGTTATGTTATGTTATGTTATGTTGTTATGTTATATGAGTCTTATATAGCGCAACGGCTACTCCAAGGGAGTGTCCCGGCGCTTTGTGCTCCAGACCCAAGAGGAGACTGAAAAACATAACAACAGAGGAAAACAGAAGCTAAAAATGAAAGCGCACTAACCAGAAAATAACCAGGTCTTTAGACCCTTCCTAAAGGTAAGCAGATTGGATGTGGCCCGAAGGGACAGCGGTAAAGAATTCCATAGCTGGGGGGCCAAGAATCTAAAGGACCGGCCGCCCAGTCGGGCCCTCTTTATACGGGGAACCACAGCAAGTGCCAGTGACTCCGATCTTAAGGATCGTGTCGGCCGGTAAAAGTCCAACCTCTTCTGTAGGTATTTTGCACCAGTGGCATGCAGTGCTTTATGGGCTAATGTCAAGGCTTTGAACATTATCCTCTTCCATATAGGAAGCCAATGGAGGGATTGCAGCAGGTTAGAGGCACTGGTACGGCGATGCAGGCCAAAAATCGCTCGTGCTGCAGCGTTCTGGGTCACCTCCATGCACAAGTGTAGCTATGCCACACTGGTGCAACTGCACCTGCTGCACAATCATAGCTAAGTAACACTGATATTACTGCACCTGCTACACAACGCCATCTACCACACACTGGTGGCACTGCACCTGCTGCACAATCATAGCTAAGCAACACTACCACTGCAACTGCTCCACCTATGGTAGCTACCACACACTGGTACCACTGCACATGCTGCACTAAACTGGTACCACAGCACCTGCTCCACCAATGGTAGCTACACCTACGCCACACTGGTACCACTGCAGCTGCTCCACCAAATATACTTACACCACACTGGTGCCACTGCACCTGCTGCACAATGGTAGCTATGCCACAGTGGTGCCACTGCACCTCCTGCACAAGGGTAGCTATGCCACACTGGTGCAACTGCATCTGCTGCACAAGTGTAGCTATGCAACACTGGTGCCACTGCACCTGCTGCACAAGTGTAGCTATGCAACACTGGTGCCACTTCACCTGCTCCACCAAAGATACTTACACCACACTGGTGCCACTGCACCTGCTCCACCAATGGTAGCTACACCTACACCACACTGGTACCACTGCACCTGCTCCACCAAATATACTTACACCACACTGGTGCCACTGCACCTGCTGCACAAGGGTAGCTATGCCACAGTGGTGCCACTGCACCTCCTGCACAAGGGTAGCTATGCCACACTGGTGCAACTGCATCTGCTGCACAAGTGTAGCTATGCCACACTGGTGCAACTGCACCTGCTGCACAATCATAGCTAAGTAACACTGATAACACTGCACCTGCTACACAATGGCAGCCACCACACACTGGTGCCACTGCACCTGCTGCACAATCATAGCTAAGCAACACTACCACTGCACCCGCTTCACCAATGGTAGCTACCACACACTGGTACCACTGCCCCTGCTGCACTAAACTGGTACCACAGCACCTGCTCCACCAATGGTAGCTACGCCTACGCCACACTGGTAACACTGCACCTGCTCCACCAAAGATACTTACACCACACTGGTGCCACTGCACCTGCTGCACAATGGTAGCTATGCCCCAGTGGTGCCACTGCACCTCCTGCACAAGGGTAGCTATGCCACACTGGTGCAACTGCACCTGCTGCACACGTGTAGCTATGCCACACTGGTACCACTGCACCTGCTCCACCAAAGATACTTACACCACACTGGTGCCACTGCACCTGCTGCACAATGGTAGCTATGCCACAGTGGTGCCACTGCACCTCCTGCACAAGGGTAGCTATGCCACACTGGTGCAACTGCACCTGCTGCACAAGTGTAGCTATGCCACACTGGTGCCACTGCACCTGCTGCACAAGTGTAGCTATGCCACACTGGTGCCACTGCACCTACTGCACAATGGTAGCTACGCCACACTGGTGGTACTACACCTGCTGCGCAATCATAGCTAAGTAACACTGATAACACTGCGCCTGCTCCACGAATGGTAACTACGCCACACACTGGTGCCACTGCACCTGCTGCACAATCATAGCTAAGCAACACTACCACTGCACCTGCTCCACCAATGGTAGCTACCACACACCAGTACCACTGCACATGCTGCACCAATGATAGCTACGCCACACTGGTGCCACTGCACCTGCTGCACAATCATAGCTAAGTAACTGATAACACTGCACCTGCTAAACAACGGCAGCTACCACACACTGATGCCACTGCACCTGCTGCACAATCATAGCTAAGCAACACTACCACTGCACCTGCTCCACCAATGCTAGCTACCACACACTGGTACCACTGCACCAGCTGCACTAATAATAGCTACACCACACTGGCACCACTGCCCCTGCTCCACTAATGATAGCTACACCACACTGGTGCCACTGCACCTGCTGCACAATGGTAGCTACCACACACTGGTACCACTGCACCTGCTGCACTAATGATAGCTACACCACACTGGTGCCACCGCACCTGCTGCACAATTTTAGCTACCACACACTGGTACCACTGCACCTGCTGCACTAATAATAGCTACACCACACTGGTGCCACTGCCCCTGCTCCACTAATGATAGCTACACCACACTGGTGCCACTGCACTGCTGCACAACTGAAGCCACCGTCTATATAAACACAGCTGTAGTCACTAAAGAAAACCAGATCTGGATGAAAAGAGGAAACGCGAGTAATGTCTTTGGTAGAAGGAGAACACAGAACAAGCACGAACGCGCGCCACTCACTGCAGACTGGTGAACGCGCCCAGAACATCTGGATTCCATTACTGCGGCCCCCTGACAGCTGTAATTGATAATTAATTGCGCTCCCCTGCGCGTAACCGCACACAATATGCAGGAAGTCTAGATTGAGAAATTCCTACGGCCTTTGGCCTGCTGCCTTATTATAACACAGCCTTGCCAGGACCTATTGCAAAGCATATGCCACAAAAACACCATGAAAATTCTCGCATAATGGAATGTCTGGCATTTTTCAACTGCTTTTCTGCAAGCCCTTACAAGAGGGCTTCGAAACTCCGCCCACTTCTGACGAAGTGGCGCAGGCCTCGCCCTAACAAGCACAACATGTGAAGAAGTTACCAGCAACCACAGCTAGAAACATGAAGATCTTCCAACCCCAGGAGGTGCGTATGTTCCAGAACCACCCTGATAGGGTACCTGTCTCTTGGTGTTTGTCAGACGAAAGTCTATGCAATTTTTGTATAGCTGCATACAAGTTGGGAGTGTGATCAGGTATATAAACACAACAACTGCTGTCAATGAAATGACAAGCCCCACCCCTATCTGCAGTATTATGTCTAACACCATCCGGTTCTGCAAAGTGACTAATCCCATAGCCTGGAGCTCAGCAGTGATGTTTGCCAGTATTCCAGCAGTTGTATTAATAACCCCCTCCACAACTCTTGTCAGCTGATAAAGTTGAAGACTATTAGCCATGGGGCCCCAAAAGGGTAGGAGCCCCTTTATGGCATCCCCAAACGGTTGTGCGGTGGTATCTGTCTGATCTATATCCTTTGGGTCAGCAACCCTTCTAACTAGGGGCAAGTATGTACTCCTAAACTGCAGCTGATGATCTTTACGATAATTGGATGGAGCAACATACACAGGGAGAAGGAGGAAAGAAAGATAAAATCTGCCTGACCATCCCATTGGAAGCCAGTCATGAGCTTGGGATCCACAGACAAAATAGACATTATGGGGGAGGACCAAGGGCGGACTATTAATTGTTCTCAGTCTATAGGTGAAATTGCATTTACTCTCCCCCACCTTTACCTCCCCAGTCCCCTGGACACAGAAACTAGCTCTGGTGTTGACCACAGATCCGGCATCGGTTTGTCTTTGGTAATATTGCGAGCTTGGAAAGATTAAAAATCCTCAGTGGTGTTGAACCTTTGGAAATCAGCCATTTCCATTGCAAGCCATGTTTCGTTCTTCTCTCTGTAATATATGCTCATAAAGGACTTTGCGGACAATGTACAGAAGGTCCCTTGTCCTGTCGATCCGATGGGAGTAAACCTGTGATGAAAACGTATATACTCTACCACTGTGCGAGAATCAGCAGGTGTCATAAACATAGTAGAGAGTTGGAAATGGTAGTGCACCATAGCGAACAATTCAAACCAACCTTCACAGCTACCAATATATGACAATGGCATAGATAACAAATTGTCACTCTTATGAGTAACGGAAGGGAACAATCCACAACCCCAACAATTAGTTGTATGGATACATCATGGGCTTGATGCAACATTTGTATAAATATATTGTCTGCGTAAGAATTTCTTTGCTCTTCTTTGTGAGGGGCCAAAGTAACAGAAATTTGCTCAGGGGAATGGTGGCAGTCCCCATCAGGGAGTGCACAGGGAATTTCTATTCTAAGAACCAAGACATTCCAAGTACTGTTGCTAGTACCATCACAACCATTATTATGCAATTTATTTTGCTCTTTTTCGACCAACCCTTCATTAAACGCGGTGGTGAAAATGGCTGTTCCTCCTTACCCACAGGCAGACCAAAAGGAGGCATGAATAGGCAAGAAACAAAATGCAACGAAAATAATAATAAAGACAAGGGTTCCCAGTGTCCGTCTGTGCCTCACTGGTACAGGCTCTTATTGTTCATCAAATGTTGGCGCTCTCAAGCACCGGCAGTGGAGCTTGCTCAGTCCTAATCTTATGATGAATCCCACGTCGCACAGGATAATTTACCCCCATTCAGGAGAGCACGTGCAACTAAGCATGGGCGGAAAATCCGTTACGCTCGTGGATTTTGCGGATTTTTGGGAAATTCGCAATCCGCGAGATTTGCGAATTTCCCGCAAAATCCGCAAATTCGCACGCAGCGGATTTTTTTTGCGGCTCGAGTCGTTGGTGATACAATTTTTGCGGCGCGCGGCGTTTATCATCGTTTGCCGAGTTGTTTTTCTCGATATTTTGCGAGTGCTGCGCCATTTTGGATCTTGCTGTGTGATCCCGCGGGAATTTGGCGAGCGCGATTACGTCATCGCGGCTAGCCAACTTGCACAGCGAGAGTTTGTCAACGCGAGTACGGCGAGATCACGTCTCGCGGTACTTCGCAATTGCGAGATTTGAGATGCGGCGAGCAGCAACAATCTCGCACAAGCGAAAATATAAAATTTGCAATTCTGCACAAGAAATCCACCAGCAAGCAGCATAAACCTTCTTGAAATGATAATTTTTATCTGAATAACTCCTTAGGTTGACATTTGCCTGCACTTTTTTAGCGAGGAGTCCATTTTGGGGAGGGGGGAGGGGGGTGGGAGGAAGGAAGTGCCCCACAGTCTTCAACTTCCTGTTCCTGTCCAGCAGGCTCCTCCCAGTGCTTTGTCCATCTCCTGGTCACTTTTCATTTGGATCTGGAGCTGGAAGGATTACTTTTTGTGGATGCTGCTGGATATTTGGATTTGAGGCCTTTTTGACTTTCTTTGGATCACTGTTGGATTAGAAATTTTACAAGTAAGTTTGTTTGGGGCATTACAGTTGCTGCAACTAAAATTTTGGAATTTTCGATTTTTGGGCTGTTTTTGGGCCTTTTGCCCAGGGGTACTCAGTGGTGGGTGGACTGAGTCTTTCTGTGGGTTGTCTTGAACTTAAACATCATGGAGCGCATGGATGGATTGGGATTGTGCTGATTTTTCAGTGATTTTCTTTTTTGGGGCTGTACTTGTGGCCTTTTCACCAGGGGTATTTGAGTCTAGCATGGGCCTAGTCTTTCTGTGGGCTGTCTTGAACTTAAACATCATGGAGGGCATGGATGGAATGGGATTGTGCTGATTTTTCAGTGATTTTCGTTTTTTTGGGGCGGTACTTGTGGCCTTTTCACCAGGGGTATTTGAGTCTAGCATGGGCCTAGTCTTTCTGTGGGCTGTCTTGAACTTAAACATCATGGAGGGCATGGATGGAATGGGATTGTGCTGATTTTGCAGTGTTTTTCGATTTTTGGGGGTGTTCATGGGGAGGGACAGGCCATGTGGCTGGTGGCCATTTTGAGTGCTGCTACAGGCACTGGCCATGTGCTGGGAGGCAAGTGGCCATTTTGAATGCAGGCTTTGTTATTAGGCCTGCAACCATTTTGCCTACTTTTCAACCTTTATGCCCAGGGGTAGTGAGTCTTGCATGGGCCTAGTCTTTCTGTGGGTTGTCTTGAATTTAAACATCATGGAGGGCATGGATGGATTGGGATTGTGCTGATTTTTCAGTGATTTTCGTTTTTTGGGGCTGTACTTGTGGCCTTTTCACCAGGGGTATTTGAGTCTAGCATGGGCCTAGTCTTTCTGTGGGCTGTCTTGAACTTAAACATCATGGAGGGCATGGATGGAATGGGATTGTGCTGATTTTTCAGTGATTTTCGTTTTTTGGGGCTGTACTTGTGGCCTTTTCACCAGGGGTATTTGAGTCTAGCATGGGCCTAGTCTTTCTGTGGGCTGTCTTGAACTTAAACATCATGGAGGGCATGGATGGAATGGGATTGTGCTGATTTTGCAGTGTTTTTCATTTTTTGGGGGTGTTCATGGGGAGGGACAGGCCATGTGGCTGGTGGCCATTTTGAGTGCTGCTACAGGCACTGGCCATGTGCTGGGAGGCAAGTGGCCATTTTGAATGCAGGCTTTGTTGTTAGGCCTGCAACCATTTTGCCTACTTTTCAACCTTTATGCCCAGGGGTAGTGAGTCTTGCATGGGCCTAGTCTTTCTGTGGGTTGTCTTGAATTTAAACATCATGGAGGGCATGGATGGATTGGGATTGTGCTGATTTTTCAGTGATTTTCTTTTTTGGGGCTGTACTTGTGGCCTTTTCACCAGGGGTATTTGAGTCTAGCATGGGCCTAGACTTTCTGTGGGCTGTCTTGAACTTAAACATCATGGAGGGCATGGATGGAATGGGATTGTGCTGATTTTTCAGTGATTTTCGTTTTTTGGGGCTGTACTTGTGGCCTTTTCACCAGGGGTATTTGAGTCTAGCATGGGCCTAGTCTTTCTGTGGGCTGTCTTGAACTTAAACATCATGGAGGGCATGGATGGAATGGGATTGTGCTGATTTTGCAGTGTTTTTCGATTTTTGGGGGTGTCCATGGGGAGGGACGTAAGGAACTTACAGACCTAGAACTTGCATTAGACACGGCTAACGACGCACATATGACGAACCCCTCCCAGACCACAACGCACACACTCATGCTCAGGCAACAGCAGTACCTAGCCCACCTCAAAACCACAGAGAAGGGATACATCGCAAACACTCGGCATAGGATCTATGATGTGGGCGACAAAGCGGGACGAATGTTAGCGTGGCTGGACAAGAGAGGGAATGGAACGAAGGGGATACATAGGCTGGACACGAGAGATGGGCGGACACTGATACACCCGGAGGACATAGTAGGCGAACTAGCTCGACACTATCAAGAAATCTACACACCAGAGAGGAGGGTCACACAACAAATGGCAGCGGCAACGCTCGCAGACATTACCATCCCTAGCATTACGCAGGAAGATAGGGACTCCCTAGAACTAGACCCGACGGGGGAAGAAATACAACTAGCGATCATGGCTTTACAGTCGGGTAAAGCACTGGGCCCTAATGGGATACCGGTAGAGTGGTATAAGTCCGCGGCTGCAGACCTCAGTGCCCCACTGCTAGACATGTACTTGGAGAGTAGGGAAAAACTAGAACTGCCACTGGATCAGCGCACGGCCACGATCGTAGCAATACCCAAACCCGGGAAACCGCCAACAGAATGCACATCATACCGTCCGATCTCCTTACTAAACATCGAAGCCAAAATACTAGCTAAACTTCTGGCTACCCGATTGCTGCCCCACCTAAATACCCTAATCCACCCTGACCAGTCGGGCTTCATGCCCCACCGGAGCACGGCGTTGAATCTTCGACGAGTCCATGGGGTGATGGCCCGTGCGCACCTCCTTAAGGAACAGGCAGTGATCCTTTCCCTCGACGCCAAAATGGCGTTCGATTTAGTAGAGTGGGAATACCTCTTCACGGTTCTGGAGCGCATGGGCTTTGGGCCGAAATACATACGGTGGGTACGACTGCTCTACACAAACCCCGTGGCGCAAGTGGTGGCCAACGGCCACACATCGCCGAGATTCCCACTAGGCAGGGGGACCAGACAGGGCTGCCCCCTGTCCCCCCTGCTCTTCGCGCTTGTACTTGAGCCCTTGGCCATACAAATCAGATCGACAACTCTGTTCGCGGGCATCAGATGGGAGGAGGGATGGGAGGACAAAATCTCGCTATATGCGGACGATATCCTTATATATATGACCGCGCCCGAGACGGGCATCCCTGCCCTACTAGACCTTTGTGACGCGCATGGGCGCACATCGGGATACACACTCAACTGGTCGAAATCCACCATATACACTTTAAAAGGCCCGGAGCCAAGCCTACAGGGCACCTGTCCACTGCTTAAAACAACTGCCTCTTTCAAGTACCTAGGCATTGTTGTCGCGAGTGGGGAAGCGGCCTTTTTTGTGAACAACCTGAAACCACCCATAGACCGCCTGCGCGCAGACGTTAGGCACTGGGCGGCCCTCCCTCTGACCCTGTTGGGCAGAGCGGCATTGTACAAGATGATGGCCCTCCCTAGACTCCTTTACGTGCTGGAAAATACTCCTCACCTGGTACCACAGCGTTACTTCCAACAGATTGTGGCACTGGTCACGGTCCTGCTATGGGACACGGGCCCGGCACGCATAGCATACGACAAGCTAGTGAAGAGCTGGTACGAAGGAGGCATAGCACTCCCCAACATCCAGCTGTATTACTGGGCGGCCCAACTTAAGATTATAAACTACTGGATCCACGCCCCGAAGGACGACCCGGCATACCGGGCAGACTGGTCGCAACTCGGGACAGTCTGCATGCTGTCCGTGCTGTACAATAGGTCGCAACTGAAAGACCTGATCGGTCCGACCAAACACACGGCGGCGTTGTGGCACATGGCGCAGGCCCGTCTGGGGTGGGCAGGCCGACTCACTAAAATGACCCCCCTGTGGGACACGAAAGCGTTGGGGAACCTGAGAGGATGTAAGGGGTTTGAAAGGTGGGACTCAATAGGCATATCTACGATAGGGGACCTATGGGACACTGACACAGTAGTACCATTTCCGCACTTACAGCAGCAGTACAACCTCGGTCCCACAGAAACATTTAGGTATGTCCAAATTAGACATGCGTTACTGCAGGCAATCCCGGCCGACACCACATTACCAGACTCCTCTCCTCTGGAAGATAGACTGCTAACTGACTACATGCTCCAGAGCGCCACATCCCTTACATACAAAAAGTTGATCAACAACCTCAAAGACCCGACACTGAAGCTTAAAGGGAAATGGGAAGAGGAACTAGGAGAGACAGACAAATTCGAATGGAATGAGGCCCTGGCATCCCCGAAGGAGGTGGGAATCTCTAGTAAGCTCAGGCTAGTACAGCTTAAAATCCTCCACCGTATCTATTACACCAGGACACTGCTGCACAAAATACAGAGAGCACCACACCCCTTCTGTCTGCGAGGTTGCGGGGAGGAAGGGACACTACTCCACACGCTATGGGAATGCCCGCAAATACGCGAATTTTGGAAACAGGTGCTCCGATCCATCTCCCAGGCCCTCAAACTCTCCATTCTGCCCGAACCACGCAAATGCCTTCTGAACATCTGGGACCCGAATGACCTGGGTAGATATGAACTGATTTGGGCGTCACTGGCGTTGACAGTGGCGAAACGGGATATAGCGCAGAAATGGGGGGCGCCGGAAGTCCCCACCGCCAGCAGGTGGGCCAAGAACATGGACATCATAATGGTGACAGAGAGAGCGGTGTATGTGCTTCGAGCGGCACCCAGGAAATGGAACAAGGTATGGGCGGCATGGAACACATACAGAGGGGAACTGTGTGAGCCCTTGCCAGAGGGAGAGGAATCAGACTCCGAAGGGGAGGAGGAGTAACTGGCCAGATGCGGAGAGAGAGACCTGGACATATGACATGGCTGAATGCGTGATGATGTGCTGGCCATTCAATACACTCAGGACATCAGCGCAGGGTGTTACGTGCTGTGGGAGAAAGTCCGAGGGAGGCGATGACATGTACTGGGGGGGTTTGTTGGGTAGTTTGTTTATATGGGTAACTTGGAAGGAAATGTCACCGTTACTAAGCTTGAGGGGGAGGGTACCGAGGGAACACGTTATGAGTCCGAATGTCATATGTTGAAAGCCTGTAAGAGACCCATGATACAGCAGGACCTATGTATTGACTGCGAAAAGGTAGCCAATATATTACTACACAGGCGACTTGTATGGTACGTACTTTTACAGATTGGATGTATGCAATTGTTTAACCAATATTCCTTCCTGCCAATAAAGTTTAAAAAAAAAAAAGATGTTGTTTACAGAAGCGCAATATGAACGCAACCACCCACTGACGCGTCTGTATAACACTAAGCTGGCTAAAATGCTAGCTCTGGACCTTCTCCCTTTTTCTTTTGTAGAAGGGGTTGGTTTTCTAGAATTAGTGGCAGAGCTCTGCCCAAAATGGAAGGTTCCTAGCCGGTTCTATTTTGCCCGAGTTGCGGTTCCAGCACTACATGAAGATGTTCTGAAGGTGATTGGGGCAGCTTTGCAGAAGAGTGCTGTTCACACTATACATCTGACAACAGACATGTGGACCAGTGGCGCAGGCGCTGATTACATGTGCATCACTGCACACTGGGTCTCTTTTTCAGGGGCTAAAGCAAAGCTAAACACAGGTGTTGACACGGACATTGTTTTTAAAGCTGCTCGGAAACATGCAACACTAGCCATGTTTGGTTTGGAGAAACGTCACACAGCAGAAAACATTTTGGATGTCTTTAACATAAAGGTCCTTAACTGGCTGTCCCCACTAAAACCCCAGGTTGGTTATGTTTCCACGGACAATGGCGCCAATATAGTTAAGACCATGAGGAAGGGTGACTATTTCAGAGTGCCGTGTTTGGCGCACTGTATAAACCTGGTTGTCCAAAAATTCTTGGGTGATAAAGGCAGTGCAGCATACAGAGTATTGGACACCTGCCGAAAAATGTGCAAGCATTTCAGCCATTCTTTTAAGGGCCGGAAGCAGCTGAGGAGCCTGCTATATCAACGTCAAATGCCAGTGAAAGCACTCATCCAGGAGGTGGTAACATGTTGGAACTCAACCTTCTACATGCTTGAGCGTCTGTATGAGCAGTATACGGTACTCGATCACTATTTCTTGACAGAGGGTACAGAGGACCTGAGGATGGGTGCGGCGCAATGGAACATAGTTCAAAGCCTGACACGCATGCTTCGTCCTTTTGAGTTCTTCACGCGTGCAGTCAGCAAGGAGGACTGTAATTTGGGAAAAGCTATCCCATTGTTGTACATGCTGGAGGACCAACTGAAGGAGGTGTGTTCTGTGTTTGAAAAAGATGTAAAAAACCAAGACTCTTTTCTTCTGGCTGAGAAATTATTAGAGCTCCTACAAGGTGATGAACGTCTTAAAACGATCCACTCAGAAGAGCATTACATTTGTGCTACTATTCTGGATCCACGCTACAAAAAGGCGCTGGCAGGCCAAGCATTCTTTCCTTTTGATGATGAACATGTTCCAAAGTACAAACATTGGCAAGCCTTGTCAGCCAAGAGGTTTGAAAGAGAACGGCTGAAAATTGAAGGAAATGGCAGTACATCAGCAGGCCATCCCCAGTCAAAACAATCCACTTCTGCATCTGTGGCTGTGGCACAAGTCACCTCTCAGCCGTTAAAGACACCGGCAACCGGATCATCTGCGCCAGACACAACAGAAACATTGGAGGCTGAAGAGGATTGGCTAGCTCTGCGTGGGTTTGGTTCTCAAAAGGTCAGAGGCACAGCAAGAGCTAAGCAAATGGAGGAACCTTGGATGAGGACCTTGAGTCGATGGTGAAGGACTATCTGAATGACTCAACAGAGGTCTATGTTAATTCTGACCCATTGGCGTATTGGCATGGGAAAAAAGAATTGTGGCCACAGCTCACCAACCTGGCTTTAAACTACTTGTCTGGCCCACTCGCAAGTGTGTCTTCTGAACGTGTTCTCAGTGCTGCTGGTGGCATTGTAACTCCCAAACGGAGCCACCTCTCGCCCAAAAATGTGGAGAGGTTAACAATGATCAAGATGAATCAGCACCTCATATCACCAGATTTCAGAGTACGAGAAATCGCGCCGGGTGAAGACGAGGTGGCCAGCAACATAGATGAGGGAATTTCTACTCTGTCAGGTGACACTGAGCTCACCCTGCCTGAATTCGCAGAGTATGATGACGAAGCCTTATTCTCATTCCTGGTAAGCGTGGGCGGAAAATCCGTTCCGCTCGCGGATTTTGCGGATTTTCGGGAAATCCGCAATCCGCGAGATTTGCGGATTTCCCGCAAAATCCGCAAATTCGCACGCAGCGGATTTTTTTGGCGGCGCGCGGCGTTGGTGATACAATTTTTGCGGCGCGCGGCGTTTATCATCGTTTGCCGAGTTGTTTTTTTCGATAGTTTGCGAGTGCTGCGCCATTTTGGATCTTGCTGGCGAGCGCGATTACGTCATCGCGGCTTGCCAGCGATAGTTTGTCAACGCGAGTACGGCGAGATCACGTCTCGCGGTACTTCGCAATTGCGAGATTTGAGATGCGGCGAGCGAAAATATAAATTTGCAATTCTGCACAAGAAATCCACCAGCAAGCAGCATAAACCTTCTAGAAATGATGATTTTTATGTGAATAACTCCTTAGTTTGACATTTGCCTGCACTTTTTTAGCGAGGAGTCCATTTTGGGGAGGGGGGCAGGGGGGTGGGAGGAAGGAAGTGCCCCATAGTCTTCAACTTCCTGTTCCTGTTCAGCAGGCTCCTCCCAGTGCTTTGTCCATCTCCTGGTCACTTTTCATTTGGATGTAGACCTGGAAGGATTACTTTTTGTGGATGCAGCTGGATCTTTGGATTTGAGGCCTTTTTGACTTTCTTTGGATCACTGTTGGATTAGAAATTTTACAAGTAAGTTTGTTTGGGGCATTACAGTTGCTGCAACTAAAATTTTGGGATTTTCGATTTTTGGGCTGTTTTGGGGCCTTTTGCCCAGGGGTACTCAGTGGTGGGTGGACTGATTCTTTCTGTGGGTTGTCTTGAACTTAAACATCATGGAGGCCATAGATGAATTGGGATTGTGCTGATTTTTCTGTGTTTTTCGATTTTTTTTTTTTGTAAAATTTTGTGTTTTTCGATTTCTGTTGTTGGGGCCTTGACCAGGGGTAGTGAGTGGTGCATGGGCCTAGTCTTTCTGTGGGCTGTCTTGAATTCAAACATCATGGAGGCCATGGATGGAATGGGATTGTGCTGATTTTGCAGTGTTTTTCGATTTTTGGGCCTGTACTTGTGGCCTTTTCACCAGGGGTATTTGAGTCTAGCATGGGCCTAGTCTTTCTGTGGGCTGTCTTGAATTTAAACATCATGGAGGCCATGGATGGAATGGGATTGTGCTGATTTTGCAGTGTTTTTCGATTTTTGGGGGTGTTCATGGGGAGGGACATGTCATGTGGCTGGTGGCCATTTTGAGTGCAGCTACAGGCACTGGCCATGTGCTGGCAGGCAAGTGGCCATTTTGAATGCAGGCTTTGTTGTTAGGCCTCCAACCATTTTGCCTACTTTTCAACCTTTATTTATGCCCAGGGGTAGTGAGTCTTGCATGGGCCTAGTATTTCTGTGGGTTGTCTTGAATTTAAACATCATGGAGGCCATGGATTGAATGGGATTGTGCTGATTTTGCAGTGTTTTTCGATTTTTGGGGGTGTTCATGGGGAGGGACATGCCATGTGGCTGGTGGCCATTTTGAGTGCAGCTACAGGCACTGGCCATGTGCTGGCAGGCAAGTGGCCATTTTGAATGCAGGCTTTGTTGTTAGGCCTCCAACCATTTTGCCTACTTTTCAACCTTTATTTATGCCCAGGGGTAGTGAGTCTTGCATGGGCCTAGTATTTCTGTGGGTTGTCTTGAATTTAAACATCATGGAGGCCATGGATTGAATGGGATTGTGCTGATTTTGCAGTGTTTTTCGATTTTTGGGCCTGTACTTGTGGCCTTTTCACCAGGGGTATTTGAGTCTAGCATGGGCCTAGTCTTTCTGTGGGCTGTCTTGAATTCAAACATCATGGAGGCCATGGATGGAATGGGATTGTGCTGATTTTGCAGTGTTTTTCGATTTTTGGGCCTGTACTTGTGGCCTTTTCACCAGGGGTATTTGAGTCTAGCATGGGCCTAGTCTTTCTGTGGGCTGTCTTGAATTTAAACATCATGGAGGCCATGGATGGAATGGGATTGTGCTGATTTTGCAGTGTTTTTCGATTTTTGGGCCTGTACTTGTGGCCTTTTCACCAGTGGTATTTGAGTCTAGCATGGGCCTAGTCTTTCTGTGGGCTGTCTTGAATTTAAACATCATGGAGGCCATGGATGGAATGGGATTGTGCTGATTTTGCAGTGTTTTTCGATTTTTGGGGGTGTTCATGGGGAGGGACATGCCATGTGGCTGGTGGCCATTTTGAGTGCAGCTACAGGCACTGGCCATGTGCTGGCAGGCAAGTGGCCATTTTGAATGCAGGCTTTGTTGTTAGGCCTCCAACCATTTTGCCTACTTTTCAACCTTTATTTATGCCCAGGGGTAGTGAGTCTTGCATGGGCCTAGTCTTTCTGTGGGTTGTCTTGAATTTAAACATCATGGAGGCCATGGATTGAATGGGATTGTGCTGATTTTGCAGTGTTTTTCGATTTTTGGGTGTGTTCATGGGGAGGGACATGCCATGTGGCTGGTGGCCATTTTGAGTGCAGCTACAGGCACTGGCCATGTGCTGGCAGGCAAGTGGCCATTTTGAATGCAGGCTTTGTTGTTAGGCCTCCAACCATTTTGCCTACTTTTCAACCTTTATTTATGCCCAGGGGTAGTGAGTCTTGCATGGGCCTAGTCTTTCTGTGGGTTGTCTTGAATTTAAACATTATGGAGGGCATGGATGGATTGGGATTGTGCTGATTTTGCAGTGTTTTTCGATTTTTTTGTGCTCTATAACTGAACTGATGTTCCTCTGTCTTCCATTTTTTTTAGGTGCACAAGACTCAAGAGAACCACCAGTGCCAGGAAGAAGTCCTGCAGCGGTGTGTGTGTGCAGCATAACGTCACGCGACGTCACGTCTGGCCTCAGACAACTCTACAATTCGTGCAACTGCGGCCTGCTGTCTGACCTGCTCTGAAGAAGATGGCCCCGCCCCCAAAGAAAGTTCTCCGTAGCTCCTCTAGCAAGAAAGTTGCTAGTAAGGAGCAGAAGAAGCAAGTTACCAAGGAGGCTGGTGTGCCACCCGCCACTTTTTTTGGGAGCAAAAAAAAAAGTACGCCTGCAGCAGCAGGATCTGCTGGGGACCAAGCTGAGAGCAGCACCCCTGCTCCATTGGGTTCAGTGCCTCCACCACCACGCCAACTTAAGTCAAAGCCCTTGAGTGCTTCAGAGGCAGTCAGTGTACTTCTCCAATCACCATCGACCAGTGATGTTGGCTCATCGCAAGAAAGTAGCAGCAATGTCCCTGAATCAACACAGGTTGTTGTAACTCATCTGACAAGTGTTGAACAACCACAGCCGCAACAACAACACCATGTGCAAGTACACGCCCAAGTACATGTGGAAGGAGAGGCAGCAAAAGGAGATGCGCAAGCAAAGGTGCATGGAGGTTCACAAGTGCCCACAATAGTTGTTCCTCCCGAAGTAGGGGCACATTTGGAAATCGACAATGAAGCTGAGGTATCATTGGAAGCCACTCCTCCTGATGATCATTCATTGTCTTCCACATCCCTAGCAAGGAAAAGATCAAGGGGGGTGTCTACATCTTCTTCAAGCCCACCTCGTTCTGATGCAAGTGATCTGTCTTGGGAACCACAACTGCGGTCTGACAGTGAGGCACACCATGATCTGACACCGGTACCTAAGCGTAAAAGGAAGGTCGTCCAAAAACTCAAACCTATGGAGTGTGATGAGGCTCAACAAGAAGTGACAGATACTGCTGGTGATGAAGCCTCTCACGATGACGACGAGCCAGTCATCACAAAGGTCACTGCAGCCCCACCGGGCATGCAGCAAAGAGACATTTTGACCCTATCCCGAGAAGCTGCTGAGCGTGATGATGATGTCGGCGAGGAGGCAATGGAAATGGAATCATTAGATTTGGAGTTAAGTAGTACACCAAAGCCTACCGCTTCCATATTTCTTCGCAAGAAGGTACCCACCTCGTCCTCGACCTCAATTCGTGGTGGTGAAAGTGCAAAACGTACTGAAGTTCGGCAATCCACATCCTCCACTTCATCTGTCATTAGCAGCAGGACCACCACCACCAGTATCGCCGCCTCCTCCGGCCCCCGAAGACATTTCAAGTCTCCAGTTTGGGACTTCTTTAGTGTTTGCCCAAAAAAGGAAAACGTAGCCATTTGTAGCCTTTGTAAGCTTCGATTTAGTCGTGGTAAGCTTGGTTCTAACTATGGTACCGGAGGCCAGAGAGGTCATCTTGAGAGAAGGCACGCTGTCCAATGGTTTCCGCACCTAGAGGCGGTCAAGAAAGCCGGAATTGCACGTAATGAAAACGTTGATTTGTCATCTGCTGATGACGAGGAGGTAGAAGAAGACGATTCAAACACTTCACTTACACCCAGTTCCCATGTCAGCAGCACACCCCATGGGAGCCACACTAAGAGTGTGGGAGAGAGTGAGACATCAATGCGGGAAAGTTCATCAGCGAGCGTAACTGGGTCGAAGAGATCATCATCATCCCGTAAATCATTGGTCCAGGGCAACATTAAAAAGATGTTGTTTACAGAAGCGCAATATGAACGCAACCACCCAATGACCCGTCTGTATAACACTAAGCTGGCTAAAATGCTAGCTCTGGACCTTCTCCCTTTTTCTTTTGTAGAAGGGGTTGGTTTTCTAGAATTAGTGACAGCGCTCTGCCCTAAATGGAAGGTTCCTAGCCGGTTCTATTTTGCCCGAGTTGCGGTTCCAGCACTACATGAAGATGTTCTGAAGGTGATTGGGGCAGCTTTGCAGAAGAGTGCTGTTCACACTATACATCTGACAACAGACATGTGGACCAGTGGCGGAGGCGCTGATTACATGTGCATCACTGCACACTGGGTCTCTTTTTCAGGGGCTAAAGCAAAGCTAAACTCAGGTGTTGACACTAACATTGTTTTTAAAGGTGCTCGGAAACATGCAACACTAGCCATGTTTGGTTTGAAGAAACGTCACACAGCAGAAAACATTTTGGATGTCTTTAACACAAAGGTCCTTAACTGTCTGTCCCCACTAAAACGCAAGGTTGGTTATGTTTCCACGGACAATGGCTCCAATATAGTTAAGGCCATGAGGGACGGTTACTATTTCAGAGTGCCGTGTTTGGCGCACTGTATAAACCTGGTTGTCCAAAAATTCTTGGGTAATAAACGCAGTGCAGCGTACAGTGTATTGGAGAACTGCCGAAAAATTTGCAAGCATTTCAGGCATTCTTTTAAGGCCCGGAAGCAGCTGAGGAGCATGCTATATCAATGTCAAATGCCAGTGAAAGCACTCATCCAGGAGGTGGTAACACGTTGGAACTCAACCTTCTACATGCTTGAGCGTCTGTATGAGCAGTATACGCAACTCGATCAATATTTCTTGAAAGAGGGTATAGAGGAGCTGAGGATGGGTGGGCCGCAATGGAACATAGTTGAAAGCCTAACACGCATGCTTCGTCCTTTTGAGGTCTTCACGCGTGCAGTCAGCAAGGAGGACTCTAATTTGGGAAAAGCTATCCCATTGTTGTACATGCTGGAGGACCAACTGAAGGAGGTGTGTTCTGTGTTTGGAAAAGATGACAAAAAGAAAGACTCTTTGCTTCTGGCTGAGCAATTATTAGAGCTCCTACAAGGTGATGAACGTCTTAAAAAGATCCACTCAGAACAGCATTACATTTGTGCTACTATTCTGGATCCACGCTACAAAAAGGCGCTGGCAGGCAGAGCATTCTTTCCTTTTGGTGATGAAGATGTTACAAAGTACAAACGTTGGCTAGCCTTGTCAGCCAAGAAGTTTGAAACAGAACGGCTGGAAATTGAAGGAAATGGCAGTACATCAGCAGGCCATCCCCAGTCAAAACAATCCACTTCTGCACCTGTGGCTGTGGCACAAGTGACCTCTCAGCCGTTAAAGACACCGGCAACCGGATCATCTGCACGAAAGACAACAGAAACATTGGAGGCTGAAGAGGATTGGCTAGCTCTGCGTGGGTTTGGTTCTCAAAAGGTCAGAGGCACAGCAAGAGCTACGCAAAGTGGAGGAACCTTGGAGGAGGACCTTGAGTCGATGGTGAAGGACTATCTGAATGACTCCACAGAGGTCTATGTTAATTCTGACCCATTGGCGTATTGGCATGGGAAAAAAGAATTGTGGCCACAGCTCACCAACCTGGCTTTAAACTACTTGTCTTGCCCACTCGCAAGTGTGTCTTCTGAACGGGTTTTCAGTGCGGCTGGTGGGATTGTAACTCCCAAACGGAGCCGCCTCTCGCCCAAAAATGTGGAGAGGTTAACAATGATCAAGATGAATCAGCACCTCATACCACCAGATATAAGAGTACGAGAGAGCGTGCCGGATGAAGAGGAGGTGGCCAGCAACATAGATGAGGGAATTTCTACTCTGTCAGGTGGCACTGACCTCACCCTGGCTGAATTCGCAGAGTATGATGACGAAGCCTTATTCTTATTCCTGGACCGTGATACCGACTTCGAGCCCTGAAAATGAGACAACGAATCAATAACTTTCTTTTTCATCCTTATTCACTTTTATTCCTGTGTGTCTGTCTTTCTTTGTTGTGCACAGTTAATATAATTCAAACTTTAATCAGATAATCACAAAAACAAGCCCATCAGCAGAACTGTCTTCACTTGTTTGCTAATTTATTTGAAGGTGCCGCAGTCTGCATTCCTCAGGTTCACAAGTTCAGAAGAACATGCTCCTCTATCCTCCTCCTCCAGACTCCTATTTCCATCAAAGCAGAGGGCTGGTTTACGCCCAATGAAGAAAGACTCAGCACTTGTGGGGGTGTTGTTCTACCTCTTTGCAGGTGAGTTGACGGGTCTGGGGCCATTGCTGGGAAGCACTAAAAGTGGTTTGGACCAAATCCGAGGCGGAAATGTTTTTGTGTTTTTGATGACTTGCTTGCCTTTGAGGTGCTCTTAGGGGGGGTTCCGTCTGTTTGTGGGTGAGTTTCGTGGTCTGAGAGCATTGCTGGGACACTCTAATCTTGATTGCATTTGCTTTTCAGGAAATCCGTCGTGCCAACCCCGACTTATGGCCTAGCTACGCAGCGCGTTTGGACCGAAGGCCCAGAAATATTGCAAGTATGAGATTTTGCTTTTGGCCTGTTTGGGGGTGTTATGCTTCTTGGCGGGTGGGTTGCCGGGTCTTGGGGCATTCCTGGGAAGGTCTAATACCGGGTAGAAGTGGTTGGGACAAAATCCAGGCCGATTTTTTTTGGGGCTATTTCTGACATTTTGCTCTATGTAGCGTTTTCGGGGGCCTGTTTGGGGGGCTTCCTGGTGTTTGTGGGTGAGTTTCGTGGTCTGGGAGCACTGCTGGGACACTCTAATCTTGATTGCATTTGCTTTTCAGGAAATCCGTCGTGCCAACCCCGACTTATGGCCTAGCTACGCAGCGCGTTTGGACCGAAGGCCCAGAAATATTGCAAGTATGAGATTTTGCTTTTGGCCTGTTTGGGGGTGTTATGCTTCTTGGCGGGTGGGTTGCCGGGTCTTAGGGCATTCCTGGGAAGGTCTAATACCGGGTAGAAGTGGTTGGGACAAAATCCAGGCCGATTTTTTTTTGGGCTATTTCTGACATTTTGCTCTAAGTAGCGTTTTCGGGGGCCTGTTTGGGGGGCTTCCTGGTGTTTGTGGGTGAGTTTCGTGGTCTGGGAGCACTGCTGGGACACTCTAATCTTGATTGCATTTGCTTTTCAGGAAATCCGTCGTGCCAACCCCGACTTATGGCCTAGCTACGCAGCGCGTTTGGACCGAAGGCCCAGAAATATTGCAAGTATGAGATTTTGCTTTTGGCCTGTTTGGGGGTGTTATGCTTCTTGGCGGGTGGGTTGCCGGGTCTTGGGGCATTCCTGGGAAGGTCTAATACCGGGTAGAAGTGGTTGGGACAAAATCCAGGCCGATTTTTTTGGGGGCTATTTCTGACATTTTGCTCTATGTAGCGTTTTCGGGGGCCTGTTTGGGGGGCTTCCTGGTGTTTGTGGGTGAGTTTCGTGGTCTGGGAGCACTGCTGGGACACTCTAATCTTGATTGCATTTGCTTTTCAGGAAATCCGTCGTGCCAACCCCGACTTATGGCCTAGCTACGCAGCGCGTTTGGACCGAAGGCCCAGAAATATTGCAAGTATGAGATTTTGCTTTTGGCCTGTTTGGGGGTGTTATGCTTCTTGGCGGGTGGGTTGACGGGTCTTGGGGCATTCCTGGGAAGGTCTAATACCGGGTAGAAGTGGTTGGGACAAAATCCAGGCCAATTTTTTTTTGGGCTATTTCTGACATTTTGCTCTATGTAGCGTTTTCGGGGGCCTGTTTGGGGGGCTTCCTGGTGTTTGTGGGTGAGTTTCGTGGTCTGGGAGCACTGCTGGGACACTCTAATCTTGATTGCATTTGCTTTTCAGGAAATCCGTCGTGCCAACCCCGACTTATGGCCTAGCTACGCAGCGCGTTTGGACCGAAGGCCCAGAAATATTGCAAGTATGAGATTTTGCTTTTGGCCTGTTTGGGGGTGTTATGCTTCTTGGCGGGTGGGTTGCCGGGTCTTGGGGCATTCCTGGGAAGGTCTAATACCGGGTAGAAGTGGTTGGGACAAAATCCAGGCCGATTTTTTTTTGGGCTATTTCTGACATTTTGCTCTATGTAGCGTTTTCGGGGGCCTGTTTGGGGGGCTTCCTGGTGTTTGTGGGTGAGTTTCGTGGTCTGGGAGCACTGCTGGGACACTCTAATCTTGATTGCATTTGCTTTTCAGGAAATCCGTCGTGCCAACCCCGACTTATGGCCTAGCTACGCAGCGCGTTTGGACCGAAGGCCCAGAAATATTGCAAGTATGAGATTTTGCTTTTGGCCTGTTTGGGGGTGTTATGCTTCTTGGCGGGTGGGTTGACGGGTCTTGGGGCATTCCTGGGAAGGTCTAATACCGGGTAGAAGTGGTTGGGACAAAATCCAGGCCGATTTTTTTTTTGGCTATTTCTGACATTTTGCTCTATGTAGCGTTTTCAGGGGCCTGTTTGGGGGGCTTCCTGGTGTTTGCGGGTGAGTTTCGTGGTCTGGGAGCACTGCTGGGACACTCTAATCTTGATTGCATTTGCTTTTCAGGAAATCCGTCGTGCCAACCCCGACTTATGGCCTAGCTACGCAGCGCGTTTGGACCGAAGGCCCAGAAATATTGCAAGTATGAGATTTTGCTTTTGGCCTGTTTGGGGGTGTTATGCTTCTTGGCGGGTGGGTTGACGGGTCTTGGGGCATTCCTGGGAAGGTCTAATACCGGGTAGAAGTGGTTGGGACAAAATCCGCGCGGAAAAGCCTTTAGTTTTGGCACTTTTTGTAACTTAGGGTTCGTTAGGGTTAGCCCTAGCAGCAGGATTGCATGTGTTTCGGGGTGTTGTAGATTTTTCAAACTGAGTTCTGGGGTCTTAGAGCACTCGTGAGAATGTGTAATTTTGGTTGCAAGTCATTTGAAGAAAATCCATGGTGGGAAAGGGGGGATTTGGCATAGTTAAAGAAAGCCTTTGCCACTATTCTTAACTTAGGGTTCGTTAGGGTTAGCAGTATTTCTATTGCATGTGTTTGAGTGGGGGGGATTTCGAGTCTTGGAGCGATGCTGGCTATGGCTACTTTTGCTTGGTTGCTTGCAAGTGGTTTGAATGCAATCCACGGTGGGTAATGGGTAATTAGGGTACTTCGGCCTACTTTTACTTTCAAAGTAAGTTTTGTCACCAGTTTTCTGCTAGGCCTCGTTTTTTGAGATTTGATTGGGGGTCTTCTACATTTTTGCGACTGGCTTTAGTAAGGGTCTGGGTGGGAGCACTGCTAGGAAGATCTAATTTTGTTCTAAAACACAGTTTACAGTACACCTAGCTTGAGGGGCAAGATCCGCTACATTAATTTGCCCATACTTATTTATCCTTCAAAAGGTGACTCAGAGTACGCACTTTCAAAAACATCGTACTGTCTACTAGGAAAAACAAATTGTGACTTTTTGCACTCCACAGCCTACATACCTTATATTTATTTATCAGTGGTGTTGTAATATTATATCACTTCCTGTTTTTCGTTGAATAATTACAGGCCGGGTTTCAGTCTCTGCAATGGGGAAAAAAGGATGGAGTCAGGCTTCACAGTAGCGAGCCACAATTCAGCATCAGGCAGGCAGTGGACAGGGTGTCTTCTGGTGACCAACATCGGTGGACGAAGCGTCGGCTGCAATGGAGGAGTGCCGCTAATAGGAGGATTTTTTTTCTGCGGGCAACTTACTTACCACTTCCAACAGGACCACTACAACCACATAGATACAGTATCCCTTGCCTTTTTCTCTGACTGTGACTGCATTTCTTGGCTCTCTCTCGGCTTCTACATTGATCCCTTAACACATCACTTAGTCCACTCCACTATCTGCACCACACATAGTCATTTGTAAGTGCTCCTACGTAATTCGCAAGTCGCAGCACGCCCCAGGCCGTAGAGGACTGGGATGGCCCCAATGATGAAGCATGTCACCAAGGGGCAACCCTGGTGAGTGAGGGGACACCTAGAAAAAAAGCAATTTCTCCTTTTCTATCTACTATACCTTCTGTCAGGTTACGCAGCCCCTAAGCGCCTACCGTACTATGAAACTACATTTCCCATGAGTAGGCGGGAGACTTGCAGACTATTTAGTGAGACTATATGAGAGTACCCTTGTATGTTAGGACAGCACTTCACTGATGCCTGTCTTGTCTTCTGTTACAGGTATCCTTTCCCTGCTGACCCTACCTTTACCCATCCCACATTTTTTATTTTAGTTTGTTATTTTTCTCCCCCGCCTAATGCCTCGAACACCCTGTGTTTACACTTCTGGGTGTTGGTGACATTTGGAGGTGGAACCATATTTGCATCGACTGGATCACGGGGAGTAAACCTGACACCTTCCAGACCAACCCCATTGAGTGTTGTTGTGAATGGATTTATAGTGACCAGCAAGGCTCTCGGGTATCTGGCTACAGAGACCTTATGTTGAATATCGTTATCAATAATTCCACACAGGCCCTGTACTGTCGCATTCTTTCTTTCCACAGTTGTCGATGATATATTCTTACTCTGCTTGACAAAGAACCATTGCTAATGTGAAAGAACTTCAACCGAATTAGTAGTTATACTTTACCATTTGTTAGGCTACAATGTGGCACTGCTCTACTGTACTTCTGTCACCTGCTATATTCTCAGTTGTACCGTTGAATTGCTCAGGAGGACAAACCAGATTTCATTTTCTTTTTTTTCATAGGCATGCAACTGCCACTGTGTCACACCACTAGTACCACCGCTATGAGGAAATTTTATCCGACCAAGATTGCCAACGTTATTCGGTGTTTCCCGTGGAGCCAGCCCTGGGTCTAGCCCTACTTTCAAACACAAATTACAGGTAAGATAAGCGTTTGGTGGTTTGGGGGTATAATGGAGTATTAGTACGAGAGACGAGAGACTGAAGGTAGTACTACTAAAGTCCTAGGACTCTTGGATTCACTTCACTTAGTCTGTGAGAGGCACTTAGTGTTGAAAACATTTGGGCATTTACACTTAAAGGAAGAAAATGGAACTAAACTTTCAGGAAAACAGTCAACGTTAAACCCCCACCCACCAGGCAAGCAGTAAAAAACAGGTATGCTCAGATAAAGTTTGAAAAAGTATATTTATATCCCTAACAAAATAATCTCCCGCAAGACCCTCCCTAACCCCAACGATTGTCCTTCAAAAGTCCCCAAAAACCCAACTCCCAATTCCCACCCCCCAAAAGTCTCTAAAAAAGGGGCAAGGGACACTATGGGTGGATGCTGTTAACTTTTTGGGCCAGGGCATCATGCTCCTCGCGGAGCAAGGCGAACTCCTGCTGAAGGCGGGACACCATCAGGGTAGTGCGGCGCAGGCGTGCCTTCACTGCCTTGCAGGTGCAAGGCCTGTGAGAGGCAGCTGTTGGCCTTGCTGCTCGGCGGTGGCGTTTGCCTTTGGCAGCCCGGCTCAGTCTCGGTGGACCACTGTGCTGGGTGGCAGCCCGTGGGGCCACGGAGGCCGATGCAGACGACGTTGTTGTAGTTGTCGACTGCACACTTTCCACGTCCTCCAGGGCCACCAGCCGCCGATATTCCGCAACAGTGGCCTCGATCCTCCGTTGCCGGGCCGCTCTAGCCAGCTCCTTCCTCCTTGTTCGTTTGGAAGGAGAACCTATATGAAGAAAGAAAGACATAGTCTGTAACCAATGCTCTTTAAGATTAACTCAATCATTCAGCAGAAATTTGTGCTGCAGTACAACTAGCAACTTGCAAGCGCATTACATAACTATTGAGGCCAGTATCTATCTAACCTCACACTTCTTCTTCCTTGCTCTAACATTAGTGGGAGTTTAAGGAACAAATTCTACGAGCACTGTGGACTTCCATTGGAGTCGACTATGAAAGTACACCAGTCTTATTCTTCTTCTTATCTCTTGTTTTGGAAAATTGGTACGTTATTTTCTGCAAGCCGGCATAATGCCAGCGCAGTAAACTTGCACCCGAGAAAAAGAGACGCACGCCATGAGGAGTGACCTAGACTTGCGTTGCCGTTGCGTTACTGTACCCGTCCAGTACATGCAGGTGGTGAAGCTCTTACTTTTCTATTACGGGTGGCACTGAGAATACTCTGTTACAACTCAAGGGCTACTGCTTAATTAATTTAACTTTCACCCTACAGTGGAAATGAGTACTAGAAATGGAAAATTGAAGAAGATAAATAATCTGATTATCTATCACTTCACATGGGATGTTTTTGCTTATATATGGGATGACTTTAGGTGCTTTGCTTTTTATTGAGTGACCAGTGATACATCCACACATGAATGACTGAGTACTACTAAACTTATTAAGAGAGGTAGGGAGTGGCCACCATAATAACCGGATCTATGCAGTGCTTGCAATACAAACTACTGCTACTATTTATGGTAGTATTTGGACAAAATTAAAAGTTCTTTTCCTTGCCTTTCCTACACTGGAACGGACGTGCGGGTGCAGTGTTACATGCTCTTCAAAGTTACACTTAGTTCATCCACTGACCGTCTACTCTCTCTAGATCATGGGTACTCACAAACTTTCTCTCAGGGGCTACATTTACAGTGTAGTTTGGGGCCGAGGGCCGCACTGGTGGGGGCGGAGTCAGAGGGGGCGGGGCTAAAGCAAAACGATAACTTGTGACCATGAGGTTGCACACAGGTCCCTGCAGCAGATGCCCTCATCCACTGAGCCACCAGACCCAGCATTTACATACATCTCTCTCCCTCCTGCTCTCCCTCCTGCCCTCCCTCCATCTCTCTCTCCCTCCTGCCCTCCCTCTCCCTCCCCCTCTGTCATCTCACTGTGTGTGTGTCTATCTGTGTCAGCCTTCAGCCCGGGTTGAGACCGCTTCCTCAACGCGCACACACAGACAACAACACCAAAGTACTTAACAGGTCTTTAAAAGACCATTAACATATTATTGAGGCTTTGTTTGTTTTAGCGCCCCTGCTTCTCCACCCTGACAATCACTGCTTGCCCGGCCCCACAGAGCAGAGGCTTTGTTCTATTTCACCTCTTTGTGGCCTTGCATCTCCACTCTGCTCTGTGGGGGCCGGGGGAGCAGTGATTGTCAGAGTGGAGATGCAGGGGCGCTAACAGGTGAAATACAAAAAAGCCTCTGCTCTGTGGGGGCCGGGGGAGCAGTGATTGTCTGCAAGGTCTGCGCACCGCCAAGGAAGGCTTGCCGGGCCACCACCGGCCCGCGGGCCGTACTAGGAGTACCCCTGCTCTAGATACACATATGCTATCTAAGAGTCAGATAGTAGCATGATCCAGGTATATGGACACATACAGTTTCTGTGTCACCCACCCAGGCTGTTGTCCTTCCACCCATCATTGCTTCATCATTCACCCAGCCATGCATCTCATATTCTTGCCTTCCCAGCTAGTCTTCAATCTCAATAAGTAAGGAATATATAAGAGCTTACCTCTGGCCGCCACCACCACCGTCTCAACTCTCACAGCCGCCGCCGCCGCCTCCTCCCCTGAACAATCGGCCTCCGCCTCCGTGTCCAGCACCACCACCTCCACACTGGCCCCGCCACCAGATGTTCCACCTACAAAGTACATGTAACAATGTTAGAATAAAGCACTCACTAGTCACTAGTATTTGGTCTAGGAATGAAGACATGTGAAAACAATGTAATTTGTGACTGTCTACGTTAAAGTTAAAAAAAATGTCCCTTTTTCCAGGGAAGGTTGTCTTGCTGCACTTTTTGGCACAACTGATGAAGGCTGTTTTTTTAACACGCACCATTTTTCTCCACATAGACAGAAGATGGACTTCTAACTACAAGATCAAGTTGAAACCAGGTGAGAGCTCGGCTCGACCACAAGAAATGTCTTCAATTAATCGTCAGCACTAACCACTTTTCCATTATCAGTTAAACGTTTAGTTTTATTATGACTTCATTTTAATAAATGTGTTTACTTTTAATAAAGCTTTTAAACTTAAATACAATCTGTGTTTTTTGGTCCAGACTAGAGTGACTGAGCGAAAGGTTTTGCAATTTTTGCAAGCATGAGTCCAGATAGAACACTTCAAAAGACATTATGGACAATCCCAGAGGACTGCACTAAGTTGATAGAGCTATTGCTGACTAGAATCATGGGAGTTTCGCCAACCGTGCAATCTTAGTTAGCTACACAGACAGACTAATAAGAATAATCTAGTAATACCACAGGGAGTCATAGTAGAGGCAGGATAAGAATTTAGATACAGTCTACAAGAAGAGCAAAGACAATTTTGAAAAAAGTCAAATGAGGAACGCTAGGAAAAATAGGTACTAGTCTAAAATGAAAACTTACTGGGGCCAGCAGAGGAGCCCTCGCCTGCCCGATCCTGGCCCTGTTGAACAGCATCCGCCGCCTGCTGCTCCTGTGTCCTCCTCTCGCCCCTGGGGGGAGCTGACGTACAACATGAAAGAAAGAACAGAAAACATGGATGATTGTTGCTTGTCAATGTCAACCAAATCAAACATTTCAAAAGAACAATAACAAAATATTTCTGCGAAATTATATTGATTATGGTTACTTTTCATTTATTTGCGGACCTGTGACTTCGAAAGTCACGTAACTCACTAAACAAAGTACTGAAACGTTCACCTAGGACTGGCAGTCCGCAGTCCGCAGGCAAGATGCAAAGTGACAGACAAACTCCATTGTGATTTCAGTCAGATCAGTGACAACACTAACAGTTGCCTGCTACATTACCAGTCATTTAAATAGTCAAACTATCAATCCACCGCCACTATTTTTCTTATTGTCAGGGTTACAAAGGAAGGGGCAGATTTAAGCCCTTGCGGCTCTTTTGCGCCGTTCTTGCGTGACTTTTGTGACGCAGCAGCTAAACAAAAAAGGTCGCCATGGTGCGGCGTATAATATTATAACAACGTGACGCATTTGGGAGATGCATCCCGTTATAAAGCCCTGCGCCATCAGGGGGCGTTCCGGCGCAAGGGAGGGCATTCCTGCGCTGGAACACATCCTAATAGTGGCTGAGGGAAATCTACAAAATATCAATCAGTCACCTTTAGGACAATGATGCGTCACACAAACCCTGCACCTGCTTGAAGCAGACGTACGGCTTGACCCAGCATTGGGGAGATAGGGTACCCCAGAGCATTGATGGAGCTGCGCCATCGTTGCGACGCAACTCCAGCAGTAAAGCTTCGGTGACGTTTTGGGCCCATGGTGCGCCGCATTGCAAATACGGCGCACCATGTTTGGTGGTGGTAGCGGGCCGCACAATTAATGGCGCATCCCTGCTACTTTGTAGGGATGCGACGGTAATTGCAATTCTGCCCCTTAGGGGCATACTTATTTACGCGTTCTGGCGCATCTCCAGAGATGCGCCAGATCATCATCAAATGCGTCACGCAAAACTACCCTTGCGACACGGCAGATGTGCCTCATTTACAATGCGGCGCGCCCTGGCGCAAGGGTAGGCACTTGCGTGACGCATCTCGTCACGTAAGAGCGGCGCATCGCTGGAGTCACGTCGCCAACGCAATGCAACTCCAGTAATGCTCAGGGCCACCCAATACTTAACATGCTGTGTCAGTCCTTTCGCCTGCTTCGAGCAGACATAAGGAATTGAATTGACGTAGCAGCGTCGCAGAAGTGCCTGCGTTAAATCTTGTACATTTCACGCAGGCAATTTTGCGAGGCGCACAGCCGCTGGACCGCCCACCCTGCGTACTAGGAACGCACCCATTGTGGTGCAGGCCCATGGCTTTATAACGTGACGCATCTCCCTAGATGCGTCATGCTGTAAATGACTCGCAGGGATGCGGCACGTTTACGCCGCTGTTGCGTCACGCAAGGCAACGTAAACGTGGCGCAAGGGGCTTGTAAATGTAATCTGTCCCCTAGTGTCTAGCATTACGCAGTTCTGTAAAGTACACTCATACATAATAGTTACTCAGGCCAATGAGACCACGAAATAGAAAACAAATAAGCATAGTAGCAACGCCACTGAGAAGGAGAGCAGTGCACCTGAAATGCACAGAAGATTTTGAAATATAATTTAACTACAATGTAATCGTCATCAGCGGCATTATTGGCTTGCTCCATGTAAAAAACAAATATTTGCAATACAACAACACAGAGCAGGAGAAAACATCATAGTAGTGAGTGATTAAATGGCTACTACTACTCACCAAGCCCGGGGATCTCCAAGCCGAGCTGGTCCAGCAGGTCGCGCTCGCGGTCCAGGAGGTCCGTCCAGCGATGGGTGACCTGGCTGTAGGTGCGCTGGACCCCGTAGAGGTGGGATATGGCCCAGCACACCTTCTCCCACCGCTTCCGGCGCTCCCGCATGTTGTAGCCGCCGGCCGCGATCCTGCCGCCTCCCGCGATGGTCCTGGGCAGGCGGCGCTGGACGAAGTAGACCAGCGCGCCCACTTCCTCCGGGCTGAATATCTCCCGTCGCGTCACCTGCTCCCCCCTCAATCTCCCGCATGCTGTCCTGCCACTGGGTCCAGCACTACTCCCCGCCGCCGCTGCGGCCCTCAAGTGCCTGGGCAGCTTCACGGCGCCTGGCTTGACCATGGTCTGGGCAGGTAAGGTAGGAAGAAGTAGAAAATTAAGAAAGAATAGGATAGGGAAGAAGAAAAGAAAAGAGTTTAAAAAAGTAGTTTAAAAGTAAAGAAAAATAGCAGAAAAGACAAAAATATACAGCTAGGAAAAGAGAGGGATAGATAAGAAGCAAAATCGTAAAAAAAAAACTGAAAACAAGCAAAGGATGGCAAAGATACCAAGAGGATTAAACACCATGCCCAGACACAGGAAATGAATGAAAAACAAGATGGCCGGCGCCCGTTCACGAGCGCGAAAGTAAGTTCGCGCGAGATTTTCCTCGCGATCTCGTGCGAACCTCTAGATTTCCCGCGCGATCTCGTGCGAACCTCTACTCGCAATGCGCTTACTGCGCGAGATTATACATAGCGGGCGGAAACGGAAATACGTCACGCAAACAAAATGGCCACGCCCGTACTCGACCTTGGGGTAAATTCGCGTGTTGCGCTGCAAGCGGCTCGCGAATACTGCAAAAAAACTCGCGAAACAACAAGCCGCAAAAAAATAAAATGCTCATTCGCACGAATTGGCGGCTTCCGCGGTCGGTTTCGCACGACGCCGCGCCCCGCGAATAGCGCGAAAAAAAACGAAAAACGATTTCAGCAAAAGCAAAAGCAATGAGCAGGTGCAAAAGGTCAACCTCATGATTTGTAACGATTCTTTGTAGTGCTTCCTGAGGGGGCCCTCCAGAATTCGGTTGCCTGCCTGCAACTATTGTGTGACCCTGCTCTGACCTTAACTGTATGCCACAAAGGTCCTGATTTACAGCTAAAGGAGCAGACAAGCAGGTGCCAGGCTGGAACTTTAAATTCTTTCAGTGACACATTAATTAGCCCCTAATTCATTATTGTCAGTTGGGGCAGGGCAGGTGTTGTAACTAATTTTGCAACAATGAAAGCACTTAGCAAGTGCAAAAGATCACTAATCAGGGCGCACTAAGGAAGCAGGTGCCAGCTAAAAAAATATTCTGTGACACATTAATCAGCCCCAAATTAATTCAGGTCACTTGAGGCAGGGAAGGTGTGCTTTGCTTTGCCGAAAATAATGTACACTGGACAACCAGAGGGTGTGGTGATGAAACAGAGGGTGGCATGGGTGGGCCAGAGGGTGGCATGAGTAGTCAGAGAGTGGCAGTGGTGACAGAGAGTGGCAGTGATGAAGAAGAGTGTCCCAAACAGGCTGGACATGTAGAAACAACAAGTTCGCAAAACTTGCGACCCGACAGGTAAGTTCGCAAATTGCGAAATTGTAAAAACCCTCGCGAACTGGCAGAAACACGGGCGAACACAAAAAAAAAAAAAATCCGCAAATTCGCAGGAATTCGCGGATTTTGCGGATTGCGAATCCGCAAATCCGCAAAATTCGCGACCGCGAGATCCGCAAAATTCGCCCATGCTTAATTCCTGGACCGTGATACTGAGCCCTGAAAATGAGACAACAAATCAATAACTTTCTTTTTCGTCCTTATTCACTTTTATTCCTGTGTGTCTGTCTTTCTTTGTTGTGCACAGTTAATATATTTCAAACTTTAATCAGATAATCACAAAAACAAGCCCATCAGCAGAACTGTCTTCACTGGTTTGCTAATTGATTTGAAGTTGCCGCAGTCTGCATTCCTCAGGTTCACAAGTTCAGAAGAACATGCTCCTCTATCCTCCTCCTTCAGACTCCTATTTCCATCAAACCAGAGGGCTGGTTTACGCCCAATGAAGAAAGACTCAGCACTTGTGGAGGTGTTGTTCTACCTCTTTGCAGGTGAGTTGACGGCTCTGGGACTATTGTTGGGAAGCTCTAATACCGGATAAAAGTGTTTTGGACCAAATCCGAGGCGCACATTTTTTAGTGTTTTTGCTGGCTTGCTTGCCTTTGAGGTGCTCTTAGGGGGGCTTCCTGGTGTTTGTGGGTGAGTTTCGGGGTCTGGGAGCACTGCTGGGACACTCTAATCTTGATTGCATTTGCTTTTCAGGAAATCCGTGGTGGCAACCCCGACTTATGGCCTAGCTACGCAGCGCGTTTGGACCGAAGGCCGAGAAATATTGCAAGTATGAGATTTTGCTTTTGGCCTGTTTGGGGGTGTTATGCTTCTTGGCGGGTGGGTTGGTGGGTCTTGGGGCATTCCTGGGAAGGTCTAATACCGGCTAGAAGTGGTTGGGACAAAATCAAGGCCGAATTTTTTTTTGCTATTTCTGACATTTTGCTCAATGTAGCGTTTTCGGGGGCCTGTTTGGGGGGCTTCCTGGTGTTTGTGGGTGAGTTTCGGGGTCTGGGAGCACTGCTGGGACACTCTAATCTTGATTGCATTTGCTTTTCAGGAAATCCGTGGTCGCAACCCCGACTTATGGCCCAGCTACGCAGCGCGTTTGGACCGAAGGCCGAGAAATATTGCAAGTATGAGATTTTGCTTTTGGCCTGTTTGGGGGTGTTATGCTTCTTGGCGGGTGGGTTGCCGGGTCTTGGGGCATTCCTGGGAAGGTCTAATACCGGCTAGAAGTGGTTGGGACAAAATCCAGGCCGAATTATTTTTGGCTATTTCTGATATTTTGCTCAATGTAGCGTTTTCGGGGGCCTGTTTGGGGGGCTTCCTGGTGTTTGTGGGTGGGTTTCGGGGTCTGGGAGCACTGCTGGGACACTCTAATCTTGATTGCATTTGCTTTTCAGGAAATCCGTGGTGGCAACCCCGACTTATGGCCTAGCTACGCAGCGCGTTTGGACCGAAGGCCGAGATATATTGCAAGTATGAGATTTTGCTTTTGGCCTGTTTGGGGGTGTTATGCTTCTTGGCGGGTGGGTTGGCGGGTCTTGGGGCATTCCTGGGAAGGTCTAATACCGGGTAGAAGTGGTTGGGACAAAATCCAGGCCGATTTTTTTTTGGCTATTTCTGACATTTTGCTCAATGTAGCGTTTTCGGGGGCCTGTTTGGGGGGCTTCCTGGTGTTTGTGGGTGGGTTTCGGGGTCTGGGCGCACTGCTGGCTATATATACTTTACTTTGCAAGAGGTTTGAAGCAAATCCATGGTGGCAGAGGGGAGTTAGGGCCTAGCTGCAGAGCGCGCGCGGAGTGATTTGGGAAATTTGGGAAAAAGTGACAGTCCCCATTTTTGTACTTTTGCTCTTTGGGTGTTTGGGGGTCTTCTACTCGTTTTCTCCTGGGTTGGCGGCTCTGGGGCCATTGCTGGGAAGCTCTAATACCGGATAAAAGTGGTTTGGACCAAATCCCAGGCGGAATTTTTTTTGTTTTTGATGACTTGCTTGCCTTTGAGGTGCTTTTGGGGGGGGTTCCGTCTGTTTGTGGGTAAGTTTCATGGTCTGGGAGCACTGCTGGGACACTCCATTCTTGATTGCATTTGCTTTTCAGGAAATCCGTGGTGGCAACCCCGACTTATGGCCTAGCTACGCAGCGCGTTTGGACCGAAGGCCGAGAAATATTGCAAGTATGAGATTTTGCTTTTGGCCTGTTTGGGGGTGTTATGCTTCTTGGCGGGTGGGTTGGCGGGTCTTGGGGCATTCCTGGGTAGGTCTAATACCGGGTAGAAGTGGTTGGGACAAAATCCTCGCGGAAAAGCCTTTTGGCACTTTTTGTAACTTAGGGTTCGTTAGGGTTAGCCCTAGCAGCAGGATTGCATGTGTGTCGGGGTGTTCTAGATTTTTGCAACTGAGTTCTGGGGTCTTAGAGCACTCGTGAGAATGTGTAATTTTGGTTGCAAGTCATTTGAAGAAAATCCATGGTGGGAAAGGGGGGATTTGGCATAGTTAAAGAAAGCCTTTGCCACTATTCTTAACTTAGGGTTCGTTAGGGTTAGCAGTATTTCTATTGCATGTATTTGGGTGGGGGGGTTTTCGAGTCTTGGAGCGATGCTGGCTATGGATACTTTTGCTTGGTTGCTTGCAAGTGGTTTGAATGCAATCCACGGTGGGTAAGGGGGTACTTGGGCCTACTTTTACTTTCAAAGTACGTTTTGTCACCAGTTTTCTGCTAGGCCTCGTTTTTTGAGATTTGATTGGGGGTCTTCTACATTTTTGCGACTGGCTTTAGTAAGGGTCTGGGACCGTGGGAGCACTGCTCGGAAGATCTAATTTTGTTCTAAAACACAGTTTACAGGACACCTAGCTTGAGGGGAAAGATCCGCTACATTAATTTGCCCCTACTTATTTATCCTTCAAAAGGTGACTCAGACAGAGTACGCACTTTCAAAAATATTGTACTGTCTACTAGGAAAATCAAAGTGTGACTTTTTGCACTCCACAGCCTACATACCTTATATTTATTTATCAGTGGTGTTGTAATATTATATCACTTCCTGTTTTCGTTGAATAATTACAGGCCGGGTTTCAGTCTCTGCAATGGGGAAAAAATGATGGAGTCAGGCTTCACATTAGCGAGCCACAATTCAGCATCAGGCAGGCAGTGGACAGGGTGTCTTCTGGTCACCAACATTGATGGACGAAGCGTCAGCTGCAATGGAGGAGTGCCGCTAATGAGAGGAATTTTTTTCTGAATGCAACTTACTTACCAAATTCAACAGGACAACTACAACCACATACAGATACAGTATCCTTAGTGTTTTTCTCTGACTGTGACTGCATTTCTTGGATCTCTCTCTGCTTCTAAATTGATCCCTTAACACATCACTTAGTCCACTCCACTATCACATCTGCACCACACATAGTCATTTGTAAGTGCTCCTACGTAATTCGCAAGTCGCAGCACGCCCCAGCCCGTAGAGGACTGGGATGGCCCCAATGATGAAGCATGTCACCAAGGGGCAACCCTGGTGAGTGAGGGGACACCTAGAAAAAAAGCAATTTCTCCTTTTCTATCTACTATACCTTCCAGACCAACCCCATTGAGTGTTGTGAATGGATTTATAGTGACCAGCAAGGCTCTCAGGTATCTGGCTACAGAGGCCTTATGTTGAATATAGTTATCAATATTTCCAACCACGCCCTGTACTGTCGCATTCTTTCTTCCACAGTTGTCGAAAGTACTACTTACTTTTCACTGACATGCATGCAGTAGTGCATGCACTTTCAAAGATTGATGGATAGGTTTGTACCCAAAGATTTGTTTATGTTCAATTGTTTGTCCATGCTGTGCTTTTTTTACAGGGTGTCTTCTGGTGACCAACATCGATGGACGAAGCGTCGGCTGCAATGGAGGAGTGCCGCTAATAAGAGGATTTTTTTTCTGCAGGCAGCTTACTTACCACTTTCAACAGGACAACTACAACAACATACAGATACAGTATCCCTTGCCTTTTTCTCTGACTGTGACTGCATTTCTTGGATCTCTCTCTGCTTCTAAATTGATCCCTTAACAAATCACTTAGTCCAGTCCACTATCACATCTGCACCACACATAGTCATTTGTAAGTGCTCCTACGTAATTCGCAAGTCGCAGCACGCCCCAGCCCGTAGAGGACTGGGATGGCCCCAATGATGAAGCATGTCACCAAGGGGCAACCCTGGTGAGTGAGGGGACACCTAGAAAAAAAGCAATTTCTCCTTTTCTATCTACTATACCTTCCAGACCAACCCCATTGAGTGTTGTGAATGGATTTATAGTGACCAGCAAGGCTCTCGGGTATCTGGCTACAGAGACCTTATGTTGAATATAGTTATCAATATTTCCACCCACGCCCTGTACTGTCGCATTCTTTCTTCCACAGTTGTCGAAAGTACTACTTACTTTTCACTGACATGCATGCAGTAGTGCATGCACTTTCAAAGATTGATGGATAGGTTTGTACCCAAAGATTTGTTTATGTTCACAATTGTTTGTCCATGCTGTGCTATTTTTTCTTGTCTCCAAAAACCTTTCCCAAAAACCCCCGTACCCATCCATTTTTCAAACCCTAACCCTCTTCCCCCGGGCTGTGTGGTTTTGATTGATGTGTGACTAAATTACAGCAATAAATCCACACACTTGCTGGGGAGGATAAGGTGATAGCAACAGGCTGGTGAAGAAATCCGAGGATATATTCTTACTCTGCTTGACAAAGACCCATGGCTAATGTCAAAGAACTTCAACCGAATTAGTAGTTATACTTTACCATTTGTTAGGCTACAATGTGGCACTATTCTAGTGTACTTCTGTCACCTGCTATATTCTCTATTGTACCGTTGAATTGCTCAGGAGGACAAACCATATTTAATTTTCTTTTTTTTCATAGGCATGCAACTGCCACTGTGTCACACCACTAGTACCACCGCTATGAGGAAATCTTATCCGACCAAGATTGCCAACCTTATTCGCTTTTTCCCGTGGAGCCAGCCAGGGTCTAGCCCTACTTTCAAACACAAATTACAGGTAAGATAAGCGTTTGGTGGTTTGGGGGTATAATGGAGGATTAGTAGGAGAGACGAGAGACTGACGGTAGTACTACTAAAGTCCTAGGACTCTTGGATTCACTTCACTTACTCTGTGAGAGGCACTTAGTGTTGAAAACATTTGGGCATTTACACTTAAAAGAAGAAAATGGAACTAAACTTTCAGGAAAACAAAGTCACTGTTAAACCCCCACCCACCAGGCAAGCAGTAAAAAACGGGTATGCTCAGATAAAGTTTGAAAAAGTATAATTATATCCCTAACAAAATAATCTCCCGCAAAACCCTCCCTAACCCCAACGATTGTCCTTCAAAAGTCCACATAAACCCAACTCCCAATTCCCACCCCCCAAAAGTCTCTAAAAAAGGGGCAAGGGACACTATGGGTGGATGCTGTCTACTTTTTGGGCCAGGGCATCATGCTCCTGGCGGAGCAAGGCGTGCTCTACGCGGAGCCCCTCCAACACGTTTGAAAAGTGGTGGAGCTCCTGCTGGAGGCGGGACACCATCAGGGTACTGCGGCGCAGGCGTGCCTTCACTGCCTTGCAGGTGCAACGGCTGTGAGAGGAAGCTGTTGTCCTTGCTACTCGGCGGTGGCGTTTGGCTTTGGCAGCCCGGCTTAGTCTGGGTAGACCACTGTGCTGGGTGGCAGCCCGTGGGGGCACGGAGGCCGATGCAGACGACGTTGTTGTTGTGGTCGACTGCACACTTTCTTCGTCCTCCAGGGCCACCAGCCGCCGATATTCGGCCACAGTGGCATCGATCCTCCGTTGCCGGGCCGCTCTAGCCAGCTCCTTCCTCCTTGTTCGTTTGGAAGGAACATCTATATGAAGAAAGAAAGACATAGTCTGTAACCAATGCTCTTTAAGATTAACTCAATCATTCAGCAGAAATTTGTGTTGCAGTACAACTAGCAACTTGCAAGCGCATTACATAACTATTGAGGCCAGTATCTATCTAACCTCACACTTCTTCATCCTTGCTCTAACATTAGTGGGAGTTTAAGGAACAAATTCTACGAGCACTATGGACTTGCATTGGAGTCGACTATGAAAGTACAGCAGTCTTATTCTTCTTCTTGTCTCTTGTTTAGGAAAATTGGTACGTTATCTTCTGCAAGCCGGCATAATGCCAGCGCAGTAAACTTGCACCCGAGAAAAAGAGACGCATGCCATGATGAGTGACCTAGACTTGCGTTGCGTTACTGTACCCGTCCAGTACATGCAGGTGGTGAAGCTCTTACTTTTCTATTACGGGTGGCACTGAGAATACTCTGTTACAACTCAAGGGCTACTGCTTCATTAATTTAACTTTCACCCTACAGTGCAAATGAGTACTAGAAATGGAAAATTGAAGAAGATAAATAATCTGATTATCTATCACTTCACATGGGATGTTTTTGCTTATATATGGGATGACTTTAGGTGCTTTGCTTTTTATTGAGTGACCAGTGATACATCCACACATGAATGACTGAGTACTACTAAACTTATTAAGAGAGGTAGGGAGTGGCCACCGTAATAACCGGATCTATGCTGTGCTTGCAATACAAACTACTGCTACTATTGATGGTAGTATTTGGACAAAATTAAAACTTCTTTTCCTTGCCTTTCCTACACTGGAACGGACGTGCGGGTGCAGTGTTACATGCTCTTCAAAGTTACACTTAGTTTATCCACTGACCGTCTACTCTCTCTAGATCATGGGTACTCACAAACTTTCTCTCAGGGGCTAAATTTACAGTGTAGTTTGTGGCCGAGGGCTGCACTGGTGGGGGCGGAGTCAGAGGGGGCGGGGCTAAAGCAAAACAAAAACTTGTGACCATGAGGTTGCGCACAGGTCCCTGCAGCAGATGCCTTCATCCACTGAGCCACCAGACCCAGCATTTACATACATCTCTCTCACTCATGCTCTCCCTCCTGCCCTCCCTCTCCATCTCTCTCTCCCTCCTGCCCTCCCTCTCCCTCCCCCTCTGTCATCTCACTGTGTGTGTGTCTGTCTGTGTCAGCCTTTAGCCCGGGCTGAGACAGCTTCCTCAACGCGCACACACAGACAGCCACACCAAAGTACTTAACAGGTCTTTAAAAGACCATTAACATATTATTGAGGCTTTGTTTGTTGTAGCGCCCCTGCATCTCCACCCTGACAATCACTGCTTGCCCGGCCCCACAGAGCAGAGGCTTTGTTCTATTTCACCTCTTTGTGGCCCTGCATCTCCACTCTGCTCTGTGGGGGCCGGGGGAGCAGTGATTGTCTGCAAGGTCTGCACACCGCCAAGGAAGGCTTGTCGGGCCGCCACCGGCCTGCGGGCCGTACTATGAGTACCCCTGCTCTAGATACACATATGCTATCTAAGAGTCAGATAGTAGCATGATCCAGGTATATGGACACATACAGTTTCTGTGTCACCCACCCAGGCTGTTGTCCTTCCACCAATCATTGCTTCATCATTCACCCAGCCATGCATCTCATATTCTTTCCTTCCCAGCCACGTCTTCAATCTCAATAAGTAAGGAATATATAAGAGCTTACCTCTGCCCGCCACCACCACTGTCTGAACTCTCACAGCCGGCACTGGAACCGCCGCATCCTCCCCTGAGGAATTGCCCTCCGCCTCCGTGTCGAGCACCACCACCTCCGCGTTGGCCCCGCCACCAGATGTTCCACCTACAAAGTACATTTAAGAATGTTAGAATAAACCACTCACTAGTATTTGGTCTAGGAATGAAGACATGTGAAAACAATGTAATGCAGCACTTTTTGGCACAACTGATGAAGGCTGGCTTTTTAACACGCACCATTTTTTTCCACACAGACAGAAGATGGACTTCTAACAACAAGATCAAGTTGAAACAAGATGAGAGCTCGGCTCGACCACAAGAAATGTCTTCAATTAATCGTCAGCACTAACCAATTTTACTTTCTCAGTTAAACGTTTCGTTTTTTTATTATGACTTCATTTTAATAAATGTGTTTACTTTTAATAAAGCTTTTAAACTTAGAGAGACTCTGTGTTTTTTGGTCTAGAGTGACTAGAGTGACTGAGCGAAAGGTTTTGCAATTTTTGCAAGCATGAGTCCGTGCCTCTGACACTTCTTGACTCTGACTCCGTACTCTTCAGCTACGTTGGATAATAATCATCATTGGGGATCAATGATCGATGAATTCGGGAGGTAAATGACTGTGCCACACTATGTAGTCAGTCAGTAAGGACATTGGGGGTTCAAAGTCTGTTATCACAGAGGTATGTGGAAACTCTAACAGTGCCTATTATAATTGATAAGCAATGCACTATTTATTGTCCATAGTTCTGTTTCTGCAGAAGAATTGTCCGTGCCACTGTAGTGGTATGGATTATTCTCCTATCCAAACCAAAAGGTAGTATCTTATTCTTTCTTGGTGGTCATTCACATTTTATAGTTGGGAATTTTCAAAGCAGATAGAACACTTCAAAAGACATTATGGACAATGCCAGAGGACTGCACTAAGTTGATGGAGCTATTGCTGACTAGAATGGGAGTTTCGCCAACCGTGCAATCTTAGTTAGCTACACAGACAGACTAATAAGAATAATCTAGTAATACCACAGGGAGTCATAGTAGAGGCAGGATAAGAATTTAGATACAGTCTACAAGAAGATCAAAGACGATTTTGAAAAAATCAAATGAGGAACGCTAGGAAAAATAGGTACTAGTCTAAAATGAAAACTTACTGGGGCCAGCAAAGGAGCCCTCGCCTGCCCGATCCTGGCCCTGTTCAACAGCCGCCGCCTGCTGCTCCTGTGTCCTCCCCTCGCCCCTGGGGGGAGCTGACGTACAACATGAAAGAAAGAACAGAAAACATGGATGATTGTTGCTTGTCAATGTCAACCAAATCAAACATTTCAAAAGAACAATAACAACATATTTCCGCGAAATTATATTGATTAGGGTTAGTTTTCATTTATTTGCGGACCTGTGACTTCGAAAGTCACGTAACTCACTAAACAAAGTACTGAAAGGTTCACCTAGGACTGGCAGGCAGCAGTCCGCAGGCAAGACGCAAAGTGACAGACAAACTCCATTGTGATTTCAGTCAGATCAGTGACAACACTAACAGTTGCCTGCTACATTACCAGTCATTTAAATAGTCAAACTATCAATCCACCGCCACTATTTTTCTTATTGTCAGGGGTACAAAGGAAGGGGCAGATTTAAGCCCCTTGCGGCTCTTTTGCTCCGTTCTTGCGTGACTTTTTTGACGCAGCAGCTAAACAAAAAAGGGCGCCATGGTGCGGCGCATAATATTATAACAACGTGACGCATTTGGGAGATGCATCACGTTATAAAGCCCTGCGCCATCAGGGGGCGTTCCGGCGCAAGGGAGGGCATTCCTGCGCTGGAACACATCCTAAAAGTGGCTGAGGGAAATCTACAAAATTTCAATCAGTCACCTTTAGGACAATGATGCGTCACACAAACCCTGCACCTGCTTGAAGCAGACGTACGGCTTGACCCAGCATTGGGGAGATAGGGTACCCCCGAGCATTGCTGGAGCTGCGCCATCGTTGCGACGCAACTCCAGCAGTAAAGCTTCGGTGACGTTTTGGGCCCATGGTGCGCCGCATTGCAAATACGGCGCACCATGTTTGGTGGTGGTAGCGGGACGCACAATTAATGGCGCATCCCTGCTACTTTGCAGGGATGCGACGGTAATTGCAATTCTGCCCCTTAGGGGCATACTTACCTACGCGTTCTGGCGCATCTCCAGAGATGCGCCAGATCAAATGCGTCACGCAAAACTACCCTTGCGACACGGCAGATGCGCCTCATTTACAATGCGGCGCGCCCTGGCGCAAGGGTAGGCACTTGCGTGACGTATCTCATCACGTAAGAGCGGCGCATCGCTGGAGTCACGTCGCCAACGCAATGCAACTCCAGTAATGCTCAGGGCCACCCAATACTTAACATGCTGTGTCAGTCCTTACGCCTGCTTCAAGCAGGCATAAGGAATTGAATTGACGTAGCAGCGTCGCAGAAGTGCCTGCGTTAAATCTTGTAGATTTCACGCAGGCAATTTTGCGAGGCGCACAGCCGCCGGACTGCCCACCCTGCGTACTAGGAACGCACCCATTGTGGTGCAGGCCCATGGCTTTATAACGTGACGCATCTCCCTAGATGCGTCATGCTGTAAATGACTCGCAGGGATGCGCCACGTTTACGCCGCTGTTGCGTCACGCAAGGCAACGTAAACGTGGCGCAAGGGGCTTGTAAATGCATTCTGCCCCCTAGTGTGTAGCATTACGCAGTTCTGTAAAGTACACTCATACATAATAGTTACTCAGGCCAATGAGACCACAAAATAGAAAACAAATAAGCATAGTAGCAACGCCACTGAGAAGGAGAGCAGTGCACCTGAAATGCACAGAAGATTTTGAAATATAATTTAACTACAATGTAATCGTCATCAGCTGCATTATTGGCTTGCTCCATATAAAAAACAAATATTTGCAATACAACAACACAGAGCAGGAGAAAACATCATAGTAGTGAGTGATGAAATGGCTACTACTACTCACCAAGCCCTGGGATCTCCAAGCCGAGCTGGTCCAGCAGGTCGCGCTCCCGGTCCAGGAGGTCCGTCCAGCGATGGGTGACCTGGCTGTAGGTGCGCTGGACCCCGTAGAGGTGGGATATGGCCTAGCACACCTTCTCCCACCGCTTCCGGCGCTCCCGGATGTTGTAGCCGCCGGCCGCGATCCTGCCGCCTCCCGCGATGGTCCTGGGCAGGCGGCGCTGGACGAAGTAGACCAGCGCGCCCACTTCCTCTGGGCTGAAGATCTCCCGTTGCATCACCTGCTCCCCCCTCAATCGACCGCATGGTGTCCTGGCACGGGGTCCAGGACTCCTCCTCCCCGCCGCCGCTGCCGCCCTCAAGTGACTGGGCAGCTTCACGGCGCCTGGCTTCACCATGGTCTGGGCAGGTAAGGTAGGAAGTAGAAAATTAAGAAGGAATAGGATAGGGAAGAAGAAAAGAAAAGAGTTTAAAAAAGTAGTTTAAAAGTAAAGAAAAATAGCAGAAAAGACAAAAATATACAGCTAGGAAAAGAGAGGGATAGATAAGAAGCAAAATCGTTAAAAAAAAACTGAAAACAAGCAAAGGATGGCAAAGATAGCAAGAGGATTAAACACCATGCCCAGACACAGGAAATGAATGAAAAACAAGATGGCCGGCGCCCGTTCACGAGTGCGAAAATAAGTTCGCACAAGATTTTCCTCGCGATCTCGTGCAAACTTGTACTCGCAATGCGCTTACTGCGCGAGATTATACATAGCGGGCGGAAACGGAAATACGTCACGCAAACGAAATGGCCGCGCCCGTACTCGACCTTGGGGTAAATTTGCGTGTTGCGCTGCAAGCGGCTCGCGAATACTGCAAAAAAACTCGCGAAACAACAAGCCGCAAAAAATATAACGCTCATTCGCACGAATTGGCGGCTTCCGCGGTCGGTTTCGCACGACGCCGCGCCCCGCGAATAGCGCGAAAAAACCGAAAAACGATTTTTGCAAAAGCAAAAGCAATGAGCAGGTGCAAAAGGTCAACCTCATGATTTGTAACGATTCCCTGTAGTGCTTCCTGAGGGGGCCCTCCAGAATTCGGTTGCCTGCTTGCAACTATTGTGTGACCCTGCTCTGACCTTAACTGTATGCCACAAAGGTCCTGATTTACAGCTAAGGGAGCAGACAAGCAGGTGCCAGGCTGGAACTTCAAATTCAGTGACACATTAATTAGCCCCTAATTCATTATTGTCAGTTGGGGCAGGGCAGGTGTTGTTAATAAACTAACCCCAAATTAATTCATGTCAGTTCAAGCAGGGCAGGTGGGCTTGCTTTTCCCCCCCATCTTCTACAGTGATGATGAACCAGAGGGTGGCATTGATGTAACAGAGGGTGGCATGGGTCAAAGAGAGGGTGGCAGTGGTGAAACAGAGGGTGCTGGGAGGCTGTGATGATGAACCAGACGTAGAAACAACATAGTCGCGACCGTTGCGAGCCGACAAGTAAGTTCGCAATTGCGAACTAGTACCAAATCCTCGCAAACTGGCGGAAACACTTGCGAACACACAAAAAAAATCCGCAAATTCGCGAGAATTCGCGGATTTTGCGGATTGCGAGTTCGCAAATTTGCAAAATTCGCGAACGCCAGATTCGCAAAATTCGCCCATGCTTACGTGCAACTTATCCTGTTCAATGTCATGAACAGTGCACAAATCTCACTTCACTCTAAACTGACTCCATTGGTACTACTGCAAAGTACACTCTAACTTGCACAGTCCATCCCTGTCTAATCTGACTTCTCGTTTTGTGCACTATTTATGAGTTGGGGTCGCAATTTGTACCTGGCAGCCCCAGGCACCGTTTGATCAAGAAACAGTGGCTCATTTATAGCTCTTATCTCTGGGGGGACCGGTGCATTCTACACTTCACCGTTTTCTTTTTCTGTTTGGGTCCAAGTCAGCTTGGCATCGCTGAAGGGGATGAACTGAGGCACCTTCTCACACTCATCATACCCGGCACCATCCCTCACCCATTGGTCATAGGGTAAGGGCAGCGTAATCCTGCAGCAGTGCAATGCATGAACCCAGTTCTTCCAGCCATCAACCTTCACCGCTGTGTGGGTGGCCTGGAGGACCTGTTCAGGTCCCTTCCAACGGGGCTCCAAACTCTTTTTCCACTGAAAACTGCGCACAAGGATCCAATCACCAGGCTGGATGTTTTGTACGGACCCCTCTGGTATATCTGGCAGAGTATTCTGGACCTGTTGGTGAATAGAACACACATTTTCAGTTAATTCACAATGGCACTCTTTTACAATGGGTATTCAATGTCAAAAAACCTATGAAGACGCAGGACATCCCAGACATTTGCGGGGCACCCAAACATGACCTTGTATTGTGGCAATCCTTTCCTAGAATGTGCTGTTGTTCTTGTTGACAAAAGAGCTAATGGTAAAGCATCAGGCCACGATAACCCTGTTGTCTTCGGAATCTTTGTTAACTACAGTTTGAGAGTACCATTGCACTTCTCAACCAAACCTGCTGATTGCGGGTGGTTTGCAGCATGGAATTTCTGTTTCATGTGCAAACCGTCACATGACTTTGGCATTAAAGTGACATCCGTTATCACTCTATATCAAACTTCAGGAGTACCTTTGCAGTCGTAAATGCTGTATTGTCTTTAGTGGGATAAGCCTCAACCTATTTACTGAATGCAGACAACCACCAACACGTACTTCAAGTTATTGACCCAATATAATCCACCTGGACGGCCTCAAACGGGAAAGTGGGTAGAGCAAAATTACCAAGTAGTGTAGGGGTACCTTTTCCAGGACTGTGCATCATGCACACCATACAGTGTTTCACTAAATTTGTATCTGTTTTACAGATGGTGCCATTTTGCCATGCAGGGTCTAACAACTTGCAAATACCTTTAGCACTGATATGGGCTGGGCCATGGGCCTTTGTGACTACAGGAAGAACATATGCATCTGGCAACATCCATCTCTGCTTCCCTGAATTGTCAATCAAACATCCCTCATCGTTCAATTGGGCTGTACTTTCTTGCCACACTGCTAATTCCTAGACTCTGTATTTCCTTCACATTCTCAAGTGTATCTTCAAATATAGCACTTTCTGGCACCCACCTAGCGGGACCTGCCACAAACATTCTTTGCATATTAGTCCGGGCTGTTTCCTTAGCTGTCTGATCTGCAAAAGCATTTCCTTTACATACATCATCAGTAACTTTCCTATGGGCGCTATACTTTACTATTGTCAATTTCTTAGGTAGTGTCAAAGCAGACAAAAGCCTCAATATAAGGTGTCCTTACTGGATTCTGGCACCATGGTAAGTAAGAAACCCTCTCTCAGTCCAGAGTCGTCCAAAATTTTGGGCAACTCCTAAGGCATACTGGCTGTCAGTATAAATATTGACAACCAGTCCCCCGTTCAATTCACAAGCTCGAATAAGGGTGGCTAACTCAGCTGCTTGGGCAGACTGATAAGAGATGCAGGATATCTCTACGACTGTTTGCACTGTGGTGATGGCATAAGCAGCAGTTGTAGTGCCATCTGGTAATTTAAAACAAGAGCCATCGACATATAGTTTCCCTTGGGCAAGGATCCAGAGCACACTATACACAATTAGATATCGTTCATATGTTCAACTTTTCACTCCTTTAGGATAGATCAACCAAATGTGTTTTTTTCAAAAAAAGGTTTTTATTGTCATCAGCGTTCCCCACTTGGGAGTCACTGTGCTTTTCACTTAGCCTACACGTGTTTCATCACAGCATGTGGCTGTGAATCTTCAGGGCTATAAGAAATGTAAAAGAAAGCAAAATGATAGCATAAGTAGACAAAAGTACGTGTGAAAGGAGAAAGGGGGACACCGGTGCAGTGGAAACCAACACAGGAGGGACGGGAGTAGAACAAAAAAGGGGAAAAATTTTTGTGACTTAAAGCACCAAAATTTAATTTAACTTGGAATTCCATTTGATAATGTCAGACTTCGGTGAAATAGAGTAATGTGTCGTGACATACGGCGCATTTGAGGATAGCTATATATCTCCTGATTCCTATCTGTACTTAATACAAGGGTGCGTAGTGAGGTGACTTATTTAAATTGAAGGTTACATTTTAAAATCAGATTTAACCTACCAAAAAAACAATTATCTAGTTTAAATGACTGCGTATGCACCATATTCGTGGTAGACTGTATGCCGATTCCTTAACGTTCAAAGTGGTAAAACGAATATTTGAGAAACCAACACAACACAACATGTCTTTGATAACTTTTAGAAATCGATAGTCTATGGTTAATTATTAATGATCACCAAGATATTTACTAAACAGACATCTATATCTCTAAATTGCATTAAATTTATACTACGGAAATTGTATTTACACGAGTATACACTATCACTCCTTAATGCTTAAAGAAGTTATAACTGTTCGCAAAGCAAGTTTTTACATTCAATAAATCACAAGTTTCTATATAAGTACATTTGTCATGTTAAGGCGATTGTGCAGGAAGTGCCCGAATGATAATAATAATAATGAGAAAAGCCACAAGTAATTGCCAAGACAAACCTATTACACTACTCTCAACACTATTCCCTTCGTTAATACGTTGACCCTGTATCATTTAAGACATGCTGTAACAATAAACAAGTGTGCTGTGTCACTCTACTAAGGTATTGTTAGACCTGACATCATTGGCTTGAGTCTCTCCTCCATTTTTCTGTTTGCCTCTACTGTTTTACGATGTTTTGCTGGTATATGCTTTGGGCGCCGTGTCACTGCTGATCAGTGCCATAGCGCAAGTGCTCCCTCTGTTAAAATGATGTATCTATTGTATCCATGTTTGGCCTATTTGGTTTACTGTCAGTCCCTAGTCTAGTGCACCAGGAGTGCCGGGGCTTGTAAATACAAATGCCGCTCGTGGGCTTGCAGCACGTGTTGTGCCACCCACAGGAGCGGCCTTGTAAAAGAATGTCTACGGGTCGGTCATTGCGAGACCCACGTGCAGTCTTGCACTGTCACGTCGGCTGCGCAGGTATACCTACTTGCCAGCCCCTCCAACCTTCCCTTAAACTTCATGTTAGTCACCCCTATGGTAGGCCCATGGGCAGGGTGCATTGTAAGTGTAAGGTAGGACAAGCCTGACCAAGTTGGCATGTCCTGATAGTGAAGTGCCGCCATCTTAGTGCTTCACTATTGCGAGGTAGCCTACTCTCCGTTGGATAGAATGGGCCGCCGGGATTATTAATGCTATGATCCTAGCTGGCTCGGAGAGTACGGTGCAATGTCGAGTTTGGTATCCCTGAGCTCGGGGTTTAATTACGCATCCGTTGGTGTGGATGGTTTTTGGACTCTGGGTTCGAAAGTAGTACTTTTAGAAAGTGTCTATTTTCTTGTCTAACCATATCTGGTCTCTGCTGGTCTTGCGTGTGTGTGCCAGGAGCTGGGTGGCTCCAAGAGGTCTGGATGAGTCAGTGTGGGGTGAGTGGGACATTTACGTTGAGAGTAGGGGGAGAGTAGTTGTTGATAGCCTGCCTTGCCTGATACAATGCTGGCTCCACCTCCTGCCAAGCGACTGATGGCTCTGTGCCTGCCATGGACGATCCTAGCCCCACCTCCTGCCAGGAGGGCGATAGCTCTGCTCCTGCCAGTATCAATGCTGGCTCCACCTCCTGCGGGGCGTCTGAGGACCCGGCCCGGCTCAATGAATAGGCCAGGTGCGACTGCCTAGCTCCACCCACCGCAGACCCAGGATGTTGGGAAACCCCCGGCATAGACAAAGGGATCAAAGACGAAAAGGGGTATAAGAGAAGGACCCCTGAACTAGGAAATCAGATCACTTCTGACAAGGAACCCTGTAACCAAGGACAAGAAGCCTGCTGATCTAAAGGACTGCTTACCCCTTCTGCCAGTGTGCTGTTGTTGGGGGAATCCTGCAGTGCTTCTTTATTTTTGCCAAGGAACCAGGAGAGAGGAACTGTGTGTGTACTCTCACGCTTGCTAAGAAAATCTCCAAGGACTGGAAGAGTGCCAGTCTCCTGCCGAAGTCACAGGGCTAAAGGACTTCACCTGCTAAAAAGTGCTATTCGCTGGAAGTGTGAATCCAGCACCTCTAAAAGGACCAGCAATCACGACGATCGGACGCTGGGCCCGACCGACGCCAGCAGCAACGCCAGTGAGTAGGAGTACGGCTCTAACTCCAGAGGACCTCGTGTCTGCCCCGCTGCTGATCGCATCAACCGTGTGCCCTTCGACGCCGTGAGCGCTGCTCACTCTGTGCAACTGCATCATCGACAACGCCTGCTGTGGCCTGATCGACACCGAAGACGCGACGCCGGATTGCTCGACGCCGCTGATCATCGTGTGCTTCAATTTCCTAAGGTACTGTGTTGTTGGGGGTCCGTGTGACTCCAGGCCCGACGCAGCGCTCCTCGCGGTCGACGCCGAACCTGTGGATTATCTTTGCCCCAGCGTTGTGTAGCTCCCGTGTGAGTTACCCTGTTGCTAAGAACTTTGTTTCCAAGAAGAAGATTTGCTTGATATAAAAGACTCTTGTGCTAAAGAAGAAACTACCTGTGAACTATCCTTTTTCCTTCCCGAACGTATTTATTCCGATTGTGTACAGTTTTGCCGTTATTTGGTCTTGTGCTAAGTCTTATATAAAGATACTTATTTTTTATAGTACTTCTGTGTCGTGTCCATTTGTAGTGTATTCACTTTATTACTGTATGTGGTCATAATTGCTTAACACACAGCCTCTGAGATAAGCCTGTTCTGCTCTGCCAAGCTACCAAGGGGGTGAGCAGGGGTTATCGAAGGGTGTGATCCCCTTGCCCTGACTAGAAAAGGAGTGTCCCTATTTGTCAGAAGTGCATACCTCTGCCAACTAGAGACAGCCGGTTCTAACATTGGTGGCAGCGGTGGGATTTGGACCTTGCATTTATGACCCATGTACAGTGATTAGTGTGCGCTACGTAGTGAAAGCAGACCATAACGCAGTCACAATCTGATTCGGAAGGATCCTATTTTTGTTCTCCGCTTTCCTGAAACTTGATTTTCTGAACACTGCCAGTTTTAACCATGAGTGACAACGGAGTCACTGCCCCTGCTATCGTTGTTGTTGAAGAGTTCGAGAGGAGTAAGCTAAAAAGATACAAGAAAGATGAGCTGAAACACTTTTGCAACCAGTTTGAAGTTCCTACCACCGGCCTCTCGAGAAAAGATGATTTTTATAAAGCATTACAGGCCTGGTGGGAATCCAGAAATCCCTCTGATGTGGTGGTGGTACCCACAGAGGAAGGGGATGAGGAGGTGCCAGTGAATGGACCTGTGCCCTCTCCCGGAAGCAGTGTTTCCTCCAAAGGTCTTTCCCCTGAAGAAAGAGAAGAAAGGGCGAAAGAGCGAGCTTACAACATGGAGATGGCAAGGCTAAAGATAAATGGGCAGTTGGAGTTAGAAAATGCAAGAGGTAGAAGGGAAGCTGATTTAGAGATCAAAAAGTTGGAGTTTGAACGAGAGAAGTTAGCTTTGGAGCGTGAAGCCAGGTTGAGGGAACTGGATATCCAAGCTAAAAAGTTAGAGTTGAATCCCTCTGGTGGCAGCATTCCATCCGAGCCTGCAGAAAGTAAGTTTTACTTCCCGAAAGATGTGATCAAAGATTACAATAAGAATGAAGATATTGGTCAATGGTTTAAAGCATATGAGTTAGCATTGTTGGCCCACCAGGTCCCTGAGAAGAATTGGGGAGCGGGGTTGTGGGGTCGCTTTGTGAATGAGGGAAGAGATACCCTGTTAGACATGCCTGTTGCGGATAGGATGTCGTATGCTCATATGAAAGATGCTTTAATGTTGCGATATGGTTTAACCCCCGAGCAGTACAGACAAGCTTTTAGAGAATGTAAGAAGTTGCCTGGTACGACGTGGGTTGAATATGTGTCTTATTTTTGCAGAGCCATGGATGGTTGGGTAAAGGGCAGCAAAGTGGAAAGTTATGAAGCTCTCTATGATTTGTTTGCGTGGGAGCACTTGTCTAATAACTGTTTTCCAGAGCTGCGCCAGCACCTGATTGATAGCAAGATATCTAACCCTAGAAAACTTGCTGAGGAGGCGGACCGCTGGGTCAGTACCAGGGTCCACAAGGGTCCAGTGGGAGACTCAGCCAAAGGTGGGCAGGGTCCCCAGCAGAAGAGTGGGGGGGACAAGGGTAAACAGAAGGAGTCTCAGAAAGGGCCCCAAAGTAATCCCCAAGGGAACCAAGGGAAAGGTTCCCAGCCTCCCCCTGAGAAGAAGCCAGGGGCCCCGACGGGTAAACCTGTTCATAGGGGCCCGCTAACCTGCTACGGTTGTGGGCAGGTGGGACACCGGTTTTATGACCCCCAGTGTCCCAAGAAGGATTCGAATGCACCGCCGCGTGCACCCCCTCGTCAGTTGGCAAGTGTAGCCTTGGGAGGGAAGGAGATGGTTGTCCATGGTGGGAGGGGTCCCGCAGAAATGTCCCTGGTCTCGCTAGGAGACATGCAAATGGTCCCTCCACCCCCTCTGCCTAGTAACACTAGTAAATATAGGCAATGGGTGACCATTAATGGCCATAGAGTGGAAGCTCTCAGAGACACCGGAGCGAGTGTGACAGCTGTCAAGTGTCACTTGGTGTCCAGAGAGCAGGTGGTTCCCCACGCATTCTACCCCGTGATAGCTGCCGATAACTCCCAGAAAGAGTGTGAGGTGGCTCAGGTTTCCTTTGAATGGGGGGGAGTTTCAGGTACTCTTCAGGTTGCTGTGAGGCCCACCATGCCTGTCGACTGTCTCCTGGGCAATGATTTGGAAGACTCCCCTTGGGCTAAGGTGGAGCGAGCGGCGCACTTGAAAATGTTGGGTGTACCAGAGTGGGTGTGTGCAACCACTCGATCCATGACAGCGAGTAAGGGTGTTGATGGGGTCCCGGAGCCTGAAAGTACGGCCCAGGACCCAGCTGTGAAGAGAAGAGGCAGGAGGCGCGGGAAACCGGCCCCCGTTGTTCCCGTGGTCCAGAAGGAGGTAGACCCTGAGGGGGATGCCCTGGAGCCCACAGGGGAACAAATTGCCGAACTGGGAGATCTGCCCGAGCTGACCCACTGGCAGCAGGATGGTGGTCCCTCCAGGGAGGAATTCTGTGCGGAACAGAAGGTGTGCCCTTCTCTTGTGGGCATGAGGCAGCAGGCCTCAGCCCAATCCTCAGGTGATCAGTCAGGGTCACATTTTGTGTACTGGGAGAACGACCTCCTGTATAGCGAGCCTAAGGCTGCTGAGCCTGGGTCAGCCCGTGTGCTGGTGGTACCCCAGCGCTTCAGAGCCTTCCTACTGGGTTTGGCTCATGACGTACCGTTAGCTGGACATCTGGGGCAGGACAAGACCTATGACAGGCTTGTCACCCATTTTTATTGGCCTCAGATGCGTAGGGATGTGGACATCCATTGCAAGACTTGTCGCACTTGCCAGGCAAGTGGGAAAAGCGGAAGGAAGCAGAAGGCTCCCCTCCAACCTTTTCCGGTGGTCAGCACCCCCTTTGACCGGGTGGGTATTGACATTGTTGGGCCCCTGGACCCCAAGACAGCCCTGGGCAACAGGTTCATCCTGGTCTTGGTGGACCATGCCACAAGGTACCCGGAAGCCATCCCTCTCAGGACAGTGACGGCCCCCGTGGTGGGACGGGCACTGATGGGTGTTTTCTCCCGGATGGGGTTCCCCAGAGAGGTGGTGTCCGACCGAGGCACCAACTTCATTTCGAACTATATGAAGTCTCTGTGGAAGGAGTGTGGGGTAACCTACAAGTTCACCACTCCTTACCACCCTCAAGGAAATGGGCTGGTTGAGAGATTCAACCGGACCCTGAAAGGCATGATTATGGGTCTTGAAGAACCAATGAGGCGGAAATGGGACGTCCTCTTGCCATGCCTGTTGTTTGCTTACCGTGAGGTACCGCAGAAGGCTCTAGGGTTCAGTCCCTTTGAGCTCTTATACGGTCACCCGGTAAGAGGGCCTTTGAGTCTGGTCAAGGAAGGCTGGGAGCAATCTCCCAGGAAACCTCCCCAGGATGTATACAGCTACATGCTGGCCTTTCGGAACCAGACTCGGCGCTTCAGAGAACTTGCTCAGGCAAATCTGGAGGCCAGCCAGGAGGAGATGAAGGGATGGTACGACCGGAATGCCACTCTGGTAGAGCTTCAGCCTGGTCAGGAAGTGTGGGTCATGTCCCCTGTGGAACCTTGTGCGCTCAAGGACAGGTGGACTGGACCGTTTAAGGTTGTGGAGAAGAATAGCGATGTCACCTACTTGGTGGACTTGAAATCTCCCAGGAACCCCTTGCGGGTCCTGCATGTCAACAGTTTGAAGCCCCACTTAGAAAGGTCCGAAGTGGGCATGCTCTTAGCTACGGATGATGGAACGGAGGAGGAGAGCGAGCCCCTTCCTGACCTCCTGTATGCTAAAGAGCAAGACGGGTCAGTGGATGGTGTGGTCCTCTCTGACACACTGACCCTTGAACAGAAACAGGATTGTCGCCACCTGTTGGGACAATTCCCGGATCTGTTTTCCTTGGTTCCGGGTGTCACGCATTGGTGTGTCCATGACGTTGACACCGGAGACAGCCCTCCTGTGAAGCACAAGGCTTACAGGGTGACTGACAAGGTCAGAGCGTACATTAAGGAGGAGGTCTCCAAAATGTTCGCGTTAGGGGTGATTGAGTCCTCTAGCAGTCCTTGGGCCAGCCCAGTGGTCTTGGTCCCGAAGGCTGCAGCGCCTGGTGCTTCACCAGAACTCCGGTTCTGCGTGGATTACCGAGGACTCAATTCGGTCACGAAGACTGACGCGCACCCCATCCCCAGAGCTGATGAGCTCATCGATCGGTTGGGGGCTGCCCGGTACCTTAGTACGTTTGACTTAACGTCTGGGTACTGGCAGATCGCCTTGACTGATGGGGCAAAAGAGAGGTCAGCGTTCTCCACACCAGATGGGCTATACCAGTTCCGGGTGATGCCCTTTGGGATGAAGAATGCCCCTGCCACCTTCCAGAGGTTGGTCAACCAGGTCTTGGCTGGACTGGAGGAATTCAGCGCCGCCTATCTGGACGACATCGCAGTGTTCAGCGCCAGCTGGGAGGAACACTTGCGCCACCTCCAGGAAGTGTTGTTGGCCCTGCGCGGAGCAGGCCTCACAATCAAGGCCAGTAAGTGCCAGATTGGGCAGGGTTCTGTGGTGTACTTGGGGCACCAAGTAGGGAGTGGTAAGGCGGCCCCCCTGCAACCCAAGATTGATACCATCCTGGCGTGGGCACCGCCCAAAACCCAAACACAGGTGAGAGCCTTCTTAGGACTCACGGGTTATTACAGGAGGTTTGTCAAGGATTACGGTAACATTGTGCACCCCTTGACTTCGCTGACTTCCAGGAAGCAGCCACGAAACGTGATCTGGACTGATGCCTGTCAAACGGCCTTTGACACCCTGAAAACTGCAATGTGCACAGCACCTATACTCCAAGCACCCGACTTTTCGAAAGAATTCATTGTTCAGACGGACGCTTCAGAGCATGGCGTGGGGGCTGTTCTAGCTCAGGTGAATGAAGAGGGCCGAGACTTGCCTGTAGCCTTCATCAGTAGGAGGTTACTTCCCAGGGAAACGAGGTGGAGTGCGATAGAGAGAGAAGCATTTGCTGTGGTCTGGGCGCTGAAGAAGCTAAGACCCTACCTGTTTGGGACTCACTTCCGGGTTCAGACAGACCACAGGCCCCTCAGATGGTTGATGCAAATGAGGGGTGAGAATCCAAAACTGTTGAGGTGGTCCATTGCTCTACAGGGGATGGACTTTACGGTGGAACACCGCCCTGGTACAGATCACGCCAATGCTGATGGTGTGTCCAGATTTTTCCGCCTTAGTGATGAGGACTCCCTAGGTTAAGGGTAGTTTTCCCCACATTTCAGCTGGAGGGGACACGTGTTAGACCTGACATCATTGGCTTGAGTCTCTCCTCCATTTTTCTGTTTGCCTCTACTGTTTTACGATGTTTTGCTGGTATATGCTTTGGGCGCCGTGTCACTGCTGATCAGTGCCATAGCGCAAGTGCTCCCTCTGTTAAAATGATGTATCTATTGTATCCATGTTTGGCTTATTTGGTTTACTGTCAGTCCCTAGTCTAGTGCACCAGGAGTGCCGGGGCTTGTAAATACAAATGCCGCTCGTGGGCTTGCAGCACGTGTTGTGCCACCCACAGGAGCGGCCTTGTAAAAGAATGTCTACGGGTCGGTCATTGCGAGACCCACGTGCAGTCTTGCACTGTCACGTCGGCTGCGCAGGTATACCTACTTGCCAGCCCCTCCAACCTTCCCTTAAACTTCATGTTAGTCACCCCTATGGTAGGCCCATGGGCAGGGTGCATTGTAAGTGTAAGGTAGGACAAGCCTGACCAAGTTGGCATGTCCTGATAGTGAAGTGCCGCCATCTTAGTGCTTCACTATTGCGAGGTAGCCTACTCTCCGTTGGATAGAATGGGCCGCCGGGATTATTAATGCTATGATCCTAGCTGGCTCGGAGAGTACGGTGCAATGTCGAGTTTGGTATCCCTGAGCTCGGGGTTTAATTACGCATCCGTTGGTGTGGATGGTTTTTGGACTCTGGGTTCGAAAGTAGTACTTTTAGAAAGTGTCTATTTTCTTGTCTAACCATATCTGGTCTCTGCTGGTCTTGCGTGTGTGTGACAGGAGCTGGGTGGCTCCAAGAGGTCTGGATGAGTCAGTGTGGGGTGAGTGGGACATTTACGTTGAGAGTAGGGGGAGAGTAGTTGTTGATAGCCTGCCTTGCCTGATACAATGCTGGCTCCACCTCCTGCCAAGCGACTGATGGCTCTGTGCCTGCCATGGACGATCCTAGCCCCACCTCCTGCCAGGAGGGCGATAGCTCTGCTCCTGCCAGTATCAATGCTGGCTCCACCTCCTGCGGGGCGTCTGAGGACCCGGCCCGGCTCAATGAATAGGCCAGGTGCGACTGCCTAGCTCCACCCACCGCAGACCCAGGATGTTGGGAAACCCCCGGCATAGACAAAGGGATCAAAGACGAAAAGGGGTATAAGAGAAGGACCCCTGAACTAGGAAATCAGATCACTTCTGACAAGGAACCCTGTAACCAAGGACAAGAAGCCTGCTGATCTAAAGGACTGCTTACCCCTTCTGCCAGTGTGCTGTTGTTGGGGGAATCCTGCAGTGCTTCTTTATTTTTGCCAAGGAACCAGGAGAGAGGAACTGTGTGTGTACTCTCACGCTTGCTAAGAAAATCTCCAAGGACTGGAAGAGTGCCAGTCTCCTGCCGAAGTCACAGGGCTAAAGGACTTCACCTGCTAAAAAGTGCTATTCGCTGGAAGAGTGAATCCAGCACCTCTGAAAGGACCAGCAATCACGACGATCGGACGCTGGGCCCGACCGACGCCAGCAGCAACGCCAGTGAGTAGGAGTACGGCTCTAACTCCAGAGGACCTCGTGTCTGCCCCGCTGCTGATCGCATCAACCGTGTGCCCTTCGACGCCATGAGCGCTGCTCACTCTGTGCAACTGCATCATCGACAACGCCTGCTGTGGCCTGATCGACACCGAAGACGCGACGCCGGATTGCTCGACGCCGCTGATCATCGTGTGCTTCAATTTCCTAAGGTACTGTGTTGTTGGGGGTCCGTGTGACTCCAGGCCCGACGCAGCGCTCCTCGCGGTCGACGCCGAACCTGTGGATTATCTTTGCCCCAGCGTTGTGTAGCTCCCGTGTGAGTTACCCTGTTGCTAAGAACTTTGTTTCCAAGAAGAAGATTTGCTTGATATAAAAGACTCTTGTGCTAAAGAAGAAACTACCTGTGAACTATCCTTTTTCCTTCCCGAACGTATTTATTCCGATTGTGTACAGTTTTGCCGTTATTTGGTCTTGTGCTAAGTCTTATATAAAGATACTTATTTTTTATAGTACTTCTGTGTCGTGTCCATTTGTAGTGTATTCACTTTATTACTGTATGTGGTCATAATTGCTTAACACACAGCCTCTGAGATAAGCCTGTTCTGCTCTGCCAAGCTACCAAGGGGGTGAGCAGGGGTTATCGAAGGGTGTGATCCCCTTGCCCTGACTAGAAAAGGAGTGTCCCTATTTGTCAGAAGTGCATACCTCTGCCAACTAGAGACAGCCGGTTCTAACAGGTATTATGACCATGAAAGTAGCAGCAAATAAATTACAAGCCTTTAAATTATTTCCAACAATTCCCTTCGTTAATCAAGTAACTATGTATCATCTCTGGCATACGGTAAATGCATAAAGGTGAGCCGTGTCACTCTATTGGGGTAATGGCGGTGACTAGAGTCTTACATGAAAATTTATTTTTCGGCCAAAAGGTGATATCTAGCAAAAAAGGAGGTTTTAGTGTGCAGCTGCGAAATATAAATAGGGAGATTAGAGTCATTACCTGATCTAAATGATCGAGGCGCGTGGTCTGTAGAGAAACAAGAATAGAGGGCGGATTTGTTGGTATATTAATTATACACGCTATTTCGCGTACAACAAGGTGGTGGCTCAAAGGTTAAATAAACTCACCGGGGAACCGGTGATAGTTCCAACCCGGTCCTTATCGGGTGGTATATTAGCGTTCAAAAGATATACGGCACCAGTCGGTATGTCCGGTTGCCGTCAGCGAAATGTTTTACTGATAAGTATCACAGTTGCAAGTTTCCAATTCGCGGTAATCAGGCTGGAAATAAGATAAATAGAAGATCGTAAGCGTTAAACGGGGTTCTTCCTCTGTGAAAATGTTCACAAGGAGAGGTCGTTTGCGCATAGATTGAACGAGTCTTACCCATGTTCAGCCCGTGTAGAAGCTTACTCCAGCTTCGGTATCGGTCACCAAGTGCGGGAACAACAGGATCAGTTGTTCCCGCCCCTTTTGAAAGCGCAGGTCGCGAAAGAAGCTAGACCGCTCAAGGTAAAAGATACAATCACTGGCAGAAAAGGAAGAGTTACTTCCCCTCGGACTCGTGTCGAAGTGTTGACAAGATCTTAAACTACAGACCTCGCGTTTAGTGCTCCTCATTAGTGCAAAAGAAAAAATATATAAAATGGGGCTTCTATTTTTAAATTAATTGGGTTACATTCTGAAAATTCAAAAGGATGTGAATATGTGGTTCCTGTAATTGAATAATTCGAGTATCAAAGCCATCAGGACTCGCGTTTAGTGAGTTTTTATAGGTATAGAGAAAAGAATAATTTGATGGCTATTATCTGTGGCTTAATCTGATTTCTGAGTGGGAAAGTCATGTGAGAAGTATTATAAGGACATTTTTAATAAAAATCATTCGCAGCTGCTAAATAGAAATAGCGGTCGGGTGAACTCAATTTATTCATGGAAAGACCCCTCTATGGGTCCATGTGACATGTTCTAGAATCTGATCATACTAAATCTAATTTGTCGGCAGTAATTGTAAAAAACAAACTCCCTTAAAAAACTGGGAGGAAAAGAACATAGGATCCTCAAATCTATAATATTCAATCCATTTGGTAACAAAAATCTGTGTGATCTTTAATGCAATTTAGAGATATAGATGTCTGTTTAGTAAATATCTTGGTGATCATTAATAATTAACCATAGACTATCGATTTCTAAAAGTTATCAAAGACATGTTGTGTTGTGTTGGTTTCTCAAATATTCGTTTTACCACTTTGAACGTTAAGGAATCGGCATACAGTCTACCACGAATATGGTGCATACGCAGTCATTTAAACTAGATAATTGTTTTTTTGGTAGGTTAAATCTGATTTTAAAATGTACCCTTCAATTTAAATAAGTCACCTCACTACGCACCCTTGTATTAAGTACAGATAGGAATCAGGAGATATATAGCTATCCTCAAATGCGCCGTATGTCACGACACATTACTCTATTTCACCGAAGTCTGACATTATCAAATGGAATTCCAAGTTAAATTAAATTTTGGTGCTTTAAGTCACAAAAATGTTTCCCCTTTTTTGTTCTACTCCCGTCCCTCCTGTGTTGGTTTCCACTGCACTGGTGTCCCCCTTTCTCCTTTCACACGTACTTTTGTCTACTTATGCTATCATTTTGCTTTCTTTTACATTTCTTATAGCCCTGAAGATTCACAGCCACATGCTGTGATGAAACACGTGTAGGCTAAGTGAAAAGCACAGTGACTCCCAAGTGGGGAACGCTGATGACAATAAAAACCTTTTTTTGAAAAAAACACATTTGGTTGATCTATCCTAAAGGAGTGAAAAGTTGAACATATGAACGATATCTAATTGTGTATAGTGTGCTCTGGATCCTTGCCCAGTCAAAATAAGATAGAGGTTTGTGCACCTCTTTCTTCACAGAGGTTAAGGTTTTCCTCTGTCCAAGAAGCACCTACTTTGACACCAAATCAATCAAATACTTTACCGTGATAAGTTGAGCGCCAAAAATTTCTGAACACTTCAAAAACCTATTCTTAGACTATTCATATAGTTTCCCTGGTGGGTCATATAAGGGAACATCAGTCAAGTCTACCTGTCTTTTCGTCTCTTCTTCCACCCAGAAGACACAATCATGTTTCTCATTTTCAGAAGGGAGGGGTAGTAACTTTGCTGGGTTCAGAGTGGCACATCGTTTGATCGTAATATGCTTGGCAAAGAGTGTCAATTCATAACCCGTCAGACGTGCACTGGTGAGGTGCTGTGCCTTGGTCTTATCCCAAAGTGTATCCACCGCATTGGGTACCATGACTGTGAGGTCAGCATCAAACACAAGTCCATCCGATTGCCTTATCGAGACGGCCACAGCCGTGACCGCTCTTAGACAGGTCAGGAGGGCTATTACGACAGGCTCTAGAACAGCTGAGAAATAAGCACATGGCCGTTACTTATCTCCAAATTCTTGTGTTAAAACAGAAAGTGCACATCCTGCCGTCTCATGGATATATAATACAAATGGCTTGCTATAGTTAGGAGTGCCAAGCACTGGAGCTAAATGAAGCGTACTTTTTAGTTGCTCAAAAGACTACTGACATTCAGGCATCCAAGGCAGGGATTCATGCACATCTTTGGTAGTCAAAGCAAACAAGGGTTTGGTTAGTAGGGAATAATATGGAATCCGCTGGCGACAGTAGGAAGTAATGCCAATAAAAGCGAGCACATCTTTTTGAGTTTGAGGAATGGGCATTTTAACAATAACCCTAATAAACTCTGGAGTTATCTTCCTACCCTCCTTCGACAGTAGGTGACCTAAATAAGTGACCTCCTGTCTACAATACTGAAATTTGGAAAGGGACACTTTATGTCCGTGGTGTGCCAGGTGCAATAACAATTTAACTGTACTGTCCCTACAACCTTGTTCTGTCTCAGAAGCGATGAGTAAGTCATCAAATGACTGTAGCAATACACTACCTGTGGGGAGTTATAAAGAATCCAGCTGACCTTTCAATGCCTGACTATAGACATTTGGGTGCCCATTATGATGTCGGGTGGATTGCCCCCACCAGGCTGGCGGTAGCCACCGCCCGTTTGGCGGGGGCAATCCGCTCGACATCATCTCCGGAATTCCACCCGCCAAATTAGAATGGCGGGGGGGACCGCGGTGGACGGAAAGACCGTCTGCCGCTTTCCCACCCCGGTCGCCTTGCGACGGGGCAGAAAATGTTTAATATGGTGGCGGTGTCTATGAGACACTGCCAGCCATATTAGGATGACCTTCCTGACATGCTTTTCCGTGGCGGCATTGGGAATGGCATGCAGGGACTCCCTGCAGGGGCCCGTTGTGGGCCCCCTGGGAGTTCGTGGGTGGGGGTGCACATGGGGGTACCTATGGTACCCCCCGCATTTCAAAGTGCAACATGGCAGGCACTGCGCAGTGCCTATCATGTTGTGCTTTTAAATGCACAACGTGCATTTTTACCATTGCGGCGGGCGGCGCTTTCTGCACCGCCCGCCGCAATGGTAAAAATACAGGATGTGCCTGCCTGTGTGGCGGGCGCATCCTAATGCTCAAGGCCGTTTTGCACGAGGATGGTGGGCGGGCAAGTACCCCCCATTCTAATGGCGGCCTTGGACTCTCTGTATAGCCTTGAGGAGCATGACAGAATCTAAAGATTCTACCAGCTATGGTGAACCCAACAGATACCTGCTATCAGTATGAATAGGAATACTAAAGAAAGCATTTTTCAAATGAATGACAGAAAAGAATTTAGCAAAAGAGGAAATCATTGTCAGAAGAGTGGTGATGTCAGGAACCAAAGGAAACTGGGTAATCACTATTTTATCAACTTCACGCAAATCAATCACAAAACGATAAACAACTTCATGATTATCAGAGGAACCTGAGGGTGCTCTTTTAAGAATTGGAAGAATAGGGCTATTGCAAATATTTGCAGTCATCTCCTCAACCATATGTTTCTCAACCAAATCCTGTACGATCTGCAACAAGGCTCACATTTCTGCCTGCGGTATTTTATATTGAGGGACTCAAGGTGAAAGGACCTTTGGTCAATGTAAGAGCTAGAAATAGAACTGTACGTTGCACCTGTATCCCCCCAAAATTCCTTAGCCACGCAAGTTTGCAGTAACATAAGGACCGCGCTGACCTACAGGTATCGAAACTGGTCCCTCACTCTGTCTCTGGCTATCCTAGCTGTAAGACATTCCTGTCACCTCATCTGTGTCATAATCATCATGATAATACTGTCTGCCAGAGGGTCATCAGAGTAAATATTATCAGGATGACCCAGTGTGGCCACAGCATTCTGAAACCTGTCCGCTCCTTCAGCTCCATGACCCCGTCCACGACAACCTCGCCCTCTTGGGGCCGCCACCTTTTGCAACAACACAGGTCACTCGCAATGCCAGTGTCCCTCCTCCTTACAATTTGCACACTGATTCTGCCCTAGAGGCGTAGTAATCCCTCTAGTACATGGAAGCTGCCGGGCCAAGCCACCACATCCTCTACCATTCCCTCTAGAAGCCTGCTGCAACAGCACCTTCATCTTCAAATCCCTGTGCTAATTCTCTGTCCTTTTGTTATCCTCATTTTCCCAGTGGTCATAATACTGTACCATATTCAAAATAACAGAAGGAGAAGAGGTGAACCAGGTGCTCAAGGAAGCCTGCAATCAAGTCATAATCTCACGAAACAAATTTGAAACAAATCTATTCACAAACAGTCAGACATCTCCACAATAGACAAATCCTGCCCACTACAATCCAGAAACAGATTTTCAAACTGAGTGAAAAAATAAAACACCCTCTCATCTTTCTTCTGATGACAAGCCAATAGCGTGTTCCAATCAACCGTTCTCGGTGGAATAAGAGAATTCACATACGTTATAATGTGTACTGGCAAATCAAGTATCTCTGCCCTATGCTTATCACCTGGCTTCCTGTTTTGATCCCATGCTTTTATTTGATCCCATGTACCACCCAATTCCGCAACTTGATCCCATGTGTGCACTTGTCTCCAAATATCAACCAGAATCAGCAAACCAAAAAACATTACAATATCCGCAACGTCATTACTGTTTAGGAGGCTGCCTCAGTTAATTCCATATAATATGGTGTATGATTCTTCCTAGTGTCAGGTAACTGAGACTTAAGGGACAAACCCTAACTCCTTTGCCCTGGAGTATAAGCTCACTGTTCTTGGAAACGGGGTGCCTCACATGGCCTGATAACAGCATTGTGCTGATCCCTTAACTCTGGTATCTCGGGTGATACATAGGGTGAACCTCCCGTATCGGAAACTGAGATACTGTGGTGGGCCTCTTCTCAAGCAGCCTACCCTGGTAAGCAATCAATGTCGCGAAACTACTAAAAACTCAGTCAGGCTCCATATTACTAGCATGTACACAATCCTTATGTCATAAAAAATCTGTGGTGCTGCATTTTTGAAACACTACTCCGAAAGACTGATCAAAGTAACCGACACAAAGATAGGACAGAAGGTGTCGTGGCCAAGGCAGTCCGATCAATAGTAACAGGAACAGAAACAGTAGAAACAGAAGAACTGGGTAGCTGGGCCTGTGAGGGAAGAGCGGGCATATGGGGGTAGGAGTCTAGTATCCAGCAATTCTTCCACAAAAGTATTGTTTTCTTCTCGGGTTACATAAGATTTATCAATTTGTAATTGAGACCGCCTATCTTCGTGTTCAATCCCTATCTCTTGCTTCTCTCTATCATGTGCTACAGCTTTCTGAGTCAATGTATGCATTCTCATCTTACGCGCCTTTTTCTCTGCTTTCATTTGCCTCTGTTTAGCTTCCTTTGCCGTGTTCGAAGAGAATCAAACATAGACTGTCTACTTCTTTTTGCAAGCAATTTCTCCTTTAAAACCCAATTTGTTGTTCAACAAAATTGCCCATCAACAGCCACTGCAACTCGGCATTGTCCCTCGTATATTTGTGCAATAGCGTACTAAACATAATAGGGCCAAGACCATGCTTCACATACATAACAAAGTTTGGAGCGACTTCTGGAGGCGCTGGCTGACTTTCTTCCAATCGAGCATCAGTAGAACAACAACGACAGCCCAAACAAAACAATTTGCTGAGACTATGCATTCTCAAAAGACAATAAGCTCACTACTTATGCCTGGCAAAGAATTTGCAAGTACTTTTCACCCAAAATCGATCCTCAGACCGTATGAAATACAAACCAAAATGGTACCATATCCACAAAGAAACAAAACAAACTCATCTGATATATGCAGGTCAAAGGAATTTATCCTCCACTGCCGACTATTTGGACCAAACAGTCAGATCCAAGGGTTTCGCAGTTCAGGACTCTAGTCAGGATGACCAATGAGCGAGGCACTGTCCGGCGGGACAGATGGCACAGCTGCAAGTTCAGGAACTCTCTCCTGCAGGGATCCCTGATGCGCCCGTCCAACCCGACGATAGCCCCGTCCTCCCCATCCGTCCGCGGGAGGGGATGGGTCACTCACCCGAAGGAGTTCCTGTTCGGGCGCCAACTGAAGGAAGTGACCTGATTAGAGCCACCTCTCAGCCTTCCATACAAATGGAGAGTTGGCCAGACAGTAGAGAATACAAACCAAGTATATGTTTATTCAGATACACTCGAGTGGTACCACGTCTGCCCAGTCGCTTAGAGGTGCTGCAGAGAGGACTGACATCAACAAACATAGCGATACATTATGTATATTTCAGAACCAAGGAACACCCACCTATAATGGAAATTTCCAGGCAGCTGCAGCTAACACAAAGAAGTACAGTAGGATAGGTTTCGATTCTGAGCACACAGTATCTTCATGCCAAAATCACTCTGTGCGTGCCTGCCGCTAGACTGTTGGGAGAAGACTAGGGCTGGGCGTAGTTTGCAAAGTAGCACTTTGCGAGGCTACGCGAAGTGCACTTCGCACTACGTGAGCTACGCGTAGCACAACACGAACTTCGTTGTAGCATGTTCACACTGTGCAAGATGCCTTTTTTCAATGATTGCACAGTGCGGACAAGCATCCAGCACTGTGCAATCATTGAAAACGGCATCTTGCACAGTGCGAGCTGTAGTTTTATGCCGCTCGAGGAGATTTTTACTCGAGCGTGGACTGGTAGTTTCTCATCGCGAGCAGTCGCGAGCATACGCGACCACTCGCAATGAGAAACTAGACCTCCCTGCGCTGAGAATCTCACAGGGAGGTTTATTTTCCACGCTCGCGATCGGCAACTTGATGTTGCTGATCGCGAACGAGGAAAAAGTCTTGCCAGGATGTCATTTTGCTTGCTCGCGGTCGCCAACTTGACGTTGAGGACCGTGAGCAAGCAAAAAATGACCGCTGCACTACGCTACGCTATGCTACGCGTGTTCACACTGTGCTACGTGCAGTTCGCATAGTGCGAAGTTGCGCAAACTTCTCAAACTACGCGAGCGTAGCGTAGTGCTTTGCCCAGGCCTAGAGAAGACCTCTATCTAGTGGGAAAGGTATGCGCTAATAAGAACAGTGTATTCATTGGAAGAGCTAGGTCTAACCTTGGAGAAACTTTCCACAGCCTGCTTCGCAAGGAGATCATAAACAGCTAATGGCATGATTCAAAATGGCGGATAAACATAAAATGGTGCAGCAAATGCTAACTTACATGGAACAATGTACAAACAAAATAGCAAAGCATATTCATTTCATCACGATCAACCCATAAATATTGGTGCATTCCCAGATTTACTAAGAATAGCAAACATGGAAATGCATCAAAATGGTACGCCTTCCCAACAGAGGTGAAACAAAGAGAAATATGTTTATTTCTCCTCATTATTTCTTCTTTCTATATGTGCCACATTCTGCAGCACACACAGAAAGAAGAAAATACCTCTGAGGTTTGTTTTTGTGCAGGAAGGTGCCCGTTTCTAAACAAAATCAACCCTGCCCACACAGGCACTCTTGCACTGCGGTGCGAAGGTGCCTGCATTGGCGGTAGTCAGCACTCAGTGCACCAACACAAAGAGAGAGCAGGAATGGATCATATTTTAGTACATATATCACATTCCTGCTCTCACCCTGTCACACAGCACAGCCAGTTGTCTTGCTGCATTGCGTTGCATGACTTTTTTTGTAAATCTGGGCCTGAGAGTGAAGCTGTTTATGCAGTGAATTGCAAGGCCTAATATCGTGAGGACAGTGATTCTAGATAAAGGATGGAGGTATGACGACAGATTAGTGTTGAGATAGGAGTTCTTTCTTTCATCTTTTAAACATGATGAACAAAGGGACTTTAAGCAGCCCTGAAGAAATTCTGTTCCAGATCCTAGGAGCTACCCTTTGGAATGAACAATTCAGAGTTACTTTTTTGACATTCTGTTTTCTCCTGGTGTATATGCAGTTTTTATACTAAGTAACTAGAGTGTTGTGGTGTACAGCCCTGTGTGTTCTGCATGCTCTTTTTAGTATACAGCGTATCTCTACAGGGAGCCATTCAGCTATCTCAGGACCTGCGAGATGCATTCTGTTTCTTTGTTTGTGTGATCAGTCTTGCTGCAGAGGTCAGTACCAATTATAGTGGCAGTGGTCTTGATCTAGGATGGCAAGTGAGTAAAGCCCATTACGTTGTCCAGTCTGGACATAACTTAATAGTGGACTATCATTTTCAGGTCCTGATCAGAGATCCAGTGTTCCAGATTTCAAATGGAGCATATTTGCCATTGACAATTTTCTTCATAATGTTGTTCACATAGTAATAATTTCAAAATAAATTAACATTATTTCCTGTGGGATGTTTTGTAACTTCCTGCCTCCATTAATTTCTATTGGAGTGTGTTGCAGTGGCTGTGAGTGGCCAAGCATGGTGCTGGACTTACCCCAAAGCCTGGGCTGGAGTACATTTTGGGACCTTTTTGTCTGCAGTTTGTGAATAGTAATGGGCTTTTGTAGGTGTCTGTGTTTTCATGTTCCTCCTTAAACCTTTCCTTGCCCCTCACTAAGGCCTTTCTTACCCCCCGCATGAATCTCTTCCACTTTTGTAGTAAATATTCACCATTTTCAGCCACTCCCTCAGGTTCTCTGCATATATATTACTAAAACAGATACTTATGTGTGCAGAGACTTCCATAAGTCTCTAAGGGAGGAGATCTACACAAAGAAAAAATATGAGAGACGGAGGCGGCGGTCTGAGCACATAGGTTAGTGAATAGCATTTTTTAGTAAGTAAGTAGTACTATTGTCGAACTACTAAGCGTACTACAGAATGCAGTTTGTGAATAGGCCCCTATGTGTTTTGCCATGTTCAGAGAGATGTGGACACCAATAGGTTTAGGAAGTAGGTTGGAAAAGGGTCTTCAACATGAGATGAATGGTACATACTTTGTTTAAGGTTCTTACTGAAGAGTTGGCTGAAACTGGTTAAAACAATCCCACTTATCAATGCATTTCCCTTTAAATTAACATTTGGGGTATTTTTCTATGTTGAAAGGATAGTGCTTCCATCTCTTTGTGTCTTGTCTAAAACAAACTTGGTAAATCGCTCCAACTTATGTTGTAAACTCTTCTGAAATAATCTGGACATAATCAGCCTTAGCCTTAAGTATGTTTTCAATATATGTTCTTATGGCAATGTAAGGACATTTAAAGTGATTAAATGCCTTTGTCTCCAAGTCTTTCCAATGTTCTCATTGTTTTCTTCTCCTCCTTGAGTTTTTGGGAGAACCATGCTGAAAAGACAATGGCACTTCCTACCTGTCAATGCCTGGAAGCTTCCAAAAGACACTATTCAAAACTCCATAATAAATAAATTCTCCTTCTAGACAAAATAGGGTGTCCATTTATTACCAACCAACCCACCTAGGTCCTCCCCCCATATGCAACAGCAGCATAGGTATTGACCAGACACCCTATACCTTAACCCTGCCTCCCCCCATGCATCTAGTTCTCTCTTTTCCCATCCGGCCCTTCATCCTTGTAGCTAATTGTGCCAAAAATGCATGAAAATAATAGTGAGTACAAGTACAGACATCACAGACCACAGAAGAGAACCCACAGTTGGTCATTACTTCATGCATGAGGGTGCACAAAGCAGGGCCTCATGGCCATCTACTCAGGGGTGGGGCTTATGAAGAAACAATGGATTTGGGAGAGTAAGCACCTGCGGATACCAAACTTAAGAACAAAAGACCATAATACTGATGTTGGTTTTATCTTCCACTGTGGTGAATTTAGGTCATGAATTGATGCTTGAATACATGATAGTTATACTTAAAACTATATGGAATAATACTGAAAAGAAATGCTGTGCTAGAAGTGGAAAACCTGGGAATCTCTGGTCCATTTACCATTGTACCCACATGGTAGACAGGCTAATGAAAATGTAATTGTCTAAAAATCCTCTTCTCTCACCTCCCTAAAAACAAGTGCTACATCTACGACCTACTCACTGACACTTAGCCTAACTTGTTCTTCAGAACTCTACCTCAAAATACAATCCTCTGAAGACGTCAAACTACTCAACACAACGCTTAGGAACACACAGACATGGCTGGCCGAGAATCATTTCAAACCTAACGCTCTAAAAACGGAATTCCTTCTAATAGCACCTCCCGCTAAAATCCCCATCACTCAGGCTTGGCTTAAACACCTAACTGCACTCAACGTCCAACCTACCATCTTGGACTCAGCAAAATCTTTAGGCATAACCCTTGACGCCAATCTCAATATGCAACATCATATCAGCAAGGCAACTAAGGGAGCTAATTTCCAAATTAATACTTTGAGGAAGGATAAAACCTTCCTCCCAGCCAAGGACTTCCAAACCGCAGTACAAGCCCTAGTTATTCCTTGGATAGACTATGGCAGTGTCGCCCTCTGTGGTCTCCCCATATCAACAACTACACCACTAAGAGCCTCTATGAACGCTGCAGCGAGACTTATCACTGGATCAAAAAATCGCTTGCACATTTCTCCTGACTTAAAATCCCTGAACTGGCTGCCTTACGAAGCTAGAATCCATCTGAAAATCGCTTGCATGACACACAAGGCTATACACCACAACTCGCCCTAGCTACCTCACTCAGAAATTGACAATTTCAGGTGGTTCAAGAGCCACAAGAAGCACAGAAAATCTTCTTCTGAAACCACAAAGATTCCACAAGTAAAAAACTTATAAACGCTCCTTCTCAGGGATGGCACCCAGGATCTGGAATGGCCTCCTTCCAGAAACCAGACTTATCTCCTCCACGGCATCTTTCAAAAAAGAAGTAAAATCGATCCTCATGGCTAAATTCACCTGAATATAAGCTGTGGATCTCTCGAGACTCATCATCTATCCTTTTACTACATCGTATGGACTGACCAACTATGTACCTTGTTTACCTTACCTTACTTTGCTCTCCACTGATAACCTTCTGTTCCTCTGTGCACAAAAAGTCTGTTAATCACTCTTTTGTTTTTCTGATCCCATATATGTGTAAAGCGCTCTGATATCTGCAAGGATCTTGTTCGCGCTATAGAAAACCTTCAAATAAATAAATAAATGCGGCAGATCCATAACTAAGTGAACAATGCAGCAACAGCACAGTTGCATAATTCCAGTGTCCTTGAGTGTGGGGCAGCCTGCCATAAAATGCAGTGGACCAATGGAAATGGTGTGTCCTGCTCCCAGTCCCTGTCTGTGTGTCCATATCCATCTGCCACTCGCCCTCATGCTCCTATGCTTTGTCCGTGCCCCATTCCCTTTGTCCTACTCTTGCCTCCTTGCCTCTACTGGCCACACCTATCGAGTGGTGCTGGGACAACTTTTATAACCTAAAATCATGGCGTGGCCTCAGTGGATCACTGAGGCCACGCCCACCTACTCAGGCCACGCCCCCCGCTTTCAGTACAAAAGGCGCGCTGACTGCTAACGCGCCCAGAGGACTGTTTACTCCTGAGGCGGAAGCCGGGAGAATTGTTTGCTGTGCATGTACTTTTTAAAACTGTAATATTGTGCATTTTAAGCTCACCTGCCACTCTCCACGCGCACACCCACGCAGCGGACCTTAGCGCTGACGTAGGGAATTCTTTGTAATTGCCGCCATCCTCGTGGATCACTGAGGCCACGCCCACCTACTCCGGCCACGCCCCCCGCTTTCAGTACAAAAGGCGCGCTGACTGCTAACGCGCCCAGAGGACTGGCTACTCCTGAGGCGGAAGCCGGGAGAATTGTTTGCTGTGCATGTACTTTTTAAAACTGTAATATTGTGCATTTTAAGCTCACCTGCCACTCTCCACGCGCACACCCACGCAGCGGACCTTAGCGCTGACGTAGGGAATTCTACGTAATTGCCACGCCCACCTACTCAGGCCACGCCCCTTCACATTACTAAAATGTGCATACACCGGACGCGTAGCGGACGAGCGCAGCGGGCGCGCCGCCTGCGCGCCGCCTGCGCTCCAAAGGCAAGCCCGTCTTCGCCCGTCCTCGCCAAGTCATCGCCTCTCGCCAGTCCCCCTGGTCATACTCCATCAGCCCCCCTTCATTGCGACAGGGACCAACTACTTGCCTGGAATTCTGGACGGTCCTGCGCCCACTTAACAGGTACGCTTGGTCTCACCTGCCTTCAATGTAAAACTTGTGATTTTACTACAGCCAACCCCCACACCAGTCGACAGCTACAAGACTTACCCAACACAACCCCCATTACGATCCTCCATCTCAACGTCAGGTCACTAACCAAACACCACCTTGAGGTCAACACCCTCATACTGGATGAAAACCCTGACATCCTCTTCCTCTGTGAAACCTGGTTACGGGATGTCACTTCTGTCATACCTAACCTCACGCTTCCAGACGACTATCTTATGTCGACCCTAAATAGGGATGGAAGAGGTGGAGGTATCGCCATAATCTATAAAAAACAGTTTTCATGCCTATTCACCAAGGAAGAACTTCCCGACTGTGAATGTGCATATTTTAAGATCACTATAAATCCCAACTTCACCATGTCGGGCCTCTACATCTATCGCCCACCTGGCCCTGCTTCAAAATTCATTGAGGCGCTTCTTGAGACAGCAAATTCTCTAGTAAGAAAAAATGCAAACTTCACCATATTAGGCGATCTCAATCTCCATTTTGACCTGCTTAATGACGCCACTATCAAAAATCTTCTTGCTGATTTTTCTGCCCTACAACTTAACGCTCTTATTCTAACCCCTACGCATCTAGCTGGTCACATTCTAGATCCAGTATTTACAAACATCGAGGAGTTTAAAACAGAGGCACCCTTACCGATGGGATGGACAGACCACTACCTTATTAAACTGACCATTCTAGTCAACAAAATAAGGTATAAAATCGCACCTTCTCGTCACCTAAAAAGACCATGGCACAAATTATCCATTAGCGACCTTCACACCACCCTTGGGGAATTTCATCATGAGACCAACCTCGATATCAACGTAACCTATAGCACATTTCATGATTGGATCACAGGAGGATTAGACGCCCTCATCCCAGCAAAATGGACGAAAGGACGTAGCTCACCGTCCAACCCATGGTACAATGATACCCTCAAAACCATGTGCAAAGACTGTGAAAGAGCTGAGTGCTTCTGGAGAAGGGAATACAATAACAAAGATAAAACCAACTATCTACTAAAACAAAAAATGTACCATAAAGCCATCCGTGCTGCGCGAACCGCCTTCTATGCAGACAAAATCAATTCTAGCCCTACCCCTGCCAAAGAAGTCTTTAAACTTGTTCAAGAACTTCAGAGTGGTAAATCCCCCCTCCCCAGTATTTCCTCTGCGCAACAATGCGAAGATCTTGCCACATTCTTTGTTGACAAAGTACAGAAAATCTATACTTCTTTTTCTCAGCACTCTTCCAGCCCTACTAAAAGCCCTACTCCCTCCCCCAACTATACTACCTTGACTCATATCCCGGAAATTTCAACTGACAACCTTACTAAACTATGTCGAAAATTTAAAACTGGTTCTCCGTCAGACCCCATGCGCCCGTCACAATTCTTAGAGTCACTTAACTTTTTTCTACCTTCCCTGACTTCTATTCTGAACCTCTCCTTCTCCTCAGCGAGTGTACCATCTGCCTGGAAGCAAGCGTGGGTCTCACCCATCATCAAGAAACCCACCCTTGATCCATCTAAACTGGAGAATTTTCGACCAATCTCCCTACTCCCATGGCTGTCCACACTCGCAGAAGCCCATGTGAACAGCACTCTATCCCAGCACATGGTCCAAAACAACATCCTGGACCCATAATAAAATGGGTTCAGACCAGGCCATAGTACTGAGTCTGCTCTCCTGGCCACCACCGAGTACCTCCGGACGATCCTAGATGCCGGTCAAAGTGCTGTGCTGATTCTTCTCGACCTCAGCGCGGCCTTTGATACGGTATCCCACGACATTCTTCTTAATCGTCTGGAGACGTTCGGAGTATCTGGCCATGCATTGGAGTGGTTCCGATCTTTCCTCAAGTACAAATCCTTTCGGGTCTCACCACCCCCCTTTCTATCTAAACCCTATCCCATTGCACAGGGAGTCCCGCAGGGCTCGGCGTTGAGCCCATCCCTTTTTAATCTTTATGTGCAACCTCTTGCCACAGTGGCCAAAGAGTGGGGCCTGACACTGGTGTCGTACGCCAAGGACACACAGCTGGCCATCACTCTTACGGAAGGCCCTTCTATCTCAGCCTCCAGATTTAAAAACGGTCTCTCCGCAGTAGCCCAATGGATGACAGACAACTGTTTACAGCTCAATGCTGGTAAAACAGAAGTGCTACTCCATGGCAAAAACACTAGCCTCTGGAATGAGCACTGGTGGCCGTCCTCCCTAGGCACCATCCCACCCCCCAAATCCCTAGTTAAAAATCTAGGAGTATGGATGGATTCCTCTCTCAACTATCAGGCCCACACCAAAAAAGTCGCTGGCACCTGCGTCGGCCTGCTGAGGAGTCTTAGCCACATACTGGGCTTCTTTGACGCCAAGGTTCGCCAGCTCATCATTCAAGCTACCATCCTCTCGGGTTTGGACTACTCCTCCTTGGCGCCAACAAAGGAGAGATAGCAGATTTGCAACGCGTGCAGAACTCTGCGGCTAGAGCTCTAGTCGACCTCCCTCGTAGATGTTCGGCCAGAGCCACAATCCGAAAACTACACTGGCTACCCGTTGACTCCAGAATTAAATTCAAAACCCTTATCATGGCCTTTAAAATGATCAAACTTGGAACCCCAACACTGCTACGACCCTTACTCACTTCCTATGCTCCGTTACGTAACCTGTGATCCTCTAACCAGCACCTCCTGTGCGTTCTGCGCATAAAACTATGCCGCATGGGCGGCCGCTCCTTTAAAGTCCTAGGAGCCAAACTATGGAACAGTCTGCCACAAAACATTTGCTCCATAGAAAGTCTACCGGCCTTCCGAAAAGCCATTAAAACGCATCCATTCCCTCTTCCCTAATTCCCCCCCACCTTCCTCTCTCAGGCCAGGGTCTGTGGTTCTCTAGCGCCGGGACGCCTCATTGCTGGGGCAGCTGTTTTGCGCTTTACCAAAACTATAGAATAGAATGGACTATAGAATAAAATGTGAATTTGTAAAGCACACATTCACCCTTAGGTCTCTTGGCGCTGAATAACAGATGTTTATTGTTACCCAACACAATGGTACTCATTTTATCGACCTCAAATGGATGAAAGGCTGAGTGGACCCGCCAGGATTTGAACCTGTGACCATGAGGTTGAATACAGGCCTCTGCAGTGGATGCATTAGTCCGCTGAGTAACCAGATCTGGCGGAGCACTTAGAATAAGAGCGCTGACCAAATAAATCACCTCACTAAAAACATAGAAACTAAGAAAAACAGTGTACTAAATGAACACACATCATCAAGAAACTGGGGCTCCGTAGATGGTACAGTGGTACATTCTAAAACACATATTCATGTCTTATGGCTAAATATCACATGGTATGGTGATGTCACAAAAATGGCGTACATTACCAGAACCAACCACTGGACGGGCACTTCACTGTTGCATGGGGAGGAGGGAGGCCTTAGTCGCGATCAGAGTTTAGGACAGTATGTTATAATCACTACCCTGGGGAAGTGTGGCCTCTCAACGAGGATGGGCACTGTGCTATGAGCCCCTCGCCTTCAAGCGAAGATTGTCCTTATAAATGTGTGAAATGAGTCACGTGGTCTCAGCCAGACCTCCACAACCAAGAAATCGAAAGAAGATGGTCATGTTTTATTTTTAGTGGCAAATGAAGGTGTGTTCAGTGTTATATATTATGCTGGTGAGCATTATACATCTGTCAACAACATAAGTAAACCACGGCATAACCTATAATACTGGCAACATGTGGATCATCAGAGACCAGAAACATAAGTGAAACCCAATAGTGGTAATGTAAATAGCAGTGCTAAATCAGAAGGTGAAACCTGATAGCAAAAATAACATTTCTGCTGTTCAGCCTACCACATTAGCATACAAATGAGGCTTGGCATACCACAACACCTTACTGCATTCTTTACATTCACTGTTAGTATTTGCAGGTGTTAATTGGGTACAGTGTATGCTGTGATGCATTTTTAAACTTGTTGTGGATGTGGCTAAAAGATAGCATAAACATGGTTGTACTACTAAATCTAAATTGCATTTAAATGGTAATATCTATGGATGTCAGACCTCTCCACAGATTGGGTAGTTCTATGGCATTACTACGCATGCCTTTATCACGCATCCATTATAAGGCAATGCCTTAACCATGCATAGCCTTTATCACGCATTACCTTTACCCTGTAAACCTTTCCCATGCATATACCTTTCCCACTCATGCCTTTCTATTGCAAGATAATTATATATAAGGTAAGTGATATATGGAAGCCTTCCCAAACCCCCCATTAAAAAATATTAGATTAATAAATATTTTAATTTCAGAGGGAACCACCAAACCCCCTTTTATAACCTTACTGCCCTATTCCCTTACCCACACCTAAACCCTAAAAACTGCCTTACCACCCAATTCCTTTAGCCACCTCTAACCCCTAAACACCCTTACCACCCAAATCATTTAGCCACCCCAAAACCCTAAATACACCCTTGCACCCAATTCCCTTAGCCACTCCTAAACTCTAAAAATACCATTACCACCTAATTCCTTTAGCCACTCCTAGACCCTAAAAACAAGCTTACCACCCTATTCCCTTAGCCACCTTTAAACCCTAAAACACCCTTACCACCCAATTCCTTTAGCCACCCCTAAACCCTAAAAACAAGCTTACCACCCTATTCCCTTAGCCACCCCTAATCCCTAAAAACAAGCTTAACACCCTATTCCGTTATACTGTAGTTATATATACTTTCCATTTCGCTGTAAGGCATGCATGTGCATGGTATAAACGTGTGGTAAAGTCAATGCGTGGTAAAGGCGTTATGTGGTAATGCTGCATGGTAAAGGTTGTTATCCATATTGTGCAGCTCTTTAAAGAATTGCCAGTGTGTGTGAATGATGATAAATGGCATTATGTGCTAATAGACTGATCTATTGCATCAAAAACTAGAGTGATTTCTTTTGTTTACAATTGGATCAATTTGAAATGAAAGCACTGATATTTTTGTTCTCCTTATACTTCGACTGTAGGTTTTTATACCTAAAAATGTAAACATCTGCAGTTGTGAGTTTACTTCATTGGTTAAATGCAGTTTTACAACGTTTTCAAATGCCCAATGTAGTAGTAGTAATTACTTTTATTTGATTTCATTAAAAATCATAAAAGCATGAAAAAACACATATTACATAATTATTATCTAAGATAAAAGTCTATAAAGTGGAAATAACTAAAAAACATTATCCTTTCATAAACTTTGGTCGCAACGATAATTAAAACAAGGATATTATAATCTATACAAATTGTAAGAAGTTGATTGCAGTTCAATATGAAAAGAGCGATATTTGATGTCAGTGCAGAAAGGGAGTGACCAGACAGTCATATACCTTTGCCATGTGGACTATTATGTTTTTTTGTCCAATTCTTAGGCTGCTTTTTACCAAAAGGTAATGGCTCGACATGACAGCTGAATTGACAGTCCTCCAAGGCATTGTATCACTGCAGCTCTGCACGACCTCAATTGGTGTTTCCTAAAAATCTCACAGAGGACTATTTTTCGAGGTTCTAATAGCGAGGGACAGAGGCATAAAAGGTGTAATAATGACTCTTCTCCTTGTTCACACAGGCGAAATTCATTAGTGGGCCAGGTAGACTTCCATTTTGGGGTTAGATCCTTTGTGGGGAATGAACCCAGCCGCAGCAGCGTCAAATAGTGCTTTTTGTAATGCGAGAAGTGTTCAGACAAGTGCGGTTGGGGTTTCAGAAACTGATATGATTGAATCACTGCCCATGCATGATTTTTTCTAGCAAAGGCGGATTCGTCAATAAATAGCGAAGTTCCTTTTATTGCGCTATTTACCATATTTTTGAACCCGGAATAGGATATTGATGTATGCCATGCCTCTTCAAGATGTAGATCGGCTAGTGATTCTTTTAGGACTGAAACAATAAAGTTTTTTGCCTCGCTTGCTTTTCGATTTCTTCCCAACAGCAGTGGGCTAAAGTGTTGTCTTCCGCTTGCCTCATCCGCCAGTAATATTTTGCCATCGCCCCTTGTCTGGCAGGTTTCTGATTTTTCAGCCCGTATTCCAGTCGAACTTGTGCCTGAGAGATGTGCAGAGGAATTAAAAACAGGCGCTTAAAAAAACTCGATTGGGCTAGATTTAAGGCGGCTGCATCTTTTGTATTCATAATATCCGACCCATATGATATTGAGGGTACAAATTTTGCTGCAATTATCTTGAGCAACTGACCTGTTGGACAACCTTTTAGCTTCTTCTGTAAAATTTTGAAAGCATAAAGGAGTTGTTTTGCTTTAGTATTCCCTTGGTCCGAGTGTTGCTTATATTTGAGTGTATGGTCAAGTTGGAACCCTTGGGGCCTCATTTATGAAAAGTGACGCATCGCTGCGTGAAAACAGCGATGCGTCACTTTTCACTGCGCACTCCTTACGACATTCCTGATGCATCATATTTAATGTATGACGCATCATGTCGCAAGGAGTTACAGATACGTCAGTATTTCTGACGTATCTGTAAACGCAAAAGTGACGCATTGCTGGAGTGTGTCACAAAAGTGACACAACTCCAGCAATGCGTCCTTTCACATGGGGAAAGCCCCATGTGAAAGGGCTTGCGTCAGTCTTACGCCTGCTGTGAGGCAGGCGCAAGATTTTGACGCAACAGCGACCTAAAAGTGACGCAGTGAAATCTCATAGATTTCACTGCGTCACTATTACGAGGCTTTTTGCGGGGGAACGCCCCCTCTGCATACATTATACCTGACACAGGTATAATGTGGCGCAGGGGTTTAAAAAGTGACGCATCTATCTAGATGCGTCACTTTTTAAATATGGCGCAACGAGGCGCACTTTTTACACCGCTGGTGCGTCACAAAAAGTGACGCACCGCCGGCGCAAAACTGACGCAAGTCCTTCATAAATAAGGCCCAAGGTATTTGTATGAGTCCACCTGGGATATTGGTTTTTCCTCCAGTTTCCAGGTGAATTTCCTCTTTAACCCTCTTTTGTGATGACTGCTAAAGCATAATACCTTAGTTTTCTTAAGGTTTATTATTAGTTGAGCAAAAGTGGTATAAGATCCTAGTTGGGTCATCGATCGCTGCAGGCCTATTGGTGTTTGTCCTAGGAGCACAATATCATCTGCATATTGAAGGCTCCTGATTGATGTTTTGCCTAGTTTTGGGGAGTCAGTTTGCACTTGTTGGAGGTACTTCTCAAGATCGGCTGTGTAGATGTTGAATAAACAGGGGGCCAACACACACCCCTGCTTTAGCCCGTTTGATGTTGTGATCTTGTTTGTTATGGTGCGGCCATCTCCTTTCCTTATCTGCACCCACGTATTTGAGTAAAGGTTGATTATTGCCTCCAAAAGTTTGGGTGGTGCCCCCTTGCCTTGCATTTTAGCCCACAACTTCTTTCTCGGAACCTTGTCGAAAGCTGCTTTAAGGTCAATAAAGCAAGCGTTCAAAGTTTGAGATTTTGTGTAAACTTGATTGGCTAGAAGTGTTACAGCAGAAATATTGGTAAGGGTGCCCATTCCGGCCCGAAATCCAGTTTGAGTGTTTGGTATCATGTTTATGCGATTGACCCAATCCTCTAGATCTGCCAAAAGATTTGAAGCATATATCTTGGCCTCCACATCAATCAGTGCAATCATTCTATAGTTTGCAGGGTCTGAACGTGAACCCGTTTTGTATATGGGATTTTAATGCTTCCTCGCCAGGAATCAGGGATCGAGCCGGTTGCTTACGCGTGCGTGAGCAATGGAGTTAGAATACCAGTCCAAAATGAGGGGTCGTGCCGGAAGAGTGCATTTGGCAAGCCATTAGGACCTGGTGCTCCCTCAGATCTTAAATGTTTTATAATTTTAAGAACCTGATCTTGTGTAATCTGTGGCAGAAGTTCTAAAGATTCTGACTTTTGTGTTTTATACGTGGTTTCTAGTGTGGGAGCTTCCTGTTTTATAACACCAAAGTGTGGAATGGCGTTATATGTCTGATCGATATAGTCTCTCTAGGTGTGTTCCGTTATATCTGAGTTGAAATGCCGGTTCTTGCCATTTGATAACTATTTGATAACTTCCCAGAACAGCTTAGAGTCTCTCTACTTACTGGCATAGAAAAGTTTCGCCCAGAGATTTTCACTATAATCCTTCTTGGCCATCTTGATGTTTCTTTTTAGCTCTTTTCTTGTTTTTGAAATTAGGGCAAGGATGTCGTGGGAGGGTTCTGAGCCTCGGAATCGAAGTTGTCTTAAATATTTGTTTAATTGTTTTTTTTTGTTTCCTTAGGCTATTTGTGAACCAAGCTGCCCCTGATGGTCTTCCTCCTTTACGTCCATTACCTTTTCTTGAGAATTCATTATTTAGGTCGTAAGTAAAGGATGCCCAAGCCTTTGGACACAATGATTCAATTTTGAAATTCTCAAGAAGAGTAATGCATGTGCCATGATGTCGTCTATTTTCCCCTTATTCTAAGTAAGTCGTTTTAGATTGTAACATTGCATTGGTAGAGACATTGCATTGTCAGTTTTGGGGTTTGCCATGCTTATAAGCAAGGTGAAAGTTTGGGGATAGTGATCACTTTCTGCTCTCTCTTTTATTAAAAAAGTTCGCAATAAATGGAAGAATGTCCTGATCTATAAATGTGTAATCAAGGATTGAGCCTGATTTTTGAGTAACCCTGGTGTATACTGGGGAACCTTCTAATGGAACTCGTCCGTTGAGCGCGCACAATGAAAGATTTTTCAGCAGGAGTGCACATCTGTCACTGTGTTTATTGCTTTGATTGCTTCTTTGTATATAGCTTGTTGATTTTCCTTTCCTGACATTTAAAAGGTTCATGTTGAAGTCTCCGGACAAAATTATGTTAACATGTGGATGCACAATTTTAAGAGTGGCTATTGTTTCTGTTAGTATCTCTATACTTGACATCTTTTGTTTGAATGAAGGATGGAAATAAATATTCAATATGATAAAACTAAAAGAGGATGTAGCCACTAATTTGATACATGACATCCAAGTTGAGTCAAGATCTAGTTCGGAAACTTCCCAAGAAAGTTTGGTCGAACCAAAAATGGAGAGACCTCCTTTTGCTCTGCCATATTTGGAATCCCTCTTAGCCGGGTTGAGATACTCTTTATAGCCTACAATTGATGTTGGATTTGTCTGCCATGTCGCTTGGAGGAGGAGTAAGTCATATTGGGTAATGAATTCCATGAAGTCTGGATCTTCCAATTTTGCGCTTAGGCCGTTCACATTCCAAGAGCAGATGCTGCAGCAATTAGCTGGATGTAATGCTTTGGGTGGATTAATTCATGGCATACCGTGACTGGTTCCAGATGGATTCCTCTGCCCGTGGGCCGGGGGGTGTTCCTCTGCGGGGTGAGCGATGGTGATGGTAATTTTCCTACCGGTTTGAACTATGCCTCAGCTTGGGCTGGATTGATCCGGACCTTTCGCACCTCTCAGCATACCCTTCAGTGGATTTGGTAATTGTAACAGTGTTGGGTAACAGGGCGGTGCAAGCTTTTTTATCTCTATGCCCCATTTGGCAAATGAGTCTTGTTGCTGCCAAATCTGCTCAACAATGGAAATATCGGAAAAAGTTTCTATGGTGATTTCCTGGCCCGTTAAATCTGAATTAATTCTGAATTCTATGCTTTCCAAATTGCAGGTATCGATATGGCTCAGGGAAGGAAGTGCCTTAAATAGTTTTAATAGTACGCCTCTGTTGAGGATATCTTGAGTTCCCCTCGAGACATAGTGGGGGATAAATTCCAGCTTGATGTTATTGTCATCAATGTCCGGCCTTTGTTTGCTATCTGTGCTCATATCACTTTGTTTCACCCCCACAGTTTGCTTCGAGGACGTCCCACAAAATTTCTGTACATTACATGTATTTCTTTGTAAATATGTGTCATTGGCCTTAGATGGTGATGTCGGGCAACTTCCCAGATGATGTCTGTTTATAAGTTCAAGGTTTCTCCACACCTCTTCTTTGTCGCCCTCCTTGGGCAGGCGGACTCCTTTAATACTGGTTGTGGTAGATTCTATTGTACTGAGCCCTAGTGGGGGTGATGTTCTTATAGTTTGTGTAGCCTGAGTTGTTGAGAGCCGTTTCTTTCCCTTCTCTGGGGGCTTAAATATGCTGTAGACTTTTGCTGCCTGGGAATTTTCCGTTGTAAATTGAGTGAGGTTTTTCGAGGTGAAGGGCTTTTGAATTGATACGGTCAGATGAGCCTCTGGGCTTGCGTCCTCAATAGTTGTGCTTGTAGCATTAGCATCATATTGTGTCACTTCTGCCACTAACGTGGTGTTGTTTATGTTTTGGGCCTGTCTTGTCTGTGTTCCCTTTCTGGCTTTTCTCAGGTGTTTTCTCTCTCGCTTGCTTAGGGGAGCTATGCTTTTTGTTTGGTTTGTATTTTGCTTGTGACAATTATCAACTTATGGAGAGGCCAAGGAGTATCTGTTGTCCGTAATGTTTGATTGCTGTGGTGCGTTGATAGTGCCCGGTGTTTGAGCTGCATTGATCCCTGCGACTCTTGCATTTTCCTCATTGTGAGGGCTCAGGCGAGCCTGGTCCACTTCCCTCTGTGTTTCTTTTGCTCTCTCTGCTGGTAGATTGATTTTTGAAGGAGTAGCCCTAATAACCCCCAATAATTCGGTCATTATGGTTGGGACTGTAGCTAATTGGTCTAATATTTGGGTGCAGTGGCAGTGACACGATTGGTAGGTTGTTTCTCTGTCTGACTGCACCCTTGTCATCATTTAATTAAAATTTTGCAGCTTTTGTTCCACCCCCTGAACATAAATGGGGAGGGTGTTTAGGAGATCCACTTGGGTATCTAATTTATCTGCGTGGTAAGTCATAGCTTTACCGATGGTATCCAAAGTGTCTAGGTAGTGTGTCCATACTGTAGATGGAGGAGAGCTAGCTCTCTGTTCCTGAAGGCGGTGGACATCTGGAGATGAAAAATCCGGTACACCAGAGAGCTCCCTTGATCGAACCCTGTTTTGTGATGGTGGCATCGTCGAAGAATTATCAAGGTTCTTGCCGTTAAAATACTTATCATCATGCTGGTTGAAGATCATGAGCTCATGTCCACTTAGATGGTATTTTTCCAATGACTGGGGTGGCAAGGAGTATTGGTCCTGCTAAAAGGCTGTGGTTGCTTCTGCAGCAGTTGTGTTTCTGACAAGAAAGGATTATTATGAATTAGTGCCTCCGTTATCTTTGTATTGTGACTTTATCCACTTTCTAGGAGTGCTGTGGAAGTTTGGAATTGCAAGCCTTGAACTTCAAAATCTATTGTGCACTGAGTGTCTGGTCGTAACTCCCCAGGATCTTCAGTTGCTGATTTGCTACATTTATCGCTTTTGTCTTGGAAGACATTTATGTCAATTATATTTTGAACTTCTAAAATTTTATTATTGGGAATGTTATAATTTAAGCCTGTAAGATCTTTTGAATTATTGAAGTCGTTATGGACATTGTTTTCCTTAATGGTTTTAGTTGCCACGCTTAAGAAATCAGTGATCAATGCCCGTTTGCTGCTGTTAGGGCATGAGTGGTGCCTTGATAGTGCTGGTGAAACTGATGGAGTTCCTTTCTTGCCTCTGTCGTGGGCGACCTGGGGGGCTGACTCTGTGACATTTCTGCTGCTGCTGTAGGTGATTCGCTTTACACTTGCCAATCCAGGGGTTTCTGATATAGCAGACATAACAGAGGTTGAAACTCCCAACACCTGCGGCCTGTCACCGTCACCTTGCCCCCATCCTGCATTGGTCCCCCCTGGTGTTACTCCGGGTGTAATTTCTGGTATAAATCCGGGAGAAGTACTGATATCCACCTTAACTGGCTCTGTGGGTCCATTTATTATCATCTCCTTCTTTGAACTGACAGTAGGCTTTTTATCTTTTTTTCCCCATCTCTGATTTTTCCTGATCTCATGGCGAGATTGCCCAATGGTTTCAAGAGCACTCCGCTATCCCATGATAGTTGCAGGTTTACAGATGTATTTCTGGAAAAGATTTAGCAATATTCCAGAAATGCAGTTCTGCATGTGAAATTGTACATAGTTTACACTTAATTATACATGTAAGATTGCATTACTGCAGTTTTATATTTTTTTGACAATGGTAAAATATGTCTCCCTTTTGAGAAATATCTCTACCAAATTAAGTTGGTTGTTCCATTTCCATCTCTGGAAACAGATTTACTCCTGCAATTGACAGGTGTCAATTTCTGAAGGATGTTTGTGAATACCAGCAATGGGTGGGGTTGTGTTTGATCCCAAAACTCTCAGCGCATTACTTCTCTGGAACGGACACTCCTCACTCCTCTGAGAACATCTAACCATGCCCAATATTACAGTACACTAGGATGATATTATGGACGAATAAATCCTTTTCTGAGTGCAAATGCACTTTTTGTGAAATTCAAGTGTGTATTTGCACTCATAAGGGAAGCCATTGGGCGTGTAAGTTTGACTTCCATGTGACAATGACTTTGTGAATCGGGCCTAACGAGACAAAGTTGCTTCATGTGTGCTTCACGAGTTTCTGGAATAACTGGAAATATTGGATTTCAAATATTTGTAATGTTTAGCCTTCTTCTTTCCTACACCCCTAAACCGTGTGATTAGATTCAAACTAGAAAGTGCTCTCACTTTGCCGTCACAAAAAGGACATAAAACACAGGTCGTCCTGCTAACACAATTTTTAGCTGCAGTTTGTCAGATATTGGACCGTCTGTCAGAACATAACAAAGGCTGCTACAAGAAAAACCTTTGAAGGGCACCCGTATTGTTCAGTCAGCATCTAAACTTTTTCACGTTTCATGGGGGTGCTGCAACACTTTGTCCAACCACCTATCCATATGTTCATGCCTCATGCCTTGCCTTTCCCTCTGCCTCACCGTGCCTTTCCCTCTGCCCCACACTCTGCCTCACCGTGCCTTTCCCTCTGCCTCACTGTTCCTTTCCCTCTGCCCTGCCACCTATCCTCATGTTCTTGCCTCACCATGCCTTTCCCTCTGCCCTGCACTCTGTCCTGCCACCTATCCTCATGTTCATGCCTCACCATGCCTTTCCCTCGGCCCACACTCTGTTATGCCATCTATTCTCATGTTCTTGCCTCGCCGTGCCTTTCCTTCTGCCCTGCACTCTATCCTGCCACCGATCTTCATGTTCTTGTCTCACTGTGCCTTTTACCTCTGCCCCACACTCTGTCCTGCCTCCTGCACATCTGCTCAATCTCCTTCCTGCTCTCCAAGTTAATCTCCATTCTCTGGCCAGGGCAGTAGTACCTCACCATAGAATCTAAGCTCATGGACTACTCGTGTAGCCTGTCCTGCCCTCTGACCCTGTCCACCTGCCTTTTCCTTGCCTCTCCTGGTCACTTCCATTGTCTGGCCAGGGCAGAGGTGAGAAGCTGCATAGATCCCTGTATCCAGCTCTTGTGACCTGTCTTCAGTTGCTGTCTTCCTATGCCCTATTCCGGGCGGTCTGCCCTGCCTGCTGTCCACGTTTCCCTGTGATTGTGCTTCTGCTGCTTGCTTTACTGTTCCTGTGGTCTGTTCTGTCTTCCAACGCTCTCTCCCTGTCTCTTGCTCTCTGTAACTATCTCTCCGTGATTCATCCACCTGCCCCTGTGTGCTGCACCTGTCCCACAGTCCCTGTCTATCCTTGCTGAGCATACTGCTGCTCCTCTGGCCTGTCCTGCCTCCGGTCCTTCTGTCCCGATCTCTGGGCCCGATTTACAGAACTAACTTAAGACAAAATCCTAAACTTACTACCATTTTGGTATTCACAGAAGGCACTTACTCATTTCAGAATTCACAGAATGCATTTAGGAGTCCTAAAGTTAGGAGTCCTAACTTTACTACTCCTAAACTGAGAAAAATCATAACTTAAAGACTTTCGGTATTCACATAAGACATTTAGAAGTCCTAAAGTTAAGAGTCCTAACTTTAGGACTCCTAATTGACTTCTGTGAATACCAAAGTGGTAGTAAATTTAGGATTTTGTCTTAAGTTTGTTCTGTGACTCAGGCCCTCTATGTTTAGGTCTCGCCTGAGCCAATGCGCTTGTGCAGTGCTCCGGCGAGATTATAGTAAGGGGAAAAGAACAGTCTACCAAAACGGCGGATTAGACACAGTTCATGTGATCTATGTGTGTGCACAAACCAGCCACCGTCACACACTACCATTTGACTGTGCCTCGCATCAGACTTCAAAGGCTGCCGCTCCCCCCAATCAGACTTCAAAGGACTGCGCTCCCGCTCCCCGCCCCAACCACAGCAATGCCGAGAGCTTGTCTCCGCCTGCTCTCCTGTGTGCTTGCATTTTCCTTGGCCCTCGATGTTTTCCGTGTTCTCCCATTCAGTGCCTTCTCGACCCCGTACTTGATTGTTGCCCAAGCCCCAGCCCTCACTGCCTCTATCATTATACACGCTCCCTGTGTTTTCCTGTTTCCCCTTGCTTTTTCCTGGCTCCATCATTCTGTGCTTTGAAACTGAACGCGCTTTGTAGCACTCAACCCTGCGTGTTCTTAGCTTCAGTCTCTGTGGTGCTGCACCACATCACTCAGGGACACCACCACATCACTCAGGGGCACCACCACATCACTCAGGGACACCACCACATCACTCAGGGGCACCACTCACGGGCACCATCACATGACTCAGGGACATCACTCAGGGACACCACCACATCACTCAGGAGCACCACCACTTTGCTCAGAGACACCACCACATCACTCACAGACACCACCACATCACTCAGCGACACCACCACATCACTCAGGGACACCGCCACATCACTCAGGGGCACGACCACATCACTCAGGAACACCACCACATCACTAAGGGACACCACCACATCACTCAGGGACACCTCTACATTACTCAGGAACACCACCACATCACTCAGGGACACCACCACATCACTCGGGGACACCTCCACCTCACTCAGGAACACCACCACATCACTCAGGGACACCACCACATCACTCGGGGACACAACCACATCACTCAGGGACACCACCACATTGAAATTGAAATGAATTGTACTTGTATATCGCACTGCTACCCCAGCTGTGGTGTCCTGGCGCTATACTCATACCGCTGTGGAACCCTTCCTGGCTTTTCCCTTTGAAATGTCCACTCCTGGGCACCCCAAGGTGAAGCCAGGCATCCCAGCGCTGTTGGGGCCATTGTGGAGATTAAGCAAGCTATTGCCCAGAGTTGCAGAGTGGGACCCATGATTAGAATAGGCACCAAGTAGAGAATTATCAGGTCCGAGGAAATTGAGCCCAAGACCCGCCGAGGCGGGAATTGAACCCTGGTCTTGGGTCAGACCTCTGCATCTGGGTCTGCCGCTCTAACCATTGAGCCACACTTCTCCACATCACTCAGGGACACCACCACATCACTCAGAAACACCACCAAATCACTCAGGGACACCACCACATCACTTAGGGACACCACCACATCACTCAGGGACACCACCACATCTCTCGGGGATACCACCACATCACTCGGGGACACCACCACAACACTCAGGGGCACCACCATATCACTCAGGGGCACCACTCAGGGGCACCACCACATCACTCAGGGACACCAGCACATCACTCAGGGACACCACCACATCACTCAGGAACACCACCACATCACTCAGGAACACCACCACATCACTCGGGGACACCACCACATCACTCAGGGACACCACCACATCACTCGGGTACACCACCACATCACTCAGGGGCACCACCACATCACTCAGGAACACCACCACATCACTCAGGGACACCACCACAATAACTCAGGGACACCACCACATCACTCGGGGACACCACCACATGACTCGGGGACACCACCACATCACTCGGGGACACCACCACATCACTCAGGGGCACCACCACATCACTCAGGGACACCACCACATTACTTAGGGACACCACCACATCACTCGGGACACCACCACCTCACTCAGGGACACCACCACATCACTCTGGGACACCGCCACATCGCTCAGGAACACACACCACCACATCACTCGGGGGCACCACCACATCACTCAGGGACACCACCACATCACTCAGGGACACCACCACATCACTTAAGGGCACCACCACATCACTCTGGGACACCGCCACATCACTTAAGGGCACCACCACATCACTCTGGGACACCACCACATCACTCTAATACACCACCACATCAGTCTAATACACCACCACATCACTCAGCCCAACCACATCATCACTCAGCACCACAACAGCACTGTCCTTGCTTGCTACCAATAAGCATTGCCATAGCCAATAGGACTCGCATTAGGAAAGTGTAAGCTATTGGCTTTGTGAATAACAATGCTATTAATTTATATATTTTCAAAGCCAACACATTTTTAAAAAAAAATCATTTACATTACCAATAGCTCACACTTTCCTAATGCGAAACCTATTGCATTGCACATGCTTGTTTTCTGACTGTCTCTCTGATGCTCACTCACTTCCCCTTGCACCCTGTTCAGCTGCTCCTGTCCAGAGGTGGGTAGGCTACTGGAAGCTCGAGCAAAGCGTCAGCCAGGTGCTCGGCTCTGGCTCAGCTCAAGGTCCTCTTAGAACCTCGAGCCCAAAACAAGCCAAGCTTTCTCTGGATGCGACGTGGCTTAATGGCTGCACCTGCCCACTATGTATCATGGGGTCCTGGTTGGGATCCCTACCCCAGCTCAGCATCTTGCGAATTTCGGCAAATTGCCTTGCACGAAACAAATAAACAAAACGCTATGTAGTCTTTATGAAGTGCTCTTTGTCCTTGGGCAAGGTTCTCCCTGGGCCTCATTTAGGGGTTTTTTGCCAAAGGGCAGCACAGCAGGCGTTGTTGCTGCGCTGCCCTACGGCAAAAGAAAAGGGCAGGAATGCGCTGCATCTAGATACGGTGCATTCCTGTTCTTTTGCCCAGTGCCAGCGCACATTGGGCTGCCATGCGCCAATGCAGGCACCTTTGCACCACGGTGCAAAGGTGCCTGTTTTACGTGGAAGTAATATTTTTTCTGCAGGAAGGTAAACCTTCCTGCATAAAAGCAATTAGAAGAGGCTTTTTCCTCTCTATGTGTGCTGCAGAATGCAGTGCAAACAGACAGGAAAAACTAGGAGAAATAAAGATATTTATCCTCGTTGCGCCTTCCTTACGGTTCCCCTGGGCAGTTTTCAGAGTGAAAGGAACACATATTCATAAGGCCATGAAAAGCCACATGACGTGGCTTTAAGTGGCCTTATAAATATGCCAGTGGCACATTACACCACCGGAACGTCAACAAGTTACATTTCAGCGCTGTAATAGTGTCGATAGTACCTATGAGGCCCTCTGTGCAAACCAAAAATTAATGTGCCCTTGTGTAATGTAACTGGTGCTCATGTAAGGTGCTCCAATACCTTTGAGTCGAGTTGGCGCTATATAGAAACTATATAGAAGCTATATAAAAAAAATTCCCGTTTTTGCATCTTGGTTAGATTTATTTTGTTTTACCTTGTTTTTAACTTACTTTGTGCTCTGGCCCTATACTTGCACTATAATTGTGCCCCCACCGCGTTTTGGACGGATTACTTCACTTTCCGGTTGCCTGCTTGTGGCGCCGGTCGCCATCTTGGGGGGGGACTTGTCCATCACGTGCCACTTGCCTGAGCGTTCTAGCGCTCTGCTGGAGTTCAGGTGAGCTCCTATTTAAGGCGAGCATTTTTTGATGCTCTGCCTTTGGTAAGGTGCCTTTGGCTGCATTGTGGCTGTCGGTATCACAGCGCGCTGCGCTAGCCTCATTTTAAAAAATTTCCCGTTTTTGCATCTTGGTTAGATTTATTTTGTTTTACCTTGTTTTTAACTTACTTTGTGCTCTGGCCCTATACTTGCACTATAATTGTGCCCCCACCGCGTTTTGGACGGATTACTTCACTTTCCGGTTGCCTGCTTGTGGCGCCGGTCGCCATCTTGGGGGGGGACTTGTCCATCACGTGCCACTTGCCTGAGCGTTCTAGCGCTCTGCTGGAGTTCAGGTGAGCTCCTATTTAAAGCTCACCTGACTCGCGCAGCGGTGACGCGCAGCGGTAGCGCCTGACTCGCGCCGGAGTCAAGCCAGAGTCCTGCCCGTCTGCGCCCGTCAGCGTTCCGGAGGCGTTTTGGCGGCGGGTGGGGCCCTGGCTACCGAGACAGAGTTTGCGGGGCGCCTTTTCGATGCGGTACTCCTCTATGGAGCTGCGCTCCTTGCATGTCAGGGAGAGCTGCTGCCGCACTGTCTTTCCGGCCCGCCATAAGGGCAAGTTGCGTTGTCCGGGTTGTGGCTGGCATCCTACCCGGGTTTTGTCATCTACTCCGCCTATTGACATCGCTGGTGCGGAGTACGCCTGTATGTTGTTAAACACCAGGTCGGCTAGCTGCCACGCGCAACATATTTTTGAGCTCCTCGAGACTGAGAGACCACTCTGCCTCATGTTGACGGAGACATGGTGGGGCGAATCGTCTAATCCGGATGTGGCCATGGCCATTCCGCCTGATTATGACATCTTCAGGAAGGACAGAGCAAAGGGCAGGGGCGGCGGGGTTGCACTGATGGTAAAGAAGGGCACACCTTGTACCATCTTGCCCACTGAGGACATCCGCGGTTCGGAATCGCTGGCTTTTTCTATCGTGCTAGCACCGCACCAATCAGTGAAGGGACTGCTAGTTTACCGCCCCCCTGGTCCGCTTGGGACGTTCTTTGCCGACTTAGATTTGGTGGTGGCGGGCCTAGCCCTGAGAGCAGAACATTGCTTAGTGGCTGGGGACTTTAACATCCGGATGGATGATCCATCGGACCCCGCCGCTATTAAGCTCCTGGAGGCTATGACGCCGCTGGGACTGACCCCACACCTACAGGGTCCAACCCACGAGAAGGGGCATACCTTAGACCAGGTTTTCTCGACCTCTCCACTGGTTGTGAAAGAGATTCTTCCGGTCCTGTGGTCGGATCATTGGCTTGCCAAATTTGTCATCAGTGGCAAGGGGAGGGCATTGAACCCTGTCCCTCAGCAGAGGGGACGAGCCTATAGAGCATTCAGCAGGGTGACCCCTGAGATGCTAGCCCAGGCTGCTGTGACTCACCCTTGCCCGCGGTCGGGTGTGCTGGAAAGCGACCTGGAGGCCCTGCAAAAGTGGCTGACGGAGAGGCTGAACGACCTGGCCCCTGCTCTGCCCCCCCGCCCGACATCTAAGCGGGTTTCTGCCCCTTGGTTTACCTCGGCTCTGTGGGCTACGCGGCAGCAGTGCAAGGTAGCCGAGAGGGCCTGGCGGGCACACTACGACAGCAGGGACAGGTCTGCCTACAAGGCTGCGGTTAAGGCTTACCACCGCGACATCCGCCTCGAAAAGAAAGCCTATTTCGCGGGGAGAATCGAAGCTGCTTCGAACTCCAGCAAGGAGATTTTTACGATCGTTCGCGAATTCATCTCACCCCGGACCACCGCGTTGGAGGTGGGCCCTGTAGAATCCTGGGCAGCAGATCTGGCGTGCTTTTTTACAGGCAAGATCAAACTCATCCAGGCCTCCTTTCCTTCGAGTGGATTGGTTACACGGCCGGTGCCAGAGGAGGGTATGCCCCCCTCAGTCATGCAGGGCGCCATATTGGCTGAGTTTCCTTCTTTGCCAGCCTCCGCCTCCCTTGCGCTCATGGGCAATTTAAAATCTGGGTCTCCGCTTGACCCATGCCCAGCTAAGCTTCTGGGTAAATTGGCGGAGGTGGTTAACCCGTTGGCTCACCCTCTTCTCAACCTTTCGTTGAGCTCGGGAGAGGTGCCGTCATCTTGGAAGCAGGCAATGGTGATCCCGTTGCTTAAAAAGCCGGGACTTGATCCGAAAGCCCCTGTTAATTACAGGCCTATTTCGCTGCTGCCGGCTTTTGTAAAAATCTTGGAAAAGCACGTCCAGTCGGTGCTCACCAACTTTCTGGAGTCTCATGAGATCTTGCACGACTCCCAGTCTGGCTTCCGCTCAAACCGCAGCACCGAGACCGCGCTCCTTGAGGTTTCGGAAACCATCAAAGGGGTGCTGGATTCCGGGGGCAAAGTCATGCTGGTGTTGTTGGACCTGTCGGCGGCCTTCGACACCGTCCCCCATGAGGGCCTGCTCGCAAGACTCTTTGAGATCGGTCTGCGGGGGACGGTGCTCAAATGGTTTTCTTCCTTCCTGGCCGGCCGCCGGCAAACGATCTGGACATCATCTGACACCGCTGTAATGCCGCCTTTGGGAGTCGGGGTCCCTCAGGGCTCTATTTTGAGCCCGACCCTTTTTAATATCTATATGACCCCTTTGGCGGCGGTGGCGGAGTCTTTTGGTGCCCGGATCGTGTCGTATGCCGACGACACTCAGCTCCTCTTCTCTTGCGAGAGGGGGGCTGACTTTGACGGGGAGAGGATCCAGAATTGCCTTGGGGCTGTGTTTGCATGGTTTCAACTGCACAGCCTCAAGTGCAATTCCGATAAATCGGAGGTTCTCTTCTTCGGGTGCGATTCGGAGCCCAGCTGGCAGGCCTGGTGGCCCATCGACATGTTCCCTCCGTCCGGCTCTTCTCCCATGGCTAAAAACCTGGGGGTTAAGATCGACAAGGGGCTGACGATGAAAGCCCAGATTCTGGGGGTAACTGGCACTTGTTTTGGCTTGCTAAAAATGTTGCGGAAGTTTCTGCCTCTCTTGTCTGAGGATCACAAGAGGCTGACGGTGCAGGCCCTGATAGGCTCCAGGCTGGATTATGCCAATAGTCTGTACCTGGGCCTACCAGAGTATTTGCTGCAGAGGCTTCAAGTGGCACAGAACGCGGCGGCCAGGGCCATTTTTGGCCTAAGTAGACGCACCAGCGCCTCTGGGTTGTTGGTGAAGCTACATTGGCTACCCATCCGCAAACGGATTGCCTTTAAGGCGTTGACCCTAGCCTACAAGGCTCTCCATGCGGTGGGAGCCAAACATCTGCGAAAGAGACTCACTTTCTACCACCCTACTCGCGCGTTGAGATCGGAATCTTTACTTCTCGCGGCTGTTCCGCGTGTGAAGAGGGCCCGCCTAGGTGGCCGCTCCTTCAGTCTTTTGGCCCCACAGATGTGGAATTCCTTACCGCTCCCTTTGCGAGGGGCGCCCAGTCTTCTTGAATTTAGGAAAGGCCTCAAAACTTGGCTGTTCTCTCAATAGCCTTGCCGGTTGCCCTGTTTCTTTTGTGGACTTTTAACTTGTTTTTATCTGTGTTGTGTTATTCTGTAACCAGTTTCACCTTACCTAAAGCGCCGGGATTCTCTTTTGAGTAACCGTTGCGCTATATTAAATAAAAAAATAACATAACATAACATAACATAACATAGAAACGGCAACAACAAAAAAAGGGCAAAGCATCAACTTTGATGTCAGAAGGAAATACCCTCTTACTGGCTGAATTGCCTAGTGAGAAACTGGAGCATCTGGCTTCAATCCCTGCTTTCCTCCTTGACCACATTGTGTGATCCTAGGCAGATATCTTATTTCAGTGATCCTTCTTTTAGTTCAATATTACATATGAGAGCACCTCGAAATATGCGAGTGCAGCAAGTGCACTGTACAAAAACCTCTTTTCTGTGTTATAGCCTACAATGTTGTTCCATTATGGGAATCTAGGCAACATTTAAGATGTAAGTGACAATTGACTTGCCTCTTAGTTACTATTATGTCTCGATCGGGTCGGGGGGCAGTAATGTTTCTCAGTTCATGTTTAAAATTCTCAATTTTAATAAATACTTTAAATATAATATGATATATTAAGATGAAACACTTCCTTGTGTTGAAGAATTTAAGTTGATTGAATTTTAGTCTACCATGGTTTCTGCGAGATGATTTACATTCCAACTATTGTCAAGGCTCGGCTCATGCAGGGAGGGACTCTTAGAGCCAGGCCCGACCCTTGGCTCGGATCAGGCTCCGCACTCCGTACTGTTTGTATCTTCTGATATGCAAATTTATATTTGAATAAAAACAAAATTTTAAAAAAAGAAAAGTGGGGGAGGCCGAGAAAAAAAAAAAAAAGAACATTTGTTGTAATGTCTCAATCCACCTCCACCCCTGCCTCTCTCTTTAACTGTCCCATAACATCCATATTTCGATCCCTGTGAGCTGTCCTGCCTTTTGTCATATTGACGCTGTGACTGTCCTTATAGCACCCGCCCTACTGCCCCACTGGCCTGTCTTGCTGCTCCTGTCTCTCGTTGACTGTCCCCCTGCTACCTGTCGCCCTGACCCTGCAGCTTGTCCTGCCCACTGCCCCATCTCTCAGTAACTATCCCCCATCCCTGTGGCCTGTCACTCGTCCCTGTCTCTCTGAGACTGTCCCCTGCAGCCTCCAGCCTGCCCTGCCCGCTGCCCCGCCTCTCAGTGACTGCCCTCCCATCCCTGCGCCTTGCCCTGTCCCTTTCTTTCTGTGGCTGTCTACCTGCCACCTGTAGCCTGCCCTGCTTCCTGTCCCTTTGCCCCGTCTCTCAGTGACTGTCCTCCCATCCCTGTGGCTTGCCCTATCCCTCTCTCTCCGTGCCATTGCCTGCCCTGCTTCCTGTCCCTTTGCCCCGTCTCTCAGTGACTATCCCCCCATCCCTGTGGCTTGTCACTCGTTCCAGTCTCTCGGTGACTGTCCCCTGCTACCATGAGCCTGCCCTGCCAGCTGCCCTGCCTCTCAGTGACTATCCCCCCATCCCTGTGGCTTGTCACTCGTCCCTGTCTCTCTGTGACTGTCCCCTGCAGCCCCCAGCCTGCCCTGCCCGCTGCCCCGCCTCTCAGTGACTGACCTCCCATCCCTGCGCCTTGCCCTGTCCCTCTCTTTCTGTGGCTGTCTACCTGCCACCTGTAGCCTGCCCTGCTTCCTGTCCCTTTGCCCCGTCTCTCAGTGACTGTCCTCCTAAACCCTGTGGCCTGTCTCTCTGTACCTGTCCCTCTGCCACGAGTCACCCCTGCCCTATTGCCTGTCCCGCCCTCTCTCTCGTTGACTATCGCCCCATCTCTGTGGCCTTTCCCTCATCCCTGTCTCTCTGTGACTGTCCCTTGCCACCTGCAGCCCACCCTGCCCTGCTGCTCCATCTCTCAGTGACTGTCCTCCCATCAGTCCCGATTCTAGAGGGTGGGTGTAGTGTTGGTGTAGGAATCAAGAATCAGACGAAGTGGAAGGTTAAGATATTTATTCCAAGTTTGGGTTACAAGTATAAGTCAAGGCCAGGTCGACCCAAACATCACTTCGGCCCTCCCAGTCACGGAATAAAGCCAATTGCAAAATGCACGTTAATTTCCTCTTTCTCTGTGTCATCGGGCCAAACATTGTGGTGTTCTTGAGCTGGGCTGGGCAGTGTCTGGCGTCCTATCTCAGCCACACCCAGGTTTTTCACAGGTCTTTAAAAGACCATTTACAAGTCATAGTGAACTGGTGCATGAGGCTTGGGTTTCTTTTCACTGGTTCCAGTACCCACTGGGCCCCCACTCTGCCTATTCCTTACATTTGTATTTTACTTTTACTGCCACAGTGGGAGAATCCATTTAGTGAAAATGCCTATCAGGCGTAGGGTTGCCAACTTTCCAAGAGAAAAATATCGGCCATTTGTTCTTACTTAAAGAGTCTGCAAAGACCTGGATGTGATGCAAAATGGGACTGTAAATTAATTTGTATGTATTTATTTTTAACATGACTTTCCTGTCTTTGTTTCCTTTAATTATTCATTATAGATCATTAATGCAACTCTGGAACACATTTAAAAGAACTTTCTATTTATATGTGCTGTTTGGTGTGTGCATAGATAAGGGCTAAAATGCCGGCTTTAGGTGCTTATAGGACTGGCTAGGACAGCAAAATACCAGTGGTTCCGGTTCCGGTAGAAATACTGTCAGCTGGCAACCCCTAATCACAAGATTTTGGTTGTTACGGGATCAGCAAATTATTTATTTCCTCCACCCCATCACTGATTGATGTCATAATAGCAATAGTTTAACTTATATCCGAAACTACTCGCCTACTGTCAATAACACGCTGAGTTACTCCAAGTGTCTGAGAATACAACCTGTATTCAGACAGCTCACTCCTCATTCTCACCGCTCACGCTCACCCTGCTCTCACAGCGATCAAAATACACTCACACTGCTCACCGTGCACTCTAGCTATCATCCTGCACTCACATCATTCATCCTCCTCTTACCCTGCACTCACATGAACACACTGTTCACCCTGCAATCACAGTGACCACACTGCACTCACACTACTAACCATGCACTCATACTGTTCACCCTGTACTCATGTGACATTCACTCGCTTGCCACTCTCACTGCTCACCCTACAATCTCACTCAAACAAGCACCAAACTGACCATGCATTCATGCCTCCCACTCTGCACTTTCACCTGCACCCAAACTCATATGGTCACATCACTCACCCTGCAGTCACTCCTCTCACACTTCTCTCACACTGGCACATCGCTCAACATACAATCACATAAGCACTCCCACAGCTAACCTTTCACTCATTATGGGCACACCACTCACACCACGCAAACAAGCACATCACCCACCCTGGAGTCACCTACACTCCCTCCTCTCACCCTGCCCTCATACGGACACATCTCTCAGCCTGCACTCATACAGGCACTCTGTTCACCATGCCTGAGAACAGGCACAATAGTCTGCCTGAACTCATATGGACACACCACTCACCCTGCACTATTAACTCTTCTCACCATACATTCATTAGTCACTCTCACAGTTCACCCTTCACTCTTGCAGCTCACTTTCCACTCAGACCCTGGAACACTATTCACCCTGCGCTTCCACTGCTCACACCACCCTGCACGCACTCCTTTCACTCTGCACACCTGACACTCACCTGGGCCCTCCTCTCGTATCGCATTCATGCACCTCACTCGACACTCACATCGGCACAGTTCTGACCCTACACTCACGCTGCTCTATGTCACACTATTTATCATCACCCAGCAGACGACAAGAGATACCCGGGTGCAGCAGGTGTAGTGGCACCAGGACCCAGAGGCTGGAGGGGGTTACTGAAACCAGATTAATGCTGTATTTCAAAGTTCCAACAGGGGGCCCGTTTTGTTTCTTGCACTAGGGCCTAAGACACACTGGCTATGCCACTGATAGCAGCCAGAGATAAAGGCTCTTGGAGGGGAGGCTTTTTATGTTTGTGTTTTGAGTTTAACATTTTAGTAGAATACTGTAACTTGTTCCTCAACTGTTGGAGGTCTTGTGATGTAAGAACACAGTGCACCTTTCTTAAGACCGCAGTGGGGTCAGCAGATTGGTGTGGTTGGATCTTCTGGACCCTGATGGAGCCAGATCATTCCCAATGGCATCACCTAAAAAGATGGGGTCCCTTGCAGAATGTGATGAGCGGTCCTCGAGGCACCGAAAGGCTGCAGAGCCCTGGTTACACCCCTGAGCATTCTATTCTAAACTATAACTAGTGTAGAAACACGCAGAATGAAGGTGCTCTGGGACGCAGCTCTCAAATGTAAATTACAAAAGGAAAATTGGAGTTTCTCAATAAAAAGTTTTACATACCATCATAAGTACAACATACATGTTTTAGTCAGCTTTTTTGGGCTTTGATTGGTAAAAATGCACAGTTCATTTAATGCATTATCTGTGGTCACCATTTGTACTTGTGTATTGGGGGTGGTTGCGAATCTGGAAGAAGGAGCCTAGCTCCTGCTTATGGGAAAAGGCTTTGATCTCCTGCTTTAAGTGGCAACCAACCCTTGTGAAAGAGGTGAACACATTAAAGCTGATGTAGGCTGACCTGTGAGCCAATTGCAGGCCTGGTGCTTGAATTGATGAGTTGCTGTTGCTGTTACTCCACTCCACAACCAGCATCACTGCAAAGTGTTTTGTGTAGTTGCACTAATAGACTAAATGAGAGATTACCCCAGGGAGAGCTACCATGAATCAGATGGCTGTGTGCTACTCTACCCACATCCAGCTTCCATTCTGTCTGGGATGAAAGGTGGCGTCTTGTTGAAGGGCCTCATTTTGAAATTATGATTAAATGGCATCCGAAAACACTTTTTGAGTCTCTGCTTTGCCACCAGTTCTTGTAGACTTCTGTTATGTTGCCCTACTCTTGCTTATCTTCCTTACCCTTCTTACTCAGTTGTCTGAGATGGTGGAACTGTGGTTTTAAGAGTTCCATGTGATATGGCGTTCCCAACCTCCTGTGTAAAGGACATGAGGATGGCAGCCTGGAGAGTTGGTGATTTCAATCTAAAGTCCCGCAGTTCTCTCTAGGCGTCATTCCATTTAAGAAGCGTTCTGGGAGTACGAGAAGTGTTCGCCTGTGTGAGGTACGAGAAGTGTTCGCCCGTGTGAGGTACGAGAAGCGTTCGCCTGTGTGTGTAGGATGACAACTTCCCTCCATGTTTACCTGGACACTGTTTTCAGTCATACACTTCACACTCACAAATCATTTGTATTCAATGTGTGTCTAATTATTTGAATACAAGCAAACTAAGACAACACAAAAATTGCTTTCATCCCTGTATCCCTGCCTACCCCTAAACCCTAAAATGAACCTTAGCTCAATTTACCATTACTCTTCCCCACTATATGCTCTGTATAGACACAGAATTTGCAGTTTGTATCGTGGCACCTGTTTGGAAGCAGATATAATGTAATCTAGGGCTTGTAGGCTACCTCCAGAAGGACCAAAAATTGGACCTGTCGTGGCCACCCAAAGGCACCCTTGGCCCATCCAGATGAAAATTCCTGGAGCCGGGTCTGCCTCCTATTCCTGTTGCCTGTCTCTCTGTGACTGTCCCTCTGCCACCCGTTGCGCGGACCCTATAGCCTGTCCTACCCCTGCCCTGTCTCTCAGTGACTGTCCTTGCAACCCTGTGGCCTGTCCTTCATCCCTGTCTCTCAGTGACTGTCCTCCAATCCCTATGTCCTGTCCCACGCCCCTGTCTCTCAGTGACTGTCCTCCCATGTGGCCTGTCCTGTCCCTCTCTCTCTCTGACTCTCCACCCATCCCTATGTCCTGGCTCTCTCTAACTGTCACCTTGCCAACCTCCGCCTGCCCAGAACTCTGTCCCTCTGCCCCGTCTCTAAGTGAGAGTCCTCCCATCCCTATGGCCTGTCTCTCAGTGACTGCTCTCCAATCCCTATGGCCTGTCTCTCTGTGACTGTCCTCCAATCCCTATGGCCTGTCTCTCAGTGACTGTCCTCCAATCCCTATGGCCTGTCTCTCAGTGACTGCTCTCCAATCCCTATGGCCTGTCTCTCTGTGACTGTCCTCCAATCCCTATGGCCTGTCTCTCAGTGACTGTCCTCCAATCCCTATGGCCTGTCTCTCAGTGACTGCCCTTCAATCCCTATAGCCTGTCTCTCAGTCAGTGACTGTCCTCCCATCCCTATGGCCTGTCTCCCAGTGACTGTCCTCCCATTCCTGTGGCGTGTCCTGTCCCTCTCTCTCTGTGACTGTCCACCCATCCCTGTGGCGTGTCCTGTCCCTCTCTCTCATTGACTGTCCTCCCATCTCTGTGGCCTGTCTCTCTCTAACTGTCCTCCTGCCAACCTCCGCCTGCCCAGAGCCCTGTCCCTTGCCCCCGTCTCTCAGTGACAGTCCTCTCATCCCGATGGCCTGTCTCTCAGTGACTGTCCTCTCATCCCTGAGGCCTGTCCTGTCACTCGCCCCTGTCTCTCTGTGTCTCTCCCCCCTTACTGCCCCTGTGGTCAGCCCGCTCCCTGTCGTTCTCACTGCCCGCTCCCTCTCGCCTCCCTCTCCCTCCTCTAGCCCGGCCCCCTTTGTCTGCAGAGGCCGGAGACCACCCCTCACCATGGAAACGCTGCGCTCCGGCCCGGGGTCGAGAGGGGGTATTGTTCTAGAAGGCCTGCTTCATTAATTCTTTATCTGACTTCATTAAAAGCGTGCTTAGAACATTCCTGCACACTCTATTAATCGCGAGCCCCTGACACCCGCCATCAGTCAGGCCTGTGTGTGCAGCGGGAGCCCGGCCCTGCCCACAATGTGCCATCTGTTTCAGATCTGCTCTCCCTGATGACATGCAGAGGGGGCGCGGGGGGCAGGCAAGTAAAAATAACAAGTCATGCTTAGCAGACAGAAGCCGCAGACAACGAGAGGCTGCTGCTAGGGAGTGCACCGCTGCCTGCCCAGCACTGCAGCACTGCAAACCAGCTCACTGAGGAGCACGTGCTGCAGTGCAGCACTCAGCGCCACCACTAGGGTACATCACAGCACGGCTAAACATGAGCTGGTGTGTTACTGCACCGACACGGAGCTCACAGCACAGCTGCACAACCCTTGATTAGGGTAACCAGATCTTGAGAACTAAAAACCTGGACATTTTTGAAAAATAGAAAGAGCACAAATGTTCATCTACGAAATGGCGCAGAATGACAGCTTTCTTCATCATAGGATCACAGAAGATGCATTAAGAAAATAAATACAAATACATTTTTACAACCACCACTATATCTATTAATTAACGTGCTTACTTATAACGGCTGCTAGATAGCACAGCTTTAGAACACCCTAAAAAGTGCCTCTTACTGTTTTCAGCTGACCCCCTCTAAAAACCGGGACATGTGCCAAAATTACCGAAATCTGCCGGGACAACTGGTGATAAACGGGGACTGTCCGGGCAAATCCGGGACGTCTGGTCACCCTACCCCTTAATGTATCACAGCACACCTCACAACCACTGCTACACCGCAGAACAGCCAAACACCCACTCACTCGCAACCACGGCTGTACCAAAGAACAGCCAAACAACCACTCACTAGCAACCACGGCTGTACCAAAGAACAGTCAAACACCCACTGATGCGCAATCACTGCTGTACCACAGAACAGCCAAACACCCACTCGTGTGCAACCACTGCTGTACCACAGAACAGCCAAACACCCATTCGTGCGCAACCACTACTGTACCACAGAACAGCCAAACACCAACTTTTGTGCAAACACTGCTGTACAAAAGAACAGCAAAACACCCACTTATGCGCAACCACTGCCGTAACAAAAAACTGCCAAACACCCACTCATGCGCAACCACTGCTGTATCAAAGAACAGTTAAACATCCACTCATGAGCAACAACTGCTGTACCACAGAACAGCCAAACACCCACTCAAGCGCAAGCACTGCTGTACCAAAGAACAGCCAACATCCCAAAGAACAGCCAATCACCCAAAGAACAGCTAAACACTCACTCATGGCAACCACTGCTGTACCACAGAACAGCGAAACACCCACTCGTGTGCAACCACAGCTGTACCAAAGAACAGCCAAACACCCACTCATGAGCAACCACTGCTGTATCCCAGAACAGCCAAACACCCACTCATTCGCAACCACTGCTGTACCAAAGAACAGCCAAACACCTACTCATGTGCAAGCACTGTTGTACCAAAGAACAGCCAAACACCCACTCATGTGCAACCACTGCTGTATCAAAGAACAGCCAAACACCCACTCATGCACAACCACTGCTGTACAACAGAACAAGTAAACACCCACTCATGCGCAACCACTGCTGTACCACAGAACAGCCAAACACCCACTCATGCGCAACCACTGCTGTACCACAGAACATCCAAACACCCACTCATGCGCAACCACTGCTGTACAAAAGAACAGCTGAAAACCCACTCATGCGCAACCACAGCTGTACCAAAAAACAGCCAAACACCCACTCATGCACAACCACTGCTGTTCCAAAGAACAGCTAAACATCCACTCATTCGCAACCACTGCTGTACCACAGAACAGCCAAACACCCACTTGTGTGCAACCACTGCTGTACCAAAGAACAGCCAACCATCCACGCATGCGTAACCACAGCTGTACCACGGAACAGCTAAACACCCACTCATGCACAATCACTGCTGTACAAGAGAACAGCTAAACACCCACTCATTCGCAATCACTGCTGTACCATAGAACAGCCAAACACCCACTCTTGCGCAATCACTGCTTTACCAAAGAACAGCCAAACACCCAAAGAACAGCTAAACACTCACTCATACGCAACCCCTGCTGTACCACAGAACAGTCAAACACCCACTCATGCGCAACCACTGCTGCACCACAGAACAGCCAAACACCCACTCCTGCGCAACCACTTCTGTACCACAGAACAGCCAAACACTCACTCGTGTGCAACCACTGCTGTACCACAGAACCGCCAAACACCAACTCGTGCCCAAACACTGCTGTACCACAGAATAGCCAAACACCCACTCATGCGCAACCACTGCTGTACAAAAGAAAAGATACACACACGAACACACACACAATTATACAATAACTCAAAGGTTGAAAAAGGTCACCTCAGTAGCAGAATGTTCGCTCTACAACTGTGCATAATGCGACGTAACGTACCATAACCTCACACCGCACAGTTCATCAACTAACTCTTGTAAATGGCGCAGCACACATTCATTGCTGTGTTACCAAACAGCTGAAATTATACTTTAGACAACTGAGACTCTGCAGCACAAATATTAACACGCTGCTGGCCAGATCATCTACTATTACAAAACCGCCACTGCTCATGTGCATCACAACTCACTGCACACCATATGCTGTGATGCAGTTCAGCTGACTTTTAGTCAAGCAAATATTCCCTTTGGGACACCTTATTATTGAAACAAATATTTCAAAAACACAATAACAAAAGTAAGCACTTAACAAAATACTGTACTAGTAAGGCAAATTGAAAACACATTAAAAATTATGAAAAGTACTGAACAGTTTATTCATCACACAATACACTATTAAAAAGATATTTCCATTAAAATACATTTAAAAACAAGGGAGTAGACATTAAAGGTAAGGAAACAATAGATTCCTATTTGTAAAAAAGGAGGTATAGACAGACAGAATTAATTCAGCGAAAGCGTCAGAATTATTCTCCAATCAGTTTATGAAACAATCCTCCTTTCTCTCATGCGATGCGTTTCGGTGGATCAATATAATTACACCACCTTCATCAGGAATACAATGTAATGTCTTCTCAGAAGATTTCTTGATGACTACTTTCTAGACACAACTTCTCGGGGTAAGAACCTCCTATGTCTTAAAATTGACTCTCGTCCAGCGAGATCAGGATTTCTTGTCACCGGCAATCTTACTCAGTGCATGTATCTGCAGTGCAATATAAAGCTGGTCAGTCTCTCAGGTACTGCAGCAGAGGATTCATACGGATATGTAATAAAATAGATGAATTTTCATAGAGTTCATCAATGACACACGGTACCGGTAAGTTCTTCAAATTTAGTGTTTGTGAACGGCGATATAGCGTAGCGTCTAGATGGTTCCTTTATATATTGTGATCGGATACCACCTAGGTAATCAGGATACTAGCGTACCGTGCGTCAGCCTCCACCAGCCCATCGGCTTGAAACTGCACATCTCCTGCTGCATTACAGCAAACCCACACACCCAGTGCTGTGCTGCAGCACAGCAGAGCACACCCACAGACATGTGGCACAAAAACACATCTCTTGAGGCTCCAAAACACACCTGCAGATCCTCTGCTGCAGTATACCACAGCTGTACACCCGCTGCTCATCATGTTATGTTATGTTATGTTATGTTATGTTATGTTATGTTATTTATGGGTCTTATATAGCGCAACGGCTACTCCAAAGGAGTGTCCCGGCGCTTTGTACTCCAGACCCAGAGAAGAGACTGAAAGAAACATAACAGCAAAAAAGGAAAACAGAGAATAAGGATAAAAGTGCTCTAACCAGAAAATAACCAAGTCTTAAGACCCTTCCTGAAGGCAAGCAGATTAGATGTGGACTGCAGGGACAATGGTAAAGAATTCCACAACTGAGGGGCCAGGAATCTGAAGGACCGACCTCCCAGACGTGCCCTCTTTATACGGGGGACTACCGCAAGTGCTAGTGACTCCGATCTTAAAGATCGTGTCAGCTGGTAAAAATCCAGCCTCTTCTGTAGGTATTTTGCACCAGTGGCGTGCAAGGCTTTGTGGGCTAATGTCAAGACCTTGAACATTATCCTCTTCCGTATGGGGAGCCAATGGAGGGATTGCAGCAAGTTTGAGGCACTGGCTCGACGATGCAGGCCAAAGATAGCTCGTGCTGCAGCATTCTGAGTCACCTGCATATGCTGTAAGAGGTATTCCGGAAGACCCAGATACAGAATGTTAGCATAATCCAATCTGGATCCGATGAGGGCCTGTACAGTTATTCTCCGATGTTCCTCAGACAGCAAAGGAAAGAACTTTCGGAGCATCCTGAGGATACCGAAACAAGTCCCTGTAAGGGTTGCCACCTGGGATTTGAGGGTAAGCCCGTTGTCGATTTTAATTCCCAGGTTCTTAGCCCATTTAGAAGACTGGGCTGGAGGGAACATGTCGGCAGGCCACCAACCATGCCAGTCCGGTTCCAATGGACATCCAAAGAAAAGTATCTCGGATTTATCCGAGTTACACTTGAGGCTGTTCAGATGGAACCAGTTAAAAACAGCCCCAAGGCACTCACGGATACTTTCCCCATCAAATTCTTCGCTCTTACGGCAGGTGAAAAGAAGCTGGGTGTCGTCAGCATATGAGACGATCTGGGCCCCGTGGGACTCCACCAAAGTCGCCAGAGGGGTCATGAGGATGTTAAATAGAGTAGGGCTCAATACTGAGCCCTGAGGAACTCCGACTCCCAATGGCGGCATTTCGGCAGATCCAGAGGAGGCCCACACCGTTTGTCGGCGGTTGGCTAAGAAGGAACAAAACCAGTTGAGCACCGACCCCCCTAGACCGATGTCATGTAGTCTTGTGAGGAGATCCTCATGGGGGACGGTGTCAAAAGCCGCCGACAGGTCTAACATAACTAACATCACCCTGCCTCCGGCATCCAGCACCTCCTTCACAATCTCTGAGACTTCCAGGAGCGCTGTCTCGGTACTTAAGTTGGATCGAAAGCCCGATTGAGACACATGGAGAAGCTCATTCGACTCCAGGAAGTTGAAGAGCACGCTGTGGACATGTTTCTCCAGGATTTTGGTGAGTGCTGGAAGGAGCGAAATTGGTCTATAATTTGACGGGGCTCCCGGGGCAAGGTTGGGCTTTTTAAGAAGAGGGATAACCATGGCCTGTTTCCAGGAGTGTGGCAAGTCTCCCTGACTCAAGGAAAGGTTGAGAATAGGATTAGCTATGGGGTTAACAACATCTGCCATTCTAGCTAAAAATTTTGCCGGGCAGGGATCGCATGGTGAGCCAGATTTAAGGTTCCTCATCAATGCTAAAGATGAGGAAATTGTGAGAGGTGGAAAGTCCAACAGAGCCGGACCAGAGATAGGCCGGTGAACAATCTCATTCGTCGAGATCAAAGGATCAACTATCGGTCTCGGAGGAAAGGAGTCCTGAATCTGCCTAATTTTGGTAGTAAAAAAATTGGCAATGGTGTCAGCCCAGGTCTCATCCGGAACTTCCTGAGCTGAAATCGACCGCGGGGTGGTAAATTCTCGTACAATCGAAATGATCTCCTTACAAGAGTTAGCTGCTTCCTCAATTTTTTTTAGCAAAGTAGCACTTCTTTCCCTGTAGAATTAAATCATGATAAGATTTCATCATGGATTTGTAGGTCCGTTTTGCCTCAGCATCATATTGGGCTCTCCATGCCCGTTCGGCGACTTTACATTGTCTACGGGAGTGGGCCATCTCCGCCGTAAACCAGGGGGCCGAGATGCGTTTAGTATCAGATCTAGGTGGCTGTAAAGGGGCCAGCTCATTCAATCTAGCTAAGAGCCAGGACTGCAGGGTATCCAAGTCGTGCTCCAGATCACCAGTATAGGAAGGAGGATGGTTCACCAGGGCCTGGGCTAACATGTCAGGAGTCACCCGATGATACGCCCTGTAGCTGCTTCCCAGCGGTCTAGTGGCACTGGTAGCTGGTTTCTCAGTGCCAGATATTTGAAAGTGAGCAAGATGATGATCGGACCATAGTACCGGCAAGAGTGCAGTAACCACAATTGGTGAGGTGGAGAAGACCTGATCTAATGTGTGACCTTTGTCATGGGTCGGGCCGGAAAGATATGGGAGCAAGCCCAGAGCAGAAGTGATATCAAGCAGCTTAATGGCATCCTGATCCTGCTGATCTTCCATGTGGAAGTTGAAATCTCCCGCCAATAAGCACTGCTCCGATCTCAGGACTAGTACAGTCAAGACCTGCTGGAGATCCTCAAAGAAAGACCCTACAGGTCCCGGAGGCCTATATACTATGAGACCCTTCACAGCTTGTTGAGGTGATAAGGATAGGGTAAAGGCAAGGGATTCGGCACCCTTGATGGTCTCCGTGTACATAACTGCACACGTGAGAGATTTTTTCACAACTAGGGCGACTCCTCCCCCTCTTCCCTTGACTCTATCTTGTCATCTACAGCTGTGTGCAGTACCACTGAGCAACGACTCCAGCAGTACCCCGCAGCGGCACACTGCTGTGCTGCAGCACAGCACCGCCATCCCAGCAACTTTCAGAACAGATCAGCACATCAATTCATGTTTCACAACACAATTAAAGCTCTGTTATATAGTATCGCTCTGGAATCACCATAGTGTTACGGCCGAGCTGCACAGCTACATGCCTTGCTATATACGTATTTATTAGGTCTTTTTTTATTTTACTAAAATTATATGTATATTGTATTTATTGGGGCTTTCAGCCTGTCCTCTACATCCATTGGCCTGCTATTGTGCCATTCACACTTTTCTTCAGCCCCCTGGTAGGTAAATGGGGCACCCCGTCAGCCCACCTCAGTCATTGGCAAACTTCACATTATTCGCCCTTTCGCGAGCAGCCGCTCCACATACGAAGTTGCTCTTCTCGCTGCCAAGGACTATTATGGCAATGTTTGCTTTTTTAGAACCACACCATATTTTTGCTTTTAGCCAATGTTATTTTTAGATTGCTAAGGGCCTGGCATCTTCCCCAACAACAGAGTTTTGCAAAGAACATAAAAAAGCCAAGCATTCACAAAGCCAAAACGTTTGCAGCTAACAATAGACCCACTAGCTCTGCCAATGACAGTATTTTTGTGCTCATTTGAAGTGAAGCTGTCTGGAAGCCAGTGGAGGCTGGGAGCGGAGATCAGATTGAGCTGTAAAGATGGAGGCTCGAGGATCTAAGGCACAATAGCAGAGTCACCAGGGCCCCTCTGAACTTCACACCAGCTGGTTTTAGTCCATGGTGGACGGAAGAAAGTTTCAGAAAGAGGAGGGTTGTAATATAAAGGTTCACTCCTGATAACCATTGTACTTACGCTGACAGATGGCGCTAGCTCTTTGGAGGCCAATATTCCCCATGGCAATGGTCAAAGATGCTGTGTGAAGCGGCAAAGTGTCTTGTATCCAATTTGCGCTTTTATCAGCACCCAGTAAGGATTTCATCACTGATGATGTGGGCATAAGCATATTGGGCCAAACTTCCTGCTGGGTTATGATGTTGTACTTGTGTAGTATCAGGGCTGATGTTATATTACCGTTATTGTAGGCTGGCAGAGACGTTTCAAGGCATGGGCAGAGTAGGGAATTGCCCAGGGCCCCCACCTTCCAAGGCCCCCACACCCGGGAAAAACAACGTTCAGCTTTAGACTGGTGTCTATTCTATTTCTCCCTCTAAATTCCTACTCCTCTCTGTTTACAACTGACTCTGTGTCCCTCTCTCTCTCTAACCTGTGTCTTCTTAAGGATTTTGGGATAAAGTATATTTCAGCTGTTGCTTGTGACCCTATTAAAATGTGTTACATAATCCAGTATTGTTTGGCATTATGCCTGCTTGAATTAGCAGGACATGGGCAATAAAATACAAATGTGTTCCATACGGTGGCCCCCAAAACGTGTCTTGCACAGAGCCCCCAGAATATGTCTTGCCCTGGGCCCTCAAAATCCTTAAGACGCCAATGGAGGCAGATGTCTATGGCGTTCCCACAAACAGCCACAAGAGGGTGACAGATTGAAACAATTGGCCTCAAGGGTTTGCATAAATGTAGACGGTGTGAACCAAGCAAGAGAGCAATAAATAGCATTTTGACTGCGGTTCTAACAACCGGGAGCAATGCTTATCGTTTTGTTTCAGGCTCTGAAAATATCTGCCCCTGAGCTGTGTCAGTTTGTTGATGTGTTGGTTGCCTGGTGTCTAGATGTGAAGGGAGCTCTGCTAGAGAGAATGCAAACCAGGGAGGCTGGAGAGCACCTACCTCAGGTGCCTGGGGTGGTGGAGGGCAACTGGCGGCATTAAAAGAAAGGACTGACTGGTGAGTAACCCCAAGGTTGGAAAACGAGTCCTTGAATTTGGCATAACATAACATATGTATTTGTAAAGTGCACATTCACCGGTGAGCATCTTGGTGCTGAATAACAGATATTTTTTGTTACCTAACTCAATGGTACTCATTTTATGGACATCAGAAGGATGAAAGGCTGAGTGGACCCACCAGAATTTGAACCTGTGACCATGATGCCGAACATGCGTCCACTGACTCCATTGCGTACCTGATTTTCTGCCAACGGGCAGTGCCGTGAGGGAAACGGCGGAAGGCACAACACGCCGGGAGGCTGCTGGAGGCGTCCTAGGACAGCGGACCACATTCCCCAGCAACCTCTTGGGCGGCAGCGCACCCGTGACGCGTGAAGAGCGCCCGGAGGCGCCAGTAAAAGCCTGACCCCCCGGGAGCCCAGAGGGGGAACACCAGTAGCGTACCTGATTTTCTGCCAACGGGCAGTGCCGTGAGGGAAACGGCGGAAGGCATAATACGCCGGGAGGCTGCAGGAGGCGTCCTAGGACAGCGGACCACACTCCCCAGCAACCTCTTGGGCGGCAGCGCGCCCGTGACGCGTGAAGAGCGCGCGGAGGCGCCAGTAAAAGCCTGACACCCCCTCTCGCCCCGCGAGACGCGCGCGGGAGCGCCCGGGGCTAAGCCCGGGCAAAGGGCGGGCCCTCTGTGGCCCTCTGTGGACAGCAGTGGTCGGGCGGGCCACCCCCCTTGTCTTGTTTCACCTTATTTCGTGAGTACCATTTGAAATTTAATTAGTTTTTAACTTGTGTTCTTGCTCACACGACCCCCACTACCATTGGTATAATGCCGCCTAAGGAAAGTAAAGGGAAGAGTGACACTGTTGCTTTTACGGGAACTATGGACCAATTTATTAAACGAATGAACTGAGTGGTGGACGAAAGCATAAATATCATGGAAAGGAGAGTTTCGCAGGAATTGGATATTGCGAGAAGATCTTCTTTTGGCCCATTGGCACATGTTCAAACACCTATCTCTAAAGACAGAACTGAAATAGTAGGAAAGTCTATTGGTTCCCAGAGCAATGGAACTAATGTGGACATAATTTCTAATAATGATATACTGAATGACTCAGAGGGTAGTTCTCTAACTGTCTCCGAATCTATTTTACAATCACCTAATAATTTACCTAATGTTCGTGCTGCACTGGTACCTGTTGAGCAAGCTAAAGTATATAATACCAGGCAGCAGAAAGGGGTGAACGCAGGGGCTATTCCAAAAAACAAACAAGGGCCTACAACTAATATTAGTGGTAAGAGAAAGAAGGGTCCTAAGCATCCTGTGTCACCTAATACTAGCCTGGAAGGGGCTGCTGGTACAAACAAGGATATAACAGGGATTGACGCAGAAGGGGGGGATTCTGCTTCTACTGTTATACTTGAAGCACTACGACATTTGCTCCACCCATTAGAGGAGAGACTGAACAAAATAGAGGTATTTTTAAAGCGCATAGAAAGGGACATAAAGGAGAGAATAGATATCCAACAGAGTAAGTCTAGTATTAACCCGCAACTAACATTGACAACAGCTATTCCTGTAAAAACCTCAGATGTTATACTTGCGCAAAAAGAATAAGTAGCACCTAAACTAAATGTGGGGGACCCTACGACACCTAGAGATGTACCCAACAACCAATCGCAAAAACAAAGTACACCGAACATAACAGGTAGTAAGGGGGTAACAAAAGTAAATAGACCAAGTAAAGATCAGGTAAAGGATGTACTCAATCTTCCCCCGGAGGCTTGCCTATTTGTGGCAATCTTGACTGGAGTTCCAGAGCTAGATGAACAGGAGTTGGAAAGCACATCCTACCTCTGGAAAAGGGTGTCTCAATGGTTAAGTTACCCTCCGGCCTGAGGGGCAATATTCTGAGTATTAGGCGAGTACCATGGGTGGGCTACTTGACGAAAGACATACAAGGGGATAGCATAGTTATCAATTTTGACAACCCAAGAATAGTTAACTATATCTGTAATTGGAAGTACCCTAATCCAGACCCAGCCACCACCATACATCCATTTAAATTAACACATTTTTATCCACCCGGTCACTTTCATTCTAGAACTGATGGGTGGACTACGGTAAGACACCGTGGCAGGAGAAACCAAGGAAGAGGTTGGTTAGGACAAATCCATCACCCCCATAATTTCTTCTCCTACAATCGATTTGATTGCCTCGAGTCAGTTGATTGACTACAGGTACTACCACTGACCACTAGACCAGTGGAATCTTCATTAAATTATGTAATCCCCAAACCTAATGTTATACCTCCTAAGGAGAGTGGGGAGGTGAATATACCATTTAATCACCAGGAGATTGGCTGTGAAAAATTTTGTAATACTAACATTACGGCAGGGTATGACCATGAAGTACACACAAGACCTCGTGACCCAAAGGAAGGAGATAGTGATAACAGTGAGTTATCTGTGGATAGGTACGCAAATATCTGTACTACTATTGATAATAATCTACCTCCCACTGTTAAATCTAGTACCCATTGTCTAAAAGAGAGACGCTCATTGTTAACATTAGTTTCTTGGAATGTCGCTGGAGTTGGTGTAAAAATGTGTGATCCCGACTGGAATAGCTATATTAACTCATTTGATATCTGTGTGCTACAGGAAACATGGGCCACGGACCAGGTCCATAGAATAGGATATAGAACCTACCAAGTGGCAGCCGTCCCTTCAGTAAGAGGGCGAGCCTCGGGAGGGTTGGTAATATGGATCAGTACAACTATCGATATGGGGATAAAAATGTTAAATAGCAATTCCTTAGACATACTTGGATTGAAACTAATTACAAGGGACAAGAGGGTAATAAATCTTATAAATGTGCACAATAGACCATGTCCCGCTAATAGGGAATCTCCATGTATAGAGAAATTGGGAATGTTTATGGACACCTTGGACCATGATGAAAGTATCCTTTTATGTGGTGATCTGAATTGCAATTTTGAGCCGATTGTGGGGATGGTCAAACTGTATGAGGATGAGGACGTTGTTAATGGGATACCAGTACTGAACAATGGAACTGTTCCTGGGACCACATTAGCCCTCCAGATTACAGGGCTGTTCACAGGTTATGGTTTAAGAGCTTGTAATGGGCGCATGCCATTAGACTCCCCGAGAGCATTTACCTTTAGTAGGGGGAATTGTAGTAGCAAGATAGATTATGTTTCTGTTTCTTTTAATTTGTAGCCATATACAAATGATTTAAAGGTTAGAGAACGTTTTGAGAGCGACCACTTCCCGTTGGAAATGAGTTTTTTGTCTAGTATGCTGAATGAACCCGGTGTTACTGAGGGTACTCATGGCCTAGAAGTGCCATTAACTTGCGACAATGTCGTACTAAGTAATAACAGAAGGGCCGTTAAATGGGCATATATTTTCGAAAGAAAAGACTTGTTGGCTAATATTTATTCCACATTTGCGAACTCATTTGAGTTCTATAATATGGATGAATGCAAACCTGGTGAATTTATTGGACTACACAAATCTTTTTGTAAAAAACTGATTGATCTTATTACTAAAAAACCGAGGAAAGGGAACGGGTTGGCGAACGCAAAACCAGTAGGCAAACCTTGGTTTAATAAGGAATGCCGAGTAGCCAAGACCGACCTGATCAATGCGGTAAAAAATAAAGGCTCTGTAGAACTTAAAGCAAAAAGGAAAGTCTACAATAAAACATTAGCTGCTGCAAAATCATCCTGGGACGAGGACCTATGGTCTAGTATGTTATTAGCTACAAAAACTAAAGATCACAGGCAGTTCTGGGAGTTAGTAGCCAAAGGGAACAAGCCAGATAAAGCTCAAGGGAGGTTTTCCTAAATGAAGCTACATGGGTTGATCATTTTACATCATTATATGCAGCCCAAATTACAGAGGAAAAGCTTACGGTAAACCCAAACGAACTAGTAACCCAGACAGAGAATGATGAAAACCCATTGGTAATCTTTGACATACAAGAGACTGAAACAGCAATTGCTTCTGTGAAGCAAGGGAAGGCCCCGGGTCTGGATAAGATCCCTGGGGATCTCTACAAACACAATATGGAGATCTGGGTACCTTATCTAAACCATTTGTTTAATGTCATCGCAGCTGGTGACCAAATCCCTGATACATGGGATGAGGCTGAAATTATCACTATTCTTAAAAAGGGGGATAGAGGCGATCCAGGGAACTATCGCCTCATTAGTCTTTTAGACATAACGCAGAAAATTTATGCCAGACATATCCTAAACCGCGTAAATATGTGGTTGGAGGAAAACTTGATTTTATCCAAACATCAGGCAGGGTTTAGGGAAAAGACCGGGACCATCGACCAGGTATTAAGGCTATGCTGCTTGTATTGGAAATATGTCATCATCCGCAGAGGTAATTTATATGTTACCTTTGTAGATCTACGAGCAGCATTTGACCTTATCCCCCGCGATTTATTGTGGAAATCATTGAAAAAGCAGGGGTTCCCAGATGAACTGTTGAATTTAGTGACTAGGTTACACCAGAATAACTACGCTAGGGTAAGATGGGGCCCCAATGGTGAACTTACAGATGCAATCCCTATTAAGAGGGGAGTGCGCCAAGGGTGCGTGCTGGCACCTACACTTTTCTCCCTCTATGTTAACGATATTGCAGTTTATATGGAGAATTGTGACAATGACTCTCCTCGCCTGGGGGGGGAACGAGTTCCGTCCCTCCTCTTCGCGGATGACACGATTCTCATTTCTCAAACCCCTCGGGCCTACAGATTCTATTAGATAGGTTCCAGCAGTATTGTATCACAAAAGGGTTAGAAATTAATGTAAAAAAGACTAAATATATGGCACTTAACCCTCATAAAAGTTTCAGGAAAAACCTAACATTGAATGGAGAAAAACTTGATTACGAACCAAGCTTTACTTATTTGGGGGTATTATTAGATTCATCCTTAAGTTGGAGACCCCAATTAGAAAAATCGAAAATTGTGTTCAAACAAAATTGTCTACCGATATTGAAAAGGCATAACAACTGTGCAAACAAGTCAGTTACCCCAGCGTTAGAACTCTTTAAATGCAAGGTCCAGTCAGCGGTTTTGTATGGGGCAGAACTTTGGGGACCAGTGTGTAGAAAGACCTTTGAAACCTTGGAGAATAAGTTCTTAAGGGGATTATTAAAGGTTCCTAGTAACACTCCACTGTTACCCCTACTCCTCGATATGAACATACGACGCACTGATCTACATGCAATATTAAGACCGCTATTGTTATGGGTCAGGTTGTGGATCACCCCTGAGCTAACTGAATATAAAAGTGGATTGGTTGAAGTTTTGGAACTAGACACAAGTAGCAAGATTTCTTGGTTTAAACATGTTAAAAGCTGGTTAACAACATTGGGTTTATCCCATTTCTGGAGCCAGCCAGAATTACTGACTGTGTCCTCAAAGAAAATAGTCAAACTTTCCTTTTGGGCCTTTGGAAGCCATGATGCAGTATACGTTGGAGCACATGGCCCCATAACTGAAAATTTTTTAATGGTGAAAAATGTAGCCCAGTTTGAAATGTTTCTTGATGAGATTCAACCACCATTAGCGAAAACTTTGTATTTAAAGTATAGGTACGGTATACTAAGAACCCGGGAAACCGAGTCAAAATGGGGGAAAACCAGTAATGACAAATGTACCTTATGCACAAACAATGTAAGAGAAGACATTTTTCACATTCTGTTTTTCTGTCCAAGCTATGTAGAAACTAGAAGGAAATGGATAGTGCCATTGTGCCGTAATATTGGAACAACTTCGCATAAGGAAGCTGGAAGAATATTACTTACGGACACTAGTCAAGTAATAGTGTTTGGTATCAGTAGATTCCTCTTGGCAGTAAAATTCATTAGACAAAAATTATCTCTGCTATTTTAAGCGTCTGGCTGTTATAACCCAATTTAATGCTTTTTTTAACCGTGTAAATATTTTAAACTTTTTTTTTTAACTATATTTATTGATGTGTGTTTTAAGCCCATTCCCATGATTTCGCTGTGAAGGCTTAGGGTTAGTATTTGGTCATGCACTAGCACTTTTTTTGATTGTATATTCTTGTACACTTGTGATGATAAAGCGGCCATGTATATTATGTATTTAGTATTAGCAATAATGATGGGACCCCCTCAAGACTTAATCAAGCCAGGGAAGGAGGGGAATGAAATGATCTGACAAGAAAGAACAATTATCCCTTACCTACCACATAATTGAAAAATGCAACTACTCAGATATAGGTGACAAAAACTGGACCATAACTTGCAATATTACAACAAAATATATATTATTTATTTCATTTTTATAAATATATGCTCCATAAATTTACTTAAAATAACATAGTTTCATGAATTCATCAGATATGGTGAGATTTACAATTTTTATACAGACAAAATATTTTTATAAATACAGAAAAAGAGAACACAAGAAAATAACATACAGTATAAATGAATCAGACATTTATAACAAATCAAATGACTGAAGACTAATACATGTTTGAAACAGCCCCTGGAAAAAAGAAAAAAGGTAACAACATCCGAACACATTCATAACAATCTCCACATTCTCACTCAAACTTCACACATTCCCTCAACATTTAAAACACAGAAGAAAAATCATGAGTGTAGGTCTCCAAGGTCAATGTGAGACCCCGCACTTGGCCGACGCGTTTCGGCGGCTCAAGGCCACCTTCTTCAGGACCACTTCCGATAAAGAAACCCAGATATCAAGGAGGTAAAGAGAAGCGAGGGTTGACAATACTGTTGGAGTTCTAATGATACAATCCAATTACAAAGTTTCCTGAAGATAATTTATTATCTATCTTTCAGATAATGATCCCTATATAGGTAGATGTTGGAGTAAATCGAGTATTCTGTGATTACTGCAATCAGTATAATCCTTGACTTTCTATTTATTGAAAAAAAACACCAATAATTGGGTCCCAGCTCTATTAGGTGACAATTATGTCCACAAGGTTTTGTAAATCCATTTTCTACTCAGAACACTGAGGGTATTGCATCCAAACTTTAGAGCGTCCTGATCACATAAGAGCCTTGATTTTAACGTGTCCACATCTCAGGAGTTTGCCTGAGATGTGGTCCTGAAGAAGGTGGCCTTGAGCCGCCGAAACGCGTCGACCAAGTGCGGGGTCTCACATTGACCTTGGAGACCTACACTCATGATTTTTCTTCCGTGTTTTAAATGTTGAGGGAATGTGTGAAGTTTGAGTGAGAATGTGGAGATTGTTATGAATGTGTTCGGATGTTGTTACCTTTTTTCTTTTTTCCAGGGGCTGTTTCAAACATGTATTAGTCTTCAGTCATTTGATTTGTTATAAATGTCTGATTCATTTATACTGTATTTTATTTTCTTGTGTTCTCTTTTTCTGTATTTATAAAAATATTTTGTCTGTATAAAAATTGTAAATCTCACCATATCTGATGAATTCATGAAACTATGTTATTTGAAGTAAATTTATGGATCATATATTTATAAAAATGAAATAAATAATATATATTTTGTTGTAATATTGCAAGTTATGGTCCAGTTTTTGTCACCTATATCTGAGTAGTTGCATTTTTCAATTATGTGGTAGGTAAGGGATAATTGTTCTTTCTTGTCAGATTATTATGTATTTAGTATATATATTATGTATTTTGTATATCTTTTATGGTGCAATTGCAACGAAATAAAGATTATTGAATTGACTCAATTGAGTCACCAGACCAAGCAGACAGGTTTGTGCGTGTGCATGGGGAGGAGGGTATGTGAATGTAGGGGATTGAGGACCAGAGCGAATTAGAGGTCTTGCCTGTGATAACCCAACGCTGGTTGAATGAGCAGGAAGCAGGCCATATCTAGTCAATAGACCAACTTCCTTCATGTACCCTGAGATAGAGCGGGGTGTTGGCATGTAGGAGAGGTGTGGCGCAGGGGCCAGAGCGGCTGACTCTGCAGCGCGGTGCTCACGGTTCGATCCCTGGTGCCAGCGGCAGCTCAGCTCAGCATCATGTGACTCTGGGCAGTAGCTCACTGAATCTCCAAGACGACTGCCAGCCCCTGGAAACCTTAAGGGGTGATGATATGTTCATGCTTTACAAATATAGATTACCATGTACGTGGACGCCAGTCATTGGTGAGCTCCACATGAGGCATCTCGAGAACCGGAAAGATACAGCTTTTATTTATTCCATGTGGTTGTGGGGGAAGGCTGCAAACCAATTATAACACTATAGGCAGACCTAGGGCAACTTTGCTTTCTGCTGGCATAATCTTGCAGGATGTCATTAAGTTTGTACAACTCTGGAGACATAAAGTTCCTGAAATTGTACCATTGTGCCACGTGGCGTAATTTTTGCCATGATTGTGGCAGAACTTCAGTGCAGGAGCATGAGAACAAGAATGGTGTTAAACCCTACTGTTATAATTCAAGACATTGATACAATTTGAGAAGAAATTTAAGGGGGGGGGGGGGTAATGCAGTTTCCAGGGCCCCTCCTCCTCCTCAGTGAAAGTTCATGATGAGCAAGAAGGGGTGACACTTGTATGTTTGAGACTGCTTGAGACATCCTCACTTGGGACATCCGCACTGCCTAAGGATGGTTTGACCCGTGATGAGGAGTGGGTAATTGAGAGCAATTCCGGGCTTCCTGCTCTGGAGTTTGCAGATGTAAACATTAGAAACCATGTTTGTGAAGGACTAATGCCTCCTTGACATGCTGTTCTATGGCAGACGAGAACAGAAGAGACAGAGGCCTGGGTAGGAGGGGATAAGATAACCCAAGAGATGTGATGATGCAGGGGGAGGCGCTGGCGGCTTTGAGGTGGTCCATGTGGGCAGTGGAGAGAGCCATCAGCTTCTTGCACAGGTGTGAGAGAGCAGTGGGTGGACCTGCTCAGGTGTTCAATGCCAGAGGGCGGAAATGTCACATTGTCCTCTGGTCAGTTGTCAGCGTCATTGATGCAACTCTGGGCGTAGACTCTGTGGTGGATCAAGTGGACAGTGAATGTGATAGCAGGATCTGGGCTTCCTTCATCCCTGGACCGCTGAGAAGGTTTTCAGTCCTGCACCTAGGATATATTTGTGCCCCCTGTAGCAATACCAATATACCAAAAAAGGCAGCTTTCCTAATGGGCACCAATTGGTGGCCTTAACGATCCAACCATGGCCTACTTTGTGGAACTGCTGGTCCGGTCTCCCCACCTTACGGACACTCTCCTGCATCCCTTCATTGTTATATTATGATACATGTGTTTGTAAAATACACTATCAACCACAAGGGTATCCTGGCGCTGAGTCGGAGTAGGTGCCCAGCTCTGCCTACGGTAGGTTGGTCAATTGAAAAGCCAGGTTGTCATAATTTGGCAATGACTGGGTTAGCGTTAAGCTTTGCTACACATTATTCCCTTATCTTGACTATAGTCGTGAAACGCCATTTTGTATGTTACGGCGGCCATTTTGGAGAATGTGTCGCCTCGTGATCAGCATGCCCTTTTGTTCGTCCTCTGTACCACTGACCACTTGAGTTTGCCCAGCAACAGGCTATTTTTAGTAATGGTCAAGCCCGCACATGACCAGTCATCACTTAGGAATGTTCCGCCAAACTGACCATCGGTGTTGTAGCCCCTCCCATGAGTTGGCTGTGTTCCAAAAATGACCATATATGTACCTAAAACTCTGTAACCATGTACCTCCCATCTTTTAATGTCTGTAAAACTGTATAAAAGAAGGACTTACACCGATGTTCGGGGTGATACTTCTTGCATTGCCGAAGGGTGCTGTAGGAATGTACCACCACCCCATGGGGTCTTAATAAACTTGTCTTTTGCATTTTCTAGTTTCCGTGCCAACTGTTCTTATGGTATAGAGGGTATTCTGCGGAGTATGTAGGCCTGGAGAACCCAATACCACAAATTGGCGACCACGAAGGGACTCATCGGCGACTCGGATGCCCGAAGGAGAGGTCGTGACGAAGGATTGGAAACTCGCCATGGACGCGTACGCTGCCACTGAGTGACCCGAGTCTTGGCACCCACGGTGTTTTCTTCCCTTCCTTCTGATCTGACCTTCCAGGTGGCGACGGTCCCCGACTGAGATCCTGCTCGTGTACGTTGACGTACAGTGCCGGTTTGGCTGATTTGATCAAAGACCTTGGCATTTGGAACCTGGATATTTGAGATTTGGGTAAGAATTGTGATTGGTAAGGTAGTCTGCGGACGCTTACTGTGGTTCTATGAATATGAATATGTTTTGAGTTAGCTAACATTTGGTCCTATGAATTTGATCCTATATGTGTAGTGCACTTCACATAGGCAGGCATGTAGAGATGTTTCTCTTACTTTGTTTGTATTTTGAGCGGCACATTTGTGTGAAGTATAGTAAGTGCCATTTTTTTGGTACCACGTTTCCATGGTACTTTTTGAACATGCCTGTTTTAAGCACACTCCGAGGGATGTGCTGTCTTGGGAGTGGTACCACATACCGATTAAACGAGTCTCAGCCGGCTCCCCCAGAGGGGACTCCTAACCGTGAAATGTATATTAAATTCGGCCTTCCGCCTATATTGTATAGTAAATTATGGAACAAATACACTAAGTCTGATCCCGAGTTGCAATGGCCACTACATGGGTCGTTTGATTTACGAAAGTTTCAGTTTGTGGAGCAATGTTTGTTTCAACGTAGGTCTAGACAGGATATGTTTGACTGTGTACGAATGTGGGAGAAAGCAGTGCGTGAACGTATGAAGCATGAAATTGCCTTGGCGGAAAAAGAGCAGCGCAAGGCTGCTCGAGATAAAGCTTTACAGCTGGAGGAGAAGGAGTTGCAGGAGAAGAAAGAGAGGGAGGCACGGGAACGTAATTTGCAAACGAGTGGTCAATTTCCTATTCGACGTCCACTTTATCCTGTCCTTACTAATGAAGTTGATGATTTTTCGTTATTAGATCGGTCTCCGCCTCCGTACGTTTCGCCTACGGCTCCGGCCGAGGACTTCGGTGATGAGGATCGAGATAGTGCGAGTACGAGGTTAACTGCTAGTAGAGCCGCGGATTTGCGCAGTTTCGCTAGGAAACTGAATTTGAATAAAATAACTATGTCAGAGATTAATGCTGAAAGGAATAAATGGTCAGAACGAGAACAGTTGTGTTTTTTAAGTACCTTTGCAGATGAAGTTGTTGAACGATTTCGTAAGAATTCAGAGGATTTAGAATCTAAGGATATATCAGTCCATCATGAGAATATGCGTAAAGGTCTATTTGATACTTCAGATGCGGATGCCTTTTTCCTACGATTGGTCCAGCTACGGGATGAGGCGTCCAGATTGCGGGAAGCACGAAAAGCATCAGAGAAGTCTGTGCCGGGGTCGACGAAGCAATCCAAAGAGTGTTCTATCTTTGGAGCAGATAAGAGTTCTAAAGTGCATGTTATGCCTATGCGTGAAGCTGCACCTTTGTATGTTCCCCCTAAGGGGCAAGGTACTAGTGATGATAAATTGTCTGGGTGTCGTAATTTGACAATGGCCGGGTTAGCGCTTAGCTGTGCTACACGTTTTCCCGCTTAACTTGGCTATACTTGGAAACGCCATCTTGTTTGTTACGGCGGCCATCTTAGATCATGAGCGGCCTCGTGGCCAGCGTGCCCTTTAGTCCGTTGTCCGCACCGCTGACCACTCGAGTTTGCCTAGCAACAGACTATTTTTAGTAACGGTCAAGCCTGTACATGCGCAGTCCCAAATGACCAGTCACCCCTCAGGAATGTGCCGCCAAACTGACCAGTGGGGTTGTAACCCCTCCAATGAGTTGGCTGTGTTCCAAAAATGACCATATATGTACATAACGCTCTGTAACTCTGTACTGCCTATCTTTTTATTACCTGCAAATTGTATAAAAGAACGGATCACACCGATGTTCGGTGTGATACTTCTTGCATTACCGAAGGGTGCTGTAGGAATGTACCACCACCCCATGGGGTCTTAATAAACTTGTTCTTTGTACTTTTCAGTTTCCGTGCCAACAGTTCTTTCAATGTAAGTGGGTTATCTTCGGAGCATGTAGGCCTTGGGAACCAGATACTACAAATTGGCGACCACGAAGGGACTCATCGGCGACTCGGATGCCCGAAGGAGAGGTCGTGACGAAGGTTTGGAAACTCGCCATGGACGCGTACGCTGCCACCGAGTGACCCGAGTCTTGGCACCCGCGGTGTTTCTTCCTTTCCTTCTGATCTGACCTTCCAGGTGGCGCCGGTCTCCGACTGAGTTCTTGATCGTCTGCGTTGCTGGATAAAGTGCCGTTTGGCTGATTCGATTAAAAGACCTTGGCAGTTGGAATCTGGACCTTTGAGACTTTGGGTAAGATTTGTGATCGGTAAGGTAGTCTGCGGACGCTTACTGAAGTTCTATGATTTGTGATCGGTAAGGTAGTCCTCGGACGCTTGCCGAAGTTCTATGACTTGTGACTTTGATTTGAGTTAGCTAACATTTGTGAATTTGTGAACTTTGAATCTATATGTGTAGTGCACTTCACATAGGCAGGCATGTAGAGATGTTTCTCTAATTTTGTTTTTTTTCCTTTGAGCGGCACATTTGTGTGAAGTACTGTAAGTGCCAGTTATATAGTATCACGCTTTCGTGATACTCTTTGAACATGCCTGTTTTCAGCACACTCCGAGGGATGTGCTGTCTTGGAAATGGTACCTCAATTAGGTTAGCGGAATCACAGCCGGCTCCCCCAGAAGGAACTCCAAATCGTGAGATGTACATCAAATTTGGCCTTCCCCCTATAATGTACAGTAAATTATGGCACAAGTATACTAAAACGGATCCAGAATTGCAATGGCCTCTACATGGGTCATTCGATTTACGAAAGGTTCAGTTTGTGGAACAATGTTTGTTTCAGCGCAGGTCTAGACAAAATATGTTTGATTGTGTGCGAATGTGGGAGAAAGCGGTGCGTGAGCGTATGAAGCGTGAGGTTGCCTTGGCGGACAAAGAGCAGCGATGATTTTTCGTTACTAGATCGATTACCGCCTCCGTATGTTCCACCCACGGCTCCGACTGCGGACTCGGATGATGAAGAACAGGATAAGTCGGGAAAAGGGAGCAAGTCGAGTGTCAGGTTACCTGCAGAAAGATCCGCGGATTTGCGTAGTTGGGCCCGTAAATTAAATACAAATTTTGTAACTGTGACCAAAGTTATTGCAGAGAGGGGTAAATGGACAGAACTGGAATTGATGTGTTTTTTATCCACTTTGGCTGATGAAGTTGTTACCGCATTTCGTAAATATTCGGACACGTTAGAACCTAAGGCTGCAGCGGTTCATCATGAGAATCTAGATAAAGGTTTATTTGTTCTTGCAGATGTTGATACGTTTTTCAAGCAACTGATGCAGCTGCGGGATGAGACGTCCAGATTGCGGGACGAGAGGAAAAAGAATAAGGAGTCCGGGCCGGAGTCTATTGGGCAATCTAAGGAGTGTTCTCTCCGGGGTTCAGATAAGAGTTCTACAATGCATGTTATGCCTATGCGTGAAGCCGCACCTTTGTATGTTCCGCCTAAAGGGGAAGGTACAGATGATGATAAACTGTCAAAAGATGCAAAGGGATATTTTATATATAATTGGGTGTATACGCCTTGGAATAGAGCGGATGTTATGGCGTTGAAAAATTCTTTACCTGACCTTCGTAAAAACCCGGCAGCATTTTATGAAGGGGTTGAAGGGGCTATTTCGTCCTGTGTCATGACTTTGGTTGATATAGATTTGTTTTTTGGGTTAATTCTTCCGCCTGACATGTGGAGACTAATTCGTAAAGATAATGATGAAACAATACTTGGGGGAACATGGAAAGAAATAAATGCAGCTGATTTAGATAGGGAACCGGCATGTAAGCCATGTCAGTTGATTTTAGACCTCCCGGCGGCTATTTTGGTTAAATTAAAAACGCTCGTCCCATCTAAAAAGATCGATTGGACCATGTTAGCTTCGTGCAAACAAAAGCCAGATGAAACTGTTTCAGATTTCTTTACACGCTTCGAAGAGGCGTTTCATGATTACAGTGGTCAATCATTAATAGACGATACGGGTCGGCATTTGTTTGTAGACAAGTATGTGGCTAATCTCCTACCGGAGATTGCGAAACGATTGAAAGCGAGTGAGAGTTCCTGGACCACGGCGACCCCTGCGTCTTTGTTAACTATGGCTCAGTATTATGAGCGGCAGGAATTGGAGGCTAAAGAAAGTGTTGATAAGAAAGCGAAGGAGTTGAAAACGAAGGTGATGTTGGCACAGGTTCGCGGAACGCAATCTAGAGGGAACGATAGAGGCAGACGAGGAGGGGGCAATGCGTCGTATGGGCGTACGGATATAGCGGAGGATCAATGTGCCTATTGTAAAGAGTTTGGGCATTGGGCCGATGATTGTCCGGTGCTACGTGAGCAGCGTAGTCAGCGTGGTCGAGGAGGTGGAAGGTCGAGAGGTAGTGGAGGTGATCGTAGCAGGTTTGAAGAGAGGGGCCGTGGCCAGGATGAACGTAATACGTTTGATAGACGGAACCAGTATCAGATATCAGAGGGTGAGAATGTGGAACATCAGGATTATGTACATGCATAGGATTGCGTAGGATGGGGTACGGAATCAGTTGAAGTGCCAGTAGATCAGAGTGGTCCATATGTATTAGCGGGCATTTTGGGTTCCACTGATCAGTTTCTAGTTGACACAGGAGCTACTCGTAGCGCTTTGTCTAGAAACTTGGTTCCGAGGGCTCCCCTGTCTGGCGATATGATAACATCTGTAGGGTTTGATGGCACACCCACTCCTAGCCCATTATCAAAGCCTCTTGCACTTTGTCTCGATACATTTTTCAGTTTCGGCCAATTTTTGTTGTCACCTTATACCCCAGATAATATTCTGGGCATTGATTTGCTCAAATATTTTCGAGCGACGATACGTTGCGCTCCGGAGGGAGTGCGAGTTATTTTGAATGATAACTATCCGGATTCAGACAGATTTTTTTCTATACAAGATTGTGAAGCATTAGCCTCTCTCCCTCACACGTTGTGGGCGACCTCAGATACGGATGTGGGACAGATGCTTATTCCACCTATTCGCATTACTGTGAAGGAGGGAGTACTTTTGCCACGTGTACCACAGTATAAGATCTCCAGGGAAGGTGAAATTGCTCTGACACACATTGTTCAAGATTTGATTATTGCAGGGGTAGTGGAGGAAGTCCCCTATAATGTTTGCAATAGCCCTATTCTCCCGATCCTTAAGAAAGATACTGACGACAAGGTCTATCGATTTATTATTGATTTGAGAGAAATTAACAAAATTGTCATCCCCCAATACCCGGTGGTATCTGATATCACGACATTGCTTACCTTGGTCCCCCCAACGGCGACGACCTTTAGTGTCATCGACCTGAAAAATGCGTTCTTTTCCATTCCCATCCATCCTGATAGCAGATACTTATTTGGTTTCACGTTAAATAATAAATCATATAGATTTTGTCGTGTCCCTCAAGGTTACACTGAGAGTCCGAGTATCTACAGCCAGGCCCTAAAGAGACAGCTTGATTCTTTTCAATTGCAGTCTGGAGTTGTCCTTATCCAGTATGTCGATGATCTTTTGTTAGCTGCTGACACGTATGCTCAATGTGAGGAGAGTACGCTTGCTTTACTTTCCTTTCTGGCTCAGAACAATCACAAGGTTTCGAAGAAAAAGCTCCAATACTGTAGACCCAAGGTGACCTACCTCGGTCATCTTTTGTCTAAGGAGGGGCGTGCATTAACATCTGATCGAATTCAGGCGATTCTAGATACGCCAGTCCCCCGCACACAGAGAGATGTACGTGCCTTTATAGGATTAACGTCCTTTTGTAGACAGTGGATCATGGGGTTTTCACATATTATCAAACCTTTGTTAGCGTTGCTGTCCAAAACTACACCAATGCCCCTTGAATGGACAGAGGAATGTCAAAATGCTTTCGAACAATTGAGACAGGCTCTTTGCTCTGCACCCGTGTTAGGTACACCAGACTATTCAAAGATTTTTACATTGTACGTGCACGAGAAAGATGGGTGCGCGTTATCAGTGTTAGTGCAAGTACACGGGGATAAGCAGAGGCCATGCGCATACTTTTAAGCTATTCTCGATCCTGTAGCACGAGGATTACCTGGGTGTTTCCGAGCAGTTGCAGCAACAGCAGTAGCTATACGACAGAGTGAGGGAATAGTTTTATCGCACAAATTGTTGGTGTTAGTTCCCCATGCAGTCGATGCCCTGTTGAATCAGACGAAAACCCAGTATCTCACGAGTGCACGTTTGACAGGATATGAGCTTACACTTTTGGCGCCACATATCACACTGAAAAGATGTGCTACCCTGAACCCTGCCACTTTATTGCCCTATCCGGTTGAGGAGGGTCAGGAAGAAAAACATCATGATTGTGTTTTCCTGACCGAGGAACAGACAAAGGGTCGTGTCGACTTACAGGATATGCCATTTCCAGATGTGGATGGGGAACTGTGGGTTGATGGATCGTGTTTGAGGCTGCCAGATGGTACGACTTCTCCAGCATACGCGATCACGACACTTAAGACAGTGGTAGAAACAGCACGAATACCACAAAAATCAGCTCAGGCAGCAGAGCTGATAGCTTTGACGAGAGCCTGCGAATTGAGTGCTGGCCTATGTGTGAACATATACACAGACAGCCGGTACGCCTTCGGAGTAGCACATGACTTCGGGCTACTCTGGAGAGAACGTGGGTTTTTAACTTCTCAGGGAGTACACATTATGCACGGAGAATTGGTGCGTGATCTCCTAAACGCGTTGCTTCGTCCGAAGAAAGTAGCGATCATTAAATGCAGTGCCCATAAAAAGATCATTGATAAAGTGGGTCAAGGAAATGCTTTTGCAGACAGCATAGCGAGACAAACAGCTATGTCCCGAACTGACTCCCCCATGTACGTAACAAAATCACAAGCTGAGCGATGGTACGATGCTAGAGCGGAGATATTAGATATCCAAAAATCAGCGACTGAAGCAGAACTTGCGGCATGGGCAGCAGATGGGGTGCTAGATGATGAGGGTTGTTGGAGAAGCAAAGACATGGAGAAATGGAAATTGCCTGCAGCTTACTTGCAGGCGATGGTTCAGATGACACATGGATTAGCGCACGTGGGAGCTCTTGTGATGACTCGATTGTTATCACGAGTTTGGGAGCATCCCGAGATCGCCAATACTGCCAAGAGAGTAGTGCAGACCTGTTTGATATGTTTACAGCACAATCCTGCGAAAGGGACCCATACTCCGAAAGGAGGGTTCGTTCCACCATCTGCACCATTTGAGGTACTCCAAATGGATTACATCCAGCTTGAACGCTGCAATAACCTTAAGTATGTCCTAGTGGTGGTGTGCGCTTTTAGCAAATGGGTTGAGGCCTTCCCCACGAAAGATAATACAGCTTTAACAACAGCTAAGGTGTTGCTCAAGGAGTACTTTCCTCGCTTTGGAGTTTGCAAATTTTTGTGGAGCGATAATGGGCCTCATTTTGTCGGGAAAATTGTGGAGTATGTGCTGAAGGGGTTGGGAATCCAGCAGAAGTTTCGCGCTGTGTTCCACCCTCAGTCAACAGGTCTTGTTGAGCGGTACAATGCCACGTTGAAACTAAAATTGGCTAAGATTGTGGCGTCCACGTCATTGAAGTGGCCGGATGCTTTACCGCTAGCATTGCTCTCTCTCAGATCAGTGCCCCACTCTCGAACAGGCCTCACACCGTATGAAGTGGTGTTTGGAAGGCCTATGAATATTTGGGGAGTGCCTAAGCCGCGATTGATACATGATGTGCCTTGTATATTGATGAACGATTATTTGGCACGATTAACAAATGATTTGCTTTCTATTCATCAACAGGTTCGAGAAGCGCTCCCTGACAACTCTACTGGAGAGGCTCACAATCTCCGTCCTGGGGATTTTGTTATGATCAGATCGTTTGAGAGGACGAACAGCTTGGAACCGAGGTGGCGTGGCCCCGAGCAGGTCCTCTTGGCTACTCGAACAGCTGTACGAGTGACCAACAGAAAGCGGTGGGTGCACTCAACCCACTGCCGTCGTGTCTCTCCTGATCTAGTGAATCCTGCTGTGTTGACTGACTACAAGGAGATTCTGGAGAAAGAAAAGAGCCCAGCTGTGACATCGGCCGAAGTTGAGGGAGCCTTCCCGGACCACACTGTTTCTGGACGAGAGCGCTATAATCTGCGGCCACGATAAGAAGATTTTTTTTTGGTTTTCGAGACTGGTTGGTTACCGCTCTGGGGTTTGTGAAACGGAAGCCGGGAATCTCAAGGGGGGGGGGGGATCAGTTCTGCCAAGAGTAGCGACACCCGTCTTGACCCCGGAGAAGAAAACAACGGCTACCTCGGAGCTCAGCACCGTATTTTTCTTTTTTAGGTATATACATATGTACATTTGAGACTTTGTGAACTTTTGAACTATTTGAGACATTAAGAACTTTTTGAACTATGGCGTCTTCAGCATCACGAGACAAAAGAATACTTGGTGCCATCCTTTTCGTCTTGACGATTGTGGTAATAGCAGTGATAGCTTGGGTAGTTGAACTTGTGGTGCCTGCACGTGAACATTTGCTGCCGACTACCCCGGCACCATCTGAACATTTTCACTTTACCTTGCCCTACCATGAAGAACGGCACCGACAGACTTATTTGAACAATAGCTTTATTCAGATTCTGCATCATACGCATAACATGACAAATACGTCTAATTGTTGGGTGTGTGGGATGTTGCCTGGGCACCAGAAGAAAGGGGGCACTCCACTCATTCCTCTCCCATTTTCACATAATGGATCTTGCAATGCCTGGTACACTCTTCTATTCACTTTGAGATGGCCAACAAAAGGGGGGGTGCTTTTCCGTTTGAATAAAATTTGCTACCATGACCGGGATGGGTATCCACGAGCCGAGGGTACTCGATTTGAATGGGAGGAGTACCGCCCCGATAATGCGTCTGCCTCACGTGTTTACAGCAACCAAAGGAACATCAATGTATCCAGTTCACATGTTATTAATGTTATTGCCACTAAAGCTGATTTGTGCATACGTAATAAAGGTACAATTCCGGTGGGGAAAAGTGAATGCAACATTACACTTACATTTGACAGTCCGAATGGCATATTGTTTGTAGCATCTCGCAATACTTATTTTATTTGTGGAACGAAGGGTTATCATCAGCTCCCGTTGGGATGGTTAGGTACTTGTTATGTATCCTTTGTATTGCCCCCTGTATTCATTGCCCCACCAATGTATCATAATGATTATGTCCTTTACCATGATTTCGTGTTGAATCGTGTTAAACGTACTGTTGTTTTGGATGAAATCGATCAGACTGATACTGTTTTACAACAATATGTGGACTTTAATTTGGGACTGTTTTCCTTTGTGGGGGCTGCTTTGAATAGTCGGAAAATACGACGATTGACCCGTGTTGTTGAGGCTGTAGCCAATGATACTGCTATTGCGCTAGGAAATATTACTGAAGAACTCCAGATTTCTAGGATTGTTACGCTCCAGAACAGAATGGTTTTAGATGTGGTTCTAGCTGACCGTGGGGGGGCATGTAGAATCATCGGAAGTAGCTGCTGTGTATACGTACCTGATAATTCACCATCTGTTTATGATGCTATTTCGAAATTGCACAAGATAGCTGCCGAAATACACCCGGACAATGGAACTTGGACTCTTTCAGGATGGTTCTGGTCAATGCTTACCACTTGGGGTTTGGAAACTGCTAACGATTCTATGTATCATTGTTGGGATATTGTTTTTTGTATGATTATGTATACAATGTGGCCCAGCTTTATGTTCCATGTGCTTATCGGCTTGCATACCATCAAGAGGAGCTCTTGCTCACAACAAAATGATGCTTCATAAAGAAGTAGCCCAAATAATGCTAATTGATATTGAAGATGAACACCCTGATTATGTTCACTATGAGGTAGCTTCAGCTAAACGCTAAAAGGGTCGTCTGTCGTAATTTGACAATGGCCGGGTTAGCGCTTAGCTGTGCTACACGTTTTCCCGCTTAACTTGGCTATACTTGGAAACGCCATCTTGTTTGTTACGGCGGCCATCTTAGATCATGAGCGGCCTCGTGGCCAGCGTGCCCTTTAGTCCGTTGTCCGCACCGCTGACCACTCGAGTTTGCCTAGCAACAGGCTATTTTTAGTAACGGTCAAGCCTGTACATGCGCATTCCCAACTGACCAGTCACCCCTCAGGAATGTGCCACCAAACTGACCAGCGGGGTTGTAACCCCTCCAATGAGCTGGCTGTGTTCCAAAATGACCATATATGTACATAACGCTCTGTAACTCTGTACTGCCTATCTTTTTATTACCTGCAAATTGTATAAAAGAACAGATCACACCGATGTTCGGTGTGATACTTCTTGCATTACCGAAGGGTGCTGTAGGAATGTACCACCACCCCATGGGGTCTTAATAAACTTGTTCTTTGTACTTTTCAGTTTCCGTGCCAACAGTTCTTTCAATGTAAGTGGGTTATCTTCGGAGCATGTAGGCCTTGGGAACCCGATACTACATGGGGATGCAAAAGGGTATTTCATATATAATTGGGTGTATAGGCCTTGGAATAGAGCGGATGTGATGGCATTGAAAAATGCTTTACCTGATCCCCGTAAAAATCCGGCAGCTTTCTATGAAGGAGTGGAGGGGGCTATTTCTTCCTGTGTTATGACGCTAGTTGATATAGATCTTTTCTTTGGACTAATACTCCCCCCTGATATGTGGAGAGCGATTCGTAAGTTTGATGATCAAACGATGTTAGGAGCAAATTGGAAAGATATAAGCCAAGCTGATTTAGATAGGGAGCCTGCATGTAAACCCTGTCAGCTGATTTTAGATCTCCCAACAGCTTTTTTGAATAAACTGAAAACGCTTGTTCCCCCTAAAATGATTGATTGGACTATGTTAGCCTCGTGCAAACAGAAACAAGATGAGTCAGTATCTGACTTCTTCACACGTTTTGAAGAAGCGTTCCATGATTACAGTGGACAATTGTTAACAGATGATACGGGTAGGCATCTGTTTGTTGACAAGTATGTGGCTAATCTCCTACCGGAGATTGCAAAGCGATTGAAAACTAGTGAAAGTTCCTGGACCACGGCGACCCCTGCGTCTTTGTTAACTATGGCTCAGTATTACGAGCGGCAGGAATTAGAGGCTAAAGAAAGTGTCGATAAGAAAGCGAAGGAGTTAAAGACGAAGGTGATGTTGGTGCAGGTTCGTGGTGCGCAATCTAGAGGGAATGATAGGGGCAGGCGAGGAGGGGGTAGTGCGTCGTATGGTCGTACCGACATTGCTGAGGACCAGTGTGCATATTGTAAAGAGTTTGGGCATTGGGCTGAAGATTGTCCGGTGCTTCATGAGCAACGTAGCCAGCGTGGTCGAGGAGGTGGAAGGACACGGAATAGTTATTCGGGAGCGAGAGGTGTAGGATGTGATCGTGGTAGGTTTGAGGCGAGGGGTCGTGGTCAGGATGAACGAAATACTTTTGATCGACGAAATCAGTATCAGATATCGGAGGGTGAAAATGTGGAGAGTCAGGATTATGTGCATGCATAGGATTGCGTAGGATGGGGTGTGGAATCGGTTGAAGTGCCAGTAGATCAAAGAGGTCCATATGTATCAGCGGGCGTTTTGGGTTCTACTGATCAGTTTTTAGTTGACACAGGAGCTACTCGTAGTGCTTTGTCTAAAAACTTGGTTCCAAGGGCTCCCCTGTCTGGCGAAACAATTACATGTATAGGGTTCGATGGCACACCCTCTCCAAGCCCATTGTCACAACCTCTTGCATTTTGCATTGATACATTTTTTGGTCTATGCCCATTTTTGTTGTCGCCTCATACCCCAGACAATATTATGGGCATAGATTTGCTCAAATATTTTCGAGCGATAATACGCTGCGCTCCTGAAGGAGTGTGGGTTATTTTGAATGACAATTATCCAGACGCAGGCAGACTTTGTACCATGCAGGAAATTGAAGCGCTAGCTTCTCTCCCACACACGTTAGGGGCGATATCAGATACGGATGTGGGACAGATGCACATTCCGCCTATTCGAATTACTGTTAAGGAGGGAGTATCTTTACCACGTGTACCTCAGTATAAGATATCTAGAGAAGGTGAGATTGCCCTGACGCACATCGTTCAGGATTTGATAGTTGCAGGAGTAGTGGAGGAAGTTCCTTACAATGTCTGTAACAGCCCTATTCTTCCGATTCTCAAGAAAGACACTGATGACAAAATCTATCGATTTATTATTGATTTGAGAGAAATAAACAAAATTGTAGTGCCCCAGTACCCGGTGGTGTCTGACATCACCACCTTACTTACTTTGGTCCCACCCACTGCCACTACTTTCTCTGTCATTGACCTTAAAAATGCTTTCTTTTCCATTCCCATCCATCCCGACAGCAGATACCTATTTGGTTTCACGTTAAATAATAAATCGTATAGATTTTGTCGTGTTCCTCAAGGTTACACAGAAAGTCCTAGTATTTACAGCCAGGCTTTAAAAAGACAGCTTGACTCTTTTGAATTGCGATCTGGAGTAGCTCTTATTCAATACGTTGATGACCTCCTATTGGCTGCAGACACCTATGCACAATGTGAAGAGAGTACTCTTGCTTTGCTCTCCTTTTAGGCTCGCAATAATCACAAAGTCTCTAGGAAAAAGTTACTATATTGTACACCAAAGGTGACCTACCTTGGTCATCTTTTGTCTAGGGAGGGACGTGCATTAACATATGATCGAATTCAAGTAATTTTAGATACACCAGTCCCCCGCACTCAGAGAGATGTACGTGCCTTCATAGGACTAACGTCCTTTTGTAGACAGTGGATAATGGGGTTTTCGCACATTATAAAACCTTTGTTCTAGGGGATTCTAACATCCATATGGATGTTGAGTTAGACAATGATGCTATTAAAATCAAGGACATCACTGATCCTCTTGGTCTAACTCCTTACATCTCGAGTGCGACCCATGATAAAGGTCACACCCTGGACCAAGTGTTTTCCACCATTCCCCTTATTAATACCTGCTCCATACCTGTCCTCTGGTCGGACCACTCTTTGATCAGTTTTTTCATTCAGGGCAGAAGTAAATCATTGTGCATTAATTCTAACCATCTAAGGCACCCCAGTAGACCGTATTATAAAATCACTCCCGAAAGCCTAGCTCAAGCGTATCAGGAACATCCCTGTTTTTTATCCGGTCATCTGGAGAAGGACCTGGATACGTTTCAGAAATGGCTGATCGAAAGGCTTGATGATCTTGCCCCACTTTCTACGCCCCATTCATCTTCCAAGTGTAGCTCCGCTCCTTGGTACTCAAAATCACTTGCTCTGACTCGGCGTAACTGCAAGCTAGCCGAAAGACTCTGGCGGAAGCAATATGATGCGGAATCTAAGTCTGCATACAAAACTGCCATTAAGTCCTATCATGCCGATATTCTCTAAAAAGAATTATTTTGCAAACAGAATCGAGTCAGCTTCAAACTCTTGTAAAGAAATCTTTACTATCATTAAAGAGTTTGTTTCTCCTAAATCCAGTACAGTACAACACAAGTTCTCTGAACTTTGGGTAACGGAGTTGGCTACTTTCTTCACGACAAAAATTAAAATGATCCAAGAATCTCCCCCCCCCCCCCCTGTTTTCAGTTCACCCCTCACAGAGTGTAACCCGTTGTCCCTTTTTTCTGACTCCTGTCCTATTTTATCGGAGTTTCCAATTCTCTCGGAATCTGCGTCTCTGGATCTCCTACTCAGGATTAAATCAGGCTCTCCTTTGGACCCTTGTCCGGCGACTTTTTTAGCCAGTAACGCCAATATTATGAATGTGTTAATTAATCCTGTTCTGAATCTGTCTTTGACTAGTGGTACTGTCCCGCCGGCCTGGAAGAAGGCAATGGTTGTTCCACTCTTGAAAAAACCTGGCCTTGACCCGGAAAAGCATGTCAACTACAGACCCATATCTCTCCTGCCCAGTCTAGCTAAAATCGTTGAGAAGCACGTCCATTCTGTGCTCTCCTCCTTCCTTGAAGACCATGGGTTATTCCATTCTACCCAGTCAGGCTTCCGCTCCAATTTGAGCACTGAGACCGCACTATTGGAAGTGAATGAAGCCATCAAGGAAGCTCTCGACTCAGGCGGCAGAGCTATGCTGGTGATGTTGGATTTGTCGGCGGCCTTCGACACCGTCCCACATGAGGCCCTCCTGTGGAGACTTTGCGAGGTCGGTCTCAGGGGGACGGTGCTGAGCTGGTTTAGATCTTACCTAGCAGGCCGTCGACAAGTGGTCTGGGCACCCCCGTACTCTGCTGATGTGCCGCCGATGGATGTTGGAGTTCCTCAAGGGTCGGTGCTTAGCCCGACCCTTTTCAACATCTTTATGACTCCATTGGCGGTGCTGGCGGAGTCTCTGGGTGCCCAGATCATATCATAGGCTGACGACACCCAGCTGCTCTTCACCTGTAAAAAGGGCATGGAGTTTGACGGGGAGAGCATCCGTGGTTGCCTTGGGGCTGTTTTCGACTGGTAAATTCCTTCCACTTCTCCCTCTGGTTCACAGGAAACTGACGGTCCAGGCCTTAATTTGTTCCAGGCTTGATTATTCAAATATCCTTTACCTTGGCTTGCCTGACTACCTCCTGCACAAACTACAGGTAGTCCAAAATTCTGCAGCAAGGGCCATTTTTGGCTTACCCCGCCATGCTAGGGCCTCGGAGCTGCTTCTGTCCCTTCACTGGCTTCCTGTCAGGAAGCGGATTACATTCAAAGCTCTCACATTGGCCCATAAGGCACTCCACTCGGTAGGTGCCCGCTACATCCAGAAACGGCTTTCCTTTTACAAGCCATCTCGATCTTTGAGATCTGAAACTCTTGGCCTGGCAACTGTTCCATCCATTAGGAAAGTCAGGACAGGTGGTCGTTCGTTTAAGTATCTCGCCCCGAAACTATGGAATTCCCTTCCCGTCGAGCTGCGCCTCATTCCCAATCTACTGGCCTTTAGAAAGGCCTTGAAAACATGGCTCTATAATCAATAACTGTTATGTTCCCTGCTTTCCTTTTCTTTTCAGTCATGGGTCAGAAAGCGCCGGGACACTCCTCGGAGTAGCCGAGCGCTATATAAGACACCCATTAACATTAACATTAACATTTGTTAGCGTTACTGTCCAAAACTACACCAATCCCCCTTGAATGGACAGATGAATGTCAGAATGCTTTTGAACAATTGAGACAGGCCCTTTGTTCTGCACCCGTGTTAGGTACACCAGATTACACAAAGATTTTCACGTTGTATGTGCACGAGAAAGATGGGTGCGCATTATCAGTGTTAGTGCAGACACACGGGGATAAGCAGAGGCCCTGTGCATACTTTTCGGCCATTCTTGATCCTGTAGCACGAGGATTACCTGGGTGTTTACGAGCAGTTGCAGCAACAGCAGTAGCTATACGACAGAGTGAGGTAATAGTTCTGTCACACAAACTGTTGGTTTTAGTTCCCCATGCGGTAGACGCTCTGCTAAATCAAACGAAAACCCAGTATCTGACGAGTGCACGTTTAACAGGATATGAACTTACACTTTTGGCGCCGCATATCACACTAAAAAGATGTGCTACCCTGAACCCCGCCACTTTATTGCCGTATCCGGTTGCGGAGGGCCAAGAGGAAGAACACCATGACTGTGTTTTCCTGACTGAAGAACAAACAAAGGGTTGTGTCGACTTACAGGATAGGCCACTTCCAGATGTGGATGGGGAACTGTGGGTTGATGGATCGTGTTTAAGGCTGCCAGATGGCACAACTTCTGCAGCATATGCGATCACGACACTCAAAACAGTGGTAGAAACAGCACGAATACCACAGAATCGGCCCAAGCGGCAGAGTTAATAGCTTTGACAAGAGCCTGTGAATTGAGTGCTGGCTTATGTGTGAACATCTACACAGACAGCCGGTACGCCTTCGGAGTAGCGCATGACTTCGGCCTACTCTGGAGAGAGCGTGGGTTTCTGACTTCGCATGGAGTACACATTATGCACGGAGAGCTAGTGCGTGATCTCTTGAATGCGTTGCTTTGCCCAAATAAAGTGGCGATAATCAAATGCAGTGCACATAAAAAGGTCACTGACAAAGTGGGACAAGGCAATGCTTTTGCGGACAGTATAGCAAGACAAACGGCTATGTCACGAAATGACTCTCCAATGTATGTGGTGAAGTCACAAGCTGAGCGATGGCATGATGCTGGAGAGGAGATACTAGACATTCAGAAATCAGCAACCAAAGCAGAACTTGCGACCTGGGCAGCAGAGGGAGTGCTGGATGATGAGGGTTGTTGGAGGAGTAAAGATATGGAACAATGGAAATTGCCTGCAGCTTACTTGCAAGCGATGGTCCAGATGACACATGGATTGGCACATGTTGGAGCTCTTGCAATTACTCGATTGCTAACGCGAGTTTGGGAGAATCCTGAGATTGCCAATACGGCCAAGAGAGTAGTGCAGACCTGTTTGATATGTTTACAGCACAATCCTGCAAAAGGGACGCATACTCCGAAAGGAGGGTTTGTTCCACCTACTGCACCATTTGAAGTACTGCAAATGGATTACATTCAGCTTGAGCGTTGTAATAACCTTAAGTATGTCTTAGTAGTGGTGTGTGCTTTTAGCAAATGGGTTGAGGCCTTCCCCACGAAGGATAATACAGCGCTGACAACAGCTAAGGTTTTGCTCAAGGAGTACTTCCCACGCTACGGCGTTTGCAAATTTTTGTGGAGCGATAATGGTCCTCATTTTGTTGGGAAAATTGTGGAATACGTGTTGAAGGGATTGGGAATCCAGCAGAAGTTTCATGCTGTGTTCCATCCTCAGTCGGCAGGTCTTGTTGAACGGTACAATGCTACTCTGAAACTAAAGTTAGCAAAGATTGTGGCATCCACGTCTTTGAAGTGGCCGGATGCCCTGCCTTTATCATTACTCTCTATTAGATCAGTGCCCCATTCCCGAACTGGCCTCACACCTTATGAAGTGGTGTTTGGAAGGCCAATGAACATATGGGGAGTTCCTAAGCCTCGATTGTTACATGATGTGCCTTGTATAATGATGAACGATTATTTGGCATGATTAACAAATGATTTACTTTCCATTCATCAACAGGTTCGAGAAGCGCTCCCTGACAACTCTATTGAAGAGGCTCACAATCTTCGCCCTGGGGATCATGTTATGATCCGCTCGTTCGAGAGGACGAACAGCTTGGAACCAAGGTGGCGTGGCCCCGAGCAGGTATTGCTCGCAACTTGAACGGCGGTGCGAGTTACCAACAGGAAGCGGTGGGTGCACTCTACTCACTGCCGTCGTGTCTCTCCGGATCTGGTGAGCCCGACTGCGCTGTCTGACTACCGAGACATCTTGGAGGAGGAGAAGAGCCCAGCTGTAACGTCTGCCGAATCGGAGGGAGCCTTCCCGGACCACACTGTTTCTGGACGAGATACAATCTGCGACCACGATAAGAAGAAGTTTTTTTTGGCGCGAGACTGGTTGAGTTACCGCTCCAGGTTTGTGAAACGGAAGCCGGGAATCTCAAGGGGGGGGATCCGTTCTGCCAAGTGTAGCGACACCCGTCTTGACCCCGGAGAAGAAACCAACGGCTACCTCGGAGCTCAGCACTCATATTTACCCCAAGACAGCACATCCCTCGGAGTGTGCTTAAAACAGGCATGTTCAAAAAGTACCACGGAAACGTGTTACCAAAAAAATGGCACTTACTATACTTCACACAAATGTGCCGCTCAAAATACAAACAAAGTAAGAGAAACATCTCTACATGCCTGCCTATGTGAAGTGCACTACACATATAGGATCTAATTTATAGGACCAAATGTTAGCTAACTCAAAACATATTTATATTCATAGAACCACAGTAAGCGTCCGCAGACTACCTTACCAATCACAATTCTTACCTAAATCTCAAATATCCAGGTTCCAACTGCCAAGGTCTTTGATCAAATCAGCCAAACCGGCACAGTACGACAACGCACACGAGCAGGATCTCAGTCGGGGACCGGCGCCACCTGGAAGGTCAGATCAGAAGGAAGGGAAGAAAACACAGTGGGTGCCAAGACTCGGGTCACTCAGTGGCAGCGTACGCGTCCATGGCGAGTTTCCAATCCTTCGTCACGACCTCTCCTTCGGGCATCCGAGTCGCCGATGAGTCCCTTCGTGGTCGCTAATTTGTGGTATTGGGTTCTCCAGGCCTACATACTCCGCAGAATACCCTCTATACCATAAGAACAGTTGGCACGGAAGCTAGAAAATGCAAAAGACAAGTTTATTAAGACCCCATGGGGTGGTGGTACATTCCTACAGCACCCTTCGGCAATGCAAGAAGTATCACACCGAACATTGGTGTAAGTCCTTCTTTTATACAGTTTTACAGACATTAAAAGATGGGAGGTACATGTTACAGAGTTTTAGGTACATATATGGTCATTTTTGGAACACAGCCAACTCATTGGAGGGGCTACAACACCGATGGTCAGTTTGGCGGAACATTCCTAAGTGATGACTGGTCAATCAGGACTGCGCATGTGCGGGCTTGACCATTACTAAAAATAGCCTGTTGCTGGGCAAACTCAAGTGGTCAGTGGTACAGAGGACGGACAAAAGGGCATGCTGACCACGAGGCGACACATTCTCTAAAATGGCCGCCGTAACATACAAAATGGCGTTTCACGACTATAGTCAAGATAAGGGAATAATGTGTAGCAAAGCTTAACGCTAACCCAGTCATTGCCAAATTACGACAGAATGCTACTCTGAAACTAAAGTTAGCAAAGATTGTGGCATCCACGTCTTTGAAGTGGCCGGATGCCCTGCCTTTAGCATTACTCTCTATTAGATCAGTGCCCCATTCCCGAACTGGCCTCACACCTTATGAAGTGGTGTTTGGAAGGCCAATGAACATATGGGGAGTTCCTAAGCCTCGATTGTTACATGATGTGCCTTGTATAATGATGAACGATTATTTGGCACGATTAACAAATGATTTACTTTCCATTCATCAACAGGTTCGAGAAGCGCTCCCTGACAACTCTATTGGAGAGGCTCACAATCTTCGCCCTGGGGATCATGTTATGATACGCTCGTTCGAGAGGACGAACAGCTTGGAACCAAGGTGGCGTGACCCCGAGCAGGTATTGCTCGCAACTCGAACGGCGGTGCGAGTTACCAACAGGAAGCGGTGGGTGCACTCTACTCACTGCCGTCGTGTCTCTCCGGATCTGGTGAGCCCGACTGCGCTGTCTGACTACCGAGACATCTTGGACGAGGAGAAGAGCCCATCTGTAACGTCTGCCGAATCGGAGGGAGCCTTCCCGGACCACACTGTTTCTGGACGAGAAAGATACAATCTGCGACCACGATAAGAAGAAGTTTTTTTTGGTGCGAGACTGGTTGAGTTACTGCTCCAGGTTTGTGAAACGGACGCCGGGAATCTCAAGGGGCGGGGGATCCGTTCTGCCAAGTGTAGCGACACCCGTCTTGACCCCGGAGAAGAAACCAACGGCTACCTCGGAGCTCAGCACTCATATTTTTGTTTTTTTTAGTTGTGTTTTTGAGACATTGTGAACTTTGAACTATGGCGTCTTCTGCAGCACGAGACAAAAGAATTCTTGGTGCTGTATTATTTGTGTTGACAATGGTGGTAATAGCTGTGATAGCCTGGGTAGTAGAACTTGTGGTACCTGTGCGAGAACATTTGCTGCCGACTACCACGGCTCCATCTGAACATTTCCATTTCACTCTACCGTACCATGAAGAGCGACACCGACAGACTTACTTGAACAATAGTTTTATTCAGATTCTGCATCATACTCACAATATGACGAACACTTCCAACTGCTGGGTATGTGGGATGTTGCCTGGGCATCAGAAGAAAGGAGGCACACCGCTTATCCCACTCCCGTTTTCTCATAATGGGTCTTGCAATGCCTGGTATACCCTTCTGTTCACTTTGCGATGGCCAACAAAAGGGGGGCTGCTTTTTCGTTTAAATAAAATTTGTTTCAATGATCTAGATGGCTACCCACAAGCTGAAGGAACTAAGTTTGAATGGGAAGAGTACCGTCCGGACAATGTGTCTGCACCACGAGTTTACAGCAATCATCGAAGTGTTAACATGTCCAATTCTCATGTTATTAATGTTATTGACACAAAAGCTGATCTCTGTATACGTAATAAAGGTACAATCCCAGTTGGCAGAAGTGAATGTAACACCGCTCTCACCTTTGATACCCCGAATGACATTTCATTTGTAGCCTCACGAAATACGTACTTCATATGCGGTAATAAAGGTTATCATCGTCTCCCTTTAGGATGGTTAGGAACATGCTACATCTCTTTTGTATTGCCCCCTGTCTTTATTGCTCCGCCCATGTATCATAATGATTATGTATTGTACCATGATTTTATATTGAACAGAGTCAAGAGAGCAGTAGTTCTTGATGACATAGACCAAACAGACACTGCGTTGCAACAATATGTTGACTTTAATTTGGGTTTGTTTTCTTTTGTGGGAGCTGCTCTAAATAGCCGAAAAATACGACGATTAACTCGTGTTGTTGAAGCTGTTGCTAATGATACTGTTTTTGCATTAGGGAATTTAACTGAAGAGCTTCAGATCTCTAGAATTGTAATGCTCCAGAACCGGATGGTTCTAGATGTGGTTCTAGCCGATCGAGGGGGGGCATGTTGCATTATCGGAAGTAGTTGCTGTATTTACGTGCCAGATAATTCACCATCTGTGTATGATGCCATACCAAAATTACATAAAATTGCTGCTGAGATACATCCTGACAATGGTACGTGGACCTTTTCGGGGTGGTTTTGGTCAATGCTTAGTACATGGGGCTGGAAGTTACTGACGATTCTATGTATAATAATTGGGATATTATTCTTTTTATGCTTATGTATTCAATGTGGCCCTGCATTATGTTCTATGTGTCTATCAGCTTGTATTCCATCCAGACAAGCTTTTGTTAAAAATGAACAAATGATTCATAAAGAAGTGGCCCAGATTATGTCCATCGATATAGAAGATGAGTATCCTGATTATGTCCACTATGAGGTAGCTTCAGCTAAACGCTAAAAGGGTCGTCTGTCGTAATTTGGCAATGACTGGGTTAGAGTTAAGCTTTGCTACACATTATTCCCTTATCTTGACTATAGTCGTGAAACGCCATTTTGTATGTTACGGCGGCCATTTTAGAGAATGTGTCGCCTCGTGGTCAGCATGCCCTTTTGTCCGCCCTCTGTACCACTGACCACTTGAGTTTGCCCAGCAACAGGCTATTTTTAGTAATGGTCAAGCCCGCACATGCGCAGTCCTGATTGACCAGTCATCACTTAGGAATGTTCCGCCAAACTGACCATCGGTGTTGTAGACCCTCCCATGAGTTGGCTGTGTTCCAAAAATGACCATATATGTACCTAAAACTCTGTAACCATGTACCTCCCATCTTTTAATGTCTGTAAAACTGTATAAAAGAAGGACTTACACCGATGTTCGGGGTGATACTTCTTGCATTGCCGAAGGGTGCTGTAGGAATGTACCACCACCCCATGGGGTCTTAATAAACTTGTCTTTCGCATTTTCCAGTTTCCGTGCCAACTGTTCTTATGGTATAGAGGGTATTCTGCGGAGTATGTAGGCCTGGAGAACCCAATACCACAAGGTCTTTAGCTTCTTGCGGAATTCAAGAAGAGGAGGCTCTGATGTGGAGCGGGAGGTTGTTCAACGCATTAGGAGAGATGGAAGAGACGCTCGTCCTCCTGAGCACTGAAGAAGCATTTGTTGGATTTTGCATTGTTCCTTCTAGACCTGGAATGTTTGAGGAGCTCCCAAGGCCATGGATGATCAGGGGCCGTATTACAAAAAGTATCCCAGGGGCCCAAAGAATGTTTTTTCCCACACTTTGCACCTCCTGGGGTACTTTGGTGTTACAGAAGAGGCCCGGACGCTTGTGCGGCCTCTCCTTCATTAGCAATAGCACTGGTGCACATAAAGCGCCAGCGCTATCTTCAATGGGGTGTTTCCCCATTTGCATGGGGGTACACCCCATGCAAATGAGGGAATCCCTTTGCCTCTGCACCCGTGCCGTATTGCCGACGTGGTCGCAAAGGTAAAGAAGCCCTCAGGAGGCGCGCTGACAGTACACCACCAACTGTCAGTGCGCCTCCTGAGAGAAGCCCTCTGAAGGGTAAAGGGGGCCCTATTGCCACCCCGGACTTCCCCTTGTAGGCAGGTTTAGTCACTAACTGCACCTGCCTGCAAGGGGATCTCTATTCCCCTTTAAAAATGCAGGCGGTACTCCGCCTGCACAGTGAAACGCAGAGCCGCTTTAAAGCAGCTGCTCCACATTTGATGTGAATGCGCAGCCCCCAGGGCAGCACGCATTCACGGCTGCCCTAGGGGCAGTGCATTCCCCAAAATACAGCGCATTTTTCTCAATTGCACCAGGCACAACTTTTTAAATGTCCACTTGGCCCAATGAATAAAAATGCGCAGAGAAACACAGAGCAGCTTTAAAGCAGCCACTCCGTAGGCAGGTTCAGTCACTAACTGTACCTGCCAGCAAGGGGATTTCTATTCCCCTTTAAAAATTGCAGGCGGTTCGCTGCCTGCCCAATGAAACACAGAGCCGCTCCGTATTTCACGTGAATGTGATGCTCCTAGAGCAGCACATGTTTGCAGCTGCCCTGGCAGCAGTGCATTCCCCATAATACGGTGCATTTTTCTTCATTACACCTGGCGCACCTATTTACAGGTGCACCCGGCGCAACGAAGGAATATGCACCGCATGTGTAATGCGGCCCCAGGTAGTTTTCAGACCATGAGATGCAAACAGTCTGCCGTGTTAATGGTGGTGTTCATTGTCCATATGTTGTCTCTAGTCTGCCCCTGGTGTGCTCTCACTGGACCATGCAAAGGCGTGCACGTGCATGCATGTGTGAATGAGGAGGGTGTTGGTTGGTGAGGCCTATTTACAATGAGGCGATTTTCCAAGGTGCCAGAGATGTGCTCCAGTTATTTTCTTGGGGAAGGGGGTACACGTGCACATGGCGGCGCCTCCCTGCAGAGGAGAAGGCAAAGACAGAGAAAGAGTTCTTAGCATGATGCCATTATAGATGTGAACAGGCTCATGATGAGTAGATGCAGTGATGGTTGCTAAGCCACACGTGAGTGTAGAGGAAATATGTGGCGATTAAAGATGCTCTTCAACCTGTGGTCAGTCAATGGGAGGTGCAATTATGTCAGTGTGGGCTGGTTATTCACACCGGTGTGCGCATGGAAAGTCCATTTGACTCCTTGGAGTGTTCTAGACTTGGAGCTTATGAGTAAGAAACCAGATCATTGCCTCATTTACAATATTTTGACGCTTGGCAGCTCAGCAATCCTTCCTGTTGTGCTGCCATGCGTCAAGATAAAAGGGCAGGAAAGCGTTGTAGCTCCAAGATACGGTGCATTCCTGTCCTTCTCCCCGTGCCAATTTGCAAGGGTGCCTGAGCTGAGACGATGATTGTTTTTGTGCTGGAAGGGACACCTCCCTGCACAAAAACAATAATTAATGGAATTTTCATTTTTCTATGCACACGAATACAGAGAGGAAAAAACAAGGAGAATTAAAAGATTTTCTCCTCGTTGCACCTCCTTACACCTCCCCTGTGGAGCCGTAGGATTCCGACACGTTTCCAAGTTTACAAAATGTTGCAAAACTGGGAATGTGTCAAGTTTAATGGATTTTGGGTGGGAACACCCACAGCAACACCCATGAAACGCCCCTTCCATGCAGAGTTATGCAAGAAAGGGAAACATATCTACAAGGTCATGAAAAGTAACACAGGGTGACCTTGCATAGCCTTGTAAATATCTGGAACCCATTGCGCTGCCAGTGCGTCAATAAAAGTCCATAGTGGTTTTCTAGAAAGGGCATAGCCTGACTTTTCCTGAGGACTGTTTGATTGTGGAGATGTCTAATGCTAGCAAGCAGACAGATCTAGAGTTTGGCAGTCTTGAATGAGAAGGATTTTCTGGCATTTGACATTTTTTAAAGACTGGAATATCAATGCTGTGGTACATCTTTGAGAGGAGACATCTTCTGGGGTGGTCTGTGCAAAACGTCCTATGGTTGAACGATGCTCCAGTCCCACCTAATGCACGATAGGTGATGCAAACTGGGTGAGTTACCCGACGTCTCCTTCCTTTTGCTGAAGGACGACTATAAGGCAGATCAGGTTCTTGACAATATACAACCTGCACTGGCAAGGAACCTATATATCCAGTTTAGGCTTGGGACTCTGCACTGCTAGCTGGGTAGGTGCTACATGTACCACCAAGAGGGGTTGCCTACCCTGCGGACTCACCTCTTGAATCTGAGATGCATATCCTCTTTTTTTGCCCTGCTTATAAGAAGGCCAGATGCAAATGGCTGATCCCAGCCTGCCGCAATATAGGAGTTAGGCGGTATCTGGATGCCTATCAGATTCTGCAATCTGACACACGACAGCAAATAGTATTCGCAGTCGGTCAGTTTCCCTTCTGTATGTGGTGAGTCAGGCGTAAACTCTGCCCACAGTCAGCTAATTCTCACGAGGGAGCGGCAGTTACGGAACTGGTGAATTGCTGACCCTGATGTTTTCTGTTTCTGTGCTGAAAGTACTGTCCTCTCTTCCTGTGAAATATTTTAACAGATTTTTTCATTTTGTATTTTGCATGTATGTACATAGCATTTTATTGAATTTGTTCTGCATATTGTATCTATCTGGTCTTTTATGGTCAATATGTCCAAATAAATAGGAGCCTGTGTGGGACAGCAGGGCTGGGATGATGTGCTGCTTGAGTTGTTTAGTTGAACCAATGTCTGACTGTCTTTAGTGTTTTGCACTCTTACCTTGCAAAGAAGAGAACCTGGGGCAGTATTACAGTATGCAGCGCATTTTCCTGGTTAGTGCACCTTTCAAAAGCTGTGCCCAGCGATAACCAGGAAAATGCGCTGTATTATAGTAAATGCTCTGCCCCCAGGGCAGCCGCAAACTTGTGCTGCCCTGGTTGCAGCGTATTCAGGTGAAGAAATGGAGCGGTTGCTTTGAAGCCGCTTTGTGTTTCACAGTGTAGGTGGCAATCCACCTGCACTTTGAAGGGGGATTAGAGATCCCCATGCAGACGAGCACAGTGAGTGACTGCACACGCCTGCAAGGGGATGTCTGGGGGGTGCATGAGACGCCCTTTCCATCCCTCCAGAGTGCTGCTATCGAGGGGCGCACTGACACATTCTTTGCTTCTGCGTCTGTAATAGAGCGCGGGCGCCTAGGCAAAGGGATTCCCTTATTTGCATGGAGCCACACCCCCATGCACATGAGGGAACGCCCTCTGATGATATTGCTGGCGCTTTATGTGAACCAGTGCTATCGGTATTGCAGAAGGGGATACACAAGTGTTTGTGGCTCCTTCCAAATTATAATACCAAAGTACCTCCGGGGCACGCAAAGCAGGCTACACAATGAGGACTAGGAATCAGAGAATAGAATTAAGAAGTCTTATTACAAGTTGACAGTCAAGTTATTGTAAATAAATCTCAAGACCATGCTGTGAAGATACAGAATAACAACAACAGATAAGTCCAACTTCCTAAAGAAGTTCAGGCGCATCCGCATGAGACAAACAAGAAGTTCAGTCACAGCAATACAGAAAATTAACAATAGGATTTGGTGGTCAAAGAAGAGTCTCCGATCCTCTCTCCTAAACACGGGTAATGTCTAGAGTCCTCTAATCTAGAGTCTAAACCATCAAGGGTGATTAATTCTAAAAAGGCTCTCAAAAAGTTGGGATAATGCAGAAAAACATAAAAAGATGAAAGGTGTCAACATTGCAGAAGCTCAGTCAAGAGTTTTCTAGGCATAGGGAAATAAGCGTTAGCCTAAGCCACACTCAGCAAAGAGTCAAAGAGGAAGTCTGTACCTCTCCAAGTCCAAAGAAATAGTGCCCCAATCAACCTGTAAGAACTCAAGTCAATACCACTCAAATCTTCGGAGTGACACCCCTTGTTCACACCATCATCGGCTCCCTTGTCCTTTCCATTCTCAAGGTGTAAACTACAACATTGGTGGATTCTCCCAGACCAGACCTGTGAACGATGTCGACCTTGGGTACCCTATAACTCTCGACACATCACCGATTAGGGATTGTCAGTTAACACACTAGCACTCCATGTTCTTGTCATGGTCCTCTCCTCAGGCTCTCAAGCACTAATACAGTGTTACATCTGTTCTCAAACTAACAACCATGTAAACGTACCTGCAAGAAAAAGAAACACAAGCAGAAATGGAAAAGCAATATTTTATGCAGAAAGAAATACAGGCCTACTTAGGTCAACTTTAAAAGTATGATTCAATGTTGCCCATTTAATACATGTTCACTTGTGCACGGTATACACCTGTTACAACGCATTTGTTACAACGCACTACTGTTACAACGCGACTTTTAAAACGCATACCATTACAACGCATTGCGCTGGGGGGCGCTCTAGGATAGGGAATAAGTATAATTTACTATCCAACACCTTCCCTAGGGTCCACGGGGACGTGAGTTAGAATAGTAAATTATACTTACCACTATCCAGCACCCCAAAGCGCTATGCGTTGTAATGGTATGCGTTGTAATGGTCGCGTTGTAACGGTAGGTAGTTGTAATGGTATGCGTTGTAACATGGTACATCCCCCGTGCACATACAACTACAAACAAATGAAAGATGTCAGTACGTGAATTCAGAATTAAATTCATGTTGCACTTTGTGTAAATGTAATACAACTTGGAATACATAAAGATAGATGTAAGTGAGAACTACATTCCAAATGCAAATGTGAAAACATTAGCGCACACGTTCACGTAAATCTTTCTTGTTTCTGAAGTAAATACATTTTAATAGTATGAGGATGAGTTAACAGGTTCCTAAAGACTATATTTCATATCAATAAGGTTAAGGCACACACTCTTTATAGTATCAGGTACACTTAAATAGTGCACTTCTGCATATGAAAGGAAGACGTCAAAACTACGCTGCTCCATTTACACAGCGATAAACTAGGAACAAGACAGGAGAGTGCTGGATAGTGTCAAAAGCAAAGATTCATGCAGTCCATGGGTGATTAGAGGGTAGTTGGTTTTCTAGGTGTGGAGATGGACCAGTACAGCGTTTTTAAACAGTTAATTCTTCAGTTCTTCCCTAAATTGGAGCAAGGTGCATAGATTTATACAAATGGGATATTAACCTACTGAGCCTGAGGAAATGCCCCTTCTGCACTAAAAAACAGAAAACATCATACTGGTATATTGCAGCACATGCACAACAAACCACAACCTAATTGCTGCTATACTCTTTGACATACTATATCACACAAGGTGATGAGGACAGGGGTGTTGCTGTCACCAATGCAGCAGGCACCAGGACCCAGAGGCTTGAGGGGCCAGTGAACCCCTATTCTTGCTATACTTTACTATCAAACCGTCAGGTGGCCCATATTTGTAACTTGCACTGGGGGCCACGGGCACTAGTTCAACGGTACTGGTAAGGGGACACGACACAGTTTGTAGTGGTCATCTGCAATGGCACAGGTATTGATTCCCCTTCGCCCAGGCAGCATGCATCAATAAGCATTGGCAAAGATAACATTTCTCAACTTTTGGACTGATTAGCTTTGCCAGTGTTGTTTGCTGATGCTGTGAAAATTCTGTATACAAGTATTTGTTGTTGATGCTTTGATGCATCAGCCAAAAAAATAAAAAGGTGCAATGACGCGACTGCTGGCTGCATTTCCTGGATGTGCACATATATCATCAAGCAAGTGCTCATGCATCACCTTCCATGCCTGGCCTACAAAATAACACAACACAGGCACCATTTTTTTTAGTTACTGATCCAAGATGGACCGGTAAATTTAAAAAATGAAATTTCACCAGCTTAATATCGCCTTTTCAAGGCGAAGGGTGGGGCGAGACCAACTTGTATCCTGGTTCTCTAAAAAAATGGAAATATATGAAAACAGGACTGCAGGGGTTAGAGGAAACTGATGAGGAGGTGGGGTAGAAGCTTTGGGGCGAGTGCGTAGAGTAATACAATTGAAGTAAATCTGGGTGGGAGGTGAGGGAAAAGCAGCACATGGGAGAGAGAGCAAGAAGTTTTTTTTTTTTGTTTTTTTTTCAACAACGAGGGGAACAGGAAGGACGATATTTAATGGGGTCCAGTGTACATGTCCTCAACTAAAGCAAACAGTAAAGTACAAAGTTCCCCAGGGAAGGAGTGGCAAAAAAAGGGGGGGGGGGAGTAGGTATCAGAAGATAGGTGACTGGAAGGGGTCCCTTGTCGGAACTTAGAGAGCCTCACACACCCAGAGTATTAGGTGTGAAACACACCCTAACTGGAGGGTGTCCAGTGTCATCATCGACTCACTGCCCCTCGACAGACCGGCGCTGCAATGTCTGTCGGAGCACCAGGAGGCACTCTTTTGGCGGGGTTCTTTTGTTCCTAGCCGACGGTGGGTGTATGTGAGGATGAAAGAAGTGTAGTCTGTGCAAGTGTGGGTGAAAAGTTAAAAAGGGTAATCAGTCCACACTGACTTTTATTAACGTGGCTGATTCCCTGGTTAAAAGGGGTGAGAGGGGAGCTAGAGACCGTATAAATATACAGCAGGCTAACTCAACCCCCTGAAGTGGTCAACATGTTTCTCGCCAACCGGCGATTCGTCAGGACCTCAACAAAGTACTACACAATAACACATGCTCATTCACTTTGAAGAAGGCAAATACAACCTCTCTGGGTCGACGAACAAGAGGGCCAGGGGGTCCTGCTCTATTTAGGTGACCCTAAAGGAATGGATTTGAGCCTCGCAGCATACTCCCGTGAGGCCAGCGCTGTAAGGTCAGTTGAACCTTGGATCGGGCGCTGGGTCGGCGGCAAACCTACCCCTCACGCTCACGGCACCTGGTCTAAATAGAGCCGGTTGGCGAGAAACATGTTGACCACTTCAGGGGGTTGAGTTAGCCTGCTGTATATTTATACGGTCTCTAGCTCCCCTCTCACCCCTTTTAACCAGGGAATCAGCCACGTTAATAAAAGTCAGTGTGGACTGATTACCCTTTTTAACTTTTCACCCACACTTGCACAGACTACACTTCTTTCATCCTCACATACACCCACCGTCGGCTAGGAACAAAAGAACCCCGCCAAAAGAGTGCCTCCTGGTGCTCCGACAGACATTGCAGCGCCGGTCTGTCGAGGGGCAGTGAGTCGATGATGACACTGGACACCCTCCAGTTAGGGTGTGTTTCACACCTAATACTCTGGGTGTGTGAGGCTCTCTAAGTTCCGACAAGGGACCCCTTCCAGTCACCTATCTTCTGATACCTACTCCCCCCCCCCTTTTTTTGCCACTTCTTCCCTGGGGAACTTTGTACTTTACTGTTTGCTTTAGAGAGAGCAAGAAGCACAGGAGGTGAGGGTAACACGAAGGACAGAGGGGGGTATTTTGAGAGGGAGATGCACACGAAGGAGAGAGCTGGAAAACATGCAAGCACTCTCATGTAGGCTCAACCAAAAAGAAAAGAGGAGTCCCCAAAAAGTGAGGCGTGGAGCAATGCATGTCAGTCAAGCAAAAGGATGGTAAAAAGGCTATGCTTCAGGGAAGGAGCAAATACAAGAAGAGACAGGCAAGCCATCGAATAGGAAACAAGAAGATGAGAGTGAAAATAAAGCCAGCCAATGGTAAACTGTGAGGGGGCTGTAAACCCATTGTACAGTTAGTGTAAGCCCAGACAAGCTGTTTGATAGACCTACAAAAGGGCCCTGCGGGGGGTGTGGTCCTGCAACGAGACATGGGGGGAGGAGACCCCCACAGCTCAGCATGGGTTAATACCATGTTTTGCTCTGTCCTCCTTTCCTGGAAGTCTTTCACTTGGATTTCGCGGGCTCCTAATCCGGATCTGATAATGTGAAATTGATTTAAGCCGAGCGGCTGTGCCCATCTGTGCCACCACTGTGTGCCAAGGGGAAGCAGCACAGGCCATTGGTCACGAGGAGAGCCGCTTGGACAGTCCCTATACTTGACCCTTTGCCAATGCCCGGGGTCACGGGACCGCACAGCTCTGTTAATGCACCTCTCCGCTGCCCTGCGGGCAGCCACCCCCAGCACGGGCTCCGAAGCAGCTACCCCAATCCATTGCATGACTTTCATGACTTTCGACAGGAAGCCCTCTTCTGCCCCCGCATTGAGACCACACACAGCTCCGCCAGTGCGCCTCAATCCTGATTTACATCTGCATTAGAACCCACGCACAGCTCCGCCAGTGCGCCTCGATGCTGAATTACATCTGCATTAGAACCCACGCACAGCTCCGCCAGTGCGCCTCAATGCTGAATTACATCTGCATTAGAACCCACACAGAGCTCCGCCAGTGCGCCTCAATGCTGAATTACATCTGCATTAGAACCCACGCACAGCTCCGCCAGTGCGCCTCGATGCTGAATTACATCTGCATTAGACCCCACGTCACGCTGAGCTCACCAGTGCGCCTCGATGCTGAATTACAGCTGCATTAGAACCCACACAGAGCTCCACCAGAGTGCCTCAATGCTGAAGTACAGCTCAATTAGAACCCACACACAGCTCCGCCAGAGCGCCCCAATGCTGAATTACAGTTGCATTAGAACCCACGCAGAGCTCCGCCAGAGCGCCTCAATGCTGAAGTACAGCTGCATTAGAACCCACGCAGAGCTCCGCCAGAGAGTCTCAATGCTGAAGTACAGCTGCATTAGAACCCACGCAGAGCTCCGCCAGAGCGTCTCAATGCTGAAGTACAGCTGCATTAGAACCCATGCACAGCTCCGCCAGTGCGCCTCGATGCTGACCTACAGCTGCATTAGAACCCACGCAGAGCTCCGCCAGAGAGTCTCAATGCTGAAGTACAGCTGCATTAGAACCCACGCAGAGCTCCGCCAGAGAGTCTTAATGCTGAAGTACAGCTGCATTAGAACCCATGCACAGCTCCGCCAGTGCGCCTCGATGCTGACCTACAGCTGCATTAGAACCCACTCAGAGCTCCGCCAGAGCGTCTCAATGCTGAAGTACAGCTGCATTAGAACCCATGCAGAGCTCCGCCAATGCGCCTCGATGCTGAAGTACAGCTGCATTAGAACCCACGCAGAGCTCCGCCAGAGCGTCTCAATGCTGAAGTACAGCTGCATTAGAACCCATGCACAGCTCCGCCAGTGCGCCTCGATGCTGACCTACAGCTGCATTAGAACCCACGCAGAGCTCCGCCAGAGCGTCTCAATGCTGAAGTACAGCTGCATTAGAACCCACGCAGAGCTCCGCCAGAGAGTCTCAATGCTGAAGTACAGCTGCATTAGAACCCACGCAGAGCTCCGCCAGAGAGTCTCAATGCTGAAGTACAGCTGCATTAGAACCCACGCAGAGCTCCACCAGTGCGCCTCAATGCTGAAGTACAGCTGCATTAGAACCCACACACAGCTCCGCCAGAGCGTCTCAATGCTGAAGTACAGCTGCAATAGAACCCACACACAGCTCCGCCAGAGCGCCTCAATGCTGAATTCCAGTTGCATTAGAACCCACACAGAGCTCCACCAGAGCGCCTCAATGCTGAAGTACAGCTGCATTGGAACCCACACACAGCTCCCCCAGAGCGCTTCAATGCTGAAGTACAGCTGCATTAGAACCCACGCACAGCTACCCTAGAGCGCCTCAATACTGAATTACAGCTGCATTAGAACCCACACAGAGCTCCGCCAGTGCCCCTCGATGCTGAAGTACAGATGAATTTGAATCCACGCACAGCTCCGCTAGTGCGCCTCGAAGGTGAAGTACAGCTTCATTAGTACCCATACAGAGCTCCGCCAGTGCGCCTCGATGCTGAATTACAGCTGCATTAGAACCCACACACAGCTACCCCAGAGCGCCTTGACGCTGAAGTACAGCTGCATTAGAACCCACAGAGAGCTACCCCAGAGCGCCTCGACGCTGAAGTACAGCTGCATTAGAACCCACACAGAGCTCCGCCAGTGCGCCTCAATGCTGAATTACAGCTGCGTTAGAGCCCACGCACAGCTCCGCCAGTGCATCTTGATGCTGAATTACAGCTGCATTAGAGCCCACACACAGCTACCCCAGTGCACCTCGATGCTGAATTACAGCTGCATTAGAGCCCACACACAGCTACCCCAGTGCACCTCGATGCTGAAGTACAGCTGCATTTGAATCCACGCACAGCTCCGCCAGTGTGCCTCAATGCTGAAGTACAGCTGCACTAGAACCGACGCACAGCTCCGCCAGTGCACCTCGATGCTGAAGTACAGATGCATTCGAATCCAAGCACAGCTCCGCCAGTGCGCCTCGATGCTGAATTACAGCTGCATTAGAGCCCACGCACAGCTCCGCCAGTGCACCTCGATGCTGAATTACAGCTGCATTAGAGCCCACGCACAGCTCCGCCAGTGCACCTCGATGCTGAATTACAGCTGCATTAGAGCCCATGCACAGCTACCCCAGTGCACCTCGACGCTGAAGTACAGCTGCATTAGAACCCACGCAGAGCTCCGCCAGTGTGCCTCGATGCTGAAGTACAGCTGCATTAGAACCTACGCAGAGCTCCGCCAGTGCGCCTCATCGCTGAAGTACAGTTGCATTAGAATCCACGCAGAGCTCCGCCAGTGCACCTCTTTGCTGAAGCACAGCTGCATTAGAGCCCACACAGAGGTCCGCCAGTTTGCCTCGATGCTGCAGCACAGCTGCATTAGACTCCACGCCAGCTCAGTCAGTGCGCCTCGATGCTGAATTACAGATCCATTCGAATCCACGCACAGCTCCGCCAGTGCGCCTCAATGCTGAAGTACAGCTGAAATAGACCCACGCAGACCTCCGCCAGTGCGCCTCAATGCTGAATTAAGCTGCATTAGAACCCACACACAGCTCTGCCAGTGCACCTCAATGCTGAATTACAACTGCATTAGAGCCCATGCAGAGCTCCGCCAGTGCACCTTGAAGAACTGGATTAACCCACTTACTGGGTCTCGGCGGCGGGGTAACCGCCCAAGCCTTCCATACCCTTCATACATAATAAAAGGAGTCACTGGAGCCTTCGTCTGCAGGAGGAACCCAGATTTATTCAAATAGCCCGGGCTATGGAACAGAGTCCCAAGCTTGTCAGAAGCAAGACAGAGGGGGCTGCTGCTTTACTATGCCACTTACAAGCCTTTTATACTTTTTCATCTCAGTCTTTTGGCTGTTAGTTCATTGTTCAATCAGGGCAGTGTTTGCAGTTAATAACCAGATCCAGACGACCTTTGTAGATGGTGACCTGGTCAAGGCTTGGTACACAAATCATTGTTCACTCGGTTTGATCAAGGCTCAGTCTTTCAGGTCATTGTTTAATCACCTTGATCAAAGCCCAGCTGTCAGACCATTGTCCAGATAACCTGATCACGGTGCCAAGTAAGTTTACCAGGCTGGGAGCAGGTGATGGAAAACAAAGCATTTACAAAGGGTGTAAGTGTCTCATGGCTTTCTGTTGAACTGCAAGAACAGGGGGGTTGTGTGTGCAACAGTTCCTGGGCAGAAATGCAGGCTGCAGGATGGCTATTGTCGTGTTAGTTAGATTTTCCTCAGGCATCAGCAGAAACTACCAGGTGGGTTGTGTGGAAGTGTTTGACACGAGATAGCAATGAAAAAGCAATGGAGTCTCAGTACAAATGATGCAGATCAGAAGAACAATTTTCCTCAGACCCTCATTTTGCCATTGAGTGGCAAATACTTTCAGAAATGTCAATTTTCATAAGGCCATCGGTTTCTTGTTGGAGCATCATCATCATATTGGTGTTGTGAATGTTAGAGGGTGGAGGCTTGACGGTCTGGACACACATTGTACAGAGCACTGGCAGATAGTGAAAGCACAAACAGCAGGAGACCAAGACAAGGAAGATGAGGATTCTCCACCCCCACTGGGACAGGAGGTCTCAGATCCAGCCTGTGAGGGACCAGTTACTTTTATCCAGATGAATTTCAGAAGAAAGGCAATGCAGATGTTGGATGGCATCGTACACTGCAGGTGCGTTGTCTGGGATGTACACGCAGCAGCTGGAGCCGATCAAATTACACACACCACCATGATCAGCAAGGATGACATCTAGGACCATTCTCTTCTGGAGCGTTGTGAGGCGGTCCGCCTGCAGCTCTGCAGTGATGTTGGAGAGGGCACCAGCTGTTACTGTGATGGTGGCTTCAATGACCCTGGTCAGTCCTCGTACAGCCCGACTGTTGGCCAAGGGGTCCCAGAAAGGAAGGAAACCTTTAAAGAAGTCCCCGGTTTCCTGGCCTGCTGTATCCTCGACTGATATGACGCCCCTACCTGAGCGGCGCAGAGCGCCCTTCACTGACAGGTGATAACTTCCATGGGTAGGATACGTTGGTGGAAGGAGGAAGGCCAGATAGCAGGTACCAGACCAGTTACGGGGGAGCCAAGTGTGGGCGGCAGTGACACAGATGAAATAGGTGTTGGGGGATGCCACCAGCTTCGGAGGAGATGTGGAGTTTAAAGCTTTTGGGATATCACACGTACTGGTACAAACTTTCTTAGTCCCTAGGTCATGAATGCAGACACAGCCTTGCACATTTATGACATTCACAGTGTCTCGTTCACCAGGCAGTATCTTTCTTGTGCGGAATCTGGAAATGTTCATCGATTAGTTGAGTTGAATACTACCATCTCACCGAGTTCATCTGGTGATAGTAGCGTTGTGGATGAGCTGGTCGGGCAAAAAGGAGCATTGACTTGGCCAGACCTGTTCCACCAGAAGTCATCCCGAAATAATCCAATGGCAGAATTGGCAGTACCATTGACAGTGTAGGCCTCCTGTATCAACATCCACCATGCAAGACAATACCCAGAGATGGAAAAGGGGTAGGGAAAGAATGGGACAAGGTGTATCATTGAATGCGGCATCAGTCCACAAACCCAGCAGTTGGAAGTGTTCATGATCAGCTGGTGATGATGCAACATTTGGCTGAAGGTGTTGTTGAAGAATTCTGCATGGCGGGGGTAATTTGCGGGCTGGTAGCGTGAAATACTGGTGTTCTGCAGGAGTCGGGGTAGGAGTTGGTGAGGTAACAGGACAGTAGATTAGCAACAGCCAACCAAGGATAAACAGGATGAGGGAGACAAACAACGTCACCACAGTGGCCATGAAGTATTTACTATGTCGGAGACTGACATCTTGTTTCTGGATTTGGGTGTATTGGATGGCTGCCATTGTGCTAAGCCAGGGACCTCTAGTGGCTGTCTGTGATTGGTGGTTGCTTCACTGGGCGCAGGTGCCAAGGGCCCTATGGCGTACCTTAGTCTGACACACCAGTACTACTCTCAGCTGGGGAAGATCACAGCCGTACAGCCTATAGACACTTGGCGAAGTCATGGGCAAGCCTTCCCTCGGGGGCACAAGTTATATCGGTCGGAAGTAGGGACAGTATGGTAGGGAAACAATTGTTCTTGGTGTTGAGCAGAGTTAAGGGAGGGTTCCACCCTTCCTTTCAGTATTCTGTCACTCTCTGCTTCCGTAGATGTAGAATGCAGTCTGGCATCGCTGAATGGGACAAATGTTGGGACTGTTTCTGTTTCTGAGTCTCCTTGTCCTTCCCTCACCCTCTAATCATAGGGGAGGGGCAGAGGCACACGCCTGCAGTGCGACAAATGCACCCAATTCTTCCGACCTTCTACTTTCACTGCGGTGAGGGTGGCCAGTAACACCTGACGGGGCTGTGTCCAGCGGGACTCGAGGCTCTTAGTCCGTTGAAATTGTTTCACCAAGAGCCAATCCCCAGGTTGGATGACGTGTCCTGGGCCCTCGTTTTTGTCAGGTATGGCCTCATGCACCTGGTGATAAAGAGTACAAAAGGTATTAGTCAGACTGTACAGATAATCAGTTAATACAGGGTATTCAACGTCAGACAGTTTCTTAGGCCGCGAGACACCCCATACATTGGCAGGCCTCCCGAACACAATTTCATGGGGGGATAGCCCTATTCTGGTGTGGGCCATTGTTCTTTTGGACAGTAGGGCTAAGGGCAGACCATCAACCCAAGTGACACCTGTCTCGGCTACTATTTTGGCCATTTTAGTTTTTAGGATGCTATTGTACACCTCCACTAGACCTGCTGACTGGGGTGGTTAGCTGCATGAAAGTTTTGTTTTATACCCAATGCAGTACAGACATATTCCATAATTTGAGCCGTAAAGTGGGTCCCGTTGTCACTCCAGACCAAGCGGGGCAAACCGAATCGTGGGAGGTACTCTTTTAATAGCACTTTGGTGGTAGTGATAGTGGTGCAGTCTTTGATGGGGTAGGCCTCCACCCATCGGCTGAAGGTACAGATCACCACTACGACATATTTCAAATTGTTACACCGGTCCATCTGGATGTAATCCATTTGGAGGACTTCAAAAGGGAAGGTAGGAGGGGAGAATTCTCCCTTAGGAGTAACTGTGCCTTTTCCTGGGTTATACATTAGGCAAATCATGCATGTTTTAACCAGCTTGTCAGCATATGCTGGTATCTTAGAGTTGTACCATGTAGGTTCCAACAGTTTACATATCCTTTTTGCACTGATATGAGCAGGACCATGGGCCATCGTAACTACTGGTAGCACGTGACTGTCAGGTAACATCCATTGTCTTTCCTTAGTCGTACAGACCCAACAACCATCAACTCCCTCCGTTGCTAATTGCTCCTTCCACACCCTAAGTTCCTCAGGAGTAGTATGGGACTGAATATCAATCACACTCTTTACTGTGTTTTCAACCATGCCTCGTCTGCCACCCAACTAGCGGGATCTCCTAAATACATTCCTTCCCTTTTCCTAAGAGCTGTTTATCTGGCCGTTCAGTCAGCCAGGGCATTGCCTTTCCCACCATCATCTGTAACTTTCTTATGGGCCTTACATTTTATAATGTTCACCTTTCTGGGGAGTGTCAGGGAGTCTAACAATCAGTGAATTAGGAGACCATGTTGAATCTTGGTCCCATGGGAAGTAAGGAAATTCCTTTCTTTCCAGAACCTCCCGAAGTTGTGGGCCACCCCGAAGGAATATTGGCTCTCAGTATAAATATTTACCGTCATCCCTTTGCTTAACTCACAAGCTCTAGTGAGGGCCACTAATTCTGCTGCGTGAGCAGAGCACTGCGGAATCTGAGCTGTTTCTACTACTCGCCCTAATGTAGTGAGGGCATAGGCGGCTGAGGTGTTACCATCTGGCCCTCTGATACATGATCCGTCCACATACAGTGTACCTTCTGGTTCTGCTATCGGGGTGTCCTGTAAGTCAACCCGTCCCTTCGTCTCCTCTTCTGTCCTTATTATGCAGTCATGTGGGTCTAAGCGGGTATCCTGAGTATCCAGTGGGAGTAATGTGGCGGGGTTTAGTACAGTGCATCTTTTGATGTTAATGTGGCTGGCAATGAGTGTCAGTTCATATCCTGTGAGTCGTGCGCTAGTGAGGTACTGTGTCTTGGTGTTATTAAGGAGGGTATCTACAGAATGGCGGACCATCAGAGTCAGGGGGGAGTTCATGACGATCCCCGCACTCTGACGGATCATGAGGGCGGCTGCAGCAGACGCCGGTAGGCATCCTGGGAGAGCCCTTGCAACAGGATCTAAGGTGGCTGAAAAATAGGCACATAGCCAATGGTGACCTCCGAACATCTGGGTCGAGACAGCGCATGTACAGCCGTCTGTCTCATGTACAAAAAGAAAAATGTTTTTGTTATACTCAGGAGTACCGAGGACTGGAGCAGTACACAGAGCCTTTTTTAAATCTCCGAATACCTGTGCATGCTCTCTAGTCCATGGAAAGGCACTGTCTGATATGTCTTTAGTGGTGAGGGCAAGAAGAGGTTTGACCATGGCCGAAAAATTGGAAATCCACTGTCTACAGTATGAGGTTAGGCCTATGAAGGCTCGCACCTGCTTTTGTGTTCGTGGGGCCGTCATAGCATTGATAATGGCTACACAATCAGCGGTGAGCTGCCTTCCCTCCTTCGAGAGGAGATGACCTAAATAGGTCACCTTCTCTTGATAAAACTGAAGCTTTTTCAAAAAAACTTTGTGATTATGGAGGGCAAGGTGGCATAACAAACATAGAGCAGCTTCTTTACATGCTGGGGCAGAATTTGCAGCAATGAGGAGGTCATCTACATATTGTAACAGTGTGGAATTATCAGGGAGATCCAAGGAATCTAGTTGACTTTTTAGGGCTTGACTATAGATACTGGGGCTCTCGGTGAAACCTTGAGGGGCGCAGTAGAATCTAAAGCTCCGCCCACCAAGGGAGAAACCAAAAAAATGTCTGCTGTCAGGATGTATAGGAATGCTGAAAAAAGAATTCTTCAGGTCGATGACAGAAAAGTGTGTGGCGTCAGAAGGAATCATCGTTAAGAGGGCTGTAATGTCGGGGACAACAGGATATTGGGAGATTGTTATTTTGTTAAGGGCTCTCAGGTCAATCACAAATCTGTATATTTTAGGGGAGAGAGCATCTCCATTGGTATTTTTAAGAACAGGAATAATGGGACTGTTAGAAATATTGCCACGTGTCTCCTCCACTACGCCCTTGTCCATTAATTCAGATATTATTGTTAAAAGGGCCATTTCTCCTTCTGCCAGCAGTTGATACTGCAGAAGGCGGGGGAGAAGTGCACCTGGCTGGATGCGTACCACATGAGGGGATATGTTGAGACACCCTACATCAGTGTCTGATGATGCCCAGAGGGAGGATGGTAAAGACTGCGACTCTGTTGGGAGGGGACCTGATAGATACATATAGGAAGCTGTGGTGGGGGAAATTGTTAGGGATACACCTTGGGGACTACATGATATGGTCGCATAAAGAGCTTTCAGTAAATCCATGCCTAACAAGTTTTCACTGCAACCTGTAGTAAGGACCAAAAGGAGGGTCAACATGTGCAGGGCCAATACCGAGAAGAAAGGGTTCAGAGACAGGGCTGGTTTCAGGTGCTCCTGCAAAACCCACGGAGACATTCATATTGCCAGAAAGGGGTGCCTCCGGGACTGACAGACGTGCAATAGAAGACCTGGTGGCCCCAGTATCCAAAAGAAAGTTCTGATCGTTCCCCACAACTGACATTTGAACATACGGGCCCCTTTGATCCACTGGAATTTGCATTCTGGTAATACCCCTTTCCTGGCTGTCCTATGCTTGGTAGGACCCTGTCTCATCAACGTCATCATAATCATCATTGTAATAAGTGCATGTTGCTTTGTACCCATCAAACCTATTGGCCGGGCGTTGCTGGATGGGAGCGTCATCCCTGGGCCTGCGTTCTTTATCCTGTGGATGGAGCAGGCCATAGTCCCTAGTCGGCTTCCCCTCTCTGGGAGCGCGAGGCCAAGTCTTCCCTGATCGGATGTTTTCAGCTAACACAGGACACTCATCTATCCAATGGCCATACCCGGTACAATAAGCACACTGATCTGTTTGGAGGGCTTCCGTATGTTGAGGGTCGGAGGGGGTAGACTGGCGAACCCTTGGAGGGGGTTGGGGTTAAGGACTGAAATTCCCACGGGCATCGGGCCCTCGGAGAGGGTAAGCCTGCTGCAGAAGTCTTAAGATCCCTAACCTTCTTACTTTCCTTGTCTCTATCTTCATTCTCCCTATTCTAGTGATATTGTGCCCTAGCCAAGATACCAGTCATAGTTTGGGCAGACCACGTACTTTCAACTTTCTTAAGCCTGGCGGAGATCTCAGGAAGCAATATGCTGACAAACTTATCAACAAATACTGGGCCAGAACCTTGAGAACGGGGATCCAAACCACTGTGTCCCTTGCATTCTTTCTCAAAACCGGTAAAGTAGTCAGCTACATTCTCATCTTTTCGCTGCCTACAGGCGTTTATTTTATCCCAGTTAAGGACAGTTTCCTGCAAAAGTGTTTTTTTAAACGTCATTATTTTACCAGGCAGTCAGGATGGCAGATTCTGGTTTAGTCCCCCTAGCTTCTTCCATAGCCTCTAGGTCAGCCCATTTACCTCCCAACGCTACTTCATGGTCAGTATGTCGAATTTTGTCCCAAATTTCAGTGGGGACAACTGAACCAACAAGTAAATCTATATCCTCAACAACGAGAGTACCTGCAGATATCATCTGACCTAATTCTCTGTAAAAGGCAGCCAGATTCTTCCGGGGATCTGTTAATTGTCCTTTTAACTGCATTACTCTGAACTTTTCCAAGGAACATGAACCCAAAGCCTGCGCCAGTGTGCCTCAACAGCCCCTCTGCCATTATTTTGGGCATCGGTAAGTGCGTTAATAAAGACAGGGGCCGCCTCTCTCATTGGCATAGCTGTTTCTAGAGGGGTGTTGGCAAAAGCGGTCATATCACGGTAAGTCATTAAAGCAGACATAGTGCCAAACATCCCCTCTCCCTGAACATCGCCTCTTTTTATTTGCGACCTAAGGTCCATTAATACAGTGAGTATCTGCATAAACGCATTCTCAAATCTTTGCATGACCAGGGTACACATGTATTCAGCCCAGGTGCGCTGTTCCATAATCGTCCACTGGGAAAATGTGGACCATATACCTTTAAAGGCATAAATATTCCCGTTATTTATCCAACATTCACACTGTTGCCTCTGTAGGTCATTTTCTCAAAGGGACGAAAAGCTGACTGCGGAGCGCAAGGAGGCCAGTCGGGGGGAATTCAACAATTTATATAAATCCTGCTTAACTGTAGACCACGGGCAAGCAGGAAATGGACGTATAGGGGTAAAGCCGCAGGGGTTAGGCGGATGGAGACTTGTTGCCATTCCTGCAGCGAGGACAGGGTTAGTGAGCATGGTCGGTGTCATAAGAAAAATCGGGAGGGATGGTGTGACAGAGAGAACAATAAGAGGGGCAGTGGGGGCAGGAGTGGGCTGTGGCGGGGGGACATGCGGGTGTGAGGCGTCAGGGCATATGCAGGAGGGCTTTCTAGCATGGTATCAAGCAAGGAATCACCTTCTTCTCCCCCTTACATATGGCCCTTTCCTTTCTCCTTTCTGGAGGAAGCGGACAAGCCACCTTCAGCTGGGAGTCCTGCGTACACATACAACAACATATTCTCTTGCCCTTACTACAGACTGGCATGCTTGAAAACAGATAGCAGACACCAGCAGGTTTTAAAACTCACCTTGCTTGCTTGGCTTTGGCAAACGTCAATAACAGCTTGGCTTTTGCGAAAGTCAATAACAGAATTATACAGACTTGGTGGGTGATCAGTCCACCTTTACCTTACAGAGGTAGTTCCCTTCCGCAGACGTAGGGCTGTGTCCTGCTCCAGAAATTATTTGCTAGGGGACTCCAGTGAGAACGCGATCATGTGACCCAAACCGGGTGGGGAGGAACAGCGGGCGAGTCATTTGGCTTACCGGATTGCAAGAATCCCTCGGGTAGGGTACCTCCGTCGGAGTCTCTCCGTGCACCTCCTCACATCCACCGAGCCTGACCTTCGTGCTCGTGGAGTCCCTGTTCAGGCTCCATTTGAAGAACTGGATTAACCCACTTACTCGGTCACGGCAGCGGGGGAACCACCCAAGCCTTCCATACCCTTCATACATAGTAAAAGGAGACACAGGAGCCTTCGTCTGCAGGAGGAAGCCAGATTTATTCAAATAGCCCGGGCTATGGAACAGAGTCCCATGCTCGTCAGAAGCAAGACAGAGAAGGCTGCTGCTTTACTCCGCAGCTTACAAACCTTTTATACTTTTTCATCTCAGTCTTTTGGCTGTTAGTTCATTGTACAATCAGCTCATTGTATGCAGTTGATAACCAGATCCAGACGACGTTTGTAGATGGTGACCTGGTCAAGGCTTGGTACTCAAATCATTGTTCACTTGGCTTGATCAAGGCTCAGTCTTTCAGGTCATTGTTTAATCACCTTGATCAAAGCCCAGCAGTCAGACCATTGTCCAGATATCCTGATCACGGTGTCAAAGATGTTTACGAGGCTGGGAGCAGGAGATGGAAAACAAAGCATTTACACAGGGTGTGAGTGTCTCATAGCTTTCTATTGAACTGCAAGAACAGGGGGGGTGGGTGTGCGACAGTTCCTGGGCAGAAATGCAGGCTGCAAGATGGCTGTTGACGTGTTAGTTAGATTTTCCTCAGGCATCAGCAGAAACGACCAGGTGAGTCGTGTGGAAGTGTTTGACACGAGATGGGAATGAAAAAGCAATGGAGTCTCGGGACAAATGATGCCGATCAGAAGAACACTTTTCCTCAGCCTAGATGCTGAAGTACAGATGCATTTGAATCCACGCACAGCTCCGCCAGTGCGCCTCAAAGCTGAAGTACAGCTACATTAAAAACCACGCCCAGCTCAGTCAGTGCGCCTCGATGCTGTAGCACAGATGCATTCGAATCCACGCACAGCTCCGCCAGTGCGCCTCGATGCTGAAGTACAGCTGCCTTTGGCCCATGCAGAGCTCCGCTAGTGTGCCTCAATGCTGAATTACAGCTGCATTAGAACCCACGCAGAGCTCCGCCAGTGCGCCTCGATGCTTAAGTACAGCTGCATTAGAGCCTTCACAGAGCTCCGCCAGAGCGCCTCAATACTGAAGTACAGGGGCATTAGAGCTCTCGCAGAGCTCCGCCAGTGCTCCTCGATGCTGAAGTACAGCTGCATTAGAATCCACGCAGAGCTCGGCCAGTCCACCCCAATGCTGAAGTACAGCTGCATTAGAGCCCTCGCAGAGCTCCACCAGTGCGCCTCGATGCGAATCACTGGAGTCAAGCTATCCAGGCTGAAGAAGGCTGATAGCCAGAAACCGGTCCTTGGATGCTTGATTCCGGTCTAGGAAAGACATGGCTTGGTAGTTCGGGCTGGACTGTTCCCATGAGACACAGGGTCAAGGCTGATTTGCATATAGCCAGTGTCTGACCTAGGGTGGTGTGGAGTGCAAAAAAACTATGGATTTAGGCCCAGATCTTTGTACTGGGACTGGGGTGAATGTAAGACATTGTTCTGCATTCTGTCCATCAACTGTGTTTTTTGCAATTTTCACCCCGAGTGGGCTGGGTATGCTCAGACGTGAGTCCCAGGCTCTCCACATCACTGGAGTCAAGCTATCCAGGCTGAAGAAGGCTGATAGCCAGAAACCGGTCCTTGGATGCTTGATTCCGGTCTAGGAAAGACATGGCTTGGTAGTTCGGGCTGGACTGTTCCCATGAGGCACAGGGTCAAGGCTGATTTGCATATAGCCAGTGTCTGACCTAGGGTGGTGTGGAGTGCAAAGAAACTATGGATTTAGGCCCAGATCTTTGTACTAGGATGAATGTAAGACATTGTTCTGCATTCTGTCCATCAACTGTGTTTTTTGCAATTTTTACCCAGAGTGGGCTGGGTATGCTCAGACGTGAGTCCCAGGCTCTCCACATCACTGGAGTCAAGCTATCCAGGCTGAAGAAGGCTGATAGCCAGAAACCGGTCCTTGGATGCTTGATTCCGGTCTAGGAAAGACATGGCTTGGTAGTTCGGGCTGGACTGTTCCCATGAGGCACAGGGTCAAGGCTGATTTGCATATAGCCAGTGTCTGACCTAGGGTGGTGTGGAGTGCAAAAAAACGATGGATTTAGGCCCAGATCTTTGTACTGGGGTGAATGTAAGACATTGTTCTGCATTCTGTCCATCAACTGTGTTTTTTGCAATTTTCACCCCGAGTGGGCTGCGTATGCTCAGACGTGAGTCCCAGGCTCTTCACATCACTGGAGTCAAGCTATCCAGGCTGAAGAAGGCTGATAGCCAGAAACCGGTCCTTGGATGCTTGATTCCGGTCTAGGAAAGACATGGCTTGGTAGTTCGGGCTAGACTGTTCCCATGAGGCACAGGGTCAAGGCTGATTTGCATATAGCCAGTGTCTGACCTAGGGTAGTGTGGAGTGCAAAAAACGATGGATTTAGGCCCAGATCTTTGTACTGGGCTGAATGTAAGACATTGTTCTGCATTCTGTCCATCAACTGTGTTTTTTGCAATTTTCACCCCGAGTAGGCTGGGTATGCTCAGACGTGAGTCCCAGGCTCTCCACATCACTGGAGTCAAGCTATCCAGGCTGAAGAAGGCTGATAGCCAGAAACCAGTCCTTGGATGCTTGATTCCGGTCTAGGAAAGACTTGGCTTGGTAGTTCGGGCTGGACTGTTCCCATGAGGCACAGGGTCAAGGCTGATTTGCATATAGCCAGTGTCTGACCTAGGGTGGTGTGGAGTGCAAAAAAACTATGGATTTAGGCCCAGATCTTTGTACTGGGACCGGGGTGAATGTAAGACATTGTTCTGCATTCTGTCCATCAACTGTGTTTTTTGCAATTTTCACCCCGAGTGGGCTGGGTATGCTCAGACGTGAGTCCCAGGCTCTCCACATCACTGGAGTCAAGCTATCCAGGCTGAAGAAGGCTGATAGCCAGAAACCGGTCCTTGAATGCTTGATTACGGTCTAGTAAAGACATGGCTTGGTAGTTCGGGCTGGATTGTTCCCATGAGCTACAGGGTCAAGGCTGATTTGCATATAGCCAGTGTCTGACCTAGGGTGGTGTGGAGTGCAAACAAACGATGGATTTAGGCCGAGATCTTTGTACTGGGGTGAATGTAAGACATTGTTCTGCATTCTGTCCATCAACTGGGTTTTTTGCAATTTTCACCCCGAGTTGGCTGGGTATGCTCAGACGTGAGTCCCAGGCTCTCCACATCACTGGAGTCAAGCTATCCAGGCTGAAGAAGGCTGATAGCCAGAAACTGGTCCTTGGATGCTTGATTCCGGTCTGGGAAAGACATGGCTTGGTAGTTCGGGCTGGACTGTTCCCATGAGGCACAGGGTCAAGGCTGATTTGCATATAGCCAGTGTCTGACCTAGGGTGGTGTGGAGTGCAAACAAACAATGGATTTAGGCCCAGATCTTTGTACTGGGGTGAATGTAAGACATTGTTCTGCATTCTGTCCACCAACTGTGTTGTTTGCAATTTTCACCTTGATGCGGATGCTGCATTAGAACCCACGCAGAGCTCCGCCAGTGCGCCTCGATGTGGAAGTACAGCTGCATTACAACCCTTGCAAAGCCCCACCAGTGTGCCTCGATGCTGAATGACAGCTGCATTAGAGCCCACGCAGAGCTCCGCCAGTGCGCCTCGATGCAGAAGTACAGCTGCATTAGAACCCAAGCACAAGTCCGCCAGTGCGCCTCGATGCTGAATTACAGCCGCATTAGAAGCCACACAGAGCTCCGCCAGTGCGCCTTTATGTTGAAGTAAAGCTGCATTAGAACCCTCGCAGAGCTCCGCCAGTGCGGCTCGATGCTGAAGTACAGCTGCATTAGAACCCACGCTCAGCTCCACCAGTGCGCCTCAATGGTGACCTACAGCTGCATTAGAACCCACGCCCAGCTCCGCCAGTGCGCCTCGATGCTGAAGTACAGACGCATTAGAACCCACGCAGATCTCCGCCAGTGCGCCTCGATGCTGAGGTACAGTTGCATTAGAGCCCTCGCACAGCTCTGCCAGTGCGCCTCAAAGCTGAAGTACAGCTTCATTAGAGCCTACGCAGAGCTCCATCAGTGTTTCTCGATGCTGAAGTACAGCTGAATTAGAACCGTGCAGAGCTCCGCCAGTGCACCTCGATGCTGAAGTACAGCTGCATAAGAGCACACGCAGAGATCCGCCAGTGCGGCTCGATGCTGACCTACAGCTGCATTAGCGCCCTCGCAGAGCTCCGCCAGTGCGCCTCGATGCTGAATTACAGCTGCATTAGAACACGCAGAGCTCTGCCCAGTGCACCTCGATGCTGAAGTACAGCTGCATTACAGCCCTTGCAGAGCTCTGCCAGTGTGCCTCGATGCTGAAGTACAGCTGCATTAGAACCCACGCACAGCTCCGCCAGTGCACCTCGATGCTGACCTACAGCTGCATTAGAACCCACGCAGAGCTCCGCCAGTGCGCCTTGATGCTGATCTACAGCTGCATTAGAGCCCACACAGAGCTCCGCCAGTGTGCCTCGATGCTGACCTACAGCTGCATTAGAACCCCTACAGAGCTCCACCAGTGCGCCTCGATGCTGACCTACAGCTGCATTAGAACCCACGCAGAGCTCCGCCAGTGCGCCTTGATGCTGACCTACAGCTGCATTAGAGCCCACGCAGAGATCTGTCAGTGCGCCTCAATGCTGAAGTACAGCTGCATTAGAACCCACGCACAGCTCCGCCAGTGCGCCTCGATGCTGAATTACAGCTGCATTAGAACCCATACAGATCTCTGCCATTGCGCATGAATGCTGAATTACAGCCGCATTCTAACTCATGCACAGCTCCCCAGTGCACCCCGATCCAGAAGTACAGCTGCATTAGAACCCATGCAGAGCTCCGCCAGTGCACCTCGATGTTGAATTACAGCTGCATTTGAACCCACACAGAGTTCCACCAGTGAGCCTCGATGCTAAATTACAGCTGCATTAGAACCCACGCAGAGATCCGCCAGTGCGCCTCGATGCTGATTTACAGCTGCATCAGAACCCACGCAGAGCTCGGCCAGTCCACCCCAATGCTGAAGTACAGCTGCATTAGAGCCCTCGCAGAGCTCCACCAGTGCGCCTCGATGCGAATCACTGGAGTCAAGCTATCCAGGCTGAAGAAGGCTGATAGCCAGAAACCGGTCCTTGGATGCTTGATTCCGGTCTAGGAAAGACATGGCTTGGTAGTTCGGGCTGGACTGTTCCCATGAGACACAGGGTCAAGGCTGATTTGCATATAGCCAGTGTCTGACCTAGGGTGGTGTGGAGTGCAAAAAAACTATGGATTTAGGCCCAGATCTTTGTACTGGGACTGGGGTGAATGTAAGACATTGTTCTGCATTCTGTCCATCAACTGTGTTTTTTGCAATTTTCACCCCGAGTGGGCTGGGTATGCTCAGACGTGAGTCCCAGGCTCTCCACATCACTGGAGTCAAGCTATCCAGGCTGAAGAAGGCTGATAGCCAGAAACCGGTCCTTGGATGCTTGATTCCGGTCTAGGAAAGACATGGCTTGGTAGTTCGGGCTGGACTGTTCCCATGAGGCACAGGGTCAAGGCTGATTTGCATATAGCCAGTGTCTGACCTAGGGTGGTGTGGAGTGCAAAGAAACTATGGATTTAGGCCCAGATCTTTGTACTAGGATGAATGTAAGACATTGTTCTGCATTCTGTCCATCAACTGTGTTTTTTGCAATTTTTACCCAGAGTGGGCTGGGTATGCTCAGACGTGAGTCCCAGGCTCTCCACATCACTGGAGTCAAGCTATCCAGGCTGAAGAAGGCTGATAGCCAGAAACCGGTCCTTGGATGCTTGATTCCGGTCTAGGAAAGACATGGCTTGGTAGTTCGGGCTGGACTGTTCCCATGAGGCACAGGGTCAAGGCTGATTTGCATATAGCCAGTGTCTGACCTAGGGTGGTGTGGAGTGCAAAAAAACGATGGATTTAGGCCCAGATCTTTGTACTGGGGTGAATGTAAGACATTGTTCTGCATTCTGTCCATCAACTGTGTTTTTTGCAATTTTCACCCCGAGTGGGCTGCGTATGCTCAGACGTGAGTCCCAGGCTCTTCACATCACTGGAGTCAAGCTATCCAGGCTGAAGAAGGCTGATAGCCAGAAACCGGTCCTTGGATGCTTGATTCCGGTCTAGGAAAGACATGGCTTGGTAGTTCGGGCTAGACTGTTCCCATGAGGCACAGGGTCAAGGCTGATTTGCATATAGCCAGTGTCTGACCTAGGGTAGTGTGGAGTGCAAAAAACGATGGATTTAGGCCCAGATCTTTGTACTGGGCTGAATGTAAGACATTGTTCTGCATTCTGTCCATCAACTGTGTTTTTTGCAATTTTCACCCCGAGTAGGCTGGGTATGCTCAGACGTGAGTCCCAGGCTCTCCACATCACTGGAGTCAAGCTATCCAGGCTGAAGAAGGCTGATAGCCAGAAACCAGTCCTTGGATGCTTGATTCCGGTCTAGGAAAGACTTGGCTTGGTAGTTCGGGCTGGACTGTTCCCATGAGGCACAGGGTCAAGGCTGATTTGCATATAGCCAGTGTCTGACCTAGGGTGGTGTGGAGTGCAAAAAAACTATGGATTTAGGCCCAGATCTTTGTACTGGGACCGGGGTGAATGTAAGACATTGTTCTGCATTCTGTCCATCAACTGTGTTTTTTGCAATTTTCACCCCGAGTGGGCTGGGTATGCTCAGACGTGAGTCCCAGGCTCTCCACATCACTGGAGTCAAGCTATCCAGGCTGAAGAAGGCTGATAGCCAGAAACCGGTCCTTGAATGCTTGATTACGGTCTAGTAAAGACATGGCTTGGTAGTTCGGGCTGGATTGTTCCCATGAGCTACAGGGTCAAGGCTGATTTGCATATAGCCAGTGTCTGACCTAGGGTGGTGTGGAGTGCAAACAAACGATGGATTTAGGCCGAGATCTTTGTACTGGGGTGAATGTAAGACATTGTTCTGCATTCTGTCCATCAACTGGGTTTTTTGCAATTTTCACCCCGAGTTGGCTGGGTATGCTCAGACGTGAGTCCCAGGCTCTCCACATCACTGGAGTCAAGCTATCCAGGCTGAAGAAGGCTGATAGCCAGAAACTGGTCCTTGGATGCTTGATTCCGGTCTGGGAAAGACATGGCTTGGTAGTTCGGGCTGGACTGTTCCCATGAGGCACAGGGTCAAGGCTGATTTGCATATAGCCAGTGTCTGACCTAGGGTGGTGTGGAGTGCAAACAAACAATGGATTTAGGCCCAGATCTTTGTACTGGGGTGAATGTAAGACATTGTTCTGCATTCTGTCCACCAACTGTGTTGTTTGCAATTTTCACCTTGATGCGGATGCTGCATTAGAACCCACGCAGAGCTCCGCCAGTGCGCCTCGATGTGGAAGTACAGCTGCATTACAACCCTTGCAAAGCCCCACCAGTGTGCCTCGATGCTGAATGACAGCTGCATTAGAGCCCACGCAGAGCTCCGCCAGTGCGCCTCGATGCAGAAGTACAGCTGCATTAGAACCCAAGCACAAGTCCGCCAGTGCGCCTCGATGCTGAATTACAGCCGCATTAGAAGCCACACAGAGCTCCGCCAGTGCGCCTTTATGTTGAAGTAAAGCTGCATTAGAACCCTCGCAGAGCTCCGCCAGTGCGGCTCGATGCTGAAGTACAGCTGCATTAGAACCCACGCTCAGCTCCACCAGTGCGCCTCAATGGTGACCTACAGCTGCATTAGAACCCACGCCCAGCTCCGCCAGTGCGCCTCGATGCTGAAGTACAGACGCATTAGAACCCACGCAGATCTCCGCCAGTGCGCCTCGATGCTGAGGTACAGTTGCATTAGAGCCCTCGCACAGCTCTGCCAGTGCGCCTCAAAGCTGAAGTACAGCTTCATTAGAGCCTACGCAGAGCTCCATCAGTGTTTCTCGATGCTGAAGTACAGCTGAATTAGAACCGTGCAGAGCTCCGCCAGTGCACCTCGATGCTGAAGTACAGCTGCATAAGAGCACACGCAGAGATCCGCCAGTGCGGCTCGATGCTGACCTACAGCTGCATTAGCGCCCTCGCAGAGCTCCGCCAGTGCGCCTCGATGCTGAATTACAGCTGCATTAGAACACGCAGAGCTCTGCCCAGTGCACCTCGATGCTGAAGTACAGCTGCATTACAGCCCTTGCAGAGCTCTGCCAGTGTGCCTCGATGCTGAAGTACAGCTGCATTAGAACCCACGCACAGCTCCGCCAGTGCACCTCGATGCTGACCTACAGCTGCATTAGAACCCACGCAGAGCTCCGCCAGTGCGCCTTGATGCTGATCTACAGCTGCATTAGAGCCCACACAGAGCTCCGCCAGTGTGCCTCGATGCTGACCTACAGCTGCATTAGAACCCCTACAGAGCTCCACCAGTGCGCCTCGATGCTGACCTACAGCTGCATTAGAACCCACGCAGAGCTCCGCCAGTGCGCCTTGATGCTGACCTACAGCTGCATTAGAGCCCACGCAGAGATCTGTCAGTGCGCCTCAATGCTGAAGTACAGCTGCATTAGAACCCACGCACAGCTCCGCCAGTGCGCCTCGATGCTGAATTACAGCTGCATTAGAACCCATACAGATCTCTGCCATTGCGCATGAATGCTGAATTACAGCCGCATTCTAACTCATGCACAGCTCCCCAGTGCACCCCGATCCAGAAGTACAGCTGCATTAGAACCCATGCAGAGCTCCGCCAGTGCACCTCGATGTTGAATTACAGCTGCATTTGAACCCACACAGAGTTCCACCAGTGAGCCTCGATGCTAAATTACAGCTGCATTAGAACCCACGCAGAGATCCGCCAGTGCGCCTCGATGCTGATTTACAGCTGCATCAGAACCCACACAGAGCTCCGTCAGTGCGCCTCAATGCTGAAGTACAGCTGCATTAGAGCCCTTGCAGAGCTCTGCCAGTGCGCCTCAATGCTGAAGTACAGCTGCATTAGAGCCCTTGCAGAGCTCTGCCAGTGCTCCTCGATCCAGAATTACAGCTGCATTAGAACCCACACACAGCTCTGCCAGTGCACCTCGATGCTGAAGTACAGCTGCATTAGAGCCCACACAGAACTCCGCCAGTGCACGTCGATGCTGAACTACAGCTGCATTAGAGCCCTCGCAGAGCTCCACCAGTGCGCCTCGATGCTGAAGTACAGCTGCATTAGAGCCCTCGCAGAGCTCCACCAGTGCGCCTCAATGCTGACCTACAGCTGCATTAGAACCCACGCAGAGCTCCGCCAGAGCGTCTCGATGCTGAAGTACAGCTGCATTAGAACCCACGCAGAACTCCGCCAGTGCACGTCGATGCTGAACTACAGCTGCATTAGAGCCCTCGCAGAGATCCACCAGTGCGCCTCGATGCTGAATTACAGCTGCATTAGAACCCACACAGAGCTCCGCCAGAGCGCCTCGACGCTGAAGTACAGCTGCATTAGAGCCCGTGCAGAGCTCCACCAGTGCGCCTCGATGCTGAAGTACAGCTGCATTAGAGCCCACGCAGAGCTCCGCTAGTGCGCTTCAATGCTGAAGTACAGCTGCATTAGAACCCACACACAGCTCCGCCAGAGCGCCTCAATGCTGAAGTACAGCTGCATTAGAACCCACACAGAGCTCCGCCAGAGCGCCTCAATGCTGAAGTACAGCTGCATTAGAACCCACACAGAGCTACCCCAGAGCGCCTCGACGCTGAAGTACAGCTGCATTAGAGCCCGTGCAGAGCTCCACCAGTGCGCCTCGATGCTGAAGTACAGCTGCATTAGAACCCACGAAGAGCTCCGCCAGTGTGCCTCAATTCAGAAGTACAGCTGCATTAGAACCCCCACAGAGCTCCGCCAGTGCGCCTCAATGCTGAATTACAGCTGCATTAGAACCCACGCAGAGCTCCGCCAGTGCGCCTCGATGCTGAATTATAGCTACATTAGAGCCCTCGCAAAGCTCTGCCAGTGCGCCTCGATGTTGGATTAGAGCTGCATTAGAACTCACGCAGAGCTCCGCCAGTGCGCCTCGATGCAGACCTACCGCTGCGTTAGAACCCTCGCAGAGCTCCGCCAGTGTGCCTCAATGCTGAATTACAGCTGCATTAGAACCCACACTGAGCTCCGCCAGTGCGCCTCGATGCTGAAGCACAGCTGCATTAGAGCCCACTCAAAGCTCTGCCATTGCGCTGAATGCTGAATTACAGCTCTTGTGGCTGTTCCAACTCTGAGCAGCAAACGAACCTGGGAATGCACCCCAGACATAGCCCGCAGAACCCCACGACTCACAGAGATATTTGCTCCCAAAGAACGTTTATACAGTATTATCTCATTGTATGTATATTCCTTGTTATTAAATCCCAGTGGGCCATATTTATCTGAATGTTCTTTATAACACATGCAATATTCTGGTACCAGCCCCCAGAACTGTCTGTCAGTGCGCCTCGGTCCTGACCTATCAGAGCCGCGCCGCGTCTATGCCACAGAAGGCAGCTGCCTTATGACACCCCCGTGAATGGCACATGGGTACATTGTATTGTAATTGCATTTTAATTGCTTTTAAATAGTCCTTCAGGCTCCTGATATGGCGCAGAAGTGCCTTTGAAGAAACACAGGGGCGTGATTGGTCCGAATTACAGTTTGGCCTGTGTGGGAAGCGTTTTGCTGTTGTGATTGGTTCGCAGAATGTTGAATTGCAGTGTGGCCTGTGTGGAAAGCGTTTTGCTGTTGTGATTGGTCTGCAGAATGTTGAATTGCAGTGGGGCCTGTACGGGAATTGATTGGCTGGCCAGAGCCTAGGGTGACCAACAGGCAATGGTGCAAATTCAGGACAGTGAGTGTAAAAATTCAGGACAAATGGTCAAAATTTAGGACACAAATTCAGGACAGGAGTTCAAAATTCAGGACAAAACGTCAGGACAATTGGATAAGTTTTACAGACACATCCGAGGTCGCGCAATAGTATATAAGTAAGCCCAGCCATATCCAAACATATTCAACAATTTGCAAACCTCTCCATCATGTATCCTTCCATCTATCATTTTACTCATGCATCCCTTCATCCATCCTTTCACTCATCCATCCATCCTTTTACCCTCTATCCATCTGTACACTCATCCATCCACTCTTCTACCCATCCATCCATTGACTCATCCATCCAGCCATCCTTTCTCTTGCTCATCCATCCACCCAGTCACTCATCTTTCCACCCGTTCAGTCATCCATCATTCTCCCTTTCTCTCTCCATCGACCCTTTCACTTAGCAATCCTGCCTTCCATCCATCCACCCACCCATCCATCTACTCATCCACTCATGAATCCATCCATTGACCTTATCACTCATCCATCCTTTCTCTCATTCATTTATCCTTTCACTCCTTCACTCATCTATTCATCCTTTTGTCCATCTACCCTCCCTTTCACTAACTCATCCATCCTTACATCCACCCTTTCACTCATCCGTCCATCCATTCACCCTTGCACTTATCAATTCATCAATCCATCCATCATTTCACTCATCCATTCACCCACTCACTCATCATCCACCTTTTCACTCATCCATCCTTTCACTCATCCATCCACCCTTTTACCCATCAAGCTACCCTTCCACCCATACATCCAGCTATTTACCTTTTCTCTCTTCCATCCTTCCACTCACTCATCAATCCATCCATCCTCTCTCATTATCCATCTATTCAAATTTTCATTAATCCATTTACCAATTCACTAATTCATCCAGCCATCCACCCATCCCTTCACTTACTCACTCGCCCACCTGTTCATATTAATTTTGAGCTGAGCTTTTTTTGAGAAGAGGCCCATCAAGAACTTCACCCTCACTGCAGGAGCCAATCCAGGACTGGGACAGAAGCCACCCAGGGCAGAGACAGGATCCACCACAGGGGGGAACAGAAGCCATCACAGATGGGGCGGGGCATGAGCCACCACATGGGGGGACAGGAGCCATCACTGGGGGTGGGGTGGGGGCAGGAGCATCACAGGAGGGGGAACAGGATCCCCCAGGGTGGGCACAGGGGTGGGCATGCAATATTCTAGTATCATCTTAGTCTCTTCCATGGTGGGGTAGGGCTCCTCACACCCTCCTTAACCAGACAACGAGAAGACAGGCTCTCCTTCCAAAATGTTAGTTTTGCCCCTCCCCCCACCCCCACCCCCACCCCACACTGATGTACAGTACTTAAAGGAGATACTCCAAGAGAACTGATTTAACTGATTGTCTTCCATACTTTGTTAATCCGTGTGGGTACGATTGTGCCATTTCTTTATTTTATTACATTAAAGACTGCATGTTTGAAGAACCGACGTTTGTTCACAATTTAGTGACAGTAATTAAGCTCTGTGAAGAGAACCGTGTGCTGCCTCGGTGTAATCAGGGCCCGTTCTAGGATGTTTGGGGTCCTGGGCAGAAAGGGAATGTCTCACACAAATTGCAGAGACATGACGCATTGAGGGCTGTTTGCATCGGAATAGATGCCCCTGCTCCTGAAGCTGCAGATCTTCCCTCCCAGTCACCTTCAAGCACCTCTTAACAGCTCATCACGGGCTGGAGGTGTGAGGGTTGCCACCCCGCGGTGCCTCTCCAATGCTGCTGGGTATCTGAGCTGTGGTACTGCATCGGAGTCTGTTACACCCGACCTCAACAGCATCGGAGTCTAGAAGGGAGGTGGGTGGAAGTTGTGCCGGCTTTAGGGTGGTGCGACCAGTGCCCGGTTAAAATTACGGACAAATTGCGTCCGTTAAAGAATCCTTCACGGACAACGGACAGACGACCGAAATTACGAACTGTCCGTGAAATTTACAGACGGTTAGTCACCCTACCAGAGTGGTCCTTCTATCCTGCCTTCGGCCTCAGCCCCAAAGCTTGTAATGGTTGGAAGACGAGTGAGGATAGAACGCAGGCTCTTCACATTCATGTATAGCTGTATCTGGCTTGGGTTGCGAGTGTTGCCAAGGTGGAAAGTGTTTTGGTGCCATACCTGATGATCAGTGGAATCCACCCTTCATTTCACTGCAAATGTGATCTTGTGTGTGAAGCGGAAGCGAGGATTGTGAGAGGCGGCCCTGTATGTGGACATGGCTACCATCGTAGAGGGGCAAATGTTCGCCTTCTTGGTTGGGTCTGAGCTGCACAGAAGCATCCCGCCAGAAGAACCTGCCCACAGGCAGCCATGATGAGGCTCTCTGGAGTCCATCAAAGCGAAGCAGAGTCAACACTACGACATACACTGGATACAGGCAGCATTGACACATGGTCAAATGTGTCCACGCAGGAAGAACAGAGGAGCAGGCAGCAGGCATGTGCTGGGTACAGGCAGCCATGGCAGTCCTCTTTGGTGTAACCATATGTTCCGTATTGAGGGCACCGGGAGCGGCAGCAAATGATCAAAAGAGTCCACAGAGCAGCGACTGAGGAGCAATCAGCCTGAGAGCATAAGAAGGCATCCCTGGCAGGTGATTAATCGGGTCCACCAAGGGATCATGGAGGAGTAATCCGCAGGCATGAACAAGAGAAATGCAGACCTGGCAACTGCTGTCGATAGCCCGCGAGATGCGACAGAAGGCAGCCCCAAGTCAAGCAAGGTATACAAACAGTCATAGTAATGATCCAAAGATCCACTCAAGAGCCACAGAGGAGTAACACAAAGGCATGCACTAGATGCAGGCAACCAGGATGGCTATCTGTGTGATCCACCCAGCACTAAGAGGTGAGCAATCACAGGATTCAACTGGAGTCAGGCAACCAGGAAGGTGATCTTTGTGATCCACCTTGCATTGAGAGTTGAGCAATCTGCAAGATTCTCCTCGAAACAGGCAACCAGGACAGTGATCTGTGTGATCCACCCAACATTGAGAGGTGGGAAATCCACAAGATTCTCCTAGAGACAGGCAACCAGGACGGTAATCCATGTGATCCACCCAACATTGAGAGACGAGAAATGCACAGGATTTTCCTGGATCCAGGCAGCCACAGTGAATGCAGGAGGGATGGCGGAGTAACTCTCAGCTATGCACAGGAGGAAAAGAAGCCAAAGAAGATCCTCTTTAGCGACTATCCATTAGCAACATACAGGAAAGCTCTTTGTTTGTCCATACAGCAGGTCTATCATGGTCCAGCTGTCGCTAATTCTGTCGGACCGATATAGTGTCCTTGCACTCCAAACCACAGAGGGACTGCTGCTCTATTTCGAATGATCCACGTCTCTCTCAATAGAGATTGGGGGTAAGCCCCCCCGATGTTTATTAATGTTCACACTATATTATTTGATATCACCTAAAAATATGCTCTTGACTCTGAATTTGTTTATGCTTTATCTTTGTCGGCAGGCTTTTCTTGGATACTACTGGAGGCTATGCTCATGCTTTGTGCCTCAAATATATACAGTGGACATTTTGAGCATGACATTTTAGAGATTGGACATACTTCTAGGTATTTTTATTAAATAAAAATATTTGTTTTGTTTTTGGTTGCTTACAATCTTGTTCATGCACGATGTTTGGTCTCACAATGCGGGAAATTTGGCCTGGCGTTCGATTCTGTCACATGAGTTAACACATTCAACATAGTTTCAATGTTACCATGCATTGTCTACCACACATTTCTTTTTTCACTAGATGTTATTGGTGGTGGCTCATCTATACTGTTCCCTTGTGTGTGGAGCCTTTCTTTTACTGATGGAACATTGACACTTGGTTGGGTGTACTAAATAGATATAATGTAAACATTTAGTAATCAGGACATATGGTTTTGCAGCTTAGAAAACGTCCGGGTGGACGAAACACGAGTCGGCTGCTGCTTGTTGGAACCTAACGTGTACATAATTCACCTATGCATTAATGGAAAAAAATCAACATCGTCCACGGTTGAATTGGACTGTTCTTATCAAGGGCCAGAATGTGTGCTTTGGTGCCGTTGTCTGTTTAATACAAGAAAGCTAAGGTTAGAGGCAGCAAGAGCCACAATGTCACCATCATGTTAGCAGGCGCTCCAAGTGAATCTGAGGAACCCGTAAAGGAAGTTGACAAGTAAATCAAGGAGGAAATGGCCTAATGACCTGCTCCTATAAACCACATTCAGCCCTTTAGCATCAGAGAATGTGAGTGTTTACCTGCTTGGATATGTATTTGATAGAGTGATAGAGCAACCACCAACATTAATACACTGGTTACAGTGTGGCTCAAGTGGTTGGAGCGGCAGACCCTGATGCAGAGGTCTGGCCCGGACCAGGGTTCAATTCCCAGCCTCGGTGGGTCTTGGGCTCAAATTTCCCCGGACCTGACAATTCTTGCCTCGGTGCCTATTCCAATCATGGAGTCCCACTCTGTAACTCTGGGCAATAGCTTGCTTAATCTCCACAACGGCCCCTCGCAGCGGGATGCCTGGCTTTCACCTTGGGGATGCCCAGTAATGGGTTATCTCGCAGGGGAATACCAGGACGGGTTCCCTAAGCAAGCGCTGGGATGCTTTCGGACAGCCATTTCATTTCATTTCATTTCACAGGCCACCCCAGAGAGACTGTATATCAAGCCACGAACATGAACTGGGCATAGGCAGCCATGGTTAATTCTAAGTAGAGTTTAACAGGAGTGACAGAGGGGCGACCCCTAGGCATAGACTGGATACATGCAGCCAGGGCCAATGTCCTGTAGTTCCTATGAATCCCCAGGACCTGCGCTTTTTTGGATGATCTAAAATGTGGGTTTGGTGTCCCAACCGCTTCATGACACCCCCATAGGATATGTCAGCCGTTAGACAAGCTAGCTCTACAGTGCATCTCCCACCCCCCCCTGTTAATTACAGTGGTGTACGTAGTTTATGGCAACCACTGAACATGGCAACCCTGATTCTTCAGGGGTCGTGGGAAACAATACAGCACTTTTTGCTCAGTCACTCGTGCTTGCTTATTCTCAGAAAATACGCAGGATGGCGGTTAGGACGTTTCAATAAATATTTATTGGTCCAGCGTCAGTCTTGTGTAAAACATATTTGCTGCGACAATCAGGAGTCAGAAGCATACAAAATAAATCGCAAGTACTAATATGGTAAATAGTAGATACATTTTTACCATAGTGCTAATAAGATGAACATAAATAGTTCAAATAAAAACAGTAGCATTTGCATATTCCTAAAATGCGCCCTAACTAATTTGCCTAAATGTACCTAGTCTAGATCTTTATGTGTAGCATGTATATGCGTGTATGTAGCCAAGAATCCCCATAGGGAAGAACTATCCTCCTCACCTGATGTTAAGAATGAAGACACTCTGAAAGGGATTTCAGACCACTTTGTGTCGAAGATTCAGCATGCTGGACCCCATGTCAGCTTGGAAGGATTTCTCCTCTAATTTGCAGGGGGGAATAAGGGTCTTATATATTAGAGTGGTCATTCCAGAGTTTCTTCTAGAATTGAAAGTTTTGAAAACAGTCATAACTGTTTTGAAAACAATCATAATTGTTTTTCCAAACAAATGCGATCATGCACAGCTGGCTGTTGGCAAAGAATGAAAAAAGTGGTGACCCTTATACAGAATAATTATGCATTGCCTGAGGGCATGTTTATGTACGTCAGGTACAGGGATTATGATAGAATACTACGAGCCTGGTGTCGCAGAGACAGTAGCAAGCTACTAGGTAAAAGGTCACCTGTTCAGAACCGTTATTGTTGTGTGGATGGGACAATGTATGTAAAAATGGGTATACATTACAGGAATAGCCTAAAGTACATGACAGGACTACAGGCTCAGCTAAATAATAAAGGTAAAGCCATAAAAATAGTTTATAGCAAATCTCCTAAAAACATTTATTTTAAAAAGCTGTAAAAAAAGTCCATAAAACCTTTTTTTGTAAAAGCGTCCAAAAGATCCTCTAGACTGATGCATGTGGTTATTATTTCACTGAGCACCTTGAAAGTCATACCTTGAAAGTCATTATGCTTAGTTAGAGCAGAGAAGGAAAAATAAAACAAAGTCAGTTTTTGACCTTCAAATTGGTAAATGATTAAAAGGTCGCCAAATAGTTCCAAGCACAGGAGAGATCAAATTGTTTATGAATCCTGTGCTGAAGACTCAACATCACTGAACATCATATCCGCAGGTGGCGATCGCTCCAGAACTTCCAGTATCATGTCGCATGAGCAAAGATGGTCCTCTTTGGTACCTACAGCACCCGCCGGGGAAGAATTAGATGCCTGCACACCTTGTACCGATGCCTGTACCTCTGAAGCAGAGCCGATATCCCTTCCAACAGAAGCGGAAGCATCCCTTGAAGGCTCTAGAAATGCAGTCATCAACATGGGAATACACTGTGGACAACTATACACATGGGCCTGAAAGGGCTCCAGGTGCACTTCTATGTCAGTCAGTGTAACCGATGGAAGTGTCAGACACAGGTCCAACACTCAGCCAAATCCGCAGAAGAGGCAACAGAATACAGGCAAGACACAGTCTAGTCAGACCAGTCTAAAAGACAGGAACCAATGCTCACTCAGCTCTAGAAGCCGAGGCATACCCAAGTAAAGCACCATACGCTCACGACAACGTAGTTCCAGCAGTGTTTTCACAATGTCTTGAGGTATTGAGAAGTCCATTGCAAAGTAATAGGATTAAAAGTAAGACCAAAGGAAGCCCTTCAAAAATGCTTTCAAGTACGGAGTTTATGAAGCTAGAATCACTCCGGAAATGGTCTGAAAGGTGGTTAAGAGACCTGATCCAAGACGCTTAAATAGGGGTATGTCCAACTCGTATCAGACATGTTAAAAATATGATGAACCATTTCTCCGAAATGGATCGGGAAGTTCATATGGCCTAGGGTCTGTATCTCTGCCGAAGACCTTGCAACCTGGAGATCAAAAGTCTCTCGGGATGAAGTTAAGGCCACATTTTGTTGAAACAACATGGCTTTCAGTCTGCTTAGCGAATCAAACCTTATACTCAAATATTCAATAAAGGCAACAGTGGTGCCTCCCTAACTCTGTGGCCCCGGGGGAAACAATATTTACTTACAAAAAACAACCCTGAAGTTTACTGTGACTAGATATCCGATGCCTGGCGCCATCCCGCAACAGCCTTGAGCATTCAGCATTAAATAACTCCCATTCAAGAGCAACTCAAAAACTGGATGAACCACTGCAGCTGGGGAGTCTTTCAAGTAGCAAGATAAGTTTGCCTTCGAAGCATTACACTCTCCGTGAAGCGAGACCTCCTTACACACTAAAAATCCACCTAAAGCCTTCTCACAGTCTTTTCCACTTAAGAAAACTTCAGTGCCCTTATTTCTACACCTATATCTGTATGGTAACTCCCAGGTTTCCTGTATGTACCCTTCACCCAACGCATCATACCTGCCTTCCCCATGAATTAACCATTTTGTAGACGGTGACTCTGCTACTGTAAAAGGTAACTTCTCTAATTTTTCAATGAGCAGCAAGGTGTACTTTGCATCTCTGAGTGACATGGTCAATTGTCTGTCGGTCAGATTAGAAGCTGAAAACAAACTTGAGCCATTAATGTACTACCATGACATGTGGCCAGAACGCAATGATTGTAGCGTCCAGCTCAGAAGCAAAATGGAGCACAATTGAGATTGCCCATTTTGTTGAATAGACACATATTGTTGCATTATGTCAATTGCTGAGGACACAATGTTGCACAGTGAATAAATACACGAAGAAATGTGGTCATACCATTGTCTACCACAGCGAAGGCCTTTTCTAGGTTAAGTCTGTCAATCTCATGTAATCTCTCAGCAGCATCCTGTTGGGAGACTTTCCACAGTTCATTGTAGATGGCATAAAAAAAAGCATTTTTTAAGCGGTTTCTTGGGACCTAGCAAGAAATCCCTAAGATCCATGTTGTCGGCTAGAAGGGACAAGTGTTGTTTCACCTGTAATAGTGTTGAGGTTTTAAGCCATTCTAGGCACAACTTACCAACACTATAAGAAGTCACTACCCCTGGGTCGTCTGTGTGTACATATTGTGGGTCAGGCCTATGGATACTAAACCCTCTGGTGGTACCCCTGAATCTTGATTGACACCTATTTGTTTCTATTGGCCAAACCACCCAGCCCTTCCATATGGGATGTGATGAATTGTATGTACCATTCTGACCCATTACCCCCAGTTACTCCTCCCTTATCAAAGTATCATTCGATATACCTTCAATAGGTATGTGTAAGGGGCTGCGTGGCGTCTTCAGGTCTTTTATTTTTGCAAACCCACAGCAGATAGTCTGTTGCACTGTTCTGTTCAGGAATATTATCAGTAATGGTATGAGGCAAGCTCTAAATAAAGCCTCTGTTCCCTGAACCTACAAATCTTATGTGCCCGGATGGATATAGGGCCAGATGTAGGTAGCCTAATACCCGTCGGTAATGGCCGAAATTACCGAATTTTGGCTGTTACCAACCGGTATTAGGCTTTTCAGATGTAGGAGGCCAAATTGAAGGATTCGGTAACTTACCGAATCTGGTAAATGAGTGCTTTTCTCATTTCAGGATTCGTTATTTACCACCAACTACAAGTTGGTGGTAAATATCGAAAACCGTGAAAAAAGCAATTTTTTACAATTTTTACCAGTGCCATGTGGCAGACATAAATGCCCTTAGGGCATGTATTGTGTGCCACATGTGCACCCATGCACTATTCAGGGGTGCAACAGGGTGTCAATGTGACACCCTGCTACCCTTGTCGGGCTTCCCCCTATTACCGATTCGGTATATACTGAATCGGAAATTCCCATTCATTCCTATGGGCCTCCTGGCCCATAGGAATGAATGTGACTTACCGATTCGGTAAATACCGAATCGGTAAATACCGATTCTTACCGATTCGGTAAAATTTACCGAATCATTAGCTACATCACATTTACCGATTCCTAAATACCGAATTGGAAAAAATTCGGTATTTAGAAATCGGTAATATGTGATTACCTACATCTAGCCCTTAGTGTCTATTGTGTCCCTCTAAAAGTCGAAGCCTTGTATAGACTGTTGGGAGATAAAAGGTCCTGAATATATGAGCTTGGTGTTTGTCAGCATCATTTGCTTTGCAGTTGCATTCATCTGTACTAACTTATAGCAATATGACATTGGGTCTGATGTATTGAACCTCAAAAAGTATGCACATTTCTGTACAAATGTGGAATAACTACCTTTTGGTGGTGTTGATCAATGTTCCCATTGATGGTGTTAACTGTGCGTGGGACACTAGCTCTGTGCAAAAAGTGATGCCCATAATGCTGGTAACAATACATACTGTCGAAGTCAGGTGTATCTTCGTACAATTCCCTGTAAGAAAATGCAGCTGATTATTCTAAATCTGAAAGCATAATATTTACAGCCTCAATGTACCAATCATCAGAGTGTGCACTCTGCGTAATGAAATTATTCAATGAAAATGTAAATACATACATAATTTTCAAATGTTCAGTAGGACCAAATACATCATATGAAACTCTTTCCCAAACTATACCATCCGGTACTGGAACTGTTGCAATGTTCACTAGGGACAGGTTTCTCGGTTCATTAAGTGATGACGTATGAGGTTTCAAGGGCAAGTTCACAGGTTGTACTGCTGAGCATTGTGTGTGGTAATGTCCATTCAGTAGTAGGAAAAAGACAGTTACTATACCAATCCAAATTAACAGGAATAGGATCTTTAATACAAGACAAAGATGCAACCAAGGAGACACAAAGTAAGTCTTTTTCAGCCAGAGATAGAATTGTCAGCGTTTTCTTCCTTGGAAATGTGTAGCGTTTCCTCAGGTTCACTTGGATATGAAGAAAAGTAATTGAAGTTGATGAAGTAGCCAGACGCAGTTCGATCTATCTTTGGTACTTCAGCAGTGTTCGTAGAACTGGCTCGTGCTTCTTGTGAAGGCGCATTGATGTAGATGCCATAATTGGGCCAAATTGCAATTTGCGTTTCATTTGTATTTGGTTGTTTTTCAACTTCAACTGGTGTAATTCGTACTCCGTTATTCGATATTCCTGCATCTTGCGCAGAGGAGTCTTGAAACGTTATTAGTTTTCCATCTGAAGTTCCTGCATAGTAGCGAGAGGAGATCTTCCACTACTCAGGATTCCATGTGGCCTGCTGTTGAGAATCGGCCACATAGTGTGGGTTGATGAGATTAATGGAGACAAATCCTTTTTCTTTTTTGCTGGCAAGAGGGTGTTCGGTGTTCTATACGATGGGCCAAACTACTTCTTGTCCACGATCTTTTCTCATATCAGGTCCCCAACCTAGGGACCCAGGCAGGTCTTGCCGGAACCGGTTACACTTACCAGTAGCAGTGCGTTTTACTTCGACGTTGCTTTGTAATGCCCGGAATTTATTGAATTCCTGTAAAACACCTAAACGATCATTCAGTTCAAATGGTTTTACATCCGCCACTGTGCTTGCACAATCGAGGTCAGGTACCCACATGCTTCTCCCAGACAGGATCTCATAGGGGTACGTCCTCCCAAGGAACTTCTTGGCATGTTGTTTAGCCCCCTCTGGACCCCATATAGGTGATTGAGCCAAGTACCGCCCACCCTTTATACCCTTGCTGTTAAGGATTGCTTTAAATCTCAGTTTTTTCACTCCACCACCGAATATCCCTCAGGATGGTAGGGGGAAATGGTAGGGGAGAGTCCCGCAAGGCTGCGCCAATACTTTCCATGGCTTCCCTGTAAGCCACAGAGCTAAACGCAGGGCCACGGTAGGAATGTAACTTGCCAATTGTGTATGTTCTGATGAAGACTCGCAAATCCTTTATTTATTTTAAGTTTTATATAGTGCGAAAAGGACCCGAGAAATCCGGTATCACAGCGCATTACATGAGCACCAGTTTTGTTACAAATGGACACATTCATTTTTGTTAGGCACGGGGAGATGAAGTGATTTGCCAAGAATCACAGGAGGTTGAGCGTCGCTGCCGAGACTCAAACCCGGTTCCCCAGCTTCGAGTTCAACCAGCGCTAGCCACAAGGCTACATCCTCTCCCTCTTCCTTTATAACAGTTCGAGTGTCAGCCATGCGCTGAGACCAAACCCATAGAAATATAGAGCATGAACCTACTGCCACCAAGATGTACTTGTAAGCCCCGTTTGAATTAAGGGGGCCGTAGTGATCCAAATAGAAACTTGCAAGAGGGCTGTCTTAAAGTAGTAATGGTGTTTGTTGTGGCCGTGCTACAGCGGAACCTTTCATCTGCTGACAGATGTTGCACTTTAGGAGATGACACTTTGTTTGTTTAGACAAACCTGGCCACCAGAATTGCCGCTTCAGTAATGAAATTGTAGTAGTGACTCCTGCAGGTGCAGAGCCCAGACCCTCCTGTGCAGCTAGAACTAAACCTAATCTGCAATACTGGCCCCAGTAATGAAGATATTCATTTTAGGACTGCATACAGTAAAACGAATAGCTCACTATCAGCATGGGGAACTCCCAATGTAGTATCAGGGCTTTTATTTCTGCCAGCCGTGTGGTACAATCTCCTAGAGATTGTATAGTCGTATAGCTGGAATGGAACTTACCATTCTACATACAACCTTTTACTAGGGGTGGGCAGAATTTGCGTAATCTCCGCGAAACAGTAAAAAATCTCAGCGAACACTCAGAAATTCCGCGAACAGGCGGAATTGCTTGCTCGCGATGCTGTTTGCATGCTCGGGGGGAAATATCTCGCGAACACGCATTTTGTGAACGCCAACAAGCAAATATTTGGCGGAATGCAGAATTTTGGGCAATTTCGCGTTCTCCGCGGAACGCAAAATTACCCAAATTCTGCGAACGGAACGGATTTTACCACCCAGGCCTACCCTTTACTATAGCACATGCTGCACTATACTGCTGTTCACTTCAAATGGCAGGCTGAGCCGAACCATCAGTGTAAATGATGTAGTCATATTTTTCTAGAGGCAAGATTTCATTTGGGAGAGGGTATTCTTGTTCGTACTGCAGCAACGCTTGTGTTTTTAATGTAGAATCATATTTGTAATCTACATCTGTTGCGGTGAGAGAATTAGCCCATTGTATACTTCGTGGATGTAGTGCTTTCACATTTGGAATGCTCGCTTTGGTAACAGCTTCTAAAGTTGGTACTGGGGTTACAGTAATCCTGAGTTTCCCCTGTGCTTGTGCTCTTTCTCTCACTGCAGCCGTCTGTACTGCTGTCAGTATTGTTTCCGTGGCCACAAATCGCATTTCAGCATTTGTGTATAAATGTGATTTGTATGCAATTGGGACTGTCTCACCGTCGTTGAACGTGATGTATGTATATCCTGATAAATCCGAGACCACCCGGATCACCAAGTTGGTAGAATTCACACGTGTGTGAAAATGTTTAGATGCTATCATGGCAGTCTGAACGGAACAGAGAGTAGCTGTATGTTCCTGTGTCCATTGATGTTCTTGGAAATCAGGTCTGATTACGTCGTAGAAAGGTTTAACTTTTTCTGCGTAATCTAAAATGTTTCTTCTGCCAAAATTTATAAATCCTAAAATGGATTGCAAACCCTTCAGAATCTTTGGAGGTTGGAGTAGCAAACACTTTTCTAAAAATTAGGCTGGCAGGCTCTTGCCTTCACTTGATAGTTCATATCCCAAAAATGGCACATTGAGATGGGTAATTTTAGATTTTTTTTAATTAAATATGTAGCCCAAGTTGGCGAATCCCACAATTATGTTGTTTACCATGCTCAAGTGTTCAAGTTATTAATCGTCCGTCAGATAGATGTCGTCTACATAGAACACTGCCTCCTCATCGTTGCTTTGTAATATTGCTGGCACTCTTGCCAAGATTAGCCCTGGGCTGTTCTTAACCCCTCGGGCAAACAAGAAAAATTTCGCTGAGTGCAGAGGGCAGAAAATGCAGTCTAATATCTGCTTTCTGGAGCTATATTTTGGCAGAAGGATCCATTTGAGATATCTAATGGTGTTTTGTATTTCTTCTGTACAATGTTATTCATTAATGCGGCACTGTGTGTATTTTGAACTGCAAATGTTTGTGTGCATGTGTTTAAATGTTGGTAATCCAAAACTAGACAATATAAGTTGTCAGGTCTCATTACGGGAAACAACTTTTTGTTCATCGGGGAGGTGCAAGTTCCAATCACACCTTGGTATTAAAGTTGGTCTAAGATTTCTTTGACCTGTCTTTTTGCATCATTTTTAATAGGGTACTGTCTCTGTGAATTTGGAGTAGATTTTAATGTTATTTCATGGCGCATAGACTTCATGTCCCACCCTACATGGTTGCTGTATAATGCCTGCGCAAGTGCTAGCACCCACTATTGCACCTATTAATGTTTTAAAGATTCTTGAACGAGGTCGGAGAAAGCATGCAAAATCACGCTTTCCCCTTTTGGGCAATCCATCACAAATTCAGGAAGCCAGGTTTTTTCTGCTAACAGGATGCCATATCCATAGGTTAAGTTCTCCCAAAAGAGACCTTTAAACTTTCTTGAGATGTCCCTCTCTGTTTGGAGTGTAATTTTGTACAGTCTATGTGGGACACTAACTCTTGTATCAGGTGTTTCCACCGTGATATGTTTATTCAATACTGCTGTCACCACAAAATCCTTCAGGTTCTGGTGAGCTATTGTTACTTCTGCCATGCTGTATTGCATCGTTAGATCCCATTCCCCATTCAGAAGCTGAGTCTTCAGTAACCTGGGCATGTCTACTTTTTAAGCCAGCTACCTTCTTCTTTTTGAATTGAGTTTTTGTTTTAGGGTTTTCTTCCTGTTTGATAATATAATCTGAAGTACTATGTGTTTTCCTTTCTGTCTTTGGTCAATCTTCAGTCTTTTGTTCTGATCGCTTGTCCCTCTCCGAGTTTTATGATGAACCCAGAAAGGAATGTAGGGAATGTGTATCAGGTTTCCTAATGTTATCACGATTCCTAAGGTCATACCTCTTTTCAGAGGACTCCCATTGGGGAGACCCACCTCTTGGTCGTGAATTCTTTTCTGTATTGTTATTTTTGAATTGTTTGTTTTCCCATTTCTTTTTAGAAGAAGCGGGTGCTTGCTTTGAGTTGTCCTTGTCAGGACTGCCCGTCATTTGTGGCTTCCGTGCTTTGATTCCCAAATTAACTCTACCTAATACAACATAGGTTTCTTCGATAATTTCTGGTAATTCTCGCTCCTTATTTATTAGTGCTATTTCTCTTAGGCGGCTGTGTATCGCTACTGCTGCTGCCTCCCCCTTTATGTTGTGCAGCATTATTGCAGAGATTTGGGCAAAATTACCCGTCAGTTTCATCCCCAAGTTCAGGGCAGGTTCTGCCCTGTACTCATTCTACATCTGTTTCAATAACTCTAGAATGACCGCTATGGAAGGGGTACAGTGTATTCTGATGTAGATGGCAGCAAAGATTGTTCCCCAAGTGGTACAGTCCTCGATGGAGGGAACCATCCCCATTGGCAAGCACATAGTTAGGATCCTATGTTTTTTCTGCAGGCCCATATGGGGAAAGACTGCTTCCAGCTGTGCAATTTTTTGTGCAATCCAGAAAGGAATTTGCTCCAGTTTGGAAGGAATTGTCCCTATTACTGATTTCAGTGTCTATGGGTTAATTGTATTTGTGGTCTGATGTGGACCAGCTGGAGCATTTCTTGCAGGTTGGACTGGTAAAGTTCCCATGACAAGCTAGACAATGTGTCTGTATAGCCTGACTGTGTCTTTGTATAGTATATGGACTTCTTCCACTGGTAATGTATCTATCTCTGGATGTGGAGTGGATGTCGCTAAGACCGGCCAGGTTGCTCCTTCTATGTTGAGTGGACCGAGTCTCGCGACCGATGTTGTTAGTAGGAGGGGGCTTTTAAGCCAGTTTCTGTGTTGCTGGTAAGTTAACGGGACTTCAATGTCTTTGTATGGAATGTATTCATCTGGTGGTTCAATGTCAATGTATCTGTGGAATCATTTATTCTGTGAATCTGCAGGTGGGAACTGAAATCAATAATAGAATATCTCTGATTCGAACACCTTGTATGCCTCAATTACGAAGGTAACACAGCCACCTGTTGCTGGTACGCTGTGTTCTAACAGCTTTATAGTTACTGCATGCCTGCAATTCTCTATGATGTAAAGAGCACTTGCAATTTCATCTTCCCCCGGACTACTCGTAGGGTCAGTCATTTTTTAAAAGAGAAGAGAATAGTTAAGAGCTAGGGTTTTGCACAATGTGGGAATCGTTTATCCTTACAAGCATGTTTAAACCTTCAGCAAATACACAGGGTATATCTGCTCAGCTGAGCCGGATCACCCTTCCCATTTCAGACATCTCTGAAAAGTATGAGTAGGGCTGTCTGAGAAAGCACAACTGAACTACTCAGATTTTCACTGTTAATGTAAGAACCAAACCAACATTGGCTGCGCCATGTTGTGTAGTTCCTAGGAATCTCCAGGACCTGCACATTTTGGATGACCTAAACTGAGGGCTTGGTCTCCCAACCATTACCAAAGACCCCCACAGGATATGACCGCCATTAGACCAGCTAACTTTACAGTGCCACTACCACCCCCCTGCATCTTACAGTGCTGTAGGTAGTTTCTGGCAACCACTGAAAATGACAACCCTGATTCCTCAGGGATTGGGGAAAACAGTACATCACTTTTTGCTCACTCAATCATGCTTGCTTATTCTCAGAAAATACACAGGATGAAGGTTAGGATGTTTCAATAAGTATTTATTGGTCCAGCGTCAGTATTCTGTAAATCATATTTGCTGCGACAATCAGGAGACAGAAGCATACGAAGGAAATTGCAAGTACTAATATGGTAAAAAGTAGATACATTTCTACCATAGTGCTAATAAGATTAACATAAGCAGTTCAGATAAAAACAGGAGCATTCGCATATTCCTAAAATGCGCCCTAAGTAATTTGCCTAAATATACCTAGCCTAGATCTTTATGTGTTGCATGCATATGCGTATATGTAGCCAAGAATCCCCTAAGCAAGAACCATTTCCCTCACCTGATGGTAAAGAATGAAGGACCACGTCTCTGCTTCGAGGATGACACCCCGCATGGGATGTCAGATCCATGCGTATCGAAGATACCGCATGCAGGAACCCGTCTCAGCTTGGAAGGCGTTCTCTAATTTGCAGGAAGGAATAAGGGTCTTATACACTAGAGTGGTCACTCCAAGATTTTTTCTAGAATTCATATGCTTTGAAAACAGTCATAACTGTTTTGAAAACAATCATAAATGTTTTTCCAAACAAATGCATTCATGCGCAGCTGGCAGTTGGCCAAGGATGAAAAAAGTGGTGACCCTTTTACAGAATAATTATGCGTTACCTGAGGGCATGTTTATGTATGTCAGGTAAAGGGATTATGATAGAATACTAAGAGCCTGGTGTCGAAGTGACAGGAGCAAGCTACTAGAACCGTTGTTGTTGTGTGGATGGGACAATGTATCTAGCCTAAAAAACAAGACAGTCCTTTAGGGTCCACCAAGGAGTGGCCATGGATTAACACAGAGCCATGCGCAGGATATCATCACCCACAGTAAATGCAATATGGTAAGTGCCTTCAAGGGTCTCCCCAGAAGTGACAGTGGGGTAACTAGCATGCAGGCACTTATAGTGCAGCCAAGGTAAATGCCCTGTTAAGCTCACCCGGGAGGGACTGTGAAGAAACACAGAACCATGCAATGCGTACAGGCAATCACTGAACGTGCTCTGTAGACCACTCCCAGGAGCTCCCAAGGGGCAACCCACAGGCCTGCACTGACTAGAGACAGCCAGCGGAAGTGAGTCAATTAGGGATGGACTTTGAGGTAACAATAGAGTGGCTGTTTTGTACTCTCAGGACCAATACAGTGTAGGAGGGTAAAGCTGTAGAATTAACATAGCTGGTAGGTTTGATGAACTGGTGGAGAGAAGGGTTCAAGAGGAGAATGTGTGTGATATGAAGGTCATGAAACGAGTTCTGGCCCAACTCCCTACCTGGCACTAGCAGGCGAGGAGGGACTTGAAGCCGTCAGAGGAAGGCACCCTTAGCCTTCCACCCCACACCTGGACACCCAGGCTGGACACTATGGTTCTGCAAAAGGTGGGAAGAAGCAAACCAGAGACAAAGCCTGCCAATGGTAGGTGGGAGAATGGCCTACTCTGTGGAAGGATATACAGTTATGGAAGAGGGAATCACTAGTTGTAGTGGATGACAAAACAGGTATACGCGGGATATGAAAGGACCGATGGAGGCTGCAGGGGGTGCAGATCAGAAACAGCACTGGTAGCCAGGTCTGCTGTGTAATGGCTGAGAGTTATTATTATTCATTCCATTAGCCAACTAGATGGCTTGGGTGCTTTGAGAGTGCAGATGAGAAATGGGCTGATTTATTAACGTTTTATTTGGCTGGTGTTACCTAGTTTTCATTTCTGTTTATGTGATTGCTTTCAATCACTGTTTATTGACAGGCTGAAGTACAATAAAAATGATTTAAATACATACACAGATCAATTATCGAGCTCAAAGCTTGTGTGGTTTTGCTTGTTTGGTTTCATCAAAAAGTCCAGGGCAGCTGTTCTCATTCCCGCTGCCTCTTCTTTGGTGAAAATATTTATTTTGGTATTTAGTGCATAAACTTATACTAGTGGTATGTCCCACACTAAAGCTTCAAAGCTCTAGTGACGAGATAGTAGCGAGGAAGTGACCAAAAGAAAGGAAAGGGAGAAGTTTAAGTGTTTTTTTTGTGTTGCAATTTTTTTTATTAGGTAAATAACAGTTTTACATCATGGGTGGGCATCACCCAAAATCCAATTATGGTAACTCTGTACAGATAAAGACAGGGTGGTATGATAGATTGGACTGAAAAGGGAGTTGGTGTTTGTGGGCATTCGCAGAGGGAGGGGTAAGAGACAATATCTGCAAAATACCAAACAATACTTAGAGATACTGGAGCCGCGTAACAGCAACCTGGGGAAGGGAGTTCTGGGGTGGAAGGGGAGGAGCCCATTTCCCAGATGTGAGTCTGATCTTGAGGTAATATGCAATGGGGATTGTTGGGTCTGAGATCTTCAGATGGAAACGTGTTGGGGTGAGGGCACTGGGGTGCATCCCCTGTGTTGAGGGGCGGTGGGGCAATGGGGTAGGTCATAAGGGATCGTGTGTTGCAGGCAGGGGTATTGGGGGAGGGCAGGGCCATGTCATAGAAAAGGGAGAGAGAGGAGGGAGAGAGAGTTACTCCGTTGTCGATGTAGTCTTTTATGTTTTCTTAGGAGGCTGGGTAGGGATATGGTGCAAGATAAAGCTGGTGGCTCTGGGGGTAATGACTGTTACCTTTGGCGAGGGGGAAAGACCTGTCGGTCAGGGGGCCTGCGTGTCTAGTGAAGGGGGTACGAGGGGGTTGACTAGCTGAGAGGATAAGAGAGTTAAAGGATGTGTAGAAACGGAGGAAAGGGGGTTAGGGTATGGGGAGAAGAGGATATGTGAGAGGCTAAAAGGGGGATCATGGCCAGGAGCTAATGTCAAAGGACGTGGCTGCGGAGTGCCGGCCGACATCCCCCCGGCAAACAGCTATCCTGAGCCTGGGCACATGTATTTTGGGGCATATGGTCGAGCAACTGACCTGAGAGCATGCTAGTCTCCATTCCGTTTGTCAGCGGGACGAGTTGGAGGCAGAATCACCGTAACTTGAGTTGGCGTCGAGCTTCCCGGCGAGGAGCAATATGGTGGCCTGGGAAGGGCAGAGATTCTAGCCTGTGGCGGAGCGAGGATGACGTGAACTGTGGGGATGCTACGAGAGGCTCCCTGTGTTTGACCCTGAAGAGACTGCAGGAGAAGGCAGTGGAATAGGGGAAGTATCAGAGCTGCAAACCCTGCTGATCAAGCCGCTGCACGACTACGAGAATGCGGCCCCCGGGGGAAAGCAGGTCGGCAGACAAGTCTTTTCCCCGGGGAGTTCGCGCGAGACATAGGACATGGCAGGAAGTAGTTAGGGTTACGTTAGGGTTGGGAGGGGTTAGGTAGGAGGCTATTTAGGGGGACAGGAGGGGAACAACTTCCTTTTTCTGTCCCCGGTGCCTCAGGGAGAAGTTAGTTTTGGAGCTTAGGCGGAGTGTGATTTAGGTAGGCGGAGTGTAATTTGATTGTTTGGACGCCGTGACTGGTGCCCCAGTGTGACGATTAGGCCAGTTTCCTGTTCCTAAATTTAGGTTGGGTGTGATTTAGTGTTATTTTAGATTACTCAGCGCAGGTGCTCCGGTGTGGTGCGCGGGGGGTGCTAAACCTCACGCATCTCGCGGACGGACCGAGCGGGTGCCAAACCTCACGCATCTCGCGGAGGGTGTGTACAGAGGTCTTTGATGATGGCTACACCAGACGCAGAGGCTGTGAGGGCTGCCCTGATTGTGCTTGGCCGGGCTGGGAGGGCAGATCTCCTCCAGCCCAGTGCCCTGGACCAGGCATGGGTCGGCATGACCCGCCCGACCAGGTCAACGTCTGCAGGGGTGAAGGCTGTTGTTGCAGCCTGCATGGACGAGCTCTCTGGGACTCGTGAGGGGGGGCCCAGGAGAGGGAAGGGCAAGAAGCCGCAGGAGGCCCCCAAGAAAGGGGGGAGGAGGCTGAGCCTCCCTGCCAAGGTGGGGGCAGGGGATGTGGTCCCGGAGGAGGAGGAGGGTGATGGAGGGGAGGGGTCTGAGGGCCCCAAGTTGGCAGTTGGAGAGCCTGGGCAGGGCCAGGCTCCACTGGCGTCGCAGGCCAGGTTGTCCAGGAGCTTGAGTCAGTTGGCGGGGTACGGTGAGAGCAGCGAAGGCAGTGGGGGGGAGGACTCGGATGACTGGGAGGTGGCGGCTGGTGAGGAGTTTGCCCTCACGCTGTCCGGGGAGGAGTCCGGGGGTGAGGAGGGGTTCACCGTCCTCGAGCAACCGGTCGACCTTTCTGGGGGCCGGAAGGGGGTGTTGAAGTCCCAGGGTTCCAAGGGCAAGGGCAAGGGCCCCCTGAAGGCGCAGCTGCAAGGGGAGGCAGGGCAGGTGGCGGGGGTGCTGCGGCACCCTTGCCCGGGAAGGGAGGTCTGGGGGAGCCAGGGCAGTCTTCTATGTTCGACCGGTGGGCCCACATGACCGAGGAGGAGAGGGCCCATGACCAGCGCCGCGTCATAGCGGAATATGAGAGGGAGTGGCAGCGCTTATGTGCCGCCAGGGAGGCGAAGGCGGGCGGGGTGCCTAAGGGCGATGGGGCCCAGGCACCCGGGCGTGGCCGGGGGTCGGCTGGGGGTCGAGGTAAGGGGGCCCCCGGGGCGCAAGGGCAGTGGGTCTGGGTTGAAAGTTCAGGGACTGCCTTGACGGACCAGAGACCTGGTGGCACCGGGGCCTCCCCGAGCGCATACGGCTCGAGGGGGGGGGGGGACCAGGCCAGCAGGGGCAGCTGGCAGAGGCCGGGGTGGGCCGGTGGGGCGCAAAACGGCCTCCAAACGCCGGGACGAAGAAGCAGGGAGGTCCGCAGCGGCCTGCCCTCCACCGAGGGAGCGGGCACCGTCCATGTTGGAGTGTGAATTTACGCCTGGAGTGAAAGGGAAAGGTGCAAAGAGAGTTGTGACTGAAGTGGTGCCGCTGGATGTGCAGGATGAATGGTTGGACTATGAGGATGAGGAGGATGATTTGGAAGAGGGTGAGTTGCGTGAACCTGGTAGTGTGTGCAAGGCTAGGGTGGCAGCAGCCAGGGTTGGTGCTTTCCACAAGACACGGGATGGCGCCAGTCGGGCCAGCAGAGGGATGTTGAAGCCAGCGGACGCACGGCGACAGGAGTGGGACGCTCCTGCAACTTTGTCAGGTGAGGGCGCTTGGTGGGACGCCTGGTTGGAAGGGGGGAGTGGGGGACGAAAGAAGCCCTGCCGGTCGGTGGGGGGGGGGATGAGTCGGTGCGGACTGGGACCCCAGGTGGGGTGGTGCCTGTGAAGGCTGATGGGGGTAAGCAGGTCGCAACCGCCAGCGCGCAGACTGACAGGTGGAGGACTTGGAGGGGAAGGAAGAAGGGGTGGAAAAGCTTCGGAAGAAATTGCCGTACATGGGGCTGGCGATGCCCTTGGGGTCACATTTGTTGGACAAGACGAAGGCAAGGATCTGGAAGCATGAATATGTGGATGTGTTTAAGCTCTTGCATAGGGAGATTCAGGCGAAGGAAGGGTCTAAAGAGGAGGAGTGGGAATTGACCAGGCGGCCGCGGGTGCCGGTCACGATGGAGAATTGGACGTCGGCCTTCTTGATTTATGCAAGTATTTATTGTGAAAAGCATGGGGATCGGGCTATTGCTTTGTTCAAATATATGGATGTGATAAGGAAGGCGCAGCTTCATTTCGGGGGTTTTGCATGGTTGAGCTACGACAAGGAGTTTCGGGCCAGGGTTAGTGTGAATCCCGACAAGCCGTGGGGGGACGTAGATCAGGAACTTTGGATCCAGTGGATGTCTTCGACGCATGCGGCGGCATCTACGCACATGGCCAGTGGTCTTCCGGTCACGTATCGGTCTTTTCAGCCGCGCCCCGCCCAGTCTGGGGCGTGTAACCAGGGAACTGCAGGTGGACAAGGGAACCAGGCTGTGTGGTCTGGATCCGCAGGGCAGCAGTACAAGCCAGTCGCTTCAGGGGCCTGCTGGGGGTTCAACAAAGGTTTCTACAACCGCCCCTCCTGTAAGTTTAAACATGAGTGTTCGAAGTGCGGGGGCGTCACCCAGTCACACAGTGCCTCACCTTGGCTACGCCATCAGAGCAGTGGAAGTTGGCCAAGGGTAGGGGGCAGCCTGGCCCGAAGGGCCCATACTCCGGTTAGGGTGGAGGCCATGGGTCCTTGGCTCTCCCGGTACCCTGATAAGGAGGCGGCGTTGCGTTTGTACTGGGGTTTTGTTGAAGGTTTTCGGATTGGATATCAGGGGCCCAGGGAGAGGCGTTGGGCTGAGAATTTGCGGTCCGCCAAGGAACTGCCAGAGGTGGTGGCGAGAAAATTGGAGAAGGAGGTTTCGGAGGGCAGGATTGCGGGTCCTTTTTACGATTGGCCGCTGTTGGATCTCATTGTCTCACCTTTGGGGGTGGTGCCCAAGAAGGAGCAAGGGGAATTCAGATTGATTCATCACTTGTCTTGGCCGGAAGGTGGGTCGGTGAATGATTTCATTGCGGAGGAGGACTCCAGAGTGTTGTACGCGTCAGTAGATGATGCCATTGGTCTGGTGCGGTCCTGCGGGAGGGGGGCAGAGTTGGCCAAGTGTGACATCAAGTCGGCCTTTCGCCTTCTCCCCATTCATCTGGCAGATTTTCCTTTGTTGGGCATGCAGTTTGACGGGGCCATTTTTGTGGACATGGTGTTACCGATGGGTTGTGCGATTTCCTGCGCGCTCTTCGAGACTTTCAGCTCCTTTTTGCAGTGGGCCTTTGTGGACCGCAGTGAACACCGGCTGGTGTCTCACTATTTGGATGACTTTCTGTTTGTGGTAACGGGGCACTCTGGCGACTGTGGAACAGCTCTGCAGCAGTTTCAGTTGTTGGCACAGGACTGTGGGGTGCCTTTGGCACCGGAGAAGACGGAAGGGCCCAGTTGTTGCTTGACATTCCTTGGTATTGAATTGGACTCGGTGACTTGGCAGGCACGTTTACCGGTGACGAAGGTGGCTGAGATGCAGGATGCTTTGAGAGGCGTGCTGGAGGTTCGGAAACTGGATTTGAGGTCGGTTCAGCGTTTGTTGGGATTGTTGAACTTTGCCTGCAGAGTGGTGAGGGCTGGGAGGACGTTTTGTAGGCGGCTCGGCATGGCCATGTCGGGCGTGGCCCTCCCACATCACAGGGTCAGGATCATGCTGGGAGTCCGGTCGGACTTGCGAGTGTGGTTGGTGTTCCTGGAGGACTTCAACGGCGTGTCCTTGGATTTTGCGGGACAGGATGGTGTGGCAGGTTCAACTCTACTCGGACGCGGCGGGAGCGGCAGGTTTCGGTATCTTCTGGGAGGGTCGCTGGTGTGCGGAGCGGTGGCCGGCTCACTGGCTGCGCCAGGGCAGGAGCATTGCCTTCTTGGAGTTTTTTCCCTTGTTGGTTGCACTGCTGGTGTGGGGCCCGGAATTCAGGAACAGGTCGGTGTTGTTTCATGTGGACAACATGACGGTGGTGGACTTGGTCAATAACCAGAAAGCGAGGGACCTGCACGTGCTGCGCTTGCTGCGAAGTTTCATGCTGCTGTGTCTGCGTTACAATGTGCTGTTTCACGCGCAACATGTGCCTGGCGCAAGTAACGAAATTGCGGATGCGTTATCCCGTTCGCAGTGGCAGCGCTTCAGGGAGCTGGCACCGGGAGCAGAGGCTTGCAAGACCAAGGTGCCGGAGGGTATCTGGGCATGGGGGGAGTGAGAGTGGTTGGTCTGGTGGAGAGGTCTTTGGCGGAGTCTACTAGGCGGGCATACAGATTGGCTTGGACGGAGTTTGGGGACTTTGCGGGCCTGGGGAAAGATGTGGGGGTGTTGCCGAAAGAGGAGTGTGAACGAAGGGTGGTGCGCTTTGTGTCTGACTGCATGGATAGGGGGTTGTCGCAGACGACGATAGCTGCCAAGTTGGCGGGAGTTTCTTTCTACTGCATGGTCTATTTGGGTTTTGATCCGGCTAAATCGGATCTGCTGAGCCGAATGTTGAAGGGTTGGGGGCGGGTGCGGGCGGAGTTGGGTGGGGGGGAGTTACCACGGGAGGCTGTCACGTTTGACTTGTTGGAGAAGGTTTTGCAGGAATTGCATTTTTGTTGTTATGACGGGGAGGAGATGGCGCTGTTTCGCCTGTGCATGATCTGGATGTTTTTGGGGCATTTTGTGTGTCAGAATTGATGGGGACCCGTGGGGCGCCGGGTCGGTGTTTGCTGATGTGCGTGTGGATGGGATGCAATTGGGCATTTGGTTGGGACGTTCCAAGACTGACCAGCTGGGGCGGGGCAAGTGGGTTTGGTTGTCGGAGAGTGGGTGTGCGGGCGTGTGCCCGGTGCGTGAGTGGCTGAGTTTTTGGTGGTCGAGTGCGGAGGTCAGAAGGGGAAATTTTTGTGCACGCGTCACGGAAGCGTTTGGCGTCATTCCAGTTGTTGGCGGTCTTGGGGATGGCTTTGAGGAGGCTGGGAAGGGATCCGGCTCGTTTTGGCACGCATTCGTTTCGAATTGGGGCAGCTACGGCGACGGCGGGCTTGGGTTGGTCGTGGGACGAGATTAGGAGGATTGGTCGCTGGCGGTCGCGGTGCTGTGAGCGCTATGTGCGCAAGTGAGGGTGTGGGGCGCACTGCTTGGACGGCTGCGCGGCTTGGCGTTTTTCTTGTCATGCTTGGGTACTAATCTCTTTCTCTTCGAGGTTGTGTTCGTGGACCAGGGGCCAAGACGGTCACTTGGGTCGTTGGGCATTCTTTTGTACACTGGGCTTCGAAATACGCTGACAGGCTAGTGTACGGCCGTAGCCTGGGCCTGAGGAGCAGCCATCACGAAGTACATTGGTGAGGTAAGAGCAGAATGCGATGGGGTGAACTGTTGCTGTGGCTAACAAGAAAAGTGTCGCAGCTGGGCTGCCCGGACATACTTATCGTCCACCTGGGGGAAAATGACTTGGTGAAGCAATCGGGGGTGTCACTGTTGCATTTGATGCAGAGGGACTTGGAGGTGATGAAACGCAATCTGGCTGGTGCCTGCATTGTGTGGACTGTATTTGTGCCACTGAGGATCTGGAGGGGTGCACTCAAGCCTGCGGCCGTTGAAAGGGCCCGCAGGAAATTGAACTGGGCGATGAGACTCTTTTGTGCAGATCGGGGTATCAAAGTGCTGGCTCATGTCAGGCTTCAGCTGGAACAGCCTCTTCTTTTCAGGGACGACGGCGTGTACCTTTCTCACATGGGAAATGCATTTTACCTGATGGAGCTGCGGGATGTGATTAGCTTTTTATCGAATGAATCGATCTGGTGTAAGAGGGACTGAGTTTGAAAGGTGCACGCTTGGTGGGGCAGGTAACCGCCCTCCGGGGGTTCCGTGCGTGGCGGGAACTGGGAGGGGTGGGGAGTCCATGACGGGCAGAATCACCCTTCCAGGGAGGGGGTCACAGGTGCAGGATGGGAGAGAGTGGTAGACGGGAGTGCGATGGATGGAAATGACCGAGGAGTTGGAAAGTGAAAAAGGGAAGTGAATGAGATGCAAAGAGGTTGTGGTGTGATTTGGGAATGGCTGGTGGAGCACGTGAGTGGATGATGGTTGAAAGGCAGGATGTTGGGGGGATTGTTAAGTTAAGGATGTTATGTTTATTGTAAGATGTCATGCCTGTCCTAATAAATGGCCTTTTACCCAAACTGATGCGTGGAGTGGTTATTGCGCGAAGGCGCCTCAAACGAGCGTCACGAAGATCCCGGCCTGCGACCTGCGGTCCTCCCTCTCACTGCTGCGGGCTGCTGAGCTGAGGCCTGCGAATTGAGGGGGCAAAAACATGTCCAGTAACTCCGGACTGCCCTGAAAGGACCCCAGAGGGAAACAGGGCATGATCGGGGATGGAGAGTGGGACTACCCCCACCGACATCACCATCTTGGTGAGGAGCGCTCGCATGGACAATTGTTCGCCGTGTGCCTGGACTAGTAATTGCAGAGGTGAGAGCAAGTGAGCTGAGGGTGCTCCCGATTGCAATGCTGCAGGGGTATGAGAGAAGAGCCCCGGGCGGGCGCTGAGAAGATTCCCACTGTGAGCTAGTGGCCCTGCCTGTCCCTGCTGTGTATTACCAAGACCAGCTGAGGGTGGCGGCACTTGGGATCAGGGGCCTCTGTCTACCCTGATGGTGCTGAGGTTGCTATATCCTCTTCTTTGCAAAGCCCTCTATGCACAGATCTCCAGGTCAGGCTGGACGTGCTGCGCTCTCAAGTGGGGGCCTCCACCCACAAACAAGGAGTGTTCTGGGTGGGGGCCCCCACTTGAGAGTGCAGCATGTCCAGCCTGACCTGGAGATCTGTGCATAGAGGGCTTTGCAAGAGCGCGCAATTGAAAGCCTACAAGAAACAATGGGGAAGCCTTCGAAGAGAAGAGGGTATAGCGTCCTCTGCACCGGGGGCCCAGGAACCCAAACAGATGAGGAGGAGGAGTGTATAGAATCAGGAAAATAGACAGTCAGCAAGACCCCCAGCCTGGCAGACATTATGCAAGACATCACTGCCTCCAGGGAGGCCCTAGAGGCGAAAATCGACTCGATAGGGACAGATGTGAGTTTGCTGAAAGACGACCACTGTAAACTCAAAGAACGAGTACTAGCCTCAGAAAAGGAACCCGCAGACGTGCTGGAGAAAGTAGAGATTCTCCAGAAGGTGCTCAGCATAGTCGAGGGTCCAGTCAAAGTGCTAGAGGCGTGGGCAGAGGACAGTGAAGGAAGATCGCGCAGGAACTATATATGTATTATTGGAATGCCAGAAAAGTCGGAGGGCACAGATATGGTGGGGTTCCTTGAAGACTGGATCAAAACTGAAGTTGCCCTGGAGGGACTCTCCTCCTTCTATGCCCTAGAACGGGCCCACAGGGTCCCAGCCCGACAGCCCCATCCGGGGGTCGACCCCCAACCCATAGTTGCGAGATTGTTTCATTTTCAAGATCGCAATCATGTGCTTCCTTTAGGCCCGTTAAAAACAGAAACTGCAGGTTGCCAACAGTAAAATAATGATCTTCCTAGATTTCACAAAAGAAGTACAGCGTCAAGGGGCCTCATTTTTAGCTGTTAAGAAAAAACTGCAACAACTTCAGATACCTTATGCCATGTTATTTCCAGCATGACTGCGAGTGGTGGACCAGACAGGGCCACGTTGTTTCACCACCCCACAGGAGACATGGGACTGGCTGGACAGTCAACGGAGCGAGAATGTAGAGACTGCGCCGCTGGAAAGATCGCAGCAGCATACAGGAGAGAACACCCTCGCAGCCCATGCTCCATCATCTAGAGAAGCCAGGAATGAAAGGCATAAGGCATTACAGGCGGTGACGGAGCTCACCAGAGGGGACTCCAACCCTGGCTCGAATAGGACAGGTCAAGACGCCGATAAGTCAGACAGATCGGTGGCTGTTAGCTCTAATGAAAACTCTGATGAAGAACTGCCGCAGGTCACGCCTCAAACAGCGGACGACATTGCCTGACTTTAACAATCTGGGTCACTGATGTGACTATTTAATAGTACTACCATTAGGGCTACAATTACTTGGGAGGGGGAATGGCGATGACCTACTAAACGCAGAGTTCTTGAAATCCTCCTGGATACTGGGGAAGATAATGTTTTGAAACACTGCTGGGGGTGGATGTTGGTTGAACTCTGGGAGCCGTTGCTTGTGCCTCACAGTCCCATCACTAGTCAGAACACGAGTTTGGATAGGAAATCATTTGGTTGCACCTGTCCTGGGGAGGGTTGTTGTGGTTTTATTATTGCACTATTTAGGGGTTAGGGAACTGTTGGGGACAGGCGTGTCAAAATCAGTGTATTCGAAGAAAGGATGTCTCACCTAACTAAATGGTACCCCCCACAGACCTTCAATCAATCAATCAATCAATCACGGTATTTGTAGAGCGCGCTACTCACCCGGGAGGGTCTCAAGGCGCTGGGGGAGAGGGGTAAGTTACTGCTCGTACAGCCAGGTCTTGAGCTGCTTCCTGAAGGAGAGATGGTCTTGGGTTCGCCGTAGATAGGTGGGGAGGGAGTTCCAAGTCTTGGCTTCCAGGTAGGAGAAGGATCTTCCTCCGGCGGTGGTTCTGCGGATGCGTGGTACGGTGGCGAGGGCGTGGCTGGTCGATCGTAGCTGGCGGGTGGGCGTGTAGAAGGTCAGGCGGTCATTGAGGTACTTGGGGCCCAGGTCGTGGAGAGCCTTGTGTGCGTGGGTGAGGAGTCTGAACATGATTCTCTTGCTGACGGGGAGCCAGTGCAGGTCTCTCAGGTGTCCGGTGATGTGGCTGTGTCGGGGGATGTCCAGGATGAGTCGTGTGGAGGCATTCTGGATGCGTTGGAGTCTTTTTTGAAGTTTGGCTGTGGTTCCGGCGTAGAGGGTGTTCCCGTAGTCCAGTCGGCTGGTGACGAGTGCCTGGGTGACGGTCTTCCTGGTTTCAGTGGGGATCCATCTGAAGATCTTGCGGAGCATGCGCAGGGTGTTGAAGCATGAGGATGAGACGGCGTTGACTTGTCTGGTCATCGACAGGGAGGAGTCCAGGATGAAGCCTAGGTTGCGTGCATGGTCCGTTGGTTTGGGAGCGGTGCCCAGGGCCGGGGGCCACCAGGAGTCGTCCCAGGCGGAGGGTGATGATCCCAGGATGAGGACTTCCGTCTTGTCTGAGTTCAGTTTAAGGCAGCTGTTCTTCATCCAGTCGGCGACGTCTTTCATCCCTTCGTGTAGGTTGGCTCTGGAGGTGGTGGGGTCATTGGTGAGGGGGAGGATCAGCTGGGTGTCGTCAGCGTAGGAGATGATGTTGAGGTTGTGTTGGCGTGCGATGACTGCGAGGGGGCTCATGTAGACGTTGAAGAGGGTTGGACTGAGTGAAGATCCTTGTGGTACGCAGCACCTTAAATGTATCTCTTGGAATATACGGGGGGATGCACACACTGTCACGATGTCATAGGATACATGCCTTTCTAATAAGGAGAGGGATTCAAATTGGCTTGCTCCAAGAAACTCATGTTATGGCCAAAGAGTGGTCTGCACTCCAGCGTAGATGGAGGGGTCAGGTGTTTTATACCAATTATTCAGCTTTTGCTCTGGGGTCCTGATTTGAGTAATAGCAAGAGTGCCCTTCCAATGCACAAACCAAATGATTGATCCGGAGGGCAGGTGCATTATAGTCACGGGTAAATTGGATGGTAGAGATGTAGCCCTGGGAAGCCTCTATGGCCCAAATACAGAACAACCGGCGTTCTTGGCTCAGTTATCTGGGACACTGGCCTCTGTACTGACGGGCCCAGTAATCCTAGGGGGGGACTTTAATTGTGTTCCTGATGGTGGATTAGACTGGTCACATCCGCCAATCCCGGATACAGCTCCACATAGAATAGCAGCAGCACGCCTTACCTGGCAATTATAGTGGGGTTTGGTAGATTCCTGGAGGACACAACATTCAGCTGACAGAGGCTATTCATTTTTCTCTGCCCTGCATGAACTCCATGTTAGACTGGACTCTATATTATGCTTCTCGGAAATTCATTAACATGTACAGACTACTGAGTACCTCACTAGATCAATCTCAGATCATAACCCGCTATTACTAGACTTAACATGGTCTTGTGAGCGTCCTAGAATTACGTCCTGGCGCTTGAACCAGAGGCATTGGTGGATCAGGTTTACAGAGTAGCGGTGGATACTGCTATTAAACAGTATTTTGAAGAGAATGCGAACAACAGCAACCTCTAAACTAATAGAGTGCGATGCCTTTAAGTCGGTTATCAGGGGGCGGTGTATCTCTGAATCTGTGGCAGTGCGTAAGACTTTACTACAGGACACAATATCAGTGGAAAACAGGCCCTGGGAACTGGAGAGGGAACGGCCAGAAGAGAGAGCCAAGCAGGAGGAACTTCTAGAGGCTAGGGAAGAGATGGCTGCCCAGGTGGAGAAGCTTTGATGCTTTGACTATAAAAACTATATTACCAGAGCCCATGTTAAACGAGATAAGTATGGAGCCCTGAAGGCCTTGCTGGTCAATCTGGCTCGACAGGGTTCAGTTATACTAGAACTCAGAGGTCAAGGAAAGGAACCGCTGTACCATCAATAGGACATTAATAATAGATTCTTCGAATTTTATGAGACGTTATATAGGAGCAAACAATCGCCCACTTTCCAATGAGTTGGCTACTTTTGTAAACGCAGTGAACTTACCGGTGGTGCCGGAAGACATAGCAGAAGCTCTGGGGCCTGACATAGGGCTAAGTGAGGTGAGAGGGGCTAAAACCATGGCCATAAATAAAACACCAGGTACAGATTGTCTCCCGGTGGAGTTCTACTTGGCCTATATTGATCTGCTTGCTTCTAAGTTAGTGGAGCTCTATAACCAAGAAGTATGGGAGGGTCACCTCCCTGCCACCACGAGAGAGGCGGTAACTAAGCCATTATTAAAGCTGGGTGAAACCAGCATGGGACACAGCAGCCTACCAGCCATTGTCTATGCTGAACCTGGACTGTGAGGTCTTGAGCCGGATATTGGCGACTCGGCTTCTCCCATATATGCCCACTTTAATCCAAAAATATCAGCGTACTTTATTCCCACCAGAAACACTGTATTAAACATTAGGCGTCTCCTTCGGATCCCAGAGGTGAGGTTGGATGCGAGGGAGGTGAGACCATCTTTGCAGTGGATATTGAAAAAGTCTTTGATAGTAGCCTAGAATGGGCTTACCTCTTCGAGGTGATGAGGAAGTTTGGGTTGGGCCCAGCATTTATTAAGTGGACAGCCCTGCTATATGCAGACTCTACTGCTGGAGTCAGGACGGGCAAATTGATTTCCTAATATTGTAGAGGGGAACGGGGCACACGGCAGAGGTGTCCTTTTTCACTTCTATTGTTTTCCTTGGCAATGGAGCCGTTGGCAGCTAGAGCTTGCACGGGGCAATATTATCAGGGATTGGAAGTAGCCAGCCAGACTCACCACATTGTGCTCTGTGCATATGATCTGCTGATCTTTCTGGCAGATGTTCGCAATGCACTTAGAAGGGCGAAGGCCCTCCTCCACGGTTTAGGGCAAGTAGCGGGCCTAAAAGTAAACTGGGCAAAGTCATCCCTGTTCCCAGTCAGGGCGGATGTAGCTGTCCCCATAGAGATGGAGGGGGTGCAATAGCAACCCCACTGCTTGGCCTACCTGGGCACCCAGATCTACCACTCTCCTGACGACCTGTTAGAAGGAAATGTAGGCCGGGCTTTACGGGGAGTTAGGAGCAGTTTTGATTTCTGGGGAACTCTGCCATTGTCTGTCGTGGGTAGAGTGGCCCTCCTGAAAATGGTGACGCACCCGCGGCTGCTATATTAATATGAAGTTCTGCCAGTTTGGATCCCGACCCGAATGTTCGCCCACCTGAAATCACTGGTAATGGCGTTCATATGGGGATGTAAGGAACCCGAAAGGCTTATTGTCAGAGAAATAACCGGGTGCACAGCCTAAGTCAAACGCACTGGATACTGGTTTGCTATTATCAGGTGGTGCAAATGGGAGAGTGGAGAGCCCTTGGAACCACTCAAAAGTAAGTAGACTGAACTACCAACTGCAGAAATTGCGGGGTTACCCAATGCACTCATTCCCAGTAAAACATATGTTATGTAGCATACAAAAGTCTTGTGTAAAGAACAAAGCGACAGAACATGCTAGGAATCTCCAGAGGGAGAGTAGTCCTTTGGAGTCCTTTGATTATGTCAAACTGCCGGCCGACACGTGTTTCATCGCTATTACGAATCCTCAGGGTTATATTAGCTGTATCAGAATCAGAAGGTCGCACAGCTGGTGATAATTCCGACCCAGCCGGGCCCGTGACCGTCAATGTAAAGAACGCAGGGAACAGATCTCCACACCAGTCTGTGGATACTGGAGAAAAAATAAATTGTCGTATGTCAAAAGAAACGTTGTTAGATCGAGTGGTCTTCTGATTATGTCATTATGTAAACTTATTATTCTAGTTGCGCTCTAAAAGGTGCATCATGTCAAAAAACCCCAGCCTGGAGTCGGGTACGACTTAAGTCACTATGGAGAGGACGCCAAAATTCTTAGTGTCTACGAGTGTGGCAAACAGCGTGTACTCTCCTCGGGCCGTGTAACTATTCGGACTCGGCTGGCTGTCTGACATAATAAAGGACTCCCATGGACTACTCTCCCTCTGGAGATTCCTAGCATTTTGGAACCCGGCAAACGGCGGGTAGCACTCACTACACTTATGAGGCCAAGAAAAGAAAGAGGGTTAGCAGTGCCTGACTTTGACCACTACTACATAGCTGTGCAATTACAATGGCTCACAAAATGGGTGGTGGATAAACTCAGGGGCCCTGTAGAAAAAGAGTAGAAGCCCTAGACTTGCGGCTCCTGTCACAAATAATTTTGAGACTTCCTTGCCATGAAGAAGACCTCCCCATGGACCTCAGTGCAGCACGTAAATGCTGGAATAGAAGCCTGAGAAGGGCCAAGGTCAAAAATTTCCTTATGCGCCGGAAATCCCCTTGCTTTTATGTGCGGCACTCCCCCATGGTGTTGACTGGCGTGGTTGCACGGGCAGATCTGGGAATTTCTACGATAGGGGTCCTGTATGAGGAGGGCTCGCTGATCCCATTCAACGATCTCAAGGAGCGGCACGATCTGCCAGGAGGAGACTTTCTTTTGCACACAGCCCTTACGGCAGCCATGAGGAAACACTGAAATGAGGGTCTATCTGAGCCAGGTATCTCGATGGGATGCCAATACTTAGTCACTGCGGCTGGCACCTTTAAAGTAGTCACATGTCTGTACACGCAACTTACATACACAACTCTCCCTTCCCTGACTAAAATCCATAGAGAATGGGAAGCAGACCTGGCAGGCCTATAGCAGATAAAGAATGGGGGATACTGGCGGAGAGGTCGTGGAAAGGTACTAGAAATTCACGGTTTAAACTGATAAACTTGTATGTGCTCCACAGAGCCTACCTTCCCCGAGACTAGCTCAATCAATATTTTAATATGCAAACTGCAGCCTGCCCACAATGTCATACAATAGGAGCTGAGTTTTTGCATATGTTCTGGAGCTTCCCGAAAATAGGGGACTCCTGGGAGGGGGTGTAGGAAGGTGGATATCTGACTATATGGTTACCCCAACTTTTTACCTAGTGTTTTGCTGGTTTTCGACTTAGTTGGCCTGGGATCCTGCTATTCAGGGCCCCAGGCTATCTGCTCTCCCTATAAAATGGACACCATGTACTTTAGGTACATACCTGATTGGGTATTGGGTCACCTTTGTGAGCCCCTGTTTAGTGTACCATAGGTACCCAGGACATAGGTGCATCCAAGGCCTACCAGGGGCTGCAGCATGTATTATGCCACCCCTGGCTGGCCATCCAAACTGACACCACAGGCTGATCACCCAGCTTGGGTAAGGTGGTGTAATCACCCCTTACTTATATATAGTATATCTATATCTACCTTATATATAGATACTTATGCACCTATAAGTCACTCCAATGGTAGGCCTCGACAATCCAGGAGGCAGAGTGCTTGGTTTTATGTGAGAGGGTGCCCTAGCATGAGCTGAGCCCCTCTGCAGCTTTCAGAACCATCTCCTTATAGCTGTTCTATGATATAGCCATACCATATACTCTTGCTGTTAATGCTAACTTTGGTTTGGCTTTATCAAAACATGTTGTGTAGGGTGTCAAACACTTTGGAATACTACCCCCCGCCAATTCTGGCAGCGGGGGTAGCATTCCACCCTTCTAGAGGGAATAGACATGTATGTTCCTGCTTTGCCTGGTTAAAGTATAACAGAGCCCCAGCATCACAAAATGGATGCTGCTGCCACAGACATGAGTCTGACCTCCTGCTGCTGGGAGAAACTCCAGCAAGGGAAGCCTGGACAATAGGTTTTTTGTCGAGGGAGGTGCTAGCACCTCCCCAGACAGCCTGTAGTGTATTGGGGCAGGGTGGGTTGAATGGAAAGATGCTTTTCTAGACACTGCCTGGGGCACATAAGGTGCTCCATGCATAGTCCAGTTCAAACCAGTTGCTGGGGCACTCCAGCCATGCTCTGGCATGAAACTGGACAAAGGGAAATGGGTGTAACCACCCCCTTCCCAGGTCCACCCATAGAAGGGACCTAGCAGGTAATCCAGCCCCTAAAATCATTATAAAGATAAGAGCTGTGTCCACAGACTTTAGATTATCCTGGAATGAAACTCTGATATGAAACTCTTGGACCATTGACATTCTATTCTGACTAGAAGACTGAAGACATCTCCCTTGTGGTCAAGGAGTGACCACCCTGAGCAAACAGGCACCACCAGTAACTTGCCGGTCTGCTCTGTCGACGCTCCCGCCGGAACCTGAAGACTCAGTGACACAGGAACTGAACTCTCAAACTTCTCTGATTCCGACCCACATCCACAGCAAAGCTGAGACCCGTGGCAGACACGAGAGACGTGGGACCGGACACTCCGAACATCCTGCATTTTGCTAACTGCTCAACTCGCGAGGTACCCTCGCAGTTGTGCATTGAAACTCGGTGGTGCTGGGGTATAGGGCATGAGAAGCCCTAGACCCGAGCACCATTTGCACCACAGCTCAGCCCTCCACACTCCATGAGTCCTGCGTGGGGCCTGCTCTTGCATTTCAGCTTGATGCGTCTTCCCAGTTGCTAGCCCACTGGGTAGTTAGCCCTCCGAAGACTTTCTTTTGAAACTAAACTGCTTTCCTGGTTGCTATAGGCTTGCTCCAGCTTCCCTGCAAAGGAGAAGCTCCCCAGCCCTTGCTGGTCTGACTCGAAGCCAATCTTCACATCCTGCATGGATTGCATTTGCCTAAGCTTGTTGGGTCCAGCCTGGATACCGACACCGCAGTCAACTAGATCCTTTGTGGGACAGCTCGAATCCAGCTCCTGGTTGTCGTCAACACCTCCTGGTCTTCGTGGCTGCAGAGATAAGCTTCACCTCTTCACCTAAGATCATTCCGACATCGCCTGGTTCCTTCCTGGTCACTGGCTAGTGACCCAGACTCTGTTGTCCCCTCTGCTTTCAGGTTCTTCACTTCTTCAATCCACCCTTGGATCCATCCGGACACTCTTCCACTGGCCGCCTGCAGCGCTTCTCTTGCAGATCTCCATTGAAAGCATCGACGAAACCTGACATGAAAATACACCTATGCACCCGGCTTCCCTGGGTGAGGTAATTCGAGTACTCCGGTGCTCCAGTGGGTATGACTTTCCAAGTGTCCTATTTTAAAGGGGTTTTGACATAGTCCTTCCGGAAGTGCCCTTAAAACAGTAACTTTGTAACTTCTTCGTTCTCAATTATAAGTCCATGGTAACTTGCGACTGTGTTTAGACACTGCACACGTCTCCCATGGGTCTCCTACTTCCTAACCTTTGGTTGTTTAGTGTAGCTCCAGAGATTCCCTAGACCCTAGGCCTATTCACTATTTCTGAAGTGGTTCTCATAGCACTTACTTATCATATGGTTTGTGAGGACCCTAGGGTAAAACTGTATTTGTGCAATTTATCGTATGCTAATTGAGTAACTTGTAATGTACTTCGATCTCTGACCTCATAAAGAGTGCAGAGGGGTTGTGTTAGAAATAAATACATATATATTTGATACATACCTGGTGTGGTGTCCTTTCATTTGGTATTCAAGGGATTATAATTGGTAAAACAGCTTGCTTCACATGCTCTCTGAAGTCTTAGGCTATGACTGCTGGTCCATGCTACCACTAGGATAATTTGTCTATAAGGTTGACTTTACAACCACCATCAATAAGGGTCGTTTAGACTGGTGCAAGGTGCCCACTAGAATAGTGGACATCATATGCCAGGCTAACTTCTCACATTGGTGTGCAGCGGATGGGATAAGAGCTTGCTGTTGTTATACCATATAATCTTAAGATATCATTTGAAAGATCACATTAAGGTACCTGTAGGTACATATAAATCGAGTTCTTATAATACTTTAAGTTCTACTGAACTTAGCATTTGTAGAGGAAAGGGCTTAGCACACCCTGACTGCAACTCCTAGAGAGGTTCTATTAGGAAAACATTTGGTGTAGGTAGGTGCACAACTCACACTTCACTAGAAAATGTCCTTGGAAGCAGGCCCTAGTGGACCTCTTCAAGAAGACACCCAGAGGGTGCCCTCTAAGTATGACTCATTCACTTGTAATGAACTTAGAAGCCTATATGCAGTCAGAAAGTTAAAACAAGGACAAAGTCCAACCTTTAACCACCTGATAGATCTCCTAGTGGCTCATGATGTAGAGAATGCATCAGACCCAGGAAACCAAGATAGTGGAGAGGGGGCCATCCATCCACAGGAAAATCCAACTGGAGAAGATCCATTGGTCTCTGATGGGGATGATGACCAGGATGCAGTAGATGAACCTGACCTTGGCAACACAGGACTATCTGTAGGTGGAGAGGGCCATGGTAGGCCCCCCTCTCACCTTCCAAGTAGGCCTAACCGTGGAAACAGAAGGAACAGATCACAATGTAATGTTTATGTTTATGTAATTGTAATTTATATAGCGCATTATCACCAACGGTCTCTAAGCGCTTGCTTTGGGAACCCGTCCTGGTTTTTCCCTGTGAGATAACCCGTACTGGGCACCCCCAAGGTGAAAGCCAGGCATCCCGCCACGGGAGGCCATAGTGGAGATTAAGCATCTATTGCCCAGAGTTGCAGAGTGTGAACCCGTGATTCGAGCAGGCACCGAAGCGAGAATTATCGAGTCCGTGGACGACCCTGCCGCGTCGGGAATTGAACCCTGGTCCCGGGTCTGACCTCTGCTTCATGGTCTGCCTCTTCTAACCATTGAGCCACACTTCTCCACAATCTAGTGGTTCTGGTCATTTTGATTCCTCAGTAGGGTTCAGTGCCTCTGCTAGGAGGAGGATGACTTCCCCTCAGATGAGAGAGCACAAAGCTAGGATGAAGGAAGTAAATCTTAGGATCAAGAGGCAAGAAGTTGCCCTTGCAAAAGAGACCCTGGCTCTTGAAAGAGAGAACAAGTTAAGTGGGTTAGAACCCACTGGTGGCAGCAATATTCCTAGAGAAAGGGAAAGGTCTCATGACCATAGAAACCTGAGCACGATTGTCCCTCCCTATCAGATTGGGGATGACATCCACAAATGGATAACTGCTTTGGAGAGGGCTTGCAGAGTACAGCAGGTACCCTAAAGTCAGTGGGCAGCAATCTTGTGGCTCTCCTTTTCATATAAAGGCTCTAATAAGCTCCTCACAGTTAGTGATGATGATGCTAACAACTACACTGTCCTGAAGAGTGCTCTAATAGATGGGTTTGGCTTAACCACTGAGCAGTATAGGTTGCTGTTCAGAGACACCCAAAAGACACAGACTCAGGACTGGACTGATTTTGTAGATTGTGCTACTATGGCTCTGGAGGGCTGGTTACTGGGCAGCAAAGTACATGACTATGCAGGAATGTAGAATTTGATTATGAGGGAGCAGATCCTTAATAATTATCAAAAACAGCTTCTACATCAGCACCTGGTGGACTCCGATCTGACCACTCCCCAAGAATTGGGAAATAAGGCAGACAAATGGGTCAGAACTAGATTGAGGCCTGAAAATCAGGGTGGTGACAAGAAGAAAGATTCTACCAAACCTCAAGAGAAAGGTGGGGATAAATCTAAGGACAAATCCACTACAGGGCCCCAAAAATCCTCTGAGGGGGGTGGGTCCCAAACTCCTTCTTCTAATGTTAAGAAACCTTATTGTCATATATGTAAGCAACCTGGCCATTGGAAAACTGAGAGCTGTTGCCCAAAAGCCAAAAAAATAAGGAAAATATTCCTCCAAGTAATACTCCAACACCTCCTGTTACTACTAGTAGTAAACCCCCAGGTGGTAAGAGTGCCCCAAACAATTTGGCTGGGTTTACTTGGGGAACTCAGGTAGACTCTGGCCTAACCAGGTCCCCTACTACAGCAACTCTAGTCTGTGAGAATGGCATGGGGTTTGCCAACTTTACTGCTTGTCCCAATACCTTGGGCAAGTACAGACAGGAGCCCCACATCAATGGTCAGAAAGCTGAGGCCAATAGGGACACAGGGGCTAGCATCACTATGGTGACTGAGAGACTAGTCCCCTCAGAACAGCTTTTAACTAGGTTCACATACCAGGTGACCAATATTGATGGAGTGCAGAAAGATCATGCCATGGCAGTAGTAAATCTCAGCTGGGGTGGTGTTACTGGCCCAAAGAGAGCAGCAGTGTCTACAAACTTGCCTGTATATTGCTTACTGGGCAATTATCTAGATATCTCAGCCTGGGCTGAGATAGAAAAAGAAATCCATTCCAAAATGGTAGGCCTTCATGAAAAGGTTGGTAGGGCTGTGATAGTCACAGCCCAAACTCAAACAGATTTTTGTGTTGTGAAGCCTGAAACCATGGATCATTCCACGCAGACAGAGAGCATTGGGGACGAAGAAAAGTCTCCCTCCCATCAGACATTAAGTGAGGGTCAGCCTCCTCAGGGATCTGACCCTACCCCTTGTGAAGGAACAGTCCCAGAGGTAATCAGGCCTGGCCTGGCAGAGCCCCTGATGTCAGTGGACCCTTCCAAGGTGGTACCCAGTCTGGAGCAGGTAACCTGCCCCTCTCTACCTTGCCTCAGTCAGCCCAGGGCTGTAGAGGTAAGGAGGCCAGTTGACCCCAAAGGGCCCCCTGTCCAAAGAAACCCCCCCATAGGCAAATTAGGGGAACCCAGTCTAGCAGCTCTAGCCAGGTGAACAATCCTCAAACCTCTGAGGGATCTCCCTTACCTTTAGGTAGGAACCTCCCCCAGATGGACTCTGTTGGGCACAGGCTAACCTGGGACCTAGTGTCCCCAACCCTGACCTGTCCCTCCAGTGGTCCAAAAAAAGGGACCCAGCCTCCAGCTGTAGGCAGCCAGAGGTTGACCCTGAGAGCACAGTGCAACTTAGTCATGGAAAGAAAGGCATACATGGTGGATAGTGATTGGAGGAAATTGAGCCCTACATTAGTGGAGCATCACTTCAGTACTCCATCCCAGCACCAGCCTTTTACCTTGCCAAAACACACCACAGGTAGAGATTCCCTATGGTGGAGACCCTCTGATACCCTTAGGGTGAGGTATTGCATAGTGGACCATGAGACAGGGGGCAACCATGCTAGTGCAGGTACTTCCTTATATGGCCACTTAGGCAATATAGGCTTACCTGGACAAGGATATCCTTATCTTGTTTTGTTTGGGCGGGTTGGGGGTTTGTAGGATGGTTGGTTACCCCAACTTTTTGTCTAGTGTTTTGCTGGCCTGGGATCCTGCTATTCAGGGCCCCAGGCTATCTGCTCTCCCTATAAAATGACACCATGCACTTTAGGAATATACCTGATTGGGTATTGGGTCACCTTTGTGAGCCCCTGTATAGTGTACCATAGGTACCCAGGGCGTAGGTGCATCCAAGGCCTACCAGGGGCTGCAGCATGTATTATGCCACACCTGGCTGGCCATCCAAACTGACACCACAGACTGATCACTCAGCTTGGGTAAGGTGGTGTAATCACCCCTTACTTAGATATGGTATATCTATATCTACCTCATATATAGACACATATGCACCTATAAGTCACTCATATGGTAGGCCTCGACAATCCTGGAGGCAGAGTGCTTGGTTTTATGTGAGAGGGTGCCCTAGCATGAGCTGAGCCCCTCTGCAGCTTTCGGAACCATCTCCTTATAGCTGTTCTATGATATAGCCATACCATATATTCTTAAATGCATTATAATCCTCGTGGTTAATGCTAACTTTAGTTTGACTTTATCAAAACATGTTGTGTAAGGCGTTAAACACTTTGGAATACTACCCCCCACCCGCCAATTCTGGCGGCGGGCATAGCATTCCACCCTTCTAGAGGGAAAAGACATGCATGTTCCTGCTTTACCCGGTTAAAGTTAAACAGAGCCCCAGCATCACAAAATGGATGCTGCTGCCACAGACGCAAGTCTGACCTCCTGCTGCTGGGTGAAACTCCAGCAAGGGAGGCCTGGACAATAGGTTTCCTGTCGAGGGAGGTGCTAGCACCTCCCCAGACATCCTGTAGTGTATTGGGGCAGGGTGGGTTGAATGGAAAGATGCTTTTCTAGACACTGCCTGGGGCACACAAGGTGCTCCAGGCATATCCCGGTTCAAACCAGTTGCTGGGGCACTCTAGCCCCGCTCTGGCACAAAACTGCACAAAGGGAAAGGGGCGTAACCACCCCCTTCCCAGGTCCACCCATAGGAGAGACCTAGCAGGTAATCCAGACCCTAAAATCGGTATAAAGATAGGAGCTGTGTCCACAGACTTTAGATTATCCTGGAATGAAACTCTGATACAAAACCTTTGGACCTTCGACATTCTATTCTGACTAGAAGACTGAAGACATCTCCCTTGTGGTCAAGGAGTGACCACCCTGAGCAAACAGGCACCACCAGTAACTTGCCAGTCTGCTTTGTCGACCCTCCCGCCAGAACCCAAAGACTCAGTGACACAGTTGCTGGGCTTTCAGACTTCTCTGACTCCGACCCACATCCACAGCAAAGCTGAGACCCGCAGCGGACACGAGAGATGTGGGACCAGACACCCTGGACATCCTGTATTTTGCTAACTGCTCGACTCCTGAGGTACTCTCGCAGTTGTGCTTTCGGGTTTAAAAAGTCCCAGACCCGAGCACCATTTATACCGAAGCTCAGCCCTCCACACTCCACGAGTGCTGCTTGGGACGTGCACTTGCCTTTCAGCTCAACGCGTCCTCCCAGTTGCTAGCCCCTTGGCGAGTTAGCCCTCCAAAGACTTTCTTTTAAAACTAAACTGCTTTTCTGGTTGCTCTAGGCTTACTCCAGCTTCCCTGCAAAAGAGAAACTTCCCAGACCTTGCTGGTCTAACTCGAAGCCAATCTTCACATCCTGTGTGGATTGCGTTTGCCAAGGCTTGTTGGGTCCAGTCCGGATACCGATACCGCAGTCAACTAGATCCTTTGTGGGACAGCTCGAATCCAGCTTCTGGTTGTTGTCGACGCCTCCTGGTCCTCGTGGCTGCAGAGATAAGCTTTACCTTTTCACCTGAGATCATCGCGACATCGCCTGGTTCTTTCCTTGTTCCTTCCTGGTCACTGGCTAGTGACCCAGACTCTGTCCCCTCTGCTTTCAGTTTCTTCACTTCTTCGATCCACCCTTGGATCCACCCGGACACACTTCCACTGGCCGCTGCAGCAATTCTTTTGCAGATCTCCATTAAAAACCATTGATGAAACCCGAAACGAAAAGACACCTATGCATCCGGCTTCCCTGGGTGAGGTAACTCGAGTACTCCGGTGCTCCCGTGGGTATTGACTCTCCAAGTGTCCTAGTTTAAAGGGGTTTTGTCATGGTCCATCCGGAAGTGCCCTTAAACAGTAACTTTGTAACTTCTTCGTTCTCCATTATAAGTCAATGGTAACTCGCGACTGTGTTTAGACACTGCACGCGTCTCCCGTGGGTCTCCTACTTCCTAACCTTTGGTTGTTTAGTGTAGCCCCAGCGATTCCCTAGGCCCTAGGCCTATTCACTATTTCTGAAGTGGTTCTTATACCACTTACTTAGTATATGGTTTGTGGGCCCCTGGGGCAAAACTGTATTTGTGCAACTTAGTGTATGCTAATTGAGTAACTTGTAATGTACTTCGATCTCTGACCTCATAAAGAGTGCAGAGGGGTTGTGTTAGAAATAAATACATATATATTTGATATATACCTGGTGTCGTGTCCTTTCATTTGGTATTCAAAGGATTATAATTGGTAAAACAGCTTGCTTCACATGCTCTCTGAAGTCTTAGCCTATGACTGCTGGTCCATGCTACCAATAGGATAGCTTGTCTATAAGGTTGACTTTACAACCACCATCAATAAGGGTCGTTTAGACTGGTGCAAGGTGCCCACTAGAATAGTGGACATCATATGCCAGGCTAACTTCTCACAGGGGGTAACCTCCATATTACCGGAAGTGACTGAGATGGAAATAGGGAATACTCCGGAATATTGTCTATTGCACTGGTTTCCCCATACTGCTAAAAACAAGGTAACGAGTACGTTCCAAGACCTTAGATTCATTTTAGCTAAGAGAGACATTATTTGTCACTGGAAATTGAGTACTGGCCCTAGTTTCTCTAGATGGAAGAAGGAGTTAATTAAGTGGGCTGAATGTGAAAGCACTGTCAGATTTAGAATAGCTAAACAAACGAGAAGCGAGAAATCGCTGGAAGTAGCCAGAGCGTGGACAGTGTTGTTTGATATACTTAAAACTGCAAATGCTGTGGGCAGGAGCGACCAAAAAGAAGACGGCCAGGATCGGGCTGTCTGACTTCCCTGCGTTGGGCCTACTGAGTGAATTCACCCCGGGTTAGATACAATCCCTCGAGCCAAGAGGGACTCCTCTGAGCGTATTTTAGTAACCCTCAAAGTTAAGGATATATGGCCTGGCAATCGACTGGGCAGGTACAAGACCAAAGAGACACGCCTCTGGAGGGTGAAGTTGGGGAAAGGTTTCGAAAATATGTCTGAGACATCTGATTTATAGTTTGTAATTTCACATGTAATTTTGATATTATGTACGTAATAACTGTACTTGTAATGGGGATCCGACATTGGCCGGTAAGTACTTACTTCCAACGAAACCACTAAGGGAAGATCATGTTTCCACAATGCTTTGGAAATATCAAGTCAAATAGTGCTTTATTCGAGTAATTACTCATAAAAGCAAAGATACACACAAAATTTTAAAATTGAATTAAATTTACAGTCAATCACAATGACACAGCACTATTGAATCAGTAAAATACATTCAATTAAAAATTTACTTTACAATACTTATTCAATGATTAAAAAAGATGAATACATTTGTTAAATTTTTTTAAAAAGATATAGAACAGTGGTGATCTAAAAAACGATAGTAAAAAAATTCAATGAAGCAGATATTACAGACAGAGAATAGTTATCTAACTAGCAATCTCTGGCTGAATACAAAATCATTCACTTTAAAGGTTAAAAAAGCGATAATATCAAATTCATGGGGACAGATTTTTCAGACAGAGAATAGTTAGTTAACTAGCAGTCTTTGTCTGATCGCCCACGCCCAACCAACATATTTTGCTGTGGCTATCGAAATCCAAGTAAGGGAGCTCGTACATATGATGCGCATGGCTACAGAACTGCAAGTGGTCCCAAGGTTCCTGCACATAGGTGCTAACCAAACACGCCTAGGAGCACAATAGACTTTACAGGAAAACAAGAAGTGACCCAGTGTTTCCCTCCCCGTTCCACAAACTGGGCAGATGTCACTTCCCCCTGCACCCCATCTAACAGTCAGTGCTCTTATAGGGAGTGCTCCAGCTCTTAGTTGAAATAGGAGCTTCCTGTCACCCGGCTTTGAGATAATATCCCAATATAACTCCAAAGCAGGATACAGTTTGGCCTCGAGGAAGGACATGGACATAGACCCAATGCTAGAGCTGCTTATGCTCTTGTTAGCAACATTTTCCCAGAAAATATTTTTTAGGACAGTCTTTGTGGGGAATAATGCACCAGCAGGATCCAGCCATAAAGAACTCAACCCAAGCTCAAACAATATGGCTTTCAATGAATTAAGCCAGCTAATTTTATGGAAGCCATCAGCCTTGGTGACATCCATAAAACCTTCAGCATAATGTGAGAGCTCAGGGGTGGTCCAGAGTCTTCGCCAGTACAAAATCAGGCGTAAGCTGGCCAGATCCTTAATTTGTTTCCTGCCGAGATCGTATCGAAGAGGCAACAACGGAGTGCTTTTAGGTGTACCAGTAAGTACCCATAGAAATTTATTTTCTGAGGCTTGCAGGGAATTCAGATTTTCAAAGCCCCACATCTCTGCACCGTAAAGTGCGGACCCAATTGCCTTAGCTTCGTAAACTAACAAGGCTGGTTTAACTGGTTTAGTCAGGGACTTCCTATGTTCTGAGTTGATGGCGCCCACTAGTTGCTTATGTCGCAGTATAGCAATGTTTAAGTGCTGAGTCCACCTGTTGTTATCAGCAATTTGGATACCCAAGTATGTAATGAGTTAATTAACTCTAGTGGCCGACCACTCAACACAATTTTGGACTTAAAACTGCGATGCGGCTTGAAGATCATGAGTTTAGTTTTAGTAGCGTTCACCTCAAGTCCACACAAAAAGTTCTCGAAGATCGACAGAGCACGCTGCAAACGACTGGGGGTTTTAGATAGGATTAGCGTGTCATCCGCAAACATTAATATGGGGATTTTTAGACCTGAAAGAGAAGGAGCGTCTACTGGCGCAGGTACCAAACGGGGGACGACACCGTTTATGAACAAAGTGAACAAGGTTGGTGCCATTGAACACCCTTGTCTGACTCCTCGCTCAACGGGAAAGTCAGCTGTGACCATCCCGTGGCCGCCCCACTGGATTTTGGCAAAATTAAACTCATGGAGGTGTATTATCAGGGTTAGTAGTTCCTTCGGGACCCCCAAACTCTGTAAAACTTGCCACAGTTTGGCCCGCGGAACCAGGTCGAAGGCAGCCCGCAAATCGATAAAAGCTGCATACAGGATGCCTCCCCCCAGCACCACGGTCTTCCACTGCAGCAATTGGAAGCGAAACACTTGGTCCACCGTACTTGTTGCCCTTCGAAAACCTGCTTGGAAGGGTGATAAGACTTTATTGTCCTCTGCCCATTCGAGGAGCCTATTTACAACCACACGACCGGCTATTTTTTGCACAGTATCAATGAGGCTGATAGGCCTGTAATTACATGGCTGAGCACGGTCACCCTTTTTGAACACGGGGATGATCACTGCACCTCTCCATGAAGCCGGGACCTCAGCTCCCTTAGCAATAAAGTTGATAAGCAAATAGATATATTTGCACCAACGATCTTTATCATTTAAAAAAATATCAGCGGGTACACCATCTAAGCCAGGAGCATGCCCTCTATTTACTGCAATAATAGCGGACATAATCTCTTTATAGGTAAAGAGGTTATCTTGAGAAAAGGTCATAATAAAACTATCCTCATCAGTAGCCTGGGTGTTAAGAGTGTATTGTGAGCTAAAAAATTCTACCCAGGCCTCTTGTGGTACATTGTTATTTGGAGATTCTTCAACTCTCTCTCTGCCCCATTTGACAATATTCCAGAACGCTCGGGAATCCTTCCTATCGCTAGCCTTTTTCAATTTGCACCAATGTAACTCGTTCCATTCTCTCTTGGCTTTTGCTATGCATGCTTTGAAAGCCTTTCTTGCAAGGCAGATAGACTCGGGCTCTCTCCTCTTAATGGCATGACCAAGAGCAAGTCGTGCCTCCCTGCAGTCGGTGTTATACCATCTTGCACCTTTACGGACCATTGCCCCATTTCGCTTAATAGGTTTTAAAAAGTGCCCCTTGATCCTGGCGAAAAGTGTGTCATGAATATTGACCATGTCCCCCAAGCCAGAAGAAGAGTCGCTAATCAATTCCAAGGCTAAAATAGCTTGGTCAGTTTCATAATTAATAGTATCAATGTCCTGTTGATTGTTGACTACAGTATCCCATCTAAGCCTGCGCATATTGTTCTCTGGGACAATCAGTGGTGGGACAAGAGTATTCGAACAGGTAGAATTTGTCTCAGCAGGCCACCATTTGTGTGTCACGCATAAGGGGTTGTGGTCGCTCTCTTGTCTCGCGACAACCTCCATATCACAGAGAGTTGGCCACAACTTCAAACTACAGATTACATAGTCAATTCTACTTTTGTGTCTCCCGTTATCAAAAGCCATAGAGACGTTTTTATCCCGCAATGTTCTTCCGTTCATAGCTCTCAGACCTTTTTTGAGACACATTGCATTGAGGGCTATTATGTCCTCAGACCAGTGAATAACTGGCTTCATTTGTAACTCAGGAATGCCCCAGAGAGAGTCCTCTTCTGCTCCGGTGGAGGCCTCTCCCGCAACCAAAGGCTCGAACATCCGATTAAGGTCACCTGCTATAACAATGTTGTTCTCGTGGGAATGTACATCCAGACAGTTATCCAAGGCTGTTAATACATCGGATCGGCCACCCTTAGCACTCCTAACATATATGTTATAGATATCAAGTGACCCAAGAGTATCAGTAGTTATCCTGATCAACTGAATATCATTATGACTAGTAACTATGCTTTTGGTTGTGAATTTTAGGGACTGTCGAATCCAAATGGTGAGCCCCCCCCATTGGTCTACCTTTCGGGCCCTTTACAGCTGGCACAGAGAAGTTCTGGTATCCTAACACAAAGACAGGTTCACATGCCCAGGTCTCCTGGAAAATGCATACGTCGAATTGGGAAACAAAGCCAAGCCAGTCCCCACAATCTAGTTTAGAGGGCAGCCCAGCCAAATTCCAGGAGATTAGGTTAGCTACCCCAGTCACGCAACCAACTGGAGCTTCAGGTGTAAGGTTCTGCATACTATACTCGCCTGCTGCTATCGCTACTGTGTTACTCGTCATCCCATTACTATAGCAATTGGCATTCTGGGCAGGCAAGCTAGATAAGCTCTGATCAACAATAGCTAGAGGTACTACACGTTTGCCCTCGAGAAGTCAATCACAGTCGTTTAGGTTAGAGAGAGCTGAGAACCTATTTTCCAAATTTAATCCCCACTCTGTGGGCTGCGCTACCCTCCTCCCTTTCGTTGAAACAACATTCCACTTCGTTCTCAACATGCTCTTATTAGAAAACCTCCCACTACAATGGTAAAATAAATCTAAGGTGAGTGGGATAATCTCAGAGTATCTTCGCTGTGGGGGTAGAAGATTGGGCAGTATGTTGGATAATACCTCTGGATCTGAAAAATGTAAAACAACACAATCACCCCGGAATCTTTTTACACTATTTCACTAGTTCTTCTGCCAACTGTTGCTTACCCCAGGGAGTTATTACCATATTATTTGTCAGCCAATGTAGGGCTTTAGACAACAAGGATGAAGTAGATTCATCCTGTCCTGGGGCCAATTTGGGGACGTTAGCTAATACCAAAACCAAAGGAGAAGCCTCAACTATCAGCTCAACCGAGCCGTTCACAGGTTCTGCAACAGAAGCTACAACTGGAGGGAAAGCTTTCTCATGCACACCATCCAATGTGGATACCTGGGGAGCCACCGGGTGATCAAATATAGGGAAGACCCCACCACCCACCGGTATAGAGGGGTCCTTCTTTTGCTCAACCCTGTTTGCAACTTCATCAGGCAGTTTACCTACTTCAGCTAAGGTGTTAATCAATAAATCCCCTAAACGATTGACCTCTTTAGTGAGCTTCTCTATTCTACCTACCAACGGCTTTACAATTCCCTGTATCTTGGTCTCTATCATGTCCAACAGATTCTTATATTGATCATTAGTTATAGACATACAAACATCATCAATTGATCCATCGTCCTCCACCAAGGTCTTGCTGGGAGGGGAAGCAGGCTTTTTCCGGCTTGATCCTAACCCTCCACGCTTGGGCTGGCCCTTTCTAGCACCTCTAGTGGTGCGTGGCGCAGGCACTGGAGTGGGGGCTTTTTCCTCAGATAAATGTTGTTCGACCTCCTCCTCGTTATCACTGTCTAATGCTACACAGTCTAACTGGATCGTTGTGACGTTATCAGCCTGGTCAGGTATAACGGCTACACTAGTACTAGTGTTGGCTAGCTCAGGAAGTTGGGCCAGGTCTGGTATCGGCACAGTCGGTGTAATTGATGTGGGTGATACACCCAGCCCAAGTGAGGATCTCCTTTCACTGTTGATTTTGGCAGCTACCTGGAATAAATAGTTGTCCATAGTGTTTTTAACAGGGGATATCTTTTTACAAGACATGGCACACCTTAAACCAGTGAACAGTTCCTTCCCAAAAAAGTCTTCTATTGGTGCGTCGGCAGGAAAAGACACAAGCCCTCAGTACAACTCGTCCACAAATGGACAGGAACAGTAGTGATTATAACCTAATTAACCCACGGCAATGTCAAAGTCTCACCTCAAGGTTTTGGGCAGAGTAACTGGCCCAGCCCAGTCTCTACCAGTCTCGGACTGTCTTAGACTGTCCGCCCTTAGTCCGGGCTTCGTCCGGCGCGTCCCGCGCGCGTCCTCGCGGGACGAAGGACCTGCCGGTGCTTTATGCGCCTCCTGGCGTGCTGGTTACAGGCATCGTCGCTGGACCCAAAGGATGCTGGGGGATGTGGTCCGGCCGGCGGAGCCAAGCCCGGCCGGTCGGTTACTGCAGTGGAATGGCGGAGCCAAGCCTGGCCGCTGTGCAGGAAGAACAGGAAACAGCAAGCGTGAGTAAAAGAAAGACAGGGGACTCAGCCCCTGCTGGTGCTTTATGCGCCTCCTGGCGCGCTGGTTGCAGGCGTTGTCGCTGGCCCCAAAGGATGCTGGGGGATGTGGTCCGGCTGGCGGAGCCAAGCCCGGCCGGTCGGTTACTGCAGTGGAATGGCGGAGCCAAGCCCGGCCGCTGTGCAGGAAGAACAGGAAACAGCAAGCGTGAGTAAAAGAAAGACAGGGGACTCAGCCCCTGCCGGTGCTTTATGCGCCTCCTGGCGCGCTGGTTACAGGCGTCGTCGCTGGCCCCAAAGGATGCTGGGGGATGTGGTCCGGCCGGTGGAGCCAAGCCAGGCCGGTCGGTTACTGCAGTGGAATGGCGGAGCCAAGCCCAGCCGCGACGTGTTCGTTGAAACGCTTAATGGGAGCTTTGGGGAATGACATGTCTGCTTCGGGACTCCCAGAAAACCCAGACGCCTGGCTCCAAAAACTGGGAACAAACTATTAATACAAACGCCAAAAAACGAAAGCAATCCAAAGTTGCAACGAACAACTCAAAATCAACGCTAAAATATCAAGATGGGAAAGATATCGTATTATTATATGACTATATTGCTTACTTGAAAAGTAATAAAAATCTTTACAAAAAATAAAATGGGAGAGGCTAAAAGGCGGTGGCGTTTGTAGCTCACAAGTGGGTAGATAGAAGGGGGATAGAGGAGGTGGTGGGAGGACGAGAAGGGTGGATCAGGGGAGGGGGCGGGGAGATAAGATGGGTTGGGGTGGAAGGGTGAGGGGGGATTTAAACATCATCCCTACATGGGTAGCAGGTATGGAATGAGCAGGAAAAAGGAGGAAAGGGGTCATAAGTGTTCCATGAGATGACAGTAGTTGGTTGTATGATCCATTTCAGCTCAATACGACTCAAAGGGGTGGAGAACCTGGGGCAGAATATTCATTGTCAGTCCCATCAGGAAGGAGTGGTGCCCACATCTGTAGAAATAACTCAGTCTGGTTTTACAGTTTGTAAATTACGTGTTCATGTGAGGCCGTTTAAATCATTGCCACCAGCCAGGTTTTCTGCGATGGGGGTACGGGTGACCCCTATTGGTCGAGAATACATATCTTGGTGGTGCTAGCCGACATTGCTCTTGCCCAAAGTTTACTTTGTATCCAGATAGGATAGAGAAGTCATCGATGACGTTCAGCAAAGCCGGGAGGGAGCAGTTAAGATTAGTTAGAGTAAGCAGGACGATGTCTACATAGAGATAGATCTTGGAGTAGCCAGTTATAAGTGGGATACCCACTGTGCTGGTCGAGTTGCGTATGATGGAGGCTGAGGATTCCATAGCCAAGAGGAATAGAAGTGGTGAAAGAGGGCAACCCTGGCGGGGGCTGCTTTGGTTCGGAAAAGGGTCAGATAGAAATCCCATTTAACCTGGGCAGTGGAGTCTAATCTTGCAGAGGCATTGCTTTGGGAGGGTCCCATCAGGATGGTAGAGCAATGGAGAGGATGAGCCGATGGGCTGGCGACGGTGGGTCAGGGGATCGGGGTATAGGAAGTCTATATGTGTCCTAAAGGCTGGGGGCTAGGGCAGGAGAGATCCCAGGTGCCATTTAAGGGGAGAGGGTAGGTTGCCAGATTCCTAGAGGCTCGGTAGAGTGGAGAGGCGGGTAGCTCTCCAGCCCTCCATTGTTGCAGAAACTCTGTGGCAATGGATCAGGTGTGGAGAGTCTAAACAGCGGTGAATGCCAGCGGGGGGAAAGGATCTAAGGGCCAGATGTAGGCCGTTACCTACCGGTAATAGCCTTTTCAGATGTAAGTGGTATATTTACCGATTCGGTAAATAACGAATCGGTATTTACCGATTCAGTATTTACCGAATCATCATTTACCGATTCGGTATTTACCAAATCGGTAAATGAGATTTAGGAAACACTTTAAAGAGTGCTTTTTTGCTTTAAGGATTCGTTATTTACCAACAACTATTAGTTGGTGGGAAAGAAGGAATTCCTCTGTAAATGCAAATCTGTGCATTTACACCTGTGCCATGTGACAGACATACATGCCCTTAGGGCATGTATGAATGCCACATGTGCACACAAGCATTATTCAGGGGTGCAACAGGGTGTCAAAGTGACACCCTGCCACCCTTGACTCTTTCCCTATTTTACCGAATCAGTATTTATCGATTCAGTAATTGACATTCATTCCTATGGGCCTCCAGGCCCATAGGAATGCATGGCAATTACCGAATCAGTAAATACCGATTTGGTAAATACCGAATCTTAACGATTCTGTATTTTTTACCGACTTTTTATCTGCATTGCATTTACCGATTCAAAAATACTGAATCGGTAAAATTCGGTATTTTCGAATCGGTAAATTACAATTACCTACATCTAGCACTCATGTGGTAGATGTGAGGGATCGGCAGTCCTGGACGCATCTGGGGGGAGAGGGGCTGAAGCTTGGGGAGGGGAGGGAAGGCACTTTGATGTCCATTGTCGGCTGACTCCAGGCGCTATACACTGGTGAGGTAGGCAGCGCTATCCCATGAAGGAAAAGGAGAAGGACGAAGGGGGGCTGGGATTCGAAATACACAGCACATGTTGAAAAGCAATAACAATAGTAACAATATTAGCAGGCAAAACAATAAGCAATGCAGGCAGATATGCAAGTATTCAAGATTGGTGGTGTGATACTCAGCTGTCCGGCAGGTGCTGCTCCTTTTGGTCCTGTAGTGACAGATCCGGCAGCTCCAGCTGCAAGACAGTGACACAAGTCCCTTGGTGGTCACTCTGTTGCAGGACCTGTGATCTTATGGAGAGTATCTCTGAGGAAGGCTTTGACGTTAGACCTCTGTTGAGATTTGTCTCTGTCTTGGTCTTAATTGAGGACAGCTACTGCTTGGAGGACCTGCGTTCTATCACCATAGGTGCAGGCTGTTCTGTCGGGATGTCTACCCCCGATTTCGGGACCCACTGTTAGTTCGCCACCGTCCTCAAGAGGTGAAGAGGGGAGGCATCGAGGTGGGATTTGCCTAGGCTGGCGACCATGGTGTCCATCATTTGCATATGGGATTTGTCCAAGAAAAGACGTAGATCCTCGGAGGTTTAGAATTCTTTGGAGATGCCGTCCTTAGTGATCCAGAATCACTCAGGTTCGAAGAGGCCATATTTGATATCCAGCTGGGGCTGTTGGGGCCGGAAGGAAAGAAAAGCCTTATGGATTTCATTGGTCTCTCTGGAAAATGCTCTGCCATATGTATTTCATGACCCTAGTATGTGAACGCACCTTGGGAGCGAGCAACGGAGAGTAGTTATCGAGCTTGCTCATGGTGCAAAAAGCAGGCAATTAGAGGTCCTGGACTTGCCGCTAGATCTTTGTGTGGAGGGTTGATGCAGTGAGCTTGTTGCATCTCCAGTGGAGGGTCAAAGGAGAAACCTGTGATCTTAGGGAGAGTATCTCTGAGGAAGGCTTTGACGTCAGGGCCTCTGTTGATTCCGGGTATCCAAAAAAGTGGACATTGTCTCTTCTGCTATGGTTTTCCAGGTCAATCACCTTGCTACAGAGGAAGATAAGTTCCCGATCTCTGTCCGGCATGTTGTCCAATCGACCTTCCATGACTGTCACCCTCTGGTCAAGCTCATCCACTCAGGTCTGGAATCCTGCAATGTCCAGTCGGATTGATTTTGTCTCCTCCGTTAGGGCAGAAATGTTCGTGTTCATTCCTTCCAGTCGATGGCCTACCGCCAAGATTTCCTGTAGAATTCACTTCATTGTGCTATACTGAGCACTAGTGGCAGGAGGCTGGGACTCGGCAGCTGCAGGGGGAGTGGGCCCTTTGGCAAGGCCATGATACAGGGTAGGATAAGAGCTTCTGTGATTAGGAGCTGCCTTGCGGATTTACCAGTGGTCTTACCATATGACATTTATCAATGGTCGTCGTGGAGCCCTCAGCTCTCCTGTGGCACAGGTCCGGCTGTAATTGGTTGGTAATCGGGCAGTGGTTTACGACCAGCGCCACCCATTTCTAGGCTGTAGGCCAGCGGTATATGTGGACCCTTTAATGGCTGTGGGGCGTGCGAACCACGCCGGGGTAGGGCGAGCGCTTCTGTACGATCCGTCAGCTGAGGTAGGCTGGGTAGCTGCAGATCCTCTGCCGCTGTCAGTACGCCGCCACCCCTGGGGGTGGTGGGGTGGGAAGCCAGGGAGAATGTTGTGAATTCAGAGACAAATGCTTCTGGGACCTGCTGCAATATCACTGGTCCGTAAGTAGCCAGAGGGGGGACCTTGGAGGCATTTCAAGAATCTTTTCTTTTCTTCAGGCTGTGTCTGTGCCAATATGTCACTCTTTTGCCGTGGGACTCTCTCCACTATTTAGAGCTGTGAAAGGATCAGAGTCTCCGGTATTGATAAATGAGGCAGTCCATTCCAACTGGGGGAGTGGTCAAAGATGCAGGTTATGCAGTTGTCCCACATGCCGCCTGGTCTGATGCATTGCCCTCCTTGTAAGCAGGCTGTGGGGAATGGGGCTGCAGGTGGTAGGGTCCAAAGGTGTGGTCTGAGAGGCCTCCTACAGTGATCAAGAAGTGTGAGGGCCGGAGGAGGTACTGGTTGTGGATCTGGTATGACTGCCCCTCATAAACTGAGCAGGGCAGGGTGCCTCAGTCTCGTGCTTCCACACCTCACGATTATAAAGTGATCCGGTAATCCTCCTACCGGTAAGAAATGTAGGGCCATAGTGGGTATGTTTCATGGATGCTAGGGCAGAATCAATCTAAAGGCCTGCAAACCTTAGTCTGGGTAGATCCGTGTCTGGCCAGGCTTCCTATAGGGTGTGGTGACCTGGAGGACTTTGTCACGCTGTAAGCACACCACCGCTAGCCAGGGTGTTGCTGAGCTGGGCTCGCATGTTGGGGGAAGTGCCGCAATGCCACTATGGCTCTGGAATTCAGGTCCAGCCACTCTCTGAGGTGTGGTTTTGTGCCTACTTGTTGAGTCCCTACAAGGAGGTAGAGAGGTTTGGGGGGTTGAACAGGAGCCCCCGCCTACCTGCAGTAGATGAATTGTGCCGGGTGATCTCAGATTTGCGGCACCAGTGTCAATAGTGCAGGGCTCGCGATCACCGAGGATCCTGACTGACGCCTCCGTACAGGCATCGTTGTCACCTGAAAAGCAAGCCGGGAGCCAGGGTCAGATTGGTAATGTGAGCACTTGGGAAATGGGCGAGGGCCGGTAGCCGAGTTCTAGCTGTGGGCTGCTTTTTTGGGCAGCCGAAGGGCTGTCTGTGCAGTTCGGATGCCGCCAGTGGCCCAGTGGGTGCCTGAGTGGCCTTTCTAGAGGCAGGTGGGTGGAGGTATCGGTATCACTTCCTTTCTCTCGCTGGGCCGGGCCATTATGTATGCTGATTGAGCGGGGCAGGGGGCCTGAGCAGAAGTGTTCTCACTTGCGTTCATGTGTGGCTCAGCAGTTTGAACTAATCTATGCAATTCTTTTTATCTGATTGAACTTAATAAAACACCCCCCACCCACCCCACTTCTTTTCATAAAACTTTGCTGAAGCAGTGTTTTGCGGAAAGGCAATACGCAAATGTGGGCCACTTTTTTTTTGGTGTACCAGGGCAGATTTTTTATCCCAATCCAACCCTGCTGGGAGGGTGTTATTGCGGGTCCGTGGCCACTTTTTAGGTCTCGCCTACGCAGGCCCGTAAGCGCTGCTTAGGAGGGGACCTTTTGGAATCACTTAGGACTTTGCTTGAAACTCATGCATGTTTTGCATTGGTTTCTATTGGCACTTGTGCACGTTTGGCGTTTCCCTTGCATGAGCAAGCAGCAGAGCCATCTATTTGTAATTATCGCGCTCATGCTTTTGAAACAAGGGAAACGCTGTACGAGTCTCGCCCCCGTTTGAAACCTAATCTCTGTGCCTTGTCCCTTTAACTCCCTCTTTCTTTGTTTATTTTTAAAACATTGTCACTGCAGGTACCTCATGCCGACCGACATGGGAATAATCGTGAATGAATGACTACATTCGGTTGTAGGTGACTGTACTGACTGACCCATGTACCTGGATGACTGGACACTTCTGTGCCAAAGACATTTTTCACATCGGCCGATCAGAGCAACACACTTAAATGTCTGTCCTACGGTGGGTTTTTCACGCAGCTCTTGAGAGAGTGCTCTCTGAAGTTTCCCATGTCCACCCTAGTCTCATGAAACATTAATCGGGGTAGAATCAATGTGAAAAACGCCGTGCGGAGAGAGTACTGACCCCACTTGGATGTGAGACCGCCCTGCAGAGAGTGCTGACCCCATCCTGCGCTCCGCTCGGATGTGAGACCGCCACCGCATGTCATGTGTTACAGGTCACGAGCGGTCAAGCGAGGGGTGGACAGAGGCTTTCGTCGGCCATGCTAGCACAAAGTGCCAAAGCCCGTGTATACAACCTCTCCTAATGGTGGCCACACATGCAACCCACAAGCCAGGCACGTGCATATACAAAACTCAGCGCATGCTCCGAGTTCAGGCTGCTGGAGTTGGAAGTGTCTTATGGAGTTAAAAGCACCCGCTGCAGAGTCCCTTATTCAGGCACTAGTAAAAACGTAGGATAACTCTGGTGATTAATGAGCCTGCTGGAGAGAGATGGAGTTTTGTCCAGTACGTTTTGACTCATCATAAAGTGCTGCAAACACATGCATTTTGCAGATCACAGTATTGTATTTTATGTAGCAAGCTCAGTGAATTACTGATTTTGTCACAGAGATCCTTTTTTTGCTACTTGAAGTTCATTAATTACAATCCTAGCACATCACAGGGGTCTATGAACTGGCATCAAAGAACTGTACGTAAAATGCAAGTAATAGGTTACAAACATATGTTCTTTTTCCCAGTCTTTCATTATGTTAATGTGGCTAAAAAGTTTTGCTTGGGTAGAAATACATTTTTATTAGTAGAGCCAACACCAAACACTGTGTTACGTTTTAAATCTTGAGTTTCTGCTTCTCCAGACCAAGCGCGCTAAAACTCCACCATGCTCATCATCTCATTGGGACTAGGAGGAGTGTCAAGTTTTCCAGAGGTCCGCACCAATTGTAGTGCTCGATGACAGGCGGATTTGTCCTCCTTTTTCCTTAAACATCTTTCCAGACTGTAGGATATACAGGTCCAAAGAATTTCACTATGGAGAAGACATTGGGCATCTTATGATTATCTACACATTTTTGTCCTATTTGATGGATTATTTCAGTAATTTTTATTTCTGTTCCTGATGATAATAATGAACAGACTTCAAACCCCAATTTTTGGATGATGAATAGAATTTCACAAATTCTCTGTGCCCTGAAGAAGTCTACATTCACATGGATGAAACGTGTAGGCTGGTTTTTGGCACATACTTATGAAGAAACAATAAAGAGAAGATTTCTAATGACTTTTGGAATTTTGTGGTTATATTTGAAATTACCAACATTGCAAAAGTGGTGCACATCTGATCATCAATTTGAATAAGATATTTAACTATCAACAAATGTAACAATGTTGCAGAACAAACAATGCAACTGTGAGATTTAAAATAGCAACATTATTTAAACAAGCATTGGCATAGCCAATAGGTCTCGCCTTTGGGACCTTATAAGTGTTTAGCCATGCAACCAGGGCTCAAGTCCTAAAAAAAGAAGTGGGGGGCTCTCCAATTTAGGTGGTGTCACAGGAAGTGACATCACAACAGGAAGTGACATCATGACAGGAATTGACATCACAGCAGGAAGTGACATCAAGGCAGGAAGTGACATCACAGCAGGAAGTGACATCACATGTGAGGCAGATCTATCATTTGCACATATTACAAGATTTAATTGAAGCTGCTCAGTACTTAAGCCAGTGACTTAAGGTCCCTGTGTGGGGGAATTAACAGCCCAAATATGGATGAAGCGTTATGAATAAGGGGGTCCCAGTGAGAAAGAACAGATTAATTAAAAAAAACAATAAAGTAAATCTTATAAACGAAAATACCTCTATAATGTTTTATTCACATTATAGGAAAGCGAGCATTATTGAATATTCACAAAATATATACAATTGTGGTGGTACAGGTGCCCCATAGGGAAGGAGGGGAAGTGAATTGGTGAAGGTAAAGTGAAGGGAGTTCTTCAGTGACAGTAAAAAACACACGATATTGATCCAATATTGAGATATCAGTGTAACACAATAATACATAGAAAACGATTACTCAATGACAAATTTTGTAGAAACATGCCCCCATGTCCATCATGAAAACGAATGGTGGGTTGAACGGGGCTGTCAAGGGAACGGGCGTCGACGTTTCGACCCTATTAAGCAGGATAATTAGGATTCCTTGCGGGTGGGTCTTCTTCAGGACAGGCAATAGGGAGGGGCAGCCAACCTAATATTAAAAAGGGGAGGGGTGAATTAATTTAGTAGTGGACAAATCTCATTCCAGTTTAGGTAGATAGGGTAGACCGAAAGGGACGTACCTGAGTACATCAGTATGGGGAGATAAATCCCAATGAAGATCAGTGACACGAGTTCATAATCCTAAGAAGGAATCATATGCATAATCATTAAAATAGTACAGTAATGATCAAATCCGACTTAATTGTGAGGGTATAATCAAGGACCTACTAATGAAGTGAAGTCCGGAATTCCCGTATCAGATCCATTTGCTGGACGGGGGCCGCTCGAACAATCTATCAGGAAGGGAACAACATTTAGATACAGGCCTCTGGAAGCCAGGGCTCGATGGCGAGTTGGGTGAAAGCGGAACTTACGAGTCGGTAGGAAGTCCGCTCGAAACAGAGAAGACACGCTGATTAAATCGGGTGAGGTGTCTGTGGGTTAAATAGATAAAAACCGCGTCATTACCATTAATAGTTACGAGGCAGTAGGTGTTCTCAACGGAGATGTGGCCCATAATAGTCAGCGCACTTACCGGTCGGCAAAGTGCTCGGCGTCTTGATCGGGAATCCTCGAGGCGGTCGAGGAACTTCCTGGTATCCTAGTAGTCATGGCAACCACGATCACGTGTGGTAGACCTGGAAGACAGACTCACGGGGTTTGTTCCGTGACCTAGGTAACCGGAAAGCTGTAGTAAGGGATCACTGTAATGTGACCCGTTAGCGGTTATGAATTGGGGAAAATAGAATTGTGCATTAATGGCAACATTATCAACGGAGTTGTCTAATCCTATTTAGAGTGGTTGAAAATAAAGTCCGGCGTGATCGAAGGGGCGCATAAAGTAGTAGTCAAAAAATGACCGTGTGGGAAATTACTTAGAAAATAATAACATTTGGTAATGTAATCATGTTAACATTGCACAATCATTATGTCAAAAGCATTTAGAGAGCAGATAGTCGGCTGATAAATCAATCACATTATAATGAATGTTTTACATACTGCGTACCTATCACATGATGGTAAGGCAGTGCTTGTCAATAATAAGATGATCAATATAAAGAGACGAAGTTACGTATACAGTTATCAAGGACCAATGAGAGTGCACCCAAATATGTCATTAGCAGTCATTCTATTCTTCAACATCATCCCGCGTACCTGTCACAGGACGGTATAGGCGGTTATCCCCTGGTTTAGTATTAAGCAAGAGTAATGTTTTAGTGAAAGAACACAGTTACAATGGATGTGTGTCTTACAGGGTCAGTGAATGATCTAACCATTGATGTGTATGCTAACGGGTCATTACTGGATACAGGATTAAGTAATGCATATTACAGTAAGGTGGCAAGTTGTGAGAATGAACTATCATGTTCGTTCAACCCTGATTGTATGGAATTAAAGAAAAACATCCACTTCAGTTCCCTGACATTCAGTATGTTGGAGATATTACCCCCCCTAGGACCAAGATTGATTTTTTCAATCACGGTCCAGCTTAGACTCTCAGGTGGGTGTTGAGCTGATCTAAAGTGTTCAACTAGTGGTGCACCCAACACTTCACATCTAATGCGGCTCATATGTTGTAGAACCCGTTGCTTGATTTTCTGTTGGGTTTGTCCAATATAAATCAAATTACAGGGGCAGACAATCGCATAGATCACAGTTGATGTGTTGCAGTTGGTTAGAGTCTTCAGTCTGATTTTCTTCGAGTTGTGCACGAATTCTTTAGTCTGTATGCAACAGTCACAGGCTTTACATTGACCACATTTGAAATGGCCAGTGGCTGGTTCCAGGTTCCAAAGGGATCTGATGGTGGGCTCCTCCCTGGTTGTCAAGAGCGAACGTACCACATAATCCTTTACACTCTTTGATTTCTTGAAGGCATGTAGTGGGGTGCCAGGATGGTTGATGTCATCCGCGACCAATTGCCAATGATGGTTGACGATCTTTTTGATAAGATTGCTTTTGGTTGAGAAGGTCGTCACACATACAATACGGTCTTCCTGTGTGTTGTTGGGATCCTTAGTCTTTAGGAGCTCCTCACGTGGGTAGAACCATGCTCTCTTACGTGCTTTAGTCACGAGTCTTTTAGGATAGCCACGGGTTTTCAAACGGTCAGCAAGGTCTTCAGACTGTTGAAAGTAATGTTCTTTAGTCGAGCAGTTCCTACGGACACGTAAAAATTGGCCGAATGGGAGATTGTCTCGAAGAGCCCGGGGATGGTGACTATTGTATTGTAAAAGGGAGTTCCTCTCGGATGGTTTTCTGTATAAAGTGGTCAGAAGTTGCCCCTGAAGATGGTAGATAGTAATGTCCAAAAAATTGATGCTCTGGTTGTCAGATTGAATAGTAAACTGTAAGTGCTGTGATTGTAGATTCAGCCAGTGATGAAATTCATTGAGAGTGGCCGAGTCTCCTTTCCAAATTATCAAAATATCGTCTATATAGCGAACCCAGATGTGGAGATGGTTGTTAAAAGGATTGTTGGTATTCAGTATGGTATTCTCCTCGAAGGCTGCCATATAGAGAATGGCTACATCCGGGGCAAAGGGAGCCCCCATTGCCACCCCCTGGGTTTGCAAGAAGAATTCATTCTTAAAAGTGAAGAAGTTCTTAGTCATTGCAATCCGAAGTAGCGATATAATGAATTCAGATGGTACTCGCATGGGTGATGGTCTGGATTCCAAGCATCTCATAATTACTGTTAGGGCTTCTTCCTGTGGGATGCTAGTATATAGGGATACTACGTCACATGTAACCAATAATTGTTCCACAGGGTCAAAGGGTAAAGTTTCAATTAAGTTTATGGTTTGTAGAGTATCCCTCAGGTAAGTTTTGGTTGCCTCTGCCAGAGGTTTGAGAAAAAAATCAATATATCTACCTAGTGGTTCTAATATGGAGCCACACCCCGAGACAATCGGGCGTCCAGGTGGATTGGACATATCCTTGTGGATTTTGGGAAGGGTGTATATCGTTGCTAACCGTGGGTGAGGTTGGTTAAGATAATCAAATTCCAGTTTAGATAGGAAACCAAGGTCCAGTCCAAGCTTTGTGATTTCCAAGATCTCGTGGGCTATTGCTTGGGAGGGATCAGAGCGTAGTCTGTGGTAACTAATCCCATCAGTTAGTTGGCGTTGGATCTCCAATTCGTATTTCTTGATGTCTTGAATCACGATGGCACCGCCCTTGTCGGCTGGTTTGATCACAACCGATGTGTTCTTGGCCAATGATGTTAGAGCTTCCAATTCAATAATGCTCGCTTTCCTATAATGTGAATAAAACATTATAGAGGTATTTTCGTTTATAAGATTTACTTTATTGTTTTTTTTAATTAATCTGTTCTCTCTCACTGGGACCCCCTTATTCATAACGCTAGCTACCCAGGTCCCAGCGACTTCTTTTGGGTTAACCCTTGTTACTTATAACAAATATGGATGAAGCTTAGCATACAACTACATTAGTCAATCCATTAAGTGCTGTAAGTGAGGCATAATAAAACATGGTACCATGAACAAAAGCAGAGTTTGTGCGTTGAAAAAACCCAAAAGAAAACCACATGCTAGAAACTACAATAGTGATTCTCAAAACTATAAAGGTTACAGAGCATCTCCAATGTCACCCTATGGAAGAAATAGGCCTTGCAGTAGGGAAATTTGAATTGAATAGTATTTCACTACCAGGACATGTAAAACTTAAGAGTACATTTCATATCTTTTAAGAATAACTGGCTGTCCAGGACCTAGGGGTGACCTATTTGTCATAAAAGGGAAGGTTTGGTCCTGGCAAGTAGGTGAAATTACCAGGTCGAGATGACAGTTTAAAACTGCACACACAGGCTCTGCAGTGGCAGGCCTGAGACATCGTTAAAAGGCTACGTAGGTGGGTGGCACACTAGTAGCATTGGATTTATAGGCCCTGGGCACAGGTAGTGCACTTTAGTAGGGACCTGTAAGTAAACCAAATATGCCAATCATGAATGTCAATTGTTATCACATTTGAGATACAGAGCACATGCACTTTAGCACTGGTCAGCGGTGGTAAGGTGCTCAAGAGTCCTAAAGTCAGCAAAAACTAAGTCAAAAACTGGAGGTTAGAAAGCAAAAAGTCAGGGTAAACCACACCAAACGATACCAGGTCTAACACTTACAACAATAGGATAATCCTTATGTGCTACACATGTCATACCACATTGACTGTATTGTTCCAATCCCTACCAGACAGATTCAAGGGCGCCATAAACAAATTACACTGTTTTACCATAAAATTGACCAAATGTGCACCCCATTGCCCGGGAGTATCAGAAAGTCACTTTACCTAGGGCACTAGTAAATCATGCATCTCTCATGCATAATGCATGCAAACAATGTCACATAGGTGCAAAGATACTGAGAATTCATTGGAACAAACAGGTTTATATAAGCTATTTTGTGGAGTTGACTGTAGCCAATTGAGCTAATTCCGAGTGGCCCAGTGGCTCCGCACCCGGGATCACTGCGTGTGTGAACATCGGACCCAGCTTCTGCACCTGGTAACACCTTGGGTTAAGGTGGGGCAGGAGCTAATGGTGCAAGTTCAAACTGCCCATAACTCCCACCTCTAGACAATGCTTCCCCAAGGGAGACTACAGGTTTTCTTTGTCCAGGACACCTTACCCGACCAACAATCCCAGATTTGCACTCGCTTAGCACTAATATTGACAACTTTCTCAAGTTATTCCACATCCTCAAGGTTATTTCTCTTTCCCAGGACAAAAACAGGTTGTGAAACTTTAGGAAAATTAGCCATCTAAAACTTTCATTATGAGTTGGCTAGATTTAGCTGCAGGGATACGGACCAGAAACCGATATTCTGAGAACCCGATATTTCTGCACCTACATCCCACCACCTCATCTTCAGAATTCAGTTGGCTCACTTCTCAGGTAGCTTAAACTCTAGCACTAAGATATATTGAAAATTTTAAGAAAGCATGAAGTGATTCCATAAAGTGCTAGTGCAATAGGATATAATACACTTCTAGTAAGGAGGACAGAATATTCATCAAGTGTGTACTTTGTTGGTTTCTTTCTTGATTGACATTAGTTGTATGTTTTAACACTGATTCATGAGAGCTGGAAGAGCGCTTGTAGATTACTCGGCATTTCATTTTTATAGAAAACGACAAGGAGACTTGCAAAGTAAGAAAGTGTTTCTTTAAGCCCCTCCTGTTGTGCTTTATTTCCCATTCGCCGCATCCTCTAGGCAATGGACAAAACTGGCCTCCCCCAGCTCCTGGGTATTTCCCTTATTAAGCCCATATCCGAGCTGCGCTGCTCAGAGTGTAGAACTGAGGGGGGTGCAAGGAGGACTGGAGGGATTGTGAGCTGAAGGGAAAAACGAGTCTAACGGAGGGCAGAAGGCACACAAACAAGGGAAAACGATGAGAACAGAGGGCAGAAAGGCAGAAAAAAAAGGGAAAAACGAGTCTAACAGAGGGCAGAAAGGCACAAAACCAAGGGGAAAAAAACGAGTCTAACAGAGGGCAGAAAGGCACAAAAACCAGGGAAAACGAGGGGTACAGAGGGCAGAAAGGCACAAAACCAAGGGGAAAAAAACAAGTCTAACAGAGGGCAGAAAGGCACAAAAACCAGGGAAAACGAGGGGTACAGAGGGCAGAAAGGCACAAAACCAAAGGGAAAAAAACGAGTCTAACAGAGGGCAGAAAGGCACAAAAACCAGGGACAGCGAGGGGTACAGAGGGCAGAAAGGCACGAAAACCAGGGACAGCGAGGGGTACAGAGGGCAGAAAGGCACGAAACCAAGAGAAAGACGAGTCGAACAGAGGGCAGAAAGGCACAAATACCAGGGAAAACGAGGGGTACAGAGGGCAGAAAGGCACAAAGACCAGGGAAAACGAGGGGTACAGAGGGCAGAAAGGCACGAAACCAAGAGAAAAACGAGTAGAACAGAGGGCAGAAAGGCACAAAACCAAGAGAAAACGAGTCTAACAGAGGGCAGAAAGACACAAAAAACGAGTCGAACAGAGGGCAGAAAGGCACAAAAACAAGAGAAAACGAGTCTAACAGAGGGCAGAAAGGCACAAAAAAAGAGTCGAACAGAGGACAGAAAGGCACAAAAAAAAACGAGTGGAGCCATTAAACTTGCTTACACTTACCTTAAAACTAGTGAAACTGAAGCCGAAAATGGTTTCCTAGGTGACGGTGTAGGTCGTAGATACAGGAAGGGAAGTCTCCAGCAAGTCAGGCAGCAGGCGAGGCCAGGCAGGGACTGAAACCGCGTCGATATCCGGATCCGGTCAAAAAGGAAAGGAGACAGAGCAAGAAAGCCCGAAAAATAAAGGGCATGGCGCACGAGGGCGGGACTGCTGAGGTGCAGAAACACCCATCCAGTGACGTCTGCTATGACCACTGATTGGTCACAGACATCTCTGTTCTACTGGTAGGTCCGAGTCCCCCGGCAAGGTTAAGAAGGGGTGGGGCAGGTTGCATGAGCTGCAATAGGTATGGGCGTGGTGAGCAGTCCGAGGATTCACCCAGAAATGTGTGCTTTGGTCGGTGCGCGCTCCATCGCATGGTGAAGGAGCAGGCCAGTGCAAGGTGGACAGCGTTTTAACAAGTAAGCAGGGGGGACGACATCCCCCCAGGAAAATAAGTGGGGGGACGCCATCTACCAGCGTGGTACCCCGACTCAAGCCCTGCATGCAACAGTTGATGTTGTTGCAAGAAGGATATTGTGCTGGATAACTAAACACTTATAAGGTCCCAAAGGCGAGACCTATTAACTATGCCAATGCTTGTTAAAAACGGCCCTGGGTCCCTTGGCATGTCTCTGGCGCACGTCAGGGTTTCAGCAGGGGGCAGGTTGTCGGTAGCTGTGGACTGCTTCCTAGTGTGAGGGGCGAGACTGCTAACTGGAGGCCGAGGCTTTGCTTACGCCTCAAGGCCCAGCAGCCTTTCACAGCCACAAGGAAATCAAGTCTGACTAGTGGTCGCTGCAGTCATGTAGCTGCCCAGGCTGGGCTTCAGGGTGTGTGGACAGGGTAAACGGGTAGATTGTTAGTGCCCGGCCACACCTTAGAGGCTACCGTCTTGCGGCGGAGCTTCAATGAACAAGCGATCATTCTTGTTCGTGGCTAGACCACACCCCTCAAGTGGGTTGTAAATGTTTCTAAAACATTTAAAGATGGCAGTGTCTAACTGAAGTATACAGGACATTCCAAAGATCTGTTCCCCTTGAACCAAACATTGCTCCCCAGGAGTCCGTGTTCTTTTTTGGGAAGTGATTAACACCTGTTTTGAATAAAGACTCCCATGAATCTTCCTGATGGAACTAAGACGACGAAAATCTGTGACCGCTGGCAAATGACTATCTTGTGCCTCCTTTCTCATATTTGCTAACTTTTAAAGGTCTAAGAAACAGACTTCATGTCTCTAAGCCAGTGCTTTAAATGGGGAAACATAAGTGCAGGTACTCATTAAAATAGAGGTGTGACAAGTGGGCGGGGCTAGGAGCGGGGCTAAGGGCTAAATATCATCATGCATACAGACTTCGGTACCAGTTGCAGCACATATTAAAACACATGAGAAATGTGTTTATGTAAAAGAACACATTAACTCAAAACACAAAATGAAAGTCATGCTGGCACTTTCACCCGAATGGTCACTGCGCATCTGATTGACAGTGCAGGGTCTGTCTAGAGACCCTGTCCTGTTAATCATAGCGTGACCCAAGCCCTCTTACCCCCTAGAGTTTGGGGACATTTAAATGCGCGCTACTGGAAACTTCACCAGCTACTCTGGAAACGGATATTTCAGCCGAGGTAATTACAAGGTGCTCGGAAATGCTCTGCACTGGAGCAGAAACCTAACCTGGGCCTGCCGTGCCGAGGATCAGGGTACCAGTACTCTCCCTGGCTACAGAGAAGTGCCGGTACTCAGTACCGGTGAGTACCGGCCCAGTTAAAGCACTGCTCTAAGCGATATATAATGCACCAGGTATTACAGGATATTTTGTGATCCGAGGGCACGGGGTCAAGGTTTCGTGAACCAAGATTGGTGATAGGCAGGGCCAGCTCTAATAAGAAACATTAACTAGCATTATTTAGCACATTTACTGTTTTATAAGTAGCTTTTGAAAGTGATCAGATGGTCCGTTTAAGGGTCGCAGCAGGAGCTTTATTGACCTCATCTATAGTTTTTCTAAGTTAACACAAGCTATACCAGCATGTGTGCTTACTCGCAATTCGCAAATAAGAATTCGCTAAAATCTTGCGATTCGGTAAAAATTGCGATTTTAAATGAATCGCAAAAAAATTGCGAAAAAATTATGCATTGGAAATTGCGATTCTTTATTTGCGATTCCTTAAAATTCGCAAATAAAGAATCGCAATTTTCAACTTTGATGCATGTGCCCGTAAGAGTCACATAGGAATGGTAGATAGTACCAAGGTCTACTGCATACACTAGAGATTAGAGTTCTCTATATACAAAGGAAAGGGATACGAATGGATATACTCTAAGAGTCACATAGAAATGGAAGAGAGCACAACGGTCTACTGCATATACTAGTGATTAGAGTTATCTCTATTTACATAGGGAAGGTATATGACTGGATATACTCAAAGAGTCACATAGGAACGGTAGATGGTACAAAGGTCTACTGCATATACTAGTGATTAGGGTTATCCCAATATACATATATATACACACATTGTAGATTCCCTCAGGCAGAGTTCCGTTAAGTGGGGTTGTAGGGGGGACGTGGTCACAACACCAAGCAAGGGTGGGAGGGAATCAAGGGTAAGGAGAGAAGGCAAGGCAGAAAAGGGAAGAAACATTTGAGGAACATCAAGGGGGAAACTAGTGAAAAGGGTAAAAGATGAAGGAATGGACAAGAAGACAGGCCGGGGACCAGAGAAAAACGCCTGAGAACAGCAGCAAAATGGCGGGCAGGACAGAAGGAAAAGTAAAAGCGAGGAGTGTGTCAGAGGCAACAGGAGAGACAATAGAAAGGTTGCTAGGACAGAGGGGGAGGGAATAGGGGAACAAAAAAAGGGATAAAAGGGAACAAATGCTGCAGGCTTGGGGACGGTGGATCTTCTGGAACGACCAACACTACGAGGGGTAAGTTGGGATCTTGGAGGATAGGTAGACACCCAGGAGTTGGGCACAGGGGGCTGAGGGGGCCGAGGGGCGCCGGGTGCAGGGGTGTCTTTTGAGGTCGGTAAATCTTACCCCCTGCTGACCGCTGTCGGAGAGGTCCTTTGTCCTGAGGCTGCAGGTGTCGTCGGAGTTGTTGAGGAGGGTCCTTGGGCACTGGATTCCAGGTCAGAATCTCCGGGGGGACAGGCCTTTGAAGCTTCCCCTTACCCAAACGAGGGGAGGAGACCTAGCACCTCGCCAAGGATGTGCATTGTTGCAGGCCCAGGAGAGTGGGGGCTCTCCACCCAGGGGTCCAGCCACATGTCTGCTGTGTGGCGGCCTACGCAGCCTCTCAGTCCAGACGTGGATTGTGGTTATGTTTCAGGGGCATCTCTAAGTTGCCCTCGGTGGTGCATTTTTCATTAAATGCCACACTTTGTGTTGGCCTCACTGAAAAGCAGATGCAAATGTGTCCTCAATATGTGTATTTCTTCAAGGTTGAGTTTTACTGTGGCAATGAAAAGACTGTTCATATTATTGCATACCTTTCTGACTAGATAGGCCTGCTCCCACACCTCAGAGCAGTGAGGGCAGGCAGAGTAACCTTGAATGCAAGATAAAGTGTGCCTGGTTCCAGCATTGTAACTCACCATTCTGCATCTCTTTTGTTCACCAGCTACCAGACTGGAAAATTACAGTCTGTGCGTGTCTTTAGGGGTATTGGAAATGTACTTTATGGCTTACCATGGTGTCTGAAGTCAGTTCATCTGCATCAATCTAAGGAGGCTGGTCAGACTGGACTCCACTCAAGTGTACTTCTAATAATTATCTGTGGTTTGTATTCTCTACTGTCTGACCAACTCGTCATTTGTGAGGAAGGTTGAGAGGTGGTCGCGAGTGACCCGGGTGGCCTAATCGGGTCAGTTCCTTCACCCAGTCCTACCAGCCTGTCTCCAGCTTCGACGAAACCTGTGACCTGCTGTGCAACAACGACCTCCAAAAGCCCTGGGAGGACTTTTGTCTTCAATAAAGACTCCAATCTCCTGAGGACAATGGACCTGTCCAGAAGAAACCGAACCGATTCAAAAGACTCCGAATCCGAATCCAGTCCACTCTGCACCTGACACCCACGGTTCAAGTCTGAGTGGCTCACCTGTTAAGTCAAGTCTCCCTAGCGATCCTGACCTCGTGTTCTGTGATGACTGACCTCTCCTGCCCTCCACGATGGCACCTGCAGTGTGAAATTAGAGGCTCCCCGAACGGCTCCGGTAAGAAGATTCTGACGTTCAAAGACACCCCTGCACCAAAGCTCCTGGGCCTTGGTGAGCTTGAGCTGAACTGATGATGCTGCTACGACCCCTTACATCCCAACTTACCTCTGCTGTCATTGGTCTTCCTCCTGCAAACTCCAGTGCCACACCTGCAGCCTCTTTGCCATTAGGAGAATCCTTTTTAAAAAGCACTAGGCACCTTGAAGAAAGTGAGTTTTCACTAGGTCCTATTAATTCCTCCATTCCTTGCCATCTCGTGACAAAACCCTGCCTACAGCCTCCATTTCTGCGGACGCAAAAAAAATATCACATACCCAAACCCCCCGTTCTTTGCAGTTAGCCAATTCCTCAACAGAAAGCCATGAGATACCTACGCTCTGTGTAAACAAGCTTGTTTTTCATCTTCTGCTTCCTGCTTGGTAAACATCCTTGACACCTCGATCAGGTAATCTGGACAATGGTCTGAATGCCAAGCCTTGATCAAGCTGATTGAACAATGGTCTGAATCCCGAGCCTGCCGAGCCTTGATCTAGCTGATTGATCCCTGTAACTGATTTACTTACCTGGAAGTAGTGTGGCTGCAGGCACCCCCTGTCGCCATTGAAAATCATTGGGTCGAACTCCGATTTTGACCTCTGCAACCAGCCGCCCCTATGCCATTGGTGGTGTCGTCTTGGTACTTACCTGACCCCTTGCTGACTTTTGGCTTCCAAGACTGGACTTGTAAGTTGAATACTCACCTGGTTAACCAAAATATTGTTTGCTCCATAGGATAACATTGGACAGTGTGAAAAAGATCCTAAGTGTCGATTATTGAAATTGAAAAGTATTTTTAATTAAAATGTACTTACCTTATTACGGAGACCTGGGGCTCCGAAATTCTTCTTCTGTTTTTCACAACCTAGGGATGTGAGGGTCAGATCCCTTGACTCGGCCAAGATGGTCCTCTTTCACAGATACTCTTTTTCCTCTCATTCGCCTCTAGCAAAGCAGCGGGAGGAAGAGTGTACAAGTATTACTAAAGAGAATGTCCTGGCTCTTGCACTTTCTCCACTTTGCAAACAGCCAAGAAAGGCTGCTTATTTTTTCTCCCTCTTCTTTGAAGTCTTTTCCCAGTGGCTTCAAGAGGTCCATTTGCTTCAATTTCCAGCAACTCTTTCAAGGCTCTACATCATAAGAATCTTGGGTTGACCAGCGCCGTAATGTTCAAAGGGCAGTAAGAGTGTTCTCAAAATCCTATGTCCACGAGCACTATGTCCGATGCCCGGTGGAGCTGCTCGGTTCAGCTATAGAGGAGTCTGGCCCGGGTTCATCCCCTCGGCCGTCACCTACCCAGCTGGACATTGGCACAGTTTCTCCCCGTCTCCCTGTTTTTTCTCACATCCCTCCCTTGACGAATTTCCGTAACTTTGCTTTCTTTTTTCCATGTTTATTTTGCTCTTGGAACAAATGTAACTTGTAAACTGTAACTCTGATCCTCATGTAAATACTGCCTGTACCTGCCTAAAATGACGGCCGAAACAAACCCTCCTGCGTTTCTCCTGACCGTATCTCCCTCCTCCCCCTACCCCCTATTCCTCTCCGCTCTACTCTCCTCCACTTTCCTGTTACTGACCTTTGCCCTCACCTGTCCTGACCCTTAGTCCCCACCCTGTTTATCTGTGAATTTTCCCTCGTCATTTGAAATCTAGCTATTTTGTCTGATGCCCGATGGAGCTACCTGGTTTAGCTATAGGGGAGATGGGCCGTGGATTCCCTCCTTGGTCGTCACCTACCCAGTCGGCCTTTAGACAGACTTCCTTTTGTCTCTCCTTGTTGTCTCTTCCCTTTTCCCCCCTTTCTAACCTCCCCTGTCCCCTCCACTACTTTTCTCTCTCCTTTCTCTCCTCGCCTAATTGTATTGCCTTTTTTTTGATGTATTGTGTACTTGTTGAACTTTTTCTGTTAAATTGTTGAGCGCTCTGAAACCTTGAGGTCTAGCCAGCGCTATATAAAACTCTTTAAATAATTCAAATAAATAAATAAATAACGGTGTTAGGAGAGAGACGTAAGGTCTTGGGACCCCGAGGGAACCATCATGTTTTAGTTCTTGCAGCATGGGGTCCATGATGGCATTAGTCCTGTCTACTCAGTGGGTACAGTGGCCAAGATTCCAAGCCTTTGGGAAGCTTTGGCTAAGCCTAAAGGGGATTGGGACCTCTGTCCTTCAATTGTTAGGACAACATCAGGGCCTTAAACTCGACCCGTGGACGTCTGCTAGTTTTAGAGGGAGTCCCAGAGTAGCCCAAGTGCTACCCCAAAGAAGTAACACCGAATGTACTTTTTCTCGTAGTAAAAACCGTTCCCAGGAGAAAAAGGTTACCTGGGGCACTGATTAGGGGTTCAAAATGCTGCCAATTTTCAACGCTTGATGAAGGTTGCAATGTTTCCTGGTTTTCCTTCGCAATTTTTTTCTCTTCACTTACTATTTTAGTGAGTGAATTTTCACTGCCAGAGGAACACATCCAAGCCAAAGGCCAATGAATTGTGATACAAGGTACTTGAGTATTGGCATCTTAATGACAAGCTGGGAAATATTTTAAAGAGCTGCTATACAGACAACTTCTTTGCTGAAAAAAACTTAACTTTGAGAACTCTAGGCATGGCAACTGGAATTATTCAGTAGGGGAGGATCAAATTATGCGGCAGCGTTGAGTAACATGATGCTAGAAAAGGCAATTTATGTGACAGTATGCCACAAATTTTGTAATAGTATTACTTCATTATTTTGTCATTTTTAAGTTTGTTAACACTGGCTGGCAATTAGTCGTACCTTATTAGTACTAGTTTAACACCCAAATATAACTATGAGCTCCAGAAAGGCGACCAGTGAACCTTTGCAAAGGGCCTTCCACTCTGCGACAACATGTGTTGCATTATTAACAACTTTTGAACCATTTAAGCTAGAAACTATTTTTTTGTTTGTCTGATAATTATACAGCAGATGATGAATGATGTGGCAAATCTACAATCATGCAAAAATTGCCACAGCTGCTCAATCACATAATTCTAGTAGCCCTGATTATAGGTCAGATGTACTAAACATATGGGGCATATGTAGGTAATTTCCATTCTGCGATTACCAAATAGTGATTTTTAAGGAATCGCTATTTGAGAATAGGAAAATGGAGTGTAGGTAAAAATTCACATTTTTTTGCGAATCTCTAACACTCCTTAATTGCAAATTGCGAATCACAATTAAGTAATGAGTGTCCAATTCATTCCTATGGGTTAATAGGCCCATAGGAATGAATGGGGATACATTCTCAAATTGTGATTTTCTATGAGAGAATCGCAATTTGAGAATCGCAATTTCAAGGGTGCCAGGGTGTCCAAAGGACACCTGTTGCACCCCTGGAATGTGCCTGTAATTACATGTGGCACACATACATGCCCTAAGGGCATGTCTGTGCGCCACATGGCACTTTGAATTTTTTTTTTTTAAATGCATTTTTGAAGGAATTCGCAAAATACCATCTACTTGAAGTAGGTGGCATTTTGCCATTCCTTATGCAAAAATCGCAATTTTTAAAGCACCCCTACATAGCATTTAAGGAATCGCAAAATTGTGATTCCTTAACTGTTATAAGCAAAATAAGGAATCACAATTTTTGCGATTCCTTATTTTGCTATGTGGCATCTACATATCAAAACGCCGTTTGCGATTCGCAAACAGCTACCTACATATGACCCTTAGTGCCAAAAAGTGGTCGCAAATTTTGCACAAACTTTGTCTGGCCAGTGTTTAATTTTACAATGTAATATATGTATTAATAGGTCAAATTGCAAAATCCCCAGTTGCAGGAGTTTGTAGACTAGCCTGTCTAATCAGTATTAATTAGGCAGGTTGCTATTCGGAACCCTTCGGGATTGCCAACAAAAACATGGACGTTGGTCTGCAAAGAACAAAACACCATATCCCTGTGTTTGTATTGTCAAATAAGGAACTTTTTTAAACCAGAAATTGGTTCTGCTTTAATGAATAAAGGTTTGTTGGTTACGAAAACACCTGGGAGAACAGGCAGTAAGTAATCCCTTGGACCACTACCTACTCCTGCTGAGGCAGTTTACACCAAAGAGTGGAGGGTGTCACAAAGCATACCTTCCCCTTTGTGAATCAATTTCCAGCTCTTTTGAGCGGTCTGTAACTGATCATGGTTGGCAACCACAATTGTAGATGCAAACCATTGATACATACCTTTCCAAATCAAAATTAGGAGGGATTGCCACTTTCACACACATTCCTAATTGCAAAACAAATGGGTCAGTAAATACATTTTGCGAGTACGAAATACTTTTTTGACTTGTAGGTTTCTTACTCACCAAAAATACATTTTGCAGTCACAAATCCCCTGGTTTCATGATTCACCGTGTTTGCAATCGCAAAATGACTTTGTACATATGGCCCACTCTCTTTAGCAGACCATTTTTTAGAGCTAAATAAAGATATATGCAAAATATTTGGCTACCAAGTCATCATTTTATGAGGATGTCCATGAGAAAAATTGTACTAACTAGGTTAGCTAGGAATACCGTAGTCCTTTGCGAAATTGCAAACTTCTCCCAGTGTTTCCCGGCCACTCACTACTAAAGCAGTGCTCCCATCTTATGGTAAGGAGCTATTCTCCCCAAAGGAAAGGCTTCTCCATATTTTGGGTTTGTGCTGAAATTCATGCAGGCTGACTTCCTCTTTGCAAATTTCACTCCTGTGTGTTGAGGACATAAACCAGCAGGGTTGTCCTCAGCACATGGGCATGCAGTAGCATCTACGAACTGAGGCAGAGAGCTGGTCACCCAGATTCAGGGCAGGTTTAAGAACCAAAACGAGCACCCACTTCTCTCCTCCTCACTACTCCTACCCCATCCCCACGGAAGATGCTACTGGCATAAAAGTCTTGACTGCTGATTGTCATTACATTTTTAAAAAAAATACTTTTTCTTCTCTTTTTAGAATTTATTGAGCGCTTATTAGCCCTCACATGAGTAGTAAGCATATATAAATGCAATTGCAAATCAAGACAATCTCAAATTTCTGCTTGTTTGTTTGGAAGCCCTGGGCGATAGCAGAGATTGCCCTTGATTTACAGATGCAGTCTCACATACCAGCGTTAATTGGCCAGCATGTTCTCTCTCTTCAAAATAATGTTTTTTTTTAAATTTAATGCGATTTTATATAGCGCAAACTTTACCCGAAGGTGTCAGAGCGCTTTACATAAGAACCAGTTGAAAAACATAAGGATTTAGGATTACATGTGTTCCAGAAAAGATACACACAGAAAGAATTGCAAATGTACGAGCCGTAAAGTCACACAAGGAGGAGATACAAATAGAAAGAAAAATTGCAAATGTACAAGTAGTAAAGTCACTCAAGGTAGAAATACAAATGGATATACTCTAAGAGTCACATAGGAATGGTAGAAAGTACAAAGGTCTACTGCATATACTAGTGATTAGAGTTATCTCTTGCTCAGTAAAGCACACTACCTTGCACAATTAGAACCCCCCCACAGTGGGTTTTTTGTCCTAGACCTTGTGAATCACCTGTGTCCCCCATCGTCTCGTTTGAGGACACTGCAGCAGCAAGATAATCTGGGAAACTGAGAAAATAAATATTTATTCCAGAACTCTCTTCTCCAGCCATACTTCGCCCAGGTTTTTCCTGGGACAGACCCCCACGCAGATTTAGCCCGGGCTGCGGAACACGAAGGGGGAGGTGAATACACGGCTAAAGCCCTTTCAGTCCAATGGGTGTTATGCCCGTGACTCTTGACCTGAGCCTTTTTTCAAATCTCTTTTCATTTTGCTTCTCTCCCTCTATCTTTTGTCACTGTTTTTTCCTCAAAGCTCTCCGTCTGAGTCTGCCTCTCTCTGCCTTCACCTTTCTCTAATTTACCTTTTGTGTGCACTACCTCTCTCTCTCTACCTTGCCGCTTTGAGTGCTGAAAAGCTCTCCCTCATTCTACATTTCCTTCTCCCTATCTCGCTCTCTCTACCTCACTCTAAAACCTTACCCATTTCCCTGCCTCTCTTTCTCTACCTAGATAGTCTCCTTTCTACCTCCCCTCATCTTTCCTTCTGGCTACTCACCATTTTTAGGTTTCGCCTGGCGATCCGCTGCGCAGCAGCGTTCGCGCAAGCGAAAACTTTTGTTTACTAGTATGGGGCTTTGTCCCGCCTCTCTGTTCCATTGGCTAGCTCGATAAATGGAGGCTAGCCATTGGAACAGAGAGGCGTCCGTCATTGTCCGAGGCGATTCGTAGATGTTCCGTAGAATTTCTCTCTTTTTTCCCGCGTCATGCGGCGGTGGGCGGGTTTTTTTTTTTTTCTTCTGCATCCTTCGTCACACCAGCCGGACGGCTCTCCCTGTGAGGACGCAGACCCGACCCGCTCCCTACTCCGAGCCGACTCCCTGAGGTAAGTTTCTGTTGCTCTGTTCCAGACTTGTACTGACTCTGTTCTAATGCGCCTTCCTCCGCCCATCGCAGTCACACGCCTACACTCTTACCCAGTGCCATCCCTTTAACAACTCCTCCTATGCGCTGCCTTCGCCACTCTGCAGTGCCCCTCCACCGTTTCATCCAGTGCCCAGTTCACACGTCCTAAGACACTTCCTCGCCCAGAAATCGATGTAGAAAGCAACGTGACGGACAGGTGACGGCAGAGTGGGGGGTCCCTGGCCGTGCGCTCCGGGGTCCTGCATCTCGCAAGTGTTGCTGCATCGCACGTGCCGGCTGGTTCAGAGAAGCATCCCTCTGCAGACCAGCTCCAGATCTCTGACCTGCACTCCCCTCCCCCGCACATGCGGGACCTCTTCTCTGGACCTTCTCCTGCCCGTGGACGAGCTCTCCTGCTGCCCTCTTGTTCCCGCAGCGCCTCTCGTGCTGCACCCTGTCACTGCTGCAATGATGTTCCTGTAGCATCTCTCCTATTCTTTTGGTGCATTCCATGTCCCGGGTAGGGCCTCTCCTGCTGCATCCACGTAACTTCTCTCATTTATGAAGCACTGTCCCCGCAGTTTCTCTACTATTTCAGTCCTGTTAACAGCTCAACTTCTGTTCCTGCAGCATCTCTCTTTGTGGTCTAGCACTTTTCTTGTCCCCGCAGTGCCAACGTTCCTGCAGGAATGTTCACGCAGCACATTCCCTATAGCAAGTTTCTCATCCACACCGTGCCTTTCCTGCTGTACTACAGTCACTGGCGTGTTCATGTCCCCCACACCATCTCTTGTGGTCCGGAGTACTTTTCCTGTCCCTTCGGTCACATTTCCGCATCGCCTCTCCTGGTCCTGCAGCATCCCTTCTCCTGGCACTGTGTCGCCTCCACATGTCGTGCATCGCCTCCCCTGGTCCCACATCTTCTATCTGGTTCTGATTCACTTCTGTCCCTGTGGCCCCCTTCAGCCATCGCTGTCCGTAGCACCTTTCCTGCACCCATACTGCCTCCCCGCAGCCCCTTGCTGCACCGGTCCCTACTACTCCCTGCAGACTAAACTTTTCTTTCCGGCTGTCTCCCTCTTGCCTGCTCCTGACTCAGCTCTCCTCCCCCCCTCCTCTGCCTTCCCTTAATCCTGGGTTTTATGGACTCGGGCATTAAGAGAATTCGCCTGCAATTTGGGATTAGACAAAATACTCTTATTACATAAAGGGGGTTAGTGCTACTCGATACCTCCAGAGTTTCAGCCGGGGGCCGAGCACACGAGCTCAGCAGGGCAGCCTCCCTGGCGGGCGTCAGAGCACCTTAGGGTGCATGTCCATCAGAGAGCCAGCCTCTATTTATACATGTGTATTTGGAGGATGGATGTATGGGAAATATTTAATGTTGAACTGCAGTTGAGTCATAGACAGACATGTAATAAGCTGGCCTAGTGTCTTGATGTTGTAGTCAGCAATATCATATAGGCTGTGTATACATGACTGTACATTGATCCATTCATCGATAGCAATGAGGCAAAGTAAGGGTCATTTCAGCCTCGCTTGTCTCTTGGAGGCAATGAGGATGCCAGTCATGCTCCTGCTTTGGTGAAGTGGTCCAGCGAAGCTCGGTGATGTGAGTCTCGGGTCTAGTTCCATAGAATCAAAAGCATGTAACCATAACCCGCTACTAAAAAAAAGTTGGCTGACATCAAATTTCTTAAAAACACCAATGTCCGAAGTACGTGCCATCGCAAAGATTTTTGAAACAGTGGTCACTTCTACTGTAGACCGGGAATCCAACACAGTCCTCTTGATTTCCAGTCCTTTTCAGGTTTGTCAGGTAGCTAAGATGAACTTAAAGAACCACTGGAAGGAGCTGCTAACTACAAGACCACCTCAGGAGCGGCTGCAAATGTAAAAGCATCTTCCCATGCCATTATCTCACCAGTGTCTGTTGTGAAATATTATATAGCGTGCAGTTGTCTGTTTTGTGCCATTCAAATATATACTTCTCTTTTCAGATTGAGGATCATTATTGTAAAGTTGGCAGTAAGAGCAATGAGGAAGGGAGAGACTGGCAAATCGATGGTTACAATGGGGTTCATTTACAAAGCTTTTATCTTGTTTAAGTTGCTTTTAGGCCTGGATCAAGGCAGAGCAAGTGATCGTGATTCATTAAGGTGTCATGTACTTGCACAAGTTCGTTTTATGTATTGTTTTGTAACTGTATTTATATAGTGCTTACTACCCCTGACAAGGTGTGCTTGGGTGGATGGAGTCAGTTGATGAATGGAGTTAAGTGGTGGCTAGGTGGATGGACTTAGTGGGTGGATGAAGTGTGTGTGTGTGTGTGTGTGTAGCTGTGTGTGTGTCTGTGTATGTGGCTCTGTATGTGTGTGTGTCGCTCTGTGTGTGTGTGTGGCTCTGCGTGTGGCTCTGTAGGTATGTATGTGTGTGGGACTCTGTGTGGGTCTGTATGTTTGTGTGTGGCATTTGCGAGAGATTAAGCTATTGGCATTGTAAATGACAGTGCCATTTATTTATCTATTTTCAAAACCAACACATAAATAAAAATGTTGTCATTTACAATGCCAATAGCTCAAACTTTTTCAAATGCGAAACCGTTGCATTGAAAATGCTTGTTTTAATTTATTTTACTCGTCTCCCGAGCTCATATATCCTTCTACTTCATCTCTATGTATCTCCCCTATGCTTCTACGTCACTTCTCTCCCTATGCTGTTCTCCTTATGTCAGGTAACTAACTAGTTAGAGAAGGGCACACATATAACGAGGAGAAAAAGTACACAGCAGGAGAAGATACATTTGGAGAATGTTACTAGATGTTTACCAATAGAAAACCCACAGAGCAGAGCTTTCATTGTAACTGTTGCAGCATGACTGCAATTAGAGATTTGTGATTAGAAGTATTCCGCAATTAAAGCTACAATTTCAACTGTTATGTGCACATGTCATATTTTAACACTTTACATTAGTCCACTAAAACTCTGTCAAGTCGCCCTTAGCGTACTTTTCCTAAAATGGGAGTAACAAGCAGGTTAGACACTGAATTCCACGGAAAATGTTGTTGCAAGTAAAAAAAAAAAACCCTAATTGAAACTCAAAAAGAACTGGCTTTAACAATGCTTGTTCAAAATGTATTTGGTACTTTTGGACTGGTGGGCACCAGCAGGCTGGAACTTCTGAAGGTTTAACGTGTAGTTCAATATTGCTTGTCATCACAAGGACTCGAATGAGCCAAAAGGGGGTAATACATTCAAAGTTTCTCCAAAGAGGGAGTCCCAAATTATATCGTGCCCAGGGCCCTACATATTCTTAAGATGTCCCTGGCTGTGGACGCCACATGGGGGTGAGGTTGAATACTCAGGTCTGAAGCCACGTAAAGAGTTCATTGAAACAGACGGTACCCAGCCAGACACGCACCTCATCCGATACTACGCTCTTGCCCGGCCCCGCCCCCTTCACCCCACCTGCAGCAGCTCACTGTCTGAATCTACAGTGGGTCACGTGACACGGCCTCTGCTCCCACTACTTGCCGCATCAGCTTCTCTGCCAGGCACTGCCGTGACCCCTGGAATCTAGGGTCACGGGGGGAGGACACCAGTGTGATGGGAAACAGCCGACCCGTGCCTGGAATCTGAGGAGGCGGCATGCCGGGGTGCTGAGGTGTGAGAGTGGGCTGTCAGGGGCCCGGCACTGAGATAACAGCACAGCCTCCAGGACTGGCCCTCGGATAAATCACACCAGACCAGAGCCGCTGTCAACGCGATAACATGCCACGGCAGCGGCGGCCCCCCATCTGCAATGCCTGGTCCTTATTACATACAAGGACCAGGGCTTTAAGTGGGCCGGGTCTCACCGGTGCTAAGCACCTGCAGTCTTTAGAGGGGAATTGGAAATTTTTATTATGAATCCGAAACCGGTCCCAGGATGCTTGTTTCTGGTCCAGGGAAGACATGGTTTGGCAGTTCGGGCTGGACTGTTCCCATGAGGCACAGGGTCAGACTGATTTGCATATGGCCATGTCTGAACTGGGGTGGTGGAGTGCGCTAAAGAATGGTGATGGATTAAACCCTGATCAGTTGACTGGGGGTGAGTTTTTGATTTGCTCAAACACTCATTCCATCATCCCCTTTTGTAGCAGTGACAGCAGGCACATCATGTGCGCTGCTCACATTGCTCACTTCTCACTAGTGGAGAAGTTACAGCATGACTTCAGGGGAGCGTTGTAGGGGAAGGGAAATCCTTTAAAGAGAGTTAATTTATCTCTGGATTTCCCTTCTCTTTTTGAAACTCAGAAGCAGCAGCATTGTCGTAGTCTCACCAGGGCTTTAAGTGGAAGCTTTTTCAATATTAAATACAAGCCATAGTTGCTGCTTATGTATCTTATGCGAGTATCAAACATTGACAAAGCCAACAGTCCTGATTTGTTGTAGGTATGATGTTACTTGGTGTATCATACAGCTGGATTCAATGACAGAAACAGAAAAATACAATTTTGGGGGGCACACTGTCACTGTGCTAAGCGTTTTTAAGCCATGCCCTTAATTACATCGGCCACATCCATTTGAGAGACCCCTTCAGTTTTTTCATCCCACTTAAAGCTCTGACAAGGACATATGGTGTTTGTGCACACACAAACATACGTGACATAAAGCCACACATGTGACTCAGTATTTGAGGTTCAGTCCTACCTCCCAGCTTCAGAACTTGCTTCACTGAGGCTCGTTATGGCATTCGGGGTTTTAGACAGCATAACACTATGTATGCAGCAAAAAAAGAGTACACTCCATTACACTCAATAAAACTACTGTCTGGATCCGAAAAACTGCACTGTCTGAACACCAAACACCAGTTTCAACTGGGAGATGGCAATCTCGCCACAGCAGTTAAAAATATGTCTAATAACCGCGCTGCCAGCCAACGGATAGGCCAGAGCCCATTTTTGCTGATCAACTGGACTGTCACCAGTGATAGGGCTTCCTACCTTAAGTCTGTCTGTCTGGTGCCTAATGTCTCATCACTTTTTACCAAAAAGCCTGAGATTTGAACCTAATCAAACCAGCCACACTCATGCACACACACACATTGAAATGCATTGAATTTATCTAAATGTAGGGTTTTTAGTAAGACAGGAAGCTTGGTGCTCAGGGTGATATGCGTAATGTATTAAATGAGGAAAGTAAGTACGGTGCTGTCAGGTCAGGGAAATTACCCTGTAACCCCGTAGATGTGTGAGTCATGGGAACCCATCTCAGTAATTGAGAAAAAGTCCCTGGCACACGTAATGAGGATAAGAAATACTGGTAGAATGCCTCGTATTCGTATTCAAGTGGTCGACACCAGTAGATTAGTTGGAAAGTTTTAATAATGCAAAAACAAAGAAACAACCAGCCGGCACGTGTTTCGTCACAAAGCGGGAAGTATCATGTGACTCTTCAGGGCTGTGTGGCGGTTTAGATGAATGGTGAGATCAAAGAGCCGGTGGAATAACCAGAACTTTCCAACTCATCTATTGGTGTCGGCCACTTGAACACGAAACATTCTACCAGTATTTCTTATCTTCATTACGTGTGCCCAGGACTTTTTCTGCATTTTATTTATGTAGCGCTTCAGACCCCGATGTGCATGCTACTCTGTGGGAGCGCTACAGATGGAAGCGAACCACAGTGATCACTGTGTCAAAGATGTAATAATGAATCCTGAGCACGTTACCGGGTGATAATTGAGTAGTTTTATCTTCTGCTAAAAAACATTACCCCTTTCATTGAAGTGTCTTGTGATATGCTGTTTATACCCATTCATTAGGTCCACTGGAGAAGCGCCTAGAGGTGAAGGGTGCTACTGTTGTAGGTGTAGTCTTGGACCAGCTGCAGTATATGCTCTGGGGTCCACACAAGCATTGGAGGGGAGCAACCCCTAGAAACAGTCATTACGCATGCTCACCCACACACTTTGGGAATGCCCAAGACTACGCATGTCCTGATGAAGGGAAAAACAATTCACAAGAGCGACTGAAACGGTATGGAACATAAACAAAAAAGTGGTCTGCCTGGGAATCTGGGGAGGCCAAACCCTATCAAGGTATAAACTAACACCGTGTAATATTGCATTGGCCACAAGGGATGTGGTTTATTTATAAGGCCCTTGCACCACTGGTCCATTACTTTTTGTGATGCTCTGGTTGTGAAGAAGCCTGCTCCATATTTGTCCAGCAGTGCTAATACACTTTTTTGGCTTAATACGGCCTTGTAAATATTGTTCCCTTTAACGCAGTTATCTGTGTTAAAGGGGCATGGAATGGGTGTTGCTGGGGGCGTTCGCAGCAACATCTATGGCTTTTGACACTGCTTCAGATTTACAAGAAATTGTAACTCTGAGGCAGCACCAAAAACATATGCCTCCCAAGGCAAGCGTAAGGGAAGCTCAACAAAAAGAAATATCTTTAATTCTTCTCGTTTTTTCTTGTTCTATGTGTGCTGCATTCTGCAAAAATAGTCATCTCTGCAACGTAGGCACCCTTGCACCATGGTGCAAGGGTACCTGCATTGGTGCACAGACACTCATTGTGCACTGGCGCTGGGGAAAAGGACTGGAATGCACCATATCTTATAGATATGGAGCATTCCTGTTCTTTTCTTTTGCCATAGGGCAGCTCCGCAGGAAGGCCTGCGGTGCTGCCCTACAGCAAAAACTCATAAATGAGGCCCATGGACTGGTGCGTGCAAGCAGAAGTAGTGTACAAAGCCAGAAGGGTGCACAGACAAAATATCGACTCAAAAATATCGAATGGACAAAATATCGAGTTAAAAATATCGATAATAATAAAATATCGATAACAAAAATATCGTTGGTCAAAATATCGATTAAAATAATGTTAAAAAAATATCGAGTACAAATATATCGACAAAATATATATAAATAGTCAAAGTAAAAAATTTCAATAATATGTAGAAAAAAGGTTAAAAAAATAAAAAAAAATGTATTAATAGTAATCTGAATTGTAGTTAATGTTTAGGAGCGGGATGTTGGGTTAATAGGGGATTAGGGTGGGGAGTAATTTAATAATAATTAATTAATTAATATATGTTTGTAAATATTTTTAATTATTAATTAATTGTTAATTAATTAATATTAATTAGTTAATTAATTATTATAATTTTGTACATATTTTTAATTAGTAATTAATTGGTAATTAAATAATATTAATTAGTTAATTACATTAATTAGAGTAATTTATTTATATATATAATTTATAGTTATTGTTAATAAATTAATTGGTAAAAATAATATTAATTATTAAATTAAATTAATGACAGCTAATGTGCTAATATATTTACTTTATTGTTATTGTTAATTAATAATTAATTGGTAATTAAATAATATTAATTAATTTTGGGTAAAGGAGTATTTTTAGGGTTCAGGGTCAGTTTTCAGTTTTTGGGTAAAGGGGTATTTTTAGGGTTCAGGGTCAGTTTTCAGTTTTTGGGTAAAGGGGTATTTTTAGGGTTCAGGGTCAGTTTTCAGTTTTTGGGTAAAGGGGTATTTTTAGGGTTTAGGGTCAGTTTTCTGTTTTTGGGTAAAGGTGTTTTTTTAGGGTTCAGGGTCAGTTTTCAGTTTTTGGGTAAAGGGGTACTTTTAGGGTTCAGGGTCAGTTTTCAGTTTTTGGGTAAAGGGGTATTTTTAGGGTTCAGGGTCAGTTTTCAGTTTTTGGGTAAAGGGGTATTTTTAGGGTTCAGGGTCAGTTTTGGGTTTTTGGGTAAAGGGGTATTTTTAGGGTTCAGGGTCAGTTTTGGGTTTTTGGGTAAAGGGGTATTTTTAGGGTTCAGGGTCAGTTTTCCCTACTGTTGCACCCACTGGAGTGGGAATAGTAATTTTAACCCCTACGCTATCCAACGCTTTCCCTACGCTTGCACTCTTTGGAGTGGGAATAGTATTTTTTAAACTTCTGGTATCGTACGGTAATATAATAGTATATTATTTAATTATAGTATGTTACTATATATATATGTTTTAACAAATAAGATTGTACATTTTTTTTTATTCTTTTCATTTATTATTTAATTATTATAAGTTAATGTAAGTATTTTTAAGTATATTTTAATAATTAAATTTTAATATTAATTTAATTTACCACTGTTTTTAATAATGTCGATATTTTTTACATCTATATTATTGTAAACGATATTTTGTACTCGATATTTTTGTACTTACCTGTTTGTAGATACAAACTCGATATTTTGACTGTCGATATTTTGTCCACGATATTTTTGCAAGTCGATATTTTGTCCCTCGATATTATTTCAGTGATCCAGCAAGAAGATGGCCAAGAAATATGACAAATTAGGAGGACCATGATCAGACCCCACGGATCAGGATGAACCGAAAGAAGGATGCACTGATACATATCCACATCTAGATGAGATAAGGACAGAATTGCGCAGGGTAATGTGTACTTTGCATATGTTGAGCTTGTTGCTCTGGACAGAACATTGACACGTGTGGAAGAGGAAACAAAAGAAAGATTCTACACTCCTGAAGGGGTGGGAGGGTCTTACCCGGTGCATCAAAGCCGGCGTCCAAGCCAGTCGGCCAGTAGGCTCAGACGCCGGCTTTGAAGTACCGACGGATAGAGCGGTGCTTCCCTCTTTTTCCTGAGCCATGGCCAGGTGGGGTGAGGTCTCTACCTTTTACGAATCTGTGATATGCACGATTCGAGAGACAAGATATGACGTGGACACCTAGTGATTTCAGGTGATCTCTGTACTCGTCTCTTTATTATCATTATTTTGATCACATCTTTTATGCTCATTTTCACCTTGTTGCAGTAGCTATCAGTCGCATAGGTCCTGAAGAAAGCAAGGACATAATATGTCGAGAATTGCTGAAACATGTTGACCTTATACTACATCTGGGCAGTTATTTTATGAAAACTGTCACTGACTACTTTTTAATGTTGGAGGAGTGAGTAGCACCAGAATAAAAATTGTTTTCAGTACTCCCTCATCCAATTTTATTACACTTTTTTCTTGTTTTATACACCTTTTCTGCACTGTGACATCAGTCACTCTGTTTCACTAAAACCCTCATAACAGAGTAGCAAGACCATAGTGAGACCTGTCTGACCGGGCGAGGGCTGTTACCATCTGGGCCCTCCTCCATGAAAGTTAGGGGCTCTTTTATAAATGGTCATGAAGGAACCCCAAATGATGAAGGACGGTTCCGTGTGGTGACTGATGGGCATCCTCATTTGACCATTATATGGGTTTTAGACGGGGTGACCCAAGATAGAGATTCATGTGGTAGGTGTGTTCAGGTGTTCTTGTTGATTTCATACTTTGCGTATACCTCTTTCTAGACCCTTTGACACTTTTGTGTAGTTAAACCACTTGTATAGTCATAAATGCCCACCCAACACTGCATTCACAATACATACTATTCACCCTGTAGTAAAAATACACTGAGCTCACCCAACAGAGACCGAACACTTCCTCATTCTTACACAGACACACTGCTGACCCTCCATTCACACAGTTCACTCTGCTCTTATCCAGGCAATCACTTTACTATGCACTTCTGATGACTCTCCCTCTTCCAGCATGAACTATAAACATCACTAACCCTGCACTCACTGTAAATTCACAAAGTTGCATCCCTCAACCTACACTCAAACTGGTATACCTGCTCATCTTGCCCTAAAACAATAATACCACTCAGTTGTGTAGAGGAACAACTTTCACCCTTCACTAATACAGACATACCCATATCCCTGTACTAACAGAGACACACAACTCACCTTGCACCTAGTCAGAGGCACTGGGGAGGACTAGACACAGAACAGCTCCTGCAAAGTCCAACCTTTAGGAGTAGGTGGAGAGATGCCAAGGAGAATTCAATTTCACTCCTTTCCACCGCCTTGTTAGACTTACCTGGGTGCAGGAGATTTAGAATTAAGAGACAAAATGAAATGCTTTGTAAGCAAATGAAAGTATAGAGCATCTTTAATATTATAGGCAGTACTGGAGGACAACATCAGGGAGTCAAGCAAGGAATTAAAAGTAAACCTAGAAACTATGGGAAGGTATCAGTACAAAAACAATGGATTATGCAGGGAGGAAGATTCCCTGGTGGGACACTAGTAAAACAGGGAAATGGGGCTGAGAGAAAAAGACATAGCATGACATTTTAATGCCTATGTGGTTTCAATTCAAGCACTGCTCAAAAGATCACTTGAATGGATTCAAAGAGAGCATGCTGGGCAGTGAGCCTTGGATCCTCTCAGTGGTGATAGCGCCCCACTACCCTTTGCACTGAAACATATACAGAGATAAAACAGGTGTCAATCAACTGGACTGCCCGCTCCTGTAATCAACACTGGTGTTCCTAGTCTTTTAAACATATGTTTTTTTCTACATTGTACTGTAAAGAAATAGGAGCTTTGAATTACTAATGTGGTTTCTCGGATTAGTGCTGCAGACATGGCTATCATTTGTTTTGGTATGAAGCAATTTAGGACTTCTTCTTCCAGGACCTCCTTTCTGGCAACCCTAAAATATTGGCCAAGATTAAGCTAGAGATTAAGCTAGCCATCCTCTTCTAATTTTTTGGCTTTTAATATAATTGGATCCTGACTTGTGCCGAGTGGACCCATCACTTCTTCAGCACCATCACTTTAGGCCAGTTCAGAATCCCATTCCTAGACCAACGTCGCTCTGCAACCCAGGCGCATTTAAATATAATGTAGTGGTGTCTGCATCAAGCCTAATATCCTCCATTAAGCGTGAAAAGCAAAGAAATTAGCATGAGGGAGGAATGGGCAGAATGCAGATTCAAAGCATATCAGATTGTGTGCCAATGTTCGAAGAAAAAGTGTACCAGATGGGGCATCATACATGGATTTGTGAAATACACATTCATCAACGGGTTTGTTTGCGCTATATTACAAATTTTTATTATCCAACTCAGTGGTAAACATGCTCTGGTCACTTTATTTTCCTTAGGGAGGTCTTATTTTTAATAACAGCTTAGTTTTACTTCTACTCCCATTCAGCAATCCTGGTATTGCTAACTGCCTTTTGAGTATTCGTTTTATGTCATTGGCTTTCACAAAGTGTTGGTAGTAACCACTGCTGCACACCTGCCAGACAGGAACTGTAATAATCAAGAGCAATTTGGAAAACTCACATATGTGTGTAGAAGAACAGGAGAGCAGCTTTCAAATGGGCACACAGAGAAGAATGTAATATCTGAAGTTGGTTTATTCAATTTACCTTAATAATGTAAGAGGGAAAAGTCCCTCCTAGAGGTGGAGAACAGCATGTCTGAGATGTAGATTATTTTATGGCACTCATTTTGAATTTCACTCATTTTTTTTCCAGGCCGGCATTTCTTTACCTCCCTAATTAAATTAAATTGAACGTCACACTATTATAAGCCAGGCCTTTTGCTGTAGCGACATCTTTTAAATACAAGCATGTAAATAAAACAGCTTGTGCTTTTAACATAAAAATTGTTGTACCCGCTAAAACATGTTCCTTATTTTCACACTTGCAGGGTCTGTAAATCTTGTGTCTGCTATTGCAGTTTCAAAAACAGTTTGTTACTATTTTTTCTTCTGAGAATGGTGAGAGTGGGGTTGGGAGTTGCACCCTGTACCATCCAGAGTCACCCTTACTCTACCTTCATTAGCAAGCCATCAAGAGCGCTTCTCCTGTCAGCAGGAGATTTCTTTGTTTTGTGCGCTCCTTGAGGCCCCCTGCGCAGTGAACGACACTGTGCGCAGCAGCCCAGGCGCGTCGCTTAGAGGGAACATAGGTTAAAACTACTATGGGACGGTGTGCAAAATAACGATGGACTGGGATACGGTCGGAGTAATTACCAGTGGCTGAGATTAATTCAAGCTTTCCATCACTTTTGTGTATACCTTGTTGTTTTATCCTAAATGGGAAGGGTACATATAGCCAAACGTGGGTCCTGTGCACACCTTGTCACTGGAACTAAGCTGCATCCGGCTGATGAGCCCATACCAGGGATTAAACCAGTCTTGGGTTGCTTGTGCTTTAGTTCAGGAAGTCCCTGGCCTGTGATTTGGGGCTGGACTGTTCCTACTGGCGCAGGGTCAAGACTGATGTGCATATAGTTGGGTCCAAACTGAGGTGGCATGGTGGGCAAAGTAACAATGTACTTGGATGCGGACTGAGTAATTACCAGTGGCTGAGATTAATGGAAGCATTCCATCCATCGCTTTTTTGTATACTTTAGTAAGAGCCCGGATTGATTCAGCAGTCTCCTGATTTTCTAGCCAAAAGTGTCTTTATTTTAGTTTTCTCCCAATGTAAAATTTACTCCACTTAAATGCAAGTTGACGCATAAATTAAATTCTCCATTTTTTTTCAACTTTCTCTCTTCTGTTCTTAAATGCAGGTATGTGCTACAGACGTTTTCATTTACCGCTGTTAAATGTGTGGGACATGCCGCTTCTCCCTGCCCTGTATTGATTGGCAGCAACAGTGCCCTGGAACATGAATCCGTCTAAGACCGTGGGATGTCAGAAGAGATTCACATGAAAGGAGTCTGAAGACAGAGCCATCGTCTGCTCGACGGGCTGCAGGAGCAGCAGTTGCTGCGGTTATCAGTGAGAGGCTTCTAACGCGGGCCCTCTCTGGCAGCTGTCTGCAGAGCTTGGACAGGGCACATTCCCAGAGATGACATGAAGGCCCACCGCCAGCATTGGAAAAGACACAACATGAGAGACAGGCTGCCAAGGCGTGTCCAGCACAGCTTGATGGAGGAAGAAAGACAATGGCCGGAGAGGAGAGAGAGGAGAAGGCAGTGGGGGGAGGGGAGGAGAAGAGAGGAGAGAGAGGAGAGGAGAGGAAAGAGGGGAGGGGAGAGGGAGAGAGGCGAGAGAGGAGAGGAGTGAGGAGAGGAGAGAGGGGAGAGAGGAGGAGGAGGGTAAAGGGGAGGAAAATAGAGGAGAGAGAGGAGAGGAGAGGAGAGAGGAGAGAGAGGAGAGGAGTGAGGAGAGGAGAGAAGGGAGAGAGGAGGAGGAGGGGGAAAGGGGAAAGGGGAGGAAAAGAGAGGATAGATAGGAGGGGTAAGAGGAGGAGGAAAGGGGAGGAAAAGAAAGGACAGAGGAGGGAGGAGAAGGAGGGGGAGGGGAGGAGAAGAGAGGAGAGGGGAGAGGAGAGGGGAGGGCAGAGGGAGAGGATGGGAGAGAGAAGAGAGGAGAGAGGAGAGGAGAGAGGAGAGAGAGAAAAAGAGAGGGAGGGGAGAAGAGGAGAGGAGAGGGGAGGAAGGAGAAGGGAAGAGGGAAAGGGAGGGGAGAGGAGAGAGGAAGAGAAGAAGAGAGGAGAGGAAAGGAGAGGTGAGGGGGAGGGGGAGGGGGTAGAGGAGGGGAGGTGAAGGGAGGGGAGAGGAGAACAGGAGATGAGGGGAGGAGAGGAGAGAGACGAGAGTTGAGGAGGGGAAAGGGTAGGAGAAGAGAGGAGAGAAGAGAAGGGGGGGCATCCTAGGGCCCCAGCCTCATCTCAAGGAAACCAACCACAACAAGACCCTGTGTTAGCATTGGATAAATTTATAAAAGAGGTCCTGCTTTTAGCAGTCCAGCACACTGCAGAGCAACTGTTGCCTGTGCTAACCAAATTCACAATAAAATACTTGTTATGGTTTCAGAGTCACCCTTTATCAAATCAACATAACACAGCTGCCCTCCGTCCCCCCCCTAGTGCTTCTTGTAATGGAAACACCAGATATGGATCAGTCTGAAACACACCTGGAAGTTTGCAGCAGTAAAGCCCATATGGCACATGGATGTACTGCCTAAGAAATGAGTCAGGTGCACACACTCATAAACACAAACAAAGGTTCAGCAGAGGGCCTGCATTCGGCCCAAGGGCACAGTACCACAGCAACCGGCCAGTTGCATTCATCATATAAAGCCCAAACAATGCCCAGTAGCAAGCATCACCCTAGATTACATGCACACACACATGCAGGTACACATGTGCGCACACACACACATTCACACATACACACAAAAACACAGCCACCTGGACTACCTAAGAATGTGGCCTCCAGTTGGTATTTATGGCCCCTTCTGTTAGGTTGTGATCAAGCATCTAACATGTAATTTATGTCCCATGGTACCAGTGTTTCCTGCCCAAAGGGGGATGACATTCCCTTTATTGCAACTGCTGTACAGTATAAAGCATGCCATGTACCTAAAGCAACTTGAATTTCAATGCGCAACTGTAAGAGATGTGGATGCTTTCCCCGGCTGTTATTGTTTAATTAAACTTAAACTGCCCCTGATTACCAAGCCTCGCTGTTCTCCTTTTTGAAAGTCAGATCCTGCATACAGCACCTATAATAACGATCACTTGCGGATGCCATCAAAGCATAAACACATCCCGAGCCCTAAAAATCAGTTATGGAAGTTGTCACTAGGGACTCTTAGAGTATATCCATTCGTATCCCTTCCCTATGTATTTAGAGATAACTCTAATCACTAGTATATGCAGTAGACCTTTGTACTCTCTACCATTCCTATGTGACTCTTAGAGTATATCCATTCGTATCCCTTCCTTAGGTATATAGAGATAACTCTAATCACTAGTATATGCAGTAGACCTTTGTACTCTCTACCATTCCTATGTGACTCTTAGAGTATATCCATTCGTATTCCTTTCTTATGTATATAGAGATAACTCTAATCACTAGTATATGCAGTAGACCTTTGTACTCTCTACCATTCCTATGTGACTCTTAGAGTATATCCATTCGTATTCCTTCCTTATGTATATAGAGATAACTCTAATCACTAGTATATGCAGTAGACCTCTGTACTCTCTACCATTCCTATGTGACTCTTAGAGTATATACATTTGTATCCCTTCCCTATGTATATAGAGATAACTCTAATCACTAGTATATGCAGTAGACCGCTGTGCTCTCTACCATTCCTATGTGTCTCTTAGAGTATATACATTTGTATCCCTTCCCTATGTATATAGAGATAACTCTAATCACTAGTATATGCAGTAGACCTTTGTACTCTCTACCATTCCCATGTGACTCTTAGAGTATATCCATTCGTATTCCTTCCTTATGTATATAGAGATAACTCTAATCACTAGTATATGCAGTAGACCTTTGTACTCTCTACCATTCCCATGTGACTCTTAGAGTATATCCATTCGTATTCCTTCCTTATGTATATAGAGATAACTCTAGTCACTAGTATATGCAGTAGACCTTTCTAATCTCTACCATTCCTATGTGACTCTTAGAGTATATCCATTCGTATCTCTTCCTTGAGTGACTTTACTATTTGTACATTTGCAATTTTTCTTTCGGTGTGTATCTCTTCCTTGTGTGACTTTACATCTTGTACATTTGCAATTTTTTCTGTTTGTATCTTTTATGTAACGCATGTAATCCTTAGTCCTTATGTTGTGCAACTGGTTCTTACGTAAAGCGCTCTGACACCTTCGGGTAAAGTTTGTGCTATATAAAATCTCATTAAATAAATAAATACATAAAAATACTTGCATCAAATAAGCACTGGTACACAAATCTACCTCAGCTGAAAAGCAGGCATGAGGACTTGGCCAACGGCAGTGGATACCTGTACCACATGCTTCAGTGGAAAACAGGCATAGGCAGTGAAATAGTGGTGGGGGGGCGCTAAAACACCCCCACAAAATAACCATGCTGTAGTTTAGACGGTGAATGAGCAATAAAGATGCCCTTAGATTCTGTTTTTATGATGTTATATTAGCTGCACCTTCAAAGGCCAAATCTGTCAACCCATGTCTTCCGACAAATCCCTGCTTAGTTAGAAATTGTGTTTACTTTTATTTCTCGGGCTGCAAAGTGAGTGGAGTTTGTTAAAGTGATCGAGGTGAAAATCTTGCTGGAGTTCAAGGAGTGAAAGGAATGGTTGTAGCATGTCTGTTTTTTTTCCTAATCCAGAACAACATTTAAAACCTGTTGATGAACTGTACACATACTTCAAATATATCAGCAATTAGTAAAGCCAAAAGAAGCACTTTTTTTTCAATCCTGGAGAGTTATTGAAATAAAGATTTTAATAGGAACAAAATAAGACACTCTACCTGGTGCGAATGATAAATAGTCGCTGAAACCCGATTTCCACGCATCAACGTTTGTGAGCTATATAGAAATGTTCCCAGTCAAGTTACATGTCTATGCACATTTACTGCCCATTTCAACACAAAATGTGTTTTCTGTAAATGACAGCGTGCGACCTCAACAGTGATTCAAAGTGCACCACTGACTACAAACCACCGCATCACCCCTCTCCTGCTGAACGGGAGAGGCGCATTTGCCCCACGTTTTTTGTGCGATGCTTGGATTTTTCATAATCCCTGCAACATCAGAGATATGGCATTCATGGCAGCACCCCAACTTAGAAAATTGTGAAAGCGCCACTGATGAGAGGAGGCTTTCTGTGCATCATCAGAGCCATGGGTGAGATTGTAGTGTTGGCAGGAGTAGAGCTTGCCCTGCTGCCTTGCTGCCTGGCACTCCTCCACCCCCTCACGGTCAGGACCTTGGAGGTCCAATTCAACTCCAAGGTTTTGTTTCGCCCCATGACAACACTAGGTTCAGAACAACAACCGGAAGCTCTGTTTGTGGACTCCTTTTCAGGTGGCTGTGCACATGTGATCAGGTCAAATGCTGTCACTCACAGTGTCAGGCAGTCAATGTATGGGGTAGGTTAACCCGTTGCCCCATGCGGTATGTGGTTGTAGGTGGAAGCAAAATGTGAATGTCACTTGAAAAGGCCTATGGAAAGAGAGTGCTGACCAAAAGCATCTGCCTTTATGCATATATGTTTGTATTTTTACCATGGTTTTTTGGAAATGCACGTGTCTGCCCATTCAGTTATAGCTGTCTCTGGGCCACACATGTAACATTATGCAAGAGTTAGGTTTATTAGGGCTCAATTCTAAGTGGAGGTGAATCCCATTTTGGCCTCTCATTGTAGTACAGTAGTCACTGGCCAAACACTTCCAGTGTTTCCCTTCATGGATATTTTACCAGCTAAGAACTGAATGGAGCCCTTCGTGTTTAGTGATAAATACCTATGTTGTACAACAGTTTGCTCAAGCTTTTCTATACTTTATCTTTGAAACATTCCTAGAAATGTCTAAGTAGTAAAACATGTTATAAAACACCAACACTAAAGGAAAACGTGTATAGTAAATGAATGCTAATATTAAAGACATGCTGTAGACGTGTATTAAAACTAAGTTTAATAAATATGGTAAATGAATAAAAAAGGGGGACGGGGGGCGGGGGGTAGGGTCAGAAATGGCCCCTGAATGGCTCAGGCAAGCGAGTACCCTGATGAATGTTTTGATATTTGTTGGGCTCAGCACACACAACAATCAAGCATGCATGCTAAGGGCCAACGAGGACACAGCATGCAACCCAGAGGTGAGCCCTGTGGTCCAGGGGGGCACGATGTGCACCCTAGTTTACTTAGCATGACTCCCATCGATTCACAGATTTGAGGAAGTCTGCAAGGTGGCAGCAACAGATTATATTGGCAGGTCAGGCCAGGAGAGTTGCCTACATGTGTCTCGTGTTTGAAGTGTTCAACCAGAGCCCCAGAATCCGGACCTTCACCCCATCCATGTGGGACAGGGCTGGCACAGACATGATTTTCATCTGCGTAGTCACTAGGATGTAAGTGTGGTGCATGTACCATGCATGACCGTGGCAGCCCAGGAATCCATTTGGATTTCCTGCACGAGTGATCCCAAAGACAGAGGATGAGGAGAGCCACAGGGAGCAAAGGGAACTGCAGGGCTCCTATAGAGCACGTGCAGATAAGGAGTCAGATAGTAACTCAGTAGTGTAAGGACAGCCCTTGCCTCATCTCATTCCTGAGCTATTCTTCCCCAGAAGTAGAACCGACTGAGAGGTGGGTCAGTGAGGAAGCCCCTCCCTCTGTTGTGCCTTTGTCGGGTCCACCCTCACAGGGAGATCCCAGTTCCACCTCATCTTCCTGCCGACACCTGGGAACACATACTGAGGCATGATCATTCTGCCTGCGGAACACACAAACTGTCTGCAACTTCATACATGTAACGGGCAGTAATCACATGTCCTTGAAAAAATATATTTCTGCAAACAGTACTTGGGATGACACACCAATGGAGATGAAGAGAGACCTTTGAGCTCCAGGGTTGAGGTCACTGACTACTTTTTACCCTTGCTAGATTTAGGAACTAGAACCTGGGAAGAGCTCTCCATCTGTCTAGGGAAAACTGCTTTGCAATTCTGAATGCTTGAAGGAAGGGGTCCACAGACTGCTCCAGACAGGTAATGAAAGCACCTTTGCATGGAAGGAAGGCTGCTGAGAGAAGGGGTTAAACGTGCTATGCAGGTGCAGCGGTACATCAGCCGCGTGGCCAGGCCCTGTTCCCCAGACCTCCTGCAGCATGCCCAGATGAGGCTGCTCGCTTTCCAAAGAGACAGAAGCACTTGTAAGAAAATCTCATCACATTCAGCAATTTCACCCAAAGAAGCAAAAGCACCAGTGTCAACTTGGAGCTAGAAGAAACTTCCAATCACAGTCGACATCTGGCCATCAGAAACTCTGACCTGGACCACTGCTGCGACCCTGGGGGGGCACTTCACTAGTTTGGGAGGTGGGCTCTAGTTTGGACCCAAGGAAGAGCCAACAACGAAGGTTTGTGTTGAGTGTGACCATGTAATGATGGACACTATAGACGGGCACTAGGACCGGCCCGAGGAAGGCTGGTGGCAGGCGGAAAGGGAGGAGCCGGGGTTCAAGAAAGGTAGTTAGCCGTTGGAGCAGGATAGAGAAGGAAGCAAATAAAGAAGCTCCTAAATCATAACGAGTGTCTGCCTGTTTGTATGCTAGGCCAGACACTACATCTGGTAACGAGGGTGCCACGAGCTCACACGTGTGTGAGAAGGACTGCTAGCTCGGTGCACGTCCCTGGAAGTGGGGAGGCATCTACAAGCGCGAGTGTCCTCGCGCGCTAGGAGCCCACCCCAGTCATCCGGCGGTGAGTTTAACCCGCCCGAAGCGCGCCCTGCGCGTGAGTGGGGGCTGGAGCCTGTTGCCAGCCTACCGGCGGTGAGTTTTAACCCGCCCGGAGCTCGTTCCGCGTGTGAGTGGGGGCTGGAGCCTACTGCGTGACTGCTCACCGGGAGCCCACTCCGGCGGCGAAATCGTCGAAAGAAAAAACAAAAGAAGTCAAAGAAAAGCTGCCTCACCTGGCGTGGTGTCCTCCTGCAGAGAGCGCTGACTACAACCGGCAATCGGTGAGTGGGAGCGAGAGTGAGAATAAACGCTGTGTCTCCGGTGAAAAAAGGCCAAATCTCGTTAAACACGAGATTCCCGCGGCGGCCATTTTGAAGTCAGGCAATTCTATCCAATCCCCTGTCAGAGATCCTCGGCGGCCATTTTGAAGTCATGCAGAGGGCCTGAAAGAGCAAACAATCACTGGCGAGTGCAGATGAAACAGCAAACAAGCACTGGCGAGTGCAAATGAAACAATAAACAAGCACTGGCGAGTGCAAATGAAACAGTAAACAAGCACTGGCGAGTGCAAACGAAACCATAAACAAGCACTGGTGAGTGCAAATGAAACAGTCAACAAACACTGGTGAGTGCAAATAAAATAATAAACAAGCACTGGCGAGTGCAAATGAAAGCATAAACAAGCACTGGCGAGCGCAATGAAAAGTAAACAAGCACTGGCGAGTGCAAAGGAAACAGCAAATAAGCACTGGTGAGTGCAAGAAAAGGACCTTGCTAGCACGTTGGAAATAACAGAAGTGTGTGATGGCTGACCCAGCCCCCGCGAACGTGTTGGGAGTCTCATTTCTACGCCCTCCAGAGCCCCTCAGTCTTGAATCTGGTGGGGGTATAGGCTTGTGGTGGCAAGAATGGCTAGAAGACTTCACAGACTTCATGACAGGATCCTATGTAACTGACAATAGACAACAACTAATCGCTCTCAAGAATCTTGTAGGCAAAGAAGTGGGCCAGATCATAAAAGAGCTGCCTACTGAGTCAACAGGCTCATATGACAAGGTCTGTGAAGCACTCAACCGCAAATTCTTACACAAAAGGAATGTGGACTACTAGCGATACACATTCAACCTGGCATCACAAGAGAAAGGAAAGCAGATGAGAGCATTTGTCACCCGCTTGAGACGCCTATCAAGATATTGTGACTTTAACAAGTTCTCCACGAGGATGCCATCCGAGTGAGGATCATAGAAGGCTGCCTGTCAGAGCCCTTGAGGTACAAGCTGCTCAAGAAAAGCGACCCGCTAGAGGAGATTGAGGAGATGACAAGAGTGGACGATTAAGCAGATGAGCATGCGAAGAAGATGGAAGCTGGGAAGAGTGAGAAACACAAACAGGCATTCCAGATACAGGCGCGACAAGTGCACGGACGGTCCCCACCTCAAGCACGCTCTTCCAGATCGAAGAAGCAATACTACCCTTCAAGTCATCGATGCGGAAGCGCAAGTCACAGCAAGACAAGGTCCAAAAAGCAACTCAAATGTTACAGATTTGGATATGACTTTCCACACGCAGACGCATGCCCGGGCCTCGGCCAACGATGTCAGAAATGTGGTAGAGACAATCACTTTGAAAGCATGTGCGGGACATCACATAAGGATGACCAACAAGAACACAACAGGCAATATCGCCCCTCAAGCAGCCGTCACCACGTCCGAGCAGTACAGGATAGGCGAGACTCATCCACTGAGTCGTCACAATCAAGCTGTCGCTCCTGTCAAACACATCAATCTCGACGATCATCATCAAGAGAGTCAAGATCACTATCACCTGTCTCACAGGACCGGGACGAATATGTGTATTTTGTAGCCGATCCTAATCGACTAAAAGAGTATCCGCGGCTAGACATCCAAATCGGCTCTCATCACACCAAGTTTGCGCTGGACAGTGGGGCGTCACTAAACTACATGCCAGTGGCAGAATATCAAAGAATGAAGCCACCTCCCAAGCTGGCCAACGCCCACGTACGAGTGTACACGTGGATGTCCAAGAAACCGCTCACCTGTCTTGGGAAATTCGCAACTGATCTATCGTGCCGAGATCGCACTATACAAGCCTACATTCACGTAATCGAAGGGCCTGAGGCAGACTGCCTACTAAGTCTGGCCACCACGTAAAAACTGAAGCTGGTAGACATTCTGTACAAAGTGGATGACAAACCAGATCAAACAGCCATCATCAAGAAGTTCCCCAAACTTTTTCAAGGCCTTGGGAGGATGAAAAACTGTCAAATCAGACTGCACATCAACAAACAAATCCCACCAGTGGCACAGCACCATCGGAAAATCCTGTTTCACCTGCAAGAAGCCGTGGAGAAAGAGCTCCAAGACCTACTTGAGGCCGACATCATAGAAAGGACTGAAGGGCCAACCTTGGGGTACAATTTAAGCCCAATGACCTGTGATAGCCACGGGGGTGGGGGAGGGAGGGGAGCTCTTGAAATAGTTTGCACAGGGAGAAAAATACTCGCAATATAATTTAGAAGGTGCAATCAATTCAGTAGAAACTATGGCAGGGTGGAGAGCATATATTTGTATAAAGGATGCTGGAACCATGTTAAGTCAGGGCACTATTTTCCAACTTTAGAAAAAATTGCAATATTCAACTGTATATTAAATATCCCTTGAGCGTAAATATACTTTAGCAATGTTATGTCATTTATGGGTATATGCCTGATCAGTTAACATAATTCTGATGTTTACTGTGTGCCTCCTTCGACGCCTCTAGCAGAGGTAATTTAACCTAACGCAGGAAGCTCTGCTCTTCTACATATCATTACAATTCTGGATACAGGCACTGTAAGAGCTCAGTAAGAGCCTACTAAATTTCTAGTTCCTCTTCCTCTTCTGCCAATCACATTCTTAAAGCCCTCCTCCCAAACCTTCAAGTGCGTCAAAAGCACCTGAGGTAGGGAATGAAACGCCCACCCCCTCACCCTCTACTACAGAGGTCTTCAAACGTTTTGATGCCGAGACCCCCTTGTCACACATTTTTAGGGATAAGGACCCCCTCCTGACAAAAATTTCTAGAACCTGGTACTCCTCATCATTAACAACAACTAACACCCCCAATTCCCACAGCAAATCATTTTTCCAGTGGGGAAAGAATATGAAATAATGTTTAGCCAACCAAAGGTCATTGGGCGAGGTCAGAGGTGTGGCTAAAAACAAAGGGCCTAATTTACGAGGAACTGATGGTGGGCAGCGCCAAAAGTCTTCTTGCCGTGCTGCCCTACGCCAATGTGAAAGGGCAGGAATGCACCATATTTATGAAATACAGGGCATTCCTGTCCTTTCCCGTTGCGTTGGCGCACAAATTGCTGCCTAGCTGTTATCCTCTCCGTCCTCAGGATCAGCTTGTGGTACAAGTAGGCCACCTCCAGATCTATCCAAGCCCCGAATGCTGTAATAGCCGTGGGCTAGAGAAGGATCAGGTGAGGGCAAAAATAATAAACAGGAAGGAAAGGAAGGGGACTGCAGGGAGGGAGAGCTGTGAAGACAGAAACAAACAAGGGATTGGTGTCAATGGTCATGAAAGTATTCTCGTATTCAAGCTACCAATCAGTCTCTACCCTGTTATACCTGTATGTAGAAAGCTGACCGCCTGAACTCAACAGATGCCTCTCTATACTGAAGTTACGTAAATCAGCCTGTAATTGCCTTCCCCTGTAAGCACAAAAAGTAACAGTAAAACACCCCCTAAACTACTGCAAATAGCAATATCTATATTGGGAAAGAATGACACTACGTACCCTAATCTTTGAGCTTCAGAGCCCTGAAGAAAACGTAGACCAGGTTCTAAGGATTGCGTAGTATTCATACAGTAACTCCCACAAAGTAATATAAGGGTTACGTCACCCACAAACAATGGAAACAAAGGTTACCTGAAGTCGAGTGATTTCAGGTGAAGTAAACTCTTCGTCTCAGCAAGGAAAATAATGCAGACCCTCTGCAATAGCCGGTGCAAGGAGGCTGTCCAACAGAGGGTCTAGGAACTCAAATAATGCGAACACAAACAACAGTTTCCTCCGCAATAGCCGTAGCAAAAAGGCTCGCCAACGGAGGAAACGGGAAGAAGCAAAAGCGTGTCTTCCGCAAGAGCCCGAGCAATGGGGGGGGCTCGCCAACGGAGACACGCGTACCAAAACCAGGAAAACACACTCACTGTCCTCCGCAATAGCCGGTGACTAGGCTCTCCAACGGAGGACAGAACCGAAGAAACAATGCCTAGAACACAAGACCGTCCTCCGCAATAGCCGATGACAAGGCTCTCCAACGGAGGACAGGACTGACTCAAAAGCGCCGGAATATCACACAACTCGGTGTCGAGGTTAACCAACAGCTCAGACAAAACCTCACCGCAAAGTCGCCAGGAACGCCAAGAAACACGAACCGGAATATCCGACACCGGCTCCAGGAAGTGGCGTCTATTTATGCTCCGCCTCTCGGCCGCTAAGCCTTCTGGGAAATGTAGTTTTTTCCCCGCGGTACCCGTTGGTTCCTTGAGGCGCGATAACATCTGACAGTACATCCCCCAACACCTAGAGCGCCGAAGGGGACCAGGGCTCTCAGGGAAACGTCGATGATAAGCAGCCACCAGAATGGGGGCATGAACGCCCGATGCAGGTTCCCATGAGTTTTCCTCGGGACCGTATCCTTTCCAGGCCACCAGATACTGAAGGCCACGGCCCCGCCACCTAGAGTCTAGAATCCCCTCCACCTCGTATTCCAGACCATCAGAAACCAACAAAGGGGGAGGGAGGCGTCGCACCACCGCAGCAGCAGGCTTGAGTAGGGACACATGGAATACCGGATGAATACGCAGATGTCTAGGTAACAGCAACTTCACTGCCACTGGATTGATGCACTGTACCACACAAAAGGGACCTATGTATCGAGGGTTAAACACACTGTAATGTCTAAACCTGAAGTTCCGGGTGGACAGCCACACCCAATCCCCCACACGATACAAAGGACCAGGACGACGTCTTTTGTCAGCCGTGATCTTATAAGCCACCTTGGAGGTTCTCAGGGAGGCCTGTACTTGCTCCAGTATTCTCTTGAGTCGAGAAACCCTTCTAGCTGCTTCGGGCACGGTCTCCTCTCGGTACGGCTGCACAAAAGGGAGAAATCGGGGATGATGACCATAAGTGCAGTAGAATGGCGATACTCTCGTGGCAGAATGAGTCGCATTGTTGTATGCCACCTCCGCAAGCCAAAGGTGCTCCACCCAATCTTTTTTCCCCTGGGAAACATAGCATCGCAAGAATTGCTTCAATGTCTGATTGAGCCGTTCCGTCTGTCCATCGGTCTGGGGATGGAAGCTCGTGGATAACGCTGTCTTGATGTGGAGAGAGGAGCACCACGCCTTCCAAAATTGGGCGGTGAACTGAGAACCCCTATCCGACACTATGACTGATGGTAGACCGTGCAGACGAACGATATGTCTCATAAGAAGCTGTGCCAATTGACCTGCTGTCGGTATCTGAGGACAAGCAATGAAATGCCCCATCTTCGTTAAATAATCAATGACCACCAACACTGTGGTGCAACCCTGATCCCTTGGGAGACCTACCACAAAGTCCAAAGAAATACGTTCCCAGGGAGTAGAAGGGGTAGGCATGGGCTGCAATAGTCCTGCAGGCCGACGATGATCCGACTTGGCGCGAGCACACACATCACACTCCGCCACCCATTTTCGTACATCAACCCTAATCGTAGGCCACCAACACCTACGCTGAATCAGATCCATAGTCTTCTCCAATCCAACATGTCCAGCACTGGGTGAAGCGTGACACCACTCATACATTTGTTTACGCAATGCTTCAGAGGGTACCAGCATCCGTCCTTGGTTGACTGGAAAGCCATGATGTAGTTGCCATTCAGGATGCGACTGCAGCCATCTCTTCCACTGATCAGTTCTGATCCCATATCGTATACCTTGCAGAAAGGCATCAGGTTGGATGCCACAAACCACCTTGACAGGGTCCACTATCGAAGTTTCTGCCCTGGCCTCCGAGACCTTTGTAGATGATTGACGAGACAATGCATCCGCCTTTCGATTGTCTGCTCCGGGTCTGAAAGTGATAATGAAATTATATCCCGAAAAGAAAAGCATCCACCTCAACTGTCTGGGGGTCAAATGTCTGGCTGCTGACATGAACTGTAGATTGCGGTCATCGGTATAGACCGTCACCACGTGCTTTGCCCCCATAAGGAAATGCCTCCATTCAGTGAACGCCTGCTTGATAGCTAAAAGTTCTTTCTCGGCTATGCAATAGTTAAGTTCCGCCCCCGTAAGTTTATGTGACATAAATGCCACTGGATGCAATTGTCCTGTGGTTTCGTTTCTTTGTGACAGAATGGCTCCGGTAGCTACCTCTGAAGCGTCTGCCTCGACTATGAAAGGGACATCCGTATTGGGGTGTGTCAATATCGGAGCAGTGACAAACGCTTCCTTTAAAGCAGCAAAAGCCTCCTGAGCCCTCATATCCCACATGAACCCTTGGTCTTTTTTCAACAGTCGAGTTATGGGAGCCACCACTTTCGAGAATTGGTTAATAAAACGTCTGTAGAAATTGGCAAATCCTAGGAAGCATTGAACATCCTTGATGTTTCGAGGACTTGGCCAATCTCGTACGGCTTGAATCTTCCTCTCCGCCATTTCCTGTCCCTGAGGGGTAAGCATAACCCCCAGAAACTCAACTGTAGTGACGTGAAAGTCACATTTGGACAATTTGCAATAGAGATGGTTTTTCTGTAGTATCCTGAGAACAGACTTGACATGTTGTATATGCATGTCCTCTGATTCTGAATAGATGAGGATATCATCTATATATACAATGACATGTCGGTCCAAGATTTCTCTTAACACGTCGTTCAGGAAAAACTGAAATGCAGCAGGGGCATTGCAGAGCCCGAAGGGCATGACCAGGTATTCGAATAACCCATACCTGGTCTGGAATGCTGTCTTCCATTCATCCCCTGCCCGCATTCTAACCAGATGGTATGCTCCCTTTAAGTCTAATTTAGTGAATACCTTGGCTTTCTTCACCTGCTCCAGTAAGACGTGTATTAATGGCAAAGGGTATCTGTTCTTAATTGTTACCGCATTGAGGGCTCGAAAGTCTACACAGGCTCTCAGATCCCCGTTGGCCTTAGGGATGAAAAATAAAGGGGATGCTGCTGGTGATCTTGAAGGACGTATGAACCCTAATTCCAACAGCTTGTCTAAATAGGTTCTCAAGTAGGCGTTCTCTGGCTCTGTCAGTGCATACAGCCGTCCCTTAGGGATCACCGCCCCTGGAACCAACTCGATTTGACAATCGTATGGCCTATGTGGGGGTAATTCTTCGGCTCTTACTTCGTCAAACACCCCTTCAAAGTCCTGATATGCCTTTGGAAGAGATACAGCCTTTTCTGCGGCCGTGGCTATCACCCCCCCACCGGCCAAAGCAAACGAAGGACATTGTGCATATTTAAAACAATGCTCTTCACAGTGTGCAGAATTCATCGAAATATTGCCGGTTTCCCAATTGATGTCAGGGTTGTGTCTTTTCAGCCAGGGAATCCCTAAAATCACCCCATACTGTGGTGCCTCTATGATGCTAAAAGACACTCGTTCTCTATGACTACCGAATCTCATCTCAGTTAAGGCCGTTTGGTAACTGATGGGTCCTGTGTTCAGTTTCCTCCCATCTACCGCAAACACATCAGTACCTTCTTCCTTGGGGATTAGAGGAATGCCTAACCTTTCTGCTTCTTTCACATCCATGAAGAAACCCGTAGCCCCGGAATCCACCATGGCCTGTGTATGCACCTCAATCATGCCTATCATCAATACTATCTTAATGAATAAATGTTGCGCTCCTACAACCATACTCAACATGGAAGGGATAGTAATCTGACTCCAGGGAACCCCTTCAACACCCCCAGAGCTCTTCAGTTTTCCGCCGGTTTCTCAGTGGCCGCTGACACCCCCCTATTCGAGCGAAACTTGGAGAATTTGGGTTTGACCGGGCATTCTCGAACATAATGGCCTTTTTTGCCACAATAAAGACAAAGACCCAACTTGCGCCTCTGTTCCTTTTCAGTGGCGGTCAAAGCGGCACGAACCGCTCCTATATCCATAGGCTCGGTGGTATGCGATACCGAACTATCCGGAGTCTTTACCGCCACGGAAGAGGGTACTGGTCGGTTCTTTGCTCCACCACCCCCTTTACGATTCTTCATCCTATGGTCTAGTCTTAATACCAAATTAATCAAATCTTCACATGACACCAGTTGGGGGTCGATTTGAGCTATTATATCTTGCATTTCTTCAGTTAAACCCTGATGAAAGATTGACGCTTGTTTGGCTTCCGGCCACTTAGTTTCAGCAACTAAACGTCTGAAATTATTCAAATATGTTACCAGGTCTTGATTCCCTTGACGTAGGCCTAATAGTTCTTTATCTGCTGTGTATGTATCAGCTCTCCTATCGAATACCTTTGTGAACTCTGCTTGAAATGCGTCCCAGTCATGTAACATCGGGTCATTTCTCTGAACCATGGGAACCGCCCATTGAGCCGCGTCTCCTACTAAATACGAGATGACAAACGCCACCTTTGACTGATTGGTAGGGAAGGAGCGGGGTTTGCATGAAAAATGCATCAGGACTTGCGTCAAAAACACTTGCACTGATCCAGCATCGCCGTTGAATCGTTCTGGATGTGCTAACGGAATGCTAGGGGGTATCTCCACCACTACCGAACCGGCTGTACCAGACCCTGAAGCCCCAGCGCTAAAGGGGTTTTTCTGGATGTTATCCAACCGATTCCGTAATTCAGTGCTTTCTTGTCTGGATGCTATCAATTCAGATTGCACCACAACTAACGCTGCCATCACCTCGTCCAGGGTTGCCATTACCCTAAACTGATCGGGAGGACTAAATAGCTTGGGTCGGATATTCTGTTATCCTCTCCGTCCTCAGGATCAGCTTGTGGTACAAGTAGGCCACCTCCAGATCTATCCAAGCCCCGAATGCTGTAATAGCCGTGGGCTAGAGAAGGATCAGGTGAGGGCAAAAATAATAAACAGGAAGGAAAGGAAGGGGACGGCAGGGAGGGAGAGCTGTGAAGACAGAAACAAACAAGGGATTGGTGTCAATGGTCATGAAAGTATTCTCGTATTCAAGCTACCAATCAGTCTCTACCCTGTTATACCTGTATGTAGAAAGCTGACCGCCTGAACTCAGCAGATGCCTCTCTATACTGAAGTTACGTAAATCAGCCTGTAATTGCCTTCCCCTGTAAGCACAAAAAGTAACAGTAAAACACCCCCTAAACCCCTGCAAATAGCAATATCTATATTGGGAAAGAATGACACTACGTATCCTAATCTTTGAGCTTCAGAGCCCTGAAGAAAACGTAGACCAGGTTCTAAGGATTGCGTAGTATTCATACAGTAACTCCCACAAAGTAATATAAGGGTTACGTCACCCACAAACAATGGAAACAAAGGTTACCTGAAGTCGAGTGATTTCAGGTGAAGTAAACTCTTCGTCTCAGCAAGGAAAATAATGCAGACCCTCTGCAATAGCCGGTGCAAGGAGGCTGTCCAACAGAGGGTCTAGGAACTCAAATAATGCGAACACAAACAACAGTTTCCTCCGCAATAGCCGTAGCAAAAAGGCTCGCCAACGGAGGAAACGGGAAGAAGCAAAAGCGTGTCTTCCGCAAGAGCCCGAGCAATGGGGGGGGCTCGCCAACGGAGACACGCGTACCAAAACCAGGAAAACACACTCACTGTCCTCCGCAATAGCTGGTGACTAGGCTCTCCAACGGAGGACAGAACCGAAGAAACAATGCCTAGAACACAAGACCGTCCTCCGCAATAGCCGATGACAAGGCTCTCCAACGGAGGACAGGACTGACTCAAAAGCGCCGGAATATCACACAACTCGGTGTCGAGGTTAACCAACAGCTCAGACAAAACCTCACCGCAAAGTCGCCAGGAACGCCAAGAAACACGAACCGGAATATCCAACACCGGCTCCAGGAAGTGGCGTCTATTTATGCTCCGCCTCTCGGCCGCTAAGCCTTCTGGGAAATGTAGTTTTTTCCCTGCGGTACCCGTTGGTTCCTTGAGGCGCGATAACATCTGACACTAGCACCAACATAGGCAGGATCGTTTTTGTGCAGGAAGGGGCAATTTCCTTTACTAAAACAATCCCAAGAGGTGTGCTCCTCTTTTTATGTGAGCTGCAGAATGTAGCACACATTGAAAGAGGAAAAAACAAGGAAAAATAAGAACATTTCTCCTCGTCACGCCTCCGCTGGGGAGGCGTATGTTTTTGGGGATGCCCCACGTTTCCGTGATTTTGTAAATGTGGGTTAGCATAAAAAAAATATATGTTGCATGGGAAACCCCCCTCAATGCCTATGGAACACCTCCTTGGCGCAGTGTAAGGCAAAGTAGTGACTTGCCCTGCTTTGTCTTACTCCATATCTATGAGGCCTTGCAAAGCCATGTGGGGTGACTTTGCGCCACCTCATAGGTATGGTTGAGACACTTATGCCACCAGAGCAACAAAATAAGTGATGCTCTGGTGGCACCATCAGGTACCTACATATAAAATAATGGGCAGCGTAAAGGAAAAATACATTTAAAAAAGTTCTTACTTAGTGGTAAATGCACTGTAGTACATTATGAAACCTCTATTAGTTAATGCACTGCAGAGGTCTGTGTGTAAACAGGAAGCCACAAATGTAAATCTAGGTTGGGTCAGTGGAGAATAGTGACATGTATTTTTAGTGCTATAAGGTCACAGTCTGTGACAGAAAGCACTGTAACTATGTACGTCATTATTTTATACTTGCATTGCATTACACACAGTTTAGATAGACTGATACAAAATGTGTGAATAGCTTTACGATAAAATGGTGCTTCCAAAATGTAGATTTTAGTAATACCAGGGTGTATGTAATGCAATTATTTTTCCACATAACTGACCCTCCAACACCTCCTTAGGGGTACTAAGGGCTGTGTAAATACAGTTAGGATTAAAAGCAAGCACTTCACAGCCCGGTTGTTAACTACTACTAAAAAAAAGACAAATCTTCCTCATCACAAAGGTTGGAGTGATTCACAGGGTCCCAAACACCCTTTGCACTTGAAGATTAACTAATTGGGCATATTTGCATTTCTTTCAGGCAACCAGGCACCCTAGCACAAAAGCTATCAGCTGAAGCCTTTTAACCCCTTTGCCGCGGCCGCGATTTAGCGGCAGTGCGGCACTTCTGCAAAATGGGCGGGGCCGCGTCGGCTGTTGGCCGACAGCAGCACTAGCGGAGTAGTGCTCCCGTCGGCCAACGCAAGGAGTTAACGAGCAAAATTAGCCATGCCAGGAGAGCTGTGTTTCTTCAAATAAATTATTATTATTTTTTTTTTCTAAGAGTTTTATATAGCGCTAACTAGACCCGAAGGTATCAGAGCGCTTTACATGAGTACCAGTTTCGTTACATATGGACACATTCATTGTTTGTTAGGCACAAGTGAGATTAAGTGATTTGCCCAGATTCACAGGATGTTGAGCATCGTTGCCGAGACTCGAACCTGGGTCTCCAGCTTCGAGGTCAACCGCTCTAGCTGTAAGGCTACATCCTCTCATCCAATCCAGGCACAAGTGAGGCTGGGAAATGTGTGACCCCCTTCCCAGGACTCCAAGGCACTCCTGAGGGGTCGCGCCCCACAGATTGAAGACCTCTGCTCTACTATAAGGCCTAGCTCCGCCCACTCCTCTGAAGAAGCCAATATGGAGAGTCCTTTATGTATCTGCTGTTACTGTGTCTGGTATAGGTGTCTGCCTATTAAACGCCATCTAGCCCAGGTTTCTCTTTGCCTTTAATTACTTGCATTCCTGAATGTATGCACTCTCATACATGCCACCTAAAAGAACAATCTCAGCATGTGAGGATGGGGCAGGGCCTTGCTTTCCTAGAAGTATCTAAGAGGCACTTTTGAACCCCACTGCACCCGCAAGCCCCCTCCTACCAAAAAAAAAAGCTTGCTGAGGCTGGTGCCGATGTTCTAGAGTACTTTCAACCCCCTTAATGGACATCCGTAGTTCAAAGCCTCGGAAAACCAGTTGGAAAACCACTATTTACAGAGGTTTCAGCTCGTTTTCCCTCCACCATGTGAAATTGGCTCTTCCTCAGGAGACCTGTGATGGGGGCGGATATCGTGTGTCACACAGGGGTACCGTGTGAGTTGGCAGGTATGCACTCTGCCATTAAAAAAAAAAAAAGCTGGAATTCACAGCTGCTCTAGGAACATCTGCACATTTTCTAATCCTGTCTTGCCAAATCTTTATTGTGATTAGAAGAGCATTGAAACATTTTGGAGCCAGGCCCTCCTCAGGATTCCGGCTAATTATGTCAATTGTTTCTCTCTAAAACTGTTATAGGTTTCTACTGCACCTCATTTGTTCTACAATTTCAACCCGAAGATGTCTCTGTAGTTTTATAAGACCACTTTTGCCAAAAATATCTGTATTTAATCCATACTGTTATTGTCTCTATGTAAGCTGCCACTTTCTGTGACCATGATTTGTAAATGTCTCCGATGTTCCTTCAGTCCCAAGTCAAAGCCAAGATATAAACACGAATTGCCAAAGCCTGTAGGTCTGCTGCTGGCGGCCAGACCTTTGACCTTGTCAATGCACGTTTTGCTTTGTCATGTTTTTTGGTAAAACCTTATTGTTAGGGGAGCTTCTCGGCTCTTGCCAATTTTTTTTGTTTCAAAAAGCACATTTTGCCATAGTAGTTAGCCCTTGGCACTGAGGGGAACTACTTTGTCTGTGGATGTGCTCTTTGCGAAAGAGCAGGATGGTGTCACTCAGTGTGAAGTTAGGCAATGGCTGAAGTGGGCTGACCCACTGCCCCATGCTGTAGTGGGCAGAAGAAAATGTGAATGACACAACAATGGACCAATGGATGAAGAGGGTTGGTTAAATGGACCTATAAGTAAGTACATTAGGTATAATTTTAGTGAAATCAAACAGTATTGGCTAACAATAGGTCTAAGAAAACCTAAAATAACTAAACCACTGTAGAAGACTATGAGGCAGATTTACTAAGATGTTACTCCGTGTTTGCATATTAAAAGTGACGCAAATTGGTGCAAAATCTTTTTGTCCAATTTTCTTTCTAGTGGTAAACTTGTTTAGCGCTGGTAATATTGTGAAAGTAATGTGAAGCAGCGCATTACTTGGAGCCAGTGCTTAATTTGAGCCTGTGGTTTCCAGTGCTCAGCACCGTCACTTAATTGTCAGCACCGGTACCTATGACAGCCTGCCCCATAGTGGCGCTGTTTTTTTAATTCAGAGATAAGCACAAGTGTTGTTTATTAATTCAATATACAGTAAGAATGACTAATACCTGCTGCCAGAGCCATTCTTTTAACATTGGGGTCCTGGAATTGACAGAATTGGGACACTTGTAATAGTGTAACTTAATAGTTATGCTGTTACTCTAATGGACTGCCGCAATGGACAGTGCAAGAGGAATTGGCCTGCTGACTAGAGCCCTAGCACTTACTTTATTACAAATTCAGCACTGCTTGGCGCCAAGGGGGCGTACCATGAGTGGTGATTGAGCATTTCCATGCAACCACACAAGGTTTCTGATGCTAAAACCAATTTACTAAATACAGTAGACAGGGTTTAGCCTCAGATAATAGCGCAGTCTTCAACCAGGTGCTATGAAGGAGAAATGTTTCATTTCTCCTTTATTTTCCAACCTCGTATATGTGCTGCAATGTAAAGCACATATGCAAAGTGGGATAATGTTTAAAGTTAGGCCAAGCATAATAAGGGTATCTATCCTTCCAGTACAAAACCTATGCTCGACTCACAGACTGGGTGTGAGTGTTTGATTGATTCAGATGCTCCGTCCATCACCACCCCCTTTTGTACCGCTTTTGGCCGCCATAAGTGTGGCAGGGTATGCTCAGACGTGAGTCCCTTGCTCACTTTGCCACTGGATTCAAGCAAGCCGGCTTAAGACGGCTGGAATGCCAGAAACCGGTCCTCGGAAGCTTGTTTCCGGTCCAGGGAAGACATAGTTTGGCAGTTCGGGCTGGACTGTTCCCATGAGGCACAGGGTCAGACTGATTTGCATATAGCCATGTCTGAACTGGGGTGGCAGAGTGGGCTAAAGAACGGTGATGGATTAAACCCAGATCTTTTAACTGGGTGTGAGTGTTTGATTGATTCAGATGCTCCGTCCATCACCACCCCCTTTTGTACCGCTTTTGGCCGCCATAAGTGTGGCAGGGTATGCTCAGACGTGAGTCCCTTGCTCACTTTGCCACTGGATTCTAGCAAGCCGGGCGGAAGACGGCTGGAATGCCAGACACCGGTCCTCAGAAGCTTGTTTCCGGTCCAGGGAAGACATGGCTTGGCAGTTTGGGCTGGACTGTTCCCATGAGGCACAGGGTCAGACTGATTTGCATATAGCCATGTCTGAACTGGGGTGGCAGAGTGGGCTAAAGAACGGTGATGGATTAAACCCAGATCCTTTGACTGGGTGTGAGTGTTTGATTGATTCAGATGCTCCGTCCATCACCACCCCCTTTTGTACCGCTTTTGGCGGCATAAGTGTGGCAGGGTATGCTCAGACGTGAGTCCCTTGCTCACTTTGCCACTGGATTCAAGCAAGCCGGGCTTAAGACGGCTGGAATGCCAGAAACCGGTCCACGGAAGCTTGTTTCTGGTCCAGGGAAGACATGGCTTGGCAGTTCGGGCTGGACTGTTCCCATGAGGCACAGGGTCAGACTGATTTGCATATAGCCATGTCTATAATGGGGTGGCAGAGTGGGCGAAAGAACGGTGATGGATTAAACCCAGATCCTTTGACTGGGTGTGAGTGTTTGATTGATTCAGATGCTCCGTCCATCACCACCCCCTTTTGTACCGCTTTTGGCGGCATAAGTGTGGCAGGGTATGCTCAGACGTGAGTCCCTTGCTCACTTTGCCACTGGATTCAAGCAAGCCGGGCTTAAGACGGCTGGAATGCCTGAAACCGGTCCACGGAAGCTTGTTTCTGGTCCAGGGAAGACATGGCTTGGCAGTTCGGGCTGGACTGTTCCCATGAGGCCCAGGGTCAGACTGATTTGCATATAGCCATGTCTTTACTGGGGTGGCAGAGTGGGCGAAAGAACGGTGATGGATTAAACCCAGATCTTTTGACTGGGTGTGAGTGCTTGATTGATTCAGATGCTCCGTACATCACACCCCCTTTTGCTCACTTTCCCACTGGATTCAAGCAAGCCGGGCTGAAGACGGCTGGAATGCCAGAAACCGGTCCTCCGAAGCTTGTTTCCAGTCCAGGGAAGACATGGCTTGGCAGCTCGGGCTGGACTGTTCCCATGAGGCACAGGGTCAGACTGATTTGCATATAGCCATGTCTGAACTGGGGTGGCAGAGTGGGCTAAAGAACGGTGATGGATTAAACCCAGATCTTTTGACTGGGTGTGAGTGTTTGATTGATTCAGATGCTCCGTCCATCACCACCCCCTTTTGTACCGCTTTTGGCCGCCATAAGTGTGGCAGGGTATGCTCAGACGTGAGTCCCTTGCTCACTTTGCCACTGGATTCAAGCAGGGCGGGCTGAAGACTGCTGGAATGCCAGAAACCGGTCCTCGGAAGCTTGTTTCCGGTCCAGGGAAGACATGGCTTGGCAGTTCGGGCTGGACTGTTCCCATGAGGCACAGGGTCAAACTGATTTGCATATAGCCATGTCTGAACTGGGGTGGCAGAGTGGGCTAAAGAACGGTGATGGATTAAACCCAGATCTTTTGACTGGGTGTGAGTGTTTGATTGATTCAGATGCTCCGTCCATCACCACCCCCTTTTGTACCGCTTTTGGCCGCCATAAGTGTGGCAGGGTATGCTCAGACGTGAGCCCCTTGCTCACTTTGCCACTGGATTCAAGCAAGGCGGGGTGAAGACGGCTGGAATGCCAGAAACCGGTCCTCGGAAGCTTGTTTCCGGTCCAGGGAAGACATGGCTTGGCAGTTCGGGCTGGACTGTTCCCATGAGGCACAGGGTCAAACTGATTTGCATATAGCCATGTCTGAACTGGGGTGGCAGAGTGGGCTAAAGAACGGTGATGGATTAAACCCAGATCTTTTGACTGGGTGTGAGTGTTTGATTTATTCAGATGCTCCGTCCATCACCACCCCCTTTTGTACCGCTGACTCACAGAGACAGCATTGCACAATGGCGCAAAGGTGTCTCCCTGGCGCACAGCAGCTAATTTCAGTGCCGGCGCTAAGGAGAGGGAAGTAGAGAGCCATATTTAGTACATTTGACCCTCTCCTGCTCTCGCAGCACACTGCAGCATTTGCAGCTGCTGCACTGAGGTGCACGAGAAATTGGCAAATCTGTCCCTAAATGTACCGAAATTAAGTGCTAAAGGATTATCCTTTCTTGGGGACATTTGGGCCACGCCTTTGGCTGATGATCTGGGCCGACGTGTGGAAGTTTGCGGGTCACCAAGGGAGACTCCCTCGCGTGCAGGAAGACTTGGTCAGCCGGTCAGTCCCCCGCTCCCACGCGCTGCCTGCAGCGTGCAGTTAATCCTCTAATCTCATTAACGAAACTGATTAATTTTAAACAACCCGCAAATTAATTAGAAAGGGAGAGTAAACTCAGGGGCAGGTGGGGGCCCTGCCAGGGAGGGAGTACAGACGAGCGCTTTGTCCTGCCCCCTCCCGCCCGCCAGTGGCCAGGCTGCGCAGCGGGCTGGCGTCCAGCCCCCCGGGAGAGGGGCGGAGAGCTCCTCCGCAGTGACACACGCTGGCATCAGGGCGGGCGAGGGCCCCGGGGCGCCTCCAGCTGTCAAGGCGGACACAGACAGCACTGGGCTTTGGGACGGACGGACAGTCGCGCAGAGTGGAGGGGGGGAGGGGGACTGATGGGTACAGGAATGGGAACACAGAGACAACAGACAATGGCGTTGTTGTAATTAAGGCTTCCGTTTTCTGTTTTTATTGATTTGTAAACATTAGCACAGATGGAAAACAAAAGTGTGTTTCCCTGCCTGTATTTATTTTAAATAAAAATGGAAAATGCAGAAAATAGGTCTTCCTATGAGTGACTTACCGAATGATGATCATGACAGTTAGACTACAGTATTTGTGCAGACTGATACCATGTTAAGCTAAAACAAGCATTGGTAAAGCCAATAAATCTTGCCTATGCAAGATCTATTGGCTTTGCCAGTTTTGTATGCCATGGTTGCAAATGGCTGAATGTAAAGTTAAAAAGCTTTATGACAAAGTACTACAGCATCCCTGTAGAGCTAAAGTCAGGGGGCTGCCAGAGCACTCTTGAACTTTGCACGAGGACCCCTGATTAAAACAAACAAGCATTTATTTACAAGGTAATTGACGTGAAAGAAAGCAAGTAACTAGGGTGCCCTTCACAGGTAACTTTTGGGCCACTTTCATCTTTAAAGACATTCTGCAACAAACGTGTAAAAAATGAAAACAACTCTTCAAAACTGTCCAAAATGTATTTTGTTCACATGCAGAAGTGTTTCATCTTAGTAGTAAAAGTATATCAGAATAAATCAGTGAAAATATTTATTTTTCAAGGAATTGTTTTCAAAAATAAATTTTGAAATGTTCATGCTTCCACCCACCCTGACTAAGCCAACAGTGAACTAGAGTGCAGTGGTGCAGAGTAGATTAGAGTGGCTTACAGTGGAATGGCATGGGGTGCAGTGGTGTAGAGTTCAGTGGCATAGCGTGGCAGTGAGTGTAGTGTTGCAGAGTATACTGTTGTAGAGTGCAGTGGTGTACAGTGGAGTTGTGGTGTAGTGCATGGGCATAGTTGCGCAGAGCAGGGTGGCGTAGACAGCAATGGCATAGAGTACAGTGGAGCAGAGTAGGAGAGAGTAGCATAACGTGCAGGGATGCAGAGTAGAATAGAGTGGCGTAGAGTGCAGTGGTGTAGAGTATAGTGGTGTAGACTGATTTGGTGCAAAGTAGATTGGTGAAGAGTGCATTGGTTTTGAGTAAAGTGGTGTGGAGTGCATTGAGGTAGATGGCAGTGTTGTAGAGTAAGGTGGCATAGTGTGGAGTGGCACATAGTGGTGAAGAGTGCAGTTGTGCATAGAAGAGTAGTGCGGGGTAGAGTGCATTGGCATAGAGTAGAGTGGAGTGGTGTAAAGTAGAGAGTCGTAGAGTTGAGTGGTGCAGCTAAGAGTGTAGTGTTGCAGTTTAGAGTGGCATACTGTTTAGTGGTGCAGAGTAGAGTGCACTGATGCAGTGTAGAGTGGTGTAGCATGGAGTGGTGCAGAGTAGAGTGTAGTGATGTGGAGTGGGGCAGAGTAGAGTGGTGTAGGGTAACGTGGAGTATGCATGGTATGGTAGCGTCCTGCCATTACTGACAACACATCTTAAATTGAAAGGACTATTACATTTGTACTTACATACAGTTTTACTGATAACAGTATACAGCATACAAACGATAATGTATGGAATAAAGCCAGCAAATAGAAAGCCAGAAAATGTAATTAAAAAAAACACAAAGTCAATGGTAAGCAACGGGTGGAATGCACTCCTAGGTCAGCTTTCTGAATGTCCCCAAGAGGTCTTTAGCAAACCAGACAGCTGTGATGTCTGATAGGCTGCAACCTAAAAAGGAGGAGACAAATAGGCTATCACACCACATCCCCCTGTTTGTAACCTAATGCTCTCCTCTGAATGAATACATCATTGTTATTATTAGTACCTCCGGGACAAGCTTGCGGAGTGCAACTACGCCGAGGTCCACGGAGTTGGGGGGAAACTCCGTCGAACTCCGCTCCGCCACCTGCCTCCACCCCGCCTAAATTAAAATACTACTGACAACATAATTTAAAAAGAATAAAAGTTTCTTACCTTATTGTGGTGACCCCGGGCTGCCCTCCTCCTCCTCGCCGTACATCTTGCACAAACTGTCCATGCGCGCGCCTGCGCAGTTCGTGAAAGATGTACGACGAAGAGGAGGAGGGTATCCCGGGGACGCCGCAATACAGGTCAGTGCCGTTTATTCTTTTTAAATTATGTTCTCAGTAGTATATTAGTAGTTGGGGTGGAGGTGGGGGGCCAATTTAGTGAGGGGGGCTGGCTAACTCTGCTCTGCTGCGGAGTCAGAGGTTTTTTCCCTACTCCGTGTTCTCAGCGGAGCGCAGAGTAGGAAAATCTTCGCAGACTCTGCTGGCGGAGCTGAGTTCTCCGCCCACGTCTAATTATTAGCCCTGGTGTTAGCCCCTATTTCTTTATTTTGATAAAATTATATGTAGAGTGTATTTATTACTAAGGACTTTAGCCAGCCATTTTCGTTCATTGGTCTGTGGTTGTGTCATTCACATTTTTCTTCCGACCACTACAGCATACAGCATGGGCAGGGTCCATCCCACTTCAGCCATTGGCTAACTTCACTGTGAGTGACAGCATCTACATAACATAACGTGTACTTGTAAAGCACATGTTCACCCAGAAGGGTATCTTTGCGCTGAATAACAGATGTTTATTGTTACCCAACTCTATGGTATGCATCTGCCCTTCACAAGGAGCAGTTATAAATACAAACTTCCACACACTAAGGGCCAGATTCCGATAACGGTGTGACCGACAGCCTGTCGGTGGCGGTCCCATCACCATTGCAGTCATTTTTATCGCCTGCCACAGTTGGATGGTGGGCGGATTGTCGGGGTGTAAAAAGAACGTCTGACACTTACCCGACAGGCTCAAGGAGCCCGTTGGATGGTCTGTTATGCCTACAATTTTTGCAGTGCCTGCCAGGCACCGCCATAGGCATTACAATGTTTCTTTCCATCGGCCCTTTCATTGCGTTGAATCCTCCATGAAAAGGCAGGTAGGAAGGGACTTTGAGGGCCTGTAGTGGGCCCCCCTTTCCTGGCTCTCCGATATGGGCACTGGGGGCACCTATGGTACCCACATATATATCCCTGCACCATGTGGCAGGAACCGAATGGTGCCTGCCACATATTATTATTATGTTTCTTATATAGCGCCTGAATCGAACCCCGAAGGGGTATCTCCGCGCTTGCCTTGGGAACCCGTCCTGGCTTTTCCCTGTGAGATAGCCCCTACAGGGCATCCCCAAGGTGAAAGCCAGGCATCCCGCCGCGGGGGGCCGTTGTGGAGATTAAGCAAGCTTAATGCCCAGAGTTTCAGAGTGTGAACCCATGATTAGGTCAGGCACCGAAGCGAGAATTATCGAGTCCATGGACATTTGAGCTCAAGACCCTGCCGCGTCGGGAATTGAACCCTGGTCCCGGGTCAGACCTCTGCTTCAGGGTCTGCCTGCTCTAACCAGTGAGCCACACTTCTCCACTAGTGCAGGGATATGTAAGGTGTCCCACTGTAGGAACGTAGTATCTGCTTCTTATGGTTACCCACATTTTTTGCTTTTTTCCACTCTGTTTTTGGCTTAGTCTGACTGGGATCCTATTATCCAGGACCCCAGTCTATCTGCTGTCTCCCTTACATTGCAATGCACTTACTTTAGGTACACTCCAGATTGGATTATGAGGTATCCTTATCAGTCCCTAGTATATGGTACCTTTGGTACCAAGGGAATAGGTACCCCAGAGGCCTCTCATGGGCTGCAGCATATATTATGCCACCCATGAGAGGCCATCCCAATTGACATGACAGGCCTGCTACTGCAGACTGTGTAAGATGGTGCTTGACCATTTACTGAGATATAGGTTCACTATATCTCTCTAAATCACTACACTTAAATACCTATCAGTCATCCCTAAGGCAGACCGTACCAATCCTGAAGGCAGGATGCCGGATTTTACGTGAGAAGGTGCCCCTGCATGAGCAGAACCCCTCTGCAGCCTTCAGAGACCATTCTCTGGGGTTGTCTGTGATGCAGCCAGACATATATGTTTAAGTGAATTATAACCTCGCGGTAAATGCTAACTTTAAAACGGCGGCTTAGAAACATGTTGTGTTTGGTATCAAACACAGAGGGACACATGTGGGACACTGGTATACCCGGTACCAGCTTTCTCGACCTGGGCAGCACAAAATGGATGCTGCCAGCCACAGACACGGGTCTGCCCTCCTACTGCTGAGCCAAGCTCGCGCAGAGGTAGGCATGACAATAGGCATCCTGTCACAGGGAGGTGTAACCACCTCCCAGATAGGATTTAGTGTATTGGGGCTGGGAGGGTGCATTCTCTGAGTGCCAGAAAGTCTGCAATGGGGCGCATTTTGTGTCCCTGTGCACATTCTGGCTCAAACCAGTTCTAGTTCCAGTTCTAGGAGCCGTCGGCTCCTGCTCTGGTGCGAAACTGGACAAAGGACATGGGTGTAGCCACCCCTCTGTCCTGCCCCTCCCACAGGAGGGTCCACAGAATCTATCCAACCCCTTCCCATGGGTATAAAGTGGGATACCTGATTACAGGACTTTAGATGTTATCTGGACACGATTCTGCTAAGAAGAGACCAAGTACTTCGACTGCCTGCATAACGCTGCACGACTGAAGAATCTCCCTTTGAGTAAAGGAGTTACTCCCTTGCAAAAGCAGGCACCTAAACGCAGCTACCCGGTTTGCTTCTTCCGAGCTCCTGTGGACTCCGATGATTTCAGCAACACAGGAGGTGTGTTCCCGAAGGTCCTTGAGGACGTTCTGCCCTCTCAGTGATTCTGAGACCAGTATCCCTCGTAGGGACCGTGCAACCTGAACCCCTGTTCACCGCATACTTTTGCAGTTGCATATGCTTAGTGATGATTCCTGTGCTTTGAACTTGTGCAGTCCATAGCAGTATTTGCACCAAAGATTTCCGCCCTCCACTCTCCGAGTGTCCTGTGGGCTGGTTCTTGGCATACTTGCTTGAGGTCTCCTAGCGATCCCTGGTCTGTTGGCCTGTGGGTCCTATCGAGGATCACCTTGTGAATTCTTGGGCTTACCTGATTGCTCCAGGTGTGCCCTGACTCTCCATTGCTTGGAGAGTCCCCTGGACCTTGTTGGTCTACACCATAACATGTTTCCTCTGACCGCGTGGGTTGCAGTTGCCTAGGCTTATTGGTGCTCCAGCCGGAGAGCTCTCAACATCCTTTGTGGGACAGCTCACCTCTGTATCCTGGTCATCCTAGACGTCTCCTGGTCTCGTGGCTGCAGAGTGAAGTAACCCTTCTATTCACCTGAAGCACCCGACATCGGTGGGCATTAGACTACTGAGCCCCTGGTCACCAGAACTGACCCAGACTCTGTCCCCCCTGCTTTCAGGTTCCTCTCACCTTTTTTTTTAATGATCTTATTATTGGGAGTTCATAGCCATAGAGTAAACACATAGGAGATTTCATATAAAATTCCAGCAGGTTCGGGAATACAGCAATTGGCATAACATATGAAGTGCAGCAAGTTTACCAAAACATTGTTTAACTACATCTTTAAAAGGGATCCCTTTCTTTAAAGTGCCAAGTGCTAAATCAGATACATACATTCCTAACCATTGTCATAGCGTATAAAGTGCAACAAGTTTATCAAAACACTATTTAAATACATCTTTAAAAATGCTCAATAGCGCAATCACCAAGAAAACAGATACATATCGTTTAGAAAAAAGGAGAGAAAAAAAAATTCCTAGACCTTCCGTAGGTTATAATCAAGAACTTGTTTCAATAGAGGACCTGACAATATTCCAATCATGTTTCCTATAGTGAAAAGGAAGATCTTTTTCAGTAAAGTGCCAAGTGCTAAATAAGGTGCTTACATTCACAACGGGATCCTAGACCTTTCAGAAAATATGATCAAGATCTTATTTTAAATAAAGTGCAAAAATATATCAAAGGACCTAGGGTTCAAACATATAATTATGGTTCCTATTATCAACAGGAGGATCATTTTCAATAAAGTGCAAAACCCTGAATTCTTCCAAGAGTTATGATCAAGAGCTTGGAAAAAAAAGAAATACATAAGGGTTACCAGGGCAACTAAGATTCAAACCTACTCCAGTACTTCTCATATTTTCTCACTGATCCTGATCTTAATGCATATTTCTTCTCCATCCCTTGTATTTTAGCCAATTTTGCTCTCCATGCATTAAAGGTAGGTACTTTATCTGTTTTCCAAAGTTGCAGGATTAACGATCTTGCTATTAAAGCTGCAATAAATAAACATTCCTCATTCATGAAGATGTCAGAAGAACAACCCAAAATTGCTATTGATTCCTTAAGAGAAATTTGGGGGTCTATTGTACTTCTAGGATATTTCTCAATCTCTTCCCACAAAGTCTGAATTTTTGGGCATTGCCACATGATATGTGTCCAAGTACCTTTCTCTGCACATCAAAAACATTTATCTTCTATTTCCGGGTATATATTATGGAGAAAAGAGGGTGTTTTATATATCAGCCATTTCGAGTAATATTGCATACGTTTAAAGTTTCTCCTCGAAAGATAACTGCGTTAAATTTGTTTAATTTATTCCAAGTAGATTTACTAATTTGTATACCTTCTCTTTTTCTCCATCTATCCCTGATCTTTTCATATAACAGAAGAGATTTGTTTTCATCAAAAATTTTGATCCAGCTACTGACCTTCCGTTATATGGGGCCATTAAGAGCTTCACTGATACTAGGTTTATAACACAGTTTTTGTATAACTAATTTTTCCAGTGTAATATTTAATCTAATAAAGGACCATTTTAAAATTATATTAGAATGTTGAAGTCCTGCCTCAATCTCTTCCCATGTTTTCCAGCAATTCCCCCTTAATAAAATCCTGGATCTTATCATACCCGTTTTCTTTCCATAATATCTCTGTGTTTCTATCCAGAATACCCATTTCTCCTGTATATATGTTTTTAAGTGGAATTCTTAATTCTTAATATATCATAATATGCCAGAAGCTGGGTTTTTTGTTTAAATAGCAATTGTAAGGTCTTATAACGTACTTTCTTCGGGTACTTGGTCCCTCTTGAGGGGTCAATGAAGTTGTGCTCCCTTAGGATCTTTTTCATAAAAAAATTATCTGCTTCTTGAGTGTCTAAAAAAAATAAATCTAAAACTGTGGTGCGCATATGTTGCATAATAATAGTCTCTGATATTCGGTAAAGATAAACCTCCTTCTGCAATCGAGGAATTTAAAGTGATAAGTGTCAATTTTGGTATTTTATTTACCCATAAAAAAGAAGAGAACATACTGTCTATCTGCTTAAAAAAGGATGTCTGTAATGCACAGGAAGTTGCACTAAAAAGAAAATTAAAAAGCGGGACAATGGACATTCGAATTAACGCAACCCGCCCCATTATTGAAAGCGGGATCTGATTCCATCGTGCTAGCTGAGAGCTTACTTTTTTCAGCAAAGGAATGTGATTTAATGAGTAGAGATCTTCTAATATTTCTGATATATAAATTCCTAGATACCTCTTTGGGCGGGTATTGTATGTCTGTCTAAACTCTGTTAGGAGAGTGTTTACAGTACAATTACATAGTATGATTTGAGTTTTGGTTTTATTTATTTTATACCCGCCTATTCTTTGAAAGTCCGCAAAGATTTCCATAACTTCTGACTGGCTAGCCATCGTTGTGTCTAAAAAGAGAACTATAGCATCGGCATAAAGTTTTATATTGGTCATTCCTCTAACCGGGGCAGTGTGAGCTCTTTTTTCCCTAATTGCTATTGCCAATGGTTCAATAAATAAGGCAAATAAAATCAGGGAGAGGGGACAACCTTGCCGAGTGCCTCCATTTATATAGCATGTCCCTACATTTGATGAGTTAATTAAAATCTGTGCCTGGGAATTTCTATAAAATTGCTTTAATAAAAATACAAATTCGCTCGGGAAGTCGAACCTCTCCAGAATCGCAAAAAGGCAATTCCATGAGACAAGATCAAATGCCTTCTCTGCGTCTAAAAACCAGAGCTGTGCCTCAACCTTATTAACACTAAAAACACTAAAAAAATCCAAAGCTTCAAGTAAAAAATTTGTATTTGTATAAAGCTGTCTCCCTGCTACAAAGCTGCATTGGTCCGCCCCAATAAGAGATCCCACCATCTTATTTAATCTATTTGCAAGCAGTTCGGTAAAAATGTTGAAATCAGTATTTAAAAGGCTTATTGGCCTATAGGAGTTCACATTTTCCCTATCTTTATCTTTTTTCAAAATACTGACTACTACTGTAATGCAAAAAGATGGTGGGGCAACTCCCCATCGTAGTAGGTAATTAGCGAGTGTTAAAAATTCAGGGCTAAGTGTTGCAGAGAACACTTTAAAAAATTCTCCTGGAATGCCATCCTCCCCAGTGGCTTTGCAATTAGGCAAGGAGCTGATGACAACATCTAGCTCTTCTTTTGTACATTCCGCTAGCAGCAGTTCTTTGAAGTCACTTCCCAACTTTGGAATTGGAAGTTCCTGCAAAAAGTCATTAATTGTTTCCAATGTGACTTGGTGGGATGTTTGATATACATCTTTATAATGTCTAAAAAACATCTCACCTATAGATGAAGTAGTCTTCATGCGAGCTTTGGTCACATTATCATATATACTGTCTACTCTATTACAAATTTTGTTTTCTTTTGCTTGCCAGGCTAGCAATCTTCCTGTATACTCACTTTCTTCATAGTTTTTTTGCAGGTATAGCCTACTAGCCATCTCCCCTAATTCATAGTAGAATTCCCTAATTTTTGTTTTAGCGTTAAAAACCTCTCCCCTGTTAGCGGATGTCCTATTTCTATAGTACTCTAGATTTACGTAGGTCAATCTGGTCTGTAACGCCATTCTCTCCTCCCTTTTAGCCTTCTGTTTTGGTATTTCTTTGGAGGTGATTAATCCCCTCAATGTAGCCTTGAAAGCGTTGAATAGTATATTGATTGGGGCCGAGCCCTTATTTATGTTTAAAAAAATCCTTATCTCATCCTCAATTTCTGCACACCATTGATGATCTGCTAGATTTAGTTTATTGAAGTACCATCTTCTTGATACTTCTTTGTCTATTTTGCCTATTATTATTTCCATCTTAATTAGTGCATGATCTGAGAATGCATTTACCAAGTGCTCATATTTACTTATTTCAAGACTATGTGAGGTTAAAAAGAAATCAAACCTGGAAGATGAGTCATATTTTGCTGAGTAACAGGAATATTCACGTTTACATGGATTTTTGAAACGCCAATCATCCAGTATAAGTAAATCTGTCTTGCATCCCTGCAGGGCTGAGGCAACTTGTGGTTTATTTTGTCACCGATCTTTTTTAGACGAATCAACCATGGGATTTTGTAAAAAATGAAAATCATCTCCCCATATTATTTGACCAGGTATACCTGTCAATTCTTGTTTTAATTGTAAAATAGGGAGCGGATCATCTATAACTGGCGCATAGATTGTGGCAAGTATTACATTTATCTGATTTATTTTCCCATGCAGGAATGCCCATCTAGCACTCTTATCTGAGTGTGATCCTTCAATGTTGAATTGAACATGATTGCCTATGAAGATACTCCCACCACTCTGTGCCGTCCCTGATACAGATGAAAAATGATAGTCCAGCCAGTTTCTAAACATTCTGCTTACATCTGCTAGGGTCCTGTGATGTGTTTCTTGTATAAAAATCACATCAGGGTGATGACCTTTTTTTTTTTTTTTTTAATTTTTGAAAACCTTTATTGTGCATCAAATCAGAACAAATACGGGCCTACAACCTACCGGCCGGCCACGGAAACAGTTAAGCACCAATGCAGCGTTACGGCGACATGGTATTACCCCTCATTTTAAGCAAGCATTAAAAATTACACATTGATTATCATAGTACCATGTCTCAGAATCCGTGAAGGTTAATTTTAAAAGGTTTTTCTTAAAGCAAGTATTGAAAGAAATCGTACTGTCCCAAGTCTCATAAAAGAGAAGCAAAGAAGGATCCATGCGGGAGGAGCATGACCGCAGTTGCAAGCATATACACAGGATATCAACACCAACCAGTAAGTTCCCCCCGGGCAGTAAGGCAGCTATCTTCAGAGTCAAGTAGAAGACCCCCCTCGCGCGCCACCCGGTCTCCGCCGCCACCTAACCCCTAGTAAACTAGACATGGACCCAGACCAAAAGTGAAAATAAAAAATAGGAATAAAAGAAGGCACCATAGAAATAATGACTAAATTCTAACTACTAACCCCCCACCCTACACGCATGCGGAGGCTACGGCCTGCCCCCCCCCCCAGCAGTGTGTCTGTCGCCCAATAAACCCGAAATATAGCGAGAAAGAAAGAAAGAGATGGAAAAGAAAAAGACATACCATGTGATATAGAGAGGGAGAGAAGGACACCCTAATCTTCGACTCTCAAAGACAAAAAAGAAGACAGGAGGAGGATCAATTCCAGGCAACCCGGTCCCCGCCAGTCACTAATGCATCTTCCACCCCAAGTTCAGGATAAACAGCAAGCATTAAGGAAATACAGGAGCGTAGCATTTATCAACAGCGGTCAAGTAATCTGGACGCAAGAAACACACCCAAACCCCGGTCCACCAGCCCAGCAGCCAACAACAGGAAAAGCAGCCTAGCCCTGACCCGAACGTGGATACACCCCCAGACGCGTTTCCCAAGAGAGGCCCGCCCACCACAGAACAAAGGAGCAAAATGGCGAGGGGAAAGACGACAGCAATAAGAGAGCACAAAATGGCCACGATGAGTCATCAGGGAGTCCGTCGAGTGCAGCAGAATGTCCCATAATAACACCAGGAGTACACAATGTTGTGAGCAGAGTAGGCAAGAGGCACAGCGCAGGAGGAGAAGGCAGCCGCCACGTCGTAGACAGTTATCGAGGCACACACGATAGAGAGTCCGGCCACAATGTTGCACACTTCACTGGGAGGGGAAACAAAGTATCCCGAGTGGAGTCGTCAGGCTGGTGATCTTGGGCGGCAGCGAAATAGACAGCGAGCTCAGGTGAACAGCAGGCAGGAGAAAGCGCTGGTGCCCCGCACGTTGCAGGCGGTGGCAGGCGGCAGCTTTGCAAAACCGAATCAATAGTGCCCCATCTCAACGTAGACGCCATGTAGTCCAGCTTGTCCCCCAATTCCCGGTAGCAGTGGTGCACCTCGGAGCGGAGGTCACGCAGGGCTGACAGGACAGTGCAAAGGGAAATCTCAGGCTGTAGCCCCTGGGTCTTGTGTCCCCGGGGGAATTCTCGAGTCTCGGGCTCCCCTGTAAACAGGGCAGCACTGGTCTCTGGCGTGGACGGGCGAATCTCTTCACAAAGTATGGCGGCGCACAGAGCCATTGCGACCAAATTCCACGACGGTCACCGGTTTAGGGAGAGCACCAGCGCACTCCCCTGTAGCTTCAGGCGGAGTATCATGCACCGTGGCCAAGAGACATTCCGTGCAGGTTAGGCGCCCCTCGGCAATCCCGGGTAGCGAGACATGGGGTCGATAAGCTATTTGTGACCCAAAATGGCCGGACAGTTCTCTCCCGGTACCTTACGCCTCAAACAAAGGCTCCGCTCCGATGGGGATCCACAGCTCCGTAAGCTCTGCCCTCTCTCCGTCCGTCTCGCGTCGTCACAGGTGGCTGGGCTCGGGCTGCGCCTCGCAGGGGTCACGCCAATTTCGCAGCAGCCAGCGCCGGCGGAGCACTCCGGCCGGCAGCAGGTCCCAGAGGCACGGCAGGAGGAGCCCACGTAAGCGGGGTCCAGGGCCGGGAGCTAGAAGGCGAATATCTTCGGCTGCCGGGCAGGTCGAGGGTCCGGGAAAGCACGACCGAGATCAGCGCCGCTTCGCACACAATCTACCGTCGAGTGCGCCAGGATTAGGATCAGGATGTCAGCACGGCAAAAAAGGACTGGCGGAGCCGGGAGCCTACAGGTCCGCTCCGGTCGCCATCTTGGCTCCTCCCCAGGGTGATGACCTTTTAACCGGCTCTCTATAGCGTGCCTTTTACAAATGTTATTTAGCCCATTTGCATTCAGAGATAAGAATGTCACCATATTCCTATTCATAGTGTACTAAGAGAAGGAGAATCATTACGCAAATGTTCATCCACAGGTTATATCTCATATCCAATAAAGTGCAGTTTTGTGCTTTATGTGCAAAAATGGATGCTTCTAATGTGCAAAATATGCAAAGGATTTTTTTTCTACCAGTAGCACTAAAAACCACAATAAGCCACAATAGATAGCTGCTATATACTCTAAAAGACTAGTCATTTTCAATGTGCAAATTGCATGGATATTTGGCCGGCACATCTAATCGGGCCATTATAGCCATTGTGCAAAAAAAGCATTAATGTGAAAATTACGTAGCCGACCTGTACCTTATAACAATTATACAGTTGTGCAAAAAAGAATAGCATTAACATGCATTAGTATGCAAAATCGCGCAGTCTGTCATGTCAGATGTGGAGAGAATATTTAAAGTGCAAATCTGGCAAATATTATAGCAGCATCTAACAAACATGCATTAAAGTGCATTAGAATGCAATATTCAATGTGCAAAATATCCTGCCTCAGAGAAGCAACTTTCCTTAGCAGCATTATTTGCCCTACTGGAGGTATAGACATTCCTATAGTGCATACAAAAAAGAAAAAAAGTCTATGAACTCTCTTTTTTTCCACTGCATCACCCCCTCCACCTCCCCCCAGCCCCCTCTAGAAGGAACAAAAACCCAGAATGTCCCACTGTCGTTCCCTCCTTCTTGTTGGTTGCCATCTTGTTGCATCCTATCGCGTTTCCTGGTTCACCCTGCGTCCGCCCCCAGTGCAGTTTTCTTTCCCTTTTTTCCCCTTTTTAGGTCGAAGCCTGCATTGCAGGGCATGGCCCTGCTGCAGGCAAAGACCTATTGTGAACAGGGGGATTTCAGTACTGCGTGAAACCACGCCCCCTTTTTCCATTGGCAGGCCTCTCGAAATGGAGGCCTGCCATTGGAAAAAGCTCCTGTTTAGCAGATTTGTCTGCTCTGGATCCCACCTCTCGAGGACTCCATGACCTGCCTTATGGTAGCACGACAATATTTTCAGAAATATTGCCTTGGCAACCATGAGGCAGGTCAGGGAGTCCTGGAGAGGCGGGAATCAGTATCGTGCTGCAAGTAACAATTATCACAGCATGAGACCCCACTTATCACAGCATGTCAACAGGCGCCACAGGCTGCTGGAGCACTCAACTATAATTAATGTGCAGTTGAGTGCTACAGCAGTGTGGGGCGCCTCTCTGCATGCTGTGATAATTATCACTTTGGGGCCTCATGCTGTGATAATTAGAGCGTTGGGGGAGGGGTACAGCTAAGGGTGAGGAAGCGAGTGGAACCACCTGGGAATTGCCGAAAGCGATATTGAAATATAGAGTCACAGCGGGTGTGAAGATGTAATGGACAGATGGGCATGTTATAGATGCACTTGGAGGGGTGATGGGCGAAGAAAGATGCAATGTGAGATTTATAATAGGATGTAAAGAAAAGCGCATTATTGATGAAATCTTGTTGTAAAAACACATGTACTCAAAACTATTGGTGCTAATGTTGATCTTTTTAATTATAGTGACCCCGAAGAAGGGCCCTAAAAGGCCCGAAATGCATTGGGTTTTTATGATCAAATAAAAACTGCCTGTGATGAACACTGCATTACTCATATTCTTACAAAGAGGCCAGGATCGGCACAGTTTGAATAATAGAAAACTGAAAACGGGCATTTGAATTGGTTTTGTGGATTTGATAAAAAAACAAGATGTAAAATATTTAAAAGAATTGAATAACAAGATGATACATTTGGATTACTACTGAGAAATGGTTACATAACCTTCGGTGAAAACATGCACGCCAGGGGCGGCATGATGCTGTGCAAACGGTTTTATGGGGCTGGTTGAAGCTCCATCCCAAACGAATTTCATTTTCCTCAAGGCAATGGGGCAGGCCGAATAACCGTTCTGAACGCAAACTTACAAAGGTACGAATAACTGAGAACATAAGACTGACGTAAAACTGGGTGTGCATCCCTTCACAAATTGGACGTGATAATTAGAGCGGCATGCTCTATTTGCAGCACTGAACATTTTCAAAGAAGGCGAAGCAGCGACATTCATTGGAGACACTCATCCTCACCCCCTCACACCCCGTCACCCTCACACCCCCTCACTCTCACACACCCTCTCACCCTCACACACCCTCTCACCCTCACACCCCCTCTCACCCTCACACCCCCTCTCACCCTCACACCCCCTCTCACCTTCACACCCCCTCACCTTCACACCCCCTCTCACCTTCACACCCCCTCTCACCTTCACACCCCCTCACCCTCACACCGCCTCACCCTCACACACCCTCACACACCCTCACGCTCACACCGCCTCACCCTCACACCGCCTCACACTCACACCGCCTCACCCTCACACCGCCTCACCCTCACACCGCCTCACCCTCACACCGCCTCACCCTCACACCCCCTCACCCTCACACCCCCTCACCCTCACACACTCTCACCCTCACACCCCTCACACACCCCCTCACCCTCTCACCCTCACTCACCCCCTCACCCTCTCACCCTCACTCACCCTCACACCCCCTCACCCTCACTCACCCTCACAACCCCTCACACCCCCTCACCCTCACCCTCACACCCCCTCACCCTCAGACCCCCTCACCCTCACACCCCCTCACCCTCACACACCCTCACCCTCACACACCTTCACCCTCACCCTCACACACCCTCACCCTAACACACCCTCACCCCCCTCACCCTCACAAGCCCTCACCCCCTCTCACCCTCACACACCCTCACTCACTCACACCCTCACACCCCCTCACCCCCACACCCCTCACCCTCACACCCCTCACCCTCACACCCCTCACCCTCACACCCCCTCACCCTCACACACCCTCAAAAACCCTCACCCTCACTCACCCTCACACACACTCACACACCCTCACAGCATAACAAAACATAGCATAGCATAGCATAACGAAACACAGCATAGCACAGCAAAACACAACAAAGCATAGCAAAACACAACAAAGCATAGCATAACAAAACACAAAAAAGCATAGCATAGCATAGCATAACAAAACACAACAAAACATAGCATAGCATAATAAAACATAGCATAACATAACAAAGCATAACATAACAAAGCATAACAAAGCATAACATAACAAAGCATAACATAACAAAGCATAGCATAACAAAACATAGCATAACAAAGCATAGCATAACAAAGCATAGCATAGCAAAACAAAGCATAGCATAATAAAACACAACAAAACATAGCACAGCATAACAAAACACAACAAAACATAGCATAGCATAACAAAACATAGCATAACAAAACAAAGCATAACAAAACAAAGCATAACATAACAAAGCATGACATAGCAAAACAAATCATAGCAAAACACAACAAAGCATAGCATAACAAAGCATAGGATAGCAAAACTAAACATAGCATAACATAACAAAAGAAAGCATAGGATAGCATAACAAAACCTAGCACAGCATAACAAAACATAGCATAGCATAACAAAACATAGCATAACATAACAAAACAACAAAACACAACAAACCATAGCATAGCATAACACACAACAAAACATAGCATACATAACAAAACATAGCATTGCAAAGCATAGCAAAACCTAGCATAGCATAACAAAATACAACATAGCATAACAAAATACAACATAGCATAGCCTAACAAAACAACGCTTGGCATAGCATAACAAAGCATAGCATAACAAAGCATAGCATAACAAAGCATAACAAAACAGCATAGCAAAACATAGCATAATAAAACAAAACATAGCATAGCATAACACAAAATAGCATAACAAAGCATAGCATATCAAAAGACAACAAAGCATAGCATAGCATAACAAAACACAACAAACCATAGCATAGCATAACAAAACACAACAAACCATAGCATAGCATAACAAAACAAAGCATAGGATAGCAAAACTAAACGGAGCATAGCATAACAAAACAAAGCATAGGATAGCAAAACAAACACAGCATAATAAAACATTGCATAACATGACAAAACATAGCATAACAAAACACAACACATAGCATAACAAAACAGCAAAACACAACAAAACATAGCATAGCTTAACCTCTTAAGTGCTGTGCCTATACAAGCGGCCGACGGCACCACTACCTCGGGAGTGCTTGCTGCCGTTGGACGTTCCAGCTGCACCTGCGCAATGGAACGTTCAGCAATGGAGCTGGACGTTCCAAAGCAGCTAAGGTGTTAACAAAACACAACAAAACATAGCACAGCAAAACAAAACATACAATATCATAGCAAAACATAGCATATCAAACACAACAAAACATAGCATAACAAAACATAGCATAGCAAAACAAAGCATAGCATAATAAAACACAACATATAGCATAGCATAACAAAACATAGCATAACAAAGCATAGCATAGCAAAACATAGCATAGCATAACAAAGCATAGCATAACATAACAAAACATAGCATAACAAAACATAGCATAGCAAAACATAGCATAGCATAGCAAAACACAACAAAACATAGCATAGCATAACAAAGCATAGCATAGCAAAACACAACAAAACATAGCATAGCATAACAAAACAAAGCATAGGATAGCAAAACATAGCATAGCATAATAAAACAAAGCATAACAAAACATTGCATAGCATAACAAAACATAGCATAGCAAAACAAAACACAACAACACATAGCATAACAAAACATAGCAAAACACAACAAAGCATTGCATAGCATAACAAAACAAAGCATAGGATAGCAAAAAAACATAGCATAGCATTACAAAACAAAGCATAGAATAGCAAAACAAAGCATAGAATAGAAAAACAAAACATTGCATAGCATAACAAAACATAGCATAACATAACATAGCAAAACACAACAAAACATAGCATAGCATATCAAAACACAACAACACATAGCATAACAAAACATAGCAAAACACAACAAAACATAGCATAGCTTAAAAAAAATTGTGCACTATTTTTCCCCTCAAGCACGCAACCTGATAGTGGTCGCGTTAGTGGGTTCCAGGTTGGATTACTGCAATGCTCTTCATGCAGGTGTCAACAAGGGACTCACGCAGCGCCTTCAGGTTGTCCAGAACGCTGCTGCGCGCTTTGTTTTAGCCCTACCCAATGCATCCTCTGCCATGATGGCCAGAAAAACCTCCATTGGCTTCCGATACAACAAAGGATCTCTTTTAAGATCTTGTGCTTGGCTTTTAGAGCTCTTTCGGATGATTCTTCAAGCCCTTTGGGCTCTCTGTTAACTCGTCATATACCTTGTAGAACCCTTAGATCATCTGAACTTGATTTGCTGGTGGTCCCCAGAATTAGGAAAGTTCGCTGGGGCAGCAGAGCATTCTCTAGTGTGGCCCCGAGACTATGGAACTCTCTCCCACTAGAGATTAAAGCCCAACCATCTTTGTTGCTTTTTAAAAAGGCGCTCAAAACTTGGCTGTTCATCAAGGCCTATTTGTAATAATCGCATTCTGCCTTTGCTAGATTTTTGGTTAGGCGCCTTGATGCCCCTGGGGCTTAGTAGCGCGATATAAATTTATATAATAATAATAATAATAACAAAACACAACAAAACAAAATATAGCATAGCAAAACAAAGCATAGTCAAGTCAAGTCAAGTCAATAATTTGTATAGCGCGCTACATACCCAGAGGGTCTCAAGGCGCTTGAGGAAGGGTGGGGAATTACTTGTCAAATATCCACGTTTTAAGTTGCTTTCTGAATGCTAGGTGGTTCTGAATGAGGCGAAGATGAGTGGGAAGTGAGTTCCAGGTTTTAGCTGCCAGGTAGGAGAAGGATCTACCTCCCATGGTGGTTTTGTTGATGTGAGGTACAGTGGCAAGGGCTTGGTTGGAGGATCGTAGCTGGCGGGAGGGGGTGTAGAAGGACAGTCGTGTGTTGAGGCATTCGGGTCCGATTTCGTAGAGTGCTTTGTGTGCGTGGGTTAGGAGTCGGAAAGTAATCCTCTTATTGACGGGGAGCCAGTGGAGGTTTTTCAGGTGGTCAGAGATGTGTTCTTTACGCGGTATGTCTAATATGAGCCTGGCTGAAGCGTTCTGGATGCGTTGGAGTTTTTTCAGGTTTTTTGCGGTGGTACCGGCGTAGAGGGTGTTTCCGTAGTCCAGTCGGCTTGTGACCAGAGCATGAGTGACTGTTTTTCTAGTTTCGGTGGGGATCCAGCGAATTTTTTTTTTGAGCATGCGAAGAATGTTGAAGCAAGATGAAGAAACGGCGTTAACTTGTCTGTTCATCGAGAGTGAGGAATCCAGGATGACGCCCAGGTTGCGTGCTTGGTCCGTCGGGATAGGTGCTTTTCCAAGGGCCTCTGGCCACCAAGAGTCATCCGAGGCGGAGGGGGAGGTGCCTAGGATGAGGACTTCTGTTTTGTCTGAATTCAGTTTCAGACGGCTGTGCTTCATCCATTCGGCTACTTCTTTCATTCCTTCATGCAGGTTGGTTTTGGCCGTGTATGGGTCTTTGGTGAGTGATAGGATCAGTTGAGTGTCGTTGGCGTAGGAGATGATGTTGAGTTTGTGTTGGCGTGCGATGGCCGCGAGGGGGCTCATGTATACGTTGAAGAGGGTGGGGCTGAGTGAGGACCCTTGGGGTACGCCGCAGATGACTTCAGTGGCCTCTGACTTGAACGGTGGGAGGCGGACTCTCTGGGTTCTTCCGGTGAGGAGCGAGGTGATCCATTCCAGTGCTTTTCCATGGATTCCGACGTTTCTGAGGCGTTGTAAAAGGGTGCTATGGCAGACCGTGTCGAAGGCTGCGGAGAGGTCGAGGAGGATGAGGGCGACTGTGTCTCCATTGTCCAGTAGAGTTCGAATGTCGTCTGTTGCTGCGATGAGGGCGGTCTCAGTGCTGTGCTTGGCTCGGAAGCCGGATTGTGAGGAGTCGAGGGATTTGTTGGTTTCGAGGAATGCGGCGAGCTGGTGGTTGACCGCTTTCTCGATTACTTTGGCCGGGAATGGAAGGAGTGAGATAGGGCGGTAGTTTTTGAGATCGGTGGGGTCAGCTGTGGGTTTCTTCAGGAGGGCGCTGAGTTCGGCATGTTTCCAGCTTTCCGGGAAGGTTGCGGAGTTGAAGGAGCAGTTGATGACGTCTCGGAGGAGCGGTGCTATAATGGAGTTTGCTTTGTTAAAGATGTGGTGAGGGCATGGGTCTGTGGGGGATCCTGAGTGGATAGAGTTCATCAGACGGATGGTGTCCTCAGTGGAGATTGGCTTCCAGTCATTGAGGATGTTCAGGGGAGGTGGGGGTTCTGCAGGGGGTTGGGTGGGTTGGTCTTCGGGTCGGTTGTCGAAGCTGTTGTGGATGTCTGCAATTTTGTTGTGGAAGAATGAGGCTAGGGAGTCGCAGAGGGCTTGAGAGGGGGTGATGTCGTTGGAGTTGGCCGAGGGGTTGGTAAATTCCTTGACGATGTTGAATAATTCCTTGCTGTTGTGGGCGTTGTTATCTAGTCGGTCCTTGAAAGCGGCTTTCTTGGCATTCCGGATCAGTTGGTGGTGTATGCGGGTGGCGTTTTTGAAGGCGTCCTTGGTGCTGGTGGTTGGGTCTTTTTTCCAGGCCTTTTCAAGGGAGCGGCAGAGTTTCTTGGATTTCTTAAGGTCATCGTTGAACCAGGAGGCCTTCTTGCTGCCTAGTTTGATTTGTCGTTTTTTCAGTGGTGCTAAGATGTCGGCGCTGTTGGATAGATATTGGGTGAGGTTGGTGGCTGCTTGGTCTGGGTTTGAGGAGTGGGCAGGGGGGTTTTGAAGAAGCGATGAGGAGATCTGGTCGATGGTGATTTTGTTCCATTTTCTTTGTAGAGTGGGTTGGGGGTGGTTGTTGGAAGTGGGCTTGTTGTAGGTGAAGTGAACGCAGCTGTGGTCAGTCCAAAGGAGAGCTGTGGTGTGGCCGAAGGAGACATGTTTGCTGGAGGTGAAGATAGGGTCGAGTGTGTGACCTGCGATGTGGGTGGAGGTGGTGACAAGTTGTTTAAGTCCGAGGTTGGCGAGGTTGTCCAAAAGGGTGGTGGTGTTGCGGTCGTAGTTCTTTTCAAGGTGAAAGTTGAGGTCTCCCAAAAGGATGTAATCCTTGGAGGGGAGCGCGTGTGGAGTGATGAAGTCCGTGATGTCTTCACTAAACTGTGCGCGGGGTCCTGGTGGCCTGTAAAGGAGGGTGCCTCTGAGTGTGGTTTTGGGGTCGATGTGGATCTGGAAGTGAAGGTGTTCAGAGTTGGCGAGATTGACGTCTGAGCTGGTTGAGATGCGGATGGATTTCTTATGGACAATAGCGATACCTCCTCCTGTGTGGCCGGTACGGTCCTTGTGGATGATCTTATAGCCTTCCGGGATGGCAATGGTGATGTCTGGGGCTGATGTGGCGTTCATCCATGTTTCTGTTAGGAAGGCAACGTCCGGGGAGATGGTGTCTAGTAGATTCCAGAGGTCAATGGCGTGCCTGTGGACCGATCGGGTGTTGAGCAGGATGCATTGTAGGTGGTTGGGGGCGGATATCTGTTGTGTGTTCGTGGATGAGGAGTTGTTCTTGGTGCCGTTGAACTTGCAGGTGTTGCAGGAAAAGGGTCCATGGGTGTGTCCAGGAGCGGCTTGGACGCAGTTGAGGGAGCGGCCGGAGTTGAGGGCTAGGAGGGTGGCGGCATCGTAAGTAATGCAGGAGGGGTGGACATTACGAGGACCAGGGGCTCTGGTGCTGGGCGCGGTCCAGGCGCGGACGGGCGTAGACGGGCTTACCTTTGGCGCACCTTCGGCGTGGCCGTAGCGCGTGGACGCTGCGCGTGGGGGCATAGGTCATAAATGGATGGTGGAGGGGGTGGAGCGTGGGAGGGGCAGCTGGGAGGCGGGATCTGGGAGGAGCCACGGGCTGCCGAGGGTAAACACAGCTTCAATGGAGGTAAATACTGAAAATGCACTCTACACAATCGTCTCTTTGCTTAAATTAGCATAACACACACAACCACACACACAACCACCCATCGCCCTCACTCTACCCATCGCCCTCACTCTACCCATCGCCCTCACTCTACCCATCACCCTCACTCTACCCACCGCCCTCACTCTACCCACCGCCCTCACTCCACCCACCGCCCTCACTCTACCCACCGCCCTCACTCTACCCATCGCCCTCACTCTATCCATCACCCTCACTATATCCATCGCCCTCACTCTATCCATCTATCTATCTCCCTCACTATCCATCTATCTATCTCCCTCACTCTATCCATCTATCTATCTCCCTCACTCTATCTATCTATCTATCTATCTATCTATCTATCTATCTATCTATCTATCTATCTATCTATCTATCTATCTATCTATCTATCTATCTATCTATCTATCTATCTATCTATCTATCTATCGCCCTCACTCTATCGCCCTCACTCTATCGCCCTCACTCTATCTATCTATCGCCCTCACTCTATCGCCCTCGCTCTATCTTGCTATCGCCCTCACTCTATCTATTGCCCTATCTATCTCCCTCACTCTATCTTTTGCCCTCACTCTGTCTATCTATCTATCATTCTATCTATCTATTTATCTAGATACTGATCGCCATCACTCTATCGATCTGTCTAGCTATCTATCGCCCTCACTCTATCTATCGCCCTCCCTCTATCTATCTATCATTCTATCTATCTATCTATCTAGATACTGATCGCCATCACTCTATCGATCTGTCTAGCTATCTATTGCCCTCACTCTATCTATCGCCCTCACTCTATCCATCTATCCCACTCACTCTATCGCATCACCACAGCATCACTCATCACCACCACAGCATCACTAAGGGGCACAACAACATCACTCAGCGCCACCACAGCATCAATCTGTGCAACCATTCAACAACAACTGGGTCAAATATGTTCTCTCAATGTTTCAAGCTTTATTACAAATGTCACAAAAAGAGGTTAGTATTTCACTTCTGTTTTGGGATTTTCGTCACAATAAAATACACTGAACATATTCTTCACAAAAGTTATACAAAAGTTTAAGCTTTTGCCATTATAAATTACAATAACTTTTATTTAAGTATTATTTAAAAAAATGATAAGCCATTGTTAATTGTAATATCAATACATCCAAGTCACGTGAATACAACACATATTGCATTACAAATGCTATAGGTGTCACAAGTTATAACTATTGGCACTGTAAATGACAAAGCTATTATTTTTGCTATTTTCAAAACCTTCACATAAATAAAAAATGTGTCATTTACAATACCAATAGCTCAAACTTTCCTAATGCGAGACCTTATGCATTGCAAATGCTTGTTTTCCTAGGTTGTCAGGCTTTTCCTTTCTTTCCCTTTTGCAGCGATTCTCATTTCTTTAAGTTGCGTTAAGGCCTTCCAAGAGGGTTTGGGCTTCTTGTGTGTCCGTAAAAAAAAAAAAATCCCTTTGGCTATCACTTTTAGCTTGGACTGCTGCACGATCAAAGGAATCAATCATTTTGATAAAATCCTTACGTCTGTGAGCAGAGGCAGCTGACATATCTGAGAGAATTCTTAAATTTTTGACCTCATTGGTATTAAATGTTCTCCTAGATATTGCAATATTTAAGATTTGCTCCTTAATTCTGCAGTCCGAGAAGTTCATTAAGATGGTTCGTGGATATTTCAAATTTGTGGGTTTGTGTGAAGGTACCCTGTGGGCTCTCGTAATTGTTAAATCACCTTGTAACTCAGATATCACTTTTTTCAACAAGGACTCAGTCCATTTCACCATTTCGGCGCCCTCCAGCCCCTCTGGTATTCCCACGAGGCATAGGTTGGATCTCCTATTATAGTTTTCTAGGTCTTGTAGTTTGGACTCCATCTGTGACTTATTTTTATTCAGTACCTGAAGATCCTTCTGCCTGGAGATGATGGTGTCTTCCAAGGTTGAAACCCTGGCCTACGCCTCTGCTACCCTCCTGGGTAGGCTGCCTAGGTTCTCCTCCATCCTCGTCAGCGTAGTATGTAGCTGAGATATTTCAAGAGCCTGTGATGTTTTCAGATCCCTTAATTCTTGGAGGATAGTTGTGAGCATTTTCTGTACTGAAATGTCCTGTTCACTTCTTTTCCTCACCACAATTCTCCTGACCCCGGGGGGCAGAGATACCTTTTGCGTCATCTGTTGAAGTGGCCGGGTATCCTGAACTTCCTCGATCTCCTCGATCTCCTCAGTTTATGGACCTAAGAGCTGGGTAAAGGGGGGTGCGCTAACGATGATACCTGTGGTTATTTCTGTAAGAGCTATATGCTCCATAGGTTCTGACACTCTATTCACCTTTGATTGGGGGTATGGCTGTGGGTGCATGGTTTGAGCTGACAGGGCTGATCGGGGGTGAGTAGCGAGTCCTACCCTTGTATGTCCTGTATATCTTTTTCCCCACTTGCCGTTTCTACTTCTCCATCTCCTTCTCCTTCTCCCGGTTTGGTTGTGGAGTACTGGTGCATTTACTCCGTATTGCAGGAGCTTTACTGAAGAACTGTTTAGAATTTGCCTGCTTTTTTTCTCTTTACTCAGAGCAGCCCCTTCTTTAGCCCCCTCTCCACTGCCTTCCCCTTCGCCTTCTTCATCTCCCACAGCCAACATACTTAGGTCTGACGACAGCTCAGACAGCGCCTCTGCCTCTTCGTCTTCCTCCTCCTATTCCAAGGATTTCGCAGAAGCATTTTGTCTGCTAATGCTAGCACTCTAACTTTTAAGTCGATTCTTTGTTGTGCGTTCCTTCTCCCCTTTATTGCGCCCTTAGATGCAAGTACGGGCGTGAATGGTGGCGACTGACCAGCTTTTAGAAACTGCTTTCCAGCCCCCGCCTTAACCTGCTTGCTTCTTGCTTTCGCTGACATGCTTACGTTTTTCAGCTCTTATGACAGAGATGAAAATAGACACCTTAAGCCACCCTTTACCAATGCTCCAAAGCTCCAATGCCCCCAATACAACAATGCTCCAATGCTCCAGCTCCAATGCTCCAGCTCCTGCCCTCCTCCACACTCATTCACCACTCGCAATATAATATATAACATGCGCCAAGATGTAATTGCGCAATGCAGGTACAAGCTGGAAAAAAAATAAAAGAGGGGACCTGGCTCCAGAGCCTCCAACGGGCTCCTACGGGGGGGCCTCCTGCCCTTCCCCACCACCACCCTTTCAAGCCTCAGGCGGACACAACTCTATGGGTTCAAGGTTCAAGTTTTCAAAACTTTTCAAAAATGCTTCAAAAAAATGTTCTCCAAGTTCAAAACTTCTCAAAACTTCCCAAATACTTCAAGAGAATGTTTTTTAAATACTCAAATTTTTCTGGGGCTGTTGACGCACGATGGTGGTAATGCTGCTCCTTACCGTACCTTGCTGATGCCCTCAAATGACTTTGCCCCCGTCTGTCTAATTAATCCAGACGGGTTAATCCGCCGGTTGGGCTCGCAATGTTTTTCTGCGGTCCTCCTCTCTGACGGACTACGAGCCGTCCCCCAAGCCGTCCTTCGTGTGCTCTTGCTCCGCTCTGTCCAATCTAGTCGGGCAGGCAGGGCGGGTGTGGAGCGGGTGTGGAGCGGGTGCTGCAGCGCCGCGATGAACCCCGCAACTGCAGCGAAACCGATGGAGCAGCAAGCAGTAAGCGATGTCAGGTGGCGGTAAGGGAGGGGGGAGGGGGTAGCGTGCCCGCAATTCGCTGTGGTTAAGGCCCCAGTTGAGAAGTTGACAATGAAGCCTTAGTTTAATCGAAGTCTCAGTCGGTGCATGGGAGCCAGGTCAGCGTTCAGCGGTCAACGGCCATCAGTTAGCAAGGCGGGGCTTGACGAACCAGGAAACGCTCGGGCAACGTGCGTGGGGTCACGTTAGCCACATCCCGTCTCTGAACCTTGAATCCAGGCTTGAATTCTACCGGACGCTCTTCGCCTTCCTGGCAGCAGTACTGCCTTGAAACTCTCCATTGAAAATGACATAGGTTTCCGACACCATGTGACACCTATGCACCCGGCTCCTCTGGGATAGGTAACATGGGTACCTCGGGAGTCACTGGTGGGTTGGCCTTAGAACCTCCTATGTTCCAAAGGGTTTGCTTGAAATCCTCTTAGAAGTGTACTTAACTTGTAATTTTCCAACTGCGACTTTCCCAAAGACTTGTATGGAGCACGCGTCCGTGATTCCTCACTGCGCCCGTTCTTTGTGGGCTCCCTGTGTCACTCCTCTGGGTGGTTCCTAGGAGTCCTAGCGATTCTACGTGCTCTAGGCACTGTGTCTAGTTAAGTTGTTGTTGTTACACCATTTTTTAGTACATGGTTCAGTTTCCCCCTGGAGTCCGCGGTGTATTGTGCTATTTACGAATGTTCTATTGATACAGTATTGTGTGTCTTGTGCCCTAGTCTCACATAGAAACTAGTAGAGAGTGTTCTATTGATAAATACATATTTTTATATAAACACTGTGTGGTTCTCCTTTCATTTAGTCATTTAGGAGGTGATATTCTGGTAAAACAAGCTGCTTTACATTCCTTCAAGTTTAAGCCTGAAGGCTGCTCTCCAGAGCTACCACTAGGATAGCTTTCAATAAAGGTTATCTTTGACCTCATACATCAAAAGGGTCGTGTGGACTGGTATAAGGTGCCCACTTTAATTAGTTGGCAGCTTATACCAACCCACCTTCTCACACTCACTTTTGTACTGCGGCGGGTGCTGCAACCAGCAGCACCCACCGCAATGCAAAATATAGACATTGCAACCGCCGTGGTGGGGGTCGCATTGTAATACATATGTCGGGACTGCCGACAGTCTGTCGGGCGGTCCTGATTCCCAATAGGCACCATCCTCATCGGGCCCTTAGTGCTAGGGACCATTATGGCAATGTGTGCTTCATGAAACCAATTAAAAAAATTAGCTTTTAGCCAATTCTCTTTTAGCTTAATAAGGACAGAGCAGCATACTCAATGATAAAGTTATTTTATCTTACTGTACATAGTTACTGTGGAGTTCTAGGGGGTCCCAATGTTACCATAGGAACGATAAGAATGATAAAGGGATTTGTTGATGAATACACCCGGCAGATGTCTTGTACTGTGCTGCTGATATTAAACGCATTATTTGATCTCACCACGTCTCAGAAGGATCTTTACAAAAGTTTTACAAAAACTGTTTTTTTAAAAAAACAGCTATCGACAAAGTCAAAAGGCTGGTGGCCAATGCTAGACCTGTTGTCTTTGCAAATTGTAGTTGTATTCATATAGCTCTTTCTACCCCAGGCGAGGTGTCGAATCGCTTTTCCAACGAGTAGCAAATGCTTGTCTTATTTTGAATGGGATATTCACAGGCACCAACTTGGCCTCTGAAGGTAGAGCAGATGAGTATGTTGCTCCAAGGATTGAAAGGATAAAGGGTGGAAACAATGCAGATGTGCACACAGCTGTCTTTTTGCCGTTTTGTAGTAACCGACTACTCTCTGTAGACTTGGCATCTTTGACATCAGAGCCCAAGCTCCGTGTTGAGTAGTCCTTCAGGGCTCTGCATCATCCTCTTTACCTTTTCATTTATATCTTCACTCCTCAGACTGTGGTCTCAATCTCTTGGTTTGTGCCTTCAGACGGTTCTGTCTGGTTTGCATCTCGGAACCCTCACTCAGAACATAATCTACTCAGGTTGCTACAAAAAGGTGTTTTTCCACCTCATAGTTCTTCTTGCAGGTTTTCTCTTTCCTTCCTTTCCTAACAGAATCTTGTCAATCAACACCTCTATGCACTCCCAGATCGATTTTGGAAATGTAAATTTCCTTCTTGTGCCCAGAAAGATTATAGCAAAATTACAGCATATACAGAGTCTAGCTGCGCAGTCCTCTTTTCCTTGGGGGAATTTGATCATGGGTGGAATGCCTTATGTCAGTTTCACTTGTTCCCTGTGAGAAAGTCCATTACCCCAAGATCTGTATAAATAGAGTCCTGCAAACACATACTGTGTTCCACACAGTAGCAGCCCTCTTGATACAATCACCCACTGGAGAGTCGATCTCACACGGTGAGCCAATATCACACAGTCAGTCCAGGGTGAGCTGGCACCATTGCACAGAGCTGGTTTCCAGCTCCTGTTGGAGGTTTGCACCGTGCAAATTCATTACAGATTTTGCATCCTCGACAGGGCCTTCTTCAGCACTGACCCCTCCAAGCTCCACCCACTAATGTCCCTCCATGGTGTTGTGCTGTGGTGGCCTGAACACCCCACCCCCCCTCCTTCCAACTAGGCCATGACCCCTCTCACATGGCAAAAGATGGCGGCAAGTATGCTTATATGATGCATCATATTCACTTCTTCCAGGGTTCCTGTTTTCTAACAGGACATTTGATAAATATGCTCCTTGGAAAGCTTGGAGATTCCTGGGCAAACTCCTTTCAGAACCCCCCAAATTCGGATGGAAGAAGTCGGGTGCCTGAGCTCTCCGATTGCAAGACTCTCTCCTTGCTCTCCACTGCCTTACGATTTGAGATTTGTAGCAAGACACCGTACATGACATTTTGACACAAGCGGTGGCAAAGCCATTAGGCCTGGCCATGGAAAGCCTTCAATATTGTTTATAAGTACATACACTCGAAGTTATTAGGTTAAAGATTTAAATAAAAAGTAAAAATGCCACCTTCTAATGGTGTCAGGCGTAAGTTTGAAAAAGGAAAAAAGTAAGAAATGAAGGAAAAATAAAATGGTAAATATAAGAAAATGTAAATGCAAGGAGAGATTGGCTCCCAGGCCTATCACTGAAGCGCACTACTTTTCAGGTGGATGTCCAGTTATAATAAGTTAATCCCAGTGAAGGAGAGCCTATAACCGAGGTGAGCGGATTTATAGCCTCATGCTGTGTGTCATGGTGGGCAGAAGCCTATTAGGAATCCCACTCTAACTGACCAATGGTTGAAGAGTGTTTACTGGAACACCCTCCACCTATTCACATGTAAATGTAAATGTGTTTCGATTTATATAGAGCACTTTAACCCAGGGGCCTCAAGGCGCTTGCTTAGGGAACCCGTCCTGGTATTCCCCTGTGAGATACCCCAGCCAGTTATCCACAAGGTGAAAGCCAGGCATCCCGCCGCGAGGGGCCATAGTGGAGATTAAGCAAGCTATTGCCCAGAGTCGAAGAGTGTGACCCCGTAAATCGAGTAGGCACCAGAGCGAGAATTGTCGACTCCGTGGAATTGTTGAGCCCAAGACCCGCCGAGGCGGGGAATCGAACCCTGGTCCACGGCCGATCTCAGCTTCTGGGTCTGCTGCCTCTAACCACTGAGCCACGCTTCTCCACATGTGTGTGCATTTTTATTTCTGATTTTTTTTTAAGTAGGTCTGACATTACAGAAAGCTTTAGCTGTCTCACCAGATTATTTTCTTTAAAAAAATCAGATATAGTATACATAAATGGAGGGAAATAGGGTCAGCTATCTCTAGGCTAGAATAAATATGGGGGTGAGGGCACAAACACTTCTGTCTGTGAGTGATCATGCGAGTTGTACACGAGACATAGGAAGGTGTGCATTTACCGATGAACTGCAGTTGCTGGAGACTCATGACGAGGCATCCTTGTGTGCCAATTCACTAGGACTTTTCAACTTCTTCTTGGTTTGTAGAATGAGGAGGTAACTTCAGCAAAAGGGGACTCTTTGTCTCAGGTTTTGAGGGATACGGTAAGGAGACTGTAGCATTGTAATAGTGCTATTTAGCATTGTATGTAAAGGATTAATTGGAGAACCTGACTTTGGGGTTCCATGCTCTAGAATGTTGTGTTTGTGGTAGGAAGTAAGAATACGGGAATTCAGGGGCGTATTACCAAGCAATAGCGATAATTATCGCTATTGCTTGGTTAGAGACAAAAATTGACCGCTGAGCTGTGGCGATTTTTACCGCAAATAAACCTTGGTATTACCAAGGTTTATCGCAAATGCGATAAAAATCGCCGCAATGCATGAATATCGCTGAAAAGTCAGCGATATTCCTGCATTACCGAGCTAATGTACTTAGCCATGTTATCCACCTCCCATTGGATAACATGGGTAATAACTGCTCAGGGCAGGTGTTAGCTTTTGGAGATATTCGCGCTTAGGGCGAATATCTCCAACAGTTGGTAATAGGAGATAGCGATGTTAGAGACTGTTTCCAGTCGCTAACATCTTGGCACGCCCACTTTGCATGTCATTAGGGATAAATATCACTGACATGCAAAGCGGGGCCCAAGATGGTCGCTATCTCCTACTAGCTGTCGCTAACTGGTGTTAGCGACAGCTAGGTAATAGGGAGATAATTTTATCTCCGCTTTCTTGGCTTTTAAAGCCAAAAAAGCGGAGATAAACCCCCTTGATAATATGCCCCTCAGTTTCTGCTGGGAGAGTCGCTGTGTGAAGATGCCTGGCAGGGGTTGCAATAAATGAAGATATACCCTTCTTCTCTTGTGGACAACATTATTTTCTGTTGGATGCTACAGAGACCTCTATATAAGTTTCTCCCATGAACACATCTGGATTTCAAGATGTCTTTTTGGTTTCTGGTAGTTCTGCAAATGCCGAGATGACAAATCGCTTGGCCTAGTAGAGTGACTTCCAGAGAGTGACTGAAATGAAGATGATGCAGATGACCTTGAAGGGGATCTTCTGCCAAGAGGGATCCCTGGTAGGTCTCTTAGTGTGAGTGATGTGGTGAGAGTTCTCCTGACCTGTGGTCGGATGAGCTCTATGTGTTAGGGTGTTTTCAGAGGGGCTTTCGGTGCTGGACAGGCTGATGAGTGGAGGGTTTCTCTGGCCACTGCGAGAAAGGACGCAAACTGATGTTTTTGCTCAGATGTTAGTAGCAGGAAAGTAGGCTTTGATCTGTGGAAGAAAGAGGAGCTGATCCCAGGATGCTCAGTTTTCCATTGACGCCTTCTTTGAGCGTCCTTTCCGAATCAATTTGGAATTCAAGTGAACTGGTGAGTCTGGTGAGTGAGAAGGAAAGCTGCCATGGCTCTTGCCTGAGAGCCATTGAGTTTTATTTTTGAGCTTTATGCCATTTCCATTGAAAAGGGTAAACTCTGTTTCAGCTCTGAATATACATCTGACATCCAGGTTTGAATACGAGCCAGGCGTGATCACAGAGTTTGGCATTATTGGAAATGACAATGTGTAGAGTTGTGTATCTAAGGTTTATTACAGCAGCAAGATTTTCTGGCTTGCACCTAGAGTCCTCAGAGGATTCATGTGGAGATGACTGGCCGCAGTAGCCTTGACTAATGTCCAACATGGTTACAAGGAGTGTTGATCCAATGGTCTCCATTCAAGAACATTATTGACTGTTGCAAACAAAGGAGGCAAACTATTTAGGGCATTGTGGTCACAGTCCTCGTGGGAAGATGGAGTAGAAACCAGGGAGGCCCTGATGTTCACATGCTGAGTAGAACAAACAGACGGGTGTCTGGTAATGAGAGGGTGTTAGTGATATCTGGATGGGGGTTATCACCAGACAACAGCAAGTGTCTGGTAAATGTGGGTAGGAGATATATTTCTTCTACCATTTCTAAGTCAATACTCAGGAGGGGATTGATTTACTCCAAACATAAGAGTTTTTACATCAATGTCTTTCACGCTGTAACAACCTGGTGGAATTCTTTCTTGCTGTAATTCTTTCGCAATGTCTTTCATGCTGTAACAACCTGGCGGAATTCTCCCAACAGAAAATTATAAATATTTATCTGTTTTTTCCAGCTTCCCAGCTCCGACATCTCAGGTTTGCCTAATGAACCCCAAATTTTACTAAGCCAGTTTCCTCTGCTAGACTCAGCCTTACTGGATTCAGTCATGGCTAAAGTAACCTCAGGCTCACCCTCTGACCCAGCTCCCCCTCAGTCCCTTAAATTAGTTGCTAACATCGTCCGTCCCGCAACACTTGATCTCTTAAACTCATCTATCCTCTCTGGCACGGTCTCCCTGCTTGGAAATGTGTCTTGGTCAAAGCCCTTCTAAAAAAAAACAATCTTGACCAGGCTAACCTAGCCAACTATCACTCAATTTCCCTTCTTCCCTGGCTGAGTAAAGTGCTAGAAAAGCACATAAACACCATTCTGGTTCAGTACTTGGAATCAAATGTCATCCTCCACCACTCCTAAACTGGCTCTTGCCTTCAGTTGGGGACAGAGACTTCCCTCCTCGCGGTAACTGAGGAGGTCAGAAGGATACTGGACCAGGGAGGTACCGCCGCAATCATCCTCCTTGACCTCAGTGCCGCTTTCAACACGTTTTATGAGCCTAGGAGTATACGGCACTGTACTAACATGGCTCCAGTCCTTCCTCAGTGACCGCTTTTTCCAGGTGTTTGAAGGAGATGTTGTCTCCAATCGGCTGCTGCTCAGTTGTGGGGTATCCCAGGGCTCTACCTGTTTAACATCTATATGAGACCCCTGCCGTAGATTGTCCATCCATTTGGCATAAATATCATCACCTATGCAGATGACACGCAACTAATGATGGCACTAAATAACCCAGAGCGGTCATCTAGCACCATAGGCCCTTGACTAGAGGAGGTCGCCAAGTGGATGGAACTCTCCTACCTCAAACTGAACGGAGATAAAATTGAGCTCATGCAACTCTCCCTCCTTCAACCCTGCACTGCTATGGCCTCCCTGTCTCGGTACAGCACCAGACTCAAAAGACCAGATCAAGAGCCTCAGCATGCGGCTTGACCACTCCCTTAGCTTCAACTATCAGGCTACTAAGCTCTCAGCTACCTGTTTTGGTCTGCTGAAGATACTCTGTAAGATCCTCCCCCTTCTCCCATACCAGATGAGAAGAATCGTGGTCAGGCCCTCATCCTCTCTCGCTTGGATTATGGAAATGCTCTTTATTTGGGGGCCTGTCTATCCACCATCTCCAGATCATCCAAAATTGTGCTGCCCGTCTGCTTCTTCAGATTCCCCGCAGGCAATCTGCTAAACTAGCATTAAGGAACCTTCATTGGCTCCCCATCAGGGCAAGGATCCTGTTCAAAGCCATGTGCCTGGCACACAAGGCCTTCTGGAAGTGTGGCCCGGTTATTTCCCAATACTTGGTCACACCCTATCACCCAGCCAGGAACCTCCGCTCCAGCCTCACCTTCTCTGCCGGCACACACAGAATACGTAGAGCCAGATGGGGCGGGTGCTCCTTCTCTTTCAATGCTGCCAACTCCTGGAACTCCCTCCCCCTCCATCTGCGGAAGGAGTCCAACCTGTTCGCATTTCGAAAACTGTTGAGAACTCATCTTTTTAGCATCCCTTTCTAACACTTGCTCCCGGTCCGCTGGATCCGTCCGCAGCGCTGGGAGGCCTCGGGGTAGCCATGCGCTATACAAGTCTCACTTCATTCAATCATTGATTTTATAACAAAATCAGGATCTGTCCAGACTTGGGAAAGGTGGAGATGGACAGTTCTTCTGGGGTATAGACAACGTTTAAGAGGGGATTGGGTGTTCCATGGGAGGGACACCTCATAACAGAGGAGGAAGCAACCCGGTGTCACAACTGGCTTCTTTTAGAGACATCATGATGTCTGAAAGGTTGTCTGGAGACAGAGGCCTGAAGCATTTCCATTGGGCATGTTGTTGGTTTTTACAGAATGTGAGATAGAAGATAGGATGCTGTGATGAATCACTTCCAACAGTGCAAGGAGGTCATTGTGAACAACACAAAACCTATTAACACAATGTATCTCAATGTATCATCAGATAAGTGTTTTATGTTTGACTTTGGCTTACATTCTTTTTAGAGCATCCTGGTCCGAGTGTTGATGAGAACAGCGCCAGTGATTTTGTAGCCTGCAATGTCCCTTCTGCTGCTTTTGAGATCCGGAAAGTATGGTAAAGTTGCTATTAGTATTCTTTTGAACACAGCGTGTGGATCTGTCACGTGCTGTAGGGAAATGTTGAGTGCCTTAAACAAAGAGTGTTGGGTGTGGGTCAAAGATAGGAAAGAGGGTTTACAGTAGTGACACTATATGAACACATTTAAAGGACGGCCTGCTTGTTATAATTGGGTGGTTTGGTGTGTCAGTTCCCAAGAGGTGTTTTATGTGGGATGTGGTAAGGGGTGGCATAATGGTACAGCTAGTGAAGGGGTGGGGAGTCTTAGCATGCTAACGAAGGACACAGATATTAAGGTTTACACTACTGCCTTTAGGGTGAGCGGGGATTGTGATGAAAGAGATCTGTTCCGGAGAAGTGAGGAGACTCCAATATGCAGATGTGTAAGGTTTAAATTGTGTCTGTAGATGAGAAGTGATGGTGTTTGTAGATAGAGGTGAAACATCACAAAAGAGGGATTTATATCTAGATGTGTATGCTTCAGTGATGGTCGCACAGGCATAGAACATGTGGTGGATGATGGTTAAACCCCCCCAGAGTCATGTTGTAGTCTATAAACGCAGTACTATGGGCAGAAGTCGCAAGGTGTGTGTGGGGCTTTGGATTGGATTGCATGGTTCTGATGCACGTTGAATGTTTGTGTTTCATCCGTGTAGTCTGTTTGGGCTCTGAAACTGGATGTGTGAGGAAACAAGTTAGCAAGTCACAAGCTGTCTTTCCATTTTTATTATGTTACTATTGTATTGTTCTTTTTCCTCTGGTTTTCAATAAACTCAAACTTTAAAAAAAAGGTAGAAGCCAAGGTTGAGATGCTCTGGTCAGTGTTATGTGACCCACTTTGTGTCAAGAGGCTGAGTGCAGATGGTGCCTAAAGGCAAGACTTGCAGAGGGACTGATAGGCTAAGCATGTAGGAAGGAATCAAAAATAAGATGTGATTTTGAAAAACAGTGGAGTGGGTTAGAAGGTAGCACTGTAGGTTTTGTGCAACCAAGTGCAAATTCATGCCTTTAGGGCACATAAATCCTAAAAAGTATTATAGGATGGAGCTCAGTACCTAGTCCCGGATGCCACATTTGCAGAAGTCTGAAAGCACATATATTTAATTCTGAGTTGAATGATGGATGCTACATAGAGGATAAGCCCTGATCTGGAGACTGCATACGGAACACTGTCTCCACACTCCTAGACTCCTCATCATTGGGATCATTTTCAACACCTCTGGGGACCACATATGAAGAATAGCAATATATTTTAAAAACTTCAGGAAGGCTAGAGACTTTATTAGGGCTTTATTTTTTAGCAAACAATGCCAGTTCAGACATCTGAGTGCTGTACAACTGAGAGACTCAGATACTAATAATAGATGTCTAGCTGTATGTGTGTATTATAAACAAAAATACACATTTAATAGAGAAAACACGCTTCATGTAAAGTTCTACTGTGTAATATATAGTGCATCATTCTTGTTACCAAAGATACTAGCCCATATATTAGTGGAGGTATTGAGATACACATGTTTATAAACATTACGGGCCAGATGTAGGACGGCTATTATCGGTCGGTAACGGACGAAATTAACGAATTTCGGCCATTACCGACCGGTAATAGGCTTTTGTTATGTAGGGGGCCAATTTACAGATTCTGTAAATACTGAATCGGTATTTACCGGATCATCATTTACCGATTCGGTATTTACCGAATCGGTAAATGACATGTAGGAAGCACTTTGAAGATTGCTTCTGTGCCTTAAGGCTTCATTATTTACCACCAACTATTAGTTGGTGGTAAATAACGAATACCTCTGTAAATACACCAGTGCCATGTGGCAGACATACATGCCCTTAGGGCATGTATGTGTGCCACATGTGCACACAAGCACTATTCAGGGGTGCAACAGGGTGTCAATGTGACACAATGCCACCCTTGACTCTTTCCCTATTTTACCGAATAGGTATTTATCGATTCGGTAATTGACATTCATTCCTATGGGCCTTCAGGCCCATAGGAATGAATGTCAATTACCGAATCGGTAAAAACCTATTCGATAAACACCGAATCTTAACGATTCAGTAATTTTTACCACATTTTTACCTTCATAGCATTTACCGATTCGAAAATACAGCATCGGTAAAATTCAGTATTTTCGAATCGGTAAATACTATTTACCTATATCTAGCCCTACATCGCTATAAAGGCAATAAGCACTTCATATGCTGAAATCATTGATGGGTGGCTCTAAAATGAGAAAGATGAATATAGTACTAGAAAAGGTTACAGAGAGAGCAGGCTGATCAGTTCCAGGTCTCTATGCCTGCACTTTGTATTTTTTTTTTATCACAGATTCTTCTCCTAAGGGCCTTTCGTCCAAGAAACACAGACACTAAATTCTGTGCTCCCCAAGCAGTGATTTACGCTTCTGCTGGGGAAAAGTGGGCCTGGGCCCCTCTAAATTGCTTTAAAAAACGAACAACTCTCATCTCTCTTATGAGAAGAGCAATTATTGGTCAGTTATATATAGATTTTTTGGTGTACAGCAAATTTGTTCCCCAGGCTGAGATGAGCAACCCTGCTTCCTTTTGATGAGTCTGGCTCTTCTACAGCATGTCGCTGCTGGGAGCATTCAGTCACGCCCAGTAGGTCACAAGATATAGCCATTCAATGAATCAGATATTGCATTTGTAATAAATACAAGCATTGGAGGAAGCACTGTCTTATAGACTAGGCATACGTCATAGATACCTTGACAGTAATGTTAGCATGTCTGATCAGCATGGACTATGGGGCTTATTTACAAGCCCCTTGCTTCATCGGTGCCTCACTTTTTTTGACGCACCGGCGGCACAGTGTGGTGCTCTATGTTTACAAAGCCATGTGAAGCCACCCTGCACGGCTTATCGTGGCATTCTAAATACGGACCCTTTTCACGCAGCACTTTGCCTGAAAGGGGCATGCCATGGGTGTTGCTGTGAGTGTTCCCAAGCAACACCCATGGATTCTGCTGCATTCCCAGATTTACAATGTTTCGTAAACCTGGAAATGCATCAGAATCCTACGCCTCACACAGCGGAGGCATAAGGAGGCGCAATAAGGAGAAATACTTTTATTTCTCCTCATCTTTTCCTCTTTCTATGCATGCTGCCTTTTGCAGCACACATAGAAAGATGAAAACACCTCTCATGATTTTTGTTGTGCAGGAAGGTGTCCCCTCCTACACAAAAACAATAATCACTGCAACGCAAGCACCATGGTAAAAAGGAGCCTGCGTTGGCGTACGGCAGCCAATTGTGCGCCACGCAAGGGATAGCTCAGGGATACATCATATTGTTGTTCATATGATGCATCCCTGTGATTTGAAAATGGCTTGCGGCACAGCGCTGCGTTACTTTCTTGTAAATAAGGCCCTCGTTTTTGTGCACTTTCTTCATAGGAATGGTTGGGAGCTGCGAGAACAAGCAGACATGGCACCAAATAAATCACTATTAATGATTTGATGTCACTTCCTCCATAGTTAATTAGAATACACTGCAGTTCTTGGTCGATGCATGTAAAGGGAACGCTCTACATGAAGGAGCTTTTCATCTGTGCTCATAAGAAGAGCTGGAAATATAGATCAATAGCTAAAGATAGCTGATTGTCGATATCCTCGTATGTGCAGTGCTAACCAGGATCCATAATCCACATTAACTGTCAGACTTATCTGCAGACCTTGCTGTCTGTTAAGAGGTGTTAAGACTCATCGAGTGAACGAGATAATCCTATTCCATAAGGTCCACGTGGAGAGGCCCACACCTGGACCATGCTCAACAATAAACATACCAATGAATAGCGTAAGAAAGCACCCGCCCACCATCCCGTGATGGACAATTGCAATCCAGCAAAGCAAAGTGCAAAAAAACAAAATTGATAAATGAGTATAGTTAAAATAAAAAGATACATTTGGAGCTGGTGGGACCTAAATCCTATAAGAGAACCCCTGTATCTCAAAGGTGGAAGCTCAGGACTGTAGGTGGGTTAAACATTCTAACCAAGAATGTGCAGAATTCAGGTGATTTTGCTTATGCATCCATCAAAGGAAGGCACAGACCTCCGACTCCTAATTTCCGCCTCTCTGTCTTCTGGTGGGTAGAAGGCGTAGACCATGTGGCCGCCTCAAGGGACATAAACGCAGGTCAGATGGGTTGGATGACATGCTCTCCGCCCTAAAGCATGGCGTCTCTATGGTCTGCACTGGGATTAGGGCCAATATTGCATTGAGTCCACCCTAGGAAACGGCCTAGGCTGGTGAGGGACTATATACTGCCTGTCATCCGCTTACCAGGGACTTGATTGCTGCAGTCCGTGCCGCTTGCTTTCAAGGCTGGCGGCTGCTTTAATTGCTGCCATGAAAGCAGCAGCTGTGAAGGTAGCTGTGCCAAGAGGTGCCCTATCGCCTGGCACTGCAGAGCCTGCCCTGCCTATATTTGCATATGCACAGTGCTTATGTGACCAGCCATCCCTGCAGCCCATGTGTAGAAATGATGCAGACCCCGACATGTAGACTGGGCTGGAAGAACACTGGGCAATCAGCATTAAGTATGGGCAGAAAATTTGTTCCGCTCGCGGAATTAGCACATTTTTGGCAATTTTGTGATCTGCGAATCATGCGAAATTGCCCAAAAATCCGCACTTTGCGCGTTGGCGGATTTTTTTTCTTGTTAGCGCTTCAAAAATACAATCTTGCGCGCGCTGCATTGACTTACCATGATTCTGCGTTAGCTGATGAGTTTTCCTCCCTGTTCGCGTGCGCTGCGAGATTTTGGTAGCTGGCAGAGCGACGCTGCGATCTTGAGCGGGTCATTGCGACCCGAAACAGGAAATTGCGAATGCGAACACGTCATTGCAACCCGAAACAGGAAAAAGACATCGCGAGCAGGCTGGTTAAGTGGAAACAACATGTTTGTGACCGTACCGACCGCATGCGCAAGTTCTCGTTCCCGAACTGGTAAAATAATCTCATGAACTCGCAAAAAAAAAATCGCAAGCTCGCAGAATTTGGTGGATTTTTGCGAATCGCGATTATGAATTTGCGCGAATTCGCGTATCGCGAATTCACAAATTCTGCCCATGCCTAATCAGCATGCGGCGTCCATTGTGCTGCATTGTGATTGGCTCAGGGGCTAAAGGTATGGAATGCCAATCAAACGTGCGTTAGCCCAGACCCAGGCTGAAGTTGTGACTGTTCCAAAGGCATGGACCTTTCACTGGCAGCAGCAGAAGAGCAGTGCAGGAGGCATTGGCACTGGCAATGGAGGAAAGGATGAGCCAATGATACCAACAAGGCTGGTCAGTCTTCCTGGAATATGCCACTGAGGGCAGTAGCCTGCTCCACCCTTGCCCTCACATCAGTCACATAACCTTTCGTTCCTCGGGATTGGCCTGTACGGGATCTCCCAGGTCACACCATTAAATTAATTCTTGATACGCATTTGAATAAAGCTGCAAATATCAACTCACTGAGTATTACAAAATGTAATAGGTAGTTCCCTAATAAAAATTGCTGTGTCCAGCAATTTGTTTAATATGAGAAGTGTTATCCAGTGTAATACGCAAGTGCTGGGTTCTCCAAAGTCAGTCCTTGGGGGTCGGTTCTATGCCAGATTTTTAAGATAACTACATCCATCTAAATAGGGATATACTACAAATCTGGCATGGATCCGGCCATCCAGGACTGACTTGAACCCTGCCCAGTGCATAGAAGTAACCCTTACTTATCTTTATCCTTGAAATAATGGCAGCAGAGGAATGCCTGCTGTCTTTTGTATGCACTCCTTTGTTGCTCAGGGTCCCCACAATATAACTTCTCTAAACACAGACGTGGGTGTGGACAGGCTGGGACAAGACGCAAACACGTTTAGCGTAATCCAGCAATGCAGGGGAGTCAAGATGTAACTACAACCATTGGGCCTGAACTCCTTGAATGAGCCTTGCCCAAGGATCCGCTCACCCGTGGACATGGAAATAGGTGAACCAAAACACCCATGACTACATGTGTTTCAATTATGCATGGTTTCCTGGTAAACCTTCAGACAACCGCCTTCCTTGGTGAGGTTTCCATGAACATGAGTGTTTTAAACCTTTTCCAAAGCATAGATGATATAAGGATGACCGCAGGTGGGGTATGGTTCTGAAGTGCTTGCGCCATGTGTGGGCACATTTTTATGTGCACAGGCCCAACACACCCAGAGACTTATGCTAAGACGAGACTGTGGCAGGCCCAGCAGTGTGTGCAGGCCAAATATTCCATTAGCAGACAAGGCAAATCTTGTATATGTGCCAAGAAGCTGAACTATCAGTGTGAGAGTATTTATGAGTGACTGTCGAACCTGCGCATTTGTCAAAAATCCTATGAGGACCACAAAGCTACCAGTGCAGACGTGAAGTGAGACACTGTGTCTTCAACAGTATTTTATTGTGAATATGCTGCAGGACTGGATTTAATTCATAACTCAACTGGAGGTTTAAAGTCAGACCTCAAAATATGAGCCTCTATAGGAAGAATTGTCAAGAGAACATTACAACATAGTTTATAGAAATGTGTGAAAAAGCCCCACGATTCTCTGCAGAAATGACGAAAACCAAAAGTGGGTTGAATTCAAGATGGTCAGAACAGTCACAGTTACAGTCACCAGCATCCACATACACAGGAGCAGCATCACTCTAGTTCCCAGGATCCTTCTCCACAGGAAGTGACATCACTACATTTCTCAGCATCTATCTCTACAGGAAGTGACTTTACTGCTTTCCCATTAAAGGGGGCCTCAAATGAAGAAGTCAGAGTGTAGTATGCATGTATTGTATTCTTTAGTAATTACTAGGTTGCTTTAAGGAATGTCTCAGTTATGTTCTATTTGGTGTTCTTAGAATTGTATAGAGAATCAAAACTCATTCTCAGGCATACTTCTCTACAGGAAGTGTCACCACTACACTTTCAAGCATCCATCTCCATAGGGAGTGAGGTCACTTCTTGCCTCCTCCCTGCATCAGTTAGCTCCTTAGGGTACCATACCATGCCTCCTACTGCCTAGGTGCCTCAAGCAAAGGGTGGAAACAGACAAGGGCATTACTTGTTTGGGTCTGTTAACTCCAAGAAGAGCCTTGGGCCACAGCCTCTGCCTGGCACACTACAACCTACAGACTAAGATCTGTTCATGTGTCACACCCAGCACCCCACTACCTATCCCCACAGTCCCCGACATTTACCCCACATACACTCAGCCTTTTACACATCCCATTAACAATGAGATACTTTTCAACAACTGAACCGAGGCTCTATCTCACACTCATCACTGCACACTTTGCTGCATTCCATGCCCCTGACATCACAAGCCTCATCACCTGTTCCATCATCTATTTAATGATGGGAGATGAAGCTCTCTTGCGTGTCTTCTTTTAGAGATGGTTTGGCAGGAAGCCAGTGATGTCACTTCCTGGCCCAGTGCTACACACAGCTCGCACCTGCTTTGTAAATTGATGTGCAGCACTCACCTGAAGTGTAACCCCCCGAAAAATCATTCTACCTATTTGTTATTTATCCAGAACAGTTAGCAACAGCTAGCCAAACCAGGCTCAACAACATGAACCTGGGCAGATTTGAAGCCTAACTTTCACTCAGTGCCAAGTCACTTGGATTCACCCTGGACACCAATCTCAACCTCAAGGAACACTCTGTGAAGAAAGCCAAGAAGGCCTGCTACAAGCCCTCTCTACCAAGGAAAGTGAAAGCTTTCCTTCCGAAATGCAGTTTCAGAACTAATTTTGGATCTGGATGGTAAAAATGCCCTGCTCCACAGCCTCACAGACTCCACACTGACCCCCTTGAAGGCATACTACACTCCGCAGTACGTTTCGTTAAGGGCATACTACACAATGTAGTTAGTAAGTCTTATCAAGCAATATGGCACCATCGCTCCACTGGCTGCCCTGGCTGCCCCACCATCATTAAAGCCAGCTTGATCATCTACAAAGCAATAAATCAAAAACAAGCCACATCATTGCCTACCTGGATGCCAAGTTCACCATCTCCAGCGGCTGTGAGCACACCCAAACCAAAACACCATCAGACTGTAGACAAGAAGTTCAGAAGAGAAAAAGCAAGGAAACAGACCATATTCATCCATACACCAGAATCCAGAACGACATCACCATATCCATCAGAACTGCCTCAACCCTGTTCCAGTTGAGGAAAGAGCTAAAATCACCCCTCTTTGGAGAAGCAGTCCTCTTCCACTCTTGGTAACCCGCTATTCATCCAGTCACACATTGACCTTTGACCCTTTGCAGCACCTCTGCTGCCTTAATACTAGGTTGGCACAATGAAATATACTTTCATACAGTAGAATAATAACATTGAGTATCCGAAGCCGATCGGGATAACTTGCATACTGGCCAACCCAACGGATTCCACACCACAACTTTATTTGGGTCATCCTACTGTTTTGGTCAAGCAGTAGCTTCAATCAATCAATCAATCAATCAATCAAGATACTTGTAAAGCGCACTACATACCTGTAAGGGTCTCAAGGCACTGGAGGGAGGAGGGGTGCTGCTGCTAGTGTTCGAAGAGCCAGGTCTTAAGGCGTCTTCTGAAGGTCAGCAGGTCTTGGGTCAGTCGTAGGTTGGTGGGGCGGGTGTTTCAGGTCTTGGCGGCTAGGTGGGAGAAGGATCTGCCGCCGGTGGTCGTTCTTCGGATGCGGGGACTGTGGCGAGGGCGAGGGTAGCGGAGCGGAGTTGGCAGGTGGGGGTGTGTGTGTGTGTGTTTCGATTTATATAGCGCACTATGTCCCAGGGGTCTCTAGGCGACCAACAACCTTTTGATGGGTGCATAGAGATTTTTTATGCAACATTTATTGTTTATTTCATCAAACCTTTGTGTATAAATGAAATTGCAAAACAGAAGCTGCCCAGATGACTAAGCCCCCGAAATCTCTGTGCAAAAGAAATTGCCCAGAACACTCGACTAACATATAACAGTACGCATAGTGCACAGAGTTTTTAAATGTATGCTTTGTTGCAGCTGTGGGGGAAAATATATATATCTATATCCATATATATTCATATGTATGCACTATAAAGATATCAAGCTTAGATAAGTCACACTTTACCAAGCTGCCCGAGCTCTAAAGGCAAGTCTGGTCTTGCCTGGACAAGCTTCAACAGTTGTTCAGAACCAACTCTGAAGTCCCTTTGCTTGTCCTAACTCCATGCTAGTTTGCTTATCTGGTGGTTCATTTTACTTACACAGTATGTATGTAGTATAATTGGCACAGTGCCAAACCTGCATTTCTGGGTTCCCCATATTTAGCTGTTTATAATTGTCATGGTGCAGATCTTGAATATCCATGTAAGCCATATTTGGAATAGTGTCTTATTCTAGTTCCATCGATGTTGCATTACTAAATGTATGTAGGGCCCAGAAATAAGGGTGGGCAGAGCTCGTGGAGTTACACTATGCAGAATTCCGCGGAATTGTGAAAAAAACTCACTGGCATTCTCTGGAGTTCCACGAGCGGGCGGAGTGGTTCCACTCGCCAAAGCCACCACTATTCTGGGCCCTATGTTAGTGGGATAGTGCGCGGGGTGGAGATGTCACCTATTAGCTCCTTCATGTCGCGTGCAGTATGCAAGTGCCACAGTACAGTCTCAACTGTGCAGAAGACAAGAGGCATAAATGAAGGGAACCAGTGTGTCGACCGGCATTAAGTCGGTACAAGATTTAACTAATGAACATTTGAGTTGACTGTCCTATTGGAGCAACGTCTCGTCCACTGCTGCGTCAGTCAGCAAGCGTAGCCAGTTGACGCTGCTGGGGTGATCAGCTCTGCCCACTCACGGACCACTCATAGCGGAAGTGAAAACGCTGTGTAACAAGCCTCAATCTGGACAAGTATCACCATGATGATACTTGTCTAGACCAAGGCTTGACACGCAGCGTTCACTTCGAGCTGCCATCTCCCACCAGAGCTGGAGCCACTGCCCTCCTCCCGTCTAATTCAACCCCTCCTGCATCCAGCAGCCTCCCCAACAGCGTGGCAGGACAGGAGGACTTTGGCCTGGGGGCATCTCGACCCGGTCCCATCCCCACCGCCCGGATCTCCTCCCCTATCTGGCCGACTTTGCAACCTAGCCCATTGCACAGCTATGCGCTTTGTTTCCACCATGGCTGGTCTCTTCAGTGGTGGGTCTCCTCTTCCCAGCGCACTGCCTCTGCAGACAGCAGCAGCGTACAGCAGAGCCCCTGCATACCTGCCCACCGGCAGGTAAGGGACGACCCCCAGGGTTGGCATACAAAGGTTACTACATCACTCACTAACAGCATGAGTTAGAAGGCTTGAGGTAAAGAAAAACTTTTGATTCTACTGCATTGCCATGGCAAAACAGTTTCTCATTGGTGTTCAACGGTTCCACCCCATCCAGCCCTTTCACTTCATAGAAATATACCACAGGAGGAGAATTGTAAATGCAATGCGGACAAGTTGTGCATATTTTGCAAATCACTGTGTTTTTCCCCATCCATCGTTTTTAAAATGTATTAGAAGTTATTAGTATGTATGCTATACTTGTTCGCCCATTAAATACTCAACTTGTTTAGTGGGTGCCGGTAAACTCCCCGACATGGCGTAGGTGGAGTTTTTGCAAAACTCGAACCTCCAAGTGGAGTGCGGAGTGAAAAAAACCTCTGTGAACTCTGTTTGCGGAGCGGAGTTTACCGCCCACTGTTACCCAGAAACCAGTCACTCAGGGAAGAAGCAGGCAGAGAGCACCAGTTTGTGACCTGACGTCTTCCTTGCTGATCAGCAAGCATGCATGGGTACCAATTCAATTCATTCTGTTTCTGAGCAAACTGCTGTGTCTGGTGAGTTTCTTTCATTTGCTCCTGGGAGGGTGCAAATACGATTCATTTCCCTAACAGCAGCTACTGTTAGATTTACTAGGTGGTAAATTCCAATGATGTCAGGGCTTCCTAAAGTAATGAAATCTCCCTCTTTTATATCACACGGTATCACCAGGTCATACCCAAGAATATTATAATTTAAAAAACAGAAGAAGCCCTTTACTCACCAGACAAACACCAAACGCCCAAACCAAAGCTATCTCTCATTAATAACAAAAGTTGAATCATGCATGGTCATCAAAGCAAACTCAGTATCAAAGAATAAACATTGCATGCATGACGTCACATACATCTAACTATTCATAACCAAAACATGGCTAGATGATGATGCCTCATTGTGCATGAAGAAATACTACCAGGTGGACCCTCTAATGCACATTTCAAAAGTTAAAAAAGTAATCCTAGATGTGGTTTCTACTCTGGAACCACAAATATATGCTGTAGTTAAGTCTTCAACGAATATGTTCAGGGTTAATTAGTTTTCTTCTTCCTAGGCCACTTCCACAGCCTGGCGTGTGCTCTTTTGCCTTGAGCATGGAAATTAACTACGTCTAAGAGCCCAAAAATCTCTCAGAAATAAATTAAAATGGATGCACTATTCAGCAATAAGGCTACAACTGCATTTGAAAACCTGGGACCCCATATTGCCTATGCTTGCACTGGCTCCCAGTGTCTGCCAGATTGTGTTCCAAGCCATTTTCGTAACACAACTACTACTGTATGGAATAGGATCAATATTACAATAAAAGAAATTCAAGGCCTCCCACCCAAAGGCAAAGCCTCTGACCCTAAGTGACCCTACAGCTGAAAGTGCTTCAAGACCCACCACCCAAAGGCAAAACCTCTGACCCACAGTGATCCTACAGCTGAAAGTGCTTCAAGACCCACCACCCAAAGGCAAAGCTTCTGACTCTAACTGACCCTACAGCTGAAAGTGCTACAAGACCCACCACCCAAAGGCAAAACCTCTGACCCACAGTGATCCTACAGCTGAAAGTGCTTCAAGACCCACCACCCAAAGGCAAAGCTTCTGACTCTAACTGACCCTACAGCTGAAAGTGCTACAAGACACACCACCCAAAGGCAGGGCCTCTGACCCTAAGTGATCCTACAGCTGAAATTGCTACAAGACCCACCACCCAAAGGCAAAACCTCTGACCCACAGTGATCCTACAGCTGAAAGTGCTTCAAGACCCACCACCCAAAGGCAAAACCTCTGACCCACAGTGATCCTACAGCTGAAAGTGCTTCAAGACCCACCACCCAAAGGCAAAACCTCTGACCCACAGTGATCCTACAGCTGAAAGTGCTACAAGACCCACCACCCAAAGGCAAAACCTCTGACCCACAGTGATCCTACAGCTGAAAGTGCTTCAAGACCCACCACCCAAAGGCAAAGCTTCTGACTCTAACTGACCCTACAGCTGAAAGTGCTACAAGACACACCACCCAAAGGCAGGGCCTCTGACCCTAAGTGATCCTACAGCTGAAATTGCTACAAGACCCACCACCAAAAGGCAAAGCCTCTGACCCTAACTGACCCTACAGCTGAAAGTGCTACAAGACACACCACCCAAAGGAAGGGCCTCTGACCCTAAGTGATCCTACAGCTGAAAGTGCTACAAGACCCACCACCAAAAGGCAAAGCATCTTACCCTAAGTGACCCTACAGCTGAAAGTGCTACAAGACCCACCAGCCAAAGTGATCCTACAGCTGAAAGTGCTACAAGACCCACCACCCAAAGGCAAAGCTTCTGACTCTAACTGACCCTACAGCTGAAAGTGCTTCAAGACCCACCACCCAAAGGCAAAGCTTCTGACTCTAACTGACCCTACAGCTGAAAGTGCTACAAGACACACCACCCAAAGGCAGGGCCTCTGACCCTAAGTGATCCTACAGCTGAAATTGCTACAAGACCCACCACCAAAAGGCAAAGCCTCTGACCCTAACTGACCCTACAGCTGAAAGTGCTACAAGACACACCACCCAAAGGAAGGGCCTCTGACCCTAAGTGATCCTACAGCTGAAAGTGCTACAAGACCCACCACCAAAAGGCAAAGCATCTTACCCTAAGTGACCCTACAGCTGAAAGTGCTACAAGACCCACCAGCCAAAGTGATCCTACAGCTGAAAGTGCTACAAGACCCACCACCCAAAGGCAAAGCTTCTGACTCTAACTGACCCTACAGCTGAAAGTGCTTCAAGACCCACCACCCAAAGGCAAAGCTTCTGACTCTAACTGACCCTACAGCTGAAAGTGCTACAAGACACACCACCCAAAGGCAGGGCCTCTGACCCTAAGTGATCCTACAGCTGAAATTGCTACAAGACCCACCACCAAAAGGCAAAGCCTCTGACCCTAACTGACCCTACAGCTGAAAGTGCTACAAGACACACCACCCAAAGGAAGGGCCTCTGACCCTAAGTGATCCTACAGCTGAAAGTGCTACAAGACCCACCACCAAAAGGCAAAGCATCTTACCCTAAGTGACCCTACAGCTGAAAGTGCTACAAGACCCACCAGCCAAAGTGATCCTACAGCTGAAAGTGCTACAAGACCCACCACCCAAAGTGATACTACAGCTGAAAGTGCTACAAGACCCAACACCCAAAGTGATGCTACAGCTGAAAGTGCTACAAGACCCAACACCCAAAGTGATCCTACAGCTGAAAATGCTACAAGACCCACCACCCAAGGTGATCCTACAGCTGAAAGTGCTACAAGACCCACCACCCAAAGGCAAAGCCTCTGACCCTAAGTGCCCTACAGCTGAAAGGGCTACAGTCCAACAAAACCAGACTGCGTTGAGGCGCTTTCTCAGTGCCCGCCAGCAAACTGTGAAAACTATAAAACGCCACACTTTTCGGAAGGTTGCAAAAACCTGGTTCTTCAAATTTTCTGACCCTTCCTGATACCTAAGCAACTTCCAGGAAAGGACCCATCGCCAACCCAGTGAATCACGAAGTAAAACAAAAACAAACATCCCCAAAAAAGAACTAAACATGTTTGAGGTGAAACAAAGCTGCCTGGAGTGCGATTACTCTGTCATGAATGGTTGCTTGACGTTTCCTGTCATGAATACCCCTTAAGCATGCGCAAACTCATGCGCTGCTCCACGTTCATAGTGTCACAACCAGACCACAGGTCAGGATCTCACACACCGCACCTACCTCTTCCCACATTGGAAATATTACAAGAACACACTTCTGCCAAAGAATCTCATTTTCCATCAAGTGGTTCACACTTGTGGGTATTTCTCTTTGATTCGATGTGGTCATAACAAATCCATTGTTAATCTCAGCTGACACTGATACCATCACTGACTCAAGTGATGTCATACTGCTGTATTCATTAATTGTAATGTGATTTATTTTTAAAGTTATTTCCGTCACTGTTCATTCAGATTTCTTTTGTGCGATTGACCAGGCACCCTTGGTCCAGTTCAGCATGGGTCAGTATGAGCGTTCCCTTCACTTGAGCATCTAGGTATCCTCTAGGTAAAAGGCCTGATAGTGCACAGGAACATCATTCAATAAATCAGATATTGCATTTCTATTCAATACAAGCATCGAAGGGTGCACTGTGCCATAGACTTGGCATATGTCCTAGACACCTTGACCGTGACGTTGGCATGTCTGATCGGCATGCACTCTGTTTTGTGCACATTCTGCACAGGAATGCTTGGGTGCTGCCAGAACAAGCAGACATGGCACCGAATAAATCACTATTAATGATTCGATGTCACTTACTTCATAATTAATTAAAATACACTGCAGCCCTTGGTCGATGCATGTAATGAGAACGCTCTACGTGAAGCTGCGTCTCATCTCTGCGCATAAGATGAGCTAGAAATATAGATCAATGTCTAAAGATAGCTGATTATCGATATCCTCGTATGTGCAGTGCTAACCAGGATCGATAATCCACATTAACTCTCAGACCTGTCTGTTAAGACTCATCGATTAAGAGCATGGAGTGAACGATATAATCCCATCACGTAAGGGCCACGTGGAGAGGGCCCCCACCTGGACCATACTCGACAATAAATACATCAACCAATCGGAATAGCGTAAAAAAGCACGTGCCCAGCATCCTGCACAGCCCAATTGCAAACTAGAGTTGGAAAGTACAAAATACATAAATAAGTGAGTAAGAGACTAATAAACAGATATGTTTGGAGCTGTTGGGATCTAAGTCCAATAAGAGCGCACTCAGACCTCTACATGTGGATAAAAGCCTTAAATATCAACGGTGGTAGCTCAGGGCTCTACGTGGGTGAAACATTCTAGCACGGAATGTGCAGGATTCCGTGGATTTTGCTAATTTCTCCACCCTTCCGACTCCTAATTTCCTCCTCTCTCTCATCTGGTGGGTGGGAGGCGCAGACCATGAGGCCGCCTCAAGGGACCCAAGGACAGGTCAGATGGGTTGGATAAAATGCCCTCCGCCCTGAAGCATGGCGTCTCTATGGTCGGCACTGGGATCAGGGCAAATGTTGCTTTGAGTCCACCCTAGGCAGCGGCCTAGGCTGGCGAGGGGCTCTAGACCGCTGCCTCCCGCTCACCAGGGGCTTGGTAAGCTGCAGTCCTTCCCGCATGCTTTCAAGGCTGGCGGCTGCTTTAATTGCTGCCATGAACGCAGCAGCAGCTGTGAAGGTAGCTGTGCCAAGCGGTACCCGATCAGCTGGCACTGCAGAGCCTGCCTTGCCTATATTTGCATATGCACCGAGCCGGAGTGACCAGCCATCCCTGCAGCCCATGTGTAAATGTATGGACCCCGACATGTAGACTGGGCTGGAAGAACACTGGGCAATCAGCACGAGGCGTCTATTGTGCTGCGTTGTGATTGGCTCAGGTGCTGAAGGCATGGAATGCCAATCAAACGTGCGTGAGCCCAGACTCAGGCTGAAGTTGTGACTGTTCCAAAGGCATGGACCTTTCGCTGGCAGCAGCAGGAGAGCAGTGCAGGAGGCATTGGCACTGCCAATGGAGGAAAGGATGAGACAATGATAGCAATCAGGTAGGACAGTCTTCCTGGAATATGTCAGTGAGGGCAGTAGCCGGCCCAACCTTTGCATCAGTCACATAACCTTTTGTTCCTCGGGATCGGCCACTACCGGACCTCCCAGGTCACACCATTAAATTAATTCTTGATACGCATTTGAATAAAGCTGCAAATATCAACTCATTGAGTATTGCAAAATAAAATAGGCAGTTCTCGAATCAAAATTGTTGTGTCCAGCAATTTGTTTAATATGAGAAATGTTATCCAGTGTAATACCTTAGTCGGTCCTGGGGGCCCGGGTCCATGCCAGACTTTTAAGATACATGCAAAAAGAATAATTGATGGACAGAATGCAGAACAATGTCATACATTCACCCCAGTACAGAGATCTGGGCCTAAATCCATCGTTTTTTTGCTCACCATGCCATTCAAGTTTGGACCTAGCTGGGGGTGTGGCATGGCGCCCGTGCAGCATGGTGGCTTACTGGTGAGCGCTCCGTCACCGCTGCAGGAAACCGCGGACATTCAAGAAGCGGAATTCAGCGCCGGAAGGTGCAGAGCATGCCCTGAGCTCTCCCCCGACATGTTCCCAGCACATCATTCTTATTTTTATGCCGCAGTAAGTCCGGTCGCGGCTCTCCAACGGCTGCGATCGTCATTTTTATTTTTTTGCCGCGACATGCAGTTTTCCTCCTCCTATGCCTCACTATGGCGTATCATGGCATTATTTGCTCATAAGATGACTCTTTATTTATCTCATGAGATATTTCACTGACTATCCTTTTCATCATTACTTCAGTTCTCTACAATTACAGGAATTTCGACATTCTGCAATGCTGGCGGCCATTTTGTGGCTCCTCACAACCTTCATCATTTTGCCTCATTTTTTATTTTTTTTCCTTTTTTTTCCTTCTGAGACGCGCTTTTTGACTCCTGTGGATGAGGTTTCCTCACATTTTTTCATCATTGGGGCGCTGGATGTTCCTTCCTTTACTTATTAGGTGATTTCTACCTTTTATGTAGCCCTGTGATTCTCTACCATGCCTTGTCGCAGCTCAGCCTGTTTATACATTGGTACTGTTATATCTCACAGTGTACAGTTACCGGTCCTTTTTATGGGTAGAGACAAGCGGCACATGGTATCTACAGCTATGAAATACGCTCTGCTTAAAAACTCCAAGCTATTTTCCGAGTTTGCCAAGTTAGAGACTTCCAATTTATATTCTACTCCAGACATACCTCTCACAATGGAGTCATCTACGCCAGTCTCAGGAAAAGTTACTTCAAAGAGGTTAAAAAAGGATCCGCCCTCTCCGCCTAAGCCTATATCCTCTGTTTTTGTGGAACTCTTACTGGAGGAAATTAGAGCTCTTCGGCCCTTCATGGAGGAAACCAACGCCAAATTGCAGGTGCTAACTGATAATTGGTCGCAAATGGATGCAAGGGTCACCTCTGTAGAGCAAAGCGTTTCCTCTCTTCAAGAATTCTCCACCAAGGTCTCACACTTGCCTTCACAGGTCTCCTCTCTTCAACCGCAAGTGGAGGAACTTGAAAATCGAAATCGACAAAACAACCCGCGTGGAGGGTTGCGATGGGAATGACCCAATTGCCTTCTTTAAATCTTTTCTCCCCAAGCTGCTTCATCTACCAGAAGGTACTGTGCTTAATATTCAACGTGCACATAGGCTTGGCAGGCTTCCTTCTTCTTCATCATCATCTACTTCCAGACCGCGAGGAGTCATCATGTATTTTTTAGAATACACAGACCTTTTGAAAGTTCTTTCTGCAGCTAGAGCCTCTCCTAGGCTTACTTGGTCTGGTTCTTCCCTCGCCTTTGCGCAGGACTATGCCAAGGCTACAGCAGCTCGCCGCAAGGCTTTCCTGGACATGCGCCCTGATCTTCGATCTATTGGAGCTAGATATGGTCTCTTCCACCCGTTTCTCTTTAAAGTCACCTTCAACAACAAGACAACAACCTACGAGGATCCTGTTCGCCTTCGCAGCTTCTTAAATTCATGCAGAACAACCGCTATGGATCTTTCTGACTCTTCTTCTTCCGTTCCTCCTTGAATTTCTTGTACCTGTATCCTTGCTTTTCTAACCTTTTTCTTCCCAGTTCTCCTTGTTCATACTCTGTCTCTTCTTTGTTGATGCGCTTCTTATAGTATTATTGCAATTTTTCCTGTCTCTCTCTTGTATTCTTATTAGCTAAGTATTTGTTGTGCCTCTCCTTACTCCCCTCCTGGTTGCTCATTCTTGATACCCTCCCCTGTTTCTGGTGATAGGTTTCATTTTCAATGCCCCACCCATTAACATTTACATATGCAAGTTAGCATCATGTGTCTAACTAATGAAGTATATACTTATGCCTTTACGTTATTTTTACTCTTCATGTGATTATTCATTTATACATGTGGTGATATTTAGTTTCCTTAGCTTAGCTTGTGTGCCTCCACTTTGAGTATTCCTCTGTGTCCGCGAGTCGCACTCGCTCATTCCCCCCCTCCCGTAGGAATAAGAAAAACCCTAATGCAGCAGTTTTCGTTTCTCAGCTAGCTGTGGCCGAAACTAACAAGTTCCTTATCAGTAATGTTCTCATGCACCAGAGACGCTGAGGCCCGGCTCCGCGGCCTTGGGCAGAGATAGCCAAATGTTGCCTTTGCAGGTGCAGATGCCTCTTGTATGATGCCATTGTTCCTCTCTCTGGGGTTCAGTATTTTTCCAGAAGGGGCGTGTTTTGCTTCACTGTACCATGTTATAATGTATTACTGTGATGATATGAGTTAGTCCTCTCGGCGCACTCTTTGGGGTGAGGTCGGACAGGGCCCTCTCATATGGGAGTTTGTGGCCTAATAAAATTACCTTGTTTATTTTTCTCCACTGTCCGGCTGACTTCTTACTGAGTAACTATAGGTGAGTGTGGTAAGTCACTCGGGTGGATTTGAGCCACGCTTATCAGATGGCGCCCGAATAGGGACCCCGCGATAAGGATCTTTCTCACCCGTAGGTGGGTAGCAGAAGACCGGGGACCCCCTGGTCGGTACGGTGGGTCTGGGTACCCACTTTGATGCCGAGCTTGGTTCTCGCAGCGCTGCCCCACCTTGCTGATCGGGAGAGGTCCCGGTTCGGATCCTACGCCGGGGTCCGGAAGGCGGAACTTGGAGCTGACCGTGTTGGTCCTGGCAGCCGGAGGTGGAGAACGGTAGAGGTCGGTAAAGCATACGGAAGGTGAGTGGTCCGCCTGTTGTTTGAAGGAGCTGGAGTGCTCCGAGAGACTGGGGTGTCTCTAATCGTTTGAGGAGACGGTGCGCTCCTGGGGCTAGTGTGCTCCGGGGAACTCAGAGTGCGAGTGGCGCTCTGAAAGACTTAACGGGAGGTGTGAGGACGTTTGTTCACGGTCATCCGACCGGGTGGCACTGTGGTGGAGGCGTGGCTCATTGCGGCGGGTCCCGGACTTCACCCCGAACGCCTAAGGCTGGCGATTTGGTAGGTGTGAGTTCTGGGCCTTCTGCGGTAAAGTGCGCAGCGATCCGCAGTGTCGGCCAAGTAGTGGATGTGTCCCCTAGCCTCAGAACAGACGGTATACTGTTCAGTCTGCGGTAGGGTCCAGGTTCCCCAGGACTTGGTCGACAGGCCTTGTCCCATTTTGGTAACACGTGTTTGGCAGGATTTTGATGTATAGGATGTATGTGTGTTTTTGAATTTAATGCATATGTGTGGATGTGTTAGGAGCTATTGTGTAGTAGGTAATTAGTAAACAGAGGTAAGAGAATTTGTGAGAAGGTGTGATTGCATTGGTGTAAAGATGCCGTGCTTCAGTAAGTTGCGGTGTTTCGGATGCTGCTGCCGCGCATCGGATTCTAGATTGGCCGAAAGCCAGCCCGCCCCGGTGGAGGGCTCCCCTAATTTTGATATGTATGTGAAACATGGATTGCCTCCGATTTTGTTTGGTACTTTGTGGCACAGATATACCAAAGACAATGTGGATTTGCAGTGGCCCTTGACAGGTTCTTTTGATGTGGCTAAATTAGACTATTTACAAGACAAATTGTTCACTAGGCGTAGTCGTCAGAGCATGTTTGACTCATTACGGATGTGGCAGAAGGAGGTTAGGGAACGTCAATTGAGGGAGGAGAAGGTGGCCCAGAAGAAGGTGGCGCAGACGATGGCACAGAAAGCGAGGGAGCATACAAAAAAAGAGAATGAGCAGCGGATCGAGCGCGCAGATAGGCTTTTCAGACTGAAGGAAAATAAAAGTTATGTAGTGCGAGAGGATGAGCAGGACGAGATGGAGGATGTTTTGAGTACCCGACCCCCTCCCCCTTATGCCCCGCAGCCACTTAATCTCCCACGTTGCTGGTTCCGGCTTCCTCCGGTGGGGTTTTGGACCCGCAAGCAAGTGCCCCACACCCGTCTGGTGTGTCGTCTTTTGTCTCCCCATCGTTGCCAGCGCCCCTTGTTTCTTTGCTCGGGACAAGCTCACCCGCTCCCTTCCAGTTTCCCTCAGCACTCCCTACTGTCTCTGCTAGCGCTACTCCCAGTCAGGGGTTGTTGACACCGAATAGAGGTATGGGGAGTGGGTTGCTCTCCCAGGTGCGAAAATTGCTTACACGCTCTACTATTGGCTTAGATGAAAAAACGGTGGTGGCTAATCAAGCTTGTCAGTGGGCCAGGAATAATATTTATTCGTTTGAGGACATTTGGTCCACAATGAAAGATTTTGAACCTCTGATGCAACAGCATGCTTTGTGGCATATGTCGACAACGTTGATAGCACTATGGGAACAGGGGTTTGGAGGAGCAGCACCCGCAATTTTACATGATATAAAAAATGGAGCCTATAGGGCTAACATTGGGGTACGGGAGGTGATACGAAGTTTAAAATACCTGTTAGAGTATAGAAATGAATTACCATCTGCGGGTACACCCCATTTTCCTGGGATACATCCGATGCGTGAGGTACACCCTATTTTTCACCCTGAAGCCCCCGAAGTGGTAGATCCAGTTACAAATGCTGTCACTAGGGCTCGTGTAGACGCCCATTTTCAAGAACAGTGGGTATATACGCCGTGGAAAAGGAGTGAGGTGTTAGCTTTAAAGGCTCAGTTGCCAGATTCCAGAAAAAATCCGACTGCCTATTGTAAAGAATTGACAGAAGCTGCATCCTCGACTGTTATGACTTTAGCGGACATTGAACTATTCTTCTGATTGTTAGTCCCGGTGGACGTGTGGAGGCAGGTGAAGGGCACTGATCATACGGAGGAACTGGGTGGTACATGGGTGGAATTGCAGGATTGGGACAAGGAACGAAAGCCAGGTGAGAAGCCGAAAGCAGAGATTTTAGCTTTGCCGGGGCGGATTATTAAGTATATGCACTCTCTCATTCCCCCGAAGAAAGTGGACTGGGATAAGTTGACAGCCTGTAGACAGAAAAAGGATGAAGCTGTCTCTGATTTTTTTACTAGGTTTGAGGAGACGTTTATGGACTTCAGTGGACAAGACATGTCACAGGACGGAGGGTTACGACTTTTCGTTAACAGGTTCGTAATGAACTTGTTACCGGAAATATCGGCGAGGTTACAGGCATCGGAGAGTACGTGGACGACGTCCACTCCCTCTGGCATTCTAAGCATGGCTCAGTATTATGAACATAGAGAAAATGAGAGTAAGGACAAGCAAGAAAAGAAGGCCAAGGATTTGAAGACAAGGGTTTTGCTACAACGGGTGTCTAAAGGTCGGGGCAGAGGTGCTTCACCTGCGACAGCGGGACGAGGGGGAAGTGGTTATGGAAGGGGTGACAAGAGAGAGCGATTGGGACAGAATCAGTGTGCAAAATGTAAACAGGAGGGGCACTGGTGGAGGGATTGTCCTGAGTTTCAGTCGAATGCTGGCCAAGGCAGAGGGCGAGGCCGAGGTGATTTCCGAAGACATGATGGGCAGTCTGATGGTGTAGGGAGACAAGGAGGAAATAGTTTCGATGGAAATAGGGATAGACAACACTTTCAGAGGGAAGGTGGACAGTACTACAATGATGATTATACAATGGATGATTTGACAGGATTCTCCCATAACTAGGACAGCGTAGGACAGAGCGAGGGACCAGTTTCTGTGGATGTTGATCAACGAGGACACTATGTGACTGCAGATTTGTCAGGGTCCCAACAGAAATTTTTGGTAGATACGGGTGCTATGAAAAGTTCAGTGGCTCGTTCTCAGGTCCCAGGGGCGGCTCTGTCTGGCAAGAATAATATCTCCGTGGGGTTCTCAGGTACTCCGGTGATTAGCCCCATCTCTAAACCCCTTGCTCTTACGATTGGCCCTTTCATTGTAGATTCCCCTTTTCTGTTGACTTCCAATTGTGGCGAAAATTTGTTGGGTTTAGACTTGCTGAAGAGGTTGCATGCCACCATTTATTGTTCTCCGGACGGTGTGTACCTCACATTGGGTCCTACCGTTGCGCGTGCACAGCAATGTTTTTCCAAAGATGAGCCTCTGCCGGCTGAATTTGAAGGGGTCCCAGAGAGCTTATGGGCTAATAGTGATACGGATGTGGGAAAAATGGATATTGCCCCTGTGTCCATCAAGGTTAAAGTGGGAGCTCAATTGCCCAGAATACCCCAATATAAGATATCTAGGGATGGCGAAAAAGCCCTATTGCAGATAATACAGGATTTGATTCGATCGGGGGTCGTGGAGGAGACAGACTCTAACAGATGTAATAGTCCTATTCTTCAGATTCTTAAAAGACGGTCAGCTGATGCCAAAGATGATACGCTTGATGTCTATAGATTTGTGATTGACTTACGCCACATTAACAAGGTGGTTGAGCCCCAGTACCCAGTGGTTTCCGACATTACAACGATTTTGACAATGATTCCCCCATCGGCTAAATATTTTTCTGTCCTGGATCTGAAGAATGCTTTCTTCAGTATTCCTGTACATGAAGATAGCCGTTATCTCTTCGGATTCTCATTGGCTGGCCGAAGTTTTAGATTTAGGAGAATTCCTCAAGGCTATACCGAGAGTCCCAGCATTTATAGCCAGGCATTGAAAGCTCAATTGGATGACTTGGAACTACCCGCAGGCAATGTTCTGTTACAATATGTGAATGATATTCTCATCGCATCGGACAACGAGGACGGTTGTCGGGATGCTACGGTTAAACTATTACATCATTTGGCAAACAAGGGCCACAAAGTGTCCCTTCCTAAATTCCAATATTGTCGAACGGAGGTAACCTACTTAGGTCATCTCCTTTCGAAGGAGGGGAGGAGGTTGACACCGGAGCGCATAAAAGCGATAACTAACATGGCTGTACCTAACACGCAGCGAGAGGTGCGCGCGTTTTTGGGCATAACCTCGTATTGTCGCCAGTGGATACCCAATTATGCTTTATTAACAAAACCCCTACTGTATCTGACTACTAAAGAGGTACGCGAACCCCTACCCTGGACCCCCGCATGTCAGGAAGCTTTTGAGTCACTAAAAACTGCTTTCTGTTCTGCACCTGTTTTGGGAACACCTGATTACCAGAAGCCTTTTGTGCTTTATGTACATGAGGCGGGAGGTTGCGCGTTGTCTGTCCTAACACAATGTTTTGGGGGGAAACAGAGACCTTGTGCTTACTTTACTGCTATGCTCGACAATGTGGCAAGAGCGCTGCCGAGCTGCCTGCGGGCTACAGCGGCTGCTGCGGTCTCTATTAGACAATCGGCAGGGCTCGTGCTGGGTTCAGACCTCACAGTAATGGTACCGCATGCTGTGGATATTCTATTGAACAGAACGCAGACGCAGCACTTAACTAGTGCTCGCCTTACTGGTTATGAAATGACACTATTCGCACCCCATGTCACGATAAAACGATGTGCCACTCTGAACCCAGCCACGTTGCTACCCATCCCATCAGATACAAAGGACGATGAAATACACGATTGTTTGTTTCGGACAGAGGAAGAGACGAAAGGGAGAATTGACTTGACCGATACACCCCTAGATGATCCTGATGAGGAGTTGTATGTTGATGGGTCTTGTTTTAAACTTGCAGACGGTACGTCGACGGCAGCATATGCAGTTACGACATTACAGACAGTAGTGGAGACTTCTAGGATTCCATATCATTCGGCCCAGGCTGCAGAAATAATAGCCTTGTTGCGAGCGTGTGAGTTGAGTGAAGGACTGGATGTGAATATCTACACTGATAGCCAATACGCCTTTGGCGTGGCTCATAGTTACGGGCGACTGTGGGCAGAACGGGGGTTTTTGACATCACACGGACAGAGAATTCAACACGGCCCACTGATATTATGACTACTTACAGCATTGACGCTACCCAGACGACTGGCTGTGATAAAGTGTAGTGCACACAAGGCGGTGGTGGATGATGTAGGACAGGGAAACGCGTTCGCAGTACAGACAGCAAAGGAGACAGCTAGGACGAAACTCCCACGAATGTTTGTGGCAGGACCAGCTAGATGGGTACCAGATGTTAATATGTTTGCAGATATGGTGCAGAGCGTAAAGAACATACAAGAAAAGGCGACTGAGGACGAATTGAGGACATGGAAGGATGGTGGGGGGCGATTGGATTCTGATGAATGTTGGACAGATGTGACAGACAAAAGACGATGGTTACTCCCAAACGCATATGTCCTCCCAGTGGTGACAATGGCTCATGGGCCAGCACATATTAGTGCTAAGGGTATATGCAAATTACTGGACCCAGTGTGGAGCAACAAGAATATTTCTAAAGTAGCTACCCATTTAGTATAACAGTGCATGGTATGTTTGAGGCATAATCCAGGAAAGGGAACATCTGTCCCAGTAGGCAATTTCGCTCCCCTTTCTTTCCCTTTCGAGGTGATTCAGATGGATTATATTGAAATGGAAAGGGTTAACAACCTCAAATATGTCCTGGTGGTTGTATGCTCTTTTAGCAGGTGGGTGGAGGCATTCCCAACAAAAGATTGTACGGCCATTTCCACAGCCAAGATGTTGATAAAGGAGTATTTCTCCCGGTATGGCCTGCCTCGAGTGATCTGAAGTGATAATGGCACATCCTTTAATGCTGAATTGATGAAGCAGATATGTAAGGGTCTGCAGATTTCCCAAAAGTTCCACTTGGCCCAACACCCTCAAGCTGCGGGACTGGTGGAGAGATTTAATGGAACGCTAAAATTAAAGATGGCCAAAATACAGGAAAGTACAGGACTCCGTTGGCCAGATGCCCTTCCCCTAGCCTTACTTTCTACCAGAGTGACAGTTAATTCCAAAACGGGTGTCTCCCCTCACGAGGTGGTATTCGGCCGCTAATGTGTGGGGAGTACCAAGACCAAAATGTTTTTCAGAAATTGAGTACCCTCTGTTGATAGACTACTTGTATGCTTTGACTAAAGATCTTCGTTCTATTCACCAGCAGGTAGCAGACACCCCGAAGCCGTTGCCGGAGGGGCCCGGACATGCCATACAACCCGGGGACTGGGTTGTGGTGAAGAAGTGTCAGCGGAAGTCTTGCCTGGAACCAAGGTGGTCGGAGCCGAGGCAGGTGCTCCTGACAACACGCACCGCACTTCGAGTTGAGGGTCGAAAGGCGTGGACCCATGCATCTCATGTAAAGAAGGTTCCACTGCCATTGCCGTATGACAAATGGGTGAGAGATGGCGTTGCTGACCAAGAATGTGAAGTGATACCAAGATACACACATTTCTCTGATGCTTCACTGAGGGGAGAGGAGCTGAGTACAGTAAAGAGAAAGAAAATAATTGTTGCAAGCTCCAAGGCTCCCATTGAGAAGAGTGATCAGACATCAGAGGACGCAATACTTGCCAAAGACATCCCCATTCTGTTCACAGATCCTGAAGTGCGAGGGAGCTCTCACTATAATCTGCGGCCCAGAAAGGAGAAAGGCATGAGGGACTGAACACTGGAAGAAGGGCTTAGATAGGGTACTGGAACAGGAAGAGGTGTGGACAATATCTCACAGAATAGCTTAGTGATAGGGATGGACTAGCAAGAGCCCTGGTGTTTGGCCGAAGATTCTGTTTCACGAGACATTAGAGCAGTGTCTGGGCCCAGATTAGTGCTCCTGAGTTGCTGCAGCTGTGCAACTCCAACGAGGGATTAGGGAACGAACAATAGAAGCCTACCTGTGAGGCTTTAACGGACACAGGGACGAAGATCCCTTTTTAGGGTTGAAGAACCCCTCTGGCCGGTTTTGGAGTGCCTGGGACTATTTTTCTAGTTTAGTTTTCTTTTTCTTGGGTTTTTTGATTTTTGATAAAAGAAATGTACCCCTTTGGTCGTTCCGTCCCCGACGAGGAGCAGCCTTTTGCAGCTCCTCGTAGACCAGAGCCTGATTCCCCATGGATGGCTTTATCACGCAAAGGAAAAATAGTGGTCATTGTAATACTGCTCATTGCATTCATTGTGGTCCTGGGAATATTGTTTTTTATGGACAAAGTCTATCCTGTACATGTGTTTGCCCCCACGCCTTCTGCCATCCCCGAACATAACATGATTACTGTTGATTATGGTGAACAAAGTTTACGTAAAGGCTATAGAGATAATGTTTTTATTAAGACTCTACATCATGCTCATGCAGTATATAATGTGACCGATTGTTGGGTTTGTGGATTGTTACCTTCTGCTGCTTAAAAAAAAAGATAGATTTCTAGCACTTCCCCTGACACCGGTGAATAGTTGTGTGGGGTGGTACACTTTGATTGGTATGGTCAAATATTTCCAACAGCCGGATTTCCTATCTCCCCGACTATCAGACAGAGGATCTACTATGACAATGCGGGTACGCCCTATGCCTGCTTCTTCTCTTGGACAGTTGTTTACTGACGGACGTTTTGATCAAATATTTTTGGAGACATGTTCAAAGAAAGTAGGACGATTCATGACTCCCAATGACACTGACAAAGTTAGGGAAAGTTTTCTACAGTTAAATTCCTCTCTGTCGTATAGACACCCCCCAAAAGGGAACGGTAGCAATAAGTCTTTGATGCCCTTAGCAGTTGTGGGACCGTCACCATTCTTTTGTATAGCAAGGAGGGGTCCTATAAAGGTTGGGAACAGTTCTTGCAACATGACTGCATCGATCCGCCTGCCTCTTAGTCCTTTTCTAGTAACGCCCCCCAATATTTACTTTGTATGCGGAGACAATGGGTATCTATGGCTGCCCGAGGGTTGGGGTGGAGTCTGTTATCTGGCCTATAAGCTTCCACCTGTGTATGTGGCACCTTCTGACTATCATAAGACTCATCGTAGGTTTACCAGCCCGCCAGAGCAGCGCATAAGGAGGACACTCCTGGTTGAAGATGTAGATCAGACTGACACCTCTTTACAACAATGGACAGATTTCTCTAAGGGCTTATTGCCATTTTGGGGTCCGATATTTAACAGTAGGGCCATCCGTAGGTTGGCGAGGGTGATGGAGAAAGTGGTCAATACTGAAGCAGACATTGCTGCTAATATGTCTGTTGAGATGCAGGCTATGAGATTATTCACGATCCAAAACAGGATGGTGTTAGACGTCATCCTTGCTGATAGGGGCGGAGCCTGCCGCGTCATCGGGACGTCTTGCTGCGTGTATATTCCAGATTCGGCCCGACAGTTAACTTAGCGGTACAGAAACTCCATAGATTAGCGACTGAACTTCATCAGGATACTGGGACATGGTCACTACAGGGGTGGCTCTGGGGTGTTTTCTCCTCGTGGGGCTGGAAAATACTAATGGGGATAGTAGGAGTAGTGGGTGTACTCCTGACGTGCTGCCTTTGTGTTTACTGCCTCCCCCCTTGTTGCTCAATGTGTGCTAGTAATTTACGGCCCTCAAGAAAAGTGACTGGTCAATATCCTGCTTCTACTGAAATTGAACTTCCAGATATTCGCTGGTTGATGCTTATTGATAATTATATTTTTGATTGAAGTGTGCCCCGCCCCTAGAATAGAATGTAAAGGCGCTACCTTTTTAGCTAATAAAGGCTACGCTCCAGTTAGCCAAATGATGCTAAAAGGAGGGTCTGATAGGTTTCACTTTCGATGCCCCACCCATTAACATTTACATATGCAAGTTAGCATCGTGTGTCTAACTAATGAAGTATATACTTATGCCTTTACGTTATTTTTACTCTTCATGTGATTATTCATTTATACGTGTGGTGATATTTAGTTTCCTTAGCTTAGCTTGTGTGCCTCCATTTTGAGTATTCCTCTGTGTCCGCGAGTCGCACTCGCTCATCCCCCCCTCCCGTAGGAATAAGAAAAACCCTAATGCAGCAGTTTTCGTTTCTCAGCTAGCTGTGGCCGAAACTAACAAGTTCCTTATCAGTAATGTTCTCATGCACCAGAGACGCTGAGGCCCGGCTCCGCGGCCTTGGGCAGAGATAGCCAAATGTTGCCTTTGCAGGTGCAGATGCCTCTTGTATGATGCCATTGTTCCTCTCTCTGGGGTTCAGTATTTTTCCAGAAGGGGCGTGTTTTGCTTCACTGTACCATGTTATAATGTATTACTGTGATGATATGAGTTAGTCCTCTCGGCGCACTCTTTGGGGTGAGGTCGGACAGGGCCCTCTCATATGGGAGTTTGTGGCCTAATAAAATTACCTTGTTTATTCTTCTCCACTGTCCGGCTGACTTCTTACTGAGTAACTATAGGTGAGTGTGGTAAGTCACTCAGGTGGATTTGAGCCACGCTTATCACTGGCAGATTCATCATTTCTTCCGCGAGTTTCCCGGGTTGTGCGTTTCGCTGACCTTCAAAGTCTTGCCTGCTGGATGTGGCTACACCCCTCCCTCCTTACATTCCTGGTTTTGTTCCTGATTGCCATCCCTCACCTCCCCTTGTTTGTAGGTATGTTTTTTCTACCCATGGTCTACCCCCATTCCTCTTCATTTGTTTTTCCTACCTTTCTTTTCTTCATTCATTCCTCCTCTCTATTGGGAGCCTTTTTGCATTTATCGTCTTTTCTTCCTTCATTATTTTCTTTACTCTGTCATTTGCCGCTCGCTTTGATGATATGACTTTTTTTTCTTTCTTTTTTCTTTCCAATTTCATATCCTCTTCATTCTGGTTCTATTTTCTGCTCTCTCTTTCTCTTACATTATGGTAAGTTTTCTCTTTCTTTTTCTTTTATCTTGAATTACTCTTAAATTGCTCATTTTTATTGGTGTTGGTCTTTGCTCTCTATATTGTTCTTTTATTTGATCTGCCATTTGTTCAATTTTTTACTATGTCTAATGTCTGTTAAAGTTATTTCATGGAACGTTAAAGGTCTTCATTCTCCCATCAAAAGACAAAGGATTCTATCTCACCTTGCCAAACTGAATGTTAATTTTGCTTTCCTTCAGGAGACTCATTTGTCTGAGATTGAATCTGCTAAGCTCAAACGAGGTTGGGTGGGTGAGGTTTTTACGCTCCTGGTGACGGCAAGCGTAATGGAGTGGTAATCTGATGTTGTAAATCTCTCTCTTATTCCTTGATTGCTACAGAGTCAGATGCTGATGGTAGATGGTAATATGTCAAACTTTCTTTAAGGGGTGTTCCAATCTCCCTTTTCAATGTTTATGCTCCCACAGGTGGTGACCCCTCTTTTTGGCACATGATGGCCTCCCCTATCACCAGATTTGTGGACGATAATTTTATAATGGTAGGGGATTGTAACTAACCTCTGAACCCCTCTCTAGATAGACATTCCAAGGTCTCTTTTGTCCCCAACAAGCCACATAAGCTTTTCGCCCGAGCAATTTCTCAACATAAGCTCATTGATGCTTGGCGTCTCTGCAATCCGGAGACTAAAGAATTCACTTTTTACTCTCCCTCTCACCATTCGCAATCTCGAATTGATTAAATTTTTGTTTCCCATCAGATTTCCCAGACCCTCACTAATGCAGAAATTGGCCCTATTTTGTTATCTGATCTGTTAGAACTGGGGGTCTCTAGTTGGCAGAGGTAAGTACCTTAGACCAAATAGGGACCCTTGCTTCTAGTCAGGGTGAAGGAATACACACCGTAGATAACCTCCGCTCTCCCTCTAGGTAGCTTGGTGCGAGCAGGCAGGCTTATCCCCAAGGCAATGTGTATAATATTTGCACTTAACACAACAATAATCCCCAATCCACCACAAACTGAGACCACACAGGTAAGTATATTTTTATAAAAAATATATAACTTTATCTAGTTTCAGCAATGAAAATAAGGCAGTTGCACGATAATCACTTGGTTATAAAAATGATGCACTTAATCTTAAGGGTGGTATGTAGTTTCAGGAAGGTCTCATCAAGTCAATGTCTCAAGTCTCTTTAATCAGTATGTAAGAAAATATGGCCACTGATTTATAATTAGAACGCTCTCAAAACGAGCAAATTGACTCTAGGACCGCTCTGGCGCTAGTGCCCTTCAATGCTCCTCTCAGGCTGTCTTACCCGCTCTGGACAGCGAGTTCCCGGTCTCTCCTGCGCTCTCAGCGCTTCCCGTCACCTTCCCCGTTCTCCTCGTTATGTACCACAACAGTCGGGGATCTCTGGTGACGAGTTCGCCACACGCGGGGTAGGCAGCAGTCACGCGAGGGCCCAGGGGCTGGCAGAAGGACTTCCCAGGGAGCAGCGCCTCTTCTCGAGGGGCACAGGCGCTCGTCCAATCCGTGCGCGGCTCTCGGGACGAGCCCCTGATGACGTCGCATGCCTCTCCGGTCCCGGCCAATAGGAGCGCGGCTCCTTCGTGTTGACCCTGGCGGGGGACCAATGGCAGCGCGTCCTTCTCGGGCGAGCCTCCCTGAGCGAGCCAATCCCAGCGCGGCCGCTCTGAGGCTGCTCACGGGTCCCGGGCCGCTGGCGGTGTGTTTTCTCAGCGGTTCTGAGTCCCGGGTCGCTGCGGTGATGCGCGGATCTGGCGCTTCGGGGCACAACAGTTCCCACCACAGGCACACGAAGTAGGGAGGCCGCCCTCAATACTTTCAGCATACGCCACCAGCAGGTCACGGAGGAAGCAAAGCAGTCCCACAGCCAGCGTCGGTTGTGTGTCGATAAACACACCGATTCTCTCCCACGGCTGGCGGATGATTTGCAGAGCGCAGGCTGGAAATAAAGACCATCTCCCAGCGTCCAAGAGTCACTTTAGGAACCTTTTAACCCTGGGTTCCAGGAACAGGAGGCCAGCTCTTCTCAGGCCCTTGGAGATTCAGTCAAGACACCGCACACAGCAAAGTCTTGGCAGTTTCAAGCAGGCAGGGTCACAGCACACAGCAAAGTCCCTTTCTTCTCCTCTCCTTCAGTTGGATAGCAGGATAGGTCAGCCCTTAAAGCACACAGCAAGGCAATCTTCCATCAGCTCCTTCAGCCGTCCTTCTTCCAGCAGAGGTTCCTTCTTGATTGTAGAATTTTAGAATCTAATCTTCTGTAGTAAGGGGTCCTTCCCTTATACCCCTGAACGCCTTTGAAGTCCTTTGTGCAAGGGGTCCCTGGCTCTGGAATGTTTCTGGTGTTCTTCTTCCTGACAACTGCAGGGCCAGAGGTGACAGTGGGCCGGCAGGGGAGTTAGCCAGCACGGTGGTCAGGCAGGCACAGCCCAGCACTATCAGGCGCTTCTCTCTCCCCTTCCCCGGGCAACAGATGTCGCCTTTCACCCCTGGGCTGACTCCAACCCCCTCCGGGGCCCTGCAGCTCCTGTCACGCAGGCATTCCACACACACAGGCCCAAGCACACAGAAAGGTTTATACAAAAGAACAGCCACTTCCTAAAAGTGCTATTCTCAACCCCAGGATCCAAAAACAACCTTCACTAAAAGATGTGTCATTTAATTCTGAGTTCAGGGATATCTTTCATTGATGTTCCATCTTGTTCCTATAGGGAGATAGGATGGGAACCAATGGGACCAGCCTCCCCATGTTACCCCAGGGAGCCTTACAGCCCTACAGCAGTGAGCACACAAAGTGGCTGCTGCTCTCTACCAGAGCATGTTACCTGCACTAGTACATGCTCTACCCTATCCATACACTGCACCCTGCCCAGGGGGGTACCTGGAGCCTTCCATAGGGGTGGCTGATGTGCACAGTCAGGGGAGGGTTAAGCCCAGCCAGTGGGGACACTGGCCAGGCGGACATGGCAGTCCAATGACTGCACACAGGCCCTGCGCTGGCAGGCCTGAGACACCATTTTAGAGCTACTCATGTGGGTGGCGCAATCTGCGCTGCAGGCCCACTAGTAGCATCTGTCATCACCAGCCCTGGCACACACAGTGCACTTTGCTAGGGACTTCATGGTGATACAGATATGCCAATCAGGTATACCCAATCAATATGACAATTTACAGAGGGAGCACTTACCCTCTGACACTGATCAGCAGTGGCAGAGGGTCCAAAGCATCTAAACCAGCAAAAACGAAATCCAGCACAGCATCAAAAATACATGAGTCAGAGGCAAAAAGATGGGGGAAAAGCCACGCCAAGGATGTCAGGTCTAACACGTGTCCCCTCCAGCTAAAAGTGGGGAGAACTACCCAACCTCTTGGGAGTCCTCATCACTAAGGCGGAAGAATCAGGACAGACCGTCAGCATTGGCGTGTTCTGTACCAGGGCGGTGCTCCACCGTAAAGTCCATCCCCTGTAGGGAAATGGACCACCTCAACAGTTTTGGATTCTCGCCCCTCATATGCATTAACCATCTGAGGGGCCTGTGGTCGGTCTGAACACGGAAGTGAGTCCCAAACAGGTAGGGCCTCAGCTTCTTCAGAGCCCAGACCACAGCGAAAGCTTCCCTTTCGATTGCACTCCATCTCCGTTCCCTGGGGAGTAGCCTCCTACTAATGAAAGCCACTGGTTGGTCTCCACCCTCATCATTAACCTGTGAGAGTACTGCTCCCACGCCTTGCTCTGAAGCGTCAGTTTGCACAATGAACTCACTTGAAAAGTCAGATGCCTTAAGCACCGGGGCTGTGCACATGGCAGTCTTGAGGGTGTCAAAAGCAGTTTGACAGGCCTCAGTCCAATTCACTTTTCTGGGCTGATTTCTAGATGTCAGCTCTGTCAAAGGGGCTACAATGGTGCCATAACCTTTGACAAACCGTCTGTAATATCCGGTGAGACCTAAAAAGGCTCTCACCTCAGTCTGGGTCTTGGGGGGTTCCCAAGCCAGAATGGTATCAATCTTCGCCTGTAGGGGCGCCACCTGGCCGCTCCCCACCTGGTGTCCCAAGTACACCACAGATCCCTGCCCTATCTGGCACTTACTGGCCTTGATAGTGAGGCCTGCCTTCTGCAGAGCCTTCAACACTGCGCAGAGGTGTTGCAAGTGTTCCTCCCATGTGGAGCTGAACACAGCAATGTCATCCAGGTATGCTGCGCTGAAGTCCTCCAGCCCTGCTAATACCTGGTTGACCAGTCTCTGGAATGTGGCCGGGGCATTTTTCAACCCAAAGGGCATGACACGAAACTGGAAGTGCCCCTCGGGTGTTGAAAATGCTGATCGTTCCTTGGCCCCCTCAGTTAAGGCAATCTGCCAGTAACCAGAAGTCAAATCAAAAGTGCTCAGGTACCGGGCAGCTCCCAACCGATCCACCAGCTCATCAGCTCTGGGGATGGGGTGCACATCAGTCTTGGTGACCGCATTGAGCCCACGGTAGTCCACACAGAAACGGAGTTCTGGGGGGCCACCAGGTGTAGCAGCTTTCTTAGGCACTAAGACCACTGGGCTAGCCCGGGGGCTGCTGGAGGGCTCAATTACCCCTAGCGCTAACATCTTAGAAACCTCTTCTTTGATGCTAGCCCTGACCTTGTCAGCCACTCTGTAAAACTTCTGTTTCACAGGCAGGTTGTCACCGGTGTCCACATCGTGGACGCACCACTTGGTGACCCCTGGGGTCAGGGAGAACAGGGGGGCGAACTGACCCAAGACTTGGCGACAGTCCTTCTGCTGCTCTGGGGTCAGGGTGGGGGAGAGGACCACACCATCCACTGACCCATCCTGCTCCTTGACTGCCAGGAGGTCAGGGAGAGGATCACTATCCTCCTCCCCTCCAGCATCTGTAGCCATGAGCATAGTCACCTCAGTCCTCTCAAAGTGGGGTTTGAGGCGGTTCACATGTAGCACTCTCAGGGGTTGCCTGGGAGTCTTCAGGTTAACCAAATAGGTAACCTCGCTCTTGCGCTCCACCACCTCATATGGCCCAGACCATTTGTCACGGAGCGCACAAGGCTCCACCGGCGCCATCACCCACACTTTCTGCCCAGGTTGGAACTCCACAAGAGAGGTGTTCTGGTCATACCACCTCTTCATTTCCTCCTGGCTAGCCTCCAGGTTCTCTTGAGCGAGCTTCCTGAAGCGCTTGGTCTGGTTGCGAATGGCCAGCACATAGCTGAACACATCCTGAGGGGTTTTCCCACGGGATTTCTCCCACCCCTCCTTCACCAGAGTAAGAGGCCCTCTGACAGGGTGGCCATACAGCAACTCAAAGGGACTGAACCCTAAGGATTTCTGAGGCACCTCCCTGTAGGCAAACAACAGGCATGGCAACAAGACGTCCCATTTCCGCCTCATGGGCTCCTCTAGGCCCATAATCATGCCCTTCAAGGTGCGGTTGAATCTCTCAACCAACCCATTTCCTTGAGGGTGGTAAGGAGTGGTGAATTTGTATGTCACCCCACACTCCGCCCACAGGGACTTCATATATCTAGAAATGAAGTTTGTCCCCCTGTCCGAGACCACCTCCCTGGGAAATCCCACCCGGGAAAAGATTCCCATCAGGGCACGGCCCACCACGGGGGCTGTGACTGTCCTCAGTGGGATGGCTTCCGGGTACCGAGTGGCATGGTCCACCAAGACCAGGATAAACCTGTTGCCTAGGGCTGTCTTGGGATCCAGGGGCCCCACGATGTCAATGCCCACCCGCTCAAAAGGGGTGCTCACCACGGGAAAGGGTTGGAGGGGTGCCACGCACTTCCCTCCGCTCTTGCCACTGGCCTGACAAGTCTGACAAGACTTACAAAAGGCAGCGACGTGCTTCTTCATCTGGGGCCAGTAGAAATGGGTGACAAGCCTGTGATAGGTCTTGTCTTGCCCCAGATGTCCTGCGAGAGGTACGTCATGAGCCAGACCCAGTAGGAAGTTCCTGAAGCGCTCGGGCACTACCAGCACTCGGGCTGCACCGGGCTCAGCGAACTTAGGCTCACTATAAAGTAAGTCATCCTCCCAGTAGATCAAATGCTCCTTGGACCCCAGGCCTGCGGCCTGGTCGGCAGCCTGCTGCCGCACACCAACGAGAGAAGGGCACTCCTTCTGAGCCTGGCAGAATTCCTCCCTGGAGGGACCCCCATCCTGCTGCCACTGGGACAGCTCAGGCAATTCCCCTAGTTCGGCCACCTGTTCCCCTGTAGGTTCCAGGGCATCCCCCTCTGGGTCTGCCTCCTCCTGGACCGTGGGAACAGTGGGGGCCGGTTTCCCGCGCCCTCTACCCCTTCTTCTCTTGGCAGGTTCCTGGGCCATTGTTCCAGGCTCCAGCTCTGCTAGACCGCCCTCTCTGGCTGTCATGGCCCGGGTGGACACACAGATCTACGCCGGCAAACCCACCATCTCCAAGTGAGTCCTGTGCTCTACATCTTTCCATGGAGAGCTCTCCAGGTCATTACCTAATAGACAATCTACAGGCAAGGCATCACTTACAACAACTTCCAATGTACCGGAGACTCCTCCCCACTCAAATGGAACACGTGCCAACTTGCAGTAGCGCACTGAACTGTCAGCTGCCACCACAGGTCGGAGTACATTGGGAATGATCTGCTCTTCAGACACCCATTGACACCTGACAGATGTCACACTGGCCCCTGTGTCTCTCAGAGCTTCTATCTCCTTTCCATTGATGGTCACCTTCTGCCCATATTTCTTAGTGTTTAAGGGCAGCAAGGCTTCCTGGGCCATCTCTTGGTCTCCTAAAGAGACAAGGGTCATCACTGCTAACCCCTCCTCCCCACTAGAAATCAAATCCCCTCCCAAGGCTACACTGGCCAACGCCGGTGCTGGAGCACCAGAGGGTGCTGGAGGTTTCTTTGGACATTTGGGGGCAATGTGCCCCACCTCCCTACAGGCATAGCAAGTAGGTGGGGACCTGTTGTCCTGCTTGCCCTTATGGGGCCAGGACTTCTTGGACTTGGGGGGTGTAGATGCCTCCTCCTGGGAACCAGTTTGGGGCCCTTTAGAAGACTCCTTTTGATTACCCGTGTCCCCCCCACTCTTCTGCTGGGGACCCTGTCCACCCTTGGCTGGGGTACTTACCACCCCCTTGTGGACCCTGGTGCTAGTCCACCGGTCCGCCTCTTTAGCAAGCTCACTGGGATCAGTTAACTTGCTATCCAAAAGATGCTGGCGCAGCTCGGGGACACATAAACTACTTAAGTGCTCCCTACTAATCAAGTGGCACAACCCCACATAATCAGTAACTTTGCTGCCCTTTATCCAACCTTCCAGTGCACGCGTGTACATACTCACACACTCCACCCAAGTACTTGAATCAAGCTTCTTGAAGTTCCTAAACTTCTGGCGGTACTGTTCTGCAGTGAGCCCATACCTGAGGCATAAAGCCTCCTTCATGACGGGGTAGGATAAAGTACCTGTTACCTCTAAGGGTGCCAAGACATCCCTCCCAGAGGCCTCAAAATGCTTCCACAATCCTGCCCCCCAATTCTTCTCAGGCACTTCATTCATCTTTAAGGCAAGTTCATACGCTCTGAACCACGCATAAATATCCTCACCCCTCTGATAATTCTGTACCAGATCCTTTGGTATGTATACCTTACCCGCCTGTACTGGTTGTGCGCTGCCACCATTAGGGCTGGACCTCCCCTGTCGGTTCCTAAAGTCCAGCACCCTCATGCTCCTTTCATGAGCCCATTGGAGTTTCTTCTCCTCCAACGCCTTCTCAGCTTCAAGGCGCAGTCTCACCTCTTCTGCTTGGGCTTTGAGTTTAAAAAGCTCAATCTCATGGGTCCTAGCTCTCTGATTCTCCTCCACTTCCTCTGGAGAAATATTCCTACTGGAGCGGTTGCTGCCATTCCTAGACGCTGGCTTCCGCACGGGCAACTCACTAGATACAAAAGCATTCTCCTGTGTGCCTCCCTCTCCAGTAATAACTGCTGGCTCACCATGGCGGGCCTCCCACCAGGCCCTCAGAGCTTTCCGTAGCTCTTCCTTGTTTGCGCTGCCCTTCACTGGGCATCCAAGCTGTTTGCAGAATTGCTTCAGGAGGCCCTTTTTGTAGTTGTACAACTCCTGAATTTCGAATTCCAATTCCACTTCTATCCTCACACTTGGCGCATTCTCAGTCATGATGCTTCCTGACCTTTTCAACAAAAAAAAAGGTTCCACTCCAAAAAGAAAAAATCTTGCGCAACCTGTGCTGCTAAACTAGACTAGTGATGTACAAGAAATCACTGCAGGTCAAGTGCAATTATTAGTTCAAAATCCGCACCGCTGTCCAACAATGTTAGAACTGGGGGTCTCTAGTTGGCAGAGGTAAGTACCTTAGACCAAATAGGGACCCTTGCTTCTAGTCAGGGTGAAGGAATACACACCGTAGATAACCTCCGCTCTCCCTCTAGGTAGCTTGGTGCGAGCAGGCAGGCTTATCCCCAAGGCAATGTGTATAATATTTGCACTTAACACAACAATAATCCCCAATCCACCACAAACTGAGACCACACAGGTAAGTATATTTTTATAAAAAAATATATAACTTTATCTAGTTTCAGCAATGTAAATAAGGCAGTTGCACGATAATCACTTGGTTATAAAAATGATGCACTTAATCTTAAGGGTGGTATGTAGTTTCAGGAAGGTCTCATCAAGTCAATGTCTCAAGTCTCTTTAATCAGTATGTAAGAAAATATGGCCACTGATTTATAATTAGAATGCTCTCAAAACGAGCAAATTGACTCTAGGACCGCTCTGGCGCTAGTGCCCTTCAATGCTCCTCTCAGGCTGTCTTACCCGCTCTGGACAGCGAGTTCCCGGTCTCTCCTGCGCTCTCAGCGCTTCCCGTCACCTTCCCCGTTCTCCTCGTTATGTACCACAACAGTCGGGGATCTCTGGTGACGAGTTCGCCACACGCGGGGTAGGCAGCAGTCACGCGAGGGCCCAGGGGCTGGCAGAAGGACTTCCCAGGGAGCAGCGCCTCTTCTCGAGGGGCACAGGCGCTCGTCCAATCCGTGCGCGGCTCTCGGGACGAGCCCCTGATGACGTCGCACGCCTCTCCGGTCCCGGCCAATAGGAGTGCGGCTCCTTCGTGTAGACCATGGCGGGGGACCAATGGCAGCGCGTCCTTCTCGGGCGAGCCTCCCTGAGCGAGCCAATCCCAGCGCGGCCGCTCTGAGGCTGCTCACGGGTCCCGGGCCGCTGGCGGTATGTTTTCTCAGCGGTTCTGAGTCCCGGGTCGCTGCGGTGATGCGCGGATCTGGCGCTTCGGGGCACAACAGTCCCCACCACAGGCACACGAAGTAGGGAGGCCGCCCTCAATACTTTCAGCATACACCACCAGCAGCTCACGGGGGAAGCAAAGCAGTCCCACAGCCAGCGTCGGTTGTGTGTCGATAAACACACCCATTTTCTCCCACGGCTGGCGGATGATTTGCAGAGCGCAGGCTGGAAATAAAGACGATCTCCCAGCGTCCAAGAGTCACTTTAGGAACCTTTTAACCCTGGGTTCCAGGAACAGGAGGCCAGCTCTTCTCAGGCCCTTGGAGATTCAGTCAAGACACCGCACACAGCAAAGTCTTGGCAGTTTCAAGCAGGCAGGGTCACAGCACACAGCAAAGTCCCTTTCTTCTCCTCTCCTTCAGTTGGATAGCAGGATAGGTCAGCCCTTAAAGCACACAGCAAGGCAATCTTCCATCAGCTCCTTCAGCCGTCCTTCTTCCAGCAGAGGTTCCTTCTTGATTGTAGAATTTTAGAATCTAATCTTCTGTAGTAAGGGGTCCTTCCTTTATACCCCTGAACGCCTTTGAAGTCCTTTGTGCAAGGGGGTCCCTGGCTCTGGAATGTTTCTGGTGTTCTTCTTCCTGACAACTGCAGGGCCAGAGGTGACAGTGGGCCGGCAGGGGAGTTAGCCAGCACGGTGGTCAGGCAGGCACAGCCCAGCACTATCAGGCGCTTCTCTCTCCCCTTCCCCGGGCAACAGATGTCGCCTTTCACCCCTGGGCTGACTCCAACCCCCTCCGGGGCCCTGCAGCTCCTGTCACGCAGGCATTCCACACACACAGGCCCAAGCACACAGAAAGGTTTATACAAAAGAACAGCCACTTCCTAAAAGTGCTATTCTCAACCCCAGGATCCAAAAACAACCTTCACTAAAAGATGTGTCATTTAATTCTGAGTTCAGGGATATCTTTCATTGATGTTCCATCTTGTTCCTATAGGGAGATAGGATGGGAACCAATGGGACCAGCCTCCCCATGTTACCCCAGGGAGCCTTACAGCCCTACAGCAGTGAGCACACAAAGTGGCTTCTGCTCTCTACCAGAGCATGTTACCTGCACTAGTACATGCTCTACCCTATCCATACACTGCACCCTGCCCAGGGGGGTACCTGGAGCCTTCCATAGGGGTGGCTGATGTGCACAGTCAGGGGAGGGTTAAGCCCAGCCAGTGGGGACACTGGCCAGGCGGACATGGCAGTCCAATGACTGCACACAGGCCCTGCGCTGGCAGGCCTGAGACACCATTTTAGAGCTACTCATGTGGGTGGCGCAATCTGCGCTGCAGGCCCACTAGTAGCATCTGTCATCACCAGCCCTGGCACACACAGTGCACTTTGCTAGGGACTTCATGGTGATACAGATATGCCAATCAGGTATACCCAATCAATATGACAATTTACAGAGGGAGCACTTACCCTCTGACACTGATCAGCAGTGGCAGAGGGTCCAAAGCATCTAAACCAGCAAAAACGAAATCCAGCACAGCATCAAAAATACATGAGTCAGAGGCAAAAAGATGGGGGAAAAGCCACGCCAAGGATGTCAGGTCTAACACGATCACGCTCCTGTCTCAATCAATATTGATATTTTACCAAAAGTTGTGGGACCTAGAAGGTGGAGCTTTAACAATGCTCTTCTTTTAGACCCCAAATTCAATGCTTCTTTTTCTAATTTTTTTTAAAGATTTTTTTAAAATCAACGATACGCCGAACTCCCTAAGCACACTATTTGGGACGCCTTTAAAGCGGCGGCAAGGGATTTCATAATTGGCTTTGTCGCCAAAAAACGAAAGAATGCCCGAAAATATACTGGGGATCTCCTCCAAAACATTAAAAGATTGGAACACTCCTATTTTACTTCTCACTCGCAAGACAGTTTGACAGCTCTTATTGACGCAAAACTCAAATTTAACAAACAATCCACAGAAGATTCTTCTCTGTATTTGCTAAAATCTGGTTTTATTTAACATCCTTTCCAAATCTTCCTGTCTTCAACATTCCTTGGCAGCGATTGCTCTAGATGCTGAAAAAGCATTTGATAGGGTCGAATGGACTTATCTTTTTTATACCCTTAAATGGTTTGGTTTTGGTCCTAAATTTATCTCTTTAATTTCCTTCCTTTACTCCAACCCAAGAGCAGCTGTTTGTACTAACGGTTTGATTTCCTCTTTTTTAAATTTAGGTAGAGGTGTTCGCCAAGGCTGCCCTCTTTCTCCGTTTCTTTTTAACCTCGCTTTGGAACCCTTCCTCTCCAAACTTCGCCAAAATCCCCACATTTTTGGCTTTCAGACACCGCACTCCCATGTCAAACTTGCCGCATACGCGGATGACATCTTACTTTTTTTGTCCAATCCTGATGTTTCCATACCTGCGTTCCTTGCAGAGGTTCAAGTATACTCTTTAATTTATGGGTATAAATTGAACAGCGATAAGTGCAAAATTTTGCCCTTAACTAAATTTACCTTTAAAACTGATTTCACTGCTTTCCACTTTACTTGGAGTCCTGCCCACATTAAATACTTAGGTTTGCATATCACTCCCACAATAACGGATAATGTCTCGCTTTGACTCAATATATGTATTCAGAAGCTTTCTGATTTAACTACTAGATGGCATCTTCTTTATCTTTCCTGGTGGGGTCGTCTCAACACCATTATAATGATGCTGACCCCCATAGTTCTCTACACGATTTCTAATCTCCCAATCCCTATTTCCACGAATTTTTGTAGGAAAATCAACTCAATCCTTTCTACTTTTCTTTGGAGTGGCAAAAAACAACGTATGTCTCTTCTCCGACTAATACGCCCTAAATCAGAAGGAGGTGTTAACTTTCTGGACTTTCCCACATATCACAAGGCATTTCTTTTAAGACAGGCCTCTTTATGGTTACAGAACCCTGACGATACTTGCCCTTTATGGGTTATGCTTGAACTTTTTTCTTTGTCCCCTTTCTCTTTTGCTGAATATCTCTCTTTTTCTCGCAAGCCACACACTCTATCCTCTCCTATACATAAGTTCACTGCCAAATTGCTCTTATATTTGACTTCCCCAATACATTAACTGAATTTCCTAATTCTACCATTTGGCACAATAAACATTTGTTAATTAATAATAAACCCTTTTTTTGTAAGTCTTGGAGGCAGAAAGGCTTAATTTGGATCTCTCAACTTTTTTCTAACTGCCATTTTGCTTTTCTTGACTCTCCGTCAAACTTTTAATTTACCTGCTTCTTTTGCTCGTAAATATGTCCTACTTCAAAAGGCGGTTTCGTTACAATACTCTCCCCTCGAACACTCATCAGTCCAACCTCTCCCCACTAACCCTACTTCACAACTTCACTCTTTTTTACACAAAACACCCAAAGCATCTTCTATTTATAAACACCTCCACACGGCAGATTCTCCCAGGCTTAAATCTAAGGTGGAGAAACAGTGGGAATCTGATTTTACCGTCTCCTGGCCTATAGCTTTATGGGACAAATTATGGACCAAACTCCGTAAATCTTCTAGAGCAGCCAATATCACTCAAACCCTTTTCTTTATTTATAACAGACTTCTTCTCACTCCACACACACTACACAAACAATTTTCTTCAGTTCCAGATCTCTGTTGGTCCTGTTCCTCACCAAATGCAACCTTATTTCATATGATATTTTCATTTAAGGCTGTTCATGATTTTTGGAAACTTATATGGTCCCAAATCAATGCAATATTTCATAGTCACATCCCTTTTTCTTTTACTCACATTTTTAGGTCTCGGTACTATCCGGTTCGTCAGAACCGGAAGTAGCGAGATCTTATGTTTCTTAGAGGGGCTCTTCATCCCGCCTTTAATTTTGGCTCTCTCCCATTGGCTGGCTTCCTAAATGGAGGCCAGCCATTGGAGGAGAGAGCCTTCACTCCAAATAGGCTCTGTCTTTTTCGGATTTGGAGGTGTGTTCGGTGTTCTTCTTTCCACTTTTTGGCCACGCCCATCGAACACGCCCCCAAATCTGAAAAATTTGGAACCTTCCGCTGTTCGTGGCTCCCGCTGTCCCCCCTCCCGCTCTCCGTGTATTTTCGCTGTCCTTGTCTGTTTGTGCCTTCTTCCCCCTGTCTGTTTCCCGCCCCCCTCCCGCTCTCCGTGTATTTTCGCTGTCCGTGTCTGTTTGTGCCTTCTTCCCCCTGTCTGTTTCCCGCCCCCCTCCCGCTCTCCGTGTATTTTCGCTGTCCGTGTCTGTTTGTGCCTTCTTCCCCCTCACTTCCTCAATAACCACTCCAGTTTATTTGATCTTTAAATTGCTACTTGCCAAGTAATGTCACTCATGGTGTAAGGTGTGCAGCGACCGACTGTCAGGTATGGCGTGTGCACAGCAGAGGCTGTCGGAGGCACGCATGTACTGAAAATGTCTCTGACTGCCAGAGCATAAACATTGCACTCTGAGGCGCTCTTTAGCACTGAGCTGGACTCCGAGCACAGAGCCGCAGTGTTCCTGAGGGCGGGGCCGCAGAGGGTGACACGTACTGGCCGGGTGGCTATCGGTGGCGGACAGTACCACGAGAGCTCCTCCGTGGGGGAGTCCACTCATACTAACGTCGCCACTCCGCAGCGTCTACTCACCGGCACTGGCCCTGCATGTCCCCGGCCGTCCCCGTTGCATTAGACCTAGATGTCCTCTGGCAGAGACGGACAGGCATGATCACCCAATCCAAACCAGCCCACTGACAGAAGTGGAAGCGCTGTAGGTAATTTCTGCTCATGGGCACATGGTACTTCTTACATCCAATCAACGTTCTCCTATCCAGCCGCTCACAAGCCGTGGTTCGGCTTCGTGATACCCCTACAGCCAATTGTTAACCGACAGGAACTCTCTTAGCCAATGACAGTTTTCAGGCCTGCAACCAACCCAGTATTTTGACCACGATTCGTCATGTGTAGATTATGTCTCCTTGTCTCTGATTGGTTACCAATATTTTGGGATTCCGTAAACTCTTGCTCGCTCACCATGCGATTCACGGAACTGAACGCGTGTTTAGGGGGAATACATGATAACAGGTTTCAAGCTCAAAGAACGAGCTTTCCACATGCCGTCGTCCTAATTTGAGCGCAGCGGTTTAAAACAGAGGTACAGCGGGGTATGGTCGAGTACATTTGTGTCTAGTAATGTAGACATGCATGTGGTGAGTCCGGGTTAGCAACGTATGCATTCTTGCAGTTGCAGTCCTTGCTCACTTCAGTTGTAATTGAACGAACACTTCTAATTATTATGTGTAAAGGAAATGGCCACGAACGTAGAATTGTCTTTTAGCAATTTATGACGGAGTCGTCCAGTCGTTTTACGTTTAGTGAGATATATTGGGCTCGATTTTGTGCTATTAGAAGTTGTATAGCGCATAGACTGCAATGAGTATGAAGTTGCACTGTAATGCTGTAGGTAAGCATGGTGTAAGTGAGACCCAAGATGATTCAGCGTGTCGAGGGTTACGATGAGGCACGTTTTCATACAGTCGATGCAGTGAGGTGTGAGCGAGAGGATACCCGGTCTTGGATACAAGGGTACTTGGATATTTTGGGCTATAGTTTTACTCTTATTTATGTGAGTGGATTATTAAGCGCCAAAAACCATGAGCAGGTACCTTCGTGGTGCCAAGACAAGGAGAAGAGGATAAGTAAGGATAGGCAAGGGTGGAAGTGGGGGTCTGTGACAACCTGGTTCTAGATCGCTTCAGGTGGGCGGGGGCCTGTGGCCTGCCTATTTCTAGATTGCTTCAGTTGGCCTATGGAGAGTGTGTGTGCTTCAGCTTACCTTTAGGGGAGGGGTCAGCTTGGTTCTGGATCGATTCAGGTGGGTGGGAGCCTGTGTGCTGCCTGGTTCTAGATCGCTTCAGGTGGCGGGGGCCTGGTTCTAGATCGCTTCAGGTGGCCTATGGAGGGTGTGTGTGGGCTGCCTGGTTCTTTCACTCATTCATCCATCCACCCTTCACCCAGCCTTCCATCCTTTCACTCTTCATTCCTCCGAACACCCTTTCACTCATCCTTTCATTCACCCATCCATTCTTTCACTTGTCAATAAATCCCGCCTTTCATCCATACATCCTCCCTTTCATTCATCCATCGACTCTCTCACTCATCCATTCTTACAGCCATTCTTTCACTCATCTATCTTTACACTAATCCTTTTAATCATCCATCCATCGATACTTTCAATCATCCACCCTTTCACTCAGTCCATCCATCCACCCATTCATTCTATCCATCAATCCATCTATCTGTCCATCTGCCGCTTCACTCATCCATCAATCCTTCAACACATCCATTCTTACGTTCTTCCTCCCACCCTTTCATGCAGTCCTTCCAGCCACCCTTTTACTCATCCAACAATTCCATCACAGTGAGTGCCGAGTAGTGAGTGCCGAGTAGTGAGTGCAGAGTAGTGAGTGCAGAGTGCAGAGTAGTGAGTGCAGAGTGCAGAGTAGTGAGTGCAGAGTGCAGAGCAGTGAGTGCAGAGTGCAGAGTAGTGAGTGCAGAGTAGTGAGTGCTTTTGAGTGCAGAGTGCTGTGTGCTTTTGAGTGCAGAGTGCTGTGTGCTTTTGAGTGCAGAGTGCTGTGTGCTGTTGAGTGCAGAGTGCTGTGTGCTGTTGAGTGCAGAGTGCTGTGTGCTGTTGAGTGGAGAGTGCTGTTGAGTGCAGAGTGCTGTGTGCTGGCAATGTAAATGACAATGCCATTTATTTATGATTTAAAGAAAAAAAAAGAAATGTCATGAGCAATGCCAATAGCTCTACCTTTAATGATGCCGAGACCATTGCATTGTAAATGCTTGTTTTAGGTAGTCTTTCTGAGTGTTGGGATGATGTTGAATTAAATGTTAAGATTGTTGATCTGTTAATATCTGTTGCATTCCAACAGATTACTGCTAACTGGAAGGACTTTTCAAATCTTTCCTTCAAAGCATGGTAATACAATGTTTGTCACAACCATAGACTGGACACTGCTTTTGTATTTCCTATTCACATGGCAACTAAACGTTCAGACTTATGGCTCCCTATTACTTTATACCTTGATGTGTGTGCTACACGTTCATTTAATTTACGTCCAATTCTACAAGAAGTCCCAAAACGTTAACGTTTCCCTTTATTTGCTTATCATTGTATTTTACTATTATTTCCGCTTATTTCATGCAAATCACCAGAATCTAACTGTTTTATTTTCTCTCTGATGTTCGCTTTACTCATTAATGCCGACGCACTGTTTTATTTAATTGTCATTATTTTTAACTTTCATCAAATTTTACTATTGTATTGGCACCCTTTATTTTGACTAATAAAATTGTTTTGAACTAAAAAAAAAAAGTTTGGACCTAGCCATCTGCAAAACAGTCTTGCGCCCAATGGGAACAGTTCAGCCCGAACTGCCAGGCCAGGTCCTCCCTGGACTGGAAAGAAGCATCCTCGGACCGGTTTCGGGCTTTCAGCCCTCATCAGGCAGGATAGCTTGACTCCAGTGGCATGGAGAGCATGGGACCCATGTCTGGGCAAACCGCCCACTCGGGGTGACAAATTAAAAAAGAACAATTGATGGACAGAATGCAGAACAATGTCATACATTCCCCCCAGTACAGAGATCTGGGCCTAAATCCATTGTTTGTTTTCTCACCATGCCATTCCACTTTGGACACAGCCATAAGCAAATCAGTCTTGACCCTGCACCGAATGGGAACAGTCCAGTCCAAACTGCCAGGCCAGGTCCTCCCAGGACTGAAAACAAGCATCCTATCTAGATCCTATCTAGACCCCATTTAGATCATTTATCTAAGTGGGTATAAATACTCAAAATCTGGCATGGATCCAGAGCTCTAGGGCCGACTTTGGAGAACCCTGCCCTAGTGCATAGAAGGAATTCTTACTTACCTTATTCTGTGAATTGGTGGCGGCAGAGGAATGCCTACTGTCTTTTGTATGCACTTATTTGCTGTACAGGGGCCCCACAATATAACTTCTTTTAACACAGAAGTGGGTGTGGATAGGCTAGAACAAGGCCCAAACACCTTTAACGTAGTCCAGCAATGCAGGGGAGTCGATGTAACTGCAACCATTGGACCTGAACTCTTTGCACCAGCCTGGCCCAAGGATCTTCTCTCCAGTGGACAAGGAAATGGGTGAACGAAGACAACCACAAATAAACATGTTTCAATTATGCATGATTTCCTGTTAAACCTTCAGATATAACCCCCTTCCTTGGTGAGATACTCCATGAACAGGAGTGTTTTAGGCTTTTTCCAATTCATAGATGATTTAAGGGCGACCTCGGGTGGGGTATGGTTCTGAAGCACTTTCACTATGTTTGGGTTCTTTTTTAGGTGCACAGGCCCAGCACACCCAGAGACTTATGCTAAGACGAAACTGTGGCAGGCCCAGCAGTGTGCGCAGGCTAAATATTCCGTTAGCACAGAAGGCAAATCTTTTATATGTGCCAAGAAGCTAAACTATCAGTGTGAGAGTATTTGTGAGTGTCAGTAAAGCAGATCAACTGGAGAACTTACACGTTTGTCAAAAATCCTATGAGGACCACCAAGTTACCAGTGCAGATGTAAAGAGAGGCACGTTGTCTTCAACAGTATTTTATTGTAAATGTGGTGCAAGAGTGGATTTTACATTCATAACTGACCTGGAGTTTTAAACTCAGAACTCAAAAGCTGAGTCTCGTTAGGAAGAAATGTCAAGCGAACATTACAAAATATTATATAGAAATGTGTGAAAAAGCTCCCCCATTCTCCACAGAAATGACGGTGACATCACTTTAGCTCCCAGCATCCATCTCCACAGGAAGTGACACCACTACCTTTCCCAGAATCTATCCGTACAGGAAGTGACATTGTTGAGTTCAGTTCCCTCCACAGAAATGACGCAGACTAAAAGAGGGCTGAATTCAAGAAGGCCCAGAACAGTCACAGATTCATTCTCCGGCATCCAAATACACAGGAAGTGACATCACTCTACTTCCAGGCATCCGTCTCCGCAGGAAGTGACTTCACTAAATGTTTATCAGCATCTATCTCTACAGGAAGTGACTTTACTGATTTCCCATCAAAGATGCCTTTAAATGAAGAAGTCAGAGAATCAAAACTAATTCTCAGGAATACTTCACCACAGGAATTGTCACTACTGCACTTTCAAGCATCCATCTCCAGAGGGAGTGAGGTCACTTCTTGCCTCCTCCCTGCATCAGTCAGCTCCTTAGGGTACCATACCATGCATCCTACTGCCTTGGTGCCTCAAGCAAAGGGTGGACAGAGACAAGGGCATTACTTGTTTGGGCCTGTTAACTCCAAGAAGAGCCCCGGGCCAGAGCCTCTGCCTGGCACACTACAACCTACAGACTAAGATCTGTTCATGTGTCACACCCAGCACCCCACCACCTATCCCTACATTCAGTCCCCAACATGAACCCCACATTCACTCAGCCTTTCACACATCCCATTAAAAATGAGATACCCTTTCAAGTTTAGAAAAAGTTTTATTGAAAGAATATGACATGAGCTTACAAAGTAAGACAAAGAAAATAACAAGCAAAAGTATACATCAAGATAATTAGAGGTATTAATATAAGCTACAAAAGGAAACATCAAAAATTGAGAATAAATATAAGCAAAATTGGCAACTGGTATGATATAAGGTAATAAAAGATATACTAAATATACATTGTAAATACAAGAAAAGCGAAAATAATATCAATATGTTTAACAAAATACAGGAATTCATGGAGGTTTAGGAACTTCTTGTTGTAACGGGGACAAAGGCAGAGAACCCTGAGCACTTAAATCAAAAAATAGTGTAACTGGACTCCACAATTCTTTTCGCTTGGTAGCTAAAGACAAGGGGTAGACAAAAGTCGTGTCTAACCTGTGATTATAGCAAACAGAATACCACCAAGCCTGATAAGATATTTTGGTAAAATCCTTCCAATTTTTAGTTATTTGCTGGAAAGCTACTGCCAACAATAAGTCAATAATTCTAACCCTGAAAGTGCAATGATCCCAAATGGGGGAAACTCTCCCTAAGAAAATGTGAGAGAATAAAAAAAATGAGATACCCTTTAACAACTGAACACAGGCTCTATCTCATACTCATCACCGCACACTTTGCAGCATTCCATGCTCCTGACATTACAAACCTCATCGCCTATTACATGATCGTAAAAGAAGCTCTCTGGCTTGCTTCCTTCCAAAATGCAGCTGCAAAACTGCTTTTGGATCTGGATGGTAACAATGCCCTGGTCCAAAGCCTCCCAGACTCCACACTGACCCCCTTAAAAGCATACTACACTCTGCAGTAAATTTCATCAAGGGTATACTACACAGTGCAGTAAGTCTCGTCAAGCGCATATGTGAGAGGCTGGCTTAATATATGGTGCTCACTTATTTAAGTGTAGCACCCTGCACCATTCCAGACAACCCTTTTGGTGATTTTAGTGGTCTTAGACAACCTTAGAAGACTCTCTAAGTAGTAGCTGTGGGGAGCAGCCTTCAGGTTTAGTCCACAAGGAGTGTAAAGCAGTTTGTTTTACCAGTACGTAATCGTTATGGTATCGGTTAAGTGAAAAAGAATCACACAGAGTAGTTATAAAAAAGGGTATTTTATTACAAACACTCACTAACACAATTGTACTATCTCCTACCCGGAGATAGAAACACAATATATAAAACACTTAGGAAATAGAGCACGTAAGTAGCATAAATACACAGTGTTCTCCAGGGGGAGCCCTAATCATATACTAAAATAGTGGTATGCGAACCACAACTCAAGTTGAGACTGGACCCAGAAGGCATAAAAGTATAAGGGACCCAAGGAACCACAAAAGCTAAGTACCCAGAAACCCCACGGAGGCTGTGTGCTGAGTGTGAACAAGACCGTGTGATCAACACAAGTCAATGGGTACATTGCGGTTGCAATTTTAAAGCAGAAGTAGCCTTACTAGTGGGCCCTGAAGAAACCCCATGGAAGATGGAAGGTTGGAGAACTACCCCACCCATTGATACCCCCAGAACCAGCTTACCTACACCAGGGAAGTCGGGTGCATAGGTGTCAAGTGTTGTCGGAAACTGCAGTGGACCACAATGGAGGACTCCAGGAAAGATTTGAGAGATACCTGCAAGCAGAGGGGACTGAGTCTATACCACTCAGGAGTTACCAAGACAGTTGACGGTTCCCTTGAAGGTGAAGCTATGCGGATCAGGCAACACTGTGGAAGACCAAGTGCAGGTCATGAGCTGCCCCACATTGGATGTCGCGAGCCAGGGGATCAGTGTCCGGGAGAGGCACCAGCACACCTTGGCAACGCAACAGGTGTTGAAATCGAAGAAGGTGCAGTGTCAGGATTAGCAAGGTCCAAGTGATTCACCATGACTAGTCCGAGCAGGTCCCGAGGAAGCAGGGGAGCCCACTGAAATCAAAGAAGCCCCCTGTAAAGACTCAAAGATCTCTGGAGATGAGAGTTGCCCAGCCTTAGCAATGGCCAGCCGACGCGGTGCACAGAGCTCGGTTTCAGCGCTGCTGACGAGGGTAACTGGCCTCAGACTTGGTCTGCAGGCAATGCAGGCCTAGAGGGAGTCATAGAGCCACCACCTGTATTACTGAGCCTGTCAGAGTCCTTAGGAACCGAGGATCAGCAAACCGGTCAGCTACGTTGTGGTGCCTGCACAGACACTGATGGTGCAGCACCTTTGCTGGACGATGAGACCTGGTCATTTGGAGTCTTCCTGGTTGCAGTCTCGGTTCTCAAAGCTAAGTTCGATGCAGTCAGTCTGATGCAGTCAGTCCGACACCATCAGAATGTCCAGACTGTTGAGGATGACGCGGAGTTGAAATCGAATCGAATCCCACAACGAATCTAGGGACCCACCAACAGGTAAGCCTTAGGAAGGGGGTAGAATTGATTGAGGGGTCCCTCCCAGAGGAGGAGCTGGACAGTGGGGAGTATACTCCCATGTCTTTTGTCCAGTTTCACGCTAAAGCGGTAGCCACCGGCTCCCTGACCTGATTTGAACTGGAGTATGCAAGGAGGGCACCAAATGTGTCCCTCAAGCAGTCTCAGGGGCGCTGGCAAGTGCCCCCACACAGTTCCAATACACTTAATCCTATCTGGGAGGTGGTCACACCTCCCTGTGACAGGATACCTATTGTTCTGCCTTACCCTGCTAGAGCTTGGCTCAGCAGCAGAGGGGCAGAAACGTGTCTCTGGCTGGCAGCAGCCTTAGGTTGCCGCCTGGTTCTCGAAGACTGGTACTGGGAGCACTGAGGGCATCCCAGCGGAGCTTTACAGTGTATGGAATCATGCCTCCCACTCCAAACATGGAATCATACCTCTCACACCATTTACGGTGGAGGTTAAAGCCAGTTTAGAGATGGTCATCGCGTAATGACGAATGGCCACTCTATATGTCGTTATGGCTGTTGCAATTACAACCCGGGAGAATGGACTCTGAAGGTTGTAGGGGTACCCTGCTCATGCAGGGGCACCCTCAAACGTTGAACCCAGCACCCTGCCTTCAGGATCGAAAGGCCCGCTTTAGGGGTGACTTATAGGTTTTAAGTGTAGCGACCTCAGATATAGGGAAACCTATATCTGTCTAAGTGGTGCTAGCAACAGCTTACACAGTTTGCAATGTTTTAGGCCAGGAGTCACAATTTGAGTGGTCTCAAATGGGTGGCATAATGCATGCTGCAGCCCACTGGAGACCTCTGGGTTATCTATGCCCTGGGTACCTTAGTACCCTATACTAGGGACTTACAAGGGTAGAACTGTAGCCAATCTGGAGTGTACCTAAGTACTCCCCCGTCCGATTTAGGGAAGAAGCACAGAGACTGGTGTCCTGTTATCAGGATACCAGTCAGACTAGTCAGAAAAGTTAATGACACTAGCAAAAAGTGTGAGTGACAATGAGAGAAGATCCCACTTTCCTACAGCATACTACAAAGTACAGTCAGTAAGTCTCATCAAGAAATATCGCACCATCACTCCACTATCTGCCCTTGCTGCTCACACCATCAATAAATCGGCTGCTTTATCTGCAAAGCAATAAAGCAATCACTAGTCACACCATTGTTTACCTGGATGACAAGCTCACCAACCTACAGCGGCTGTGAGCCCAAACAAACAAGAACACCTTGAGACTGTAGACAAAGAAGTTCAGAAGAGAAAAAGCAAGGTAACAGACCATCTCCATCTATACACCTAGGATCCAGAATGACATCACCATGTCCACCAGGACTGCCTCAACCTTGCGCTAGGTTAGGAAAGAGCTAAAATCACCCCTCTTTGAAGAAGCAGTCCTCTTTCCCCATTAAAAACCCGCTATTTCTCCAGTCACACATTGACTGTATGTTTGCCTTTGACGCTTTGCAGCACCTCTGCCTCCATAATGCTAGTTTCGCACAATGAAAGTACCATATACTTGCATACAGTAGAACAGACCACATTGTGTAACCAAAGCAGATCGGGATAACTTGCATATGGCCAACCCTACTGATTCAACACTACAACTTTATCTGGCTCATCCTACTGTTATTGGTGAAGCCATAGATTTACCCACTAACCGGTACATTCTAGATCCCTAACCAGGAATAGAATAACCAGCAACCCTCTGAGGGGCGCATAGAGATTTTTATACAACATGTTATTGTTGTTTCCATCAAACTTTTCTGTAAAAATGACATTGCAAAACAGAAGTAGGCAAAATAACTAAGCCCCTGAAATCTCATCGCAAAAGTAACCTCCCAGAACACTCGACCAACATATAACAGTACATATAGTACATAGAGTTTTTAAATGTATGCTTTGTTGCACCTACTGTTAGATTTACTAGGTGACAACCCTGATGAGGTCATGGCTGCCTAATTAATGAATTATTGCTTTTTTATATCACACAGTATCAACCAGGTCATACCCAAGAATATTGCAATTATAAAAACATTAGTAGCCCTAACTCACCGGACAACAACCAATCGCTCAAATCCAATCTGTCTTTCCTCAAGAATAAAAGATGAAAAATGCAATCAAAGCAAACTCAATATCAAAGAATAAACATTGCATACATGACATCACAGACATTCAACTATTCATGACCAAAACATGGCTACAGATGATGCCCCACTGTGCATGAAGAAATACTACCAGGTGCACCCTCTAATACACATATCAAAAGTTTAAAAAAGTAATCCTAGATGCAGAACTTACTCTGGAACCACAAATATATGCTGTAGTTAAGTTCTCAACAAATATGTTTGGGTTGTATAAATCCTTTTCTTCTTCCTAGGCCTCCTCCACAGCCAGGATTGTGCTCTCTTGGCTGGAGCATCTAAGACCCCAACAATCTCTCATAAATAAATTCTAATGGATACACAATTCAGTAACCAAGCTACTACTGTGGAGAAGTGTACCCTGAAGCAGAGGTCAGACCCGGGACCAGGGTTCAATTCCCGATGCGGCAGGGTCCTGAGCCCAATTGTCCATGGACTCGATAATTCTCGCTTTGGTGCCCACTCTAATCACGGGTTCACACTCTGCAACTCTGGGCATTAAGCTTGCTTAATCTCCACTATGGCCCCACCGCGGCGGGATGCCTGGCTTTCACCTTGGGGATGCCCAGTATGGGTTATCTCACAGGGAAAAGCCAGGACGGGTTCCCAAAGCAAGCGCCGAGATGCCCTAGGGTAAGTCGAGCGCTATATACACACACATACATACATACATACATACATACTACATTTGAAATCCTGGGACGCCATGTTGCCTATCCTTTTTTTCCGTGCACTGGCTCCCATTGTCATGCCAGACTGTGTTCAAAGCCCTTTCGGTAATACATCAGCTACTGCAAGGAATAGGATCAATATCCCAATAAAGAAATTCAAGGCCCCCCACCCAAAGGCAAAGCCTCTGAATCTAAGTGATCCTACTGCTGAAAGTGCTACAAGACCCACCACCCAAAGGCAAAGCCTCTGTCCCCAATTCATCCTACAGCTGAAAGTGCTACATTTCCACAAAACCAGACTCTGTTGAGGCACTTTCTCAGTGCCCGCCAGGAAACTGTGAAAATTATAAAAACACCACACTTTATGGAAGGTTGGAAAACCTGCCACTGTAAATGTTCTAACTCTTACTGATGTCTAAGCAACTTCAGGAAAGCAGCATCACCAACCCAGTGAATCATAAAGTAAAACTAGAAAGGACATTCTCCAAACAGGAACTAAACATGTTTGAGGTAAGACATAGCTGCCTGGAGCACCATCTCTCTGGCATGAATACCTCTTAAACATAAGCAAACTTAAGCGCTGTACCACATTCATCGTGCCACAGTCAGACCCCAGGTCAGGATCTCACACAGCACACCCACCTCTTCCGACATAGGCCATGTTACAAAAACATATTTCTGCCAAAGAATCACATTTTTGCTCAAGTGCTTCAAATGTTCCCGGTATTTCCCTTTGATTGGATGTGGACATAGCAACCCCATTGTTAATCTCAGCTTACAGCAGTGCTTAATTTGAGCTAGTGGTTTCCAGTGCTCATCATCGGCACTTAATCACCAACACCAGCACTTTTTATGAGCACCAGTTAGGGACACATTAATTTACGGGGAGATTAAGTAATTTGCCCAGAATCACAGAGTGTTGATCCGACGCAGAGACTTGAACCTGGTTCCCCAGTTTCACAGTTGCCATCTCTGGTCATTACGCCACATCCTCTCCCCACTATCATGGTTAGTAGTTGGTTCTGTTTTAGGCAGCGGTAACAGGATAAATGGTTTTATGAAAGCTGCTTCCAGACTGGAGCCCCAGCACTTTTTTTTACACCATCATTGACAGTGATACCATCATTGACTCAGGCCATGTTATAGTCACCTGCTCCATGGAAACTAGTGCTGCGAGGTTGGGTGGGGGACCTACAGACCGTCCTTAGATGGGGTGTCTATAGGCATCAGGGTATGTTCTCTGACTTTGTGTTTTTCTCTCATCCCCTCTCCGTTCACCTCCTATAATATCTAGTATCTATTGTTCTCAAATCGCCTCAGTCCCCGTTGGCTTTTCATCTCCGCTAACCTCAAATAATGTGTTTGATTCTCAAATATTACCACTTTAGCCACCTTAGTTTGACCCTGCCCTGGTTCTCTAACTTGAAGCAAGTGACCCAATTAGGGCCACCAGGGTCACTCACGACCACCTCTCAGCCTTCCATATAAATGAAGAGTCGGTCAAACAGTAGAGAATACAAACCTAAGTTATTTTATTAGTATTCGTTCAAGCGGAGTCCAGTCTGACCAGCCTCCTTAGATAGCTGCTAAGGGACTAACCTCCGTCCACAAGATGAAGTTAGATATACATTTCCAACACCCCTAAGACACACCCAGACTGGAATTTTCCAGCCTGGGCACAGATGAACAAAGGAGGTACAGAAGGATGAGCTACCATCCTGAGACTAGGTACACACTATCTTAGCTACAAGGTTACTCAGCCCATGCCCGTCTCTCTGAGAGTGGGAGCAGGGCTACAAATGAAGAAAGGCATGCAAACACAGAACAAGCTATTCATTAGTGCAACAAAGCTGAACCTTGAATAATAAAAATAAATAATCAAGGCTTATTTCTGCTGAGGCAGACGGTATGAGACAGAATCTTCATTTCGATCATGGCACAAAATGGGGACTGGATACAAAATGGTGCTGCAAATGCTAACTTAACTCTCACAATGCTAGAAGGAATCAGCTAGACATATTTTCAGTCCAACAGACCCTCCTTTTAGCATTTGCTAACAATTGTGTCTAATGCATAGGAGAGTAATAATTGTTCACATCAAAAGACTACTGAACCTTTTTTATTGACACATTATCAGTACTCAAAAATGCCTTCCTCGTTGGCTATTAAATCGTGGACAGCTTGCATCATCATACTTGAAGACTTAACATCATGCACAGAGGCATTTGGTATAGGTGTTAACTTTCCTATACAGTAAGCTCAACAAGTAGGAAGTCAATGATGTATAAAGAACAAGTGAACATAACACCATCAATTACTACTAGAAAGATAAGGATCTTCCAACCCCAGGATGCTACAAAACTCCACAACCAACCAGAAAGGGTCCAAGTACCATTCTCCTGGTGAATGTCGGATGCAAGCTTGTGCAACTTCTGTATCGCAGGGTATACATTTGGAGCGTGGTACGGTATGTATACACAGAAGCTACTACCAATGACTTAAAAAAGGCCCCACCCCGATCAGCAAGGATGACGTCTAACACCATTCTGTTCTGAAGAGCAACAAGCCCCTTAGTCTGGTGCTCAGCTGTAATATTTGTTAGAGTCCTAGCCGTGGTATTAATGACACTTTCCACCACCCTAGTGAGGCGACTGATATTATGGTTATTGGACATAGGGCCCCAGAAAGGAACAATACCCTTCATAGCATCAGTGGACTGCTGCAGGGTAGTATCTGTCTGATCAATGTCTTCTGTATTGATGACCCTTCTAAAACTGGATAGGTGGAGACCCCTATGCTGCAAATTAGGAATCCCTATGGTAATTGGATGGAGCTATAATCACAGGGGGGAAGGAGGAAAGGGACATACCATATGCTAGACCACCCCCCTAGTAAGCTACACATAAGCCTGTGTCCCACAAACAAAATAAACATTATGGGGTGGAAGTAAAGGTGGGCTACTTGTTGTGCTCAAAAAATAGGTATAGTTGCAATTACTCTGTCCCACTTGAACATTTCCAAAACATTGAACACAGAAACTGGCTGTTGTGTTAACTACCAGCACTGGCATTGCTTCATCCTGAGTAATATTTCGCATCTGGAAAAACCTAAAATATTCAGTAACGTTAAATCCCTAAAAAATCCAACATTTCATTTTGAAGCCATGTTACATTTCTTCCATTCTCATACAGATTCGTGCAGGCTGTTGAAGACAATGCATCAAGGGCACCTCGTTCTCCTGAAGTAAACCCTTTGTGAACACGTATATATTCTAACAGTATCATAATCAGCATAGGTCATATTCATGGCATCAGAATGGAAATAGGTATACTCCATGGTAAACAGTTGGAACTAGGCCTCGCAGCGTCCCTGATAGGAAAACAGCAGGGACAGTACTACATAATTTTATTTGTCACAGAAGGGAGCAGGCCGCAACGCCAGCAATTAGTAACATTCAAGTTATGGTGCGCCTGGTGGAGCATCTGCAGAAACACGTTATCATCACCTTTGTGAGGGTCTAAAGTAACAGCCAATCATCTATGTCTATTCTTCACTCTCAGAAGGGAGGGTTAGTAACATGGCAGGGTTCAGAGTTCCATAATGAGTTAATACTTTTCCCCCCATAATATGCGGGGTGAAAACTGTTAACTCATAACCGGTCAGACGTGCACTGGTGAGGTGCTGCGTCTTGGTCTTGTTCAAAAGATTGCCCACAGCATGCGGTACCATGACTGTGAGTTTGGTATCTAGTATGAATCCCGCCAATTGCCTTATACAGATGGCCACAGCTGCGACCGCTCTTAGACACCTCGGGAGGGCTCTGGCGACTGGGTCAAGCAAAGCAGAAAAATAAGCACACAGCTGTTACATACCTCCATAGGCCTGTGTTAAGACAGAGAGCGCACACCGGCCGTCTCGTGTACATTCAGCACAAACGACTTTGCATAATCAGGGGTGTCAAGCACAGGAGCGGAAAGAAGCACAATTTTTATTTGCTCAAAAGACTGCTGACATTCATGTGTCCATGGCAGGGGCTCATGCACATCTTTGGTGGTTAGCGCTAGCAGATACTTTATTAGTAATGAATAGTTAGGGATCCAGTGTCAACAGTAGGAAGAGATGTCAATGAAGACGCCTACATCCCTCTGAGTTTTAGGGATGGGCATTTTAACAATGGTGCTAATGCGCTCAGGTGTCAAACTCCTACCCTCCTTCGACAGAAGGTGACCTAAATAGGTGACCTCCTGTCGATAATACTGAAATTTAGAAAGGGACACTTTGTGTCCGTGGTGAGCCAAATGTAGCAACGGGAAACAACCTTTACAACGCAACCTTTACAACGCACTACCATTACAACAAAACTTTTACAACGCAACATCCATTACATCGCATGCCATTACAACGCAACCATTACAAAGCCTAACACTACAACGCATACCATTACAACACATGTCATTGCAACGCAGTCATTAGAACGCATACCATTACAACGCATACCAATACAACGCATAGTACCCTTACACTATCCAACACTTACCCTATTGTTGCACCCCCTGGAGTTAGAATAGTAATTTTTACCCCTACACTATCCAACATTTACCCTACTGTTGCACCCCCCTGGAATTGGATAGTAATTTTTACCCCAACACTATCCAATACTTACCATACATGCAATGTAATGTTATGCGTTGTAATGGTATGCGTTGTAAAAGTAGTATGCGTTGTAATGGAATGCATTGTAAAGGTAGTTTTTAAAAATTCGTTGTAATGGCATGCGTTGTAATGGAATGCGTTGTAATGGATGTTGCGTTGTAAAAAATGCGTTGTAAAGGTATGCGTTGTAAAAGTATGCATTGTAACATCATACATCCGTAGCAACAACTTAACCGTACTGTCTTTGCATCCCTATTCGGTGTCAGAAGCAATCAAAATGTCATCCACGTATTGGAGCAATACATTACCTGGAGAAAGCGTGAGGAAATCCAACTGGGCTTTCAATGCTTGGATATATACTAGGGCTCTCGGTATTGCCCTGAGGAGCCCGACAGAATCTAAAACTTCTGCCATCTAGTGTAAAACCAAATAAATGATGGCTATATGGGTGAATTGGTATACTGAAGAACGCATTTTTCAAATCAATGAAAGAGAAGAATTGGGCAGAGGAAGGAATCATTGTGAGGAGGGCAGTAATGTCAGGGACCACCGGGAACTGATGAACCACTATCTTGTTAACTGCGCACAAATCACTCACAAAATGATAAACATCTGCATTGTAATCGCTGAAGTCTGCGAATGTCTTTTGGAGAATAGGAAGAATAGGACTGTTGCACACGTTCACTGCTGTCTCCTCAACTACCCCCGACTCAATCAGATTTTGTATAATGCGTAACAAAGCTCGGTCCCTCGCCTGAGGAATTTTGTACTGGGGAATGTGGGGCAAGACAGTGTTGTCCTTAACTTTGATGGAAACTAGGGAAATTGGTAGGAGTCCCACATCCGTATTGTCCATCAACCACAAAGTGGGTGGCACATTTTTAAACTCAGCAGGAAGGGAAGCATCTTTGGACAGACACCGCAAGGAACTCGTTACATTTGGTCCCATTGTCATATAGACACCTTCCGGAGAACAAAACATGGTTGCATGCAACTTCAATAAATATCAACAACAGGAGAGGGAGGGAAAGGACACTCTTAGTCCCCCAGATGTATATGTTTCAAACAACAAGAGTATCGCTTATTATATGTGTAAGCACAGACACATGGGGTCGGTTAGCCAGAGGTGATAAAATCGCATTGGATTTTTATGAAGCCCTCACTCACCACCCTGGTTGGTGACATGCTTCATTATTGGGCCCACCGGGAGAAGCCGAGTGCCTCCCTGGTGTGCTACGACGCCAGGATATTTCGGAGCTGGTGTTTGTGGCAATAGTGTGAAAAAAGTGGTCTAAAAATGTCACAGTTGAATACCACGCAAAAAACTTTATTCAGTGGTCAATGTGACACGTTATATGTGGGAGGAAATTACCAAATTAATTTGTTTGCGTATTTCCACTTAAAGTGGGATCAACATGTTTCTGCCCTTGATGTGTTATTTACTCAGCTTTCTTCAGGACCATGGGGAATGTACCTCGGCGGTATGGACGCGCTAAGGCCCACCCTGACCAGAGGACGTGAAAGTTAAAATAGGTGTAAAAACTATAAGTGCAAACAAAAGAGAACAAACCAACAAAATGTGGGGTTTACCTCATATTTAGAGGAACCTGTATGGTTTGTTACTAGAAAGATCCACGCCCCATAGGTCTCGGAAGGGGGGTGGAGGCGACAATGGCACACCGCCTGCAACGCCTAGCACCCGCTGGGTACCTAGCGTGAACCTAAGCCAGACCTCATGCAACTTCTTCAATAAATCTAAGCCCAATAGTTTTTCCCCACAATTAGATGTCAATAGAAAGGGCTAATCCACAGTAAAGGGACCGATAGTCAAGGCAATTGACTTGGAAATGGGGCTCACAACCGGTTCACCTGAACAGCCTACCAAAACATTTTGACCAGACAGAGCTGCCACAGGAAACAGCGAATGAGAAACAGAGCTATTCATTACACCTGTGTCCCCTAAGAATTTCTTAACTGGGCCTTGCAAATCTGCGGTGACATAAGGACCGCGCTGATCTATAGGTATCTATACTGGTCCCTCACCCTGTCCCTGGCTGCCCTAGCTGTGAGACATCCCTGTCACATTGTCCAAATCATAATCATCATGGTAATACTGCTTCCCTCGAGGGTAATCAAACTAGTTCTGGTCAGAACGATCCTGCGATGTCCCATCCTCCCGAGTCTTGTCCCGAGCACTTACTCCGCGACCCCATCTGAGAGAACACTGTCCTCGACCAGACACTCGGTACGCCAGTGCGCCTTCTCTTTGCAGTAAGTGCACTGATTCGGCCCTACAGGCGCAGCATTCCTGCTAGTATAGGGAAGCTGCCGTGCCGGACCAGCACCATGTCCCCTTCCATTGCCCCTAGACGCCCTCTGCAACACCTTTGTTTTCAACTCCTTACACTTCTTCTCCACCCTCTCCTTCTCCTCCTCATTTTCCCTGTGTTCATAATACTGTGCCATACTCAAAATTACGTAAGGGGAGGATGTCGTCCAAATGATCTCCGAAGCCGATTTGCGATCTCTGGGAGCAGATACGTGATAAATATATTGACAATCAGACACCCCCTTCTATTGACAAATCCTGTCTACTGAAATCCAAAAACACACCTTCGAACTGCGAGAAAAAATAGGACACACCCTCATCCTTCTTCTGACGACATGTCGCTAACTTGTCCCAATCTACCCTCCTCGGAGAAATAAGGGAATACATATAGGTAATAATTTGGCGGGGTAAAGCTAGAATCTCAGGCTTTGGCTTCACCCCAGGCTTCCTTTCCTTATCCCATGTTTTAATGTGGTCCCATGTATCACCCAATTCTACAGCGTAGTCCTGCGTGTGCACCTGCCTCCAAATGCCGACGGGCACCAGCAACCCAAAAAACATTTCAATATCCGCAAGTGTCATTACTGTTGATGAAGTGGCTTCCGCCAATTCCTTATAATATGCAGTAGGATTTTTGCCTAGGGTGAGGTAACTGAGTCTTAAGGATAACACCTCACTACTCTTCCACAGGGTATAGACCTACTGTTCTTGGAAGAGGGCCTCTATCATTGGTCTAATCGTAGCATCATGCAGATCTTGAAGCTCTGGCAACTCAGGGTGATATATGGGGTGGACCTCCCTCATTGGAAACTGGGATACTGTGTATGGATTCTTGTCAAACAGCCACCACGGTAAGTTATCAATCTTGCAACATTTTCGAAAACCTCCTCAGGCGCCAGCATCATATACGTTATCTCTGATATCATAAATAATCTGGGGCGCAATAGCATTAAAGCACTGTTCCCACAATCCGATACGTGTATCTGGCATGTGCTTAAGTGCATGCTGCTGCACAAAAGGATTATAATCTCTCAACACACTCCACACATGTTCAGTACTATAGATGGGATGACTGGCCCACTGAGTGGCCTTGTTCTCTACCGCCCTTTTTTCTAGCTCCCCCACAGCAGATCAAATTAAAATTCATCCCAGCCGCTCCCTAGCTGTCGCCCAGCCCCCATCCACCAGACCACGTACAGGCGCTCCACTACCTAGTGCTGCTGGAGAGTGAGGGAAGGGGTAGTAACTGAATGAGTAGGCCCCAATGTCGTTAATGGCTGTGAAAGAGAAGACATGGACACAATAGGCTTAGCAGAGAGGCCAGCAGTAATAGCAGGCACAGAGGGCGAAGCCACAGAATTGACAGGAGAAGCAGCGGCTAAAGCAACTGAGTCAATGACAGAAGAGACAGAAACAGCGGGGGCAGAAGAGACAGATAACTTGGGCTGTGGCACAACAATGTATACTCTCTCCTGGGCATATGGAGGCAGAGGCCGCGTGTCTAACTAACAACTCCTCCACAAATGTATCACCTTCCTCTTGGGCAACATAGGATTTGTCACGTTGCAATCAAAACTTTCTATCAGCACATTCTATACCTTTTTCAGTCTTCTCTTTGTCATACACAGCAGCGTTCTGAGTCACTGTCTGTATCTTTCCCTTTCAGGCCTCCTTTTCAGCTTTCATTCACCTCTATTTAGCTTTCTTTTGCCATGTTCTAAGGGAATCAAACATTGACTGCCTACTCCTTTTTGAAAACAATTTATCCTGCAGGAAATTATGCTTTTGCTCATCAAAAGTGCCCGTCAACAGCCACTGCAACTAGGCGTTGTCCCTCGTATATTTGTGCCATAATGTACTAAATATAACAGGGCCAAGGCCATGCTTGATGTACATTTCAAAGTTTGGAGTGCCTTCTGGAGGTGCAGACTGACTGTCTTCCAATCGAGCATCAGTAGAACAACAATGACAACTCACACAACAGAGCTTACTGAAGCAAGGCATCCTAAAACAAAACGTTTCCACTATTTATGCCAAGCATATATTTGCAAATATCTTGCCAAAATCGGTCTGCAGACCTCACCAAATCTGGATCAAAACAATACCATGTTCACAAAGAACTCAAACAAAAATGATCCTCCGTACCAAACTCAAACAAAAGTGGCGCCCTGGCCCAAAGCAAACTCACCTGGTGCACACAGGTCAAACAAAGTTATTCTTAACCGTCGTCTCTTCGGAGCAAACGGCCAGATACAAGGTTTTCGCCGTTCAGTATCCCAGCCGGAATGACTGCTGGCCAAGGCACCGCTCGGTCAGACAGATGGGACACCTGCGAGTACCAGACTATATCATGTAGGGATCCCCGGTACGCCCGTCCAACCCGACGTGGCCTCATGCTCCTCACCCGTTTGTGGGAAAAGATGGGTTACACACCTGATGGGGTACCTGTTCGGGTGCCAACTGAAGGAAGTGACCTGATTAGGGCCACCCGGGTCACTCACAACCACCTTTCAGCCTTCCATACAAATGAAGAGTCGGTCAAACAGTAGAGAATACAAATTAATATTATTTTATTAGTATTCGCTCGAGCGGAGTCCAGACTGACCAACCTCCTTAGATAGCTGCCGAAGGACTAACCCCCGTCCCTAAAGTAAAGTTAGATATACATTTCTAACACCCCTAAGACATGCCCATACTGGAATTTTCCAGCCTGGGCACATATGAACAAAGGAGGTACAGAAGGATGAGCTACCATCCTGAGTCCGGGTACACGCTATCTTACCTTCAAGGTTACTCAGCCAGTGCCCGTCTCTCTGAGAGTGGGGGCAGGGCTACATACGAGGAAAGGCATGCAAAAAGAGAACAAGCAATTCATTAGGGCAACAAAGCTGATCCTTGAATAATAAAAAGAAACAATTGAAGTTGATTTCTGCTGAGGCTGACAGTATGAGACAGAAGCTTCATTTCGATCATGGCACAAAATGGTGGCTGAATACAAAATGGTGCAGCAAATGCTAACGTTCTAAAAAAAATGCATATTTTCAGTCCAACAAGCTGGCCACAGCGGTCTGATATTTTCGTCAATACCTTAAAGAAGGACCTTAATGTGGGGGTGATTTTCACATTTCTGGGGTCAATAATAGTCTCCTTCTTGTGATTATCACAGCGTTTCTGCGAGCCGTTCTTTACTGTTCCGTTATCTGTTACCCCTGCCGCATTTGAGGAGGATGTAGTGTGCGCCCTGACGGGACCGATGAAATTCTGCATTTACAAGCAGATCAGTGCCCTGTTTAATATTAGTTATGGACTCTTCCATGCACGTTTTACTAAAGCCACATCCCTGACAGATGAGCACTTTAGCGACTTGCTCTCTTGCCAGCCACCCTGTGCTCTCTAAACATTAAATTCTTTGGCAGCCAGGAATTAGGTAATAGAAGATACAGTAACGAAGTTGAAAGATACAGTGGAAAAAACAAGGCAGAGATCCATGCTTTGCAGTTTAGCGAACAGGAATATCAGGAAAAGTTAGAGTCACTGGAGAATGACTGAAGGAGAGATAATCTAAGAATCTTGAATACTCCCGAAGGGATGATAGTGTAAGATTTAAAAGGATTATGTGGTGATTTTGATAAAGGTAGGGACTCAAATAGAAGACAATGAGGAGGACATTGCCAGGGATATTCAAAGAGTCCTCAGAAATCCATTTTGGAGAAACCCCAAGGGAGGGTCCTGTCAAAAGCTTTGAGGCTGAAAATGTTGAGGGTAAATGGCTTCTCATTCGGGATCAGATCTGATATTTCTTGGGCCACTGTGAATAGGCAAAGGGAACTGGGGAAGCGAATAGAGGAGTTCAAAAAGCTAGTGGCCACTGCCTAACTACAATTTCCAGGTTCCCAACTGCCACAGACACTCGGACACGGGGTGAGTTTCAGGACTTCTTTTATTGTACGTCCTTCTGCTTACAGGGTCATCGGCTAACTGCCTCACTTGTCCCCCGACTCCTCCCTTTCCGCCCGCCTCTATCTTGTCCCCGGGCAGGTCCTAGTGCCCCATACATTTCACATTGTTACATCTTCCGCGGGCAGGTCCTAGTGCCATCGTTACACCAATGTTTTATGCACAATAATAAAATGCATAATTTAGGGTAACAGAAGAGCAGACGAGTTGTTTGAAACCGTTAAGAAGGGTAACTCACCATAAGACTAAGGTACCGGGCCAAAATGGTAGATCCACGAGCCAATAAGTAAAGGTGTAGTTTCAATGTATTTATTTTTTTCCTTTTATGATGCTTTTGTTTTTGGCTCTTCCTTTTTTCTTTTCATTTTATGCATATTATGTCATCCTAGAGGTGCTTTAAAAATGACAAACAGTCCATGTGGAAACAGGGGAGGGTTCTCCAAGGAAGGAAGCAACCAAGAGATTGGCGTAGGGGGAGCACAGGGTGGGGAGAATTGGGTAAAAAAAGGAAAGAAATCCTTTATATCCTCGGCTAGCGTGCAATACATTTTGCTAAACTCTCAGGTACTGGGTGGGTCATGGGGCTAAAGGCACAATGGTACCAACACAAATACTTACATGGAATATAAATGGGCTGCGTACAAAAGGGAAGCGGGAAAAGATCCTACAATATCTAAGGGACTTGCAAGCACACATCATTATTCTGCAGGAAACACATACAACCAGAGCAGAATGTCTAGGACTTGTAATTCTCTAACATGGGTGCAACAAATAGTATTTACAGATCAGAGCAATAGCACTAAAGGGGTGGCCATCTTGGAAAAGAAGCAAGTGAATGCATTTATCAAACAAAGTGTTACAGAAAAATCAGGAAGGTAGATTATCACCAAGTTGCAACTATGCGATCAAAAAGTTTACGCCGGTGGGCGATTATGTTCCGAATTCTGGTGATATTGAGCCCCTTAAGGCAATTTTGCTCAATCTACTGGACTTCACGTTTCGTTTCCTATTATAATAGCCAGATATTTCAATGTGCTATTGGACTATAAATTAGACAGGTCTGCCAAAAACAGGTCAATGGTTTTCCCTAAAAACATAATCCTATATCAGAAACATGATAGAACAACTAGGACAGTGTGATTTATGGAGGGAAAGAGCAGGGTTAGCCCATGGGTACACTTTCCACAATGGAAAATATGGTCACTGCTTTAGGATTTACTATTTTTTAATTGATCAGGTCATTAGAGAGGAGAATCAGGAAATCACCTGTGTAGTGGTACACTTTGTCCGATCACTCTACAGTACTACAATTCAAAACTAATTTTAAGCCTGTGATTAGAAGGTGGAGTCTAGATTTTGCCATACTTTTAGATCTGGACTTGGTAAATAACCTTCGTTTGAAGACGGACAAATTCCTTAATTTTAATATAGGCGCTCCCCCTTTGACAGTGGTATGGTACTCACTTAAGGGCTTCCTAAGGGGGAAGATTACCAGTTTATCAGGTTTTTGGAACAACAGATACAAAAACAAGGTCTGTATTTTGGAGTCCAAAATGAAGAAAATGGAAGGGCCATTGGCAATTAAACCAAAGACCAAGGAGGGTCCAGCTTTAGAGAATTGGCTACGCCTGTTACGAGAGCAGCAGGCAGAGTGAAGAAGAGATGGGAAGCAAGTAAGCTAGACCATTTCGAATAATGGGGAAATGCTGGTAAGCTGCTTGCTTGGAAGATCAAAGCAGATCAAGCTAGGAAAGTGATTAAGGAAATAAAATGTGGTGTGACAGGTCACAACTTGACCAGCAGCTTTGACATAGAGAAAGCTTTACTTCAGTTTCTGAAAGATCTGCCTACCAAGAACAAGGAGTTAACTGAGGAGGCACTCAACAAATGGATAGGTGTCCCAGCTAGACTGGGAGAGAATGACCAGACTGTTTACACCAGAAGCATTAGCCAGCCAGACATTAAGGGGGCTATCAGGTCAAGCAAAGAGGGCAAAACTGCAGGCCCGATGATCTATGGGTGGAGTTGTACATAGCCCTTAGCAATTCGATTCTACCGATTATGACCAGTCGCTTTGGATAGATGTTTGAGCAATGGAATCAGTTGCCACAGTCTTGGAATGAGGCCACTATTATGTTAATTCTGATGCTAGGAAACACCCCCGCCTTTTGCGATATTTAGAACCAAGTATTTCCTGTCCCTCTTGATTAGATTGCCATCCCTCCCCTGGTCCCAGAATATGATCTCGGTTATATCTGCATTGACTGAATATCCTGAAACCTTTCCAAAATTCAGTGTCAACTTGCCTATAATCGGGAGGACGATGAATGAATGAATCAATGAAATTGTGTCTTATACCGCGCTAACTTAGCCCAATGGGCGTCAAGGCGCCTACATCAAATAAAGGAACTAGCCAGGTCAGACAGCAGTATCTCATTGGAAGGCTCTGATGAAGTACCAGGTTTTAAGGGCCTTTTTAAACAGGTCGATGGAGGGTATGGTTTTGATCTCCACCGGAAGGGAGTTCCAAAGCTGAGGAGCGGCAACAGAAAAAGCTCTCGCTCCCCAGCGCGGGGCACTACCAATTGGTGTAGCCCGGCCGATCGTAGGCATCTCGTGGGTACATAGCGGGAGAGCAGGGTACCAAGTGCGTCCGCAGGGCCAGCCGCAAGTGCTCTATATGTAAGACATAGGAGCTTAAAGGAGATTCTAAACTGGACGGGGAGCCAGTAGATTTGAGATGTATGCCATACGGCTCCACTCGGAACATTATTTAATGGCCTGGAAGTGGACGCGCAGTGGCTTCTTTGCTAATTTACTTGCTGCTCTGCATAGACTGTATTGATGAATTTGTGACTGCTTCACTTTTTACTTGTTTTAAATTTTTTATTCTGAGTGTGTTATACTCAGTTCTTGGGGGGCATTTCGCTTATTGAAAGGACATTCTCCTTGCCTTAATACGCTTTGCACTTTTGCACTTTTTGACGTTCTTGGCTCCACCCCCTGAAGGCGCCTGGCGTGCCTACATTCCACTTCAGTTACCGGTCCAGCCTTTACACTACGGCTCCCCTCGGATCATTATTTAATGGCCTGGGAGCGGACGCACGCAACGGGTGCGCCGATGTCGCGCCAAAAGGCAAGCCCGTCTGTGCCCGTCTGAGACCGGACAGGACCAGGGGTCACAACCCCTGGCCATATCAACGCAGCGAGGACTAGGTACTCCTTCAAACAGCTGATATATTTTCACAGTTCCCTTTTCCAAACTGCCATAAGACTGCTTTGGTCAAAGCCCCCGTCTATTGCCAGCACTGTAAGTTTTCCTCTACCGGTGCAATACACAATGCTTACCAAGATAGGACTCAACTGCTAGATAACCTGGATTTTATAAGTCCACTAGTCTAGCAGGGAAGACTACACTTAGTGGTACACCGCTACTACATCAAGATTTTACTTTCTATCGCATTAACTGTCGTTCTCTCCCAAGGCATAAAGATGACATTATTGATCTTCTATTTAACGATCGACCAGATGCAGTTTTCCTAACAGAAACCTGGTTACATGATAGCTCAGGGCCTGACGTGGCAACTGCACTCCCTACTAATTATTCCATCTTTAGCAAGGACATGAATTTAAGAATGGGGGATGGCATTGCTTCCATTCACAAACAATGTAATTGCAAAGACTTATGTACCACTGGCTGTGAAGCCTTAGTATTCAAACTCGCACTCACACCTAAGTTTACTTTGTCTGGTGCACTTGTGTACTGCCCTCCTGGCCCAGCTGAGCCTTGGTCATAGTCCTTCCCCGACACTATTATCTCCTATGCTCTGAGCGCTGCTAATTTCTCCATCCTGGGCGACCTGAATCTTCATTTAGATGACCCTGTGTTCAATAATAGCGCTGCCTTCACTGCTGATCTGGAAGCAATGAATATTCATCTATGTAATTCAGGTTCCACACAAGTAGCAGGCCACTTGCTTGATCCTATTTTTTCTAATCTGCCAGAGCTGATCTGTCCCCCTGCTCTCCCCCTGTGCTGGTCCGATCATTTTGCGGTCACCCTTCTGCTGAAAGTTGCAGTAGGTCCTCCAGCAGGTATGTCCGGATCTAGACACATAGTTCGACACTGGGCTAAGCTCATTGTGGGAAACATAAACAATCTTTTAGATGACTCTAGACCAGATATAAAAAAGCCTGCTACTTCTGATATGGACTCTATCCACAGCTGGATCTCCCTGGCAGTAGACACCTGCCTTCCTCTCTCTATCAAACGTTTAGGTCACCATCGGCTACCTGCCCCTTGGTTCACGGGGAAGCCTAAGGTTGAGAAATCCAAATGTAAAGCTTTGGAAAGGCAGTGGAGGAGACAGATGCTAGGATAGCCTATAAAAAGGGTTTAGGTGACTATCACATCTTATGTAAATTGGCTCTTGCTGAGTTTGTCTCTCTAAAAATTTCCTTAGTACAGCACTGCCCTAAAACTCTTTTTAAGATAGTTAAAGTATTATCTGGTTCTAATACTCAGACTATCCCTTGCACCCTTACCGGAATGCAATGTGAGAATCTCGCTCTCCTCATTGTGGAGAAAGTTGAAAAAATATACTTGGCACTAGCCGATGATAATTTATTAAATACCCTGCACGCTACCAACACTACCCTGACTTCTGCCAGTACTGGGCTGCCTCTGATCCATATAATGTAAAAACCATGACTAGGCTGGACGCATGGCCCATCTTGGAACTTAGGACTATTAACCGACTCCTGGCTAGCATCAAATCAGGCTCCCCTAGTGACCATCTCCGAACTTCAGTGTTGAAACAGCTTGAGGCTCCCACGCTCCTGCAGATCATGGACCACCTTAACGCCTCTTTACAGGAATGTTTTGTCCCTCCTGACTGGAAACATGCCATGGTGCTCCCTCTTTTAAAGAAACCCAAGGCTTATACCACCATGCCGAATCTCTGACAGAATATCGAGAGACAGGATATCGACAGACAAAATATCAACGCTGTAATATCGAAGGCAAGTATATCGACACCCTATCTACAACATGGTAAGTACAAAAATATCAAAACTAAAATATCGATGTTAAAAATATCGTAATTAAATATATCGTTTTTTTATTATTAAAAAAAGAAAAATAAAGTAAATGATACTTTTATATAATTTAAACTAATGTAAAAATATTTTAGAATATTTAAAATGAATAAATAATACATATTTAATGTTAAACATTTAATTAAAATTAAACATACAATATGTAATATATATTTAATTAACTAAAGTATTTATTATTTTTTTCATTAATTTAAAAGTATTAACAAATACTATAAAATACAAATACATCAACACTAAAATAATAACATAAATAATAATAAATATTAATATTTAATACATAAAAACAATGAAATATACTTTCAATATTTTAAAAATGAATTAAACACAACATTATGTAACATAATAAAAATAATATAAAATACATAAATAAATATAAATTATATTGGATAGCATAAGGCTAAAAATTACTATTCAAACTCCATAGGGTGCAACAGTAGGGAAAGTATTGGATAGCAAATAGGTAAAAATTACTATTCCCCCTCCAATGAGTGCAACATTAGGGAAAGCGTTGGATAGCGTAAGGGTAGAAATTACTATTCCAACTTCAAAGGGTGCAACAGTAGGGAAAGCGTTGGATAGTGTAGGGGGTTAAATTACTATTCCCACTCCAGAGAGTGCAACAGTAGGGAAAGTGTTGGATAGCGGGTGGGTAAAAATTACTATTCCCTCTCCAGTGAGTGCAACAGTAGGGAAAGCGTTGGCTAGCGTACGGGTAAAAATTACTAATCCCACTCCAGTGAGTGCAACAGTAGAGAAAGCCATGGATAGCGTACGGGTAAAAATTACTATTCCCACTCCAGTGGGTGCAACAGTAGGGAAAGTGTTGGATAGCGGGTAGGTAAAAATGACTATTCCCACTCCAATGAGTGCAACATTAGGGAAAGCGTTGGATAGCATAAGGGTAAAAATTACTATTCCAACTTCAAAGGGTGCAACAGTAGGGAAAGCGTTGGATAGTGTAGGGGGTAAAATTACTATTCACACTCCAGAGAGTGCAACAGTAGGGAAAGCGTTGGATAGCGGGTGGGTAAAAATTACTATTCACACTCCAGTGAGTGCAACAGTAGGGAAAGCATTGGATAGCGTACGGGTAAAAATTACTATTCCCACTCCAGTGGGTGCAACATTAGGGAAAGCGTTGGATAGCGGGTAGGTAAAAATGACTATTCCCACTCCAATTAGTGCAACAGTAGGGAATGCGTTGGATAGTGTAGGGCAGTGGTTCCCAAACTTTTGACTCCTGAGGACCCCCACTGAATCACTACTGGAAGCCGGGGACACCGAAGCAATTTGTACAATTTCAATAAAAAAATTCAAACAGTAATTCGCAAAAAATACACAAACAAGTACACACCAAACAAATACTTGCATTATTAAAGCTTTTATTATTTACAGTGTGTGTTAATTTGGTAATGCGAAGATCTGACCGTCGCCACATTGGTTTTGCACTCTCTTCAGTGCTCTTTGGGCAAGATAATCCGCAAGTTCATGCATATAAACTGACTGCCAATGTATTTGTTTAAAAAAAATGAGTGGCACTCGGGGACACCACCACAACACTCGGGACACCACCACATCACTCGGGGACACTACCCTTTCACTCGGGGACAACACCACATCACTCTGGGACACCACCACACCACTCGGGCACAGCACCACACCACTCGGGGACACCACCACATTACTCGGGGACACCACCACATCACTCAGAGGCACCACTACATCACTCAGGGAAACCACCACATCACTCGGGGACACCACCACATCACTCGGGGACACCACCACATCACTCGGTGACACTACTCGGGGACACCACCACATCACTCGGGGACACCACCACTTCACTCGGGGACACCACCACATCGCTCGGGGACACCACCACATCACTCGGGGACACCACCACATCACTCAGGGGCACAACCACATCACTCAGGGACACCACCACATCACTCAGGGACACCACCACATCACTCAGGGACACCACCACATCACTCGGGGACACCACCACATCACTCAGGGGCACCACTACATCACTCGGGGACACCACCACATCACTCGGGGACACCACCACATCACTCGGGGACACCACCACATCACTCAGGGGCACCACTCAGGGACACCACCACATCACTCGTGGACACCACCACATCACTCGGGGACACCACCACATCACACTGGAGGCCACCACCACATCATTCAGCCCAACCACATCATCACAGAGCACCACAACAGCACTGTCCTTGCTTGCTACCAACAAGCATTGCCATAACCAATAGGACTCGCATTAGGAAAGTGTAAGCTATTGGCTTTGTGAATGACAATGCTATTAATTTATATATTTTCAAAGCCAACACATATTTTAAAAATGTGTCTTTTACAATAGCTCACAATTTCCTATTGCGAGACCGATTGCATTGTAAATGCTTGTTTAAATGATTCTTATGCTGCGTATGTCAGACTGGCCTGTAGGGAAACCCGCAGATGGAGAGACAGAACGGTGCTCATAGTTGTTGAATGTCACTCCTAATTACAGACTTGATGCTTCTCACCGCGCTCGTGTATTTTCTTCATGATAAACCCACGTGTAAATGTGCAATAATGAGCATTAACTCATTTTCTGTGGGCAAGTTTAGTGTCGCTCCCGGGTACTGCACCGGGGACACTTGGGAGATGTCACGCTTTCCCACGCGTGGTGTGAGCATCTTGTTCCACAGGCTTGCTCTCAGTCCTATTGCTGACTGTTGCACTTTTTAAAGAGAGAGAAGGTATGTAAAGCGCTCTGATACCTAGCTAGCGATATATAACATTTTTAAAATTAAAATTAAATTAGGGCGCAGGGAATTCCCCACCACAACGTTTACGAAAGTGCTATTCTTAACCTCTGACTCTGACTCTCAGCTGGATCAAACTGAGGAATGGGAAGAAAGTGGTTGTCTGTGGAAACTGCCACAGAACATCAATCCTGAAGCCATGAAATCCTAGGCCTTCGTTATATTAATTTATAGTCAAGTGTGCAGCAGATGAAAAGACAAGAAGTAAAGGGGAAGGGTCATTAGTAAAGAAGATTGTACCTGGAAATATACAGTCACTACTGGGTATGGTTTAAGAAGCTTTTGCAGTCAGCGAAAGGAAAGGAAAAGATTAAAATGCATGAATCATTTAAACTTCAGGGCAGTTGTGACAAGCGCACTTATTTACAAATATAATTACTCATCTGGTATGCTGTAGTCCTGAGTAGATGCGTCACAGAGTGTGGACTGCTTTCAAATATACCCACACACAAACACGCACACACAAATTAAACACTTACATGCAGTTCCAGCCTCCAATGCTCTTCTATCTCGCCACGCAGCTGCTTTCAGGGCAAATGGGGACAGATAGCAAAATGCCCTGGGCCTGGTCACAAACAGAACAGGAAACGCACGCACTCCTGTGCGAGCTCGACGTCGGGTGATGGGCAGAAGTAAATAACAACACAATATAAGGGCAATCACCCTTCAGCTTGCACCTATAGCTGAAGGGTGATTGGCCAGATTTCACTGCTGTCTTGCCGCCCAGGCCCCATGCGCCAGCAACATTCACACCTCTCTACTGTACTGTGCGCCTGGGGGCCATATTGTATTGCAGTCTTGCTGCCCGGCACCAAGTACATTCACACCTCATAAGCCTTTTGTTTTTTTTACCGACGTTAGGCACTCAAGTCCTGCGGACCCCCTGGGAATGTGTCACGGACCCCTGAGGGTCCGCGGACCACACTTTGGGAAACGCTGGTGTAGGGGGTAAAATTACTATTCCCACTCTAGAGAGTGCAACAGTAGGGAAAGCTTTGGATAGCGTAGGGGGAAAAATTACTATTCCAACTCCAAAGGGTGCAACAGTAGGGAAAGCTTTGGATAGCGTAGGGGGAAAAATTACTATTCCAATTCCAAAGGGTGCAACAGTAGGGAAAGCGTTTAATAACATAGATTTTTATTTTAACATACTTCTAAATAATGTTTATATTTGAAATAATGTATAATTAATTTTTCAAATACATCAACATCAATAAAAAACAATTAATAGTTAATAAAACCAATTACATTTGAATAATTTATTGACAATAAATTAACAACAAACACCAATAAATAATAATTATTACATATTACTCACCAAATAATACATATTAAAGAATAAATTATTTATCATAACAATAAAATAATATTTAAATTTAAATCAATATTAAAAATTGAAATACATTATACAAATTAATATGTTTACAATTGTTTTTAACAATTATTTCATTAATTTTTCTAGTTATTAAAAAATATTTACAAATTACAAATATTAATTGACAATTTAAAAAATAAATATCTACTAAAATAATTATTTACCAATTAATAATTATTTAATACATTAATTATCCATAACTAAAAATGTATAAATAATTAAATATTTACAATAAAATTACTTTCCACCCAATACCCCTATAAACCCACAACACGCTCAGGTACTAAAACATAATATTTAATTAAAATTAACATTAATTACCAATTAAATAATACATTTATCAATTAAAATCATTAATTGCCAATTAATAATTAATAACAAAATTAATTATACATAAATACATATTTTATTATTTGCAATTAAATTACTTCCCATCCTATTCCCCTATAAACCCACAACCCGCTCCGGTACTAAAACATAACATTTAATTAAAATTAACATTAATTACCAATTATATAATTAATTTATCAATTAAAATAATTAATTGCCAATAATAATTAATTACAAAGTAAATTATACATAAAAAAAATATTTTATTAACTACAATTAAATTACTTCCCACCCTATTCCCCTATAAACCCACAACCCGCTCCGGTACTAAAACATATAATTTAATAAATGTATTAATATATAAAATTAATACACATATAATATGATTTATTTTAAATACTTAACTAAAACATATAACACATACATAATAAAAAACAAATAAATGATACAAATATCGATATTAGTGTCATGGAAATTAGTTACATCGATATATATGCTATCAATATTACTAACTTCGATATTACTTACATGGATATTAAGAATTTCGATATTACTTACCTTAGGGTCGATATTCTGTCCAACGATATTCTTGACATCGATATTCTGCACCTTCGAAATTTCAAACACGATATTTTGGTAGGTCGAAATTTAAAACTCGATATTTTGACTGAGTACCCACCATGCCATCTAATTACCTTCCCATCTTGCTGCTCCCAGCGTTCTCCAAGATCCTTGAAAAACAAGTCAATGTCCAGCTGACTTCCTTTGTCGAGTCTTAGAAATTTCTACACCCTCCCAGTCAGGTTATAGAGCAGGTTTCTTTGACCAAATCAACCTTACATGGTGTTACAGAACTGCTGAGACATAGTCTGGACCATGGGGACACGGTTGCCCTCATTTTACTCGATTTCAGTGCCGGTTTTTACAGGGTGTCTCACACTGTTTTGTTGAAAGCTTTGCTGTCCTTGGACCTTGTCAGTTCTTCCTTATAGTGGCTTTGCTCTTTCCTAGCTGGCCGAACTTTCCAGGTTTTCTCTACCTCAGCTAGCTCTAATCTCCATCGATCTCTCTATGGAGTTCCCCAGGGCGCGGTGCTAAGTCCTTTACTGTTCAAAGTTTATGTTCGCCGCCTGGCAGTTATTGCTGAACAGGCGGGGTTGTCCATATTTTCCTGTGCTGCTGACACACAGATAATCTTTTCCCTCACTCCATCCAAGGGATCTGATGTTTCTGCTCTTCAGGTGGGTCTGAGGAGAATGGCATCTTCGATGCAAAACAACCTACTCAGACTAAATGGAGATACAACTGAAGTCATGATCCTAGGAAAAGAGCAAGATCTGTGGGGTCCTCAACACTGGCCCTGTGAAATGAGCACCCTACATCAGCCAGTTCATCAAGTTCGCAACATGGGTTTCATCATTGATGACCACCTGTCTATGAAACAACAAATTACGAAGGTGGCCTCAACCTGCTTTACCATTTTAAAATGGCTAAAGAACATTTTGTGGATGACACCCCTCTCTGTGCAGCTTACTGTAGTCCATGCCTTGATTACGTCCAGGCTGGAGTACGTCAATTTTCTATACTTAGGCTCAAACAAAACGATAGTACGCAGGCTGCAGGTGGTGCACAATGTAGCTGCCAGGCTGCAGTGTCGGATCCCAAGGACTGTGTCAGCTACCGACTCTCTTCGCAGTGTTCACTGGCTTAAAGTGGATAATTGTGTTAAATTTAAAGCCGTGTGCTTTGTGTTTAAAATCAAATATGGAATAGCCCTACAATATTTGCAATCATTAATCCAATTGTATTCACCTCCTTGCGTTCTGCTGGACAGTCCAAATTCATTATCCCCAGAATCAAACTTATGAGGATGGGCGGTAGATCCTTTTCCTTCCTGGGTCCTACTCTACGGAATTCTCTTCCTATCTTAATATGTGAGGAATCCGTTCTTGGAAGGTTCCATGAAAGAGTAAAGACATGGCTATCCAATCAGTAACTCACTTCTCCTTTCTACCTGCCTGGCTGACACCGGGAAACACTTTTGGGTAGCTGTGCGCCTTATAAATTTAAATAACATAACATTACATAAGATTGTTTGCATAGAGGGAGACTTTTCTCTCCTACCCATTGCAAATTATGGGTAAAATGGAAGTCTCTTCCCTGAGCCTGCTTGCTAGAGGCTCAGTGTAAAGGTTAGACTTAGACAAGATTCCTGTAGCAAGCTTTACCAAACAGCTAGCAGGCACGGCCAGATTAATGAAGGAGTAGGCTCACCTCCCATTGATGGCTTTTAGAAGAACACATTTAGTTAAAATGGTCTTCCTGTTCAAATTCTCAGTTCTCTTTAACACAATTCCCTTGTACTTTATGAAGGAATGATTAGAAAAACTACAAGTTAACAATTCTTTAATCTGGCCTTTTGAGGTGGGAGGATACTGTCGGAGCTGTTTAGCAGAAGGAAGGATAAGGGGGGGCACTAACACTGCCTGATATGCAGTACTATGCATGAGCTTTTCAGTTGTGCAATGCTAGAATGCTCCTTAACACCCCAGATGGTTTGCAGATTGGTTCTCTGTTTAAAGCCATTTTAAAAGAGGTCAGAGGTGCCAATAGTCATTTCTTACTAAAATTCGGGGACTTAAAGTACTACAAGAAAGTGAGGCACAAAGCACTACAAGCCATGGCCTGGATGTGGTCCCATCATATGTGCTGTGAAAATTGAGCCTATTTGGGAGTCTTATTTGGGACTCTCAGGGCACCCCAGAGTGTTTTAAAGATAAATTGGCTATACCAATTAAAGAAGCAGGCATTTAAACATGGGGCCAAGTTACACTGGATGGAAACCTACTCCCATGGGATGAATTTTATGCAGCTATGGATGTAAACTTTTCTAGATTTAAATACTTGCAGCTAAAAAAGTTGGACCCAGAACCTGGGTCTTGAAGAGGAAATTACAAACCAACTGGAAGAACAGCTGATCAAAAAAAAAAAGCAGGACGTATCCTTTTGGTATTGGGGTTTTCGTGGATGTTGATTTTAACCCGTCAGAGGGGCTCTCTGCAGGACACTTGCCAAGGACACAGCTACAAGACCTATGGCAAGTATTGATGCACACATTATATAGCACTGTAAACCTGTGCTTTTTAAGGAGGAACCACCTCTTTTCCCTTCCCTGAGCCTACCGGGTGTCTTACAGGACGCACAGATGGGGAAAGGGAATGCAACTATGTGAGTGAAATTTAGGCCAGAGAAGGTGACTGACATCGTCATGTTTGTGGAACTTTGGGCAAATGTGGGTAAGAGTGCCATGAGAATTTTGGGGATAAACATTATGGTAGGCCTACGTTATCTTTGGGGTCAGTGGAGGAGCCGGCAAGAGTGAGTGGCGATAGGAGCAAGTTGCTTTTGTATATGGTTTTACTGGGCCAAAGGGGAATATCCAGGAAGTGGGGTAGCTAATGTAACTTCACTGTGATCAGAGTAGCTTAAAGCAGTCCCCTATATTTACAAAATGGATGTTGTAGCCAGAATCTCTAACAGGAATATGTGCTGGCTACTCTTGATGAAGTGGATGAGTTGGAATGAAGGGTAAAGCCAGTAGAAATGCAACCGGGTCATAACTGTCCAATCAATCAATATAGGAACTTGTAAAGCGCGCTACATACCCGTGAGGATCTCTAGGCGCTGAGGGGAGTGGGGGGTGGGGGGGGGGGGGGCTGCCGCTACTGCTTGCTCGAAGAGCCAGGTCTTGAGGAGTCTTCTGAAGGCGAGTAAGTCTTGGGTCTGGCGTAGGTGGGTTGGGAGGGTGTTCCAGGTCGAGCGTTGGATGCGGGGGACATCTGCGAGGGCGAGGCTGGCGGAGCGGAGCTGATGGGTGGGGGTGTAGAAGCTGAGTCTGCTGTTCAGGTAGGCTGGTCCGGTGTTGTGGAGTGCTTTGTGTGCGTGGGTGAGGAGCTTGAAGGTGAACCTCTTGTTGACGGGGAGCCAGTGCAGGTCTCTCAGGTAGGGGGATATGTGGCTGCGGCGGGGGGTGTTGATGATCAGTCAGGCGGAGGCGTTTTGGATGCGCTGTAGTCGTCGTAGGTGTTTGGCTGGGATACCTGTGTAGAGTGCGTTGCCGTAGTCCAGTCTGCTGCTGACGAGGGCCTGTGTCACTGTTCTTCTTGTCCAATGATTACACCAATCGCTGTTTTGTTTATGAAACGTGGTTCTTGGAACGGGGTAACTCAAACAATTACTCCCACGCCCATCCCTCATAAATAAAGGGTGAGATACAAGAAAATAGGGGAGTCTGTTTGGAGCCTGAGGTGAAAGAGGACAAAAAAAGAAAAGAAAAAAAAGAACATACTTCTGCAATCAAAGTCAACGTGTAATAATCCAGACACGTAGAATACGAGAAATGCCATGTTAGTGTCACCTGGGGGCATATTATCAACAACTAGCGATATTTATCGCTAAATAAGCTTAGCGACATTTTTTTTATCGCTGCGCATCACCGGATTTTATCGCAGAGATAACGTGCTATTAGCAACGTTTATCTCCAAAGCAATAAAATATCCGGCGATAGCGGCGAAATACGTGAATATTCAGGCATTATCGCTAATAGGGACTTAGCCTGAATATCCACCTCCCATTGGATATACAGCCTAAGAACTGGTCTGTGCAGGCGTTAGTTTTCAGTAATATTCGCGCTTAGCGTGATTTTTTTAGTCGCTAAGCCTGCGTTGATAATAGGCGATAGCGATGTTAGCGACTGCTTTAAGTCGCTAACAGGTTGGTTACGCCTACTTTGCATGTCATTAGCGATAAAAATCGCTGACATGCAAAGCGGGCCCCAAACCGCTCGCTATCACCACATCTTGCTAATAGGGCGATGAAATTATCGCCGCTTGGCGGACGAAAACGGCTGCAAAAGCGGCAATAATTTCATTTCGCCTGCCTTGGTAATATGCCCCCTGGACACTATTCTAGTGCCATAAACATGATCTGGGTCTCACTTCATGTCATGCGATTCTTGTGTGACGTCATTGCTGACTCAAAGCGTCACGTGAATTAATTGTTGGTGAAGACATCTGAATGCTAAATACTGATTATTACACCTCTAAAATTATTTCTCTATATTTTTTGTTAGAGAATGTTGGGGCACAAGGACTTTGTAGCCTTTACAGGGCCCTGGGCGAGTTTAGCAAGCCATTATCTGCCGCCCCTTTCTATATGCTCGTAGTTGTCGGCACAGATGGGTCAGACAACTTTTGACAACCCTTTTTAATTAAACATTAAACATACTGGGACTTGGGAGTTTCAATTTCAATATTATTAGTATGCGTCTATAAAATCCAGCACAGTAAGTTCTGCTGGTAAACAAACATTGGCATAGCCAATAGGTCTGCTTTCTTTGCCAACTACTTGATTTTGTCAATGCTCGTTTTGTATTGTAATTTAAAAAAAATCTATATTCTATTTCATGGGCCCTTATATAATGTTTTTTTTTTATAAGTTTGGCTAATATCAAAAATACTTTTGGGTCTCTAAAGCAAACATTGCAACAGTGGTCCCTGGCACTGAAGGGAAATACTTTGTGTGCGGAAGTGCTACTTGTGAAAGGGCGTTCAGCCATCACTCAGAGTGGAATTAGCCAATGGCTGAAGTGGGCTGATTCATTATTTATGCTGTAGTAGGTGGACACAATAACAGACCAATGGAGGGAGAGGGCTGGCTGAAAGCCACTTAAAATAAGTCTATTATATACACCATTGTATGAAAATCGAAGGCAAGGCTAACGCTAGACCTAAAAATCACGAACTTGTTTCCTCCTCATGAATCGGAACCAACTGTGATCGACGCTTTCATGAATTGCATTACAAATCTCACAAATAAATGTAAACGTTCAGATATCACAACGAATAGGCCACCCTCCTCTGCTCCAGATAAAAATTTACCTTTTTCACCTCAAATGCGTCAGACGCAATGGTTGATGATTTTGGATGCGAGTACTCGCGGATATGGAAGGATTCCCATTAGGGACTTTTCTGCATTGATGTTGGCGCCTGCAAATCTGGTGCTTTGCTTCCCCCTTGTGGGCATTTTTTTTACGGTAACAGCCACAGGCTTAGCGTAGTCAGAAAGAGGGACCAGGACCAGATAGATTTACAAAGCTTTTTTGAGACCGCCAAAAAGCATTTTACAATGTACAAAAGTCGACTTTTGATTCGGAAACTTGTTATTGAAATGCAATCTGCGTTTGCTCTTAAGTACCAATCAGGTATTAGGAAGGGGCGTCCCTTCCAAATACCGAATCAGAATATATGTATTAATGTTTTGCAACTAAATTCCGGTCACAAAACAGTATTACTGGTAACTCATTCCCTTAGAGGAAGGTGTCCCCAGACCCCTACCCCCTGAGAATGTTAAAAGAATATTTTTTTAAGAGCAGGCTGTGGTCCCACAGGCCACTGCCTACTCTTAAAAAATGAAACGCAAAGTTTATTTTTTTTTCTTTTTAAACGCAATCTGTTATCCTTTAAGGAATACGGACTACATTTTTAAAAAAAGATTGCCTAATTAAAAAGCAATCACCGGGATGGTGTTCTGCTGACTTCAGCAGGCCACCATCCTGTAATGGCTGAGATACCTAATGGGATCTACCTCATTATTATGCATGAGGTAGGTCTATTTGCGACCCACTTGTATCGCTAATGAAAATCAAACGAGCTTCATACATACATTAGGAATACTGATTTCCTAATTGCGATTTACAGAGATTTACAGAGAATCGCAATTAGGAAATCAGCATTCCTAATGTTTTTACATCTGGCCCAAGGTTAATAAAGCATTGCATTCCATAATGTCATCTGCACAGTCCTTTCGTCTTCCTTGCTAGTCCTGTTTGCTTCTCTTGACAACTCATGTTTTCTGTACTTTTTCTGTCTCCTCCTCTCCAGTCCTCGCTCTTTCCTCGTTGTTCTCTGAGTCGCAGGTCTGTAATGGACAGATATAGCCCCAGTCTGATTTCCAGGTCTGAAGCGGCCTTTATGTTTTTTTGCAGTTTAATATTAACCCGAAGGTATTGGAGCTCTTTACATGAGCACTAGTTACTTTACACCTGGTAACAATCTTTTTTTTATAATGTTTTAAGCCCAAGGACATTAAGAGCCATAAGTATCAATATTAGGAATAGCAAGTACCTAATTGCGATTTCCTGCAAATCGCAAATTGGAAATCGATATCTCTAATGTATGAAACTCATATAGTTTCATTTAGCGATTCCTAGTGGCTTGTAAATCGAACTTCACCATGAATATAAATGAGGTCCGTCCCAATTTGCACCCCATTAGGAATCAACACTATCACAGGGATGGTGGCCTGCTGAGGTCAACAGACCACCATGTCTATGATTGCGGTTAACCCCTCCAACGCTCATGACGAGCTGAGCTCGTCATGAGACACAGTTCTTGTGTGCTCATGACGAGCTGAGCTCGTCATGACCATTAGAACGCTCACACGCTGGGCTAATTCCCCTGCTGTGCTGGGCGTTCTAAGGAACGGGCGTGGTCATGACGAGCTCAGCTCGTCATGAGCCCACGAGAACCGTGGCTCATGATGAGCTGAGCTCGTCATGAGCATGGGGACCCTGTGCGCGCCATCCTCCCCTCCAGCACAGCGGGGGAATCGGCCCCGCAGTGAAGGGGTTAAATAAAGTAGTCTTTTTTAAAAAAAAAATGCTGCCTGGAATGCGTTTAACTCCTTCCATGCTTGTGATGGAATCACGCCGTCTTGAGTCAAGAGTGGCGTGTGTTTTTGACAGCGTGGTTCCGTCATGATGCGTCCGCTCCACCCACACGGCACTGATTCCCCACCTGTGCGGGCAAATTAGTGAGTGGGCGGAGTCGTGACGGAACAATGCCGTCATAAGCACAGCCCGCCCCTGGCTCATGACGGCGTGGTGCCATCATAAGCATGGCGGCACCGCGCTACCCCGGAATTTCCGCGCAGCCAAGGTGTTAAAAAGAAAAAAATGAAGCCTTGAAGTTTCATATTTTAAGAGCAGGCAGTGGTACGTGGGACCACTGCCTGCTCTTAAAAACTATTTCTATTTACATTTTTAAAGGGGAAGGGTGTGCCTTGGGGACCCTTTGCCCTTTTAAACTGGTGGTAAAATATTACTGTTTTGCGACCAAAATTCGGTCGCAAAACAGTAATATATACTATACCGATTCATTTTTTGGAAAGGACACCCTAAAGACACCCCTATGAAATACCAAATCACAAATGCTAAATTCAATTTCAGTAACAAATTACGAAATCGCATTTATATTTTGTACATTTGAAAAAGCATTTTTCCAGTCACATGTGTGATTAGGCCCCGCATCCTATAAGGTTGCCCTACTCAAGTCCTGATGAAGATCCTCACAGCCAAGGCCTCAATTACCTGATGGCTGTAAGACGAATCGAAACGTCGATGAATACCCTACACCACTAGTTACCTGGACCTTGCACCCGCCCCCTACGTGCATTTACGAATGAAACATTCAATGTATATTTATGAAAGTCTGAAACATTACTGCATATGAAGTGATTTTGGCCAGGTATTGTAGGACGTTGAATTACAACCGGTCCTTCTGTACATACGTATATATGAATTGTTCTGTCCTATGTCACCTCCTTTGAGCCCCTCCACTCTATCACGTCTCACTTGAGCACTTTTCTCTGTTTGCACGCTCTCTACCTTTTGGAGCAATCTATCCTTTAATGAAAATGATATGACATGTTAACTAACGGTCTCACCATTGTTTAAATAACATTATATGGTGTTTTCAAGTACAGGCAGTGGCACATATTTTTTTTTTTGCTGATTACAAATGATGTATTAAGTACCTAAGAGCTGTCGCACTATCCTTAATGTAATGTAGCAAAAGACACAGTTTTGTAAAGTTACCAGAAGAACGCAATGTTAAATCCCTGTTGGAACAGGTGTACAGTTGACTATATCTTTCCTGCTTTTTCCTTCACATTGCCACCCCCATGTTTTCAGCAGAACAGTGAGTCACATGGTGAAATCCTAGAAAGATTGTCTCTTCTTTCAGCAATGGTCAGTATGTGTGTCATCCCTCATCCCTTCCTCTAAACCTATTTCAAGATCTGGGCTGCAATTCTTTTATTCACTTATGCAGGTAATACTCAATATTCACATGTGTTGGAGGCTTGGCTGAGATAGTCCATCTGCTCCAGATAAATTAAGGACTTGACTTGGTACATTGGCCTCTCAGTCTGCAGGGAGAAAGCTTCCCCAAACTGAACAGAGGTAAGATATAAGTGCCCCTGTGTCGTGAGGAGCATCTGTGGTCCCATGCTTCATAGCCTGGAGTTCACGAGCCTTCCCTGGCACCTTTCCATCAGCATTGCCTCCTGTGAGGCCTGTGTGTCTGTTTCAGGTTAGCAGCATGTATGCGATCAAACGTTCTGTATTTTCAAGACCACTGCTGGAGAGCAGCCCAGTCTTCCCTACCTTGTCTCCAGTCTCATGATGACAGGAAGAGGAGGGGTCTGATGCATGATCAAGCTAGAGAATACATCACTCTGTAGCTGGATGTTTGCATTGAGAATGAGTGTGGGGGGTGTAGTAGATCCCCCTTGCATAGTCACTATCATATCATGGTTATTTAGCAGACACTGCGCGTGACTCAGGGGCCACATTATATCTGCTAAGTTATGGTTGTCAGGGCTCACATCAGTGCATTCCTGAAGCAACAGAAAAGCCACACAGAGCAGCAGGGCAGGATCACCAGTAGTATCCTTTTTGATATTCAGGAACAGATTAAGTTCACTTCTTTTTAGTCTGTTCTTCCAGTCCTATCAATAAGCTGGGAGGGGGACTGAGATGGGTCTTTCCCTTTTCAAGCTGTCCTTGCTGCTCCACCTGGCTTGTCGTTCACAATTATGGCTTGCTGCTTCCAATGCTCAGCACCAGATTTCTGTGCTGCTGCCACAGAGCTTTGGAGTTGCAAGATAAGTAAGCAAAGTAAGTAAAAAATGATATTTTTCTATACATGTGAGTTTGTGTTTGTGAGTGACTGGGAGTGAATGGGATTGAGTGAAAGTGTGTTTGAGAGTGTCAATGGGAGTGAAAGTGAGTGAGAATCTGAGTTTGGGAGTGTGTATGAATAAGTGAAATTGAGGAGTACTAGGGAGTGAGTGAAAGTGAGTGAGTGTGATAGAACAAATGATTGAAAGGAGGTTGTGAGAGGGAGTGGAAGTGAGTCAGGTGTGTAGCTTTGAACGCGCAGCAGGTACAGTTGCACCTGGGCTCAGTCAGTGTGTGTGTGTTAGTGAGAATAAGAACCAGTGAATATGAGTACTTTTGTGTGTGATTAGCTGTCAGTGGGCATATTAGTAAGAATGAGTAAATAAGAGATTGTGAGTTAGTGTTAGTGAGGGGGCAGAGATTAAATGTGACACGGAGCGAAAATGAGTGAGGCACTTTCAAAGATCCCTAGCCGCCACAGCTTTACATATGGCGAGAACCCCAATCTGAACAGGACAGACATGGTAAAAATGGAATTGGAGGAGCTGATGCACTGGAGTGCAGTATATTATTGTGACAGGAGGGGGTTCTGAACCCTCGTGGGGCTCTTGTTTCGGATAATCTGACTTTAAAAAGCATTGAGTATCTGCCATTGATTCAAGGTTATTTTGGGTGGATTACAAAGATCATAAAACAGGGGCACCATCACCATCAATGACAGAGAAATGAATCACGGTGATGCCCAAGCACGACCATATCTCAGACATTGTGGGTCATATCTGAGGCTCTTATTGACATATTCACCACAAATATAGTTAGACATAGCAATCTGGCAGTTTTGACACCAGGGATTGTTATGATTCACTATGTACCCCAATATAGGCCAGAATAGTCCCCTAACCTTTCACCTACATTTACCCTTCCATTCCAATAAATAACGATTTTTGTTGCTGAACTTTTACCTAGTTAGGTGCTGCATAAATAGCCTCATTTATTATGCATGAGGGTTCTCAGAATCACAGCAGGATTACCATCTTCTGCATAATAACTGTGTATAAGGTTCATCACTATTGTCATCCTCGGCCGACATGACAAAACGAGGTAAAACTCCTGGGGGCAATTTTTGGCTATATAAGCTCCATATCTTTGTTGAGGCAGGTAGAGGAGAAAGACTTCCATGCTGACACATTGCCACAAGAAGCTCAGGTTCCTGTATGCAGGCACTCCAGCACACAGTGGTTTGGCATCCTTTGCGGGGAACCCATCTCGAGATCAAGATGGGGTCCTTCGCTCTCCCACATCAGGTAATAGGGTTGGCTCTATCCTGAGGGGATTCTTGGCTATACACCGACATACATGCTAGGGACATCTAGTTAGGGTTAGCATTGTAGGAGTACGCATTATTACTGTCATGTATTTATATGCTAGCATATATCCATTGTTCTAGCACTATGGTAGAATTCTACCATCTATTTACTCCGTTGATGCTTATACTAGTATCGTTTGGTTTCTGTCTTATGGTTGTTACAGCACACGTATTTTACACTGGAATGATGCTGGTTCAATAAATGCTTATTGAACCCCCCCATTGTTTAATCTGTGTATCTCTGTGAGACAAGTGAGCAGAAGTGACTGAGCGAAAAGTACTGTACTGTTTCCACGATCCCTGAGGGGTCAGGGATGTCATGTTTGGTAGTTGCCAGAAACTATTTGCTCCTTGGTAAGAGGAGTTCATAGTGGCACTGTGAGCTAGCTGGTATACAGGTAACCATATCCGGTGGGGGAGTCTGGAATCAGTCTGGACACCAATTCCACAGTTTATGTTGTTTAATGCGGAGATCCAATACAGATTTATAGGAAGTACATGACAGGATGGAACGTCAAAGTGCCCTCTCTGTAACTCTCAAAAATATAAGCAGTGACCGAGGCAGAGCCTTTTGCTCCCGACACATCTGTTTAGCCTTATTTCATCTCTATGTCCGCTGGTCACAGTGGTGATGGAGCTGATCTTTCAAATGATCCTGGCAGAGATGGCCGGGTGTGGAGTCCACATGGGGGAAGCCGAACCCAACCGTCTTCATACACATGAGACATTGTTTAATATAAGCAGGGACCGGGGTAGGTCTAAAACTGCATTGATTATAGTAGACACATTTTGCGGGTTGTCTCTGAGCTCTACATTTGCGGGACAGATCTGACATATGTCCTTTGGATAAATTGGGTGTCAGAAAATTACTCAGCTATGAATAAATTGGGTCCAACCCACTAATATATTTGGTAATTAGTGTCTATCATATTGATGAAGACAATATGAAACACAATTTATACGACATATTGGAGGTGTAGACACCCAAGGACAACTCAGGCCACATTATGACAGACAGGCACAATACGCCGTATCACACATAATGTACTGCCCCCATGGGCAGCCACAAACTTGAGGCTACCCTGGGAGCAGTGCATTAGTGATCGGAGGAGCGTCTGTTTGAAGCAGCTGCTCTGTCTTTCACAGTGTAGACTGAATACAACCTGCTTTACAAACAAGCATTTGCAATGCAATAGGTCTCGAATTAGGAAAGTTTGAGCTATTGGTATTGTAAATGACACATTTTGTATTTATGTGTTGGTTTTGAAAATAGCTAAATTAATAGCTTTGTCATTTACAATGCCAATAGTTTTAACTTTTGCAAATGTGACACCTATAGCATTTGTAATTCAATATGTGTTGTATTTACGTGACTTAGATATATTGATATTACCAATAACAATGGCTTTTTTTAAAAATAATTAATACTTAAATAAACGTTATTGTAATTTATAATGACAATAGCTTAAACTTCTGTAAATAACTTTTGTGAAGATTATGTTCAGTGTATTTCATTGTGACGAAAATCCAAGAACAGAAGTGAAATATTAACATCTTTTTGTGACATTTGTAAAAAAGCTTGAAACATTGAGAGAACATATTTGAACCAGTTGTTGTTGAATGGTTGCACTGATTGATGCTCTGGTGGTGCTGAGTAATGTTGTGGTGGTGACGAGTGATGCTGTGGCGTTCAGTGATGATGTGGTAGCCCATAGTGATGTTGTGGTGCCCCTGAGAGATGCTGTGGTGGTGCTGAGTGATGCTATAGTGATGCAATAGATAGATAGAGTGAGTGCGTTAGATAGATAGTGGGCGATAGATAGAGGGAGGGCGATAGATAGATAGAGTGAGGGCCATATATAGATAAATAGATAGATAGATAGATAGATAGATAGATAGATAGATAGATAGATAGATAGATAGATAGATAGATAGATAGATAGATAGGTAGATAGGTAGATAGGTAGATAGATAGAGGGCAATAGATAGATAGATAGATAGATAGATAGATAGATAGATAGATAGATAGATAGATAGATAGATAGATAGATAGATAGATAGATAGATAGATAGATAGATAGAGTGATGGCGATAGTGAGTGCGTTAGATAGATAGATTGAGGGCGATAGATAGAGGGGGGTGTGTAGAGAGAGAGAGAGAGGTGTAGAGAGAGAGGGGTGTAGAGAGAGAGGGGTAGAGAAGAGGATTGTAGAGAGAGAGGATTGTAGAGAGAGAGGGTTGTAGAGAGAGGGGTGTAGAGAGAGGGGTGTAGAAAGAGGGGGTATAGAGAGAGGGGGTGTAGAGAGAGAGGGGTGTAGAAAGAGGGGTGTAGAGAGAGAGAGGGGTGGTGTACAGAGAGAAGGGTGTAGAGAGAGAGAGGGGTGTAGAGAGAGATGGGTGTAGAGAGAGGGGGGTGTAGAGAGAGAGGGGTGTCAAAAGAGAGGTGTGTAGAGAGAGAGGTGTGTAGATAGAAGGTTGTAGAGAGAGGTGTAGAGAGAGGGGTATAAAGAGGGGGTGTAGAGAGAGAGGGGTGTAGAGAGAGAGGGGTGTAGAGAGAGAGGGGTGTAGAGAGAGAGGGGGCGTAGAGAGGGGGTGTAGAGAGAGAGAGGGAGTGTAGAGGGAGAGGGGGTGTAGAGAGAGGGGTGTAGAGAGAGAGGGGTGTAGAGAGAGAGGGGTGTAGAGAGAGAGGGGTGTAGAGAGAGGGGTGTGGAGAGAGGGGTGTAGAGAGAGAGGGGTGTAGAGAGAGTTTGTCTATCCTACTTTCCACTGTTGTTCCTTCTGTTATGGAATTACAACAATCCATTACTCAGTGAAATGATTTATTCATCAGACTGACTTTTTGCATGAAGTGTTTTAATGAGTCTAAATTTACGGTGTTTCATATACAATTTCACACAATTGTTCTGAGTTACACAATTCTACATTGTGCTAATAAGTTCTCCATTGGTGAAAAAATATAGTCACATCTCGAATCTGCTACCATTAGATTAATAAAAGAAAACAAGCACAGAAGTGAAATATTAACATCTTTTTATGACATTTGTAATAAAGCTTGAAACATTGAGAGAACATATTTGAACCAGTTGTTGTTGAATGGTTGCACAGATTGATGCTGTGGTGGCGCTGAGTGATGTGGTGGCTACGAGTAATGCTGTGGCGTTCAGTGATGCTGTAGTAGCGCATAGTGATGTTGTGGTGCCCCTGAGTGATACTGTGGTGAGGCTGTGGTGGTGCTGAGTGATGCTGTGGTGGTGCAATAGATAGATAGAGTGAGTGCAATAGATAGAATGAGGGCGATAGATAGATAGATAGAGTGAGGGCGATAGAGAGATAGATAGATAGAGTGAGGCTGATCGATAGATAGATAGATTGATAGATAGATAGAGAGTGAGGGCGATAGAGTGAGGGCAACAGATAGATAGAGTGACGAAGATAGATAGATAGAGAGTGAGGGCGATAGAGTGTGGTTGTGTGTGTGGTTGTGTGTGGTTGTGTGTGGTTGTGGGTGTGGTTGTGGAAAAAGGTAGGGCTATGACCTTTTTCAAGATTTGCCCGGCGCTAACCGCCTTTGTACCATTCAATTTATCAAGCAATGAGGCAGGCGCCGGAGACCAGAAGGCAGGAAACAGAAGTTTTATTCCGACGGAGCAGAACACATCAGATCAGACAACAAGGTATCGTCTCGAGGTGCTCTAACAGCCTCTCTGAGGCCTGGCCTCTTATACCCTGGTTTATGGCATGTGACCTTTCTTTATTATAATCAAGACATTGTGAAGTGAGGAAAAAGACATCCCCGTAATCCTCGTGTCAATCCCACCCCCCCTATACCTCCACAATAGAGGTCCTCAACCTGCTGATAAGAGGAGGGGGTCATCACGCAGCTGAGTGTTCCGCCAAGTCTTAGGATGTGTGCGCCTGATCATATCCCAGGGGGTGGGGAGGACCTGATCAACAGTGTGTCCTTTGAAGAGGGGCGACTCCATACAATGAGGGGCAGTAAATGGTATCTCCCGGCTTAGGCGATGGCCTCGGGCCTGTGTGGACAGTCGGACACGGGGCAGGGGTCATCAAAGGAGTGGTATTCATGCCACGTGGACAATTGAGCGTGGAGGGAAGGTTTATCAGGAGAGGGGCATTCATGGAAGGAGAGGAGGTGCTGGTCAGGCGCAGGCGTGACTCCCAAGGACAGGGTCATGCAGAAGGGTTATGCTCATGAGAGGGAGGGAGGGGGAGCCAGGGTGCGCGGAGGATGCTTGCTGGGTCAGAGGGGTGCGCTGGCGATAGATCGTGGACAGGGAGACCATGATACCTAAAATGGCCGTCGTGTGCGCTGTACGTGAGTGACAAGCTGGCGCAGATGATGTTCAGCCCGTAAACTAAAATTCCACAGTCCTCCCTTTTAACATGTCTCGCCAACTTGTCAGTTCGGATTTATCCCCATAAGGCCACGTATTTCTACTTCATAGAGGGGACTCATGTGCTCATTTCGGAAGTCCAAAGTCTTTGGGCACATACAGTTAGGAACAAGGCTGCACAAAGATGGCAGACATTGGATACCTAAACAACACCCACATAATATCACAACAGGTATCAGTATGAAGGAAAACAACCTCCAACCCCAGTCCTTCAAAGTGTCCCAAAACCAGCTCCCAAGCGACCATCCTTCTTGTTCCTGGTGAACCTCAGAGGAAAGTTTGTGGAGGTGTTCAATTGCTTTGTAGACTGAAGGCGAGTTATCGGGCACGTAGGTGCAGCAGCTAGATCCGATGATGCGGCATGCTCCTCCTCGATTGGCTAGGACCACATCTAGAACAAGGCGGTTTTGAAGGGCCACAAGGCGGACCGCCTGAAGCTCCGCCGTGTTGTTAGCGAGGATGCCAGCCGTGATGTTGATCGTTGTTTCTACTGCCTGGGTCAGGTGTCGGATAGCGCGGCTGTTTGCCGTTTGGGCCCCACAGGGGAACGAGTCCCTTTGCTGCATCCAAGAACTGAGCTCCAGTGGAGTCGGCTTGTCCAATGTCATCTGCACGCCTCTGCCGGTGATGGTCAGCAGGGGCTACATACGTGGGGGGGAGAATGAAGGCAATGTAGCAGATACCCTTCCAACCTTTCGGGAGCCAGGTGTAAGCTTTGGTGCCACACACAAAGTACATATTTGGAGAAGCAACAAAGGAAGGGGGATCAACTGAGTCCAATGTTCTGGTGATTCGGCAGGAACTGTGACCCACCAGCTGTGTTCCCTGGCCTTCGAGACACACAAGACCTGTGACATTGATAACAGACAGAGCCACAGTCAGAGTGGCGGTAGTTTGTTTTTGCAGATGAGAGAAGGTGGTTCTGGCTGGATTGTGGAGCACCTGTACTTCGACTCGTTCTTTGGCTGGAATGTCTTTAAGGAAGGTGGCGCCCGTGAGCGCAGGACACAGGGCAGCAGAGGTCTTTCCGGTTTTGTTCAGCCAGAACCCAGAGTAGAAGTGCGACACTGTCTGGCTGGAGGTGGCGTTGTCCTTGTGGCTCTCTTGCATGAGGATCAACCAGGCGAGGCAGGAGCCGTGAACTGAGAAAGGAGAAGGGATGAAGGGGATGGAGTGTCCAATGGCATGCGGGAGCAACCCGCAGATCCAGCAGTTCGTAGCATTTGCAGCAAGGTTGTGTTGGTGCAACAGTTGCACGAAGGAATTGTTCCAAAATTCCCTGCGCCTTTCTCGGAGCTGAGGCGACAGGGAGATTAGGTGATGCTCTTTCAGGGGGGTTGGTTGTGCAGTGGGCAGCAATGCCTCATGAGCCGGTGTGCTTTCCTCCAGGATCCAGAAGGAGGTCATGAGGAGGAGGCAGAAGAGGAAGGCAATAAAGAGGGTGATTGTCTTTGATTTGTGCAAATTGTCAGTCTTTGGGTTTCTATAGTGGGTATTTCCTGTTGCTTCCATCATCTTCTTATCTGGCGCTTCCATCATCTTCTTATCTGGCGCTTCCATCATCTTCAAGGGGGCTCGGTAGCGGGCAGAACCACAGACTTCGTTTAGCTTCTCTCCCGGTAACCCTTGGTTGTGTTTAGGTCACCGTTCTGAAATTCAACTTAGTCCGTGGCCTACTTAGCCGAAGCTCCCTCCTTTCGACGCAGGAAATACCCTTCTCTGGTTGGCACAGTGGGGTCAGAGAATTTTGCAAGTTCAAGTGCCCCAGTATCGGGATAACAGTTCAATGTCGGTCGGTCTTTGATCAGGAGCTCTTCTTGGGTGTTGACGTTTTCGGTCGTGGCCAGGTTCGCAGAGACCTTCCGGCAGTGATGTGCGTGCAGCCAGTGCCTCTTCCCCTCCACTCGAAGCGCCGTCCGTGTGGTAATCAGCACTTGCCAGGGGCCCGTCCACCGGGGTTCCAGACTCTTGGTCCGTTGGAAGTTTCGTATTAGAACGAAATCTCCCGGTTGGATGTCGTGGCCGGGGCCCCTGGAAGCATCGGGGATGGCCTGCTGCACCTGTTGATGAATGACAGACAACGTCTTAGTTAATTTGCACAAATAATCAGACAGTAGGACGTCCGGGACGTCATGAATGGAGGTTGGTTTGGGAGCAGTCCAGAGGTTCATCGGTCGCCCGAATACAACCTCGTAGGGGGTCAAATGGTGTTTGGTGGGAGTAGAGCGCATCGATAGCAAGGCCAAAGGGAGAGCGTCTGGCCATTTAAGTCCGGTGGTTGCCACTATCTTTGACAATTTCAACTTCAGTGTGGCATTATGGCGTTCCACCAGGCCGGCGGATTGGGGGTGGAAGACTGCGTGAAATCTCTGTTTCACCCCCAATCCCTTTAGGATTAGTTGGATAACCTCAGCTATGAAGTGGGGGCCATTGTCGCTCCATAAAATTCGACAAAGGCCATAGCGAGGGAAGAATTCTTTCAGTAGTACTTTGGCAGTAGTCATGGCAGTGTTGTCACGGGTTGGATAGGCCTCTACCCATTTGCTGAAGGCACACACGATGACTAGTACATACTTCAAGCTTTGGCATCTCTCTAGTTGGATGTAGTCCATCTGAAGGACCTCAAAGGGGTGATTGGGGGTCCCGAACCCTCCCCGGGGTACACAGTTCCTTTCCCGGGGTTGTGTTGCAGACAGATAAGGCACTGCTGGACTAGGCGTCTGGCTGAGTCGGGGATTTTGTCGTTGTGCCAGACTTTGGAAATCAGTTCGATCATGGGTGCAGATCCTATGTGTGCGGGGGAATGAGCCATTGTCAGTATGGAGATCAGGTATGAGTCAGGTAGCAACCATTTGTTTGCATCTTTTGTTCGCCAGCAGCCCTCATCATCCTTTAAACCCACCCAGGCCCACTTAGTCAGTTCGTGAGGGGTGCTGGCCGACTGGATGTCTCTGATCATTTCCCTTGCGTCAGTCCATTTCTCTGCTTGTGACCTGGTCACATACATGCGTGTCACCGTCCTATTCTCAGCTGTGGTTCGTGCAGTGATGTCGGCCAGCGCATTCCCTTGTCCGACTAAGTCTGTCACCTTCTTGTGTGCCTGGCATTTGATCACTGCTAGTCGTTTGGGGAGGAGAACCGCTTCAATCAGGGCAGAAACCAGATCTCCGTGAAGGATAGGGGTGCCGTGGGACGTCAGGAATCCCCTCTCCCTCCACAGGAGCCCAAAATGGTGAACCACCCCGAAGGCATACTGGCTGTCTGTATATACGTTCGCGGTGGTCCCTGTGGCTATGATGCATGCTCGTGTGAGGGCTATCAGTTCTGCTGCCTGGGCAGATCGTTGTGTGATGCAGGCTGTCTCAACTACTGTTCGGGCTGTCGTTACTGCATAGGCAGCTGAAGTGGCGCCATCTGGGAGTTTGATGCAGGAGCCGTCTACCCATAGCTCTCCATCAGGGTCTGTAAAAGCAGTGTCTCGGAGGTCAACTCTACTCCTAGTCTGTTCGTCCGTGAGGGTCACACAGTCGTGTATGGGAGGCACGTCGGGGTCATTTTCAGGCAGGGGCAACAATGTGGCAGGATTCAAAGTCGTGCATCTCTTTAGTGTGATGTGGGGTGCAAGTAGCGTCAATTCGTACCCTGTCAGTCGTGCGCTAGTCAAATGTTGAGTCTTGGTTTGGTTCAGAAGGGTGTCGACAGCATGGGGAACTAACACGGTGAGGGAGTTTGAAAGTACGATTCCTTCGCTCTGGCGGATAGAGACAGCAGCGGCAGCTACTTCTCGAAGGCAGGCAGGCAAAGCTCTGGCTACAGGATCAAGAGTGGCGGAGAAGTAGGCACAAGGGCGCTGCTTAGGGCCTATAGACTGAGTCAGGACAGACAATGCACACCCCTCCCTTTCGTGGGTGAAGAGGGAGAAGGGTTTGGAGTAATCCGGGGTTCCCAGGACGGGCGCTGAACAGAGGGCATCTCGTAATTCCTTAAAGGATGCTTGACACTCAGGGGTCCAAGGGAGCGGGAAGGGGGCATCTTTGGTTAATAGGGCAAGTAGGGGTTTCACAATGAGGCTGAAATTAGGTAACCACTGTCTGCAAAAAGAGGTTAGGCCAACCAAAGAGCGAACTTGCTTTTGTGTTTTTGGGACGGGGGTGTCTAGGATGGTTTGGATTCGGTCAGGTGTGAGTTTCCTCCCTTCTTTGGACAGGAGATGGCCTAGGTATGTCACTTGTGGCTGGCAGAACTGCAATTTCTTTTTGGAAACTTTATGGCCATTTTCTGCAAGAAAGTGTAGGAGTTGGACAGAGGCTGTGGTTGCAAGTGGGGTGGTGTCGGCCACCAAAAGGATATCATCGACATATTGGATCAACACCACTCCATCTGGTAGCTGGAAGGCATCCAGCTGTCTTTTGAGGGCCTGGCTGTAAATGCTGGGGCTTTCAGTGTACCCCTGGGGAGCTCTACAAAATCGGTACGAGCGTGATTTTAAAGTGAAGCCGAAGAGATAACGGCTGTCTGGATGGATGGGGATAGAGAAAAACGCATTCTTAAGGTCGATAACAGTGAAGGTGGTGGCAGTGGACGGGATGAGGGTCAGAATGGTGGTGATGTCTGAGTCCACGGGGTATTGGGGTACAACCACTTTGTTAATCTCTCGTAGGTCGATGATGAAGCGTACGCCTTCTCATCTCCTTCACCTTGCTTCTTAACAATAGGTAGGATTGGGCTGTTGCAGACGTTGCTAACCACCTCTTCAACCACTCCTGCATCTATCAGAGACTGAATGATCGCTACCAGTGCCTTCTCGCCCTCAGGGGATATCCGATATTGTGGGAGTTTCGGAAGCATAGCGTCCTGTCTTACTGTTATATGAATGGGGTCAATCATCATTCGTCCCACATCAGAGTCATTTTTGGCCCATAGGTACGGAGGCAGGGTATCAAGCATGGACAGGTCAGCATCAGTTATGGAGCACATGTGTCGTGCAGGGCAAGATTTGGGTATGTCTGGGTTGTCGTACAGGATGACTCGGATTCCATCTGGGGAACACCTAATGGTAGCTCGAAAATGTTTCAGTAAGTCAATGCCCATAATGGCGTCAGGGGAGTTGGAGGAGAGCAGAAATGTTGTGTCAGTGGTCTTGTTTTCTAGGTCAAAGGTGATAGGTACGGACAGGGGGTTAGTGGAGGGCGTCCCATCGAAACCTATCGATGTAATGTGTGAGCCAGACAAGGGTGCCCTTGGAACCAGTCGTTTCGATAACACACTACGTGTCGCCCCAGTGTCTACCAAAAATGGAGACTCTGTACCCAGGACCTTAGCGGTGACATAAGGACCTTGCTGGTCAACACAGAGCTCGACTGGATCCCTCCCTTGCCCCTGGCAGTCCTATGCAAAATCGGGGGCATTCTCACCGTCGGATAGTTGATATTGGTTCTGTCGGGGGCGGTCAAATGTGTTCAATCTCCCTGATCTGTCATTGTTGGTGTCGTTTGTGTGCCCTCGTCCTTGTCCTCTATTTCTCGGACCGCCCGCCACATCCCTGGGGTCCCTATTTCTGTTCATCTCTAGCAGAACCGGACACTGTGATTTCCAATGGCCGAATCCTTTGCAGAAGGCGCATTGGTCATCGCTAATGTCTCTACGTCCAGTGTGGGGTGTTGGGGTGTGATCTTTAGGAGGTGGATTTCTGGGGGTGGTCGATTGGTAGCTCCCCCTTTGGTGTTCCCGTCCTACCGCTATACCTTGTATCTGGGCTATCATCACCCTTTCTTTTAAATCTTTCTTCTTTTTCTCGGACGCCCTATCATTCTCATTCTTTTGGTGCTCGTAATACTGAGCCATCTGAAGGATAGCTGCGGGTTTGGAGGCCCCCCAACTACTCTCACTCGTCTGCAGTTTTTGGGAGACCTCTTGTGATAGGCCCTTTACATAATTTTGTACAAACAGGTGCTGTCCGGTTGCGGTGGTCATGTCTTGGCCACTGTAGTCGGAGAACACTGTCTCGAATCGGGAGAAGTATTCTGACACATCTTCCTGGGGTTTCTGACGACAGGCCGTGACTATCGACCAATCTACCTTTTTCTCTGGGATCAGGGTCTTTAATTTCTGAACTAATTTGTCTGGGAGTTCTAATATGTCCTTTACTGGTTTCCTTCCAGGCTCTCGCTGTCTATCTAGTTTACTGAGTTGGTCCCAGGTATGTCCAAACAGATCCGTGTGGTCAGCCTTCCGGATTTGCTTCCACACGTCAGCTGGCAGGCATAACCCGAAAAACAAGTCAATGTCCGCTAAAGTCATTATCGTCGAACCCAAGGCTGTGCCTAATTCAGTATAGAATGCTGTCGGGTTCTTTCTTAAATCGGGCAGAGTTTGTTTAAAGGTTAGGATATCTTGTCGGTCCCATGGTTGGTAAACCCAATTGTACACAACCCTTCCTTTTGCATCTGTGTGATTAATGTCATCGCTTGTTCCCTGACCACGTGGCGGGATCCAGTAAGGGGCCGCCTCTCTGATGGGCATCATAGTGTTGGCTACTTCTACTGAGGTCGTTTCAGGGACTGTAACCTTGGCTTCTGGTTTTTGTTCCGTGAGGTGGCGGAAGACCTCAAGCGTCTGCATGAAGAGCTCCGCCGCCTCACGTTCAGTCCCATCTCCAACATCGATCTTCCTATACAGCGTTGTCAGTTTAGCGGGGCCCTTACTTTGATACCTATCCTCATATGCGTTCAGGGTGTGGTAGCTGAATCGCAAAATGAAATGCCGTCTGTGGCTGTCGGCATGCGAATTATACATGTTCATTGTGTATTCTTCTCTCTCCCTTCGTTCTACTAAGATCTTTGCTACCTTGTCAATCCCATCCCGTTCATCTTTGCTCAACCTATTTGGTCTGGCTGGTGGTTGCTTGCTAGCCTCGGGGTCATCTGGCGATGTTGTTAATGTGGCTGGTGCGGAGGCCGTGAGGGCTGGTGCACTAGCGCTGAGGTCACTTTCGCTCGCACTCGGGACTTGCAAGCTTTGTTGGCAGGGGGCATATGGAGGGGGCATATAGATGATTGGGGGACCTAGCAGTAACTCATCGTTCGTCCGTTGTTTGGAGGGCAATTCAGGGTAGAGCGCAGAGGGGGTCCTAATAGGGCATTGACCTGTCGACCCTGATTCTTGGTTTTGTGCAGCTTCTTTTCTTTCTTTTATTTCTTCTTCTAGTTGCTTAGCGGCTAGGTGGGCTGCCTTTCGTAATTCTTTCCCTATTTTTGCTTCTTCTCTTTTCTTCCGTTGTTCCGTTTCTTTGCGCCACATGCCAAGACTATCGAGCATAGTGGGCGTGGTCTTATTTTTCTGGAGCGCTATTTCCAATGTTTTTATTTTATTTTCATCAAAGGAACCTATCAGTGGCCACTGACTTTCAGGGTTCTTCTTCGTATATTTGTGCCATAGCTTAGTATAAGCTATAGCGACTAGTCCATGCTTAGTGAACATGTCCTTATTAGGGGTGCCCTCCAGTGGAGCTGGATGGTTCATCTCTAATAAGCGGTCCGGGCTGTACAGGCTACCAATCAGTGGGGAGAAGATAGGCATGACGGGTTACAACGGGGACAAAGGTCTGCACTACCTATCTTATCACGGCGGACAAAGACTATACAGAATATTTCTATTCTACGTTGTTTGTAGGCCGTGAATACCTCAAAAGAACCAATACCGAACACTTAGTGTACGGTCAATCAAACAATCAATGGGGAGAATAAGTGGGTACGACGTGTTAAAGTTTTGCGTTACCCACTCTTTCTCTACCTGCAAAGAGAGACCTTGTTCTTCCCTGTTTGCAGACAGAGAATCTCCAGACAACAATCCACGAACGACAGTTCGGGAAAACAGTGGGGGAGGAAGATAGGCACGACGGATTACAATGGGGACAAAAGTCTGCGTTACCTATCCTTCACTGTTTGCAAAGCGAGAGCCTGTTGTTTTCTCCGTTTGCAGACGGTGAATCTCCAGAGGGATCAACAAAGCGTAATACTAGTATTATCCAAATCAAACAATCATTTCTCAATTTGTCGTGTTTACACGACCTTACCCGGACCGCATGGACGGTTTCCTGTCTTCCGAATCCAGCGCCCGATCGTCCTCTCTTCTTCGTGATGTTCGTGGCACTCCTGATGGTTCCCAGTCAGGACCGTAGATCACTCAAGAGAGGTCTGTTCGGAACTAGTGAAGGTCGGATGATCGGCTGTCAGACGAGGGTCTATCGGACACGAGCTCTCCCGATCGTTGCAGTCGTTCACTCTGTCGTCGGGACCTCTCCCACTGGATCCACGTGTCGCTGATGGGCCCCACGCTTTGGGACGCCAATTGTGGAAAAAGGTAGGGCTATGACCTTTTTCAAGATTTGCCCGGCGCTAACCGCCTTTGTACCATTCAATTTATCAAGCAATGAGGCAGGCGCCGGAGACCAGAAGGCAGGAAACAGAAGTTTTATTCCGACGGAGCAGAACACATCAGATCAGACAACAAGGTATCGTCTCGAGGTGCTCTAACAGCCTCTCTGAGGCCTGGCCTCTTATACCCTGGTTTATGGCATGTGACCTTTCTTTATTATAATCAAGATATTGTGAAGTAAGGAAAAAGACATCCCCGTAATCCTCGTGTCAATCCCACCCCCCCTATACCTCCACAATAGAGGTCCTCAACCTGCTGATAAGAGGAGGGGGTCATCACGCAGCTGAGTGTTCCGCCAAGTCTTAGGATGTGTGCGCCTGATCATATCCCAGGGGGTGGGGAGGCCCTGATCAACAGTGTGTCCTTTGAAGAGGGGCGACTCCATACAATGAGGGGCAGTAAATGGTATCTCCCGGCTTAGGCGATGGCCTCGGGCCTGTGTGGACAGTCGGACACGGGGCAGGGGTCATCAAAGGAGTGGTATTCATGCCACGTGGACAATTGAGCGCGGAGGGAAGGTTTATCAGCAGAGGGGCATTCATGGAAGGAGAGGAGGTGCTGGTCAGGCGCAGGCGTGACTCCCAAGGACAGGGTCATGCAGAAGGGTTATGCTCATGAGAGGGAGGGAGGGGGAGCCAGGGTGCGGGGAGGATGCTTGCTGGGTCAGAGGGGTGCGCTGGCGATAGATCGTGGACAGGGAGACCATGATACCTAAAATGGCCGTCGTGTGCGCTGTACGTGAGTGACAAGCTGGCGCAGATGATGTTCAGCCCGTAAACTAAAATTCCACATGGTTGGGTATGGTTGGGTGTGGTTGGGTGTAGTTGGGTGTGGTTGTGGGTGTGGTTGTGGGGTGTGGGTGTGGTTGTGGGTGTGGTTGGGTGTGATTGTGTGTGTGTGGTTGTGTGTGTGTGGTTGTGTGTGCGGTTGTGTGTGCGTTTGTATGTGCGGTGTGATTGTGTGTGTGGTTGTGTGTAGTTGTATGTGTGTGTGTGCGTGGTGGTATGTATGTGTGTGTGCGCGTTTAGAGAAGGATGTATGTGGAAGAGAGCAGCAGATCAGCAGAGCAGATTAGAACAGGGAGTTAAAGGAGGCGGTGGAAGAGAGCAGCAGATCAGCACAGGAGAATTGAACAGGGAGTTAGAGAAAGAGGTGGGTGGGAGAGAGCAGCAGATCAGCACAGGAGAAGAGAACAGAGAGTTAAAGAAGGAGGTGGGTGGAAGAGAACAGCATATCGGCACAGGAGAAGAGAACAGGGAGTTAGAGAAAGAGGCGATGGAAGAGAACAGCAGATCTGCACAGGAGAAGAGAACAGGGAGTTAAAGAAGGAGGCGGGTGGAAGAGAACAGCAGGTCAGCACAGGAGAAAAGAACAGAGTTAAAGAAGGAGTTGGGGTGGAAGAGAGCAGCAGATCAGCACAGGAGTAGAGAACAGGGAGTTAAAGAAGGAAGAGGGTGGAAGAGAACAGTATATTAGCAAAGGAGAAAAGAAGAGACCAGGGAGTTAAAGAACGAGGTTGGGTGGATGAGAGCAGCAGACCAGCACAGTAAAAGAGAACAGGGAGTTAAAGAAGGAGGCGGGTGGAAGAGAGCAGCAGATCAGCACAGGAGAAGAGAACAGGGAGTTAGAAAAAGAGGCGGGTGGAAGAGAACCGCAGATTAGCACAGGAGAAGAAAATAGGGAGTTAGAGAAGGAGGCAGGGTAGAAGAGAGCAGCAGATCAGCATGGGAGAAGAGAAGAGAACAGGGCGAGGGAGGGCGATAGAGGGCGTGAGGGTGTGAGGGCAGTAGAGTGAGGGTGGTAGAGTGAGGGCGTGAGGGCAGTAGAGTGAGGGCGGTAGAGTGAGGGCGTGAGGGCAGTAGAGTGAGGGTGGTAGAGTGAGGGCGTGAGGGCAGTAGAGTGGTAGAGTGAGGGCGGTAGAGTGTGGGTGTGAGGGCGGTATAGTGTGGGCTAGAGGGCGGTAGAGTGTGAGAGTGAGGGCGGTAGAGTGAGGGCGGTAGAGTGTGGGCGCAGGGCGGTAGAATGAGGGTGGTAGAGCGAGGGCGGTAGAGCGAGGACGGTAGAGCGAGGGCGTTAGAGTGAGGGCGTGAGGGCGGTAGAGTGAGGGAGGTAGAGTGGTAGAGTGAAGGAGGTAGAGTGGTAGAGTGAGGGAGGTAGAGCGAGGGTGGTAAAGTGGTAGAGTGAGGGCGGTAGAGTGGTAGAGTGAGGGCGATAGAGCAAGGGTGATAGTGTGGTAGAGTGAGGGCGGTAGAGTGGTAGAGTAAGGGCGGTAGAGTGGTAGAGTGAGGCGGTAGAGTGATGTAAACCTTGAACCACTCAGTCTCTTGCAACAAGCTAGTCATCCAGTTTGTGAAGTCATTCCTCTACACCCCAATACATAAAGGCACGTTCCCCCTCCCGACCACAAACTCCAATAGGTAACTTCATGATGGTGTACTTTTTACCAGAGGTTCTATTTGACATGAGTGCACATGTTGGGTAGCAACTGCTCTTTTTTCTATGCACCCTTCATTTTGTACATTAAACAGATCTGGATAACATTTCTACTTTAGTATGCGCAATATCTTATTAACCACATCGCTGCTGTGGTTATTTTTTCCCTGTGCTGGAAACTGCAATTTGGCTTTATTCATGACGAGCTCAGCTCGTCATCAGCACAACTCAACTGTGCCTTATGACGAGCTGAGCTCGTCATGAGCATGGAAGGGGTTAACAATAGACACTTTGTAAAAAATAAAAAAGGCCACTGAAATGACAGACCCCCTGGCTACAGTTAAAAACACCTTTTTTGCAAACCTAGGTTGAGAAAAAAATTGAACCACTAGTCAACATTATTGAAGGTCCAATTCCATGACGCAGAGGAGACAATGTCTGTCTGGGTTAACTTCACAAGCAAGCATGAGATGAGGTAAGAGAAAAACAACTGAAAGGGAAACAAATAAAACATGTGTTTTGTTTCAGAACATATTAGCAATAATTTGCCAAATTGATAGAACAACACAACAGGTATGATAACCTGATTCGTCTGACAGCAATAAACAAAAAACTCATTAAGATGGAGCTTGGTATACAGCTGCAGGATAAAGACTTTCAGGTGGGGGCGTTAAATATTAGACTGCAGAAAATAAATTCCAACTAAATGTTCGTGCCCTTATGAAGATGAAAGGAGTGGAAGCCCTTGAGACACTTTCCTAAGTGTTACGTTCAAATAATGAGCCGTTCCTCCTTACCTGCAACGTAACTAGAGAATGTGAAGTGACTCAATACCGTGAAACCCACCTCTGAAAATAAATGAGCATACGGGTGGTATTGAGTAGCGCCTTCAATGTCTTGCATGAATCTACAATAATAATACGTTGAAAAATACTTTCTTCAATTGCATTCTTTGTTGAGAAATCTGTTTTTCAACTAAAACACATTATGTTTGCCAGAAGCACAGTGCTGGTTGGCAGACAGAGTGCTTTCATACAGAGATGAACACAGGCCGGATGTAATCCGTAGACGAGACGGATTTGTAGACGCCCTGGTGTGCATACTTAATGTAAACTCCAAGAGCACACATGGCGACAGCAGATAGTATCTGAAATCCGTGCGGAAACGCTGACGGAAGGATCAAAGCCAGCGGAGCAAGGTCCTGGAAAACAGGCAAAGGGACATCTGTGGGTCTGCCTGGGGCTGTCTGCCAGGCCAAGAATCGCAACAGGGCCAACCAGGCAGCATTTTCACAGCATTTGAACAAAGTGTGAATTGTCACAGAGAGAATGTGAAATGGAGTGGTTTGCGAGCAGTGGTGTGTGCCTAGGAGGCTATGGTGGGGGAAGAGGCTGGGCAGGCAGGAGGAAAGTGGAGGAAGAAGGGAAGAGAGGGCGGTAGAGTGAAGAAATACAGGACGAAGCAGAGAAGGTGGAGGGGGTAAATGGAGAGGCAAAGAGTGCAGCAAGGGACGAGTGGTGGAGAAAAGGAGCATGGCGAGCAGGGAGCGGCTGGAGAAGTGAGGGCACAGAGAAAAAAAATGCGAGTCATGGCCTGGTCGGCCATGAAGTGTGAAGCAGTGGACGGGGAAGCAGGAGCAAATGGTAAGGGGAGCCTTTGAAGAGCAAGGCAGGGGGATAGAAGCGCGTTCATGAGCATGTGCACTTCTACAAATCCTCAGCTTTCTGGTTTGACTGCAATAGGTCTCTCTACGAGACCTAAAAAGGATAGGGATTCACGTGCAGGCAGGTGCAGTGAGTGACTACACCCACCTGCAGGGAGATATCTTGTGGGTCTTTACCCCATCCAGAATGCTGCCACTCAGTGGACTATCTAACCTTTTTTAATACACCACCCATTCACATCTACACCTTTCCCTAGGCCTCTCACACCCACAGCACCATACAGCAGGAACAAAAGATCTCCGTCAAAGAGCCCCTTTATGGGTGCCCGTCGGGTATTGCACCGCCGACCCAACGAGGAGCAAACTCATATGATGAAGCATGACACAGAGCTTGCTGGGTGTGTAAGGGTTTTAGTTTCAGAAGGGAGAATCCCCCTTAGGTGTGCCTTCACCCACTTTTTGGTTCACTCCCCCCCTCACTTTTCAGCCTCCCCCACTGGGGAACTGCGTACCTTTCTTTGTTTACTGTATCTGGGCATGTACGCTGGACTTGGTTAAAAAAGCCCAAATCGTCCCTCTCTTTGTTTTTGGTTTTTGCCCTCAGGAGAGCCACAAACTCATGGCTGACCTTAAGGGCAGTGCATTAGTGAATGGAAGAGCAGCTGTTTGATGCAGCTTCCCCATCTTGCACAGTGCAAGCAGCAGCCGGCTTGAACTTCAAAGTTGGGCTAGAAATCTCTCCTACATTCGACTCCTTTTCCTACTTTCAGAAGGCCATCTCAGGGGCACACTGACAGTGTCACTTCTTTGTGCTGCACAGTCATTGCACCTCCCGGCGGCCTCGTTAACCTCGGCGTCAGCATACAGAGGGGTATATATACGATAAAATGTCTGAGTGCGGAGCTGCGCCACATTTGACAGCACTGTGCTTCGACATTTTCAAAACAAAGAGAAGCACGTATTCACAAGAATATGGTGCACCCTTGTGTTTTCCAGTGCGCTGGTGCTAAATTTAGCTGCCTAGCGCCAACGCAGGCACCCTTGCACCAGAGTTTATGTGCAGGAAGGTGTTCCTTCCTGCACATAAACAATCACTAATGGTGATTTGTTACTTCTATGTGTGCGGCAGAATGCTGCACACATCGAAGAAGCAAATCGTCCTTATAAACTGACTATCATTAATGGCTTTTTGCTCTTTCGATGTGTGCTGCAGGATATGGCACACACAGAAAAAGCAACGAGGAGAAATAAAAGTATTTCTCCTCGTTATGCCATTCTAATGCCTGCTCTTGCATGGCATTCGTTTTTAGCGCTGCCTCGGATTTACACCTCCTTGTAAATTTGGGGCAGCGTCAAAAGCAATGGGTGTTGCGGTGGAACGCCCACAGCAACACCCATTGCACGCCTGTTTCATGTTAAATGATGCTTGTAAAGGGGCCTTATTTACAAGGAGGCTTTAGGCCACAAAAAGTGGCTTAACACTGCTTTGTAGATATGAAGAAGGGCATATCTCCCCCAGAGCTACACTAACAGTTAGGTTCTGGTGGTGATATCCACTTGTAAATATGCCCCATAGCATCATGCAAGAGAAGAAGCACACTTTTTACCTCATTTGCAATGGGCCACGCCCCCATGCAAATGTAGGACTGCCTTCATAAGATGTGGCGATGTTTTATGTACATCGCCTTGATCTGTATCACAGAAGTGGTCGCAAGTGTATCTGCGGCCTCTTCTGTAAAGGATGGAGGAGGCTGGCACACAAACCCATTGCACCCCCCAGGGCACTTTATGTAATACAGCATCTGGTGGTTAAACATCTCAAAATCTTTTAAAGGGAGGATAGTTATCAGTAAGATGGTGAAATTGCTACATACGTACATAATGTTCTGCTTATAGGACAAGAAGTCCTCAATTTTCCAGACAGTCCAGCACTCAGCTCGAATCCGGTATTGGGCAGACAGTAATGCAGGATAACTCTGGATTCCATGACCTGCCCTATGGGTACAAAAGGGCTGGTAGTTCTGGATATAGAGTTGAATTACTATGAGACAGAGTTATAGCATGGGACAACATGGATGGCTATAAAGGCTGGTAAGTCACACGCAGTGTGATATCTATTAAGGTTTGCCTTGTTTGACACTGATACATTTCTGCAATTGCCTAACACATTGGCCCAGCTGGTATAGGGCTGGTGAACTGAATCATGTATTAACATCTAAAGGTTGATGGAAACAGGAATCTGGAATGGCATCTCTGGACAACAGCTGTTTGGGGCACATAGGGGCACCCATAAGATTTTGTTGAATGTTCGCTTCCAGCCAAAGACACATAAAAAAGTTTCCATCAGGATGCACCTTTTGCACAAAATGAATATAGACATCAATTTGAAATGTGCCATTGGGCATCCCAAGATGCACCTACTTAAAATAATACAGTCCCTGGTGCTGTGCCCAGCATGCTCCATGCTTGTGCTTTTGGCAATTGTTTTATTCAAGAGGCGGCTCCTTTATCTTCTGAATCAAATACATTCCATGCCCCTGCCTGAAAGAGGGATCAAGTCACAAACTCCAAAGAAAGGGAGGATTTGAGATCTTGGATCCATTTCAAGCAGTGAAAAAGAGTTGTGACCAATGTAGAAGCTGCCTGGATGCCATAGTCCACCTTGGTCTCTTTCTTTTTCATTTCCTCTCAGAAGTTGATTCACTTCCAATGTTCACAGTCTGTTTCCTACCCTCCTGATCAATTCTCCTAGTTTTCTGAAACTCCTTAAGGCTGACAAAGGTAATTGCCCCTGGGAGTGCCTGGGAAAGGGTTTCTCGCTAAAACTTCTAAAACTGTTATAGCACTTGAAAATTGCATTTTTCATCTGAGACAAACTGGAGAAAGAGCCTGGGAAAGGGCTTTCAAATATTTACATTACTGTGTGTTTTTAAAACTCACCGTACTGCACCAAGTTTTTAGTCAAACTCACTCTGATTACCTCTGCACCCGGTGTTAGCGCCCTCCCCGGTCCAGCACGGATTGTTCCGGTTGTCTGAAAGGAGGCGCCACTAAACCAGAAGTGCGGCACACCCAAGGACGGCAGGTTAGCGGTCTAGCTTAACCAGCATAAAAACACATCCGCGCCAGACCGGGCCCTGGGCCCAGACCCCTTGCCCTTTTTTCCCCCGCTCCTACCCAATATTCACGGGACACTCTCCTCCAAATTAGAAACACCCAAGGTACACCGTGTAAATACCCCATCGTCTTGGAGGAAAGGCAACAGAAATACTGGCAATGCGCATAGGAGCTGTCCCCAAAAGCAGGAAACCAATCAAAGAATAGGAATCAGCTCAACATGGCACTGCTGAACTGGAGATCCATGCCAAGTCACGCCACTGAAATCTCATTAATGTTACAGGATACTGCACTCGATATGCTATTCCTTACGGCAACCTGGCTAGGGCCTAACTCCGACCCAGATGTGGTCCAAGCACTCCCCCAGGAAATCTGATCCCGTGCATCGAGAGAACAGGCAGGAAAGGGGGAGGGATCGCTATTCTCTATAAAGACCATCTTGTTTGCCGCATCCTGGGCAGCCCCCTCTCAGACTGTGAAAATGCCAATTTTTCCATTACGCTCACCCCCTCAACTACGTTTGTCGGCATTCTCCTATATCACCCTCCAGGAGCCCTGGGACAATTCTGCAACTCACTGCTTGAAGCGGTAGTAAACTTAGCCAGCCCCTCATCCAATTTTAATCTTCTGGGTGACTTCAATCTGCACTTTGACAACCCCCAGGATATAATAGCCAATGATCTTGCCCACGACCTTGCAGCATGTGAAATGCTCTTAACACCTTCCGCGCGGTGCAGATTTACCCCCGGTGCTAGGCCCCAATGTAAATGGGTGTGGTTATGACGGAACGGTTCCGTCATGAGCACAGCTCAACCGATGCTCATGACGGAACCGTTCCGTCATGAGCATCGAAGGGGTTAAAGATCCATCAAGCTACTCACACCAAAGGGCATTTCCTGGACCCGATCTTTTCAAACATTGCAGAACTTAAAGGGAAGGAACCTATCCCCGTCCCCTGGTTGGACCATTTCCTAATCCCTTTTGCATGGCAGCTATCGTCCCCCCGCTCGACTGTGCCAACCTCCCGCACTCAAGCCCGCCACTGGCCCAAATAAATATAGAGGAATGGACTAAGGTCCTTCAATCTACCATACCTCTACAACACCCTGATCCCGTAACAGCCAGTAGCAAGTTCCATTTTTGGATTGAGAATTCATTAGACGTAGTACTCCCCAGAAGATCCATTATTCAAAAAGCCGGCTCAAATAACACTCCATGGTTCACACCTGAACTCTGCAAACAAAAATAGAGGTGCAAGAGACTCGAAAGAGACTGGAGGAAAGACTTTTCAGCGGATAAAAAATCCAACTACAGGGCATCCATTAACTCCTATAAAAGTTCACTCAAATCAGCGCAGGCAGCATACTATGAGGAAAAAATATAATCCTCCTCCAATGCACCCAAAGAAATATTCAGGATAGTCAAAAAACTTATGAAAGTCCCGGACCCCCCTTGGCCCCAGATTCTACGGGCCAGCATTGCGAGGAGCTAGCAGCTTTCTTCTCCACCAAAATTCAGCGCATACTTAACCTCCTTCCAGTGGTTAATAATGATCACCTCCCCACGCAGCCTGAAATGCAATATCAGAACAACCCCCCCAAGCTTGAATCCTTTGTCCCACTTAAAGAGGAACTTCTTCCTCCTATCTTCAATACTATCAAAAGTGATTCTCTGCTGGACCCGGCCCTGTTTAGCATCCTAAAGTATGCTTTGCCTGTCATTATGGCTCCTATTGTCAATCTGGTTATTGCCTCCCTAGAATCTGGTTCAGTACCCCAGGACTGGAAGATTGCGATGGTAAAGGCACTACTGAAAAAACCCCATCTGGATCCCATAGAGTTGTCTAATTTCCGCCCTATTTCTCTTCTCCCTGGCATTAGTAAAGTTGCGGAAAAATATGTGAACCGCCAACTCTCTACATATCTTGAAACCTTTAAACTACTTCATTGCTCCCATACGGGCTTTCGCCCAGGTCAGGGCACGGAGACTGCACTAGTGGCGGTGGTGGAAGAGTCCAGAAAGATCTTGGACTCCGGAGGATCCATAGCCATCATCCTCCTAGACCTTAGTGCAGCCTTCGATATGGTGAATATCCGTACCCTTGTATACTGGCTCAAAAAACTGGGAGCGACAGGTAGGGCCCTCTCCTGGCTGGAATCGTTCCTTGAAGGAAGATACTTCCAGGTGTTTGAAGGTAACTCCCACTCGCGACCTCTACCTCTGCAGTGAGGGGTTCCTCAGGGCTCCTCCTTGAGCACCACACTTTTTAACGTGTATATGTCCCCTCTGGCTGATGTAGTTGCACCCTTCGGAATTCAACTTATCAGCTATGCGGACGATACAGAGCTCATAGTGGCACTGAACCAGGTAGATCAGGCCCCCACAAACCTGAACTCCTGTCTCAAAGAAGTCGCCAGCTGGATGATTCAGTCCCATCTCAAACTCAATGGCGACATGACGGAGCTCATGCTGCTGGGTAATCAAACAACTTTTAACCTTCATACTCTGTGGCCATCGTGTATGGGACCAGCCCCCACTCCTTAAAAGGAAAGAAAGAGTCTGGGTTTCTGGCTTGATCACAAGCTCACTTTTAAACCCCAAGCCAGAAAGACAGCGGCTACCTGCTTTGGCCTGTTGAGATCGACACAAAATATTGCCCCTCTTACCAGAGAACTGTAAAAAAATTCTTATTCAAGCCCTCATTCTATCGAGGCTGGACTACGGCAACACCCTTTACTTAGGAGCCCCAACCTCTGTTATCCACAAACTCCAGGTAGTCCAGAACTCAGCAGCAAGACTCCTCACAGGCACTAACAACCGTTCCTCAGCCAAACCGGCCTTAAAAACCCTCCACTGGCTCCTGATACAAGAGCGAATTCATTTCAAAGCTCTCTGCATCACCCACAAAAATTTGCCGGGCACAGGTCCCCCTATCTTCACCAACCTTATCAAACCCTACAAAGCAAGCTGGAGCCTTCGCTCTAATGACCTACTTCTAGCTAAGGTCCCTAGAATCAGGAAGTCCCGCACTGGAGGGCGCCTCTTTTCCTATAATGCATCCAAACTATGGAACTCCCTGCCTTTCCCCATCCGTCAGGAAACCAACCACCTCGCGTTCCGTAGACAATTGAAGACATGGCTTTTTCCTTAAAACTCCATCTGCTCCCTAACGCACGTCCGCAGCGCTGGGATATTTTCGGGTAGCCATGCGCTATACAAGAGCTTATTCTATTCTATTCTATTCTATTCTATTCTATTCTATTCTATTCTATTCCTTATCCTCCCTCAACCTGCCTCTGTCATCCATCCTCAGACGTTCCTGCACATCACACATTTGTAGGTGTGTGTTAGGACAGGTCCCAGGGACCTCTGGTGCTCCAGGCCTAGTTAGAAAATCCTCGTAACATGTGTTACTGCTACCTTTGCAGACAAAGGAATCAAGTACTACTGCAAGCTCACTGCACATTCAAGTACCTCCACTTTAGGCTTTCTTTTTCATGGGAAGGAAAATCCACTAGTGAAAGATTACTATTATAGGGTGGTGTGAAGTACAACATCTAGATCAGGCTGCACATGCATGACCTGCAATGAATGCAACCCCCTTACAGCAAGAGTACCTGTCAATAATGAATGTTGGGTGCCACAAATCAGCCAGGCATGATCAGCAGTCACTGAGGCAGGATGCCAGGAGTGAGACCTGGGCCTACCAATGCCATCGGCCACCGATGCACTGCTGAGAGTTAGGACCAGCACACAGGGTCCGATAGGTGCCCAGCTCACTGGTGTCAGGAGAACACTCAAGAGAGAAGGAAGAGCAGGAAAACATCTTAGTTCTGCTAGAACTTTACAGTGAGGACAGATTGTTACTTGCACAGAGAACCAATGGACGTGCGACCGTTTAAGGGATGCCAGGGGTTGCATTTGTGACCCCTGGCTTGCCTCTTGCGACCCTTGGCACTGCCTTTTTTGCTACCTGCTCAGAGGTAGCAAAAACAGAGCCCAGAAGACATGAACAGCTTGCCTCAATGGAAACAGGGCTCCATCCTCCTTGTTGTTGGCCCATTTTTAATTACACAAATAGTGAATAATAGTGTATCATTCACTATTAGTGTCATTAAAAAATAGAGCAGCAGGAGCTGGAACCAGACCTTTAGAGGCAAATAATGTAATTTAAAAAAATGTAAAGGTATGTTGTGTGCGTGCAGGTTAGAGTGCGTTTGTATGTCTATTTATAAGCGTGTGATAGTATGTGTGTGTGTGAGTGAAAGTGAGGGACATTAGGTAACTGGTAGTGAGTGAGAATGAGAGTGAGTGAGTGCCACTACATGAGTATGAATGAGTCAGAGTGAGAAAGAATTTGTGTGAGTAAGAGTGAGTGAAAGTGAGCGAGAACGAAGGAGTGTGGGTGAGTGAGAATGTCTGAGTGATAGAATGGGAGCGTTAGCGAGAATGTGGTGTTATGCTTGCGAGTCTGCTGTTGGCCCTGAGGTACGGAAGGTGATTCCGAACACATGGTAAGCTGCTGCCGCTGGCATACTGGAGGTAACTGTTAGCATGGCAGGCACCCACGGTAGAGCACTGATACTGCCATACCAAAGGTAATTCTTGGCATATGGAGCATCCTTTAAAAACTGCTGACACTGCCATATTTGAGGAAATTCTTGGCATTGGAGGCCCCTCTGGCAAAATACTGGTGCCAGTTCACAGGAGCTATTTCTTGGCATAAGGGAGGAAAACTGTGGCATATGGGAGGAAGGGCAACCAAGGCAAAATATTGGTGCTGGTGTTCTAGGGGTAATTTTGATATAATAATGGTCACCCATGGTATGTGGACGGCATTGATGGCAACATTCTGACACTGATATATTGCATGCCATTTTTGATGGTGGCTTTGGCATGAAGGAGGTAATGTGTGACATACGGGGGCACAGGTAGCACATTTCATGTAAAAAACAATGGAATCAATTACAAACGAGCTTCAGGTTTCATTAGATTGACACACCACGATTTAAATATTTAATGAGTGCCCTTACAGAGCCTATGGCTTTTCAGCAAATTTATGTGAAAATGGGGCTTTTAATTGCTCTATTTGACTACCTTTATTTCAAGATTTTCTTTGGGGAGAATACCACCCACGACTTTCAAAGACCATGTCAGCACACTAAAATAGGCGCTATCAAAAATGGAGATTTGTCTGTGTTGTTTTGTATTAATTATAAGGTTGTCATTGAACTTCAACAATGCCAATGATTGTGATGTCGTCAGCACTGAGGTCATGTGACATCACTTCCTGTGGTTGTGAGATGTCTCTTCAATGATACCGGGCATTTTGTTGAATGGACGTCCATGTTCAGCCTGTTTCTTTTTTCTTCCCTGGGTATTTCCTTTACAGACCGCCTTTCTCACTCTGCCTCCTCCCTTAGTCCTTAGCAGCCCTGCACCTCCCACCTGGGGAATTGTTTTTACCTAATACCTTCTCTTCACCAATCACTGCTTCTTATATTGCCAAGTCTGCATCCTTCTCTCCTCACCTATTCCTGCACCTTTAGCCTTCCCTTCGGTGGATTCCCAGTCAATAAGTGGCTGGTACTGCCCACCCGCACACCCAATAATATGTAGTGCTTCAGCAAATAAGGCGCTTAGCTCAATATACTGTTCCTGGTACTGTACTGGTGGAAGGGTACACGAGGGACAATGGTGCTCCTGTTTTTGGGGTAGTTCAGGACTACTGGAATGAATGTCTGTTTTAGACAGACGCAACGAAGAAGTAACAATTGTAAAAGTGTGATAATGGCTGTCAGGTACAATTACATTACATGCAGAACTACACTGCCATTCAGAGTAGTGTGGCGAAATTGTTAGGTAAATTGACTATACAAGAAAGGTTTATCTCCGGTTAGTATTTGATGAACACTCTTTGATTAAATACTGCTTTGTCTCATCATTAGTTCATAGAAAGCATGCATAGCGGGCCCTATGCTGAAATGGGGATGTGTTTACAGGAAAAGCAGAAATTGCTTCATCATTCACGTAAGAAGCAACATCAACATGTCTGAGGGAAAGGCATGGCATGTTCCCCCAGTAAGTGGCATGTGGTGTATTCCTTGACAGGATAAAGCATCCACATAAACACTTTCTTGAGGTTAAGTACAGCCTAAGTGGATCTGGAATCAAGAATAGTAATCTATCTATCTATCTATTTTGTTTGTATTTATTTAGAAGGTTTTATAGAGCACGAACAAGATCCTTGCGGATATCAGAGCGCTTTACAATGAACAAAGTTGATTATAACAAATGAATAGTAAGACACAATATAGAGAACAAGCATAGGATAAATAAAATAAAACACACGAAAGTCGTAAAAATACCAACGCATGGGATCATAGTTGTTTCAAGAACATAAACAGCGAGTCCGGAAGAAAAAGTTTCAGGGCCGGGTAGAGTGGTCAAGTAAATTTTGCCATGAGAATCGCTTTTACTTCCTTTTTGAAAGATACGAAAGAAGAATTCAATCTGGTTCCAGAGAAGGATCGTTTATATGCTTTTTTTATTGAATCTATCTATCTATCTATCTATCTATCTATCTATCTATCTATCTATCTATCTATCTATCTATCTATCTATCTATCTATCTATCTATCTATCTATCTGTCTGTCTGTCTGTCTGTCTGTCTGTCTGTCTGTCTGTCTGTCTATCTATCTATCTATCTATCTATCTATCTATCTATCTATCTATCTATCTATCAATCAATCTATCTATCTATCTATCTATCTATCTATCTATCTATCTATCTATCTATCTATCTATCCATCCATCCATCCATCCATCCATCCACCCACCCACCCATCCATCCATCCATCCCATCCATCCATCCATCCCACCCATCCATCCATCCATCCATCCCACCCATCGACATACTTACCATGACGACGTAGTGGCAGGCGATGTGTAATATGCAATATGTGTGTAGGTTGATATTACCGACCTCGAAGGAGCATCATAGGAACTAAGATGTCATGATGCTTTGTCGCCCATGGCTTCAGGAGATGTCATGGATCACTGAGGTTACAGAAGTTCGGTGGGGTCTGTGTCCTTCAGGTGTATCTGGGATGAGCTGCTCCAAATCGGGTCTGTTTATGTTTCTAGTTGTCTCTGACATAGAGTGTCAATATTCTGTACTGATAATAGAACACATTTAAAGGCCTTCTGAATGCTATGTTGTTGAGATAGCAGCTGTAGAATACAAAGCTGCAAAAAAACAACACAAAATATTAATTGTCCTACTTTACGACCATATAGATTTGGATCTCGCTTGCTAAAAAAATAAAGGCTGCCTTTATGTTGTCAGTCATTTGCTGCATCATACAATAAAGAATCGCTAACAATAATTAATGAGAGATTTCTCCACCTATATCCAACATTCTCTTTCCACATCTGTTTTCTCAGATTATACATTCCCACTGTTGCTTCAAGCCTCCTAGATTTTAGAATCTGAAAGTAGGATCCTTTTGAAAGACACTGAATGCCCTTGTCAAGCCCTCTGCTGTAATGCATTGGAGAGCATAGTTTTTAGGAGCCGGAAGCTCCTAAATTCAATATGAAATTACTGGTTTGCGCCTGAGTGGGCAGATAGACAGTCCATATGATGCGGGATGTAGAGATGTTTACTTTTTGTTCTTTGCATCTCCCTTTCTAGCATACACCAGTGCGCCCATATTAAGCTGCAAATGATTGAGAGCAATAGGTAAAGAAATGTACTCTAAGAAAATTACAACATACAGTGGTCCGAGTTCTTGAAAAAAGTAATACATCTGTATCCAGATGCCTCTCGCATGGGGGCAGATTTATAACTTTCACAGGGGCATATTCTCAAGAATTGGCTGCCCTCGCATCTCTAAGTGGTCCTTGCCTCCCCTGTCTGTCTTCACAGCTATAGGGGTCCGTTTGCTCTCCCATCTAAAAGGGACCCCCACCTCTTCCCACATCTATAAGGGTCCCCTTCCTGTCCTCACATCGCTATAAGGACCATACCTTCCTTATATCTCTAAGGGGCCTCTCAGCTCTGTAGGGACCCTACCTCTTCTCACATCTCAAAGGGGCCCCTGGCTACTTTCATATCTTCAAGTGGCCCCTACCATTTCCACATTTCCAACGGGCCCCTGTCTCCTCTCACACCTCTATGGGTCCCTGTCTCCCCTCACATCTCTAAGGGCCCCTGTCTCTCCTGACATCTCTAAGGGCCCCTGTCTCTCCTCACATCTCTAGGGGCCCCTGTCTCTCCTCACGTCTCTGAGGGCCCCTATCTCCCCTCACATCTCTAAGGGCCCCTATCTCTCCTCACATCTCTAAGGGCCCCTGTCTACCATCACATCTCTAAGGGCCCCTCACATCTCTAGGGGCCCCTGTCTCTCCTCACATCTCTAAGGGCCCCTGTCTACCATCACATCTCTAAGGGCCCCTCACATCTCTAGGGGCCCCTGTCTCTCCTCACATCTCTAGGGGCCCCTGTCTCTCCTCACATCTCTGAGGGCCCCTGTCTCCCCTCACTTCTCTGAGGGCCCCTGTCTCCCCTCACATATCTGAGGGCCCCTGTCTCCCCTCACATCTCTAGGGGCCCCTGTCTCTCCTCTCATCTCTAAGGGCCCCATGTCTCTCCTCGCATCTCCAAGGGGCCCCTGTCTCCCCTCACACCTCTATGGGTCCCTGTCTCCCCTCACATCTCTAAGGGCCCCATGTCTCTCCTCACATCTCTAAGGGCCCCTGTCTCTCCTCACATCTCTAAGGGCCCTGTCTCTCCTCACATCTCTAAGGGCCCCTCACTCCTCTAGGGGTCCCTGTCTCTCCTTAGATCTCTGAGGGTCTCTGTCTCCCCTCACATCTCTAAGGGCCCCTGTCTCTCCTCACATCTCTAAGGGCCCCTCACATCTCTAAGGGCCCCTGTCTCTTCTCACATCTCCATGGGGGCCCCTGTCTCTCCTCACAGCTCCATGGGGACCCCTGTCTCTCCTCGCAGCTCTCAGATGTCACTGTGGCTCGTCGTGTTTCCAGTCTCTCCCTGCACGCCTCCCCCGCTGTTCAATCTTGCTGCCTCCACCGCGCTAAGATTGACTCTTACTACACATGTTAAAGGAAGCACTGGCGGAAAGTACTTCCGGTGCCAGAGACAAACAAATAAGGCCTGCCAAAAGGTTCATAGGAGATCCTTTCTGAAAAGATGCCTTGTGAGTTACTATCGTTCCCACACCACATAGATATGTGTGTGGTAAGCCAAACGCTCCCTGCTATGGGCTGAGCTCACCGCACCGTCAGGGCTTCGTGACCCGTGGGAGTCGAAGGTCGGGGGTGCGCGCGCTCGAAATGGTTAAAGTAAAACAAAAGGGTTATTAGAAAAATGACAGATAATTAAGAGCCGGTCACTGGTCCTACTCCCACATGTTTTCCCAGCTGTGCCCAGCTGAGCTTGTGGGGGACGTTGGTGCAGAGGGTGGGCCTATCCAGGGTCTGACCTCAGCTCTGCCTTGGAATCTTGTCTCCTCTCTGATCAGACTGTGATCCTCGGCACCCAGAGACGCTGCACTGCGGAGAGCCCGCCTGTCCGGCTGAGCACCAGGGAGGCCAGAGGGTGGAGGAGCAAAGCCCGGCCCGAGGCAGAGCGCCGGGGGCAGGTGAGTGCGGACTCTGCGGGGAAACCGAGGCAAATGGAGATGGGATGAAAATTGGCGGTGGGCGAGCAAACAAGTCAGTCTGGGAGAGCCGAGTCCAAAGGTTTGCTGTGTAACTCATGCAGCAAACATCATGTAACATTGTGTAACATAGGATAACAGCTCCTAGAAGTTCAATAAAAGTATATTTCTTTAACATGCGGAAGCGCTTCACCTCAGTACGTTACATTTTTTCACTACAATGTGAGGTTCTTATTAAAAGTGACCGTTTTTAAACACGAACTTAGATACCTTCCTGCAAACCCCTGCCCTGACCACATTGGCACTACAGAACTGAGAGGCCCCTGGGAGGGCACACGCACGTGGCCTAGTTTCTTATCATAGCTGGGGCACTATTAAAGTCGACTAAACCAGAGAAGGTGTTTTAATAATAGAACTCACATTCGGCTCTCATACGTGATAATGAAGAAAAGGAGGCTCAGTGAAACAAACTTCCTGCCTAGGATCACACAATTCAGTCAGGCAAGGAAGTCGGTGTTGATTCCAGGTTTTCTGGTTCACTCTGTGCAATTCAGCTGCTAAACTGGTTTCTATTTGTCTCTCCTTTTTCCATTAAATGTTAATTCGTTGACTTTAGTGTTTGGCATGGCAGGATAGAGCGTGGGTGGCACGTAGAAGCCACGTGAAGGTTCAGCTAGTTTTGGGCTCGAGGTTCTAGTCGCCCTAGAGCTGAGCAGGAGCCGGGCAGGAGCCAGGCAGGAGCCGGGCAGCGGGTTCAAGCCCTGCCCAGCTCGAGCTCTCACTTCTAATGAAAGCATGTGCATGCCTGTGAGAGAGGCTCTGACAGACAGCGTGTGGTGGAGGGCGAAAGAAGCACGAGGAGGGCTCCGGTCTACACAGACTCAATATTCGGTACTGAGAAAAACTTCAGGCCCCATACTTATTTTTTTGACTAATTGAACTCTGAGTTGCAGCACGCGCTGGGCTGCCTCAGTCATGCCCAATTTACTGGTGGTTTTCAGAAAGGAACACGGTTTAGTGCATCATTATAAGAGCTCAAGCCCTCCACCATGACTGCCCATCAACCCGGGGTCAAGGCACCTCCATGGATGAGACGACAGGGCCCTCAATCAATCCAGATGCCCCAAGACCCCCACAGACCACAGACCACAGACCGTCAATGCAGACAGAGGCCAAAAGAACTCTACAGACCGTCCAAACCGGGGTCCTGATACCTCCATGGATGAGACGACAGGGCCCTCCATCAATCCATGTGCCCCAAGACCCCCACAGACCACAGACCGTCAATGCAGACAGAGGCCAAAAGAACTCTACAGACCGTCCATCCCTCCCCGGGGTTCAGATACCTCCATGGATGAGAGGACAGGGCCCTCAATCAATCCATGTGCCCCAAGACCCCCACAGACCGTCAATGCAGACAGAGGCCAAAAGAACTCTACAGACCGTCCATCCCTCCCCGGGGTCCAGATACCTCCATGGATGAGAGGACAGGGCCCTCAATCAATCCATGTGTGTCTACAGACCTCCAAAGATCGTGGCCCAAAGACCTCCACGGACCGTTCATGCAGACAGAGGCCCAAAAACCCCCACAGACCGTCCATGCAGGCAGAGGCCCAAAGACCCCCACAGACCATCAATGCAGATAGAGGCCCAAAGACCCCCACAGACCGTCCATGCAGGCAGAGGCCCAAAGACCCCCACAGACCATCAATGCAGATAGAGGCCCAAAGACCCCCACAGACCGTCCATGCAGGCAGAGGCCCAAAGACCCCCACAGACCATCAATGCAGACAGAGGCCTAAAGACCCCCACAGACCATCAATGCAGACAGAGGCCCAAAGATGTCCACAGACCGTCCATGCAAGCAGAGCCCCAAGATGTCCACAGACCGTCCATGCAGGCAGAGGCCCAAAGACCCCCACATACCTTCCATCCACCCTGAGTCCAGATAACTCCATGGATAGGAGGAGAGGGCCGTCAATCAATCCATGTGCCCCAAGCCCCCGGCAGACCTTCCATGCACTCACCGGCCCAAGGACCTCTGTGAATAGGATTCTAGGATCGCCCTTCCACCGAGATCCCAGAGGCTATAATGACCTCTGCCAGTGGGTCACCTAGGGGTTAACATGACCTCTTTCAGTATGACACCCGACAGTCCTTCCACCCAAGGGCAACATAGCCTCTTTAGTGGGTGGCTGCTATGGCTTTTGCACCCAGGAGTAAACCTGACTGCTTTCAGTCGGATTCAAGGAGCGCCCTTCTGGCCAGGGGCAGCACTGGCCTCTTTCACTGAGACCATGGGGCCCTCTATCCATTAATGTCCTACTTGGAAATTGCCACTGGTATTATGCCATCACCCAGGGGCACTAATCCATCCATCCATCCATCCATCCATCCATCCATTTTTTCCCCAGCATGAGTGTCCTTCCACCCACGGGTCCTAATTACTTCCTTTCGATGGACACGGGGATGACTCATCCACCGCGGGTCAGAATGAGTGAGTTCATCACACCATCTATGCAGCAGACACGGCCCATCCACCCAGGACCACCAGGGACCACCTTGAACTGTGACACCTCCTCGTCCATCCTATTACCACACCTGATTACTTTCTGAGGCTCAAAACATCAGGAGTATCAGAACACCCATGGGGAAGTGGTGGTGGTGGGGGCGTGGATGGGAATCTGGAGGGTTAACAACGCTATGATTTCTCGTGCATTCTGTGGATCTGGAACGCTAAGTTTATGGATCCACCCACAGACTGAGGTGATCTCCTGGGATCCACCAGAATCCCTGGATAGTCTGCATTTATTTACCGACCAGCAGCCGGTATACCATTCCTACCAGAGATGTTTTAGGTAAGGCCACAAAAGCAGGTGTAGTGGCATACATAAACGAAGGATGTAGGTAGCGAAGCTGTTGTGATGTAGAAAGAACAGTGAGAGAATGGGTCATCGTACAGTAGTAGCCTGGTCGATCTACAAATTGTTTTAGTGCAGTTTTTTCCATGAAGTGTTCTTTTCTTCCAGTCTCGTGGGGGTTGGAATTTCTGGTGATTCTGAACCCACTGAGTGTGGGAAGGGCCTGGTGGTCAGACTGCCTCACTGATGGGGGTCTGGTGGCAGCAGAGATGGGATGCTGGATGCAGGACAGCCTAGCTTGGATGCGAGCAGTAGGTTTTAGAAGGTGTGCAGTGAGGGCAGGAAGGCAGGGGAGGGTGGGCAGTGGGACACTGAGTGTGCTATTGAGACCTTTGGTAGACACCCCTGTCCTCTGCTGAGAGCCAACCAGCTTCGGTGAATGAAGCAGTGAGTGTGTGCCTGGGCAGGTTGAATGAAGTACTGGTGGCCTTTACAGAAGTCTATCCTACTAAGTAATAATAATAATAATAAAGACATTTGTAGAGTGCACAGCTACCTCGACTGAGGCGTCCCGGTGCTAAAGCGGATAAGTACAGAGCAGAGCCGGCGGAAAGAGCTAGTCCCTGCACCTAAACAGCCAGGTCTTCAAGGTCTTTCTGAACTCCTGTGCAGAGTGCATGGCACGTAGTTGATGAGGCATATCATTCCAGCATTTGGAGGTTCTATCCCCATCCTTGCTTTTGCAAAGCGGGGGGTGGTGAGGTAGCGTTTATTGTTGGACCTCAGCGATCTACCTTGCTGGTAAGGGCGAAGTCTCTTCCTCAGATAGTTAGGGCCTCTGCCCTCGTAGGCCCGGAAAGCGAACGTAAGGGCCTTGAATTCCACTCTCTTGGCCACCAGGAGCCAATGAAGTTGTCTGATGTGGGGGGAGATATGCAGGCGGAGGGGAACCTTACATGCCAATCTAGTGGCCACGGTTTGCACTATCTGTGGCCAGCGGATCAAGCTGCAGGTCCGGCCAAGGTAGAGTCCATTGGTACCAGTGAATCGATCAGTGCCTTGGTGATGTGGAGCAGGCAGGAGCAATGCATGCACTTTTCTTTCAAAACTTGGTAGTGTGCTGCTGTGGCATGATAAGTGATTACTTACGCATAGAGGGTTAAAGAAAATTCCAAGGTTTTAATCAAAAAGGAGAGGCAAGATGAACCAGGCAGGGGGTGGATGCAGAGGACAAGCGAAAGGAAAGGACCTCAAGGGCCATCCATTGTCAATGAGTCAGCCACAGGTGTGTTATTGCAGGTGAGGAGAGGGTGGACAAGGATGAAAAGATCAGCCTAGAGGTAACTACAGAAGCCAAAACGAGCGGATTGTGAGTAGAGCGGGTGGTTTCCATGTAGTAAGAGTCTAGAATCTCTTTTCAACCAACAAACCAGAAGTGTTCTGTGTGGTGAAACGCTAGGATCAATCTTCCACCCACAGACCCAGAGGACAGTCCTAGGGTGAGACACTAGGATCCATCTTCCAGCCACAGACCCAGAGGTCCTCCTTGGGTGGGACACTAGGATCCATCTTCCACCCACAGACCCAGAGGACAGTCCTAGGGTGAGATACTAGGATCCATCTTCCACCCACATACCCAGAGGTCAGTCCTAGGGTGAGACACTAGGATCCATCTTCCAGCCACAGACCCAGAGGTCTGTCCTAGGGTGAGACACTAGGATCCATCTTCCACCCACAGACCCAGAGGTCAGTCCTAGGGTGAGACACTAGGATCCATCTTCCAGCCACAGACCCAGAGGTCTGTCTTGGGGTGAGACACTAGGATCCATCTTCCAACCACAGACCCAGAGTACCTCCACAGTGGGACATTAGGATCTATCTTCCAACCACAGACCCAGAGGTCCTCCTCGGGTAGGACAATAGGATCCATCTTCCAAACACAGACCCAGAGGTCTGTCTTGGGGTGAGACACTAGGATTCATCTTCCAGCCACAGACCCAGAGGTCTGTTTTGGGGTGAGACACTAGGATCCATCTTCTAACCACAGCACCAGAAGTCTCTCCTGAGATGAGACACTAGGATCCATCTTCCAACAACAGACCGAGTGGTCCTCCACGTGTGGGGCATTAGGATCCATCTCCCAACAACAGACCCAGAGGTCTGTCTTGGGGTGAGACACTAGGATCCATCTTCCAGCCACAGACCCAGAGGTCTGTCTTGGGGTGAGACACTAGGATCCATCTTCCAGCCACAGACCCAGAGGTCTGTCTTGGGGTGAGACACTAGGATTCATCTTCCAGCCACAGACCCAGAGGTCCTTCTCGGGTGGGACACTAGGATCCATCTTCCAACCACAGACCCAGTGGTCCTCCTCGGGTGGGACACTAGGATCCATCTTCCAACCACAGACCCAGTGGTCCTCCTCGGGTTGGACACTAGGATCCATCTTCCAACCACAGACCCAGAGGTCCTCCTCGGGTGGAACACTAGGATTCATCTTCCAGCCACAGACTCAGAGGTCTGTCTTGGGGTGAGACACTAGGATTAATCTTCCAGCCACAGACCCAGAAGTCCTCCTTGGGTGGGACACAAGGATTCATCTTCCAGCCACAGACCCAGAGATCTGTCTTGGGGTGAGACACTAGGATCCATCTTCCACCCACAGACCCAGAGGTCTGTCTTGGCGTGAGACACTAGGATTCATCTTCCAGCCACAGACCCAGAGGTCGGTCTTGGGGTGAGACACTAGGATCCATCTTCCACTCACAGATCCAGAGGTCTGTCTTGGGGTGAGACACTAGGATCCATCTTCCAGCCACAGACCCAGAGGTCTGTCTTAGGGTGAGACACTAGGATCCATCTTCCAACCACAGACCCAGAGGTCCTCCTCGGGTGGGACACTAGGATTCAACTTCCAGCCACAGACCCAGAGGTCCCCCTCGGGTGGGACCCTAGTATCCATCTTCCAACCACAGACCCAGAGGTCCTCCTCGGGTGGGACACTAGGATTCATCTTCCAGCCACAGACCCAGAGGTCTGTCTTGGGGTGAGACACTAGAATTAATCTTCCAGCCACAGACCCAGAGGTCTTCCTTGGGTGGGACATTAGGATTCATCTTCCAGCCACAGACCCAGAGGTCTGTCTCAGGGTGAGACACTAGGAGTCATCTTCCACCCAAAGACCCAGAGGTCTGTCATATGGTGAGACACTAGGATCCATCTTCCACCCACAGACCCAGAGGTCTGTCTTGGGGTGAGACACTAGGATCCATCTTCCAGCCACAGACCCAGAGGTCCTCCTCGGGTGGGACACTAGGATCCATCTTCCAGACACAGACCCAGAGGTCTGTCTTGGGGTGCGACACTAGGATCCATCTTCCAACCACAAACCCAGAGGTCCTCCTCAGGTGGGACACTAGGAGCCATCTTCCACCCAAAGACCGAGAGGTCTGTCATATGGTGAGACACTAGGATCCATCTTCCACCCACAGACCCAGAGGTCTGTCTTGAGGTGAGACACTAGGATCCATCTTCCAGCCACAGACCCAGAGGTCCTCCTCGGGTGGGACACTAGGATCCATCTTCCAGCCACAGACCCAGAGGTCTGTCTTGGGGTGAGACACTAGGATCCATCTTCCACCCAAAGACCCAGAGCTCTGTCATGTGTTGAGACACTAGGATCCATCTTCCAGCCACAGACCCAGAGGTCCTCCTCGGGTGGGACACTAGGATCCATCTTCCAGCCACAGACCCAGAGGTCTGTCTTGGGGTGAGACACTAGGATCCATCTTCCACCCAAAGACCCAGAGCTCTGTCATGTGTTGAGACACTAGGATCCATCTTCCAGCCACAGACCCAGAGGTCTGTCTTGGGGTGAGACACTAGAATTAATCTTCCAGCCACAGACCCAGAGGTCTTCCTTGGGTGGGACACTAGGATTCATCTTCCAGCCACAGACCCAGAGGTCTGTCTTGGGGTGAGACACTAGGATTCATCTTCCAGCCACAGACCCAGAGGTCTGTCTCAGGGTGAGACACTAGGAGCCATCTTCCACCCAAAGACCCAGAGGTCTGTCATGTGGTGAGACACTAGGATCCATCTGCACCCAGAGGTCTGTCTCAGGGTGAGACACTAGGAGCCATCTCCCATCCAAAGACCCAGAGGTCTGTCATGTGATGAGTCACTAGGTTCCATCTTCCACCCACAGACCGAGAGGTCTGTCTTGGGGTGAGACACTAGGATTCATCTTCCAGCCACAGACCCAGAGGTCTGTCTTGGGGTGAGAGACTAGGATCCATCTTCCACTCACAGATCCAGAGGTCTGTCTTGGGGTGAGACACTAGGATCCACCTTCCACCCACAGACCCAGAGGTCTGTCTCAGGGTGAGGCACTAGGAGCCATCTTCCACCCAAAGACCCAGAGGTCTGTCATGTGATGAGCAACTAGGATCCATCTTCCACCCACAGACCCAGAGGTCTGTCTTGGGGTGAGACACTAAGATTCATCTTCCAGCCACAGACCCAGAGGTCTGTCTTGCGGTGAGACACTAGGAGCCATCTTCCACCCACAGACCCAGAGGTCTGTCTTGGGGTGAGACACTAGGATCCATCTGCACCCACAGACCCAGAGGTCTGTCTTGGGGTGAGACACTAGGATTCATCTTCCAGCCACAGACCCAGAGGTCTGTCTTGGGGTGAGACACTAGGATCCATCTGCACCCACAGACCCAGAGGTCTGTCTTGGGGTGAGACACTAGGATTCATCTTCCACCCAAAGACCCAGAGCTCTGTCATGTGGTGAGTCACTAGGATCCATCTTCCACCCAAAGACCCAGAGCTCTGTCATGTGATGAGCAACTAGGATCCATCTTCCACCCACAGACCCAGAGGTCTGTCTTGGGGTGAGACACTAGGATCCATCTGCACCCACAGACCCAGAGGTCTGTCTTGGGGTGAGACACTAGGATCCATCTTCCACCCAAAGACCCAGAGCTCTGGCATGTGATGAGCAACTAGGATCCATCTGCACCCACAGACCCAGAGGTCTGTCTTGGGGTGAGACACTAGGATCCATCTTCCACCCAAAGACCCAGAGCTCTGTCATGTGATGAGCAACTAGGATCCATCTTCCACCCACAGACCCAGAGGTCTGTCTTGGGGTGAGACACTAGGATCCATCTGCACCCACAGACCCAGAGGTCTGTCTTGGGGTGAGACACTAGGATTCATCTTCCAGCCACAGACCCAGAGGTCTGTCTTGGGGTGAGACACTAGGATCCATCTGCACCCACAGACCCAGAGGTCTGTCTTGGGGTGAGACACTAGGATTCATCTTCCACCCAAAGACCCAGAGCTCTGTCATGTGGTGAGTCACTAGGATCCATCTTCCACCCAAAGACCCAGAGCTCTGTCATGTGATGAGCAACTAGGATCCATCTTCCACCCACAGACCCAGAGGTCTGTCTTGGGGTGAGACACTAGGATCCATCTGCACCCACAGACCCAGAGGTCTGTCTTGGGGTGAGACACTAGGATCCATCTTCCACCCACAGACCCAGAGGTCTGTCTTGGGGTGAGACACTAGGATCCATCTGCACCCACAGACCCAGAGGTCTGTCTTGGGGTGAGACACTAGGATTCATCTTCCAGCCACAGACCCAGAGGTCTGTCTTGCGGTGAGACACTAGGAGCCATCTTCCACCCACAGACCCAGAGGTCTGTCTTGGGGTGAGACACTAGGATCCATCTTCCACCCACAGATCCAGAGGTCTGTCTTGGGGTGAGACACTAGGATCCATCTTCGGGTGAGACACTAGGATTCATCTTCCAGCCACAGACCCAGAGGTCTGTCTTGGGGTGAGACACTAGGATCCATCTTCCACCCAGAGATCCAGAGGTCTGTCTTGGGGTGAGACACTAGGATCCATCTTCCAGCCACAGACCCAGAGGTCTGTCTTAGGGTGAGACACTGGGATCCATCTTCCAACCACAGACCCAGAGGTCTGTCATGTGATGAGACACTAGGATCCATCTTCCACCCAAAGACCCAGAGCTCTGTCATGTGGTGAGTCACTAGGATCCATCTTCCACCCACAGACCCAGAGGTCTGTCTTGGGGTGAGACACTAGGATTCATCTTCCAGCCACAGACCCAGAGGTCTGTCTTGCGGTGAGACACTAGGAGCCATCTTCCACCCACAGACCCAGAGGTCTGTCTTGGGGTGAGACACTAGGATCCATCTTCCACCCACAGATCCAGAGGTCTGTCTTGGGGTGAGACACTAGGATCCATCTTCCACCCACAGACCCAGAGGTCTGTCTTGGGGTGAGACACTAGGATCCATCTTCCACCCAAAGACCCAGAGGTCTGTCTTGGGGTGAAACACTAGGATTCCTCTTCCAGCCACAGACCCAGAGGTCTGTCGTGTGGTGAGACACTAGGATCCATCTTCCTGCCACAGACTCAGAGGTCTGTCGTGTGGTGAGACACTAGGATCCATTTTCCACCCACATCCCCTAGATGACTATCTTTTGGCGGACACCAGAATTCTTTTAACTCACACAGCACAGACCAGGATGACTCAGCCCTCAATGTTGGATTTAGGGCAGTGGCATGTGTTTCTCAAGTAGCACAGGGTCGGTGTGTTAGTTACTTACTTACTCCCACGAGGGGAGCGAGCAAGGGGAGCAAATACATGAATAGGGTTAGTGTCTGTTCACATTGCTGAACTGTACGGTGAGCACTGAGCAGACGCTATAGAAGCAGAAGTAAACAGGTCTGTAGGTAACATATGCACCTTGCACTCAGGCACAGACACTTATCACAAACTCACATATTTAGCACACAGGCACTCTTATCTCACATTACACTTACCCATTCGTTTTCACTCACATGCATGACAGTTATACGTCTGTCACACACTAACCACATTTACATGACTTTTACCCATAGACACATCTCACTGCACTCACCCGCTCTTTTTACTGTCTCGACTACACAACGCACGTGCATCATATGCATCTCAGACACCACAAAAGCCACTACCCCGCACATAATACATGTCATGATTTTCATGTAGTGCCCATAGCACTGTTCTGCCGTTTTTAAGCACTATAAATAACAGACGTTTCTATTCTCTTTTTTAAGCCCCCCCTCAGGGCAGGAGCGGCTGTGCTGACTCTAGGACAGCTACTTTATTCTTATAACTACAATTTTACAATGCTTTTAGGAAACGTTATAATAATTCCGCAACTATTAAAGATCAGTGTTTACAGTTGTAAATTAGGATCGCAGCACAATCCCAGGGGTTGTGGCTCTTATGAATAATAACTAGAAATAACGTAGCTGAGCCCTTTTCTACCAGGATGTGAGCTTGTGACCTTTTAATCACCGCAGATGTCAGCAGCGAGTGCTAACTTACTGCGCCATAACGCCAGTTACTTTAATTGTACACTTTAATTATTCACATCTATCACGCGCACATATGTTCAAACGTGTCCCATATGGTTACCGCACTCTGACACTTGCATGGCTTTCTCACCCACACATTATTCACACATACTCTTATCACACTTTGACATGCTTACCAGGCTGTAAGCAAACCTGCCACACATTCACACTTCGATCTGATTCTCACACATTCTAAGCACACAGCCGAGTTTTAAAACACACACACAACCTTCCCCCATAACTTATCTATTATCGTGAGGACCAGCAATTGACCGTAACGAAGTGTGTAATTACTATTCGAACTCCACCCGCACTTTGATAGTAGGGAAGGTCACAGAGCGAACAGAAGCAAATCTACCTGGGCTTTCAGTTTTGTAATGCACTCGCTCTTTTCTACCAGGATGTGAGCTTGTGACCTTTTAATCACCGCAGATGTCAGCAGCGAGTGCTAACTTACTGCGCCATAACGCCAGTTACTTTAATTGTACACTTTAATTATTCACATCTATCACGCGCACATATGTTCAAACGTGTCCCATATGGTTACCGCACTCTGACACTTGCATGGCTTTCTCACCCACACATTATTCACACATACTCTTATCACACTTTGACATGCTTACCAGGCTGTAAGCAAACCTGCCACACATTCACACTTCGATCTGATTCTCACACATTCTAAGCACACAGCCGAGTTTTAAAACACACACACAACCTTCCCCCATAACTTATCTATTATCGTGAGGACCAGCAATTGACCGTAACGAAGTGTGTAATTACTATTCGAACTCCACCCGCACTTTGATAGTAGGGAAGGTCACAGAGCGAACCGAGGCAAATCTACCTGTGCTTTCAGTTTTGTAATGCACTCGCTCGAAACACACTACTACGCAGTGCTTTAAATGGGAAAAAATAAGTGCAGGTACTCATCAATTTAGGCAGCAAATGGGGGCGGGGCAATTGTGGACAGGACTAGAGGCGGAGCTTGTAGGCAGTCATTTAATGAGAGCCACATTTTCTTGGTGCCAATTGTGCTTGATAGTATAGACATATTTTTGCTAACTGTAGAGCATTTGTTTTTGTCCTTTCATGTGCAAACCGACACATTCATTATTTTGGTAATTTGATACCAGTGCAGACTGTCTGTGAGCTTATTGACATATGAATCATAAAAGTCATTCATTTTATCATTGTGCACAACAACAGCTATTGTAGGCAATTTGACTAAGAAACATTAATAACGATAGGCCCATTCCTTTTGGCCTCCATTCTTTAGGGTACACCTTGCACTGTGCATCTTTACATACTTTTCCAGACTGTTGCCTCCGCCACTTTTCACCCAGTAAACATCAAAACGGAAGTCAAAGAACCAACCCAAAGGAAAGGGAACATTTTCAATCTGCCTGCGCTCCTATGCATGGGGGATCTTTATCCTATGTTCTGCAGGGCCTCTGCCTCTCACCATCTGTTTGGCAAACCAAGTAGTATGGACTCATGCTGCCTCTGGTTCACACACACATGGCTGGACTCCATTAGGAGGTTGTGAGCTCGTCGACCCAGACTAAACACATTTCTGCACAAATACTCACCTATCACATAAAAAAACACACACACATTCATAACCACTCACACACAATTTGATTAATCTCATTAGCTTGCACATATTAGCTCATGTTAATAGCCAGAAAACATGGACTCAAACTGCCCTTCTTGACCTATGGTGGACACCCCTTGTCCACAATAATCCCTCAAAAGTCAGAAAAGGTACTATATATACATGCACACAGCGAAAGGCACACAAACATGAGTTGATGTTGCAGATTAACCTCACAACTGTAAAATCAGTTTTTCCTCCAAAACTAAAGTCTGTCTAAATTACTCCATCCCAAAGTTCTGTTCGAGAAATGTGTTGTGGATTGCTTGCTTTAGTGCACTCCGCCCCTTGAAAAGTCAATGGAATAAGTGGAGCGGGCATGTCACTTAACTAGATTAATACTTCAATTCGGATGACTTCATAAAACTTGCCAAATGGACACAGGTAGGCTGGGACGGGTAGAGCCAGTAGTGTGCAAGCTGATGGAGTACCTGCCCTACATTCGACTGCCCAGCTGAATGATAATCAGCCAATGTACGATAGCCGGTAGGTGATACACTGCCCCCACCCTTCCCAACCCCTCCCTCCACATCGGCTGCCAGCAGACTGCAGTTGCGAGGTGCAGTCTAATCTCGGGTGTCAAGCTGTAAATTAAATAGATTTAATTTTCCCTAAAAGATGGTAGGGGGTAGACCCAGCTTCTCACACACCTACAGCATGACCAACTGGGCAGGGTCTGATTGGACCCTGTACTTTCATTCACAGATGGCCGCAGGGAATCGAAAACCCCAAACAGCCCTAAAGTGATGCAAATGAGCCGCTGCGGGATTGCTCAGCAGCGGATCTATTCAGAGGTGTACACTGACCCCTCCCTCTATTCTGCCTTCTCTTTTTCGGCAGCATTTGAGCAGAGCACTTTCTGTGCAGCTCAACTGTCTCCCATGCCATCATGCCTGCCCTGCCTGACTGCCTGTCTTTCCAGTACTCTCCTTGGCAAAGGAAAAGTTCCGGTATTCAAAGGGAGAAAATTAAAAGGTGCCGGTACTCAGTGGCTCAGTACTCTGTGGCCCCTTTCTGGAGAATCCCCTGACTGCGACCGGAGCTGGTAAGAAAACCCGACGCCTAATGACACCCCTGCACCCAACATCCCACTGCCATGGGTGGCTCAACTGACAGTGTTCCAGCATCCCCAGGCATCCCAACATACCTCTCCAACCGGTGGTCATCTCCAGGAGATCTTCGTCTACAAGCCTGCAGACTTTGTTGCAACTGAAGAATCCCCATTGGGGACCCGAAGCCAAAACAGCACCCTGCACCCAGCCGCCCCTGCGTCGCCGCGGGTGTTCTTTGGGTGCTAACTCGGATCCTCCTTTGGCCTAAGCCTAACACCAGGAGCTTTGCTGCACAACCTTGGGCCCGGCCTGTGAGCAGCCACCAACCGGAGGTCCCCTATCCCCATAGGATAACATTGGGCCTCAACACTCTGCACCCGGCCGCTCTAGTGCAGCTGAGGGTGTTTAAAGAGTGCATCCTCGACCCTGGGAGAATCCTGGTTCTAACCCTGGATTTCCAACTCCCACAAATAACTACTTACCTTTAAACCGATAACTCCATTTCCTCCCATAGGATTGCATTTACTGCTTTTCTTGAAATTGTTCTGTGTGGAGTTGGTTTGTATTTTATGCAATATTGAAAAACTGCATATTTACTAAAAGTCAATTACTTACCTTTTGTCTAGGAGATGTCTCTGTGTGATATCTAGGCTTATCACACTGATTAGCAAAAGTAATCTGAAAAGTAACATACATAGTAATCTGTAAAGTAACTAAAAAGTAGTTCCGAACTGTTGACTCATCTGTAATTCAATCAACTGCATTTGAATCTGCATTCAACTGTAACATACTGCATACGATTTTGCAAAGCATTTATTTCACTTACCTGCACCAGGCTTGGCTTGGTTCTAGAAATAAAATAACAATAATATTTTTGATACAAACCAATTGGTCTGAGTTCAGTCTTTGAGTGTGTGACATCAGTTCTTGCCTGAGTCCGTACAACAAACGCTTAACACTGTCCTCTGATAAAGCCTTGCTGCTCGCCCACACTACCACAAATAGAGAGTACGGTGCTATCTACTTTTACCTCTGCCTACCTTTGGGGTTCCACTGGACTCTGTGCACACTATATCATTTTGGTATAGTATATACAGAGCCTGCTTCCTACAACAATTGGATGCTGTTCCATGGAATGAATATAGTTATTTAAACCGAATTTCTGTGTAGAATGCCAGTATATCCAGTGCTGTTCCTTTTTGAACAGCTGTTTCTCAGTGTTGCCATTGTTGCCACCCAGTTGCTCAATTACGACCCATTTCATGTTGTTGGTGGTTAAGCCTTCTCTAAGAAAATGTTCAGTCATTTTAGTTGTGTTCCATTTGCAGCAGATGTTGCTGCGGAATTTTTAAGGCGTGCTTCTTAATTTTCCTGGTTGTCATGCCAACATAGCAGAGACTGCACAGGTAGGTTAGTAGGTATACCCCATTGGCAGAGTTACAGTTAGTATGTTGCTAGGTTGAGTGTTTTGGTGGTAGATCTTAAGTGACATACACTGCAGTTCGCACAAGCATAGTGTCCCATGACATTGGGTAGCCCCCAGTTATCCATTACAGTGGTTATGTTTTCTGGATTCTTCCAGGGGCTAGGGGACACCAAACTGTCTTAACCTTTGGAAGGAAAAAAGGGGTTTTTCCACTTTTGCTTGCACGTATTTAGTATGCCCCAGTATTTGCTGATAACCCTTTTCACCCGATTGGAAATTATGTCTTAATAGGTGACACGTTAGCGGGATGCTGGAGTTGTTACATGTATGACTTTTCAAAAGAGCTTCTCTATTTTGGTTGTTTGCCCATTTCTGTGTAGATTTCACCCTTTCTGGGTAGTTGTGGTCTTGCAGCATCTGTCAATGCCTTTGCTTGCTGATTGAAATCGGACGTTTTATTACAGTTTCACAGTAAAAATGTGGTGTGTCCATGGTGTGTTTGGCACATTTCCTGTCACACGCACTAGGCCTACTCACACAAGTGAGGTACCATTTTGTATCGGGAGGTCTTGGGGAATGAGGGTGGGTGCAATTTTGTGGATCGATGCAGATTCCAGAACCTTCCGTCACAGAAATGTGAGGAAAATATGTTTTTTTAACAAAGTTTGAGGTTTGCTAGGGATTCTGGGTAACAGAACCTGGTAAGAGCTACTTAAGTCACCCCATCCTGAATTCCTCTGGGTGTCTAGCTTTAAAAAATGTATAGGTTTGCTAGATTTCCCTAGGTGCCGGCTGAGCTAAGGTTCAAAATCCACAGCTAGGCACTTTGCAAAAAAGGGGTCTGTTTTCATTGTAAAAATGTGGTGTGTCCATGTTGCATTTTGGGCCATTTCCTGTCACGGTCACTAGGCCTACCCACAAAAGTGAGGTACCATTTTTATCGGGAGACTTAGGGGAACACAGAATTTGAAAAATGTCCTATAATTCACACTCTAGTATGGGTACCCACAATTTCGGAGATGTGCAAATAGCTACTGCTTCTAAACTCTATATTTTGTTCCCATTTCGGAAATACACTGGTGTCCTTGATACCTATTTTTTCACTCTTTATATTTTACCAAATGATTTGCTATATACCCTGTACTGTTATTGGCTCTGGGTTCTTCGGATTCTCGGTGAACCTACAAGTCCTGTATATCCCCACAACCACAACGGTCCGGCAGATGTAACAGTATATTGCTTTAAAACACTTGCCTTAGTTAGAGGACGTTATAGGTGAAAAGAAAATGTTAAACTCATTTTCAGTTTTTCTTATTCTCAACTGATAATTTCTATTAAAAAAACCTTGAAGGATCTACACAAATGACCTCATGTTGAATTCAGAATGTTGTCTACTTTTCAGAAATGTATAGCGTCTCCGGATACATTATTGCTTTCACACCCATTTCTACCACTAATTGGAAAGAGATGGAAAGCTCAAAAAGTAGCAAAAGTAGGCTATGTCCCAATAAAATGCCAAACCTGTGTTAAAAAGTTTGGGTTTCTGACAAAAGTCTGCCTGTCCCTGAAAGCTGGGAAGATGGTGATTTGTACACCACTAACCCTTTGTTGATATCATTTCCAGGGACAAAAAAAGATGCTTTCTTCTGCAACACTTTTCCCCCATTTGACATTTTTTTTGCTGTATTGTGGCTAATTTCTGTGTCCTGTCCAGGGGAATCCACAAACCCTGGGTACCTTTAGAATACCCAGCGTGTTGGAAAAAAAGGGCGCAACTTTGATGTTGATACCATATGTGGACCAAAAGTTACAGGGGCCTAAGCGCGAACTACCTCAAATAGCCCAAATAAGGCTTAGTACGGGGGGAGCTTGAGGCCTAGCAGTGAAAGGGTTAAAATGTAGCAGCCTTGAAAAGCTATCTACACACATCAAAGGTTTTACACCCAGTTAGGTAGACTGGGTAGACTATCTCCTAATTTTAATTAAGATCCACTTGTCTCATTCACCTTTGCTGTCATACTCAATGACAGAAAACCTCAGCTGTAAACCTCTTAATTTTACCGCTGCACTACCTTTGACAAGTACCAATAGTCAAGAATCAGTGGTCAACAACATTACTTCTCCAAAACTCATAGATATTAGGCTAGCATTGGCAACCTTTGGCTCTTAGACCTCCCACAGGCCGAAAGGAAAGCGTTTTGCAATTTGAAAAGATTCTGAAGATCCAACAAATCCAACAAAAATTTGTTTGCACTAAAGGCAACTAAGCAAAAATTCCATCTTGCTATCCAGATTCAGAACTTTCATAATCAATGAAAAAGCTTTCTAGTGTCAAGAAACTCTGTTTCAAAGCCACTGTGGCTAATTCTTAAGACCAGCCCTGAATTGAATCTAAGTAAATTCAAGTATTTTCTGTAATACTTTATCACACTCAGGTACTCTATCACCCCAATCGACTCCACAAGCCACAAAAACATCTTTCCTTCTCCTGCCGCTCATGAGCAATGGTCTAAATTCTCTTTGGTATGTAAGGACCAATCAAACAAGGCCATCAAATACTGAAACCCACTTTCTACCATTATGATCCAAAGTCTACGCTCCGTGCAAGATGAATGCTGAAATGCAGGACGCCACTGCCATCATATGCAGGTATTTCGCACGTAGGGTCCTAGCTTGTGTTTGCACCAAAAGTGAAGACAGGAGCATCATGCCCAGCTTCTATCCACCTAAAAAGGTATGGAGTGCACTTTTTCTGAAGAATTTAAATGAGAATTAAATAGAGAAGTTGTCCAGGAATTTCTACCCAGCATTTTCACAGCAAACATTTAAAAATGTAAAGAATGGCACAATGACTGTGAGGCACAGAGCTCCCAACTTATTTGAACAATGCTGAGTTGTGGAATAATGTGAAGACTACAGAGACAAGCACGCCAGTAGAGGCTTACAGGTGTGCCTAGTGCAAGATGAGCTCTGAAGTGATGAAGATGAGAGTTGTCACACTATGATGTAACTATAATAAAAAGATCCTTTAACCATAACGCTCATATTCTGTATAAGAATCATTAGAACATTGGAATGTTGGGAGCACCATTGAAGACAATAGAGAGCTCCCTGTTGCTACAGGCCGGTAAAGGCCTGCAGAGCACCTTTCTAATATTTTACAAAGGCCTCTCGGGGCTCGAGGGGATTTAAATCCTCTCGAGCTTCAAGAAGCCTTTGTTTTATTTGTATGAACATTCTTCCCTCTAGTGGCAGAAGGTTCTAATAGCCTTATAACCCTTCATAGCAGGGCTACACCGACTATTAAAGTCCAGTCCCTTGTTAAAGTCTCTCGCCTTCAGCTCGGGCCTTTAACGCAGGAGCAGGCTTTTAATAGCCGGTATAGCCCACTATGGCGGGCTATAAGGCTAAATTAGAATACTGGAATGTTGGGAGCTCCATTGAAAACAATGTTGTGCTCCGGGCTTCTAGTGGCCGGTAGTAGACCAGAGCTCCAACATTCCAAAGTGTGTTCATAGCTATTGCTGTGAACATAGGCCCCACGGAGCCCAAGGTGATTAAAATCCCCTAGGGCTCCGTTAGACCTCTGGTTTACAAATTAGAACATTCTTCCCTCTAGAGGCAAAATGTGATAGTAGCCTTAGAGTCCTCCGTAGGCAATTAAAGGCCTGTTCCCTTGTTAAAGGCCCTCACCTTTGGTTTGAGCTTTTAACACAGGAGTGAACCTTTAAGGCCCGGTAGAGCTGCTACGTCAGGCTCTAAGGCTATTTTGAAATAATTTACCACCAAAACTCACCTCAGAAAGGATATCAACTCCTGTGGCAACTACCAGTATGTCACAACATCAGTTGCCAACAAGATTGCTTATCCAAAACTCAAGGAGAGGTCATCTCATACCCACATAGTGAGCTCTTCTCTCTCAGTCACAAGGTCTCCTCTCAAATTTCATGCTCAGCCATCAAGAAGACGTACATCTCTGTAGGGTGTATTGGATTATCAGGAGGCTAAATTATCCTCAAAATGTACAAAGAGTGATGCCATTCTTAGACACTATAAGGTAAGGTATAGGGACCTTCAAGGACTGGCAAAGGGGAGCTAGTAATGAAATGATTAATGTAGGAAATCCGTCACTAAACCATCAACACACAACTATTTCATTGTCAGTTTCCCATTTGGATTTTAACTTTATTCTAGTGATAAAACGTTTGTTTCTGTACACTCCAAATCGTCTAACAAAAACAATTCCCTCCATTTTTCGCAATTGTCACAGTTGATTCCCCTCTCCAAAAATTATGAACAAGTCATCAGCACTTTTAGTATCAGTTTTTATTGTTTGTATATTAGAAAATACCACAATGTGACAAACATAAAGATAAAACCCACAAGTACATGGTAAAAGACAATTGTGCACACCAGGATGTGGCTGGATAGAAATAAGCTATTCTTCTTCATATATAATTCTATACTCTTTCAGTCCCTGTGAGGACAGCCAGGCCAGAGCAGCTGGTCTTTCGCCTCATCCTACTGGCTATTTCTTGAATCTTTCATCCTCCTATACTGTGCTAGCATTGCAATGTTTGAGGACTTATTTTACACATCAAAATTACACTGATAACCACACTGTGAGGAGGAGCAGGAGACCCGATCCGAAACGGAGCAACCGTGGACTTCCTGGTTGCCATCACCGAAGAACCAGGAAGTGAGTAGGGGCGCTCTAGCGTCCGAGCAGCAGGAAGAGGACGAGTCACGTCTAAAGACGGAAGCGGGGATAAGAGGAAGAGGGGCAGAACGGACGGTGTGCAGTGCTGGAGACCGGAGAGTCGAGCACATGGAGGAGCAGCAAGGAGCGGAGGAGCGGCGAGGAGCGGGGGAGTGGCGTGGAGCGGAGGAGTGGCGAGGAGCGGAGGAGCGCCGAGGAGCGGAGTAGCGTCGAGGAGTGGAGGAGTAGCGAGGAGTGGAGGAGCAGCGAGGAGAGGAGGAGCGGCGAGGAGCGGTGAGAGCGAGGTACCGAGGAGAGACGGAGCGCGGAGCGGCAGGGAGCTGTGGAGGAGAGCAGGAGAAGCGAGAGCCAGGAGAGCATGTCCTACACTGTTCGCAAACCCAGTGGGCCAGCGGAAGGAGGAGACACCCCGGGTCCAGACGCTGCGGTCCGAGACACGGGCCGTGGCTCAAGGCAAGTACCGTTGACAGGGGCATTTTGGTGGGGAGTGTGGGGAGGTGGGAGGTAGGGCACAGGCAAAGTGTATTAGCCGGCATCATCCACACACAGAAACCCCTCCTTCACGACTTGGTGACGGTAGCACTCAACCCAGCGTTTAGCACAGCCTAACCCCGACCCTGGTTTCTTTCTCTTTCTCCTGAGGCCCAGTAATCCGGGAACCCAAAGCAGAGACCCAGCTGAACCACCGATCGAGGGACCAAGACTGGACAAGGCGGAGGGACGAGGATGTACTCACCCCATTAGTGTGTGCTGATCTGACAAAATACTGCCAAAAATAAAACAGCCAACCAAGCTTGTCTCCCGTGACTTTGTGTGTTCCGCACCCCTAAAAAGGGGGGGAACTGACCCAGACTACCACACACACGTTAAATTCTTTATCGTATGGGGCATGTTATGCAGAAAGCATCATTGTTTGTTTTAGTTATTCACTGCAGCAGGCATTTCTTTAATGTTTTAGTCAGGGCTTGTGAGAAAGTGCCATCTTTCATGCATGAGTATGCCCCCACTTTTTGCTGAATTGCTGATGTGCTTTGACTGAGTGTGCCCTGGGCTCCTGCCAACCAGGTGCCCCGGGCCTGTGTTCCTTCCCTAAAACTGTGTTGAAACTAAAACCCAATTGGCATCTTTGGCCACCTGTCAGCCCCTAGTTAATGGTACCCTAGGTACCCAGGGGATGGTGACCAGAGAAAGCCCCTAAGGGCTGCAGCACTTATTGTGCCACCCTTAGGGGCCCTGTACCCTGACACCCACACACTGCCTTTGCAGGCTGAGTGTATAAGTACAGAACTAAACAGAGAGTCGACATGGCACACACCCCTGTGTGCCATGCCCACAAGCTCACTGCTCTGGCATCCATCAGTCACCCCTCTAGCTGGGTGGCCTATGCCAGTAGTGTGGGCATAGGTGCATGAGCCCTGTGCCCCTACAGTACCCAGGGCCATTCTTGGGCACTGTAAGCGCAGTGCTGCCATTAAGAGTATATGGTGCTGGGAGGTCATCATTATGAACTGCACAGCACCATAATGGCTTCACTGAGAAGTTTGATATCAAACTTCTCAGCCCATTAAACCTGCACTGATGCCAGTGGGCGATTTAATGTAAAATGCACGACAGAGGGCATCTTAGAGATGCCCCCTGAAACCTAACCGACCCCCAGTGTCCTGACTGTGTGGCTGCCGAGGCTGCACCACCAGACATGTTTCTGGACCCCTGGGTCGAGAGCCTGCCGCTCTCGGGGGCTTGAAACAATGCACATCTTGGGACGAGGTGCCAGGCCTCCTCCCCCAGGATGGGCAGGGGAAGCATCAAAGGCATACCGCCTTTGTGAGTTTCTCCAGGCCACTTTCAGTACTCAGCAACTGGCCCCCACCGGTTCTGACCCCCAATCTGGCGGGAAGAAGGGCGGGAAACCCTAAGTGAGGAAAGGGGGTGTGCCAGCCTATGCGAACCCCACCCCTCAGATTGGAGAGGCGAGGTGAAGCACGACTCCGGGCGCCGGCCATCTTGAAGATGGGGAGTCCTGCCCAATCACAGCTAGGCTCCTGCCCCCCTCCCACAGGAGAGGAGCAGACTACGGGGTGTACCCACCCCAGGGCAGGGACCCATTAGTACCTGCCCTTGCCCTACCTGTAACGCCCCTAAATTTAGTATTTAGGGGCACCCTGAACCTTCCTTCCTCAGATCCTGATTGCAACAACAAGAATGCCAAGAAACAAGAAGACCTGCCGCACAGCTGCTAACAAATGGACGACGCCCACTGACTTGGCCCCAGAACCCTACAGGCCTGTTGACCCTTGAACCTACTCCTGTGAAACTCCGGCGTCTCCTGCACACAGCAACCTCAACCACCCCGGAGGACCTGCATGCCTTGAACCTTCCAAAAGACTGGGACTCCCACGAGCAGTGGTTCTGCTCCAACAGCAATACCCCTGGTTCCAGCCATGAACCGCAAATTTAGCCAGCCGTCAAGCCAGGCCTGTGCCTGAGTGACCCAATTGAGAACTTACCTAAAAGCCGATAACTCATTTCCTTCCAGAGGATAACATTGACTGGATTTCACTGAAATTTCTCGTGTGTGGAGTCTTGAAACTTTAAAATATTCAACTAAAATCAGCCGAATAATGAATTCCGAATTACTCACCTGTGATCAGGGGAGGAGCCAGTACTGCATCTTTTAGCCCAGTACTGAACCGCAAAAGTAATCCTAACTGTACTTACCAGTTACCTGCATTTTCTTCCACCATTTACTGATTTTCTATGAAATGTCTTCGAAGTGTCGATTTTTTGCAAACTACAAACATTCTTTAAAAATCATGCCAAGTACCAAAACGTAATTGCTTACCAGTCTTAGGTAGAGGTCCCAGTACTGAACCTAGGAGTCCAGTACTGAATTACAAAAGTAACGAGAACCCACTTTACCTGTGACTTGAATTTCCTTCTATAGGATAACATTGCTTGTTTTTCACTGAAAAGTTTCTAAGTGTCAACTTTGAAAATACATTTATATTCTTTAAAAATCACAACTGTAACCAAAACGCTTTTACTTAACTGTTTACAGCTTAGGTCCCGGGACTGAATCCAGGATCCAGTCCTGTGGTTAGAAAAGTAATCAACTGCATTTATGTAGAAAAACCCATTGAGCTCCATGTTAAATTGTGTTTAGAATTGTGTTGCCTATTGCAACCACTGTAGCTATTGTACTTACAAAGTCTATTGCCTTTCTGCAAAGTAATGACCTAAAGTCACTCACATTGAGAAAAGTACATTTTGATACCTGTTGGTTCTAAAATAAAACAACGATATCTTTTCATTTAAAAAACAATTGGCCTAGAGTTCTGTTCTTGAGTGTGTGAAACCTTTTGCTGACTGAGTTGGTACAACAGATGCTTTACACTGTCCTCTGATACTGCCTTACTGCTCGACCAAGCTACCACTTCGGAGAGTAAGGTTATATCTAACTTTATCCTCTGTCATACCTCTGGGGACTGGGGACTCTATACACACTGTACCTTACTTTGGTCCAGTATATATAGAGCCACTTTCTTACAGGGCTCAAAATACAAGCTAGGCCCATTGCTTTTGCAGATGCTTGTTTTCATTTTGGATCTGCTCATTACCAAGAGGCTCAAGACTTGGCTCTTCAACTGAGACTTGCAACAGGCGCCTGGATACCCTCTTGTGTGACAAGCAGCGCTTTACAAATACGACTTGATTGAATATAATATGTGACTGAGGGAGCATTGGGCGGTTTGCAGGACTTTATTCAATTCACAGATGCCAAGTTCAATGTAACTGAACTAGTGACTGGTTAACAAAAGGCAAAATGTTGTCACACATACCAATCTATTGATGTTTATTTGGGAAGAACCAAACAAGTACCGTGGAGAATTTAGATTTTTTGAATCGTGTGAACTTTGATTCTCTGGTTTCTACAACATAATACCAGAGAAATTGCACCAGCATCGAAGAACTTTCTTAAAGAACAACCTGTCACACTGAGCCTGAGGGTGATGGCTGTTCTATTGAAGTTACTTATTTTTTCCAGGCATAACTAGGTTACAGCTTTTATTGTTCAATGAAGTTAATTGGTACCCCTATTGTCATAAATGTGTGTGAACTAATGAGTCGTTTCTTTATCCAAGTCATAAAGATGTTCAATTTATATCCATTCCCTAATTATAACATTAGCAGGTCATCAATGGGCTTTTTATGAAGATTAATCTTTTCAACTGAAGAGTTAGTACTAAAAATAGGAATTTTATTTGAAATGAGACAATCTACAAAATTTGCAGTGAAGCCACCTCATGATGATGTGCCTTTTACACGGATATACAATTCATGATTGCATCAGAAATAATTCAGGATTATGGTGATAAATAGAAGTGATACCAGGTAATCAGTGCATACTTTCTCAGGTGGAAATCCTGGATCTGGGTGATCAGGCAAATGTCCTTTTGTTTTTTGGTTTATACAGCACAAACTAGACCCGAATATATCAGGTTTCAGGGCCCTTTACATGAGCACCAGTTTCGTTACAGAAGGACACATTAATTTTTATTTATTTTTTATTTTATTTTTACGTAGCAGAGAAGGAAAAAAAAATAACAAATCATTGATCATCAGGAGAAATGCAAAAGAAAAAACAACAACCATTATCAATTCGACTTTGACGCGAAAGCACAATATATAGATGTAACATCTAAACCCTAAAGTGTCTTGTGCCAAATAATCATTAAGATTACGACAAAAGTCAGTTGGATTATCTACCACTTATTTTTCATGTGCAAAATCCTAGAATTAATACAGGACTTTTTCTTCTTCTCTTCTCTTCTCTTTCCTTTCCTATCCCCCCGGTTAAGGGCTTAAAGTGCAGTGTGTTAAAGTATAAGGTTTTCTAAAGTGCAATGTGCTAAAGTGCTAAGATTCCAACGATACAGTCAAATTATCAAAAAACTTCCAAACCACCGCAAACTTTTTTGACGCTCCACCCCGTTTAGCATAAACTTCCTCAAATCTCCTTATTCTTCACATTTTATTTATCTATTTCGGGTAAAATTGAATCTTTTCTGACCTCCAATTATGGAGAATTAATGAGTATGCTACTGTAGAACAAATTGAGATGAACGTCTCTTCAGCTTTAGTCAAATCTGGCCCAATTTTAGAGAGCCAGAAGAGAGCCACTTCTGTCTCGGGGTCAATCTTTTTTTTTAATAGACTGGCTCATTGCTAAAAAAATGTTTCTCCAAAAGGCTTCAAGCTTCGGGCAAGTAAAAAATATATGAAGCCAGTCTCCCCCACCATGTGAGAGACATTGAAAGCATTTATTATTCACTTCCGCATGACATTTGTTTAGCTATTTCGGAGTGTAATAGGCCAGCCACCGAGATAAGAAAGGCCATCCTTTTAAAATTAGCTGCTCTCCGAGCCTTGCTTCCTACCCGGGCTATAGCCTGCCATTCCTGATAAGTAAAGCAACAGGTAGTCTCCCGAGTTATTTTTCCCCAAAAATCATCAACCAGAGGGAGAACCTTTTGTTTCATAATTAAGGAGTACCAACTTCCTATTCCCTTTATTTTACTTTATATACAGCATTAACCAGGGCAATTGGAACCCCGCTTGGCAGGAGATTATGTTTTTTAATAAAGTTAATAATCTGCATGTATTCCAAGAACCCTGGTTCAATTCTATTCCCTGCTCTACCTATTACTCCTTCCCAGGAAATCACTGTATTTACCATGAGAAAATGGCCGAGATTTTCGAAGCCAATGTCCTTCCATCTCCTAAGACGACTGGAATGAATTTGCAAGCCAACCCCCCTACATTCCTCCAATTTTAAAAAAGCAAACCCAGATGAGTTCGCTTGTTTGAACAAGCATTGGCATAGCAATAGGTCTCGCATTTGGGACCTTATAAGTGTTTAGCCATGCAACAGTTGGTGTTGTTGCACCAAGGATATTCTGCTGCATAACGAAATACTTATAGGGTCCAAAAAGCGAGACCTATTGGCTATGCCAATGCTTGTTTGTTTTTTGTTGATGTTTTGTTTAAGTTGCCAGATCTACAATAGCTGGACATGGTTTTTGTTAACAGTTCTTTGCATTAAATGAACTTGTTTTCATTGCTCTGAATGTTGTTTCCATTCTTGTTGTAGGAAGCAGTCATTCCCTGGAGTGTGGGGGTGCCTAGCTGTGCGCATGCGCCGAACTTTGCAAATGAGAAAAAGCCTGGTGTAGGCGCTATTTACAAGTGTGGAGTGAGTGAGCCCCAGACAGCTTGACTCACTCACACAGGAGTTCATGCACTGCACCTGCATACTCAGCATGGTTTAAGGAAACTCTGCCCACTCCCTCCCAGGCATCGAACACATATTTACCAAGAAACTCTGAGAAGAGCCTGATGGCTGGTGGTGTGTGTGCCAGGTGAAAGTGTGCACTGACGGCTGCTAGTATGTGCCTGGTGAAAGCGTGCACTGACGGCTGGTGGTGTGTGTGCCAGGTGAAAGCGTGCACTGATAGCTGGTGGTGTGTGTGCCTGGTGGAAGCTTGCACCGACGGGTTGTGGTGTGTGTGCCTAGTGAAAGCATGCACTGACGGCTGGTGGTGTGTGTGCCTGGCGCAAGCATGCACTGACGGCTGGTGGTGTGTGTGCCCGGTGAAAGCATGCGCCGACGGCTGGTGGTGTGTGTGTGCCTGGTAAAAGCGTGCACTGACGGCTTGTGGTGTGCGCCTTGTGGAAGCATGCACCGATGGCTGGTAGTGTGTGTGCCTGGTGAAAGTGTGCACTGACGGCAGGTGGTGTGTGTGCCTGGTGGAAGCGTGCACTGATGGCTGGTGGTGTGTGTGCCTGGTGGAAGCGTGCACTTATGGCTGGTGGTGTGTGTGCCTTGTGGAAGCGCGCACTGATGGCTGGTGGTGTGTGTATCCAGTGAAAGCGGGCACTGACGGCTGGTGGTGTGTGTGCCGGGTGAAAGCGTGCATTGACGGCTGGTGGTGTGCGTACCCTGTGAAAGCGTGCACTGACATCTGGTGGTGTGTGTGCCCGGTGGAAGCGTGCACTGACAGCTGGTGGTGTGTGTGGCCGGTGGAAGCATGCACTGACGGCTGGTGGTGTGTGTGCCCGGTGAAAGCATGCACTGATGGCTGGTTGTGTGTGTGCCTGGTGGAAGAGTGCTCTGATGACTGGTGGTGCATGTTGCTGGTAAAAGCGTGCACCGACGGCTGGTGGTGTGTGTCCCTGGTGAAAGCATGCACTGACGGCTGGTGCTGTGTGCCTGGTGGAGCATGCACCTTCGGCTGGTAGTGTGTGTCGGCTGGTAGTGTGTGATGGCTGGTAGTGTGTGTTCCTGGTGGAAGCGTGCACTGACGGCTGGTGGTTTGTGTGCCTGGTGGAAGCGTGCCCGGTGGCTGGTGGTTTGTGTGCCTGGTGGAAGGGTGCACTGACAGCTGGTGGTGTGTGTGCCTGGTGGAAGCGTGCACTGACGGCTGGTGGTGTGTGTTCCTGGTGGAAGCGTGCACTGACGGCTGGTGGTGTGTGTGCCTGGTGAAAGCGTGCACTGACGACTGATGGTGTGTGTGCCTGGTGGAAGCAGGAGCATTCATAGTGATAGAAGACACAAATGAAACTGACGAAGAGGAGAGGGAGGAGGGGGAGAAGGGAGGGGGTGTACGAGCAGAGGAGCATGATTCACAGCTAGAAGACACAAATGAAGCTGACCAGGATGGAGGGGGCAAGGGAGGGGGTAGTGCAAGCAGAGGAGCCTGATTACAGCAATAAAAACACAGATGGCAGCTGTGCACGTGCACGAGCTCATGAACGCAAGCTGTAGGACAGAAAAAGCGTCCGGTGGCACTTTTAAAAGCCACTTACTAAATGTCTCGAAGAGACAACATGCGCTGTCTCAGGCGAGACCTAAAAAGGACTGGAGTCGATCGGAAAAGTTACGAACAGTTTTATAACGGGACTTTTTGGGTAATTTAGATGTCTTTAGAAAAACCCAGAATATGTATACCGGACTCATCGTTTATTCTTTCAAAAAAATATGTGTCCATCTGGTCGTTGGGTTCCAATAGACGTGCTGTATGATCTAGTAACGCTGCCTCATAGTCGGTACGGATATTTGGTAAGGCTAGACCTCCTTGATTTGTCTCTAGTTGCAGTATGGGCAGTTTAACCCTTGACGCCTTTTTATTCCAAACAAGTTCCCTAAACATAGAATCAATTTCCTTGAAATATTTAGCATTCATTTTTAAGGGTACGTTAACAAACAAAAATATTAAAAGTGGAAGAATTTACATTTTTAAAAGTGCTACACGACCGATCAAAGTCAGTGGTAGAAGAGACCACTTGTCCAATAGGGTTTTAATTTTACTTCGCACAGCCATGTTAAATAATTGATCTATGTGACTCGAGACATAAATACCCAAATATCTAATAGGCTCTTCTTTCAAGGCCTGGGCTCTTAAGATCATGGGTAAAAAGTTGCAGTCCGTATTAAGTACTAAAATCTCCGTTTTGGTTTATTTTATAGCCTCGTATGTGTTCGAATTTACTAAATTCTAAAAGAGCTTCTTCTACGATCTGTTTATCCGGGCCGAGATACATAATTATATCATCCGCGAATAGTTTTAACTTAGGCATCCCTTTGTATGGAGCTTTAATTAGGGGATTTTCGTGGATTCCCACATCTAGGGTTTCGATGAAAAAAGTAAATAGTAAGGGAGACATCGGACACCCTTGTCTAGTGCCGCAATTTATGTCCACGGTCCCTATTGAGTCTCCATTAACTATCACCCGGGCTTTAGCTCCTTGGTAAATATTTTTTAGCATATTTAAGACTTACACCGGGATGCCAAATTTACCTAAGCCAAAAAAACAGTGCGTCCCAGTTTACCAGGTCGAATGCCTTTTTGGCATCGACCATGGTAAAAAAAGCAGGTATTTTATTTTTTGTCACATAGTCAAGGGCTTGAATTAAAAACCCAGTGTTAGAGGACATGGACCTTCCTGCTACAAACCCGGTTTGATAGCAGTGAATTAACTCCTGGGTCATTAATATTTTAAAATCCGCATTGAGAAGACAGATAGGCCTATACGAATAAATGTCTTTGCCATTTTTCCCCTTTTTGACAAAACCAACCAAAATGGATTCCTTAAAACTAAGGGGAACACAGCCTCCCTGAGTAATATTATTAAAAAGGTCTACCAGAAAAGGGGTCAGATCTCTCTAAAAGATTTTATAAAATTCAATTGGAAGACCACCGGCTCAGCAGGCTTTTGCTCCTAAAATAGATTTTATTACGTTCACAATTTCTTTTTCAGATATATCTAGCAAAAGCTGTTCCACCATAGGCCCTGAAAGAATAGGGAGCTTGACCCCATCAAAATAGTTGTCAATTTGAGTCGCTCCAATTTCATATCTAGTGGTGCATAACTGAGAGTAATGGTCAAGAAAGACTTGAGCAATCTCCTCTTTACCAATCAATTTCCTTGAAATATTTAGCATTGATTTTTAAGGGTACGTTAACAAACAAAAATATTAAAAGTGGAAGAATTTACATTTTTAAAAGTGCTACATGACCGATCAAAGTCAGTGGTAGAAGAGACCACTTGTCCAATAGGGTTTTAATTTTACTTCGCACAGCCATGTTAAATAATTGATCTATGTGACTCGAGACATAAATACCCAAATATCTAATAGGCTCTTCTTTTAAGGCCTGGGCTCTTAAGATAATGGGTAAAAAGTTGCAGTCCGTATTAAGTACTAAAATCTCCGTTTTAGTTTATTTTATAGCCTCGTATTTGTTAGAATTTACTAAATTTAAAAGAGCTTCTTCTACGATCTGTTTATCCGGGCCGAGATACATAATTATATCATCCGCGAATAGTTTTAACTTAGGCATCCCTTCGTATGGAGCTTTAATTAGGGGATTTCCGCCGATTCCCACAGCTAGGGGTTCAATGAAAAAAGTAAATAGTAAGGGAGACATCGGAGACCCTTGTCTAGTGCCAGAATTTTTGTCCACGGTCCCTATTGAGTCTCCATTAACTATCACCCGGGCTTTAGCTCCTTGGTAAATATTTTTTAGCATATTTAAGACTTACACCGGGATGCCAAATTTACCTAAGCCAAAAAACAGTGCGTCCCAGTTTACCAGGTTGAATGCCTTTTCGGCATTGACCATGGTAATAAAAGCAGGTATTTTATTATTTGACACATAGTCAAGGGCTTGAATTAAAAACCCAGTGTTAGAGGACATGGACCTTCCTGCTACAAACCCGGTTTAATCGCAGTGAATTAACTCCTGGGTCATTAATATTATAAAATCCACATTGAGAAGACAGATAGGCCTCTAAGAATTAATGTCTTTGCCATTTTTACCCTTTTTGACAAAACCAACCAAAATGGATTCCTTAAAACTAGGGGGAACACAGCCTCCCTGAGTAATATTATTAAAAAGGTCTACCAGAAAAGGGGTCAGATCTCTCTAAAAGGTTTTATAAAATTCAATTGGAAGACCATCGGCTCAGCAGGCTTTTGCTCCTAAAATAGATTTTATTACGTTCACAATTTCTTCTTCAGATATATCTAGCAAAAGCTGTTCCACCATAGGCCCTGAAAGAATGGGGAGCTCGGCCCCATCAAAATAGTTGTCAATTTGAGTCGCTCCAACTTCATATCTAGTGGTGCATAACTGAGAGTAATGGTCAAGAAAGACTTGAGCAATCTTCTCTTTACCAGTTAAATACAATCTAGTTTTGGAGTCAATAACTTCCGTTATGATGGTTTCCTCCTGTTTAGTTTTGGTGCTACCGGCAAGCATCTTGCCCACCATCTGGCTCTCCTCATGTACTCGCTGTAGATATGTTCTGGAGCTGGTAATCTCTTCCAAAATAAAAAAACTCCTTTAACTCGTATTTGGCCCTATCTAGCTTTGCTTTGGCATCCACCATCCCTGCAGACTGTACATATTTACATTTTGATGCTTCTACTACATTCTGCTGAAGTTTCAAAATGTTCTCTTTCCTCAATTTGACTTAACCACTTGGATGCTAAGCATCTTCTGGCACTTCAATGTAATTTCCATTGAAATCAATGGAAACTCCATGACGAGTTACCCTTGTCATTAGCACTGAAGGGGTTAAGATGCGGATAGTGCAATCATTCGCCCGCGAAGGGCGGCCTTACCCCCCGCCCGACTGAGAAAATTTCTGCTGTGTTCTCATTGATCTTGAAAAATTCCACAATCCACTCTTTGGTGTCAGCCACCCATTGCTGGTCCTGCAGAAGGAGTCGATCCATCTGCCACCTGGATCTTCGCCTCCTGCGTGCCCCTATTTCTATATTAAGTTTAATAAGAGAATGGTCGGAGAATGGATTAATGTCTATTTCAGAGGTAGTACCACCCAGAGTTTGTGATATTAAAAAGAAATCAATTCGAGAAGCTGTATGGAATGTATTCGAATAGCAAGAAAATTCCAATTTCGATGGATTGGCAGCATGCCAGGGATCCATCAAGATATGCTCCTGTCTTAAAACCTCGATTACCCTTTTAGTTTTTGATTTAAACTCTTTTTTATTTTCATTTGAGGTATCTTTCTCTAAGTCCTGAATGAAGTTAAAATCACCTCCTATAATTATTTTGCTGGGGACCCCCCTTAGTTGCTCACTAATTCTGCACAGGGCAGTGGTGTCATCCACAATGGGGCCATAGTAGTTGATAAACTTCAAAAACAGGCCATTTAGTTTAGCCTCAACCCATTTCCATCTCCCCTGGGGATTTTTCTTCAATTGGCCAAACTCCCATGGGAGACCCCTGGAGAAATATATTGCAACTCCTCTTTTAGCCAGTCCTGCAGAAACAAAAAAGGCATGAGAGTACCATCTTGGAAGGAATATCCTAGGAGAATTTGTTTTTAAATGTGTCTCCTGAAGAAATAGTACTTGGGGTGAAAAGGAAGCTAGCCATCTAATTAGAGCTCCATATTTTTGTTTGTTCAAGATCCCATTCACATGGAGCAAAAGAATGCTGCACTTACCTAACATTTATAATCCTATATCTATAACCTTACTAATTACATCAATACTTTGCATACTCCTGACCCTTTTTTCAATCCAAATCCTGTTGCTGCTCATTTTTACAAATGCTTTCACCCCCCCTCGAACCCTCCCCTCCTCCCTAATGTGGTTTCCTCTAATCCCGCAAGCCACATTTTCCTTCTTTCTCTTAATGGGGTGCCATGATCCTGCACCCTCAGTGACCGGCCCCACCCTGACCAACAGACAGATACATTTTCCCACAATAATCAAGCATTACAAAATAATCTCAAGGTGCTGGTTAAAGGGAAATTTCACTAGTTTACACAGGTAGAAGAAGGCCAAGTTTTTTTTAAAGAAATCTCCGTGATGAGATGAGGACACATTCATTTTTGTTAGGCACCGGGAAATTAAATGATTTGCCCAGAATCACAGGATGTTGAGCGCCGATGCCAAGACTCGAACTCTGTTCCCCAGCTTCAAGGTCGACCGCTCTAGCCATTAAGGCTACATCCTCTCCAATTTTACTAGTTTCTAGTATACAGTGACTCGATGTATAAGGGCCCGAGAAATTTCTCAAAGAATCAAAAGGAATGTTCCCTTCCTATGGGAGATTAATGTACAGTGGATCAATGTCTAAAGTGATATGGAAATGGCTGATGGAATCGAATGGAAGATTATTCCTTTTAGATCTGTTACAACCAAAAGTACTCCAGCATTGGACATAATTGTCGACAGAAACAGTGGGATTGGCTATTCCTGCAGGTATTTGTGATTTTTTTGTAAGTGTAGAAAGAAATTATTCTTCTGAGATTCTTATTGGTTAGAATATTTTGGTTAGAATGTTTTAGTGTCTCAGGGACCAGGCCATTGGTCAATTTTTATGATGCTTCAATTGCATAATGATTTCTCAGTTGGGATCAGTCGGGCTCTAAGGCAGTGAGATCAGTGCCACCGCACAGGGCGCTGACTTCTGGGGTGCGCTGTGTTGTCAAATACATAATGGATGTAAAAGACCTGCTGCAGCATTCCTTGCCTCCAGCAATTTTCAAGCAACAATAAAAATGTCAAGATACCTCTTGTGAATAATTGACCTACTGAGGAGGGATGGATTTTTTTCTGGTGGAGGTTTTGACTCCTCATGAAACAGCACAGAGGGTTAATATGCCTGTTACAAAGCACACGTACTATGCCGATGACAGATGTGCATGTAATGTAAATAGTTCAGTGGATTACTGCTTTTGTCGGAGAAATCCTTTTGCTATTACAATTTATCAATTAAAATCCCAATATAATGCAGCGAGCTATTAACTGTCATCAAAGAGCTGCGTGGAAACTGAAAGCTGTAGGTTCCTGCAGCAGCCGCGGCTGGTCGACCTACAAGAAAAATAAAATGATAATAACACCAGGTTGTTTTTATTTTATTTTTCACTAGCGGATCTCCAGATGCGGGATGGCGCTGGGCGGGGCTGCCCAAAGAGCAGAGGAGGAGTTTTCACTTGTGTGTTTGTGTGGCGCACTGAGCACCTTTATTTCTGCGTCAATTGCTAAAAAACAAATAAATTAGATATTAACCCCTTGGCTGCTGCCGTCGGCCAAAGGTCGTCGCGTGCACTACCTTGGTAGTGCTGCGAACGTCCGTTGGCCGGCACTGCCCCACCCGTTTTTCGAACGTTCAGCACTGGAGCTGAACGTTTGAAGCAGCCAAGGTGTTGAACATCTTCAAAACCTCTCATGGGCCTGCTTCTAGAAATGGTTTAGCTAAATCCACAGTATTACATTGAAACAGTGTAAGAAATTGGGTTACTCGTTGAGGGGCTGAAACCCTTCTCAAGCAGCAACCGCAATTCTTCTCAGGGTGAAGTCACAGCAAACCCTGAACTAGCTTGTGCTCAATCCTTGGTCGCTTGGCCCAAAGTAGTCAGGCATAACACAGAGGCAATTTGTAAACTACAAACAGTAACACAGTGAAACACACCACAAAAAGTGGCCCCAACAGAGTCTGAAACATAAACTAATTTTAATAAATAAAACAAGACCAGCACAAAAAAAATCTAATCAGTAGAAATGTAGATATTCAATTTGAAAGGTTTAAGGTAAAAATAGCGCCAAAAGGCGTAATGTGCAAACTGTTGAAATCTGGTTGTGCCAGAACAGGACAACATCACAAGTACAGGCAGACCACAACAGAGTGCGGCCAGCTACAGGGAATCATTTAGGCCCGGTGAACAAAGTACCTTAAATCCTGATTTGTGGAGTGTTTAGTGGATTCCTGTGGAAGATATGTTGTGCAGCCAAAGCAATGCATTGGTTCTCAGATGCAACGAGGCTGCGATGCGAGGGCCTGTGACATCGTTGAGGATCCAATTTATGGTTCTTGTGATGCGAAGTCCAGTGTTGTGGATGAGTGGTGCAGTTGGGGCGGTGTGGTAGTTCCAAAGAGCTGTGAGACTTAGGCAAAGCCTAGCATTGCTCTCGTTGCTGCAGTCGATGAGGGATGCGAGGGCCTGAACCAAGGATGCATCATTAACACCTTGGCTGCTAGGCGTTTTCCCCCCCTGTGCTGGAGATCCTTGATATTCATTATTTCATGACGAGCTCAGCTCGTCATCAGCACAGCTCAACTGTGCATCATGACGAGCTCAGCTCGTCATGAGCATCGAAAGGGTTAAGTCAGGGTGATGCAACGGTTCTGAAGGGATGCAACGCAATTCAGATCCTTGCAATGGGACCAATCCATGCAGCAGTGGCAATGTGTCGGTTCTGCTTGGGTTTGCGCCGTGCAGGAGAGGAGATAGGTTGGTTCTGTTTGATCCACAGAGGTTGGTAAGCACCTTAGGCCCGTTTCCAAGCATTCAACACTGGGGTGGAACCACGTGACAGAGTAAACTCACAGATGAAAGAGTCCAGGTGCATGTGCAAGCTTGTTGGAAGCCAGTTATTTCCCTGAGGCTTCAGATCAGGAGTCCAGCCAACTAGCCCTTGTAGTTAATCTGGGTCCCTTGTCCAAGAGATGCAGGTCCAGTCCTTCTCAGCCAGGCAGGAGGTCAACAGGCAACAGGTCAGACAGCCAGGCAGTAGTCCATCAGAGTGGCAGTCTTTCAGTAGCATAGCAGCCCTTCTTCCTGGCAGAGTTTACACAGGTCCAGTAGTAATGGTGTCCGAGATCCAGTATTTACACCCAGATGTGCCTTTGAAGTGGGGAAGAAGCTTCTAGAGGGTTCCCTTTGAATTCCCCGAGCAGCCTGCTTTCTCTTGCTTGCTCCAGACTAAATAAAGGGGGTATACAGTCCTTTGTGAGGATACAGGACAGCGCGTATTCAGGGGGCTGTGCCCAGCTTCTCCCTCCCATCCTGCAAGTGTTGGCCCATCCAGGCACACCTAAGCTACCTATTGGGTGTGCCAATCTAGGATAAATTCACAAAGCTCAACTGTCAGCTACACTTAGTCATGTGAATAGAGACAGGCTACAGGTACTAAATGGATAAGGCAGGAAAATGCTCCAGGTTCCGTAAGCTTTCTTAAAGTGGCGTTTTCAGAACTGCAATTTAAAATCTGACTTCACCATACATGAACTGGGTTTCTTTTAGTATTTGGAAATTACACTTCTAAAATGTAATAAGGCAACTCCAATGTAGGAGAGAGAGGCCTGGGAGTAGTGAAAAATGTGTTTAAGAGCTTTTCACTACTAGGACATGTAAAACTAAAAAGTATGTGTCCTACTTTTTAAATACGTTGCACCCTGTCCTCTGGGCTGTCCAGGGCATAACCTAGGGGTGACTTATATGTATTAAAATTAAAAGGTTTGTGCTTAGGAAAAGGTTTATATTGCCAGGTTCAAATGGCAGCTTGAACTGCACGTACAAAAGCTACAAAGACAGGCATGCCACACACTAAAAGGCTACTTATGTGGGTGGCAGAATCAGTGCAGCAGGCCTACCGGGAGTATTTAATTTACAGGCCCTGGGCACTTGTAGTATCAATTCTATGTTAATTACATTTTGCGTATTTTAGTTCTGTAGCGGGTTGTGGGTTTATAGGGGAATAGGATGGGAAGTAATTTAATTATAATAAAGTAATTAATCATTTTTATATGTTAGTATGTATAGTAAAATTTTTTTATTAATTGGTGATTATTTTTAATTAATTAATTAATTGATAATTATGTTAATTGTGTTATTTTTTTAGGAGCAGGTTGTGGGTTTACAGGGGTATAGGGTGGGAAGTAATTTAATTATAATAAAGTAATAAAATACTTTTTATTTATTAGTATTTATAATTAATTTTGTATTCATTAATATTAATTGGTTATCACATTTGATTAATTAATTAATTGATAATTATGTTAATTGTGTTATTTTATGTAGGAGTAGGTTAGTGGTGGGAGGTAATTTAATTATAAGAAAGTAATTAATACATGATATTTATAAAAACGGAAATATTAATTTTAACCCTCTGCTATCCAACACTTTCCCTATTGTTGCACTATCTGGAGTGGGAACAGTAATTTTTACCCCTCCGCTATCCAACGCTTTCCCTACATTTGCACTCTCTGGAGTGGGAATAGTAATTTTACCCCTATGCTATCCAACACTTTCCGTACTGTTGCAGTAATTGTAGTGGGAATAGTAATTTTGTACCCTTATGCTATTCAACAATGTTCCTACTGTTGCACTCAATGAAGTACAAAATGTAAGTTTAAAAATGTATAAATATTTTAGTACTAAATTTTGATATTTTATGTTAAAGGGGTATGTATATATACATATACTAGCAGCCCGACCCAACGTTGTCCGGGTATGAATTGCTGCCGGCCAGTAGTTTATTGTTTTGTAGGATTTCGTTTTGATAGCATCTCTTATCTGTGACAGGCCTGTGAAACGCTCCGATTCACAGTGCACTGCTGATGAACTTAAGAGTGCGCGTTCAGTAGTGTGTGAACTCGAGTTTCCCTACTTTAGTTTTTCCTTGCAATATTATATAGCGCGAACTCGAGAACATGGCATGAGCACAATTTGCATTACAGAAGAACACATTCATTTGTGGTAGGCACAGGAAGACAAAGCGATTTGCCTGGAATCACAGGATGTTGAGCTGATGCCCGAGATTCGAACGTAGCTCCCCAGCTCTAAAGTTCGCAATTCTAGAACTTGTGGCGGGAGGTGTGTCTAAAAGTGTATGTTGGTGCTGCCCATCAAAGAGAGAGACCTGTGCATTTTTCAAATGGGTGGTGAAAAAATATGAGTATGTTGCTGGAGATGTGGACCGCCGTGCCACCAATGTACTTACTGGGAGAGGGTACACACCCATTATTCCGCAACTTTCTTTCCGCATACCATCACTCCGCATACTTTCATTACAAAAGCACTATGACTCCACAATGCCATTATAACGCATGGCATTACATTTTATATGCTATTACCACGCATACAGAAATTCGTTGTAAATGCATGAATGGTAAAAGCATGGGGTTTTTTTTTAGATAGGGTAAGTATGGGTATAGGGGTATATGTTTTGGGGTACTGAGGTATATGTTTTGGGGTGTTTGGGTATTTTGACGGTTCAGATATAGTTTTGGGTTATGGCAGGAGTAGGTTTAGGGATAGGTATGGGTTTTGGGGTACAGGGGTATTTTTAGGGTTCAGGGCTAGGTTTGGGGTTTGTGGTATAGAGGTATTTTTAGGGTTCAGGGGTAGGTTTGGGTGTTTTAGGTACAGGGGTATTTTAAGGGTTCAGGTCTAGGTTTGGTTTTTGGGGTACAGGGGAATTTTAGGGTTCAGGGGTAGGTTTGGGTTTTGGGGTACGGGGTTATTTTTAGGGTTCAGTGCTAGGTTTGGGTTTTGGGGTACAGGGGTATTTTTAGGGTTCAGGGGTAGGTTTGGGTTTTGGGGTACAGGGGTATTTTAAAGGTTCAGGGCTAGGTTTGGGTTTTGGTGTTCAGGGGTATTTTTAGGGTTCAGGGGTAGGTTTGGATTTTGAGGTACAGGGGTATTTATAGGGTTCAGGGCTAGGTTTGGGTTTTCGGGTACAGGGGTATTTTTAGGGTTTAGGGATAGGTTTGGGTTTTGGGGTACATGATATATTTATAGGGTTAAGATGGGTTAGTGTTTAAGGGTGTTGGGGTATTTTAAGAAGTACCCAGCACAGGCCCACAGCACAACGCAGACACGCCCACAAGGGACTACTTTGCTGGCACGGTTCTTTTACCTTTTAAATGTATATGATGGGTGTCTGCATAGCCTATGTCCTTCTGCTGCAACTGCCCTTTCCAACGCTGTATTGGGTGTTGTGATTGGTGCTGTGGTTCCTGAGATTACCCGCCTCAAAGGTTTGGGCTCTCTCTTTATTATATGAGTATAGATTTTATAGTAAATTTTTATATATTTATAATATTTTAAAATAAAGTTATTAGTTTATTAATTATTTTAAAGTAAATATACATTTATATATAAAATTGTATATATGTGCGTTTAATTTTTTTAAAAATACATTTGTTATATTTTTGTAAATGTATATTATATCTAAGTAATTTTCTTTTAGTCAATTTTATTATATAATTGTTTTACATAATTTTTTCTATATAAAAAAACTATATTTTGGACATCGATATTTTTTTCAACTATTTATTTTTTTCTGTATTTTTGTTATTCACATTTTAAAGATAGGATGCAATATTTTGACTATCAATATTTTTACATCGATATTTTTGTCTATGATATTTTTGTCTTCGATATTATGTTAGTGATTCGTCAATTTACTAGCAACTTACAAGTAAATTAAAGGTGCCAATTGGGGATAAGCCAATGTTACCATGCTTTAAGGAGTGAGCATTTAAAGTTTAGCACTAGTTAGCAATGGTAAAGTATGCAGTGTCCTAAGGCCAACAAAAGCAAAAATCTAGCAATAATTGGAACTCTCAAACATGCCTGGAAGAAGCACAGTCCCCGCACTTCTCATATAAGCAAAGGGCACTTCGTTTGATAAAAATGTGTTCTAAGCGGTCCTTGCGCTGACTTTCAAATAAACAGAAAATCCCATCAGCCCAGCCCACCAATATAAGATACACTTCACTGATGGTGTGAACTGTACAGGCAAACACATCCTACAGGTCATGAAGTTTCTTTAGTACTTCGGCTGCACAACAGCAGAGTTGTTGTCACCAAATGCCATTTAGCTAACAGTCAGTTGGCCATTTCTTAGCAAAAGTCTCCCTTATGGCCATGTAGAGCAAGAATAGACTGAGATAAGAGAGTAATACTCAATATTTGAACTGAGTTTTCTCTTGGAAGCTTGAGACAATGAACAGGACAGTATGACATTGGTTGGAAATAACAGAGTTCCAAGCATTTTCCAATATATATCTTATGTTGTAAGTAGAAAATCTTAATGCATTCAATCTGTGTCATTTATCTGAAGAGCAGCAGGTAGATGTGTTGTATGCTCACCATTCATCTTTTATTATGTGCTATGATAAAATCTTAATGGGTAACAAACATACTGTCATCCACATGAATCATGGACATAGGGACTGCTGGTAAGGAGTTTGCGTGCTGGAACATCATAGGCAGAGAGGTGAGGGAAAAGCAAATTCAAGAAAAAGGTACAAAGAAGAGAATTAGGAGTGGGAAACAAAGAAGCAAGAATAAGTAAAAGGACTGAATGAGCAAAGGAAAGAAATGAAAGCCAAATTCTGTACAAGCACTGAAAAAACATCACTCCAATAATTTTTTACAGAGCAAGAAAGATTAACCACTGATGACCACAGATTTTTTACAATTTTTAAAACATTGGAAAAAACCTCACCAGATTTGAAAACAAATAGAAACTAAAAACACTTATAACACTGCAGTCCAGTCATATTTTAAATTTTATTATTTTATGCAAGGAAATATAGCAGTATTTCCTTGCATAAAATAATAAAATTTAAAATATGAAAAAATAAATATATATAACACTGCAGTCAATACATCCACTATGTTTGTGAAAAAAGAAGTCAAATCCGACCCCTAGCAAAGTGGAAAAACATCCTGGGGGTTATGGGCCTTATTTTGATAGCAGGCGGTCGGACTGGCCTATTGGGATAGGGCCGCCGTGCTGACGGTCGGAAAGTGCTTTTTAACGCGACGGCTTGTGCTGAGGTTCAGGAAAAGGGCAGCAGCACAAGCTGCAGTGTTAAAGAGGACTTCTTGCACATCCATGCACCGTGTGCAATGCTACATAGATGTGTGTGGGGGCACTACCTGTGCCCCAGGGCTACTTTTACCAGCCACATTGCAATTAGATTCTTTTATGTAGTATTCAGGAGCTCCATATTTTGAAATTGTATCCATTGCACATCAACTAATGAACAATTACAACCTGTGTTGTCTGTTTGGGTGTTCATAGTATGACTGTCGATATGATTGAAGTATGGAAGTGTGAGTGTCAATTTATGGATCAATAATAATAAAATCTGGTATATTGTAGTATTGTAGAAAGTATTAGGTCATTACAATTTAAATATGATGTAACACCCTCTCTTTATTATCTTTTTTGTGCCCTTTGTAGTTGTTATTGGCTGATTTCTTGGAATTTTTGTCCATAATAATTACTGAGCGTTGTCATAGGTCTCTATACTCTAATGATAGATTTGTTCAATTTTTTTGATCTAATCAGGTTTAGATGGGGTCTTTTCAGCATCACAGTTCAAAGTGAAAGCCTTACTTGCTACAACCCAAAAGATTCCTCAATGTCACCGACCTTGTCTATTAACTCTGTTTAACCTCTGGATTGACTTGTTTGGTCTGAGGGCTTCCGATTTTACTTGCATGATGACGACGCCCAGATCAATTTTGGTTAGTATGTGGACCTCATTGTGGGGGCTTCCAAATTTCACAGAGGATATTGGTAATCTGGCAAAAAATGGGCACACTGTGGTTTAAGATTAAATCATCAGGTATCAAGAAAAGAGGGAGGAACAGCAGGGATAGTTCACTTCCCCTGAAATATATGTATTATCAATGGGAACTAGCCTCAAAGGGCATAGGGATAGTGTATTTGTATGGAAGAAAGAAATATTATTTCTTTTGAAAGCCCTCATCCACCAACCTAGTTGGTGGCATGCTTCATCATCGGGCTTTACCTGGTGACACCGGATGTGTTCCGGGTGTGCTTCAACGCCTGTTTACTATGTGTAGTACTATTTTCTTCAGTTGAGGAACAATAAAGATTGGGTTATGAAAGTAAAAGGTAGAAATTATCGCTTCAGATTATTATTATTTAATTGGGGAGCGCTAGATGGGCTTCATGCACTTATATACTGGGAGCAGGGTAAATTATATATATGCACAAATGAGTATTTGTTAAAACAAACATTTTGTAACTTTGTACTGAGACTATTCTGCATATTAGGATTTGTGCAAATGGGATTAGAGCAGCGCGTGGGTAACAGGCATCGTACGGTCCAGGTAAGCTGTGTTCAGCAAGACCTGGTGAGAACCTCAGTCATTAGTGTATTTCAGCTCAATAATTCAGACTGTGCCAGGGGATATAGTTGTACAACCCCTGTAGGTGGGTGGGCAGGCGGTAAATTCAACGTTGTTCTTTTTTTAGCAGGAATTTGCTGTTGTTAGTGTTATGACACTCAATATGTTCCACTGCAGTCCAGGACATGTCATTAGTTGTATGTCCTTTTAGGTGGTAATGGTCCGTTAGTTTGCAAATGTTTTTTTTGCACCTGATGGTACTCCACAATTCTTGTTTTGACTTTGCGCGCAGTCATACCGAGTTTGTAGTGATTTTTTGGGTCACTTTGGATCTCGTGGAGACTATTCGGTCTTTCAGGCTGCTGGCTCTTTTGTACGCAAACAGCGGTTGGTCCCAGTTCCTTTTCCCAGTGTTTAGGATTCACCAGTACTTTCTGATTATTTTAGACACCATGTTCGATGCCTCATTATAAGTGGTGACACATGTAAAGGGGGCGGTGGTTTCCTCCCGTGTATTAGCTTCCAGGAGAGCATCTCTATTCTGATTGCGGGCCCGTTTTTTTGTATTTTGGACTATTTTTTGGGGTATCCTCTCTCACGTGATTTTGTGGCCAGCTACCTTGATTGCTTTTGGTAGTCTGATACATTGCTACAATTTCTACGCACACGTAGAAATTGGCCGAAGGGTAGGTTCTCCCTGAGGGCCCGGGGATGGAAGCTCTCGAATTGTAGCAGTGAATTTCTGGCTGTGAGTTTGTAGTATGTTGTGGTTTTTAGCCTACCTGCCTCTGCCTCAATTTTGAGGTCCAGAAAAGCAATGTTCGTGGGGCAGGCTGTGCTGGTAAATCGTAAGTATGGATCACGGTCATTGAGCCAGGTGAGAAACGTGGCTAAGGTGTCTTGTGACCCTGACCAGATCATGAGAATGTCGTTGATATATCGACGCCACAGCTTGATGTTGTGAGAGTGAGGATTGACAGTTGTTAGTATGTGTGTTTGTTCAAAATAGTGGACGTACAGGCCCGCTACACTGGGGGGCGAAGCCACAGCCGGTTGATACCATTGGTCGGAAGGTAAAATTCACCCTCAAACTCGAAATAGCTATCTTTTTGCACCAATGTGGCAAATTTCAGGTTAATGCCCCTCGGGGTGTTATACTCCCACTGGGTCTCCATCAGTATATGATGGAGCACTTGTAAGGTGGCATCTTGTGGGAGACTAGTATAGAGACTCTCTATATCTAGCCCCACTAAGAGTTGAGAAGTGGGGTCAAACTCCTGGTCTTTTATGACTTTGAGAAGATGTTTGATATCTCTTATATATGTGGATGCTTTTTGTACCAGTGAATTTAAGAAGAAATCGCAGTACAGGGAGAAGGGTTCAAGGAGGGAACCGATCCCCGAGACAATAGGCCTACTGGGTGGTGGCCTGGTCTCTTTGTGTATCTTAGGAACGGTGTAGAAGTATGGTACCTTGGCGTTGCCAACGCAAAGGTAGTCTGCCTCCTGTTTGGAGATGTGTTGATTTTCTTCTGCATTTTCAACTAGAGATTTGATAGTTGATTATAGGTCATTTGTGGGCGTCTGTAATTGCGAGAGTCACTAAGTAACCTTTTGCACTCCTCAGTGCAGTCCTTCTTCTTTCTTCTTCTGAATTACAATTTCGCCCCCTTTGTCGGCTGGTTTTATGGTTACGTTCGGGTTGTTTTGTAGCTTGCAAACTATTTCCCTTTCTTCCTTGGAAAGGTTATTGTAGGTCTTGGGTTGTTCCATCCTCTCGACTTCGTTGTAGACTGCTTGTTCAAACGTGGTAATTTCCACGGGAATGCTAGTTGGTGGTGGTAAGAACATCGATTTAGGTTTCAGGTCTGTTTCCTTATTGTTGGTGTTAATGGTAGGCTCTGTGGCTGATTGCTTTTCAAAGAATGCTCTCAATTTGTGTTTGCGGGAGAATTTAGCCAGTTCGGTGTGTAGTTGAAACTTGTCTAGCCGTGTGGCAGGTAAAAAGGACAGTCCTTTATTAAGCATGTATTCAATTTATCCTAGATTCCTCTTACACAGAAATAACTTGAGTAATTTATAGTTTCTTTTCTTTATTATTTACTTTGTCTTTGTATCTGTGTTCCCTGTTTGATTGATTTACTTACTATTATTATTATTTGTATTACTGTTCTTATTATTTGTTATTTCTTGTAAATCAATAAAAACGATTTGAAATCAAAAAAAGAAAAAAACACTTACCATACTTTTTTGTGAAAAGACAACCTTCCTGGGGTGGTTAATTCTGAGAGTTGAAAGAGTCTTATGTGTTGGTTAACAGAGGGAGGGGCAGACAGCTAAAAAAGCCTTCTTGCAAGGGTGCCTGCTTCTCTGAAATGTAAATATGCACAACTGGTTCAATCTGAAAATGTAAAGGGTGCTTGAAAGCCAGTATTTGCATTAATTGTTGGAAGGGAGCTACCAGTAGTGAAATGTGTGCTTTCAAAAGACAATTATAAAAAAAAATTACACTATGTACAGTCTGGGTATTACTAAAATCTATATTTTGGAAGCACTTTTTATCTTAAACCTTTTGCGCATTTTGTAGCAGCCTATCTTAAAGTGTGTGTAATGCAAGTTTAAAATAATGACTTACATGTTGACAGTGCTTCTGTCACATACTGAGACCTTGTAGCACTAAACATACACAAGTCACTATTTTCCTCTGCAGCAACCAGGATTTCATTTGGTGGCTCTCTGGATAGCGACACAGACCTCTGCAGTACATTAACTAATAGAGGTTTCATAATCTACTATGATACATTTTCCTATTGATTAACAAACCTGTATTTACATTTAATTTAAGCTGTGCGCTAGTTTATGTGTAGTTACATGATGGTGAAATCCCCCCAAAGTTACAGATATTTTGTTATTTTAGACACACCTTTGACCACACCCCCACGCTCACTGACCTCACCCCCAAAGCATGCAGCATCACAGTTCCCATACTATTTTAGGAAGCATGTGAGAGCATGTGCTAGCGCATGCATCTCTCTTGTGAGACACTGTTGTTAACAAAAAGGGCTTGCAGCACGCCCATTGCTTACCATTTGTTGGCTTGCCTGGCACTCTTCTTTACAGCCTCGTAATTCATCAAGTCAGGCCTAACATAATTTCTGTTCCTCTCTGTGGAGCAGGGACCAAGCACTTATTGATTTAACTTAATCAGTGCCTGTCTGCTGCTCCCAACGTGATTGAGGTTCTATTTTGTTCTGTTTATCTTTTAATGCCCTGAAAACAGAAGGCGTGTGCCTCACAAAAAGATGCCCAGCAGGACAAACAAAATTGTGAAGATTTATTTTCTATAATAAACTTTCTTTTATTTTGCCAAATCTTCTTTCACACTTTGCACTCATGTTTTCTTTTGTTTTTGCTTGTGGGCGCTGTTCTCAAAAGATGATTATCTTATTACAAAGCGACATTGTTTCTTTCTTGTGTGTAATTTCTGAAATGTGATGTTTTACCACATAATCGTGCAGTACACCCCAGTCCAATCCATCCCACTGCAATCCACACCAATCTGCACCACCTCACCTCACCCCACACCAACCCTCCCAACTCAATCCAATCCACCCCAGACCAATCCAGTCCACCCCAGTTCAATCCTAACCACTCACCCCAATCCAATACATTCCAATCCACCACACTCAAATCCTCCCAACCCACCCCATTTTATTCTTCCCTACTCTAATTTGACCCACTCCCATCCAAAACAATCTGCCCGCTCCAATCCAAAACAATTTGCCCCACTACTATCTTCCAAACTACAATCTGCTCCACTCCAATCCAAAATAATTTGCCCCACTTCAAAATAATCACCCCATTCCAATCTGCTTCACTCCAGTCCAAAACAATCTGCTTCACTCCAATACACAACAATCCCCACTTCAATCCAAAACAATCTGCCCACTCCAATTCAAACCAATCTGCCCCACTCCAATCCAAAACAATCAACCTCACTTCAATCTACCCACTCTCTCCCAATTCACCCTAATCCAATCTAATCCACCTCACCTCACCCAAATCCAATCCAAAACAATCCATCCCACTTCAATCCACCCATCCACTTCCTCCCCAATACACCCCACTCCCGTTCCAATCCACTCCCTCCACTCCTAAACAATCTGCCCCACTCTAATCCAAAACAATCTGAGCCACAAAAGTCTTCCCCACTTCAATCCAAAACAATCTGCCGCACTCAATGCAAAACAATCTGCCCCACTCCAATCTGCACCACTCCAGCCTGCCCCACTCCAATCCAAAACAATCCGCCCCACTCCAATCCAATCCATCCCACCCCACCCCACTTCAGTCCTTCTCACCCCAATCAAATCTGACCCACTCCAATCCAATCAACCCCGATCCAGCCAAATCCAATCCACCACACTCCGATCGACCTCACCTAACTCCAATCCACCCCACCCCAATCCAATCTACCCCACCCCATCTAAATCCAGTTCAGCCCACCCAAATCCAATCCACTTCAATACAATCCACCCCAATCCAGTCCAATCAACCCCACACAATTCAATCCAGCTCCCTCCAATCCAATCCACATCACTGCTATCCAATCTACCCCACTCCAATCTCCCCCTTTATACCACCCCACTCTATTCCTCCCCACTCCAATCCACCACACTCTACTACAATCCAGCCAACTCCAATCCACCCCAATCCAATCCAGTCCATTTCAATCCACCCCACTCAATCTAGTCCTTCCATCCAGTACACCCCACCCCAATACACCCCACTCCACTGCAATTCAATCCACCCCACTCTAACCCAATCCAATCCACCCCACCCAAGTTCAGCCCACTCCACTCAATCCAATACTTCCAGCCCACCACACTCCAATCCACCACATTCCATATCAATCCAACCTACTCCAATCCAATTCACCCAATCCCACTCCAATTCAATCCACCCCCGTCTAGTCCAGTCCAATGCACCCCCTCGACTCCGCTCTAATTCACCCCACTTCAAACCACCCTACTCTAATCCAATTCATAGGAATTCAATCCACCCCAACCCAAACCAATATAATCCACCCCACTCCAATCTACCCGAATCCAAACCAATCCACTGCATCCAATCTCAATCCACTGCACTCTATTCAAATCCACCCCATCCAGTCCACCCCACTTCTCTCAATCCTTCCCACTCTACCCCAATCGAATCAACCCCAATCTACTCCAATCACCTCACTACCTCAAGACAATTCACCCTATTCCACTCCACTCCACACAACTCTACTCTACGACACTGCACTCTATGACACTGAGCTCTATGAACCTCTCTCTCACTGATCCACTGAACTCTACTCCCCTCTACTCAACTGTGCTCCCCCTACTCCACTCTACGACACTATGCTCCAACAAATACAGTCTACAACACTCTACTTTCCCCCACTCCACTCCAGGACACTCCACTCCACTAACTGTTAGCCATGCTGAACAGCAGCCACACTGGTGCACAACATGGCAAAAGCATATTGCAAAAGCCAATAGCTCTTTTAGAGGCGATCAGTTGGTTTAGTCACTGCTTTTTTAATGCACTTTGACTGTGTCTCCCTACCAGCGGATCTCCTGTAACATAGTGGTCGCTACCCATGTCTTCTTTCTGTGGTCAGCTTCATCCAGTGCTGACTGACTGTCCCTGCACCTCTCTTCTTTCCCTCTTGTGATTGATCAGTCACTTCATATTTTTCTTGCATTAGCCTCTGACTTGCTGTTCACAGTCTTTCTGCTTCCTTCGATCCTGTTCAGAAAAGGGGGTGGTGATGGACAGAGTGTCTGAATTAAGCAGACCACTCCTACCGAGTCCAAAGATCAGGGCTTGATCCATCACCGTTTTTTAGCTCACCGCACCATCCCAGCTCAGAACCTGGCTACATGCAAATTAGTCTGTCCCTGGCCCAGTGCATCATGGGAACAGGGCAGACCAAACTACCAAGCCAATTCTTATACTGGGAAGAAAACAAGCTTCCGGGGACTGGTTTCTGGCATTACAGCCGTCTTCGGCCCGGCTTGCTTGAATCCTGATGGTGCAGTGAGCAAGGGACTCACATCTGAGCATATCCTTCCACGCTTATGGTGGACAAAACGATTCAGAAAAGTGGGTGGTGATGGACAGAGTGTCTGAATTAAGCAGACCACTCCTACCAAGTCCAAAGATCAGGGCTTGATCCATCACCGTTTTTTAGCTCACTGCACCGTCCCAGCTCAGAACCTGGCTACATGCAAATTAGTCTGTCCCTGGCCCAGTGTATCATGGGAACAGGGCAGACCAAACTACCAAGCCAATTCTTATACTGGGAAGGAAACAAGCTTCCGGGGACCGGATTCTGGCATTACAGCCGTCTTCGGCCCGGCTTGCTTGAATCCTGATGGTGCAGTGAGCAAGGGACTCACATCTGAGTATACCCTTCCACGCTTATGGTGGACAAAACGATTCAGAAAAGGGGGTGGTGATGGACAGAGTGTCTGAATTAAGCAGACCACTCCTACCGAGTCCAAAGATCAGGGCTTGATCCATCACCGTTTTTTTTAGCTCACTGCACCACCCCCTTTTCTGAATCGTTTTTGGCCACTATAGGTGTGGCAGGGTATACTCAGACATGAGTCCCTTTCTCACTGCACCATCAGGATTCAAGCAAGCCGGGCCGAAGACGGCTGAAATGCCAGAAACCGGTCCCCGGTAGCTTGTCTCCTTTCTGGTGAAGAATTGGCTTGGTAATTTAGTCTGCCCTGTTCCCATGATGCACTGGGCCAGGGACAGACTGATTTGCATATAGCCAGGTTCTGAGCTGGGATGGTGCAGTGAGATAAATAACGGTGATGGATCAAGCCCTGATCTTTGGACTGGGTAAGAGTGGTCTGCTTAATTCAGACACTCTGTTCATAACCACCCCCTTTTCTGAATCGTTTTTGGCCACTATAGGTGTGGCAGGGTATACTCAGACATGAGTCCCTTTCTCACTGCACCATCAGGATTCAGGCAAGCCGGGCCGAAGACGGCTGAAATGCCAGAAACCGGTCCCCGGTAGCTTGTCTCCTTTCTGGTGAATGATTGGCTTGGTAGTTTAGTCTGCCCTGTTCCCATGATGCACTGGGCCAGGGACAGACTGATTTGCATATAGCCAGGTTCTGAGCTGGGATGGTGCAGTGAGATAAATAACGGTGATGGATCAAGCCCTGATCTTTGGACTGGGTAAGAGTGGTCTGCTTAATTCAGACACTCTGTTCATCACCACCCCCTTTTCTGAATCGTTTTTGGCCACTATAGGTGTGGCAGGGTATACTCAGACATGAGTCCCTTTCTCACTGCACCATCAGGATTCAAGCAAGCCGGGCCGAAGACGGCTGAAATGCCAGAAACCGGTCCCCGGTAGCTTGTCTCCTTTCTGGTGAAGAATTGGCTTGGTAGTTTAGTCTGCCCTGTTCCCATGATGCACTGGGCCAGGGACAGATTGATTTGCATATAGCCAGGTTCTGAGCTGGGATGGTGCAGTGAGATAAATAACGGTGATGGATCAAGCCCTGATCTTTGGACTGGGTAAGAGTGGTCTGCTTAATTCAGATACTCTGTTCATCACCACCCCCTTTTCTGAATCGTTTTTGGCCACTATAGGTGTGGCAGGGTATACTCAGACATGAGTCCCTTTCTCACTGCACCATCAGGATTCAAGCAAGCCAGGCCGAAGACGGCTGAAATGCCAGAAACCGGTCTCCGGTAGCTTGTCTCCTTTCTGGTGAAGCTGGGATGGTGCAGTGAGATAAATAACGGTGATGGATCAAGCCCTGATCTTTGGACTGGGTAAGAGTGGTCTGCTTAATTCAGACACTCTGTTCATCACCACCCCCTTTTCTGAATCGTCCTTCGATCCTGTGGCAAGACACTGATCAAACGGTCTGCCTTCTCCGTCCACCAGGCCTCTAGCTGCCTTCCTGTGGCCACCTCCTTCCTGTGACCCTACACCGTTCCAGTCAATCACGCATTCCTACCCCTCCACCCAGTGACCGGAAACTAGGGCCCTCATTTATAGTATTTTAGCATAGGGAGCTCAGCAGGCACCTTGCTGCTCTCCCTAGCTCAATCGTATTTATGCAATACAGTGCATTCCTGCCATTTCTCCCTGCCTGGCGCCGTTTCAGCAGCCTTTCACTAATGTAGGCCCTTTATCCCACGGTGCATGGGTGCCTCCATTGCATGCAGGATTTTGTTTGTGCAGGAAGGGAAAGCACACATAGAAAGAGCAAAAGACAAGGAGAAATAAAGAAATGTCTGTCATAACACCTCACCTCGGGAGGTGTTCGTATTGAGTACTTCCCCTGGTTTACGTGATTTTTTAAATTCTGGGGCATCCTCAAAATCCAATGGTATTGCATGGAAAAACCCACCGCAACTCCCATGGAACGCCTCGCGAGCGAAGAGTAAGGGGACGCCGCGATTTGCGCTGAGTTGCCTTACTCATAATTATTGAGGCGCTTAAACCCTTCGCTGCGGCCGCGATTTTACCGCCATGCGGTAAACAAAAGAACAGGGCGGGCCGTGATGAACCCCAGCCGTCATCAGCACACGCCCACCGCGGGGCGTGACGGCTGGGGTTCGTCACCAGCATGGGAGGGGTTAAAGCCACGCTGAATTGACAGTCCCTCCTGCGTTACTTTTGAACCACATAAAGTGGTGCATTTGTGACACATGTATCACTTTATGTGGTGGCAAACTAGTGACGCTGGATCTTTAAATACGCCACTGGCTTTGTTCTCTTTTTTAAGACAGCATTTTTAAGCGAATATTTGTTTAAGTGTGACATAATTCTTGTAAATAATAGAATACTGAATTTGATGACTTCAAAGAATGTAATATGTAAATATCCCCGTCATCTCATGAGCGATAACTATATCTGGCAGAAGTAAACACATTTCACGCCTTCAACTACTGACAGACCTTATACTCCTCGTCTCTTTAACAAATGAGCATATTATGCTTAACTGCTAAAGGCTTCGAGCACAAACATCTGTTTCTCCATTCCAGTTCTTCATCATCTTTGGAAAAAGTCGCTCACAGCCATCTCCAGCGTTACTGAACACCCTGTTTTGAATAAAACATCACATATGTGCTGCCGTTTTCAGCAGAGCCCGGTGTGAGTGACGTATTTCCCGCCTCTGGCCTGCTCAGTCAAGAGGAAGAGAGCTGGAACCCAGGTGTCCAACGTAGGTCGACACAGGACTTGATCCCAAGATCACCATGCAATACTTTTACATATATTTAATCGAGACCTGAGTGAAATTTTAATTCTGGCTATTCAATTTGTGAAATGCCCGAATTTTGTCTTATACGAAACTTGCATTTCACAAATCGTTGAATTATGTGATTTTATCTAACTTATTTGATCTCAGTACTCACCTTAAAAAGACCCTGCAAGATACCACTGAGGTGAACCCGCATAAACGAATTAAAGCGAGAAACTGGCAAGTAGCATTTGGTCACGAAAGCGTAACTTTATGACATTTTCCTGGAATTACCTGAAATTCTATTAGAAAAAAAGAAATAACGCAATTTCGCACGCCCTTAAATTGGAAATTATTTACATGATCATTGGTTATTCTGAAAATCTTGTCTGAATTCGGTCCATGTGGGGAGAGTTGGACACCCTTTCCTTAGAAAGATCTCTTCTTTGAGAGTTACCATACGAGCCCGACAATAGGACTACTGTACTCTCCGAATGAGCATGTCAAATCTCCAGTGGCTCCATGGAATAAAAGTGCTTTACCCGGGCTCTTTGGCTGCTAAAAGCGGCGGAGTGGTAGGTGGATTAGCCAGCAAAAACATAAGAAAATCGGTGTAAAACACTGAATCCTGTGTATTATTTCCTAAAATCCCAGGATCCGTGTTTGCCCTGCCCCTCCACACACACACCTCCCCCACAGTCACAAATGTCCCTAGTTTTGAATGATAATGGTCAAAAACCTGCCCCACTTCCTAGATGAGAAAAAAAAGACTTCCTGCTGTGTTCCCCTAACCTGCTTTTTCTATGCAGCCAATGGAAATGCAAAAGCTTATTTATACGATTGTGCTACTGACTATCAACACCTAGAATATTGTAGTCAGGGCACAAGTCCTAAAAAAAGAAGTAGGGGGGCTAACCTAGTTAATCAGTACGCAAGTGGCATCGCAGCGCGTGACATCACGGCGCGTGACAACACAGGAACTGGCATCACAAGCAATGCTATCAGATCTTAAGCCCTCAGATATATGTTTACCAGGTGTATCATGAGTACATTTGAGCACATTTTGAGTATACATGCAAACCCTCCTGATTTAGGCAGAAGATTCACACTTTTGTACGCCACATATAAAACAATGGTCCCTTTTGTCAGCATTAACTTTCTATAGCCATAGTGCTTTAAAAGAAATAGTGATATTTTAAATTATTACGCCTCCTCAAGGGTAATCCATACTAATATTATAAAGAGAGAGCCCAAACCTTTGAGGCGGGTAATCTCAGTAACCACAGCACCAATCACAACACCCAATACAGCGTTGGAAAGGGTAGTTGCAGCAGAAGGACATAGGCTATGCAGACGGCCACCATATTTTTTATTTTTTTGCAGAGTTTTATATAGCGCGAACTTGACCCGAACTGAATCAGGTATCAGAGCGCTTTACATAGCACCAGTTACGTTACATGAGGACACACATTCATTTTTGTTAGGCACGGGAAGATTAAGTGATTTGCCCAGAATCACATGATGTTTGGCGTCGTTACCAAGACTTGAACCCTGATCCCCAGGTCCGAGGTCAAGCGCCTTAGCCATTAGGCCAACTCCTCCGTACATTTAAAAGGTAAAAGAACCGTGCAAGCAAAGTAGTCCATTGTGGGCGTGTCTGCGTTGTGCTGTGGGAGTGGGCTGGGGGTGTGACTAACACTGGGGGCGTGTGGTACGGCAATCACATCGTGGGTTGTGGGCGTGTGACAAACGCTAGGGGCGTGACAAACGCTGGGGGTGTGTGTCCGCCCTTCATGCCATGTGAGTCGTACATACAAGCGCCAATTACGTTGCTGCGCAGCATCAAGGGGCACGTTGGGGGCGTGACACGTTGGGGCGTGAGAAACGCTGGGGGCGTGTGCTACATTCCGCCCTTCATGCCATGTGAGTCGTATATTAATCAGAAGATCGACTGCTGTGGCCGTGTGCTGGGGGCGTGACAAACACGTTCACCTGGAGGCCTGGTAAGTAACGTTACTGCAGCCTCTTCTGTGCACTGTCACTGAACTCTCTCATTCAACTAAATTACACACGTGTCGTAATATGTTCATTTGCATGCCTGCCGCTATGTTTATTTGCATACACATAGCGGCAGGCACCGTGCGGTGCCTGCCGCTATGTTTATGCAAATGCTAAAAATGAAGGATGTGCCCACCACTGTGGCGGGCACATCCTAATACCCCCCACGGGACCCCCGCCCTTGTGGCGGGCGGTCCCAATCCCCGCTAGGATGACGGGCGGACAAAGTCCGCCCTTCATCCTAATAGGCCCCTAAGTGTCCACCCAGTAATCACACTTTTAGATCTGTTAGTTTAAAGGCGATAGATGAACCATTTACATTCCAAAGGCATAGCGACCAGTAGGCACAGAATAAGACAGGATATCTGTTGCATGTTCCTAATTAACTGCAGAGTCCCCCCAAAACATAAATCTGAATTATTCATCTTTTTCAGTGACAATCAGCCAGATGCCCTTTTTCTGATGGAAATATGGCTTGAAGATTATTGTTACCCAGATTTAGCAGGAGCACTTTCCGTCCACTACTCGATGGCAAGAAGGGACCGAGTTGATAAGATTGGGGATGGGTCGCAATATTTAACAAGCATTGGAAATGCAATAGGTCTCGCATTAGGAAAGTTTGAGCGATTGGTATTGTAAATGACACTTTTTTATTTATGTGTTGGTTTTGAAAATAGCAAAATTAATAGCTTTGTCAGTTACAATGTCAATAGTTTTAACTTTCGCAAATGTGACACCTATAGCATTTGTAATGCAATGTGTGTTGTATTTACGTGACTTAGATGTATTGATATTACAAATAACAATGGCTTTTAATTTTGTAAATAATTAATACTTAAATAAAATGTATTGTAATTTATAATGGCAATAGCTTAAACGTTTGTAAATAACTTTTGTGAAGATTATGTTCAGTGTATTTTATTGTGACGAAAATTCAAGAACATTGCATTTGCACCTACACACACACACAGAGCCACACACACACACACACACACACACACACACACACACACACAGACAGACACACACACACACACACACACACACACACACACACACACACACACACATATAGATGTGGTGGTGGTGGATCTAGGGGATATGGTGGTGGTGGATGTGGTGGTGGATGTGGTGGTGGATGTGATGGTGATGGTGGTGGATGTGGGGGTGGATATGGTGGTGGATGTGGTGGTGGATGTGGTGGTGGATGTGGTGGTGGATGTGGTGGTGGATGTCGTGAAAGTGGTGGTGGATGTGGTGGATGTGGTGGTGGAAGTGATGGTGGGTGTGGTGGATGTGGTGGTGGATGTGGTGGTGGATGCGGTGGTGGATGAGGTGGTGGATGTGAGGGTGGTGGTGGATGTGGTGGTGGTGGATGCGGTGGTGGTGGTGGATGTGGTGGTGGTGGATGTGGTGGTGGTGGATGCGGTGGTGGTGGTGCATGCGGTGGTGGTGGAAGTGGTGGTGGATGTGTTGGATGTGGTGGTGGATGTGGTGGTGGTGGATGCGGTGGATGTGGTGGTGGTGGGTGTGGTGGATGTGGTGGTGGATGCGGTGGTGGTGCATGTGGTGGATGTGGTGGTGGTGGATGTGGCAGTGGATGTCATGGTGGATGTGGATGTCATGGTGGATGTGGAGGTGATGGATGTGGTGGTGGATGTGGTGGTGGATGCAGTGGATGATGTGGTGGTGGATGCAGTGGATGTGGTGGTGGTGGATGCGGTGGATGTGGTGGTGGTGGATGTGGTGGTGGTGGATGCGGTGGTGGTGGATGCGGTGGTGGTGGAAGTGGTGGTGGATGTGTTGGATGTGGTGGTGGATGTGGTGGATGTGGTGGTGGTGGATGCGGTGGATGTGGTGGTGGATGTGGTGGTGTTGGGTGTGGTGGATGTGGTGGTGGATGCGGTGGTGGTGCATGTAGTGGATGTGGTGGTGGTGGATGTGGTGGATATGGTTGTGGATGTGGCAGTGGATGTGGCGGTAGATGTGGCAGTGGATGTGGTGGATGTGGAGGTGATGGTGGATGTGGTGGTGGATGTGGTGGTGGATGCAGTGGAGGTGGATGCGGTGGAGGTGGATGCGGTGGAAGCGGTGGTGGTGGTTGAAGTGGTGGTGGATGTGTTGGATGTGGTGGTGGTGGATGTGGTGGATACGGTGGATGCGGTGGATGTGGTGGTGGATGTGGTGGTGTTGGGTGTGGTGGATGTGGTGGTGGATGTGGTGGTGGAGGTGGTGGTGGATGCGGTGGTGGTGGATGCGGTGGTGGTGGATGCGGTGGTGGTGGATCGGTGGTGGTGGATGCGGTGGTGGTGGATGTGGTGGTGGTGGAAGTGGTGGTGGATGTGTTGGATGTGGTGGTGGATGTGGTGGTGGATGTGATTGATGTGGTGGTGGATGTGGTGGTGGATGATGTGATGGTGGATGTGATGGTGGATGTGGTGGTGATGGTGGATGCGGTGGTGGTGGAAGTGATGGTGGTGGGTGTGGTGGATGTAGTGGTGGTGGATGCGGTAGTGGATGAGGTGGTGGTGGATGTGGTGGTGGATGTGGTGGTGGTGGATGCGGTGGTGGATATGGTGGTGGTGGATGTGGTGGTGGTGGATGCGGTGGAAGTGGTGGATGTGGTGGTGGATGTGGTGGTGGATGCGGAGGTGGTGGTGGTGGTGGATGTGATGGTGGATGTGGTGGTGATGGTGGATGTGGTGGTGGATGCGGTGGTGGATGCGGTGGTGGTGGTTGTAGTGGATGCGGTGGTGGATATAGTGGTGGTGGGTGTGGTGGTGGTGGTGCATGCGGTGGTGGTAGATGCAGTGGTGGTGGATGTGGTGGATGTGGTGGTGGATGTGGTGGATGTGGTGGTGGATGTGGCGGTGGATGTCATGGTGGATGTGGAGGTGATGGTGGATGTGATGGTGGATGTGGTGGTGGTGGGGGTGGTGGATGTGATGGTGGATGTGGTGGTGATGGTGGGTGTGGTGGTGATGTGGTGGATGTGGTGGTGGTGGATGTGGTGGTTGTGGATGTGGTGAAAGTGGTGGTGGATGTGGTTGTGGAAGTGATGGTGGTGGGTGTGGTGGATGTGGCGGTGGTGGATGAGGTGGTGGATGTGGTGGTGGAGTGGGGCTACTTATTTTTCCTCCTCAAGATAGGTGGGCCAAAGGTGTTATATGTGCCAATTGAGGTAGCTCAATATTCGTGATTCCCTTCATCAGTTCCCAAACTTGGCCTCAACAAAACCCACAGGGATATAGCACCTCCTTTAAAAAGACCCCTATTGGATTAGTCAAACTTTGCTAAATACACTGCAGTGTAAATTAGAGCACTGAAACAATTCCTGAGATATGCCAGGAGCTACCGAATACCAGGGGGGTCCAGATAAAACGAAAGGTTTGAGATATTAATTGAACAAATTCTGACTATTTCGTACTGCCAGGGGCAACCTGCAGTAAAATCTGCCAGAAACGAGGTATCCACCCAGTTATTCCCCAAAATGTTCAGACATTTTCGAAATATTGTGGCAATAGTTGCCTGTATAGTTAATACCCAGCTGCATATTTATCTATACATTTGGAGACTTTTTTTTAACATCATTGCCTTTTAAGTGTGGACTAATGAATGAGGAACAACATTGAATAACAATCGCATCATATTTTGCGTATTTCCGTTTGGTTCCCACCAGCCCTATGCTCTCAATACCCGGCCACAAATTTGGAAAAGTAACGAAGAGCTGCCGTGAAGGTGCCACTCACGCTTACTCTTCATTCACGTCTCAGCGACGCTGTTAATGGGGCCGAAAGAAAGCAGTACGCATCTTACACCTGACGCATTATTGTTGGGGCGAGATACACAAATGCCAACATGTAGTGTTGCTGTGTAGAGAGGAGGGACTTTGCTCACGTTCTTGCTCTCTTTATGGCACATGCCTGGGTAAGCTCTTTAATGAAACGCCAGTGGCACGTGCCTTATTGGTGATTTTATTTAAAATATTTATTATAGTATATTTACTACAAGACAGAGCCCGCAAAGCTGATCGGTGTATGCAGAGACAAAAGCCATGGTATGCTGAGGAAAGTTGTTACTCTGCCCCTGCTTGGCTTTGTCTCGCCTGCCCTGTGATGCCTCACCACCCCCTTCCGTGAATTTGAAGCGGCCAACACTGTCTTGATGAAAGACCAGGGAGGTAGAGACCGGGGAAAGGGAGTGTGTTGTGTGTGGGGGAGGAGCGAAGGCGAGGTCCTGCCCTTTATAAATCAGCGTGCAACCACTAGATCGGACACACTTGTGTCTCTGCACATACATCGCATATCCACACACCTTGCCCAGCAGACTGTTCAAGAAACTTAGAGCTCACCAGGTACACATTTGCATTGGAGGGAGGAGAAATGCGACACTGCGGGCAGGGGAGGGGGCGGAGCGGGTAAAAAAAAAAACAAGACGTAGGGAAGGCAGAGAAGGGGAGGGGGGAGGAGAAATGCGACACGGCGGGCAGGGGAGGGGGCGGAGCGGGGAGAGGGTGTGAAAGCAGCAGGGGCCTGGAGTGCGGCTGAGGGAACAGACGGCGATTTGGTGATGTGCACGCGCATTTTAGGTCAATGCGCTTGCGCATTGACCTAAAAGCCACGGGCACAGCACCAAATCGCCCAGTTAGGTAAAGTTTGTTTAAAGCCCTATAGTCTCGCTTCTCTATCAATGCGCATGCGCATTGATAGGTCACGAGACCTAAAAATGACCTTGAATGCAAGTTTGCCTCAGTCATAATCTCTAGATGCGAAAGTCTGTCATTCTTGATCAAATTTTCACACAAGCAGAACTCCTCTTTGGATGGCTGCAGCGTTCCAGATGCGTGGAAACATGCCATCATATGCTCCTTATTAAAGAAACCATTGCTGGATCCTGAGCTGATTGAAAATTACAGCCCAATCTTGCAATTTCCAGTTGTCAGTAAAATCCTAGAAAAGGTGACAAATAGCCATCTTTCAGAGTCCTTAGAATCTAACAACACACTACACCCCACTCAAACCGGTTTCGGACCAAGCTGCAGTATGGAAGCAGCACTCCTGATGGCTACGGGGATCTTAAAAAAGTCCTTGATCAGGGCAGTTCAGCTGCGCTTATCCTCTCTGATTTAAGCGCAGACTTTGATATGGTTTCCTATCCCATTCTACTATGGAGACAGGAAAAAATCTACATCGCAGGTAGCGCATTAAAAAGGCATTTCATCATTTCAAAACAATAGGAACTTCCAAGTTATCAAGGGGCCTTTTCTCTCTACTAACCATCATGTAAAATGTGGAGTGCAGCAGTGCTCCTCTCTCAGCCCCACGCTCTTTAAATTATATATCTGCCCTTTATCTGACACCATTTGTTCTTTAGGCTTTACAATGGTTACGATACGCAGATTATTGTCTCCCTCTCATCTAATACAGGCTCCATATCTCAAAAAATAAACACATATCAAGAGCAGGTCACTAACTGGATAGCAGCTAGCTGCCTGAAGCTAAACAGAGACATAATGGAGGCCATGGTAGTTGAAAATAATCCATCACAATGGGACCAACTTAACTGGCCCCCATCTCTAAGTGATCGTCCATCCCCCTAAACCAGAAGTGAACAGTCTGGGTGTCACACTGGACATAGTGGCATACAAAAACTCCTGCAGCCCCTGCGGTGGGGGTGGCGCTGAGCTCTGGGATCCCCCTTTGGCATTGGCAGGTCCCTGACCTGGGAGCCCTGGAGACTGGGTCTGGAACATGGGGGCCATCTGCATGTACTTTGCAGGGGTGCCCCTTCAAGTTTTGTTACGCCACCGACTGGACAGACATCATACCATGGACTCCGAGGCAAAGAAGGGTGTACAACTGAATGATGCATGTGAAACTAGGTGCAGCAGAAAATTCCACCTCTGGAGCGCTCTTGGGAGAATGTTCATCAGCGGCAGTGATCACCATACCAGCAGACTATGAAGATTTGAGTGAGATGATTACTCACTGTGCTAAATGCCACATGCTTCTGCTGTAAAAAATGTGTTATATGTGTCTGTTTTCCCTTTTAGTGTACCTGTTTGAATGACTGTATAGGGGTGTGAGTACATGTGCCAATACTTTTACGGGTGTGTTTGTGATCCTTAACTTAATATTAAATATATTTATACCTTTACAAGTATATTTTTTAAAATATTAGAATACAATTTAAACCAAACAATTAACAAACAAACATAAGATAAACTATTAAACTATTTGCAAGTACACAAACACACTGAAACTTGAACTTTTACAACAAAAAGTAGTACAATTAGAAAAGAAGAGATTATTCTTAGAAATGTAGAGCAAAGAAATGGGTGAAGATTTACAAGGAAGGTGTAGACATGCTCTTGTGTATAAATGAGAGTGCCGTAGTATTTATATTATTTGCCAGGAATAAATTGATACAGTAGGACCCCACCATATACTTGCAGACCTGCTGTCTATTTACTTTACCTCTGCAAATACTGGAACAAATGAGTGTATTGTTGTCATGTTGAGCTTAAGTACATGTTGTGAAATTTAGAAACTGTAGCTTGGTTTCTAACCCTGAGTTGTTCAGAATATCAATGGGATCACTTACATTTCTTTCTGAGAGAAGCAAACTCTAACATTAAAGGTATCATCCACTGAGCTTCAGAAAGGGCTTTGTGGTGCAGCTATGTATTTTCCTTTAGATGTGAAACACAATATTGAAACTATGGGTGTAGGTAGAGATTTGGAAAAAACACTTGTTATTCTAGTCAATGCTGTGCCATGCAAAACAACAAAATCTGCCAGAAACTAGTGGGTGTAAATAAGGTGAAGAAAGCTACATTATATCGTAAACACAATAATGTGCACTATAAAGATGTAGATGTCCTCTAACATGGAAGTTGCATGAAGAAAGAAATGGTGCCTTGAAGTGGACAGTTTGAAAAAGTGGACATGAGCAATACAATATACATCCACTACATTCAAAAGAGATTATGGGGATGTCATTGAATTGTATCAGATGAAACAAGCTAAAAGAACTCCAATGAATGTCCGGAGAAAAGGTTCCTCAAGATGCTTCTTCTCAGCTCTCTTTGAAAAAAAGAAAAAGTACAAAATTGTTAGAAACACCTTCTTAAAAAAGAACAATATGTGTGTATCAAACCCCTCCTTAAAGTCAGGCACCACGTCTCAGAGTATATGAACTCTTTCTTCTGCACTGGACACAGTAGTGGTTCTCACAGCTTTTTTGCAAGTCTCTAACAGTTATTTAGCCTTCAAGTGCACCTCCTTAACACTCCAGCCAGCAAGACCCTTTTCTCCTCCAAGGTTCTATTAGCCTCACCTTTCGCTCCTCTGTACCCAGCTGGGTCAGCTGCATCCTCAGGTCCCACTCAGCCGGTCTGTTCTTGAGGTTTTCAGAGGACTGGGTTTGGGAGAAGACAGGACAACCTGCATTGTGTCCAAGAGAGAAGTCTCTCTCTAGGGATCCCCTCTCTCCTTTGGAAACTTTACCTACTCATTTCTCCACTCCTCTCCCTCCTTCGAAAACACACTACCCTTTTGGGCCCTGATTCTGAGGTCAACTATAATAAGTGTTCTTTCTTTCCACGAGTGCTGTAGTAGTCTTCTTCCAACTCTTCTTGTGGTGCAGACCGCATTCTGTGCATGTCCTCCCAGGCTCTAAGGATTAACTAGTACTCAAACTTGGATGTATAGGTGAGTTATTCAGTGTGTGAATGGTGTGTGACTTAGAGTTGCAGCCGCTAATCTGCTATATGAGTGGTGGGTACAGAAGTGCTTTGTGGAACTGTAACTGGATATGTAAGTGCCTGCCTCACTGTGCGAGCTTGTGCAAATTGCATGCTATCAAAATAAATACTTTAAGTAAACACCGAAATCTAATTTCTAACACATTCATTCATACTGGCTTATTACAATTACTATACTTTCAGTATACCAATTTCTCTTTATCCTTTCCTGCTCACTGTATTTTTAGTTAATGTTCTCAGCTAAGCTCCCTTCTATTTTCCATTGCAGTATAGTGTCCAGAAGGTACATATCTTTTTTTCACCTATTATACACTCACAATGCTTTATCTAAATATACTTTTCTATACTACAACCTAACTAACATACCAGTAAAATCTCTTTGCTGTTCTCCCAGTTTTCTTCCTATGTCTGGTAACATCTGTTTTCATCCAGTCAAAATTCAACAATTTTTCTTTGGAAATGTTAAAAGAAGCCCAATAGCGAATCATACACCATTTATCCCAGATTCAAACTAAATCACCAAAAAATACTGATTAATTGAATAATTCAGTATGTATGTTTATTCTTAATATAACTGTTAAAATTAAAAATATACATTCGGTATGGCAATAAATAAGTGCAAAGCGAGTTACTCAAAATGCAAATTCAAAAAGGCCACACCAGAGTTATTCTAAAATCAAATAAATCTTTTCATGAACTGACAATGAAAATTCATGTTGGTAAAAAAAAGGAGAATAACATAGACATCATTTTTTTTAAATGTTAACGCACCAATCAAACAACAAAATCATTGGTCGAACCACTATATTAAAAAAGTCTCTTGTTCAACCAAAGACAAGTCGATTTAGTGCCTTAGTAACTCACCATTGACGCATTTCGGTGGGTTTGAATGATCCAACGACCTTCTTCAGGAAGACTTGATGTCTCCTACAACTTCAAATCTATCATAATATCACTTTATAAAAGGCAAAACTAAAAACGATAAAAAATGTATAAAATCTTAACATCTCTGATGCACATGGCAAATATACATTCAGTGTTTGTAAAACAAATTATGGATATATCTAAAAAAGATATTGCTTTGTACATCCATGTTTAGATCTATGCTTATAGAGACAAACGGTGTGAACGTTTGCACTTATGTTGACTCATAATTTTCTGTCAATACATTGTTTGTAATACAAATAAAACTATTTAAAAAAGAGACTAGGTGATATTGGAGAAAAACAAACTTAGAGCAACACATGCACTTCTCATAATACACAAGAAACATAATAAGCTTTTAGAAAAAACGTAATCTTTAATTTTACTAATCTTTCTAATCCCCCTACTACTGATTGTAGCTATGGAGAGTGACTCACCAACAATAAAGGTATGGTGTCTGTTCAGAAGTAGCTTCTTTTGGGCTGGTTCCTCAGATTCAAATGCAAAAACAACAATTGATGGACAGAATGCAGAACAATGTCATACATTCACCCCAGTACAGAGATCTGGGCCGAAACCATAGTTTTTTGCTTACCATGCCATTCCAGTTTGAACCCGGCAATATGCAAATCATTCTTGACCCTGTGCCCAATGGGGACAGCCCAGCCTGAACTGCCAGGCCAGGTCCTCCCTGGACTGGAAACAAGCATCCTTGGACCGGTTTCGGGGTTTCACCCCTCATCAGCCAGGATAGCTTGACTCCAGTGGCATAGAGAGCACAGGACCTGTAGTGTAGTTCCTATTTTCCCTATAGGCCCTGCGCATTGGAATAGCATAAACAGTAGTATAGACGTAGAAGTGCGGTCTTCCAGGTCTCTACTGACTATGCTAAACTTAATTGGGTTTGTACCAACTAGCTCAGAGGTCACTGGAAACTTTCTTGACTGAATAGGAAGTGATCAGCTTCCCTGGTACAGACAAGAAGGGATTCAGTTTTCCAACAACCGCATAAACATGACAACTTTGCTCCTTAGAATAAGAGTCAATCTCTAGAGTCGTGTGAAACAATAGACAGTTATTTTACTCAGTCAGTTGTGCAGATTACTTTCACCAAGATGCAGAGAATAGAGAGACGGGCGTTTTCAATAAAAGGTATTATTTATTGAACAGTCTTTCTTCTCATGCAAGAGAAATGAATTGCCACAATTGCAAGACCAGTTATTATAAAAAGTGCGTACAGTAAAATGAGGACTGCGAAATAATACTGTAAAAGCATTGATATGGTTTCTTAGCCATATAATGGTTAAAATGAATAAAATATATACATTCATATATACATTTGACTAACGTACTCAACTGGTGCTTCAAACTACGCCTACCCCAGTGTACCTGACCTAAGCCTAATACTTGGGAGGGAGTAAGTGAGTAGCAGTTTTAGTTAAGTTGGTTTTGCCAAGGTTTGCTTCAAGAATTCTCTCTAAGGGTTTAGTCAACACCATACCTCTGGAATAGAATGTTGGAGGTCTTGTATCTCCTTCCAGGACTCGATATCCCAGTCACTCGCAAGAGTAGGCTGGAAACGCCGGAGCTGGATTTTCTCGGCAGGAGAAAAGACCGTCTCTCTCATCTCGTCAAGGAGGAGGAGGGGCAGCGTCCGTGGGCTGCTTGCATCTGCTGGGCTCTGCAAGGGACAGCTGTTCTGCTCCTGTATTCACCACACCATCGCTATCATCGATGTCGCGCTTGCTTAAGGCAACGTTGGTAATATTTATACCTGAAAGGTGCCTTGTTTGACGTACGTTTTTGGACATAAGACGTCAATAAAGATGTCACTAGGAAGTGATCGTCCTTTCAGTGCTCATTAGAGTTCTATTACTAATCAAAACATAGCAAGCGGGGCTTTCCCAGGTTGCTGAGTTTTATCTTGTTGAAGAACTCGGAGTGTAATCTAGGAATCTAAGATAGTGGCTTCTGCTGTGTCATCTACTGTAATGAGCTGCAGAGGCGAGTTTCAGAATATGGCTGAAATATGGCTCTGATCGTGTATGCCATTATAGGGGTATGAATGGATTATAGCCGTATAGGGGCATAAGGTCACAGTATTGATCGGGGTCCTAGATTAGAACACGACAGACCCACGTCTGGGCATACCCATCCTACTCAGGGTGACAAATGCAAAAATAACATTTGTTAGACAGAATGCAGAACAATGTCATACATTCACCCCAGTACAGATATCTGGGCCTAAATCCATAGTTTAATTGCTCACCATGCCATTCCAGTTTGAACCCAAGCATATGTAAATCAGTCTTGGCCCTACGCCCAATGGGAACAGACCAGCCTGAACTGCCAGGATAGGTCCTCCCTGGACTGGAAACAAGCATCCTAGTACCGGTTTTGGGGTTCCACCCCTCATCAGCCAGGATAGCTTGACTCCAGTGGCATCGAGAGCACAGGACCCACGTCTAGGCATACCTATCCCAATCGGGGTGACAAATGCAAAAACAACAATTGATGGATAGATGCAGAACAATGTCATACATTCACCCCAGTACAAATGCCACCCACGGGTTTCTTCAGCATATCCATCAACATAAAAATTTCCACTATAAGGCTGGGGAGAGCAAAATATAGAAATGTATTACCACTGACTATATAAATTCATATTTTCATCCATTGCTCCTGCATCATGTTAATGGGAGTCTAGTTGCTTTAAGATAGTCCTGTTACTTTTCGTGTTTTGTGCGGGACTGAAAAATCTCCACTACTCTTTCCTTCCAGCTGACAGTTACGTGGATCAACTTCTCAAGGTTTCATAAGGTACCTGTAGATGCAGAAGAACAATATTCTTGGACCCATAATACATAGATAAATGCTCAAAGTGATTTCTATAATCTAGGCATGGGCGGAAAATCCGTTCCGCTCGCGGATTTTGCGGATTTTCGGGAAATCCGCAATCCGCGAGATTTGCGAATCTCCCGCAAAATCCGCAAATCCGCGAGCAGCGGATTTTGCTCGCACTGCTCGCACTGTTCGCGTGAGTTCGCGTGAGTTCGCGCCCCGCGAATAAGTGCAAAATTGCAGAAATACGATCTTAGCAAAACTGAAAGTAACTACTTACCAGGTTCAAAAGTTCAGGCTCATCATTAGTAGCCATTTCCTGTAGTGCTTCCTGAGGGGCCCCTCCAGAGTTCAGTTGCCAGTTGAAACTATTATGTGACCCTGCTCTGAACCTCAGAATAGTTACACATATGCCACAAAGGTCCTGAATTACAGCTAAGGGAGACAAGCAGGAGCCAGGCTGGAAGTCAAAATCCATTAATCAGCCCCTAATTCATTATTGTCAGTTGGGGCAGGGCAGGTGTTGTAACTAATTTTGCAACAATGAAAGCACTTAGCAAGTGCAAAAGATCACTAATCAGGGCGCACTAAGGAAGCAGGTGCCAGCTAAAAAAATATTCTGTGACACATTAATCAGCCCCAAATTAATTCAGGTCACTTGAGGCAGGGAAGGTGTGATTTGCTTTGCCGAAAATAATGTACACTGGACAACCAGAGGGTGTGGTGATGAAACAGAGGGTGGCATGGGTGGGCCAGAGGGTGGCATGAGTAGTCAGAGAGTGGCAGTGGTGACAGAGAGTGGCAGTGATGAAGAAGAGTGTCCCAAACAGGCTGGACACGTAGAAACAACAAGTTCGCGAAACTTGCGACCCGACAGGTAAGTTCGCAATTTGCGAAAGTGTACAAAACCCTCGCGAACTGGCAGAAACACGGGCGAACACAAAAAAAAAAAATCCGCAAATTCGCGGGAATTCGCGGATTTTGCGGATTGCGAATCCGCAAATCCGCAAAATTCGCGAACGCGAGATCCGCAAAATTCGCTCATGCTTACTATAATCAAGCCAAAGTTGTTAATCTTCAAAGTAACTACAAACCCATTAACTCCAGTCTATGGTGATGGCCAAAAACAAGGGCCAAACGCACTGCCACATGCCCTATTGTGCTGTATTTCTAACAAAAACATCTGTTTTCACTCCAAATCTCCATTCAGAACTCCTGCACACCACCTTCTCTCTCAGAAGAAAAGCAGGTAAAATTGCTACCCTCACCATGGGATTTTACTTATGCCGCTCTAGTTAACAAATAACAGTTTTCCTTTCATCTTTCTTTTTTCTTATACAACTTCTAAATGGTCAGTATTACTTTAACTCTTTCCATGTTTCCTTTGGAGAAGCACAATTTTGTGTTTTTTTTCACGAATCCTGTGCAACGCTCAGTATTGCCCCTCTGTTTAACTTTGTGGCGAGGCAGAAAGATTTCCATAGGGGCTGTGCTGAGCCTGGCAGATCTCATGAGTGACAAAAAACCAAAAAACGTTTTGAGACATTTTACTACCCAGTACACATGCATTTCGCTAATTTTTAACACACACAAGGGGTCAGGACACCTCTCATCTGACCCCATCATTCACAATACATGCAACTTTTCAGCGCTAGCAACCATTCCCAATAAATAAAATGGTGGGTGCAAATTTTCTGTGAAGGTACAACCAGCCAATCAGGACCTTAGTTTGGTGCTTTAATGGGCTGATTATCCATGAGTGGATTTGCAGAGGGTCCGTGCCCCCAGATATACAAATTTGTTTTTCATTTAATATCTCCAAAAACGATTAAATGGATTTACACTAAATCACAAAAAGTACGCTTTCTGGACCAAGAGCTAGCTTTCTGCCAAATTTGCTGTAATTCCGTACAGCAGTTCAGGTTGTCGTGTTCAAAACAGCTATGGAAATTAACATGGGGGAAATGCATTTTGGGGACCCTCCATCTTTTTCTCTGCCCCGCTCATTCCCCCACCCCCCCGCCCTCCCAAACTTTGGACACTGCATATGAACTGAGCTTCATATTAGTTTTGAAAATCATGTCACTGAAAAAATGAAGGTGAAAGTGGTTTTAGAACTGAAATGAAAAACACAAAGGTTAAGTTGGTATTATACTTATACATGTTAAATTACTTAATTGGTGAAATCACTTATGGCAGCCAGCCACCAGCTGCACGTGGACGACATCCTGCACAATTGTGGTAGGCTGCGGGCTCTGGTCTATAACCAGACCCATGTATTTTTTTTCAGTGGTACCAGGGGTGCCATATTCGGTGCCACGATTCCAGGTGCTGGTTCTCCTATACCCTGATTTCTTTCAATTTGTCATAAGGAGGTCCCTTAGGAACCTCCCCCACCTAGGGGTCAGGCCAGTTTCTACCTGCTCTGTCCCATTAGGGGCTTTCCATTTTTTCAGGACTCAGGGACTAAGTCCTTGAGTACTGCAATGATAACACCAACTTAAAATACAAACACATTTACACATTTACAAAATGACTAATGAGAGAAAAAGCTCCCTAGGCCAATCAGATGGCCTCAGTTTCTAGCACCCACAGGGACAACTATCCAGATGTATGTTATTTTATGAGGATTTGTAGAGCACGCTTATCACCCCAGGAGTATGCAGGTGCTGAAGTGGGTGAGCAGGCCGTTCGGGCTCCTAGTCGAATAGCTAGATCTTCAGTTTCTTGCAGACTTTGAGAAAGGATGTGGCGGTCCTGATGTGCTGAGGATGGTTGTTCCTGGATTTGGCAACAATGTATGAAAAAGAGCTTCTTCCTGGCTTGCTCCTGCGCTTATCGGGTACTTGTGGGGGGAGGAGTGAGGCTGAGCGCAGTTGTCTGATGGGTTGGTTGAAGTTGAGGTGGTGGTTGAGGTAGGCAGGTTCGACGTTGTGGAGAGCTTTGTATGCATGGGTGAGCAGTTTGAAATGGCATTGCTTCTGGACTGGTAGCCAGTGTAGCTCTCAGAGGTGGGGCAGGATATGTTAGTTGTGGGGTATATAGAGTCTAGCAACGACGTATCAGATAGTCTGGAGTCTTTGTAGGAATTGATTTGGGATGCCGGTGTGGAGTGCTTTGCCACAGTCCAGTCTGCTGGTGATGAGGGGCTGGATGACCATGTGTCTGGTATCAGTGGGGAGCCAGTGGAATAATTTGCAGTGCATGGTTAGGATGAAGAAACAGGGGAAGGGGACAGTGTTCACTTGTTTGGCCATTGTGAGTCTGTCGTCCACGATGAAACTGAGGTTTTTGGCGTGGTCGGTGGGGTTGGGCGAGAGTCCCAGGTCTGCTGGCCACTAGGAGGAGTCCAGTGGAGATCTCTTGTTACTGAAGATCAGGACTTCCGTTTTATTAGTGTTGAGCATTAGGCAGTTCTGTTTGATCCAGTTAGCTACGTTGGACATGCAGCTGTTGAAGTTGGTCCTGGTAGTGTGGTTGTTTTCCATGACAGAGGGGATGAGCTGAGTGTCGTCTGGGTAGATACAATATTGATTGCGTGGGATCTTATGACATGGGCAAGTGATGCCCCTGTAGATATTGAAGAGGGTAGGGCTCAGTGATGATCCTTGAGGGACACTACAGATGAGGATCTTTGGTTTGGAGGGAGGGAGCCTGATTCACTGCATCCAGTTGGAGAGGAAGGAGGCTAGCCAGCTCAGGGCAGAACCATGAATTCCAGAGTGTGGAGTCTCATGATAAGCGTGCTGTGTGCGATGGTGTCGAAGGCAGCAGAAAGGTCGAGTAATATGGGTGAGGTAGTTTCTCCTCTGACCATGATGGTCCGTATGTCATCAGTTCCTGCAATGACAGCGGTTTCCGTGCTGTTGTTGCAGAATCCAGACTGTGAGATGTCTCGCAGGTTGTGTTGTTCAAAATGTTTGGAGAGCTGTTAATAGCTTTCTCCATGACTTTGGATGGGAAGAGGGAAAACAGAACAAATTGGCTGGACAGGAAAATTGAAAAAAAGTTCTACAGACACGCAGTCAATATGTACCACGTGACCACAGGGTTTATATCCCAAACAAATTTATTTTCTTTTTTACTGAGATTGTCAAAGTTTCAAAAACACGGGCACAAACAAAAAACCATCACAACAGTGAGTTCATGTATACAGTATCTACAAATATACAAATTTACAAATGTACAGTACTTACAACAACGAGTCAAACGAAGCAAATAATAATAACACACCAAGGAACAATAAAACATACAGTGATCCAAATAAATTGCAGTTATATACAGTGCAAAATTAGTGCATGAAACAGAGGAGAGAACCAGTTCTTAGAACTATGAAACCAAGGGACAGGCGGGATAGATGGAAAGGAGTGCCTGCCTGTCTATCAAAACCTGTGGTCAAATGTTTATATGGGGTTGCACAACTAGGGTCCAAAGTAGTAAGGTGAATTATATCCTAGAGGCACCCTTTGAGATTGCCACAGGGTGGGAGTGTCGACGCGTTTCGAACCTAGATGCTGTAGGTTCTCTTCAGGACAGGGACTGGGGACGGTAAATCTGCACAGGGGCACACAAGTTGCCGTAGTGTCGGCAAATCTCAATGAGCAGTCAATTCTGTAATTCACACAGTGATGGACTGAAGACGTGATGCCTGCCGAGCGGTGCACACTCAGGATGGAGAGCGGCTCACATTTTGCAGCGCAGGTGTTGTAGGCTGAATTCAAAATAGCGATAATGGGGGCGCCTGGTCACTGAACCAAATTCAAGCCGGCAGGCGGTTTTCGATTTAACTGAGGCCCGTCGTGTGGGAAGGAATCAATCAGTCGTTTCCAAAAGAAGTTCAGTCTCTTTTGGAAACGTGATGCTCGGCGGGCATCACGTCTTCAGTCCATCACTGTGTGAATTACAGAATTGACTGCTCATTGAGATTTGCCGACACTACGGCAACTTGTGTGCCCCTGTGCAGATTTACCGTCCCCAGTCCCTGTCCTGAAGAGAACCTACAGCATCTAGGTTCGAAACGCGTCAACACTCCCACCCTGTGGCAATCTCAAAGGGTGCCTCTAGGATATAATTCACCTTACTACTTTGGACCCTAGTTGTGCAACCCCATATAAACATTTGACCACAGGTTTTGGTAGACAGGCAGGCACTCCTTTCCATCTATCCCGCCTGTCCCTTGGTTTCATAGTTCTAAGGACTGGTTCTCTCCTCTGTTTGTTTTATTGTTCCTTGGTGTGTTATTATTATTTGCTTCGTTTGACTCGTTGTTGTAAGTACTGTACATTTGTAAATTTGTATATTTGTAGATACTGTATACATGAACTCACTGTTGTGATGGTTTTTTGTTTGTGCCCGTGTTTTTGAAACTTTGACAATCTCAGTAAAAAAGAAAATAAATTTGTTTGGGATATAAACCCTGTGGTCACGTGGTACATATTGACTGAGTGTCTGTAGAACTTTTTTTCAATTTTCCTGTCCAGCCAATTTGTTCTGTTTTCCCTATTGCTGAGATCCGGGCTGGGCAGATGTAGGATCCGAAACCTTCACTGTTCCACAGTTTGGATGGGAAGGGCAGGAGTGAGATGGGCCTGTAGTTGATGAGCTCCTATGAGTCTGCTGTTTTTGTTTCAGGAAAGCTGTGATTTCTACATTTCCAGTTTTTCAGGAAGGTTCTGCTTTGGATGGAGATGTTGATAATGGTGGTGAGGTGAAAGCTGATCAGAGTTCCTCCAAGGTTGAATATTTGGTGACAGCAGCTGTCAGTATGAACCCTGTAGTGGATTGTTCTTAAGATTTCAGCAGTGTCTTCTGGGGTGAGGGGTTTCCAATTTGTGATCTGGTGGTCTGATTTGGTGGAGGTGATGGGAAGATGGTTAATGAGCTCTTGTGTCATTGAAGTTGATGTAGGTGTTAAGAATTTTGATGTGGAAGAAATGGGAAAGGTTGTCTCAGAGTTCTTGCAAAGGGGTGATGGAGCTGGTGGCAGCGGAGGACTTGGAGAATATCTTGACTATGTTGAAGAACTCTTTGCATTTGTCTATTGCAGATGTTGGTCCTAACTATAACTACCTACTGACAGTAGGTAATATATTTTACTCAATCGGGGGCCACTTTGTAGTCTAAGTTAGCTCAGAGTTTCAATGGAAAGAGCATTTTTTGTTTTGCTAATAACTTTGCCACCTATCGATGAATCTGGAGGAAATAAATTCCACTCACCTCAGCTCCTTCATGGAAAGGTTTGTGCTGATCCATCAAGCAAGAGCCAAGAAAAAGGTGGGTCCCAAAAGAGTAGTTCCCAGTACAGTAAAACAGCTGAATGGATTTACACCCAATTTAATGAAAATTTAGAACTTCTCAGAAAGCATACTTTTTTGTGATTTGGTGTAAATCCGTTCAGCCATTTTCGAGAATTTCGAATTTATAAAGGGCATTGGTTGGCTTGTTCATGCGCTCCTCCTTCTCTCCTCTTGCTTGCCCTCCTCTCCATCCTTTTTCTCTTTCTTTGTGCCATCTCTGTCCTTTTTTTCTCTTTGTGCCTGTTTTCTACTTTCCACTCTTGTTCTTGATCCACTTTGTATCCGTTTTCCATTTTCAAGTTTCTCTCTTAGGCCTCTTTGTGCCTGTTTTTCACTCTCCGCTCTTGTTCTTTGTGCATTTTTGTGCCTCGCGTTTTCCTCCTTTGTGCCCTGCTTTTTCCTTCTTTGTGTCTCTTTGTGCCCTGTTTTTTCCTTTGCTGTGCCCTGCTTTCCCTTTAAACCTGTTCTCCTGCGTTTTCCTGTCTGCCGCTGCCGTGACGGATAAAGCGGGTGTGCGAGAGGGCAAGGGAAGAGGAGCATACGTGGCTAGAGGCTTGGTGGAAGTTCAGTCAATGATTGACGTAGGCAGGTCCTAGGTCATTGAGGGCTTTGTAGGTGTGAGTGAAGATGGGTCTTGTTGCAGCATTCTGTATGTTCTGGAGTCTTCTGAGGAGCTGGCTGGAGATGCCGGTATAGAGGGCTTTGCCGTAAGCGAGGCAGCTGGTGATGAGGGCCTGGGTAATGTTCTTTCAGGTCTTTGTTTGAATCCATCTAAAGATTCTGCAGAGCATGCAAAGTATGTGGAAGCAGGAGGAGGCAACTGCGTTAACTTGTCATTTCATGGTCAGTTGGTTGTCGCGGATGATACCGAGATTGTGCACATGGTCGGTCGGTGTGGGTCCGAGTTCTGCATGCCACCAGCTGTGGTCTCATGCAGAAATGTTCTTCCCGAAAATCAGCACTTTGGTTTTGTCGGAGTTTATTTAATGATATTTTTATTTAATGATATTTATAGAGCGCGTGCAAATACCCGTAGGCGTCTCGGCGCTGGTATGCAATGCTGTGTATCCCTGATCAGCAGATTGGTATCTGGGTTTACTGGTTGAATAACCACGTCTTCAGTTTCTTTCTGAACTGGAGGAGCGTGGAACTTATTTTAATGTGGTTCGGTAAGGAGTTCCAGATTTTAGGGGCTGCGATAGAAAAGCGGCGATCACCCCATGAGACTGTTCTACTTCGTTGAACCACAAGTTGGTTCAGTGAGGAGGACCGAAGTGTTCTAGACGGGTTATAAGGAATTAGTAGTTTTTTGAGGAAGCGCGGTCCTTGATCTTGCAGGGTCTTATAAACTATGCATAATGCTTTGAATTTAGCCCTATTTTGAATGGTTAGCCAGTGGTAATCTTTCAGGGTGTCCGAGATGGGAGTAAACTTGGGTTTTTTGGATAGCACGCGTGCCGCTGCGTTCTGCACAGTCTGAAGCTTTTTCATGACTCTGCTTTGTGCATTAAGCAGAAGACCGTTGCAGTAATCCAACGATGTCAGGACCAAGGAGGTGACTAACGTCTTGGCTGCTGAATCTGGTAAGTAAGGAATGATCTTTTTTATTACTTTGAGCTTAAAATGGGCGTTAGCTGCCACCTTGTTTGCATGGGCCATGAAACATAGCTTGTCATCAAATGTCACTCCTAGGTTTCTAACCTTAGCGGTGGGGGTAGGAGGGACACCAAGAACCGATGGCCACCAAGCTGCCGACCAAGCTGGCTGAAGGTTACCAAAGATGACCACTTCCGTTTTATCGGAATTGAGCTTCAGGCAATTTCTTGCCATCCACTCACCGATAGCAATCATCCCCCTTTGGAATCTTTCTGCTACCTCCTGTCCATCGCCCTTTATGGCCAAGACCAGCTGGGTGTCGTCAGCGTATGAGGTGAGGCTCATCCCGTGTGCTTTGATGACACTAGCAAGGTCCGACACATAGATATTAAATAGTGTCGGACTGAGGGATGAGCCTTGAGGGACCCCACACGGCAACGACAGTTCTGCTGATTGGAAAAGGCCCAAGGTGACTGCCTGGGTTCTGTTGGCCAGAAAAGAGGCAAGAAGATCCTTGGCAGTTAGCTGAATACCCATCCTTTCGACACGGTCGACCAAGATCTTATGGTCGACCGTGTCGAAGGCAGCTGAAAGATCCAGAAGGACAAGCAATGCTGTACCTCCCTGATCACGGATGGTTCTTATGTCGTCAGCTGCCTTGATGAGAGCGGTTTCCGTTCCGTGGTGTTTGCGGAAACCGAACTGTGTATCATCCAGCAGATTGTGACTCTCAATGAATTCCGAGAGTTGCTGGTTCATGGCCTTTTCGGTGACTTTTGCTAGAAAAGGGAGGCTCGCAATAGGGCGATAGTTTTTTAATTCACCTTTATCTAGACCAGGCTTTTTTAGCAGGGGTTTTATCAGCGTGTTTTTTAGTGAAGCAGGATAGATTTCAGATGTCAGTATAGTATTACAGACATGTGTGATAATGGGAATGACTGTGTCTGGTACGGTTGCAATTACCGAGGTTGGGCAGGGATCCAGAGCTGACCCAGCTTTGATCGATTTTACTATACCCTTAATTTGGTCGGTGGTGAGGGGTTTAAAATTGGTCATGGTGTTTTTCGGTGTGATCATTGAGGACGTGGCAGGACTGCTGGCGGGGTCTGAATTAAAAGCTTGGTAAATGTCATTGACCTTCGTGAAAAAGAACTTAGATAAGGCATCACATAGTACTTGTGATGGGGGGGGGGGTTGAGATCCGGGGTATTTCCAGAAAGGGTTTTAGCAATGTTATATAGCTGTCTGCTGGAATTTTTCGCGGTCTCTATATTGGTGGTGAAATAGTGTTTTTTTGCAGCTACTATCATAGCTTTATAGGAAGCAAGAGCTTGTTTATATTTTTCCTTATTTTCGCTATCATAAGTTCTTCGCCAATGCCGTTCTCTATTCCTAGTTAATTGTTTTTGAATTTTCAGTTCTTTAGTATACCACTGAGCTTTAGGCAAACTTCTGTTTTTTGACAGAGATTTGGTAGGTGCCAACTGAGTGGTGGCTTCAGCCAACCATGTCTGAAATTGGTTGGTGGCAGTATTGGGATCAGTGGATAGATCCGGGATGGTGTTGTTTAACAGCATCGTAAGGTCATTGGAGTTGATGTCCTTCCATGCTTTAAAAGTGCCACTATTCATGTGAGCAGCCTTTTTTCTCGACGAGGCTTTAATAGTAAGGTGGCTAAGAATGACTGAGTGATCAGTCCATGTCATGGGGAGAACTGAGGCTATGCACAAACCTTCCACGTTAGAAAAAATTCCATCTAGCGTATGACCTGCTTGATGGGTGGGGGTCGTGACCAATTGGCTGAGGCCCATTATTTCTAGGTCGGATATAAGGGAGATAGTGTCCTTATCGCTGCTTTGCTCCAGATAGAAGTTGAAGTCGCCTAAGATTGTGGTAGACTCTTCTGTCACTATAGACTCAGTGAAATTACTAAGATTATCAAGGAACGCAGTTCTGTTCCCAGGGGGCCTATAGAGGAGCACTCCCTTGAAGTTGTAAGTCGGGGACAGCTTTATATTAAAATGCATGGCTTCGCATGAGGTGGTGGGTATAGGCGCGAAGCGAACTTCCAAATGGTCTCGCGCAATGATGGCTAGCCCACCACCTTTCCCTTTGGGCCTGTCCTGGCGATAGGCACTAAAGCCTGAGGGAACCGCCGTAACATAGTCTGGGGCAGATGCCTCATCTGACCAGGTCTCTGTGATGTAAAGAACATCTAAATTGAGATCATTGATGAGATCGGCTATTTCCTGGCAGTGCTTGCTCAGGGAACGCGCATTAATAAGCGCCATGGTCACTTGAGTGTCTTTATCCGATCCTAGGTTTTGAACTGGGCTGGTTGGATTCGTAAACGCGAGTGTAGTATTACAATGTTGACATTGTATTTGCGTCTCTGGTGACATTATGGAGAGATCGTATTTAGTACAGAGAGGGGCGTAGGAGGGACCAATCTCCAGCAGAGTGCTCCGGTTGTATGAGAGAGGAGGGCCAGGGATTGTGGCCCTAGGCCCGGTCCCGGCGCGGACGGGCGCAGACGGGCTTGCCTCCGGCGCGCCGCCGGCGCGCCCCCTGCACCCGTCCGCTGCGCGGACGGGCAGTACTGTTGTTTTTATACATACTTTGGGCGGGGCGGGAGGAGGGTGGGAGGGGCGCCGAGCTCTCCGGCGAGCCTGCCCAATCAAAGATGGCTGCCAAAGTGGTGTTCGAAGCTTTCCTGCACCTCGCTAGGGTGACGCTGTGGAAAGGGGGTGCCTCAGCGAAGTGGGCTCGCTGTAGGGGGTATCAGGGGTATTTAAAACGCTCCCAATAAAATATAATACAATTTTAAAAAATTCGTGAACAATTAGCAAGTCGATCGTTTTTTTAAAGCGGGGGTGCAAGAGAGCACAATAGACCTCCGGCTTCCGCCTCAGAGGGAATCAGCAGTCATTAAACACAGGAAACCGATTTAGATCCAGTTAAATACCCAGGGAGGGCGGGAGGGGCGCCGAGCTCTCCGGCGAGCCTGCCCAATCAAAGATGGCTGCCAAAGTGGTGTTCGAAGCTTTCCTGCACCTCGCTAGAGTGACGCTGTGGAAAGGGGGTGCCTCAGCGAAGTGGGCTCGCTGTAGGGGGTATCAGGGGTATTTAAAACGCTCCCAATAAAATATAATACAATTTTAAAAAATTCGTGAACAATTAGAAAGTCGATCGTTTTTTTAAAGCGGGGGTGCAAGAGAGCACAATAGACCTCCGGCTTCCGCCTCAGAGGGAATCAGCAGTCATTAAACTGCTGATTCCCTCTGAGGCAGTTCTTTCTCATCCATTTGGCAACATTGGTCATGGCATTGGTGTTGGTGTTGGTGTTGGAAAGCTCCTTAGTGAGCAAGAGGATTAGTAGAGTTTTGTCTGCTTCACCACGAATATCAATCAATCAATCAATTAATCAATCATTCAAGCAGAATTTGTAAAGCGCCACCCTGTCACCCCTAGGGGTATCTGGGCACTGTGTCACAGGTATTGAGTCTCTTTTTTAAGTCTGCCAGCGAGGGGGCTGTACAGAGCTGGAGGGGAAGGTTGTTCCAGGTCTTGGCAGCAATTTAGGAGAAGGTTCGGCCACTGCTGCGACTGTGACAGATGTGGGGAGTGTGTGCGATGGTGAGTGAAGAGGAGCTCAGATGTCTAGCGGGTTGGTGGTCATGGTAGGCAAGTTCTAGGTCGTGAATAGCTTTGTAGGCGTGCGGGAGGATCTTGACCTGGCATCTTTTCTGAATGGAAAGCCAGTGGAGGTCTTTCAGATGGAGGGCTGTGTGTGTTCATTTGGGATGGTCACGGATGAGTCTGGCTACTGCGTTCTGCATGGTCTGGAGTCTTCTGAGGACCTTTGTGGAGATACTGGCATAGAGGGCATTGCTGTCGTCAAGGCGGTTGGTGACGATGGCCTGAGTAACAGTCTTTCTAATGTTGGCTGGGTTCCATCCGAAGATTCTGTGAAGCATGCGAAGGGTGTGGAAGCAGGAGGAGGGGACTCAGTTTAAATTGTTTCTGTTGAGGAGGATGCCAAGGTTGCGTGCATGGCCTGTGAGTGTGGGTGTTGGTCTGAGTTCCGCTGGCCACCAGCTGTAGTTCCATGCCGAAGAGTCCTACCCAAAGGTCGTGTGCACACATCTTTATATTTTGGAAGGTCTTGTTTTTTCAGATTTTTCCTCGCTCACAGGTTGACATGCTGTTTATAATAATTTTTACAGGCATTATTAGTACTGGAGGTTCAGTTAACTGTAAAGTTGGGCACACTACACTAAATGTTCCTAAGGATGTGCAACCCGGGTGAGAGGTCACTCACTGGCGTGTGTTTTCTGTTTAAAAAAATAAAAATGTAATACTGTTTTGGGGATTCAAATTTGCATTGACTTAACGTTTATTTGTTTTCCAGCAAACTGTTTATTGTTGCATCTGTATACCTTGGTAGTATATCGATTGGTGTGTGTCACCCCGCGCATCTCATTTTGCTGTTGTGTTTATAGTCACTATGTGTTGTGTGCTTTTAGTATACTGTGTGTGATAGTGACAGTGTGCTCCATATTTAGTTATTTTGAATGAGTTATAGCCCCATTTCCACATTTTTGTCACTTTTCCCTTACTTTAGAGGTGACTTCAGGGGGGTTTTGAAATGGGTTTCTGTCCCATTTACATTCGGCCTTATGGGTTGTTGTCCCCTTTTTACCATGTTTGGGTGTGGTCCACCCATAATAATGTGGTGTATGTTCATGGGTGCGGTCCACCCATATTTCGGTGAATGTACATGGGTGCGGCCCACCCATATTTTAGTCTGGGAACATGGGCGCGGTCCACCCTAATTTTTAAGTATGTACATGGGTGCGGTCCACCCACAGCTAGTAAGTACGTAGATGGGTGTGGTCCACCCATGGTGTTTGTTATAATTGTATGTTGTATGTACGTGGGTGCGGTCCACCCATAGTGTCATGTTTATTTTTAAGTTGTACGTACATGGGTGTGGCCCACCCATAGTGTATGTGTTCTGGGGGTGTTCCCCCTCTTGTCTCGTCACTGTGTAGAGTTCCTGTAGTCTTTTTCCTAATGTTTTTCTCTGCACTTTTGTTTCACATGTAGTTGCATGTGATGTTTTCTCAATTTTGGTAAGTGAGCTAAACGTTCTCTGTTCTTTTTGTTTGTGTTTTTAAAGGAGGAGGATGGTGATAGTTTGTATTTATCTTTTCACCTTTCTGTCTTCCTTTGTGTAATCTGTTTCTCTCTCGTGGTATGGTTTACCCCTGTGTTTTATACTATTGATCACTTATGTATATTTTGTTTATAGCTGTTTAGAATTTTAGTATGATTTGATTTATTTTTAATTTTTAAAGGGAGAAGATAAGGTAAAATCTTCACGATATGTTTATAGTGTTCCCCGTTACCTTGTAACTAGATGCTCAGCCAGTGTGAGAGTTCTGTGTGGAATGTTGACATAAGTAGAATGCTTGGGTGCCTGGGTGTGTGTGAGAGAGTTGGAAAGATGGGCTGAGCAGCTAGCAGGCTGCTCCTGGTGGGGCTGCTTTACCTGCTATCCCTGTTACCTTTGATGTTATGGATTTGAATAAATACTTGAAAGACACCATGTCTGCTGTGTCACCTCTTCATCATGGAACTAGCTTACCTCAGATCGGTATTTCTGTTTTGTCAGAGTTGAGTTTGAGGCAGTTGTCTCTCATCCATTTGACTACGTTGGTCACAGCATTGCAGAAGTTAGTCTCGGTGTTGGAGGGGTCCTCAGTGAGCAAGAGGATTAGTCGAGTGTCGTCTGTTTAGGAGATGATGTTGAGTCCATGAGATCTGACAACGTCTGCAAGGGGGGTCATGTAGATGTTGAACAGGACGGTTCTGAGGTATGATCCTTGGGGTACGCCGCAAATGATGTCCTTCCTTGGGGTACGCCACAAATGATGTCCTTGAATGCAGCGGTGAAGGGAGGCAGTTGGATGCTCTGTGTGTGTCCTGTAATGAAAGCGACGATCCACTTGAGGGTGTTTTGCTGTATGCCAATGTTGTAGAGACTATCGATGAGCGCGTGGTGGGAGATGATGTTGAATGCGGTTGAGAGGTTGAGGAGGATCAGGGCCAGAGTTTCTTGTGAACAAGGAGAGTTCTGATGTTATCTGTGGCACCAATCAGGGAGGTCTCAGTGCTATGTTTATCAAAAAAGCCTGCGAGTCGTAGAGTAAGAGTTTTTCTATCAGGTATTCAGTGAGCTGTTGGCTGATGGCTTTTTCGAGTACTTTGACTGGGTAGGGGAGCAGGGAGATCGGTCTGTAGTGTTTGAGATCGCCAGAGAGTTTCATAGGGAGGGGTCTGACCTCTGTGTGTTTCTATCTGTCTGGAAAGATTGCTGTGGAGATGGAGGTGCTGAGGGTGCTGGTGAGTTTGGATTTACACCACCCAATTGAGTGACTTTATAAGTGTCACTTCCTGATTGCAACTGGAACACTGAACGGTTGTGAGCAAAACTATGGAAAGTGCATGTAAATGGCACTCTGTGTTGACATGTTTAAAATCCCACTTTTGATGTTATGTAATAAGTGATACATAGTGCCTTGAAACCCAGACGGTCCTGGTCTATTATGTGTATAAGTAGGACATGCCTAATATTGGCACGACATTACTGGAGTGACCACCAACCCGCTAGACATCTGAGCTCCTCTTCACTCACCATCGCACACACTCCCCACATCTGTCACAATCGCAGCAGTGGCCGAACCTTCTCCTAAATTGCTGCCAAGACCTGGAACAACCTTCCCCTGCAGCTCTGTACAGCCCCCTGGCTGGCAGACTTATAAAAGCTCCTTGACTGCATAGATTATGAAAGTCCTTTACTATGTGGAAAGCCAAATGGTGAACAAACCTCGTACTTTCATCAAGCAACTTGAAAATAGCTACATGATTAATCAACATTAGCAAAAAATCTAACTCAAAGGTGAAGATAGATTTGTTGTTAAATAGCCTGCAAAGATGATTTAATTACGACACACTTTTCTTTGCTGCCTGGACAGAAATTATTTCAATTCAACCATGATCTCTCTTCTCTAATGAAACTCCCTGATAAAGTGTGAAAAGCCTTGTTGGGAGGCATCAATAATCTTGGCCTGTCATCTTTTATCTGGCAGGGAGAATCATTTACACATGATCCACACCATGTTATCCTGGAATGTGGGAGAGGGTAGTTGGCAGGAACAGCAAATGGTATACAAAAGAACAAGCTGAGGTCTAATATATGGCATGGTTGTAGCACAGAGGGTCCTAGTGTGAGGAAAATATATGTGTCCTCGCCAGCAAAAGGAGGGGCTGATACATCAGAAACTGACAAAGAAGGGTTTCTAGGAAGTGCCCTCATTTCATGAAGTCAGTCCCTGAGTAGGAATTTAGAATTCACTTGCTGGCTCTGGGGTCCTGCCATGCTGAAAGAGCCCCAGATCAGGCTTCCTAGAATTTTTCATAGTGAATAACAGAAACGGTTGCAAAACAGAGGTGGGTGTGCTGAGGAAAAGTCCTTAGGGTTGGAGTAGAGGTTCCCATCAATTACTGACTAGTGACCCCTTTAAGAAAGGCTTCACATCACAAGTAGCTCAGAACACTACTGGACTTGGAGAAAGAACATAAGAGCACCAGCCTGTAGCTGTATCTGTCTGGAAGAGGACTGAGGTGTGGACCTGCACCAGCCTGTGTCTGTAACTCTCTGGAAGAGGTCTGAAGTGTGGACCTGCACCAGCCTGTGGTTGTCTCTGTCCAGAATAGGTCTGAGCTGTGCACCGGTACCAGCTTGTGGCTGTGTCTGTCTGGAAGAGGACTAAGGTGTGGGCCTGCCCCAGCCTGTTTCTGCATTGTCTGGAAAGGGACTGAGGTGTAGATCTGCACCAGCCTGTGTCTTATCTGTTTGTAAGAGGATTTAGTTGTGAACCTACACCAGACTGTGTCTTTATCTGTATCTGTCTGGAAGAGGACTAAGGTGTGGACCTGTACCCGTCTGTGTCTGTGTCTGTCTGGAAGTGGACTATGGTGTGGACCTGCACCTGCCTATTTAATGAGTCTGTCTGGAAAAGGACTAAGGTGTGAACCTGCACCAGCCTGCTTTCTGTATCTGTCTGGAAGAGGTCTGGCGTGTGGACCTGCACCAGCCTATGTCTATATATATCTGGAACAGGACTGAAGTGTGGACCTGCCCCAACATGTGTCTGCATCTCTATGGAAGAGGTCTGAAGTGTGGACCTGCACAAGCCTGTGGTTGTCTCTGTCCAGAATAGGACCGAGTTGTGCACCAGTACGAGTGTGTGGCTTTGTCTATCTGGAGAGGACTGAAGTGTGGACCTGCACCAGCCTGTGTCTGTATCTGTCTGGAATAGGACTGAGGTGAGGACCTGCACCAACCTGTGTCTGTATCTGAATCTGTCTGGAAGAGGGCTGAGGTGTAGACGTGCACCAGCCTGTGTCTGTATCTGTCTGGAAAAGGTCTAAGGTGTAGACATGCACCAGCCTGTGTCTGTATCTGTCTGGAAGAGGACTGAGGTGTAGACCTGCACCAGCCTGTGTCTGTATCTGTCTGGAAAAGGTCTAAGGTGTAGACGTGCACCAGCCTGTGTCTGTATCTGTCTGGAAGAGGACTGAGGTGTAGACCTGCACCAGCCTGTGTCTGCATCTGTCTAGAAGAAAACTTAGTTGTAGACCTGCACCAGCCTGTGTCTGTGTCTGTCTGGAAGTGGACTGTGATGTGGACCTACACCAGCCTGTTTACTGCGTCTGGCTGGAAGAAGACTGAGGTGTAACCTGCATCTGCCTGCTTGCTGTGTCTGTCTGGAAGTGGACTTAGGTATGGACCTGCACATGCCTGTTTGCGGGTCTGCCTGGAAGAAGACTGAGGTGTGGACCTGCACCAGCCTGTTAGCTGTGTGTGTCTGGAAGAGGACTGCGGTGTGGATCTGCACCTGTCTATTTGCTGTTTCCATCTGGAAGAGGACTGAGTTGGGGACCTGCACCAGCCTGTGTCTGTGTCTGTCAGAAAGAGGACTGAGGTGTGAATCTGCATCATCCTATTTGCTGTTTCTGTCCGGAAGAAGACTGAGGTGTGGACCTGAACCAGCCTGTTTTCTGTGTCTGTCTGGAAGTGGACTGAGATGTGGCCCTACACCAGCCTGTTTGCCATGTTGTCTGGAAAAGGACTAAGGTGTGGACCTGCACCAGCCAGTTTTCTGTCTGTCTGGAAGAGGACTGAGATGTGGCCCTACACCAGCCTGTTTGCTGTGTTGTCTGGAAAAGGTCTGAGGTGTGGACTGGTTGTGTCTGTTTGCTGTGTCTGTCTGGAAGAGAACTGAGGGGTGGACCTGCACCATCCTGTTTGCTGTGTCTTTCCAGAAAAGTACTAAGGTGTGGACTTGCAGCAGCCTATTTGCTGTGTCTATACGGAAGAGGACAGAAGAGTGGACCTGCACAAGCCTATACCTATAGCTGTCTGGGAGAGGACTAGGGTGTGGACCTGCACCAGCCTGTGGCTGTCTCCATCCGGAATAGGACTGCGCTGTGGACCGGCACCAGCCTGTAGCTGCGTCTGTCCAGAAGAGGATTGAGGTGTGGACCTGCACCAGCCTGTGGCTGTTTCCATATGGGTGAGGACTGAGATTTGAACCTGCACCAGCATGTTTGCTGTGTCTGTCTGGAAGAGGTCTAAGGTGTGGACCTACACCAGCATGTGGCTGCATCTGTCAGGAACAGCAAAATGAACAATTGATAGACAGAATGTTGAACAATGTCAAACATTTACCCCAGTAGAGAGATCTAGGCCTAACTCCATTCTATTTTGCTCCCAATGGCATTCCAGTTTAAACCCATCCATATGCAAATCAGTTTTGACCCTGGTACCCAGTGGAACTGCACAGCCTGAACTACCAGGCCAGGTCCTCCCTGGTCCAGAAACAAGCATCCTGGGATCAATACAGGGGCTGAGTGGTTGAAAAGATTTAGCACTCCGTCCATCATCTTGGGATCGATCTGTCTCAAAGAGGAATGAGGTGTGGACCTGCACCAGCGTGTGTCTGTATCTGTCTGGAATAGGAACAAGGCGTGGGCCTCCATCTCCCTCTTTACTTTGTCTCTCTGTAAGGGAACTGAAGCGTGAACCTGCACCAGCCTGTTTGCTGTGTCTGTCTGGAAGAGGACTGAGGTGTGGACCTGCACCAGCCGGTTTGCTGTGTCTGTCTGGAAGAGGACTGAGGTGTAGACCTGCTCCAGCCTGTGCCTGTCTGGAAGAAGACTAAGGTGTGGACCTGCACCAGCTGTGGCTGTATCTGTCTGGAGGAGGACTAGGGTGTGGATCTGCTCCAACTGTGTCTGCATCTGTCTGGAAAGAGGACCAAGGTGTGGACCTGCACCAGCCTGTGTCTGTATCTGTCTGGAAGAAGACTAAGGTGTGGACCTGCTCCAGCTTGTGTCTGGACCTTCCTGGAAGAGGACTGAGGTGTGGACCTGCACCAGCCTGTGTCTGTCTGGAAGAGGACTGAGGTGTGGACCTGCACCTGCCTGTGGCTGTATTTGTCTGGAAGAGGACAGAGGCGTGGCCCTGCGCCAGCCCGTGGCTGTATCTGTCTGAAAGGACTGAGGTGTGGACCTGCACCAGCTTGTGTCTGGACCTGCCTGGAAGAGGACTAAGGTGTGGACCTGCACCCACCTGTGTCTGTCTGGAAGAGAGCTGAGGTGTGGACTTGCACCGGGCTGTGGCTGTATCTGTCTGGAAGAGGACTTAGGTATGGACCTGCACCAACCTAAGTCTTGGGATGTCTGGAAGAAGACTGTGGTGTGTACCAACACCAGCCTGTGTCTTTCTGGAAGAGGACTGAGGTGTGGACCTGTTCTCTCATGTACTCTGGTTCTCGTAGTGCTGCCCTAGGGTTAGACCAGCTTGTATTCTGTATCCTCAGTGAAACCTGTGTCACTTATGGTGAAAGTCATGATTGGACAGAGTGGGTGAGCCTGCCTCACACTCCTGACTGTGACCTGAGAAAGTGCTCCTCAGCAGTTTATAGCCGTAGGAGTGAGCAGAAATATGGCCACCACCAGTACATATTCAACACTTAGACAAAGTGGAGACATAAATGTGATGAAACACGAGCCCTTGCAACTCCTGCAGTGCATGGGGCCCACAGCCCTTAAGGGGCCCCAGCCAGTTAGAGGGCCCTCAGTAAGCCCAAGGCCAATGTATTTATGTGTTTTAGACTATTGATCACTTATGTATATTTTGTTTATAGCTGTTTAGAATTTTAGTATGATTTGATTTATTTTTAATATTTAAAGGGAGAAGATAAGGTAAAATCTTCATGATATGTTTATAGTGTTCCCCCGTTACCTTGTAACTAGCTGCTTAGCCAGTGTGAGAGTTCTGTGTGGAATGTTGACATGAGTAGAATGCTTGGGTGCCAGGGTGTGTGTGAGAGAGTTGGAAAGATGGGGTGAGCAGCTAGGAGGCTGCTCCTGGTGGGGCTGCTTTACCTGCTATCCCTGTTACCTTTGATGTTATGGATTTGAATAAATACTTGAAAGACACCATGTCTGCTATGTCACCTCTACATCATAGAACCAGCTTACCTCAGATCAGTATTTCTGTTTTGTCAGAGTTGAGTTTGAGGCAGTTGTCTCTCATCCATTTGACTACGTTGGTCATAGCATTACAGAAGTTTGTCTCGGTGTTGGAGGGGTCCTCAGTGAGCAAGAGGATTAGTCGAGTGTCATCTGTGTAGGAGATGATGTTGAGTCCATGAGATCTGACAACGTCTCCAAGGGGGGTCATGTAGATGTTGAACAGGGCGGTTCTGAGGTATGATCCTTGGGGTACGCCGCAAATGATGTCCTTCCTTGGGGTACGCCAGAAATGATGTCCTTGAATGCAGCGGTGAAGGGAGGCAGTTGGATGCTCTGTGTGTGTCCTGTAATGAAAGCGACGATCCACTTGAGGGTGTTTTGCTGTATGCCAATGTTGTAGAGACTATCGATGAGCGCGTGGTGGGAGATGATGTTGAATGCGGTTGAGAGGTTGAGGAGGATCAGGGCCAGAGTTTCTTGTGAACAAGGAGAGTTCTGATGTCATCTGTGGCACCAATCAGGGAGGTCTCAGTGCTATGTTTATCAAAAAAGCCTGCGAGTCGTAGAGTAAGAGTTTTTCTATCAGGTATTCAGTGAGCTGTTGGCTGATGGCTTTTTCGAGTACTTTGACTGGGTAGGGGAGCAGGGAGATCGGTCTGTAGTGTTTGAGATCGCCAGAGAGTTTCATAGGGAGGGGTCTGACCTCTGTGTGTTTCTATCTGTCTGGAAAGATTGCTGTGGCGATGGAGGTGCTGAGGGTGCTGGTGAGTTTGGATTTACACCACCCAATTGAGTGACTTTATAAGTGTCACTTCCTGATTGCAACTGGAACACTGAACGGTTGTGAGCAAAACTATGGAAAGTGCATGTAAATGGCACTCTGTGTTGACATGTTTAAAATCCCACTTTTGATGTTATGTAATAAGTGATACATAGTGCCTTGAAACCCAGACGGTCCTGGTCTATTATGTGTATAAGTAGGACATGCCTAATATTGGCACGACATTACTGGAGTGACCACCAACCCGCTAGACATCTGAGCTCCTCTTCACTCACCATCGCACACACTCCCCACATCTGTCACAATCGCAGCAGTGGCCGAACCTTCTCCTAAATTGCTGCCAAGACCTGGAACAACCTTCCCCTGCAGCTCTGTACATCCCCCTGGCTGGCAGACTTATAAAAGCTCCTTGACTGCATAGATTATGAAAGTCCTTTACTATGTGGAAAGCCAAATGGTGAACAAACCTCGTACTTTCATCAAGCAACTTGAAAATAGCTACATGATTAATCAACATTAGCAAAAAATCTAACTCAAAGGTGAAGATAGATTTGTTGTTAAATAGCCTGCAAAGATGATTTAATTACGACACACTTTTCTTTGCTGCCTGGACAGAAATTATTTCAATTCAACCATGATCTCTCTTCTCTAATGAAACTCCCTGATAAAGTGTGAAAAGCCTTGTTGGGAGGCATCAATAATCTTGGCCTGTCATCTTTTATCTGGCAGGGAGAATCATTTACACATGATCCACACCATGTTATCCTGGAATGTGGGAGAGGGTAGTTGGCAGGAACAGCAAATGGTATACAAAAGAACAAGCTGAGGTCTAATATATGGCATGGTTGTAGCACAGAGGGTCCTAGTGTGAGGAAAATATATGTGTCCTCACCAGCAAAAGGAGGGGCTGATACATCAGAAACTGACAAAGAAGGGTTTCTAGGAAGTGCCCTCATTTCATGAAGTCAGTCCCTGAGTAGGAATTTAGAATTCACTTGCTGGCTCTGGGGTCCTGCCATGCTGAAAGAGCCCCAGATAAGGCTTCCTAGAATTTTTCATAGTGAATAACAGAAACGGTTGCAAAACAGAGGTGGGTGTGCTGAGGAAAAGTCCTTAGGGTTGGAGTAGAGGTTCCCATCAATTACTGACTAGTGACCCCTTTAAGAAAGGCTTCACATCACAAGTAGCTCAGAACACTACTGGACTTGGAGGAAGAACATAAGAGCACCAGCCTGTAGCTGTATCCGCCTGGAAGAGGACTGAGGTGTGGACCTGCACCAGCCTGTGTCTGTAACTCTCTGGAAGAGGTCTGAAGTGTGGACCTGCACCAGCCTGTGGTTGTCTCTGTCCAGAATAGGTCTGAGCTGTGCACCGGTACCAGCTTGTGGCTGTGTCTGTCTGGAAGAGGACTAAGGTGTGGGCCTGCCCAAGCCTGTTTCTGCATTGTCTGGAAAGGGACGGAGGTGTAGATCTGCACCAGCCTGTGTCTTATCTGTTTGTAAGAGGATTTAGTTGTGAATCTACACCAGACTGTGTCTTTATCTGTATCTGTCTGGAAGAGGACTAAGGTGTGGACCTGTACCCGTCTGTGTCTGTGTCTGTCTGGAAGTGGACTATGGTGTGGACCTGCACCTGCCTATTTAATGAGTCTGTCTGGAAAAGGACTAAGGTGTGAACCTGCACCAGCCTGCTTTCTGTATCTGTCTGGAAGAGGTCTGGCGTGTGGACCTGCACCAGCCTATGTCTATATATATCTGGAACAGGACTGAAGTGTGGACCTGCCCCAACATGTGTCTGCATCTCTATGGAAGAGGTCTGAAGTGTGGACCTGCACAAGCCTGTGGTTGTCTCTGTCCAGAATAGGACCGAGCTGTGCACCAGTACGAGTGTGTGGCTTTGTCTATCTGGAGAGGACTGAAGTGTGGACCTGCACCAGCCTGTGTCTGTATCTGTCTGGAATAGGACTGAGGTGAGGACCTGCACCAACCTGTGTCTGTATCTGAATCTGTCTGGAAGAGGGCTGAGGTGTAGACGTGCACCAGCCTGTGTCTGTATCTGTCTGGAAAAGGTCTAAGGTGTAGACATGCACCAGCCTGTGTCTGTATCTGTCTGGAAGAGGACTGAGGTGTAGACCTGCACCAGCCTGTGTCTGTATCTGTCTGGAAAAGGTCTAAGGTGTAGACGTGCACCAGCCTGTGTCTGTATCTGTCTGGAAGAGGACTGAGGTGTAGACCTGCACCAGCCTGTGTCTGCATCTGTCTAGAAGAAAACTTAGTTGTAGACCTGCACCAGCCTGTGTCTGTGTCTGTCTGGAAGTGGACTGTGATGTGGACCTACACCAGCCTGTTTACTGCGTCTGGCTGGAAGAAGACTGAGGTGTGGACCTGCATCTGCCTGCTTGCTGTGTCTGTCTGGAAGTGGACTTAGGTATGGACCTGCACTTGCCTGTTTGCGGGTCTGCCTGGAAGAAGACTGAGGTGTGGACCTGCACCAGCCTGTTAGCTGTGTGTGTCTGGAAGAGGACTGCGGTGTGGATCTGCACCCGTCTATTTGCTGTTTCCATCTGGAAGAGGACTGAGTTGGGGACCTGCACCAGCCTGTGTCTGTGTCTGTCAGAAAGAGGACTGAGGTGTGAATCTGCATCATCCTATTTGCTGTTTCTGTCCGGAAGAAGACTGAGGTGTGGACCTGAACCAGCCTGTTTTCTGTGTCTGTCTGGAAGTGGACTGAGATGTGGCCCTACACCAGCCTGTTTGCCATGTTGTCTGGAAAAGGACTAAGGTGTGGACCTGCACCAGCCAGTTTTCTGTCTGTCTGGAAGAGGACTGAGATGTGGCCCTACACCAGCCTGTTTGCTGTGTTGTCTGGAAAAGGTCTGAGGTGTGGACTGGTTGTGTCTGTTTGCTGTGTCTGTCTGGAAGAGAACTGAGGGGTGGACCTGCACCATCCTGTTTGCTGTGTCTTTCCAGAAAAGTACTAAGGTGTGGACTTGCAGCAGCCTATTTGCTGTGTCTGTACGGAAGAGGACAGAAGTGTGGACCTGCACAAGCCTATACCTATAGCTGTCTGGGAGAGGACTAGGGTGTGGACCTGCACCAGCCTGTGTCTGTCTCCATCCGGAACAGGACTGCGCTGTGGACCGGCACCAGCCTGTAGCTGCGTCTGTCCAGAAGAGGATTGAGGTGTGGACCTGCACCAGCCTGTGGCTGTTTCCATCTGGGTGAGGACTGAGATTTGAACCTGCACCAGCATGTTTGCTGTGTCTGTCTGGAAGAGGTCTAAGGTGTGGACCTACACCAGCATGTGGCTGCATCTGTCAGGAACAGCAAAATGAACAATTGATAGACAGAATGTTGAACAATGTCAAACATTTACCCCAGTAGAGAGATCTAGGCCTAACTCCATTCTATTTTGCTCCCAATGGCATTCCAGTTTAAACCCATCCATATGCAAATCAGTTTTGACCCTGGTACCCAGTGGAACTGCACAGCCTGAACTACCAGGCCAGGTCCTCCCTGGTCCAGAAACAAGCATCCTGGGATCAATACAGGGGCTGAGTGGTTGAAAAGATTTAGCACTCCGTCCATCATCTTGGGATCGATCTGTCTCAAAGAGGAATGAGGTGTGGACCTGCACCAGCATGTGTCTGTATCTGTCTGGAATAGGAACAAGGCGTGGGCCTCCATCTCCCTCTTTACTTTGTCTCTCTGTAAGGGAACTGAAGCGTGAACCTGCACCAGCCTGTTTGCTGTGTCTGTCTGGAAGAGGACTGAGGTGTGGACCTGCACCAGCCGGTTTGCTGTGTCTGTCTGGAAGAGGACTGAGGTGTAGACCTGCTCCAGCCTGTGCCTGTCTGGAAGAAGACTAAGGTGTGGACCTGCACCAGCTGTGGCTGTATCTGTCTGGAGGAGGACTAGGGTGTGGATCTGCTCCAACTGTGTCTGCATCTGTCTGGAAAGAGGACCAAGGTGTGGACCTGCACCAGCCTGTGTCTGTATCTGTCTGGAAGAAGACTAAGGTGTGGACCTGCTCCAGCTTGTGTCTGGACCTTCCTGGAAGAGGACTGAGGTGTGGACCTGCACCAGCCTGTGTCTGTCTGGAAGAGGACTGAGGTGTGGACCTGCACCTGCCTGTGGCTGTATTTGTCTGGAAGAGGACAGAGGCGTGGCCCTGCGCCAGCCCGTGGCTGTATCTGTCTGAAAGGACTGAGGTGTGGACCTGCACCAGCTTGTGTCTGGACCTGCCTGGAAGAGGACTAAGGTGTGGACCTGCACCCACCTGTGTCTGTCTGGAAGAGAGCTGAGGTGTGGACTTGCACCGGGCTGTGGCTGTATCTGTCTGGAAGAGGACTTAGGTATGGACCTGCACCAACCTAAGTCTTGGGATGTCTGGAAGAAGACTGTGGTGTGTACCAACACCAGCCTGTGTCTGTCTGGAAGAGGACTGAGGTGTGGACCTGCACCTGCCTGTGGCTGTATTTGTCTGGAAGAGGACAGAGGCGTGGCCCTGCGCCAGCCCGTGGCTGTATCTGTCTGAAAGGACTGAGGTGTGGACCTGCACCAGCTTGTGTCTGGACCTGCCTGGAAGAGGACTGAGGTGTGGACCTGCACCCACCTGTGTCTGTCTGGAAGAGAGCTGAGGTGTGGACTTGCACCGGGCTGTGGCTGTATCTGTCTGGAAGAGGACTTAGGTATGGACCTGCACCAACTTAAGTCTTGGGATGTCTGGAAGAAGACTGTGGTGTGTACCAACACCAGCCTGTGTCTTTCTGGAAGAGGACGGAGGTGTGGACCTGTTCTCTCATGTACTCTGGTTCTCGTAGTGCTGCCCTAGGGTTAGACCAGCTTGTATTCTGTATCCTCAGTGAAACCTGTGTCACTTATGGTGAAAGTCATGATTGGACAGAGTGGGTGAGCCTGCCTCACACTCCTGACTGTGACCTGAGAAAGTGCTCCTCGGCAGTTTATAGCCGTAGGAGTGAGCAGAAATATGGCCACCACCAGTACATATTCAACACTTAGACAAAGTGGAGACATAAATGTGACGAAACACGAGCCCTTGCAACTCCTGCAGTGCATGGGGCCCACAGCCCTTAAGGGGCCCGGCCAGTTAGAGGGCCCTCAGTAAGCCCAAGGCCAATGTATATATGTGATATTAGAGTGTGTCAGGGGCCCCTCACTACATTCAGCATGGGGGTCTCATCATTAGGTCACGCCTAGGCAGCACATGAACTGTCTCTTCGAGGCACGCTGTTATCAACTCTAGGGGTTTTCATCACACCCATGCTTTACATTTTTAATCAAATTTCTAACCCCTGGGAAAAGCGCTACGGTCGCGTAGTTTACGAAGTTTCCGCTACTTCACAATACACGAATTGCATGTAGCACAGTGCAAACACGTGTAGCGTAGTGCCGCAGTCTTTTTTTGCATGCTCGCGGTCCTCAACGTCACGTTGGCGACCTCAAGCAAGCAAAATGACATCCCGGCGAGACTTTTTCCTCGTTCGCTATCGGCAACATCAAGTTGCCGATCGCGAGCATGGAAAATAAACCACACGGCGAGATTCCCAACACGGGGAGGTCAGGTTTCTCATTGCGAGTGGTCGCGTATGCTCGCTACCGCTCGCGATGAGAAACTACCAGTACTCGTCGAGAAAGTTGCCGCTCGAATAAAAATCTACTCAAGCGGCAGAAAACTACAGCTCGCACTGTGCAAGATGCAGTTTTCAATGATTGCACAGTGCCGGCTGCTTGTCTGCACTGTGCAATCATTGAAAACGGCATCTTGCACAGTGCGAACAGGCTACTATGCAGTTCGCGTAGTGCTACGCGTAGCTCGCGCAGTGCGAAGTGCACTTTGCGAAGCTTCGCGTAGCGCTACTTCGCGAACTACGCCCAGCCCTACAAATTTCCTTTGATTTTTTGGGTGATTCCTTCTCAATTGTCCCTCTTTTTGCTGTTTTGTTGACGCCCTTGAGTCTGCCCTGTTACATGCATTATTGCTTCTTTGCCTATTTGTTTTGTCACTCTCTTTTTCTGTTTTTGTTTGCTTTACCTAGTGTTTACAGTTCCCTTAATCAGCTTGTTTTTTGCAGTTGCATTACCTTATCAGTGCGGGGAATGAGATTTTGATATCAATTTATGATTATGATAATTTTAATAAAGAATCCCATTCATCTGTTTTGGACCGCTCGTATCTGTCATTGAGGAAAGGACCACCCCCGCATTGGTTAGATAAACCCCATTAACTGACGCCACTCTGAAGAACCACTTACAACTGATAAAGTTTTAAGAGTTTTATATAAGGTTATTTTGAATGCGTTACAATCCACTCAGGATAAAATCTCAAAGAATACAAAATATAAAATCGGTTACAATAACAGTTGCTTAAGCTTCGGTGTGAAGTGGTTCCTTCTGCGTCATCTGCAGTAAGATAAAAATCATCAAGTTAATCTGTCCCTACTCTATGCTATGTGACAATCCTACTTCGTAAGTTTCTTCCCTAAAAAGGTGTCAGCAGTTTGACTTCCAAAGAAGTTCAAACTCTCTTTAGCCTCTAAAGGAAATCTTAAGTTTCAGAAGCAGTATCCTATCTGCCTACCCATCCGCTCTCTAAGGGTCCTCGGCCTACTGCTCCCTTGTGCTCTGATGTCTCAGCACATCTGCTCAAGGCATCTACCCTTCGCCCTTGCTCTGAGCAATTCGTCTCGCTGTTCCTAATCTCCCAATTGCTACCTCCTCCCCGGGGTGCTGTCCCTAAAATACACAATCACCATGTGGGTGGAACGCCCCTTGACGCCCACCACGGACTTTCCCCGATGATGTCAACTTCCTGCTTCTTCCATTGGTCCACTCCTTGCGTCGTTCGTTAAGTTGACCTTTTTCTTAGATGTCATCTTCATCATCTCATCGTCGACTTTTATTGATTCTTTCAGATCAAGTATCATACGAATTTAGACAAGGCTTTAACTCTATGTCTCTTAGCTTGACCCTGCTAGGTCCTGTGAATGGTCTTGTCAAAACATAGTCCACGTTCAAAGTGTCTCTCCTCACGTTCGAGCAATAAGCTCCGTCCGGCATTGTCACCTTAAATCTAACAAGTGCTAGACTTCTCGGCTCTCACGTCCACATCAAGCTATTTACGACTTTTACAAGCCCACTAAATTACATTCACTTGACTATGCTCCTGCGAACTCTTGACCAGTTAGGTTACAAACACAAATGACCTAAACTCTTCCAACATTCCTACAGAAACCCTCTACACAGTACAACCTTTGGCATACATTTATATATCCGTATTTTTAGCAAAAGCCTTAGTTATACTTAAATACATTCTACATCAAATATAAGTAATACATAGAATACGACTGCATAGAATATAACTTATGCATTTTCCTTGGTTACATCTTTATGTGAATTCTCTTATACATTTATCCACGTTTCTCCGTTTAAAGTTACACATGTTTAAAGTTACACACGTACACGAATTCTACTGTGCACGTTCGATATTTCCTAAGCATTTCTACATTACCCATCATGTATACGGGCCTTCTAAATCTAATGCATTTTAACATGTAAATACATTTACATCTCCTATACCATGTTATCACATTCGTTGGCCTTTATGCTATAATCGGCAACTTTACATTACAATGTGCGTTTCATTCCTACGTTTATGACATATACGTCTAGATATGGCTATGATATACTTTGCATTCAAATTGCGCTCTCTCAGTTCCCCCCTTTGATGACTTTTAGGAGTCATCACTAAAAGCAATTTGAATACATCTCTTATACCGAACTAGTTACATCAGTTCCTCTTTTTATCGATTCAAGTGTTCTCAAACTTTTATACTGTTGATCTTGTAGAACAGCTAGTCTCCTTTCTTGGTCTCTCATCGATCTTTGTAACTGGTTCGACCTATACCATTTATACAATTTTACTAATCCCAATAATGTAATTATACAAATTAATACTATTAATACAGGCTTTAAAATATACCAAACTATACCTTTGCCTAGATTAGCAAACCAACTTCCAACCTTTCCCACTCCATTTCCTACTTTTTCCCAAACATTTACTTTTGATAAATCTTCAATTTCTTGATGAATCTGTGTAATGTTCTGTATGACTTTCTCAAGTGGTTTTGAATTATCAGGAATATATGTACAACATTCCTGAACCTTCAAAGCTTTACAAACTCCGCCTTCCTTTGCTAATATCACATCTAAAGCAAGTCTGTTCTGTAAAACCATCGCTCTAATCGACTGCATCTCACCTTCTACTAACATCAATGATCTTGCAGTACTGGCAGACAACCTATCCACGACTGTTGCTAACCTTCTAATCTTAACATCGTTAAGAATCAAACCTAACAATGGAAACATCGCTCCAAATACATCTCCTACTACTTCTGCATCTCCTACTTCCCTTTTTGTTCTCCTCGAAGCCTTTCCTTCTATGATCGCTAAATCCTTTGCATGATATATTTTGGGGAAGACAATTGCCAAGTAACACGAACCATACCAATTGTCAGGAAGTTTTACATAGGCATTTCTCCCACAAACAAAATACACATTCGGAATAGCTTGCATCCCTTTCATAAAATCTTTCGTGTAGTACTCTAGTCTAAAAGAGTGCTCGCAACTAACTTCACCTACAAATTCACTCTCATAATACGTTTTGCTTCGAGCTAAACATAACTTGCCTTTCTGCGTTCTATCCAATGCTATTGGACCATTGCTACCTTTCTTTTTATGTGCCTTCTCTTCTTCTGTCCAATCTGTTTTCCATTGTCCTGACATTTTTAGAATCTTCTGCCGTCTGCATCGGTCATCTACTTGTGCTATAAACCTCTTCTCTACCTCTGACACTTTGCAAGTCAGATTATTTCTACGTGCATATGATGTATCTAATGTATCCCAAGGAAGAAAGAACTTAGCCAGTCTATCTTCCTTTTTGTAGTAGTCCCACTTATTCATTTGCTTATGATTCGGAACTTCGGGCAGTACCGAATCATAATTTGAAAAGTAGTACTCAAATCCTTCTCTACCATAAAATATACTAAGCAGTAAACTACATGTTATCCCATAAGTCAATGGGAGATGGTGATATCGAATGCCTTCGTCTACAGAAGCCGGCAATTGCATACAAACGTAGCAATCTTTGGCCTCCATGGCATCGATATATTCGTACAATAATTTAGCATATGCATTTGACCTAAAGTTTCCCTGTGACTCGTCTATGTGTAATCTACGAGCTTCATCTGTAAGTAAAGCCTTTTCACGTATAACATTGCTCTCCTCCTTCTTTCCCACAAGAGCAGGTTTCAAAGTCGTTACAATTTTTACGTTTGCTATTCTTTTATCATTCTCATGTCCTGCCATGTAAGATATCGTTACTACTATGATTATGAGAAATATCACTATTGCTATAAGTGTACCTACTATACATCTAGCTTTTCTGTTTGGGTTGCCGTTCTCCATGTTATCAAAACAGCGTACCTCGTTCTCTAGCGAAAATTCTCTTTCCAGTCTTTGGTTGCTTGTTTGCTTTCACAGTCTTTAAAGTGCTTTTTGTCAACAGGTATCTTTTTCACCACAATGTCTTTTTCTCTTCTTAGCAGTAGACAACCCTAGCCCTTCTCCGTCCTCTAAATGTAATCCCTAATTTTATTCTTCTTTCCACTCGGCGCTAGGTTATCTTCTCCTTTATAACATACGTACAAAGTCTTTTATGCATCAACAATTATTTTCGGACCTGCAGCTTTCACAACAATTATTAACAGTTCAAAGCGAATAACTTTTTCTTCTTCCTCTGACATTTGCTGACCAACTGTTAGAAATTGTAATCTTTTTAGCACTAAATCTTGGATTTTACTCAGACGTGGGGGTATAGGAAGTGTGAAAGTCAGTAACCCCTCAGTCTCGAGTCCAGGCGCCAACATCCATATCTCCACTGCCACAAATGGATCGAGATCGATTACTTTCACGCTCTTCACTCTCCCAGATTTCTGTCCCCAATACATCTGCTAGATAAGTCCACTCTGGGGTGGCGTACCTTCTGCAGGGCACACGTACCCTTCTCGATCTTCGTGGACTCTCCGTTCCTGAATCTGTCGTCTCTTCCTCCTGATCCGATTCTTCAGCGATCGGGGCAAGAGTTCTTTCCTTTTTCCTTTCCGAACTTGGCCTTTTCCTTCTCTCCGGCCAACTGGCTTCGTTACTCCTTGTCTTTCCGCTCCTTGTTCTAGGACCTGTCTCTTGGTCACTCCCAGTTTGCTCGATATCTGTGTCAGACTCCCAATTACTTTCTTCTCCTGAGGCGACTTCGGTCCCACTAGTGTAATGACCTCCGTCGTCCTGTTCCAACACAGTTTCAGCTTCTTCGATCACCTCCACAGCTTGGCTTTCCCCCTCTATGGCTTCTCCGCTTCCCGCCGGATTCTCATCCGAGAGAGGAGCTGTTTCTTCTGGAGGTGCTGGCACTCTTCGGGTGTGTGAGGCATGTATCCAGTTTGGCAGACCTCCACACTTCACTGCGGTATTCGTTACAAGTATGACTTGAAACGGTCCTCGCCAACGCACGTCTAAGCAGTTCTTCCTGACATGCTTCTTCACCAGGACCCAGTCTCCTGGACTCAGGTCATGGCACAAATCTTGTACTGATGGAACCTCTGCAGCCTGGACCTGGAGGGACACAGAATTAACGGCATCAGATAGTCCCTTGCAGTAGTCCAAGATCAAATCGTCTGTGATGTTCACTAGCGCTGCAGTCGGAACCGATGGCAATCTCATAGCTCTCCCCATTAGCACTTCATGTGGAGAGAGGCCTGTTCTTCTATCAGGTGTGCTACGTATGCTCATAAGAACTACTGGAAGTGCGTCTGGCCAACTCAGGGATGTTGATGAACAAACTTTAGCCAGTCTGGACTTGATAGTACTGTTAATTTGCTCTACGATCCCTGAAGCTTCTGGTCGATAGCTGCAGTGTAACTTCTGATCGATATTCAAAGCTGAACAGAGCATCTTCACCACTTCGCTATTAAAATGAGTTCCTATGTCCGATTCCAAAGAGGATGGCACCCCAAATCTCGGTATCAACTCTCTAAGTAACAATTTTGCTACTGTAAGTGTATCGCACCTACGTGTAGGGTAAGCCTCAACCCATCTAGAAAATATGCAGACAATCACTAACACGTATCTGAGTCTGTTGCATGGAGGCATTTCTATGAAGTCAATCTGCATCCTATTGAAAGGCCCCCCAGACCTTCCTATGTGACTCAAGGTAACTGGTGTTCTCTTTCCCACATTTAGTTGCTGACAGATCGCACATCGTTGACACACTGCTTCTGCCGCTACTCTAAACTTAGGATTGAACCACGTCTGTCTGAATACTCTCACCATAGCATCTCTTCCTATGTGTGCTGATCCATGCAATTTCCTTGCCATTGGACTAACAAGTCCATTTGGTAAAACTGCCCTCCCGTCGGCAGAAACCCAGAAATTCATCTCTCTTTTTTCACACCCTGCTGTTTCCCAGCTCTTTTTCTCATCAGTTGGTGCATTTTCCTGTACAGCTCTCAATTCATCCCACGTATCCACCGTGTCTAACAACATGGTCAATTCAGTTCTCTCCTGGACTCCCCCCACTTTAGCATCAGTGTGAGAATATCCCTGCTCTGCGCAGTAACGCGCTACTTCATCTGCGTATTTGTTTCCTAGTGATACAAAGTCCATATTTTTTGTATGTGCTACACATTTGACCACAGCTATGGCCATAGGTTTTTGCAAAGCCTCTAACAGTAGTTTCACGAATTCTCCATTCCTAATAGGAGAACCCGAGGAGGTCATGTAACCTCTTTGAGACCATAACTGCCCGTAATCATGAACTACGCCGAAACCATACTGGCTATCGGTGTATATAGTGACTCGAAGTCTGTCACCTGCTAGACAAGCACGAGTCAAAGCCACAATTTCAGCTACCTGTGCGGAGTGTACTCCTTCCAGGCAAGCGGCTTCTATAACTCTGGTAATCGTGCATACTGCATAAGCTGCTCTCAGCTGACCGACATCGTTTCTTACTCATGAACCATCAACGAAGAAAATTTCGTCTGGGTCTGTCAATGGCTCATCTACGATATCAGGTCTCGGTTTGGTACATAGTTCAGTCACATCGAGGCAGTCATGCTCTGTACAATTTTCGTCGTCCACTTCATTCGGAAGTGGCATCAAAGTTGCAGGATTCAAGACAGAGCATCTCTTTAGGGTCACATTCTCGGCAGCCAGTATGACCTGCTCGTAGCGTGTGAGCCTGCTATTCGTCAGATGCTGAGTCTTAGTCCTGGTCATTAACAGTTCTACAGAATGTGGTACATACACTTCTAACTGATGTCCCATAACTACGCTTTCCGATCTCTCAATGCTGACACCCGTTGCAGCTACGGATTTGAGACATCCGGGCAACGCTGCGGCTACTGGATCTAATGTAGCCGAAAAGTACGCCACTGGCCTGCGCGCATCTCCATGGACCTGTGCTAATACCGCTAAAGCGCATCCCTCTCTCTCGCAGCAGTAAAGCAAAAAAGGTTTAGTGTAATCTGGCATTCCTAAAGCCGGGGCACGACATAAGTCCTCCCTCAGCTGCAAAAACGCCATCAAACAATCTTTGTCCCATGGTACCGGATCACTTACTCCCTTGTGCGTCAGTTGTAATAGCGGTTTTGCCTTCAGTGAGAAGTTTGCTATCCACTGTCGACAATAACCGACCATGCCTAGGAACATCCTGACTTCTCTTTGTGTCGTAGGCGCGTTCATTTTCATAATCGCCTCTATTCTGTCTGGAGACACCTTCCGCTTTCCCTTTTCAATCCTGTGGCCCAAGTATTGCACCTCAGTCTTACAATATTGCAATTTACTTGGAGACACCTTGTGTCCGTTCTCGGCCAAGTGATTTAACAAGGTGATGGTGTCTTCTCTGCAAGCTTCCTCAGTTTCTGACGCAACGAGGAGGTCGTCTATGTACTGGACCAGAACTGACTTCTTGGGCAGTACTAGACTCTCAAGATTTCGTTTCAATAACTGGTTAAAGATCGACGGGCTTTCTGTGTACCCCTGAGGGATACGACACCATGTTAAAACGCGATCTTCCAGCTTGAAAGCGAAAAGATACTGGCTCTCTTCGTCTAACGGTATCGAAAAGAAAGCCTGGCACAAATCTATCACGGTAAACCATTCAGCTTGGAACGGTATCTGAAACAATATGACTGATGGATTCGGTACCACTGGACAACATGAGACAACAATGTTATTAATCTTCCGAAGATCCTGCACTATTCTGTATTTTCCACTAGGTTTCTGCAAACCCATGATCGGGGAGTTACATGGACTACCCACGATCTCCTTCAGTATTCCCTGCTTAATCATGGAGTCGATCACAGGTTTTATTCCTGCAATCGTCTCTGGCGTTAGCTTATACTGTGGTGTTCTTGGATACTCAGCATGGGGTCTTACCAAGATTTTTACCGGTTCTACTCCTTTGATCAATCCTATTTCTTCCCCAGTAAAATCCCATACCTCAGCTGAGACTTTCTCTCTCAAGTCTTGTGGAAGCTCCTCCACTGTTAAAGTAGGATAAAGTTCCACACACTCCTTTGAGTTTACAACTTTAAAATCAGCGTCCTCATCATTGGTCTGCACTTCTACTCCCTCAGGTGTGCAATGTATCGTGCAATTCAGTTTGCACAGCAAATCTCTCCCTAATAAGCACACAGGACTAGAATCGCAGATCACAAACTGATGTTCGTCACTGTAATTCCCTATCCTTACTGACACTGGTTCGGTCAAGGGATTTGTCATCCTTTTGTTCGCGACTCCTACCACCTGAACCGTTTCTCCTGATATTGGCAGACCCGGGACTGCCACAGATCTTAACGTGGATCGAGTGGCCCCTGTATCCACCAAAAAGGTCGTAGGACATCCCGCTATTTCCGCCTCTACGTATGGTCCTCTCTGATCTACTTCCAAAGCGGCTCCTAGAGTACAATCTTCCTCCCTATTCGCCCGCTGCCCTGTAAGAGGATCAACGTAGTAGCATTCCTCTCCTCCTACAAACAATGGCATCTGTCTGTAGGTTTTCCCTCCGTTTGAGATGCGAGGTGGTTGAGGAAACGGGGCTCGAGGAGTCTGAGTCCCCCCTTTGACAAACTTGCCCTTCGGGACTGTGGCTCCCCTGACCACGTTGTTCTGAACCTCTTCCTCCTCCTGCTCTAATTCCCCTGACTCAACATTGTAAGGACACTCGCGTCGCCAGTGTCCCACCTCATTACACTGATGGCATCTCGTCGTCTTTTTCAGTGTCGCGATATCCATTCTCGGTCTCGGTCTTTCTTCCTCGTCTCTGCTCTGATTATTCTGTTTCTTTGCCTGCGTTCCTGTTCCCTGCTGCCGCGGTTTATCCTTTCCAGCAGCTTGCATTTGCACTAGCATTAACTTCTCTTTAAGCTTCTTGGCCTTAGAATCTATCTCGTCACTGCAGTATCTTGCATACCTCAGAATTTCATCTAAAGGCTTGTTCTGCCAACAGATCAGATGCTGCTGGATCATTAGGCATATTTCTGGTCTTAATCCGAGGACAAACTTGGAAACAAATTGTCCAATGTCCTTAGGATCCATCACATCTAACCCGCTGTACTGCTTGAATGCTTTCAGCAATCGCTCGTAAAACTCATGAACTGTCTCTTTCGGCTCTTGGGTAGTTCGATCTATCTTTACCCAGTCTATGTCTTGCACCGGCACTTTCTCTTTTAGCCATGTTATTACCCTCTCGTACTTTTCCATGACTCTAACTGATGGACCATTCGTCCGAATATTTCTCGGTGGCTCGCAAGTAGGCCACTCAACACTGAGCTTGCATGCCGTCCACAAGTCTCCGGGTACTACGATATCGAACAGTGTGTTCAAATCGATCCACAGTACCTTCGAGATCTTCACGAATCTTTCTACCTGTTTATACCACTCGACGGGATTATCCCTAAGCTTTGGGAAGGAATTGGTGAACGCCGCCAAATCCCCCCTACTCCAAGGCACATGAACGTAGCTTCCATTCGCGATTTCTCGCAAAGGGAAGGCTTCCATTCGCATCAAGCCTGCGTCCTGGGACTCCTCAAGCACACTCCGTCTGACAGAGCCCTTTCTGGACCATCTTTCCTCCCATCTATCTAGATCTCTCCATATTCTGATACTTACGATCAATTCCCTTATGTGTACTTTCAGCGCGATTGTTCTGCGATCATCCAGATCCTGATCCGTGCAAGTTAGCCTATGGTTACTCTGTAAAGCCTTAGTTCGCGACAGGTCTACCATGTACCTGTTTGCTAAATTAGATAAGTTCTCATGAGCTGACCTCGCCCTCCGAGTAATATCTTTGGATAGGAACAGTATCTCATCTGGTGTATATGAGGCTAATCTCTCTAATGACACTGTACCATCAATCAATTCATCCAGATCTGCCTTCAAACTCATCACGTCAAGCCGTTTTGCTTTTATTTCAGCTTTCAGCATTTCAGTTCTATGTTCTTCTCTCATATCCCTCTCACCTCCACTATGCGCCCTACGCCTGAGCACAGGTGAGTTATGAGGAGTCTTCCTTCCATCTCTTCGTTCCCACCCTTCTAGATCCCAAGCCTTTCCATCTCCACGTGGGGTATGGTGGAATAATGCTCCGTCCCCCAACCCTATGTTCCGATTTTTCGGCTCGGTTTCTCCAGATGTGAGATAGGATCCACCGTTCTGCTCTAACCCATTATAACTTGCTTGTTGTCTGGTGTCGCTTAATAAAATGAAAGGCCCTCGCCGGTCTTCCGTGTTCCCGTGATCTCTTTCGTGATCACCGGATGTATGGCGAGACGTTTCGCGACTCCCTAAATTCTCATGACTCCTTCCACTATCCCCGGATGCATGTCGAGACGCTTCGCGACTCTCCATGTTTCCGTGACTCCAATGTCTCACGTCTTCACCTGGGGCATGGTGTGTGCACCTAAAGGTATTCTGGTACTCCTGTGTCCTACGTTCCCCTTCACTGAAGGTGACGCGAGGCACTTCGCCACACCCTGCACTTCTGTCTTCGCACATTAGCCTATTGCTGTTATCAGCAGGATAAGTATCTCTTCTGCTCTCTTGGCTTCCTCTCTCCCACTCGGGGCTGCTTTCGCCAGCTCCACAATGAGAGAGAATCCTGTTATCCTGCTCTCTCCATTCGGATCCCGTTTCTAAACTTCTATTCCGAGCTTCTTCGGCAGCGTCCCATTCTCTCAGGTATTCCCTTAATTCCTTATGGGTTTTTGGTTTAGGACCCCTCAAATCCATCGGTCCTCTTCGACCTCCCTGTTCTACCCTGGGACCCGTTGCGGAACCTAATGGGGTACTCCGACTTATTGGTGCTCGTATTTGCCTGTGGGGATTCATTGTGGCATTCCTATTCTCCTCTTCTGCTCTTTTATTGTCCCATCGTGCCTGTTCCTCCTGTTGGACCCCTTCTGGGTTATAGATTGACACAATAGGGCCTATGGTGACCGGGACCTGCAAAGCGTCCGGCATTTGGTATGACCTAGCGCATTGCGTCTCCGGCACCTTCTGGACCACAAATCTTCCCACTACTCTCTGTTCAGAACTGGTTTGGGGTATTTCCTCAGTCTTATTAGCGTCCCACTCTGTTACCGGGATCGACTTATACTCCCCCCACCTAGCTCCGTCTGTTTGCGGTAATATGGGACTCGCAAGTTCACCGCTGTATGGAGGTGGTCTGTCTGTCAATAGCCTCTCTATCAGATCCTCCTCCGACTCGCTTTCCTCATCATCTTGTTCTAGAGGTTTCCTTTCTCCCGTAGCCTCTATCATGGTGAACAGTTTGTCCGCTTCTATCTTTTGTACCCTCCATTTCTTAGCTTCATCGTCCCATTTAGCATCCTGCACTGCTTTTACCGATCTTCTCACTCTTTCTTGGCGCCTCTTTACGCCCCTTTCGTGTGCTGTTCTAAACCACACACCAAGAGCTTCAAATTGTGTTGGCCTCGGTAAAAGTCTCATTGAAAGCATCGTCGCCTTCAGTTGGTTCAACACTTCTAATTTAAACGTTCCAAATCTTGGAAATGCCAGTTCTTTTTGCCCTTCAGTTAGCCTGTGCCACTCGGAAATCCATAATATCGAGTGTAAGCCTACATTTACTGCCATATGATATGCTGGTGTGCCTTCTGGTGGAGCTTCTTCTCCGGCATATAAATTTCTCCTTTTCTTTTTAAAGATTTTTCCTAAACCCTTGAAACACTTCATTTTGATCCTTGCTAATTCTTTTCCTTGTTTACGTCTTGATAACAACCACCAATCCCTGTACGACTCTCGCTAATCAGCCTATCCCAGCACGGTTCTACACCAACCGACCAATCTCAGCGCGGCTCTACGCTGACGTCACTTGTCTCTTCTTCAGCAGCTTCCCTCGTTTCTCAACTCGTCTCACGATCTCACATGCGTTTTCATTCATACATTGAAAAATGACTACTTCCGTCCAAGCGATCACTTTTCTCTGACTGTACGGCCACAGTCTAACTGTAATTGCTACCTCAACTGGCACAGCGTCTTTCCTCTTATGGTCGGACACTTGCCTCAACTGATAGGTTACTTACACACAGTAAACGTACGACCAGCGTCCGCTACTCATTCACTCACACATACGCTCCCCCTATCATCGGTCTGTCGGGAAATCAATGGTACCTCATGACCCCCTTTCAATGGTAGACAAATTACTCTAGGTGTTCGATACACCTGAACCACTTAAGTCCTCTGGACATAAGATTTCATCCGGTTGCGCGCGCTCACAACCTTCCCCCAATCACACTACAGGCATTCAACTCCGCTTGACATTACAACACAGGAACAACATAAAACACCGCAATCTTACAACGCATGACCCTTATACTCACTCTCGACCGACTCTGCTGCTTTTCTCTCGACGCACCGTCAGCACCGTCTCCGGCTGCAATTCTTCTTCTGGTCGATGATGACTAGGGACCTTGGGGTAAACTAACCTGGCCTAGGTCGTCTTCCTCAAGAAGATAACCATCATACTCTGCTACCAACTGCGGGGAATGAGATTTTGATATCAATTTATGATTATGATAATTTTAATAAAGAATCCCATTCATCTGTTTTGGACCGCTCGTATCTGTCATTGAGGAAAGGACCACCCCCGCATTGGTTAGATAAACCCCATTAACTGACGCCACTCTGAAGAACCACTTACAACTGATAAAGTTTTAAGAGTTTTATATAAGGTTATTTTGAATGCGTTACAATCCACTCAGGATAAAATCTCAAAGAATACAAAATATAAAATCGGTTACAATAACAGTTGCTTAAGCTTCGGTGTGAAGTGGTTCCTTCTGCGTCATCTGCAGTAAGATAAAAATCATCAAGTTAATCTGTCCCTACTCTATGCTATGTGACAATCCTACTTCGTAAGTTTCTTCCCTAAAAAGGTGTCAGCAGTTTGACTTCCAAAGAAGTTCAAACTCTCTTTAGCCTCTAAAGGAAATCTTAAGTTTCAGAAGCAGTATCCTATCTGCCTACCCATCCGCTCTCTAAGGGTCCTCGGCCTACTGCTCCCTTGTGCTCTGATGTCTCAGCACATCTGCTCAAGGCATCTACCCTTCGCCCTTGCTCTGAGCAATTCGTCTCGCTGTTCCTAATCTCCCAATTGCTACCTCCTCCCCGGGGTGCTGTCCCTAAAATACACAATCACCATGTGGGTGGAACGCCCCTTGACGCCCACCACGGACTTTCCCCGATGATGTCAACTTCCTGCTTCTTCCATTGGTCCACTCCTTGCGTCGTTCGTTAAGTTGACCTTTTTCTTAGATGTCATCTTCATCATCTCATCGTCGACTTTTATTGATTCTTTCAGATCAAGTATCATACGAATTTAGACAAGGCTTTAACTCTATGTCTCTTAGCTTGACCCTGCTAGGTCCTGTGAATGGTCTTGTCAAAACATAGTCCACGTTCAAAGTGCCTCTCCTCACGTTCGAGCAATAAGCTCCGTCCGGCATTGTCACCTTAAATCTAACAAGTGCTAGACTTCTCGGCTCTCACGTCCACATCAAGCTATTTACGACTTTTACAAGCCCACTAAATTACATTCACTTGACTATGCTCCTGCGAACTCTTGACCAGTTAGGTTACAAACACAAATGACCTAAACTCTTCCAACATTCCTACAGAAACCCTCTACACAGTACAACCTTTGGCATACATTTATATATCCGTATTTTTAGCAAAAGCCTTAGTTATACTTAAATACATTCTACATCAAATATAAGTAATACATAGAATACGACTGCATAGAATATAACTTATGCATTTTCCTTGGTTACATCTTTATGTGAATTCTCTTATACATTTATCCACGTTTCTCCGTTTAAAGTTACACATGTTTAAAGTTACACACGTACACGAATTCTACTGTGCACGTTCGATATTTCCTAAGCATTTCTACATTACCCATCATGTATACGGGCCTTCTAAATCTAATGCATTTTAACATGTAAATACATTTACATCTCCTATACCATGTTATCACATTCGTTGGCCTTTATGCTATAATCGGCAACTTTACATTACAATGTGCGTTTCATTCCTACGTTTATGACATATACGTCTAGATATGGCTATGATATACTTTGCATTCAAATTGCGCTCTCTCATCAGCATTCCTCATTTTTTTTAACAACAACAATCGTCATGTATTTTTTTTAGTAATCATCTTCATGTATTTACATTCAATTTTTTTTTTATGCACAGTTTTACTGACGCCGGGAGTGAACCAAGTTGCCCTGTTGCAAAACCGGCAGTTCTGGATGTTACGCAATATCCCCTCTCCTGCTGTGTATAAGCTTCATCGTATTTAGCTTAAACTTTCCTAATCTATTTTTTCTCATTTGAGGCGAGCTGCTGGTGCAAAACCTGCTTCCCTGGAAGCCAGGCCATTCCCCAAGAGTGGGCCTGCTAGTGGCGTCTAACATTTTCGACCACTTTACCGTACATGACTGCGTTGGCGCTGTTCTGTTGCCAAGACCTCTAGAGCCCCTGCAGACATTGCAGACAGTGGGAGCAGGTTTGTTTACCTCTGATGAGCATTCATCCGAACCTTTCCCCGAAAGCCCGGTTTGCTGTGTCCAACAATCCCTCCTGCAGGGGACCTTCACTTCTCCTCGGCTCTGACCCTTTTCTGGCTCCGCTCTACTTTTTTTTGTGTGCTTCAAACTTCGAGCTGTCTCAAAAGGAGGCATTTGTTTGCATCCTTTCCTTTTACTAGTTCTCACTTGTCCTAGCTTCCCTCTCCTGCATACTGCTCATTAATCCTTTGTGGAGCCCCATTCTGAAGCCTAAAGACACTTCCCGGTCTCTGCTTAGCATCTGGTTAGAGCAGGCTCTCCTGGGGGGTCCTCCAGCGAGTCCACCTGCTTCCTCCATGTGTGCCTCTTCGCACCCTGTTCTGCTTCCTCGACCAGTTTCCCATCCCTTCGCAGTGCCCCTTTGCTTTCGATCTTCTGTGTTCACTTCAGCATTCTGCTGGCTCTCGCTACCTTATTTTCTATCCAATCTCATTATTTTTTTAGGTCTCGCACCTAGCGTTGCAGTGCGCAGAATTCTCGCGCAGCATGAGACTTTTTTTTATGAACGATAGGATGCAATTGGCCAAAGGCGGGCGCATTGTCTATTACGCGCACCGCTGCCATGTGGTTTCAATTATTGTGCCCAGACACAGGCGCGATAATTGAAACCACATGGCTCGCTGTGGCACGCGCGCACCACTCGCCGCTGCCATAGTTTTGCTTTCTTATTTAGTCACGCCTGGGTAGAGGTGGAAGGTGATGCTCTCTCCACAGTCTTTCTTACTCGCTGGTGCCCTTTTGGTACCTTGCATATGCTGCCGTAGGCTTTCAGAGCCTGTGACTCCGTGGGGCTTCAGATCACTTGCATATGCTGTCGTAGGCTTTCAGAGCCTTTGACGCCGTGGGGCTTCAGATCACAAAGGGAATGTGTGGCCCGGCCTATGCATGCTTGTAGGGTCATCTTCTGTGTCCTGCCTGTCTGTTGGCCGCCTCTTGCAATGGAAGTGGGATCTATTGCGTCTTTCTGGATCCTAATGCCGGCCTGTGGAGTCCTTGGGCATAGCTTCCTGGCACTTTTGCTGTTGGGCCTGTGCTGCTGTATTAGCCTCCCACTAGTGCGCTCTTGTTTCTTCCACCTCCCCTGTTGGGCCCCTCCCATGAGCAGAATCTGCCCGATACTGGCTGCTCATGCGAGGGGATCTTCAGCCCTGTCTGACCCAGCCTCTTCGTTATGTTACACTGGGCTTCAGCAGGCCCATCACCTTGTTAAGCTTCCCTCTGATGTCAGAGGAGCACAAACAGACGAGGGTGCTCAAACAGTTAAAATACCGGACTTTCGCTGCTCCTTCAGAATGGCCTGGAGAACCTTCAGTTGGAGAACTCACTCACGGATGTGGTACTAAAAGGAATTCTGTTGCCACAGTGTGGTCCTGACAGCAGTCAGCCAATATTTCCGGTGAGTTGTTCGTTGTATCTTAAATATTTGCACAAAGTTATGATTTAATATGAGTTTTTGATTTCATAATATATAGCATATTCATTTGAACGCAATAATCCACTAATGGCTACAAAAAAGTTTTTCTGGCAGTGCGTGAAACAACTTACAAGTAAGGTATTATCGGTGAGAAGCATTTTAACAACTTTGACTTCCTGCTGTTTCTGTAGCCTGTCTTAAAATATAATACTTCTCCGTTGTTTATCGAGACTTTATAATAAAGCAGCAGAAGCTGCCTGTTTGAACGATGTTGGTCACTCTACAGTCCTGCAGTGCACACTGCCTGTTTGTCACAGAGTGGTTTTAAGTTCCCACGGCGCTTGGTTTACCTCTGCATACTATGGATGTTAAGGTCGATGATTTTATCTATCTGTAGCATTTAAAATGTGCTGCTGCTTAAGCAATTTGTTTTTTTTTACTCAAGTTTTATGTCCCTAGATACACTGAGTCCTTTTTTCTGTCACCCGGTGCTGTCATCAAACACTTGCAGAAGAATGCTTTTGGTGTCCTGGAGTCCTTAGCTGTGATGCCTGACACTGGATAAAGTCATTTCTTTAGGATTAGAGGGGGCAGGACATGTTCTAGTTGAAATTCGAAATCTATCCTATTTAACTGTCACAGAAGGTGGGCAAGTGTGATTAATTTCAATAAAGTAGAGACCTCAGGGGCCCTGTACGGGAAGGCTGGAGTGCACCGTGTGAGCAGTCCCTTCTCGTGGGAATTTCGAGATGCGGGTTTCCTAGGGGGCTGTTGTGCGCCTTCAATCTTTAGAAAGTGGATGGGGAGCATTTCTGGAAAGCAAAATAGAGGTGCAATGCTTTATTTTCTTTCACTTTGCACTCTGCTACCTTCTATTTTGCGGTTATTTGTCTGAAGCATTCAAATATCAGAGATCCTACTGATTTGATTTACTTGTAGAAGATTTAGGAAAATGTACCTTCTGTTGGGGCTGTGGTTTGTGTTTATCTGCAATGTTTCTTTCTCTGTGATCTGTTAACACTGCATTGTCTGATTTAATTCACTTCACTGTACCTTGTTACCGATTTACTCCACGGTTGTGTGATTTCTACACTTCGCTGCTGTGTGCGCTGTGTCTAATCCACTTCACTGCAGTGTTCATTGTGTCTGGTGTACTTGCCTGCACTGTATTTAGTCCCTATGCTTTTCATTGCAGTGCTCTGTCACTCAATGGAGCGAGCCTTGTGCCGGATGTATTATGTTTACAGTATGCTTGCTTTGTGTGACCACTAAGCTTCCTTGCAGATGCGCTTGGCTGTAGTCTGCTCAATCACGATGCTCTTCAATGAGGGGTGTTTTGGCATAATGTCACTATCCTGTGCAATGCTCTTGGTGCAGCTCACTCCAATGGGCTGTGTGCTTGTTGTTCTTTATGGCAGTGTTCCATTCTCTGTCTCCACTGCAGTATGTTCAGCCCTAGTACTCTTCACTGCAGCGTGTTTTATTCTGCCCAGTGCTCTATACCAAATGCCTACTATGCTGCTTATAACAGATGCAGGGCAGATTTTATTTCTCTTATACACCTGAGCGTCAGTATACCCCTAAAGGTAGATTCATCAAAGACCCGTTTTGCGAGTCTGTAATAGCGATTCATAAGGAATCGCTATTACAGACTCGCAAAACGGGATTCATGTAGGAATCGCAAAATTAAATGCGATTCCTACTGATTCCTTATTTGCGATTAGCAAATTGCTAATCGCAAATAAGATAGCGATTTTAAGGGTGCCAGGGGTGTCCAAAGGACACCCTGTAGCACCCCTTAAATGCAAATTCAAACAGGTGTTGCGCACACACATGTCCAAAGGACATGTGTGTGCGTAACATGCAAAAGAAAAAAATGCACTAAAGTGCTTTTTACTCGTTTTTCGCAATTTACCACGAAGTCAGATTTCGTGGTAAATTGCGACCAAATATTGCGAATTCGCAATTTCAAATAGGGTGATGAATTGCATTTAAGGAATCTCTATTAGAGATTCCTTAAATCCAATTCCTCGCAAATATGCGATTTCGCAAATAGCGATTTTTGCATTTGGGATGATGAATCCCAAATGCAAAAATCGCACTCGCAAAGGGCCAGATTCTCAGAATCTGGCCCTTTGCAAGCGTAATTTCGTTTCATGAATCGGGCTGTATCAGTTGCTAAGGTTTTAGATTGCTTATGTGAGACATTTTCTGAATTTCGCAATCTTTTAGGATCATGTGGCTTGAAGTACTTTTCCTTAAATCTTAAAAATTTCTGATGTGTATTTCGAGCATCTAGATGCTTTTTTGAAGATGACTGAAACCGGGGGTCAATGGTAGTGAAAAGTAGTAAGAGCCCTAAGAGCATTTACAGAAAACTGGGTTGGTGGGGAAATTTTAGTATCACTGTTTATCGATTTATGAAAACGCTTTTCTTCATAGGAATATGTTTTTTGGTTTAAATTGCCCCTGGTACTGTAGATTGTTTGATAATAGACAACTAAATATCTCTTACCATTTAATAGCGCTCTTTTTCTATATCTCGGAAACATGAAAGGCAGAATCAGCCGTACTGGGTTCTCATTCTTTATACCTGCCCTAGGTAAAAAAATAAACATTATCATATACAATACCAATCTTTCAAACTCGAATATTTGCGAGACCTTTTGCTTATTTATCCTGTTTTAGCCTGCAGCCATACTGCTTCTGTGTATGACTACTAGGGCTCTCATATCACGTGACACTCTGATTATGAGGCAATGCACCAATATCACTTTGCATTATGAGGCTTGTAATTTCACTATTTTCTAGGGAAAGCATAGTTTTTAGCTTCATTCACCGAACACCATATTACACACATTGTTACAATTCACCCGTGAAACACAAAGCGCCATCTTCAATGCTGGATTTTAAGCTGGATTTTGTTTGTGTTACCAATTTACCCATAAACGGCAGATGCCTTAAAACTGCGCTTTGGCTCATGTTAAGCTGACACTATAGTAACTCTTGTGTGTGCGTTGTGTTGGAGCTTGGGCAGCACCTTTGCTGCTTTTCTGTTGCTTCAACAATCCAAAGTGATGCAGAAGAGGGAAGCCACGTGGTTTTATAATATGTTGTTGTTAATTGCATTCTCTTCTGGCTTGTTCTTCTGTCACTACTAAGCAATATGATTGACTGACTGCATGGATGATCAGTGAGAATTCAATGTACAGATGAATGAGTGAGAGCATGGATGGAAACATCAAGGCACTGTAAGTGATAGGCCAGACCTACTGGCTTTGCCTTTGTTTCACGTTACAGAACAGCAGTGTAAGATGCTTACAAACCAAAAAGAATAACTAAAAAACATTGTCATTTACAACGCCTATAGCTCTAACTTACACACATGCGAGACCAACTGCATTACAAATGCTTGTTTTGTGGTACGCCACTGTAACAGCGGCATGGTAACTGACCTAACCTTACCCTGCTCAGGTGGTGCGCAAGCAGTCTGCTGTTAACATAATTTCTGTTTTTAGCGCCCGAGCGGTCTCTGGTGGCTGCTTTCAGTAATGCACATAGAATAAAATTGACATAACACCCTATTTATTACATTCTTTGTACGCTTTTTCACGTGACCTTCGCATACCTTCATTCATTTTTCCAATTTTACTTGCTTTGATCTTGTTTTAATCCATTAATTGTTCACTTCGCTAAATTGGTCTAAGAATTTTACGATTGGTTACTTGACTTTAATATTGATTAGGCACAGCAAAAACGCGCTCATGGCATTCTCTGAAGAAAGGTCTGCTGCTTTGTGCTATTTTTACTAGGACTAAACCCAGGTTTTCTCAGTCAATCTGGATTTACCTAAAGTGGCTCAGGTTTACTAATTTTGCGGAAGCCCATACCTTGCTCTCTACACAGTTAATAATCCAGAATCTCACATTCACTTGGATGAAAACAGAGTTGCACTAAAGTTAGGGTTGTGGTATTATATTCTCCTTTCGTCAAAGTAACATTCTTAAATCAGAGCCATGTCCCTAGTGTAGTCTATCGAACAGGGGAGACATCTCTCTATGTTGCATTGCTGAGGGAAGCCCATCATACTCGTGAAGCTTCATTTCTTTCCTATCTTCTAATATTCACAGGTCTGAAACTGTTTCACCCCCCAGTGTGTACTGTACACACTGGCCTAAAGCTCTTTGTAACCGCATATTGCAGTATATAAACAGGCCAGAAGCTGTATCCAACACTATTCCGTAGAGTGCATCTAGTAGGCAATGAGGGGTTTTAACTATTACGTTTATGCATGCCTTACGCTTTTTATAACCACCTCTTCAGTAATGTACTGATGCCTTCAGCCCCTTCACTAATTCCTTGTCTTTTTCCTTGTTTTAAGCTGCATTTACCCTGACGCTTGTCTCCTGCGCACAAGCCATAAGTGTCTCAGCCCTACCTTATACTGCAAACCACAGTCACGAGCTGCTGTGATTCTCGCCTGTGCACTGCCCTGACATGTATCTATTCTGCTGTACCCAGTACACTCTGCTGTCTCACTCCTTCCCTGGATCTTGTTGTCAGGCCTTTATCTGCTTTTAACCCCTGACAGGTGTCAGCTCCCAGGCCGGAGAATGGGCTCCAAGATCCAATGGACTCTGAGACAGGAGTCTGCGTCTCTCCTCGCGATCCTGCTTTGCTCGTGGTTCAGAGGTGAGGCTTCTGTGAAGGAAATATAATCCACATTTTACAACATTGCTTCCTAAATGTGTGCCTCCTTCTGACGGTGCCAGAAATCCTTTAATAAGCAACAAATATCCCATTATTCATTTTCTAATTCCACCATTAACTTTATAAATATCACTGTACTCACATGTTCCATGGAAGCGTTCTCAGCTCCATCAATCAAAGTTTTATCGACCTAATCCACTGATCAGATCCTTGTAGCCAGTGCCATGTTCGGTGAATCCATTATCCCACCTCTGTCCTCCGCCCTGGCTACTCATCCAACCCTTCGCTCTTCTGAGCTTTAAGCATTCATCTATTGATCCATTCACTGTTCATTCTCAGTTGTCTGCAGGCCTCGAACCGCTACATCCAAACTTCACCCTATTTCACCTGCATCACTTTCCCCTGACTACAGTTTGACTTTCACTTTTTAAAGAAATCTCCCATGCAACAGCCTTTGGAGATCTGTCAATATTTCCAGCCTCCCCGTGAGCAAACTGAGTACAGTTTATTACCCTTCAACGTAATACCTTTCTAGGCACATTTCATTCATCAACCCCTTCACTACATGCAATGCCAAACCTAGCTGTAGGAATACAACCAGTTCTTCCAAGCAAAACCCGGGGTTGGATTCTGAACCCAAAAACTTCCACTGAATTCGCTCGTGGAGTCCCAGGAGGGTCATTTGACCTCAGTCGCAACATCTGGTGCAGTTTCCTCTGGTGTCCGGGGGCAACAGTCCTATTGGACCCCAGACAGACTGGAGACTCAAGTGCTCCTCTTTAGCACTTGACCCTCAGGATAGTGAGGCAGAGAGGCCTTACTCAAGGAGGTGTTGAGGGGTAGACTCTCAGTGCACAGTAAAACGCAACACCGCATGATAGCTGTACTTTATAAAAAGAAAAGTACTTCAAACTACAGAGTAAAATGAAGTGTACATAAAATGATGATAAACAAGAAAAATATCTTTCTCTAGCTCCTTTCTGGCCACACCGGTGATCAAAAATTCTAATAAAGTGGTTAAGCCCTAAGTGATGAAAGAAGATTTAACATTGGGGGGCCAAGGGGGAGTTAACTATGGAGAATAGTTTTTATTGGTTCTTGTGAAACCTAAAGAATTGAGCCTGCTGTACTCTGGCAACCAAAAGAGCAACACAAATTAAAATAGCTTACTTGTTGCAATTCAAATTGCCACCAGTTTTGGTGGTTACTTTTCAAAGGTAAAATGTATCACTTGAGAGATTTAAGCAGCTTGGAAAATATATAATTTATTAAATTCAGTTGGCTGGAAGTGGAAGTTTTCACGAGCTTGGTATCTCTTCCCCAAAACTGAGCAGAACCAAGCAATGCCCAGGACCCCCCTCGAAAGGTCTGAAGTGTGCACCCAAACCTGACAAACAATGGTCACTTACACGTGTTGAGGTCATGTCTAGTGCCCAGTGGGCGCGGCCGCAATCCACCGGACTTCACTGGCTCACCCGCTAGTCTCTGGGGGCCACAGCTTGTCCTGGTGCATGTAGACCAGAATCCCAGCCATGGAGCAAGGCACAGCCTTATGTCTCAGGAACTGTTCATTGTGGCTGGAGCTTTGTGGTGGGATAAGCTGCGCTACTACCGGGGAATCGATTGTGGCCAACAAAGTCCAACACAATAGACCCAGGGTTCAAAGGTGAATATCCCCAGAACCAAGCAGCTTAGCCGGATGCCGAAAACAGCTCCCAATTCAGGGCGAGATCCCCAGGTACCTTAATTACCAGCTTCCCAGGCTAGGGATTCAGACTGATATCATCCTCATGGCCCAGATGGAATATTTAGCCAACTCAAGTATAAAGTGTATTTGGTCCCAGATTGTGTGCCACACTATCCAAAGATGCACATTGTGGCAGGAAGAAGGAGAACGCTGGGATCTCCCTGGTAGAATCTCTGCACAACTACAGAGGTTAATGGCCTTCCAACCCTATGCACATAAATACTATATTAGGGCAGGAAAAAGAGAATGTAAAAGAGACAGCTCCCAGATCAGCAGATAACTGTGCACTTCCACACAATGTGTTCCACCCCTCTCAATTGACACACACGAGGTCTAAATGGCCTCCACCATGTAATCTTCCACCCATGTTTAGAGACTTCTGACTCAACCACAACTGACTCAACTGACCTACTTATATGAAGATAAAGAGACCTCAGTTGGGGGAAACTTGCCAGACCTTTTGTATGAGGAGGCCAGCAGGAATCTCCCGCTGCGTGAAACAGGTTAAAGGCCTCCCTCTTCACTACAGAGGAGCACCACAGCGCAGGCCAGGATGGCTTTCCAGAGCCCTGCACTTGGCATTCCATTCCAACACTGAGTGCTTCTGTCATCCAGCAATGATGAGCCCTGCCCAACCCTTCTCCACTGAAACCCGTTACCTACGTCTTCAGTCCTGCACTGTTCCCCCTTCACTTATCTATGCTGTTCCTCCTTCACTTATCTATGCTGTTCCTCACTCATCTATGCTGTTCCACCTTCACTCATCTATGCTGTTCCACCTTCACTCATCTATGCTGTTCCTCCTTCACTCATCTATGCTGTTCCTCCTTCACTCATCTATGCTGTTCCACCTTCACTCATCTATGCTGTTCCTCCTTCACTCATCTATTCTGTTCCACCTTCACTCATCTATGCTGTTCCTCCTTCACTCATCTATGCTGTTCCTCCTTCACTCATCTATGCTGTTCCTCCTTCACTCATCCATGCTCTTCCATCCAACTCTCCTATTCCCACACTATCCCATTATTCCACAAGAGGCTGAAAACCTGGCTTTTATAGTAGTCCCTCTAGACCCTGGGTGTGGCTGCACTCACACCTGCTCAGTCCCTAGGCATCCTCCCAGGTGACAGAGGGCTCTACATATCTGCATAACATGAAATCAAACGCTTTAGTTCACACATCTTCTCTGACCTGCGTATTCAACAATCGTAGCAGCCACATCGACGTATTTAAACCTCCATCACACAAACCTTCTGAGCTGGTTGAATAGCTCAGGTTGGTGAACACTTGCTGCTGGTAAATGTGATTATCTGAAGGTCACAAGTTTGTTTCCCAGCCAGGCCAACTCAGCATTCCCACCTTCAGAGGTTAGTAACTTAAGTACCACAAATTGGACAGTAGTAAAACCTGTCATTAACAGCACTTTCAAAGTACAGAAGTGTAGTATGAAGAACTATATAAAACAAACCTTTATCTACGTACTAAAACCACCTCATCAGCACTCTCCTCATAGAAACACCCCACTTCCCAGCTCTAATGGTCAACAGTGTCATCAAAACCATATCTCAGCCCCATACTCATATACAGATCTCCCTTCCACTCAACAACCCTGCCAGGCTGAACCAAACACTCATCTCTGTCATCAATCACTCTGCTAACCCTTAGGAGCCCATCTATCATATCTTCCATGCTTAATTTATGTATGCATCATAACCCTCCAACTACTATGTCTGTGCTTCACATGCTGGAGAGTTGAGGAAAGAAGCAGACTTGTAAACATTTGCTGTGATATATAATGTAATACTCACTCATTCACTTACCCTGTCATTTGGTCATCCATGTAATGTACTATCCTCTATCTTCAGTTCATCACAAATGATTCTCATTCTTGAAGAATCACCTACAGACACACTACCAGCTACTATTGTGTTTATGGGCCACATACATCAAAAAAGCATTTTGCGATTTTTAACAAATCGCTATTTGGTAATCCCAAAAGTCTATGTTTGTAAGGAATCGCCAAAGATTTAGCGATTCCCTAATATTACCAAATAGTGAGTCGGTAAATAGGAGATCGCTATTAGGTAAGGGAATCGCAAGTTGCCATTCCCTATTTGTAGTCGCCATTTTAGGTGGCTGCTATTTTTGCGATTAGCTACAATTGCAACTACAAAACCTTTCTTACATCTTGAAAGGCTATTTTGCACTCACAAACGGTCCAAATTACTTCTTCGCACTATTTGTAAATGCAAAATTGTTTGATATATGTGGCCCTAAATTCTTGACTGTCTCTCCTTCCACCATCCATCATTGAACTACACAAACCCAGATGGCTATCAACCAACCTTCCATGCAAACATAATGTTATTAATTTCTTGCTGCACAGGTTTCTGGTGCCAGCAGCAGGCCTTCCGAATCCAGCCAAATAATGTCACTGCGGTGGCAGGAAGTGTCGTCGTCCTGCAGTGCGAGGTGGAGAACCCGTCTGGGTCTGTCCAGTGGGTGAAGAACGGGCTCTTGCTTGGACCCGAGAGGGTTATTCCTGGCTTTCCTCGATACACCATGTTTGGAGACCCTACCAAAGGTAAGAAAATAGCATTTAGGTCTTTTTTTCTGAGGAAGTAGATGTCCAAGGGCATTTAAGCCTTTGGTTCGCAGGCATGCCGTTGACCTGTCCCCCATCTCATCGTCAGGAGAGCACCATTTGCAGATCACCGGCTGTGAGCTGCAGGATGACGCGGCATATGAGTGCCAGGTTGGACGTTCAGAGACAAGCTATGGGATTATCTCTCGCACAGCCCTCCTGGACGTGCTCAGTGAGTAATGTGGTCTTTCGCTATGTTGTCCAGAGTCCCTATGAATATCAATGCTGGTCACACCGTTATAGGACTCATCTTCACCCCTTCCCTGTAAACCTTCATAGTTGCTTCTTCCTATGCCTATTCTTCTTTCATAGCACCTTTACAGACCCAATCCTCTGTCATGTCCTTCGCCCTTTTCATTCCCTGGTGTAGTCCTGAATATGTATTGTTTTTTCATTCATTCTCTTGCTCTCTTCCTGCCTACTTGTCTCCTCGATTGCTATTGCGCCCTTTTTCCTACCATCTCTGCCTCACATCTCTGCCCCCTTTCCTATCTTTCCATATCCGAATGGAAAAGAGAGTGTGTGCTGTTTCTTAAAGCACTCTGCCCATTTTCTCTCTCTCTTCTTGGTAGTCCCTCCTAAGACGCCATTGCTGAAGGAGTACCAGGCAGACAGCATCGTGACCTGGGTGGCCGGACTGGAATACACAGTGACCTGCAACGCCTTGGATGCTAAACCTGCTGCTGAGATCACCTTCACCAAAAGTGAGTCATGATATAAAGTGACTGGGATGAAGAGAATGAGCTGGTGGTGTGAGGGCCAGGAGACCTGAAGACAATGACCACAAGCAGAAGGGTCCAGGGTACCACAGAGCCAAACATCTAGATGAGACTGAGAGGAGCAATAGACTGCATTGAGTACTTACCAGTAATTGCATTACTCCGAGTCCATCTCTAGCTTAGATTCCTTACGTTGGTGAGGCCTCAGTGCCTCTCCCGACACCCGTCCCAAGCATAAAAGTCCCTCCCCACCTCCTCACTTCCTGTTTATTCAGCAAGCTCATTAACATACAGTGGGCAAGGTCATACAGGGTGGCATGGAGATATTTAGGAATCTAAGCAAGAGTTGAACTTGGATTAATTCAATTACCGGTAAGTGATTAAAGCATTATCCCCTTGACCCCGTTGTTTAGATCCCTTTCTTAAGTTAAGAAGTATACAAGCTAAAAGAAAGCCAGGACAACTGTGTTGATTGCAGAAACAACATTATATTACGCCATATTGTAAACTATGGTTACTTCACCGTAGACAGCACCCTTGAACCAAAGAGATCTTCCACTGCAGGATCCTGTGAGACCCTGTAGTGTTTAACCCGTTTACCAGGGCGGACATTCCGCCACGGTGGGGGCATTCCGCGTTACCAACAGCATAATCCCTTCCATGGAGAGCACCCCCAAGGGGGTCCCAAGGTGATAGCAGGGGGTAGGCCGCCACCAAAAAACTTGTGCCTCCCCTTCCACTCCCCTGGGTACGCCATCAGGGGGTTCCACACTTTGGGCAGGACCTCTGCATTGCAGTTTCTCTTTGCTGAGGTCCCGCCACAACTGCTGGACCTACGCCTCGATTGCGGAGGCCCTTTGTGATTCGGCCCTTGGGTAGTAAGCTGGTATGGGTTAGACAGGCACAGGAAATAGCTGGATCCAGGAAGAGGACTGGTTGGAGGTAGCAAAAGTCAGCAAAATAAAGTGAAGGGTTTTGGAGCTGATGGTTCTTGCAGTGGAAATGGTCTTGCAGAAGAAAGAGCTTGCAACAGGAAGGGGATAAGCAGGAAGGAGTTTGGAGCAAGGAGGGACACTGTTGGAAGTGACACAGATAAGACAGGATATTTGAGCAGAAAGGACAATGAAAGAGGAAAGAGTTGAGCAGAGAGTGGCCTAGTGCAGGAAGAGCACTTGAGCACAGAGAGTTTAGGAGTAGAAAGACGCAGGAATGCCCTGGAAGCACAAAAACGACTGAAGGAGTCAAAAGAAGGGAAAAGGTTGTTGGCATGGAGCTGGCATAGGTAGAAGGGCTGGAGTAAAAATGAATTAGGAGCAGAAAAGGGGAATGTCAGGAAGGAAGGGAGCTAGCCTCCCATTAGCTGATGCAAAGACGGAAAGGCACTGCAAGCAAAAAAGACGATCAATAAATACTACAGTATCCCCATGCTTGTACTGTGTACCCCTGTGCGGACAATAAAAGATACACCTATGTTGATGTGCATGCCCTGATTCTCTAACCCAAACTAATTAGGAGTCCAGTAGCCTAACTGGCGGAAGGGGATGCTTTTCTTTGTAAGGCAGAGTACACTGAAGGCAGCATCAACACCACCAGCCCATGGTGAGGGAAAAGATAAAGAAGCTGTCTTAACTAAGAGACGAATGCACAGCAAAGATTGGGCCTCTGGCCCTGAGGACAAGTGTCTAGGTCCAGTGGCTCATGAGGGGTATTCACCTTCCCTACTTCTGCCATTTGGGTGCTCTCCCATACTTAGAGTACTTGAGCAAAGTAAGACAGCCCTAGCATCGGTGTCACTTCAGAGCTGGAACAAAACAACGGTTTACATATGTGTACCAACCCCTAACAAGGGCGGCCTTAGGCATGTGCAAGCTGTGCACCTGCACAGGGCCACCAAACCCCAGGGGCCGCCCCGCCAATATATATCCTTAATATAAAAATCTACTGAAGATGGATACATATTTGCGTGGTGGCCCCTGGCAGGGATTTGGCGGCCTCCAGCTCTGTTTCACTTCCAAACACCCTGACCCCCCCCCTCTTCAGGGCCCCGCCTGGACCCCCTCCACCGGGGCCCCCTATCTACACTCCCTGCCCAGGGTCGCCTTAAGCCTAGAGCCGCCCCTGCCCCTAACCAGACCTTGATTTAAGAGCAGCGCGAGATACACTCACATCTAGCCAAACTCCAAGAACCCCAATCTCGTGCCACATGTGACATCTTCCTCGAATATATAAAATATCGGGATAAAAAATGCGGGATAATGGCTGCAAACCATCTTCCTCATGTGGCATTCTTCATACCACCTGAGACAGCCTCCTTGGGCAGATTGTGTCCAATAGTGCAATGAAGAAACCAAAGAGACCACAGACTGTCATCCTGACCTATCCATTCAGGTATCTATCCATCCATTCATATGAACCATATCAATTCAATAGAACTGATTGTTACGAAGGAGAATGTTTACACGGCCCACTTCCTGGTTGACCAGAGGGGGACATTTTGGAAATTAGCGCTCTAGTTGTTTTGACTAGAGATGCTACTTAAGCAGAATGAGTGCGCAGACGTGTCAAAGGCAAGCCTGTCTGCACATGCCTGCGTCCTGACTGCTCCCGGCGCCCGACCCCTGGGTCTGCTTGCCTAGAAATGCCCCCACTCTCTGTGTACTTTACAGAACAACTACTGAAGCTGCGGTGAGAGGGTTAGCCTATTTTATGCTTGCCATTTAACTTTGACGAAATGTAAGACTCAAGACCTAGCACGTGCAGCACCTGTGGTTTTACGGCATCTCACTTACCTGCTAGCTCGCCGTAGAACATTCAAAATAGGGTGAAAGTAGCCATGACACCGGAGGAATCAGTGAGGCCAGATGGAAATGTTTCCTAATCATTGCTAGGTCAATGATAAGACTGAAAGTTGATTTTGCAGAATGTCTGTCTGCTCTGGACCTTGAATATTATTAATAAAGTTTTATCTACATCATGGGATCCTGAGCTAATGATGCCGCTGGTCTCGATCCAGTAGATGCTATTCCTCCAGACTTCTTAATCTTCAGACTGAATAGAGTAGGAAGGCCAGGAGGTGGTCTTGCAGTGGTTTATAAAGCACAGTGTCAATGTAACCTACAATTCAATTTCTGTAGTAGTTCGTGTGAAGCCGTTAAGTTTTGTTTGTGAAGTTTTATATAGCGCTAACTAGACCCGAAGGTAACAGAGTGCTTTATATGAGCACCAGTTACGTTACAGACTGACACATTCATTTTTTTTAGGCAAGGGCAGATTAAGTGATTTGCCCAGAATCACAGAATGTTGAGCGTCCCTGCCGAGAATCGAACCTGGTTCTCCAACTTCGAGGTCGACCACCAAGCCCTTAGGCCACATTCTCTCCTACTAGTTCTTTTTCTGGAATACTAATCTACATGCCCCTCTGGACCCAGACTTATTTCCTGATTTAAATATTGAACCTTATAGAGCCCTTCATGGCAAATGGCAAAAATGCTCTTTTGGTGGACTTTCATTTTCATTTTGAGGTTAGCGCTAATAGAGATTCTATGGCCCACATGCATCATTGTTTCATTTTCCACTTCCTAATTTGCGATTTTTAGGGAATCGCAAATTAGGAAATGGAAAATGGAATGCATGTACATTTTCTCAAAATATTTGAGAATCGGTAAAAATCGCAATTTTTACCGATTCTCAAATATTATGCGATTAGCAAAGTGCGAATTCGCAATTCCCATTCATTCCTATGGGCTAAAATGCCCATAGGAATGAATGGGAATTGCGAATTCGCACTTAGAAAATCGCAAATCCTGATTGCATTTCAAGGGTGGAGAGGGGGGTTCAAATGACCCCCCCCTGCACCCATGAAATGTTGTCTTCGCATCATGTTGCACACACATGTCCGTAACATGAATGTGTAAAAAATGCTTTTGCAGCGTTTTTAACACTTTTTGCAAATTTACCGAGTGGTTCAACCACTCGGTAAATTTGACACCCTAATTGCGAATTCACAATTATAAAAGTAATCATGCATTGCTTTTAAGAAATCGCAAATTTGCGATTTCTTAAAAGCAATCGCATTTTTAGAAATCGCAAAAATGTTGCGATTTCTAAAAATGCTTGATGCATTCCAAAAAGCATTTTTGGAATCGCAAACGGCCAATTTTAAGGAATCGCACCGTTTGCGACTCCAAAAATGCTTGATGCATGTGGGCCAAAGTGTATAAAAAACTGTTTCCCAACAGGTTTCAGTTCAAGACAATTCAATAATGTATGCAGGCAGCATTACATAAAAGAGAAACAAGGAGACTTGTACAATTAAAGGGCTTGTAATTCACCAATTCTAAAAAGAAGTTGCACATAGAAATACAGTTAGGCAGCACTGTACAGAGGAAATCATGTGACAACCCGGAGACACTTGGTGAGTTGTGATATATACAATTAGTGAGAAGTGACGACGCAAGTGCTGAAAGTGAACAGCGTGAACGGCGCAAGGTGATCAATATATATACAGTATAGGCTCACTCAACGAGACTCAGTTTGAACAATTTTAATCAAAGTTTCAACATTGTTTGGAGCCAAAGACATGAGATGTGCCATAGAGTTGCGCTGTGGTGTCGACGGCGTTTCGATCCCCGTGAGTCGGGATCGTCTTCAGGACAGGGTTGTCATGTTGATGGAGTGCTCGAGATTAATTGGCGGGCTGCCAGGGGCCTTAGTAGGTGGACGGATGGGCAGCGTCTCCAGTGGAAGATAAATATTGCCGATGGACGCGTGATATCCGGGTCCAGGAGCAGGGGCAATTAGTAGATCGTCTGAATCGATGTAGGTGTAGGCATTATCAGTTAGGGACGGACAGTGCCTGAATCCCCCGGTGGCTGCATGGGTGGGGGCCGGTTTTGGGCCCCTGGGGGGTGTTTTTGTTACAGGGCCGTTTTTGCAGCATAGCTGCAAATACGGCCCTGTAACAAAATCGTCCGAAAACCGCCCCTGGCAAAGAGCGCAGCACTTTGCAGGGCCGGTTTTGGTTCCCAGTCTGGCCCTGTTTATTTGTGACTTTTGCCAGTTGGGCTGTGCTTGCTTGGTACAATATGGAGTTGATGTGACAAACTTTTCTAGTGCTGCCTTTGATTCCCATTTCAGCCCTGCATGGTAAACAATGTGGGGAGCGGGTGGCTAATGAGAGTTTGTGAATTCCCAAAACTCATAGATATAAATCTGTGCATAGGAGCCGGTGTAGGAGTATAGATTTTTGTGGGTTTTGATTTCGAATTAGGCCCTTAAACAGGCAATCTGCAGGCTGAGCATAGTCTTTTCACCACCCTCCCAATTTAGACCATGTTAATCTTTGGATAAGTTGTGCTTATGTGATAGGCTTGAGGAGAGTGAGTAAGAGGAGACAAGGAAAATGATTGCGGAGAAAGGGAGCAATCACTGAGGACAAAAGAGTCAGTTTCACTCAACCGACTGATCATTTGCATGAGTGATTTTGGAACATGCACAGATGGGGGAATTTGAAAATGTGTTAGTCTAACGCAAGATGGGTGACGCTTACCAGGGCTGAGTAAGGATACAGAAAGCTGGGAAATGCTGAAAGGTGGATACTCGAAAGGATAACATGCTAAATCAGGGGAATTTGCAAGTGCGTATGACTCTGAGTGGAGAGAAGATCTGGTTAGGGACACATCATTGGAGCTCAGTTCCTCATTGGGCGAACCGCCATGGTTTCACGCTTTTCTATGTAACATTTGCCCACGGGAGACTGTTTGAAGGGAAAATCTCTTGAGACTGTGGCAGCAATTGTTTTACAAATTATACAGGGCTACTTCTTCTCAGACCAGTCTCCTGCAGGCGTAAATTACTTGGAAAAGCGTAACCGCTGGTATGTTGTGCGATATTTGTATGCGATGCATGCTCTTGCATACAATTGTCATGGAGAGGATTAGCAAAATCTGTTTAATGGAACACAGTAAGTTTAGTGAAAGTTTTGCTTAAAATAACATGAGAAAAATGTAACTTTTCCCATCCACCCCTATGGGGAGTTACAGTGAGCTACAGCCTAGAGTCTGGACACAGCTCCTTTAATCCTCTTGTCCTGAATCTCCTTTCACAGGTGGCAGCGCCCTCTCTGGGGTCACGTCTGACATCCGAGCAGGCTCCAAAGAGAAGCTGTCCCACACTGAAGCCATGGTGAGGTGAGAAAACCTGTAACCTCTTGACCATGGGGGGCTGGAAGGGTAATCCTGCCCTTGGGCATCAGGGATAAATGTCATCTGGGACGCGTGGGCATAAAAACATGAGTGTTAAGAGCATATGGGCATTGTTGATATGTTGGCAGGGTATCTGAACACATTGGCATTAACAACAGTGCACAACAAGGCCGTTTCAGCATTGAAGATACAAGCGGTGTAAAGGAGGTGAAGGCAATCTGTGGAGAGGAGGCACAGAGTAGCATCAGGGGAGATGACAATATATGAGAGAGATGTTATTGTTAATACTGGATATGTGAAGAACCGCCTGCCCTGAACTCTAAGATGATGAATGTATGAGTGAACAGTACTAGATCCCTCTTCAGCTAGTTCTGGTCTGAACAGGTCCCATTGTGTAAATACCTACAAGCTTCATGTGTTTGACTAGTGCCAAGAAGAAGCTAGACTTCTTTGGCAGTGATCAAGATGTGAATTCAAGCCATGAAGATTTAGCCAATATTGAAATTACAGTCGAAACATTAGACCACATTCCTAATAACAGTCTATGTTTGCCCCTAACCAAACCTTGGCTTTTCCTGTGCCCTGCAAGTGGAGTATGCGTTTTATTGTCCTATGTACTAACTTAGTTTACTGCCTCATATTTGATACCCAATGCAGAATAATAGAACACAGTGGTTCAGCACTCCCATACAGTACACAGTAACAATGATATCACAAAATAATGATTTTTAAAAGATCAATTCAGTAGGACTTAAAGTTTTCTTTTTCTTTTATTCAAAATCTTCATACAAAGCGTAGCCAAGGCGTTTCGTCCAGAGGACTTCTTCAGGGCGAAAAGATATGGAGATAATGTCAGACGTATTTCAGGGATATAGTTTTCGGAACTTCCAGTGAGCGTGACAATAGTAGCCTTATTTTAAATAAAACAGGTCAATCTTTTGGTTAGAGTATTCATCCTTATAGACAGTCAAGAAGGATAGTTTAGAGTGGTGCCAATATATGCATCCTATTCTTATGACATCCGTGTTCGCTTGTTGACTCACGGCATATCAGCTCAGCCCCGGTAAAGGCTTCAAGTTTGTGGTCAAATTTGTGTTACTGGATCCGAAGGTCTTTGTCATGGTTTAGTGTTTGATAGTTTTATAGTCAAAGAAGGGGTTCCTGTTCCTCAGTACATTCTGAGTCAAGCAGAGCATTTGAATAGTAATGGTTGTTAACGAGGAACTAATGCAGATATTGATCACTGGGTTTGCTATGTCCCTTGATGTAAAGTCGTAATTAGGTTCACTGCCCAAGTCCGGCCTACCTAGGTTTGCGTAATGTATTTTCTTCTTATTGAAGATTTTATAAACCATTGCAGTACTGCAATTTGTGGAGGACCAGCTCTTCATCTTGGTTCACAGTAAGATGTAGCCTCATCGTCCTCCTGAAGAAGAAGCTGCCAGAGATGCCATCAGAGATGGCATTGAGTTGTGTTTGGAATGGTGGGCAGAAGCAAAGAAAAGTCAGTCACTGTGTTCAGGCTGGTTCAATAGAGGCCGTCAATGGGAAGTATTTCTAATTAGCCATGAGGTTCCTAGACTCTGGCAGCTGTTTTTACGATTATCATATTGTAGCTCAGCTGACACAGTCCCAGCCTTAGGAAATGTTCATGAACATTTGTATTTAGAGACTCGAGGCCCAATGCGCAAAGTTTCCGATAACGAGGAGTTGTGAGTCATTACTATACACTGAGGAGTAAGTCATAAATAGTAAACAGTGAGGCACCCTCATACACCGGAAAACTTTGTGAATGCGGCCCTGAGTGACAAGATGTTGGTGTAGGAGACAGTAAAGACCTCGTTTGGCAAATGTTCTCCAAACAGGGTGTTTTTTGTTTCCTGCTGCTCAATAAGGATTCGCTCCTTATTGTTGAAGCTATCTACAGTTTGTTTATAAGGTTTGGTGCATTGTGAGATTTGCGATAAGAGAATGAGTGCTATCACGGAAAGTGTCAGGGATACAGCCATGCACCTGTTGTTTTTTGTGGCCTGAGGTCTTACTATTGTGTGCACACTGAAAAGAGATCCCGCCTGCTGTATACAAATCATACCAGTCACTGCTCTGAACAGCACCTCTATCTCAAGCACACCTCCAGCAGTCCCAGGACCAAGGGACATCTTCACATATCTGGAGATACAGCACCTGCTGGAAGCATGCCACCACCATCTAAGCACATATCTATGCTCTCTAGTCCATCACTCTACAATGCTGCAGAAGCCACTCGCCTTTACTCATTGTCACTGCGTACCAGTGCTCCCGCACCTCACCTCTTGTGTGTGTGTGTGTGTGTCTCTCGGACACTATCACCATCATGACCGTCCATCTTTGATGCCATTCCCTCCACACACCTGTCTCATTTCTGCCTCTAGGGCAAACCCCTTTCAGTCCACATCACTATCCTGACCCTCACCTCTAGAATCCTTTACTTTACATGACCTCCCCAGGCCCTCACTTTTTGCAATTCTTCATACCATATCTCCACCCTGAGTGTCTCACTATTATAAGTTGTCCTTCCATCTCACTGCCTTCAGGTGTTCACCTTTGACCTCCTGTACTCCACATTTCCTCCTCCTTTCTTCATCCCATGCTTCTTTAACACATCACCATCCAATCCCTTTCATTCTGCCTCTCTGCACTCTACCTACCTGCCTAGAGCCCCTTCCCACTCATGTCTTTCATTCCACATCTCATGCCTCAGCCCTCACTTCTGGAAGCTTGAATCCACATCCTCTCTGTACCCTTCAAATATTTCCCCCATTCTCAAACCCTCAACCATAAAGTCCTTCCCACTTATCACCACAGCCATGTCTCTCCTTCTTCACACCACATCACAAGGACAAGACCACTGGCCCATGGCAAGTCTCCACCGCTGCCTTTTATATCTATTGTTCTTCACATCACTACATGCTTACCTCTGGCATTCTTCATTCCTTACATTCCTACCCGCTTACCTCTGGTACAATTCCTGCACTCCCTACCTCGGCACCACAACCTGTCTGTTGAGAGGTGGCCGATATGCAGCTTCTGAATTTATCCCCTTTTAAAGCTCCCATCAGCAATCTACCCTACTTTCTATCTCCTGCTTGCATTAAGACTCATCTCGTGCTATTGCAGGGTGACCCCACAGAGCTCCGACAATGGGAAGAGTTTTGCGTGTGGGGCCAGGAATGACGCTCTCACCACTCCTGCTGTGGCTGGCTTCATCATGAATGTTTTGTGTGAGTACCTCTTGGATAATATATTCTCTCACAATACTTATCACTCAGAGTTGGGTCAAATTTCAAGAAAGCCAACTGAAGCGGGGGTGGGAGCGCGCTCCAGAATATGGAAAATAGGAAATATAGTGGTGAGATCTTGGCATGAAGAAAGAGAGTGCCTAATTAGAGGGTAGTCATACCTTAGGGAAAAGTATGGGGCGGCCATGAACAGGAACCCAACTTGACCAACAAGAGGCCTTATTGTTAGACCAGCAAAGTACACTTGCATTTGACCCTAAACTCCTAATTTTGATCCACTACTCAGATGTAACCTTTTAGTAGTAAGATCTTTCTTTGTGGACTACCACAGCTTTATAGGACATTTGGGTGTTACTTTGTTCACTGTGGAGAGACCCACCCTTTGATGACAGGAAGTTCATTCAACACATCATCTCTTGAACATTCATATCTGTTTTGTTTTAAAGTCCCTCCACAGTCTCCTGTCATCGAGGGTTACAACCAGGCAGAAGTGAAGGCCGGAGAAAACCTTAAGCTGACATGCACGTCCACCAGTGGCAACCCTCTGGCCACGCTACAGTGGTCCAAGGTAAGTGCCCGACTGTTATTCCTCGATTTATTAATGATAAGTAAAGAGTCCCAATAAAAAGATTTTGCTTCAACCAGTGCATCTACTCTTCTCTAGAGGAGGTAACAATATGAGTAATCAAGACCGATGAGTTGGAACAGCTATGGTCTACATGGTATGCTAATTGAGCATATTCAAAAAGTAGAGGTTACTAAAGATAGTAAGGTAGCAAAACACTGAGCACTTGGACAGGTTGTGCCAATTAAACCATTGCTCAGGTAACCTTTAAGGAGAGGAAGTCATAAAAGCCATGCCTAAAATGTGAGAAGTCATTCCGCTCTGTTGGTATTCTGAATGCATTCAATTCTGCACTTTGGGTGTAGACAATGATAAAAAGAAAATGAAAGCCTGACAATTTTAACATACTTCTGGGGGTCCAAAACTCGTAATCTGTTGAGGCATGATGCATTCCATGCACATAGATTTGCAGTTTTTCTGAACTTTAAAAAGATTGCAAATGTTTTCATTCAATCACTACATTTCACTTCAGAATCCAGTGATTTATATACCTGTTATCTGTGGAGAACACAAGTTTCAATGTATACACAGATGGCAGGGCGGAAACAACAGGGAGTTTACAGATCGTATTGCACAGCATCAACCATGCAAACCCCAGTGCTTTCTATTAGTGTGTTAAAATGTTATCAGGGCTTTAAGGTTTTAAGAGAGGACCATACAACACAATCAAGGATAACAAATCCCACAGCATACTATGTTTACAAGGCTGGTAACACTGGCGCCATCGTTTCAACAAAGTATAATGCACACGTAAAGCATGCAACACAGTAGTGCCAACATGTTTACTAGGTATACGGCACACACACACACACAGACATCACCGTGTTTTTAAAGCATATGGCACACTAGTAACTGTGTGTTTACAAAGTATATGTCATACTAGCAGTACCTGTGTTTACAAAGTAATGGGAATACATACATCGCAGTGTATATAAAGCATATAGCACACTAGGAACTGTGTGTTTATAAAGTATATATCACACTAGAAGCATCTGTGTTTACAAAGCGAAGGTCACACATACATCTCTGTGCTTACAAAGCAACTGTGCAACTAACAACTGTGTGTTTACAAAGTATGTGTCACTCTAGCAGCACATGTGCTTACAAAGCATATGGCACATATACATCACAATGTTTATAAGGCATATGGCACACTATTTTATATTTTTAAAATACATGACATGTAGCTGGGTCTTTACAAAGCATGGGTCACACTAGCAGCACCTGTGTTTACAAAGCATAGGGCATACACACCACCATATGTATAAAGCATATAACCCACTAGCAACTATGTGTTTGCAAAGCAGGGCAAGAGTCGGGGTACACGGGGGTGGAGGGCGTCCACCGACTTTTTTCACAGGGTGGAAGCAGTCCGCCTTGCCAAGAAGTTGGACCCACTGATAAAGATGCTGAATTCGTCCAGGTGTAATTTCCAAACACCGGGACACTTTCAGCAGCGCCTGCACGTTGTTATCTGCTTTTGATCCGCAACAACGTGCAGGCAGGGATTGGATGGGGCTCTCTTATTTCTGACTCATGCTGGGTCCATAACAAAGGCCGAATCTGAGGGGTCATCAGTCCTCCTTTTGTTCGAGTCTCCTGGCTGGCAGCAGTCAGCAGCCTCACACCTAGAATCAAATGCAGCAAAGGGGAAACAAAGGCTCACACCTTGTTAGCACTTCACACATACCTGAGAGGCAGCTTTTCACTTTGTTCAGTCCCTGTTTATGAGATATGCATGCACTGTAAGAATGCCACTTGTGTTGATCTATCCCAGTATTTGCACAAAATAAATAGCATTTATATAGTGCTACCCCTGAGTGGCGTTGTGAGGGCTAAATATTTGATGTCACTTCTTGTGATGCCACTTCCTGTGATGTCACACGCCTCACAAACCATGATGTCGTGATTCCACTTGCATTCTCATTAACTAGGTTAGTCCCCCCAATTCTTTTTTTAGGACTTGTGCCCTGTTACAAAGTTTATGTCACACATACAACTGTTTTTACAAAGCAGAGGGCACGCATACATCTCTGTGTTTATAAAGCATATGGCGACCAGCAACTGTGATTTTACCCATCGAATGACAGACCAGAACCCAAAATGTTTACCAAACATATTCCCCACACTTTGTTTACAAAGCAGAAGGCACATAACAGCTGTGTATGGCACACTGTTACCGGTCTGTTTACAAAGCATATGCCACACTAGCATTAGCCTTTTTGCAGGATATACAGCAAACTTTGTGCACAGTGTGTTAACATAATGTGTCTTTAGTGTATGTGCAAAGCAGATAGCAGTAGCATCCACTTGCTTAGCGGCTAGAGTAATTTATAAACTCTTTGTTTACAAAACAGCACAAAGGAAATTAAGCCCTCTATTTCCAAAAGAGTATTGAAGAATCAAATACATGTAGATTTACTGTGCTAACACATTCAATGGTACCACATTGGAGCAAGACACACAAGAGGGGGGCAGCAGGTAGAACGGCCCATAGTTGTGATGTAGTCCCTTATGCAGTTCAAAGCAAGCACTGGAGAGGAGGTGGAATGATACACCCAAATAGTCAGTAGTATTCGCTGTGAGAGAATACATCACTGGCTGAGGCAAGACATGATTGACAAAGTCTCAAGCCAATGACTGGTAGCGGCTGTTTGAAGAATGGTTGAAAGAGGCACAAATGCCATTCTTATTAATAAAACAAACAATGATGTCTAGTGTGCTCTCTGCTCTTACCCCCACTAGAGAGGGCTTAAATCCAACAGTCTGTCCACCTAAAGGGCAGAAAAACAGTTGGAGCTTTCAGAGTGGGAGGTGCAGCGAGATGCCACGACCGGCTGGTCCGAACTCAATTCCTTAAGGAAAATCTCTGGTTTGAAGTGACCACAAAGGAGTGGGCTACTCACTATCCTGGCCTCTCTTCTGGGAGGGCACAGGGGCTAGTGTGCTTTCTGCCACTCATAGCCCACGGTGAAGACAGGATTGGGTAAATCCTCCAATCTGCCCCCCATTGAGGCAGAAAGATTGTTGGGGCTTTAAGGTGTGCAGCTGAATGCCAGGACAGACAGGGCTCCACCCCATTCTGTTTTTTAGTAACCAGTTATCTAATGTGCTTAGTGTGATTTCTGCCCCCCTATAGGGAGGGTAGATTTGGGGCGGTGAACGACCTTTACAACAAAACTTTTACAACGCACTACCATTACAATGCAGGCATTACAACGCAAACCATTACAACGCATTGCGCTGGGGGGCGCTCTAGGACAGGGAATAAGTTTAATTTTCTATCAAACACCTTCCCTAGTGTCCACGGGGACTGGAGTTGGAATAGAAAATTAAACTTTTCACTATCCAGCACCCCAAAGCGCTATGCGTTGTAAAGGTTTGCGATGTAAAAACTGCGTTGTAAAGGCATGCATGGTAAAAGTATGCGTTATAACGTCATACATCCATTTGGGGCTAAACCCCCACAAACGGTGTTCAGGATTTAGAGGTGGGGGATACGGCCTGATGCCAGGATGGGAAAGCCTCCACTCCATTCTACTTTTTAAATAATAAATCTCTCTTCTTGTATCTCATTGAATTTCTGCCCACCATCCCCTATGAAGTGAAGATTCTAGGTAGATCTCTCAATCTAGCCCCAGGTGGCAGAAATACTGATCAGGCATTTGTAAGGATCCGGTCGCAGTTTCCGCAGGAGTGCCAGGAACCAACGAGAACCCCAACCCTTCCCCCTTACACCACCTGTGCCTATAAAACACTAGGACACAAGGGTGATATGGAGGGAAAGGAGGGAACAAAACAAGGAAAGTAGGGGGAGACAAAACACTGGACTCTTCGGACACTGCTCTCTTCTGCTTCTTTCGGAAGATGAAGCTACAAGGAATAATGGTTAATACAACAACAGTCAACCCACAAGCCCCCAATGCTAATACATAAACCACCTTTTACCTGAGAGCACAAGGGTTTGTCAATGAAAGCAATTAGGACATCTTCTGGAAACATACATGTGATCATGGAATTTATGGATATCCAATTTGGCCTAGATTGAGGGATATGAAATATTACCTCTGGTTATGACACTAGTATGTACCTATATAAGGGTATGAGTATACTTCTTACCTATAATATCAAAAGGGAGGGAAGAGGATACGGAGTCCATTCGGTTCCCCTATGCAAGTAACTAATAATCAAAAGAGAATGGACACTAGTTTCTGCAAAAAACCAATAGTTTTTTTATCGATACCCTCATAGACTTCCTGGAATTATCGTAGCGGTATATCTTTTTTCCGCCCCATCAGGAGTCCTGGCATAGTCATTGGGTCAACGATTAACGTGCAGGATGCCTGCCTCACCAGAGGCTACTTCTGGTATTTACAGAAGTGTCCAGAAATAAAAAAGGAGGGGGAAAAAACTTTAAAAAAAATAATGACTTAGTCAGGACTGTACAATGTAATATCGAAAAAAAGGACTAGTCACTATCATTAAGAACCATTGTGATATGTAGGTAGTTGAGTTATTGGGCTACCATATCATTATAAAGGAATGTCAACATGTTTCAGCTCTCGGGGCCCACAGTGGTCAGGGGAGCTTTCGTCAGGACAGAAACAAAAACAAACATACATACAGAAAAAACGCACACTATTGGTGTGTGTTGCGAAAGTGGTTAATTGGAATTTCCAAGCTGTAAAGAGAAAGAAACCAACAAGGAGCTTGTATCAGTTGGTATGCATGTGAGGTTTGGCATTCTAGTGCACACATTATCAAGCATTATTTGTGCTAACAAAGATTAACCCTGTTTGTAAAGGTAATCGGGAAAAAGGAGAAAATAGGAGAAACAGCGGTCTGGGGAGGGAGTGGTATTCAGCCCTGCGGCTGCTAATTGATCAATGTCTTAAGGATGGTGGTCAGACATCAGTCTTCATATGATAACTGTTTGTTGATATTGCTGGGGATCGGATCTCTAGATCGTTACCATGTTAAGACAACTAACGATCTAGAGATCCGATCCCCAGCAATATCAACAAACAGTTAGCACAAAGATGTTGGAGGATCTTCTCTTCATGCAAGATTGGACATATAAGACCCCCCGTCACTTTATACTGGAATGCTGCAGATTGGCTCTACAAGAGAATTACTTTGAGTACAACGGTCAACTATTTCTCCAATGCCATGGGACCTCCATGGGCAGTGCGTTTGCGCCTTCGGTAGCGGGACTCTATGTGAGCCGCTTAGAAGAAGAATGCATCCTTAACAGCACAAACCCTTACGTTTCCAGTATCAAATATTGGAGACGTTATATTGACGACGTCCTACTCATATGGGACACACAATCTGATCTCACCATCTTAATAGACTGGCTCAATGGCAGAGACCCATGGCTGAAATTCACCTTTACATCGCACAGGCAAACAATTGATTTCTTGGACCTTACCATTTTCTCCGAAAATGGAAGATTGGAGACCAAGACCTTCACCAAACCTACAGCCAAGAACTGTTTACTGTCATACTACAGTTACCACCCTCGTCCCCTACGAGATAATCTTCCATACAGTCAATTTCTTAGACACAAACGGAACTGTAGTAAAAAAGAAGATTATAAAAAACAAGCAGAAGAACTCAGTCAAAAGTTGAAGAAAAGAAACTACACACCGGCAATAATAAGGAAGTGCGAAAAACTGGCTAAACATCAGCCCAGAGACGTTCTCCTACAAAGCACCAATAAAGAACCAGCCAAAGACCTTGTGACCTGTGTAACAACTTTCTGCCCAGCCACCTATGAAGTTCAGAAACTAATAAAGAAGAAATGGCAGATACTAACCTCTGGAACCCTGAATTGGCCGAAGCCAAGGTTTGCAAATAGAAGAACAAAAAACATAAAAGACGTTCTTGTTCACACCAGACCGAAGAAATTACTTCCAAGGTCAAGCATCAGAGATGTAAATATGATGCCAGTTACCGGACATTATCCATGCGGTACATGTGGGGTTTGCAAATTTACCTCCAGCACGAAGACCTTACAATTAAATGACAGCTTACTATGGACTCAAAGAAGCCATACAAACTGCAATTCGACACACGTGATCTATCTAATCACATGTCCATGTCAAAAACAATATATCGGCATGACCTGCCGCAAAGTCAAACTCCGTATAGGAGAACACCGGAGCAATGTTAGGTTGAAAAAGAACACAACTAAACTATGCACCCACTTTGTAGAGGCTGGCCATACATGTGACGACCTAAAATGGACAGTCCTGGAAATGCTAGACTTTAAAGATCAGAACGCTGAGCAAATTCTATTCAACAAAGAACAGAGATGGGTTGATCGTTTAAAGACAGACATAGTGGGAATTCTGTTAATCCGGCCTGACCAGCATGCAGGAGAATGAGAAATCTGTGGCTATAACTCCTAAGCGCAAAGATCCAAACTAGTATATGATACCTGAAAAGTCTATTAGACATCCCACCATCTTACAGTGTTCTTTCTGTACACACAATAGTCCTTTTTTAGTGTCCTTGATAAGTATAAAAGACCGGAGAACTAAGACCCGCCCACAACCAGGGGCAGAGTCAGCACTAGGCACGAAATCCGCGCCGCATGGGTAAGAATGGCGTTTTCCTGTGTTCCTTCAGTGATCAGGTAAGAACGCCTTTGCAACTAACCATAGACACTCCATTGTCTCCCACTTAGTAAAAATCCAGAAGCGACTCCCGGTCCCTGTTGATGCCAATAACTGAACTTACAAGGTAAAACACTGGTGTGTGCATGGGTATCCACGGTATACCGCTTATATAGCATTTTTAGAACAGTCACAATTATCTGATGTCCAATGTGGTTAACTATATAGAACCGCTACCATGTGTATTAATCCTTAACATGGTAACGATCTAGAGATCCGATCCTCAGCAATATCAACAAACAGTTATCATATGAAGACTGATGTCTGACCACCATCCTTAAGACATTGATCAATTAGCAGCCGCAGGGCTGAATACCACTCCCTCCCCAGACCGCTGTTTCTCCTATTTTCTCCTTTTTCCCGATTACCTTTACAAACAGGGTTAATCTTTGTTAGCACAAATAATGCTTGATAATGTGTGCACTAGAATGCCAAACCTCACATGCATACCAACTGATACAAGCTCCTTGTTGGTTTCTTTCTCTTTACAGCTTGGAAATTCCAATTAACCACTTTCGCAACACACACCAATAGTGTGCGTTTTTTCTGTATGTATGTTTGTTTTTGTTTCTGTCCTGACGAAAGCTCCCCTGACCCCTGTGGGCCCCGAGAGCTGAAACATGTCGACACTCCTTTATAATGATATGGTAGCCCAATAACTCAACTACCTACATATCACAATGGTTCTTAATGATAGTGACTAGTCCTTTTTTTCGATATTAAATTGTACAGTCCTGACTAAGTCATTATTTTTTTTAAAGTTTTTTCCCCCTCCTTTTTTATTTCTGGACACTTCTGTAAATACCAGAAGTAGCCTCTGGTTAGGCAGGCATCCTGCACGTTAATCGTTGACCCAATGACTATGCCAGGACTCCTGATGGGGCGGAAAAAAGATATACCGCTACGATAATTCCAGGAAGTCTATGAGGGTTCTCGATAAAAAAACTATTGGTTTTTTGCAGAAACTAGTGTCCATTCTCTTTTGATTATTATATACTTCTTACCTAACCAGAACCACCTCTCGGCTAAAGGGTCTTGTATGGTAAAAGGTCGGGATCACAGAAGTAGTTGCCTGGAGGGCAATAAATACATACATAAACACCAATAGAATATTTGATAAGAACACAATGTAAATATAGTGCGCTACAAGCGCTTTACCGGTTCTTCTTGTCCCTGTACTGTGATGAATGCCAGAATCCGGGAAGTCCAGAGAATGAAAAAATAATATGGCAATAAAAGGGAAGGAGGAAACTCGCCAGGCGGACCACAAATCCCACAATGCCACGTAAACCACACGCACCACTGCTCCCGCAAATACCGGCCGTTTGGCGGGACCTTAGTCCGGCCCAATGACGGGTCCGCAAGAAACAGGGCGAAGTAAGTCACTGTGACACCGGGGTAAGACAGCCGGCACTGAGCGAGTAAAGGAATGAGAAGTAGCACCCACGTTAAACAGGACACGTGGGTCTACCGGGAATGAGGCAGAAATCTTCTGTACTACCCCTGAGGAGAATTCACCGAAGACAACTCTTGGCGTGAGGTAAACAGGAAGGAAGGAGCTTCGGCAAAGGAATCAGGAAAGCAGCATCAGATACAGGAATGGCCGCTCTGGAGTCCGGGCGATAGGTAAGGTCTGTTATACCGTGACCCAAGCCAGGACTAAACAAATAAACAAAAGTGCACGGCAAAGGAAAGCTGTGCCTCAAATCAAAGACGTGTGCCCACGAACAACGGTGATGGATCAAGCCCTGATCTTTGGACTGGGTAAGAGTGGTCTGCTTAATTCAGACACTCTGTTCATCACCACCCCCATTTCTGTATCGTTTTTGGCCACTATAGGTGTGGCAGGGTATACTCAGACATGAGTCCCTTTCTCACTGCTCCATCAGGATTCAAGCAAGCCGGGCCGAAGAGGCTGAAATGCCAGAAACCGGTCCCCGGTAGCTTGTCTCCTTTCTGGTGAAGAATTGGCTTGGTAGTTTGGTCTGCCCTGTTCCCATGATGCACTGGGCCAGGGACAGACTAATTTGCATATAGCCAGGTTCTGAGCTGGGATGGGGCAGTGAGATAAATAACGGTGATGGATCAAGCCCTGATCTTTGGACTGGGTAAGAGTGGTCTGCTTAATTCAGACACTCTGTTCATCACCACCCCCATTTCTGTATCGTTTTTGGCCACTATAGGTGTGGCAGGGTATACTCAGACATGAGTCCCTTTCTCACTGCTCCATCAGGATTCAAGCAAGCCGGGCCGAAGAGGCTGAAATGCCAGAAACCAGTCCCCGGTAGCTTGTCTCCTTTCTGGTGAAGAATTGGCTTGGTAGTTTGGTCTGCCCTGTTCCCATGATGCACTGGGCCAGGGACAGACTAATTTGCATATAGCCAGGTTCTGAGCTGGGATGGGGCAGTGAGATAAATAACGGTGATGGATCAAGCCCTGATCTTTGGACTGGGTAAGAGTGGTCTGCTTAATTCAGACACTCTGTTCATCACCACCCCCATTTCTGTATCGTTTTTGGCCACTATAGGTGTGGCAGGGTATACTCAGACATGAGTCCCTTTCTCACTGCTCCATCAGGATTCAAGCAAGCCGGGCCGAAGAGGCTGAAATGCCAGAAACCGGTCCCCGGTAGCTTGTCTCCTTTCTGGTGAAGAATTGGCTTGGTAGTTTGGTCTGCCCTGTTCCCATGATGCACTGGGCCAGGGACAGACTAATTTGCATATAGCCAGGTTCTGAGCTGGGATGGGGCAGTGAGATAAATAACGGTGATGGATCAAGCCCTGATCTTTGGACTGGGTAAGAGTGGTCTGCTTAATTCAGACACTCTGTTCATCACCACCCCCATTTCTGTATCGAACAAACATGGGCGTGTAACGGGAAAAGGCCAAGCGGAAGTGACGACTCAGAAGAGAAGAAACTAGAGTGCAAAGCGCTGAGCGCCTGGGGAAGCGCGCTTAAGTTCCGGCTCGGACCCCTCGCGCATGCGCATTACGGCGAGGCCATTTTGGATTGGTCTCGGTAGTTCGTCTTTCAGTTCCACAGAGGCTAGGCAGGCGTGACAGTACATCCCCCCTACGGATCCCCCCACAGGTTTAGGCTTATGGGGATGTTGTCTGTGGAACAGCTTCACTAATTTGGGTGAGTGTACTTGACTAGCTGGTTCCCAGGTCCTGTCTTCCACACCATACCCCTTCCAATGTATGAGATACTGCAATCTTTTCCTGACTCGTCTAGAGTCTATGATGGCCTCAACTTCATAGTCCAACCCATCATCCACTTCCAGGGGTGGAGGAGTGGATGGTAAAACCGTCCCAGGTGCAACAAGCTTCCGTAAGGAGACATGGAATACAGGATGTATTTTCATCGTATGGGGGAGGTCAAGTTTCATGGCCACTGGATTTATGACTTTTGTGATCTTATAAGGTCCAATGTACCTGGGCTTAAACTTACAAGTCCCTTTTAAACTGATGTGTTTTGAGGATAACCAAACCTCATCCCCTTCTTTGTAAGTGGGTTCCTGTCGTCTGTGTGAATCTGCTCCCTTCTTGTACCTTTTCTTGGCCTGTTCCAAATTATCTTGTGCAAGCTTATGGTTGCGTTGGAGGTCTTGTACTAAATCACTAGCTGCGGGGGTTGTGCATAGTGAGGGAGAACCAGGGAGGATTCGAGGGTGGTAACCATACGTACAAAAGAAAGGTGTAAAATCGGTGGATGTGTGATGACTGTTGTTATATGCCATTTCGGCCAACCAAACCAACTCATCCCATTCAGTTAACGACTGCAGAGCTTGACATCTGATATACTGCTCAAAAAATTGATTTACTCTCTCCGTCTGTCTATCTGTTTGTGGGTGGTGGCTAGATGAGAGACGTACATCAACAAACAGAAGAGCACATATACCCTTCCAGAATCGAGACACAAACTGGGACCCTCTGTCTGAGATCAATACTGAAGGTAGACCATGCAATCTAACTATCTGTCTCAAAAACACAGAGGCCATGGTCTTGGCTGTAGGTAGCCCAGTCAAAGGTATGAAGTGAGCTAATTTAGTAAAGGTATCCACCACCACCAGCAGCGCGTTGTGCCGCTTTGTCGTGACAGGTAATTCAACGATAAAGTCCAGGGACACTGTGTGCCAGGGTCCTGGGGGTGTTGGTAAAGGCCGCAATAATCCCACAGGGTTTTGATGGGATACCTTACTCTGAGCACAGATGTGACAGGTTTTTATGTACCTTTCCGTGTCCTTTCCCATTCCTGGCCACCAGAAATGCCTCCTCAACGATTCTACGGTCTTTTTGTAACCTGGATGTCTAGCCAAGGGATGAGAATGACACCATGTGAGGGCTTGGCCTTGCAATTCTGTAGAGGGGAGGACTAACCCACAATCTACATAGTAGTAATCTCCCACCCGGACTGTTTCATGTGACTTTTTAATAAGTTCCATCCTATCTGACCTTTGTTCTTGCCTCACTTTGTCAAGGAAATCATCTTCAGAACTGAACCCTCCTATGAATCTGTCTGGGGCTATAATGGGTGGTGTTTCTTTAGGTTCTTCAATGGTAACATACCCTAAACAGGATAAGGCGTCTGCCTTCCCATTTTCGTGTCCTGCGCGGTACATAATCACAAAATCAAATTCGCTAAAGAATTGAGTCCATCTAAGCTGACGCATAATAAAGCCCTGGCAGACTTAAGAAGCTGTAGATTGCAATGATCCGTTAAGACTGTCACTGTGTGGTTTGCCCCTAATGAATACTGCCTCCATTCTTCAAACGCCTTCTTAATGTCCAACAATTCCTTGTCTCCTGTACAGTAATTCATCTTGACAGGATTAAGTTTACGCGAGAAATATGCCACTGGGTGACTGGTTCCTGTTTCAGGGTCTGGCTGGGAAAGAACACCCCTCACTGCCTTTTCGGAGGCATCCGCCTCCACCAAGAATGGGTTAGCTGGATCAGGATGTCATAGTATAGGGGCTCAAGTAAATGCCTCTTTTAAGGTGGCAAAAGCGGCATCAGCTGCAGGAGTCCATTAAAAAGGAATACTTTTCTTTAGCAAAGAGGTCATAAGCACTACCAACTTCGAAAAACCGTTGATTTTGGATTGGTCTCGGTAGTTCGTCTTTCAGTTCCACGGAGGCTAGGCAGGCGTGACAGCTTTTGGGGTTGGGGGTGCGGTCCAATACTAGCATGGGCAAGCTTCTCCCCATCCTTTTCAAAATATATACATGCTTGGAGCCTAGTGTTCTTGCCCAGAGAGGGCAGATTGGTGGTAGATTCTCCAATCTTCCTAAGAGGGGAGTAGAAAAGTAGTTTGACATTTAGTTATATACAATTTTATGGCAGTGGGGAACAATGCGCAAAAATAGTGTGCATCACAATCTATTGCTTTAAATTAATCTAGCATATGCTCTAAGGTTGAGATACAACTCCTGCTATTGGTTGTAACAAAAGGTATACAAAGTATGCCAAACAGTTTTCCACAATAACTGGTATATTTCCACATTTATTTTACTCATGAATAAAAACTCATACTTTTCTGCCTGTTTCATTTTAGCAAATTAAACAGCCACATATACTCTCCACCTGAGCAGCTCTAGAGAATATTCAAAGTTCAATCAATAATAGCTTTCCAAAGAATATGTTGTTTTCTGTATCTTCTTCATTTTATCCAAAATAAATCCAGTCACTGGGTACAAGTCATCAAATTATCTTCATGTACAAATAGCCAACTGATCTTTGCCAACACGTGTTTCGTCTGGCCTTACAGCCAAATGACTTTGTCAGGGCAATCTCACTATCTTTAGGGATAGATATCTTAAAAGGTTGATATTCTCAATACCAAGTTCCTCTGCTCGAGGTGTAACCTCCTCTGGGTTTCTCGTTTTTTAAAATTCCAGGCTAATTGTAGTTCCGAAAAGGTTTATCATCCGCTATAGTACTGCTCGTTTTCGTATCGGTCACTTCAAATTTCGGCGTATTGATTGGACTTTGAATATTCTCGAGAGTTGCTCAGGTTGAGAGTTATTGTGGAACACTAGTTTGACATTTAGGGTTGGGAGATATTTCCTATTGCCATATCGGCCCACCCAGTTTCTTATATAACACAAAGAGTCCTGGGATCTCAAAGGCTTTATTCCCTTTAGAAGGGCATACTGTGGGTAAGCCCCCAATATACACAATTTTCCATTCCCCATGTTTCATGAACCCTGGTGTTTACTGAGTGGATTCCTCCTGGGGGGGGGGAGGGTCCTCATAGGCCCTGAGTGTAGGCAGCGGGCCCCAGGCCTGAAATCTACTGACTGGGTCGGGGGCGGAGGGGTTGGGCTCCATGTACTTTGCAGGGGGGCCACCTCAAGTTTAATTAAACCACTGTGTTCACCAGCAGTGATCGGATGTTGAGAGAGGTACTGTAGGGCAGGGAGCTGTGAGAAGAAAGAAATAGGAAAGTGGGTAAATTTCATAGAGGGGGTAAGTAAGGGAGAAAAACCTTGGAGAGAAAGAGCGAGAACCTACATTGGGAAGAGAATGTATGAGCCAGTGTTACCTGTGAGGCCTGGTTGTAGAGAAGATGTGAAGGGGTGTTAAAGTGCCAGTGCGGAGATAATGGCCTTTGGGGAGTTGGAGGTGAGTGTCTAGGACAAACCTGGCAAGACTGAAATAAATGGAGAGGCATGCTAAAGGGGACTATGGGCCTGATTTACAGGCCAGATGGTAGGCAAGAACCTGCTTTGTGGAGGAAGTATTCAATCATCTGCTGGAGCTTTTGGGTACCGTTGAGTTGGATAAGGAATAGCAGCTGTAATCATGCTGACAAAATATATGTAATAACGATTATGGTTATTGCAAACCAAAGCTGACATTAACCCAGCCACACTACTCACAGTGACGGGATTAAAATCACTCTTGGAGAGTTCTTCATTTAAGGACCTGAAGACCCTCATCTACTTTGCACCCTAATGTGGAAGAGGGCGCGACTGAGGCTGAAAAGCAAGTTCTACGTAACTAGCAAAATAGGAACTGGACCAGTTTTTGAGCATCTACAAGTAAGCTACATAGCTATCCATGTAGTTATTCTGGCTAAGAACGCCACTTCTGGTGAACAGATCTCAAGAAAGAAAAATGTGAGACCTATGGCACAGGAAAGAAGTGGCCACTATTGTCCCGGCTGCTTGAAAAGAGAAAGTGTGCATGGCGCGCTTAATGTAAGCACTGCACATTGTATCTGCAGTAATAGAAACTCAATAAAGGAAATAGTGTTTACAGACTTAAGAACACGTACCGTGTAACAACCGAAGTAACAGGGCCAGTCGCCATGGGAGGTTACAAATGAAGACAAGGCGGTACTAAGGAGTGACTAACAAGCCTATTTACGAATCAGAAGCCAGCATTCACAAAGGACAATGACACAAGCCAACGACAATTATGGGTGGAGAGTGGGCGGGGCTTCTATTCCATACTCCAGTACAACAAGTCTTGCAGAGCAGCGCATGCACACTGACCCTAGGCTCGACCTAAAACACAGTTCTCTGTATTTCAACTTAGGGAATAATCGGGTCTGTCCGCTGGTTTATAGTCACATTGTTTTCAGTGCGTCCCATGAATACACTGCCCTTTCTTCCCTCAAACACCAGTCCCCTAGCAGTAACAGCAAGAGGACAAGCAGGGGGCACAGGCACAGGCAGATAATCAGGAGTGGCTCAAGTAGTGTGGCTGTCTCATTCAGAAATAAAGAGCCAACGCAGGTGCAGTTAGGCGCCCTGCTCCTTCCACTCAAAGGGAATCAGGAACACGGGCACACAGCTGATTGGGAACACAACCAGCACGGCGAGAGTTTAAGATCTGCAAAGCCCTTCCAGACAAATCCTGGTGGGGGTCAGAAAAACAAACTCTATTTTTCCCTAGGGACCAAAAATTGGAATAGGGAATGGGCGGCCCTCACAACAGGAGGCACCTATGAGGGAAGAGGGATACCTCTTTGGAACAATTTTTGAGGCTTTCAGCCAGGGCACTGAAGAGGATGGCTCCTGGTGGGTGGTTCACAGGGACAGCCAGAGCAGCGCTAGGAAATAGATGTTTCCAACAGGGTGGGGTAGAGTGTGTCCTAGTTGGGAGCTACATCTTGAGGGGTGAGTTGGAGGTCTCTAAAAGTTCTAGAAAGTACTTTCAGGAGGCTTCAACGAATGGAGCCTCTCCGCTCTCGGTGATGCCTGCGCCACGCGCGCCCTGGTGTTTGAACAGCTGGTTCAGTAAAACCAGCTCCTGGAGGGTGAGGTCTGCAGTGATGGAAATTTTCACAGTGAGGAGAAATAACACTCAGTGTCATTACTCCTTATGGACTGGATCTTGGGTTGTTGTACAGTATCCTAGGCAGTGAACTGCCACAGACATGAGGGAAATCCGAGTGACGTCAAGGCACAGTGACTGGACCCACCATGTGCACTTTGTGCACTGTGACCCGCATGAGACTAAGATTGATTCTTGCTCTTGGCATAAATAAATCTCTGAATATTTCTAGGTTGAGAAAAGGATCAAAAATGGATTCTGAATGTGAGCAGCCACCAATGCGATTTTTTTTATGCTTAGAAACTACTAGGGTATGTGCATACGAGAGCCAATCTATTCCCATGGAAACCTCAATGTGAAAAGGGGCTTTTGCAAGTGCTAAAAGGACTTCTGGGACGTAGTTTGTACTAGAAAAACGTTTTGACTGTTCAAGACAGACATATACAGGCAAAGACCTTTGTAAATGAGGCCCATTTTGTGTACAGAAGTCAGGGAACAAAAAAAACACTATATTTACTTGCTGAGGACAGAACAAATCAAAGTGTACTCAATTAATGTGATTAATACAAAAGGTTGTCTCTTTCAGGAAAGACTTATAGAGGAAGATAGGGCGTCAGCATATGTTTATTGCATTGATTATCTGTTTGGTACTTACCTATGCTTTCCTGCAGAACGAGGCAGTCATTTCCACCAGCTGGGAGACGGATGAATCTGCAAGATGTGCACGGAGTATAATCTCCCTGGATATCAAACCAGAAGATAACATGGCGACCCTGAGCTGTGAAGCGCTGAACCAGGTCACCCCACTGCCCCTCAGATCCAGCGTCACCCTGAAGGTGGTCTGTGAGTACTGTTAGCATGCTCAAACCCCAGAAGCAAGGCTTGCAATTTCACCTTTCAGTTGAGCATTCTTCCACCATCCTCCAAGGAGAGGGTTTCTTCTCCATCTGCTACAACTAAAGCTCCTACACTCTGCTGGGAAAATTACATCTATCTCAGTATTAGCTCTTCCACCCACGCCTTTGACACTTCCAAACACACAAAAGGTGATGGTAGGATGCTTACAATAAGAATATTCCCTGGCAATCGCTCGGGGTAGCATTTCAACCCATTGATTATTGTCAACCATGACACCTCAGTTTGGACCCAGCCATATGCAAATCCGTCTTGACCCTGCTCCAATAGGAACAGTCCAGCCCGAACTGCCAGGCAAGGTCCTCTCTGAACAGGAACATAAGCAACCCACAAGCAGTTTCACCCTGCTGGCGGCTTTTCAGTCATGTGTAGTTTGGTAGCAGTGGCAGAGTGAGCAAGGCAGCCACATCTGGGTATACCCATGGCTACTTAGGGCGGCACATCAAACACACAAAAGATGATGGGTGGAATGTTTGCAATAAGCCTAACCACTGCAATCGCACAGGGCAGCATCCCAAACCATTGTTCTTTTGCCTACCATGCCACCTCAGTTTCTAACCAGCCACATGCAAATCAGTTTTGACCCTGCTCATTAGGAATAGTCCAGTACCAATTGCAAAGCCAGGTCCTCCCTGAACCGGAACCCAAGTAACCAAAGACCGGTTTGACCCTCATTGGGGCTTTTTAGTTGGTGTAGCCTGACACCATGCTATCCACAACACCACCCTTCCCAGCCAGTCTTTCTGCACCATCTAGCAAATCTAGCGCTCTTACATTAACTCCAACAAGCCAAAACTCCTACAAAGCCCTCCACAGTCAGTGCACCAAAACCGTCCTCCACAGCCAGCACTATTACAGCAATCCCAATAGGCTGCATTCTGAGACCCCGCTTCACAGTCTCCTTGCTTCATACGACACATCTTTTAATCCTATGCCATTCTCCATAGCCAGGCTGCCTAAGCCCTTCTTCATAGCAAGCTCCCATACACCATTCTGTACAATTAGTGTTTCCACACTGCCTCCACAAAGTGGTCCTAATGTATCCCCTACACTCGGGTATCCTACAACATCATGCACACCATGCTCCACAGACAGATCGCCTGTAGCACCTCCTATAGTAAGTATTCTCCTACTGCCCAACACAGTCTTCCTACACTATTTACTACAGCCAAGTAGCTTACTGCTTTCATCACAGACAGTCTTTATGGAACTATCACCAACAACTAGCACACCCAGACAACTCCCCACAGCCACAGCCACAGCCACAAACCTTGAACCAGCACACCCAGACAAATCACCACAGCCACAAACCATGAACCAAGGGCCACATCAAAAACCCATACACAGTTTCCGCAGACCTTTCTAATGTGCCACAAACCATCTACTTTCACAACAGTGTAGCATCGTGCTACAAAGAACCACAGACACAGGTTCTTATATTTCAGGAGCTTTATTATCTGCAACCTGTCTCAACCCTGTCCCTACTCTAACTGCCCTCATCCTGTACTGACCCCTCCTCTTCCCCTCAGCCCACCTAGCTTCGCCCACCCCAGCTACTAGACTGTCAACTATATTACATCTCCCCCTTTCTTAACAAAATGAACTTAATGTCTTCAGTGTTCGCAAGTCTTCAATCCACCACACTGGTCGGCAGACAGTCTGTTCTTCAAACCTCAGTAGTGTCGAATCAGTGGTGGGCTTGGCTTTGGTCAATCTTTCTGTTGTCTGGATCAGGGCATTCTTGACCACGTTGCGTTTGAACTGTTTACTCTCACACTCCGCAGTCATCATGTTTCCTTCCTGCGGTGTAACTGTTGGTTCAGATGCTCGATCTCTTTCATGAGTGGATAATGTTCGGGTCCTCTTCTGAGCACCAGCATCTACTTTTACTTCCTTTTGTCTTGTCCGGTCGAGGGCAACACTGCTCTCCAATCCAGGGTCATGCATACCAGACAGTACGGTGTGGCTCGATAACTCATTCACGGCCTCGGGTTGTCTGGCGAGCTCGTGGGCTATCTGTGCTTAGGCATGTTTCTCTCTCATCTGATGATCTCTCTCTGCTGACATGTCCAGTTTTCCTTGCGGAGTGGATGGCTGGTCCCTTCCCGTCTGGTGATTAAGGTCCAGTGTCTCTGTTTTCTTTTTGTAGGTCCTTTGAGTCAGCCTCGCGGACCCCTTCAGGGGTGACGGTGTCTGATCTATGTCCAGATATACTTGTGACTGACATGACAGGTTGTCTTGTGGCGTGACTGAGTATTCAGAGTCCTTAGTGTGTGACGTGTTGCTCTTGACATGAAGGATGTCCTTTGGTTCCATGGTGCGTTTGGGTGGTTGACGCCATGACTGTTGTCGGGACCATGACTCGGTCAACTCATGGGATTGAACAGACGAGCCCTCTGGGTCAGAGAAGTCTCTTGTCGACTTCCAGGATCGGACAGACATGCTCTCTGAACCAGAGGAGTTCCTGGCCATAGACGTGCTTTCTGGGTCAGAGAAGTCTTTTGTCGACTTCCAGGATCGAACGGACGCGCTCTCTGAATCAGAGGAGTTCCTGGCCATACTCCTTTTGAAGCGTTCCTTTGAGGGTGTATCGGGTAATGGATGTCTGAAATGAGTGGGCCGTGACACATTGTTCGTTGACTCAGGGTTGTCTTTAAAACGATTCTCCGGGCGCCTTCGTCGACTTGTCTTTGGCATTGTTTCATTTGAGAAGTTGCTCAACAACCACGTGCTTGTTCTTTGTGTTTGCTCTTGAGATTTTCCATCTTTGCCTTTCTCACATGTCAACGACGTCTTCTCAGTTTCTTCGTTGTCCTCGGTGTCATTGATGCGTTGGTCTTTTCCTGTTCGTTGTTGGGGAGAGTCAGTTCGTCTTATGCGACCTATTTCTTCTTCCCACTTATTTGGTGCTCGGATACCCATGATGTGGGTGTGATGTGTTCTCCTGCTGGATGATGTTCCTTCAGACTCATCTTCACAACTTGGCAAAGAATGTTCCTGTGCCAACTTCCAGTTTTGACCATTTTGATTTCTTCTTCTATGGTTTGTCTTCCTTACTCTCTTGTTGTGCAGGTTGCCTTCTTGTCCAGGATTGCGGTCTGTCCCACTTGACGCTCCCTCCTCGTCAGATTTTGAATGACACCTTGAGGGTGAAGAACTCCTTGAGGTTGTCCTTTGACTGATTGACTCGGAATATTCCTTGTCACTGTGTCTCTCCCATTGGTCAGACTTTGAATGACACCTTGAGGGTGAAGAACTCCTTGAGGTTGTCCTTTGACTGATTGACTCGGAGTACTCCTTGTCACTGTGTCTCTCCCGTTGTCTTTTCATTGGTCTGCCTTCCCTCTCTCTCTTTTTTGTTTTGTCTGTTTTCCGAGTTTCCTCTGTCCAGGCATCTTGACAATTTGCCTTCAGATTCGGGTCCTTTGATCTGTCTCTTGCTTTGACGTGCATTCCCATTTCAGCCTTCCTGATGATTTCTTCTAACGACCACATTCCTCGCAAGATCTTGAGCTTTGTGTCAGGGTTTGCGCAGCCTTCAATTATCCGGAGTCGAACTGCGTCCTCATTCGTAAAGGTGTTGAAATGGCAGCCTTGTACCAGGTTTTGCAACCGACTGATGAAAGTTGGCAATGGTTCGCCTGGTTCCTGCCGAGCTGTGTTGAAAACGATGCGATCATGATCCACCTCTGCTTGTGCGGAGAGACGGGCACATAGCTTCTCTTGGAGTCTTTCATAGATTTCTGTGTCTTCTTTGGAGAATGTTCTGATTGGGCATGGGCCTTCAGGACCCACCAGATGGAGGAGTAGCATCAGACATTTTCTCTCTCTTTGTTCACCATTGGCGTCCAGGAAGTCACCCAATGTCGCCAGCCATTGGTTCCGTTCGAGACACAGACTCCAGGTATCATACTGCATTCCTGGGGGTGGTGCTCTGATGCAAGGGTTGCATCGTTGTGCTACTTCTTCCCTCGCCATGAGAAAAGGATTCTGATTGATTGTATTCGGGCGGGTTGTTCACTCGGCTTCTCGTAGTTTTAGTTAATCCTCTTTGGTCGAGGCCTTGGGTCTGGTCATCTGCTGGGGCGTTACTAATCCTTGCAATCACCACTGTGTGCACCAGTGACTAGAGCTTGGATTTCCTGCGTTCCGAAATGTCCACTATCCAGCCGCACTGTGCTAGTCACAGGGCTCCTTCTCTTTCGAATCGCATGCTAGTGGCAGGTGGTCACTGACTCTTCCGCGGTGAGGCTAGTGCAAGTCCTTTAGTCACCTCCGTGTATGTTGTGCTTGTTTCTGGGACCGTCCTTCGCAGTCTTGCCTTCTTCTGAACCTCGTGCGGTTCTTGTCCAGCAGCTCCTCCTCTTTACGCTCTTCGGTATGTGTTCCCCATCACCTTTGTAGGTGCTCGTGCTGGTTTGCTGTTTCTCGCCAATGTTTGTTTATTTGCTTTTCCAGTGCTTGTTTCCTTCTATTAGCCAATGCTTGTTTATATGCTCTTACCAATGCTTGGTTGTTCTTCGCCAATGCTTGTTTGGTCTTCACCAACGCTTGCTTGGTCTTCGCCAACGCTTGTTTGGTCTTCGCCAACGCTTGTTTGGTCTTCGTCAATGCTTGTTTTCTTCCTTTGCCACGATTCATCCAATGCTTGTTGATCTGCATGTATCACTGCTTGTTTACTTTCATGTATCACTGTTTGTCCATTTGCAGGTATCAATGCTTTTATGCTCTTCGCCAGTGTTTGTTTGAGTCGTCTTGCCAATGCTTGTTTGTTTGCTTCACCCAATGCTTGCTTATCTCTACTTGCCTGACTTCAAGTTGGCCGCTCTATGACAATCAAGGGTTTGTCCTGACAAGCGCCTGACTTAAAGATGGCCGCCGTACTCGAAATCTCGTTTTCCGCGAGATTTTGGCTTCCTTCACTGTACTCCAGTCCTCGGCCGGCTTCAAACACTCACCGAGCAGATGGGATTCACGCCGGGTGCTGGGGTCTTCACTGTCCACCGCTTCCTTTCACCTTCTGCCAGGTAGGACCGGGATGGGCTCCCGCAACGCCCCACCAGGCTCCGCATTCACCCTGCGACCGCGTGCTAACACTCACGCATCGGGGGTGAGATTTTCCGACGTCAGAGCCGTTCGAGCTCTGTTGCAGGCTCCAATTTCGTCGCGCTTGTTGGCGCCTGGCCGCAGGTCCTCTGGGCCACTTTCCTTCCTTCTGGGCACTGTTTCTAGGTGCAAAGCAGAGTCGGGGTGGGCACCCGACTTCTGTTCCACTGGGGGCACGTTTATTTACACGCATCCAGCGTGAGTCGCGTTTTGGCGCGAATGAGCTTTTCCTTTCTTCCGACGCTCGGGCAATCGTTTTTCGGTTCTTTCGAGCCTCCGCAATCCCCTGGCTTTGGGGAAGATAGTTACTCGCTGCTGGCCTCTCTTCCTCAGGCGGCAGCACGGCTCCACACAGCAGCGTCTTACTTCTCGGGACGCTACACGGGACAGGGTGCTTTCAGCAGGGTTCTGTGGGCACCGGACATGCCTATCCCACCCTCGTCGCCAGTTGTAGCATCGTGCTACAAAGAACCACAGACACAGGTTCTTATATTTCAGGAGCTTTATTATCTGCAACCTGTCTCAACCCTGTCCCTACTCTAACTGCCCTCATCCTGTACTGACCCCTCCTCTTCCCCTCAGCCCACCTAGCTCCGCCCACCCCAGCTACTAGACTGTTAACTATATTACAAACAGGTAGTACTTCCACACTGTCCTTCAATGTGTTTTTACACCACACGCACAGATGCCACACTTACAGCATTCTCCATTGTCAGCGATTCCACATTACCCACCAGTACTATGACTCTTGCACAATTCCCTACAGCCAGCACATGAAGACTTCTCCATCCAGTCAGCAGTCATATTCCACCAGGCAAAACTGGGCACTGTGCCCCACATTCAATGTTGCCAATGGGAGGCATATATATGGTTGGGCAGCTGAATTTTTAAGTAGGAACTTGCAGACCTGCTAATACCCTCTGCTTTGTTACCCTTTTCAAATCATGTGACCCTGGTCAAACCACTTCATCTCTCTGTGGCTCGAATTGTGTGATGTGAAAAACAACTGTACAATGTGTCTTTGTTAGTTCTCATAACATCCTAGTCAAATACCCATCCCCCACAGTCTTCTTACACCAGCACAGACAGCTAGCCAAATTCATTGTCATTAATAGTTCTTCATGTACTGGTACTGATGCCATGATTTTCGTTGTCATGCCATCCCTCTTATTTATTTACCCCTTTGTTTTCTTCCCTTCCCCTTCTCCCTGTTTTCCTCCCTCCTCTCCACACCCTCCTACTCACCTCTACCTCCCTCAGTTCTTCCCACAAAGGTCACTATCTTGGGGTCGTCCAGCGTTCAGGAGCACAAGGAGATCTACTTGTCATGCTTCACGGCGGCCAGTAACCCCCCGGTGCAGATCCGCTGGTGGCTGGGGTGGAAGGAGCTTGTGACCACCGAGGTCACCATTACAGATGTAAGTGTCCCCTTGTGCATTCCAACAAGTAGAAAGGTTATTTAGTGAAAAATGCTATAGAGCAAGTGGAGTGAATAAAATCCTGTTATAAATAAAATATAACGTTTGGGTATTGTGTGCAGCTCTAGAGGTTTTATGAAGTTTTGCCCAGAGCCTATCCCAGAGAATAGTTGACCAATCGTGAGAGAGATCGGATTCCCATGCGAGTTCAACCTTGGATTTTACTCTATCAATCGGAAAGCGGAAAGAATTATAAAGCGAAGAAGCAGAGGGAGATGAATCTAATAATGAGGAAGTGGATTTACGTTTTGGAGGAATATCATTGGATGGTGGTAATGATTGGAGGTAAGAGCAGGATAAAGCAAAGCATATTGTGAACGAGCACTGGAAGGTAATGAGAAAGAGGACTGAAGTTCCGAAAAGGAAAGAGGGACACCATGTGAAATCAATTGAGAAATCCAAAATAATCCCAGAGAGTGCCAGATTTTCCAATAAATGGTGCGATTACGTATTTTAAGGTGAGAGTTATACCAGATAGGTTGTTCGTGAAAGGAAAGAAGGGAAGGATAAGAAGAAGATAAGAAAGGTAGAAGAAGAGTACGAGAATGAGAAATAATAGGAGTATGAAGGCGGACCGAATAGGACGTAAAGGACAAAAATTCACGGAATTTAAAGGGTGAGAGAAAAGAGGAGTCCATGGTCAACCAAACTGGAGGGTAAAAGGGAAGATCAGAAGAGAACCAGCGAGTAGACTGTTTCAGAGAGAAAGCTCGATGATACTCTCTAAAATCTGGAAAACGAACACCGGCCTGAGCCTTGTCCTTCCATAAGGAGGCAATTGCTATCCGAGGGCGTTTGCCATTCCATAAGAATTTCAATAGTAATGAGTCAATCTTTTTGAAGAAGGAAATCGGAATACGCAAAGGGAGCATAGAAAGAGTATAAAGAAGAAGAGGAGTGAGCATCATCTTAATAGAATTAAGCCGACCCCACCAGGACATGAGAAGCCATACTGAGAAAAAAGATGTTTCTGGCAGAGAGAGTTTAAGGGGAGGATTTCACATTTATCAGCGTTTAGGCGATATCCAGATACCGCAGAAAAGGAAGAAACTTGCTGAAGAAAAGTGTGGTAAATTTTAATTACCTATACGGAATTTATGCGGTAAAGTTCAATAAGAATAACTCAGTAAAAATAAGAAGGCAGAGTCCGTGGTATCTGAGGTTTAAAGTGGGTTTTATTCCTTAAAAAGGAATTGGTTCGAACCAATGGTAGCATGACCCATCGCCACGAGGGTTCAGGGTGGGAATTGCAATGGACATGTACAATGAATTATTATCGAGAAATCATATATATAGTCATTTCATACAGTAACATTGAATGCAGAAGGCGTAACAGCTGAGAGAAACGAGATAAGAACAGAAATACGTAACAGAAGGCGTGCACTAGGGCGTACACGAAGGTGGGTGCTAGAAACGTCACATGAAGGTGTCATAAGTGGGTGGATCCCTAGAAGGATCCTGCAGAGTCAGCAAAAACATGTGGCAGGGATGCGCGCGCAGCAGCATGATGTATGATTGACGTGTAACTGGAGGGTGAAGGGGACTTGACATTTAGCCCTACATGTGGAGATAGAAGTCTGGAGTGTCAGAACAACCTAATCCCAAATCATATCTTGATATCTTGTGTTTGAGGAACCGTATTATCTAGAAGGAAAGGTCTCTCGGACAGAGGCTAGTCTATACTGACTGTTAATGCGTGTATATGCAACTGCGTGTCTACGTGTAAAGCAGGGGGCCATGGGCCTACCATGGTAACGGAAGCTATGAATTACTTGCATGGAGACAGAAAGGCCGGGCCCTTTACTCTGCAGCTGGGAAGGATGTTTACCTAAACTGCTAGACAGGAATGTATTTTTCGAGGAGCGGAGCAGATAACTTGAAGGCTGAATACAGTCTTGGCAGGCTGGCAGGCTGAGCCAGGCACCCCTGGCCGCGCAGGGAGTGAGTGAAAGGTCATGGGTACAGATGCGAGTCCGGGCTGCGGCTTCCAGAGACAGAAGGCAGGAGAAAGCTTGAATGGCAGAAAACAAGGCCCAAACTCGCCAGGGCCAGAAAAACGTGAAAGTGCACCATGTAAAGACGTTGGCAAGGCACACTTAGGAACTGAATATCGGACCCATTCATGGTGGATCTGAAAGAGGACAGATTAACGTTGGACGCAAATGTATTTGCGTCTTCATAGCTGGTTGTGGAGGGAACTTACATGTACTAGAAGACACGTACATGGAGCCGTTGGGGTCTACGATAGGGGACACAATTGACCATAAAAATTAATATTACCTCATTCCCTCCTTGTCCCCTACAGACCCTTCATGATATATCAATCCTCATTAATCTATCAATCTGTTCATGTAACATCATTTGCTCTTCTTTCTTCTTACGACGTTTTGACGGAGTACTTGAATGAGGAATACATGATGTGGCGCACAAGCCGCAAATCGCTGGCCCACATTGTAGACATAGGCAACAACTGAATACTATGAGAAGGCCAATACCTAGGAAGGATAGGATTTTCCATCCCCAGGCTGACAACGTTGTCCAGAACCAACCGGACCAAGTCCAGGTGCCTGGACTCTGGTGAATCAGACTTGCAATCTTATGTAGACGGGTAATGGCTTTATATACTGATGGCGCGTTTTCTGGAATGAAAACACAGCAGTTCGACCCGATGACCTTACAGGCTCCGCCCCTATCGGCCAGGATGACGTCAAGGACAAGACGGTTCTGAAGAACAACAATCCGCATAGCAGACTGCTCCTCTGTTAAGTTGCCTAAGGCAGAAGTAGTTTCATTCACTACAGCTTCAAGGGTTCTAGTTAATTTTCGTATCAGTTTACTATTAAAGACAGCACCTAGGTAGGGAAAGAAACCTTTATTGAAATCTGTGTATTGCTCCCATGCCGTTTCAGTATAGTCGACAATTGGGAGATCTCTCTGTGGTCTATTGTGTACTAGATGAGTATTTCTATGATAATCAGGAGGGGCTAGGAAAACAGGTGGCAGAAGGAATGCAATGTAACAGGTGCCATCCCAATCCAGAGGTAAGCGTATATATGCGGTATGACCACAAATGAAGTAGGAATGACGTGAAGCTTTAAACGTAGACTTGCCCTTATCACTGAATTCGACCACAGTAGTACATCTACTATGACCCAGGTGTACTGAACCATTCTTTCTGACACATAATTCACCCTTGACTGGAAGTACGGACATGGCGGGCAAGACTGGTTCTGTTTCGGATTCAACACTGAGAATCATGAGGTTAAGTGTAAAGTTACCCAATCCATATACTTCATTTTCTAGATCAGTTCCTGTCCTTTTGGGGAGACCCTCTTTGTCAGGGAAACATACTTTATGCAAAACAGTGTTCAGGTTTCCCCATACCCAGTTACCCTGGTAAACTACGGAATCTGAATTCAAGGAATTAATCAGACTAAACCATGCGCCACAGGATCCATTGTGTGTGAATGGGTACGGAAAAAGAGGCAGCACTCATTTGTATTTCTGATAGGGAGGGAGTCGGCCACATATCCAACAATCAGTAGCATTGCTGGTCTGATGGGAATGATGTAACATACTAATGAATGTATTGTTTCGCAGCGCAAGTCTGTAAGACAGCTCGTGTGGGGGTAGTTCACTAAAAGAATGCTCGGCAGTGACGTTGAAGGGAGAATTTGCACGCTTGAAAATAGGGTAGTACATATGTAAGAGCACACTTGCAGCAACAATCATAAGACTCAGAAAAAACATAATCAATAAAGTCACAATGCAATGGCTGCGAAGAGATTTGCAATATTCACGTTTCTTGAGCTGTTTCTGTCTATCTCTCTCTCTGTTGGGGTCTAGGGGATACATGTCAGAAAACACGTTCAACCGATTCACCTAGGGGAGGACTTAAACAATTAAACTGTCTGACTTGCTAGACCTCAATTTTAATTTATACTCCTGCTGTGGAGTTTTCTCTATCAGGGGAAGTTTAGAGTCACTAGAATCTGGACAGTCCTTAGAGGGGGAGAGTGAATCAGTCTCTGGCAATGCACGAAATTTCTTCACGTGACTTGAGTGCAGCCACCCTTTCCTGCCTTCGACTTTGATTGCTCCTCCTGTCGAAATTTCTTACAAGCACAGTATCTCCTGGAACGACGTCGTGCGGTTTCATCTCGGTGTTGTCAGGAAAGGCTGCAACTACCTGTGAATGACATGATTGTAGTGCAGACATCAAGGAGGCAAGGTAATCTGTCAACATATTACAATCGACATCAGTGATTTTTCTAGGCAAAGGCGTCCCCCACATATTCGGTGGTCTACCAAAGACCACCTCGTACGGGGATAGCCCTTTTCTGGAATGCGCGACCATCCTCATATAGAAAAGGGCGACTGGCAAAGCTACGATCCAGTCGACACCCTTCTCTTTACAGATTTTTGCTAGACGAGTTTTCAGGGTCTGATTGTGTCTCTCTACTAGACCTGCTGCTTCGGGATGTCGGACACAGTGGAACTTCCATTGGTAGCCAAGCAGGAGTGATACCTGCTTCATTAGCTCGGACGAGAATGGCTGACCGTTGTCTGAGTACACGACACGGGGCAAACCATATCGAGGGAAGAATTCGCGAACCAGCTGCTTGGCAGTGGTCGGAGGAGTGTAATCTGGGACTGGATATGCTTCTGTCCAACGGGAGAGTGCACATACGACTACGAGGATATATTTAAAACCTCGACAACGTTCCATCTGAATATAATCCATCTGGAGGACTTCAAAAGGGTGATCGGGAGGATGAAAACCACCTTGTTCTACGGGAACGCCTTTACCTGGGTTGAACTGACAACAAATCATGCAAGTAGGCACTTTCTGTTTGGCTGCTGCTCGTAAGTGTTTATTGAACCAGAGGTGTTGAATACTGTCTAACATAGCCTTTTCTCCTAGATGTGCTGGACTGTGTACGGTATTAATGATAACTTGAACCATAGAGTCGGGGAGAAACCATGTGGATTTTCCCTTCGTCATCCATCCCTGATCTGTCTGGATCCCTCCTAGTTCGATCCATTTCTTAATTTCATCTGGTGTAGCATGTGTCTGTATGTCAATTACATCTAGGGCGGGATCCTTAACTGTCATGCAATGTGTCGGTGTCGCGACTATTGTCTTTGTCAGGTCAGTGGTGTGAATCTGATTCTGAGCTGTATGTTTTGCGGTTCGGTCTGCCAGGTCATTACCCTGGGAAATAGTATCGGTAACTTTTGTATGTGCCTTGCACTTCATGATGGATATTGCTGTAGGTAGATGTATTGCGTCTAACAGAGTTTGAATGAGGGGACCGTGTTGTATCTTGGCACCGTGAGAAGTCAAAAAACCTCTCTCTCGCCAGAGGACACCGAAGTCGTGAACAACTCCGAATGCATAACGGGAATCTGTGTATATGTTAACTCTCTTGTTCTTAGCTTGAATACAGGCTTGTGTCAGAGCGATGAGCTCTGCTGCTTGTGCTGACAGAGTGTCAATACAACTTGTTTCTATGACTTCAGTTTCTGTGGTGACTGCGTAGGCGGCCACTAATTCTCCTGTACTTGTTCTCATACATGAACCATCCACATAAAGTGTCAGGTCTGAATCTGGTAATGGGGTGTCTGTCAAGTCTTGTCTGGGTTTCGTCGTGATAGTAATGACTTCAATGCAATCATGTGCCAATGGGTCTGTGTCAGCTAATGGCAAAAGTGTGGCAGGATTTAATGTGTTACAACGTCTGATTTCTATGTGTGGCTGAAACAATGTCAATTCATAACCTGTCAATCTTGCTATAGTCAAGTGTTGAGTCTGTGTTCGATTTAAAAGAACTTCCACAGAGTGTGGAACTTGCACTGTCAATGGATGTCCTAACACTATTGAATCACTTTGTCTGATTGCTAGAGCTGTTGCTGCAACTGATTTCAAGCACGCAGGCAGAGCCTGGGCTACTGGATCCAATGTACTAGAGAAGTAAGCACACGGTTTGTGTGAACCTGCTTGTTCCTGCGTGAGTACCGACAATGCAGTACCTTCACGTTCTGTGACAAAAAGTGTAAAAGGCTTACTGTAACATGGTGTTGCTAAAACTGGTGCTTGACATAAGGCTTTCTTTAAGTCGTCAAAAGCTTGTGTATGTTCCTGAGTCCAAGGGAGAACAGTCGAAGACGCTGCCTCCTGTGTTGTTAACTGAATGAGTGGTTTTGCTAGAAATGCATACTGAGGAATCCATTGTCTGCAGTAAGAAGTGAGGCCTATAAAAGCCCGCACCTCCTTTTGTGTCTTGGGTGGTAACATGCCTGCAATTAACCGGATGCGATCAGGCGTTAGCTGTCTCCCCCATTTGGACAGCAAGTGGCCTAAGTAAACAACTTGCTGAACACAGAATTGCAGCTTCGAAGGGGATACCTTATGCCCCTTGTCAGCCAGGAAATGTAAAACCGTCAGTGACGCTAGTTCACATTCAGGTTCGCTTCGAGCGGTGATCAGCAGATCATCGACATACTGGAGTAGGGCAGTGTTTTCAGGCATATGTATACTGTCGAGTTGTCTTTTCAGTGCTTGACTATAGATGCTGGGGCTTTCTGTGAATCCTTGAGGTGCGCGTGCAAATTTGAAGCTACGTCCATTTAAACAGAATCCGAAAAGGTATTGGCTTTCCGGATCGATAGGGACACTAAAGAAGGCGTTCTTAAGATCAATAACAGTAAAGAACGTTGCTTCAGAATCAATGGCTGTCAATAGAGATGAGATATCTGGGACCACAGGATACTGCGGTATAATGCATTTATTCAATTCGCGCAAATCAATAACCAATCGGTAAACTGGTGGTGCATTGGGATCTGTACGTTTAAGAATCGGAATGATAGGAGAATTACATAAATTCGAGTTGGTTTCTACAACCACTCCTTGTGCAATGAGCTCTTCAATTATTCTCAGTAAAGCCACTACAGCATCTGGGGGTAACTTGTATTGTCGAATTCGTGGTAAAACAACACCTGGCTTGAGTGTGACTCGATATGGTGTAATGTGCATACAACCTACATCAGTGGGGCCTTGCGCCCATAAATGTGCAGGTACATTCTGTAATCGGGGATCAATATCTCTCAACACATAGTGACCTTTAAAGTCACGCAGAAACAACCGTACTCCTTTCGGAGAACAGCAAATAATAGCTCCTAGGGCTTTCAGAGTCTTGATACCTAACAAGTTTTCTGGACATGATTTAGTGAGCAATAAATCTGTAGTCCGTGTCAGAGGACCAACTGCGAGGGGAAGTGGTTGCGATACTTCATTAATAATAGGCTTGCCTGAAAAACCAAGGGAAACATTCTGTGAGCCTGAGAGGGGTGCCCCTGGGACCTCGTCATGACTTATCGTTGTTCGGCTTGCCCCTGTATCAATTAAAAACTTTATGTCTTTCCCTAACACCTGACTATGTACATAAGGACCCTCTTGATCTACAGGAACCTCAATAAGAGGCAAGCCAACTTCCCTCTCTAGGCTGTTTCATGTGTAACGCTGGTAATCGGGATAATCGGTCTGGGCATACTGGTACATTTGCTGTGATGCGTGTTGAGTTGCAGCAATCGGTTGGGGCTGTGGTACCGCTACTGTCTGTACTGTCTGTTGTGTGGCTTGCATAGGCTGGATATTCTGTGGTACTGGTTGTTGGACCTGGTCCTGTCTAGGAGGACGCGGTCTCTCTTTAGTCTTTCCAGTAAGTATATTATGTTTCAAAACTGCACAATCGTTTATATAGTGACCTGGCTGTTTACAATAGTTACAGTTCCCTTTAACAGGAGCTGCTAAATTATTTGACTGTGTCGTGCCCTTTTTCTGACCGTCAGCTGGAACTGACTGAGCAACTAACATTTTCATTTTCGTGTCTTTCATGCGCCTCTGTATGTGTTCATGTTCCTCTCTAATTCTGTTCTGGTGATACTGTAACATTTGTAACATTTGTGAAGGTGTATTTGCTTGCCATGTGCTCTCGACTTTCTGTACGCGATTCTTAACTTGGGGCAGTGAATTTTCAACTAGCTTTGTTACGAAGAGATGTGGATATGACTCGCTACTCGCTTTCAGGCCACTATTAATACCAAAACATTTTTCAAATCGGGAATAAAAATCACTAGTGTCTTCATCGGGTTTCTGTTTGCAGGCTGAGATTGCATCCCAGTCCTCCTTTTTAGTTGCTAATAAACGTGGCAATACTTGCACTAACAATCCTGGTAATGCTTTAGATTTGTCCCCAAGCCCTGTTCCTGGGGTACGAGTCTTGTCTTCATCTTCTAATGCAGCCCAATCTATCTTTTGTTCTCCTACTTCCCAATCTTTTTCCTTGAGTTTCTCGTAAATACCGGCAGGCATTAACACCTTTAATATTTTCATAATGTCAGGATAGGTGTAATCCCCTATGAGTAACATATCTTTGATTTCGCGGTGGAAACCTGCTGGGTCTTTGTCGTGACTGGGCACTAATTTCTTCATTTCTAACAGTTCCATTTTCGTTATGGGCGTGTACACAAACACGCGTCTAAAGGAATTATCAACATTCTGGACTGGATGCACTTCTCGCAAGGGGTTCTGTCTGTCTATTTAATACATTTTCCTATCTGTGGGTGGAGCTGAAACAAAACGTGTATCCAGAAAAGCATTATACCTGCGTCGATGTTCTAGAATTACTTTAATCAGGTCAGTACCTAGACCTCTCCACTGTGGTGAGAGTAGTTCTATTAATATATCAGGCAAGGGACCTGGATCGGAATGTTGGCCTTTGAATAATGTAATGAGATGCTGAACCATATAGATACCAGCTAATTTCTGTTCGTCAGGGGAAAGGTTTAAAAAGGTCTGCACTAAACCATCATCACTATATTTATCAGAATCGTCAGTCCATTGTACGGCTGACCTGGCCAATTCTTGTTCATCCATGGAATTGAGTACATGGTACCCCATGCGTTCTTGAAGTATTCTATCAGCGGCCTGGAATAGGTGTTCGGGAGTCCTTGGATTTGACATGGCAGCTTGGAAGATTCTTTTACTTTCCGGACGTACCGGACGCATTGAATTATAGGGCCTTCCCTTACCTACATATGCTATCATTTCTTTGGCTTGCATTTGTGATTGGCCCGTGGCCGTTTCTTGCTGTTCCTCCTCCTCCGAAAATTCATTCTTATCTGAATCTACTTCTGGTTCTTGCGATCTCCTTTCATGTATTTTTATTACTGCATGTCTGATTCTTTGGTACATTTTTTTTATACAACTCTGTTTATCATGGTTCCCGTCTGCTATATTCTGACCCCATCTATGTAGTGCTTTGATTTCTTCCGGGTTTACACCCGGCCTATCCTGTTCTCTTATTAGGCAGTTTATAAAAAAACGTAATATCTTGGCTTGAGTGTCAACTTTCTGGTAAGCCATGGCCTTGCCAATACTTTCAGGGCCTTCCCCTGTTTGAACAAAATGATATATTCTGTCTAGATGATCAACCATTCCTGGTAGTAACAATAAAAAGTTTGTAACTCGTCGTAAACGTACTGATGCAAGCATCATTCTGTCGTCATTTTTACCGGGTACTGGGTCATATCTGCAGTCTGCGAGACGTTCTTTAAGTATGTCATAATCGGGTGCTTGAGGTGTACGTTGTTGCGCTAAATCCCTATAGGTCATTCTATGTGCTTGTGGTGGCGTTTGAAAACTTGTCGCACCTCCCGAGGTGCCAGGTCCAAAAGGATTTGTTGGGTGGAGGGTCGGAAGAATAGGTGCAGGAAGGGTTGGGAGAACAGGTACAGGGGGTGGAACGGGAGAAGGAGTTCGTTGCGGAGGTGGGAGTGCATTCTGTCGGGGTGGGGTACCATCAGCGGGAAGTGCTTGAGCACGTCTATTTACATATGCGGGAGCTACGTCGTCTAGATAGGAAGAAAGGAATACGTCTTTTGCTGTCTGGTGATGTACTTTAGTCGGGAGCAGTGGAGGGGGCAGATCCTTCGGTATTTCCGGGGTGGCCTTAGGTACACCCTCGGTCAGTAGAGGATACATACCGTTCATAAGAGTGTTTCGTTGTTGGTCTACTTGTTCTGTTTTTACTCGTATCCCCTCCTCTACTAGTGCATTTTCTTGGACTTTTTCTGAATCCTCTTTATGTTTCTCAGCTTTCTTGAGTGCTTTCTCTGTGCGCCTGTGCGATTCTTTATACCATAGTTCAATGGCGTCCTTCTGTGACTGTCTGGCTTTCTTTTTCCATAACGCTTCTTCTACTCTCATGATGCACGCGGCATCCCATGTCCCGCTAGCGGGCCATCTTTGATTTTCCGCTAGATCCTTAGTATAGTCTACCCACAAATCGAGATATAATACAGCGTCTAGGCCGTGCTTGTGGTACATAAAGTGCCCTGGAGTGTCCCTAGGTGGAACAGGCACTGCTTCTTCTAGAATCCCTTTTCTAGTTCCTATCTGTCTTAGTTTGGAGAACAGCGGCATGTTTCAGCCGTGCTACTCTGGACTTGCTACTTACTTGAGTTTGAACACAACTAATACAGTAAACACAATAATGCAGATCGAACAATCACTCATACCACGACATTTAAAACATACTAAAACATTTCAGAACGAACAATAATGATTAGAATAAAACTAGCTGATATCATTCTGGATATACTGCTAAACAGTACAGATACACTGCTAAAACAGTGCAGACCAGGTCTGCGTACCCAAACCCGTCTTGACCGGCACAAATTAATGCGCTCGTCTAGATGCGTCCCCAGTTACGGTACTCACCGGGAAGCACGGAACAGAAGGCCTCGGAAACTCGACACTGGGCTGGACTCGACTGGACTCGACTCGTGACGTAAGCACTTCGGAACTTCGGAACTGGTAGGCCTCCGGATACCTCGGACTTTGCTCTCTCAGCTAGGCTCTGGTCGGGATCCTCCGCACTCCTCACCGCCTCGTCTGGGTGTCGATCGCAGCCTCAGTCACCTCCGTTGGCCTGAGGGAGATACAGGAAATCCTGCGGGTACGCGTAGTTGTCCGTCCGACTGTGGCAGGGGGCTAGGCCTGCAACGCACCTCCGGCGCGTGGGGTGGGGGAGGGGTCCCTATTCGGGCGCCAAATTATGTGGTAAATTTTAATTACCTATACGGAATTTATGCGGTAAAGTTCAATAAGAATAACTCAGTAAAAATAAGAAGGCAGAGTCCGTGGTATCTGAGGTTTAAAGTGGGTTTTATTCCTTAAAAAGGAATTGGTTCGAACCAATGGTAAAGAAGAGAGAGGATCAGAGCAATAAAAAAGGATATCGTCCGCATAAACCAACAGCTTAACCTGACGAGAACCAAAATGAAAACCGGAAATGTTGTCATCTTGACGGATTTTAGTAAGGAAGGGTTCTAGGGCTAAAACAAATAATAAAGGGGATAAAGGGCAACCCTGCTGAACACCTTTATGTAAAGAGAAATAATCCAAGGTCTTACCATTGACGAAAATGGAAACTTGGGGATTAAAGTAAAGCAAGGAGAAAATAGGAATGAAAGTGGGCGGGATGCCAATCCAACGGAGAGCCTGGAACATAAAATCCCATACAATCCTATCAAAAGCTTTCTCCACATCTAAGGAGATTGCTGCAAAAGGAAGATCTAATGACGAAGATTTGCTGAGAATATTAAGGAAGACTCTTGAATTATCGGAAGAAAGACGACCCTTGATAAAACCCGACTGTTCAGGACCGATTAAATCAGGTAAGAGGGGATCCAATCGTAAGGCTAGAGTCTTGGCTAAGATTATATAATCTGTATTTACCAAAGAAATCGGGCGATAGTTCTTGCAAAGGGAATGGTCTTTATCTTCCTTAGGGATTAAGCATATGAAAGCCTGTTGAAAGGAACCGCTTGAAGAACCCGCTGCAAGGAAGGATTGAAATAAGAGAAGAAGTTTTGGAAGAAGGAGGGAAGCAAAGTGATTATAAGATTTGATAGTAAAACCGTCAGGGCCGGGAGCTTTTCCGTGACGCAATTTAGAAACAGCATGAGAGATTTCAGAAAGCGAAATGTCCAATTCCAGGGAGTTGAAATTAACATGAGACGCCGGTGGAGATGGAAGAGATTGGAAATAAGAAAGAAGATCTGAGGAGGTAGGAACCTGTTCTGGAGTGTAAAGATTATCATAGAATTTGACAAACTCAGCAAGAATGTCCTGATCCTTTAATCTGGAGTCACTGGAAGAAGTTCTAATAGATTCAATCTTATTACGTTCCTTTCTGATTTTTAAATAATTGGCAAGAAGTTTCCCCATCTTATTCTTACCACCGTAGTATCGGGAATTGCATTTTAATAAGAGGTTAGAAGCAGCATCAGTTGTAAATTTGTTGAAGGAAACTTTCGCTTCAAGGAGTTTTTTAAGAGAAGATTCTGAATTGGAAGAGTGGTAATCAAGTGTTTGATAATAAAACCTCTAGAGATTGCTTTGAAGGAGTACCAAACCATAACAAAAGAGGAATCAGGGGTTTGATTAAGAAGAAAACATTCAGTAGCAAAAGTAGTAAATTCAGAACAAAAACTGGGATCTAAAAGTAAAGCATTATTGAATCTCCATCTGCTAGAATGAGGGGAAATGGGAGAAGGTCCAAATCGACAAAAACAGGGGCATGGTCGGAGGGTAGAATTGAACCTATTTCAGAACGGATAGCATGCTGGGACAAGGGTTTACTGAGGAAAATATGATCTATTTGGGATTGGGATTGGTGAGGAGGGGAGAAAAAGCTGTACTCTCTAAGGTCGGGATTACATAATCTCCATATGTCAACCAAAGCGCTGTTCTGAGTTGAATTGACAAATTGGGTATGCATCTTGGACGATACAAACTTAACTTTTGATTGACGATCAAGATCAAGGAAGGGGTCCATAATTTGATTACAATCCCCACCAAAAAGAATGTAGTCCCCAGGTAGGGAGGTTAATTTGTCTGAAATAGAGGGCCAGAAAGATCTATCAATTCCAGTAGGAGCATACACATTAAAGGGAGTAAGAGGAATATTGTCTATAAGCAGGTTAACAATGACCCAAAGACCATTAACATCACATTCATGAGAAATAGAAGAAACATTCAACTTTTTGTGCAACAAAATCACAACACCATTTTTCTTATCAACAGCGGGGGAGCAAAATACATGACCCACCCAACAACGTTTAAGCTTTAAAGCTTCTGCCTCCAAGAGATGAGACTCCTGAAGTAGAGCAATGTCAGTTTTGAGTCTGGCTAGGTGTGACAACACCCTTTGCCTTTTGATGGGATTATTTAATCCCTTAATGTTCCATGACGTAACACGGAATGGAACAGTCAAAGAAAACAACTAGCAACAACATGCTCATCAAATGCAAATAAATATGAAAATAAGAATGAGGAAAATACATAAGTAATGAAAGGGAAGAAAAGGAATAATGCAGAATGAGAAATGTGAAAAGGAAGACAAAAAAGAAGAAAGGATAGGAAACAGATAAAGAACAAGAAGACAGTATATGTCTACAAGCAGATGACTGAAAGACGTACTTACGAAGAAACAAACGAAACGGGGGTGGTGGCGCCGCAAGACGACTACGCAAACAGCAAGAGCGGGCAGCGACCTCCAGCACAAGAACTCCACATGGCAATGAGATGGAAACAAGAGGATAATCAAGGTGGCAGGGAGGAAGGATACATCTGTAAGGAGGAAAGAGCAAAAGGAGGGTTGTTAGGAGGCGAACAACAAGAGGAAGATACCGAACCTAACAACAATGAAAAATAACCAAAAAGAGAGAACAACATCAACAAACTATGGTGCCTGTAGCTCAATTCAAGTCAGGTATGTCCAGATAGTTCCATAGCATCAGCTCCCTGTTGTCGAAGAAAGGATTGCAGGACTGCTGGATCATCATAGGTGGTGGTTCTGTCTTTGTAAGTAACCTTGAAAAGACAAGGGTGAAGGAGGCCATACCTAGCATTTAAGGCTCTTAATTGAGGACGCAAGTCCAGAATTTTCTTTCATCGATCCGCCGTGGCCTTGGACACATCCTGTGAGAGAAAAAGACGAAGGCCTTCCCAAGTAATTTGCTTTTTGAGTTTTGCGGCTGAAAGAACCTGCATAAGATCAGTCTATTGAAGAAACAACATAATGACTCCTCTAGGTTTATTAGAAACTTTGGGACCAAGGCGATGAGCTCTTTGTATGTTGACTGACGTCAAAGCAGGTGCATCCAGGATCTTTGGAAGAAAAGATTGAAAGAAAAGGGTAGGGTTAGATCCCTCTGTAAGTTCAGGAAGTCCGTACAAGCGAAGGTTGTTCCTGCGATTCCTGTTTTCCAAGTCCTCTGTCTGTTTCTTTAGCAGAGATATCTCGGCTGCCATGGATGAAAGTTGAGAACAAGAAGAGTTGAGAGAGTCCGCAGATTGTTCTAGGATGAGGACACGTGAGTCTAGAAAGGACCATTTATCCTGCATGGCTTGAAGAGTCTTAATAGTGGTGTCCATAAATGGCTTAAGAGCACGTAGTTCCTCTAGAGTAAGATCGATGGAAGAGGAAGAGGAGGATGAAGTAGCCTCTGGAGAAGGGGGATCCTTTTTGAGACGTTTTGAGGAGACCAGCTTTGAAGGAGCTTTACCACCGTTATGAGATTTAGGAATAGCCCCAGGCATTGTAGCAGGCTTAAAAGAAGCTCTTTCCTCCATATCTTGGGTGGGCGAATCTGAATCAGAACAGACAGGGACCTTGGAGGTGGAGTAAAGCTTTAAGTTGCGAAACTTTCCCATGCAAGAGTCTCAATAGAAACGGTGAAGATTGCCAAGAATGAAAAATCCTGAAAAATGACACTCAAATTCAGAAGGAAACCTTCCTGCGAAGAAGCAATGAAGAGGAAAGTACTGCTACACTGTGTGGAAAAGTAGTTGAGTTAGAGGAACAAACGAATGGGCAACACCACAGCATACAAATCAAGGCAGTGAGGCATACAAAAAGAAAAACTGCAGTTCTCTGATCGTGCCACAAAGCGCTGGAGAGCTAGGCGCAATGGTAGGTGAGGTGAAACTTGCCACTGTGACGTTAAGACCCTTCAAAAATCATTTAATGTGAATTAAGCGCTGGCAGCATAGCTCCATCTGAGTCATGACAAAAACAGCGTGGTTAGGAGGTGCAACGCATAAACAGACAATGGAAAAAGTGCAGGCGAGTCGCTGAAGGAATATGCATAACATCACAGGAGTTCACAAAAAGGCGGCTGAAAAAATTCCAGAACAAGTTAGACATCGAGGATTGAGCAGGAGCGATGCAAATAAGAATTGAGGAGGAGCGCTGGCTCAGCAAGAAAAGAAAAACATAAGGGACAAAGTTTGTGCAGGCACTCGGACACTTACGGACATCGGCGGCATGCTGAGGAGAGATCACAAATTGGGCGCACAAAATGGCGGCCGCAGTCAGGTGAATCGCGTTGCGGCAAATAAATCTTGCTGGACGACTGCTGGGGTTGAAACAGTGAGGGCGCCTCACATTCCGGCGGTGAAAACTGGTCCGTGGGCAGTCCGAGAGCTGAAGAAAACCTCTGAATTGGCAAAGAGAGCGGAGGTCGCCGCCGGAGCCTCGGAGCTATGCCGCCATCCCGGTCAGCGCGTAAGCCACTCCCCCGCATGATTCTAACATATATCCTCATAAGAGCCCTCAGCCTTTTTAGGGAATATCTGAGGCTTACCTCGGAGCCACTAATGTTACCATCTCAGTCCTATGTTGCTCTTACACTCTGTGGTAAGACATTGACTAGGACTCATACCCATACTAAGCCATCAAAGATAGAATTTAGGGTCATGGGGTCACCATCACTGCCACAGATGCTTAGAGTGCCCACTGGGCATTTACTGTCAAACCTAATGCACTCATACATTGAGAGGTCACCATCTCTGATGAATGACACTGCTGGGAAGACAGTGTCACTCAGGTCACTGGCAACGACATAAATGCCATACATAGTCCTTGGCACAAACCAAGGTCTAGAAGACTAGAACAACTTTCACGTGAGATAAGGGAGAATTTTGCCAATGACATCATCCATAAAAATCATGGATCAGAAAAAAAATATTTGAGCTAATGATTTACTGAAAAACTTCCGAGTTGTCATCAAAAAGGGTATTATTTTCACCAGGTTTTCAAATGTGCCAAATCTATATTTCAGGATATTTTTTCAGCTTCAATAAGTGGAAAACAGAGTATTTTCAACTTTTCAAAAAAGTGGGATTTTGAAATAAAACTGCAGTCCTTTTCACAACATATTCCAATTCCTATTGCTGTAATATCAGCAATGAAATGGCACAACATCTATCCACAGTGATTCACTGAAAATAGCAAATGACAATAACACGAAGGAACCTCTATGCACTAACAAAGTGATGGGTGCTACAAATGGGGTGAAGGTGGACGTTTGACACAACTGATACATAGTGGTGGAGCGTGGTCCATGGAGAGATGTATGGGAAGAAGCCCAGCTATGCACAGTGGTAGAGATGGAGATTTGATGGAATCAGGGTGAAGTGCAGCACAAACTTGAAAGGTGGTGGATGGTGGTCTAATGAGGAAGAGATGGAATGCAATTATACTGCAACTTTGGGGCCGTCCCAAAAAATATGATTAGTGACCAAAATATGGTCTAAAGAAACATTTATGGGAAGAGGGTGACCTCACTTTGGAAGAAGTCATTACTGTCTGAACAATCAGTCACAATGGTTAGAGAAGTTAATGAGGACAGACATTACAGAAAGAGTGGGGGAAGTATTCAGTATCAAGAATAAAACTCATCAGCTTGAAGGTTTGAATAAATAGTTTTTATCATTGTGACAACACTTCCCATATAGCTGGAACCCCACCCTTAAATATAGACCGCAAAATTTGCAGCAGGAGAAGACATTTTGGTGAGGTCTGCAAGAGTGGGGAGAAACTATATAGGCAGTGTGCTGCGTGGGTCATGGACAATGAACAAAAATAAATATTGCATAAAATCAAAAATATGGTTCTGATCATTAAAACTGTTAACAGAATAAATAGCAGCCTTAAACGTAATTGGTGCTGAATTCCAAGCCATGGCCGAGTCAGTGTCACCTTTCAATCATCATCACCATTCATCATTGCCGTTAAATTAATTTTTGAGTGATAACGTTGATCAATTATGCAGTCTTATTTTAGGCTAAGAAGATTGAATCCATGGGCACTTTCCGCTATGGTTCATTTCAAAGGGACTGCATGGATTAAAATATACATAGCAATATGAGCATATGCTTAATAGATTTTAGAGGGACCAGAGTCTTGAAATCATTCTAAACAAGAACAAATGTTGAATCTATAGGATTCAACTGAAACAGGATGATGTTCCATCAAACAGAAGATTAAGAGTTTTTTAATTTGTGTGAAGAAGAAACTACAGTGCACATTAGAAAAACTGCTCAAGGAGGATGCCATTTATGAAACTGAGTCTCCCAAGTGGGTGTCTCCTATTGAGCTGGCAAACAAAACTATTGGTAATCTGTGCATATGTTTAGATTTAGGAGTGGTACAATCTCGCAATGGGGAAGATGTACACCTGTTTCCCAAGGTAAATGTGCTGCTCTCCTTGATTGAGGATGCTACTCTGTGTTCTACCCTTGACTGCAGAACAGAATATCAGATTGAATTAGCTCCAGAGTATGGATCTTTAACTGCTTTCATTACTCTTTCTTAGTTTACTTTTCTTTTACCAAAGGAAAATGCAGTTTGGTCCTTCTTCAGCATCAACATTCTTCCAAAGAGCAATGCTTCATTCATTTAGTGACTCAGAGGAAACCATGAAATGTTTCCAAGAGGTTATTTTGATTTTCATGAAGGAAACTTGATCCCATTATGATGTGCTTGTTAAAGGTTGTAACAGATTATTTGGGTTACTTCATAGCCAAGAGAACTGTAGACTATTAAGGAAATACTTTATCAGGAGAAGGTGTTGTACCAAAAGCTTCACTTTTCAATACCTTCGGAAATGCTCATGAGCCTGATTCCTGATGGAACCTGTTTTCTTTCGCAAGACTATGTGAGGCCTGTAGCAAATGTTTAGGAAATGTTGTTGGACCAATGGAACATTCTTCAGAAACTGCTTTATAAGGGACAAGAGGAATCCATCAGCAGGAAGTTTTTTTCTTTTATAAAAAAGGAAGTTATTTCTACCTTATCACTGAAGACATGCTGTGCAAACAGACGGTGCATTATTACAGTTGAATCAGACACCTATGGCTTTGGGGATAGATCAAAGAGGATGTAAAGCTGGTTCGAATGTGACCTTTGTTTCCAGTACTGTCAGTCAAACGGATCAGAAATGCCCCAGAGCCGGATTCCAGATTTTCCTAAACTCCACGAGTACTGTAGCGATTTTTTTTTACAAAAATTGCTGGAGTGATGGAGCTGCTTTGGAAACTGCTTTAAAAGGGACAAGAGTTCTCATGGGGAAATATGAGCAGGAACCATTTTCTCTTGAAGTCTTTCTGTATAAATACATTGTGTATTATCACAGTTAATCCTGGTGCCTATGAATTGAGGCCAGTCCTTTCTCTAAGATGTGGTAAAGATAAATAGAATGTGACCTATGCTTCTAGAATGTCAAACCACGGATAACCATGTATTTATCATGCGAGAACTGCTGGCTTATATTTGGGCGACCAATCTCTTCAGACTTTATTTGGGGAAATAGATTCTTACTAAGGACTGACCACAAACCATTATTTAGTGTGTTATTAGTAGGACGCAGATTGATCTAAATGGCTAGAATTGCTAGATTAAGCTCCAGTTCTTTGTTACTGTTGCACTGTGTCTTTTCTACTAGGAGAAAGCACAGCTGTGTTTCTCCTACTGCTACATTGTGCTGTGTCTTCCAGTCCTAAGGAGAATGAGGATATTAATGTTGAACCATTAGTATGTGAAGTTTTCAATAGTACTTTTAAAGGGTAGTCTGAACAAGAGAGGGAAAACCCTGAAAACAATGACATTACAATGGGTCTGGTAAAAGATTACAACACTGACAGATGGCCTTCTCGAACAAGTTTAGAAAGTTACCTAAAATCCTTTGTTCACACAGCTTACGAGCTAAGCATGGTTGTTAATTTTCATATATGCAAAAATAAATTGGTCCCACCTGAAGTCATTTAAATTCCCATTTTCAATACTGATCTTATTCGTCTTGTATTAACTGAATTTGTTCTTATTAGCTTCTAGACTCTGCACACTTTACCATAGCTAACCAGTGCTAAAGTGCGTGTGCTCTCTCTTTAAAACATGGTAAAATTGGCTTACATCCACTTGGCACATTTAATGTACTCATAAGTCCCTAGTAAAGTTGTACCACATGTATACAGGCCCTATACATTGAATGCTACTAGTGGGCCTGCAGCACTTATTGTTCCACCCTCTTAAGTTGTATTTTTAAACATGTCTCAGGCCTGCCATTGCAGAGCCTGTGTGTGCAGTTTACCAGCCTTTTCGGTCAAGCAAACAGACCTTTTGCCAAGCCAACACCTTCCTTTTTTGTACGCATAAATCACCCCTATTGTAGGCCCTAAACAGCTCATAGAGCAGCGTGTGGTGTATTTAAAGATTTGGACATGTAGTTTTAATTAGAAGTAAGTAGGGAGGTTGAGTTTTGTGTCTAAAGAATTGTAACTTAAACCCCTCTTTAATGTTTAAGTTGGATTTTAATTCACAATTCTGAAAATTTCATTTTCTGAAAGTTGATATTTTCTTGACCTGACCATGTGCCTGCAGCCTACGTCCTGGGTCACATGAGTATGTGTAGCTGGCATTTGGTCTTGCACATTATTCCCACACAGTGAGACAAAGGGAAGATAAGTGTTTCGCAGGATGGGACATCTCTGAGATAAAGGGGGAGGAGCTGTCACCCACCACACTGACACATATTAAAAAGACTCTGCCCCAGCACACTCAAAAAAAGGGTTTCACACTAGTTTATTATTGGCGCTTTGGTGAAAAATAATTTCTCATATTTTACTCTATTCATCTAAATTTGTGGGGGATTTTCTGGTGTTGTTTTTTCACTGTATTTACTGTTGCTGCATAAGCACTTTACACATTGCCTCTAAGTTAAGCCTTACTGCTTTTGTGCCAAGCTATCAGAGGGTTGAGATAAGGTTAATTTGGGATTTGCTTCTGTTTCACCCTGACAAGAATTGTGGTTGCTGCTTGAGTAGGGTTTCACCTCCCACTCAACCAGTCATTCAATTTCCTACAGGGCTCATTAGGCACATGCGGATGTTATCCCTGAAATATTTCATCAGAACCTTTTCCTGGTGGCAGGGATTGGATAGTCAAGCTGATCAGTGTGTTGGATCTTATGAACTATGTAAATTTAGTGATATGAATCTCAGAACTGCCTCAGATCCTTTATGTCCAATCCCTTGGCCAGAGCTTGTTAGGAATGAATGAATGAATGAATATAGGCCTTATAGAGCGCAAACCTAGCCCAGGGGCATCAAGGCGCTGCGGATAGAGATCATAATCAGGGGTGTCCATAGAAGAAGGCTTACAGATTCATATTAGTGAAGAGCCAGGTCTTCAAAGCCTTTCGAAATGAGGAGTGTTTTTCCAGAATCGAAATTGAAAGAGGAAGGGAGTTCCACAAGTTGGCCGCAGCCAGCGAAATGGACCTACCCGCCCATCTAGATTTCCTGAACCTAGGCACAGTCACCAAATTCTTGCTGGAAGATCTTAGCTGCTTACCAGGGACATATCTCCGAAGCAGTTTTTTGATTGTGTTGGAAATGGCCCTCCTTGAAGGGTTATCCCCAAACTTTTTGCTTCTTCCTCCCTTATATTTCCTGACCCGTGGTTCTTGGCAATAGGACTCTGGGCACTTTACCACTGCTGACCAGTGCTAAAGTGCATATACTCTCTGTGTAAATGGTTATTGTGATTGGCTATACATGATTGGCATATTTGTGTTACCAAGAAGTCCAGAGTAAAGTGCACTAAGTGTGCCAGGGCTGGTAATTGAAATTCTATTAGTGGGTCTGCAGCACTGATTGTGCCACCCACATGAGTAGCCCTAAAATGGTGTCTCAGGCCTGCCACTGCAGTGCCTGTGTGCAGTCTGTGAACTGCCATTTCCTCTTGGTCAGTGTCCCCACTGACCAGGCCTAACCCTTCCCTTTCTGTGCACATTGGCCACCCCTATGGAAGGCCCAAACTACTCCCTTGGGCAGTGTGCAGTGAATGTGGAAGGTTGAGCATGTACTTGTGCAGGTGACATGCTCTGGTAGTGAATTATAGCCATTTTCGTTTTTCACTGCTGCAAGGCTATCTTGCTCCATAGGCTATAATGGGGGATGCTGGCTTTAGTGGCTACCAGCATATCTTCCCATAGGAACACGATAGGACATAAAAGTCTAGTATCCTTGAACTCAGAATTTAATAACACACCTTTTAGGAAAGGTTGTTTTGAATCCTGTGTTTGAGAACAGCACTTTTAGAAAGTTGCTGTTCTCTTGTCTGCCCTTTCTGTGTGCCTTGACCTGTTTGTGTATTGATTGTCTGGTTTGAGAGTGACAGGGGCTGGGGATTCCCCGGGAGGCTGGCTGAGTCAGCCCTAGGCTGAATGACTGCATTGCAACTTGAGTGATGGAAGGAGATAGCACCTGGGCCAGAATAGGGCTGTGCCTGCCTTCCACAATGCTGGCTCCACCTCCTGCTGGGCAGCTGACGACCCTGCCCCTCACTCTAAAAGGAAAGGAGAAGCCAGGAAAACAAAGTGCTCAAGGAACACCCAGAACTTGTTTAGACCAGGCTCAGGGCCCACTTGCACAAAGAGAACAAATACTTTTAGGGGTATAAGTACAGGACCCCTGACAACAGAAAATTAGATCATCCTAGAATCAAGAAGGAACCTCTGCCAAGGAGGAAGCTGAAACTGAAGAAGGAAGATTGTCCAGTTGTTGCTCTGCTGGATTTCCCTGATGTTGCTTTGCTGCCAAGGAGAGGGGAAGGACTTTGCTTTGTGCTGTGTCTCCTTGCTTGAAGGAATCTCCAAGGGCCTGAGAAGAGCTGGCTCCCTGTTTTGAAGTCCCAGGAACAAAAGGACTTCACCCCAGCTTCCCCTGAGCTCTACTGAGAGAGTTCTGTCCTTCCTGGAGTGAGTGGCCCCTGTGTGGTGCCTCTGGAAGTTGTACCTGTGCTGGGAAGCTGGAAACCAAGATTAAAGAGACTTTGCTACAGAAAAGTTATCGCATCGCATCCCCGACAGAGCGAGGAAATTCCCGCCGCTACGAAGGGCGAGATTGTCGCTGTGCCTGTTGCCGCTGTCAGAGCCGTCGCATCCTTCGTTTGCGGGACGCACCCGATCGGTGCGGGAAGTCTAACATCGCTGAAAGTGTCGTTGCAGAGCCTGTCATCGCTGGGTGAGATCGCCGCACCCCCTGCTTGCGGACCGCATCACGTCACTGCGAGTGTCATCACCAAAGCCATTACATCGAGGAGCTGCGAGAGAGAAGATCACCGCTGGTCCGCGCATCGTCGCCCCGGAGATCGTCGCAACTCCAAAAACCTCCCCATACAGACCGGATTCGTCGCAACACGCCCGCTGCTGCAGCGGGGCTGTCACAAACGCCTCCCCAAGGTCTCAGGAGCAACGCATCACTTGTTTTCTACCGCACTAAAGGTACTGTTGGCTAAACGCGACGCAACTGTGAACTTTTCACGCAACTGTGGATTATTTTATCGCAACCTAAAGAACTTTATCGCAACCATATTCTTGAACTGTGTGTTGGATTTTTTTTCGTTTTGGTCTTGTGTAGTTTAGATTAAATACCTTTATTTTTCTAAACTGTTGTGGAGTCAGTTTGTGGTGTTTTCACTGTGTTACTGTGAGTGTTGGTACAAATACTTTACACATTGCCTTCTGATTAGCCTTGACTGCTCGTGCCAAGCTACCTAGAGGGTGAGCAGGGGTTATCTCAAAGGATTTCCTCCTTACCCTGACTAGAAGCAAGGGTCCCTATTTGGACAGTGGTACCTACATCTGCCAACTAGAGACCCCCAGTTCTAACAGATGCCTTCTGATCCCATATTATAAAAGGCCTTTTGTACCAAACACAGGGCTTTAAACATAATTCTACGACCCAAAGGAAGCCAATGAAGGCTCCTAATGGTTGCCGCAACAGAATGGAATTTAGGAAGGCCCATCATTAACCTGGCAGCAGCATTCTGCACAAGTTGGAGTCGGTGTGGGGAACCCTTATTTATCCCTACATAAAGGGCATTGCAAAAGTCCAATCTGGACAACACAAGGGCCACCACTGCCTGTTTCTGTGTGGAGAGGGAGAGGAATTGACATATCTTTCTGAGTTTTCTTATCATTCCGAAACAAGTGGAGACTGTTCTATTTATTTGGGGGCCCAGAGAAAGGGAGGTATCAACTATGATGCCTAGATTTTTGGCACTAGGGTCAGGGCGAGGGCAGGATCCAAGCGTATCTGGCCACCAGGCCCTGGACCAAATCTCCTGATTGTCTCTGAAAATTAAAATCTCCGTTTTATCCCCATTGAGTCTTAGATAGTTCTCTACCATCCATGCAGCTACCGCCTAAATGCAGCTTTTACAATTTGCTGCTGATGCTTCAACACTCTCAGAGATGGTAATCATGTTTTGAGTGTCATCAGCATAGGATAACACTTCTAGGCCAAAGGATCTTACAACCCTGGCAAGCGGTGCTACATAAAGGTTAAAAAGGGTAGGACTCAATGAGGATCCCTGGGGGACTCCGCACAACAACCGTTTAGGCAGGGCTGTTTCTGCCATTAGGCAGGACTAGGCGGCCGCCTAGGGTGGCAAAATGGTGAGGGCGGCATTGTGTTGTGGCAATTGGCAAACATCATGCAGTGGAGAGTGCACTGTCTGTGTCTGTGCAAGCGGCGCACGGCGCACCTGCTGCTAGCTAAGTTGTGACTGACGTGATGTACCTTTTTACTTGCGCAGTTAGAGCCGACAGCCGAGCTCACACCGTAGATTAGTGGCGTGTTTGGAGGCGGGGACACACTAGTGTAAGTGTGGGTCCCCAGGGCCGTCAATCTTGTAGCGCTGGATAGCGCTACCAATGATGGCCCTGGGCAACATTTTGGGCGAATCCGTGAGCAGTGCTTTGCGCCAGGTAGGGCAGCCCAGTGACGGTGACGCGCATGGTGCACCAGTGCCACCATCGATCTGTCTTGGCGCTCGCGGGGCCCGTGCCCGGGCCCTGGGGATGACTGTGTGTCTGTGTGTTGGCCTGGCGACAATTAATACTGCAGCTGCCAGCCTGCCCGGTCCCGACTCCCGGTCCTCTTTTTTTACTGTCTCCGAGAGTCCGAGACGAGTCCGACTTGAGCACTACAGCACCGTCCGGTGAGTGAGTCAGAGTCAGCGTAGTCAGTCTGCGAAGGCCGCTGGCTCTGGCTGTGAAAATAAATATATATCATTTCGGAATCGGATCGATCGATCGATGCAATGATTGCAATCTTAAATGTAATAAATAATGTTGTTCAGTCAGTCACTCAGGCCTGCTAAAGTTGTAAATGAAAATGAGGCGGCGGCCTGTGAGTGAATCAATCATTATCTTGTGGGGACGTCACGTACGTGGCTTGAGCAGTGGCACAGTGCAGTGAGTCAGCGCAGTCTCCGAAGGCCTCTGGCTAGGAAAAGAAATATAAATATATATTTTGGATCGGATTCAGATTCGGAATCGGTCGATCGATGCAATCTAAATGTAATAATGTAATGTTGTTACCGTCGACGCTCAGGCCTGCTAATTGCTCATCCTCACGGTCGCGGACGGACTGGCTAAAAACACTGAGTGAGACCAGCCAGCACTGTGAGGGGTGAGGTGACAGGGGTGTCTGAGTGAGGTTTGGTTGGTGGTGCAGGGGGGCGGGTCTGTTTGTTGCAGCAGGTCATGCAGCAGGTTGAAGATCATAAGACCTGTGCGGCGGCCCCATGTCCAGGCCTCCGGCCTGTGACTGAGTGAGGTGAGGTGATGTGATGCTGGAATCCATGTGAGCGAGGCTGGAGGCTCAGGCATAGCTGCCAAGGTTTCAGATTGGATGCTATGTGTGACATTTTCCTGAATTCATTGTAATTATGAGTGCCATTTCAACGAATATGAGTGACACTTTCTCACGAGCAAAGTCTAGTAATGAAAAGATGAAAAATATATAAATTACAGAAATAAATGACACCCATTTGAGCAACAAGGACCTCTAAAACGAGTCACATCATAATCTACAAGCTGTATTACTGAGAGCAGTGCGCCCCCTGGTCCTGCATTCCACCCACTACCTGCTAAACCCTGCTGGTGGCACCATCACCCAACTCGCAGTTTGTCACACAGAGCTACATTACAAGCTCTGCTGACTCTGATACTTGGCGCACTGAGAAGTTACGTTGGCAAGCACCACAGTGGCTCTCACAATCAATCACCTGACCCAGGTGCGAGCGGCTACTAACACAGCTTACAGTCAGTGAGAAGGAGTCAAGACAGACTGCTATGTGATGTACAGTCAGTTCTCAGCGGTAAAAGGGCAGACAGGTGGTAGCTCAGAAGAAAATCATGCCTGTGGCACAAGAATGAACTATCAAGGGTATTGCCAGCGGGGTAGGCAGATTATAACATTGATGTAGCACTGACTCCAGAGCTGAGCAGTCAGATCTCTTTAACTATTAACTTACGGAGACACTCCGAGCCAGAGTGATGCTGGCAACGCAAGTCTGTTGGAAGCAGCACAGAGCCTAGGCACATAATATGCTATAGGCACCGCTGGCGCGCTGGCACCACCGCGCAGCCAGTTTCAGACTGGCATGATTAACAATGCGTGACAAGGCATTTCAGTGCGGTGATGCGGATCACCACACTGAAATGCGTTAGTGTCACCCCCCATGCGTGATACTTGGAAGGCATGTGGAGGAGTAGTAGGACACGGGAGAGGGGGTCAAGGAAGCGCGAAGAGAGTGTGCCTTAAAGAAGAGCAGAGGACCCCTTACCTTGAGCTGCATGGTGCAGTACTGCAGTGTGTGGACGGTGGAACTGAGCCTGGTGTCAAGAGTGCCACAGCATTTCACCATAGCCAGCCCTCGTACCTTGAGAAGAAGAGGCCCCCGCCCCCTGGGCCCTTCCCTTCCCCAAGCAGGCAGGGAAAGCATAAGTCTGCACTGCCCCAGGCATGTTAAGGGGAAGTGATGTTAAGGTGGGTGATTCGCAGTGGCGTTGCTGGAGCTAGAAGGTGACCAAATGTGGCCTGTGCCAGTGCCCCAGCCGACTTTGTCCTGGCCACCCCTGAATGCCACCTGTCTGTGCGCCATTATACGTCGGCGTCCATGACATAGGGGCGGGCGCGTGCAGTGCTTTATTTGCTTTTATGGTTCCAGTAAAAAGCTTTTGAGGCCCAGCCATTTTGCAGCAGGCTTCATATTTGTTTGGACAGCCAGGACATATTGTTTGGGGTCAAGGGCAACAAGTTTTCATGTGTGTTTTGTCCTTGGGACAAGCAGGCCCAAACCCCTGCTGTACAAACCCTTTTGCTGCCTGTTTGCAGTACCACAATATGGATCAGGGAAGGGCACTGCCTGCAGTTAAGGTTATATGTTGTCCATATGTTCATACTGTTCAAACTTGTATTTATGGTTCCTTAATTGAAAGCCTTTATTGTTAGGGTGAGCGCTCCTAGTAAATGTTGTAAGCTCTGACTGCACTTCTGACAGTGGTTACAGTATAAAAATGTGTACACATGTTTGCAAAGTGAATACAAGTTCTTTTATATCTAATGCATTTATTCTTCTAGCCTGGATGACGGGGGAGAGAGTGATGGTAGAAAAAGGGAGGGGGCGGAATTTTTCAATTCTCGCCTAGGTCGGCACAACACCTAGAAACGGCCCTGCGTTTAGGAGCAGAAAGGAATTGACCCATCTTTACACTTTGAGCCCGTTCCGTAAGGAAAGAAGTGAGCAAATTGAGGGCAGAACCTTCAATCCCTATTTCCCGGAGCCTCCCAGCCAATCTAGGATAAGAGTTGGTATTGAAGGCTGCTGTTAGGTCCAGAAGGATCAGTAAGGTGGAATGACCTTCATCAACCTGTTGTTAAAAACAACGGTTAACGCCGTCTCAGTACTGTGCTCACTTCTGAACCCATGTTGCGAGCTGTCAAGCAACTGATGATCCTACAAATAGGTACTGAGATGGAGGTTCAGGTGTTTCTCCAAGATTTTAGCTGGGACGGGCAACAGGGAAATAGGCTGATAGTTCTTCAATTCAAAAGCACGGCAGTTTTCCAGGAGGTAGAATACTGGCCACACTGTCTGGACGAGTACCCCGCATGACCCGGTGCCTGCACTTTGGTTCAGACCCACCGGGTTTTCAGGTTTTTACTATGTCCAATTGTGGAGTTCTTTTTAATGATCCTTGAGTTTTCCGTGCTGGAATCCTTGGCCATATCCACCCTTGGAGGGCTGGTTTATGTCTCCAACGGCTCTTTTCATATTGAATAGTCCATGTACTGGTATATCATCTCCTCATTAACAATTTGTACCCTAACTACATGATTATGTTTCTAATATTAATCCTAGCACCAAACCGCTGATATTGCTTAGTCTCTTAAATTATGTAGAGCACCACTCTTGCTTTTCGACCCTATACCAATCCCGTCATGGGATCAGTGTGCTATTTTGTGTTGATACATCAAGGGACATCCCTTTCATGTCTAACTCGAATATTTACATATTAAATAGGTTGCTTGCCCCGCTTTCCTGTCCTGATGAAGACCCCACTGCAAGGATAGCACTATTACCTGCGTATCTATGAGGGTCGAAACGTCGACAACCATTTGTTTTTGAATGTCAACTTCACGCCCGAATGTTTCATTAATTGAACAATGTGGAGTATGCTCTGTTTTGAAAATTGACTTGAACTTTTGGTCTTGTGTTTTGTACATAATATGTAACTTTGCCAACCAAATGATCTCTATTGGTTGATTGTACTGTCACTTAAGAATTATTTTTCTCCTCCTTCACTTCATCCTCACACGATCACTAAACCCCCCACCCACTTCCCCTCCCTTCTTGGGGCACTGTTAAACCACTTATTTAATGTTCTAACATTCAGTATATTCAATATACGTTCCCATTGTGAATAAAAAACAGTGTGGATGGATTCATTGTCTTTGTGACTTATATTTTTACTATTTTGATTTTTGTCCTACTTAAACTGGGACCCCTTCCTCTGAATACACAAGTAATAACAGCATTTAGAATTTCGGTCAGAGGAGGCACACTAGCCTCTATACCTAGTTTAAGGATCTCCAGGGGATAGGGCTCCATAGGGGAACCAGACCTTATTTCCCCTTAACATCCGCTCTGTGTCTTCCTGAAGTATAGGGGGAAAGGCACTCAAACGGCAGTCCTTTGGGGGAGCTACCAGAGTACGAAGAATGATCAGCCTTTGCCCTCCAACATTGGATATCTCCAGGGAGGAATATATGTCCTTGATTTTGTCATGAAAGAAACATGCCATTTTGTCACATATCTCCTGGGAGGTCTCAGTGTTGGCGGTGGTTGAGTGGGCCAGGAGGAAGTTAATCACAGGTTCAAAGGTTCAAAAGGTTCAAAGGTTCAAAGGTTTTTTTATTTGCATAATTAGTTAAAATTATTACAAAATTCGCATAATAAAATAACGATACAAAATTTATTTTAAAAAAACAATTACTAAAATTGTTGTCTCTCGGCTATTGTTTTGTTTGGGGGCGGGGCTTGTGAGGTCCTGGGGTTAAGCTGGCCCTGTTTGCCCACGAACTGGATGGTCCTCATATTCTATTAGGTCTAAAAGTTTTCTTGCTTCTGCCAAGAATTTGACTCCACGGCATACTAGGATTATGTTGGAAGCACCGAGCCAGCTTGTGACTGCGTGTCTGCAGGATCGAATGCTGAGAGCATTAAAGATGGGTTTCAATAAGAGTCGTCTCTGACTTATCAGGGCCGGACATAAGCGGAAAAGGTGGACAAGTGTTTCGGTGTTGTACCCGCAAAGGCGACATTGATTCGTCTGGTGTGATGATTTCCAGGACGGTGGTAAATCCTTTGTGACATGCATCCCCATCCGATAGGCTATAAAAGACTTTTTTAGGTGACCACTGAAGTGGGATGTTAGATATGTGTGTGTTTTTGGGGTTGTGAAGCTGTTCAGGATGGTCCAGGCATGCCGCCATTTTTCCAATAACTCTTTGTCCTCAAAAAAAGATTTCCATTTTGCTGCCGTATTGGCTGATTTTTTTAGACTTACTTTATCTGTCCCTGATTTCCAAGCGACTGCTAGCTCTAACTTTTCCACGCAGAATGTCAAATACTTTCCCCAATTGTTCATGGATTCAGTTTCCCCTCGTTTTTTAATTTCCTCCCAGCTTAGCCAGTCCAGGGAGTCTGGATCTGCAGATCTAAGTTTGTGGCAGAAGTTCACGAAGCCGCTCATGCTCCGGAACTTCTGATTTTGCAGTCCAAATTCGAGCCTGACTTGTGCGGCTGAAGCAGATTTAGGAAGATTGAAGACCGCTTTATAAATTTTAATTTGTAGTTCATTCAAAAGGTCCACCTCCTTACCGCACCACGTGACTAAGCCATAAGATAAAGTGGGCATGATCTGTGCAGCCATTGTTTTTAATAAATGATTGTAGTTAGGGCAGTCCATTTTTTCCTTTAGAGAGCGATACGCGAAGATTAAAGATTGTACTTTTGCTTTGAGTGCTATTTTGTGGTCCTTATAATTTGCTCCTTTTGTTATTGTAATGCCCAAGTACTTATAGTGTTCTTGTTCTTTCACTGGTGCCCCTTGGGCCATCCATTTGTACTTTAGGTTTTGCCGGTCAACTAGGCGGACCACTTTAGTTTTCTCTTTGTTAAGTGCTAGGCCTTCCCGTTCTAGGTACAGAGTTAATTTATTAATAGCTCTTTGTAAGCAAATAGGTGTCTTGCTCAATAATACAATATCGTCGGCATATTGTAAATAATATATTGGATTGTTTGCCAAAAATGGAGGATGGTTGTCTGCTAATTCGATCGCGCTTGTGAGGTCAGAGAGAAAAAGGTTAAAAAGGGTAGGGGCTAGTACACAGCCTTGCTTTAAGCCTTGGGGCGTTTGGATGCTACTGGTGGTACTGCCACCATTTCCCAACTTTACTCTTACCCAAGTATGGTAATGAAGAGCTTTGATGGCTCTTAGGAGTTGGTAAGGCATCCCCCAACTCTCTAGTTTGCTCCACAAGCGCACTCTGTTTACCCGATCGAAGGCAGACTTGATGTCTATGAAACAGGCATACAAGCGAGTGCCATTTGCTATTGCTTGGTCCGTTAGGATAGACAGGCAGGTTAGGTTAGTTGTTGTTCCCATTCCTTGCCTGAAGCCTGTTTGAAATTTTGGCATGATCTTTGTTTCTGATATCCAGACTTGTAATTCACGTAGAATGCAAGAGGCGTAGAGTTTAGCCTCTACATCTAGTAAGGATATCAGTCTAAAATTTGCAGGATTGCGATGGTCGCCATGCTTAAAAATTGGGTGGATGATACTTCCCTCCCAAGAGGCGGGTATCTCTGCGAGATTGTATATTCGATTGAACAGTGGCGTTAGAATTTCTGCCCACAGATCCGGGTCATGCTTAAATATCGCATTCGGTAGACCGTTTGGTCCTGCTGCACCCTCTGACTTTAGTCTTGAAATTATACCTCTTAGTTCAGTTTTGGTGATTAAGTCAGCTGGGTCTGTTGACCCCTTAAGGGGTTTTTCCTGGTTGGATTTCCAATTGTCCTTCTTCGTCACTCCTTTTGGTTCCTCCGTGTTGGCTTTAACTGCCCCTGAATCATTAACGAGGCCTGTATTTGTATTGCTATATAGGGTTTGCACATGTCTGATCCAGGTTTCTGCTCCAACCCCGGCTTCTTGTAGGATTTTTGCCCCTTGGTTAAGCTCGTTTATGAGGCCCCAGAAGACCCTGCTATTAGGTTGTTTTCCCGCAATTAGCAGTTTATTCCAAATAGATTCTTTGTATGAATACTTTGCGGCCCTCAATGCCTTCCTGTAGATGTTCCTTGCTCCCCTCAGATTAGATTTGTTTACCACTAGCCCCGACATTTTTTGGCTTGCGACGGCCCGAACCTCCTTAGCGACCTTTCTTTTTTTGGCTCTTAAGTCCATGTTGAACCAGGGCTCCTTCTTGATGTTAAAGTTACTATGCTTCCCTTCCCTTGCTGGGAACTTTTGCTGCAGAACTCGAATCATTTGCTCCCAGCTCATTACGAGGTCCTCTTCATTTTGAATTCCAAAATTGGCTATATGTGATTTTACTGTGTCCATAATTTTGCCCAACCCCTCTCCGTGCCATTTCAATTTTTTCAAGTTGAACTTTGATGCATGATGCAGAAGGGCGGTCGTTGTTAGCGCCATACTTGGTGCAATATTCAAGGTTAGTATTTGTGGGAAGTGGTCGCTTTCTACCCGATGTTCTATGTGGAATGATTTGATGTTAGGAGTTAATTCGTCACTTACTAAGGAGAAGTCGATTATTGAGTGTACCCTGCCGCTCAGGTATGTAACTGCTGCCGGCATGTCCCCCTTAGTATTGCCATTCATAATCGCCAGACCATGATCTTTTAATCTGGATGCAAGTTTTTTTCCGCTACCATTTCCCGTCATCTTCACCTTCGCCTTGTTTTGATCAATAAGGGCGTTGTTGAAGTCCCCGGAAATTACCATTGGGTATTGCGAGTAGGTTCTTTGCATGGACTTGATAAGTGACAATAACGTTGCGTGTTTTTCTTTTTGTACCTTTTTGTCTGGATGGATATAGACGTTAAATATTAACAATTTCCATGGTTCAGTCCCCGGTGGCGATACTTCGGTGATTTTGATCACTTGGGCCCACTTCAGGCTAACGTCTATTTCCTCAGATACCCAATTATATTTATGGGTTACGTAAGTTGATAGTCCACCACGGGGATGGCCGTGCATGGAGAGTCTTTCTGCATATATTTAATGTTCATGGAAACCTTGGACTGGGGTTGATTGCAGTTTCCAAGATTCCTGAATCAGAATTATAACTTGTCGTTGGAAAAAGACTCTGGTTTCACTATCATGGCCATTTCTCGAAAACCATGCACGTTCCATGAACAAATTGAAACTGATGAGTTCTTTGTTAGGTTCTGGGGGAGCAATTTGTTCTGCTGGTTTACGGGGAAGTTTGGATCTGGGTTAGGTAGCTTTATTGCCGAGGACAGTAGGTATCCATGACCAATCCGTTCTATCAGCGTGGTGAAAACCGTTTCTTTGCGCTTTACAACTTTCGCTTGATGGCTCTATCGTGGAAGCCCTCGCGCCACGCAGACAAGAGATGTTTTGACCTCTGCTCCCCTGTCCCTTGTCTTGAACAGTTATATTTGATTGTAGGGGATGGGGGTACCTTGGGCGCTTATGTCTCATTATAGATATTCCCCATGATTCAAACTGCGATTTTTCAAGATATATCCTTTCTACCAGATCCTTTGAGGCCCAAGTTGTAATTGTTTCCTCAATCGCCCCATTGTTAGCATTTTGTTGAAATTCAACAGAGTTGAGGTCCTGGGAACTGATTTCTTTTAAAGCCGGTAGTTCGTTAAACAATTTTAACAAGTTGCCTCGATTTAAGAAATCCTGTGACCCCCTAGTTACATATTCGGGGATAAAAGTTAGCTTTAAATCAAACAACTCTGGGTAATTAGTTGGCTCCATTTGTGATGTTCCGGTTTTGCAAAGTAGTGAGTTATAGGGTTGCATTTGGGTTTGGGCTGAGTTGATTAACTTCGTTTGGGCCGTTCTTTGCTCCCTTCGTAATAACGAACATTTGCGTTCCTTTGCTAGAACTGTGATTTGTATGGGGCTTGAGGCTGTTTGAAATTCGGGTATTGCTACTGGTCCTTGAGGTTCATATGCATTACTTTCCAATATGGTAGAAAGTTGTTGCTCAATTGTAATTTTTGTGCCGACATTGTGGCCCTCTTTGGAGTCACATTTAGAATCCAAACTATTTTTTACCCGGGCTGTGGTCGGCTCATGTTGCTCGATGTCTCCCTGTTTGACCACCTGTTTTGGCTTTATTTGTTCTTTTCCCGGTTCTGGAGCTTGTGATTGGTGGTTTAATTTTGTGAGCGTTTTACTAATTTCCATTGTGGAAGGGGATTTGGTTGATTTGGCTCCTGACCGGGGGCCATCACCCCTTGATATGAATGAAGTGTTTGAGTGGTCGAGTCGGTCTATGTGGATTTCCTCACTCACTGACGGCCCATTCAAAAGGTTAGATTTTTTTTCTCTGAGGGTATTGGTGTTAAAGATGGGGAAAGTTTTGCCCTGATCTATATGTTGATTGTTCTTGTATTTGAGCCTTGCCTTCCTTGCCCTTTTCCTTTGTCTCTTTGTGGGATGCTCCACAAATGTGGATTGGTGAGATGGTTCGATTTCTTCAATATTTGGGTCTCCTTTATCTGGGCCACATTCCTTTAGTAATGTACTTTATCCATTATTTGTTAATCACAGAAAAGAGTTACCTCAGAGATTTGATAGATTCCGTCATCTTAGAGTAATAGATAACCTGTTCCTCATTATTAGCTAGCCTATATTCCTTCAGCCCTATATTCCTTCAGGTCCCTTTCGGCTGAATTGAACTTATGGCGCCATATTCTTTCCTGCTGTCTACATGCCTGCCTAAGTTTCCTCAACCTTTCGGTGAACCAAGGCACGGAATGGCATTTTCTGGCCACATAATGCTTCTTAAGAGGGGCAAGAGCTTGTGACATTATTGGACTATTAAATGGCATTCGCACAGCTAAATGTTTTATACTGGTCCTTACCGATTAGCATTCCAAGTGGCAGGAAAATTTGTTGAAAGAAGCATTTGTTATAGTTCTCATTTCTGAGGATTTGTGACGTGGTAAATCTTTTCTATTGTTCTTTATGGGTGTATTTTCTATTCACCACCCTTATGTACAACTTTCTCCTCTCCCTTATTATTTTAGTTTTTAACCATTCTATCTCTCCACTAATCCTTTTGTGAGGATTATTTATCTAGTTCCATATCATAGGTGGTTGGCAGTTGTTCTGAGGCTCCAACCCCTTTGACAGGTATGTTCTTTGCTACTTCTTGAAATAAAGAAACCTCCAGCAAGGTTTGGCCTACAATGTGGTTTTCACAGATATTTGCCTCCAAGAAAGGACATTTTTAGATCCGACATTTCTTTGAAGTCTTCCTTCTTGCAACAGACATTCTTGCCCAGAGTGCGTTTTACCTATAAGTACATGTTGTGATTTCCGTGAACACTAGTGTCACTGGAAGACTTTGAAAGTGTCATCTATGCCTTTTAATGGTAATCCGAAAGATGCATGGTCATTCATTCAGAGGCCTAGATTAAAATCTGTTGAAGATCAAGATGAATTGAATGCAGCAGAAATATCCTAAATAATATATATAATCCTCTTGTGCATTGTCTGACCAGTAATCCGCCTGTCCTCGGTCAGAAGTAAAAAACCCCATCCCTGTGAAAGTTCTTCGATAGGTGATTCTTAGGAATGACCATCTTCATCGTGGCATTTCCTCTGACTTTTTAGGGCTTGCAAGCGAAGCGAGCGAAAAGCCCTTTTACTAGGGTTTCAAAAATGGACCTTGAAATTCCACACAGCTCGTGCATGTGCTTTTCAAGGTCCATTTTGATTGGGCTTTGCATGCGTGCTGTTTTATAACAGAACACGCAATAGGCCATAGATGGTCGTGTAGCTACGCCTATGGCCTATTGGTGTCTGTTACGCGCACCAAAGCCCATATGTCTTCAATTATGGAGGCCAGACTCGGCTGTCATAATTGAAGACATATGCTCGCAGTGGCGCGCGCACAGCACCACTCACAAGCTTCTATTTTTGGGGGGGTCCATTTCACGGCAAAAGGCTGATGTCTTCTTTGATTCTGACTGCAGCTCGGCCTGTGGGTGTAGAGCAGTAGTTTGCACAAGACACCAATCGTGCATTACTTGTGTTTGTAAACGTGCACTTTGATTTACAGAGAATGAACAGCAATCATTTCAAGTGGAAGAGTGCCCTTTTTTTTCTCTTTTCGTCCTGTCTCTGAGCCTCGAAAGCCCCCAAGGCGCCCGGATTCAAATTACAAACCAATGTATATTGATAGGCTGCGTTGTAATAGTTGGTTTATGGAAATAACATGGAAAACGGGAAAATCAAACATGGCTGACATTTGAAACCGTGCAGTTAGATCCTGGCCATTCCTGCGTTACCAATACCTAAAACTGTAATTTCGGGACTGGTTTTGTATTTGGTGTTTGCAGGCTTTGCGTTTCGGATTAAAAGGCGCTCTCTCCGCAGAAACTACCTTGTTGTCGAACAGCTTGACAGCCCGAGAAAGGTTTGGTCCCGGGATCAGAATCGCGAAGTCGACATTACTGAAAATATAGCAGAGGTCACACCGGCAACGAAAATATAAGACCGTCTTCTGACATCGCATCCTTTAAAACATTTTTTTTTAACCCTTTCCATGCGGCCGCGATTCCCCTGGTGTGCTGTAAACAGCACGAACAGGGGCGGGCCGTGACGAACCCCAGCCGTCATCAGCACACGAGCACTGCAGTGCATGACGGCTGGGGTTCGTCATCAGCATGGAAGGGGTTAAGGTAGTTGCGCATTTTGGAGAGATGGTTTTGGGACCGACTACCTCCTGCAACCCCCCTCCCCCGCTTTCCCGAAACTTAAAGTCAGTGGTTAATACTTACAAAAGACCAGATCTGAAGGTAAGTTGGTGCAGCGTATGCGGGCAGGTGTGCGCCCCCTCTCCCGCCTCATCTTCTTTTCGTGCATCAGACACACATAGGTGTCTGAGAGGGAGCGGCTGCTGTAGAGAGTTCGAGGCGCTGTGTAAGGGGGGTACTCCGCGAAGCACCCGGCAGGTACTCCTCGGGGTCTGGGTGCCCCATCGCATGCACACAAGAGCTGCATCTGAACATATTGGCCCCCTTAACAACCCCCCCTTCCCAGGCAGACAGGACATGGTCGCTTCCATCACGAGGCATCTGCCCAGGAAGGCAGCTGCCATCTCCCGGTTGATGGGGGCCAAGGGTGGTGGTTCACGAGCCTAGGTGCGAGGCAGATCTCCAGGAGGCCGCTCACCTGCCGGGGAAGCACGCTGTTGTGTAGGATTAAGAAGGACGGGATCCCCCCTAATCCCTCAACGAGTAACCAGAGCTGGCGCACACCTCCATTCGAAGCGCCAGTTTGCCTCTTTCTCTCTCAGCCTGTGTGTGCCAGTGCTCGCAGTGCGGTTGGTGTGACCCACTATCCTTGGCTCCATTTCTCTGCGGATGTGCCTGTCATTCATTCTGTATGTTTGTGTGTGTGTGTGTTTTGGTGGCAGCCAATACGTGCGTCTCTTTCCTCTTCTGTGCCTCACCGTGTTGTCGATCGTAGTGTTGCTGCTTTTTTTTTACAGTGAAGGTCGTGTTGGCTATCTCTGTATGCAAATCTTTCTGTGTGCATATCACAGTAGTGTTTTTCTAGCCTCTTCATGGTGTAGGTTTCTTGGGCTGCTAAAGTGCCACTTGTTTCTTATCTGAGCGTTTGTCTTGCTGTCACTGTTGGTGTGTTTTTTCTGTTCACCTGTTTCTTTCAAAGTGTCTGCATGTCTCTTTGGGTGCTGCCTCTAGCAGTTCTTGGTGAGTCCCTCTATTAATACATATGTTCCTGTGTGTTTGTTTCCCCTTAGTAGATGTTGGTATGTTATGTTAGGTCTACTTGTATACTGCATATTTCCTCACAGAAGGGTAGTGGTGTAACCAGAGAAGTTTCTGAAATATATTTTACCAATGGAGCCCGTGAAAATTATTTATTGGCCAGGATGTACCAGGCAAGTTTTCACTGATGTGTGACATTTCAATCAGGGCCTGTCCGGCTAGATGTTCTCTGAGAATGAGCACCCTAGGTAGGGTTCCTGGACTTAAAAAAAGTTATTTTGCCCTTGCTTTTTAAAAGCAGGCAAAACGGGTCTGAGATCTTGTTTTTATTCCCATTATTGATTTCACTTATTAGCATAATTTGTGGTTCTCTTCTTTGTACGCCTTTTCACATAATATTTACCCAGGGGAGACTGGGTCGAGCAGAAAGTGTCTCTGGCCACAGTGAACAAGCATTTGCAATGCAATAGGTCTCGCATTATTAAAGTTTGGGCTATTGACATTGCTAAATAATGCAACACCAATAGCTCAAACTTTAATGTTGCGAGACCTATTGCATTGCAAATGCTTGTTGACTTTGTAACTGAACCCGTTTTTGTTGGCATTAGGACTCAGTGCACTTTACCCCTGCCAACCAGAGGTAAAGTGTGTGTTTTCTCTCCTTCTTAACATGGTAAAATTGGCATCCACCTGATTGGCACATTTGGTTCACTTAAAAGACCCTAGTATATATGATACAGCATGTACCCAGGACCTGTAAATTAAATGCTACAAGTGGGCTGCAGCACTCATTGTACCACCTACTTAAGTAGACCTGTAAAGCATGTATCTAGGCCTGTCTTTGCAGCTTGTGTGTGCAGTTGTAAACAACTGCCATTTCGAACTGGCAAAATAAGCATTTTGCCAGGCCTAAATCTTCTACTACATACTTATAATTCACCCCTAAGGAAGGCCATTAAGGTTCATAGGACAGTGTGCATGTTATTTAAAAAAGAGTCCATGTGTACTTAAGTTTTACATTTCTTGATAGTGAAAAAACTCCTAAAGCTCTTCCATAGACTAACAGTGGTTTACCCTATTACGCTTGATAACTTCAGTTTGATACAGATATAGATTTACTTCTTCCACTCATTTTTATTTAAAATCATCTATAATTGTAATGTCAGATATTAAGGGCCAGGTGTAGGTAATATCAAATTTGTGAATCCTTAATAGCGAATTTTACCGATTCGCTATTAAGGACTCGCAAATTTGAATGTAGGTAGGAATTGCTAAAATATTAGCGATTCCTTAATATTCCTTAACAACGAATCACAAATTGAGATTCGTCAATAAGGAATACCTACCCATTGATTCCTATGGGCTAGAAGGCCCATAGGAATGAATGGGAAGATATTCACTATTTGTGATTCGCTATTAAAGAATCACAAATAGCAGGAGCTATTTCAAGGGTGTCAGGGTGTCAAAAGGACACCCTGTTGCACCCCTGAAATGTGCATGTGTGCACATGTGGCGCACATACATGCCCTAAGGGCATAAATGTGTGCCACATGGCACTTTAAAAAAAGCAAAAAAGTGTATTTTTTACAGGAAATCGCTAATTACCACCAACTTGAAGTTAGTGGTAATTAGCGATTCCTTAAGCCTAAAGTGCACTTTCTTTTGTGCTACCTACATTGCATTTAAGGAATCACAATTTGCGATTCCTTATATGCAAGAGCAAAATAAGTGAACAAATTATGTGAATCCTTATTTTGCTAGTAGGTTTACACTCAACTACATTGCTCACAGCCAAGTACTGATTGCAAGCGCTGAAATTCTGCGAATTTCAGCGTTAGCAATCAGTATTTGGCCACCTACATCTGGCCCTAAGTTATTATTCTGAAAATGCCACTTTTAGAATTCTGATATTTTTCTGCCTAAACCAAATGTGCCTTTCTGACAAAGTCCAGGGCCATGTCGCTGTTAATGGCTCTGTGTGGTGTGGTGTGTATTTCCAGGCAGGGAACAAAAGTACCTTGGATGTGGGGAAGGGTGTTCCTCTCCTGGGCATGGTGGCTGCCTGGGGGTTGTCCTCAGCCCTTCCCGACCTTCAATGGGTAGCAGGAGGGGGCGAGGGGCTGTGCCCACCCATTTCCTGACTTTTGAATATTCTTGTCCTTTTCTGGCAAATGCAGCACATCGCTGGACCTGCTCTTTGTCTCCCTATAGAGAGATTGAGGCCAGAATCACTTTAGGGTTAGACAAAGGGGGTGACCCCACCAATACACTGGCTAGCACTTGGTATAAAAGTGGCACCCTCAGAACCTCTCATCAGAATTCTCCTGGTCCTGAGAAGATTCAGAATAAGGAATGTCCTGCTGCTGTCGGAAGAAAGAAGACTTGTCCTACTTGCTTTGAACCCAGGATCCCAGACTCCAAGTTGGCTTCCTTCCTGTTTGAGCTACTGGGGCTTAACAAGCTTTCAGAGGTCTTCCCTACAACTGCACAGCTGACCAGCCTGGACCCTGCTGCTAGCCTCTACTGGTATACCTCCCCAGGTCTTGAACTTTTGGCTGTTCCAATTTATAAACTACAGGAACGAGACATCAGGTGAAAATCCAGAGTTTCGAGTCTCTTTGCATCGAAAAAGAACTGTCTGTAAAAACGGTCTCTGAGCGCTCACCTCTCGAAAATAATAACTCAATTTATTACAATGATGAAATCAAAGAGAGCCAAGCATCTTATCCCTTTGCCCTTCTTTGAACACTTTGGGTAGGTCCTTGTTAAGCCAAAGTATCAAAGTTGGGTCAGACTTCTCACCTTTATGCTACTCGATCCCTGGATTATGCTGAGTAGGACATATTAGCCATATATAAAAGGATAGTCCAAAATGGAACACTTTCTAGAACTGAATATACTAGAGGGATTCATGTGTAATTTTATATGTTGAGACTTACTCCGTAGGGCAGGATGTCGGAAACTTCTCCATTCAACTCTGAGTAGCGATGAGAAAAACAATTTGCAGAATTTCTAAACTTGTCAAATCTACCCTTCTTTTTCAGTCCACATGCACAGCAATATTGGGCTATAAAATGGCTAAATCCACTCTGCAGGGAAGCCAAAAAACAGACATATACAGGCAGTTCATGCAGTTTTTGCAAGTTGTGTGATGCTCCCTGCACAGCAAAATATGGATTAGGAAGAACCAAACACAGAAACTGCCTGATTTCCCTTGAAACTGGGAATTTATCAGTTCAGGAATACCAGTTTCCCACCATCATAATTTTCATAATTGGGATGCAGAAATATCTCAGCAAAATGTCGTGAATTCATGACGCTTCTGCTAATTGTGCATTGAAAACATTTATTCAGCTCCACGCTACATCTTTGTATCCAGTGGCCATGAGAAGGACACCAATGCCATCCAGAAAGATGCTGCAGACATTGTCTTGATGGACGAAGCTTCACATGAACATGAGCATAGCTAGCTAGTGCCAGGAGACTCCGTTAGGAGTGACAGTTGCGCTTTATAAATTTTCATTTCATTCATTTCATTTCATTTCATTTCATAGTGGATGGGTGTGGAATGGCAGGTCTCAATTCTAGGTAACTGTAGCAACTAAATAGGATTGGTACTAGGGGGAATGCACAGAGAGTGATGATTATGTACTATTTTAAGAGTAAAAACGTTGACAAGGCAGCATTCCAGCATTCCAGAGTTCCTGTGTCCCTCTCTTCTAATAAGTTTAACCTGTCATTCTTTGTCTCTCTACCGTGTTCTTTGCCTCCCAGGGATCCAATGGTGGAAAGATCACAATGTCCAACCTAACACATACAGCCATGCGTGAGGATAATGGACTCCAGTTGACCTGTGAGGCCTTTAACGAGGCAGTGCTGTACACCAGGATGAACTCTGTGGCCCTCACTGTGCAGTGTGAGTATAGCTGAAGAATACTGGTAACATGTACGACTGAGGGGGTTAGAGCGAACAACAAAGAAAGCTGTTCCCAAGCGGAAGGTGAGTAGATCTGAAAGAGAGCCATATACAAGTAGGAAGTTCCAAATAGAATGTAACCAAAACATAAGGTATAACAAAGCTCCTACAAGAAGAATGAATGATGGAAATCTGACTAATCTGGATGGTGTCCCTATATTTATGATGCGCGGCCCAAAGATGAAGTCTGCCCCAAGTGGTTGGTGAGGGTCCTGCATCCCAAATGTAGGTGCACTATTCAGATTAGTCAAGCTTCCATCATTCACTCTTCATGTAGCAAAGGCTGTAATAACCTATCTTCTGGCTGTATCTGAAAGAGTTTAGGGTGGTTGAATGCGCACAAGCTGGCTGTTGTGGCGTGCTACGGAGGTATCACTCTCCGATCCTTAGAGTGTTAATGTAACAACTGTAAATACCCTGATGAAGAGCCAACCATGAGCCCGAAATGCATTGGGATTATTGATAAAGATTGTTTGCTACTTTATCAGGACGATATTCCCACGTTGATAAAAATTCACATATCTTTATGGCATGAATAAAGATTGGATTCAACCTGAATTTGCAAGTATTCAATCAGTGTTTTAGATTTGAAACTCAAAACCTGAATTTCGCCAATGCGATTGATGCACCGCAGTGCCCAGAGGGACGTTCCCTAATAGTAGAGAATGCAGGATTTACAGTAGTTATATCTGAAAGAGGCCAGCAGCAGCATGACTGGGGTGTATCCTAGAGTGTTGCTTCCCAGAGCAGTGTGAGTATGTATGAAAGAGTATCCCAAACAAGAAGAGACAACCTCCAAACTCTCTCTGATTCTCCTTAGAAATTGTCCAGGGAGTCCCTCTGTTTTTTAAAGATGACTCCCTCCCACATTGACTCTGGTGGCATCCTTCATCATCATAGAGTCCTCGTCCAGAGACTGCCAATATCTGGATGAGCTATTTTGGTGAGGGACAAGAACTTTAAGTTAAAGATGCCTAGAGAGTACCCCAATTGATTATTTCTAGTAGATGGTCTCTTTGCATGATTAAAAGCAGGTTTGATGCATATAGAGGCAAATATTAGCTTCAGCATCAGAACAAGGTGTACATGCTTCAGCCACCTATTGCCAATACAAATCATTTAGCTATCTTTATTTTTTCCTTCATTCCTTTCTTTCTTTCTTTTTCTTTTTCTTTCTTTCTTCAGGACCAAATAAGATCCCTCTATTGGCATAGTATACACTTAACATTTTGCCTATTCTAATATATGTGCACACACACACACACACATGCAAATTCAGACAAACTAGTCTAAGAGAACCTCTCTTTTATCTGTGGGCAGAAAAAATAGGAGAATAGTGTTACTGCAATTAGCTTATTTGTTGAAGCTCATTGTCCACCATGAGTGAAAAGCATGCATGTTCACTAAAAGGAGAATACATATAACTCGTGAGGTTTGCATGATGTCATTCATTGTCAACTAGACAGGTCATTTCCCATGCGGGGACTGTAGTGTCTGAAGGAAGGACTGGTTGTGGTGTATTGAGCGTGATCCTTGGATGCTCCCTTTGTTTCGACCTGGGTCGGACTTGTACATTTTGATGTATAGGCACTTCTTCTTGGTACACTTCTACCCCCCTTTTTGTTTGTGTTATTTCTGAGAGAGGCCCGCAGCATGCAGGACTGGGGTGTGCCACAGCACTATGCTTCCTAAGGCAGTGTGAGTTTAGCTGTAGCATACCTGCAGAATAATAATGAGGTTTCATCTCTTCAGCATGCTCCTGCACTAGCCTAGGTATAGTATATCTGAAGGGGATCATCAGCAGGCATGACAGTGGCAATCCGCACTGCTTCCCAGGGCAGATTGTGTTTATTGGAAGGGACTATCAGAAGGCAGGACTGTGGGGACACAACAGCATGCTGGATTTCCAGGGCAGTGCATTTCATAAGGAGACCAGTTTATGTAGTGCTGGTGGGGATATCGCAGCACCCTGCTCCCCCTGGACATTGTGAGTATATATGAAGGAGACCAGCAATCATGGCTGGTAGGACACCACAGCATGCTGTCCTCCCTCCTCGCAATTGTCAATATGCATGGAGGATGCTAGCAGCATGCAATGTGTGTAGGAGTGATTGATCAACATGCTGCCCCTCCATGGCAGTGTTAGTATGTTGGAAGGAGACCAGCAGCATTTGTGAGTAGCAGTATAGTTCCACTATGCAAGTTCCAGAGCTGATCTCTCAGCCTACTGGTCCCCTAGAGTAGTGTTAGTATACATGAAGGAGACCATTAGAAGGGAGGGCCAGGGCACATCACAGCATGCTAGTCCTGCAGGGCAGTGTGACTATATTCGTAGGGACTTACCATAAGGCAGGACTGTGGGGACTCCACAGCATGCTGTTCCCCAGGGCAGTGTGAGTATATCTGAAGATACTAGCAGTAGGCAGGAATGTGGGTACCCCACAGCATGGTCTTCCCCCAGGGCTGTGTAAGTATATCTAAATATATTAGCAGCAGGCAGGAATGTGGGGACAACACAGCATGCTCTTCCCCCAGGGCAATGTGAGTATATTGAGTTATTAGCAGCATGCAAGAATGAGGGGAACACCACAGTATGCTGTTCCCAGGGCATTGTAGGTATTTCAGAAAATACTAGTAGCAGGCAGGAATGTGGAGACAGCATAGCATGCTCTTTCCCCAGGGCAGTGTGAATATATCTGAAGATACTAGCAGCAGGCTGGACTGTGGGGACAACACAGCTTGCTGTTACTCTGGGCGGTGTGAGTATATCTGAAGATGACCCTTGACCCTGTTTTCAGGTTAGGCCGCTACCCACGCCACACAGCACCACCTGTGTGCATGTCTCCCAGCCCGCTGCTGCCGCTGTCGTAAGTTCGCTGCCCTGCTCTCCTAGCAGCCGTACTGCCTCATTTCTGTACCTCTGCTCCTTTATTTTGTTTTCTTGTTTTCTGTTTTTCCTGTTTATATTTATTGTTTATTGTTCCTGTTATCCCCCCTTTTTGCCTTCTGTATTCCGCCCGCTCGTTTTCCCCACCACTGCGTCCCCTGCGGCCCGCCCCCCTGGTCACCCATTCCCCGCCCCACTCCCGCCTCTGAGCTGCTCCTCCCTCCCACCTCCCCTTATATGGTGGCTGCGCTACTGACATGCGAAAGGCGCGCCTAAGGCAAGCCCGTCTGCGCCAGTCCGCGCCTGGACTGTGCCCACCCCGAACACCTTCTACCACGCGGACGCCCACAACTGCTACAATGCCAGCACCCTCCACGCACTCAACACTGGACGATCACACACCTGCTTCCTGGACGTCACCCGAAACGCACACAAGGACCCGTCTCCTTCTGGAACCGCAGCTTCACCAGCATCCGATCCACCAATCCACCCACCGAGAAAGACGCAATCACCTCAGGTGCATTTTACTCAACACCCGCTCCACCCGCAAACATGCCGTCATACTCTGGGACCTACTCGACTCCACCGCCCCAGATGTCGCCTTCCTGAAGGCGATGTGGATGAACCCCTCCTCGGCATCCGACACGCCATAGCCATCCCTGATGGCTAGAAGATCACCCGCAGGGACCGCACCAATGGAACAGGAGGAGGAATCGCCATCGTTCACAGGAACACTCTCATAGTCTCGAACAGCACCGACGACACCCTCAGCACCGCCGAACACCTGAACTTCATATACCACACTGATCCCAACACCGCCCTCAGAGGAACCCTTGTCCACAGACCCCCTGGGCCCCGGCCATAGTTCAGCGACTCCATCGCTGACTTTTTCAGTATGCACGCCCTTGCCTCCACAGACTACATCCTCCTCTGGGACCTGAATTCCACCTCAAGAACAAAACAACACCAACTCCACCACCTTGATTGACAACCTTGCCAACCTCGGACTCAGACAGCTCGTCACAACACCCACCCACTCTGCCGGCCACACGCCTACCCCCATCTTCTCCGCAAGCTCCCATGTCTCCTTCAGCCACACCACCGAATTCCACTGGACCGACCATCACTGCATTCACTTCACCTTCCAGAAACCTACCACACACCACCGCACTCAACAGATTCCCCGCCACTGTTGGAGCAAAGTCACCGAAGACCAGCAAACAAACACACTCGCCCGAAGCCCACCCGCTGACCCCACCGACCCCAACACCCCCGCCCGCAACCTCAGACAGTGGATCGATGACTGCGCCAACACTCTCGCCCGATCAAGTAACCCTCCAACAGACACACCAACAAGAAAGCCAACTGGTACACCGCGGACCTCCAGGCCTCCAAGCAAACCTGCCGAAAACTAGGGAAGAAATGGCAATGCAAACAGAAACTGGACAGCCACGCAGCCCACAAGAACCCCATCCGCAGACACAACCACCTCATCAGATCCACCAAAAGGACCTCCTTCAAAGACCGCCTAGACAACACTGCACACAACAGCAAAGAGCTCTTCAACATTGTGAAGGAACTCTCCAACCCCAGCTCCAACACCAATAACAACCCACCTTCGCAAGACCTGTGTGACTCCCTTGACACCTTCTTCCATTGCAAGATCGCAGACATCCACAACAGATTCCACACCCTGACCACCCCAACAGCCACAGAGACCCCCGACCTCACGGCCACCATCCACACATATCCCCTGCTCACCTGGACGTACATGAACGATGAGGACACCATCAAAGTCATGAACACCATCCACTCTGGCTCTCTGTCAGACCCATGCCCACACCACATCTTCAACAAAGCCAGCACCACTAATGCATCTCATCTCTGCAAGGCCATCAACATCTCCTTTGAGACTGCGACCTTCCCGGAGAGCTGGAAGCACGCTGAGATCAAAGCCTTACTCAAAAAACCCAAGGCGGACCCAAAGGACTTCAAGAACTTCCGACCCATCTCCCTGCTCCCATTCCCAGCAAAGGTCATCGAGAAGACCGTCAACAGACCACTGACCCGCTACCTCGAGGAGAACAGCATCCTGCACCCGTCCCAGTCCGGGTTCCGCAGCAACCACAGCACCAAAACTACCCTCTTCTCCGCCACCGATGACATCAGGACCCTGCTGGACAATGACGAAACCGCAGCCCTCATCCTCCTGGACCTGTCAGCCGCCTTCGACACTGTCTGCCACCGCACCCTATGCACACGCCTCCACAACACAGGGATCAGAGACAAAGCACTGGAATGGACCACCTCCTTCCTGTCCGGCAGAACCCAGAGCATCCGCCTCCCCCCTTTCTGATCCGCAGCCACCAAGATCATCTGCGGCGTACCCCGAGGTTCATCCCTCGGCCCAACATTGTTCAACATCTACATGGCACCGCTCGCTCACGTCGCACGACTGCACAACCTCAACACCATCTCCTACGCTGACGACACCCAGCTGATCCTTTCCATCACCAAGGACCCCTCACTGCCAAAACCAACCTCCACGAAGGAATGAAACCCGTTGCCGAGTGGATGAAGAACAGCCGTCTGTAGCTGAACTCAGACAAGACGGAAGTACTCAACCTCGGCTCCACCCCCTCAGCCTGGGACGACTTCTGGTGGCCGACTACACTGGGAGCATGATCAACACCCACCGACCAGGCACGCAACCTACGTTCATTCTCGACTCAACACTCTCCATGACCAAGCAAGTGAATGCCGTCTCGTCCTCCTGCTTCAACAACCTCTGCATGCTCCACAAGATCTACAGGTGGATCCCCTCCGAAACAAGAACGGTCACCCAGACCCTCGTCAGCAGCAGGTTAGACTACGGAAACGCCCTCTACGCAGGAACATCGGCCAAACTCCTGAGACGACTACAATGCATCCAGAATGGACCTGCACACTTGATCCTCGACATCCCTCGCCCCAGGCACACCACATTTGAGAGATCTGCATTAGCTTCCTATCAACAAGAGTATCACCTTCAAGCTCCTCACCAACACATACAAAGGGACTCCACAACACCGGACCGGCATACCTCAACAGACGACTCACCTTCTACACCCTGAACCGCCAACTCCGGTCCCCCGACGTCACCCTCTCTACCACCCCCCCTCATCCGAAGAACGACCACCAGTGGCAGATCATTCTCCCACCTCGCCGCCAAGACCTGGGGCACTCTCCCATCCCCCTACAGCAGACCCTGGACCTACTAACCTTTGGGAGGCTACTCAAGACCTGGCTATTCGAGCAGTAGCAGTACCCCTCCCCCCCAGCGCCTTGAGACCCTCACAGATGAGTGGTGCACTTTACAAATGTTTTGTTTGATTGATTGATTGAAGATACTAGCAGCAGGCTGGACTGTGGGGACAACACAGCTTGCTGTTACCCTGGGCAGTGTGAGTATATCTGAAGATACTAGCAGAAGGCTCGACTGTGGGGACAACACAGCTTGCTGTTACCCTGGGCAATGTGAGTATATCTGAAGATACTAGCAGCAGGCTGGACGGCGGGAACAACACAGGCTGCTATTCCCCCAGGGCAGTGTGAGTATATCTGAAGGAGGCCGACAGCATTTATGGCTTTGAAGACACCACACCGCTGCTCCTCCAGCCCATTGTGAATATGCATATACGATACTAGCAGCTGTAAGGGTGTGCTCCTTCCACAGGGGTGTTGGTATATATGAAAGAGATCAGCAAACAGCAGATCCACCTGCTCCCCTAGGGCACTGCGAATAGATAAAAAAAAGTAGACCAACAGCCTGCAGAAATGTGTGGCCATCATAGCACATTTGCTCCCAGAGGAAGTGCCATGGTCACAAGAAATTGTTTTAGAGATGACCACCCCACGGACTGGCCTACATAGCTCCTTGATTAGGCTGGATGCTATAAGCATCCTCTTCCAGTGATTTAGGATAGTGCTCCTAATCCAATAGCCATTCATTAGTGGTGGGTGATGAGGTTCCCATAACTCAATGGAAATAGTAGTGCTGCAGGAAGCATGCATCTCATGGCCTAGGGGCAGCGACGGCTGCTGCAGATCCTGTTGGTAGCCCTGGGTCCTGCATGTCTGTTGCTCACTTGTAGCACTGGGTGCTGTATGTCCTGGGGGGACCGGTAGTGCTGGATGCTGCACGTCCTATGGGTTACCACTGCTTGTCACATAACTCAATAACAGCACTGCATGGTGCAGGTTCTAGGGTTTGGTAGCTGTACTGGGTGCTGCACATCCTTTTTCTCTGTACAAACCTCACTGCTTAGTGGCAGTAAAGATTGCTGCAGGTCACATGTCTCAGCTGTAGTTTTGGACTCCAAAAGCCCACGGATTCATTGATAGAGAGTGGTGCTTCACATGCTATAACTCAAAAGAAGTAATGCATCCTGCAGGTGCAGTTGTTCAGTAGTAGTGTCAAGTTCAGCAATCCCATGGCTTACTAACACTGGTTGGTGTTGATGATCCTGCGTCTCAATGATAGGAGTGAATACAGTGCTTCCAAGTGCTTAGTGGTAGTATCGGGTTCTACAGATACCATGACTCAAGGTAGTACTGATGACTGCATGTACTGAGTTGATATGGTTATTGTGAGGACTGCAACTCCCATGCTTAGGGGTAGGACTGGGTGCTACAGATCAATGGTATGGCTTGCAACTGCAGATTCAGTGGTTTAAACAGAGTGAGGGTAGTTCAGATGTGGGGCAATAGTTGTGTAGTACTCTACTCCTCAATGCTGCAGATCCCCTAGCTCAACTGTAGTGTGAGCAGTGCAGGTCCTGCTACTCAAGGAAGTGCAGATCAAGATGGTCTTGTAGGTTAGTAGTTGTACTCAGTGCTGCAGATCCCCTACCTTACTTATAGTGTGAGTGGGTCAGGTCCTGTGGCTCAGTGATAGTATAGTGATAGTATAGGTAATGCTGGTCTTATGGGTTAGTAGTGGTAGTCAATACTGCATATCCCCTAGTTTGATTGCAATGTGAGTGGTGCAGGACTTGTATCTCGTAGGTTGGTCTTGTAGGTTAGTAGTGGTGCAAGCAAACAACACACATTTAATGTATGATGACAATACCAAAAATATAAATTCATAATGAAACATGGGACAAAGTGGTCAGTATGCAAGTGGTCAAACCTGAAACAATTGCTTGTGAAAAGGTTATATAAGTAACCATTACATAGGTTTCTAGTGAGTGTGTTACTGCAAGTGATAATGGAATTTTAGAGGGTGAGTTAGTGTAGCGACATTGAAAGGACCATAACACTACAGCCTGCCCTCAGTCTTATTGTAAATGTAGACGTTTCAATCCAGGGAATAATCTGCCGGTCATCATCAGCACCTCTGGGGTCAAGTAACTGTGCATCACTTTCAGTTTTTAATCCCCAACAGATCAATAAGCTCTAGAGGAGAACAATGCAATAGCTCAGAAAGTCAGCATAATCAACAGGCTTAGTAACCGATACTAGCTATGCTATGCAAGAAAGTGTACTATGTAGGGCTAGAATGGAAACGAAAGTCAGCCCTGGCAAATAATGTTCAGACCAGCCCCACACTGCAGGAGGCTGAGACTAGAACGAGGCTACGGGGACAGGGGGCCATATTATCAAGCAAGGGCGATACATTATCGACTCTTTTATCGGTAGGAAACTGGCGCTAAAGCGGCGATAATGGACTTGATAATATGCCCTTGTGAATTACCATAAAAGCCCAGGTTCTGGTGTTAACCTGGACTTCTATGGGATTTCACAAGGGCATATTTTCAAGCCCATTATCGCCGTTTTATCGGCAGTTTCTTGCCGATAAAAGTGGCAATAATGTATCGCCCTTGCTTGATAAAATGGCCCATGGTTGAAAGAAGGCATCCCATCCTTCTCTAAAACCAGCCCCGTATCCTGCAACCCAATGGGGACGTGACAAGCTGTGAGAATGACCAGAGTAACTATGATACTATGTGCCACATAGTGAGGGAGGTATTCAAGTAGAAATACTGTCTGCCCAATGATATATGTTGACCAAACCATGTTAACATGAGCCATTTCAAATAATGTATTTGTCCACTATGTAGAGTGTATGTTCTAATACAAACAGACCTATATAGGCTGTAAGTTGAATTATTTCTCAAATCTCAAGTAGCAACACTGCCCATGGGACAGATGTATTGCTCCCTTATAATGTAAAATTAATTGCTAAAATAAGACACAGTTGGATGACTATCTTTAGGTCTCACACACAGAAAGCCTTGAGGGTCTATTGGCACAGAGATATTGTATTTACTATGGACTCAAAGTAGACTTTGTTTCAATACCTATCTCATAATTTAATGGCTTTTTTATTTATGTTAGTTCCCTGTTCCTGATTTGATGTCTTTCCCTCCTTGTCTCACCATATGTTTTTTGGGAGTTTTTATAATAGCATAAGGCAGTCTGGGTGTTGTAGTCTTCTTTTGTTTCCATTGAATTTATTAGACTAACAGACATTAAAGTAATGATCTGTAGGGGGAAAAGTTCAAGACTGGAGACTGTTCATTTAGACCAGGAGTAAGGTGGTCAGCCCAGACCTGAGTAGGAAACCGTGTTGTTTCCCACAACAGATACATCTAGAAACCAAGTTCTGACTGCCACCAGTGCCCAATGAAAAGGCCTTATAATGTATGTAGGAGTAGAACGCTAAGGCAGAAGTAAAACATGACATAAGGAAGAATAGCAAAGCTTGTTAGCGTGAAAAATGGAGAGCGCATGCAGAGCTCCAGTGTGAAGGGCTGAGAGAGTTGCTGACAGAGAGACAGTCTTAGTGACCAGAAGGTAGCTGGTGATGTAGACTTAAGGAGAGTTGACATCTACATATCAGGAGAGAGGGTTGAGCATGTAATAAAGAAGGCAGAGGACAAAAGTCTGTGTAGAGATGCAGAAAGGAGATAGGTATGACAGACTTAACCCCGAGAGGGAGATTGTAAGGGAGAAAGTAAAATAGGGAGAAGCAAACATAAGCAGCAGTGTGGGAATAGTATTGGAGGTAAAGTGAGTGTAATATAGAGTGTGGCTTGTGCCATCTATGGGAGGCGAGACACAGTGCAAGGAATTGTGTAAGGAGAGGGCAGTGTCTAAGAAAGAGTACAAGTACAGGACTATGGCCCACATGCATCAAGCATTTATGGAGTCGCAAACGGTGCGATTCCTTAAAATCGGCCGTTTGCGACTCCAAAAATGCATTTTGGAATGCATCAATCATTTTTGGAAATCGCTACATTTGAGCGATTTCCAAAAATGCGATTGCTTTTAGGAAATCGCAAATGTGCGATTTCCTAAAAGCAATGCATGAATACATTTTCAAAAGAGAAATCGCATTTTGCGGGACAGATTTACCGAGTAGTTGAACTACTCGGTAAATTTGCAAAAACTGTAAATAATGCAGAAAATGCATTTTTAAAACGTTCATGTTACGGACACACATGTCCTTAGGACATGTGTGTGTGCAACATGATGCGAAAAATACATTTCAGGGGTGCATGGGGGGGTCCTTTGGACCCCCCCCTGCACCCATGAAATGTTCTAAGTGCCACTCGCAATTTGCTACTGGCTTCAAATTGACTACATTGATTCCTATGGGCCTCTAGGCCCATAGGAATCAATGTAATGCGATTCCTTAATTGCACTTCGCAATTAAGGAATCGCAATTTTCGAAAATGAAGAAATCCTAAAAACTTTTAGGATTTCTTGATGCATAGCATTTTGCATTTCTCAAATAGCGATTCCTTAATTTTCGCTATTTGAGAAATGCAAAATCCTACATTGATGCATGTGGGCCTTAGTGTAATGAACTTTCTAATTGAATGAAAGTAGAAGAGGTGTGCCCTGGATGGTCTGTAAAATCTATTCATGGTCCACCTTTTTCGCCTTTCCCTCCACAGACCCACCTCATAAGGTGTGGATTGAGGCACCTCCTCCAGAACGCCGATTCCGCGCGGGCACTCCTGTGAAAATGACTTGCTTCTGTAGTGGCGGAAACCCACCCCCCCGCCTCACCTGGCTCAAGGTATGTATTGTGATAAGAAGACACAGCTTATAAGACTGTCTTATCTGCCATCATCTCATGACCTGTCCTGAGGGGTGATTTATGTTGTGAGTGTATCAAATGGTGATCAGGAGCTGGTAAGGATCCGCAGCTTAGGGTCAGATAGCAAAGAAATGGACATGTACAGAGCGTCATGGGAATTATCGAGGGTAAAACTAGGCCGTGGCTCCTGCACTTCAGAACCACAAGAGAAGGATGCAGGAGATTCTGGAAACTTAAAATAGCGCCATTCCAGTCGGGAATAGCGGCCCCCGACGCACACTGATAGAAAAAATTCCTTTGAACTTGTAGTTGTCTTTCAAAATAAAGTTTTATTTGTAACGTTGAATGATGTAATCTTTAGTCTTTCACATGTTTCATAAATCAAATGTATAATTGGCCCAATGCATTTCGGGCAATGCTGCCCTTCTTCAGGGGCATTGATGTTCTACAAAAAAGATGAAACACAACTGTAATATATTCGTAATACATTACATGTCACAAATCATAACGGTACTAATGGTGTGCTAATGCACCTATATACAGGCATGTTTTGAATGAATTTACTTCATTGATCAATGACTTCATGAAACGTAAATACACATTCTCATAAGTATACACGAGATGTTACCTCTCTCCCGGTGGTATATGCTCACACTGCTTAACAACAGTATAAAAAACAAAGTACATGAAAAAATATGAAAAAATAACCCAATCTCCTGTCTGCAATGTTAGGCAAAACCAGTGTAAAAAAACGAAACACCCGGTAACTCTAAGGGTATTATATATGCGAGTCTAAGGAAGAAGTGGGTCAAACATACCTTCCTTGTTGAAGGAAGTGTATAGATGGTATGGAGTCGGTGCACGTAAACCCAAAACCGCTAACCTGTAGTAAATGAAACGATGTTTTACAAAACGGTCTATCGAAAATGTATGTAAAGTCGGTGGTAGCCGGCTACCACCGACTTTACATACATTTTCGATAGACCGTTTTGTAAAACATCGTTTCATTTACTACAGGTTAGCGGTTTTCTACCACCGACTTTACATACATTTTCGATAGACCGTTTTGTAAAACATCGTTTCATTTACTACAGGTTAGCGGTTTTGGGTTTACGTGCACCGACTCCATACCATCTACACACTTCCTTCAACAAGGAAGGTATGTTTGACGCACTTCTTCCTTAGACTCGCATATATAATACCCTTAGAGTTACCGGGTGTTTCGTTTTTTTACACTGGTTTTGCCTAACATTGTAGACAGGAGATTGGGTTATTTTTTCATATTTTTTCATGTACTTTGTTTTTTATACTGTTGTTAAGCAGTGTCAGCATATACCACCGGAAGAGAGGTAACATCTCGTGTATACTTATGAGAATGTGAATGTGTATTTACGTTTCATGAAGTCATTGATCAATGAAGTAAATTCATTCAAAACATGCCTGTATATAGGTGCATTAGCACACCATTAGTACCGTTATGATTTGTGACATGTAATATATTACGAATATATTACAGTTGTGTTTCATCTTTTTTGTAGAACATCAATGCCCCTGAAGAAGGGCAGCATTGCCCGAAATGCATTGGGTCAATTATACATTTGATTTATGAAACATGTGAAAGACTAAAGATTACATCATTCAACGTTACAAATAAAACTTTATTTTGAAAGACAACTACAAGTTCAAAGGAATTTTTTCTATCAGTGTGCGTCGGGGGCCGCTATTCCCGACTGGAATGGCGCTATTTTAAGTTTCAATTCCACCTCCAAGACTCAGAAGGAGGTACCCAGGCAGCACCTAATCACTTGATTGAATCTTTACACCTTCAATTCAACAAACTTTCGTGTGCGAGAAGGTTCAGTTCTCACTTCATTGTCAGAGATTCTGGAAAAACATCCTCACAGAGCAGAGCGGAAGGTGAATGCACTTCCTATCTCACAGTATTGTCAAGGCTAAGTAGGTCTACAGTAAATAGACATGGAAACCACATTTGTCATGCGCATGTATGGTTCTGTAAAAAGTAATTCACTCTTAAAGAGTGAAAGATGGGAAAAGAGACAAATCTCTGATAGTCTCTTGTGCTGGAATAACACTCTCAACATCTTGGGAGGCATCATCTGTCAAGTAACATTCCTCCTGTGCTGTTTGCCAAACTCTAATTTTGTTATTCCCCTCTGTAAAGCCAGGCTAGAGAAATGCCCATCCTGTTTAATTTGATATCAGCCTTTATAAACCCTTTTCAGTCTCCACAGTGATCTTTTACATATGGTCTCTTTTTTGTCCCGGTTTTCTGTTATTCGTTGTATGGTCCTTGATCTCGCGCTATCACCCAAGAATGGTGACCATTTTGGAATGGCTTGGTCTATAGATACCACCCCAGTTCTACTTGAATCTGCTTGGCTTAGTAAGTTCCTGTGAGAGAAGGAGATCCCTGTACTGGAATTCCCTGCTTCTTGCAACCACCCTCCCCCTTGTTTGTCTTCCCTTTTGCACACGTCTACCATCCGGCGGCAGAGGCGTCCAACACCTCGGTTGCCTTTCCCTGGTCGGCTGTAAATATTTGCTGCTTCTGGCTTAGGCGTCTGCCTCTCCAGGTATCTTCACCTGGAAAGCTGTGCGTCTATACTGTTCCTGGCTTAGGCAGTGGTGTCCGCTTCCCTGGTTACTCTCGATTGGTTAAATATGAACATTAAACCCAGTCCCTACAAACACAGTGCCTCTTTTTTTTTGCCTGTATAATCCCTGTTGTTTGGCAGCAGAGTCCACCTTTCTAGCTACAGGCTACCGACTCCTCTGCAGTCATCGGCTCTGATCCTGCTCAATGATTGGAGTTTGACTGCAGCTCCAGAAAGGAACTATTCTAGAACAAGCATTTACAATGCAATGGTTTCGCCTTTGGAAAAGTTAGAGCTATTGGCATTGTAAATGACAAAATTTGTATTTATGTGTTGGTTTTGAAAACAGATAAATAAATGGCATTGCCATTAGCTTAATCTCTGCAGTCACTCTGCAGTCCCTAGCACTCCATAGCACTTCCTAGTCACTCTGCACTCCCTAGCCCTCCCTAGTCACTCTGCACTCCCTAGCACTCTGCACTCTGCACTCCCTAGCACTCCCTTGCACCCTGCACTCCCTTGCACTCTGCACTTCCTTGCACTCCCTAGCAGTCCCTAGTCACTTTGCACTCCCTAGTCACTCTGCACTCCCTATTACTCCCTAGTCACTCTGCACTCCCCAGTTACTCTGCACTCCCTAGCACTCCCTACCACTCTGCAGTCCCTAGTCACTTTGCACTCCCTAGTCACTCTGCACTCCCTAGCACTCCCTAGCATTCTGCAGTCACTTTGCACTCCCTAGTCACTCTGCACTCCCTAGCACTCTGCAGTCCCTCTGCACTCCCTAGTCACTCTGCACTCCCTAGCACTCACTAGAACTCTGCAGTCACTCTGCACTCCCCAGTCACTCTGCACTCCCTAGCACTCTGCAGTCACTCTGCACTCCCCAGTCACTCTGCACTCCCTAGCACTCCCTAGCACTCTGCAGTCACTCTGCACTCCCTAGCACTCTGCACTCACTTTGCACTCCCTACCACTCCCTAGTCACTCTGCACCCCTAGCACTCCCTAGTCACTCTGCACTCCCTAGCACTCTGCACTCCCTAGTCACCCTGCAGTCACTCTGCACTCCCTATTACTCCCTAGTCACTCTGCACTCCCCAGTTACTCTGCACTCCCTAGCACTCCCTACCACTCTGCACTCCCTAGTCACTCTGCACTCCCTAGTCACTCTGCACTCCCTAGCACTCCCTAGTCACTCTGCACTCCCTAGCATTCTACACTCCCTATCACTCCCTAGTCACTCTGCACTCCCCAGTTACTCTGCACTCCCTAGCACTCTGCAGTCACTCTGCACTCCCTAGTCACTCTGCACTCCGTAGCACTCTGCACTCCCTTGCACTCTGCACTCCCTTGCACTCTGCACTCCCTTGCACTCCCTTGCACTCCCTCGCACTCCCTTGCACTCCCTCGCACTCCCTTGCACTCCCTGCACTCCCTTGCACTCCCTCGCACTCCCTGCACTCCCTTGCACTCCCTCGCACTCCCTCGCACTCCCTTGCACTCCCTCACATTCTGCACTTCCTTGCACTCTGCACTCCCTAGCACCCCCTAGCAGGTGACTAACTAAGTTTCATCCTGCAGGGCAATAAACACAGCGCCCCATCATAGGAGCTTTCTGGCCAGCCTCGCCCCGCACCATATAAGAGACAACATGTGCTCTGTTTACTCGAGAAACGAGCAGATCAAAGGCGCCCTTGGCGGACAGACAGACGAGCAGCTGTCAAGGGACACCGAGAAGCGCACGATTTCGAAGTTCAATTTAGAGGAGCAGAAAGAAAAGGCAGAATTAAAAACACGCACACACTGTATCAAGCTGACGAGGGCAGGAGGGAGGGGAACACAGCGCTACTTCTGTGTTGGTTCCAGCTCCGAAGAACTGGGTCAAACATGAGCTCTTAAAACCTTTCCACTTATGCCTCTGTGACGCTGTGTGTTCCTCATCTCCTGCGCGCATTTCACACCTGTGCCTGTATCTCACTTGCACACAGCATGCGCGTGTACCTCCTACACTGTACGCGAGGCGCTGCACAGTTTATAGTGTTGCAACGGTATAGAGATTTGTAGGGAGTCAACTTACCGCCTCTTTCTTGGTCTTGCAAACTGTCTGCAATATGACGTTTAAAATGCTGAAATGTTCCTGTGCATGCCACTGAGCTAGCTCCTAGCGGCCGCCCAACTCTGCCAGGAGCCTGCTCGCTGCTGGCACCCTGTTCTGTGTCTCTCTCCAAACGAGGAGCGCCCAGCCCTAGCGGACTTACTCTGTGTGTTGTGGGTGACCTGCGCAGCGGTTTAGCTGCAAGTATTTGTTGATGCACAGGAGTCATCTTCCATTCTGCCAGAAGCCAACTTGTCCGTGTTTGTGCTTACTTGGCATGCCTGGATTTGCTTTCTTGCCTGCTCTGGATTTTGGCAATTGCCCAGGAATGGTGTCTTCGTAGGATTTTGCCTGCTGAAGATGCGAGGGCGCACCAACGCAGCAGCTCGTGAGGGAGTGTGCATGCCTTCGTTCTTAAGAGCTGTGTGCGGAGTTTGCAAGTTCCCACCGACCGAGTGCGCATTGAAGCAACACATGTAGGACATCAGGCCATGCTGTATGACTCTACACAGTGACAATCTTGGAGGCTGTTTTGTGTAGTGTTAAAAAGAAACGTGGATCTCGGAGGGCGGCACTTCCGAAATGGCAAAAAAAAAGCTAAAAAGAAACACGCCCACAGCCGCATGACGTAGGCAAAAGCCTAAAAGTCTCGGGAACGCCCACGAATCTGCTCTGGCTTTGACGGACAGATCTCTGTTCCAATGGCTAGCCTCCATTTATGGAGCTAGCCAATGGAACAGAGGGGCGGGACTACACTCACATACTCTAAACAAAAGATTTTGCCTGCGCCGAAAAGCTGCGCGGCAGCTTTCGACGAGCAAAACCTAAAAAGCAAGAATGATTCTTCTCCCCCAAAATGGATTATAAGGTCAGAGCACTGAAATGCGTTTTCCCTTTGAATTCAACAGGGAATTGGACTTTACAGTTGAACTTAGTTTCTCTCCACTCAAGCCTCTCATGCCCATTTTCGAGGAGCTGGAATCTTATCATTAAAGACTTATTCAAGGAAACTAGTCAGCTCAAGGAGGGATTGGATCACCTCCTGGAGCAACTCTCACCTTGAGATCCCCCAAGAATTCTTCCATGACGGTTGTGCTAATGCCAAAACATTTCACCATAACAGTGACTTTGGTCATAACAAATCTTCTTGTTGTCTGAAATTGGATACGTATGCGTGAAATATTAAATTGAAGAAACTAATCTATGTGATCCGTAACCAGTCCAACTAATCATACCAGAGTACAGGTAGAACTCAAGTCACTGAACACTGTAGAATGTTCTCTCTCTCTCTATTTCCTCCTTTTCCCCTGGGAATTAACCGCTGGTGCTTGTGGTATATTCAAGAGCACTAGGCTTTGTTTAGCTGGCAATTGAGGTGGGCTCTGTTTGCTCCCGCAGACCCTGGGATTCAGGTGAGTGGTCCTTGACATCATCTACGAAAGAAGGAAGGATGACTTTTGGAAATCAAGACATATTTATCCTTGTACAAGGATGCTTCAAATATTGATTAACCAATGGGATCTCAGAGATTTCTACGATTAAATGATTATACAGCCAGTTGAGAAGGGAATTGAATTTGGGAAGTCAACTACTTTGCCACACTTACAGTCCACTTAACTACATGACTAGGGTCAACAGGCAGCAGTGGAAGTTGGCGAAGAAACCATGTTTTTTTTGTTGTAAAAGCACAATATGTGTCAGTGTGTGTCTCTCTGTCTATGTCTATATGTGAGAGTATTTAACAAGAAGGGGTGGTGATGGACAGAGCTTCTGAATCGTTATATGTGAGAGTGTCTGTGTTTGTGTGTGAGTTTGCCCTGCTACTGACTATGAGGGCTTACCCACACAAATACACACACCCATGAACTATGTGTGCCAATGATTACAAAGAAAGAGCCAGCCTGCAATTCTGGTTTGCTACCTCTTGCAACCACTAAACATATGTAAATTGAAATGAATAAATAATGTTGTCCAATGCATCTTAGTATCACAGAAAATGTGAGTTCAATTGTCTAGTGACTGATTAACAGATACGTAAAAAGCATGCAGTTCAGTTCAAAAGCTTTTATTCGATTTGTACATACAAATCATACAAGCAAAAATACATAATTGAAATATTAAAATCACCATATAATCTCTCCTAAAAGGGGAAAAAAGGCTAAAGTGCAGAAAGTAGTAAATAATCATGCCTCTTTAGGTCAACCTATTAGTATAAAATACGAAGCATTCTTACATGGACAAACTGGGGATCAGAAGGAGTTACTCACTAGGCATTTCCTGGGAACTGTACATTAAAATTATTAAATAATCATTCAATACTGTGGACCTCTACATATATAATGATACCTTAATTACAGAAATTGATATAAAGTTTACAAATTTAAGAACATATATATACAGACAGGAGTGTAAACGGTAATATCATAAACAGTTCCTGGCAGCTGTATAACATAAGTACAGACAGGTAGGTAAACATTATTATAGTACAATACTTTTCCTGGCAGCTGTACATTTTAAAATAAAAGTGGTCAAGAAGAAACAGATCTCCTCGTTCTCTAATGAAGATAAAAATATCAATGCTGTTTGTGTGGTATAAATGTTATATTTGATAAAAATTGGTTTAAGGTACTTTATCCTGAGGGACTGAAAAAATTTACAAAAAAGTAAAAAATGGCAACTACTCTGCCGGGAAGTACTATCACACGGACAGGGTATGTTTGAACTGGTTTTTGTGTTTGGAAAAGCAACCAAGTGGTGAACAATGCCCAATCTAACCCGTGTTAAAACATACTGGTGAGAGGGGCGAGTCACATATACAAGATAGGATTGGAGTCCAGGAGCTAGATTTAAATCTTTGTAGAATTTCACGGTGACAAGGTTGCCAACGGCTTTATCTCGCTCAGCTTTACGAAAATTTAAAAATGTTGTCTTAACTTCTTTTTTTGAAATGGAGACAACCTTTTCGGGCTCACGGAACACATCAATGTTAAAAAGAAGGAGATACCAGCGATGGATGTATCTTAACCAGGATATACGTGAGGAGTGATCCAAACCTATACAGTCAAGGATAATATCCTGAGTGAATCGAGTCTCTGGCTTAGCCCAAATAGAACGCCACAATAAGAGTGGCCGAACTGCTGCTAAGTCAGAAATGTACTCGATCCCAACTTCTTTATGGATCAATTGGATGGAGGCAGAAGGGGGAACACATAACAATCTCCTTAAGAAATTGTTTTCCTCCTTCTGCAGGGAAGTACCCTTGCAGTGTCCCCACACCCCTGCCCCATACAGAGCAGAGGAAACACAACATACATTGTAAATGTTCATCATATCTAAGATACTTCGTGAGCCAAGTTTAGAGGCAAAGCGAAATATGCTACTAGTAGACCGTAGCATCTTTAGTTTTACAGCATCAAATTCCACATTCCAGGACCCACTATTATTATATGTTATTCCCAGATAACAAAAGGACTTAACAGAGGTCAACTTTGTCTTATCTAGGAAAAAGGTATGCTTTACCTGCTTGGTTGCCTGACCACATGACATTACATACGTCTTTGTTTTATTTACACAAAGCCGCCTAGCTTGAATGAACTGCATGAAATTATCAATTAGGCGCTGTAGGCCCATCTGTGTTCGAGATAGAAGAACAGCGTCATCCGCATAAAGTAACAGCGGAACAGGTTTACCACCAATCAGGGGGGCATCTGCTGGGATGTCGGTCAGGGTTCGGTCGACACCGTTAATAAAAAGGGAAAATAGAAGCGGGGCTAAAACACAACCCTGGCGTATGCCCCGAGACACTCTAAAGAACGGGGTACATTCACCAAGGGTGCCATAGCGGACTTTACATGAAAGTTTTTCGTACAGTCTAGCTAAAAAATAAACTATTTCCCTTGGGGCCCCTGCATCAAGCAGAACCTCCCATAGAATATTATGGTTAACCAAATCAAAAGCGCTGCTCAAATCAGCAAAACATAAAAAGAGGTTGCCACTTTTAGCCACAGTATATTTACTAATTAAAAGGTCCAGATTTACGCATTGGTCCAGTGTGCCCAGGCCTTTGCGAAAGCCATATTGGACTCTAGTTAAGATGTTAAAATCAGTTGCCCAGTCTTCTAGCCTCTTCAGCAAAATCCTACTCATCACCTTTACAGAGGCGTCCAGTAGTGAAATTGGACGATAATTAGAGGCCTCTGATTTGTCTCCTTTCTTATGTAAAGGAATGATAATCGATTGACCCCACGTGGATGGAAATTCACTTTCAGCCGCACAATTAAAAATCCTCATCAAAATGGGAGCCCATAAAACTGTTTCATCTTTGTATAAATCCAGCGGGACCCCATCGGGACCAGGGGCCTTGCCTCCTTTACTTAAAGAGATTGCTTCATGGCATTCTTCTAGTGTTATAGCCATAGGAAGGGGCAACCATGGGTTTATATCTGATGGTGGTAACTCAGAAGTTAACCCTTCTGGATTAAATATTTTGGAAAAATGATTAACCCAATCGCTACATGCCACATATGAGGTCAGTTCTGGGACATTTTCTTTATTGAGAAACGGGCTATTAATTGTTTCCCAATAGAGTTTACTATTTTTAGTCTCAGCAGCCTCCCTCAACTTATCCCACGCTTCAGTCTGTAATACCCTTTTCCTTTTATTGATAGCTGTTTTGTAACTGGCCCTGAGGTATTGTATGTCCGCCTTAACACGTGGTTTGGTGCCTAAAGCACTCTTTAGGTCGCGGAGGGCAACTATACAGGTCTTATCGAACCACCCCTGCTTAGGACCACTATTGGCTGACGGGGTCTTAGTAAAAAATACCATCGATAATACTATTCATAGATACAAAGTAATCTATTAAACAGCCAGAATCACAGTCATCATCCAGGCAATAACTAATTTGTTTCTTGCATTGAATAAGGACCTCCTTCTGCTTAACTTTAGAATTTAAACCAGTCCATTTGATCCTTAGGCCCTTTGGTCTGGTAGGCACTATGTCGGTTGTACATTTACCACCTGGAACTAATGAGGTACCATGCCCCAAGAGGGTAACGCGTAGGCTATTGTGGTCACTGAGACTTTCTTCGTTTACGTACAAATCAGTATAGTTTCCACTGCTAGACAGCAAAATGTGATCTATAAATGAACCTGCATCTCTGCCCGTAAATGTAGGGCATATTATTGCCCGATTATCAACATTGCAGTTTAACAGGGTCATGTCCAGCATGACTAGCATATTATTTAACGTGGAACCATAACTGCTGTGTTGGAAGTGGGGAGAATCCTCCCTCACCCCCAAGTCTCCCCAATGGCTATTTAATGCTGCATCAAAGCCACAGATGTTCCCATTAGACAGGTGGCAGGGCTGCAAATTGAAATCGCCAGCCCAAACCACCTCAGCCCTTCCCTTCGAAATATCAAGGGCCTTAATAATTTCCCTTTCCAGAGGCAGTAAAATATCCCCCCTAGCAGCATCAAAAATATTGTTATAGAAATTAACAATGACTAAATCAATATTCTTCCTACACTCCATCCTTATAACTTGGCTGTGTGTCCCTACGGTCGTACTATATTTGACCGTACAGTCACGCAGCTTGGTTGACACAAGCAATAAAAGGCCCCCCTTAGCCCTGCCCGAGCTGGATTTGGTTGCTCTAAGGCAGAAGGATGCATACCCTTCGATATAAATAGGGTCTGGACACCAAGTTTCCTGTAATAGAATTAGGTCAAATCCCTCACCCAAAAAGCTGGTCCAAAAGGGTGTACCTAATTTGCCGGAAAGGCCAGCGATGTTCCAGGAAATAAGAGAAATTCCTGCTGGTTTACCAAGATCACCGACGACAGACAACTCCGACTGATTTGCTGATGGTAGTAAGGCAGGACCATCTTCCCGAGGGATGGTAACTGGGCTTATGCTGGGGCTAGCAGTGGTTATACATGTGTCAGAGCTACCCCGATTACCTGTATGCTGGGGAGGTGTTAGGGATGTCAATATAGTGGATTCAGGAAATACGGCTAGGGGCGTGAAAGGGGAAAGAGAACACCCCATATCAAGAGAGGGCGTAGGAATGTTTGGATCCAGTGTTTCTGGAGGGCTGAGTCAGTCTACCTCATCTAGCACGGCATATCTATTTGGATGGGCGAATTGTGAGGACATAGGATCTTGGGAGTGGGACAGGTCCTGCCATGGTTGTTGCCACGGATGTTTATCTAATTGTGGTGGCTGAAAAGATTGCTGCCATTGATAAGCAGACTGGGGTAAAGGTGGCGGGAAATGAAATGGATGTTGCCAGGGGGCTTTAACTTGGTGCATAGGAAAAGGTGAGGCGTTTGGTAACTGCTGTTGTAAATTAACATAATGTGGGAAAAAAGGAGGCGGATAAGGTGGTTGCAGCCAAGGTTTGGCAGCTTGCTGTGGAAAATACCCAGGTCCTCTGTTACTTTGAAAAGTAGGACATGGAGGGTTGGGTCGTGCTGGCTTTGATAAGAAATAAGACAAAGGGAGTGGATTGATTTGGGTCGCAGGACCACTATTGGGTGCATTACATATATAGCTTGCTGCCCCTACATCCCTAAAATTAACTGTGATTACGTCCCCTACTATTGTTTTCTTGCTTCTGCCCACCCAGTCCCCTCTACGCACGGTAAGGATTTCACCGTTCATGTTATTAGGTAGAGGTTTATGTAAGTGGAGCCATTGAGCACATTTATTTCTAAGCTCAGTAAACATTTCTTTTACTCCCTCCTTCAATGGAGGAACTGCTGTCAACACAACAACAAAAGGGGAAACCTCTGGTGGTAAATTAATGGACCTAAAACGCGCCTGCTTTAGCTTAGGCCCTTCTGGTTTATTTGTAGGGAGGGGTGCAGATTTTGGATTGGGTTTTCCTGCAACATCTTTAGCTTGAATAGAAGAGGTGGTAATATTATCAGCAACAGGGTGTTGATTCGCCTGAACAGGAGCCTTCTCCTTCGAAACCAGTACAGTTGTTGGTTGGACAGAGTTGTTCCCTGTTTGCGACACAAGGGATATAACTGGGTTCCCAGGGGCTGCAATAACTTGACCCTTATTTAATACGTCTTTAGGGGGCTGGGTGCTCGATAAACACTCAGGGGCTAATTCTATGGACCCTTGTAGCTGATCAGGCCCATGTCCCTGCTTTTTGTGTGGCCATTTAGAGTGTATTAACGAAGTAAGCCTGTCCACTTTAGAAATTAAAGGCTTGATTTGTGCTGCTAAAGTGGCTTCAAGGTCTAGCTTTAAATCTATTACCATGTTTTGTACCCAGCATGGAATACCTGATGTCATTTGTGGAGTGGGGGAAATCAAATTGTGATTCCTAACTGGTGCTTTTACTTTATTTTTGCCCTTCGATGTAACCTTGGGGGGGTTAGGAGCCCTTCCCCGGGGAACAATAGGTACGGGAGCTGTTTCCGCATCGTTAGACCCGCTCAGACTCGGCACCGCTTTGTCAGGTGACTGACAGGTTTCTAGGTCTGGTGTGACCTCCAGGTCTTCAAAAGACGGGTCTGAGTCTGATAGGGCAACCGATAGATCGACAGTATTTGGTACAGTCGAAACACTACAAGTAGGCATGTTTATGGGTAAGGAGCAATTATTCATAGTCTGCGGAGCAGGTGATTTAACCTTTGCCAAAGGGCCCAAAGATGAGCGCCTAGCGTTTGCAAGGTCCATAGAGACTCTTTTTTCCAATAGAACAATACTTTGGTCAATAGTCTCATGGACTCGTGAAATAAAAAGATCAATAGGTCCAGTCACCTGTGCTACCGCCGTAGCTTTTTTCGCGCAACTTCGAGTTCTGTTGCGTATAGTCGACATCTTGGGTGTTATGATTATCAAGGGCGAAGAAACAGGAGTACTGGGCCAGGGCCGTCCTTTGCCGTCCTTGAACGGCCTTAAACGGCCCGCTCTTTGCCCGGTCTTCGCCCCGAGCTGCGTCCCGCGCGCGTCCCGCGTCGCGGTAGATCTGAGACCAGCAAAGAAGGAGGAGGCTAGGGGCGTGGCCGCCGGGGGAAGAGGCAGCAGCTGTGTGCAGCTGAGGCTGCTGGACCTCGCAGTCCCCCGGTAGGCTCCACGCACAAACTGGTGATGATTCAAACCTCAACCTGGGAGCGCGTTACTCTCCACGGACTGTGGAGCCGCTCACACCAGGGAGGACGGGGCAACGAAGCGGTGAGCGGCACCCGCGAAGCGGGTGTCGCGAACAGTTGAAGAAAATGCCGGGAGACAGGGAAACACACAGCACGAGTCTGGCTCCTCACAGGTAGCAGGTAGTAAGCCCAGAAAGCGCCAGTTCAGCCAGAAACCCAGGCGATGTTATGTGCAGAGGCTGGGGGCGTGGCCGCCGGGGGAAGAGGCAGCAGCTGTGTGCAGCTGAGGCTGCTGGACCTCGCAGTCCCCCGGTAGGCTCCACGCACAAACTGGTGATGATTCAAACCTCAACCTGGGAGCGCGTTACTCTCCACGGACTGTGGAGCCGCTCACACCAGGGAGGACGGGGCAACGAAGCGGTGAGCGGCACCCGCGAAGCGGGTGTCGCGAACAGTTGAAGAAAATGCCGGGAGACAGGGAAACACACAGCACGAGTCTGGCTCCTCACAGGTAGCAGGTAGTAAGCCCAGAAAGCGCCAGTTCAGCCAGAAACCCAGGCGATGTTATGTGCAGAGGCTGGGGGCGTGGCCGCCGGGGGAAGAGGTAGCAGCTGTGTGCAGCTGAGGCTGCTGGACCTCGCAGTCCCCCGGTAGGCTCCACGCACAAACTGGTGATGATTCAAACCTCAACCTGGGAGCGCGTTACTCTCCACGGACTGTGGAGCCGCTCACACCAGGGAGGACGGGGCAACGAAGCGGTGAGCGGCACCCGCGAAGCGGGTGTCGCGAACAGTTGAAGAAAATGCCGGGAGACAGGGAAACACACAGCACGAGTCTGGCTCCTCACAGGTAGCAGGTAGTAAGCCCAGAAAGCGCCAGTTCAGCCAGAAACCCAGGCGATGTTATGTGCAGAGGCTGGGGGCGTGGCCGCCGGGGGAAGAGGCAGCAGCTGTGTGCAGCTGAGGCTGCTGGACCTCGCAGTCCCCCGGTAGGCTCCACGCACAAACTGGTGATGATTCAAACCTCAACCTGGGAGCGCGTTACTCTCCACGGACTGTGGAGCCGCTCACACCAGGGAGGACGGGGCAACGAAGCGGTGAGCGGCACCCGCGAAGCGGGTGTCGCGAACAGTTGAAGAAAATGCCGGGAGACAGGGAAACACACAGCACGAGTCTGGCTCCTCACAGGTAGCAGGTAGTAAGCCCAGAAAGCGCCAGTTCAGCCAGAAACCCAGGCGATGTTATGTGCAGAGGCTGGGGGCGTGGCCGCCGGGGGAAGAGGCAGCAGCTGTGTGCAGCTGAGGCTGCTGGACCTCGCAGTCCCCCGGTAGGCTCCACGCACAAACTGGTGATGATTCAAACCTCAACCTGGGAGCGCGTTACTCTCCACGGACTGTGGAGCCGCTCACACCAGGGAGGACGGGGCAACAAAGCGGTGAGCGGCACCCGCGAAGCGGGTGTCGCGAACAGTTGAAGAAAATGCCGGGAGACAGGGAAACACACAGCACGAGTCTGGCTCCTCACAGGTAGCAGGTAGTAAGCCCAGAAAGCGCATGCATGCATTATACCTTCTGATCATGAAAAACCATCTGAGCAGCCTTCTCCCAGGCATGGTTATTCTGTTTCACGTGTGCAGTTTTAAATTTCTCCCAAATATAATATGCACTGTCTCAGAAATATGTGGTGATAGCAAGGGTGGCACCTGCTGCCCACACAGATCCACACAGCACCTCCTGCATGCATATTCCATGCTCCCCATGTGTAGAGAGCCACAACATACCTCCAGTTCAGCCACACAGTGATAATTCCCTTCCTCAATGAAGCATCTGCTACAAGAGCAAAAAGTATCACTTATATTGCAAAAGTGGCACTTGCTTCGTTGTCTTCTATGTGGGCAAAGTTTGTTTTCCAGGGGGCACTAGCTTTGCCCACAGATCTTTGAAGTACCACTTCCTTCCCAAAGGGGGCACCTGTTCTATGAGAGATGGTGATAGTCCCAATCACCATGGTGTACCTTGATGTTGTTTCATATCTCATGCCCACCCCTGCCTTGAAACTTACCTCTTGACTTCTCCCCAGGATGACAGGCCACTGAAGGATGGTACCCCAGGCAAAACCATTTCCAAGGAGATCATCTCTGGCAAGATTGTTTCCAAGGAGATTGCCATTATCACAGCGCCCAATGACAACCTGGCCAGGTACCGCTGCAATGCCAGCAACGATGCCAAGACGCCACCCCTCACCGCGCAAACACAACTCAATGTGCAGTGTAAGTGTTCAGAGAAAATGGGGGTGGGAATAACAATATGAGCGGAATAGAATGCTCAACACTTCACAAAGAAAAGCGCTGGTATCCTCTAGGCTGTGGGAATAAAAGAAAATTAAAGTGTAACAGCTCGCTGCAAGTGAACCTTGGCACTAATACATGGTACCCCCAAGAATCGGTAGTACCTATGACAGATATTTCAAACTGCTTGCTGTACTTCTAGGCTCTAATGCTGAGATGACCAGCTCGTTGCACCTTTTAGGCAAGGTGTAACAGTTTATGTTTTCTACATTCACTACTAGACAAGACTAAGTTACTAACACCCTATGTCAGGGTTAGAAAACGGGAAGGGGGGTGGTCCTAGCCCTGGTGAATGCCCTGAACCTGTTAGAACCATGAAAGCTGGGGACTGAAACATGTTGACAATAAACTGAGCGTCTGAAATGAACAGATTCTTGAGTACACATTTGTTGTGTCCATGTGTTAAGAAGCTACAAATTAAATTACCTATACAGCGTACTTTCCCTGGCGCCTTTTTAACTTATTAAGTCCCACACACCTCACTGGTAGGGAGGCATACATATACCTTATTAACAGTATTCAGGAGCCCACAGCGTAGACCCCCAGGAACCATGGTGAAGAGTGGTCTGATGATGAAATATCACTGTCATTGAACTTAAAGTCATCCATGTCTGTGATCACCACATCACCCCATCCGGTTTTCCCACTGATTCTCCTATTAAGTCTTTGTTACTGATGCTGGCCACAGGACACCAGTGTAAGTTGTACATTCCTCTCACCAGCTCATTCTGTTATCTTTAGGCCTAGCAGCCTATATATGCAAATATATGTGACTTTATTGCTCTCAACTATTGCTTTGTCTTCTCTGCTGTTTGGTGGGTACAAACAGGGGCCCAAGTGGGACATAAGAAACTTTTTAAGACATGGGAAAAGTGAGAAATTGCCAGCGCCCCCACCCCACACCTTACAAAGGCCCTGCTTGGGTAAAGTGAGCGACCTATGTCTATTCGATTTCTCTATCTAAACCTAGAGAGTACCTTCACTTCTGACTCTATCTCTCTACCACGTGCCATCTTAAGGATTTTTGGCGTTCCAGGTAAGACATATTTCAACTAAATTTAACATAATATTTAATATTTTATTTTTGTAATCATGTTGGCTTGAATTAGCAAGAAAATGGTAATATAATGTGAAAGTTTTTTCTGAGCAAGTGCCCCCACAGTATGCCTTGCCCCAAAATCCTTAAAATAACACTGCTGAGGGAGGCCCAGGAAGGCCATTTGGCCTCAGCTGCAACCTAATTGGGGTACCAGACGCTATTTTATAGCATTTTATGAAATTAGAATTATGGGCAGGAATAGCTGAAAACGCCAAGTATGTACTGACACAATCTCTATTTCCATACACAGACAAACGTGAGTGTAAGTCTTATTTTTACGTGCACGTGTTAGCACAGTTTTGCTGTTGTAAAATCACTGGGCATGCTGTCAGCCAACACACGTCCCAGCTTAGCAAGTTGCTTCTGCACAGCAGAGACTATGGGGCATCAACATAAGAAAATGTGATTCCTAAAAAGCGAATTTTTAAGGAATCGCTATTTAGGAATCGCAATTCCTTATGCATGTAAGAATCGCATTAAATTTTACGATTCCTAAACATTACCTAAGAGCGAATTGCTATTAGGTAATGTCACTCCATTCATTCCTATGGGCCTACAATGAATGGAAATGCATTTGTAAATTGTGATTACTAAATTAGTAATTGCAAATTGCAATTCCAAGGTTGCCAGGGGGCCTAAGGCATCTCTGATGCACTCCCCTGAAAAGGTAAGTGTGCACATGTGGCACGCACACATGCCCTGAGGGCATTTGTGTGCGCCACATGTAACTTTGAATAATGCACTTTTGTGCATTTTTCAAAGAATGAGCAAATTACCATCAACTTGAAGTTACATCCTAGTGAAACTGCTATGGCTTTACTTGCCTTTCAGAGTCAGTGGATTCTATGGAAACACAACCGTAGGAGTAAAGTCCAGCCTACCTCCTGTATCTAGCCTGGTCAAGGGTGGTTGTGTTATGTGTTCTAATTGGCCCTGTCTTTCCTCGCAGTCCCAGCCATCAAAGTGGACATCACCCCAAAAGCGAAGACAGTCCGGCGGGGGCAGAACATTACCCTCAACTGTGATTCAGGGAGCAGTAACCCGTTATCCACGCTCTCCTGGTTCAAAGATGGGGAAAAGTAAGTGTTGCTCAGTGTCCGACCACTAGCCTGTCTATCACAGCCAGGAGTGATAGCTAATCTGAATGTATCCACAGTAGCTGGTAGTGACAGCTCACCTCACTGTATATACCACATGCAACAACTAACCTATCCACCACAGCCGACACTGACAACCTGTCAAACACAGCCAGCAGTGACCCATAACCTATCCATCATTGCAGGAACTGACAACTTGTCAATCACAGCCGGCAGTGACAGCTAACGTATCCATCATTGCAGGCACTGACAACCTGTCTATCACAGCCGGCTGTGGCAACTAACCTATCCATCACAGCCGGCTGTGACAACTAACCTATCCATCATAGCCGGCTGTGACAACTAACCTATCAATCACAGCTGTCTGTGACAACCTATCTACCTCAGCCAGAAGTGACAACTAACCTATCCATTTTAGCCTGCAGTGAAAACTAACCTATCCACCACAGGCAGCAGTGACAACCTCTCAACCAGAGCCGACAGTGACAACTAACCTATCCACCACAGCCGGCACTGACAACTAACCTGTCCATCACAGCCAGTAGTTATAGCTAACCTGAATGTATCTACAGCAGCCAGCACTGACAACCTGTAAATAACAGCCAGCACTGACAACTAACTTATCCATAACAGCCATCTGTAACAACTAACCTATCCATCACAGCAGTCTGTAACAACTAACCTATCCATCACAGCCGGCTGTGACAACTAACCTATCAATCACAGCTGTCTGTGACAACCTATCTATCTCAGCCAGCAGTGACAACTAACCTATCCATCTTAGCCTGCAGTGAAAACTAACCTATCCACCACAGGCAGCAGTGACAACCTCTCAACCAGAGCCGGCAGTAACAACTAACATATCCACCACAGCCGGCACTGACAACTAACCTGTCCATCACAACCAGTAGCTAACCTGAATGTATCCACAGAAGCTGGTAGTGACAGCTAACTAACCTCACTGTATACATCACTTGTGACAACTAACCTATCAACCACAACCGGAATTGACAACCTGTCAATCACATCCTATGACTAACCTATCCATAACAGCCAGCAGTGACAACTAACCTATCCGTAACAGCCAGCAGTGACAACTGACCCATCCACCACAGCCGGCACTGACAACCTGTAAATCACAGCCAGCACTGACAACTAACTTATCCATAACAGCCATCTGTAACAACGAACCTATCCACCACAGCCGGCAGTTGCAACATGTCAATCACAGCCGTCAGTGACAATTAAACTATCCATCTCAGCCAACAGTGACAACTAACCTCTTCACCACAGCTGACTATGACAACTTACCTATCCACCGCAGCTGGGCAGTGACAGTTAACCTATTTACCAGCAACAACTGGTATTAACAAATAACCTGTCTGATGAAGACAGTAGTAGCAACCTATCAATCAATCAATCAATCAATCAATCAATCAGAGGTTTATACAGCGTGCTACTCACCCATGAGGGTCTCAAGGCGCTGGGGGGGCGGGCAGGTCTGGGTCACTTGAAGAGCCAGGTCTTGAGGTCCTTCCTGAACGTGTGAAGCGTTTGGGAGCATCTGATGTTGACCGGGAGCTCGTTCCAGGTCTTGGCTGCGATGTAAGCGAAAGCTCTCCCACCCGTGCTGTTTCTGCGGATGCGGGGGACCTCTGCCAGGGCGAGGTCGGCGGAGCGGAGGTTCCTCTTGGGTACGTGGAAACATACTCGGTCATTGAGGTATTTGGTTTGATGTTATTGAGGGATTGGTAGGCTTGGGTGAGGAGTTTGAAGGGGACCCTCTTCTCGACGGGGAGCCAGTAGAGACTTTGTAGGTGTTGGGTCATATGCTGGTGGCGCGGTGTCCCTAGAACGAGCCTGGCTGCGGTGTTCTGGATGGTTTGGAGTTTGTGTAGAAGAGTTTTGTTGATTCTGTCATAGAGGGTGTTCCCGTAATCTATCCTGCTGGTTATTAGTGCGTGGGTGATGGTCTTTCTGCAGTCGGGGGGATCCATTTGAAGGTCTTACGGAGGATGCGAAGGCAGTTGAAACTGGTGGACGCGACGGCGATGAACTGGCGGTTCATGGAGAGGGAGGAGTTGAGAATTATGCAGAGGTTCCGGGCGTGTGTTGGCTCCCAAAGGTGGGGTGCCACCAGGTGCTGTCCCAGGCTGAGGTGTCGTCGGCGTGCTGTCTGACGATGGCGGCGATGGAGGACATGTAGATGTTGAAGAGTGTCAGGCTTAGTGATGATCCTTGGGGTACTCCGCAGATGATGTCAGTGGGTTCGGAGAGGAAGGGGGGAGTCTGATCCTCTGAGTTCTGCCTGAGAGGAAGGATTGGATCTAGTCGAGCGCGGCTCACTGTATTCCTGTGTTGTGGAGTCTGGCGGCTAGCGTGCGATGCGAGACGGTGTCGATGGCTGCAGAGAGGTCTAGGAGGGTGAGGGCTGCGGTGTGTCCATGTTCTTGCAGCATTTGGATGTCATCAGTGGCGGCGAGGAGGGTGGTCTGGGTGCTGTGGTTGCTGCGGAAGCCAGACCGGAATGCGTCTAGGATGGAGTTCTTTTCGATGAAGGCGGTCAGCTGGGCGTTTACAAGCCTTTCGTGACTTTGGCTGCAAAGGGGAGGAGAGAGATGAGCCAGTAGTTCTTTAGGTCAGTTGGGTCGGCTGTAGGAGCTGAGGAGGGGCTTCACCTCCGCACGCTTCCAGTCGTCTGGGCAGATGCCGGATCTGAGTGAGGAGTTGATTGTCCGTCCTAGTTCAGGTGCGATGACAGCGGTGGCCCTGTGGAAGATGTAAGGGGGCAGGGGTCCGGTGGGGCTCCTGAGTGCGTCTTCTTCACGGTTGAGGTGATGAGCTCGACAGGCGCAGGGGCTCAGGAGGTGATGGTATGCTTCTCAGCGTTGGTGGGAGGTGTGGTGCTGTCTTCTGCTGGCTCGCTGAAGTTGTCGTAGAGGGCCTTGATCTTCAGGTGGAAGTAGGAGCTGAGTTTGTCGCAGAGTTCCTGGAAAGGAAGTGATGTCCGTGGCTTCACAAGTGGGTTTCGCGAACTGCTGAATGATGTTGAACAGTTCCTTGACGTTGGATGCATTGGTCTTGACTTTGTCTCTGATGAAGGTCCTTTTGGTGTCCCTTATACGCTGTTGGTAGTCCTTCTGGGCGCTCTGTGGGTGGGAGTGCTGACGAGCTGTTTCAGTCTTAGGTTGGCAAGGTTCTCGAGGAGAGTGGTGGAATCGGGGTCCTGGCTGTTCTCGAGGTGGAAGTTCAGGTCACCGAGCAGAATGTAGTCCGTGGAGGTGATGGCGTGGGGTGCGGCAAGCTCGACGATGGAGGATGCAGGTTAAGCGTGGGGTCCAGGCGGTCTGTAGATGAGGGTGTCGCTTAGCGTGGGCCTGGGACTCGTCTGGATCTGTAAATGGAGGTGTTCCGTGTTGGAGTGGGGGTTTGCTCGTGCTGGATGTGGAGAGTCGAGGGGGATCTTGTGTGCGATGGCGAGGCCTCCTCCCGGGTGGTGTAGGCGGTCCTTTCTCTCGATCTTGTAGCCCTCGGGGATTGCAGTGGCGATGTCAGGGCCGAAAGTGGTGTTAGTCCAGGTTTCTGTGAGGAAGGCAGCGTCGGGTGAGAGGGTGTCGATCAGGTCCCAGATCTCTTCGGCGTGTTGGTGTTGGGAGCGTACGTTGAGAAGGATGCAATTCAAGGTTTCAGTGAATAGGGGGGCAGGGCCGCAGGGGTAGCAGCGGCGGGAAAAGAAGCAAAATACAGGGACAGTAAGTTATACAATACAGTTATGAAAATACAGCAATGCATCACAAGGCAACAGTCACGCAACCAAATAAGGATCAGCAGGGGGAAAAAAATGGAAAAATACCGAGAAGGTAACAGAGTAGCCTCGAACCCAGGAGTGAGAGGGCTCTAGACTCGGGCGAACCGGCTGATGTGCTGCGCTGCTGGGAAGAGTGCTACCTTTGACCAGAGGTCAAGGAATCACGCGCGCTCCCCCGCAGCGGTCGCCATTGAGTAGGGAAGGGGGGCAGGAGCAGAGTAGTGGGAGGCGGGAGCGGGGCTGAATCAGGGAGCACGGCCTTAGGGGTAGCAGCGGCGGGAAAAGAAGCAAAATACAGGGACAGTAAGTTATACAATACAGTTATGAAAATACAGCAATGTAATCACAAGCCAACAGTCACACAACCAAATAAGTATCAGCAGGGGAAAAAATGGCAAAATACCGAAAAGGTAACAGCAGCCTCTAACCCATAAGTGAGAGGGCTCAGGACTTGAGCGAACCAGCTGACGTGCGGCGCTGCTGGGAAGAGTGCTACCTTTGACCAGAGGTCAAGGAATCACGCCCTATCCACCATAACCATTAGTGACAACTAAGCTACCCACCGCAGCAGGCACTGACAACTCACCTATCCATCAAAGTCTGCAGTGGCAATTAACCTATGCACTACAGTCGACAGTGACAACTAATCAGTTCACCAGATCTGGCAGTGACAAATAACTATTCATCACAACCAGCAGTGACAACTAACCTACACACCACTGGTGTGACAGTTATGTGGCTGAATCTACTGCCACTAGCAGAGAGACCTAGTCTCACAATGCTCCCCCAGCCGGCAATGATAGATGCTATCTCAAACCTCACCACAATCAATAGAAATAACTAACCTAACAGTACTCACCTGAGTCATTAATGGCAACTATAATTGCTGCTTTCAACACAACCTGATCATTTCATATGACTATGTTCATTCTCACCTGTTGGCCACCACCAGGGTAAAGAAGATTCTCTATGCAGACACTAAATGTGCTTTGGTGCCAAGAGCAACTCTTCTTCCACGACTACCAAACACACCTTCACTGCATCCTTTTCTGTCTCACCTTTCTACCTGTAACAAATCTGACCAACGCTTTGGAAGAATAGGCAAACGGCACTCAGAGCTCTGGACCTGTATTAGTCCCTTAATTTGCTTGCCGTGTTAGTTTGCCTGTCCTATAATTGTATCGGTAATTCCAAATGAATCAGAAAGATGATGCATTGAAGGTTGCTTTTATTTAATTTGTTCATTCATTTTCCATGGTTACATGTTGCAATTTTTCCATACATTTTCTATAGTATGGAACACCTTCATTGTGAAACCAGAGTCAACAGCCAACGTGGGTTTCAACCTTGAGGGCTATGGTGTTTTCAAGACAGAGGCCAAACAGAATGCATAACGTGGTGGGGGTTTGTCCACACACGTAGGATGGCCACAGGCCAGGTCCGGCAGCCACTCCCTTGCCGCACACAACTGAAGGCTGTGTGTGGCAGGAGTGGCAGAAGGGCATTGGCTACCCCCCTATGTTTGGGGCGCTGGCCACAGGGTCTCAGCCAACTCCATGCTTTTCAGTACTGAAGAATGCAGTTGGGGGTTGGCCACCAACACGGGTTGGCCGCAGGACCTGGCAAGGCCTCTTGGCCAATGTCATATCATGCATAGGCAAATACAGTGCACAGTGGGGGTTGGCAGCCTGCAGGGGACTGGCTGAGGGGCCCTGTGGCCACTCCTGCATGACGCATGGCTAAAAGCTGTCCTCAGTGGGAGTTGACTACCAGGGGGGTGTTGGTCTCCCATGGGGGGTGAGAGGTCGCCACAGGCTGCGGTGCACAGAAGACTGTGTACAGCAGGGGTTAAGTCATCCATGGTGGATTGGCCGTATGACTGGGCTAGAGGTCAGGACCTGTGGCCCAACTAATACTGTGCACAATAATTGTTTCATTACATATTTGTAACATACACTTCATACACTTTCTATTCTATAATTGTCTAAATTTTGCAACAACAAACTCAAGTCTCCAATAACTCGATTGTATCTTTCGTTCATATTCAGACTCCAGTTGTTCAGTCATTTTATTCTGGCTACATTTACACATTTCTTATACGAATGCTTCTTTCGATTGACTTTTCTACGATTTTGAGGATGAAAGCAAGTCTTAGATGTATTTCCTTTCCATCACCTCATCTCCCCATCTCTTTTAGTATCTACGCAACTATGATGTTCACGTTATTAAACAGTATAGGCATGGATTGTCCACAATTCCTCTAAATGGGTGATCTGTATCAAGAAACAGCGTTAACATTATCGCCGCTTTAGCGGCAGAAAACTGCCACTAAAGCGGCGATGATGGGCTTGATACTACGCCCTTGTGAATTCCCATAGAACCCTATGTTCTGGTGTGAACATGGGCTTCTATGGGAATTCTCTACGGCGTATTATCAAGCCCATTATCGCCGCTTTAGCTGCAGTTTTCCACCGCTAAAGCGGCAATAATGTTAACCCCGTGCTTGATAATATGCCCCTGAATTCCCACAGCCTATATGATGGAGATGCATTAAAAAAGTAAATATAGATGAATACATCACAATACCCAACTTGACTCACCAGACCTCCATTACAGATGTCAGTGCTCAGCAAACTGTATCCTGTTATAAACTCATTACCAGAACTGTGAATGACCCCTGACTCATGAATTCACAATCCCTGTTTTTTTTGGCCATGCCTGTCTTTCAGACTCAAGGGAGTGGACCTGGGGAAGAAGAAAGCAGAGTATGGAGGCATATCCACCTCTGGGAGAGTCACCCTCACTGCCTGGTCTGCAGATAATGGCCGGCGGGTCACCTGCCAGGCGTACAGTGCTGTCCTGAACGAGGCTGTCCTCACGTTCCACCAGCTTAACATCCTCTGTGAGTACCTGGAGTATAGCGATTGGTGATGGTCGGGATGTGTGGTACAGACCTCCGCCAAAGAACAGAGAATGCGGTAAAATTGTACCTATATCTGCCGTCCTCTATCCTGATATTCTGGTGGGAGCAAAACATGCATTTCTTGTGCTTCAGCTGTGGCTACTGTTCCTCTTTAAGTGATGCTACCTAGCACTGCAGTCATTCTCACTTCTCACTATTTAACCGTATTAAAAGGAGTGCGTTGACACAGCTTGGCTTTTCCTGTTCACGGAAGAAGAGGCATACCGTATGTCACAAATAAGGACTAATTTATTCAACAAATATAAAAGAGACTTCACAGGTGTCGATCTCATGTGTAAGGAAACTTAAGTGTTGTAATTTATCAAGTATAACTCAATAACACATTTTTGGGGGAAAAAAGCCAGATGTTTGTGTGTGGACCTCTGAGGCTGCAATGCCAATGTGGGTTCCAACACTTGGTTGTAAAGCCCATAGCCCAACTACAACCCCGCTGACTGAATGCAGATTATAAATCCCTGTGACGCTGTTTCTCTGCTTGCCCAATAGAAGAGCAGCAGCACATGGGAAAGCCATATACCTTGTATGTTACACCTACTGTTAAATTGTGAAGGGGGCATGCCATTACCCCTCTAAATTTACCTGTATAGACCATCATCTCAACAAGCTAGAAATAACTTTCCTCAAACACCATTAACTGCTTGCCATGACATAGTACACCATTAAATCATCTAAGGAAGAAAAGCTCAAATTAAATATTTAACACTCATTTATTACATTGGTATTAACACAATTGAAAATAATTTAGGATCATTTTATTAAATATAAATAAAGTTACTAGTTCACACTAATCTCCATTGGTTATTGTTATGTTTAGTGTTATATGTTAGGTTAAGAGTATCATAGTTTAAAAAAAAATAGCTTGTATTAAATTGCCATTTGAAAAAAAAATAATCTAATAATTGGGTAAAAGTTAAGATTTGGTTTTATGTTAGGGTCGTTATTAGAGTATGGGTATTTCATCTGTGTTTTTATAAAAATACAAATAATTTAGTGTAATTGATTTTAAATTAAATTAAATAATAAACATTTCCTAGAGGACGTGGCACCAGAATATCATAAATATATCAAATTGGTGTGCAGTTCCTTGTTACGAATGAGTGTGTTCAGGTCTGAGAAAAAGGGCCCTTACACACCCCGAAGGATGTCCTGCTTCATCATATGGACCTGATCCTCATCGGGCACGCTGCAATGCCCAACGGGCACCCGCAAAGGTGCTCTTTAGCGGAGATCTTTTTGGTGAAGCCGTTTAGTGCTTGGGGGTGTGTGGAATGAGTAGTGTAGTGGGTGCAGAGGGGTGCTTTAAAATAGGTTTAGGGAGGCCCTACTGCCTAAAATGTGTATTTCTGGGACTCACTAACCCACCTAAAAACAGTGTTGGCGTAACCGTGTACAATGAGCCCGATTCACAGAACTAACTTAACACCTTGGCTGCTAATGGTTTTCCCCTCCTGTGCTGAGAGGCTTTGAAAGTCCATTGATCATGACGAGCTCAGCTCGTCATCAGCACAGCTCAACCGTGCCTCATGACGAGCTGAGCTCGTCATGAGCATGGGAGGGGTTAAGACAAAATCCTAAAATGACTACCATTTTGGTATTCACAGAAGGCACTTACTCATTTTGGTATTCACAGAAGGCATTTACTAATTTCGGTATTCACAGAAGTCACTTAGGAATCCTAAAGTTAGGAGTCCTAACTATACTACTCCTAAACTGAGAAAAATCCTAACTTTAAAACTTTCAGTATTCACAGAAGGCATTTCGAAGTCCTAAAGTTAGGACTCCTAACTTTAGGACTCCTAAATGCCTTCTGTGAATCCGAAAGTCTTAAATTAGGATTTTTCTCAGTTCAGGGGTAGTAAAGTTAGGACTCATAACTTTAGGACTCCTAAATGCCTTTTGTGAATACCGAAAGTCTTAAAGTTTGGGGGCCCAATTCACAGAACTAAGTTAAGACAAAATCCTAAACTTGCTACAATTTACTTATTTTGGTATTTACAGAAGGCACTTACTCATGTTGGTATTCACAGAGGGCACTTACTCAATGATGACCAAGTGCCTTCTGTGAATACCAAAATGAGTAAGTGCCTTCTGTGAATACCAAAATGAGTGAGTGCCGTCTGTGAATACCAAAATGGTAGTAAGTTTAGGATTTTGTCTTAAGTTAGTTCTGTGAATCAGGCCCAATGGTCCTAAAGGGCGTGTGTGGTGTGAAAGGTGGACATGTTTCTTGCCGTTGTTAGCCCCTACGGGTCGTATGGCAATTCATTAGGGCCTGTGAATTTAGGAAAATGTCCGTAGCCCTACACTACTACAAGGCTGGTACTGAGAGTATAAGGAATGCTATAGTTACCAGGTTTGCAAGTAAATACCAGGTCACTCTGGTAGTCGTAGGCACAAGAAGTGGAACAGGGCTCAAGGCAGGCCTCAGGCAGCAGAGAAGCCCTTCTGGGTGCAGCAAAGCCGTCCTCTGAAGTACACAGCAGCAAGCAGTCAGTCCTCTGAGATTCCTTCGACAGGCCCAGAATGTGAACTGGAGAGTGGGTCCTATTTTTGTACTTGATGCTTTCTTTGAAGTAGGAGAAGTTACTGGAGAATTTCATTTGAAGTCATTAGGGTTTCCTGCCTCACCTGCCCTGGCTCCAGACTGGCTGCAGGTAAATTCACTGGCGTTAAGTCCTTTGTATGAAGGCATGGCAAAGCCTATTGATTTGCAAGTGTGACTGTGCTTAGCTTCCCTTCCCCATCCTTTAGTAGTGCTTAATATGAGCTAGTGATTTCCAGTACTCAGCACCAGCACTTTTACAGGGCCGGGTCCACAAATGTTTTCACCAGTTGGTTGTGGTCCCGAATTTAAAATGAAATGAAAGATGCACCTCACAGGATGAACTGCTTGGTATAACTTCAGGTTGGCCTACGTTGATCCAGGAACTAGGCAATGCTTATGATGATGTAATCAGGTCTGAACACAGTGATCCGAAGAAGTTCTGTTCTCATTTCACTCTAGTCTCACTCATTCGTCACTGTGCCTGGTGCACCCTATCCTGAGGCCCTAAGGAGTAAAGTGGAATTCATTCCCCAACCAGCAGCGCACCAGGAGGTGCTGCCCAGCTCCCGCACCAGTAATTTACATATTTTGCCACGGGGAGGTGGCCGTCGTGAGGGGCTGCAGGGGAGGCTGTAAGAACTCCCCCACATTCCTTTAGAAGAAATATCATTACTCCGGGAAAGTGTTGGTCCCCGGGGGAGTCGCACTACTCCTCCACCTGTAATTTGCATATTTTGCCCTGGTCTCAGATTAGCCTTAGGAGGGGTGCCCCATGAGCCCCCTCCTATGTTTACACAATGCCCCTGAGATTTGGCCCACCTGGGGGCCAAGAATGAATGAAGCACGAGAGTCCGCACTTCACTTAAAAATGTTTTTACCTTGCCCCCTTTTCTTTTTTACATTTTTTGTTGGGCTCGGTTTAACCAAGTCCCAAGATGGCTTCCTGGTTGAAGTGTTGGCAGCCAATTATATTTCAGTACGATTTCAGTGGGGCATTGGACTCTCAGATGTCTATATTTTTTAAAACTTGAATATCTCTGAAACTACTAAATGGGTTACACCAAATCACGAAAGCATGCTTTCTGGCAAATTTGGTGTATCCTATTCAGCGATTCGGGCTTGTGTTCAAAAATGAAAAATGAACCAAAAAGGACGTTTTGTGCAAAGTTATTGGCAAAACAAAAAATGCTTTTCCTATGGAAACTTTGGTCCTATCAATACCAACCTACTGGCGACCACCAGTAGGTAATATAAGTCACCGTAGAGGAATATAAGTCACCGTAGAGGAATTGCAAAAGGAATGGAAGCAGCCCATTCCCACAGAGACAGATAGTATAGAGACCGCATTGACCAAATTCAACAACTCTCTTACAGAAGCAATTGACAAAATAGCACCTCTAAAGCTACACAAACAATACCCTGCAACCAAACAGGAAATATGGTACACTGAGGAGCTTAGAACAGAAAAAACAAAAATGTAGGAGGATAGAAAAGAAATGGAGAAAAACACGAGCTGAAGAAAACAAGATAGCACATCATGAGGCCCAGACCAAATATTATAAAAATATTAAACTTGCTCGGAGGAATAGCCTCTCTCAACAACTTGCTGAAGTGGGTAATCGATCTAAGGAATTATTTAAAATTCTTCAGGAGTTTGTAAAACCTACCGCATGCAAAAACCCTGATGACTTCTCCCAACAAATATGCGACGAAATCTCCTTGTTCTTCGAAAATAAAATCAATTTGATTTACGAAAAAATCTTACAGGCCTCCATTTAAAAAAGTAACAACTCTCTCTCTTCTCCTACTCTGCCCACACGGAGTAAAACCACACTTACGACCTTCCCAGCAGTCAATGACTCAGATCTCACCTCCCTTATGAGCCACATAAAATCTGGATCCCCAGATGATTTTCTATCAGCCAAAATAACTGCCTCCCTGCAAAATCTGCTTAGGCCCCATATTCAAACACTGATTAACCATTCTCTTAGGGAAGGATCTGTGCCCACAGAATGGAAAAAAGCAGTGGTGAACCCAATCCGAAAGAACACAGCAATTCCATGGACCGACCTCTCCAACCTCCGACCCATTTCCCTCCTACCCCTTCTCAGCAAGATGACCGAGAGACACGTAAACACTCACTTGTCCAAATACATCGAGGCAGCGGAGGGCCTAGATTTCTCTCAATCTGGATTTAGGCCCAATCACAGCACAGAATCTGCCCTCCTCTCAGTGACCGATAACGGCAAGATGTCACTGGATGGAGGAGACTCAATGATTCTAGTGCTGTTAGACTTATCCGCTGCCTTCGACACTGTGTCTCATGAGATACTTCTCGATCGTCTGAGGGAGAGGGGAATAGAAGGTGTGGCTCTCTCCTGGCTGGAAAGCTTTCTTTCGGATCGTCAACAAGAGGTAAGACTGGGCTCCCATCATTCCATCTTAAGGTAGCTCACCAAGGGAGTGCCACAGGGCTCATGCCTAAGCCCCACACTTTCAACGTGTACGTGGTCCCCTTGGCGGACATCGTAAGATCTCATGGGTTCACCCCTGTGTCGTACGCTGACGACACTCAGCTTTTGTTCCCCTTTAAAACCCTAACTCCCGCAATACAAAAATCTTTTGCAGACGGAATGAGGGCAATATCTTACTGGATGGCCACTAACTGCCTCCAGTGCAATGTAGGCAAGACTGAGGTAATGCTGTTTGGGGAGGCCACACTTTTGTGGTCCCCGGATTGGTGGCCCCCGGATTTAGGACCAACACCAAGCCCCAAACAGATCGTTAAAAATCTCGGTGTGCGTCTAGACAAAACACTTCTGTTTAAAGAGCACACAAATCAAGTAGCAGGTTCCTGCTACCGGGTCATTGGACTGCTACGACGAGTCTTCCCATTCCTATCAGATTCTTACAGGAAGACTCTCGTTCAGGCCTTGGTTATAAGTTGACTGGACTATTGTAATGGCCTGCTGATCTCGGCAAATGAGGTACAACTACAGAGACTACAGGTGGTCCAGAACACTGCTGCGAGACTAGTTCTCAACGCCCAGCCAAGGTCTGCCTCACTCCCCCTCTTGACAAAACTCCACTGGTTGCCAATTAGACAGCGTGTAAAATTTAAAATTTGCTGCACTATTCACAGATGTCTGTTTGGCAATGGACCTAAATATTTAAAAGAAATATTCAAACCCTACAAACCCAGCCGTACCCTGCGCTCCAGCAGTCAGCAACAACTCCAGGTTCCAAGGATAAAAAAAGCTAGGCAGGGAGGGCGAGCCCTGTCCTACAAAGGCCCTATCCTATGGAACTCACTGCCCCCTGCCCTAAAAAATACTATCAATTTTCAATCCTTCAAGAAGTCCCTGAAAACTTTTCTATTTGTCGCCTGTTAGTATTCTCCCCCCATCCTTTTCACAGTTCAGAACTAGGTTCTGGCCTCTTGGTAAAGCGTAAGCGCGGAGATACCCTTTCGGGGGTTGAATTCCAGCGCTATACAAGAATATAAATAAATATGTGTACCCACAAGTTGAGGAAGCACTCGGGCAGCAGCATGTTGTGGTTTATCAAGCAGCCTATCAGAAGGCAGTTTAGGCAATAAATGTAGTGTGGCCCAAATGCTGTTTTAATCTGTGGGACTGAGCCTATGAGGAAGAAGGTTTCCGAAAGACGTCAGGCTGCTCCTGCTGTATGTGTGGTCTGCCGTGCATAGCTGTGCTTAATCGAATACTTCCTCAACCTGTGGGTAACTTTGTAGCAACATATTTTCGCGGGAGCACCACCGCTAGGATTGGCTAAGCGGGCTAGGGGCTGAAAATATGCCCAGTTCCACATGGAGCAAGCAGCGCCAGGAATTCAGACTGCGCGCACATTGGGGCCCATTGGAGGGCTATGCATTAAGGACCCAGAGGACACGGCACCCAACAGGGTGAGATTGCCGCACTACATGTCCCAGAATTCCAGAGGGGCCTGTGAACCAATCATGTTGTGGCTTATGAAGCAGCCTATCAGAAGGCAGTTTAGGCAATAAATGTAGTGTGGCCCAAATGCTGTTTTAATCTGCAGGACTGAGCCTATGAGGAAGGAGGTTTCCGAAACGCGTCAGGCTACTCCTGCTGCATGTGTGGTCTGCCGTGCCCGAGTGCTTCCTCAACCTGTGGGTAACTTTGCAGATATATATATATATATATATATATATATAAATATATATATATATATATATATTGACAGCGCCAAACCCCACAATCCTGAGAATATGTAAACCCTGAGAGAGTAAACAGAGAAAGAAGTTGTAAATGCAAATAATAATGTTGTCTGCCCAACCCCCCTAAAATCAAACAATACTTTGCTATGGAAATGTATAGGAATAACCACAAACAATTACTGTGCAAACACACAACATGACCAACATCTAATTGGCCCATTCAGGGCTTGATTGTATCCAAATCGAAATAGGTTATTGTCCTATACACTGCAAAGAATGTGAACCATTCGTTAAAGCCTATAGCGGGACCTTTGTGGGCTTTGCGAATCAATGGCACTGTGAAAATAGGCACCCAAGAATATAAACACTCGACACAAGTTACCATGAATACCCGAATAATTGAATCAGATAACAGATTTCCATTATTATTTGAATTTTGTAAATGATTATGTTGAATATATAACATTATGGTACCGAGTGTTATGGAAATGATTGATGCAATGCTGCACTTAACCCATTATAAGATGGCCGCCACAAGTAATGATGGCAATTACAAGTCTTGTGCCGTTTTTTATGTTTATTTTTTTAGAACATGTGACAGGCAGTCACCATGGTTTTATTTAAATCACCAAACAAACAAATGCCAGTTTACACTGACGAAGGCGGCAACGCCGAAACGCGTTTGTAAGCTTGACTTAACTGCGAAAAGTTTCTGTGATTAAATAACTTGGCGAAACCACGCTGTATTGGCTTTGAGTGCTCTTTACTTAAAAAACTAATCCCGAGGATTGTGGGGTTTGGCGCTGTCAATACATCACGCACACCACCGTGCGGCAAGAGGCACCCGTGGACGCAGTGGAGCAGTGGTGGGTGGAACCTGCGTGCCGAAAAAAAAAAATATATATATACACCTGACTTTGGGACGGCTGGACATTGGGGCTCCACGCGGCGCTGCTCCACCCCACGCATTTCCTACCAGCATTATGAAGTGCATGCTGGGACCTGTAGGCGCTGTTCATCTGGTGTCTGCATGGAGGTCAAGGCGTTTGGTATCCACCTCAGGGGGCGGAGCAGTCTTCTCAGAAGCAGGATGGGGAAGGACATATAAACTCTGGGATACTCACCTGCTTCTTGAACGCTACACCCACGGCGCTGAAGAAGGCACATAACGCCGAAATGCATTCGCCTCAGCGGGTGTTTTTGAACTCCATTTTGCCATCTGTTTCCTGAATAAAGGTGTCTCCAACGTCTCCCCTGAAGTTGGTCTTTCTTTTCTTTTTGGAGGAAAGTGGATGGACATATATATATATAGGTATATGTAGTTAGGACCTAGTTACCATAGGAAATCCCCAACATTCTATTGGGAATAACTTTGGCACCGATTGTGTAATTTTCCTTAAAATTGCTTCCTCCGCTCCACTCCTTCCCTGAAAGTTTCGGGGGGATTCGTCCAGCGGGGGCCGAGAAAAAAGGGGGGTCCCAAAACATGTTTTCCCCATGTTAATTTCCATAGGGATCTTTAGACACGGTTACAGCCCGAACGGCTGAATGGAATTACACCAAACTTGGCAAAATGGTAGGGCCTGGTATGCAGATGTGCCTTTGCTATGTTTGGTGAAAATCCCTCCAGTAGTTGTTGAGAAAATTGAATTTGAGCAAATTATATATATATGTGCTCACCGTAGGCGCACCGTACGCGTACGGTACGCGTACGTGCGCGTACCCTTACGTGCGCGAGCGAGTTTCTGATTGGCTGGCAGTCGACTGTCAACATTCCAAACTGTCCAAACCAGGAAGTGTTGGCCACCATCTTGTTTTTCAGGAGAACTGAGGCACAAGAGAGCCCAAAACAAGAGTGGAAAACACAACAAGCATTTACAATGCAATGGTCTCGGCATTATTAAAGGTAGAGCTATTGGCATTGCTCATGACATTTTTTTTTAAAACATAAATAAATGGTATTGTCATTTACAATGGCAATGGGTGAGCATTAGAGAGTACTAGAGATTATTCGCGGGCACAGAGCCACACACACAAAAAGCCACACACACAGAGGCACCCACACACACACAGAGCCACCCAAACACACACAGAGCCCTACCCACACACAGAGCACAACCCACACACACAGAGCCCTACCCACACACACAGAGCCCTACCCACACACACAGAGCCCTACCCACACACACAAAGCCCCCCCCACACACACAGAGACACAACAATGCACCCACGGATTCCTCAGGGGCAGAATGCTAATAGTTTCAAAACAAATCCTTTTCGTCCCTGCCCAACCTCGAGAATTATCTCCCTGCAAGTAACAAGCACCAGTGTATTAAATAATTGCAGTCACATGTGAAAATGTAACAGTCCGCGTGAAAGGCAAAAGAAAAAAAAAGTCCGCTACTGGTTATTGCAGCTGGAGCAATGTTAAAACTGTGAGGGGGTGCAACCACATCAAGTATGAACTGCAAACACAAACTCTGAACAACCACGAGCATGAAGGTGGCTGGATAACGTAGAGCAAGCTCAACTGCAGTCACCGACTATTTATTCAGTGACTGAGCCTTGTAGTGCTTCAGAGTCCTGTCAGCAAGCGAGGGAGGACAGGGGATTTGGCGCAAAAATTGGAGCTGCTGGTATAGACGGGGAGACCACAGACGGATGTAGGGAAAACATACACACTGGGGCACAAAGTAAAGGTGCTCACAGAATGTGAAAGTTGCGGCAAGGGGCCCCTAAAGAGCATGGACATGGGTTGCAACAATTGTTTTAGCAGATAACTGTGCAGAGGGCATTGAAGCAGCGTTTACATGCAGCTGGCACACACTAGGGGTGTAACGAGCAGGTGAACAAAGACACAGGGGTGGACTAAAGGGTTATAGGAAAAGGCAGGGCCCGGGGAGAATCAATGGCTGCGGGAGCGACCTGGGAGATCAGTGGCTGCATGAGGATCTGGATTTCCTCACTCAAAAGCGGAAGGAATGGGTGGCAGCGCCGGAGTTTGAAAGCTGCTGCTGCCAAAATGTGGTGAGCCTGGCCAGTCGGGTAAAGATTCCATAATGGCGAAAGATGAAGTGGCTTCGGTCCCTGGGTCACGAGCCTCCATAGCGGACATCTTCATGGCAGCGGGAGGGGGGGGGGGGGGCGGGTGGGGGTGGGAGGGACAGAAAGACCTCCGCAATACTGGGGTCTCAGAGGGACAAAGAAAAAATACAAAGCCCGAGCGTCGCTGGTTTAAAAAAAATAATTGAATCCCCACAGGTGCCCCTGTGCTCCATGCGGAGCTCTGGTGGTTCTGTGAGGGTTTTTGCTGGTGGGGGCTCCGGACCCATTTGTGGTGGTGTGCTCGAGACCCCCGTTGTTTTTTTTTTAATTAAACCCCGGAACCCCGCTGTGCTCCATGTGAGGGCTCCGGGCTGTTGAGGCGGGTTGGGCGGGCATCCAGGCCCAGTTGCAGCGGTGAGGGGGGGGGGGGGGGGGGGTCAGGAGAGCAACACAAAAACAGGATCACGGACAGGGGAGCACAGAGGCACACAAACCGGAACACAGACAGGGGAGCACAGAGGCACACAAACCGGAGCACAGACAGTGGAACACAGAGGCACAAAAAATGGAAGACAGACTGCAAATAACTCCTTCACGACCCCAGTCACTACATTCCCGACACACAGTACTCACCTTATAATTGTTCTTCACCCTCGCTGAAATGGCGGCACTGCAGTGCTAGTGCTTCTCGCCGTGCATGCTCTCGGGAGGGAGGGCACACTCGAGCCGCAGCGGTAAGGGTAGAAGGGAACTTGGAAGGGGGATCGCAGGGAACCGACGTGAGCCAGGGGCATGGATGCACTCATTGCCTTCTGCCACTGCCGAATCCCACTGCGATCTCTCACACGGTATGCGGCCTCCCCCCACCCACTTCACGACCCCAGTCACTACATTCCCGACACACTGAGTGCTCATGGAAATTGTTGAGCATACACTATGCACAGTTTCACTAACCACGAGGTGATTGTACGCCCAGGGGCACCCGAGGTGCATGCAGCGTGATTGTACGCCCAGGGGCACCCGAGGTGCATGCAGCTGCACTTTTCTCCATTAGCTGCTCGCCCCATAGTCTCCTTAACATCGGCCAGTCAGGAGTGGGGGTCGCGTTCCTAACACACGTGTGTCTTCGGAAATACACGGAATACAAAGTGCGTGCAGCAGCGCTGTTCATTCATCCTCAGCAGCCCCCGAGATTCCTACTGAAACAGCAGAGCCAACCATGACAAGAACTCACCTTGTAATTGTTCCTCACCCTCGCTGAAATGGCGGCGCTGCAGTACTTGTGCTTCTCGCCGTGCATGCTCTCGGGTTGGGCAGAAGGGAACTTGGAAGGGGGATCGCAGGGAACAGAAGTGAGCCAGGGGCATGCTCTCGGGTTGGGCAGAAGGGAACTTGGAAGGGGGATCGCAGGGAACCGAAGTGAGCCAGGGGCATGGAAATATGACCCCGAACTACACCGGATTGACCGGGGAGGGAAGGAAAGCAGAGATGCGGACTCCTCAACCGGTGAACCAAAATGGCGCCAGCAACTCCGAAATTTTTTTCCGATTTGGGGGCGTGGTTTTGATGTTCTGAGTGACAGGCAACGTCACTGTCTAAAGAACATCAAAAATTACGCCCCCAAATCCGAAAAGGACGGGGCTTGTTTGGAGTGACTCATCTCTCCTCCAATGGCTGGCCTCCGTTTAGGAAGCCAGCCAATGAAGGAGAGATGGGGCACGGAGGCGGGACCTTCGGCGCTACTCAGACTCATTAAGTCTCCGGCCTAAGACTGCGCAAGCGCAGCCTTTTAGGCCTTCGACCTAAAAAGGGGGCAGGGTAGAGACCCCCCAACCCTCTAGCCCTTCTCAGGGACCCCCAAGGACAAAAAAAATTAAAATAAATAAATAAATAGCGGGGTGCGCGTACCCCGTGATTTAAAAAAAAAAGAAAAAGGGCTAGGGGGCCAGGGGGTCTCAACCCTGACCCCTTTTCGCGTTTTCCACTCTTGTTTTGTGCTCTCTTGTGCCTCACTTCTCCTGAGAAACAAGATGGCTGCTCAGGTGGTCCCAGAAGGATAATAACATATATAAACGTTATCCGCTAATAGAATTAGCATTTACAAAACCTTTGAAATTTATTGAAAAAAAATATAGGTTTCACGTCTGATATAGTTAGGAATTAGCATTTAAAAAACCTTGCAAATTCACTGAAAAAACCATAGGTTTCAAGCTTTATACAGTTAGGAATTAGCATTTAAAAATCCTTGCAAATTCACTTAAAAAACCATAGGTTTTAGGCCTTATATAGTTAGGAATTAGCATTAAAAAAACCTTGCAAATTCACTTTAAAAACCATAGGTTTCAGGCCTTATATAGTTAGGAATTAGCATTTTAAAAACCTTGCAAATTCACTTAAAAAACCATAGGTTTCAGGCCTTATATAGTTAGGAATTAGCATTTAAAAAAACATTGAAATTGCTCGTATATAGTTAGTTGTACTAACTATATTTTGCACACCAGCAATCCACTGCTGATGATGTCACATATTACATAATTCATGGCATGGTCAGTGACATCACTGATGACATCACTGATGACATCTCAAATGACATCACGGAGATCATTTACTCGGACATATTAAAACAACATCAAGCACCAGCCATAGCTAATACTGATTCAGGCCTCACTGACTTGGGTACCTCTGTCCAGTCAGCCTTGAGATGACAGTTCAAGGCCTTCAAGAGAGGTTAGGGAAATTGAAGTCGGGTTCTCCAGCTGACCCTCTTCCAATTTCGATTCTGAAACTTTTAGACGCCCCTCAACTTTCTGTAATTTGTAATGCCCTAAACCTTTCCCTACATAATGCCACGGTCCCGGCTTTGTGGAAGCACGCTATGGTGTCACCTTTATTAACGCCTTCGCTGCGGCGGCTATTCCGCTGCAGCGCTAAGGGGGTAGGGCGGCCGCGCGGCGGTCACGTGCTTGTGACGGAACCGCTCCGTCACGGCTCGCGGGTGAGCTGTGCTTGTGACGGAACGGTTCCGTCACAAACGCGCCCGCTCAATGGAACGCGCCGCGCAGGCGCGCCGAGCGGGCCGTGACGGAACCGTTCCGTCACAAGCACAGCTCACCCGCGGCTTGTGACGGAACGGTTCCGTCACAAGCATGCAAGGGGTTAAAAAAACCTACGGACGACCCCAAAATCCCCGCTAATTTCCGGCCTATCTCCCTCTTGCCTGCTTTCTCCAAAATCTTGGAGAAACATGTTCATAGCCACCTAGTCCAGTACACGGAGGCTAAGGAGATACTCCACACCTCGCAGTCAGGTTTCCGCCCTGGGTTCTCCACAGAAACAACCCTGCTGGGAGTGACGGAAAAGATACACCAATTGGTAGATAGAGGTGACTCAGCTGCGCTGATTCTACTTGATCTCAGCACAGCGTTTGACACCATTTCCCATAACATCTTGCTAAAATCCCTCTCTGCCGTGGGTATAAAGGGTAAAGCTCTGGACTGGATCGCATCCTTTCTTACTAAGAGAACTTTTCAAATTACCTTGAATACAGTCTTTTCTTACATTCATCCCTCTCCGTATGGAGTTCCTCAGGGCTCGGCACTTAGCTCCTTGCTATTCAATTTATATGTAACTCCACTAGCTAGGATTGCCGAATCTGAGGGTCTGACTATGTTCTCATACGCAGACGATTCCCAGATAGTATTCTCACTTTCAAATACTGGTGTTGGTTTCACTTCCCTCTTGCAGTCTGGTCTTAGTAAGATTGCAAAATGGATGAGGGACAACCTGCTCAAACTAAACAGAGGCAAAACAGAGGTTTTAATACTTGCCCAAATGGGGTTTATCATCGACAAGGGTCTAACTATGCAACCCCAGGTTAGGAAACTTACTGCCACCTGCTTTACCATCTTGCGGTGGCTCAAGAAAATTATTTGGATGTTGCCTGGAGATACTCAGAGGTCCGTTGCTGATGCTCTAATCACTTCTCGGCTGGATTATGGCAACGTCCTCTATTTGGGGGCATCCCAGGCTGCCAACAGACGCCTTCAGCTTGTGCAAAATGCTGCGGCAAGGCTGCTATGCAAATGCCACAGAATGGAACGTATGTCAGGACATATCCGTACACTACATTGGCTTAGAATTGAAAATCGAGTCAAGTTTAAGGCCCTTAGTTTTATGCACAGGATTAAAAGGGGCATTGCCCCGAGATACCTACAATCCCTGATGCATATATACACTCCGGCCCGCTGTCTGAGATCCTCTTCTCATGGCCTCTTTAGTCTGCCCAAGATCCGTCTTGCCAGGATGGGAGGTAGGTCCTTTTCTCTATTGGGCCCAAAATTGTGGAACTCCCTCCCCATGGCATTAGGCAAGGAACCGAGTTATATGCACTTTCGTAGAGCCACTAAAACCTGGTTGTTTAATCAATAAGTAGCCCCTCTCTGCACCACAGTAATTTTGCTGTACTCATAGGCGTTCTGTCTCGATAGCGCCGGGAAACCCTTTTGGGTAGCTGTCGCACTCTAAAAGCTCAAAAAAAAAAAAAAAAAAATATATATATATATATATACATATAGCTACACTGCGGCTCAATTCCTGGCACTTGCAGCGCTCATTGGCAGTGCAAGACGTGGAGATGGCGGAGCCCAGCCGTTTGCAATATTCAACAGTTATTTATTTTCAGAAAAAGTCCACTCGCACTCACGGGTAGCGTTTTTATCTAATTCCATTTATTTCATACGTAACAGCATTTTTGGGGGACAAACCCAGGAGCCCAATGTGTTTCGGACTATCCAAGACCTTGATCATGGGTACAAAGTGCCGCCATTCAGTTTTTGTTATGCTTTACACATTTCATTACATCACATTCCCCTCTCAGCACGTGCTTGTGGTGATTTGTTGCAAACATAACTCGTGAAATTTGTGAGTGAGTTAAACAAATTAATAATGTGACTATATAACTTATGCAGTTATTTGATACCAGGCCGAGTTTAATCAGCATTTCCTCCACTGTGGGCAGATTTACAATTTCATGTTTGATCATGGGTTGCCCAATTCAAGCATTAGTTATCCTCCAAACAATTAATTTTTGCCAAATATTGATGAGTTACTAATAATCAATCCTGTTTTTGTGCAATTTAATACACAGGGTAATTATTCAGTCCTGCCCTCCAGTGGGCCTATTTTGTCATTATGGACTATCACCTATTTGTATCTCATTTTACAGATGATAGCACGCGACCTTTGTAAAAACATTTTCTCGTGTGATTTATGAAATAATGATGGCTAAAATTGGACATCTCTCCCAGGATCAAATTTAAGCTCATTGTACGCGTTTACCAAACAATGGTTTGGAAAATGTGATACTTACATGGTCGCGTGCAAAAACTGGATTGATGAAGAACTAGATGAAAACGCTACCCGTGAGTGCAAGTGGACTTTTTCTGAAAAGAAATAACTGTTGAATGAATATATATATATATATATATATATATATATATATATATATATATATATATATATATATATATATATATATATATATATATATTACCACAGTTTCCCGCAAGGGGTTACTTCACCGTACTCACAGCTCTGCATGTTTCCACATTTCAAATTCAATTGATCGATATTCAAATAACTTTATTCAACAGATCTGTCATAAAAACACAACACATACATTACAACATACAATTTAAGATATATAAATATTCTGGATCTAAAAACATTTTAAGAAGATATTAAACATTGGAAAACTGACGAATCAGATGAATCTAAAATTATAATATATTTTTTTAAATATAATTCCATACAATCATATTAAGCCCGAAGCATTTCATAACTCCTATTCATAATATGTAATACAGGGTAACATTGAAACTAAAGATCAATCAATTCAATGGGCCTAGAGAAGCACCCTAGATCGGATACAGCAAGCCCATCCTAAAAACTTGGCTATTGCAATTGCTACTGGTAGCGTTGGATCCATAGTAAGGACTCTCAACGCCTCTTCATGCCTTCTAAAACCTAGTAGCTTGCAAATAGGTATAACCCACATAGCACGAGGTTTCTTATACAGTGGGCAAAAAAACAACAGATGACTGACCGTTTCTTCTCTATCTTGGCACCTTGGACATACATTCTCGGTAACCCCTGTCCATTTGCTGGTGAATGTCCTAACAGGTAGGGTTCCAACCCTCAGCTGGAAGTACAGCTTCCTATCGGGGGGGGTTTCTCAATGATGTCCCAGTACTGTTCTAGTGCAGGCCTTATCTTAAATTCTAGGAACCGGCCTGTCAAGTGCTTTACTGTACCTTTAGAACATACTGTTACCATTACCATATCCCAGTACATCTCCTTCAAAATCTTCTTTGACGGAAAAGGAGCATTATGGGGGCCGTCCCATAGTTCTCTCAGACCTAGGTTCACCAACAATGACCTTATCTCTCTCAACCATTTAACCTTATGGAAACAGTCTACATCCATTACATCTTTGAGCCCCTTTGCATAATGCGCAAGTTCTACCATACACCACAATCTTCGCCAGTATAGAAGGGAGCGAAGTTTCGCCAAGTCCATTACTGCTTTCCTTCCCAGGTCTAGCAATAGTGGGCACATAGGTGTACTTTTTGGAACACTGGTGACCTTTCGCAGAAAAGAGTTTTCAGCTGCAATTAGGGTGGATAAGTTCGTGAACCCCCTAAGCTCCGCTCCGTACAGAGCAGAGCTTAGGACTTTCATGCCATAAATATCCAACAGTGGGCTAATCGGTTTAGAGAAAGAGGATTTAAATTTAGCTGCAAGAATCCCGGCCTGTTGTTTATGCTTTAGAGTGGCTACATTAATTTGGTTAGACCACCCCATATCTGCCTGTAACGTGACTCCCAGATAAGTGAAGGCTTCGACTTTTTCAAGAGGAGCATTATTCATGTATACCTTGCCCTGGAAATATCTATGCTTGTTCAATGACATAAACTTTGTCTTTTCCGTATTAATTACAAGGCCCCGAATGGTGCAGAAGTCCTCAAACCTACTTAGAGCTTTTTGCAGACCGCTGGGAGTCTTGGAGATTATCAAAGTGTCGTCCGCGAACATGAGGATAGGTATGTGATCTTCCGCCAGCACAGGGGCATCGGTGGGGACTACCGAGAGGAAATCGGCCACCCCGTTTACGAAGAGTGAGAACAGGGTAGGTGCGAGCACGCATCCCTGGCGCACTCCTCTGTTCACGGCAAATAACTCGGTAACCTCACCCCCGGCCCCCCACCGAACCCATGCATGGTTACCCTCATGTAAGCGGACGATCAGGAACAATAATTCAGGGGACATCCCCATCTCACCCAAAACGTGCCACAGCCTGCATCGTGGCACTAGGTCGAAGGCTGCCTTCAGATCCACAAATACCGCGCACAAGGCCCCTTTCCCCAAAACAACTGTCTTCCAGTAGATATTAATAAAACGGAAGACCTGGTCAATAGTGCTTGTAAGGGGTCGAAAACCCGCCTGCAGTGGGGTAAGGATTTGCTCATCTTCCATCCATGACTGACGTTTTTGTGGAATCACTCTACCCATAATCTTTTGTATGGAATCTATAAGACTAATTGGTCTGTAGTTAGCTGCTACAGATTTTTCACCCTTCTTAAATACTGGAATTATCCCGGCCCCTTTCCAGGAGGCCGGAATTGGAGAACCACAGGCAATTGCATTTGCTAGATATCTGATATACAGACGCCAAGAAGCTTTATAACTTAGGAAGACATCCGCAGGGATGTTGTCCGTTCCAGGGGCCCGGCCTGGTGTGATGGTATCTAATGCCCTATCCACATCTACTAGTGTGAATATCCCACTAGTAAAAAAAGTATGGTCGATCAGATCGATGTTCTGTTCATCATCCAGGGGAGCATACTGGGGTTCAAAATATTCCACCCATAAATAATGGGCAACATTATTCAGCTGTGGTTCCGGTATCCCCCTCCCCCCCCTGTTCCACGTACACGTATCCCAAAACGCTTTAGGATTTCGAGAAACGCATGCTTCTTTGAGCTCCTGCCATCTTGCCTGGTCCCAGAGTTTTTTAGCTTCTTTGAATGCTTTTCTATAGGAATCCCGTGCCAGCCTTACTTTTACTGGCTCCCATGCACCTAGGGCTAACCCCAATGCCCTCCGTGAGTGGCGACAGTTGTCGTTGAACCACCCTACAGCTTTCTTATTCCTGCCTTTCCTATTCTTAGCAGGTTTACAGAAGAACAGTTTTAGTCGTTCAAAAAGTGCAGTATGCATCTCGGTAGTATGGGACAAGAAAGTCTGGCTTCCCTCGCTGGTTCCCCAGACTTCTAGTACCCTGTCTACCTCATCATTCATCGCTAACAACGATTCTGGGGATTCTGAAACGTTTCTCCATTTTAGGTGTCGTGTGTCATTAGTCAATGCCAACTCACTAGCCCCTGCCTCTACCCTAATGGATGAGGCTTCTCCAAACAACCCAGCCTTTGTAACAATAAGTGGGTTGTGATCGCTTTCAACTCGAGTAACAACGGCCATATCCCTTACAAACTGCCACAGTGACAAACTTACTAACACATAATCGATACGACTCGACCTGCGACCATTGTTAAAGGTGTCGCCCCCATCTTATCGGACAATGTTCGCCCATTTACAGCCCTCATCTGGTGCCCTATACACATCCCTTTCATTTGAATGGCCGCCTCTGACCATTTTTTAATTGGCTCAGTCTCAAGGATAGGTATATCCCATTTTACAACTTCATCCTCCGTGAGGCACTGATCGTCCGCCCCTAGGGGTTCAAATGTAGTGTTGAAGTCCCCCACGACCATCAGACTAGTGTTCCTCAGCATACCATCCAACAAACTCTCCAGGTCAGCTACAACATCCGAACGTCGCCCACCAATGAGGCCTCTTGCATAGACGTTAAAAATATACAATCTAGGATCCTGCTCTGGGATGATTTTTATCGCAAGAATATCAATATTATTTGTGGTTATTTGAGATACTTTACACCGCAGTGTCTGCCGTACCCAAATCACCAAACCCCCCATTGCACGGCCCTTCGCTTGTCTTACAGCTGGAACCTGGAAGGTAAGATACCCCGGGCGAAACACGGGCTCTACCGCCCATGTTTCTTGAAAGAGACATAAATCGTGGGCTTCGATGAAGTCTGACCATTCAGGAAGTGTTAGTTTGGAGCTCAACCCTGCAATATTCCAGGATAATAGCGTCACAGTAGAAGGTCTATGAGTACAGAAGTCCACTGTCGTAGGGCAGCCATCCTGGATAGGGGGAGTACCAAGACTCGTGGTCAACCCCGTGGTCGGTGTGAATTCGTTAGCCCCATTTCCACCAGGGGATTTTAAACTACCATCACTACCATCAGCAGGGGATTTATTCACTGTAGTCCTGCCAGGCGGGTAATTAATTAGGCTAGGATCAACAGAGACCAAATCATCCCTTCTTTGGCCAGAATTAAGGGGATTGGCACCTTTGGGAGCACTTGCTGGAGCTTGATGATCGGGAGTGGCTTGATGTCAATCACACTCCTCTAGGCCAGATAAAACATTGTGCCTATTCCCGGTGGAGACACCAAAACCCCCCCAGGCCTTTGAACAAACCCACTCCCTCCTACCTGGGCACCCGAAGGACCTATGGAGGAAGCTGGATAAAAAAATGTTAACGGGAGTGATTTAAACATGGAATCCGTACCTTGGTGTTGCCAGCCACAAATATACTCAACAGCTCTGGTATCCCTGAAATTAATAATAATACTATCACCCTTAAAAGTTTTATGACTTGACCCAACCCAATCCACCCTTCTTGCAAATAGGATTTCAGCCGAAACCCCAGCGGGTAAAGTCTGATTCACATTGAGCCAATGGATACACTTATTTTTCAGATCTGTATAATCCTCACGTTGACCTAATCTCAGTGAGGGAATGCCCGTCAAAATACACACATATGGAGCGGAGGCCTGGGGGAGATCTATACATGGAAGACAGACTGAAGATATATCATTGGACGCCCTGTTACAGCTTCCTGGGTATTGGGGCACTAAATTAGGACCACCCACGTCTGCTCCCTTAGCACACGGTAGTCGCGCTCCATTAATACCACACGAGCTAGTCTGGGGAATAGAAGCACTAGCAGTCGAGGTAAGGTTGCTTTTCGGTACCGCTACCTGCTCTGACTGTACAGGAGGATTAGGACTTAGAATAGCCTCGGGGACACCACTGCACCATGCCCACTCCTTGCAGTGCCCACAGACCCCGGCCTACCAGTGTCTTTGGCCTTGGCTCTGCAGATTCAAGTGTTGCGAGTCTCTTTTCAATGGAGTCCAGTCTATTATAAATGGGAATACAAGATCTATAAAAGAGCTGTTCAAATTTGTCCCATGTTTCCTGGGTCCATTCCAATGGAGTGTCCGTCCTGAGTGGCGTCACTGGGTCCACCACAACCGCCGTGGGGGACAGAACCTCAATGCTGTTATTTAAAGATGTCGATATAACCCCTGAAGTCTCAACAAGAGCATTTGGCTTCTTAACTTTAGCTTTTCTGCCCTTCTGGGCTGCACCCCCACGCTTCCTCTTAGCCACCGGTATTGTTTGCACAGTTTTTTCACCACGTATGGGACGGGCCCTTACAGTGCTCTGCGTTGGGTCAGACAAGATGCTACGTTCTGGCGAACCCGTTCGTACCTCCAGCGTATTACCTTGGGTGGAGCACGAAAGAACAGACTCCCTATGGGCTGAATGTACTAAGACAGAATGTACACCATGGACCACCCCAGCATGTTCACTTGAGAGAGCATCCGAGCCTGGGATAGTTATAGGGGACACCGCCCTAGCCAGAGGACCTATTGAGGACCTTTTATTAAAAGCAGGATCTAATGACAGTCTTTTTTCTGTACGGTCAATTTCATGGGCCAAAATTGAAGAAGTCCGTACAATGAATTGGTCCAACGTTCCCATAATAGTACCAGTGGGGGCCATTTTCCCTCCCTTTGCAGCCTTTGATGCCATTCTTCACAATAAGTGTAGACTTGCTGCAGATAGTAATCCGGTGAAGAAGCCCTCAAACAGCAAATGGCCAGTATACAGATTACAAATCACAGGAGGGCCCCCAATGACGAATATGTACTAACCTTAGCGTGTCGTTGTTAGAGGGTGGCCCCGTCTGTCCTCGAGTCGTTCTCGAACGGGCTCAAACGGGCCCACCCTTGTCCCGGGCTTCTCCCGGGACGCTCCCACGCAGCGGCTCAAGTTATTGGCTATAAGGCGTCAATGGGAAATGGGCGGTACTCAGGGAGAGGAGCAGGTGTGTGGATAGCCCAAGTGCTCCTGGGACTTTGAGTCCTGCACTGATGCTGCCATGTCCCCTTGCAGCCAAAGTTCCACTCCGGGGTCAAATGAGCGAAATCAGGCAGCCCCCAGAGACCTCCGTAGGTGAGCACAACAATAGCACGCCTCAAATGACGATGCGGCACCCATTTGTATGTTGTAGTTCAAGGGTGTTTAATATCAAAAGCTTGCCAACACCCCCCAACGCGTTTCGATCTCGTCCGAGATCTTGTTCACGGGGAAAACCGACAACACAAAGCGGCATTACATTTCTGCTGTATTTGAACATAAATGACATCTCATCCTGTGATTACCTCTCACTGCATTATGGTAATCGTAGTTTCTCACGGAGCTGTGAGTGCGGTGAGGTAACCCCTTGCGGGAAAGTGTGGCAATTGGAAACGGTTTGGTCCTGCCATACTCAGAAACACACCACCACAGAAGCGTCCTTATGGTCGGGAGAATGGGACTATATATATATATATATATATATATATATATATATATATATATATGAATTCCACAATCCTGAAGTCGGGCTGGGTGCGCAAAAACCAGGTACAGACCACAAGATGAAATAGGTGCAATAAAGTGTTTTATTCCTTCACAGACAGCAGCATGACGCGTTTAGACCGGTCTTGATCACATCATATATATATTCACAGAAAAAAACATAGGTTTTAGGCACGTTATAGTTAGGAATAAGCATTTAAAAAACCTTAGAAATTCAGAGAAAAAAACATAGGTTTCAGGCACGTTATAGTTAGAAATTAGCATTTAAAAAACCTTAGAAATTCACAGCTAACTATAAACTGTGGCCCTTTTAATTTGGGGGATAAAGTCCCCTTGAATCCTGAGTGTCCCTTGGGTACAACTAGCCCATCAGTTATCTCTAGTTAGCACCACAGAGCTGTGTTGCAGAGAAAATGGGCACGGCCTGCACCACCTCTCTGCAACGCAGCGCAGTGGCGCTTACTGGAAGTACCTGGTGGACTAGTTGGCCACCATGGGCCCTCAGGATTGAAGGGGAATTATTTCCCCAGCTTAAAATGCGCCATGGGGCGTTTTTGCACACGTTAAGTCAGGCCCCATCTCCTCCCTTCCCCACGGTGTAAACATGCCCTGTGGCCATTTTAAGTTGGGAGATTAAGTCCCCTTGAATCCTAAGGGGCCCTAGGGTCAAACTAGCCCACTAGATACCACCAGTAAGCGCTACAGAGCTGCGTTCCAGAAATGTGTAAAAAGGGGTGTGGCCTCTGAACAGCTGTCTGCAACGCAGCTCCCTGGCGCATACTGTTGGGCTAGTTGGCCCTCAGGGACCCTCAGTATTCAAAAATAATTAATTCCACAGCTTAAAACGCGCCACGGGAAGCGTTTGCACAGTGGTGAAGGGGGGCTGCGTTGCAGAGAAGTGTTCAGAGGCCATGCCCCTTTTTACAACGCTGCTCCGTGATGCTTACTGGAGGTACCTGGTGGGCTAGTTGGCGAGAAATTAATTCCCCAACTTAAACTGCACCACAGGGTGGGTTTGCACACATGTGAACTCCGGCACTGCCCCCTCCCTTCACCACTGTGCAAACGCACCCCGTGGCGCATTTTACGTTGGGGGATTAACTCCCCTTGAATTCAGAGGGTCCCTGGGGTGCAACTAGCCCACCAGCTACCTCCACTAAGCGCCACTGAGCTGCGTTGCAGAGAGGTGTAAAAAGGGGCATGGCCTCAGAACACATCTCTGCAACACAGCCCCCTGGCGCATACTGGAGGTTCCTGTTGGGCTAGTTGCCCCCCAGGGGCCCCCAGTATTCAAGGGGAATTTGTTCCCCATCTGCAAACGCGCCAGGGGGGACGTGGCCTCCGGCGCAATGTCAGTATTTCTCTTTTCTATTTTTAAGAAGGGGGCTGCGTATCCCCCTTCTTTTTCTCATTTTTTTGGCCCTGGGAACCCCATCCCCCAGGGACTGCCCCCTAATTTTGTTTTAAAAATAAAAAAAATTGGGATGGGGGCTGTGTGGCCCCCCTCCTGAGGCGTTATTCAGCCCCGGGGACCCCATCACTCGGGGCATGGCCTCTTATTTTTTTGGGTGGGGGGCTGCGTTGCCCCCCTCCTTTGGCCACTTATGGCCCCGGGGAGCCCATCCCCCATGGCCGGTCTTTCTATTTTATTTATTATTATGTTTTTTTTTATTTGTAATTTTTGGGAAGGGGGCCGTGTGGACCCCGTCCCGGGCCACTTGTAGTCCCAGGGACCCCATCCCCTGGGGCTGACCCTCTCTGTTGGGGACCATGAGGGGTCCCCAATCCCCCCAAGGTCCCGCCGGCTCCCCACATCCCTCGGAAGCCAGCATTGCTTTTCCACATGGGGAGCAGCTAACATGCTGCTTCCCATGTGCAAAAGCAATCTGCTTTGCTTCATTGAAGCGAGAGCAGGTTTCCCTGCTCTCGCTTCAATGAAGTAAAGAAGATTGCAATGACAGGGCAGGAGCATAAGGCTACCGGCCTGTCATTGCAAACAGCTGTGTCCCAGGGGTGGGCACCCCGGGAGACTGTAGGAGCCGGCCCCCGGGGGTGGCGGTCTCCAGGGCCATCATTGGCTCCAGGGGGTGGGTGTGGGGGGGGGCAGCCCCCTCCCACCATTTTCTTAAAGCCCCAGGAAGTGGTAGTCCCCGGGGGTGGGGGGTCCATCACGCGCCCCCATTTTAAATATTTAGACCCCGGGGAGGTGGTGGTCCCCGGGGCGTGTGGTGTTGCCTGAGCCCCCCCACACATGGTATGTTTTCATTAAAAAAAGCCCCGGGTGGCGGTTCCCGGGGCTGTCGGGGGGCAGTGTGCTACCCCGCAATGTCAATTAAGTTGAGCCCCGGGTGGTGGCGGTCCCCTGGGCTCGGGGGGCCTTAGAGGCCCCCCAAAATAAACTATTAAGCCCCGGGGGTGACGGTCCCTGGGGTTGCTGGGGGGCCGTGTGCCCCCCGCAATTATTCATACTTTGCCCCGGGGTGGCGATCCCCAGGGCAGTGTCGGGGGATTGGGCCCCCCACACTTTATTTTCAACATGCCCCCGGGATTTGACCCCCGGAGGCTAATTAGCATCGAAGCACGGGAGCCCACACTTCATTTTTTTTTATCGGCAGGATCCCCGCACCCTGTGTGGATTTTGCCAATTAAAAAAAATATATAATCATTTTTTCAGCCCTGGGAGTCCTTGTGGGACCCCCTTAGCTGGCCTAGGGGGTCAGGGTGTTTCTACCCAGCCCCCTTTTCTTTTTTCCATCTTTTACCAGTGCCCCCAAATAGCTGACAACACTTCCTGGGTTGAAGTGTTGGCAGCCAATTAGATCTAAGCATGAGCTCGGGGAGAGTCACAAATCCTCTGCGTCCCTATATATACTATTGGAAATTTCTTTCATTAACTCTGCAATTACTGAACGGATTGATTTCATCCACTTATATACCTATCGCCCATTCATACTTTAATACACCTTGGTGGGTGTATACATATATATATATATATATATATATATATATATATATTCATTGAAAAAAACATAGGTTTCAGGGCTTTTATAGTTAGCTGGACATTTCATTCGTACAAAACAATTGAAATTCCTCCTTTATAGTTAGATCTGCTAACTATAACTCGCGCGCCCGCAATCCACTGCTGATGATATTACATATTACATCATTCATGACATGGCCAGTGATATCCCTGATGACATCCCTGATGATATCTCAAATGCCATCACTGATGACTTCATCCAGTGAATGTGGTCGTGTTTGTTATTTAAATATGTTATATATATATATATATATATATATATATATATATATATATATATATATATATATATATATATATAAATCTGTGTAGGTGGTTAGAGGACTGCATGCATAGTGGATAGGGGTTTGAAGCAGTACATGTGCTAAGGTCTGGCTCGCTGCATGAGTACTTGGATACTGACTAAATGATTAGAGTACTGCAAGGAGAGTGCCCGGGTGAATTTATAAGTGTTTGGGGTTTGGCGCAGTGAATGGATTAGTACATGGTCCTGAATGGGTCACTAGAGGAGTTCAAGAGGAGTGACAAGGTGTTTCCTGGAAGTGTATGGATACTGACTGGGGAATGGAAGGTGTGAAAGACAAGTGTGTAGGTGGTTAGAGGACTGCATGCATACTGGATAGGCCTTTGAAGCAGTCCATGTGCTAAGGCCTGGCTCACTGCATGAGTACTTGGGTACTGACTGAATGATTAGAGTACTGCAAGGAGAGTGCCTGGGTGAATTTATAAGTGTTTGGATTTTGGCGGATCCCTGAGAAGGATTGGGAGCGGCGTGGAAGGGCTGCTTTGTGAGTGAGGGGAGGGATACTTTGTTAGACCTACCCAGTGAGAATAGGATGTCTTTTGCTCACATGAAGGAAGCACTGATGACAAGATATGGTTTGACCCCAGAACTCTATAGACAGGGTTCAGAAAGCTGGAGGGAACCACTTGGGTAGAATATGTATCTTTCTTTTGCAGAGCTATGGATGGTTGGGTGAAGGGTAGCAAAGAGGATACTTTTGAAGCTCTCTATGATTTGATTGCCAGGGAGCACTTGTCTGCTAATTGTTTTCCAGAGCTACGCCAGCACCTTATTGATAGCAAGCTGCCTAATCCTAGGAAGCTTGCTTAGGAGGCGGAACACTGGGTCAGTACCAGGGTCCACAAGGGTCATGTGGGAGACTCCGCCAACGGAAGGCAGGGTCCCCAGCAGAAGGGTGGGGGGGACAAGGGCAAACAGAGGGAGTTCCAGAAAGGGCCCCAAAGTAATTCCCAAGGGAACCAAGGTAAGGGTTCTCATCCCCCCCCTGAGAAAAAGTCAGAACCCCCGACAAGTAAACCTGTTCATAGGGGGCCTGTTGCTTGCTTTCAGTGTAAACAGGTGGGTCACCGTTGGTATGATCCCCAGGGTCCCCAAAAGGGTCAGTATGTGCCACCCCGTGCACCCCCAGTCAGATGTCAGAGTAGCCCTGGGAGTGGAGGAGAATTGTGACCAAGGTGGGTGGGGTCCCGCAGAAATGTCCCTTGTCTCATTAGGAGACTTTGAGATGGTCCAAAAAACTCAGCTGCCTGATAACACTGAAAAGTACAGGCAGTGGGTGACCATCAATGGCCACAGAGTGGAGGCTCTTAGAGACACCGGAGCCAGTGTGACACCTGTCAAGTGCCACTTGGTGTCTGAAGAGCAGGTGGTCCCCAATGCATTCTTCCCAGTTGTTGCCGCTGACAACACAGAGAGCCATTTCAAAGTGGCACAGGTTCCCTGAGTGGGGAGGGGGGTCTCTGGTACTCTTCAAGTAGCTGTGAGGCCAGCCATGCCTGTTGATTGTTTATTAGGAAATGATTTGGAAATCTCCCCTTGGGCTAAGGTGGTGAAGAAGGCTCATTTAGAGATGTTGCGTCTGCCTGAGTGGGCATGTGTGACCACTCGGTCTATGGCGGCCAAGGGTGTTCAAGAGATCCTGGAGCCAGGACGTATGGCCCATAAATCTGCCTTAAAGGGAAGAGGTAGGGGGCGCAGGAAACCAGCCCCCATTGTTCCCACAGTCCAGGAGGAGGCATACCTTGAGGGGGATGCCCTGGAACCTACAGGGGAGCAAGGAAATCACACAGTACGGAATCAGCACTTACTGTGGTGATGAATAATATCCGAACTAAGGTTGATCAAGGACAGTCCACCCTGTTAGTCCTTTTAGATCTGACGGCAGCATTTGATACCCTGTCTCCCTCGACTTTAACAGCTTGTCTGAGGGAGATAGGATTGCACGGCCCAGCGCTGAGCCTGCTGTCCTCCTTTTTAGAACTCAGGGAGCAGAGGGTCAACTGCAATGCTCTGTATGCAGATATCAATAAGGGCCTTATTCAACGCCTTCAGAGCGCGCAGAACGCTGCGGCGAGATTTGTGTTGGACGTCCCCAAGTTCTTCTCTGCCACTTTAGCCAGGAAGAATCTCCATTGGCTCCCAATCCAGCACAGAATTGTGTTTAAAATTCTATGTCTGGCTTTTGGAGCGCTTCTGGCAGGACCCTCAGACGCCTTAGGCTCCCTGCTAACTTGCTACTCTCCTAGCAGGAGCCTTCGTTCCTCCAACATGAATCTTCTGTGTATCCCGCATATTAAGAAAGTCAGATGGGGAGGCAGGGCCTTTGCCACCGTAGCCCCCCGTCTGTGGAATGCCCGACCGACCGACATAAAGGTGCAACCATCGTTGTCTCTTTTCAGAAAAGCATTAAAAACGTGGTGTTTCATTAAGGCTTATCAATAAGCTTGCTCTGTGGATATTTTTGGACTAGGCGCCCTGACGCCCTATGGGCTAAGTAGCGCAATATAAGTCGGGTTTCATTCATTCATTCATTCATTTGTTTCTGAAATGGGGAGCGTACCTGAGCTGACCCATTTGCAGCAAGAAGGGGGGCCCTCCAGGGAGCAATTTTGTGCAGAGCAGAAGAAGTGTGTTGTATATTTATACTTACTTCAATATGACTACTTGGTGTCTGTAGTCCTTTCTTAGTGTTCTTATCTTACCAGTCTCCCATACTACCTAAGAGTATTCTATCTGTGATGTGAAGATTCCAGCCTTGGCAGTTGATGGTCTGGTCAAGTCAAGTCAAGTCAGAAATTTATATAGCGCGCTACATACCCAGAGGGTCTCAAGGCGCTTGAGGAGGGGAAGGGAGTTACTTGTCGAATATCCAAGTTTTAAGTTGCTTTCTGAATGCTAGGTGGTTCTGTGTGAGACGTAGGTGGGTGGGGAGTGAGTTCCAGGTTTTTGCTGCGAGGTAGGAGAAGGATCTACCTCCCATGGTGGTTTTATTGATGCGAGGAATGGTAGCAAGGGCTTGGTTGGAAGATCGAAGCTGGCGAGGGGGGGTGTAGAAGGAAAGTCGTGTGTTGAGGCATTCGGGTCCAAGTTCGTAGAGTGCTTTGTGGGCGTGGGTTAGGAGTCGGAAAGTAATCCTCTTATTGACGGGGAGCCAGTGGAGGTTTTTCAGGTGGCTAGAGATATGGTCTTTGCGTGGGATGTCAAGTATGAGTCTGGCTGATGCGTTCTGGATGCGTTGTAGTTTTTTCTGGAGTTTTCCGGTGATACCGGCGTATAGGGTGTTTCCGTAGTCCAGGCGACTTGTAACCAGTGCATGGGTGACTGTCTTTCTGGTTTCGGTGGGGATCCAGCGAAATGTTTTTTTGAGCATGCGGAGGATGTTGAAGCATGAAGATGAGACTGCGTTGACTTGTCTGTTCATCGAGAGAGAGGAGTCCAGGATGACGCCCAGGTTTCGTGCGTGGTCCGTCGGGATGGGTGCTTTTCCAAGGGCCTCTGGCCACCAAGAGTCGTCCCAAGCGGAGGGGGAGGTGCCTAAGATAAGGACTTCTGTTTTGTCTGAGTTCAGTTTCAGACGGCTGTGCTTCATCCACTCTGCTACTTCTTTCATGCCTTCATGTAGGTTGGTTTTGGCGGTGTTGGGGTCTTTGGTGAGTGATAGGATCAGTTGGGTGTCGTCTGCGTAGGAGATGATGTTGAGGTTGTGTTGGCGAGCGATGGTTGCGAGGGGGCTCATGTATACGTTGAAGAGGGTGGGGCTGAGTGAGGAACCTTGGGGTACGCCACAGATGACTTCAGTGGCCTCAGACTGGAATGGTGGGAGGCGGACTCTCTGGGTTCTTCCGGTGAGGAATGAGGTGATCCATTCCAGTGCTTTTCCTTGGATCCCGATGTTATTAAGGCGCTGTAGGAGAGTGCTATGGCAGACTGTGTCAAAGGCTGCGGAGAGGTCGAGGAGGATGAGGGCGACTGTGTCTCCGTTGTCTAGTAGAGTTCGAATGTCGTCTGTTGCTGCGATGAGAGCGGTCTCCGTGCTGTGTTTGGCTCGGAAGCTGGACTGTGAGGAGTCGAGGGATTTGTTGCTTTCGAGGAAGGCGGCGAGCTGGATGTTGACAGCTTTCTCGATGACTTTGGCCGGGAATGGTAGGAGCGAGATGGGGTGGTAGTTTTTGAGTTCGGTGGGATCCGCTGTGGGTTTTTTCAGAAGGGCGCTGAGTTCGGCGTGTTTCCAGTTTTCCGGGAAGGTGGCGGAGTTGAGGGAGCAGTTGATGACGTCTCGGAGGTGTGGTGCTATGATGGAGTCTGCTTTGTTGAAAATGTGGTGCGGACATGGGTCTGTGGGGGATCCTGAGTGGATGGAGTTCATCAGGCGGATGGTGTCCTCGGTGGAGATTGGGTTCCAGTTGTTAAGGATGTTCGAGGGGGGTGCAGGTACGGCAGAAGATTGGGTGGGATGGTCTCCGGGTTGGATGTCGAAGCTGTTGTGGATGTCTGCAATTTTGTTGTGGAAGAATGAGGCTAGGGAATCACAGAGGGCTTGCGAGGGGGTGATGTCGTTGGAGTTGGCTGAGGGGTTGGTGAATTCTTTAACGATGTTGAATAGTTCCTTGCTGTTGTGGGCGTTGTTGTCTAGTCGGTCTTTGAATGCGGCTTTCTTGGCAGACCGGATCAGTTGGTGGTGTATGCGAGTGGCGTTTTTGAAGGCGTCCCTGGTGCTGGTGTTTGGGTCTTTTTTCCAGGCCTTCTCCAGGGAGCGACAGAGTTTCTTGGATTTCTTAAGATCATCATTGAACCAGGAGGCATTTTTGCTGCCAAGTTTGATTTTACGTTTTTTCGGCGGTGCTAGGGTGTCGGCGCTGTTGGATAGCCATTGGGTGAGGTTAAATGCTGCTTGGTCGGGGTTTGAGAAGTGGGTAGGTGGGTTTTGAAGAGGCGAAGAGGAGATCTGGTCGATGGTGATTTTGTTCCAGTTTCTTCGTAGAGTAGGTTGAGGTCGGTTGTGAGTGGTGGTTTTATTGTAGAAAAAGTGTACGCAGCTGTGGTCCGTCCACTGGAGGGTAGTGGTGTGACTGAAGGAGACATGTTTGCTGGAGGTGAAGATGGGGTCGAGTGTGTGACCTGCGATGTGGGTGGGCGTAGAGACAAGTTGTTTGAGTCCGAGGTTCGCGAGGTTGTCCCGAAGGGAGGTGGTGTTGCTGTTGTTGCTCTTTTCCAGGTGAAAGTTGAGGTCTCCCAGTAGGATGTATTCCTCGGAGGGGAGGGCGTGTGGGGTGATGAAGTCGGTGATAACGTCGCTGAATTTTGCACGGGGACCTGGTGGCCTGTAAAGGAGGGTGCCTCTGAGTGTGGTCTTGGGGTCGGTGTGGATCTGGAAGTGAAGGTGTTCGACGCTAGCTAGGTTGACGTCTGAGCTGGTTGAGATGCGGATGGAGTTCTTATGGACGATAGCGATGCCTCCTCCTGTTTGGTCGATGCGATCCTTACGGATGATCTTGTATCCTTCCGGGATGGCAATGGTGATGTCAGGGGCTGATGAGGCGTTCATCCATGTTTCTGTCAGGAAGGCGACGTCGGGAGAGATGGTGTCTAGTAGATTCCAAAGTTCGATGGCGTGTCTGTGGACTGAGCGGGTGTTGAGCAGGATGCATTTTAGGTGGTTGGTGTCGGGTCTCTGCTTGGTGTCGGTGGATGAGGAGTTGGTTTTGGTGCCGTCGAACTTGCAGGAGTTGCATGAGAAGGGTCCATGGGTGTGTCCGGGAGCGGCTTGGACGCAGTTGGGGGAACGGCCGAGGTTAAGGGCTAGGAGGGTGGAGGCGTCGTAAGTAATGCGGGAGGGCTGGGCATTGCGAGGACCAGGGGCTCTGGCGCTGGGCGCGGTCCAGGCGCGGACGGGCGTAGACGGGCTTACCTTTGGCGCACCTTCGGCGCGGCTGGGGCGCGAACGCTGCGCGTGGACGCTGCACGTTAGGTCATTGGTCATAAATGGATGGTGGAGGGGGCGGAGCGTGGGAGGGGCAGCAGCTGGGAGGCGGTGGCGGGAGGAGGGGCGGACCAGGGGAAAACAACAACACAAAATGGAGGGTCAAAGGCGAGCACAGCCAGGGGCAGTAAAAGCACAGCATGTTATGAGAAAGAGCCTAAAGCGCACAAATCAGCATCAGTTTAGCGGCAATCACAGTTACTGACACAGCGAGGTCGCGCGTACTGCTGCCTACCTAATCTACTTACAACATTTTGGCGACATTCTGCACTGACCAGACCAGAGGAGCAGACCAGAGAGGAAGACCAAGAAGAACAGCGCAGCATGAGCAAGACCTCACAACCAAGAATCCACCTAACTGCGGCCACAAACAAGAGGAAAAGCAACTAAAACCTTTGAAACGCAAGAAAGTAAGAAGAAACCAGCCGCAAGAAAAAAAAGATACAAGTAGAAAAGAAACGGTTAATTCTAATAATAGAGGAAAAGAAACTTTCAATCCCAGCTGATGCCAGAAACTAATGTAAGGAGAGAAACTTGAGGAAAACTAAACCTATTGACAAGAATCTTGTCACAACTTTCCAAATGTCTATCATCTGTCATGAAAAGAAACGCAACTGGGAAATTTTGGAAAGTGTAATGTGTATTTCAATACTGACCTGGAGAATTCTTTGGTAAGTGAAATGCGAATCTAATTTTAACCAGGACATAGAAATGGGTCTCAAACTTCAATTCAGAAAAAAACAAAGGACTGAGGGAGTGAGCAACAAAACAAGTCCCAGAACCAACAAACTAGAACCAGGAGAGGACAAAAGATGTCCTAGGAATGGAAGGGGACAAAGGCACATAATTAATACCGTGAGACGACAAAGCAAATTCCAGGACCTGCAGAACCAAGACATGGGAGAGGACAAAAGATGTCCAGGACAGGAAGGGGACAAAGGCCCCCAGAATTACGACCGGGAGAGGACAAAACTAGTCCCAGGACCAGAAGTACCTGGAACCGGAATGGGACAAAGGTCCAAGGATCAATACCGAGAGAGGACGAAGAATGTCCAAGGACCGGAAAGGGACAAAGGTCCCAGAATGAGTACTGGGAGAGGACGAAGGTTGTCCCAGGACCGGAAGGGGACAATGTTCTCACAATCCGTTCCGGTAGTGGACAAAGGAAGTCTCGGGACCGGGAGAGTTCACGACCGAGATTCGTGACAGACAAGAGTTCTAGTACCACGACTTAAAGTTGTGAAAAGGTGGTTCTCTGAACCAGGATAAATGTTCCGCGTTTTGAACCAGGCTTATATCCCACATTACTGAGACAGTTTGTCCACAAAGGAAATACAATTTTTAAGGGAACTTAGTGGCCTGAACTACAACCAGAGGCTCACAACCCGAGGAAAAGATCCAGAACCTAGACACCTGGTCCAGAACTAGATTTTAGACTGTAAGAAAACTGGCTCCAAATTTATCTTTGGGAACATTCTTCCAGAACTGTTCTATCTTCAAAAATTAGCGAGAAGCGACGACGGACAAATACTGATTGGAGAAAGTGAACTCTCTATTTCCGTTTTTGATGGCCACAATGACGGATTGGAGAGAGTAGACTGGCTCTTCATGTTTTGTCAATCGAAGGGGAGAAGGTGGTCATCATGATCTTCATCATCATTCTCATCTTGATCCTGATTCTCTTCCTTAATGTTCTGGAAGTTCATGAGGTCGCTGACCTCCTACGTGTTATATGTTATCTTCTTCGTGTTTCTCCATGCTTAACTCTTACTATGTGTTTGAGTCTTTCATTTGTGTTTTATCTGTAAAGGGAGAAGATGTGTTGTATAGTTATACTTACTTCAATATTACTACTTGGTGTCTGTAGTCCTTTCTTAGTGTTCTTATCTTACCAGTCTCCCATACTACCTAAGAGTGTTCTATCTGTGATGTGAAGATTCCATCCTTGGCAGTTGATGGTCTGGTCAGCTGCGAAGTTTACTTCTCTGCTGTCTTATCTTGTACTAACTTAATAAATCTATCTTAATAACCTGAAGACGTGTCCTGCTGCCTACCTAATCTACTTACAACAAAGTGCCCTTCTCTTGAGGGTTTGAGGCAACAGGCCACAAACCAGGCAGCAGGTGATCAGTCTGGATCACATTGGATCTACTGGGAGAATGACCTCCTGTATAGCGAGCCTAAGGTTGCTGAGCATTGGTCAGCCTGTGTGCTGGTGGTACCCCAGTGCTTCAGAGCCTTCCTACTACGGTTGGTTTATGATGTACCTTTAGCTGGACATCTGGGGCAGAACAAGTTCTTAGAAAGGCTTGTCACCCACTTTTATTGTCTCCAGACGCAGAAGAGTTCAGATACTCATTATAGGACTTGTCAAACTTTCCAGGCAAGTGGGAAAAGTGGAAGGAAGCACACAGCTCCTCTCCAACCTTTCCCTGTAGTCAGTGCCCCCTTTAAACGGGTGGGCATTGACATTGTGGGGCCACTGTACCCCAGGACAGCCATGGGCAACAGGTTTATCCTGGTCTTGGTGGACCATGCTATTGGGTACCCGGAAGCCATCCCGCTCAGGACAGTGACGACCCTCGTGGTGGGACATGCACTGGGTATTTTCTCTCGTGTGGGGTTCCAGTTATATGAAGTCTCTGTGGAAGGAGTGTGGTGTTACCTATACGTTCACCACTCCTTACCACCCACAAGGTAATGGGCTGGTTGAGCGATTCAACCTGACCCTTAAAGGCATGATCATGGGTCTTGAGGAACCAATGAGGCATAAGTGGGACGTCCTCTTGCCATGCCTCCTGTTTGCTTACCGTAAGGTGCCACAAAAGTACCTAGGTTTCAGCCCCTGTGAACTGTTGTATGGACACCAGGTAAGAGGACCTTTGAGTCTGGTCAAGGAAGGCTGGGAGCAATCTCCCAGGAAACCTCCCCAGGATGTATACAGTTACATGCTGGCCTTCAGGAACCAGACTCGGCGATTCAGAGATCTTGCTCAGGTGAATCTGGAAGCCAGCCAGGAAGAGATGAAGCAGTGGTATGATCAGAATGCCACTCTGATTGAGCTTCAGCCTGGACAGAAATTTTGGGTCATGGCCCCTGTAGAGCCTTGTGCACTCCAGGACAGGTGGACCGGTCCATTTGAGGTAGTGGAGCGCAACAGTGATGTCACCTACCTGGTGAGCTTGCAGTCTCCAAGGAACCCTTTGCGTGTCCTACATGTTAACCGCCTGAACCCCACTTAGAAAGGTCCAAAGTGGGCATGCTCCTAGCAAGGGATGATCGAATTGAGGAGTAAACCGAGCCTCTTCCTGACCTCCTGTCTGCAAAAGAGCAAGATGGGTCGGTGGATGGTGTCAACCTCTCTGCCACACTGACCCCTGATCAGAAGCAAGATTGTCGCCAACTGTTGGGACAATTCTCTGATCTATTTTTCTTGATCCCTGGTATCACAGAGTGGTGCATCCATGATGTGGACACTGGGGACAGTCCTGTGAAGCAAAAGGCTTACAGAGTGACCGACAAAATCAGGGCTTACATCAAGGAGGAAGTCTCCAAGATGTTTGCTTTAGGGGTGATTGAGTCCTTAAACAGTCCTTGGGTCAGCCCAGTGGTTTTGGTCCCAAAGGCTGCCGTGCCTGGTGCCACACCTAAACTCTGGTTCTGTGTGGACTACCGAGAACTCAATTCACTCACCAGGACTGACGCGCACCCCATCCCCAGAGCTGATGAGCTTATTGATCGGTTAGGGGCTGCGCGGTACCTCAGCATGTTTGATTTGACGTCTAGGTACTGGCAGATGGCCTTAACTGATGGGGCCAAAGAGAAGTCAGAATTCTCCAAACCAGATGGGCACTACCAATTCCGGGTTATGCCCTTTGGGATGAAGAATGCCCCTGCCACCTTTCAGAGGTGTTGGCTGGACTGGAGGATTTCAATGCCGCATACATTGCAGTGTTCAGTGCCAGTTGGAAAGAACATCTGGGCCACCTCTGGGAAGTGTTGATGGCACTGCGAAAGGCTGGCCTCACGATCAAGGCGAGTAAGCGCCAGATTGGGCAGGGTTCAGTGGTGTACTTGGGTCACCGGGTAGGGAGCGGCCAGGTGGCGCCCCTCCAATCCAAGATTGATACCATCCTGGCATGGGAACCCCCAAAGACTCAGACACAGGTGATAGCCTTTTTAGGACTCACAGGGTACTACAGGAGGTTTGTCAAGGGGTATGGCAACATTGTTGCACCCTTGACTGAGCTGACTTACAGTAAGCAGTCCAAGAAGGTGAAATGGACTGACACCTGTCAGAAGCGTTTTGACGCCCTGAAGACTGCCATCCGTGCTTCAGGTGCCCAACTTCTCAAAAGAATTCATTGTTCAAACAGACGCTTTAGAGCATGGTGTGGTGGCTGTTCTATCACAGATTAATGAAGTGGACCTAGATCAACCTGTAGCCTTCATCAGTAGAAGGTTACTTCCACGGGAACAGAGGTGGAGTGCAATTGAGCGTGAGGAATTGGCTGTGGTCTGGGCACTGAAGAAGTTGAGACCATACTTGCTGGAGACTCACTTCCTGGTTCAGACTGACCACAGGCCCCTCAGATGGTTAATGCAGATGAGGGGTGAGAACCCAAAGTTGTTGAGGTGGTCCATTTCCCTACAGGGCATGGACTTTACGGTGGATCCCCGCCCTGGTACAGAACATGACAACGCTGATGGTCTGTCCAGATTTTTCTGCCTTAGTGAAGAGAACTCCCAAGGGGAAGGGTAGTTCTCCCCACTTTTCAGCTGGAGGGGACACGTGTTAGACCTGGCATCAGTTGCGTGAGTCTCCCTTCCATTTTATCGGATTGCCTCCTCTGTTTTTGATATGTTTTTGCGGGTTTTATGCTTTGGGCACCGTGCCACTGCTATTCAGTGCCACAGTGCAAGTGCCCCTATGTTAAATTGATGTAGTGATTCCATGATTGGGTTATTTGATTTACTTGTGTTACCCCAGTACAGTGCACCAGTTGTGCCCAGGGCTTGTAAATCAAATGCTGCTGGTGGGCTTGCAGCACTGGTTGCGCCTCCCACAGAAGCAGGTTGTAAAGTGTGTCTCAGGCCTGCCATTGCAAAGCCTGTGTGCAGTCTGCGACTGCCATATCGACTTGGCAAGTGCACCCACTTTCCAGTCCCTAAACCTTCCCTTTTCTTCATATCAGACACCCCTAAGGTAGACCCAAGGGCAGGGTGCATAAGGTAGGACATGCCCTGGTGTGTGTGGCATGTCCTAATAGTGAATTACAGCCATTTTAATTTTTCACTACTGCAAGGCTACCTGTTCTCCATAGGCCAGAATTGGCAGTTAGATTATTACCTCTTATAATCCTGACTGACTCAGGGAACATGGTGGAAATTCAAATTTAGTATGCCTGAACTCAGAATGATTAAATACATACTTACAAAGCTTGCTCCCGTGAACAAGCTTTGTAAGAAGCGAAACGCGTTCGGTACTGGTTGCTGAATGAACTGCTGTAACTAAACTGAGACGAGAGAGTGCGTTTTCATTTCCCTGCTGGGAACCCTGAGCAATATATATATATATATATATTGGCAACTACAACTGCCGAACGGAGTTTGCGGTTTACGTCCTGACATGCACCTGCGGCCTGCGCTATGTGGGCAGTACCGGTGCTCAGGTGCATGTCAGGATACTGCAGCACCTTCGTGCCATTGTTAACCACGATGGGGCATACCCAGTGGCGCGTCATTTTAACAGCAGACACAACAGGGATCTGTCTTGTCTTACATATTATGTAATTGACGCTGTTGCCCCACTTAGACGCGGTGGCGACCGCGACAAATTATTACGCCGAATGGAAACGCGTTATATCATCAAGCTCGACAGCAAACAACCCAATGGGTTGAATGCGACAGAGGATCTGCATAATTTTTTGTAGAAGTGATGATCAATCACATACACACTGCAATCAGGTCATTTAATCTCACTAATGAAGGTTCCAGCTAGTAGTTCATAATGTACAGGGTATCGAAGTACATATGATTCGGACATTTTGTAATTCACAATAATGCACTCAATTTTGGTGATCTGCAGTCCTACTACTGTTTTTAGATTGGTTGTTTATGTTTTTGAACAATGTAGTCTTTTAAATAATCATTGGTTTAAAAAAAATTCTTTAGGTGGTTTATTTACACTGTGAATATATTTGAGCACTCTCTTCATTTTTGTCACATATAATTTTTGTAAATAGTTCTTAATATTTATGAAATATGAAATTTATAATGTATAAATTTTAAATAAATATATAGGACTGTAGCTCAATATCACGGTCACACATTGAGGTGCATCTTGGTGCCATGTCCCCTTTTGTTTCTTCACAAGTTCTAGCCAAGCTCTGTATCAGTTTTCAACAGTACTGTGGTTAAGCTCAACATTTAAATCTTTTTCATAATGCCATATATATACCTGATTCGTTCCATTCTGATTTTTAACTGATCAAGTTATGAGTTATGCATTCAAGCATATTACTCAATAATTAATTTATGGATAACTTTCATGCATTTGTGCAGTAAAGATAAACAGACTTTTAATGTATTTGTACAACAACATATATTAATTCCCAAGAATCTGTGATTATTATGATGAAATTACCATCAGGCATTATTTTTGCTATGTGATTTTAAATGTGTTCCGTGCAAGTATATCTAACATTTACAATGCTAAATGTGTACTGTGGCTTTAAATTGTTCAATCCAGGCCGTAGGCTGAACTATGTGATGCACGTGTGGTAGGTGTGGCCCATAGGTGGGGTCAGAACCGCAAACATAAAAGAAAAGTCCAAACAAGAATGTGGTGTGTGAACAAGAGTATGCTAGTACTCGAAACGTTACATTTTTGAAGGCTCGTGAATAAAGACAACTTGCCTGGATATCGTGGGGTTCGCCTCTTCTTTCGCCGCTTGTGTGGAGGTACGCATGTGAACAAGGGCTCTGGTAGCCCGAAACGCGTAATGCACTCTCGCACAAACTTGAGCAAATAAAAAGAAGAAACCTGACATTTGGTCCTGTGATCTGTCTCCTGGGTTTTCATTTCTGGATACAAGGAATTTCTCGTGGATATATATGAATATATATATGCGCAAGGCGGTTTTTCCGTCGAAACGCATCAGGGCCTTCCTGTGGAATTTAACAATGTGTCCTAACGATTTAAAAAATCACTCGTAAGCATGGAGGGAGGTTTGATATTTTGTGACTAAACTGTAAAGTGGTTGTGCTTGTTACACTTTTTCCTCAGGCATTACACGCTATTGTTTGAAATCGCACTGAGACTGTTACACTTCAGACTAGTGTCATTGTTTTTTCAGGGATATGTATTTCCCATGCGCAGTAAGGGTACATTACATATTTAAACCTCATAATTGTTTTTAGACAAGTGTCTAAGCATTTCCTTTTCCTGAGTAATGGCACATCTCTGTTTCAGATCAGTTTATATAATGTCAAGTGCCTATTGAATCACACAACTTATTTTTTGTACAAAGCCTCCACCCATCACATAAATTGGCAAGGGCTTAGCCATCCCGGGTCCTCGTCACTTTCTGGGCTTGCCTTGATCACAGCATCTCTCAGTAAAGACACGATAAGTGGGGCACTACAAAGCCAATACGTCCACACAGAGCTCTGTGTTATTCTCCACAGGCCATCATAACGAAGCCTGTCAATGCCGTGTAATGTCGACTCCCCCTAACTGTCCAGGGCATATCCCTCCAGCATGCGGGGACTATCCCTGGACTCTGTATAACAGCTATTAAGTTTTTTTAGTCTTCAAAAACAATGCGGTTTTGCTTTGTTTCACAACAACAAACTTTATTGACAACCACAGCGGGATATAATGAAGCTTCTCAACATCTTTCATTTTGCCTTCTCTCACAACACAGTTCCCGAGAGCACTCACTGATCTCATGAGGGCCTGACTCTAATATCAAGGGGTGAGAAACATGATGTATGATCTATAAACCAAGACAACAGTTTCTAGAGGTTTACCATCAATGGTAGGGCCTTTTTTGCGGTAATACCTATCTAGACAGTTATGGCTCATAAACTTACCTTATGAATGAGACTTTCCTTAGAGTCACATCAACCTGAATACTTTACCTAGGGTTACTGTATGAACGACAGAGTAAACGTATGAATAAAGAACTTCACTGGCACAATCTAATCATTGGTCTTATACCTATTTATGTATGTCTGTCACTATGCTGAGAAAAATCATTTTTTAACTATTCACATCACTGCCGTTGTACATGCACTTATGCCAACCTTTAGCGATAATACTCACGCTAAGGTAATGGGCACCAGGCCCTCCAATGGATTTGACAATATAACCTATCATGACAAGATATAAACCTACAATACGTTTGTCCTAAACTTTTTCTATTTACAGGAACACTACTCCCTTCTACAAACTTGGAGGCACTGGTTAGTTCAGTCCACAACTGAAATAACAAGCATTTACAATGCAATAGGTCTCGGGGTTAATTAAGTTTGAGCTATTGGCATTGCTAAAAATTGCAACACCAACTGTAAGAAAAGTCTATAAATTGTAGGCCAAAAAAATGTGTATTTATTTTTGTAGCAATGGTGGCATGCTGCGCTTTAGATGAATATGTTTAAAAGTAAAGTGCGCCATACTGCGATTGCTACAATAGTTAATTGTGGATGCGTTAACAAATGATGTGTACACTGATGGCTGGTGGTGTGTGTGCCTTTAGAAATTGTGCACTGATGGCTGGTGGTGTGCGAGCCAGGTGGAAATGTGCACTGCCGGCTGGTGGCGTGTGTGCCTGGTGGAAGCGTGCACTGACGGCTGGTGGTGTGTGTGCCTGGTGAAAGCATGCACTGACGGCTGGTGGTGTGTGTGCCTGGTGAAAGCGTGCACTGATGTCTGGTGGTGTGTGCCTGGTGGAAGCGTGCACTGACAGCTGGTGGTGTGTGTGTGCCTGGTGAAAGCGTGCACTGACATCTGGTGGTGTGTGCCTGGTGGAAGCGTGCACTGATGGCTGGTGGTGTTTGTGCATGGTGAAAGTGTGCAGTGACGGCTGGTGGTGTTTGTGCCCAGTGAAAGCGTGCACTGACAACTGGTGGTGTGTATGTCTGGTAAAAACGTGCAGTGACGAATAGTGGTGTGTGCCTAATGAAAGTGTGCACTGACGGCTGGAGGACTGTGCCTGCTGAAAACGTGCACTGCCTACATCACCACTCAATCCCCACCGCGTACAGCACTGCTCAACTCCCAACGTCTACAGCACCGCTTAACCCCCAACACCAACATCCCCACTCAATCCCCATCGCGTACAGCACCACTCAATCCCCACCGCGTACAGCACCACTCAACCCGCAACGCCTACATCACCACTCAACCCGCAACGCCTACAGCACCACTCAATCCCCACCACATACAGCACCACTCAACCCACAACACCTACATCACCACTCAACCAGCAACGCCTACAGCACCACTCAATCCCCACTGCCTACAGCACTACTCAACCCGCAACGCCTACATCACCACTCAACCCGCAACACCTACAGCATCAGTCAATCCTGACCGCGTACAGCACCGCCCAACCCACAAAGCCTACATCACCACTCAACAAGCAAAACGCCTGCAGCACCACTCAATCCCCAACGCGTACTGCACCACCTAACCAGCAACGCCTACATCACCACTCAACCCACAACGCCTACATCACCACTCAGCCCACAACGCCTACAGCACCACTCAATCCGCACTGCGTACAGCACCACTCAACCCGCAACGCCTACATCACCACTCAACCCGCAACGCCTACATCACCACTCAACCCGCAATGCCTACATCACCACTCAACTCACAACGCCTACATCGCCACTCAACTCACAATGCCTACAGCACCACTCAATCCGAACCGCGTACAGCACCACTCAACCCGCAACACCTACATTACCACTCAAGCCACAACGCCTACATCACCACTCAACCCACAACACCTACAGCACCACTCAATCCCCACTGCGTACAGCACCACTCAACCCGCAACGCCTACATAACCACTCAACCCGCAATGCTTGCATCACCACTCAACCCGCAATGCCTTCAGCACCACTCAATCCCCACCAAATACAGCACCGCTCAACCAGCAACTCCTACAGCACCACTCAACCCGCAAAGCCTACAGCACCACTCAATCCCCACCGCGTACAGCACCACTCAACCCGTATTGCCTACTTCACCACTCAACCCACAACACCTACATCACCACTCAACCCGCAACGCCTACATCACCATTCAACTCACAACGCCTGCAGCACCACTAAATCCCCACCGCGTACAGCACCACTCAACCCGCAACGCCTACATCACCACTCAACCCGTAACGCCTACATCACCACGCAACCCGCAACGCCTACATCACCACTCAACCCGCAACGCCTACAGCACCATTCAATCCCCACCGCATACAACACCACTCAACCCGCAACGCCTACATCACCACTCAACCTGCAATGCCTACATCACCACTCAACCCGCAACGCCTACAGCACCACTCAACCCCCACCGCGTACAGCACCACTCAACCCGCAACGCCTACAGCACCACTCAATCCCCATCGCGTAGAGCACCACTCAACCTGCAACGCCTACATCACCACTCAACCCACAATGCCTATATCACCGCTCAACCCGCAAGGCCTACAGCACCACTCAACCTGCAACGCCTACATCACCACTCAACCCACAATGCCTATATCACCGCTCAACCCGCAACGCCTACATCACCACTCAACCCGCAACACCTACAGCATCAGTCAATCCTGACCGCGTACAGCACCGCCCAACCCGCAAAGCCTACATCACCACTCAACAAGCAAAACGCCTGCAGCACCACTCAATCCCCAACGCGTACTGCACCACCTAACCAGCAACGCCTACATCACCACTCAACCCACAACCCCTACATCACCACTCCTCCCACAACGCCTACAGCACCACTCAATCCGCACTGCGTACAGCACCACTCAACCCGCAACGCCTACATCACCACTCAACTCACAACGCCTACATCGCCACTCAACTCACAATGCCTACAGCACCACTCAATCCGAACCGCGTACAGCACCACTCAACCCGCAACACCTACATTACCACTCAAGCCACAACGCCTACATCACCACTCAACCCACAACACCTACAGCACCACTCAATCCCCACTGCGTACAGCACCACTCAACCCTCAACGCCTACATAACCACTCAACCCGCAATGCCTACATCACCACTCAACCCGCAATGCCTTCAGCACCACTCAATCCCCACCAAATACAGCACCGCTCAACCAGCAACTCCTACAGCACCACTCAACCCGCAAAGCCTACAGCACCACTCAATCCCCACCGCGTACAGCACCACTCAACCCGTATTGCCTACTTCACCACTCAACCCACAACACCTACATCACCACTCAACCCGCAACGCCTACATCACCATTCAACTCACAACGCCTGCAGCACCACTAAATCCCCACCGCGTACAGCACCACTCAACCCGCAACGCCTACATCACCACTCAACCCGTAACGCCTACATCATCACTCAACCCGCAACGCCTACATCACCACTCAACCCGCAACGCCTACAGCACCATTCAATCCCCACCGCATACAACACCACTCAACCCGCAACGCCTACATCACCACTCAACCTGCAATGCCTACATCACCACTCAACCCGCAACGCCTACAGCACCACTCAATCCCCACCGCGTACAGCACCACTCAACCTGCAACGCCTACATCACCACTCAACCCACAATGCCTATATCACCGCTCAACCCGCAAGGCCTACAGCACCACTCAACCCGCAACGCCTACAGTCCCACTTACAACCCACCGCGTACAGCATCACTCAACCCGCAACGCCTACATCACCACTTATTATTATTATTATTATTATTATTATGTTTCTTATATAGCGCAGAATCGACCCCCAAAGGGGTATCTCCGCGCTTGCCTTGGGAACCCGTCCTGGTTTTTCCCTGTGAGATAGCCCCTACAGGGCATCCCCAAGGTGAAATCCAGGCATCCCGCCGCGGGGGGGCCGTTGTGGAGATTAAGCAAGCTTAATGCCCAGAGTTGCAGAGTGTGAACCCATGATTAGGTCAGGCACCGAAGCGAGAATTATCGAGTCCGTGGACATTTGAGCTCAGCACCCTGCCGCGTCGGGAATCGAACCCTGGTCCCGGGTCTGACCTCTGCTTCAGGGTCTGCCTGCTCTAACCAGTGAACCACACTTCTCCACTCAACCCGCAACGTCTACATCCCCACTCAACCTGCAACGCCTACATCACCACTCAACTCACAACGCCTACAGCACCACTCAATCCCCACCGCATACAGCACCACTCAACCCGCAACACCTACATCACCACTCAACCCGCAAAGCCTACATCACCACTCAACCCACTACGCCTACAGCACCACTCAATCCCCACCGCATACAGCACCACTCAACCCGCAACGCCTACTTCACCACTCAACCCGCAACACCTACAGCACCACTCAATCTCCACTGCGTACAGCACCACTGATGATTTGGAGGACACCAGTTCTTTCCTGCCCGAGGGGCTGGACAAAATCAATACATCACTAGCAACCACTGCGCCTTCCTAGGCCTGGTCGCCCCCACGCTCATCTTGCCTCCTGCTCTCCGCTGCTCCTGGTTTTGCCTCGGACCTCTTGTGACGCCGATTTCATTTTCCTGCAGGCGCCCCAGCCGCCGCTAAGCCGCCCGCCAGCCCGCACTCGATTTTCCCGCCGCTGCCTCCCTGCAGCCCCGCCCCCCGCCAGCCAATTGGCTCCCACGCTCCCGCCACCCAGCGGACCCTCCCTCCCGGCTCCCTTCTTATGACGCCCCCACGCACGCGCAGCGTTGACGCGCAGTGGGCGCGCCGATTGTGCACCGAAGGCGCGCCAAAGGCAAGCCCGTCTGCGCCCGTCCGCGTCTGGACTGCGCCCAGCGCCAGGACCCCTGGCCCTCGCCGATGCAAGACTACCCGATGGACCTAAGACGCCGCCACCCTCTACGCACTCAACGCCGGCCGGAACCCTGCCTGCTACCGAGCCACCCCGAGACGCACCCACGGACCCTTCTCCTGCCACTCCTGCAAGTTCTCCGGCATCCGGACCTGCTCTCCACCCAACAAGCCGACTCCCAGCAGCAACCACCTCAAGTGCATCCTGCTCAACACCAGCTCCGTCCACAGACACGCTGTGGAGCTCTGGAACCTCCTCGACTCGACATCTCCAGACGTCGCCTTCCTCACGGAAACATGGTTGAACGCCTCCTCAGCGCCCGACATCGCCATCGCCATCCCGGACGGCTACAAGATCACCCGGAGGGCCCGCTTCAACCAGACGGGAGGAGGCATCGCCATCGCCCACAAGAACACCATCCGCATCACGACCAACACCGACGACACCCTCACAGCAGCCGAACACCTGCACTTCCAGATCCACACCGACCCCAAGACCACCCTCAGAGGCACCCTCATCTACAGACCCCCGGGACCGCGCACACAATTCAGCGAAGACATCGCCGACTTCATCAGCCCGCACGCCCTCCCCTCCGCCGACTACATCCTCCTCGGGAACCTCAACTTCCACCTGGAGAACAACAACGACCGCAACACCACCACCCTGCTGGACAACCTCGCCAACCTCGGACTCAAGCAGATGGTGACCACCCCCACCCACTACGCCGGCCACACACTTGACCCCGTCTTCTCCTCCAGCAAGGACATCTCCTTCAGCCACACCACCGGACTCCACTGGACGGACCACAGCTGCGTCCACTTCAGCTTCAGAAGGATCCCGATCCACCACCACCAGCAACAGGCTCCACGCAGAAGCTGGAACAAGATCACAGCCGACCAGCTCGCTGCTTCCCTGAGCCAGAACCCTCCCGCCAGCTCAGCGAACCCCAACCATGCCGCCATCAACCTCTCAAGGTGGATCAGCAACTGCGCAGACGACCTCGCCCCACTGAGGACCCCTCCCAGAAGACCCGGCAGCAAGAAAGCATCCTGGTTCACTGGCGAACTCAAGAGCTACAAGAAGTACTGCCTAGCCCTCGAGAAAGCCTGGCGCAGAGACCCGACACCAGACAACATGACCACCCTCAAGCTCGCCACTCGAAAACACCACCAACTGATCCACACCACCAAGAAAACAGCATTCAAGGAACGACTGGACAACAACTCCCACAACAGCAAGGAACTCTTCAACATCGTCAAAGAGCTCTCCAACCCCAGCGCCGGAAACAGCGACATCACCCCATCGCAAGACCTCTGCAACTCACTCGCCTCGTACTTCCACAACAAGATCGCAGACATACACAACAGCTTCAGCACACAGCCGACGCACCCAATGACCGCACCAGCGTCCCCCACCACCACCCTCCGCGCCTGGACCCCGATCAACACCGAAGAGACCATACGCACGATGAACTCCATCCACTCCGGATCTCCAACCGACCCCTGCCCTCATCACGTCTTCAACAAGGCCGACTCCGTCATCGCACCCCATCTCCGGGACATCATCAACGCCTCCTTCGACACCGCAACCTTCCCGGAGAGCTGGAAGCATGCCAAACTCAGCGCCCTCCTAAAGAAACCATCAGCCAACCCCACCGACCTCAAGAACTACCGCCCCATCTCGCTGCTCCCGTTTCCTGCCAAAGTCATCGAGAAGACCGTCAACAGACAGCTGGCCGCCTTCCTCGAGATGAATGGATCCCTCGACCCCTCACAGTCCGGCTTCCGGGCGAACCACAGTCCCAAGACCACCCTCATCGCAGCCACTGACGACATCCGAGCCCTGCTCGAAAACGGTGAAACAGCGGCCCTCATCCTCCTGGACCTCTCCGCGGCGTTCAACACTGTCTGCCACCGCACCCTAGTGCAACGCCTCAGCAACGCCGGAATCCAAGAGAAGGCACTGGACTGGATCGTCTCCTTCCTCGCCGGAAAGACACAGAGAGTCCGCCTCCCCCGTTCAGATCAGAAGCCACCGAAGTCATCTGCGGCGTACCACAAGGATCTTCACTCAGCCCCAAGCTGTTCAACATCTACACGAGCCCCCTTCCGGCCATCGCACGCCAACACAACCTCAACATCATCTCCTACGCCGACGACACCCAGCTGATCCTCTCCCTCACCAACGACCCTGCCACCGCCAGAACCAACCTACACAAAGGGATGAAAGACGTAGCCGAGTGGATGAGGAACAGCCGCCTGAAACTGAATTCAGATAAGACGGAAGTCCTCATCCTGGGATCGTCGCCATCCGCCTGGGACGACTCCTGGTGGCCCCCTGCCCTGGGCAGCGCACCTAAACCAACGGACCACGCACGCAACCTGGGCTTCATCCTGGACTCCTCCCTCTCCATGACCAGACAAGTCAACGCCGTCTCCTCGTCATGCTTCAACATCCTACGCATGCTACGGAAGATCTTCCGGTGGATCCCCACCGAAACCAGGAAGACGGTCACCCAGGCCCTCCTCACCAGCCGACTGGACTACGGCAGCTCCCCTACGCCGGAACCACTGCCAAACTCCAGAAAAGACTTCAGCGGATTCAGAACGCCTCAGCACGACTCATCCTGGACATCCCCCGACACAGCCACATCTCCGCACAACTAAGAAACCTGCACTGGCTCCCCGTCAACAAAAGAATCACGTTCCGACTCCTCACCCACGCACACAAAGCTCTCCACAACCAAGGCCTAAGATACCTCAATGACCGCCTCAACTTCTACACTCCCACCCGCCAGCTTCGATCGACCAGCCACGCCCTCGCCGCTGTCCCCCGCATCTGAAGAGCCACAACGGGAGAAAGATCCTTCTCCTACCTGGCCGCCAAGACGTGGAACTCCCTCCCCACCCACCTCCGCCTGACCCAAGACCACCTCGCCTTCAGGAAGCAACTCAAGACCTGGCTGTTTGAGCAGTAGCAGGCCCTCCCTCCACAAGCGCCTTGAGACCCTCTGGGTGAGTAGCGCGCTATACAAATGCATTGATTGATTGATTGTTAGACAGCGTCTCTGGGCTGTTATCTGACACTGTGTACACAAAAATGAAAGCGGAATATTGGTTTCTCCCATGCTCTCCAGACCGCCATCTTTAGTTGGGTTACGTTTCAAAGGCTGTTATGCTAAGATCAGAAACATGCTGAGCAAAACAAACAAGAGCAAAAAGATGGCACTGCGAAAGTCACATAATAAGGCACAGGGAGGCTATTCCTAGATATGATTTGACTGCATTGCCCTCTCTGACTCCAACAGCTTAAACAACATTGCACCACTTGGCTAGCATCAGTCATTGTAACTCTGCCTTTTATAATGTTAGGTTACAGTGATTCATACAGCACACATTCTGGTGTTTTCAATTTAGGGAAACAACGGCTAATCTGCATTTAGAAGTGAACTGCTCTGATCCTCAGACAATTAAAACCCAATAGCAAAGAATAACTAAACACAGAATATATATTTCACGTTTCATATATATATATATTGAAAAATTGGCGTCTGCTGTGAAGAGTGCTGATAATAACATGTCACACAAATAGATATATTTTATGTGAAACATAGATGCCACATTCACAACCACGTGGTGCTCTGATTCCAAAGTCGAAGATAAAAAAACATTAACTACTAAAATGCTTTGTGAATCAACAAACCTGAAGAGTATTATTTTCAGCTTCGTTATAACTTAAAGAGTTTTTAAAGGGTACTGAATTAAAGAAGGCAGGGCACAAGGATATGGGTTCCTATCTCAACATAGCAAACCCATACAATACCGGGGGGAGGAATTTCCGAAGTCCACGCTTAGTAATATTTGCACAGAATGTTTCAAAAACTGACAGGCCAGTAGGCAAGTTTCATGTTCCATGACAGTCCAAACCACACTGGATGATGAAAAGATATTTTGAATCGGCACTGGTTTGTTTAAAAAAAATTAAATAAACTGATGCCCTGGTCTGGTTTCAGGGACCGAGGAATGCTGGCAGACCCCTATAGGTGAGCAGTGGATTAGCAAGACATGGTGGGACCCACGAAACCTGCACCTGATTCCCATCCCCCCTCCCTCCAACCCACCCAGCGCAGTTGAAGCCGGACTTTTTTGTTATAGCCAGAATTGACAAGTCTATCATTATTAGCATATATATGCCTTGGTAGAATAAACTAATGTATACACTACTAAATACAATAATACATCTGCAACCATAAAAAGGATATTTAAAATCAAATAGCAGCCCTTCCGTTCATTTGTTGTCAACAGGTTCCATAATTCAGAATACAGGTTCAGCCACTTACAAAAGCTTTCAAATACAAAAGGCAACACTTCCGTTGATTAAATGACAATGTACGGGACAATGGGCGTGTGCCTGGGGCAGGGAAGAGTCAGCATAACATGGGTTACTGTCCCCCACCCTCCGAACTCACAATCGCAGAAATCAGTCCTACGGCGGCAGCTAGCAGCAAACCTAGCCAGGAGCACTCTGGTAGGGAGTATGCCCACGCGAAAAAACAGCCAGCAGTCGGAACCAAATAGAGCCTGGACCCTAGCAAACCAGGAACAGGTACAGTAGTTTTATCTCTGCAGTGAGAGGGGCTATCTTTCAAAACCCACAGGTTCCAATCTAGTCGGGTGGTGCAGACCCTGCAGTGTTTTTGCTATTTCGGTTTCAGGCCCGAGTATATAGTCCAATTGCACGTCAGGCGCGTGACATCCTCTACAGCGACGTTGTACTTGCATGATGCAAAATCTAAAACGTATTTTTAAGTCCTATAACCCACATGAGAATCTCTCACTTTGAGCAACGGAGAGAAGCTGCCATCAGCATGGCCAGCGTGGAGAAGCTCACACGGGTCAGCCCGAGCCGGGCCTCCGCCTCCCTCCAGCGCAGCAGCTATCTGAACCCATCAAACCTCGTACACTCACAGCAGCTTAATAAGCACAGACAGGCAGTAACAGCCACCATCTTGGCTGCCAGCAGCTGCCATCAAGACAGAACTGCTTGTTTAACCTGGCTGGGATCCCCGAGAGCTCTGACAGCCTGTGTAGATCCGAGCCGCTGCACTCCCAGCACTGCAGCGCAGAACCAAGTCACTGGACATCCGTGCGGAGCGGCAGCGCCCGGCGCTTCTGCACCGACCCTCCACACACTGCCCACATCACAGATATCTTAAACAAGCAGCAGTGAAAGCAATCGCGAAAGCAATTGCTATTGTTAAAAAAAAAAACGCCCACGAGTACATAATTGAAGACATATGGGCTTTGGTGCACCTAACGGACACCAATAGGCCATGGGCGGAGCTACGCGACCGCCCATGGCCTATTGCGTGTTCTGTTAAAAAAGTACACGCATGCAAAGCCCAATGAAAATGGACCTAGGAAATGCACAAGCTATGTGGAATTTCAAGGTCCATTTTCAAAACGCCGGGAAAAGGACTCTGGCTGCGCGAACACTGCTGCGCAGTGTACACTAGGCCGAGACCTTAAAATGTACCTTCCCTTGGTCTTGAAGAAGCGTTCTGCATCTCCTTCAGAGGCCACATAAAGCGCGAAACATGTTGACCGTTATATATGTCCATTAGGGACATATACCCAGCTACAGAGCGACATATTATCCCCGAGAGCAGCACCACATATTTTGTTTTAACAATGACAGAGGGATCACCCAAATAAATAGTACTCACTCTCCCTCCAGTCGTTTTTTAACACACCACTTTAGACTTCACTGCCACTCACACCCACGCACCCAAACAGCTTCTCATCAAAAGATCTCCGGTAAAGAGACCCTTCGGGGTACTCGTAGGGCATTGCAGCGCTGGCCCGACGAGGAGCAAAGCCCAAATGATGAAGCATGACATCCTTTGGGGTGTGTGAGGGGATTATGATGAGGACACACTGTCCCCCACAGACAGAATAGCACACGACAAACATTTCTTCCTCTTTCATTCTCTACAAGGAACAATGACTCCCTTTGTGTACCTGTTTCCCATCTACTAAAGCTCTTCACTTTCCTTCCCCTAGACCGGGCAGTATAACTCCTTTACTTAGACTCAGCCCTGCTTAATGCAATAGAGTGCTACAGTGTGCATCGCTATCTCAGAAGATATTTAATTGTACTCTTAAAGAAACAAGTGGTGCCACCTCAATTCAAATGGTTGGTTCTGTCTTCTACCCACCTGTCCATTTCTCTTCACAAGTATCACATAGTCAGGTCTCATGGCATAGAAGGTCTCATGGCACTAGCGTACAACTCCAAATTGGTGATAGTCAGGGACCTAGGTTGAGGGACCACCAGTCCTCTGACCAAACGTCCTGTGCCCTGCCAAAAAGGATGCCATCGGTCTTGCTCCCGTTCAGTTGTAGATGATTGGCACTCATCCAGTCATCTATATGGATCATACAGTTTTTGTATCAATGGGACCAGGACCTAGGGTGATCAGAAGCTGAGTGTCATCAGTGTGAGACACTACATCAAAACCACAGGATCTGATCACCCTAGCCAACGGTGCCACATAACGATTAAAGAGCAGAGGGCTCAAAATAGAGCCCTGCGGGACTCCCATCTTTACTGGTCGGCTGTGAGAGACCATATTTCTGATCTGAACAGTAGTGGTCCGGTCCGTCAGGTAATTACAAAGCCAATTTAATGCCCTACCTCTGACACCCACCTCCCAGAGCCGTTGTTTTAAAATGCTGTGGGAGATGGTGTCAAAGGCGGCTGACAAATCCAGCAAGATGAGTATGGCTGACTGCCCATTGTCCAGGGCTAGTCTGATGTTTTCCATGACTTCCACCAATGCTGTTTCAGTGCTATGTGCAGCCCAAAAGCCAGACTGTGTGGGATCCAGTAATCCATGATTTTCTAGATGTACAGTAATTTGCTGATTAATCAGTGACTCAAGCACATTTCCAAAATAAGGGAGCAAGGATATAGGCCGGTAATTACTTAGCCTCTTGGAATTAGCAGTCGGTTTTTAAAAAATTGGTCTGACCCTAGCTGCTTTCCATATGACTGGGATTGCTGATTGTGCAAGTGAGATATTAAATAGGTCAGTACGATTTCTAACAAGTAATGGGGCAATGGTTGAAAAGAAACATGGTGGATCCGGGTCTCCTGTAGAACCTGATTTAATTTTAGCCATTGCAGTTGTCACTTCCTCTGAGGTAAACATAGAGAACTTGTCTAACAACGAGAGAGTGTCCTCAGTATCGTTTTGAAGATTCTTTGCCTTGTTAGTGTCATGATGTAGGAAGGAATTATGAATTGCAATGACCTTTTCCTCAAAAAATTTAGAAAGCGAATCTACCCAATTTTGTGTCACTATAGCGCATGGCTGCGTGGAAGTGGTGATAAATTCCTTTAATATTTTATGGCGTTTTTTTATTAGAGTTTGTAGCCTTTTCTATCCTATTTATAAAAAAGGATTTTTCTGCCTGTTTAATGTTAGCCAAGTAGCTACGATGAGTGAGTTTATATGTTTCCCTGTCTACAGTACGTTTACTTCTTCTCCATTTTCGTTCAGCTGTCTTACAGGAGAGTTTTTCTATTTTTAGTTGTTCTGTAAACCATGGTGCTGCCCTGGGCTTAACTTTAACCCTTGTAAGAGGGGCCACAATGTGCAATGTAGATGTTACTGCAGCCTCAAAGGAGGTGGCTGTCTGGTCAATACTCTCAGTGTGAGAAAAATGAGGGGGGCTAAAGGAGCAGAAACGGTGGTGGAAGTAACTTTTCGCCAGGGTCTTTTCCGTGTACATTCATGATTGAGATCTTTTTTTCAGTAACTACTGATATAGAGAATTTCAGCATATCATGATCTGACCACAACAGTGGAAGGGGTGGCTCCACTCTATTACTGGTTGTATTGATGAAGGCCCAGAGTGTAACGAGCTGAGTGGGTCGATCCCGTCACCATTTGGACCAGAATTAGTGAGTTCAAATTGGTGATCAAGTCACATGTGTCACTGCGCCGTTCACTCAATTATACACTGCCAGTATACATCTGGTTGTTTTGGTCACTGCAATTTAATTTGCAATTGTTGTGTTCTCTAAATGTAAATAATAAACATTGCATTACTTTTCGGTCTCCCTTGTCCTTTGTTCCTGTGCTTTTGTTTTTTTCCCTTTGTTGTACTTGTCCCTTTAATTGATATTCCTGTTGAGACATTGTTTCTCGTTACAAATAACACCCGGTCTCAACTGGGTTAACGGGTAACTCCTGTTTGGTTATTCTCCTGTTAGTACATGGGGGCAATGGCTTCACGCAGATTACGTGTACAATTAGTTTTCAAATCCGGAGGTCGATACACTATTGCACCTCGCCAGGTTCTCTTAGATTGACTTTCCATTCTGAAAATACATAATTCTAGCTGGTCTGAGATAATAGAATCCAGTATGGTGATTTCCAGTTCGGTCATAGTGGCTACGTACTAATACTTCAGTTGCCAAGATGCCAAAACTGAATGGGTCAAATCTGACCTACCCCATTAATATTAATGAGGTTGGCCATAAAATGCAACTCACTGTGTTCGGTGGCTATCACAGGGATGGTGCCTGCAAGGGTCAGCAGACACTATGTCTGTCAGGACCTATCAATAAACACATTATTATTTTACAGCAACCCATTTCCTTAAAGTGAACTAAGCTGCTTTTTTGAAAAAAAAAAAATTCAGATGTTTCTTTGGGAGTAGGCAGTGATCCTCTGTACCACTGTCTTTTCTCCCTGAAACTTTTTTCAACATTCACAAAAGGGAAGAGGTCCAAAGGGGACCGCTTCGCTATTTTGGATGGTTTACAGTGATGGCTCATCCAGGGACACTTAATCCCTCTATTGTGTTCATATCTGGGAGGAATATACCAAGACCAACTGTCACCTACACCAAGTCAAGTGAACCAGGAGCAGGATGCAGGCACCAAATATTTACGGCTGGAAAATGTCAACTTTCTAAAAGTATAGGGTAAAGTGCTAGCAAGGGGATAATTTATGAGAATAATTGGACCTAAGGTTACTCTTTGGCAAATAGAATTAATCCCTAGACAGACATATATTATTAGTCAAATAAATTCATAAGGAAAAAACAGAGAAAAGCTGGTGTACACAGGGAGAGACAGACAAATCATCTATATTGTTTTCATGCAAATAAACCGAAGTTGTAGGGTAAAAGCTGATGTTGGAACTGGTGAGTTTTGAGGATGTGGGCAGGTTGTTCCAAAGGCAAGCTGCCACTGCTGACTGTTTCTTGTGCAGCAGAAGAAGTGGAAAGGTTAATATTTTTAATAGTTTCAGGACGGAACCTTCCAGGCATTTAAAGATATTCACATACATCCCTTTCCGTACTGAGAACCAGTGTAAATTGAAGTCCATATTTATCCTAACCATGCGGGTGCGGTGCCAGGAATTGAGAAATGGAGCCTCTGCTGCAGTCCAGTTATTTACACTTACCTGCATCCTCTTCCAACGCAGGGTACTTTGAAACAACTTAGTGTTTATTTTAAGAGCATAATAGTTGGAATTAACATAGGATCTTGGTAGGGACCATTTCGTATTAGCTCTATGACTTGATGTACCCTTTCTAAGAAGTATTTTAAAGCATTTTAGTGATTATTTTAGTAAGCATTTCGAGAAGGATATAAATTAAAAACTATTTTTAAGAATGTTACTGAGCTTTACTGGAAGTGGTCCAAGGAGTATTTAGTGAATTTTGTGGAGAGTTGCTCATCAGAATTTTTACTTAGCGACCATTGACCCTGCCTGCAGGTAGGTCGCCCCCCTAGCCACCACGAGGTCCTCCCCGTGCTGTGCGCTGTTGCACTGTTGAGACGCTCTGTCCGCTACTCGCTCTGACCGCGACTGCTCCTCCTGGTAACTTGTGCCGTTCTGCCTTATTGTCTATTTCCCTGCATTTGCCTTCTGTATCCATTATTGTAACTTGTGCCGTTCTCTGTTGTTTTTCCCCTCATTTGCCTTGTGTACATCTGTGCCTGCTCTCCCCTTCGCCGTCTGTACCCTCTGTCTGGTTCCCGTTGTGTCCCTTTGCCTTCTGTTACCCTGGTGACCCTGTGATTGCTGCCCCCTCGCTCCCTCTTTTCCTTCTGTACCCCCCCACTTCCTGCTTCGTCCTTGCTTCCCGCTGCTGCTCCCTGCGGCCCCACCCCCCGCCGTTCCCATTCGCTCCCCGCTCCCGCCTCCCAGCTGCTCCTCCCTCCCTCAGCCCCTCATATGGAGGCCGCCCGGCGAACGCGCAGCGGACGCGCGCAGCGGGAGCGCCGATTGTGCGCCGAAGGCGCGCCAAAGGCAAGCCCGTCTGCGCCCGTCCGCACCTGGACCGCACCCAGCGCCAGAACCCCTGGCCCCCGCAGATGCCATCCCACCCGTCGGACCTACGACACCACCTCCCTCAACGCACTCAACACAGGCCGAAGCCCCAGCTGCTACCGAGCCACCCCAAGACGCTCTCACGGACCCTTCACCTGCCAATCCTGCAAGTTCTCCTGCATCCGGACCTGCACCGCACCCGTCAAGATGAACACCAGCAGCAATCACCTCAAGTGCATCCTGCTCCACACCCGCTCTGTCCACAGACACGCCGTGGAACTCTGGAACCTGCTCGACACCACATCCCCAGACGTCGCCTTCCTCACGGAAACCTGGATGAACGCCTCCTCAGCACCCAAGATCGCCATCGGCATCCCAGACGGATACAAGATCACCCGGAGGGACCGCGTCAACCAGACTGGAGGAGGCATCGCTATCGTCCACAAGAACACCATCCGCATCACGACCAACTCCGTCGACACCCTCACAGCCGCCGAACACCTGCACTTCCAGATCCACACCGACCCCAAGACCACCCTCAGAGGCACCCTCATCTACAGACCCCCGGGACCACGAACACTATTCAGCGAAGACATTGCCGACTTCATCAGCCCGCACGCCCTCCCCTCCACTGACTACATCCTCCTCGGGGACCTCAACTTCCACCTGGAGAACAACAACGACGCAACACCGCCACCCTGCTGGACAGCCTCGCCAACCTCGGACTCAAGCAACTGGTGACCACCCCCACCCACTACGCCGGCCACACGCTTGACCCCGTCTTCTCCTCCAGCAAGGACATCTCCTTCAGCCACGCCACTGGACTCCACTGGACAGACCACAGCTGCGTCCACTTGAGCTTCAGAAGGACCACGCTCCACCACCACCCGCAACAGGTCCCCCGCAGAAGCTGGAACAAGATCACAGCCGACCAGCTCACCACTTCACTGAGCCAGAACCCGCCCGAAAGCTCAACAAACCCCAACCTAGCCGCCAACAATCTCACGAGGTGGATCAGCAACTGCACAGACGACCTCGCTCCACTGAAGACCCTCCCCCCAGACCCGGCACCAAGAAAGCATCCTGGTTCACCGACAAACTCAAGAGCTCCAAGAAGAACTGCCGGGCCCTCGAGAAAGACTGGCGCAGAGACCCAACTACAGACAACATGGCCACCCTCAAGCTCGCCACTCGAAAACATCACCAACTGATCCACGCCACCAAGAAAACCGCATTCAAGGAACGACTGGACAACAACGCCCACAACAGCAAGGAACTCTTCAACATCGTCAAAGAGCTCTCGAACCCTAGCGCCGGAAACAACGACATCAGTCCCTCGCAAGACCTCTGCAACTCGCTCGCCTCATTCTTCCACAGCAAGATCGCAGACATACACAACAGTTTCAACACACAGCCGACGCACCCTACGACCATACCAACGCCCCCCACCACCACCCTCAGCGCCTGGACACCGATCAACACCGAAGACACCATCCGCACGATGAACTCCATCCACTCCGGATCTCCAACAGACCCCTGCCCTCACCACGTCTTCAACAAGGCCGACTCGGTCATCGCACCCCATCTACGGGACATCATCAATGCCTCCTTCGACACCGCCACCTTCCCAGAGAGCTGGAAGCACGCCGAACTCAGCGCCCTACTGAAGAAACCATCAGCAGACCCCACCGACCTCAGAAACTACCGCCCCATCTCGCTTCCTTTTCCTGCCAAAGTCATCGAGAAGACCGTCAACAAACAGCTGGCCACCTTCCTCGAAACTAATGGTTCCCTCGACACCTCGCAGTCCGGCTCCCGGGCCAACCACAGCACCGAGACCGCCCTCATCGCAGCTACCGACGACATCCGAACCCTGCTCGACAACGGAGAAACAGCGGCCCTCATCCTCCTGGACCGCTCCGCGGCGTTCGACACGGTCTGCCACCGCACCCTAGTGCAGCGCCTCAACAAAATCAGAATCCAGGAGAAGGCACTGGACTGGATCGTCTCCTTCCTCGCCGGAAGAACACAGAGAGTTCGCCTCCCCCCCGTTCAGATCAGAGGCCACAGAAGTCATCTGCGGCATACCACAAGGATCATCACTCAGCCCCACACTGTTCAACATCTACATGAGCCCCCTTGCGGCCATCGCACGCCAACACAACCTCAACATCATCTCCTACGCCGACGACACCCAGCTGATCCTTTCCCTCACCAACGACCCCGCCACCGCCAGAACCAACCTACATGAAGGAATGAAAGACGTAGCCGAGTGGATGATGAACAGCCGCCTGAAACTGAACTCAGATAAGACGAAAGTCCTCATCCTGGGATCCTCGCCCTCCGCCTGGGACGACTCCTGGTGACCCCCTGCCCTGGGCAGCGCACCCAAACCAATAGACCACGCACGCAACCTGGGCTTCATCCTGGACTCCTCCCTCTCGATGACCAGACCAGTCAACGCCGTCTCCTCAGCATGCTTCAACATCCTGCGCATGCTTCGTAAGATCTTCCGGTGGATCCCCCCCGAAACCAGGAAGACGGTCACCCAGGCCCTCGTCACCAGCCGACTAGACTACGGCAACTCCCTCTACGCCGGAATCACAGCAACACTCCAGAAAAGACTGCAGCGCATACAGAACGCCTCAGCACGCCTCATCCTGGACATTCCCCGACACAGCCACATCTCTGCACACCTGAGAAACCTGCACTGGCTCCCCGTCAGCAAGAGAATGACGTTCCGGCTCCTCACCCACGCACACAAAGCTCTCCACAACCAAGGCCCAAGATACCTCAACGACCGCCTGACCTTCTACTCTCCCACCCGCCAGCTTCGATCGACCAGCCACGCCCGCGCCGGCGTCCCTCGCAACCGAAGAGCCACCACGGGAGGAAGATCCTTCTCCTACCTGGCTGCCAAGACGTGGAACTCCCTCCCCATCCACCTCCGCCTGACCCAAGACCACCTCTCCTTCAGGAAGCAACTCAAGACCTGGCTGTTTGAGCAGTAGCGGACCCCCCTCCCTCCAAGCGCCTTGAGACCCTCCGGGTGAGTAGCGCGCTATACAAATGCTTTGATTAATTGATTGATTGATTGAATCTTTTGGTAATATTTCCTTGAGACCACTTGGAAGTATTTTTCAGACGAGTTTTTCTTCTGAAAACGAAAACATGATAACCAGTGTGTTATATCTGGCCTCTTTAATGTTTAGCAACAATGTGCATCACATTTTTCTTCATATAGTACGTTTATAGAAATAATTTCAGTTACATAACTTCGGCCTAATTTGTTGATTTTTTTTGAGTGGCATTGAAATTAATTCCAGCTGTGTTTTACTTCTTGGTACATCTAGGACCAGCCTGCACTGCAATCTTGTGCTGCGGACTTTGGAGACACCTAGTAACAGATTGTTCCCCTTCTAGCTTTTGCTGCTCATGGATATCTAGTAGCGGCACGTCAGGCTTGTTTTGCCCAATCTTAGGACACCTTATGATTCAGCAGTCTTGAGCTACTAACTCACAGGACACCTAGCAATTGCAAAGCCCATCCGTTTGCCTTTAACGTGGTAATGAATGCAAATAGCATTTGTTTGCATATGTTAGCACATTATAGCCAGGCCTATTGGCTTTACCATTGCTTGTTTAGGAAGTTAGTTGTCTCTATTGGAAATTGATGTATAAATCAGCTCTGTCTCATTTGAATTCCAGTACATATATACTGTTCTAGCCCTGTTATCCTTGGCATTCACGATTTCTGGACCACCTCAGCGGTAACATACTGCTGACTAAATTAATACAGTCCTCATTTTAACGTGAGACTAAGAGTGACTCAAGGCTGACCTCAGGACATTATGCAACATCAAACAAAAAAGAGACATCCGGTAAAAAGCAGGTTCGATTGTAACTATTGTATTGTATGCGGCAAATCACTCCTAGAGTTGAAAGAGAGCAACATTCTTACATAGTCAGAGTGTTAAGTGGGAAGTGTATGACCCCGCGGCACATGAGGATATCTTGAATATTATCCACATGGGTCCAGTTTGCTTCCTCCCATCAACCACTTCTAACCTACTGTGAACGAGAGGCTAGTGCAGGTGTGGTATTCGTACCTCGCTACTACATCTGCCTGTGCCCTACCAATCACCTCTGAGCCAGGCATTAGAGGCGACTGCCCAATATACATTTGGGTTTCTGACAGGACTCCCACTGAAGGGGTCCTTCACCATTCTGTTCCTTCACTCTCACATGTTGATGCCACCACAGACAGGAAAGTGAGACAAAGCACAAGGCACAGCTCACACTTGCGGTACATGCAGAAGTGATGACATTCATAGGTGTGGGCTGACAGGTAGGAAGACCACTGATAAAGCAACTAAGGCTTTGCTATTGCACAATCCTGTAAGTGAGGAGGAGTTCAGAAAGGTAAGGTACTGAAGATAGGTAGGGACCAAGAAGACACCAAACGTCAGTGAAGATACAGATAGTCTAGATAAACCAGTGGAGGAACACTAAGACCGTCTCTTTTGGGGCAGAGGTCCTGCTCTATCATTCCACACTGATGCAGCATTACATTCTTTACAGTCCCGATTCAAGGGGCCTCACTGCCACAGACCAAAGGACCACATTTTGTAGTAAAGTTTTCCTTATGTTTGATTGTACTTTACAAATGTCTAAATCAGAGAACAGATATTTGCCTTTTTTTAAGTGACTGCTTATGACTATCCCAGCTGATGTTAGTCACATATAAGGGGTGAGCGCTTGATCCCACAAGCTGTTGGAACCTAAAAAAGTTCTTTAGTGCAAGATTCAGAGGAATTTGGTGCAATTTTATTCTGAACTATCTTGATCACTTCAGTATGAAGTTTTACATTGTAGTGTTAACCTGAGAACTAGATTTTTTAAATAAAATGTGTCAAACCTTATTTTTTTATGGAACTTTCAGAGGGTTTCTTTGTCAGTGCTTAGCTTTAAAAATCTATATAGGTATACAACTGGTAGTTATGTTTTTCGAAAGAAGTGGAACCTTTCAATTCTATTTTCTCTGGTGAAAGTGCATTCCATTATGGCTCATATTTTGGTACACTGACATGGAGTTTTGGTCTAAAATAATGGGAGGTTTACCATGAGATAATTGGAGTAGTTTATTAAACAAAGCTTTTTAAGATTATTTTGGGTTACATTGCATAAATCATGTAGACATTTTAATGTGGTTTTGAGAATATTACCCTCATTCTTTTCCTGGTTTTTTCTTGCACTGCACATTACACTTTTCTCCAACCCTATCAGTCACTTCACCAACACATATGGTTTCTACCATAACACCAACACTGACTGACTAACAGGAAGATCACTTCTTTCTGTTAATATACCAAGATCTGGTACAGTGTTGGTCCTCGGGGCCCCAAATGATGAAGGGCGGTTCCGAGTGGTGACTGATGGGAGCCAGAGACCAGATACTGATCTTGATCTGGCATTTTATAGCTTTTGCCCCTTAGTCATATGGCCAGTGGGAGCGCTACACCTGTTCTGTCTTTTACAACTAGCCTGTCGCACTATTGACCCTCTGATACTCTGTTGTGAATACTGAAATTTGAGAATATTACCACATTTTTACATGTTGGTACAATTGGTACAATTTTCCATTGTACTCTCTTAGTTGTCAAGTGATCAGAAACCTCAGCCAAGATGGTACTGGCAGGTATGACTCTCCACTACCTCTCCCTTAACTGTCCATTTTGTGCTTGCAGACCCACCAGAGTTTTCAGATGCACAGTTGAAGGTAGTGACGGCCATGGAGCATGGAGCAGCGAAGCTCCCCCTTTTGGTGTCTGCGAATCCCCCAAAGATCAACTATACCTGGAGCTTCAGAGGGGGGAACCTGATCAGAGGTGAGTAGGACGCATCTGTGAGCGATTGCTTAAAACACTTATCAGGTGCACTCTGGAGGTAACCATGTCTGAGACGTCATTATCTCAAAAATGTCAAAGGGGCTGAGGAGCTATCTAAGTAGTGCTCTTATATCCTAATCTGTAGGTTACGACTATGTTTGGAGGTCTTGACAGAGCAAGGAAGCCTCTCCCTCATCTCCTAACTATTAAAATAGGCATTGATGTAGCAGATGGAAATTTTCGAATCTTTGTGTTTAGCAAAGTGCATTATGATTAATTACTCCATGCAATTATCATGGAGTCTGGTGCATGAAACACAATATCTCAAATCTATCCTCGAAAGTGAACATCCTAAAACATGAAATTGTCAGAAGATCCTGATCAATTTAGCTGTAAGAAAATGGGATTAACATTTGGGTAGGAGGTTAGCCCTATTCAGGTAATAACTTCCACAATTCTGTCAGGCTAAACCTAGGCTTAACCCCTGGTAGTTATGGCACAGGGCAGACAAGTTTAAGTTAGGAAAATGTCCAAAATATTTTAGCAACACTAAAAAAGTCTAAAAACAAAACAAGGCAAAAACCTTCATGAAAAAGTAAAGTACCGATCAGAAATCACTGTTCCATGGTTCAATGGGACCTAGGTGCAATTTCAGGCTGACCGTGATAAAGCAATACATCAATACATCAAGCAAATTGTCAGGGTCAACGTTTTACCTTTTGACTTAGTGTTTTTTGAATGGAAGTTGAAATCCTCCAGTGTTGTAAGATTGAAGGTTGTATCTGGAAAAGTCCCTTCAAATCCAGATAGCCCCTGGGTGAGGTCCAGCTGTTGACATTGATTTTGCTAGGAAAAACTTTAAGCTGAAATATTCAACACCAGGGGCTTACACTCAAATCTCTAAATACATGAATGCCCAACCAAGGGCAGCAATATTTCCTACTTCAGATGTTGGGCAAGATTGTAGAGTGGGCGGTCTGACAATCTCATTTGGGTGGGTGACTTTAGGTTTGTCCCTGATGCTACCAGAGATAGATATCCCAACAACTGATACCTAAAGAGAGTGCTATCAGGGGAATACAAAGATGGTTGAGGAGCTATACCTAGTGGATAGGGGGCAACTTAAGCATACCACAGAGGCAGAATACACCTTATATTCCCACATTCATAGGTACTATTCGCAAATTGACCTAATCTGGGGCATACAGGAGATAGTGGGCACATACTCCCCTGCCTGTCGTGGCACTATAGCAATCTCTGGCTACGCAATGTTGGCATGGGAGGGGAAAATGTCCCTGACTCAATGTAAGAAAGCACAGTAGTGGTTTGACAAATCCCTACATAGCTAAAAAAACATTGGAAGACGATATCTCAAAATACTTCCAAGAAAATGATTTTGGTGAGATACCCTAGAATACACTAGGGCACGCCTTTAAAGCTGTATTTTGGGACACAAAGGACAGATCAACATTGCAATAGCACACTTAATAGAGAATCTTTAGAGAATGACCTGTTCATTCTAGAAGATGACTAAAGAGCCTTGCATCACTCAAAACCCTATAAAAGATTATAACCATCAGGGGCCAGGTTGGATTTTTGCCACAGAGAAATCATAAAAAGTGCTACTTTACTTTAAGCAGCGATTATATTAGCATGCAAATAAATCCAGGTCACTCCTAGGCAAATGTTTACAATTTTAGTCAGTCTCAAAAGGTATCCCCTCACTTCAGCGCCCATACATCACCATTCTTAGTAACCATGAAGACACATTCAAGGCATTCCATACATTTTATTTAAATCTTTACCTGGTTGACTTGAAGGAGGTTGAGGCCGTCATAACTGTGGCAAAACTACTGATACTCAATAAGGTTTAGAGATAGTCTGGAACTCCCCATCACGGCTGATGAAGTCACTTGAGTCATTCATGAACTGTACCCCAACAAATAACCAGAACCTGATGATCTGACCAATTGATTTTGTAGACAATTTGAATTGGACCTGGCACCTTCTTTGGTGACACTATTCAACTCTGTACTACAATCACAAATTGAATTGCATTCGATGACAGCAGCAAATTTCTCTTTAATCCATAAACCGTGCAAACTTGATAATAAATGCGTCATATGGGCCAATAGAACAAATTAACTATACAGTAGCTTTTTCCTCATAGAACCAGCTACACCAATAACAGTGAAAATAGCTTTTGGAGGCTAATAATGATAGGAACATGCAAACATTATAATCTTACATGTTTCACTTTTAAATACAAGAGCCCCCTACTTTGTGGGTTGCAGGCCTACTGAGGGAGGACTTACTTAATATGTAATAATTGGGTATTCTTCCTGGCAAAAGGTTTATTTTGGCAGATCTACTTGCAGGTTTAAACACTGCAGAAGCTGGGCTTCAAATGTAGACCTGAAGCCATGTTCTCCTTGTCTGCCTAGTGAATGGCACATTAGGTCCTGCAGTCAAGAAGTGACATCTAATTTTCTATGCCATTGGAGTATTTCCCTACACCATATTCTACGGCCTTACAAGGAAGTTAAATATGGCAATGGAGGATTAGCCAACTTTAACATGTTTGCGGGGTCGACCAAATGCACTTGGGACAGGATAGCAGTACTACAGTGCGCATAGTTAAAAAACTTGCTGCATCAGTCAACAAAAAATGAGTCACTAACATCTCTCATATTTTAAGCATGTTCCTACTTGTTCAGACGTTTAATGTGGTCTCCTAAGCGCATTGTATGAGAGTAGATCCTCCTAGGGTCTTGTATTTAGCTAGAATTAGAGGCCGATATGAACTTCATTTTTCAGCTTGACAGCAGGTTGCCTGCCATCTTTCCAACCTTAGCTGTCAAACACAAGCTCCTTTTCATAAGTAACTCAAGAAAGTGTAAAGATTCCACTGCAGTGATGAACAATTTAAAGAGGTAGGGATGAGAGAAATCCAGGTCCTTGGTTGCCAACTTTGCCTGCAAAGATGACAACATAAGAGAATATTCATATTGAGATGAAATCAGATATAGTTCAACTGTTTATACATTACCGTTAGACAGTTGTTAATGTTCATATACAGCTATGGGCAGCCATCAGCCCTAGCAAATAACTGTGTGCCATCATTGCTGATATACCTTACCCATGACCGACTATTTCTAAAACATACATTTATTGGGAGCTACAATTATTTTGGGACTCCTTTACTGAGGCTTACTGCAACTCTATACACAATGTTTAAAATTCCTTTACTCCAGTTTAGTTTTGTACGTATTTCCATTTTACATTGTTGCATACTTTTTTTGTTACCTATAAATTTAGTTTCAGTAACAGTCATTTTGTGTTTTAAAAAATGTCTTTTGTGAATCTTCATTGCATTACGCATAATTTAAATGGAATTATTATGTTTACTGTTAGTATTCTAAAAATATCTCATTAACAATAAACTCAGACACCTTTCATTTATGAAACTGAGGTTAAGTAAAAAAAAACATAAAACTGCCATCATTATTATCAGCAACATCAACAATTTAACATTTTCACTTTTATCCTATTAAAATAAACATAATTTACAAATACATAACTCTCACTTCAAAACATTGTGTAACGTTAAGCATGAGTTACAGATTAAAGTGCAGTGTATTAAGGCTCAAAGTTTCAAAGTGCATGTTTCAATCAAGTGCTTGAATGGGAATAAACGTATGCAAATGTATAATCATCTTGAGTTTCCTTATTTCCACATCACATGGCACTGCATTTTTCAATTGATCTTCATTTCTTTCCCATATCTTAAACAGTATCTTAATAAATGTTACAGTTTTAGATAAATGTGTATCATGTTAAAACAACACCTCCCTGGTAAGCGTCTTTGTACGCCCTGATGTCTAGATAGTCCCATATAGGGATTTGTAGCGTCTTCTGCTCCGTGTGATACCAGGGACATATAATTATAAAATTAGCTAAGTTCTCCCTTAGAGCAAGTGGACACATACGCATTGTTACTATTCATTTCTCTATATAACTTACTAGCTGTACCCGGCCATGCGTTGCAGTGGCTCAGTCTGGTTAAATGGAAGAGAAAGAAAAGAGTAAGCGCACGTTTCTAATATGTTTAATTTCACAATGCTTGTGGGTATATAATATGTTTTTGTCCATCCTAAAATATGTAGACTATTGTCTATATGCGTCCCTTGGATTTGTTGCGCAGCAACCAAATCGATAGGGTCTGTTCGGGTTGCAAAGTGAACCAACTCCTCCCCCTCCCTCCACCCACTTCCCGGTCTGCCATCCTGACATCAACTGTCCATCCTAATATATGTAGACTATTGTCTATATGCGTCCCTTGTATATGTTGCGCAGCAACCAAATCGATAGGGTCTGTTCGGGCCTTTCGATTAAAAATACGCTTGTATTGGACATGCGCGTATTCGAATCCAACATTTTGTATATATAAACACGCGCTAATGTTGCAAAGTGAACCAATTCCTCCCCGTCCCTCCACCCACTTCCCAGTCTGCCATCCTGACACCAACTGTCCATCCTACTATATATAGACTATTGTCTCTATGCGTCCTTTCTTAATGTTGCCAAGTGAACCAACTCCTACCCCCTCCCTCCACCCACTTCCCAGTCAGCCATCCTGACACCAACTGTCCTTCCAAATCTATTTAGACCATTGTCTCTGTGCGTCCTTTCTTAATGTTGCAAAGTGAACCAACTCCTCCCCCCTCCCTCCACCCACTTCCGAGTCTGCCATCTTGACACCAACTGTCCATCCTAATATATGCAGACTATTGTCTCTATGTGTCTATTGTAGTTGTTGCGCAGCAACCCAATCGATAGGGTCTGTTCGTCCTTTAGATTAGAAACACACGCGTATTCTAATCCAATGTTGTGTATATATAAACGCGCGCTTATTTGAATTAAACGTTGTGTCAAAATTTCAAATCAATTGGTGAAGAACTTTTGTAGATTTAAGATTTTTATCAAACTCACATTGACATTTTTATGTGTCTGTTTGTGCTTTCGATTAAAAACACGTGCGTATTCGACATGCGCGTATTCGAATCCCAACATTGTGTATATAAAAACACTTGCGTATTCGAATGCAACGTTGTGTCAAAATTTCAAATCAATCGGTGAAGAACTTAAGTAGATTTATATCAAACCCACATTGACATTTTTATGTGTCTGTTTGTGCTTTCGATTAAAAACACGCACGTATTCGACACGCGCGTATTCAAATGCAACGCTGTGTCAAAATTTCAGAGCAATCGGTGAAGAACTTTCGGAGATTTGAGATTTTGAACGAAAGAACAGTTACATTTCTAGTTACATAGATATTGACATTAAAGTTCTATCTACGTATGCATTTTATTTTTTAATGTTTATAAATCTATTTTAATTTTATTTCTAATCAGGCAGATTTTCAAAGGCACAATTTTTTAAATTGCAAATAGTTAATATTGCCACATTTCACCTCCAAACCAGTCCTTCTGTTTTAACCAATAATAAAGAATCCTAATTTTAATATTTACCGAATATTTATGTTTTACTTAATCATTCCAAAATAAAAACCTTTACAGCCATATCAACTAAACAAAGTTCAAAATGTATTCGTATTCGTTTAAATTCACATTTGATATAAAACTGCAACTATCATGGAATTCACTAAGGTTTTCAGATTTCTATTCAGTTACAGATTCCCAGGAGTACTTCTGGAATTCTTTGTGAATTTCATGTCATTCCTCTGTATAACCAGTTAATCATGTGTAAAAGTAGCCCGTGTACATTGCATGAGCTTACATGTATGGTAGAAGTGTATTTGCACTTTAACACTTAGGGGCTTAATCCAATGTCGTTGGTCCTGCGACCAACAAGCTGTGAGCAGTAGGCACTGGGTGGGGAAACCGACCGGTGCTTTTACCATCGGTGTAGCGAGCGGACAGTAATCCCTGCAATCGGGGCGGTGCCTGCTCAGGCACTGCCATAGGGATTACAATGCTCATTTTCTCCGCCTTTTCATGGCAGTCCAACTGCCATGAAAAAGCAGATGGAAAGGGACTTTGAGGCCCCTAGCAGCCCCCCCAGGCCTCCACTATGTGGACTGGGGGGCACCACATGCATGCACAATGTGCCAGGCACAACATGGTGCCTTGAAAGTGTAAAATGTGCCTTTTCCAATTGCAGCTTGTGCTGCTGCCCTTTTTCAGGCCGTGGAACAAGCTGCAATTAGAAAAGGCATATTTCCGCCCGTGTGCTGACGGTCGCATCGGAAAACTAGGAGTGGAACCGCCGACTTCTAGTCTGGCTGTTTCACTTCCAATGTGATGTTGGTCCCACGCTTGTTCGGCCAACATCGGAATGAGACCCTTATTTTTTCTTCACTTCAAACATATTGTACCATATTTTGGAAAACAATTTGTCTTGCACTCGCAGGATCTTTGAGTTCTCCATCCTAAAATGAATTTATTTCATCCTCTGTCATGTATTATTTATAAAATGCATTATAGTCAAGGCTTCTTTGCAGTGGAAGGACACTGCAAACCAAGAATGTTGAGGGTGATCATCTATCACAGATTGAATAACTAGGTCTTCAATTTCTTTCGAAGGATTAGACTGTAAAATATCTCTCACAGTAAAATGGGTGACTTTTATGCATAATAAAATCAGCTTGCAAACGTTGGTAGGTATGCAGATTGTACAAGTCATGTTATGGGAGAGTAAAGGATACATATATTGTTGATTCAATAGTGAAAGAATATGTGTGAATGATTGGCAAGACCCTAACAGGACTAGATTTAATTTGATTTTTGATTGCTCAAATCTTAACCTGGCCCCTTTTTCTTGTAGAGGGAGCACCACGACACCACCTGAGAGATGGAGGAACACTGGAGATCTGGAACCTGACACGAGCTGATGCTGGTGACTACAAGATTCACTGCAAAAATGAAGAGGGCGAAAACCAGACTGTAATCAAACTGGATGTCCAATGTGAGTCACAAGGGGTTTGTAATGTGTCAGCCTAAGTAACATGATACTGTGCAAAGAATTAGTGGCTGGCATTCACTCATCTTTCCCCCAACTCAAATCTAAAAGCTATAAGCATTACAGAAAGCCCCCCAGATACGGAAGCTCAGCCTGAACACACTTCTTCAAAGGGTATAATGTTCTTACCAGTCATAGACATTTCCTAGAACACTCACTTAAATGCAGATTTGCCAAATTTTCCCCTCAAGATGATTGCCAACCTTTTCATACCCTTTAGTGTTATCGGCCATATAATACCTGTAGACACTTGCTGTGGGAGATGTGTCAGGGAATCTATTCCAGCATCAGAAGCCGTGAATAGACTCGCTAAGTACAGGGTCTATATTGCATAATATTCTACGAATAGCAAATGTTAACAGAAAATCTATATTTTTGGGGAAAAGATGACATCTTCTCGATTATTTCCAGAAGAGTAGATCCTTCTCCCTAAGTCTGGAGTTGAGGGTTTCAGATGAATTAATAGATTGTGACATCAGAAAGTGTACCAGCCTAAAGTAATGTTAGTAGCATGTGTAGCTGTAGATACACATGTTCTGCATGGGAAACATCCTTTACGAGGCAACTTTTACCAAGCAGTGCCTTTACAACGCAGGTTTTTCAACGCAAGTCATTACAACGAATTGCGGTGGGGGGCGCTGTAGGATAGGTAATAGTTTAATTTACTATCCAACACCTTCCCTACTATCCACGGGGACTGGAGTTGGAATAGTAAATTAAACTATTCACTATCCAGCACTCCCCAACGCAAGTCGTTGAAAAACCTGTGTTGTAAAGGCATGCATGGTAAAAGCATGCGTTGTAACAACGTACATCCGTTCTGCATACTCCCGCCATCTAGTGTTGGGCTTGGACATTTGCAACATGGTTTTCTTCTAAGATGTCTTTTGATTCGGAAGGCATAGTGACTCCTCCCTTAGTTGTCAATGCACATGGGCACCTGCTCCATTGTTAGATTGTTAGATTGCTTTTTTCCCCTATTGATCACATATGTACTGATTAGTCTCCTAACGGTGCAACAGACCCACTCAAATACCCACTCGAAGTACACTGCATACAGAGCTTCTCAGACATTAGTTGGAAATAACGGCCTCTTGTAGTATTACTGAATATGATGACTGTTGTTTGATTCATGAGAATTGTCAATGGCACCACGTTGCATTAAGGGCCCTCTTTCATATTTATGCTGGGTGCTTAAGACATATACCCACATCCTGAAGAGAACTGACAAATATTATTTAGGGTTAAAACGCTGACATTACACCCTAAGCATATTCATGACCTTCTCAAAATAATATCACTAAATTATTAGATTGCAGGATGGACTGTGTATAGTAGTTGAATTGTTGCTATTGTGGATTAATGTATTTTTGTATATGTATATGATTCATTTCTTTGAGCATTGCGTCGCCTGCCCTTAAGTCATCTTCCAATACGCCTTTTTGGATATTCATACAAATTAGTGCTTCCCAAATTTTTAAGAACCACAACCCACTTTTTAAAAGGACAAACTTTTGTGACCCACCTAGCTTTAGTTGAAGTGTCATTTATAGACAGCTTTTTTTCAGTGGCATGGAATCTAAATTTGCAGACATACAGTTTTACTGATAAAACAGTATTGTACCCAAATGATAATGTGTAGAAATCAGGTTTCAGTAAAAAAGTATAATTTGTGAATCATCATGCCAAGTGTTTTGATTTGTTTTGATACTATTAAAGTGTTTGCTACCATCACACTTCACAATTACAAAAAATAAGCTTTAGGTTTGCTTACCTGACTGCCAAATGTGTACAGCACATTTACTGAGATTTATGATTGGTCACAAAAAATTATATCCTACAGCTTTTTCCTTCACACTTTCTGTCCCCAATAAGATTGTCACAAAATTCTCTTTCCTTTTCTTTCTCTGATTGAGTGAGAGGAGTTAGCAAACACCAAACCCCAATTTAAAATATCAGCAATTTGTCAGAAGGCAAAGCCTGACCTTTGAACTCTGTCTTTAAAGCACAGCAAATGTAACAAGATAAATACAAAATTTAAAGGCATTTTTATTTATTGCTTGGACTTTTACAACCTTACGAATGTATGTGGGCTGTGACATACAGTTTGGGACTCACTGATATGAATAATGAATTCATATGATATGTAGCGGCCCGTGTGTTTATTTCAAACTATTGTCTGTATAATTGAAAGATTACTCACATCAACTGTTTTCCTTGATTTATGCCTACTACCTGTGATCCTTGACACATGGTATGATTTGAAATGAATCCCACTGCATTAATGTTGTCCTATCAGCTGCAACAGCAGCCGACCTACCACCATTAGTCACTGGCGGTACTCTAGAAGGGCCTCCAGAGGCATCAACTGCAGGGGTCAAGGGATAAGGGCAAAGGAGGCTTAGGCAAAGCCGTGACTCCCTTCCCCTCCCCTAATCACACAACACCTGTTGAGGGGAGGCTTCTTTCTCACTGGAACGAGATCACCTCTTATCAGGGGGTGTCTCTCCATCACAGAGCACAGCTACTGCTTCAAGCTTACCTCAATGACTCCAAACATTCCACCCTGCAAATGCACCCAGTCCCGAACACCAGTACTTTCTCCAAGTGGAGGTTCAGGTGCTCATCTCCGAAGAGGCCATAGAGCCAGTAACACCACCATACCAAGGCAAGAGGGTCTGCTCCCTTTACTTCCTTATCCCCCAAAAAGATGGACCCTTAGGGTCAAATCTCAACCTCAGGTCTCTCAGCACGTGCATCTACTCAGAACATTTCCAGATGGTCACTCTGCAGGATGCCATCCTAATGCTGTACCAAGGTGACTTCAAGACCGCACTCAATCTGAATGTTGCCTACTAACATATATTCATCCAACCTACTTATCACCGCACCCTATGTTTCGTGGAAAGCGGTCAACTTTAGCAATTCAAATGGGTTGTCATTTGGTGTCACCATAGCCCCCAGTGGTCTTTACTAAATGCCTAGCTGTGGTAGCAGCCCATCTCAAAAGGGTATGTGGGGGGGGGGGGGGCACTCACAACTCACATGTTAATATTGGCTGAACAAAGGTGCAGACAAAAACACACCCAAGCCACCTTATCCCTCCTCCACAGGTTGGGGTTTGCCATTAATGTCGCCAAGACCCACCTCCAGCCCCTTCAGATCCAGCCCTTCCTGGGGGCCGTTCTCTATACAGTCACAGCAATACCAACACAGCGAAGCCATGGTGCAAGCAATCCAACAGATACTGCATCTTTTTCAGCCAGATCACCAACTCACAGTCAGAGCAGTTATATGCCTCCGTGGGATGATGGCCTCGTACATACCCATAGTCCCCCATGCCAGGCTGCACCTTTGCCTGCTCCAACAGTGCCTGTCAGAACAATAGTCAAAATTGGAGGGTCACTTGAATATGTAGTGCTGATACCAGCTGGAACCCATTGCTTTCCGCAGTGGTGGAGCAGCACAATCAGATGCAGGGCGGTACCCTCTCTGACCCTGCTCTGCAGGTGATCTTCACCACGTACACCTCACTATCAGGAAAGTGCGTGTATCTTCCACTATTAATTGATCAGGGCAAGTGGGAACAGCAACAGAGGGGTTTCCACATAAATTACCTTGATCTCCTGACCATCTAGCTCAATCTCAAGACCTTCTTTCATGAGATTTAGCACAAAGTAATCATCATAAAGACAGACAACAGGACCGCCATGTACTATCTCCAAAAGCAGGGCTGCCCACACTCACCGCAGTTATCAACTGTGGTACAGAGTATGTGGCACTGAGTGATAAATCACCGGACACAGCTCATGGCAAAGGTATCTTTAGGGAGTAGACAATGACTCTGCAGATCTGGTCAGAAGGATGCAGTAACAAGTCCACAAGTTGGAGTTCAAACCACAAGTCCTATGCCTGTACTCCTGCCATTAGGGGGAGGGGTCCCCAAGGTTGACCTCTTTGCCTCTGCCCAAAATGAAAAATTACAAAACTTCACCTCCACATTCTCACACCCACAGTCCATGGGAAATGCTATATGGATACATTGGTCAGGGGTCTGTATTTATGCTCTTCCTACTCTCCCACTCCTTCTGTATCATGCCTTCTTTATTTGGTCCTGAAGCTTCAGCAAATGTCCCTCACTCTCATCCTGGTGGCTCCTACATGTGCCAGCCAGTCCTGGTTCTTGACCCTCCTCAAGATGTTCAATATTCCCCAAGAGAAGCTCCTCAACAGACTGGTCCTTCTCACTCAGAAGCAAGGCAGAATTAGGCAACCCAACTCTAGGCAGCTTGATCTAGCTATTTGGCTCCTGAGGTCCTAGAGCTTGGTTATTTCAATCTCCCTGAAGGATGCATGACCATGTTGAAGGAAGCATGCAACCCACTATGCAAACCTGTTATGCTGCCAAGTGAAAAACATTTGCAGGTAACTGCATTTTCAAGCATCTGGATCCCCTTAAATCTGTAGTTCAGGATATAGGGCCAGATGTAGGTAAATCTTATTTACCAACTCTAAATTACCGAATGTTACCTATTCGGTATTTTAGATTCAGTAAATAAGATGTAGGTAATTATTCGGTAATTTTTACCGAATCGGAATGATTCGGTAATTACCGAATCGGTATTTACCGATCCGGTAATTGCCATTGATTCCTACGGGCCTTGAGGCCCATAGGAACCTATGGCAAATACCGAATCGGTAAATACCGATTCGGTAAAATTACCGAATTGACAAGGGGGACAGAGTGTCACTTTGACACCCTGTTGCACCCCTGATTCAGGCTTGTGTGCCATGTGACACACATACATGCCCTTAGGGCACGTCTGTGTGCCACATGGCACAGGTGTACATGCACAGATGTGCATGTACACAGGAATTCGTTATTTTCCATGCAATAGTATTACATGGTAAATAACAAATTCTTAGGGGCCTGTGGCACTGTTTGCAGTGCCACCTACATATAGATTTACCGATTTTGTAAAGTTACCGAATCAGTATTTTACAGAATCTGTAAATTTACCGATTCGGTAAAATTTAGACCCCCTACATCTCAATCACCAAATACCGGTCGGTAACGGCCGAAATCGGCCGTTACCGACCGGTATTTGGTGACCTACATCCGGCCCATAATCAGTTAACTCGTCCACCTACAAAAATAAGTCCTAGCTTACACTTTCATACACCTTCACTTAGCTGCTATTACAGCCTACATGCAGAAAAGACAAAACTTTTCTTTATTAAAAATTCCTGTCATCAAGGCATTAGAAGGCAAGGCAAGAAGTACTCAAATGTGCTACCACACTCAGCGATCCCCCTGCCCCAATCTGGAACGTTAATGTTATCCTTACCAGACTCTTGGGCCTTCTTTTTGAACCACTACACTTGTCCCCCTTACAGCTCCTCTGTTAGAAGGTCGCCTTCCTTGTCACTATTACATCATTAAGACGAGTTAGCAAGCTGCTGCCCCTCACTTTAGGGCAGCTCTTCTGCAATGTTCATAACGGCAGGGTGGTTCTGAGGACTAACTTAGATTTCTTCAGAAGGTGGTGTCACCCTTCCACCTCAGCCAGACCATAGAACTCCCTGTATTTTCCCCTGAGCTAGAATTGGCAGCAGAGAGGACCCTTCACACCCTTGACACAAGCATGCCCTCAAGTATGTATGTATGTATGTATTGGTATATTTATATAGCGCAATGACTGTCACCCAACGGGTATCCTGGTGCTTAGACTTTGATGATACATACACAGTGTTTAAGCAGCTGCACAGCTTACATAATTCTTGGAAAAAGATATGTTTTCAGAGCTTTCTTGAAGGAAGTAAGATCTCCCATGCTTCGTAAGCATAGTGGTAGGGAATTCCACAGTCTCGCTGGGTGAACCTGAAAGATCGACCTCCCATCCGGGTCCTCAGGATCCTGGGAACTACCACCAGACAAGCTGAGGCCGAGCGGAGAGATCTGGACGGTACATACCAGGAAAACAATTCCTGCAAAGAAGAAGGGCCCTGTCCATGAAGGGCCTTATGTACCAGACAAAGGGCTTTGAAGTCAATCCGCTGCGGGATTGGCAGCCAGTGAAGATCCCTGAGTGCTATGGTAGATGAATCAGATCGTCGGCGCGAAAGGGCCAATTTGGCGGCAAAGTTCTGTTCACGTTGCAGTTTTCCCACCAGGGCCATAGGTGCCCCCAGAAGTAGTGAGTTACAGTAGTCGAGCCTACTTAAGATGATGCTCCGCACTACCTCTGGCCTGGTCTGTATAGGGAGCATGGGTAATATCTTCCGCAGCATCCGCAACAGTGTCATACAAGTGGCCACCGTTTTGTTTACCGACACCTCTAGCTGCAGGCTGGGGTCGAACATCACCCCCAGGTTACGAACTGATTCAGCCGGCAGACTGGTACCCTGAAAGGACGGAGGCTAAAAATTCAATGGAAGAGGCCTAGGGGTAAAATCCATTGAACAATGTAGCACCTCTGTTTTGGAGCTGTTGAATTGTAACGAGTTGTGGCTTAACCATTCCGCTGTGGTGGACATACAGCGGTGAAAAGTCTCCTGTGACACAGCCTCCTTACCCTCAAACGAGAAGACAAGTTGGGTGTCGTCAGCGTAATTGGTGACCGCTATACCGAAAGATTTTATCAGTTTGATCAGGGGACGGAGGTAGAGATTGAATAGGATCGGACTGATGGCCGATCCTTGAGGCACGCCCTGCCCAACCCTTCTGGTGTTAGATTTGAAAGGTGGCAGGGCCACCATCTGGTTCCTATTATCAAGATAAGACACCAACCAGTCAAGAGCCAATCCCGATACTCCTATTTCCTCCAGTCTCCCTATCAAGATCTTATGGCTGCCCGTATCGAACGCGGCCGACATGTCGAGCAGTACTAAAAAGGCTGCTCGACCTTGGTCGGCACGCGTCCGAAGATCATCTAAAACAGTCACCAATGCAGACTTCATCCCATGGGCTGGTCTGAAGCCAAATTGGGCCACGTTCAAGCAAGCATTGGTCTCCAAGAAGCTGGAAAGATGTTTAGTGACCAGTTTCTCCAGAATTTTAATTGGAAATGGGAGCAACGAAATAGGTCTATAATTTGCTGGACAGGTGGGATCCAAAGTGTCCTTTTTCAGGAGTGGGGAGACCACGGCCAGCTTCCAACAGTCCGGAACCCGTGCAGACTTGAGGGACTGACAGCAGATGGAGAAGAGAGGGGGGAAAAGCTCTTCACAAAATAGTTTCCGAAATTTATGTGGAAGGGGATCAAGTGGCGAGTCCGAGGATACCCCGTCTGCCAATACACAAAAGTCTTCAAAGGACGGCAGGGGGAAGCTGTTCAATTGCACTGACCTAGCATCTTTCTCCAAAATGGAAGTTGAAGTAAGATTACGTAAGGTCTGAGAGTTAGGGCCTGGCAATAAAGCAAGGTTGTTCAGAATAGTTGCAATCTTGTCCTCAAAGACCTGTGCCAATGAGTCACATAAAGATTGAGAAGCAGGAATGTTCTTTACAGTACAGGCGGAACACGCCAAGTCTTTAACGATCTTAAATAGGGCCTGGGATTTGTTCACAGCTGACAGTAGTGATTCCTCTAAAAAGCTAGCCTTGGCCTGTTTAATCTGGGTTTTATAAGTCACCAGTGCCTGTTTAAAAAGAGCTCTATCTGACTCAAGGTACTGCTTTCTCCAATTACGCTCAGCCCGTTTACACTGGAGTTTTAGCTGAAAAAGTTCTCCTGAGAACCACGGCATTGCATGCTTTGTCCTAATTCTAGTTTTTCGCAGCTGGCCAGTGAGTCCAATGACGCTAAAATTCGCTGGCTAAGGGTCTCAAAGCTCACGTCCACATTATCTCCCAAGGTAAAACCATCTAGAAGCAGAGTGGGGAGAGTGGATTGTTTGAGGAGCTTAGGCCATTGTCTGCCCTCCTTAGTGGCTCCTAAGCTACCTTTCTTTGTGAATAAGGTGGGGAGTGAAAGAGAAAAATGGATGAGTGCATGATCCGTCCAACACTGAGGAAGAATGTTCCGAATGGTCACTTGGCCTGTATCAGCTACATTGACAGAGCAAAACTCCTTAGCAAAACACAGCAACTTTTTGTTGCTTTGGCCAAATTTCACAAGGGACATGATTTGTCAAATGTGGACATGATCTGATGGATATCGCCAGATGTACTGTTCAATGCATCCAAACCTACCGCATTAAGGCTAAAAGTGCTTGGCCTGCTCTGCCTAGGCTACATTCCAAGGTAAGCTTCCTTTGGTACTAGCCCCATGGCTGAGATTTGTAAGGCAGCTATATGGTCCACTCAACACACATTTACCAATCATTACCAATCAACAAGCTAGATTGGGTCAGACGTGTCTAAGTTTCAATCTTCTGTAACATCCACTGGCTTATCAGTTAGGGGAGTACTGCTTAACTGTCTATGTAGAATATGTTTAACTACAGCCACACAGGCTACGAGCGGAATATGTTATTTACCCTGAAAGCATCAATTCACAGCGTGTAGATTCACATGTGCCCAATTGCCTACCTGGAAGCCTTTGGTTGTTCCAGATGTATACTTCATTAATATATTTAAACTCTTCGTATATAATAACTTCTTGCAGGGTCAGCAAACTGTCCTATCAGTGGAGCTGGTGCCCATGCGCATTGCCAACTAAGGAAGTAGTCCCTCATTACTCAAGAGACTTCGTTGAAAAAAACAAGATGCAAACATCCAATCCCATCACTAGATGGCAGGATTGCACAGAGCATGTGAATCTACAGCACTAAATGCCATGAACAGATGCTTACAGGAAAAGTGATATATTGCTTATATGCGGTGGCCCTCCAAATAGCTTTGATAAAAGTACTGCATAGGACCTATAAATTATATCTTTTTCCTAGATAAATGAGGTATTCAAACCTTTGGAACTGAGTTTTAGCCTGCATTTTAGCACTCACTTAATAATTAAGAGCCTCAACTAAATTTTCTCTGCCTGCAGATCTCATCTCTATTGTCCTTGCTTTGGAAAACAACAAATGTGGCCTAAAATATCTCCAGCTCTATGATTTTACACTTGAGGATGCCCTATGATATTCGGGCAGAATGATTATGAACTATTATGACAGATACACGGGCATAGTTCCCTTTAGAATAGAAGGTGAAAACACAGGGCCTCATTTATGAGGCTCCTTTCGCCTGCTCAGGAGCCTGTTCCATACTTACGAGGGAGCACTAAGCCATATTTTTTGGCTTAATGCTGCCTCATAAATATTGTCACCTTTAATGCAGTTTTCTCCATTAACCCCTTGCCTGCGGTCAGAATTCCGCTCCTGAGCGGCACATTCCGATCACGGACGTGGTCGTGACGGCTCCCGGCCGTCATCAGCACACGATCACTGTGTGCCATGACGCACAGGAGCCGTCACCAGCATGCAAGGGGTAAAAGGGGCATGCAACGGGTGTTGCTGGGGGCGTTCCCAGAACATTCATAGCTGTTAGACCCTACCCCAGATTTATGAAACAAAATCTCAAATCTGAGGCACCGCCAAAAAGGGAGGCATAAGGGAGGCACAACGAAGAGAAATATCTTTATTTTTCCTCGTTTTTCCTTTTTGTATGTTTGCTGCATTCTGCCGCACACATAGAAAAAGGAAAATCATCTTGTGACTGTTTTTGTGCTGGAAGGTTTCCCGCACAAAATCAATCATCGCCCTAATGCAGGCACCCTTGCACCATGGTGAAAGGTGTATACGTTGACGCATGGCAGCTTATTGTGAGCCGGCGCAGGCAGGAAGGACTGGAATGCGCCATATCTCATAGATATGGCACATTCCTGCCATTTTTTTTGCCGAAGGGCAGCGCAGCAGGAAGTCCTGCTGTGCTGGCCTTCCTGCCTCCAGAAGACACAACGGTTCTGGCCCATTCATACACGGGGCCATAGCTAAGTGGAGATCTAGGCCTGCTGTGAGAGTTAGGATTCAGAGCACACTGAATTTTCCTCAAAATCATATTTTGAGCACACACAGAAAGCTGATAAACATTAGCAAACGTATCTCAGGTGAATATAAATACAGACAGTGTAACTGATGTCGCTAGCTCGCTCCCTACTGACATTGCTCATGAGGACGCTGTAGAAAAAGTGCTGCTTAACACCAATCTTTTGCGGACGCCTGGAACACAGCAAAACATGTTATCAGGGGTGGCTTTAGGCATGTGCAAGCTGTGCACCTGCACAGGGCCACCAAACTCCAGGGGCCTCCACGCCAATATATATCCTTAATATAATAATCCTCTGAGGATGGATACATATTTGCGTGGTGGGCCCTGGCAGGAATTTGGCAGCCTCCAGCTCTGTTCCACTTCCTAACACCCTAACCCACCCCTCCTGAGCTCCGGGGGGCTCTGCCCCACCCGGACCCCCTCTTCCGGGGCCCCCTACCTACACTCAGTGCCAAGGGCCACCATGAGCCTAGAGCTGCCCCTGATGTTGTTGCAAATGTACGAAATCATTACTTTAATTTACTTTGTAGGGTAAACTCATGTCCTTAGAATCAGCCATCAAAGACATCAGTTCATACCCAGCGAGAAGAATGTGCCACAAGCTGGAATGTTACATTATTTCTAAATTAGGTCTAATGTTACTGGGCACAATTCTGACCATAACTCCAAGCTAGATCATGCTAAATCAGATCCTATACTGGAAGTAATCAATGCAGGTTCTATTTCTGAACACTCCAAGTTAGTGTGATAAGTATTGCTAATAAAGATACCACATTAAAGAGGAAAATTGGAATTGTGTACAGCCAAGCCATATGAGACGCCCCTGTTTTATTAAACCTAGCGCTCTGCAATGGCAATGTGGGTTCATCTCGTTCAAAAGTAGCAGTTCTGTATTTTTGATGGGTGGGGCGTGGGGGGAGGGGTTGGCTGAAATAATTAAATCATTATTTACTTTTCCATATTGGCTAATAATAAGCATGAGTGTTACAAGCCTTTCCCCCCCCAAAAGAGCTGAATTCTGGAATGCCTTTCAAGAGATCGTAAGGTTTTGGATTCATATACCCACTCAGACATACTCTTTTTTTGTAATTTATAAAGCGACCTTGCTGTCTCCATGCCAGAGTACTTTTCAGCTCCTAGATGCATAGCATGTTCAGGCAATGTAGCATTTGTCATGAGCATCATCTTTATTATTATCAGTAATTGATATGTTTGTGATACACACTTGTTTTATCTAGTCCCTTTTAGCATTATCTTGTCACCCTGTACTTTCTTCAGTTATATAGCAAAAAAGGATCTGGGAGTGGCTTGTTCAGATGTTTGCTGATCCGAAGATGTGGATACAGTCCATGGAGAGACTGACATACATAACGCCAAGCTCAGGCTATTGACCCTTGCACAGTCCCCTCATCTCTTTGCACTCATATACCGTGTTTTACTGTTTAAATCATACTCAACATGTTTGTTACATTCTGGGAACATCTTTCCACACTAATGGCTATTTCCTCTTGCAGATTCTCCTGCAATTAAGAGCATTGGCGATCCAACAGAAGTGGACCTGGGAGGGACGGTAGAGATCTTATGCACTGTGGATGCCAATCCCATCCTGGACAGCATGTTTCAATGGAAGTGGCTGGTACGGAGTACACATATGTCTGTGGCATCTCAAGTGCTTTACTTCCTATTTGAAAATGATGAGCTTTGGAAGTTAGGATAAGCACTTTGGGGCATATTACCTAGAAGTGCGTTAGAAAACGCACAACGCACATTCCCATATCGCCGTGTTAGCGCGTAATTATCAATGCGCAACACGTACGCGAAATGAAATCCGGCGATAGTCGGCGATATGGCACATTAGCGCATGAAAACAAACGTTGTTTTCATGCGCTAATGTGTGCATTGATAATATGGGGGGGTGGAATCAGCGTTATGATCCACACCCCCATGTTATCAATGCCCTAACACCTGGTCAGAGCAGGCGTTGGGAGACCTGCGATAAACAAGTTTATCGCAGGTCTGCCTCTCCCAACGCCTGCCTTGGTAATAGGGTGTTCCCACCTCCAACCACATTTTACATTTGGTTGGACGTGGGATGCCCACTTTGCATGTCATTAGCGATGTTTGTCGCCGACATGCAAAGTGGGCTTGAGCCAGGCTTTAAAGTGCCCTTGTGGTTAGGGCTCTAGAAGTATCGCCGCTTTCTCGGCACAATTCGCCGAAAAAGCGGCGATATTTCCCCTTGCTAATATGCCCATTTGTATGTTAAGGGTTCATGATAGATGACAGATATTATCATTCCCTATCGGAGGGGACTAACATCGCCCTTGAAAGTCTAGATTCACATTTGGGGATCTAGCATCAAGAGTGGTAGGCTAGTATTGCCATTCAAGCTAAATAATAAAACTGAGCAGCAACTACTGTCCAAGAACCACACTGCAAAGAAATTCCATGTGCTTTTTGTGAAAGGAAACAGACATCCCTCCAGTGATTCCTTGGAGACAAGAACTCCCAAGCATGCCTCTTCAGATTTTTAGTGAGCAGGGCAGCTACAGTGCTTGGGGGCCTAGCAGATGCTACTGCACGGTAGTCATCTGTAGCTCCCAAATCACTAACTTGTAGTAGGAAACTGGTATTTAGGACAAGGGCCAATGGCGGATTCCAATATGGGGCAACCCACTAACCATAAGGGTTAGAAAGATAATTCCACTGGCTCCTGCCCATGGCCAAGAATGAAGAGGTCTCAACAAAGAAGGGGGAACAGGGGAGGGTGCTTTTTAAAGAGGTCCAAGGTCCAGGCCCACCTAAGTCATGCTCAACAAGAAAGGTTGGAGCTGTTCCTCTAGTTATAGGGCCATCCACCAAACAGGATTAGTGGTGGATGGTTGGGCTGTAAGGGGAATAAAAGGAGAAGTGGGGCGGAGGAAAAGGGGATCAGGGGATCCCGCTTTTGCGGAACTAGGGTCCTCACACACCCAGCAAGCTAGGTGTCATGCTTCATCATTTGGACATGCTCCTCGTTGGACCGGCGCTGCAATGTCCACCGGGCACCCGCGAAGGGGCTCTTCATCGGAGATCTTTTGTTCCTTAGCAAGAATGAAGAGGAAAATTCTCTGAGTCCCTATTAGGGTTCAAGGTGTGGCAAATACAAGCTCCGATAAAGTCCTATGATATGGGATTAGTCAGGGATGATTCAGGTTCACCCCAATTTTAGTCCTAGAATGCTGTTTGTCAATCTCTGTCTTTTTTTTTTATATAATCCACAGGACTGTAGGGGAAAAAAGGAAATACAGGGGGGAGTCCGATACTACCTGGTCATGCTATGGGAATTAGTTTGATGGAAACCAGAAAGTCTGTGTCAAGTTTTCAGGTTAGAAGACATTGTCCAGCACAGTACAATAGAAAAGAGGAGCTCAGAGGCAGCAGTTTGGAAGATGCAGAACTGGAGGTACACCCCCAAAGGTCCACCACACACTAGTGGGGTATCTATAGGGATTAAGCAATGGTATCAGGCTTTATGGTGGGACAGAGACAGCCTGAGAACCATTAATTTTGTAGAGTTCCTCACTGTGTTCTCAATAAACCAGCCCTTGATCTCCCAGCAACAATGTAAACTCTCACACACATACACACAATTACACACACACATGATCACAATCTCACATGCACAGCACACTGAACACATGCCATTCAGAAAGCATTGTCCTATAAGAAGTATCAACTTACTATGCCTTAAATCCAATCTTTGTTAGGCGCAGTTCCTTAAGTCTGGAACCCTGCCCCTTTCGCACTCTGACCGCTCTTAAAGATGCCTGAAATAGTTTCTGATAAACCATCACCTTGCTCTTTCAGTAGTTTCCCTCCTCACTCCCTCTATCAAGATGTGTGCCCCTATTAGAAGCTCTAGATTTATTACTACATCCCATGGAGGTTTGATATGTTTCCTTCTCTATGGCTTTATTTTTTATCACATTTCTTTTTGTGTCCCTGCATAGTCCAATGCATGCTTCATTGTTTGGCTCTGGTTCATGATGCTCACTTTTGTTAACTTTTCAATTGATTATGATTACTTGTGTCATTCTGTGTGCAATGCAATGTTCCTGTTCCTGTCGCTCTTCTTCTTAATGTCTTTGTCTCACAATCAGTTGTGTGTTGCTCTGCCACCAATTTGTGGTCTGGTTCCTATCTGGTATAAACATATACAATGAAATAAATAGTAAATCATGTTAGAACCTGAGGAATGGAGAATGAATGATTATAGAAGGGATGGCCTGTATGAGGTCTCTTCTCCAGGAAGAAATATAAAAGCATTGTCTGTAGGTGCCCTTATGTTGGCTGGAGATCAGCGAATTGCTCAGTCTCCAAGGTCTTAAGCTACTATGGAAACAAACAAAGTATGAACATACAAGAAACTCTGGAACTTGGTGAGAAGGACTTCCTGTCAAGAACAAGCACATTCAAAAGTTGCTGTTGCATTATTCATTTGGAAATGGTGTGTTCATCCATTTGACCTGAAAGGTAATCACTTCCATAGCCAAAGAGAGATGGACACGTGTAGTCCGCTATGATGCCTCAAACTAACCCTCCTTGGGTAGATTCATTGAAGTCAAGTGAATACACCTGAGTGCACTTTCCTCCTGCTCGAGGTTTTACCAATACATTTACCATGACAACAATAAGGGTTCCAGTTGGCTGGAGGGTCCTCTGAAGACCCCAGCTAGTTTCAGGCCTGGGTTTACTTGATCTGACTGCTTCCTCTAGTTCTCTCTAAACTCCAAAACTATTTCAGCTGATGGATGGAAAATGTATTACTGCTGATGACCCCTCTTTTGACATCTTGCTTTTGTCTGCTCTGTCATCAGGGTGAAGATGAGAGGGATTTGGCATCATTTGAGAAAATTGTCGATGGAGCCACCGGGAAGTTGGTTATCCGAGAAGCCAATCGAACGGATGCAGGGAGATATGAGTGCGCCGTTGACAATGGGATCGCGCCGCCTGTAAAAAGTGATGCAAGACTCATTGTGCGCTGTAAGCATTATGTCATTAGTACTGACCTGCTGTATACTACATAGGAGAGGTGGCTATGCCAGGGTTGCAGTTCAGGAACTCCCTACTCCTGCTGAATTGCTGTCGGAGGCCTTGTCAGGCATAGGTGTCGCAGAAAGGGAAGAGGATGGAAAACAAAGCACCAATATATTCAAATGGTCTATGTAGCATAATGGAGCTATGATTATAGAGAAGGGTGGGTCATCTCCAAATAGGAGAGCAGATCATCTGTAACTAGAGAAGGAGGGTAGACCATCTGTAACGGAGACAAGAGAGCTGATCGAAAGCACTTAGGTGAGGAGAGTAGACCTTCTGCAACTAGTGGAGGAGAAAAGATGACTAGTAACTAAGGAAGAACAGCATTCCCCTGTAGCTAGGGGAAAAGAGTGTATTGCCTTTAAGTAGGAGAGGAAAGAGGAGAACATGACAAAGGGAGACTAGAAGGTCATCTGTAAAAATGGGAAAAGCACAGATCGCCTGTAATGATGCGGGGAGCATCAGATGAACTTTAACCTGGATACTAGAGCAGTTCACCAGTCATTTGGGAGAAGTTTAGATCAGCTGTTGCTAGGTGAGTAGCTCACTTATGACTAAGAGAAGAAAGAGATCACTGTTGTCTGTGGGAAAAGTGCAGATCACTTAATGGTGAGCAGGTCAACCTTAACCAAAATCTCAGATTATGACAGAGATTAGTGCAGAGAAAAGTGTGGAGAGCAGAATCACCTGGACAGGGAAGAGTTGATTAAACTCGCCTACCACTCGAATTTCTCATTCTCAGACTGACAGACCATGCAGAGTCACTGACGATTTCCTCTAGAACAGTTTGTCTAGCAGCTACACATACTTACTAGTTATAGTCAGAGACAGAAGAAACCTTATGAATGCTCATGCTGCATTGACCTCATCCTGCCTCAGTGTGTAACTTCAGTCTCTGCTCTTTCACACAGTTAAGCCTGAGATCCAGAAGGGAGTGCATCTCAGCAAGGTGGCCGCGACTGGGGATGGAACCCAAGCTGCTGCCCTTGTCTGCAAAGCCGAGGGGATCCCCAATGTTCAGTTCAGCTGGGCCAAGAAGGGGGTTACCCTCGATTCCAGCAGCCCAAGGTAACAACAGATCTCATTGATAACTATGTAGAGGTAAGTCTAGACTTGCTAGGAAGTAGGCCTGCTCTCTCTGGGAGACTGGGATACACAGGGGTGAGTCAGCTTGTCTTCTCTGGACAGAACCTGACAGGTTTCAAAACCTGCACTTTTCTTGAGTAGGATTGGCTGGAGGGGGAAGCGTGCTTTAGGCACAGCTGACATTCACAGGAGCAGACACTTACGGCAGCTTCTGTATTGGGTGGGCAAGTATTATGGATGCTTTCCCTTATCTGGATGGGGATTGGCACAGGGCGGGTAACGAGAAAGTCTCTGCATTCAAGAGCAATCACTCATTCAAGGTGCTATCTCAGAGCGCATTAGCACCTACTTTGGGACTTTTTAAAGTGATACTTACATACATCAGCCTAGGCTGCTTTCCTCCCGCCGGTTTTAGCACCTTCTTCTCCATAACAACTCACCTCATTCATGCATGACCATAACTAGATTCTAAGATTAGAAAGTGCTTATATAGTCCTGATATATTACCTTCCTTATACATATATACCTTCCATGTACTTATGTATCTATATATTAATTATAGCTTATTATATTATAGCATATATACCTTCCATGTACATATGTAACTATATATTTATTACTTTACTCCTACTGTGAAAAGCAAAAGAATGTATTTGAGCCTCTCCAATGTACTACCCTATATCTCACCTTATACCTCTCTCAATATATCCTCTAAGTCCACTCTCTGACTCATTCAAACCTCATTCTATTACTATGATCTCCAAAATAACTGTTTCCTCCTCATATCACCTGAAACCTCATTTTACTATTGAGATCTCCCAAACAATCCTTTCTAAATTCTTCCCGTATGTATCCCTCCTTAGACTCATCCGAGACCTCATTTCTTTCCCTAATCCACTCCTAGAGACTCAGCCCCCTCCATCTTTTCTGTACTCATCCAAAACGTCCTCCTACTCCTATGATCTCCAAATAAACACTTTCTATGCCCTTCCCTCTTCTATCTCTCCATTATCCTTTTCAATCCGTCTAACAGACTCAAATGTTCAACGCTCAAACTAATTCATATTTCCCTATACAGTTCCCCACTAATCCATTTTTGATTCTGAAGTAGCCTGCTACTAGCCAAAAAGTGCTTTGACTCCTCGTCAGGGGTATTAAGCGCTATATAAATACAATTACAATTAAGGCAATGTACTTACTCAGACATACCTAATGCTATCTCCACTTTCCATCCTCAAATATCATAGCAGCAGTGGCAGCTGGGGTGTCAGGGTGAGCCTTCGATTCCCTTTCACTGCTGCGCATGCGTGCTTTTGGGACAGTATGTGTCTTTTCCAAAGTGGGGACTGAGAGAGACAAATGAGAGGATGGGAAAATGGAAAGGACCTTCTAATATTAAAAAGCCACCAAGGTGTATGCGATTTTGTTTTTTGTCCTGACATGATACCTTCTCTATATCTTGCTTATCAGGTACTCTGAGAAGACGCTTCATGAGGGTTCCATCCACACCAGCACCCTCATCATCGTCAACGTGAGCGCATCACTCGACTACGCCCTCTTCACATGCACCGCCACCAACCCACTGGGAGTGGACAGCTTTGACATCCAGCTTGTCAGTACAAGTGAGTGAGCTTTCTGAGAACTGGGGCTCAAAAAAAGGGATAGGAGCTAAGAAGAACAAGAAGGCCACCTATGGTCATGGGGAGGAAGGGTCAAGGACAGATGTTTAGGGGCTCATTAAGAACTGGAATGAACTGGCAGATATGCCATCTTCCTTCTGGTGGCCTAACCTCCTCTGACTCTGCTGTTGCAAACCCCATCATCAGTGCTGGACCAATTACAGGCACTGGTGTGCTTTCCAGCTCCTTTTATGTCATATTTTCCTGCCTGAGGCCACCATGAAGATCCGGGCAGGAAAAAAAGATGGATGTCTCCAACATGCTATGAGAAACAGCCATCACATCAGACACACAGATGTTTTCATTTTCAAGAGCAATCACCATCTTGGTTTTTTGTGCATACATGTCAGCTATTTCACCAGTTAAGGGCCTGGTAGAAGGCAAGGGATGTAGGAGGAAGGTGTAGACAACAGATGACTACAGTAGGAAGAGGTGCAAAGAGTCTCATAGGAGGACAGTGGAAAGGGAGAGAAGAAAGCGCATGGAAGGACACACATCCTTGGCAGGAGAAGAGGTTAGAAGACATGGAAGGGGAAGGGGTGAGGATACACAAACAACAGGAGGTAAAGCCTCAGAGCAAAGAGCAGTTATTTTTCAAGGTCAACCTTGTACCTTGCCACTAAATACACCACCGGTGCTTTGAAGAGGACATTGCCACAAGCCGACCCATTACCAGATGGGTACCTAATTCAATAAAGGAACTCTGTGGAACCGTCCATGCACTCAGCCGTGAAGTGCTGCAGTGAAGTAAATAAACAAAAAAGAAGTGCAGGTACTCACTGTCTGTTAGACAAGGCATTCTGGGAGCTGTAGTAGAGACGCAGTTGTGGTAGGTGTCCACTTAATGCAGAAAGTATTACAGGTGAAGCACATCATCCCAACTGCTCCATGCAGGTGTTCTAAATAGTCTTTAAGCAGTTGGTTTGGAAAAGTGCTATCGAAACCAGCCCAGTTCTTTGAAATCCAAATAGTCTCTGTATAGCCTCCAGGCCCTGTAGTATTTGAGGCCATTTTAGCTACCTACCTTGGATGTCATCAGCTATTGGGCACCAAAGTGCCCCTAGAAGCATCTAACACAGCACCATTTCCAGGTGCAGGGATGGCAAAATATAAACTATAATTCACTGAGATGCAGGTACTCACTGTTTCACTACTCTTTGGGAAGTGCAGGTACTCAATCTCACATTAATGCCGAGCTTGTAGACAAGCGTGGGTACCCATTGCTCAGCAGAAACCTGCAAGTGCTGACTCTCACATCCGCGTATAAAGGTGAGGCTCTCATCATATCAGAGCCCTATGTACAGGTACAGGTAGTCGCTGTCTGACAAACCTGGAAAGTTGAAAAATGACCTCAGAGGCCTACAGATAAGTCCAGGTTCTTGCAGTGTGGACCCCCTGTAAATTGGGGCTTTTCAAACTGAGCCCAGAAAGTGAAACAATGCGGTTGAACCTCTGGTGGCAGAGTGACAATGGATTGTGGAAGAAGTGGTACTTTCAGCTAGGGACTCTCTTGCATCCTCCCATACCCATACAGACCAGGCCTGTTGCTTAGCTGTCACACCCTGGGGGTGTAATGCAGAGCAACAGGCACCACCATGACCCTGCCACCAGTTCTTAGATGTACTCCTTCTGCCCAGTCCTGCCACCTGTTATAGACAAAAAGGAGCAAAGAGTGCATGTGCACTTGTGTACTATAGCGTGAGCTCTACAGTAATAATACCAGCATTTGTAAAGTGCGCAGCTACCTCCGGAGAGGTGTCAAGGCGCTGGGGGCCATCAGGAAGATTAAGCAAGCTATTGTCCAGAGTCACATGGTGGTGGGGTAACCTGGGATCGGTGGTGGTGGGAGAACCTGGGATCGAACCATGAATCCTATGGTCCGGAGTTAGGCACCCTGGTCGCTGCACCACACCTATTACACAGTCTAAAATGCAGTTCCCTAATTTTGCTCAAAACATCACCATGCTTTTCAAATGGTGCAGGTTCAGGTGTAGGTCTTGTCTACAGAAAGATTTAGCCAATGTTGCCAATGACCTATTGTGCAATAGATAGAGTAGATATTGCCTATCATGGTTTGATGCTCCTCCTTCTGCTTGGTTTTATCCCACTCCTGAAGCAGAGCTTCTTTACTATTGTTTTAATTGGATATGTTGTATCTTTCCACTTATATCAGATTTTTCTTTCTCTTCTGTTTTAGCACTTTGTGGAAGCACATGACTTTCCTGGGTTTCTTTCCCATCCATTGTGTTCCTGATTCCCACCAACGCCATGTTTGTCTGTGGCTCTCCAACCCCTCTCCTTCCAGCATCCCCACTGATTGTATTTCCTAATTTGCCATTCTATAATGCTTAATCGCCATCTTGGAACTGTAAATTAATTATAAATCATAAAAATAAATTCATTATAGCTGTAGTGGCTGAGCCTATATGTAAAATGCACCAGGGTCCATCTTGGAATGATTTTTGTTGTACTTTGGAAAAAAAAGTTTCCATGATGGCTACACACTTTTACGTGTAAACTGATGCATTGAATGAAATCTTGGAATTTTTTTCAAAGTATACAGAATCATCTCAAATGGCCGCTAGTTCTTTTGCATGCATGCAGACACATCAACGGCCATCTTGAATGGATTATTATACTCCTTAAACAAATACATTCCAAGTTAGATACCCTTGCATGTACTTGCATGCTGGCATACAGGCAGCTATGTTTGAATGACTTCAACCATAAAGTATGCCAAACCAAACAAGCACGGACAACGCCGATTGCTTGTTACCCACATTTTGTGGGGCTTGACCTATTGTCTTTGCCAGTGTTTGTTTTTTCTACTAAACCAGCTAAAGACAAATTGTTCGGTTGTCCTGGGCAGGATCTGCACCCTCGAGGAAAGCCTGAGAGCCACACTGATTCCTTGGCTGCCTCACACCTCACCAGTAAAGTGGAGTGCAGATGGAACTATTCATATCTTTCAATGCACCCAAAATTCTCCGCTTATATTAGATTCTGTTCCTGAATATGCTGAGCGGGCCAGTACTCTGCTCGGAATGACGGTCCTTTGACATCCCTCTCATACATGTCTCCTTTCCGCTCTCATACAGGTCGCCCAGACCCACCAACTAACCTACAAGTGGTCGGTTTCACACACAATTCGGTGACGTTAGCATGGAACTCTGGCTTTGATGGCGGATTGGAGCAGAAGTTCCGCGTGAGGTGAGTGACCATTTCAAGGCAAAGAGGCAGCTTGGAACGTGAAATGCACTTAATAGATGAATGATTCGTTTTTTAATTTAAAACATTTATAAAGTGCACTGTGACTAAACTGGTATCAGACTCACCAAGATTAAGAAAAGGAGGGGGGGGAAATGCTGCAGCTAAAAGAGTTTTTACATCCAACGAGGGCCAAAAAGTAAAATGGTTACTTAGGAAAGAGCTAAGTTTTCAAGGCTTTTTTAGATTGCTGATGATCAGACAGGGATCTAAGGGCGGCAGGGAGCTGATTTCACATGTGGGCTGATCTGACCATAAAGCCGCGCCCACCTTAGCTGGTCTTCCTGAAGGAATACATATGAACCTGGCTGGCGCAAAGCAAAGACACCTCCCTGGGGAGTATCTTTCTACTCTGTTTTGTGAAGGCGCTGGACCACGGTCCAGGAGAGCTTCAAAAACAATTCATAGTGCTTTTAAAACTACTCTCTGTAGCAGCGGGAGCCAATGAAGATCTTTCAAAGCATTGGAAGCTGACGACCGCCTGGGTCTGTTTAAGGCCAATTTGGCAGCAGAGACCTTAACTCTAAGCAGTCTGTTTAAATTACAATAGCCCAACCTGCTTAAAATAACACTGCAGATGGATGTTTTAGCAGAAGGATGTATCAGCAGAAGAATCTACCGGAAACCCCAGAGTAGAGAAAAGCATTTGCCAGCAACTCTATTCACATGACTTTCAATGGACAGCTTATTGTCAACAGTAACCCCCAAGGTACAGACCGATTCAGAAAGTATCAACTCTTCTTCAATCGGTACTGGCCAGAAGTTTGAAGGACTTGCAACTGGGACTTTACTTGCTGAGCAACACCAAATCCCAGTTTTGTCCCCATTGAATTTTAGGGAATTCAGGTTTAGATAGTAGATGATGTCAGTCATTAATGCAATTATGAAAAGCAATGACAGTCACTTGCTGGCAGTTGTAAATATTAACCAAGACCGGGCTGGAATCCAATCCTTGCGGAACTCCAAGTTTCAAAATCTTGAAGTCAGAACAGTAAGGCGAAAGCGCAACTGCCTGATGACTTTCTGATAAGTAAGAATGCAACCAATTAAATACGGTGCCACAGACTCTGAGGCAAGTCAGTCCAAGAGCATATTGTGATTCACCATATCAAATGCGGCTGAGAAGTCTAATAAAACCAAAGACCGCTAACTGGCCACCATCTACCAACATTCTGCGTTCGTTCATGCCCAGAGGCAAAGTAGATTCAGTACCATGATCCAGTGTAAAGCCGAACTGCTCTTGTTCGAGGGGGTAATGGTCTAATGGTTTTCAGCAAATTGATTGATCGAATCCAGGGTACATGTATGCCTGGCAGTTGTCATGTATCTTATGTTCAACTTACTGCATTTTGGCATATTCCTTGTCTGGCTGAAGAAACCAACAATCACATGTAAATCAGTCTGAACAAATGTTTGTTTAACAATATTATCACCATTCCTGGGAGACTCTAAGGAAGTTTTGCATGCAGTGCTGAACTAATCGTGGCCAGTGTCTTTCAGTTCCCAGAGTTTAAACAGAATGATGTGACTTGATCGGTGGGACTCAACTGCCATTTACATCAGTCTTTCCTCCACTCATGTGTCCTTCTCAATGTTCTGTGCAGTGCAGAGGTGAGAGGATTCTGTGCCTAATATAGATTTCTAGCTATGGCCACCGTGCATTGCCTTTGCTTTAATGACAAACTCTGGGCGCGGAAGCAAAAGACACACAATTGATGGATGGAATGCAGAACAAATAAAACCACTCACCCCCAGTCTAGAGATATGGGTTAAATCCATTATTCTTTTGCTCACCGTGCCACCCCAGTTTGGACTTGGCCATATACAAATCAGTCCTGACCCTGTGCCTCATGGGAACAGTGCAACCCTCCCTGGACTGGAAACAAGCATCCTAGGACCGGTTTCAGCGTTTCACCCCTCATCTGCCAGGATAGCTTGAATCCAGTGGCACAGTGAGTCTGGGCACCCTTGTCATATTTTGGGAACTTAGGGTGAGGAAGCAAAAGAAACACAATTGATGGACGGAATGCAGAACAAATCAAAAGATTAACCCCCAGTCAAGAGATCTGGGTTAAATCCATCAGTCTTTTGCTCACCATGCCACCCCAGTTTGAACCTGGCCATATGCAAATCAGTCTTGATCCTGAGCCTCATGGGAACAGTCCGATCCGAACAGCCCAGCTAGGTCCTCCCTGGACTGGAAACAAGCATCCTAGGACGGGTTTTGGGGTTTCACCCCTCATTAGCCAGGGTAGCTTGAATCCAGTGGCACAGTGAGCCCGAGACCCACGTCTGGGCATACCCAGCGCACTTGGGGCGAGGAAGCATAAGACACACAATTGATGGACGGAATGCCGAATAAATCAAAACATTCACCCCCAGTCAAGAGATCTGGGTTAAATCCATCATTCTTTTGCTCACAATGCCACCCCAGTTTAGACCTGGCCATTTGCAAATCATTCTTGACCCTTTGCCTCATGGGAACAGTCCAACCCGAACAGCCAGGACAGGTCGTCCCTGGACGGGAAACAAGCATACGAGAACCGGTTTCGAGGTTTCTACCCTCATCAGCCAGGATAACTTGAATCCAGTGGCACAGTGAGCCCGGGAACCAGTTCTGGGCATACCCGGCGCACTTTGAGGCGAGGAAGCAAAAGACACATAATTGATGGACGGAATGCAGAAAAATCAAAACATTCACCCCCAGCCAAGAGATCTGAGTTAAATCCATCATTCTTTTGCTCACCATGCCACCCCAGTTTAGACCTGGCCATTAAGCAAATCAGTCTTGACCCTGTTCCTCGTGGGAACAGTCCATCCCAAACTGCCAAGCCAAGTCCTTCCTAGACCGGAAACAAGCATCCATGACAAACTCGGCAGAAAAGAGAAAACAAGCTAAAACTGGTATTTTTTTTCTTTGTGAAATATTAGTTTAACAATGCTGTTATACTATTCCTACATGATTAATAAAGGACATAGGGCAAAATTTGCATGCTGAAAATGAATTTAGAGAATTTTACACAAAATCATGTCCAAGTACCAGCTCTGAGCCCTTTTAGAATCTGAAAAGATGAAAAAAGTAACCCTGGGCAGAGTTTGCGGAGTTGCGCTATGTGCAACTCTGCGAAGTGCAAAAAAAACTCTGCAGAGCTCCGCAAGCGGTGGAGTACAATAGAAAAATGTTGTTCACTGTGATTTTCAGTGCCAGAGGCTTGTCCACACTGTGCAATCATTGCAAATGGCACCATGCACAGAGCAAATGGGCGCTGCTTTCCTTTTCTGCCGCTCGAGTAGATTTTTACTCGAGCAGCAGCTTTCTCAATGCGAACAGGCAGTTTCTCAACGTGAGCTGTCGGAAGCATAAGCGAACACTCGCAATGAGGAACCTGAACCCCCGCCTTCAGAAATCTCACCGGGAACTTTATCTTCCATGCTCACACTCGCCAACTTGATGTTGATGAACGCGAGCGAGGAAAAAAACTCATGCATAACTCGGAGTGCAGAAACCACCTCAAACTCCACGACACATCCACTCCACTCACAGCTCACACTTTGTAAAGTCCTGAAAACCATCTTATTCTGCTGGATCTCCCTTTGCCTCACTACCACCTGTTTTAGATGTCTATTATGCGTTATACTCTGCTGCTACACAGCACCAAAATACCTAACTTGATGAATGAGTACGCCACGAAATAAATCAAATCAGACCAGACCTGTTACTTAGACCTAAAAATGAGAGAATAAGATCAATTTGAGGTCAAGTTCAAGTTAAGAAACTGGTCAGCCATCATCTCTGGCAAGCATAGATGGACTGGTCTAGATAGAAACTGGAGGATAAATCAGCTGGCAGGTGCCTCTAAAAACGCTAATAGCCCTGAGAACATTACTCCCAATGAACAGAAGTGAGCAAGCAAGAGATTAAATATTTGTGCAGTTGTTCCTCCATAATGTATGTTCATGGTTAACACTCTTCCTGGGTTTAGCATACCAAGGGGCCATTTAGCCTCTGACCCTGACCTGTTTGACCCTTTGTATGCTCTCTCTGCAGGTACTACTGGCAAGAGGCCCCCAGCTTTATGTACGTGGATGTCTTCCCACCTCAGGCACCCACCTTCACAATCACTGGCCTGAGCCCAGGCACTCCGTACAATTTCTCTGTCAACTCTATCAATGCCTTCGGAGAGAGTGACTATGCTGATGGTGGCGCCGTGCTGACTGTCACTACGAAAGGTAATGGAGGGAAGTATGCTCAGCTTTACCACAGCAGGTAATGTGAGTGGAGGATGTGCTGACTGACACTCCTAGAGGGCTCAGTGGGCATGCTGACCATCAGTAAGGAGCCAATTTGGAGAAGGGCTTGTGTACACTGAATGTGACATAGAAATAGCACATGGTAGAAAATGGCGACCTTCTGAACCTCACCACAGAAGGTAATGGGGCAGGGCCCGTTGATGGCGATAGGGTCCACATGCTGGCTATCAGGAGGGTGGAAGCTTACTGGTCATGGTTACCTACAGGAATAGAGGGGCTTCTTTGAGTGAGCGTCCCCCCTGATGGTGCTCACCCTCTTGACAGGTGGTATTGGTTAGTTTGTGTGTTATGTTCCTCAGTATCTTCAACAACCAGCTTGAAATTATTACTGGTAAGTTTCCTTACTGTATAACAATGTGTATTCAGGCTTAAAAGGGCCAGCCAGCAGCTGCCATTTACACACCCAACACTTCAATGTCAGTGTGCAAGCAGAGATGCTTGATGCTAAGATGACAAACGTTACCATTATGCAACATATCTCCCTTGAATATGATTGACAAAGCAAAAACGCATTTGCAACTTATACCCTTTCAATATCATTAATGCATATGCAACATATCACCCTTCACAATCATTGACAAAGCATTAATGCATATGCAACCTATCACCCTTCAAAATCATTGACAAAGCATTAATGCATGTGCAACATATCCCCCTTCGATGTCATTGACAAAGCATTAATGCATGTGCAACATATCCCCCTTCGATGTCATTGACAAAGCATTAATGCATTTGCAACATATCCCCCTTCGATGTCATTGACAAAGCAATAACGCATTTGCAACTTATACCCTTTCGATATCATTAACTGAGCATTAATGCATATGCAACATAGCCCCCTTCAATATCACTGACAAAAGCATTAATACATATGCAACATATCCCACATTCGATAATACTGACTAACATTGACAAACATTAAAGAAACTTACAATATAACCTCAATATGTACAATATTCCAAACATAACATTGTCACCAGAACTTCTCCGTACTCCTTAAACCAGAATGGAATTGTCTTCATTCTCACAGTTCGAGCAGAACACGTTTCCTATTCTATTTTCATGGCCTCCTAGTACACTCATGCTGCCTTTTACCATTCATGCTACTTCACCTTACAACAAAACATCATGGGTTTGGAACCACCTTCCTCATGTTCTTGACATTTACAGTCCCACAACTCTATAACATGGAGACCTCCTCTCACCACATACAAAGGAGCGGAAAACCTTGTCTCTTCTTAACTCTTCGTCCTCGTTGCACAGGTATCCAATCATTCACCTTAAATCGATCCTGTCTTTCTAGACATCCTTGCCCTGGAGCTTCCTTGATTTGTTAACATGTTCATCCTCATCTTTTCTATTGCATCCAAATATTCAATGACGCCTCAATTCTGAATGAAATTCCTTGCTCGCACCAATTTATATGGCGTTTCACTCGTATCAAAATTGGGCATGGTGCGATATAATGAATATCATACCTAAATGTAAAATGCCCATAAACACGCTAAAGCTTCTTTCTCAGTAACAGAGTGTTTGAACCCGGCCGCCCGCCGCCTCCTAGATGCATATACCACTTGTACCCCCCCAGTGGCAATTTATTCAAGTGAATGATTCAGTTTGACATTTGGCTAGTCATTTTAGCATTCTCAAACCCTAGCAAGAGTATGTTAAGTAAGAAACAACAGATGAACTGAACAAACCATTTGACATCTGTTCAAACAACTCAAACCTGGTGTACTCTCAACTGCTAGTGGCTTTGCAAGGATTGTTGTCATTGATCCTGGACAGTAGAGCACATCCGTGCAGGCCCTGTGCTATGCAGTGGTCCAAGGCATCCCTATTACACTTTATAGCCACCACCACCTCATCAGGACCGCCAAAAGAACCTCCTTCACGGACCGGCTTGACAACAACGCACCAACAGTAAGCAGCTCTTCACCATCGTGAAGGAACTCTCCACCCCAAGCTCCAACGCCAACGACATCCCACCATCGAAAGCCCTGTGCGACTCCCTCGCCACCTTCTTTCACCGGAAAATCACCGACATCCACGACGGCTTCAGACCCCGGACGACCCCTACTGAGCACACCGCACCGAACCCACTGCACCCCACTGCCCACGACACTCTAACATCCTGGGCCAGCGTGTGCATCGAGGACACAATCAAGACCATGGAAACAGTCCACTCCGGATCCCTATCGGACCCTCTCCCGCACCACGTCTTCAACAAAGCCAGCAAGTCCATCGCTCCCCACCTGCACAAAATCATCAACCTCTCCTTCGAGACCGCAACCTTCCCTGAGATCTGGAAGCACGCAGAGATCAACGGCCTACTGAAGAAACCCAAGGCGGACCCGAGCGACCTCAAGAACTTCCGGCCCATCTCCTTGCTCCCATTCCCAGCTAAGGTCATCGAGAAGATAGTAAACACCCAGCTCAACCAGTACCTCGAAGACAACAACATCCTAGACCTGTCCCAATCAGGATTCCGCAGCAACCACAGCAGAGAGACCACCCTAATCGCCACCACAGACGACATCAGGATCCTACTGGACAGTGGCGAGACAGCAGCCCTCATCCTCCTGGACCTCTCCGCCGCCTTCGACACCATCTGCCACCACACACTACGCACACGCCTCCACGACACAGGGATCTGTGACAAGGCCCTGGACTGAACCACCTCCTTCCTCTCTGGCAGAAGGCAGAGAGACCGCCTCCCCGAGTTCCGATCTGAGGCCTCCGAGGTCATCTGTGGCATCCCTAAAAAATTCTCCCTCAGCCCGACACGGTTCAACGTCTACATGGCGCCACTAGCACGCATCGCCCTACAGCACAACCTCAACATAATCTCCTACGCCGATGACACTCAGCTGATCCTCTCCCTCACAAAGGACCCCCTCACCACCAAATCCAACCTCCACCAGGAAAAGAAGGCTGTCGTTGACTGGATGGAGGACAGCCGCCTCAAACTGAACACAGACAAGACGGAAATCCTCATCCTCGGATCCAACCCCTCCGCATGGGACGACTCCTGGTGGCCCACGTCACTGGGGTCCCCCCCGGCCCCCACTGACCACGCACGCAACCTGGGAATCATCCTCGACTCAAAACTCTCCATGACCAAACAGGTCAACGCAGTCTCCTCCACCTGTTTGAACACCCTCCTCATGCTCCGCAAAATCTACAGATGGATTCCGACCAACACAAGGAAAACAGTCACCCAGGCCATAGTGAGCAGCAGACTCGACTATGGAAACGCCCTCTATGCCGGAGCCCCGTCCAAGCTCATCAGCAGACTACAAAGAATCCAGAATGCCTCCGCACGCCTGATCCTCGATGTCCCACGCCGCGACCACAACACCCCCCACTTGAGGAACCTGCACTGGCTCCCCGTCGAGAAAAGAATCTCCTTCAAGCTCCTGTTCCACGCACACAAAGCACTCCACAAAACCAGCCCAGACTATCTCAACAGTCGACTCTCCTTCTACATACCCAACAGGAATCTCCGCTCCGCTGACCACGCCCTGGCTGTGGTCCCACACATCCGGAGAACCACTCCCGGAGGCAGGTCCTTCTTCCATCGCGCCACCAAGACCTGGAACACCCTCCCCCTCGACCTGCGACAAACAGAAGACCTACTGACCTTCAGGAGACAACTCAAGACCTGGCTCTTCGACCAGTAACAGCACCCCTCCCCCGCCCCCCACACACACACACCCTCAGCGCCTTGAAACCCTACCGGGTATGTAGTGTGCTTTACAAATTATGTGATTGCTTGATTGATATAGTAGCAACTGAAAACAATGTATTATCCTTGTTAGGATTGTGAGCCAGAAGAAAGTGTGGCTGTTTTCTTCCTGTAAGACTATATCATCATAACAATAGTTTTGCATATACCCTAGTTACCCCCCTTTGGTAGGACTGCGGCAGGTGCAGTTAATGCTTGAAAAACCATTACAATCTTCCTCTTGGATAGGATATTTGCCAAGCCAGCAAATTTATATGTGGAACTGTTCTTTTGATTTGGGTAAATGTCACAGTAGACAGGACTCTGGGCTGCATGTAAGGCTTCTATCACTAACATCCAATACTGGGTACACTACCTTTTACTAAATGGCTTTGCAAATAGATCATAAGACCTCACCACTATTGAATATTCTACAATTGCATGTATGGAACAAACATATTTGGTGCAAATAATTAAATTAAGTAAAATTAAACCTGGAGTTACAGGACACGTTTTGAGTGTTTTCTCATGATTGCACCCTCATTAACTAACAGCTCTCTGTAGAGTTTTGAGTTTGTTAGTTCTCTCAGTTATAAGTTTATGAAATATCTCTGAAAGTGATCTATAAAGCAGGGGCACCGTTTTTTTACCTCCTCCTCACATCGGTCAGTATGAGTTGTAAAATGTTAGATGCTGCTGGTGTGATCTTAGCATCCCCCTTCTTCAGATGGGCAGCTCTAACTGCTGCCTTATAAGTCATAAAGTGACCTGCTGTGATACCTAATGATTCTCTTCCACCATCATTTGTACTAATTGTGCCACTGCAATATAGGAATCTGATATTTATAAACCCCACATGGATCCTGGGGTGCTTGTCTGTAATCAGAACACCTCTTGAAAATGCAACATTTCTGCTGCATAAGTTTCTCAAACATCTATGACAGCAAAGTCAGGTAACAATCAATTGTAACAAGTGAGTGCTCGTTCTTTTTCTCAAAAGACTGCCACATTTAAAGTGTCAGCGGGATTTTGAATGTGAGGACACACTCCGCAGTAACATAGCAACACAAACGGGCATGCCGCGTTAAGTTGTTCTGCCTTCTTCCCTACCTGAGGCTGGGCTATTGAACAGACCCCCCAGGATATAGCGGCATGGGCTAGCAAATTTAGCGGCACAAAAATGGAAATTTAGCGGCACAAATATGGAAATTTAGCGGCAATTTTGCGGCATTTTATTTGGCCATTTTTCCTACAACAAACACAGATATTTTAGTTTTTTTCGTTATTTAACAACATGAAGCAATGTAGGTATACTAATGTAAGCATTTCTCCCTAGAAACACTCTTGATTGTGGGTTTAAGTAATTCCCTTTTCCTACAGCTTGACAGTTACACGAAATGAATGTCCACAATGTAGTGGTAAAGCTCTGGTTTAGGGGTTACTTTTTGTTAAAACCTCCTGAACCTCCATCTCTCCCTTCATTCTCTGCTCAACCTGCCCTTCTTTCTGTACTTGGCCTTTCCATCCTACCTTCTCTCTTCCTTCCTCCTTTCCTCTCCTCTCCTCTCCCATCCCCTACCCCTCTTCTCCTCTCCTCCTCTGCCGGTCACCCTCCCCAGCCCAGCCCGCCCCTCCTCTCCTTAGCTCCACTTCCTTCATGTACTCTCCTCCCCTTCTCTACCCTTCCCACTACCCTCCTCTCCTCCCCTCCCCTCAATTCTCCTCTATCTACTCTTCTCTCCTTCTCCTCCCTGCCTCCCTCCCATCCTGTCCCCTCCCCTCCTCAGCTCTCCTCTCCTTCTCTTCTCTCCTTCTCCTCCTTCCCTCCCATCCTGTCCCCTCCCCTCCTCAGCTCTCCTCTCCTTCTCTTCTCTCCTTCTCCTCCCTCCCTCCCATCCTATCCCCTCCCCTCCCCTCCTCAGCTCTCCTCTCCTTCTCTTCCCTTCTCTCCTTCTCCTCCCTCCCTCCCATCCTGTCCCCTCCCCTCCCCTCCTCAGCTCTCCTCTCCTTCTCTTCCCTTCTCTCCTTCTCCTCCCTCCCATCCTGTCCCCTCCCCTCCCCTCCTCAGCTCTCCTCTCCTTCTCTTCACTTCTCTCCTTCTCCTCCCTCCCTCCCATCCTGTCCCCTCCCCTCCTCAGCTCTCCTCTCCTTCTCTTCCCTTCTCTCCTTCTCCTCCCTCCCTCCCATCCTATCCCCTCCCCTCCTCAGCTCTCCTCTCCTTCTCTTCCCTTCTCTCCTTCTCCTCCCTCCCTCCCATCCTGTCCCCTCCCCTCCTCAGCTCTCCTCTCCTTCTCTTCCCTTCCTTTCTTCCCGTTTCCAGAAGGGGCCCTGGCACTCGTCTCCACTCGTCTCGCAGGCCTCATGGTCAGTTTTCCAGGCCTCCTCCTAATGTTCCGTTTCGCGCTGACACGAGTTTTATCATGAGAGGTGCGAGCCGGCAATCAGTCTGCGTGAGTGTTGCAATGAAGGACAGCATAAATAGAATAACTGCAAGTGTGGCGTTTATTGCAAGATAGAAGTGACGACGTGACGAAGCCAGCCAGCAGTCAGACTCAGCAGACAGTCACTGAACTCACTACACGCCAGCACAAGGTCTAGCGTGACTCTGTGCGCGCCGGTGACGTGGCTGCACTGCGCCTGGGGGGGCACAGTTAGTATTGCCCTGATCGCCCATCAGGGCCTTTCTTTCCCATACTTATTGACCCTCGGCTCCAGGGGAGAGGGCAGGGCCTCGCCCCAGTCACCGGGAGGGTCTCCAGCGGAGACCCAGGCGCGGGAGGGGCACTTCAAAGCCCTTCACAGTGAGCTGCTAATGCCCCATTAAGCTGCCCCATTAAGCCCGGAAAGTTATTCTTTTGTGTCCTTCCCGCCCGCCCCAATAAACAACGTGAGTGGGCCCCCAGGATATAGCGGCTTTTGAAAAAATGCCGCGATTCCTACAAGAGTGCCAATTTCGCGGGCACTTTTGTAAAAATCGCGGCATTTTTATGAAAGTGCCGATTTCGCGGCAAATCGCGAAATCGCGATATCCTGGGGGGTCTGATTGAAGTTGGGTCATTGAAGCTGGGCTGCAAGATAATATAGACCCTAGTGGGGGATCCCAATCCTCTCTTCCCTATTTGCACTTGTAATTGGTCCAGGACTACTCCTTTCCTGCGTTTACCCTAGCTGAAATTAGAAAGCAAGGCGTGCATATCAGAAATGAATATTCAGAGGATAATGAACATTATTGCAGTCATGTTATACAAAGGTCAATGAACTATGGCCATTTAAGAAAGTGCAGTCTTCCAAAATGCGATATTGTCCAACAGAAATAAACGGATTCATGCATGGACGCCATCAACTTACCTAGTTTGCCCATCATCAGGTTTTCTTTGTTGTGGTAGTTCTACACGCGAGAGTTACCTACCAATATTTAAATTCCATTGAAATAGAAACCTTTTCAGTTGCAATCGTTCCTCATTCGTCATTGGGTGTAATGGAAAAGACAAGATTCCTCCTAAGTTGTTATATCACCAGGTTAGACCCATGTAACAAAGCAGTTTATGTCTTACATTATCCTCACAAATAACATTTCCAAGCTGTGACCTTTTGCATACATTTGCACACACGACAATTTTGGATTAGTTTCTCTGAAACTAAACTTGTTTTACATGTAGCTTTGCACAACATTATCACAACAGTCTTGTTCCTTAGTACGTACAAATGTCATCATTATCTTTATCCATGGGGCGACAGGGCTATCTACATATCCACAACATCACTAATCTATGCGTACATCACAAGGCTGCTTTCTATTATAAGAGATGAGCATCCAAATAGATTAGCAGAGGAGGTACTTCCGCTGACACTGATGGTCCTTGCATGCTGAGAAATCACCATGCAGCAACCTGTCATCTCGTGAGGGGTGTCCAGTTTGTGATCATTCCATCAGGTAATGTGGCGGGATCGTCCCTTGTGGGGATTCTTGGCTCTACACCTACACACACACTAGGTACACTCTGAGTAGGGTTCGCATAGTAGGAGTACGCTAGATTACTGCCTTGTTTATATGCCTGCATATATAGAACTATTTAGCACCATGACGGAACTATATCTACTATTTATGTTGTTGGTGCTTGTAATCATGTTTATGTACTTCTGTCTACTAATCCTTGCAGCATATGTATTTTATGCAAGAATACCGTTGGTTCAATAAATATTTTTGAAAACTTCCCACTACGTATTCTCTGTATATTGCTCAGAGAATAAATTATCACGAGTGACTGAGTGAAAGGTTCTGTACTGTTTCCACGATTCCTGAGGAATCGGGGTTGTCATGTTCAGTGGTTTCCAGAAACTATACGCTCCATTGTAGAGTAGGGGGCTTACGGTGGCACTGTGAGCTACCTGGTCTTAGGCCAAGATATTCTGCGGGGGTGTCCGGAATCAGTCTTGGCACCAAGCCCCTAGTTTATGTTGTCCGAACAATGTGCAGGTCCTACGGATAGTAGGAACTACATGACACGTTACCTCTAGGCCTTATACATTGCTCAATGCCGCTAAGGAATCCAAAATTACAAGGATATCCCTCATCACACTGTTCAGAGAAAGCAAAGCATCAGCTGCGTACAGCAACATCATGTGGTGCCTGTTTGTTAGTGGTAATCCCCATGTGGGCATCTTTTCCAGGCACCTCTGTTGTTTGAGTACAGTCCAGATAGGAATAAACTGGTGAATACCTTGGCAATGGGGACTTCAAATACAGAAGGCCAATCAATGCTAGAACTGCAGTATCTATTTTCATCCTCGTCAGAACTGTAAATACAGAGAAGGAATTTGAAACTCTCCAATGACTGTACTTATTTGAAGAGGCCACCACTGGCATTAGAGCATTCTTAGGGATTGCATCCATGGTATGAAACAGCTACCACAATTTGAAAGTTTTGCAGCTGGGACAAGTCCAAGTCCATTGGCCAATACTTGCCTCAATGTTTTGTAATGTGAATTTGTCTTCTAGGGTATCATATCCTGGCTTTGTCTGCCCCATTACAATTTCCTTCATGATTACTTTATGGCAAAAGGAAGCCCTTTTCTTTTACAAACTCGCACATGGAGAGTAGGTGTACAACTCATTTTGTGGGAAATGAGGTGCAGAATTTGCTTGAGAATCAGTCTGAAATAGATGCCTTATGCTTAACAAGTTTATCTATGGCTTTGAAGTTAAGGGTCTATCTCAGTATCCCATTGTTTCTGTGATGTATTCCAGATATATTCAGAATCCCAATGCCATACTGTGGTTCGGTGCACTCTCATTTAGCAAATGCGTCTGGGACTGAGCCCTCTTTTTCCTTGAAATAATTAACTATACCTGCTCTTACAGTACTAACTGTACTTTTGTAATTGCATCCTGTAGATGAGTAGGCTGTAGCCTCTGTGAGGGTATATCAGTGGTTTGTGTGCTCCACTCCAGCATCACTAATAAAGGATCATACTCAGATAGTATACAGTTTAAGTACTCTGAATTGTATGTTAGGATCACCAGCACAGTTGTACCATGGAACATATAGCCAAATTGATGTGCAGATTGTGTCCAGTGCCTTGAGACTCTTAAGGGTCAATAGTCACACTCTAGATGAACCTTGATTGGTTGATACTGCAGTGTATACATATGCTCCTGTGTGCATGTCCCAAAATATGGCAGAACCATGTGGGACATTCCAAATAGTTGTGCCGCTCCATTTTTGGTGTGGTTTGATGACTTATCTGATCGAGGGATGGGTTTCCAGCAGACTTGCTACAGTGTGAGTGTCAATATGGATGTACCATGTTACAACGCATACCGTTACAACTACCTACCATTACAACGCGACCATTACAACGCATACCATTACAACGCATAGCGCTTTGAGGTGCTGGATAGTGGTAAGTATAATTTACTATTCTAACTCCAGTCCCCGTGGACCCTAGGGAAGGTGTTGGATAGTAAATTATACTTATTCCCTATCCTAGAGCGCCTCCCACCGCAATGCGTTGTAATGGTATGCGTTGTAAAAGTTGCGTTGTAATGGTAGTGCAGAGTAACGAATGCGTTGTAACAGGTGTATACCGTCAATATATTCCCTATCTCAATGTCACTGTATTTGTTGCTCCATTGTTACTATATTCTCTATTCTAGTTTCAACACATTCCCTGTCTCTGTGTCAGTGTATCAAGTGTCACTTTGTTTCCTGTTTCGTTGTATCTGTATATGTGTGTCCTGCCTCTCAGTGTCACTGTATTCTATCTGGAGCAGCATTATACCACCCTATTGCGTTCTGTGCTCCAGCGTCATTGTATTCGCTCCAGGTTCAGTTTTTCCCCTGTCTCGTTGCTCCTGTATTCTCTGCCCCTGTAACGTTGTGATCTCTTATTCAGAGACCAAAGCTATTTCTAGTCTCCACATTCTTTTCGCTGAACCATCACACATGTGTAGTCAAGCGGGTGTGCTGTACAACCTCTACACTTAAAATTATAGTGGTGGTTTAAGATTTAACTCCCTTGGTAATGGAGTGCAGAAATGGTACAGCGGTTTCTATTCTGCAATAGAAATATCTAATGTAGAAGAAACTCTCTATTTTCGTACAAATTACCACTCTTCATGTTGTGAACATGATTGAATATTTGTGTAAATCTGGGAAATTCTGTCAACAGTAACAGGATTATTCGTTTTTCTAATTTGATCCCAAAATGAATATGCTGCATTTTTTAAATAATAAAATATTAAAGAAAATATGTGTCTCTACTTGTAGAATTTCTTTTATCTTCACGTTATTCCTTCCTCTTCTTTTCAGAACAATTTGTGATCGGCCCAGGGATTGAAGAGCCCTCCACTCCAATCGGTCCAGCACCAGGTAAGCAAAGACGTAGCCAGGGTGGGATGTAGAGGTTGGTACTGAGGATGGAGCGCATAGACATACTTAACATAGGTTCAATCTTTAACAAATGACAAGACAACTGATGCCAAGACAACTGATGTGCAACTATCTCAGAAAGCTTATTTTTTTATGACACTATCCATCAATCTCTTGTATTTATGACCTGGGGGCCACGCCCTATCTCTCGTACCTTGGACATGGCTCCATATGTTACAGTAGGACATATCCTTCCTAGCTCCAGTAAACAGGACCTGGTATTAGGGATGCTGTTTAGATACGACCCAACATGCCCAACACTGTTACCTTGACCTGTGGTATAGAATTATAGTAGGCCATGCCTATAGTAGGATAATGTTAGAGCTCATCTACCCTTGTGTGTCCAGGATGTGTGCACTCCCTCCCACATATCGTATCCTACAGTTGCAGTCACCAATCCTGATGTACCACAACTCCACCCATCTTCAAAGCCTCAGCTGCAACCTGATACGTACTAGCTTCTCTCTGGAATGATGGTATTCCATATTTCCTCTAACTCTGTGCACATGTGTGGTGTCAAACATTACTGCAGCCCAGGACCTGCCCTACTTTGGAATACTTTCAATGAAGATGATGCGTCACGCCTACGTCACATCCAGCCCATCTCTAGCATCACAGACTTTCTGTCAGAAGTGGTGGAAGGTTCACACTGCTAAAGGCAGTGGTAGGCCTTGCACCTCCCTCACCTGATATCCCAAACCTGCTATCAGAAAAAATGCCCTATCTCTGCTGTCCTGAGGAAATGGTTGTTGCATCCCTCCAATACCCAGGACATAACTGATCTTAAGCCCAAACCATCTGAGATACTCTAGTCCACACAGGATCTCTGATAGCATCTTGAGACCCTTACGGGTGAGTAGCTGTGCTATCCAAGCCCCCGACTGATTGATAGTATAACCTCACTTTCAGAGATAAAAAGGAGGCCCTGCTTTATCTGGTGTGGTACCCTGGGCTTGACCCAAGATAGTGATAGTCCCTGGACATCCCATCTCTAGGTCGGCAAACTTTGCTTCAGAGATGATCATAAGTCATATTTCACTCATCTGTAGTAATCTGGACCTGACATCAGAGTTTGGATGTCATCCCTTACCAAACTTATGGGCCAAAGTCCTAATGTGAGAGATGATGAAAGGTCCTCTCCTAACCATCGCTGGATCTCTATAGCTGGTACATGGCAGATGGCTTCAGAGAAGATGGTAGGAACCATCTACCCATCTCTGGTACCATAGATCTGTTCCCCATCACTGGTACCATAGATCTGTTGGCATCGATGATGTAAGGTACATCTGGTCGTATGTAGGTGGTTGCAGGTGGGACCCCCGACACCCATGTTAGGGATCAGAACTTATTTTCCATCATCAGTCTTTCACCCAGAAAAAGAGTGAGAAGGTAGAAAAGTGGGAAAGAAGGAGGAAGAATGTAGAAAAGGGGGAGAAGGATAAAGAAAATCATGAAAAATAGTGACAACCTGAGATAGCAGGGTTGAGAAAAGAAACTTAAAGAGTAAGATAAAGTGTAAGGGAGTGTATTGATGGATGAAAGAGGCATTAGGTGGAATTAAGCTTAATCACCCTTGGCTACAACAACAAAAACTTTCGGGCACCAGCACTTATTATTTTACAGATTCAGCACTAGATGCACTACCCGCTACTTATCTGGGACCTGGCCTCAGATATCAGTAGATCACACTGTGCCTATCAGGGCTTGGCTTGAGATTTGAGAGTATGGTTCAGCCTGCGAGTATATGTGAACCAGAACTGTAATTTTGAAATGAGTCTAGTCCCCACCTTTCTAGTTTTTTTGTCACCCATCTCTAGTTCTCAGAAGCTAAGGACGAAGGTAATAGCAGTCTTCCATGCACATCTACGCCAGCTGGTATATCGCTTCAGATCTAATGGTGGGCTAAGCCCAACCCATGTCTGGTAACTGGCATGCGTTTCAGATCTAATGGCAGGCCATGCCATGCAAAACTCTGGAACACACAATCTGCCTTTAGATCTTCTTTTATGGTTTTTCGCACGAAAACCTAATAGTCAGAGATCGGATAATATACTCTGCAGACCCATCTCTTGGACCCTTGATCTGCTTTCCGATCCGATGACAGGCCATGCCCTGCCCATCTCTGGTATTCAAGATCTGCTTCATATTCAATGGTCTGGGGCTTCCTATTCATCTGTGACAGAGGATATGGGTCTTCGTAAATGATTGCATGCCATGTTCTGCATATGTCTGAAGCCCACAGTCTAATGCCGTAGACGGTGGCATACCACCCCCTGGCCATCTCTAGCGCATGCATCCTAGAATTGGCGTAGTAGATAAAAGTAGGCCACTTCCCAGCAATCTTGTGTACCTAGGACTCCATCGGTTTCGACAACTTTTTTTTTTTTAAGTAAACATTTATTTCCATTCCAATACACATAACATACATAGTATATCTTAATAGGGTCATGCAACAATCCAGCACCAATGATAATGAACACCCCATAGTGCATCCCTTCTCTCAGGACATATCATGATGTACATGTTTATAACAATAGTAATGGTATTAAACCAGACATAATTCTCCTCTCTAATCAAACCTCTCCGTTATCACCCCTATCAATGTTTGCAAATCAAATTCCAATTCTGCCTGGGAACGCTCCACGCACCCTCTTGGCCAGCATCTGACAGCTTTTTAGTTAGTAGTCAGAAGGCCTGGGAATAGGGACATCGCACACCAGTGTCGCAATCTAAGTGGACAAGTATAACAAAGTATCCGTTAGGGTTCCCCCCTTCAGGGATCAAGGATCTACAGATATGTCGGTGCGGAAGACTATTGGAGAGACTCGTACCACCCGTTTCAACTCCGCTTCTACTGTCCATCCCCGTTGGACTACAACCGTCTGGCGGTGGTGCTCAAAAGTCACTAAGCAATAGCCTGTGGCTCTGTGTAGTGCATGAATAAGATCCTGATTGTTTCAAATCCTTGGAGGCGACCCTGAGGTTTATAGATATGCCTCTCGTATGTAGCTGGCCTGAAAAGTTCTGCAATCCATTCCTCATGTGTAGGAATTGCGGGTATCCACCAATGCCTAAAGTTTCAAATTTTCACCACTATTAGAGCTGTTGCCGACCACCCACGCCAATGCAGGGACATGTCATCTTTGTGAAATATGTCAAGCAGAAGTGCCCGTTTGGCTGACTTTTCAAATTATTTCCACCACACGTCTATGAGATGCATTAGGGCAGTGGTTATTAACCTGTGGTTCGAGGACCCCTCTAGGGTCTGCAAGGCCTATATAGGGTGTCCATAACTGTTGTACAAAACTAAATAACATCAAAATTAGTCTAATAAAATTAATAAAGTATATGCGGATAAAGATTCAAAATAGAAAATATGAAAATTTTATGTATGTTTTGATGGTGAAATCCACAAAATATTTTAATATTTGAGCATTTGTTTGGTGTATATTTGTTTTTGTACTTTTGTGTATTTTTTTATAGGTTCAAATCTTAGAAATAGCTTAGGTCGCGGATCCCCAGCTACCAATAATGACTCAGTGGGGGCCCACAGATTCTTGTAAGGCTTAGATGGGGATCCACAGAAGTCAATAGACTAAGAACCGCTGCATTATGGTCAAAGTCTGTGCGCTGGGCGCCAGTATATGTTTGTGACCCACAGACAGGAAGCCAGCAAGGAGCTAAATAGAAGGCGCCCTAGAAAAAAGAATGAGGCGTTGAACATGTTGGTGTTTGGTGGAGGGAACCTTCAGATATTTGATTGTGGGAGGGGGCTCAAGGTTTTGAGCCATTCAGATCTGCTCTGATCATGACTGTGTTTCTCCTCCAGAAACCTTTGCGCTCCCGCTCTACCTCATTGTCACCCTGGCTGCCATGGGGGCGGTCATCCTCATCTCGAATGCCACGTTCATTGGATGCCTGATCCGGAAACGCTGTGCCCGCTCAGGTAATGTATGGGATGGAATGTTACACCTCATCACTTTGCTGATAGAATCTTACACTGGCAAGGCCTGATAAGCAAAGCTCAGACTGCAGGAGCATCACAGCAGGCACTGCTGTCAGGGACATAGCAGTTACTCTTTTGCTGATTTGCTTTGGCACTCTGTAGTCAAGTTTACAAGGATGGGAGTTTCTGGACAAATGAGACTTAAAAGGTACTTTACTGACTTGGGGGATCTCTCACTGTGATGTGGGTACAGCTTGTCACACATGAAACTCTCTAGGGGTTGATAGATCAGTACCCTTAATTTATCTGGGATCAGATTTGTTTACACTTTTAGGAGGCGGTTTGTGATCTGCAGAAACATGTATTGCTGTTTAAGACCATTATATGCTGGTCAAAGGCAACATTTGGTGGTGGTTGAGAGCAGGATTGGACTGGCCTTCAAGGCAATCAGGCAGTGCTTGACGGGCTAGTTTTTCGGGTCAGTGTGTGGGTCGGTTTTCTAGCAGTTTTGGGCCTTTTTGATGGTCTCCTGGGGCAGGTTAGTGTAGGTTTAGTGTTGATTTTCATGTTAAAACAAACATTGTTCAAATCCATAAAGTTTTCCATACATTGCAAACACTTCTTCAGCGCGTCTTTACAAGCTGAAAATGCCCCCAATTTGCAAACAGGGGTCCCATCTAATTCAGTAAATTGGAGCAACTTTTATTTTGGTCCCCGCACGTAATTTCTTTCCTAGTCCGACCCTGGTAGTACTATAAGGCCCACTTCTTAGTAATTGATCCATGAAAAGGCACATTTTCTCTGCCAATGGTCCACAGTCCTGACCCACAGCACTGCCTGGTGTTTGACCGCGTGAGCCCCCACGTATCTCTGTCAGTGCAACAACTCAGTGAGCTCTAAAACTATTGACCTAAATTAGATCGTCCTAACACGCACACACTCCATCATGCACCATAGATCCCCCTTCCCCTTCCTCCACCTCTCGATGTTTGCATGTAAATGTAAATGTCCAGTATTTGTAAAGCGCAAACAATTACCCAAAGGTATCAAGGTGCTGGGGGCCCTCGGGAAGATTAAAAGCAAGTTATTGCCCAGAGTCACATGTTGCTGGGCTGATCTGCCACCGTCACCGGGGATCGAACCGTGAACCCCAGGGTTCCGGCTTCAGGTGCCCTGGCCGCTGTGCCACACATCTTCGATGTCCGGGTACAAAACAGGGTTCAGGTTCTCTTAGTTGAGTGCATCAAGGCCAGTCGCCCTACGACCTATCAATCAAGCCTTTCTTTGTACTGTCCTGCAATTGCTACTGCTTGTGACCTGCTGCTGGCCCTGTTCTGAGTGAAGCTGCTCGACTCTTGCTACATGACTGTTCTGGTCTCTTGTGAGTGATTCCTATTGTTAGCATGTCACATATCTAGGGCTCGAGTCGGGGTACCACGCGGGTGGACGGCGTCCCCTAACTTATTTTACCGGTGGGACGCCGTCCCCCCTGCCAAACAGCTGGACTTCACTCTTTGGCCTCTGGAACGAGGAGCTCAGCACCTGTTGTGATGTCACTTCCTGCTGTAACGTCACTTCCGGTGACAACGTCCCCCCACTTCTTTTTTTACGACTTGTGCCCTGCACATATTTGAGCTCTGTTGTGCCTCAATGGAGCAATGGAGCAATGCAGCCATGCAGCCATCTTGGAAACAAACCAGCCTGATGGCCTGTATCCTAGACACATACCCCGGGCTGTGGCTGCACCATTGCTGGGGAACAGGCAGGCAAGCCTGATGTTTCGGAGTCCAGTCCTTGCACAGTCACATATGCAGGGGTGTAGCTACCATTGGGGCAACAGGTGCAGCGGCCTAAGCGGCCCAGTGAACCCCCATTACTGCTGTATATTTTACTACTCCCAACAGCAGTGATAGGCGTCAGTGGCGCGCAACATCCTTGCTACACAACTACACACACAGCCTGAGTGGTGCTACCCAGACACCCCACAATGCCTTTAGGCTTTCACCTTGAGCCATCACCTCTAGCCTTCTCCCTCATCTCACTACCTGAGAGCAGGCTAGGGGACTTGAATGCATTGGGCTGTACTTGGGGTTAAAGTAAACCTCTGTCTGCAATCAACTGCAGTGGCAATTTGTTTTTGCTCAGTATGGATAATTAGGCTGACATGTCATATGCCTGGGCTTGGGTTAACCCCATTCTTCCCTCTGGATGTGCCCCAGACTGCTAAGAGGAACCATGCTCTGCTAGTCCTGAAGCAGAGATTGCACTTTGCTGGAGTAACACCACACTGTAGTGGCACACACAGGACTCTCCTGGTGGAAGCTGGCACTGCTGGGGTAAAGTTCTGTGAAGGGAGAAAGGTAGCACTACTGGATAAAGGCACATCAGTTGAGTCTTGATGAATGATGCAGACTCAGGTGAGGCCCTTTAGCGCTGGCAGAAACTGCAGTAGAAGGCGCGCGCTGCTAGGGACATACAGCACTGGCAGGACACTGCTAGTGTTTGCTCAGACAATTGGAGTCCTTCTGCACTGGCTGGAGGAAGCTCACTTAGCTTCTGACCTTGGATTCCGAAAGGCCACTGTTGTTCACACAGCTGGTGGGGGCTCTCACTGCTAGGATTTAAAAGCACTGGCAGGACTCTGTTGTATGCTGGAGTATGCTCCCAGTGGTGGGGTCCTTTAGCTCTGGATGGACCTGCTGTATGAGGCTTACACAGCTTGGGACCTGTAGCACTGTGTGGACACTGTTGTTGGAGGTTCACACTGGTGGGGGCCTTCAGCGCTGGATGCAATTGCTGGAGGAGGCTTCCAATAGTAAGGACCTATAGCACCACTGGTAGGACACTGTTAGGGGATGCCCCTGGTGGCAGCATCTGCTGGAGGAGGCACCCAGTGGTACGGACCAACAGTACTGGAAGGGCACTGTTATTGGATGATCCTGGTGGCAGCAACTGCTGGAGTAGGCTTGCACTGCTGGCCTGCTGTCCTCTAACAGGACACTATAGCACAGGTAGTCTAAAGTGAATGAGCTATTTTGGACATTATGAATGCGTTCAACCTCCCTCAATTAATACATCAGTCCACTCATAATTGTGGGCACATTCTGGATGCTAACTTTTCCAATAATCACTTCATTTCTGTTAAAGAGTTTCTTCCACTTACATGGTCCGACCATAAAGCAGTTCTTTTTTAACTGACAGTCTCCCACCCTAATCAAATCAGGAATGGATGCGGCTTGGCCAACTGCCAACGGGAATGGCCGCACGGTAGTCAAGCTCCATCGCGCCACTCCCGAAAAATCCCATAAATACTGATTTTACCCGGCCGAATCATCTCCACAAGGGGATTGCTGAGTGCTTTGGCTGCTGCCCGAGGTGCGGGCAAATTTTGGGGCTGATGGAGACAACTGTCCAGTGGTGGCTCCATACACCGGCTCCACCTGAAGCGGTCTCGCCGGGCGGAAGTGTCGCCGCGTGGCGTAGGCGCGCTACGCAACACCACGGATGAGGCCTGACCCGCGTGTGGGCCAGAAAGACCATACGGGCGAATCTAACATCCTGACACTATTCCACCGCCCCGGAGCCTACTAGAGGGATAAGAGAGCAGGCTGGTGCAGACTGTGGTGGAGAACATCTCAACGCTGCCCTAAGCTGTCCCCCTGTGCCACCATCTTGAGTACGTCGAAGCCAAAGTTGTGGTGAGGGACCGGAGCCCCCCGGTTGAGTCTAGGGGCACTTCCTAGCATGGCATCGACAAGGGGTTGGAGGGCCACGTGCCAAAGCCAACAGGCCGAATGGGTGACCCCACAGCAGGCAGCGGTGAGTAGCGGTTGCTCCCTAGCCCTGCACCCTCACCCTTCTCACGGAGCTGAGATGGCAAAGGGCTGCAGTGGAAGAACAGCGACGCAAGCCAAGCTGGAAAAGTTTGCATGCTAGGAATCTCAGGAGGGAAGGGTAGGCACTACAGGAGACCAGGGTGAGGACTCGGAGCCATCGTACAAATATCTCCTGGCGACAATCACCACTATACGGACCTCTCTTGAAACCCGAATAGACACTATATCCACCGAAATTACCCTATTGAGAGAGGACATGAGGAAAATGGGAACTGGGTGAGCACAGTCGAGACCATAACCGCTGAACTGATGACAGTCACAACCCTCCTCAAGACGCAGGTTGCTGACCTGCCCAATTCTCAGGAGGCAATGGCAATACAACGCGATGACTATGAAGGCAGAATGCGGCGCACTAATGTCTGCTTTCTTGGTATTCCAGAGCGGGTGGAGGGGCCGTCTCCTAACCTGTTTGTCGAGGAGCTGAAATTGCAGGGTCTCTAACCAAGGGGCCTGTCCAAATGCTTCTCCATTGAACAAGCCCATCGGGTGCATGGGGGTAAACGGAAACCAGGAGCCCCTCCCCGTCCACTTCTGGCCTGAGTTTTTAATTTCTGCGAGCATGATGTGATTCGGCAATCTGCAAGAGCTGGCTCCACATTGACAATCAAAAACAACAAAGTTTCATTCTTCCAGGACTTCACCTTGAGGGTCAAGGGATCAAATATGCCATGTTTTTCCCGGCGACGCTTTGAATTCAATCCGATGAAAAACTGTGGTTCTTAAACAGGCCGTAGGACGCTTAGGACTTGCTGGACGGTTGGCGCACAGTTGGTAAGAAACCAAACAAATCCACACCTACGGCGGGAGGTACCAGCGAGTGGCGCCACCCTCTGATTCGGAAACTAGGAGTTCTCCGGGATGATAGTGAACATTGGACTACTCATGGGGCTGGTTTGTGCTCTTTCAGTCTCGCTTGGGCTGCAGAGACTTTCGAAAAGTGGTGTTCTTGACATGCTGTGTATTTAATATAGTGCCCTATTGTGTTATTTGAGGGACATATTAGTGTGCCTTTGATCCTCCGATATCCAAGGATGACGGACAATCAGGAGCTGTAATTTTGTGATTATATATTATTTAGTTTAATGCAATACAAAATATTTCACACCTGTGGGCTTTTAGGCTGGGGTTGATATCGGATATTTGATTTTACGTTTGCTGCTATAGGGAGTGGGGTTGTACACATTCCCGAAGTTGGTGAGGGTGGGCGACAGGCACTCTGCAAGTTGGGGGTGGCGGGCCATTTTTGACGGGGAGACAGGGAGGGGGAGGGGTTTCATTCTGGAAGAAAGGGGGGGTGTTGTTTGTGATATTTGTTCTATGTTTTGCGTCGTTACTCCAAAACAGTTGGTTCTGCAAAGTCACCAATGTGTTCACCACAATTAGTTCACCTATAGTTCAATTTAGCTGCCTCTGGACACCAAAACTACTCTGCGATGTAATGGAGGGAGGGCCCGAGGACCCCCTGTTAGAAGAGCTCACATGGCTGTACACATCGATGATCATAAATAGGACTGATGACTCAGGGCCGAACACTTAGTTTGACCAAGTGGAATGTCAATGGCCTGGGGGGCATGATTAAGAGGGGTATAGTATTACAGTACATTAAAATGGCAGGAGCTTGACATAGTGAGGCTGCAAAAGACACACTTGATCGGAAACTCCTGTGAGGCCTTGAATAGAAAAGGCTACAAAATGATAGTTCACTCCGGATTCACCTCGGGCTCCAGGGGGTGGAGATTCTCATCCGAAAGGGCTGTCCATATATTGTCCATAATATCTGGACGGACGCTCAGGTTAGGTGCACAGCACTCACGGGCTCCTGGGAAGGGCGTGTTCTCAATGTCGTCTCTGTCTATGCTCCCGCAGGATTACAACGACTGACATTACGTGACTAAGGCACCTTGCTGTTGGAACTGCCCCATGGGGTGCTAGTATTAAGGGGGGACTTTAACCTCACAATGGACAGTTCTCGTGACTGACTACCGCCCCGGGAGTACGCATCGAGAGGCTGCCAACTTTCTGAGTTTGCTAATGCACTGAGAGTCCTGGACATAAGGAGATGGCTTAACCCACTACACACGCATTTCACATTTCAATCTGGGGCGCATTGTAGCCATTCCTGTATATACTACATATTTAAACACGCTCATGAGATTCAAGCCTTCATGAGCTCGAGCCGCTCTCCAGTCCTCATGACTTTTGGCATACAACAGATAAGACGCCCCGGTACCAATAAAATACAACAGTGGATTCTAAAGATACCTCAGATCAAAGAGGCTCTCTGGAAGGATACCGAACTATATTTTGCAGAGAACATGGGTTCCATCGGCTCGGCGGTGATGATATGGGGAGCTTTCGTAGCAGTCATAAGGGGCAGGGCGTTGTCGTTAATCGCATGTTATGGGGCTGAGCGTAATAAGAGGGTGGCAGAGCTAGAGGCAGACATGTTGAAATTGGAGGATGTAGTTACGCGAGCCCCCAATCAAGCTGACCAACATAGCCTCACAATCAAACAACAGGATTATAGACAACTTCTTCTAGAAGAAGCCACAATGCGATCTTTGGCTTCCCGGCACAGGATCTATGAGCAGGGTGAACGAACAGGTAAACTCCTTGCGTGGCTGAAACCCAAGGAGCAGGATGCCAGATGGGTCTGTGCGATAGCCGGCCCAGATGGAACACTTGTCACTGACCCTCAATTGATTGTTGACACCTTCGCATCTTATTTTGAGGAAGTCTATAAGGTTCCACAGACATCTCAGGCCCTGATGTCAGCCGACTTACTGGTGACTATTAATGTGGCCAGTGTCTCCTCACAGGGAAGGGAGGCCCTTAGAGGCGGACATCACGGAGACGGAGATCCAAAAGGCCATACAGGATGTTTGATCTGGCAAGGTGATGGGTCCAAACAGGCTCCCAATCGAGCTTTTTAAACCCATGACAACAATACTAGCTCTCCATCTGCTGAATCTATATACCAAATGTTTTAAATCAGGCCTTCTTCCAGTGGATATTCGCACGGCCGCTATAGTAGTCATCCACAAACCAAATAAACCGATAGAAGACTGAAAATCATTTTGCACAATCTCCCTCTTAACTGTCGAGGCCAAGATCCTGGCTAAACTTCTGGCCAATTGGGTCCTTCCTTATGTCATCGACCTGGTCCACCCGGATCAGTCCAGATTTATCCTGGGGAGAAATACGGCCCGAAATCTGCGCAAGGTGCATGGGGTCTTTGGTAGGATCCATACTATTGAAGAAGATGCGACCATGTTATCCTTAGATGCCACCATGGCGTTAGATACCATAGAGTGCGACTTTCTCTTTGCAGTGTTAGCCCAAATGGGATTCGGACCCAAATTGATAAACTGGTTAAGGCTCCTGTATACACAACCCATTGAGCACGTCGTTGTCAATAATCACAGCTCAGCCGTTTTTTCCCTTCACCGGGGCACGAGACAGGGGTGTCTTTTGTCGCCATTGTTATTTGCCCTGGTGTTAGAGCCTCTTGCGCTTTGCGTTAGGAGAGATCCGGGGATACGGGGGATCAAATAGATGGCTGACCATGAGGACCGCATCTCGTTGTACGCGAATGATATCCTCTTATATCTGGCATGTCCAGCTCAATCTCTGCGACAGGTGGTACACATTTTTCATATTTTTGGGGCCCAATATGGCTACAGGATAAACTGGTCCAAATCCCAAATGTATGCGCTATGGGGCACTCCCCCATCTAATCCTAGGGGCTATGAGATTCCAGTAGCCATGGGAGGTTTCCGCTACCTGGGCATTTTTGTAACTCCTGACGTTGATCTCTTCTATGAACGTAACCTGCTCGGACTTTTCCAATGTTTAAAATCTGATGCTGTGCACCGGCGATCTCTCCCACTTACTCTCTTAGGACATGCATCTCTGTTTAAGATGCTTGTACTCCAACGTTTCCTTTACGTGTTCCAAAACACTCCCAATCCTATCCCAGACTCCTTTTTCTCCCAAAACGATAGCTGTTGTGGGCCTCTTATGGGAAGACCGTACACCACGAATTGCAATGTTTAAGCTAACAATGGGCTGGTACGACTATACTATCAGGCCTCCCAGGTAATTCCAATCAATAGATGGGTGTTTGACCCGCATGACGGGCCTAATTTCCGAACAGACCACTGGCTTATAGGTAGATCCGGCTATAACAAAGTGCTTTACACCAATCCCCGTAAACTTAATTTAACCGGTCCCATGGCCTGCACAGTAGACTTGGCACGTGGTGAGCAGAAAATTGGGATGGAACAGAAGCCTGACTAAGGCAACGCCACTGTGGGAGCCGGACATCCTGGGACGCCTCGGTTGATGCCCAGGATTTGACGAATGGGACACAATTGGGATGTCCATGGTTGGGGACATGTGGGTTAAAGGAAAGATGGTCTTATTCACTGACCTCCAGACGAAGTATCAATTGGCACAATCCGAGACCTTTAGATACCTGCAGATTAGCATGCAATTACTCCCGCCCTGTCAAAGGACATCCCTCTCCCCCACTCTTCCCCCCTGGAGGACAAGTTATTACTGGACCCCATGGATCACAAGGCCATATCGCTCACATATAAGAAACTGGTAAATAACTGTGTAGACCCGATGCTGAAAGTGAGGGTGGGCTGGGAAACTGACTCGGCGGCATGTAGGATGACGACAGGCGAGACGCTCTGGCGTCCCCCAAAGAGGTGGCCATTCCAATGCGCCTGCGGCTCATTCAGTTGAAAATTCTCCATCGCATCTATTTTGGTGCGATGCTCCTATTTAGAGTGGGTAGGTGCCCTGATCCCCTCTGTCTTAGAAATTGTAACCAAGTGGGTACCTTTCTACACATATTATGGTACTGTCCCCATATTCAGTATTATCTGGATAAGATTATCCGCCAACTTGAGAGGACATGTGACAAGCCCTTAAAGGCGACTCCACTGCTCTTCCTTCTTAACATCTGGGGAGTGAATGACCTCTCCCAGGCAGAACAGAACTGGGCATCAATGGGCTTTATAATTGCAAAACGCAACATAGCACAAAAATGGGGGGGTGAATGGGCAAAAGACATGGACACAGCCATGGTAGCGGAGAAGACGGTGTTCAAGGGATGGGGTTACCCCAGGAAGTGGGATCTTAAATGAGGGAAGTGGAATAAATACAGAGGAAATATCTGCATCTCCCCTACTGTGGAGCTGCAGAGAGAACGTCAAACCTTGATGACCCAGTTGACAGCAGAAATGGGGTCCGCTCCTCCTGATACTTAGCAGACGAATTAACGCCAGGTGTAGGTCATTCAATATGTCAAGTTATGTAACCTTATTCTTTAACAATCTGATTTGTAACTGGCTGGCTTTGAACGGGGGCAGTGAACTACAATATTCCTTGCTCACCTCAGGTGTGAAAGTTAACCTAACAGAACCATGGGCGAGAAATGCAATAATGTTTTTTATGTATACCATGTACCGATGCAATGTTGTTGGAAAACAAATAAAAAGTTAAAAATAAAAAAATCAGGAAAGTAGATTCCAATCATTTGCCATTTTAGCTCCGGTCAGAAACCAATTTCGATATTATGAAACAACACCTATCACAGCCAACATTTCTCCAGATGCCTGATCCGAATCAGGCCACAGCTGCCTATACCAATTGGCTTCACTCGGGAATCTCTAAAGCAGTTCCAAAAAAATGTGGTAGCATACACAAACACAATCAATCCGCACCTTGGTATACAGACGCTTTTCGTCTTCAAAAACAGAAATGCAGGAACCTGGAAAGAATATGGAGCTCAAACTATAACCTTTCGGACAAACTAATGTATAACCATTCCCTAGCCAACTATAAAGCAGCCATCACCAAGGAAAAGATGGCCTTTTTTACACAACAAATAGAAGCGTCTAAGAACTCTGCCAGAGAACTCTCTCGGGTCACAAACAAACTCACTAAGGTCCCTGAGACTAAAGGTAACAACATCAGTCAATCTCTCTGCGAGGAAATAGCTTCTCTTTTTCGCAACAAAGTTGAACAAATCCGCATCCAGTTCTCTGCCTCCAGTAACATCGACCTTAGCGTTAGGCCCATAACAGTCCAAGCTTCGACCAGTCTAAGTCCCCTTCTAAGCTCTACCAATTTTCATCTACTACTACTGCAGATGTTCCTAATTTAGTTAACTCTGCAAAGTCAGGATCACCTTATGACCCATGTCCCCCCTCTATATTAAAACAGATTCCGGTTCTGATTGCCTCATTATTTAGCCAAAATCTTTAATTGGATGTTCTGCACCTGTATTTTTCCTGATCTATGGAAAATAGCCTCTATCCTGCCACTTCTTAACAAACCAAACCTAGACCCAGATAATCCAGCAAATTACCATCCGATTTCTAGGTTACCATTCCCAGCCAAAATAGTGGAAATACTGATCAACACACAATTAACCCCTTTAGCGCGCCGCAAATTCAGTCCCAGTGCGGACGTTCCATTGCGCGGGCGGGATCGGAACGTTCAGCGGACGTGCGCAGCAATAGCGAGGTAGTGCACGCGACGTTCGCCGCACTTAAGGGGTTAACACAGTTTATTCAGGAAAATCATCTGTAGGATCCTTCCCAATTCGGCTTCACGACCGAACATAGTACTGAGACTGCATTAATAAAAACCACAGATGAATTAAGAACTATTTTGGACAAGGGATGCTCCGCAGCACTTATTCTCCTTGATTTGTCGGCGGCCTTTGATACGGTTGTTCATGCAACCCTTGTCGGCTGTCTAAAAAAGTGGGCATCGCTGATAAAGCCCTGGTCCTACTCCAATCATTCCTAACAGACAGAAGTCATTCAGTTATGCTGGAGAAATTTTCATCCAACTCATTCTCTCTTCCGTGTGGGGACCCACAGGGATCCTCCCTAAGCCCTCTGCTCTTCCCCATTTATGTTTCAGAACTGGTCTCTCTGATTCTATTGTTTGGATTTTCCCCTTCATCCTTTGCAGACAATACTCAAATCGTGGTTTCGGCCTCTAATAATACAGAAGACACTATCTCTCAATTTCACAACTGTATGAGAGCTGTTAATGACTGGATGAGAAAGCATTGCCTTAAATTAAACAAAGAGAAAAAGGAGGTGCTACGTTTTGGTAATAACCCTCAGTTCTGGAGCCCAGCATGCTGGCCAGCAGAGTTGGGAACTCTCCCACCTCCAGTCCAAAAGGCTAAAAACGTAGGAATACCATAAACGACAAACTGAACTAACTTTAATAAGCATATTAGTTCAGTTGTCTCCTCCTGCTTTAACACTCTGAGAATTATCAGGACGATTCTGCCGTATGTCCCTCCCACTTCCAGAAAAACAGTAATTTCCTTAATAATACAGACAAAGCTAGATTACTGTAGGTGACTTTTTCTTAAACTCCAATGACAATATGTGAAGAAACTCCAACGCATGCAGAATGCGACAGCTAGGCTCATTTTTGATCTTCCGGTTTCAGCCTTCATTAAAGAACTTCACTGGCTCTCAGTGAACAATCGCATTCAATTTAAGGCAGTATGCCTTACCTATAAAGCCTTGCATGACTGTGGTCCTAGCTGCCTTAAACAGTCCCTCTCCTGGTACATACCTAATAGAAACCTACGATCAAAAAACTCCTTGACGGTCTCTCACCCTAGTGTTAAGACACTCAAATGGGGAGGCAGCTGCTTTTCCTCTGAAGCCCCAGCCCTCTGGAACAGTCTGCCTTTAAATATAATAATGCAAAAACAACAGGTGATGGACCGAATGTGGATCAATGTCACACACTCACCCCAGTCCAAAGATCTGGGCCCAAATCCATCGTTTTTTTGCACTCCACACCACCCTGGGTTAGACAATGGCGATATGCAAATCAGCTCTGACCCTGTGCCCCATGGGAACAGTCCAGTCCGAACTACAAAAGCCATGTCCTTCCCAGAACGGAATCAAGCATCCGAGGACCGGACCGGTTTCGAGGCAACACCTCTCATCAGCCCGGCCAACTAGACTCCAGTGGTGTGGAGTGCCCGGGACCCACGTCTGGGCATCCCCAGCGCACCTAGGGCGGAACATGCAAAAACAACAGGTGATGGACCGAATGTGGATCAATGTCACACACTCACCCCAGTCCAAAGATCTGGGCCCAAATCCATCGTTTTATTGCACTCCACACCACCCTGGGTTAGACAATGGCGATATGCAAATCAGCTCTGACCCTGTGCCCCATGGGAACAGTCCAGTCCGAACTACAAAAGCCATGTCCTTCCCAGAACGGAATCAAGCATCCGAGGACCGGACCGGTTTCGAGGCAACACCTCTCATCAGCCCGGCCAGCTCGACTCCAGTGGTGTGGAGTGCCCGGGACCCACGTCTGGGCATCCCCAGCGCACCTAATGCGGAACATGCAAAAACAACAGGTGATGGACCGAATGTGGATCAATGTGTCACACACTCACCCCAGTCCAAAGATCTGGGTCCAAATCCATCGTTTTTTTGCACTCCACACCACCCTGGGTTAGACAATGGCGATATGCAAATCAGCTCTGACCCTGTGCCCCATGGGAACAGTCCAGTCCGAACTACAAAAGCCATGTCCTTCCCAGAACGGAATCAAGCATCCGAGGACCGGACCGGTTTCGAGGCAACACCTCTCATCAGCCCGGCCAGCTCGACTCCAGTGGTGTGGAGTGCCCGGGACCCACGTCTGGGCATCCCCAGCGCACCTAGGGCGGAACATGCAAAAACAACAGGTGATGGACCGAATGTGGATCAATGTCACACACTCACCCCAGTCCAAAGATCTGGGCCCAAATCCATCGTTTTATTGCACTCCACACCACCCTGGGTTAGACAATGGCGATATGCAAATCAGCTCTGACCCTGTGCCCCATGGGAACAGTCCAGTCCGAACTACAAAAGCCATGTCCTTCCCAGAACAGAATCAAGCATCCGAGGACCGGACCGGTTTCGAGGCAACACCTCTCATCAGCCCGGCCAGCTCGACTCCAGTGGTGTGGAGTGCCCGGGACCCACGTCTGGGCATCCCCAGCGCACCTAGGGCGGAACATGCAAAAACAACAGGTGATGGACCGAATGTGGATCAATGTCACACACTCACCCCAGTCCAAAGATCTGGGCCCAAATCCATCGTTTTTTTGCACTCCACACCACCCTGGGTTAGACAATGGCGATATGCAAATCAGCTCTGACCCTGTGCCCCATGGGAACAGTCCAGTCCGAACTACAAAAGCCATGTCCTTCCCAGAACGGAATCAAGCATCCGAGGACCGGACCGGTTTCGAGGCAACACCTCTCATCAGCCCGGCCAGCTCGACTCCAGTGGTGTGGAGTGCCCGGGACCCACGTCTGGGCATCCCCAGCGCACCTAGGGCGGAACATGCAAAAACAACAGGTGATGGACCGAATGTGGATCAATGTGTCACACACTCACCCCAGTCCAAAGATCTGGGCCCAAATCCATCGTTTTTTTGCACTCCACACCACCCTGGGTTAGACAATGGCGATATGCAAATCAGCTCTGACCCTGTGCCCCATGGGAACAGTCCAGTCCGAACTACAAAAGCCATGTCCTTCACAGAACGGAATCAAGCATCCGAGGACCGGACCGGTTTCGAGGCAACACCTCTCATCAGCCCGGCCAGCTCGACTCCAGTGGTGTGGAGTGCCCGGGACCCACGTCTGGGCATCCCCAGCGCACCTAGGGCGGAACATGCAAAAACAACAGGTGATGGACCGAATGTGGATCAATGTCACACACTCACCCCAGTCCAAAGATCTGGGCCCAAATCCATCGTTTTATTGCACTCCACACCACCCTGGGTTAGACAATGGCGATATGCAAATCAGCTCTGACCCTGTGCCCCATGGGAACAGTCCAGTCCGAACTACAAAAGCCATGTCCTTCCCAGAACGGAATCAAGCATCTGAGGACCGGACCGGTTTCGAGGCAACACCTCTCATCAGCCCGGCCAGCTCGACTCCAGTGGTGTGGAGTGCCCGGGACCCACGTCTGGGCATCCACAGCGCACCTAGGGCGGAACATGCAAAAACAACAGGTGATGGACCGAATGTGGATCAATGTCACACACTCACCCCAGTCCAAAGATCTGGGCCCAAATCCATCGTTTTTTTGCACTCCACACCACCCTGGGTTAGACAATGGCGATATGCAAATCAGCTCTGACCCTGTGCCCCATGGGAACAGTCCAGTCCGAACTACAAAAGCCATGTCCTTCCCAGAACGGAATCAAGCATCCGAGGACCGGACCGGTTTCGAGGCAACACCTCTCATCAGCCCGGCCAGCTCGACTCCAGTGGTGTGGAGTGCCCCGGACCCACGTCTGGGCATCCCCAGCGCACCTAGGGCGGAACATGCAAAAACAACAGGTGATGGACCGAATGTGGATCAATGTCACACACTCACCCCAGTCCAAAGACCTGGGCCCAAATCCATCGTTTTTTTGCACTCCACACCACCCTGGGTTAGACAATGGCGATATGCAAATCAGCTCTGACCCTGTGCCCCATGGGAACAGTCCAGTCCGAACTACAAAAGCCATGTCCTTCCCAGAACGGAATCAAGCATCCGAGGACCGGACCGGTTTCGAGGCAACACCTCTCATCAGCCCGGCCAGCTCGACTCCAGTGGTGTGGAGTGCCCGGGACCCACGTCTGGGCATCCCCAGCGCACCTAGGGCGGAACATGCAAAAACAACAGGTGATGGACCGAATGTGGATCAATGTCACACACTCACCCCAGTCCAAAGATCTGGGCCCAAATCCATCGTTTTTTTGCACTCCACACCACCCTGGGTTAGACAATGGCGATATGCAAATCAGCTCTGACCCTGTGCCCCATGGGAACAGTCCAGTCCGAACTACAAAAGCCATATCCTTCCCAGAACGGAATCAAGCATCTGAGGACCGGACCGGTTTCGAGGCAACACCTCTCATCAGCCCGGCCAGCTCGACTCCAGTGGTGTGGAGTGCCCGGGACCCACGTCTGGGCATCCCCAGCGCACCTAGGGCGGAACATGCAAAAACAACAGGTGACAGCTTGATTCCGGTCTGGGAAAGATATGGCTGTGTAGTTCGGACTGGACTGTTCCCATGGGGCACATGGTCAGAGCTGATTTGCATAAAGCCATTATCTAACCCAGGGTGGTGTGGAGTGCAAAAAACGATGGATTTAGGCCCAGATCCTTGTACTGGGGTGAATGTAAGACATTGATCTACATTCTGTCCATCAAATTGTTTTTTGTAATTTTCTCCCTGAGTGTACTGGGGTAGCTCAGACGTGGGTCCCAGAGCCTCCACACCACTGGAGTCAAGCTAGCCGGGCTGATGAGAGGTGTTACCTCGAAACCGGTCCGGTCCTCGGATGCTTGATTCCGGTCTGGGAAAGATATGGCTGTGTAGTTCGGACTGGACTGTTCCCATGGGGCACAGGGTCAGAGCTGATTTGCATAAAGCCATTATCTAACCCAGGGTGGTGTGGAGTGCAAAAAACGATGGATTTAGGCCCAGATCCTTGTACTGGGGTGAATGTAAGACATTGATCTACATTCTGTCCATCAAATTGTTTTTTGTAATTTTCTCCCTGAGTGTACTGGGGTAGCTCAGACATGGGTCCCAGAGCCTCCACACCACTGGAGTCAAGCTAGCCGGGCTGATGAGAGGTGTTACCTCGAAACCGGTCCGGTCCTCGGATGCTTGATTCCGGTCTGGGAAAGATATGGCTGTGTAGTTCGGACTGGACTGTTCCCATGGGGCACAGGGTCAGAGCTGATTTGCATAAAGCCATTATCTAACCCAGGGTGGTGTGGAGTGCAAAAAACGATGGATTTAGGCCCAGATCCTTGTACTGGGCTGAATGTAAGACATTGATCTACATTCTGTCCATCAAATTGTTTTTTGTAATTTTCTCCCTGAGTGTACTGGGGTAGCTCAGACGTGGGTCCCAGAGCCTCCACACCACTGGAGTCAAGCTAGCCGGGCTGATGAGAGGTGTTACCTCGAAACCGGTCCGGTCCTCGGATGCTTGATTCCGGTCTGGGAAAGATATGGCTGTGTAGTTCGGACTGGACTGTTCCCATGGGGCACAGGGTCAGAGCTGATTTGCATAAAGCCATTATCTAACCCAGGGTGGTGTGGAGTGCAGAAAACGATGGATTTAGGCCCAGATCCTTGTACTGGGGTGAATGTAAGACATTGATCTACATTCTGTCCATCAAATTGTTTTTTGTAATTTTCTCCCTGAGTGTACTGGGGTAGCTCAGACGTGGGTCCCAGAGCCTCCACACCACTGGAGTCAAGCTAGCCGGGCTGATGAGAGGTGTTACCTCGAAACCGCTCCGGTCCTCGGATGCTTGATTCGGTCTGGGAAAGATATGGCTGTGTAGTTCGGACTGGACTGTTCCCATGGGGCACAGGGTCAGAGCTGATTTGCATAAAGCCATTATCTAACCCAGGGTGGTGTGGAGTGCAAAAAACGATGGATTTAGGCCCAGATCCTTGTACTGGGGTGAATGTAAGACATTGATCTACATTCTGTCCATCAAATTGTTTTTTGTAATTTTCTCCCTGAGTGTACTGGGGTAGCTCAGACGTGGGTCCCAGAGCCTCCACACCACTGGAGTCAAGCTAGCCGGGCTGATGAGAGGTGTTACCTCGAAACCGGTCCGGTCCTCGGATGCTTGATTCCGGTCTGGGAAAGATATGGCTGTGTAGTTCAGACTGGACTGTTCCCATGGGGCACAGGGTCAGAGCTGATTTGCATAAAGCCATTATCTAACCCAGGGTGGTGTGGAGTGCAAAAAACGATGGATTTAGGCCCAGATCTTTGTACTGGGGTGAATGTAAGACATTGATCTACATTCTGTCCATCAAATTGTTTTTTGTAATTTTCTCCCTGAGTGTACTGGGGTAGCTCAGACGTGGGTCCCAGAGCCTCCACACCACTGGAGTCAAGCTAGCCGGGCTGATGAGAGGTGTTACCTCGAAACCGGTCCGGTCCTCGGATGCTTGATTCCGGTCTGGGAAAGATATGGCTGTGTAGTTCGGACTGGACTGTTCCCATGGGGCACAGGGTCAGAGCTGATTTGCATAAAGCCATTATCTAACCCAGGGTGGTGTGGAGTGCAAAAAACGATGGATTTAGGCCCAGATCCTTGTACTGGGGTGAATGTAAGACATTGATCTACATTCTGTCCATCAAATTGTTTTTTGTAATTTTCTCCCTGAGTGTACTGGGGTAGCTCAGACGTGGGTCCCAGAGCCTCCACACCACTGGAGTCAAGCTAGCCGGGCTGATGAGAGGTGTTACCTCGAAACCGGTCCGGTCCTCGGATGCTTGATTCCGGTCTGGGAAAGATATGGCTGTGTAGTTCGGACTGGACTGTTCCCATGGGGCACAGGGTCAGAGCTGATTTGCATAAAGCCATTATCTAACCCAGGGTGGTGTGGAGTGCAAAAAACGATGGATTTAGGCCCAGATCCTTGTACTGGGGTGAATGTAAGACATTGATCTACATTCTGTCCATCAAATTGTTTTTTGTAATTTTCTCCCTGAGTGTACTGGGGTAGCTCAGACGTGGGTCCCAGAGCCTCCACACCACTGGAGTCAAGCTAGCCGGGCTGATGAGAGGTGTTACCTCGAAACCGGTCCGGTCCTCGGATGCTTGATTCCGGTCTGGGAAAGATATGGCTGTGTAGTTCGGACTGGACTGTTCCCATGGGGCACAGGGTCAGAGCTGATTTGCATAAAGCCATTATCTAACCCAGGGTGGTGTGGAGTGCAAAAAACGATGGATTTAGGCCCAGATCCTTGTACTGGGGTGAATGTAAGACATTGATCTACATTCTGTCCATCAAATTGTTTTTTGTAATTTTCTCCCTGAGTGTACTGGGGTAGCTCAGACGTGGGTCCCAGAGCCTCCACACCACTGGAGTCAAGCTAGCCGGGCTGATGAGAGGTGTTACCTCGAAACCGGTCCGGTCCTCGGATGCTTGATTCCGGTCTGGGAAAGATATGGCTGTGTAGTTCGGACTGGACTGTTCCCATGGGGCACAGGGTCAGAGCTGATTTGCATAAAGCCATTATCTAACCCAGGGTGGTGTGGAGTGCAAAAAACGATGGATTTAGGCCCAGATCTTTGTACTGGGGTGAATGTAAGACATTGATCTACATTCTGTCCATCAAATTGTTTTTTGTAATTTTCTCCCTGAGTGTACTGGGGTAGCTCAGACGTGGGTCCCAGAGCCTCCACACCACTGGAGTCAAGCTAGCCGGGCTGATGAGAGGTGTTACCTCGAAACCGGTCCGGTCCTCGGATGCTTGATTCCGGTCTGGGAAAGATATGGCTGTGTAGTTCGGACTGGACTGCTCCCATGGGGCACAGGGTCAGAGCTGATTTGTATAAAGCCATTATCTAACCCAGGGTGGTGTGGAGTGCAAAAAACGATGTATTTAGGCCCAGATCCTTGTACTGGGGTGAATGTAAGACATTGATCTACATTCTGTCCATCAAATTGTTTTTTGTAATTTTCTCCCTGAGTGTACTGGGGTAGCTCAGACGTGGGTCCCAGAGCCTCCACACCACTGGAGTCAAGCTAGCCGGGCTGATGAGAGGTGTTACCTCGAAACCGGTCCGGTCCTCGGATGCTTGATTCCGGTCTGGGAAAGATATGGCTGTGTAGTTCGGACTGGACTGTTCCCATGGGGCACAGGGTCAGAGCTGATTTGCATAAAGCCATTATCTAACCCAGGGTGGTGTGGAGTGCAAAAAACAATGGATTTAGGCCCAGATCCTTGTACTTGGGTGAATGTAAGACATTGATCTACATTCTGTCCATCAAATTGTTTTTTGTAATTTTCTCCCTGAGTGTACTGGGGTAGCTCAGACGTGGGTCCCAGAGCCTCCACACCACTGGAGTCAAGCTAGCCGGGCTGATGAGAGGTGTTACCTCGAAACCGGTCCGGTCCTCGGATGCTTGATTCCGGTCTGGGAAAGATATGGCTGTGTAGTTCGGACTGGACTGTTCCCATGGGGCACAGGATCAGAGCTGATTTGCATAAAGCCATTATCTAACCCAGGGTGGTGTGGAGTGCAAAAAACGATGGATTTAGGCCCAGATCCTTGTACTGGGGTGAATGTAAGACATTGATCTACATTCTGTCCATCAAATTGTTTTTTGTAATTTTCTCCCTGAGTGTACTGGGGTAGCTCAGACGTGGGTCCCAGAGCCTCCACACCACTGGAGTCAAGTTAGCCGGGCTGATGAGAGGTGTTACCTCGAAACCGGTCCGGTCCTCGGATGCTTGATTCCGGTCTGGGAAAGATATGGCTGTGTAGTTCGGACTGGACTGTTCCCATGGGGCACAGGGTCAGAGCTGATTTGCATAAAGCCATTATCTAACCCAGGGTGGTGTGGAGTGCACAAAACGATGGATTTAGGCCCAGATCCTTGTACTGGGGTGAATGTAAGACATTGATCTACATTCTGTCCATCAAATTGTTTTTTGTAATTTTCTCCCTGAGTGTACTGGGGTAGCTCAGACGTGGGTCCCAGAGCCTCCAAACCACTGGAGTCAAGCTAGCCGGGCTGATGAGAGGTGTTACCTCGAAACCGGTCCGGTCCTCGGATGCTTGATTCCGGTCTGGGAAAGATATGGCTGTGTAGTTCGGACTGGACTGTTCCCATGGGGCACAGGGTCAGAGCTGATTTGCATAAAGCCATTATCTAACCCAGGGTGGTGTGGAGTGCAAAAAACGATGGATTTAGGCCCAGATCCTTGTACTGGGGTGAATGTAAGACATTGATCTACATTCTGTCCATCAAATTGTTTTTTTTTAAATATATTAAAGCAACTCCCACAATATTGAATTTTAGGAAACAAATCAAAACCTGGCTCTTTAACCTCTAGTTTCCCTCTGCTCTTACCTTACTGATATTTCCAATCCAGCGCCAAGACATCCTTGGGTATTCGAGCGCTTTATAAACATTTTAACATAACATAACATGGTCCATAGCAATTCTTCTTTTCTAATACATGATTTTTTATTTTGTACATTTCCAAATCTTGATAAATACAAACAACAGAAGCAACCAACACATGTTTCATCCTTTGGACTTTTTCAAGGCTATAAGTCTTTCCTCAGACATTTCCAAGTCTTGATAAATACAAACAGAAGCAGCTGAAACGTGTTTCGTTCTTTGGACTTTTTCATGGCTTGAAGTCTTGTCAGAACAATGCAGTAATGAGCAAGGTGGCAATTTCCAAGTTGCAACCTCCCAAAAATGGAAAAAATCGACCTGGAAGAGAATGTAGTTCATTCACTTCGGATTACCCTTTCTAATTTATCCTTACTTTACAGACTTCTTGTGTGTGCTTCGATACTTATTATTGTATAATTTCAGCCAAGGGTAATGCTCTAGGGAGTTGTGCACCCCAGGTGGCTGGGTGCCCTGCACCACAATAGCGCCTCCAGTGTAGACTAGTGTTGAGTTATTACTATATACCTGACTTTAGTCAATTGATGTGCGATTTTTGCTTGGCATAGCCGCCAACTGTTTGTGTTGATACTCTAGCAGGATACTGTTGTGGAATGCTCACACTAGTGGGACCCTTTAGTGCTGGCAGGCCTGGCTGGAAGCAGCATGCAGCACAGGGGTCACATAGCAGAGAGGGCACTGGTGGATAAACCTTAGTCTGTGATTTTTTGCAGTAACAGGGAACTCCTAGACGATTCTCGCACCAAGAAAATGTATTTCGGGTAGAGCCCATAAAACACACAAAACAACCATACAGTAATAGAAAAAAAGGAATATTTAAAAAGAAAAAACAGTAATAATCGTCACAAGCCACCTCCTGTCGGCTGGTAACCAGGCACTGTGGTCACCATCTCGCTATGTGTGGGAAATTCCAGTGTCTGCAGAGCAATTTTTTAATTCTGGTCCCCCTGTGGCTATAAATCGGAAAAACAGCCATTTACATCTTAGGGCGATATATGCTGCACAAAGGAATACAAAATGTGCCTTGTCTTCAACGACATAATTGCAAATTGGAGGACTACAAAGTAAAGGAGAAGGAAACGTGCCCCATTCAGAGATAAAATGGTTCAGTAGCAAAATGACAGTCCTAAATTTGAGTTGAACCTCTGTAGGAAACTGGGTTTTGTTGCAGTAGTCCCCCCACTTTTTGCCTCGCATTTGATGCGACTTTGACTTTAGGGCACTGGGTTACTGCTACCCAAGGCCCCAGTGCCATGGTTCTTTCTCCAAAACAAGACAACTGGTTACTTAATCCCCAAATGACCAGGCCTTTAGCACCTCTGTAAGTCCGTAGTAAGTGGTACCTCTGGTACCTAGGGCATAGCTACTAAAGAGGGTGCCTAAGAGCTACAGTGTATCTTGTGCCACTCTAAGGGACCCAGCACCAAACTCATACAGACTTCAGGTTGTGTGCCAAGGTGCTCTAAAAAGTGAAAAGACGACATAACACACACTTGCGTGCCATGTCCCTTAATACTGCATGTACTATTAGTTAGTCACCCTACAGCAGGCTAACAGCCCTATGGCAGGGTGCATTATATTACATGTGAGGACATATCTGCATGAGCAGATATGCCCCAATGCTGGCCGTTTCAATATCTGACAGTAAAAGTGAACAGGGATGCCATCTTAAAGTATGTGCTGTGCACTGGTCAAAACGAGTTTCCCAGCTACATAATGGGTTCACTGAAACGTGTGGTGTTTGTTATCAAACACCTGGTATCAATAAACCTGCATTGACTTCAATGATGGACTTAATAATAAATGCATACTGAAGGTACCCCCTGAACTCTACTAGCCTCCTGTCGTGTTGGCTGACTGGCCCAGTCCAGCCTGTCACCACAGACGAGTTTCTGACCTCCTAGAAGGTGAGAGCTCTGCTCTCAGAGGACAGAATCAATGCCTGCTATGGAGAGAGGTATTATCACCACCTCCTCCCGGAAGGCTGGTAAATCAGCATATCAAGGCAGGGGGTTTCAAATACCTCTGCTGCCTTTAATATGCAACCCAAGGCTTCCCCAGACAAGGGAGATGCTACCTCCTGCTCTAGGCCCATATGGCCCCCAGAACAGGTGGAAACATTTGCTATGCAGGAGGTGTGTTGTACTGCCAGGCTGGACACACTTCTAGGGTGAACAGACCGAAGTGAACATAAAGTTAGGAATTACACCATCTTGTGTGTGGTGGAATTATGAATGGCACAGGATGATGCCCACTCCCCCAGGAGGTGGTCATCAAGGGGGTGTAATGACCCCAGGAGTAAATTTCCCATTGACTACTACCCCTCAGTCCTCTTAACACCCCTAAATTGAGTATTTAGGGGACCCACTGATACCAAGACCTCAGATTTTGCTGGACACAAAGAAGGAGCGGGCAAAGAAGACTTCTGAACCGAGAAGCACGACTGACGTGACGCCAACCCTGCCAGCCTGCCTGCTGCACCGACCCTCGTTGACCAACCGAATCATCCTGCTACTGAGCAGACTCCAAGAAACCTTGCGGGCTGACAGTGCTTTGCCAATTGCCAAAGAAACTCCCTTTAGGTAGAGGAGCTACACCCCTGCAGTCTCAGGTACAAAATAAGCAACACCTGCTACCCAAACCTGCCGCCTACGGGGACTACAGGTGCAGCAGCTGCCCAGGAAGAGGTAGCATTGCTCCCACAAGTCAAATCTATCTTCCCTCCAACTGTGGGGAATCCAGGACCGACCAGATCTGCATAGTACAAATCCCTGGGGTACTGGACTCCTTGCAGCAGCCATGGCTTAATATGCCCAGACCAGACACCAACACTGAGGAAGACTGACCTGCACATCAAGGTACTTCAGGAACAGTAAGACCCACATCAAGTGTGGCCCATCTGTCCTGTATGCCCCCTTGCATCAGAAAGAAATACCTAGATTGAGTCTGTGACCTCTGCCTCCCGATGCCTCAAAGCACCTATGTACCCACGCTCCAGAGCTCGAGTCAAACAGAGGTGACAGGGCCAACGGTGTCCCCAGACCCGCAACAGGGAGGCCCACACTTGAGTTTGCCCAGACTGGACTTCCAGTAGCCGCCTGCAGCCTTTTTCTGCAGGTCTCCTCCAACCGCAAGAAACTCTAGCACAGGATCTGACACCAAAAGACACCACTGTACCCAAGTCCCAAAGCTCGAGGAGAAGTGGGTGAATGGTGTCCCTGGGTGCCCACTGGACTCAAGGGTTAAGCTCCCCTTTAGGTTCCTCAAACTGGTGCCCCAGTTCCTGCTTGCAGCTTCTTTATAACTGGACCGTTCTCCCATTGATGTGAATGGGACACCCAACACTGTGACACACCTCTGTACGCGGACCCAGAGCACCCTGTCTTGACCTGTTGGTGTTGCCTTCGACCTGCCAACCTCCTCACAATCCCATCAACCACCACCGCCAACCACACGCTCACCACAAGAGACAAACTCAGCACACCAAACACAACCGCTCATGAACTTCATCCACTCAAGCGCATCCACTGACTCCTGCCCCACTGACTTTTCAAACTCGGAAGTGGAGACTATAGCTGCCAACTCATCACCATCCTCAACACCTCGATAACCATAGCCACCTTTCCCAATGCTTGGAAACACGCGAAGGTCAAACCCCTCCTCAATAAACCTTCTGCAGACCCCAGTGAGCTCCAGAACTACCTTCCGATCTCGCTGCTCAAGTTCCCCGCCAAATACCTGGAGAAGGGCATCAACCTTCAACTCACCGAACACCTGGAGAGAAACAACCTACTGGACCTTTCCCATTCAGGTTTCATAGCCAACCACGGCACAGAGACAGCTGTGATCACCGCAACGATATACACACCCTACTCGATAGAGGAGAATCAGCCTCCCTGATCCTGCTTTACCTCTACCCAGCCTTTGACACTGTCTCCCACCAAACATTCACCAATCAACTGTGCCAGTTTAGCATCACGGACGATGCACTCAGATGGATGGCATCCTTTCTCACAGGACACACCCAGAGAGTCTGCCTCCCCCCTTCACATCCCAAGCCAAACACACCATCTGTGGCATCCTCCGAGGCTCATCCCTCATCCCAACCCTCTTCAATGTCTACATGACATCCCTTGCAGACGTCAGCAGATCACACATCAACATCATCTCCGACACCCAGCTCGTTCTCAGCCGACCCCAACTCGACAAGGAACAACTTCTAAAGCTGTATGAATAACGTCTCAGGCTGGATGAAGGACAACTGCCAGAAGCTCAACATGGATGAAATTGAAGTTCTGATCTTCTGCAAACACACCACCCTCTGGAACAACTCCTGGTGACCTTCGGAACTCAGACCCTCCCCCCGGCCAAAAGAGCATACCCACAACCTTTGCATCATCCTCAACAGCAAACTGTCCTGGAAACATCAGGTCAACGCTGTCTCCTCAGCCTGCTTCCACATGCTCCGCATGCTCCGCAAAATTTAAGTGCCTCCCCATCAGAACCACGAAGACGGCGATGCATGCCCTTATCACCAGTCCACTGGACTACAGCAACATACTCTATGCAGGCACCACCCCAAACTCCAGCAGAGACTCCAGACTATCCAAAATGCAGCCACCAGACTGATCCTCAAATTGCCCAAGAGAACTCACATCTGTCCATTTCTGAAAACGATAACAATTTATAATTCAAAAAGTACGTACCTGATTTCGTTGATGTTGGTATCTAGATTCATATAAAAGTATGTGTTATTTTTATAAATTGGTGTCGGATTTCTTTATTGAGTGTGTCTCACATATAGCCTTTGTGTGTGCAATAAAAGGCTTAGCACTACCTTCTGATATGCCTAACTGCTCGCCCACAATACCACAAAAGAGATCATTTGGATTATCATATGTATCTACCCCTACCCAAATAAAAACCCTTCCCTCAATTGAGACATTTAAAAAGGCTCTTAAAACCTGCCTTTTCAAGAGGGCTTACCAATGAGAGAAGGCTGTAGAATGGGGGATTCTGCTGCTATATTTCACTTAGGCGCTTTGACGCCCATTGGGCTAAGTTCGTGCATGATAAGATTCGGTTCATTCATTCATTCATTCATTCATACACAAACAATAAAGTACCACCTAGGCAAGGATCATCATTAATGCACTGGATAAGTTCCTCAACCACCTAATTTATATGCAAGGTGTTAACTTGGGGGACCAAAGTGCATCCTGGATGGACACCTTTCTTCACCACCAAAAGGCTGCACATTTTCGAATGTAGTTCCTCAGACACATTTGTTGTCATGGAGCTGAATCAGGATGTTTAGGAAATCCAGGGGGCATCCATCTCCCGAAGATAATTCCATAGTAGGTGCCTTGTGATACTGTTAAATGCGGAACGAAGGTCCACAAATACAACCTACAATGGAGCTCTCTTTAGTTTGACAAGTTATTCTAAAATTAATGTTTGAAAACATAAACAATGGTGCCTATCTTTTTTTTTAACCCTGCCTGGTTTGATTTAGTTGGTGTTGACTTATCTCTCAAGCCTAGACAATATTGCTGGAAAATAGTTTTTAATGAATCAGGCCTAATTGGTAGGATCACATCTAATGTCCTTTTAAAAAATTGGTGCTATCACTACCCGAAGCCACGTTGGTGGTATTGCATTCCCTCCTAATATGGCATTAAAAAGAAAAAACATATAGCGGTCCTATAAAAGAAGGTCTGATTTGTACAGATCCGCAAATACTTTGACGGTACCAGGGGAATGATCCCTCTTTAGTTTGATAATAGCAGCCAACAATTTTATTTAATGTTAACAGCTCAGGTTCTGCAGGCTCTCCACCATCCTGGGATTTAAACCATTCTTTGAGGGTGCTGTGGAGTCTGAGAACAGCCCTGATGAATAGGCAAGGCAGCACTCTTCAGCGATGAGAACTTATTGGTTGGCAGAGTAATGTTTCCTACTTTGGACAATAGAATGCCAAATAGTGTAGGGGTTTTTAAAATGGCAGCTTTCAGAGGAACCTTTCATTTTGAAAGCTCCCAGTGTTTATTAGGTCCTTGTACTTTGCTCTGCTATGTATAATAGCATCTCTGTCATTGTTTTGTAAAGCCTTAAGTAGCAGTCACGTTGCATATCTACAGTTTCTATCAAATCACAAATGCTTTTTTAAATCTTGAGTTTGAAGGATGCACAAGAGGTCTAGAGAGCAGTTCAGAATATGTTGCAGAAAATAGACATATTAATTTTCAGGAAGCCAAAACATTATTCATTGTATCATTTGTTGGGTTGACAATAGATTTAGATTGCACCAGTTCCCACTTTATTCTTCTCCTGTTGGACGTAATATGTGTATCAGTGCTGTAAATGGTACCCACAGGTTTCCCAGTCAACAAGATGAAAGCTTGGGGTGACAGATGTAGAGCTGACGGGTGATGGTCACTTTTTCACACCGCAGGAGGGACCTTCCCGAGGACTCTCATTCTTCTGGGGTATTTTACTTTGGACAGGGCACTGCTGGAGGATGACCTCCCATGAATGGTGTGGCACCGGTGGGGGCTTACACTGCTAAGTTCATATAGTCCTCTAATGGCATTGCTGTACCGGGCACTGTTGGATGGGGTCATACTGTGGGGTTCAGACATCACTCTCAATGCAGAGGAGCTAACAGTGCTGGGTATAACTAGCTATATTTTTTTGTTTCTTTCAGTAGGCGAAGAAGTGACGAAAGCAGAGAGGTAAGACTTCTGCGGTGTGGTGATATGTGAGGGACATGGGAGCTCTAGGATCTGCCATAAGAAGGTCTTGTAGAGCAAGAGTAACATCTACAAGGATTGCATTAACATGTTTTGTTGGGTAGAATGAGGGAAGTGTGGGGCTTTTTGGTACAGAAGTGGGGAGTGGAGTGGATGCTTCATTGGATGAGGTTGGGTGGTGGATGGGTCTGTTGAAAGCAGCCAGCAGCATGCTTGGGTTAGCAGAGGTTGCACAATTTGCTAATCTACGGCACTGATTTCAGTTGCATTAGCATCAGTTGGACTGAGGCGGCTTGCATCAAGGGGTTGCTGCGATGGCTGTGCTAGCAGGGGCGGCCTTAGGCATGTGCAAGCTGTGCACCTGCACAGGGCCACCAAACCCCAGGGGCCATAACACCAATATATATCCTTAATATAATAATCCTCTGAGAATGGATACATATTTGTGTGGCGGCCCCTGGCAGGGATTTGTTGGCCTCTGGCTCTGTTCAATTTCCACACCCTGACCCCCCAGTCCGGGGGGCTCAGTCAGGGGTCCAGTCCGGGGCCCCCTACCTATGCTGCCTGCCCAGGGCCGCCATGAGCCTAGAGCCGCCCCTGGTGCTAGTTGGTGGGTTAGGACAAATGTAGAGTATGGTACGTAAGGTAATGGTAGGAGTAACAGAGGTGAGTAAAATTGGCAAACTTGAGTGAATTGGACAAACAGAACGTTGAGCTGAGCTGTCGTAGGAATGGATAAGATGTTAGAGGTGCAATGGGTGGCGCAGCCAACACTTCAGTTAGCCTTTTTTGGAGAGGAATACTTAAAAAATCCACACATAAATATTTGAAAGCTTCTTCATTATGTTTAAAGGATGAATGATTTTCATCATTAAAGCTGGTTGGTAGGTGAGGTAACAAGCATAATCCTCTGATGGTTTTTTATAACCTTATGGCAAAGCAGTTACTTGGATGTGTAAGTGTTGTGTTATGGAGAGAGCGAAAGGAGGAGAGGAATCAGCCAGACGTTCAAGCAGAACATCTCAGTCAGTCATTACAAGAAAACCTGTATGGCTTCATGGCAGGACATGGAGCAGGGAAGCCTTTTGACTTGTTTACCTTTATTTTATGGAAGTTATTTATCTTTTTACATATTTTTCCATGCTTAAGCAGTGACCAAAACAGGCTTAGTTACCCATTGAGGCATGTGTATTTTTGGATAACATGATGTTTTAGGTGTAATTGGGACATCAAAGTTGAATGGGACAAATGTTCTGTTTGTTGCTTTTAAAGGGCAGCATTGATTTGTAGTGACAAGCTTAGGGTTTGCCTGGCTGAGTGGCACAGTAGTGGTGTTGGAAGAAGTCAGTTAGGGGAGTTAGTAAGCTGGCTGAAACTCTGATAGTTTTGTTGTGCTCCAATTGGGCATATGCAGTTGCAGCATTAGGTGGAGAACGGATATGTTAAGGGTAGAAGTAAATGTAAATGTAAATGTAGAGGTACTTGTATAGTACACGACTACCCGGAGGCCTCTCGGCGCTTGTACGAATACCGCTTCCTGGCCTTTCCCTGTGCAGTGCCCACTCCTGGGAAACCCCAAGGTGAAGCCTGGCATCCTAGCGTTGTTGGGGCAGTTGTGGAGATTAAGCAAGCTATTGCCCAGAGTTGCAGAGTGGGACCCATGATTATAATTGGCACCAAGGCGAGAATTAACAGGTCCGAGGAAATTGAGCTCAAGACCCGCCGAGGTGGGGAATTGAACCCTGGTCCCAGGCCAGACTTCTACATCAGGGTCTGCCGCTCTAACCCTTCTCTGCTACAAGTGAATATTGCTTATTTAAGCTGTTTAGCATTGTATATTCTATAAATTGGTATGCCACAGGAACCATTGTTCTTTGGATATACACTTGCCCTGGTTCCGCTGTGAGTAGGGTTCCCTTGTTTCCCCTTTTCGCATTTTCGTGCGGTGGCTTCACCGCAAGGGTTTATCCACGTGTTGGATTTTTCCCCTGCCCTATACATTTATAGGGTTGTTTGTACAGAGTTGGGCATGGCAGAGAAAGACGCACCCCTATATACAGAGGAATATATTACGAAATTAACGAGTGGACCGTCTTTGTTCTCTAATTTACCTGTGAATACTACCAGTCCGAGACAGGCACTAATTGAGAAATTGGAGAAAGCAAAAAAGAAACACGTGCGTACAGAACTGCATGCTCGCATGCTCACTGACTATCTACGTGCAGGTATAATTCCCCAGGGGCTTCAGATACGAAACGTACCAGGCATCTTTAGAGACGACCCCAAATTCAAAAGCGGCTTTTGTGGTATTTCAGTGACGTGTTCTCGACACTGGATGGTCCTTGGTGTCGAAACTGCTTTGGAACACTCAAAAGCTGAACTTAAAGAAATAGAAGAATTAGAAAAAGAATTGCTAGGCGACGACGGGGTTGCCGAAGCCAAAGCACTCCTAGACAAATTGAATAAAACCATAGACGACTTTAATTCTTTTGAATTAAAAAAGAAAGCAGACAAAGTAACAAAGGACATCAAATTTTATAGCAAAGAGAGAGCCTTTCCATATTTAAAGGAAGATTATTTTTCAACCTTCCCAGTCCAAAATAGACAAAATACTTGGGGTCGATTCAGAAAAAATCAATCTGTAACATTCTCTGAATCATCAGGCGGTTCCAGTGACTCTGACTGTCAGCCAGGTCCAAGCAATTTCAACCATCAAGGCCAACCATTTTTAGACAGAGGAGGGAAGACAAAGAAAACAAGAGTCTGGAACCAATATCCAGGGGAACGTCAGACAAGAAACAAGCATTATCAATGGGGCCCCCAACCTTACTAGATCCCAGACTCAATCTGACAGACAATATGGACACTATACCCATATTCAATTTGTCAAAGCATACATTATCATCCACAGAAATCTCTTTGTTAAGTAAAGGTCTTTCATTTGTCATTACAGAGAGGAGTAACTATTTCAACCTGAAATCTGAGTTGTTCCAGTTTTTCAGGAAAATCCGCCTGAAAATTTTCTTTAAAGATCGCGAAGTTAGCAGTTACCAATCTACGACTGGGTTAAAATTGCCATCCACTTTTTATCCCACAAACAGTATGATGCCACCTGAGTTGCTCACTTTTGAGAAATTGATTCTAGAAGGGGTAGATAGACTAAAGAACAGTAAACAATTTACACCTTACAATATTTCTTTGCTAGAACGTCAAGCACTTGAGAATTTGAAAAAGGATACCTCATTAATATTCAAACCAGCCGATAAGGGGGGAGGTATAGTAATACAAGAAAGAACTGATTACGAGGCTGAAGTGAATAAACAAATCTCTGAAGGAAGGCATTATAAAAAACTCCACCATAACCCTATAAACGAAATCCGTGAAAAAATTGTGTCTATCACCAAGGAAGGATTGGATCAGGGGTTTCTGACCAAAAAAGAATTTGAATTTTTAAATTCCACTAATCCTAGAACCCCTGTCCTCTATACTCTCCCCAAAGTACACAAGAGTACAACACAACCACCTGGAAGACCGATCCTATCAGGATGTGGCTCGATTTTAGAGCCTATTGGTAAATATATTGATTTTTTTATAAGAGACTACGTTCCCCTACAAGCAAGTTATGTTCGTGACACAATGCACATGATAAATTTAATAGAAGACCGAGCTTATAATAGAGATACTGATTGGCTAGCAACTCTAGATATATCAGCACTCTACACTAACATCCCTCAAAAAGAAAGCATTGTATGCATACAAGAACTACTTGACTCTAGACAACGACCATTTGATGTACCCACTTCCTTTATAATTTCTTTATTGGAAGTAGCACTTCAGAGAAACTATTTTGTCTCAAATGGGCAATATTACGAGCAATGTGGGGGCACGAGCATGGGAGCAGTTTTTGCTCCAAATTTGGCAAATATTTACATGAACAAAGTAGAGAATGATCTTGTACTGTGTGAGAAGAATCCTTTCTATGCCAGCATTAATTGCTGGTATAGATATATAGACGACATTTTTTTCATTTGGAGAGGGAATGAAGAGGAGTTTGAGAGTTTTGTTATATATCTGAACACCACCCAAACACATTTGACCTTCACATCTACCATACAGAAAGATACCATCCCATTTCTTGATTTAAACATCCAACATGATGAGAACAAACTATATACATCCCTTCATAGAAAACCCACTGAAAAGAATACTCTATTGTCTTATAAAAGTCAATACCCCAGGGCATTGAGAGATGGATTGCCCTTTGGACAATTCTTGAGGATTCGTCGTAACTGTGCCCGTAGAGAGGATTATCTGAAGGAAGCAGAAATATTGAAAAATAAATTACTCAAAAGAGGTTACCCCAACAAAATAGTCAAACAATCACTCAAACGTGCCTGGTATTGCCCCCGAGAAGAACTTTTGATCACCAGACCGAAAGCCAAAATGGAGAAAATAGTATGCGTAACCACTTTCGGAACTCATACCAACAAGATCCGGAAGAGTATTACGAAAAATTGGGACATTATACAAAGCATTGATCCCTCAATTGAGGTGCCTTTGTTTGCATACAAAAGAGGAAAAAACTTGAAAGATCACCTAGTTAGATCTTCCAATGAAAGGATCACCAAGACAGGGGGCACATTAGAAACACTTTGGAATCTTCCACCAATTCTGGGCCACCATCCCTGTGGAAATTGTGTGATCTGTCCATTGACAGAAAATACGAACATCTTCAAATTTGGAAACTTTGAACATACACTCAAGTTTTTTTCCAATTGTAATACATGCAATGTTGTATACTGCATTTGGTGCCCCTGTGGTCTGCCCTACATTGGGCAGACGCAACAATCGGTTAAGGCGAGAATAGGACAGCATCGAAGTCGCATACGAAAGGCAGTTCTGACAGCTCCATTGGTATGCCACTTTCAAGAAAAAAAATCACTCTGCAGATCAGTTGAAATGGCAAGTCATAGACATTGCTACAGTACCTGAGAGAGGAGGTGACATCTCACAAATATTACAACGCCGTGAATGTCACTGGATTGATAGAGTTAATTCCATCAACAAGGGGCTTAATTCTGCTGATGAATGGAGAGGATTTGTCTCCACTTTGACAAACTAATTGTGACAAACTTTCTAGCTACACTTCCCTGTACCAACATGAGGTAGAACTATGTATTGTATGGTGGTTTACTGTATGCATAGGAGAATTCATTGTTCTGTGAAGAGTGCATCACTACAATTGGTATAAATGTGATCTTTACATGGTACGCTGGCTTGATTATGCTTAAAACAGCTTGTAAATGTGGTAGCAAATAATACATTTGTAACCTTTATGTGTAGCTTAATTTTACCAAAAAGCGATAAGTACCGTTTTAGGTACCGACTAAAATTTGTATATAGAGAAGTTAAATGAATTGTTAATCTATGATTTCTAGGTTGACATAGGTTGTGTATTTACGATACAATATCCTAATACCCACATAAAGGCATACCTCATTACCAATGTTAAGTCCGTGGCGAATTGACTTGGGAATTGGTACATAGCACACGACCTTGCTACTTGATTGCGCACCCTCCTCTCATGTAAATACGCTAGTTCACATCACAACAATGACGCGCTAACACAATACACGCCCCTCTGGATGCGCGCACACATGTCACGTTAAATACGTACTGACGCACTAAACCCGGAACTCCACTGTTTACCAAACAGCCGACCGGGAAAGTGCGATCGAGCAATTCCGCGTCCCAAGAGCAGGTAAGCTCTGAGACACCTTGCCCCACACCACCCTCTCCCGCGATATATTACCATTCTAACCAAATGGCCCCTTGTCACCAGGTATTACCCTGCCTCTCCAATTGCAACCTGAGTGCCACCCGACTCCATTACCACGAGCAATCACAGTGGTAAGTGGTTTTTCTATACCATCACTGGCCCAATTGTAGCGTTGTCCCACAGCGTTCGTGAGTTTTAATAAATGTTCTATCTTTTTTCTCAACAGTGCCCGGCTGGGTACACTGTAAGTCCAATTTAATTCATTTTATCACGCATGGGTTGGTCTAAGTTGAGACACTACGAGGTATTATATTCCCCAATTTTAAGTCCACACACTACTAAAGAGTACAGCAACCACACATATTAACCATCACTCTCACCTTTTCCCTAGATGTCCCTCACTGTTTAGTCCTGACGAGACCTCCATCAAGCAGGTCGAAACGCCGTCGACGCTATAGGGAAGGAACCCTTTTAGCACAGTGATTTATGATTTCATATAGTCACTGTTAGCAATTATTGTATCACATTGCTTGGTCATTTCCCTGTGTTAATACCCATAACGCAAAAACTGTACAGATCATTTATTATTTGTGTTTGTTTTGTTTTTGTTCACGAAATCACTTGGGACGCACTGCACTTTCCTGTACATATAACCTTTTTGTATATGTGTTGCTGTTGTAAATATGGACACTTTCATGAGTTGAAATATAAGAAGTCTTTCTTATAAATTTTGCATATGTGTGCTTCTTTCCTTGCCAAACCCTTCTCTGCTACAAGTGAATATTGCTTATTTAAGCTGTTTAGCATTGTAAATTCTATAAATTGGTATGCCACAGGAACCATTGTTCTTTGGATATACACTTGCCCTGGTTCCGCTGAGAGTAGGGTTCCCTTGTTTCCCCTTTTCGCTCTAACCATTGAGCCACACTTCTCCTGTTTTGTTTGAGTAAGTCACTTAGGTGGAGCAGCATCGAAAAACTACACACGCAGGTGGAAGCAATGGCAGAGTTGTGATGGCGGGGCTATTTAAAATAGTGGCATTGTTGGGTGATGCATGTGAAAGGTTGTATTGAGCAAACATACTGTTAGTTTAATGAGGTAGGGAGGGGAAGGACGGATTGAGACAGCAATAGGGCAGAGTGAGCTGGTATTGTAGAATCAGTTTATCTGAGATATAGATTGCATGGCCTAGGTGGTACGGCACAGTTGAGTCGATGTTGGTTGACAGAGTTGTGGGACCGAGTTCGGGTGGCACCATTTCATGAGGCAACAGAACAGTTAGATGTGTTACCATCAGCACGGTCAGGATGAAACCTTGGGTGTGGATCCAGGCTGTGGTGTAGGACTCTCACTGCAACTAAATTCTTACTCAAATCCATTTAAAGAGATCAGGTTGGGGTGGGTCATGGAAATGATGGGAACGTGGGTGCGGCAGAATGCAGATGAATGGGGATTATGCCCTGCAATGGGTTGTTCCATAGTCCTTCATACATTTCCCCATGTAAGGGTTAGTCTGGGTTGGAGTAGCATCCCTCAGGCATCCTGACCGAGCAGATAGTGAAATAAGTCTCTACAGTCACAATCTCTGATTATGTTGTGTTCTTTTTTTAGCGCTCAAAAAGTCGCTCTCAATGAGTATGGAGAACTCATCAACATTGGGGCAAAGAAAACCCTAATAATTGACAGCGGCTCTGAGATCAGCTCTACTACCTATGACAGCTACAGCTACCAGGAGGTGAGAGGGCAGGGAAGTCCATTGAGGGGAGGTATGAGAGAGGAGGAAAAGATGGGAAGAGATAGACATGCATCACCTACAAAATCCACCCTCAGCGAGGTAAAGGAGGATCTACTGAAAAAGAGAGAGCCCTGAAGTCTGAAAAGATAAGAATGTTAATCTCCAGCAATGACAACAGATCCTAGTGATGAGTGGTTGAGGGAGAATTACAGCATAGGGGAGGAGGGGAAATTCCAATGAGAGATATCGCGAGATCTAGAGGGTGGGAAGAAGGTGTAGAGAGGAAATACACTCCAAAGGAGAAGAAGGAAAAAAGGATTGGTGGAAAGAATGATGGACAGAAAGGAAAGATAAGATAACAATCCGTTATCTGTGCGATCAACCAGCAAATGAGGTGAGGGAGGACGCACTCAGAAGTAGGTAAAGAGTAGTATGAAGTAGAAAACCCTCATCATTACATAAGCACCTCGACACTGAAACTTGCTGTGACTTGTGGCAATCATGGGAATGGTGGAAGATTTGAATTATTTTTCTTTACAATATGTCACTTTGGAGCATAACACTGTCTGCTTGGGATCACTTTGCTTTGGAATAAGGTTCCATGTTTCATTTGCTGGGTTAGGTGTCCTGAATAACTTTGATCTGGATGACTTTCTTTTGTAGGAGCAGAGACCAGGGAAAGAAATATCTATGATGGATTATTTTTCATTGTCCCCTCCATTAAAGTGCATGTATTTGCTTGCTCTCTCTCGAGTATGCTGCTCCCACGTTCAATTAATCCCACCCATCCTTGGCTTCTCTGCGCTTCTCTGTACCTAAGTGACTTCTTCCAACACCACTACTGTGCCACTCAGCCAAGCAAACCCTAAGCTTGTCACTACAAATCAATGCTGCCCTTTAAAAGCAACAAACAGAACATTTGTCCCATTCAACTTTGATGTCCCAATTACACCTGAAACATCATGTTACTTAAAAATGCAGATGCCTCAATGGGTAACTAAGCCTGTTTTGGTCACTGCTTAAGCATGGAAAAAATATGTAAAAAGATAAATAACCTCCATAAAATAAAGGTAAACAAGTCAAAGCCTTCCCTGCTCCATGTCCTGCCAGGAAGCCATACAGGTGTTCTTGTAATGACTGACTGAGATGTTCTGCTTGAACGTCTGGCTGATTCCTCACCTCCTATTGCTCTCTCCATATCACAACCCTTACACAATCAAGTAACTGCTTTGCCATAAGGTTATAAAAAAACATCAGAGGATTATGCTTGGTACCTCACCTACCAACCAGCTTTAATGATGAAAATCATTCATCCTTTAAACATAATGGAGAAGCTTTCAAATATTTATGCTCATCCTTGTTCTCTGTATTGCACCCCTGCCTCAACTCCTGGCTCATCCATCACTTCCCCCACCCACTCTCTATTTTATTTTTCATATTACCCCAGCTCTTTTGTTGATTGCTGAATGTCCCTGTTTGTTGCCCCATTCCACCACCAACCTTTTCTTGCTTCTCCTGTTACTTTTCTGTTCCCACCACACTACCAGTCAATCTTTAAATGCATTTGTAATCTTTGAACAAATCTATTTAAAGAAGGTACCCCTGGAAGCCCAACATCCACAGCAGCTAATTAACACAAATAAGCATTAGCAAAGCCAATATTTTTCACTGCCAAGCCCTTGTGACTTTCCCAACACTTGTTTTCCTTTTTTGGTAGACTTCCTCACCCTTTACCTTTACAAATTCACCCTGAGAGTGAGGAGAGGCATGATTAGGCAGTTTGATGGCATTCACAGTATCTACACAGATTTCCAATAAAATACCTAAGGAATACTGACCTTGGGGCTCGACGAACTAATAGTATATGTTGTGGTAACGTATCAGAATAGGAGTATATTCACTTAATTTATTCTGATGTCTTTGACGGGGAGATCCACTAGTTACAAGATACGGGTATCTCATCTGGGACGCTATTGCGCCAGTAATGGCTGGTATAAGCCTGGAGCTCCAACATTCCAATGTTTCTTTGTTCACAGCTCTGGCTGTGAACAAAGGCTTCAGGGAACCTGAGGGGATTCCAATCCCCTCGCGCTTCCAAAAGGCTTTGTTTTTTTTGTTAGAACATTCTGTGCTGTAGTGACAGAATGTTCTAATAGCCTTATAGCCCTTCGTAGATGGGCTATACCGCTATTAAAGTCCCTCTCCCTTGTTAAAGGCCCTTGCCTTCGGCTCGGGCCTTTAACGCCTGGAGAGGGCCTTTAATAGTGGGTATAGCCCTCTATGGCGGGCTATAAGGCTATAATATGGCTCCTTCAGGGGTTCTACACATGTTAGGGCACTAGACCATTGAGTTCTCCTAAGAGGGTGCATAAAAAAGAAAAGACTGTAAGACTCAGGAGAGAAACAGCCCTGACCGGTCAGCAGTCCAAACTTTAAATAAGAGTCACAAGAAAGAAGACAAGCGAAGGAGAAGGGAAATACAAGGTGAGAAGTAAGAAAAATGTAAGAATGGGGAAAGTAACAGAAAAAAAAGATACTAGGAACCCAGAGGACAAGAGCAGGACGAAAACAATCTCTCGGACCACAACAGTAGAATATTAAGCACGCCCTCTGGGAGACAGGTATTAATCTGAAACAGTGAAAATCATCTATCTAGGTCTATGATGATCATAAATCTTCAATGGCTTGTGATGGTCCTGTATCTATGTGGCTATGAATCTAGGTCATGTACTGACGTGTGTAAGTCATAGTTGAGTACCTGTGTGTGCATGTGGTGTTTTTATCTACGTGTCTTTATGTCTTGGATATATATATATGTCTATCTCTGTTTGGGAGTGTTCAAATGTTACCTGTCTGTGTTTGTGACATTAATTTTCAATCAGTCCATCAGGGGTGTTGATCTGTCGAGCTTCTCTCAGTGCGTTTTCTTCGTCATTTCTAGGACAGCTCATCTGATGCTGGGCTTCATTACTACCCAGCGAGAGACTACAAGCCTTCGCTGTTTCCTCACTATGAGATCGCTGAGGGGGGAACCGATGACACACCAAGCATCGCAGGTAAGAAGGTCCACTTGAAGAAACGTAACTATTAGCACTCCTCCTCCACAGCAGGGTCCCCAGACTTCCTCCCCCTCCAGACACAGAGATGGCAAGGTGCTCCAGCAGTGCTTGTATGCCTTTGAATAGAATATCCGCTGACGCGAGCTTGCGAAACACTTTCGTGGTTAGAATCCTCTATGAAAGCCACAAATAAGATTTCTCATTAAACCCCTGCACTTGTCATCTCCCACCGCATTTTATTTAATTGAGATGGCAATCAAATCAGAACGGCTTGAATCTGAATTACGCCATCTAATGCTATTTGGGAGAAGTGCAGTCATATTAGGTCAATGAACTGGAAAATTGAGAAACATAAGTGAGGGATTAGATGTGTTCATGAAAAGTAAACCTTATGCATTAGAGCATGACTAAATATTACAGTGCTTATTACAAAGGGGACCGAAGAGTTTACTGTCACGTATTCAACGTATATACCGCCTCCATTGAGTGAGCAGTGAGCTACCTCACAGCCTTGACTTCAGCAGTGTTACCTATTCTCACAAGAACACTTGATTCTGCTCCTTCTACTTATTAAAATATTCTTTTAATTGGATTTGGAGATATAAGAAACCCCAATCTTCTCAGCATGGATTCAGAGGGTTTCAATAAACACATAGGGCCCAACTTTTAATTTGGCGGTTGGGCCATCATCTGCCAGGGCAACAGAGTAAATTACTTGTGGAAGTCCTGACAACCACATTTTTTAAATACCTGTATTTTTCATGCATTGACAGGAACCGCTGTCAAGTTGTTTTCTGCCAGAATATTGTAGCTTTGCGGTACAGCTCCGTCAAACTGGACGGAGGCATACGGCAAAGTAAAAACATTTGTTTGAAAAACAAAGCTCCAAGGTTGAGTTGTCTCCCATGGGGAGGAAAGCAAATTGCAGTCTCCACTGTCCCTTACCGCCAGGGTCTTCCTGGAGGTGATGGGAAGCGAAAACTGACCACTATGTCCGTCCTTTTAAACTAGGTGGGTGGACATACAGATCAACATCCAATGCCTCTACGTCTGGCCGTCGGAGGGGTGTAACCACAGCAGAAATGGAGTAGTCTCTACTCCTATTACACCAATGATATGCTTGCATTTAAATCGGGCAGGCGGACAATTATGTAGGCAGAAAGGGTACTCCGTCGCAAAGGTGACGCAGTATCCTTTCCGTCAACATATAAATCAGTGCCATAGTCATCTAAGTACAAATTATTATTTTCAGAGAATGAAAAATTGATTTGTAGACATACAGTCTACCTGGGGTTTGTTTAGAGAAGTTCAAGAAACACAGCATCTTCTTTGGGCAGTGGTGAAGTTGCTTTATAACATGAAGACAGTCATTCTCACAAATAGATGAGGTTCACAACTACAATCACCATTCTATGTTTTAGACAGCAGGTTCCGAGCTCCGTGGTTGGATTCATCTGACCTGCACGAGTATGAGGAAGTGAGAGATCGCAGCATCTACGAAGAAGTGGGTGGATTTTATCCACAGCCCCGCTCGGCTACCTATGCTGCCCGCGGAGAGCAGCCAATCGAGGACTTCATGGTAAGAATAAGCAGACAATAATCGGTCTTCAACTAGAACTGTCCTTCTGTCCATTACTTATGTCTTGTAGCTAGTACAGTACCACTCTAGAGCATATACTACCTAAATAAGAGGTCTGAAGGGAGCTTGACGTACCCCATACAAGCCAAAGATGTGAGGTCCTAGTATTAGCATTGTTAATTTGTTCGTTTTTAAAGAAATATGGAGATATCAACATTATAATTTAAGTGATTTGTAATTATATTCCTACTATTACCGTAACTACATTATATTAATGTTGATCTTATGCTTCCTATTCTGTTTGTTGATATTTGAATTAATTCATTAAACAATGTTAGTCTCTCTCTCCTGGTCACCTGATGTCACCACATTCCTCAATGTGGTGAGGATATATATGATAAACATTCTGGCAGCTGATGTGCTGGTTGTTGGTGAGAATAAAGTATGTAGCTCCCAGTATAGGATGGAAGATCTCACATCTGAGATGGACATAGGAGCTTTCGACTTGTCTAAGGTTGAACTTCCCTCAAGCTTCACAGGACTTCCTAACATTCCAAGCAGTTAATATATAAGCAGATACTTGTTTTTGTATTCTTTTCTAAAGTTGAGGCACATTAAACTAATATAAATGGATATCTTTAGGAAATGGAGCCAAGCGGTGATTGGCCACTTTCTTTTGAGCTCTGTAAGCCGCTTGTTTCCTGAGCCTTTCCAGCAGTCCCCATAGCCTGTTTCCCTGACATTCGTTCCTTGATTGTGGCAGAACAGCTGGCAGGGCAGCAGCTGCCAAAGTAATGGAAGATTTACTCTGCCCATAATCAGCAGCTGACGGTGGGCTCCCTAGATGCAGGATTGAAAACAAAATGGCTTCGGTGTAGGGCACCCCTCGTCTGTACTCTCGTGGACCGACAGACCGCCTAAGTATAGGACTGAACAGATGCAAAACCATGGCCCTTACTTGCTTCTCGGGCATTGGAGACATGGAGGCAAGGGATTGAAGGGGTGAGGAGGTGCTCCCAGGAGAGCAGCACCAAGGGGTAACCCTGTCGGAGTCTAGCCACCATATGTCAGCGGTGAAGAACTTAAATGGCAAATCATGCCTGACAGAGGCCACACATAGAAAAAGAAGAAATTCTTCCAGCCTGACCCAAGGAGAAATAAAGAACAAGCTGCAGGAAGTGAGAGTGATGGAACAGTGGAGATTTAACTGAGGGTTAAAAACGAACAGTGAACAGTGGCAACTCTGCTTTTTCATTATGAAGAAAATAGAGAAGGGTGAAATGCCCTCTGTGGCAATTTGAGCATATCCGGAGTGGGTGAAAGGCAAAGTGACTAAGGTAGAGGTCTCATGAAAAAGTTGAGATGTATAGTTTTTTTGATGGGGGTGAGGCTGGTTCTGTTTTAGCAAAACATAAAGGTAAAAGAGGCACATCAGGGGAGAAAAGTGACTAGTTTCTTGCTGTGACTTGATGTTATGGTTGTAACACTTGGAAAGCCGGCCGCGTATGGCTTGGACTAATCCCTCAGTACATCTCAGTACCGCCAGTCCCGGGACGCCTCTTCGGAGGCAGCCGTGCACTTGAATTTTATTGTATTGTATTGTATTGTATGGCTCATTTAGGGTCCTGAGATACATGGCATTTCCTTTAACAATGACACTGACAGAAGTAATGGATATGTACACTGTGTTGAACAAGACTACTTAATTGGATTATCACCTAAAATCTGTCTTGAGTTTGGATGGCCACTTGGGGAAATAGAAGAGACTCTGGGCCTTATTACGAGTTTGCCATTCTTCATCTGGGACCACCACTGCGACGATCCCAGGAAGACTGCCAAGTGGTGCACCTGTCCACTGATATCACAAGTTTTATCCATGGACTAACACCAGCGTGTATGTTAGGTTCAAAGTAGAGCCTGATGCAAGTATGTGCACTTCGTGGCATGCACCATGTCGTGCATACCACACAGTGCGTACACAAAAAGGCAAATATAGAGGAGGCACAACATGTGTACTCTCAAATGCAACCCCATAGGCATATTCACCCGGGAGTCCTGCTACGGCACCCTTACCTGCATTTCTGCCCCCCTTTAATGGCGGGATCACCGCCATGAAATGGGCGGTGGAAGTACAAGTCGTAATATGCTAGGTGGTATTGGCATCAGCACCAGCAGCGTATTCAAGATCCTTTCCGCACCGCCATGGGATCCTGGCGGAGGCAGCAGTCTTGTGGAAGTTGCATGGCCACCATCGTAATACGGCTGTCGGACCGTCAGGGTGATGGTGGTCGGATAGCCACTGAGAGTACGGTGGTCCCAAGGACCGCTGTACTCGTAATAACGCCCTATGTCAGTTACGGTGACTTTTTACATTGAGAGGGATAGTTATCTCTGTGCAACTCTTTCCTTCCACCACCTGCATGTGTCGCGTTATGCAGGTCATACTAATCAATTCAAGCAAGTCAAACACAGAGTCTTAGCAGAGACAAAATCCTAACAGATGCCAAGAAGTCTGTCTAATTTCCTGCATTCACATCTGGGGCCAATTCCCTCCCACATTGCACATTGCACCTCATTGGCTCAACTATCTGTCCCTTTTTGTTCTTTCTTTGTGGTTCTAACCAAACCGGACAATACAGTAAACTCAGGACCAAATACTAAAATCAGATAATCTTTATTGTTCAGTTCCAGCTGGACAGTCTGTGCCTAATAGACCTGGTTGATACTGGACTTTAGTCCTCTGTTTCAAGAACTAGTTCGCTGAAGTTCCTAAATCTTCTCTATTGAACACATTTTTTGCTGTATAAGCGGGTTAGTAGTAATTGTTATTTGATATTAAGCAAGAGAAGTTAATCTCTGGGCTTAATATTGAGTCTTTACCAGTATCTTGTTACCTGGCTTGTAAGGTCATCACTTTGTCTTACTTATTCTTCCCCCTTCATGAATATATGGCAGCCACTGACCTTTTAATTGATGTCATTGCTGAATTCAAATCTTGAAGAAAGCATCCTGGTAGTTAGCGACTTGTTTTCTTGGCTGGAGTCCGCATCTTTAGTCAGCGCCCAAGTTTTCTTTAACCCCTTCCATGCTCATTACAAGGTCAGCTCGTCATGGGTGTTACCTGCTCTGTGCGTTTGACGAGTTGACCTTGTCATGAACAATGATAAATACCACTTTGCAGCACAGGAGGGGAAACCCCCTAGCAGCCAAGGTGTTAAGGCATGGATACATGCAATTTTAATATGTTAGTGAAAAAGCTGTCCACCTTATTGAACCCCTTTTTCACATCCTTTAAGATGAGGTTAAGTAGACGAACAGACCATTTACCGACTGTCTGACCTTTTAGGGATACATTCACAGTTATAGTTAAGTGATATGTACCATCTAAGCCCCCTAAAGTGAAAGTGTATATAGGAATTGAAGCTCTCTAGATCTTTCAGCCCTAATGATATCTCCTTTCTTCTTGTTGGGAAGACGCATGGTTCATTTGATGGTGTGTCCCCATTCACTTGATTAAAGGCTTTCAGAGAGACTGTGACTGATGCTTTGGATCAGGTTCTGCCAAGTACTCTTGTTAATAGCCATCCCAGTTTGCAATAACAGATAGCTTTCAAAACTGGAAATACAGAGAGCCAAATGCACATTGAAGAAGGACTATGGCATGGATCACAAGGCATTTTACTGGCTGAAGTCAAACAAACACAAAAAACATTTTGAAAACAAAAGAACTGGGGAAAGGGGTTGTAAGTGAAATTGCACCTATCTTATATTTTGCCTAATTTGTTACCTTTTTGTGGTGCTCCGGATCGGAGATTCTATTCCCCTAAATCTCCAGGAACAGATCGTTCCAACATACAATTGTTAGCAAAACTGATCCAGCACACAATCTATTATCTTATGTACATATACAATAGCAATCAAGGTTGATGTATCAAAGTGAAAAAATATTCAGTAGCAGAATCTTGGATCTTTTTGGAAGTTCAATCTTTATTATGGTTCTTCACAAATGTAGCCAACGCGTTTCGTCCTCCACGGACTTCTTCAGGGCAAATAGAGTGATATCTTTCTTGTGATTGAATTTAAGTCGATTCTTCCATCCAGACAAGGGACTGTTACAATTGAAAATTCTTCTCTTTAAGAGTAATGCACACTTCTTTTTTTCTTTTTTTCTCACAACCAAGGTCATTCAGGTCAGATGGCCCGATATGATAGAAATTTGTAAAAGTAGTTTTCAGCCGGCTCCATCGCGTGGCGTCTCAAACCAAACCATAACGGGAGACGCCACGCGATGGAGCCGGCTGAAAACTACTTTTACAAATTTCTAAAGAGAAGAATTTTCAATTGTAACAGTCCCTTGTCTGGATGGAAGAATCGACTTAAATTCAATCACAAGAAAGATCTCACTCTATTTGCCCTGAAGAAGTCCGTGGAGGACGAAACGCGTTGGCTACATTTGTGAAGAACCATAATAAAGATTGAACTTCCAAAAAGATCCAAGATTCTGCTACTGAATATTTTTTCACTTTGATACATCAACCTTGATTACTATTGTATATGTTCATAAGATAATAGATTGTGTGCTGGATCAGTTTTGCTAAAAACACAAAAAACATATATAAAAGTCAAGAAGGAATGTCCCTCAGAGTAAATTTGCAAGACTCTTAACACGTTACGAGAGCTGTTCAAAGCGATATTAGAGCTGCACAGTCTGCAGTCCTTAGCTGGTTCTAATCCATTCAGAGAATCTTCATTTTTACAAAAGCCACAGATATTGGACACTAAATCATGAATAAGACAATTATCCGTGCTTTCTCATTCTGAATTCTGAAGTTTCTTCAGAAGGGACTCCGACAGAGTTTGAAATTATCACAGAGACCGTGCTGTCGAAACTAGTCGAGGCTAGTTGTCCTTTAGTTCACCTCAGAACCTATGCCTATCCATATCTCTAAAATGTCTGATACTTATTTTACCTAAACATCTGACAGTTTCTTTATTTTCTCAATGGCCACAACCCATGCGCCAAATGACTGGGAAGTCCCTGTGGTCAAACCACCTCTGAAAAAGCGCACTATGAACCATAAATACAAAATCAACTTCACACTGATTTTGTTTTATTTCAGGCTGGATTTTGGCTGTGTAGGAGCGGGAAGTTCTATTTGTGTTGAGTGATCTTAGAAGGAAGGTTGTGGATATTGGTATGGGGTCTTTAGTTATGCTTGACATAGTGACAGCCTTTGACATAATTAACCATTAACCTGACCGAATTCTAAAGTGATTAACCTATGTGGGATTTAAAGGCAAAGTCCAGTAAAGGTTTACACCTTTCTTAATTGGGCATTCATAAATGGTTTCCTTTGTTCCACACCATTCACACTCTTAAATGCAAAATTGGGTGCCCCTCGGCACAAATTTTTTTCAAATGATGGCCAATCTGCTATTTAAAGAGGGGGTCTCATTCTGTATGTTTGTGGAGGACACACAGGCCATGTTCCAAGCGAAAAATATGCCTACAGGTATTACCAGTGAATCTAAATGTGGATCCTTGACCCGGTCCAATTATCTGTCCATCGCAAAAGATGTTGCATACAATGGAGTTCAAACTGGAATCAGCTGTATGGGAGGCTGCCCCGTGTATCATCTCAATGGAACAGTGTCCCACTCATTCAAAATTATTCAATACCTTGGTACTGCTGCAACCCCTGCTAGTCGTCACCGTTTTAGATGTGGTAAATCTCTACACTGTACCTTCCATGCTAAAGTAGTCAGAGTCTCCATCAACTCCCAGCTGGAAGGTATAAAGTATCCATGAGTGATGAACAAACTCATGAACTACATATAACAGAGTATGTGTAAATAAGTGTAAGTGAATACTTGTGTTTACCTAAATTAACCTTCAATGCATAAAGATAAATACCATTGTACAACCCCTGTTGCACCACCATGCAGAAATTACCCATGAACATACCATTGTTTTTAATAGTGTAAAAGACCCTCTAAGCAATTCCAACTCTACCTTTCTGACACCTTTCCTTACCTAAATAGAAAACTTTTTTGCAAACTTGTAAACAAAGTAAAATCAGGCTGCCCCAAGGAGGTGTGCCCTCTGCACATATTAAAATCCATCTATCTGGCTTTTTCAGACACTATCTTTGACCTCTTGAACCTTCATCTTACCAAAGGTACTGCGCCTTCAGTCCTCCAAGAACCAGTGTTCACCCCATTGCAAAAAAAGCAAGGCATTGACCCTCATAAGCTGGAAAACTACAGACCTATATCTCTCCTTCCCTTTCCATCTAAATTATTGGAGACATATGTAGCCAGTTCTTTTAGTTCCTTCTTAGAGGAAAACAACTTTTTAGACACCCATGAAGGCAGGTTTTAACCCATCACACTCCCTGAATCTGTCATATTCTCCGTTATAAATGATCTAAAAGGTCAAGCGGATGTGGACTGCACCCAGGCCCTGATTCTCTTGGACCTGTCTGCAGCCTTCAATACTGTCAACCACAAAATACTGTTGGATCGTATTGCTGCAGCTGGTCTTAAAGGCACTGCCTTGAGTTGGTTCAGATCGTTTTTAGAGGGCTGCAAGCAATTGGTGTGGCTTTCACCCTACACATCCAATACTGTAAACATGAGTTGTGGAGTCCCGCAAGGCTCCTCTCTTTCCCCGATTCTCTTCAATGTGTATATACGCCCACTCATATCCAGACTCCGTCAGATGGGGATTAAGATTTATAATTATGCTGACGTAATGCAGATAATTTTTACCATGGAAGAGTCAATTAAATCAGAGGAATTTCTTAGGAACTCAATGCTATTCATCAAGAATTGGAAGAACAGCAATGAGTTAAAACTGAATTCGTAAAAAAACAAAACCATTATTCCCAAAAACAAACTCCTGCTTTGGACTCCCGCACACTGGTATCTGGAGTTAGGTGAAGCACCTCTCCCTAAGCCTGTGATTAAGAGTCTGGACATACAAATAGATTCCGATCTCTCTATGAGCTCGCAGATTGGCTCAGTTATCTCTGCTTGCTTTGTCCAACTTTGGAAACTACGAAAGATCAGAAGATTTTTCAGCAGAGAGGACAGCATCCAAATCATTATCGCTTTGATTCTTTAAAAAATTGATTACGGAAACGCAATGTACCTCGGCCTCCCGCAAAATCAGAAACGTTGTCTGCAGATGATTCAGAATCAAACAGCGAGAATTATTTAACAACAAGGCAATGTCATATTAGACCGCTGCTGAAAGAGCTTCCCGGTGGAGCAGCGCTCTTTGTTTAAAACAGGATGTATCCTGTTCAAAGCCATACAAAATGGGTCCTAAATGCATATCTTCGAGAACCCTCAATTACTCGCCTCAGCGCACACTAAGATCCATGGATATGAATCTATTCATGGATATGAATCTACTGGCAGTCCCAAGATTCAGACGCAAACGCACATTCGGGTCACGGTTCACCATACTGGGCCCGAATTTGTGGAACTCTCTGCCTATAACCAGGAGACTTGAAGAAGACTACCTGCGCTTCAGAAAAATGCTAAAGGCTTGGCTTTTTACTCAAGCACACAATTAGACTGGACCTGTGTTGATCTCTCCAATTCTAAACCTAGTGCCAAGAGACCTGCAGGTGAACGGGCACTTTAGAAATTCACAATTAACATAACAATAACATAACAATCTCTATTAAAACCATATTCCCATCTCTCAATAGTTTTGAGTTTATCAAAACTATTGAGAGATGGGAATATGGTTTTAATAGAGTTTTTCACACAATTTGTTTGCTTAAATTATCTCAGCTGATTACTTCCTTCTCAGTAAGGTCTAAAGTGGAAGCTGAATTTTAATTAATTCACAGAATATGCAATTGAATCATTACATTTGGGCCAGTTGGGTGTAGGGTCCAAGTATTATGGTGCATATTTTCTCAACAAAACATAACGCTGGGGTAGTTCCTCTTAAGGGTCAGTTCCATCCCTAATTAAAGGGGAATCAAAAGACCTGACCAAGAGGTTCACTGGGATACCGGATGGTCAGATCGTAATGCTCTCACACACCCAAAAGGGTGTCATGCTTCATCATAGGGAGCTCCTCGTCAGTCCGGAGCAGCAAATTTTACTCAAACTCTAGATGAAACTAAAAGCCATCATGTATGTATCAAGTGTATTTGCCCTCATAAGATTTTAGATATTTAAAGTAATCCATGGAGCCCAAAAATAAATATTAAAATAAGCCAAAACATGGAGTACAAGACAATCTTGAGATTAGTCAAATAATTTTTGTCCAAGGTAAAGTGATGCAATCAAATTTTTTAATCATATCAGTCATTATGAACATGGGACAACAAGACAGATGAAATCTAATAATGATCTAAAACCGCAGTATTGTGTGTTACTGCATGCTGGGGATCCGCTAACTTTCCAAAAGTGTGACACCTGCAAGTATTGCTTGGAAGACATGCAGGTGACCCTTCCAATTCATGTCTTTGTTACTGTTCTCTTTTAATAGGGAGTTTATCACAGAAGAGGGCCACATCTGGATGAACACGAGATCCCAATGAGAAGCTACAATGAAGGGACAGACTTCCATTCCTCAGGAAGGGATTACGAGCCTGTCCCCTATGAGATGAGAGGTCAACTGGTGTGAACACTCAGGCGTTGAAGAGCCAAAGATATTAGACATGGAAAAATGAAGCGCTCGTCCTTTTTTTGGAGAAGAGGTGTTGATGTTGAAGGGTGTGAACACGGTGTGGAGGAGATAATGAAGCTTTGAAAAAGACAGGAAGCATTATTTATGGTGCTTAAAGAGGACTAATTATGGATTTACAGCTGAGAAATAAAAACAATTTTTCTAATTTTATCATTGAGTCTTGGGCAGTCTGCCCTTTGATCTTCTGCATGGTTTTTCCTGATGCTTAATTTGGCCTTTATTCTGATTGCCAGTTTTACTCCCTGCATCAATGTTATACCTATGGCAGTACTCCCAAATTTCCTTCTTGTATCCTAGCTCTCCTCCTCACTGTGTGCTACATATACTTTGTTCTGTTTCACATGATCTGAGTTCTCATCTTACTACTATGCTTTCCTTTAGTTATTTTTCATTTTGTTCTTGCTCTTCCTTTCTCCCCATTGTTCCTATACTTGGTTTTCCTTTCTGCATCTTGCCTAACTCCCTTGTTCAAGAGGCCTTCCTTTTTTGTAACTTCTTGTTTCTTTGTCCAGTTCCTGACTCTAACCCCCCTTTTTTCTTAATAGTGATGCCCTTTTCTTCTTCTTGCTTAAATATTTTCCTCTAACTCCAGTTTTTTCCTTCTTGCTTCCCCTTTCCCCTGCTTTATTTGTTCTTGTTAGTTCTCCTTGCATGTTCCAGTCTCTATCGCCCATTCGTGTTCTTTTATTCACCGTTCTTCTCCATCTCACATTGAGAAAATGAGTGTATAGTTTTGGTTTGGTGCTTAACAGATTTGTAAAGAGAACAGAAAATTCTGTTTCTCCACCCTGCTAAGATGTACAAGAAGAATAAAAGTCCACACACAGCACCAGCTAATCCACAATACTTTTCCATCCGAATGAAAAGATTGACCAGAAATCAGACCAGGTGCTCAATACAACCTCAATCTCCTAGCGGCGGTGGCCATGGAATCGGTCAAAAGCTCACAGCATGTGGAAAGACACCCCTTAGCTCAGCCTGCATTGAAAGAGGCAGCACCTGCTTATCCTTCCCAGAGGAGAATCAGCATCGCTTGGAAATGGCAGCTGTGGAGGAGAGAAGAGGTCAACACAGGTGAATTCAATTAGACGCAAAGATGAACGAGCCTCATGCACTCTCCAGTGGATCCATAAAAGGTGGATTCCAGAGCACAGAGAGGCTTTAATATCGGTGCTCTTTATTTCATGTGTTTGATGACTTGATGAGGTAAACTTGCTTTTTTAGGTTCATCATTCATGCGGGACCCTTCTTAACCCCAGATCTTTGTAAATCTAAGAGTCTTAAAATACATTTTTCTGGGGTAACAATCGTTCTGTTAGCATTTAAAATGTACCTTAATACCCTGAAAGTACTGCTCTAAGAGATGGCTCTGGGAGTCTCTTCCCACTAACTACCGAGTTGCTGTAGCCCAGATTCTTTCATGATACCTTAGATTCAACAGTATGTAAGGGATTTTTGGGGGATATGACCTCCCAACTGCAAACCCCAAATACCTAAATGCAAAAGTGCACCTCCTGTTCAATAATGGCCCAAAATGTGAGAACTTGCAACTGGAATTCTATTTCAGAGACGTTATGCATTCACCAAGCAGATTTAATATAATTTGATATAATTTGCAAAGTCTGGATGGGCACCATTCATTCAAAATGCAGGGATCTAGACCAGAAAAATTTTTTATAGGAAGCTTTAGTGAGCTCTGGAAAGGTAGGATACTGCAGGTCAAACTGCTAGAGGCTTAAGACACATTAGCGGCTATAATACCAAGATCAGAGGAGCATATTATTTTATTCACTTCCCCTTAATTAGTGCTCCTATGTCAGTAGCAGTAACCAAAATGCTAAAACCCAGAATATCATGACATTGCTAGCATTCCCAAATCCATGCTTTTTATTCCTGCTCTTTACACAGATTGGCTGTGTTTTCAGTTTGCTACTGAAATTGAGAAAAGTATTTGAGGACATGGGGGAGGGGATAAGTAATATAGGGGCACCTGCATCAGACGAATTACCGGTCGCAAAGGGGCTGATTCTTTGCATCAGTCTTTTTGGGACTGGTAATGAGCCATTTGGGATGCATCAAGCCCAAACCCAATCGCAAAATAGGTAATCTCAAAATTTGCGACTACGTATTTTGCAAATGCATTTACGGAATCACAATTTGCGATTCCTTAAATGCAATGCAAGAAGCAATCTGAGATTGCGATTTAGCAATAAGGAATCGCAAATTACCACCAACTTCAAGTTGGTGGTAATCTTCAGTTCCTTAGAAAAATACTAGAAATTAGGGCATGTGTGTGCGCCACCTGTGCACACATAGGAGTTTTGGGGGTGAATGAATCAGGGTGGCCTTTTGGCCCCCTATCACCCTTGAAATTGCATGCGCAATTTCCGATTACCTTTTTGGTAATCCGAAAATGTGAGTGGTTTCCTATTCAATGAATGGGAAGGCATACCCTAATAGTGAATCGCAATTTGTGATTCACTAATAACGGAAGTTGTAGGAATCGCAATTTATTTAGCAATTCCTAAGTGCATAGGGAATTACGAGTCATTAATAGCGATTATTTAAAAATCGCTATTAAGGAATTGTAATTCCTTACATTGATGCATGTGCCCCTTAGGCATTATTTATTGTTTCTATAAGTCTCGCTCTGCTTTCAGGTATTAATGGTGAATATTGACATTGGCAAATAAATGTTTTATTAAATGGATTACATGAGGTGCTTATTACACCTGTGCTCACAGCTGTGCTGGGTGGGAGCTAACCAAAGATAACACTCCATCAGGAGAATATGAAGCGCTCCTTATGCTGTCAGGCAGAATATTGCTGGAAGCCACGCTTAGCGCACTGGTAAAAGTCCTGACCACCTAGACGTTTCTGGCACTTCTGCGCCCGTAGCCACAAGGAAGGGTATTCAGTGAGCCACGCAGTGCTTAATTTGAGCTGGCGGTTTACAGTGCTCGGCACCGGGACTTAATTGCTAACACTGTTACTTAAGGCAGTCTGCCACATTGCGGCGCAGTTTGTCTATGTTTAAGATGGGCACACATTTGTTATTTATTAATCAAATAAACATTCAAAATGACTAATACCTGTTGCCTAAGCCATTCTCATAGATTTGGGAACCTGGAATACTCTAAATTGTCACTCTTGTACGATTGTGATGGTTAGTAGTTGTGTTACTATTGTCACTGGCAGGGCCGTCAGGGACAATGGTTGGTGCAAGTTGCAGTGGCCTCCTGAGAAGTGCCTTGGCACTTCTTGTTTTACAAATTAAGCTCTGGAGCTGCAAGGAGCATGAGTCACGACGGGTGTTGGTGGTGGGGCTGTGGAATTTAGCACTGGGCACAGGATGTCACACCGGAGCTGCTTCTTCATGTTCCAAACAGACACTGTGAGTTTCTGGAAAAGGGAGACACCAAGCCTTATGAACTGCCTTTTTGTGAATGGTGGTCTGTCCACAGAACACCATCCAGCGCTCCCAATAGAAGATTAAGGAGGGTTTTTTCCTGTCATGCCACTTCCTGCCTAGACCTTGGATAAAGACATATTTCCAGGTTTGCGCCACACATGTCGCACTTAGGGCATCAACTGTGTGTCGCCCTAAGTGGGATGGGTGTGTCGTGGGTGCCGTGCACACTGTGTCACTATATCCAAGCTATACCCAACTTATGAGCCATTGACAAGGCAAGACAATGGCCTTGGTTGCTTATGTTCTGGTTCAGGGAGGACCTGGCCTGACAGGCTGGACTGTTCCCATTGGAGTAAGATCAAGACTGATTTTCATATGGCTCGGTGCCAAACTGAGGTGGGATGGTGTGCAAAATAACGATGGATTGAAATGCAGCCCAAATGATTCCCAATGGCTGCTAATATTTAAAGCATTCCATCCATCACTTTTTTGTATACTTTAGTGGATTGTCCTAAGTGGGAAGGGTATAGCCAGATGTGGATCTAGTGCACACTATGTCACTGGAACTAAGATACACCTGGCTGATGAGCCCATAAGAAGGTTGAAAACAATTTTGGGTTGCTTGTGCCGTAGTTCAGAAAGTCCATGGCCTGTGATTTCGGGCAGCACTGTTCTTACTAGAGTAGGGTCAAGACTGATTTGCATATGGATGTATCCAAACTGAGGTGGCATGGTGTTAAAAATAATGATGACTGTGATTACCAGTAGCTGAGATTAATTCAAGCATTCAATCTGTCACTTTTTTGTATACTTTCATGTGTAGCCCTAGGTGGGACAGGTATGTATAGGCGTGGGTCCTGTGCACACTGTATCACTGGACCCAAGATATACCTGACTGATGAGCCCATTATAAGGACAAAAATGGTGAGGGAGGACCTGGGTTTGCAGTTCGGGCTGGACTGTTCCTATTGGAGCAGGGTCAAGACTGATTTGCATATGGCTGGTCCCAAACTGAGGTGGCATGGTGTACAAAATAACAATGGCTTCAGATGAAGTCCAAGTTATTACCAGTGGCTGAGATCAAATCAAGCCTTCTATCCATAACTTTTTGTATACTTTAACCTTCTAAAATACGCATTTCCAAAATGCGTTCAAATCTGACTTTACAATTAAAGAGGATTTTATATTACGATGAAAATGAGTGGAAAAAGAATTTATCCAGCTGTTTCTAAACTTAATTTAGCAGGTATTAAATGTAATAAGGTAAACTAGTTTTAGTCTAGGGGAAGCTCCGACCCTCGGTCTAGGTCCACTCTCTCCCGGCAGCTCTGCTGTACCGTCTCTTGCTTCCAGACCCGGCCTCCTCCTTGGGAGGTTTGAAGCTGCTGTCCACTCCTGCGCCTGCTGCCCGCTCCGACTGGGACCAGACTTCCTGCAACCACCGGGACCTTTATCAGCCGTTTTTTTTCTTAATTTTTCCCTGTTGTGCCACTGTTATTGTGCCCGTCTGTGGCTTGTTCTAATTCCACCACTGTTTTTATTTTCTCATGCCTGCCTGTTCCTTTCCCCATTCACCGCTGCTGCCCCTGTGGCCCCTACCCCCCGGAATTCCCCCGCTCCCGCCCCCCAGCCTCTCTTCCCTTCCACCTCCCCTACTTAATGGCGGTCGCGCCACCGGCGCGTCAAAGGCAAGCCCATCTGCGCCCGTCCGCAACCTTACCGCGGCCAGCACCAGGAACCCTGGACCTCGCTACGACACCACCACCCTCCTCGCATTCAACCCTGGAAGACTTAAATGCCAACAGGCCTCCCCGAACATGACCCACTACCAGTTCTCCTGCCTCCACTGCCAACGCTGGCTCATCGTTCTGATTTAGCTTTTTAAATGTAAACTTGCCGCTTTTATTAAATTCGTTAGTGTAACATTTTTAAAATCATAGCGCTGACATTGTGTGAGCATTTTCGCTACTTACATTGTTAGGATTCCAGGGATGTGCCCTTAGCGTTCGGCCCCAGCGGTCACCGGATGTGAGGCGGGGCCGCATTGCACCGGGGTTGACGCTCTAGCCTTTTGCTCGCCCGCCCGTATTAATTTGGAGCTGGGAGGCGAGCGCAGCTGTATGTGAGTATCTGACCCACGAGTGCATGATCTTGCTCCTAGTCCTTTTCGAAATTGCGCTGGCTCATCGTTCTGATTTAGCTTTTAAAATGTAAACTTGCCGCTTTTATTAAATTCGTTAGTGTAACATTTTTAAAATCATAGCGCTGACATTGTGTGAGCATTTTCGCTACTTACATTGTTAGGATTCCAGGGATGTGCCCTTAGCGTTCGGCCCCAGCGGTCACCGGATGTGAGGCGGGGCCGCATTGCACCGGGGTTGACGCTCTAGCCTTTTGCTAGCCCGCCCGTATTAAACGCCGTAATGAGACGTGCGCGCAGCGGACGCGCGCAGCGGGCGCGCCGTCTGCGCCCCGAAGGAGCGCCAAAGGAGGGCCCGTCTGTGCCCGTCCGTGCTCTGGCCGGGCACAGGGCCACGACTCCTGGCCGTTTCTCTTCCACTTCTGTCCCTTCTGTAGCACTTCGGTATACTTCGGCTGATCTTAGGACTCTAAATGTCCCCTCTTGTGAGGCTGCACATTCCTGGGCGGTCACTGATAGTCGGTTTAGATCCTGCCCCTTCTGTAACTATCAACTTAATAGTCCTGTTCCCCCGCCTACCCAACCCTGTAATGAAATTAAGATCATTCAGGCGGGCCTGATCAACGCCAGATCTCTGGTGTGCCACACGGCTGAGGTCTTTGACCTATTAGCAGAAAATGACTTTGATCTACTCTTTGTCACTGAGACCTGGATGACTGACTCCTGTTCTCCGGTAGTCGAGTTAGCTATCCCCTGTGGTTTCAGGATCTGCAGACTAGATCGCAGAGCAGATGTGGGAAGAGGGGGAGGGGTTGCCGTGATCTATCGGGATCACTGGACTCTTACCTGCGAACATCTGGATGAAATCAAAGAGGCAGAACTTCTCCATTTTTGTTTGGAGCTTAGTCCGCATTTTACCTTAGGCGGCACGCTAGTGTACCATCCCCCAGGCTATGTTGGAAACTTTATTGGATCTCTGGAGGAGGTTATCGTGCCACGAGCTTTACGGTTCTCCCGTTTTCTACTGCTGGGCGATATTAACATTCATGTGGATTCTGAGAATACCACTGAAGCTACCCGTCTCAGTGAGACTTTTAGCATGGCTCACCTCTCTCAATGGGTTGATGCCCCCACTCATGCGGGAGGTCATGTTCTTGACTTGATATGTACTAACTTTGACATCAGTCTGTCCCCCCCGATGCCTATGTTGTGGTCCGACCACTGCCTGATTAAGTTTGCTTTGCAGTTAGATGAGGATTTGAGGAAAATTCCTTCTTTGGTACATCGCCCACGGATTAATTTGATGTCCCTATCTGAGTCCCTTTCCGACGCCCGTCCGGTTCCAATGATGGAGCTGGAAGCGACTGTTGACGCATTCAATCTTTGGATAGTGAATGGTGTCGCTGCCTCCACTAATGTGGGGGGTGTCCGTCGGATGCGATCGAGACCCTCACAACCATGGTTCACGCATGCTCTGCGCGAACAGAAGTTGGTCTGTAAGAAATTAGAGCGAGCCTGGAGACAAGCTTACCTGCCAGCCGAAAAGAAGTCCTTACGTGCAGCCCAAAAGGACTATTATGCTGCGATTAAGACAGCTAAAAGCAGGTACTATTCGGACAGAATCGAGAAGGCAGATAACAACAGTAAAGAGATCTTCTCAATCGTCCAAAATTTTCTATCTCCATGTGCTGCCCAACCCCGGCTCCCTTCTTCCGCTCAATGGTGTGAAGAATTGTCTTGTTACTTTACGGACAAAATTGCAAAAATTCAATTGGACTTAGAAGTGGCTCAAAAGTCCTCTATGACCCCACCTGCCCTTTTAGTATCGGATAGACGTTGTTTAGAGGATCAGTTTGTTGCTTTCCTCCCGGCCTCGGAATCGGACATACGGCAAATCCTGGCAGCGTTAAAGTCCGGATCTCCTCCAGACCCCTGCCCAGCCAGGGTTTTGGGAGGGATAGCGGATATTATTAATCAAGAGGTGACGCATATCATTAACCTCTCCCTTTCCATGGCCTTGATTCCGAGAAGTTGGAAGGAGGCAAAGCTGCTCCCTCTGTTAAAAAAGGCTGGTCTAGACCCAGCAATGCCATCGAGCTATTGGCCCATCTCACTGTTGCCAGCTCTGGCGAAGGTGTGCGAGAAGGTGGCTTTCAAACAGCTGGATAGCTTCATTGAGTCCTCCCACGCCCTACACCTTGCCCAGTCAGGGTTCAGAGCGGCTTACAGTACCGAGACAGCACTAGTCGAGGTCTCGGAGGCAGTTCGAGAGTGCTTGGACGGGGGTGGCAGAGCGGTCCTGATTCTATTGGACCTCTCTGCCGCCTTCGATACGGTGCCCCATGCTTATTGCTAGACTGCGAGCCGTCGGCATTTCAGGGTCGGCCCTTGACTGGTTGTCATCGTTTCTGAGCGATAGAACTCAGCAGGTCTGGATGCCCCCCTACTCTTTGGCCCCGAAGAGACTGTCAACTGGAGTTCCGCAGGGTTCTACGTTAAGCCCTTTACTGTTTAACGTCTATATGACCCCTTTACTATATCTGGCGGAACAGCTGGGAGCCAAGATAATAGCTTACGCAGACGACACACAGCTGTTATTCACTGGGCCTAAGGGTGTGTCTGATCCATCAACAGTCCAGCATTGTTTGTCGGAAGTATTTCGGTGGCTTGCACAAGTCCAACTTAAGTGCAACGAAGACAAGTCCGAGGTCCTATTCTTGGGCTCTTTTCCTGACAACTTCAAGGATCAGATTTGGCCCCTGACCTGCCCTGCCCCAGTGTGACGGGAGGCCCAGCTAAGAACTTGGGGGTCTGGTTCGGTCAGGATCTGAAGTTCGCGGATCACATAAAAAAATTGACCGGCATCTGCTTTGGTACCTTGCGAGCCTTGAGAAGATTTTTCCCTCTTCTGCCCAGGGCAGCCAAGGAGTCTGTTCTTCGAGCCCTGATTTTATCTCGGCTCGACTACGCTAATGCCTTATTTAGTGGCCTACCGGCGTACATGGTTCATCGCCTACAGGTGATACAAAACGCTGCAGTACGTCTGCTTTTCTCTCTCCCTAGGAGGTCCAGCGTGCGGAGCCACCTACGAAGTTTGCACTGGCTACCAGTACCACATTGGATCTTGTTTAAAATTCTTGTGTTGGCATTCAGAGCAGTTCATGGCCAGGGACCGATGTATTTGCAGAAACGGTTTTCATTCTATACTCCTAACCGTGCCCTACGATCGGCCAATCAATGCCTATTTGCCGCCCCCAAATACAAATACGCCCGTCTGGGAGGCCAATCATTTTCAGTTAAGGCAGCTTCTGCTTGGAATGCCCTCCCCTTGTTCCTTAGAGCCTCGCCGACCATTACTGTTTTTAAGAAGGAACTCAAGACTCATCTGTTCAATGCCCCTCTCTAACAGTTCGTTCTGGTTTTGATCCATCACTCCTGTTGTCAAATTACTCACTGCGCCAGGATACCCCGTGGTAATAGAGCGCGCTATAAAAGTTTTAATAAACATAAACTGCCGCCAGACCTTCACCGGTGACACCCTAAAATGCATCCTCCTCAAAGTAAGATCCATGCACACATGCCATGGAAATCTGAAACCTACTCTACTCTCTCTCACCCGAGATCGCCTTCTTCACAGAAACCTGGACCAAAACATCCACCAGCCCTGACATCAGCACCGCCATCCCAGACGAATACAAGATCCAGAGGAAAGACCGCCCCAACCACCCAGGAAAGGGCTTTGCCATCGCCCACAAGAGCACTCTCTGCCTCACCACTTCCAGCGAAACCTTCCCTTCTGCCGAACAGATCCAGACTCATCCAGCCACACTCCAAGGAACCCTAGTCTACAGACCCCCGGCCCCCAAACACCTTTCGCCACCACCATCACCAACTTCATCGCACCCCACGCCATCCCAAACCGAAAACCCCATCACCTACAAGGACGCCATGACAGACTCCCACAACCAGATCAGAGCCACAAAAGAGGAACTTCATCCACAGAAAAATCCTGGCCAACTCCACCAACTCCAAGGAACTTTTCAGTGTCATTCAAGAATTCACCAACCTACATAGCGAAGCCACAGACATCACCCCATCCCAAAACCTCTGCAACAAGCTTGGAACCTATTTCCACCTCAAGATCAAAAACCTCTTCGACAACTTCATCGACCATCCACTAGGCGCCACAGACGGCCCCCCCCAGAAACACCAGCCAGCCCACCATATCCAACTGGACACCTATCACGGCTGAAGACACCACCTCGACCATGAATAGCATCCACTCGGGGGCTCCTGAACTACAATGCACCATCAACACCACCAGATGACTGGAAGCACGCAAAAGTCAGACATCTGCTCAAAAAGCCCACAGCTAAGCCCACCGACCTCAAGAACTATCGGTCCATCTCGCTCCTCCCCTGCGCAGCCAAAGTTGCAGAGAAAACAGTCAACAGGAAACTGACACAATTCATTGAAGAGAACGCCGTCCTCGACCTGTCCCAATCCGGATTATGAAGCAACCACAGCACAGAGACCACCCTACTCGCTGCCACAGACGACATCCGCACCCTCCTGGACCAAGGCTACTCCGCAGCCCTCATCCTACTCGACCTATCAGCGGCCTTCGACACCGTCTCCCACTGCACACTATTTGCAGACTACACAACGCAGGCATACAAGGAACAGCCCTGGACTGGATCCGATCATTCCACTCTGAAAGAAGCCAAAGGATCAGACTCCCACCCTTCCTCTCCGCCCACACAAAATTCACCTGTGGAGTTCCACAGGGTTCATCCCTGAGCCCACCCTCTTCAACATCTACATGGCCCCCCTCACAGCCATCGTCCGACAACACGGCCGCAACATCGTATCCTACACCGACGACACCCAGCTCATCCTCTCCCTCACCAAAGACCCCACCACTGCCAAACTCAACTTCCAGAAAGAAATGCAACACGTCTGGATGACCAACAGCTGCCTGAAGTTCAACGTCGAGAAGACAGAAGTCCTCGTCCTCGGTACCGCCCCTTCTGCATGGGACAACACCTAGTGGCCGACCGCCCTCGGAAGCCCACCTACCCCCTCAGACCACGCCAAGAACCTCGGCATCGTACTCGACTCATCACTTACCATTCACCGACAGGTCAACGCCATCACCTCCAGCTGCTTCAACACCCTCCGCATCCTTCGCAAGAAGGGGGAATCCTTCAAGTGGATTCCCGCTGAGTCAAGGAAGACAGTCACCCACGCACTAATCACTAGCCGACTGGACTATGGAAATGCACTCTACGCCGGCATCAACAAGTCCCTACTCCGCGAACTTCAGACAATACAGAACACCACCACCAGACTCGTCCTCGGCATCCCCGACATGAACACATCAGTCCACACCTACAAAGTCTCCACTGGCTCCCTGTGCAGAAAAGAGTCACTTTCAAAATCCTCTCTCATGCCTTCAAATGCCTACGCAACAACGGACCCGAATACCTCAATGACAGAATCAACTTCCACGTGCCCAAAAGAAACCTCTGATCTTCCAACCTCACACTGGCTGAAATCCCACGTATCCACAGAGCCAGACCAGACGGAAGATCCTTCTTTGCAGCCAGGACCTGGAACGAGCTACTGGCAGACATCAGACGCGCCCACTCTCTGAGCACCTTCAGGAAGACCCTCAAGACCTGGCTCTTCGGCTAAACAGATCTGCGGACCCCCCCTCAGCGCCTTGTGACCCTCACGGGTGAGTAGCACGCTTACAATTCCCTGATTGATTGAGCCATGCCACATTAAAAAACAGACCTTGGAGGGGTTTTCCATGCAAGGACATGTAAAACATTGAATATACATGTCCTACCTTTTAAATGCCAAGCTATGAGCCTTTCAGGCCTATCTCAGGAGTGACCTATAAGTATTAGAAAGGAGGGTTTGGGCCTAGAAAAAGATTTATTTTGCTGCTCTGCATTGTCCCGCGAAATACCGCCCATCGCCCTACCACTGTTACCTTCATGGACCGCGGCCGGTGGAAATACTCTGCTCAGGTTGTCTGCCAATACCCTGAGAAACAAGAGATTTTGTTCCACACAACCTACTCATTTTTCAACCAGTTGATTCAGTGAAGTTGACCCAGCACCGCATTGTCTGTTCAGGTAAGGCATAACCATTGAATTGTCCATTACTGCTCCCACATTTCTTTTTGTGTAACATCTAAAAAGCCTTCCAAACTGCTCTCTCCAACTCGAGGAGAGAAACTCTTTTGGCATTACCAATGCCCCTGAGAAGTTCTTCAGTTCATCACTGCTCCCCAGCCCATTTTGCTGCCATCTGTTGATACTACAACAGAAGGCTGAGTTGAGAAGGAAAGCCCCTTTTCCAAATTGCCAGGAACCACTCACCTCTGCAGTTGTTGTTTCAGGCTGTGTGGAACTGAAATAAGGAAGCAGGAGTGGCTTGAAGCAGAGTCCGAGCACTGAAGTACACCACCCCCCATATCTGCAGAGCCAAAGCTGATGGTTGCGCTTTCTTGTATCTCACTCCCTAACATAGATAAAGCATGAATCTGTCAACACCTGTCAACATCTACTGCAGCTTATGATACATTTTGTAACCTAAAACAGTTGTACCAATTTTCAACTCAGGGAATGGCATATGCAAGCCTTGCACAGGTTCCTGCAGAACAGTGATAGTGACTCCACCCCATTATGTTATGTTATGTTTTGTTTTTAATGTGTCTTGAATATGTGTTTGTGAGTAGTTTGAAATAAGTATGTTTGTGTATCGAGAGACGGTAGAGGTCACTGAGGTGTGGTGTGATGTAATATCTGTATGGTGGTTGAGTATGAGTCTGGCTGCCAAATTCTGGATGGTTTGTTGTCTTCCATTGAGTATCTTGGTCGACCCAAACATAGAGGATGTTCCCATAATCTAACTTGCTGGTGACTAGGGCATGAATGACAGTTGTTCTAGTGTTGCTTGGGAGCCTATTGAACATTTTGCTCTGCATCTTCAGGGTCTGTAAGCAGGATGCAACAATGGTGTTGACTTGTGCGGTCAAGTCCAACTGGCTGTTGATGATTACTCCAAGGTTCTTAGTGTGGGTGCGGGTGTGGGCCCAAGTTCGGCCGGCCACCAGTTGGAGTTCCATGGTGAGATGTTCTTGCCGAACATCCCTACTTCTGTGTTGTCGATGTTGAGCGTGAGAAAGCTAGCTTTCATCCAGTTAGCAACTTTGGTCAGGCAGGCAGTTAACTTGTTTCTTGCATTGAAGGTCTTGTCTGAGACGAGAGTATGAGGAGAGGTTTTTGATATCTTGTGTGTGGATGACATTGACCAGAGGGATCATGAAGGCAATGAAGATGGTGGGTCTAAGTGATTAACCGTGATCTACTCCGCGGGTGAATTTTCAGGCTTTTGAGGAATAAGGTGCCAGGCTGACAGCTTGTTTCCTATCTGTTAAGAAAGAGCGGATCTAGCAGAGTACAGGAGATGCCACTCTCATACACGTGCCAGATGAGGATGGAGTCTGAGACCATGGCAAATTCTGCTGATAAGTCTAGGAGAATGAGGGCTGTCATGTCTCCTCTGTCAAGTATCAAGAAGATGTTGACTGTGGCAGCAATGAGTGCTGTTTCTGCACTGTAGCTAGGCCTTAATTCAGACTGTGTGGTGTCAAAGAGCTGGTGGTTGCTGAGGTGGTCGGTGAGACATCGGCTGATTAGTTTCTCTAGAATCTTTGCTGGGTATTTTAGGAGGGAAATGGGCCTGCAATTGTAAAGTGTGGCTGGGTTTGGGGATGTTCTCTTGAGCAGGGACAGGACGGTGACATGTTTCCAGGTGTCCAGGATTGTGACTGAGCTGATGGAGGTTAAGGATAGGTGTTAGTGCTTCGCTGATCACTAGGAGCCATATGGTGTAGGCATGGTGGGGCAAGGGTCAGTTGCCCCCAAGTGGCTGATGTTCATAGTAACAGTGATTTTGATGGTGGTGATGGCAGGCAATGAGGCCAGGGTTTGTTCTTCATCAGTGATGGGAAGCTGAGTTGCGAAGGTGATGGGGTACGATTGAGGGCCAAAGTTGCCTACATGGAGGTGATTTTGTTACAGAAGAATTCCAAAATTGTTAAACATTTCTTGTGAGGGGGAGATGTTGCTAGAGGCGGCAGGAGGCACAGTGAAGTCTTTGAGGATGGCGAAGATTTACTTGCTGCTGTTAGCACTGGTTTCTATGTGATCTGCCAGAGCTGTGAGATTGGTATCAGCTGGTGTTAGCGTTTTAGGGCTGATTTGAAAATATCTTCATCTATGGCGTCTTGACTTATTCAGGGTTTTCTAAAAGGGTTATGGAGTTTGGATCATTCTAGGTGAATATGAAGGTCTCGGAGGAAGAGGAAGGTGCTGGCATGAGGGGTGCTACGAAGTCCATGATGTTGCTGATGAAACAGGTGCGGGTTCCAGGTGATCTGTATACAAGGGTTCCGTTCAGGGACAAGTTGGCTGTTATGAGTATCTTCAAAATGAGGTGTTCCGTGTAGTTGGTGGGTGTGTCCATGTAGATGCAGCTGATGGCATTTTGAATATGATGGCAATTCCACCTCCGGGCTTGTGCTGATGGTCTTGCTTGGCAATCTTGTGACAATGAGGCTGCCATCCCCTTTGTTGAATGAGCTTGTTCTGAACCTTGATGCTGAAGATCAGAACCAGAATAGGACATCTATCTTAATTCCTTAATCCAACAACCCAGGGTAGAGAGGAAAGATTTGCCATCTTTAAAGGCTTGACTAAAATTCACAAACATTGCATCACGTTTCCTGTTATCAACGGATGTACCATGTTACAACGCATACCGTTACAACTACCTACCATTACAACGCGATCATTACAACGCATACCATTACAACGCATAGCGCTTTGGGGTGCTGGATAGTGGTAAGTATAATTTACTATTCTAACTCCAGTCCCCGTGGACCCTAGGGAAGGTGTTGGATAGTAAATTATACTTATTCCCTATCCTAGAGCGCCCCCCAGCGCAATGCGTTGTAATGGTATGCGTTGTAAAAGTCGCGTTGTAATGGTAGTGCGGAGTAAAAGATGCGTTGTAACGGGTGTATACCGTTATCAACTGACCTTCAGAGGTAAATTATGAGCACTCACACCACATCTAGTTGAGTACAATAAAAATAGCTGTCAGAATTATTTCGTGTATCTTGCAGAAAACAGAGTTTCCCATTGGCACAAACTGGGGTCTCAACCTCAAAAATATTCAGTCCTCAATTATCATAAGATAAAAAGGGTTACAATGACATCTCAAATATTTCTTTAAGTGTCAGAAACGTAAGAGGAACCTCATTTAAAGGATCAAATGTGGTTTTCTGTAGAATTTCTAGAACTAAAAGAAGGTCACTAATTGGAAACATGTTTCTTGCCCTAGGCCTCAAAAGCTTGAAGCCCTTAAAGAACTTTGAAATCCAATTGTCAGCTTCCAAAAGAAGACGCCAAAGTGACCGAAAAGCTTTAATAGCTGCACACTGCAATTTCAAAGTGGAGATCGACCAACAATTATCTAAGCAGTCTTGCAAAAAGTGTAGTATATTCTTTGGAGAGCAAAGAACTGGAGAAAAATCACAGTTTTTACACCATCTTTAAAATGAAGCTCAATAATGAACATATGCTTGGTGAGTGGAATTTCTTCTCGAGGCTTGGATAGAGCCAATTATAGAAACAGACAACTCTAATCTCCTAAGGCCTTTTCTTTCAACCTTCAGATACCATTACCTAACTCTAACTTCTGAAGACATGCAAGAGGCAACAGAGGAGGAAAGACTAAAAGTCATGGATTGAGAGGACAAAACCACAGCTGTGCCATTAACGTCTCCCTGAGTAGTGGAAACCATGGTCTCCAAGGCCAAATTAGATATTCCAAGATTACCTCTGCTCTTCTTGCTTTGAGACAAGGAATCACTGAAATCTGAGGAAAGACAAAGATTTACACATCAAAACATGCAACTAGAGATTCCTGAAACCTCAAGAAGAAGAGGGAAAGAAGAGCATTGTGACACTGACAAAGGGAAGTATCATTGGACTGCAAAACCTCAAGCAAATATCTTGAAATCCTTAAATTCTGAGAAGGTGGAAACCAGCCGCGGTCCAAGCAAGTAACAGCGGTGGGCCAGGCAGGGGGGATTCGATGGACGATGTTGAGGGAAAATTAAATAAATAAATATTTTACCTCTGCATTGTCCCTCGAAATACCGCCCATCGCCCCACCGCTGTTACCTTCATGGACCGCGGCCGGTGGAAACACTCTGCTCAGGTTGTCTGCCAATACCCTGAGAAACAAGAGATTTTGTTCCACACAACCTACTAATTTTTCAACCAGTTGATTCAGTGAAGTTGACCCAGCACCGCATTGTCTGTTCAGGTAAGGCATAGCCATTGAATTGTCCATTACTGCTACCACATTTCTCTTTGTGTAACATCTGAAAAGCCTTCCAAACTGCTCTCTCCAACTCGAGGAGAGAAACTCTTTTGACATTACCAATGCCCCTGAGAAGTTCTTCAGTTCATCACTGCTCCCAGCCCATTTTGTTGCCATCTGTTGATACTACAACAGAAGGCTGAGTTGAGAAGAAAAGCCCCTTTTCCAAATTGCCAGGAACCACCCACCTCTGCAGTTGTTGTTTCAGGCTGTGTGGAACTGAAATAAGGAAGCAGGAGTGGCTTGAAGCAGAGTCCGAGTACTGAAGTACACCACCCCCCATATCTGCAGAGCCAAAGCTGATGGTTGCGATTTCTTGTATCTCACTCCCTAACATAGATAAAACATGAATCTGTCAGCACCTGTCAATATCTACTGCAGCTTATGATACATTTTGTGACCTAAAACAGTTGTACCAATTTTCAACTCAGGGAATGGCATATGCAAGCCTTGCACAGGTTCCTGCAGAACAGTGATAGTGACTCCACCCCATTATGTTATGTTATGTTTTGTTTTTAATGTGTCTTGAATATGTGTTTGTGAGTAGTTTGAAATAAGTATGTTTGTGTATCGAGAGATGGTAGAGGTCACTGAGGTGTGGTGTGATGCAATATCTGTATGGTGGTTGAGTACGAGTCTGGCTGCCAAATTCTGGATGGTTTGTTGTCTTCCACTGAGTATCTTGGTCGACCCAAACATAGAGGATGTTCCCATAATCTAACTTGCTGGTGACTAGGGCATGAGTGACAGTTTTTCTAGTGTTGCTTGGGAGCCTATTGAACATTTTGCTCTGCATCTTCAGGGTCTGTAAGCAGGATGCAATAATGGTGTTGACTTGTGCGGTCAAGTCCAACTGGCTGTTGATGATTACTCCAAGGTTCTTAGTGTGGGTGCGGGTGTGGGCCCAAGTTCGGCCGGCCACCAGTTGGAGTTCCATGGTGAGATGTTCTTGCCGAACATCCCTACGTCTGTGTTGTCGATGTTGAGCGTGAGAAAGCTAGCTTTCATCCAGTTAGCAACTTTGGTCAGGCAGGCAGTTAACTTGTTTCTTGTATTGAAGGTCTTGTCCGAGACGAGAGTATGAGGAGAGGTTGTTGATATCTTGTGTGTGGATGACATTGGCCAGAGGGATTATGAATGCAATGAAGATGGTGGGGCTAAGTGATTAACCGTGATCTACTCCGCGGGTGAGTTTTCAGGCTTCCGAGGCATAAGGTGCCAGGCTGACAGCGTGTTTTCTATCTGTTAAGAAAGAGTGGATCTAGCGGAGTACAGGAGATGCCACTCTCATACACGTGCCAGATGAGGATGAAGTCTGAGACCATGGCAAATTCTACTGATAGGTCTAGGAGAATGAGGGCTGTCACTTCTCCTCTGTCAAGTATCAAGAGGATGTTGTCTGTGGCAGCAATGAGTGTTGTTTCTGCACTGTAGCTTGGCCTTAATTCGGACTGTGTGGTGTCAAAGAGCTGGTGGTTGCTGAGGTGGTCGGTGAAACATCGGCTGATTAGTTTCTCTAGAATCTTTGCTTGGTATTTTAGGAGGGAAATGGGTCTGTAATTGGAAAGTGTGGCTGGGTCTGGGGATGTTCTCTTGAGCAGGGGCAGGACGGTGACATGTTTCTAGGTGTCCAGGATTGTGACTGAGCTGACGGAGGTTAAGGATAGGTGTTAGTACTTCGCTGATCACTAGGAGTCTTATGGTGTAGGCATGGTGGGGCAAGGGTCAGTTGCCCCCAAGTGGCTGATGTTCATAGTAACAGTGATTTTGATGGTGGTGAGGGCAGGCAATGAGGCCAGGGTTTGTTCTTCATCAGTGATGGGAAGCTGAGTTGCGAAGGTGAAGGGGTACGATTGAGGGCCAAAGTTGCCTACATGGAGGTGATTTTGTTACAGAAGAATTCCAAAATTGTTAAACATTTCTTGTGAGGGGGAGATGTTGCTAGAGGCGGCAGGAGGCACAGTGAAGTCTTTGAGGATGGCGAAGATTTACTTGCTGCTGTTAGCACTGGTTTCTATGTGATCTGCAAGAGCTGTGAGATTGGTATCAGCTGGTGTTAGCGTTTTGGGGCTGATTTGAAAATATCTTCATCTATGGCGTCTTGACTTATTCAGGGTTTTCTAAAAGGGTTATGGAGTTTGGATCATTGTGGTCTTCTAGGTGAATTTGAAGGTCTCGGAGGAAGAGGAAGGTGCTGGCATGAGGGGTACTACGAAGTCCATGATGTTGCTGATGAAACAGGTGCGGGGTCCAGGTGATCTGTATACAAGGGTTCCGTCCAGGGACAAATTGGCTGTTATGAGTATCTTCAAAATTAGGTGTTCCGTGTAGTTGGTGGGTGTGTCCATGTAGATGGCAGCTGATGGCATTTTGAATATGATGGCAATTCCACCTCCGGGCTTGTGCTGATGGTCTTGCTTGGCAATCTTGTGACAGTGAGGCTGCCATCCACTTTGTTGAATGAGCTTGTTCTGAACCTTGATGCTCAAGACCAGAATAGGACATCTATCTTAATTCCTTAATCCAACAACCCAGGGTAGAGAGGAAAGATTTGCCATCTTTAAAGGCTTGTCTAAAATTCACAAACATTGCATCACATTTCCCGTTATCAACTGACCTTCAGAGGTAAATTATGAGCACTCACACTACATCTAGTTGAGTAGCATAAAAATAGCTGTCAGAATTATTTCCTGTATCTTGCAGAAAACAGAGTTTCCAATTGGCACAAACTGGGGTCTCAACCTCAAAAATATTCAGTCCGCAATTATCATGAGATAAAGAGGGTTACAATGTCATCTCAAATACTTCTTTAAGTGTCAGAAACGTGAGAGGAATCTCATTTAAAGGATCAAATGGGGTTTTCTGTAGAGTTTCTAGAACTAAAAGAAGGTCCCTAATTGGAAACATGTTTCTTGCCCTAGGCCTCAAAAGCTTGAAGCCTTTAAAGAACTTTGAAACCCAATTGTCAGCTTCCAAAAGAAGACGCCAAAGTGACCGAAAAGCTTTAATAGCTGCACACTGCAATTTCAAAATGGAGATCGACCAACAATTATCTAAGCAGTCTTGAAAAAAGACAGTGTAGTATATTCTCTGGAGAGCAAAGAACTGGAGAAAAATCACAGTTTTTACACCATCTTTAAAATGAAGCTCAATAATGAACATATGCTTGGTGAGTGGAATTTCTTCTCGAGGCTTGGATAGAGCCAATTATAGAAACAGACAACCCTAATCTCCTAAGGCCTTCTCTTTCAACCTTCAGATACCATTACCTAACCCTAACTTCTGAAGACATGCAAGAGGCAACTGGGGAGGAGAGACTAAAAGTCATGGATTGAGAGAACAAAACCACAGCTGTGCCATGAACATCTCCCTGAGTAGTGGAAACCAATGTCTCCAAGCCCAAATTGGATATTCCAAGATTACCTCTGCTCTTCTTGCTTTGAGGCAAGGAATCACTGAAATCTGGGGAAAGACAAAGATTTACACATCAAAACATGCAACTAGTGATTCCTGAAACCTCAAGAAGAAGAGGGAAAGAAGAGCATTGTGACACTGACAAAGGAATGTATCATTGGACTGCAAAACCTCAAGCAAATATCTTGAAATCCTTAAATTCTGAGAAGGTGGAAACCAGCCGCGGTCCAAACAAGCATCAGCAGTGGGCAAGACAGGGGGGTATTCCGATGGACGATGTTGAGGGAAAATTAAATAAATAAATAATTTTCCCTCTGCATTGTCCCTGGAAATACCGCCCATCGTCCCACCGCTGTTACCTTCACTGACCGCAGCTGGTGGAAACACTCTGCTCAGGGTGTCTGCCAATACCCTGAGAAACAAGAGATTTTGTTCCAAACAACCTACTAAGTTTTTCAACCAGTTGATTCAGTGAAGTTGACCCAGCACTGCATTGTCTGTTCAGGTAAGGCATAGCCATTGAATTGTCCATTCTTGCTACCACATTTCTCTTTGTGTAACATCTGAAAAGCCTTCCAAACTGCTCTCTCCAACTCGAGGAGAGAACCTCTTTTGGTATTACCAATGCCCCTGAGAAATTCTTCAGTTCATCACTGCTCCCCAGCCCATTTTGCTGCCATCTGTTGATACTCCAACAGAAGGCTGAGTTGAGAAGGAAAGCCCCTTTTCCAAAATGCCAGGAACCACCCACCTCTGCAGTTGTTGTTTCAGGCTGTGTGGAACTGAAATAAGGAAGCAGGAGTGGCTTGAAGCAGAGTCCCAGTACTGACGAACACCACCCCCCATATCTGCAGAGCCAAAGCTGATGGTTGCGTTTTCTTGTATCTCACTCCCTAACATAGATAAAACATGAATCTGTCAACACCTGTCAACATCTACTGCAGCTTATGATACATTTTGTAACCTAAAACAGTTGTACCAATTTTCAACTCAGGGAATGGCATATGCAAGCCTTGCACAGGTTCCTGCAGAACAGTGATAGTGACTCCACCCCATTATGTTATGTTATCTTTTGTTTTTAATGTGTCTTGAATATGTGTTTGTGAGTAGTTTGAAATAAGTATGTTTGTGTATCGAGAAACGGTAGAGGTCACTGAGGTGTGGTGTGATGTAATATCTGTGCGGAGGTTGAGTGTGAGTCTGGCTGCCAAATTCTGGATGGTTTGTTGTCTTCCATTGAGTATCTTGGTCGACCCAAACATAGAGGATGTTCCCATAATCTAACTTGCTGGTGACTAGGGCATGAGTGACAGTTTTTCTAGTGTTGCTTGGGAACCTATTGAAGATTTTTCTCAGCATCTTCAGGGTCTGTAAGTAGGATGCAATAATGGTGTTGACTTGTGCGGTCAAGTCCAATTGGCTGTCGATGATTACTCCAAGATTCTTAGTGTGGGTGCGGGTGTGGGCCCAAGTTCGGCTGGCCACCAGTTGGAGTTCCTTGTTGAGATGTTCTTGCCGAACATCCCTACTTCTGTGTTGTCGATGTTGAGCGTGGGAAAGCTAGCTTTCATCCAGTTAGCAACTTTGGTCAGGCAGGCAGTTAACTTGTTTCTTGTATTGAAGATCTTGTCCGAGACGAGAGTCTGAGGAGAGGTTGTTGATATCTTGTGTGTGGATGACATTGGCCACAGGGATCATGAAAGCAATGAAGATGGTGGGGCTAAGTGATTAACTATGATCTACTCCGCGGGTGAGTTTTCAGGCTTCCGAGGAATAAGGTGCCAGGCTGACAGCTTATTTTCTATCTGTTAAGAAAGAGCGGATCTAGCAGAGTACAGGAGATGCCACTCTCATACACATGCCAGATGAGGATGGAGTCTGAGACCATGGCAAATTCTGCTGATAGGTCTAGGAGAATGAGGGCTGTCATGTCTCCTCTGTCAAGTATCAAGAAGATGTTGTCTGTGGCAGCAATGAATGCTGTTTCTGCACTGTAGCTAGGCCTTAATTCACACTGTGTGGTGTCAAAGAGCTGGTGGTTGCTGAGGTGGTCGGTGATTAGTTTCTCTAAAATCTTTGCTGGGTATTTTAGGGGGGAAATTGGCCTATAATTGGAAAGTGTGGCTGGGCCTGGGGATGTTCTCTTGAGCAAGGGCAGGACGGTGAAATGTTTCCAGGTGTCTAGGATTGTGACTGAGCTGATGAAGGTTAAGGATAGGTGTTAGTGCTTCGCTGATCACTAGGAGCCATATGGTGTAGGCATGGTGGGGCAAGGGTCAGTTGCCCCCAAGTGGCTGATGTTCATAGTAACAGTGATTTTGATGGTGGTGATGGCAGGCAGTGAGGCCAGGGTTTGTTCTTCATCAGTGATGGGAAGCTGAGTTGCGAAGGTGATGGGATACGATTGATGGCCAAAGTTGCCTACATGGAGGTGATTTTGTTACAGAAGAATTCCAAAATTGTTGTACATTTCTTGCGAGGGGGAGATGTTGCTAGAGGCGGCAGGAGGCACAGTGAAGTCTTTGAGGATGGCGAAGATTTACTTGTTGCTGTTAGCACTGGTTTTTATGTGATCTGCAAGAGCTGTGAGATTGGTATCAGCTGGTGTTAGCGTTTTGGGGCTGATTTGAAAATATCTTCATCGATGGCGTCTTGACTTATTCAGGGTTTTCTAAAAGGGTTATGGAGTTTGGATCATTGTGGTCTTCTAGGTGAATATTAAGGTCTCGGAGGAAGGTGCTGGCATGAGGGGTGCTACGAAGTCCATGATGTTGCTGATGAAACAGGTGCGGGGTCCAGGTGATCTGTATACAGGGGTTCCGTCCAGGGACAAGTTGGCTGTTATGAGTATCTTCAAAATGAGGTGTTCCGCGTAGTTGGTGGGTGTGTCCGTCCATATAGATGGCAGCTGATGGCATTTTGAATATGATGACAATTCCACCTCCGGGCTTATGCTGATGGTCTTGCTTTGCAATCTTGTGACAGTGAGGCTGCATCCACTTTGTTGAATGAGCTTGTTCTGAACCTTGTTGCTCAAGACCAGAACCAGAATAGGACATCTATCTTAATTCCTTAATCCAACAACCCAGGGTAGAGAGGAAAGATTTGCCATCTTTAAAGGCTTGACTAAAATTCACAAACATTGCATCCCGTTTCTCGTTATCAACTGACCTTCAGAGGTAAATTATGAGCACTCACACTACATCTAGTTGAGTACAATATAAATAGCTGTCAGAAATATTTCCTGGATCTTGCAGAAAACAGAGTTTCCCATTGGCACAAACTGGGGTCTCAACCTCAAAAATATTCAGTCCTCAATTATCATGAGCTAAAAAGGGTTACAATGTCATCTCAAATACTTCTTTAGGTGTCAGAAACGTAAGAGGAACCTCATTTAAAGGATAAAATGGGGTTTTCTATAGAGTTTCTAGAACTAAAAGAAGATCCCTAATTGGAAACATGTTTCTTACCCTAGGCCTCAAAAGCTTGAAGCCCTTAAAGAACTTTGAAATCCAATTGTTTGCTTCCAAAAGAAGACGCCAAAGTGACCGAAAAGCTTTAATAGCTGCACACTGCAATTTCAAAGTGGAGATCGACCAAATATTATCTAAGCAGTCTTGCAAAAAGTGCAGTATATTCTCTGGAGAGCAAAGAACTGGAGAAAAATCACAGTTTTTACACCATCTTTAAAATGAAGCTCAATAATGAACATATGCTTGGTGAGTGGAATTTCTTCTCGAGGCTTGGATAGAGCCAATTATAGAAACAGACAACTCTAATCTCCTAAAGCCTTCTCTTTCAACCTTCAGATACCATTACCTAACCCTAACTTCTGAAGACATGCAAGAGGTAACTGAGAAGGAGAGACTAAAAGTCATGGATCAAGATGACAAAACCACAGCTGTGCCATTAATGTCTCCCTGAGTAGTGGAAACCAAGGTCTCCAAGGCCAAATTGGATATTCCAAGATTACCCCTGCTCTTCCTGCTTTGAGACAAGGAATCATTGAAATCTGAGGAAAGGCAAAGATTTACACTTTAAAACATGCAACTAGAGATTCCTGAAACCTCAAGAAGAAGAGGGAAAGAAGAGCATTGTGACACTGACAAAGGGATGTATCATTGGACTGCAAAACCTCAAGCAAAAATCTTGAAATCCTTAAATTCTGAGAAGGTGGAAACCAGCCGCGGTCCAAGCAAGTAACAGCGGTGGGCCAGGCAGGGAGGATTCCGATGGACGATGTTGAAGGGAAATTAAATAGATAAATAATTTTCCCTCGGCATTGTCCCTTGAAATACCGCCCATCGCCCCACCGCTGTTACCTTCACGGACCGCAGCTGGTGGAAACACTCTGCTCAGGGTGTCTGCCAATACCCTGAGAAACAAGAGATTTTGTTCCACACAACCTACTAATTTTTCAACCAGTTGATTCAGTGAAGTTGACCCAGCACCGCATTGTCTGTTCAGGTAAGGCATAGCCATTGAATTGTCCATTACTGCTACCACATTTCTCTTTGTGTAACATCTGAAAAGCCTTCCAAACTGCTCTCTCCAACTCGAGGAGAGAAACTCTTTTGGCATTACCAATGCCCCTGAGAAGTTCTTCAGTTCATCACTGCTCCCCTGCCCTTTTTGCTGCCATCTGTTGATACTACAACAGAAGGCTGAGTTGAGAAGGAAAGCCCCTTTTCCAAATTGCCAGGAACCACCCACCTCTGCAGTTGTTGTTTCAGGCTGTGTGGAACTGAAATAAGGAAGCAGGAGTGGCTTGAAGCAGAGTCCGAGTACTGAAGAACACCACCCCCCATATCTGCAGAGCCAAAGCTGATGGTTGCGCTTTCTTGTATCTCACTCCCAAAGCCTTGAACGACCTCCCCCCTGCACATAGAAGTTGCCTTCTCGGTCCTTGAGTTCCGCACAAAAAAAGACCTAGCTCTTTCGTTGACCATATACGTGTCCAGCACAGTCACTTATTTATCTAGCATCTGGATTGTACTACTGGATATCGACACCCACAATATTGTGGCATCCAAATATCGAGGAAAGAGTACTGAGGGGCTAAATATCAAAAGGTAAGTGCAATTATGGAAGTATAGATTTACTATTCCTAACTTCACATCTACGTACCTTTAAGATATACGTATGGAATAGGTACATATAACTGAAGATAGGTATAGAAATTCAAGACTTACCTATGAATATTTTGTTTTTAAATATTCTGTAATCAATATTCTGTACCTTCAATATTGCTGTTCGTATATTCAGGAGGGATACCAGCACCTGGATACCCTCTCAGGAGAACGTGTGCTCTGCAAGTAAAAAGCATTGGCATAGCCAACAGGTCTCGCCTTTGGACCCTTATAAGTGGTTAGCCATGCAGCACATGGTAATGGGTGCTGTGCCGCCAAGGATTGAAGAGCTATGCAATTACTACACACTGGGTCATGCAGTGTGATTCTGAAATTCATGCTTGCCTCAGGAAACATTTATGGACACAATCCAAGGCTTTTTAACGCCCAAACAGAAATACAAGTGCCTCGTTGCAAGTCAACAACATTCTAACATTCTGTGTGTGACTGCATCACTATAGTATTGAACAGCCTATGAAAAACAGCAGTGAAGTACTTTCCAGTGGCAGAGACGTGGCAGAGATCCCTTCTCCCCCAGGCAGCCTTCTCCAGATTTTTCAATTGAAAACACTGCTCGCACCATCTGTTTACCAGCAAGCCGCTGTCCCACCCTCTGTGCCAGCTCCCTGGGAATAGGAGCCTGAACATAGCAACAGCAACAAAAGGCTCCCATTTGTCAGGTAGAGGGGAAATAATGAATACACAGGGTTGGCGTTGGCATCACTTAATCCCCATACGCCTAACACCAGAAAAGTTAACCAGACCTTGTGTACTGTAACTGATGCTTTTATAAAGCATCAGTTACAAGCATTGTGCAAGCACTGTGTAATGTAACTAATGCTCATGTAAAGTGCTCCAACACCTTTGGGTCCCTTGAGTTCACTTTATATAAACAAGCGTCTAAGAAAATGTGATGGCAGCTGCCCAAGCATTGCCTTTAACTGTGCTGTGGGGTTGAGCTGCTGAAGGCCTGGTGACAGAGGCGTGCTAAAGCAACAAGCAGAGAAGAGGGAGGGGTTTAGGGCATATCTTTGCATTTTTTAGTCCGAGAAAATTAAACAGGCAATTCTGAAAACAGCGTCTGAAACATCTAACATTTCGTCTCAGTATTTGAACGGGACATGGAGATTAAGTGACCGGCACCAAAGCTGAACCACCACCATGGGCAAACAGTGACACAAGCAGGAATCAAAGAAAAAATAGCCCCCCAAATCAACATATAAACACAGAATCATAATGTGGAAAGTACTTGGGCGGTGCTTTGTGGGAGATACCCAGTCACAAAAAGGAAAGACTAATAGGAAGGATTAACCACTAGCAAGCAAGCATCTTTGAACGACAATCAAAAGGATGAATAAAAAGGCAAGCCCAGAGAGTGAATACAACATGCCTCGAAGAGACAGGGCATGCTATGCCTAGGCTCGACCTAAAAAGAATATGGCATACTAAAGTGAAGTTTGACAGGGACTGAAGTAGGATGATCCATTGTCCAGCACTCTATGCTGTTGTAGACAGAAGCTAAATGTGAATAACACAATAGACCAATTGAATATGTAAGTATGTTATACATACATATAATTTTACTAAAATTCAAAGGTCTTGACCTTAAAAAAAGAAGTCTGGTAATTAAGAATAGGCCCCTGCACTATCAAATAATAACACAGTCTTCGGCACTGTGTAAAGAAAGAGGACTTATTCTGGAGCAAACAGGATGTTATGAAGAGACCATGTTCATGTAATACTTGAAGCGGGTGTTACTTTGTTTATAGAAAAGGGATGTGCTTGAACTGTAGTGTAGTTCCTGTATTCCCAATAGACTCTGCACATTGGAATAATATACACTACTAGCAGCCCGTCCCGACGTTGTCTGGGTATGAATTGCTGCCGGCCAGTAGAATATTGTTTTGTAGGATTTCGTTTTGATAGCATTTCTTATCTGTGACAGGCCTGTGAAACGCTCCGATTAACAGTGCACTGCTGATGCACTTAAGAGTGAGCGTTCAGTAGTGTGTGAAGTCGAGTTTCCCTACTTTATTTTTCCTTGCAATATTATATAGCGCAAACTCGACAACATGGCATGAGCACAATTTACATTACAGAAGAACACATTCATTTGTGGTAGGCACGGGGAGACAAAGAGATTTGCCTGGAATCGCAGCATGTTGAGCTGATGCCGAGATTCGAAAGTAGCTCCCCAGCTCTAAAGTTCGCAATTCTTGAACTGGTGGCGGGAGGTGTGTCTAAAAGTGTATTTCGGTGCTGCCATCAATGAGAAAGACCTGGGCATTTTTCAAATGGGTGGTGAAAAAATATGAGTATGTTGCTAGAGATGTGGGCCGCCGTGCCACCAATGTACTTACCAGGGGAAGGTAAACACCCATTATTCCACAACTTTCTTTCCGCATACCATCACTCCGCATACTTTCATTACGAAAGTACCATGACTCAGCAATGCCATTATAACGCATGGCATTACATTTTTTATGCTTTTACCACGCATACATTTACAACGCAATTCGTTGTGAATGCATGAATGGTAAAAGCATGTTTTTTTTAATGTTTGGATAAAGTAAGTATGAGTATAGGGGTATATGTTTTGGGGTACTGAGGTATATGTTTTGGGGTGTTTGGGTATTTTAAGGGTTCAGATATAGTTTTGGGTTATGGGGTACAGGGGTAGTTTTAGGGTTTAAGGATAGGTATGGGTTTTGGGGTACGGGGTATTTTTCGGGTTCAGGGCTAGGTTTGGGTTTTGGGGGTATAGGGATATTTTTAGGGTTCAGGGATAGGTTTGGGTTTTGGGGTACAGGGGTATTTTAAGGGTACAGGGCTAGGTTTGGGATTTGGGGTACAGGGGTATTTTTAGGGTTCAGGGCTAGGTTTTGGGGTACAGGGGTATTTTAGGGTTCAGGGGTAGGTTTGGGTTTTTGGGTACAGGGTTATTTTTAGGATTCAGGGCTAGGTTTGGGTTTTGGGGTACAGGGGTATTTTTAGGGTTCAGGGGTAGGTTTGGGTTTTGGGGTACAGGGGTATTTTAAGGGTTCAGGGCTAGGTTTGGGTTTTGGGGTACAGGGGTATTTTAGGGTTCAGGGGTAGGTTTGGGTTTTGGGGGTACAGGGGTATTTTTAGGGTTTCAGGGCTAGGTTTGGGTTTTGGGGTACAGGGGTATTTTTAGGGTTCACGGGTAGGTTTGGGTTTTGAGGTACAGGGGTATTTATAGGGTTCAGGGCTAGGTTTGGGTTTGGGGTACAGGGGTATTTTTAGGGTTTAGGGATAGGTTTGGGTTTTGGGGTACAGGGTATATTTATAGGGTTACGATGGGTTAGTGTTTAAGGGTGTTGGGGTATTTTAAGGAGTACGGGTGGTTTATGATTATGGGGTGCAGGGGTATTTAAAGGGAGCAGGGTGGGATTTGTTTTTAGGGTGTAAAGGGTAATAAAATAATAAATAAAAATAATATAAATAATGCAATTTAAAAGAATAAATGTTTTAATTAAATTCAAAAAATGTATATATATATATATATATATATATATATATATATATATATATATATATATATATTACCTACTGGCGGTCGCCAGTAGGTATATATAGTTAGGACCTAGTTACCATAGGAAATTCTGAATAATCTATTGGGAATAACTTTGGCGCCGATTGAGGGATCTGCCTGTAATTTTCCTTAAATTTGCCCCGCTGCGCTCCGCTCCTTCCCTGAAAGTGTCTGGGGGATTCGTCAAGCGGGGGCCGAGAAAAAAGGGGGTTCCCAAAACGTGTTTTCCCCATGTTAATTTCCATAGGGACATTCTGACAAGGCTACAGCTCGAACGGCTGAACGGAATTATACCAGATTTGGCAAAATGGTAGGGACTGGTATGCAGCAGTGCCATTTTGTATGTTTGGTGTAAATCCCTCCAGTAGTTCTTGAGAAAATTGAATTTGACATTTTTCAAATGGCATTTTCTAGGGGACCTTTAGACACGGCTACAGCACGAACGGCTGACCGGAATTACACCAAACTTGGCAAAATGGTAGGGACAGGTATGCAGTAGTGCCTTTTCTATATTTGGTGAAAATCCCTCCAGTAGTTGTTGAGAAAATTGAATTTGATCAAATTATATATCTATATGCGCTCACCGTACGCGCACCGTACGCATACCGTACGCGTACGGTGCGCGTACCCTTACGTGCGTGAGCGAGTTTCTGATTGGCTGGCAGTCGACTGTCAACATTCCAAACTGTCCAAACCAGGAAGTGTTGGCCACCATCTTGTTTTTCAGGAGAACTGAGGCACATGAGAGCCCAAAACAAGAGTGGAAAACACGAAAAGGGGGCAGGGTAAAGACCCCCCAACCCTCTAGCCCTTCTCAGGGGGTCCCAAAAGGACTCCCAAGGGCAAAAACAAATCAACAACAAAAAAAAATCGCGGGGTACGTGCACCGTACGGGTAGGGTACGCGTACCGTGTGCGTACCCCGCGATTTAAAAAAAAATAAAAGATTTTTTGCACTTGGTGGTCCTTCTGGGACCCCCTGAGAAGGGCTAGGGGGTCAGGGGGTCTCAACCCTGCCCCCTATTCGCGTTTTCCACTCTTGTTTTGTGCTCTCTTGTGCATCACTTCTCCTGAGAAACAAGATGGCTGCTCAGGTGGTCCCAGAAGGATAATAAACGTTATCCGCTAATAGAATTAGCATTTACAAAACCTTTGAAATTTATTAAAAAAAAATATAGGTTTCATACCTGATATAGTTAGGAATTAACATTTAAAAAATCCTTGCAAATTCACTGAAAAAACCATAGGTTTCAAGCCTTATATAGTTAGGAATTAGCATTTAAAAAACCTTGCAAATTCACTTAAAAAACCATAGGTTTCAGGCCTTATATAGTTAGGAATTAGCATTTTAAAAACCTTGCAAATCCACTTAAAAAACCATAGTTTTCAGGCCATATATAGTTAGGAATTAGCATTTAAAAAACCATTGAAATTGCTCCTATATAGTTAGTTGTACTAACTATATTTCGCGCACCCCCAATCCACTGCTGATGATGTCACATATTACATCATTCATGACATGGTCAGTGACATCACTGATGACATCACTGATGACATCTCAAATGATATCACTGATGACATCACTGATGACATCTCATTTGATATCACTGATCACATCACTGATGATATCATTCATGTGATAATACGATGCACCTCCTCACACTCTAATATAACCTTTGAGACACCCAGTATTAAATACAGGCTACCATTCTTGAAACCATTGACACACCAATACCAACTACTACATACGCACTCACTGATTCCTAGGTCTACACACACATTCACTCATTCACCCATAGAATCGCTCATACATACAGTCCCTCATCAATACAACACTATCATATGCACTCATACACCTATACAGACACTCACACACTGCCACTCATCCATGGAGTTACTCACACACCTAGTCAGTCATGCAAAAAATCAATCACACTTCCATTTCCTCAACTATACAGTTATACACACAACACCTTACTTATTCAGACATATACTAACACATACTTACTCTCTTATACAATCACTGATACAAGTGCACAATGATCCATATAGCCACTCGCACATTCACTGGCTCTCATGTATAGTCATTTATATATGCCAACTCTCACATGCACTGTGTTTTACATATGTACTTACTTGCACATGTAGCACTGAGATATCCATTCACTCACCAACACACCCATGCACACAGTCAACCGCCCATATAGCTGTTTCCACATGCACTCTTGAACTCATACACCTAGTGAATCAACTGCTCACACATCTATGCACAGAGTCACACACCTCCCAGCCACCCACACACACACTCAGTCTCCCATTCAAATACTTGGGTAACCAATCAATAACCCATATAGCCACTCATATAGCTACTGATCAACACATGCAGCAGCTTACACAACAACAGACATACTGATGCACACATTCAGACAGTTTAGTCACTAACCCATGCATTTAGTAAGACACATTTAATCACTCACTCATACAGTCAGTCACGCACCTACTAAATCCTTCATCCAGACACTTATACATCCACTCATTCTTCAATATGTAAAACATATTTAAACTTTACAGAAACACACAGTCACTGGATGATGTCATCAGTGATGTCAAATGAGATGTCATCAGTGATGTCATCAGTGATGTCATTTGAGATGTCATCAGTGATGTCACTGACCATGTCATGAATGATGTAATATGTGACATTATCAGCAGTGGATTGCGAGTGCGCGAAATATAGTTAGTACAACTAACTATATAGGAGCAATTTCAATGGTTTTTTAAATGCTAATTCCTAACTATATAAGGCCTGAAACCTATGTTTTTTAAGTGAATTTGCAAGGTGTTTAAAATGCTACTTCCTAACTATATAAGGCCTGAAACCTATGGTTTTTTAAGTGAATATATATATATATATCTATATATATATATATATATATATATATATATATATATATATATATATATAGATAGATAGATATATACAAACATATATTTGATGTTTTAATAATGTACTTTTACAATGTATATGACTTTACCACACATGCATTTGCGTTATAATGGCATGCGTGATAAAGTCATATGCATTGTAAAAGTTTTAGAAATGATGTCTTTGCGGAGTAATAGTCCCGCGTTATAAAAATTGCGGAGTGATGGTATGCGGGATGTTGGTTTGCGGAATATCATCACATATTCCTGGGGGAGGGATAGTCCCTTTCTTGCTATTACCATGGAGGCGGGCCTTGTGTCTGGATGTGCGTGGCGCGAGGCCTGTACGCAACAGAAGTGGAAAATCTCCAGTGTGAGCTTCAGGCGTCACCGGAAGTTAAGGCGAGATTACATTTCCTGCACAATGGCCCCTCTTTGCGCTTCTTCCTGCCCTTGGGAATAGCGCCATGCCTGACCTCCATACAGTAAAGCAGGTGCACGTCACTGGGAGCGCGGGGCAAGCACACCCGCAGCTGGAATGTACAGAACATGGGAAGAAAAAACAATGAAATATTGGGCACAACGCTCGCTTTTTTTTCCGTAATCCCGCGCCCCGCCCACGCTCACAGCACACACCCACAGCACACGATATGAGATATGGCATGAAGGGCCGAAAGTACCACACACCACCAGCGTTTGTCATGCCCCCAGCACACGCCCACAGCACAACGTAGACACACCACACACCCACAAGGGATTACTTTGCTGGCACGGTTCTTTTACCTTTTAAATGTATATGGTGGGCGTCTGCATAGCCTATGTCCTTCCGCTGCAACTGCCCTTCCCAACACTGTATTGGGTGTTGTGATTGGTGCTGTGGTTCCTGAGATTACCCGCCTCAAAGGTTTGGGCTCTCTCTTTATTATATTAGTATAGATTAGTATAGATATGCCACCCAGGTCCTAGGGCCCTTTTTGGGTTTCCCCATTATTTAGTAATCAATTGAAGTACTATCATGCTCTGACAAAAATTATGGGATGCACTAAAAGCAAAAAATACAAAGAGATACGGTGGACCATAGCCTACCTCTTTTATTTTAGCAATATACTCAAATTCTGAAAAGCTTCAACATTCCCATTAAAATGATCATTTCGATTTTTGTTTTGTGAATTAAAGAAAATATTTCATCATTTGTTTATTTGTTTGATGTATACTTGTTTCTGTAGTTTCCTGTATTTTTTTAGGTTCACGTCCTAGAAATTCAAAGACTGTGTCTTTGCACAATAATGCTGAAAAATGATGTAATTTGTAGTGAATTAACTCAAAGCATTGAATTAAATGTATAAATGAATAATGTGAAACATATTTACTGACATAGGGTAATCATGAACAAGTAACAACTGATTTTTGCAAAAGCATTAACATTGGAAACGATAATTTTTGTTTTTACCCTTACAAAATGGCCGTCAAATACGAATTGATTTTCAATTCCGTTTTCTTTGTATATCAAACACTGTGTCACTTTCTATGCACATAAAAACTTTTTTTTGTAAAGCACAACTTTATTTAAACTCACTTTGTTACACTTCACGTTAACACTGACGAAGGCGGCAATGCCGAAACGCGTTTGTTAACTTAAGCTGCAGCACGAAAATAAATACGGCAAATTGGACTACGTTTAACGGCTCAAAGTGCTCTCTATATTGGTCTGTTGTGGAATGGTGACCAAGTGTTGGGGAAATATATATATTGCCGTGTAGCTGTTTGCCGGAGCCCCGCCCCACGGACCATCTCCGGAGGCTCGCTCCCACTGACGCGCTCTTACCGGCCGTATGCTTCAGTTGTTTCTCGGCTGTGTGCGTTCGCCCCCTGGAGGGGGGGAGGCTGATTCTGCCTGGGAGCCCGTTTCAGATGTCTCGGCGGTGTGCAGGGGTTTCGCTTTGGCGGCGGGGGCTGGAGCCTCAATATCGTGTCGGACGGCGGTCGGGAGGCTTTCGATCCTGTTTGGCTGCATGGGGGAGATGTCATCGTTCCTTTGGATGATTCATTCGCTGACCGTGGCTCAGCTCCTCCTTCCACCCTCCTTCCTCGTCAGTTCTTCTCCGTGGTTCAGCTGATGGGTGAGTGTTTCTTTGTATTTATTTGGCGGGATTCTGCTGTTCTGTCATTCCTTTCTGCTGCTTGTGGTGCTACTGGGTGTCTCAAGTCTGCTCTGTTGGCTGGTTTGCTGTGCTGCTTTGCTATGGGGAAACACCACGGGAAGAGAAAGCATGTCTCTCCTGTTCGGTCTTCCTCTTCCTCCGTGGATAGTGGGGATTCTGCTCCTGCTGCTCGGAGTTCCAGTTTGGATGACACCAAGCGTTTGAAGCGCCTGATTTTGGAGACGCTGTCTGATCTCAAGGCTTCCAGGAAGGGTACTGGGCGTCGCTCTGAGGCTGCTACTGCCCTGTATTCCGTTATTTCTTCCTCTGCTTCATCTGATGAGTCTACCTTGGGAGCGGTGGATCTGCAGGGAAAATACATTTCTCAAGACCTGATGCCTGATCTTCTTTGTCATGTTCGGGAGAATATGGGCTTCCCTGAGGACTCTGTGCCCAGCACTTCCCAGGACACGGTTCTGCCACAGTTTCGGAAGCCGGTGGCTTCTTTCATGCCCATCCACCCTTTTGTCATGGATGTCCTCCTTAAGGAATGGAAGGACCCAGACCATATTTCTATGCCGCGGTTTATGTCGTAGCTCTATCCTTTGCAGGATATGGAGGTTGCCCTCCCTGATGCTGTGCAGGTGGGATATATGATGTTAGCACGCATACTTTTAGCACGCATACCATTACCACACATTTTTTACAACGCAGGACCTTTTACAACGAATACCTTTACAACGCATTACACTACAAAGCAGATACTATTACAACGCATACCATTACAACGTAAGGATAGGTAAGTACATAATATTTTTAAATAATGTAATTATTAATTATTTAAATATTTTAATTAATTATTAAATATTTAATATTAAATATTTTAATTAATTATATTAATTTTTATTTAATAATTTGAAAATATATATGTTAAAAATACCCCTGTACCCCAAAACCCAAACCCAACCCTGAACCCTCAAAATACCCCTGTACCTCAAAACCCAAACCCAGCCCTGAACCCTAAAAATACCCCTGTACCCCAAACCCAGCCCAGAACCCTAAAAATACCCCTGTACCCCAAAATCCAAACCCAGCCCTGAACCCTAAAAATACCGAAAAAAACAAGTGAGGGGGGTCGAAGGGGAATATTTAACGACCACGGTAGCTCAAACCCCTATGCCTATTGAAAAAACAAACAAGAGTTACCTGGTCCACATGATTGCTTGTGTGTTGTGTCGCGCAAAAAAGACTGTTAGACCAACAAGTCACCACTATGATAACGCTGGGTTGGAAAAAATTCCCATCAGCCCACCATTATGGTGGAGTATCGTCATGTGGGATACATATCATAAACCCAAATCTCTCCCAGCGCACCTGGTAATGATGCGGAGATGGATTTTGAAAATACTTTTCCAAACCACAGTATTTCAAGAGTAGGACTGATGGAGTGCAGTGCTAGTGAAAAAGAAAGTGAAGTGTAAATAAAATTGTCTCCTGAGACAAAAAGTATGTTTATTAGGTATTATCCCAGGGTCAAAGGTTAAAAACAACGCCTAATAGTCTTAAAAAATGACTATATAACGGCGCAGTGCATTAAGGTCGACATGTTTCAGCTTATGTGGACAGTGAGTCCAAGCTTTCTTCAGGACCAGATGATATTAAGCGACTGCAATTTGTGAAAACTAAGTGCATTGACAATATGGATTAATCCTACCAGAAACTTTGAGCCCAAATGTTCTCTGGTGATTATCCAACTATTCGTTATTCTCCTAAAGAAAAAGGACAACAAAGTATGAGAGGCGCATGATGGTATTTTGGTAATTAAAACACAACACAACAAGACAAACAAAGTGACAAGAAAAATTTTCTTCGCCCATCAGAAGCTGTATAGTTCTCCTGATTATAATCCTTCCAATTTCAGAATTTTGAAACATTAGGCTGTAAATTGTCACTCACCCAGCATTCTGTGGGAGATCACCTCACCTCACCCGGCACCCACTTGGGAAGAAGGAGGCCCCGCTCTGTTAGAAATGGAAAAGTGTGAAGAACCTCAAAGTACATTTTCAAGGTACACAGTGTATATAATTAACTAATCCCAAACATATACTAACAAACACCAGTTGATTTAAAAAAGAGACTCAACCCCAGAGAAAACATGGTGGTGGCCATGCATGGAGTGGCAGTGATTGTAATTGTATGCAAGATGCAACTTGGCAAAAAAACTTGGCAGAAAAACATTCCACTAAGGAACATATTAATTAAGAACAGACTTGGTAAGCTCATATAGGCTAACTTATAAAGACCAGCTAAGTTCTAGGTTTCCAAGTTAAGGCAACACAAGAGAGAAGGACTTAATGCACAAGTCCCATGTTGTAAGGTCCTAAATACTACAGGAACCCTACCTGTCCGTCGGTACCTCTTTGGCCAGCGTCCGAGCAGGAGTGGAGGTAGCTTGGACTTCGCCCGTCTTGCCATTATATACCCGATCTGATTGGATGATCGGGAGCAGCTGGCCGGGTGTGTTAATACGGCGTTTAATTAAGGAAGAGGGTTGCTGACTTCCTAATACGCGTGTGCCGGTATTGTGACCTATTGCAGGCAAGGCTGGGATAATAGTGATTTAAACCTACGCATGCGCGGAGTCAATGAAGCTATTCTGGTCGTAGTGTTCGAATTGCGCATGCGCAAAAAAACTCAAGTGCTCGCGCATGCGTACTATCAATGCGGGCGGGACTAGTGTTTGTGAAGTGACGAATGCCGCGCAAAACCTGTTCTGCATGATTCCGAGTATAGTTTGACATTGAATCGGAAGTTCTGCAGATCGTGTGTTTAAAAAGGAGGCTGGGTTACCTCAACTGTAGTCTATGCTCAAGATATTCATGGTATGAGAGATTGAGTAAGAGCTCATGTTTTAGATGTGGATTAGAGCCCTGACTACACTATAAGAAATTGAATAGGAACTCATGTGTTAGGTGTGGATAAGAGCCCTGACTTCACTATGAACGGCTGTATATAATATCAACATAATGTTATCTAAATATGAAAACATAATTGATGATATTATACATTTCATGTTGGTAATTCAGATGAGTCGTCTAAATGCCCATAGGAAGAGTACACCAGGGATTGAGGAAAGATTGCACAGTAACCTAAAAGCGGTTAAGAACGTATTAGAGTAGTCATAATGACGCCCATGGTATATCGTCATTGAGCCCCTTAGAATCGCTTTGGAGCTGGAAAACCCACTTCTGTTCTTTCTTGAATAGAAATTTTGACACATCACTTATGTGAGGGGGAATATAAGGGTGTTCTAGGACAACCCATTTCATTTCATCCGCTGTGTGCTTACAGTTTAAAAAATGGCTCGTAAGTTTCGTGGCCTGTTTGTGGCACCTGATGGTGCTCTTGTGTTCCCCAATTCTTAATTTGATTTTGCGAGTGGTGTATCCGATATATCTGAGAGAGCAGGGACAGGTAATCATGTATATGACGTTTTCTGTGTTGCAATTTGTATGTTTGTTGAGGACCCAGGTCCTCCCTGCCCCTAGATCAATCGAGTTGGTTTTGCTAGTCTGAGGGCAAACACTACATGATCCGCATGGAGGATGACCAGTAACTGGAGGTAGGTCCCATAGAGTCGTTGATCTCTCAATGTTCTGTGTCCTTGGTCTAGTATGGACCAGTGTGTCACGCAAGCTGGGTGCTCTTTTAAATGAGAAGAGGGGTAAAGGGATGTTAGCATCCGTGGTGTTCTAAATACCCCAGTGTTTACGCACAGATTTCTGGATTCTGTTGGACTGTGCATTAAATGTGCTGACAAATGTTAGCCTTTCAAGAGGTGGTTTAGGTGGCCGCCTGTCAAGCAGAGCCTCGCGATTGTTGTTCAAAGCACGGTTCCACGCTCGTTTCACGAGGTGTGAGGGATATTTGCAGTTGGGTGGAAAGGATGGTAGCATGTTTGTTGAACAATGTCTGAGATGAACAGTTCCTCCTCACTCTGAGGAATTGCCCTATTGGAAGATTTTCTTTTAAGGAGCGTGGATGGTGGCTATTGAAAAGCAGCAGGGAATTCCTTGCCATAGGTTTGGTAAATAGTTTGCTCTGCAAACCTCCTGCTTCTGGGAAAATGGACAGGTCTAAAAAGGAAAGTCTGACATGGCTGTATTCCAACGTAAAGTTGAAATATTTATTACGTTCATTCAGCCATTGGTGAAAGGACTCTATCTCTCTTTCGGAGCCTCGCCATACCATCAGGATGTCATCTATACCCAAACCCAACCCTTAACCCTAAAAATACCCCTGTACACCAAAACCCAAACCCAGCCCTGAACCCTAAAAATACCCCTGTACCCCAAACCCCAAACCCCAAACCCAGCCCTGAACCCTAAAAATACCCCTGTACCCCAAAATCCAAACCCAGCCCTGAACCCTAAAAATACCCCTGTACCCCAAAATCCAAACCCAGCCCTGAACCATAAAAATACCCCTGTACCCCAAAATCCAAACCCAGCCCTGAACCCTAAAAATACCCCTGTACCCCAAAACCCAAACCCAACCCTGAACCCTAAAAATACCCCTGTACCCCAAAATCCAAACCCATCCCTGAACCCTAAAAATACCCCTGTCCCCCAAAACCCAAACCCAACCCTGAACCCTAAAAATACCCCTGTACCCCAAAACCCAAACCCAGCCCTGAACCCTAAAAATACCCCTGTACCCCAAAACCCAAACCCAGCCCTGAACCCTGAAAATACCCCTGTACTCCAAAACCCAAACCCAGCCCTGAACCCTGAAAATACCCCTGTACCCCAAAACCCAAACCCAACCCTGAACCCTAAAAATACCCCTGTACCCCAAAACCCAAACCCAACCCTGAACCCTAAAAATACCCCTGTACCCCAAAACCCAAAGCCAACCCTGAAACCTAAAAATACCCCTGTACCCCAAACCCCAAACCCAACCCTGAAACCTAAAAATACCCCTGTATCCCAAAACCCGAACCCAATACCCCTAATAAATGTTTTAAAAAAAAGATAAACTTACCTATACTTACGTTGTAATGGTATGCATTGTAATAGTATCTGCGTTGTAGTGTAATGCGTTGTAAAGGTATTCGTTGTAAAGGGTCCTGCGTGCTAATAGTTTCGTTGTAACAGTATTTCGTGCTAAAAGATGCGTGGCAACAGTTACATACCGTGCAGGTGGACTCTATTGTTGCTTCTCTAGTGGGTCGGCCTTCCATGGCGGATGATAACATTTTGAAGGATGGCGTTGATAAGAAGATGGACTCTGCTGTGAAGAAATCCAATGCTGGCTCTCAGCTGGCCCTTAGGTCGGGGGTGTATGGTGCCTACGTTGTGCAGTCTCTGCTGCCTGACTTCAAGAATTTGTTTTTTGCTATGCAGGAGGGGGGCAGTTGTCCGGATTTGCTTGAATCTATGGAACGTCAAGCTGAATTCCTTTCGGACATCGCCTTTGACTCGGTCAGGGCTTCGGCTATGTCTTGTAGTTTGTCTGTTGCTGCCCGTCGGAACTTGCTGCTCCAGGGTTGGAAGACGGATACTGCACAGCGTTCTATGGCCTTGAGGTTTGCCCTTTTCTGGTACTCATCTATTTGGGGACGCCCTGGAGGACAAGCTCCATAAATTCTTCAAGGAGAGGAAGCATTCATTGTCATTCCGTCATACTCCTTCTCATAAGGGGTCCTCTTTCTCGAATGCCAGATCCTTTCGCCAGCCTTCCAGATTTCAGCAGTCCTCGTTTAAAGGCCAGCGTGGTGCTCGTAGATCCTTCCCAAGGAGGTTCCAGAAGAAGCCCCTGCCGGATGGTGGGTCTGGCGCTCGTCGTTCCTGACTACGCCGTTCCGGTGCCCGGTCTCGTTGGTGGTCAGCCCGCGGTTGGTGGGAGACTGCGGCTGTTCCTCCATGCTTGGCTGCTGACGACCTCCGACCAGTGGGTGCTGGATGTTCTTTCCCGGGGTTACCGGATAGAGTTCCTGTCTCCTCCTCCTCCTCCCTCGGGTGTGGTGGTGACCCCTTTGCCTTCGAACTCTTCTCGCCATCTGGCGTTGCTGGAGGGTGTTCAGTTGCTGTTCGACAAGCGGGCGATTGTCCCGGTTCCCCCCCTGGAACGTGGGCTGGAGACTTATTCCATCGTCTTTGTGGTTCCGAAGATCGCGGGGGGTTTCCGTGCTGTCATCAATCTTCGGGCCCTGAACTTATTTGTACAGAAAATTCCATTCAAGATGGAGACTTTGCAGAAGGTGATTCCCCTCATCCAGGAGGGTTGGGTGTTCACCTCGCTAGATCTCCAGGATGCCTACCTGCATGTTCCGATGGCGTTGGTGGATCAGAGGTTCCTGCGCTTCTGCCTGGAGGGTCATCACTGGCAGTTCTGCGTCCTTCCCTTTGGTCTCCGGTCCGCCCCCAGGGTGTTCACCAAGGTGGCTGCTCCCTTGGTGGCTCATCTCCCTCTCCGTGTTTCCATACCTGGACGATTGGCTGCTGCAGGCTCCGTCTCCGAAGGTCATGTCTCGCCACCTTTCCTTGACCATGCGTACGCTCAAAGATCATGGTTTCCTTATCAATCTGCCGAAGAGTCACCTGGACCCCGCTACTCGGAGGACCTTCATTCGGTCGGTGTTCGACTCTGTTCAGGGCAAGGTCTTTCTCCCGGAGTCCCGGATTCTGCGTCTTCAGTCTTTGCTGAGGAAGTTGCTTTCCCGGGTTTCGGCTCCTCTCCTGCAGTGGCTAGTGGTTCAGGGCCACATGTCTGCCACTGTGCTCATGGTGCTCTGGGCCAGGGTTCATCTTCGGCCTCTGTTGTGGCATGTTCAGTGTTGGGTGCCCTTTCCTGTCCAGGACTTCTCGATTCCTGTGCCTGTGTCTCCAGAGTTGGTGTCTGCTCTCCAGTGGTGGCTGGATTCTTCGAATCTGTCGAGGGACATGTGGTTCCTTGGTGTTGACGACGGATGCCAGCGCTTCCGGATGTGGTGCGACTCTAGGCCCTTCGGAGTCGCACCGTTCTTCGAATTGGAGGGAGCTGTCTGCAGTGGAGAGGGCTCTTCGCCTTTTCAAGGATCGTCTTCTGGGGTGCAACGTGTTGGTGAGGTCGGACAACACTGTGACCGTGGCCTACATCAACCACCAGGGCAGTACCCGCTGCCTTTCCCTGAACATGGTGGCGTGCGCAGTTGCGAGTTGGGCCAAGTGTCATCTGGTGGCCCTCTCTGCTCTGCACATTCGGGGTGTGGACAACGTGGTTGCAGATTCCTTGATTCAGAGGTTCCCATCCTCTCTCTCCCTGTGTCTGGCCCCTTGGATTTTCCGGTTGCTCTGCCGGAGGTTCGGGACTCCGGTGCTGGACCTGTTTGCCTCCCGGACCGATGCCCTGCTTCCCCTGTTCTGCTCCAAGACTCCGGAGTCGGGGGCTTGGGGAGTGGATGCCTTGTCTGTCCTTTGGCCTCCTTGGTTCCTCTATGCATTTCCCCCCTTTCCTCTGATCCCTGCTTTCTTGCTGAAGGTTCAGCGGGTGGGGGCTCAGGTGGTGGCTGTTTTCCCTTATTGGCCTCGCGGCTCCTGGTTTCCTCTGCTGCTGAGTCTGGCTGTGGGCCCTCCGTGGGTCCTGCCCCGCTACCCGTCCCCTCTGGGTTCCCCGTCTTCCTCCCTGTTGGTTCCTCTCACCTTGGCGGTCTGGAGGTTGAACGGCTGTCTCTTGGAGTCCGGGGTTTGCCCGACCAGACCACCTCATCACTGTGATGTAGGCTTCTCATCGGAAGTCCACTCTTTCCTCCTATTCCAAGCACTGGGTTCCCTTTTCTTCTTGGTGTGCTGCCCTGGGCCTGTCCCCTGCCTCCTGTGATGTTTCTTCTATTCTTCAGTTTTTTTTGGATGGCTTTCAAAAACACTATGCTTTGCCCACTTTGAAGGGTCAGTGGGCTGCTATCCGGGCCTTTCGGGATCCGGCTTCTCTTCTTCTTTCGGACAGGTTGTTGGTTTCCCATCTGTTTCGGAGTTTCTCTCTTTCTGCTCCTTCTGTCCGCTCTCCGGTTCCTCCTTGGGATCTTTCTTTGGTTTTGGGTGCCTTACAGTCCCCTCCCTTTGAGCCTTTGGAGTCCGTGGAATTGAAATTCCTGTCTTTCAAGGTGGCCTTTTTGGTGGCTGTTACTTCTGCTCGGAGGTTGGGCGAGCTTACGGCATTGCGCTGTTCTCCCCCCTTTTTGAGGTTTATGGACGACGCGGTGGTCCTTTCTGTGGACCCCGGGTCTTTGCCTAAAGTTCGTTCCCGTTTCCATTCCTCCCAGGAATTGATTCTTCCTACTCTCTGTCCTTCTCCTTCCTTGCCTTCTGACGTCTTGCTCCATTCTTTGGATGTGAGGCGTGCATTGTCTGTTTATGTTGCATGTTCTGCTGGGTTTCGGTCTTCTGACTCCCTCTTCGTGACCTTTGGTTTGGCTGGTAGGGGTAAAGCGGCCTCTTGACTTACTTTGGGTCGCTAGATCAAGGCTGTGATCTCTTTGGCATACCAGGGCTCTGGTTTGCCTTGCCCGTCAGGGGTTCAGGCAAGATCTACCAGGGGTGTGTCTGCTTCTTGGGCTGCTTTCCATGGAGTTCCCCTTGAGGAGATTTCTAGGGCGGGGACCTGGGCATCCGAGTCAACTTTTGTGCGACATTATCGCTTGAATTGTGCTCTGTCTGGCCGCCCTAATTTTGGTTCTGGAGTGTTGCAAGCTGTGGGGGTCACCCCCCCCTGTTTGATTCTGTTTGTTTCTGTTTATTATTAAACATTGTCTTGCTGCACTCCTTGGTGTCTGACCTGTTTTCTGGATGTGGTGTGCCAAAGGCCTTTTGGGGTTGCTTTGGTATGCCTCATGTGTTATGACTGGGTCGAGGATGAGGGACGTAGAGGTAATGCTATGATTACTGGGGGTAATCCCCATTACTCTTGGTCCTACTCGTCCTCGACCCAGTCATACATCCCGCTCGCCCTCCCTTTCCAGGCCTTTGGTGCTTGGTACATCAGGATTTGCTTCTGGTGGTGAGGTGTGTTATAGCACCTGACAGGAGGGTGGGTGGAGTCAAAAAGCGTTTCCTGTTTTGTTTCCTGTCGTGTGGAATACCTCATGTGTAATGACTGGGTCGAGGACGAGTAGGACTAAGAGTAATGGGGATTACCCCCAGTAATCAAAGCATTCTGGGTGTTCCTACGGGGATGATGACATTATGTGGCAAAATATCCAGTGTCATGGGCCCCAGAGTTTAATGTAATCTAGTAAAAGCAAGGTAATTGTCCCTCTTATAGATCTCACTTCCCAAGAAACTGAGCTCAATGAGTATCTTCTCAGAATCACCAGAGGTTGTGACATTTATTTTGAGTAAGAGCTTTCACTGGATCCGCAACTGATTAGAAATTAAACAGAAATACTTTCCCCGGAGAACATCTTCTTCACTATATGTTTGATTGGCTGACTTGTGTTCTTCCTCTGCTCACTTTTCGGGAACTACTTTATTCTTTTCGGTTAAGCAATCCATGAAAGAGCATGTGTTTTCCAGCTCTCTCCCTTGTGTTCGTCATCCATACCCCTGCACGCCATATCATTTACTACCTTGTTTTGTTTTCTCCACCATAGCCCCATGATTTGTGTTATCTTGTGTGCTTGTCCCTGCAACCTCCTGCCCGGTACTCAATTTTACTCTGTACTTTGAGTTACCCCCATTAAACCCTGTCACCCTCGCACTCTGTGTTGCTCGTGTGTGCTTACTTTGCACCCTCCATGCCCTGCGCCCCACGCTGCTTTCTTGCTCATTCGCATCTTCCCCATGCCAGACACGGCATATTCTGTGTTGCTCTACTTATTTTACGCCACAAAATACACTCCTGCCCTCAAACATTGCTTGTTGCTGTCATAGTTACAAAGGTTTCCAAAAATTTCAGATAAAGTTTAAGTGGTTGTTACTGCATGAAATGGCAGTTGCCTTCTTAAGTCAAAGCTTGCCGTGATTGTTGTCCTTATCAGCATTGTTGCAGCATTCTGTGTCGGGACTGGACGCAAAGGTTATGCATAACTTCCTTCACTTTTTATTCACAGAAAGTTCAAAGGTAAAAGTAAAAACACTACAACAATACTACAACTCCCATGAACCACAGGGAGTAACCATGGCCATCAATAGCCCAATCAAGTAACAGTCAATTAATCTATATAACACAGATCATGCCGTAGTCCTTCCTCTTTTTTCACTGCTCTACGTAAGTTAAGTTGCATTTCTTTCCTTCCTGACTCGTAGTTAGTGAGATCGTGGGGCCTTTTGGCATAGTATTGCTTATTGGTGTGCTTAATCTGTGTGTCATCGAGCACTCGCTCCTTATTTCACGCGATAGCTTGACAGCACTCAGATTCTACCCACACGGCGGGCGAACCGCCCAAGCGCGTCCCTCCTTTACTGCGTGGGTGCACTGGGTGGCGCTTTTTTGCACTTTCCAGTGCATTCCTCGTGCTGCTAAATAGATGTTAGCGCTCCAGTGGCCGCGTAGCACTGAGGGAGGTAAAGCGGTCTTCCGCTTTGTGCCTCTTCCCTCCAACCCTTGCCTGACACTGCGGAGGTGGTAAGACTGAAGAGCTTAGCCCAAATTCTGATTTTGGGTGGTGGCACACTGCGAGTGAGGCATGAGTGGCAGGCTTACCACATTGAAGGTTAATCCTACCTTAACCATCAACTCAGAGCACCAGCGAGGGGGGCTGCCCTACTTTAACATGTGCAGGGCACAGTGGTGCTCTCACCCTTCAAGATGAACTCCCAAAGGGACCACATGGGGTGACCTCGGTCCCCACAAACAAGGCCGGCAAGTGTGACACTGTGCGCTTGGAGGACTTAGGCCCTCTGGCTGAAGTTTTCCATAAGAGTGCACGCATGCTGAAGGATGCATACTACCAGGAGGAAGAAATACCCGGGGTAATGGGCGATGACATTGAAATGGATTTTGACCCCGAGGAGGGGTTCCCCGAATTGTGGGAGGGTGACTTAGAGGATGATGACGTTTTCTCCGATGAGGCCCAAGCCTCAGGCAGATTCTGGCGCCCACATTCGGCCGACTCAGATTCATACAAGGGAGACCCTTCCCCTAGTGACATGTTTGATCCAGGGGCAATTTATCGACTGTGTTCCGTGGAGTGAGTCCCTAAGAGAAAAGTAGCAGAGTATATGGTGAGCAAGAGCCAGAAGCCTCTAAGTAAAGAGGTTAGGGCCCGCTCTACCGGGCATAATGCCCAGACCATCCTTAGGCGATAAGGTCACAGCGACCCCAAATATTGATCCCAAATTATGCACCTTCTTCACCAAATACATGAGGGATCCCAAGAAATGGATTGACAGGTCCTGGCAGGTGTGCCAGGACAAACTTCTGAACTTAGTGGGGTCCTTAACTAAGATCATCAAACTGACGGAACAGCCTAAACAGTCAGGGAGACCCCTCCCCACAGAAGACGTAGCGGACTGGGCGCATGGGCGATCTGCTTCATTGGCAACGCCAACTGCACCCTCTATGTGGAACAACGCCATTCCCTGCTGATCAAGATCGACCACAAGCTGGGGGAACTTTTATCCTCGAGGCAGGTCCGAAAGCGCAGGGTATCTCAGGAGAACGGTTGTAACAACTTTGGTGCTGTCAAAATTAGAATATTGTAATGGCCGGTACCTCGGGCTATAGAAACAACATCTGAAAAAACTTCAGATTGTGCAGAATGCTGCAGTCAGGCTTTTACTGAACATACGTAAGTATCAATGAATCAAAGAGGAGATCCAGAAGCTCCATTGGTTGCCTGTGGTTCAACGTATCAAGTTTAAGGCTCTCTGCCTTGCCTATAAAGCATTGAATAATATAGGACCGTACCTTTGAAAAACCTATTCTCATTGTCCCACCCAGGCAGACAGTTAAGGTCTACCAAAGCCATATTAATGCTGGTGCCAAGGATCCGAACTGCGAGTTGGGGAGGCTGTAGTATTGGCTATTGCGCGGCCAAGCTATGGAATACACTCCCTGCACATATGAGAGAGGCCAACTCTCTCCTCTCCTTCAGAAAATAATTGAAAACTTGGTTATTTCTAAATTACCTCCACCTCCTTCCTACCTTCTCAGGGTTTACGTTCTAGTTCAGCGCCAAGACTCCCCAGGGTATTTGCGCGCTTTAGAAATCATATTAACATAACATAACGTACCCTGTTTGGCGAACCTGTCATCAAAGAACTAGGAAATTTCATCTCTATGTTCTTAGCCATTGACAAGGCTCAATCATCAATGAAGAATATCTTCCCTGGAAAGGTGTTCGGAGGGTCAAGAAAAGGCAGGGGTTGCTCCTCCGGCCGACAGTCCTACCAAGGCCCTAACAGAGCCCAAGCAAAGAGGAGCAACGGATGGCACAATGGCGGGCAGGGAACCCTCCATCCCTCCCGCGGCGGTGGTAGAGGGAAACGTAAAAGATCCCGAGGAGGAGCCAACAGCAATGGATACATCAGTAAGCCCCGTTCTGTCATCAGCTCTCCATTTAGGGGGAGGTTGCGCCTATTCTCACACAAATGGTCAGAGATAACGGCAGACCAGTGGGTACTGGAGACCGTCCAAAGGTACTACACAGAGTTCTATGGAACCCCGGCACAGACAGTGAGACCCCGCCCTCTGTCCTTTTCCACCCACGAGATGTCCCTAATAGACCAAGAGGTGCAGGACCTTCTGGCCAAGAATGCAATATGCTTCTCACACCTTCACCCCAGAGGTTTCCTCAGCAGTCTGTTTCTAGTCGAGGAAGGGACAGGGGGATTACACCCGGTAATCAACCCCATGTCCTTCAACGAGTGGCTGGTTTACCACTATTTCAAGATGGAGGGTATTCACCTCCTCAGGGATCTGCTTCTTCAGGATGTCTGGGTAGCATGTCTACATCTCAAGGACGCCTACCTGATGGTCCTCATCTCCCTGCCACATTGCAGGTACCTTCAATTCAAATGGAGAGGGCAGATCTTTGAGTTCTGGACTCTCCTGTTTGGCCTATCTTCAGCACCTTGGTACTTCACAAAGCTCCTCAAACTAGTAGTGGAATACTTTCATACTCTGGACATCAGGTTAATCATCTACCTGGACGACATCCTGCTGATGGACCAATCACGGGACCTCCTAGTAGCCCACATGAATACCATCATATCTCTCCTGCTAGACCTTGGGTTTGCCATAACCCAACAGAAGCCGGATCTGAAGCCTCAACAGACAATGACCTTTCTGGGATTCCATTTAGATTCTAGGGCAGCGACCCTGAGCTTGCCGGGCCAGAAAATCAACAAGATCAAGAAGGAACTGAAGAAGGTTCTCAGGAGGAACAGAATTTTCCAGCGACAACAGGCCAGGGTTGTTGGCTTATTATTGTCCTCGATGCAAGCCAACTTTCCGGGACCACTAAACTACAGAGCCCTCCAGAGGTTGAAGGCAGCTCATCTTCAGAGTGGCCTTACTTATTCGGAGATGGTGACCTTGACATCAGAGGCTGGGATGGAGAAGCAGTGGTGGATAGACTACATGGAGGCGTGGAACGGGTGGGCAATCTTCAGCTCCCATCAGACATGATGATAGAATCGGATTCCAGTTGTCCTGGGTGGAGCGCCAGATGTGGCTCAATCTTCATGGGAGGCAGGTGGACGGAGGAGGAACTGACTCTCCACATCAATTGTCTCGAGCTAATGGCGGGCTCATTTGCTATTCAATCCCTCAGGAGGGACAAGATATCATGCTGCATACTCTTGAGGCTAGACAACACAACAGCAGTGCAAAATATCAATCGCTTAGGTGGTACCCGTTAACGGGTACTGGTGGAACTAGCCAAGCACTTCTGGCATTATTGCCTCCAACGGTTGATCTCAGTGATGGCGGAATACCTCCCAAGAGCGATGAATTGGGTGGCAGACTTGAACTTCAGGTACCTCAGGGGCGCCAACGACTGTAGACTCTGTCCAGGAGTATTTCAAGCTCTCATGTCACTCTGGGTCCTTGCCAAGTGGACATCTTTGCCTTCAGATATAACACCCAGCTTCCGTGCTATGTCAGCTGTCAGCTGTAGACTGGATCGGGCGAAGGTGGTGGATGCCTTCCTGCAAGATTGGTCGACAGCTCAAACCTATGCCTTCCCTTCCTTCCTATTTATCCAGCGAGTGGTAACTCAGGTCAGGCATCAGCGGGCCTCTCTGGTGTTGATCACTATGATCGGGCACTTACAAGCATGGTTCCCTTCTTTTCTAGAGCTTGCGCCAGTATGCCTGCCATCCTTTGCCGGGAACCAGATGGATCCTGTTAGCTATCCACATACTCTGGTCCTTCAGGGCCACCTTCATCTCATGGCATGCTGGATTTCAGGCAACGCTGGCAAGACATCAGGCTTCCGCAGGGAGCTGAATTCCTCATCCAACAGGCATGGGCCCCTGGAAAACCAAGACATGCAATTTGGCTTCCAGAAGATGGGTTCGTTGGTGTGTGGAGAAACACCTGGATCACGTGGGCACCAGCGTTACTGGCATAGTAAACTTCCTGGCAGAACTCTTCCAAGAGGGTTTGGCATACTGCACAATAAACTCCTTCAGGTCAGCTATCTGAGCGAGCCATATTCCAGTGAACAATGTTCCCTTGGGTGAACACCTATGGTTAAGTAAATTCCTCAAGGGTATCAGGATGTCTCGTTCCCCGGAGCCCGGATACGCGGGCCTGTGGGACGTCAATCTGGACCTGCGCTTACTGACATCCTGGCAAGACAATCAGTACCTTTCTAGGAAGGAGATATAAGCGATGCTGGCAATGTTGATCTGTCTCATTTCGTGTAAGAGAGCTTCGGATGTGCGGGCTCTTGACATGTCAGCTAGAATTTTTACCCTGAGGGGGGTCACCTTCAATATCTCCAGGAGAACAAAGGCGAGTACCAAGTCGGTATCTTATCAAGCCTTTCCAGAAAACCCCAAACTGTGTGTGGTCAGGTACCTTAAGACATACGAAGAATTGACAATGGAGTATGGGTCCCCAAGAAGAACGCCAACACTCGATTGCCATAAAAAATCCTTACAAGACTGTGTCCTCTCCAACCATTGCCAGATGGGTGAGATGGGTCATGGTAGTGGCCGGCATTGATATCACTGATTTTGGAGCTCATTCCACCAGGGGGGGCTATGGCTCCAAGGCTGTCCAGGTAGGTGGCAGACTCTAGGATATCATGAATGTGGCAGATTGATGTTCAGACTCCACTTTCAAAAGGCTCAATTTTAAACCAATCTACAATGTAGCCGTACTGGTGATAAGTACGCTTTAAACATGCATAATCCTAACCTCCTGCCCTGGCATAGAATGAAACATTTCCAAGTTAACATGAAGGAAAGTTTAAATTCTATTAAGAACGTGGAGGCAAGGATTATCCCCCGTGGCATGTATCTCCATGCTACCCGCCCTTGGAGGAAAATGAGGACTAACTCTACCCTATGCTGAAACTTAGTGATCTGGATTCCGCGTCTAACAGGAAAGTATTTTGGATCTTACTCAATTTCAGTATACTGTTGTGTGCTGTGGTGCCAAATACACTGTTTTTCTTTCTCCATGACAAACAAACAAGTTGTGTAAAATGTTATTTGACAATGGTAGTTAAACTCATACAAATAACAGACTAATGGTGTGTTTATTACAGTTACTTCTCCTCATATGGATTGTTGAGCTGTGACCTGTTATACCATGCTTGGTGGACGATATGCTTACTTGGGAAGTAGTAACGTTTTCCCATATCCTCTAAGGTTCAGATTCAAAGAAGGAATGAGGTCCCGAACGCTTAACTTCCTTCAGTGAAGACGTTCTGCGCTATATAGACTCTCAGACTGTTACTTGATTGGGCTATTGGTGGCCATGGTTACTCCCTGTGGTTCATGGGAGTTGTAGTATTGTTGCAGTGTTTTTACTTTTAGATTTGAATTTGCTGTGAATAAAGAGTGAAGAAAGTAATGCATAATCCTCGCCTCCCCATCCTGAAAAGAAATGAAACTTTCCTTCATATTAACTAGGATATTATTCATTTTCCTGGTAGTGCAGATGCCACAATGGCACCCAAAGCACTTGAGGATGAAACAAAATGATATTAAAAGAAATTGTTTGAGACTTAGAAAGTCTTGAAAGAGAAGTACCAACAGTTGGAAACCACTTCCAAAACAAGTCTCAGCATGGATTTTTTGTTGTGGTAGGAGTTTTTTGGGGCCAATCAATCCTCTGGATATTTTCTCGAAGGATTATTTTGGAACCTTGTTTGCCCCTCAGGGTCTGGTTGGCCTTCCTGGAAATAACTCTGATGTCCTTGTACTCACTAATGTCCATAGGAAGGATTTAAATAGTTCTCATCAATCGTGTTGAGAAAGGATTTTTGTCTTCAGTTTTGAAATCTCGTTATTGTTTTCTTCAACTTTTGTAGGTAGGTATAAAGCAAACTGTTGATGTTTTATTTTTCTTGAAGGGTTCCCTGCATGATAAAGGTATGATAGAATTGCATTAACGATATTTATATGTATCTATATTGAGTGATTATGTTGGCATATGACCTATTCTGTAGTAGGAGACTAATTTGAGTGGCACATAAGAGACATTAGCTGAGTTAGAGATGTTCTTCAAACAGGTACCAGAAATTACCTTTCAGAGATACTAAATAGTGCAGTGCGTTGTTTTTTTTCAGATATATTAACCCCTTCCATGCTGGTGACGGAACCACGTCATCACGAGCCACGGATGGCATGTGCTCATGACGGCGTGGTTCCGTCATGCCGCGGCTGCTCTGCCCACGCGGCACTGATTCCCTGCCTGTGGGGGTGAATTTGTGAGTGGGCGGAGTCGTAACGAAACCACGCCGTCATAAGCACAGCCCGCCTGTGGCTCGTGACAAGCATGGCGGCGCTTTCCCTCCTCCCCCCCAGCGCCGCGGCGGAATTACCGCCGCGGCCAAGAGGTTAACAGAGTTATACTCCCTACTTATAAAATAAGACTCAAACTTCATGCTGAGGGTTTAAATAGTACTGGAAGATGTCTGCAAAAAAGGAAAGCCGCCGGGTTGTAGGAGACTGCACTACTTGGATTTGTCACGTGGTATGCTGTTATTGCCCACCTCAAATGATGAACTGCCTCTTGATTATAAATAGAAACATGCATAGAGGGTGGATGAGAGGCAATATGAATAAGTAACAGGTGAAGTGATGCAAAGTATAAAAGTTGACAAACAATCAAAAGTCGTTGGTTGAAATCTTTGTGTAGCTTTATTTCAGGTGTGCTTGGTTTGCATGCTTTGGAAACAGCCAACGCGTTTCGCCCAAACAAGGGCTTCTTCAGGGCAGTGATGGCATACAATATACAAGTGTTATAAAAACTGTAGATCAAAGACTACAGTGTTTAGTGTGTGAGTTGAAGAAGATTTTAAAAGGAGAGTAAAAAAGAGAGCAGAAAGAGAAAGAAAAGAGGGAGGAATAAGAGTGTGATTGGGACATCCGGGATCCTGAGTGATGGCTGAATTGGGCAGATAAGCCCGTACTGTGAGTGCGCACTGAGAAGAGACAGAGAGAATGGCAAGGAGGATCAGTGAACGAGGAAAGGAAAGCAACAAATCCCGAAAGGGTTTTTAGACCACAAATATTAAAAATATTTCTCAAACACCCAGGTGTCAGTGTGTGAGATGGTTTGTAGAGTGTCTCATAGTTGGCCAGCTTACCAATTGTTGATGGCGTGTGTGTTTTGCCAAGCATACCTGAAATAAAGCTACAAAAAGATTTTAAGTAACAACTTTTGATTGTTTTTCATGTTGCATCACTTCACCTGTTACTCATTTGTATTGCCTGTCATCCACCCCCTATGCACAGTACTGAAAGATATTTCAAACCAGTTTTCCATGTCTTTTCCCCTTTCCCTCATTCAGTTTAAACCCTCAATGATGAGTTTTATTGTGGACAACTGAACACAGAGGTCAGTTGAATCAGGCTTCACTGTATTCATGGCACGTCTGCAGAAGACGTGCCATGAGTAATTGACGTTTGTGACTGTTGCTCTCTCCATATTGTGCTTCCTTCTACCCTGCAAGACACCCTCTACCTCTCTTTGGCTTTCCCCCTCATTTGCTTTTATCATGCCAAACACCTCCCACTCCCCATGCTCCCTCCTGCTGTCTCCTGTATTTGCTTCTCCCCACCAAATACTCCCCGCTTGCACTCTGTTTTGTAATCTTTTTTACCCACTGCTTTGCAGCATCGACACAAAGTTTTGGCAAGACCCACTGACTTTGCAGATGTGTGTTTTTGAGCCTTGCAGCAGGAACTGTGCCACCTTCTTAGTGACATATGGTGCCAGGTCAAAAGAAACTCTACTGCCTCCTTTTTCTCAGACACTCGTTCTGTTTGGTTGAGGCGGTCTTATTCAAGGCATCATCCTTTGAGCATTTTTCGCTTCAGATATTGGCGGTCATATATTGAAGAAAGATCTAAGTAGCAGACTGCTGTCAGAATTAGGCTCCACTTTGATTTTGCACAATGTAGTATATTTAGATGTTGATGAAAGTTTTCCTGCCTTTGCTCTGTTTGTCCTTAGTTATAACTGTAATCTGTGCCAGGACAGAGGATTGCTTTCTAAGGAATTGGATTCAAATTCTAAATGTCATCTTTATGATATTCATTGCCTTTGACCTATAAGCTAGTGATGTATGGCTACCATTTTGCCAATTTCATGGGTAGACAGAGCTCTCTCACCCTGGATTTTATGCCAGCTCCTTCAGCCAGCAGTTTATTAGTAGTTCAGACATGGTTTCCTCCCAAGCAATCTCTATCACTAGTTGGCACATGATTTCCTCCCAAGCTGTTATCTACAAGTTTGCCCCAATTGAATGAATGAATGAAAGGTTTATAAAGCATGCATATGCCCATGGACGTCGTGGAGCTAGCAAACTGTCTGGACTGGATTGGAACCCTGCAGTTAACAGCCAGGTTTTGAGAAATTTCCTGAAGTGATTCAGGTTAGACGAAGATTTTAAGTGCACAGGTAATCTGTTCCACATTTATGTGGTGGATAAGATACCTCCCCAAAGTGGGTATCACTATATTCTTGGAGAATGTAGATCTGATATAGATTTAGTCACAGGAAAGAGCAGTGAGACACCTCTGACTCAGTCCTGGATTAGAATAATGCCAGTTAGGGTGCCTAATACCCCGATACCCCTAGGGGTGACGGTGCTGCTCTATACAAATGCTAATTCTTGAATAATACAGGTAGGCACTTTAGCAATAGCAATATTTCCAGGCAGGAAATGGATTGTGGATACCCAACCCTAGTAATAATTGAACTTCATGATTCTTGAGTTGGCCTTGCTGGCTACATCACCCTTCTTGGAGGTAGTAGGTAGACTGGATATCCAAGTGAGCTGCACTAAGATGGTTGTGTAGCCCCTTCTCCAGCCCCTTCTTCCCTCTGTGGCCAGGTGTTGTGGGAGCCTCCACTGTGTTATCTTCCATGCCTCAATGATAAGGACTGCGTGTCTTTCCAATAATAAAAAGTTGTTTTAACCCTTTCGGTGCTCATGATGGAATAGTTCGTCATGAGCACCAGTGCTCCTGTGCTCATGACGGAACCATTCCATCATGTGCACAGGCGCACTAAATCCATCTGCTGCAAACAGCAGAGGAATTGCCTTTTTTGTGTTGGGCCTTGGGATGTGGGGGAAAAGCTTCCCCAACCTCAAGAGGCATGTTTTTTTATTTTTAATGTAATGGCAATCACACGCATGGTGCGCTGATGTCATTACATTGAAAAATGAAACTGAAACTTAGCTTCAGTTTCATTGCTTCGGTGCTCATGTGGCTATCTCAGCGCCCAGCACCAAAACATTTGGGACAGGTATCATTGGAAAAGAGAGAATCTCCCCTTTCCAATGGTACTCTTCCCTTCCCTTCCCTGGTGGACCCAGGAGGGGGATCCCCAAGCAGGGATCCACCCACTAGCCACCAGGGAGGGGGGAGCCTTTTCCTCCCCCAACATTCGGGATGGGAGCTGCCCTGAATGGGCATTAACATACCCATTCAGGGCAGCTCAATGCACATGAGGCATGTCAATGCCCCCACCTCTCAAAAATAAATACCCATCTTTCTATTCCCCTCACCTCAGGAGGCAGATGGGGCAGTGGCCTCTGATCTGCCCCCCAGGGGCAGGCAGAAAGCGCACTCTGCACAGGGATAATTCTTTTTTTTTAAATACGTAGTGGTGGGGGCTGCCCAGAATGGACATGTCAATGCCCCACCCCCCCCAAAAAAATGCCAGTCTTTCTTCCCCTCCCCACCCCAGGAGGCAGATGGGGCAGTGGCCACTGATCTGCCCCCACCTCCTCCCCCCCCCCCCCCGGGGGCAGGCAGAACACACTAGACACCAGGGATAATTCTTCTTTTTATATGCATATGTCAATGCCCCACCCCCCAAAAAATTGCCAAAGTCTTTCTGCCTGCCCTCAGAAGGCAGATGGGGCAATAGCCCGTTATCTGCCTTCCACTGGGGGGTAGAGAGCCCACTATACACCAGGAATTTTTTTCTCAAAGTTCCGGGTGGGGGCTGCCCAGAACAGGCATGTCAATGCCCCCACTCTCCCAAAAAATTCCACAGTCTTTCTGCCCCCCTCAGGAGGCAGTTGGGGGCAATGCCCCCTGATCTGGCCACCAGACACCCTGGGGGCAGAGGGCCCACTAGGCACCAGGGATTACGCTGCCCGTTTTGTACATAGGGCTGGGGGCTGCCCAGAATGGGCATACCAACTCCCCCACCCCGGCAAAAGATAGACACAGTCTTTCTTTTTTTAATAAGTTTGAGGTATGCACAGAATTCTGGGTTACAGTACCTGGTGAAAGCCACACAAGTCACCCCCTCCTGAATTCCTCCAGGTGTCTAGTTTTAAAAAATGTTGTAGGTTTGCTAGGTTTCCCTAGGTGCTGGTAGAGCTAGGGTTAAAAATCCACAGCTAAGCACTTTGCAAAAAAAGGGTCAGTTTTTACTGTAAAAATGTGGTGTGTCCACATTACGTTTTGGCCTGTTTCCTGTCGCGGGCACTAGGCCTACCCACACAAGTGAAGTATCAATTTTATCTGAAGACATTTGGGATTGTAGGTTGTGTGGAATTTTGTGGATCCACACAGATTCCAGAACTTTCCATCACCGAAATGTGCGAAAAATGTGTTTTTTTTAAATAAAGTTCGAGGTTTGCAAGGAATTCTGGGTCACAGAACCTTGTGAGAGCCACTCAAGTCACCCCATCCTGGATCACTCTGGGTGTCTAGTTTACAAAAATGTATAGGTTTTCTAGGTTTCCCTAAGTGCCGGCTTAGCCAGGGTTCAAAATCCACAGCTAGGCACTTTGCAAAAAAGGGTCTGATTTCACTGTGAAAATGTGGTATGTCCACATTGCATTTTGGGCGGTTTCCTGTCGCTGGAACTAGGCCTACCCACACAAATAAGGTACCCTTTTTATCGGGAGACTTAGGGGAACACAGAATTGTAGAGCAACTGTTATTACCTATTGACTTTCTATGCATTTCAGCCATCCAAATGTAAGACAATGTGGAAATAGAAGTCACTTTGAAAAATGTTCTATAATTTACACACTAGTATGAGTACCCACAGTTTTCAGAGATGTGCAAATAGTTACTGCTTCTAAACTCTATGTTTTGTCAGTACACCCGCTCCCGCCCCCACTCCTCCCGCCTGTCCCTCTGTGCACACCCGCTCCCGCCCCCCTCCCGGCCCGACTCCCTCCCGCCCTGATTTCAATGAGCATTTACTTTAGCTGAGCTGCCTTCCCGCGATCATCACTTCACCGCCGCTCCTCTTCGCCATGACGCGCCCACGCTCCTCACTTCACCGCAGCTCCATGCTCACTTCACAGCAGCTCCATGTCTCTCCTCCTCGTCATCGCGCACGTCGCCAGCGCTACGTCACGGCCAGAGCAGCGTTGGGGCCGGCGCTACTTTCAGGGTACTACTTTTTTTTAAAAGTTATATTTTTAAATGTACGTTTTATTTTTATTTTTTATAGCATATGTCCATCTGCACACCCTGACAATTTCTACAATGTATCGGGTGTGTGGATTGGCGCTGTGGTTCCCGAGTTTACCTTGCCAAAAGGTTTGTGTTCTCTCTTTATAATAGTAGTATAGATAGGTGTTCTTGATACCTATTTTTCATTCTTTACTATTTACCAAATGAATTGCTATATACCCGGTACACATTGAAAAACCATTGCAAGACGTAGCTCAGTTATTGGCTCTGGGTTCCTCGGGTTCTTGGTGAACCTACAAGTCGTATATCTCCCCACAACCGGAAGGGTCCAGCAGATATAACAGTATACTGCTTTAAAACATCTATCATACTTAGAAGAAGTTACAGGTGAAAACATTGGCACAAATGGCTGTTTTGTCCAACTCATTTTCAATTTTTCTCATTTTTAACTGTGTTTCTATTAAAAAATACTTGAAGGATTTACACAAATGACCCCTTGATGAATTCAGAATGTTGCCTATTTTGTGGAATTGTATAGCTTTCTAGGATCCATTATTGCTTTCACACCCATTTCTACCAGTAACTAGAAAAAGGTTGAAAGCACAAAAAGCAGCATAAATAGGCTATGTCCCAGTAAAATGCCCAAAATGTGTAAAACATTTTGGTTTTCTGACAAAAGTCTGTCTGTACCTGAAAGCTGGGTAGATGGTGATTTAATCACCATGAACTGTTTGTTGATACCAATTGCAGGGGAAAAACCAAATGCTTTCTTCAGCTGCGCTTTTTCGCCAAAAAAACTAAATTTAGCAGTATTTTGGCTAATTTCTGGGTCCCCTCCAAGGGAATCCACAAACCCTGGATACCGTTAAATTTCCAATGATGTTGGAAGAAAAGGACGCAAATTTGGTGTGAATACCTTATGTGGACAAAATGTTACAGCAGACTAAGCGCAAACTACCCCAAATAGCCAAAAAAGGCTTTGCACGCGGGGGGTGGGGGGGAGAAGGCCAAGCAGCGAAGGGGTTAAATTGCTTCTGGGGCCATCAACTTCCCCTTGCTGGATTCAGAGAATCACATCAGAGACTGACCTGGCCCTTTTTGCAGGGTTATCCCTAAACGTTTTGCTTCCACTGCTAATCAGTGCTAAAGTGCATATGCTCTCTGTGTAAATTGTGAACATGATTGGTTATTCATGATTGGCAAATTTTATTTACTGGTAAGTCCCTAGTAAAGTGCACTGAGTTTGCCAGGGCCTGTAAATCAAATGCTGCTCGTGGGCCTGCAGCACTGATTGTGCCACCCACATAAGTAGCTCTGAAAAGGTAACTCGGGCCTGCCACTGCAGTATCTGTGCGCAGTTGTTAATGGCCATGTCGACTAGGCAAGTGCACCCACTTGCCAGCCCCTAACATTCCCTTTTCTTACAAGTAAGGCACCCCTAATAGTGAAATACTGCTAAGTTCGTTTTTCACAATTGAAAGGCTATCTTTCCCCATAGGATTGAATGGGAGTTTATTTATAACATCTTATAAATATAACTTTTCATTGGGACAAGATAGAGAAATACAGTTTAGACTCTCTGAACTCAGAATTTAATAACACATCTTTTAGTAAAGATGGTTTTTAAATTGTGTATGTGAAAATGTCACTTTTAGAAAGTAGGCATTTTTCTGTTTAACTATTCAGTGTGTCTCTGTCTGTTTGTGTATTGTCTGTCTGGTTTTGGAGTGACAGAGGCTGGGGATGTGCATTCACTGTAGACAGCCACTGGGGGGTTGAGATGTGCCTGGCCCTTTGTGGATGACTCAGAGCTGGGCTGAATAGACCCTTGTTGAATTTAGTGTAGTTGGAGGAGTTTTCCTTGTACCTGAATAGGTCCTGTCTCCCTTGCACAATGCTTTCTCCACCCGCTATGGTCATGCTGCACCAGTGAGGACAGAACTGGTTTGAACTGGGCTCAGAGACCCTTGAACAAAGGGAACACAGACTTTTGGGGGTATACGTATTAGACCTACAAACCCTGAACTTTAGACTACTTCTGGAATCAAGAGGAACCTTTGCCAAGGAGAAGAACTGGAGAAACAGAAAAGTACTGACCCTTTTCTGTGTGCTGTATGGGGTTGGCCTGCAGTAGCTGTTTCAGCCATGGAAAGGAGAAGGACTTTGTTGTGTGATGTGTGCCCCTACTTGTGGAAGATCTCCAAGGGCTTGAGGAGAGCTTGCATTCTGTTCTGAAGCCCCAGGGACACAAAGACTTCACCCACAGCTCACTTGAACTTCCTTGCTGGGAGTTCCGACCTGCCAAGAGGTGCCTGTGACTGTGTTAGGCCTCTGGAGGTTGTTACTGCTGTTAGGAGCTGGAAAAGCAACAAAACGCATCAATGCACCGCTGCTAAAACCGACGCAGTGCCTGTCGCCGCTGCAAGAACCGATACATTGAGGGATCGCAGCTGAAGAAATCAGTGCAGCGCTGCTCGAAGCCACCGCATCGATCTACGATGCATTCCAGATTTCTACGCATCGTACCTCTGCCGCAACTTTTTCTGATGCATCACCCCCGTGTTGAAAAAGGTAGGGCTAGGACCTTTCTCAAGATTTGCCCGGCGCTAACCGCCCTTGTACCATTCAAATTACCAAGCAATGAGGCAGGCGCCGGAGACCAGAAGGCAGGAAACAGAAGTTTATTCCGACGGAGCAGAACACATCAGATCAGACAACAAGGTATCGTCTCGAGGTGCTCTACCAGCCTCTCGGAGGCCTGGCCTCTTATACACTGGTTTATGGCATGTGACCTTCCTTTATTACAATCACAACTTTGTAAGGCAAGAAAAAAAGACATCCCCGTAATCCTCGTGTTAATCCCACCCCCATATACCTTCACAATGGAGGTCCTCAACCTGCTGATAAGAGAGAGGGTCATCACGCAGCTGAGTGTTTCGTCGAGTCTTAGGATGTGTGCGCCTGATCATGTCACAGGGGGTGGGGAGGCCTGGATCAATAGAGGGTCCTTTGAAGGAGAGCGACCTCATACAATAAGGGCAGTAAATGATATCTCTCGGCTTAGGCAATGGCCTCGGACCTGTGTGGACAGTCGGACACGGGGTGAGGGGCCATCAATGGAGTGGTATTCATGCTGCGTGGACAATCCAGCGCAGAGGGGAGGTTTATCAACAGAGGGGCATTCTTGGGAGGAGAGGAGGTGTTGGTCAGGCGCTGGCGTGACTCCCAAGGACAGGGTTATGCAGAAGGGTCATGCTCATAAGGAGGAGGGAGGGGGAGCCAGGGTGCGCGGAGGATGCTTGCTGGGTCAGAGGGGCGCGCTGGCGATCGATCGTGGACAGGGAGACCATGATATCTAAAATGGCTGCCGTGCACGTAGTACATAGGTGACCTAGAATGGCTGCCGTGCACGTAGTGCATAGGTGACAAGCTGGCGCAGACGATGTTTAGATCGCGAACTAAAATTCCACAGTCCTCCCTTTTAACATGTCTCGCCAACTTGTCAGTTCGGATTTATCCCCATAAGGCCACGTATTTCTACTTCATAGAGGGGGCTCATGTGCTCATTTCGGAAGTCCAAAGTCTTTGGGCACATACAGCTAGAAGCAAGGCCGAGCAAAGGTGGCAGACATTGGATACCTAAGCAACATCCACATAATATCACAACAGGTACCAGTACGAAGGAAAACAACTTCCAACCCCAATTTTTCAAAGTGTCCCAAAACCAGCTCCCAAGCGACCATCCTTCCTGCTCTTGGTGAACCTCTGAGGACAGTCTGTGGAGGTGTTCAATGGCTTTGTAGACTGAAGGCGAGTTGTCAGGCACGTAGGTGCAGCAGCTGGATCCGATGATGCGGCATGCTCCTCCTCGGTCGGCTAGGACCACGTCTAGGACGAGTCGATTTTGAAGGGTCACAAGGCGGACCGCCTGATGTTCCGCAGTGTTGTTGGCGAGGATGCCAGCCGTGATGTTGATCGTTGTTTCTACGGCCTGGGTCAGGTGTCGGATAGCACGGCTGTTTGCCATTGGACCCCACAGAGGAACAAGTCCCTTTGCTGCATCCAGGAACTGTGCTCCGGTGGAGTCGGCTTGTCCAAGGTCGTCTGCACGCCTCTGCCGGTGATGGTTGGCAGGGGCTACATATGTGGGTGGAAGAACGAAGGCAATATAACAGGTGCCCTTCCAACCTCTCGGGAGCCAGGTGTAAGCCTTGGTGCCACACACAAAGTACATGTTTGGAGAAGCAACAAAAGAAGGGGGTTCAGCTGAGTCCAATGTTCTGGTGATTCGGCAGGCGCTGTAACCCACCAGTTGCGTTCCCTGGCCTTCGAGACACACGAGACCTGTGACATTGATGACAGACAGGGCCACAGTTAGAGTGGCGGTAGTTTGTTTTTGCAGATGAGTGAAGGTGGTCCTGGCTGGATTGTGGAGCACCTGCACTTCGACTCGTTCTTTGGCTGGAATGTCTTTGATGAAGGTGGCGCCTGCGAGCGCAGGACACAGGGCAGCTGGGGTCTTTCTTGTTTTGTTCAGCCAGAACCCAGAGTAGAAGTGTGACACTGTCCGGCTGGAGGTAGCGTTGTCCCTGTGGCTTTCTTGCATGAGGATCAACCAGGCGAGGCAAGAGCCGTGAACTGAGAAGGGTGAAGGGATGAAGGGGATGGAGTGTCCAGTGGCATGCGGGAGCAACCCGCAGATCCAACAGTTCGTAGCATTTGCAGCAAGGTTGTGTTGGTGCAGCAGTTGCACGAAGGAATTGTTCCAGAATTCCCTGCGCCTTTCTCGGAGCTGAGGCGACAGAGAGATTAGGTGATGATCTTTCAGGGGTGTTGGCTGTGCAGTAGGTAGCAATGTCTCATGAGCCGGTGTGCTCTCCTCCAGAATCCAGAAGGAGGTCATGAGGAGGAGGCAGAAGAGGAAGGCAATGAAGAGTGCAATTGTCTTTGATTTGTGCAGGTTGTCAGTCTTTGGATTTCTATACTGGGTATTTCCCGTTGCTTCCATCATCTTCTTATCTGGCGCTTCCATCATCTTCTTATTTGGCGCTTCCATCACCTTCAAGGGGCTCGGTAGTGGGCAGAACCACAGACTTCGTTTAGCTTCTCTCCCGGCAACCCTTGATTGTGTGTAGGTCACCGTTCTGAGATTTTAACTTAGTCCGTGGCCTACTTAGCCGAGACTCCCTCCTTTCGACGCAGGAAATACCCTTCTCTGGATGGCACAGTAGGATCAGAGAATTTTGCAAGTTCGAGTGCCTCAGTATCTGGTCGGTCTTTGCTCAGGAGCTCTTCTTGGGTGCTGACGTTTTCTGTCGTGGCCAGGTTTGCAGAGACCTTCCGGCAATGATGCGCGTGCAGCCAGTGCTTCTTCCCCTCCACTCGGAGTGCCGTTCGGGTGGTGATCAGCACTTGCCAGGGGCCCGTCCACCGAGGTTCCAGACTCTTGGTTCGCTGGAAATTTCGTATCAATACGAAATCTCCCGGTTGGATGTCGTGACCGGGGCCCCTGGAAGCATCGGGGATGGCCTGCTGCACCTGTTGATGAATGACAGACAACGTTTTAGTTAACTTGCACAAATAATCAGATAGTAGGACGTCTGGGACGTCATGAATGGAGGTCGGTTTGGGAGCAGTCCAGAGATTCATTGGCCGCCCGAACACGACCTCGTAGGGGGTCAAATGGTGCTTGGTGGGAGTGGAGCGCATTGATAACAAAGCCAGTGGGAGGGCATCCGGCCAGTTAAGTCCAGTGGTGGCCACTATTTTTGCCAGTTTCAGCTTTAGTGTGGCATTGTGGCGTTCCACTAGACCAGCGGATTGGGGGTGGAAGACCGCATGGAATCGTTGCTTCACCCCCAACCCCTTCAGGATTAGTTGGATAACCTCAGCTATGAAGTGGGGGCCATTGTCGCTCCATAAAATTCGGCAAAGGCCGTAGCGAGGGAAGAATTCCTTCAGTAGTACTTTGGCAGTAGTCATGGCAGTGTTGTCACGGGTTGGATAGGCTTCTACCCATTTGCTGAAGGCACATACGATGACTAGTACATACTTCAGGTTTTGGCATCTCTCTAGTTGGATGTAATCCATCTGAAGGACCTCAAAGGGGTGATTGGGGGTCCCAAACCCTCCCCGGGGCACTACAGTTCCTTTCCCGGGGTTGTGTTGCAGACAGATAAGGCACTGCTGAACTAGGCGTCTGGCTGAGTCAGGGATTTTGTCGTTATGCCAGACTTTGGAAATGAGTTCGATCATGGGTGCAGATCCTATGTGTGCGGGGGAGTGAGACATGGTCAGTATGGGAATCAGATATGAGTCGGGCAGCATCCATTTGCTTGCATCCTTCGTTCGCCAACAGCCTTCCTCATCCTTCAAACCCACCCCTGCCCACTTAGTCAGCTCGTGAGGGGTGCTGGCTGATTGTATGTCTCTGATCATTATCCTTGTGTCACTCCATGTTTCTGCTTGTGACCTGGTCACGTACATGCGTGTCACCGTCCTATTCTCGGCTGTGGTTCGTGCAGTGATGTCGGCCAATGCATTCCCTTGTCCAACTAAGTCTGTCACCTTTTTGTGTGCCTGACATTTGATCACCGCTAATCGTTTGGGGAGGAGAACTGCTTCAATCAGAGCGGAGACTAGATCTCCGTGGAGGATCGGGGTGCCGTGGGACGTCAGGAATCCCCTCTCTCTCCACAGGAGCCCAAAATGGTGGACCACTCCGAAGGCATACTGGCTGTCCGTATATACGTTCGTGGTGGTCCCTGCGGCTATGATGCATGCTCGGGTGAGGGCTATCAGCTCTGCTGCTTGGGCAGATCGTTGTGTGATGCAAGCTGTCTCAACTACTGTTCGGGCTGTCGTTACTGCATAGGCAGCTGAGGTGGTGCCATCTGGGAGTTTGATGCAAGAGCCGTCTACCCATAGCTCTCCATCGGGGTCAGGGAAAGCAGTGTCTCGGAGGTCAACCCTAATCCTAGTTTGTTCGTCCGTGAGGGTCACACAGTCGTGGATGGGAGGAATGCCGGGGTCATTTTCAGGCAGGGGTAACAATGTGGCAGGATTCAAAGTCGTGCATCTCTTTAGTGTGATGTGGGGTGCAAGTAGCGTCAGTTCATACCCTGTCAGTCGTGCGCTAGTCAGGTGCTGGGTTTTGGTCTGGTTCAAGAGGGTGTCAACTGCATGGGGTACTAGCACTGTGAGAGTGTTGGAAAGTACAATTCCCTCGCTGTGACGGATAGAGACAGCAGCGGCGGCTACTGCTCGAAGGCAGGCAGGCAAAGCTCTGGCTACAGGATCAAGAGTGGCGGAGAAGTAGGCACAAGGGCGCTGCTTAGGACCAATTGATTGCGTTAGGACAGACAATGCGCATCCCTCCCTTTCATGGGTGAAGAGGGAGAAGGGTTTGGAGTAATCCGGCGTTCCGAGGACGGGCGCTGAGCAGAGTGCATCCCGTAATTCTTTAAAGGAGGCTTGACACTCAGCGGTCCAAGGAAGCGGGGAGGGGACATCTTTGGTCAGTAGGGCGAGTAATGGTTTCACGATAAGGCTGTAATTAGGCAACCACTGTCTGCAAAAAGAGGTTAGGCCAACCAAAGAGCGGACCTGCTTTTGTGTTTTCGGGATGGGGGTATCTAGGATGGTTTGGATTCGGTCGGGTGTAAGTTTCCTCCCTTCTTTGGACAGAAGATGGCCTAGGTAAGTCACCTGTGGCTGACAGAACTGTAACTTCTTTTTGGAGACTTTATGGCCATTCTCTGCAAGAAAGTGTAGGAGTTGGACGGTGGCTGTCGTTGCAAGCGGGGTGGTGTCAGCCGCCAAAAGGATATCATCGACATATTGGATCAACACCACTCCCTCTGGTAGCTGGAAGGCATCCAGCTGTCTTTTGAGGGCCTGGCTATAAATGCTGGGACTTTCAGTGTACCCCTGGGGAGCTCTACAAAATCGGTACGAACGGGATTTTAAAGTGAAGCCGAAGAGGTAACGGCTGTCTGGATGGATGGGGATAGAGAAAAACGCGTTCTTAAGGTCGATAACAGTGAAGGTGGTGGCAGTGGACGGGATGAGGGTCAGAATGGTGGTGATATCAGAGACCACAGGATATTGGGGTACAACCACTTTGTTAATCTCTCGCAAGTCGATGATGAAGCGGTACGCTTTCTCATCTCCTTCACCTTGCTTCTTAACAATAGGTAGGATTGGGCTGTTGCAGACGTTGCTAACCACCTCTTCAACCACTCCTGCATCTACCAGAGACTGAATGATCGCTACCAGTGCCTTCTCACCCTCTGGCGATATCCGATACTGCGGGAGTTTCGGGAGCATAGCGTCCTGTCGTACAGTTATGTGAATAGGATCAATCATCATTCGCCCCACATCAGAGTCATTTTTGGCCCACAGGTACGAAGGCAGGGTGTCAAGCAGGGACAGGTCAGCGTCAGTTATGGAGCACATGTGTCGTGGGGGACGGGATCTGGGCATGTCTGGGTTGTCGTACAGGATGACTCGTATTCCATCTGGGGAACACCTAATGGTAGCTCGAAAATGTTTCAGTAAGTCAATGCCCATAATGGCGTCAGGGGAGTTGGAGGAGAGTAGAAATGTCGCGTCAGTAGTGTTGTCTTCTAGGTCAAAGGTAACAGGTACGGACAGGGGGTTAGTGGAGGGCGTCCCATCGAAACCTATTGACGTTATGTGTGAGCCAGACAAGGGTGCCCTTGGAATCAGTCGTTTTGATAACACACTACGTGTCGCCCCAGTGTCTACCAAGAATGGAGACTCTGTACCCAAGACCTTAGCGGTGACATAAGGACCTTGCTGGTCAACACAGAGCTCGACTGGATCCCTCCCTTGCCCCTGGCAGTCCTATGCAAAGTCGGGGGCATGTTCACCTTCAGATAGCTGATATTGGTTCTGTCGGGGACGGTCAAATGTGTTCAGTCTTCCTGATCTGTCATTATTGGTGTCGTTGGGGCTCCCTCGTCCCTGTACTCTATTCCTCGGACCACCCGCCACATCCCTGGACTCCCTATTTCTATTCATTTCTAGCAGAACCGGACACTGGAATTTCCAATGACCGAGCCCTTTGCAGAAGGCGCATTGGTCATTGCTAACGTCTCTACGTCCAGTGTGGGGTGCTGGGGTGTGATCTTTAGGAGGTAGATCTCTGGGGGTGGTTGATTGGTAGTTCCCCCTTTGGTGTTCCCGTCCTAACGCTATACCTTGTATCTGGGCTATCATTACCCTTTCCTTTAAATCTTTCTTCTTTTTCTCGGACGCCCTATCATTCTCATTCTTTTGGTGCTCGTAATACTGAGCCATCTGAAGGATAGCAGCGGGTTTGGAGGCCCCCCAACTACTCTCACTCGTCTGCAGTTTTTGGGAGACCTCCTGTGTTAGTCCCTTTACGTAATTTTGCACAAACAGGTGCTGTCCGGTTGCGGTGGTCATGTCTTGGCCACTGTAGTCGGAGAACACGGTCTCGAATCGGGAGAAGTATTCTGACACATCCTCCTGGGGTTTCTGTCGACAGGCCGTGACTATCGACCAGTCTACTTTTCTTTCCGGGACCAGGGTTTTTAACTTCTGGACCAGTTTGTCTGGGAGTTCCAGTATGTCCTTCACTGGTTTACTCCCCGGCTCTCGCTGTCTATCTAGTTTACCGAGTTGGTCCCAGGTATGTCCAAACAGATCCGTGTGGTCGACCTTCCGGATTTGCTTCCACACATCAGCTGGCAGGCATAACCCAAAGAACAAGTCAATATCTGCTAAAGTCATTATTGTTGAACCCAAGGCTGTGCCTAATTCGGTATAAAATGCCGTCGGGTTCTTTCTTAAGTCGGGCAAGGTTTGCTTAAAGGTTAGGATGTCTTGTCGGTCCCATGGTTGGTAAACCCAATTGTACACAACCCTCCCCTTTGCATTTTCACTATTAACATCATCGCTCGTTCCCTGGCCCCGTGGCGGGATCCAGTAAGGAGCCGCTTCTCTGATAGGCATCATAGTATTGGCTACCTCTGCCGAGGTTGTTTCAGGGACCGTAACCTTGGCTTCTGGTTTCTGTTCCGTGAGGTGGCGGAAGACCTCAAGCATTTGCATGAAGAGCTCCGTCGCCTCACGTTCAGTCCCATCTCCAACATCAATCTTCCTATACAGTGTTGTTAGTTTAGCGGGACCCTTACTCTGATACCTATCTTCATACGCGTTCAGGGTGTGGTAGCTGAACCGCAAAATGAAATGCCGTCTATGGCTGTCGGCATGTGAATTATATACGCTCATTATGTATTCTTCGCTCTCCCTTCGTTCTACCAATGTCTTTGCTATTTCGTTGATCCCATCCCGCTCATCTTTGCTTAACCTACTTAACCTGGCGGATGATTGTTTGCTAGCTTCGGGGTCGTCTGACGAAGTTGTTAATGCGGCTGGTGCGGAGGCCGTGAGGGCCGGTGCACTAGCACTAGGGTCACTTTCACTCACACTCGGGGCTTGCAAGTTTTGTTGGCTGGGAGCATATGGAGGGGGCATGTAGATGATCGGTGGACCTAGCAATAGCTCATCGTTTGCCCGTTGTTTGGAGGGTAGTTCAGGGTAGAGCGCAGAGGGGGTCCTAACAGGACATTGGCCTGTCGACCCTGATTCTTGGTTTTGTGTAGCTTCTTTTCTTTCTTTTATTTCCTCTTCTAGTTGCTTTGCGGCTAGGTGGGCTGCCTTTCGTAATTCTTTCCCTATTTTTGCTTCTTCTCTTTTCTTTCGTTGTTCCGTTTCTTTGCGCCACATGCCGATACTGTCGAGCATAGTTGGCGTGGTCTTATTCTTCTGGAGCGCTATTTCTAATGTTTTTATTTTATTTTCACTAAAGGAACCTATCAGTGGCCACTGACTTTCAGGGTTCTTTTTCGTATATTTATGCCATAGTCTAGTGTAAGCTATAGCGACTAGTCCATACTTAGTGAACATGTCCTTATTAGGGGTGCCCTCCAGTGGAGCTGGATGGTTCATCTCTAACAAGCGGTCCAGGCTAAACAGGCTACCAACCAGTGGGGAGAAGATAGGCATGACGGTTTACACCGGGGACAAAAAGTCTGCACTACCTATCTTATCACGGCGGGCAAAGACTAGACAGAATATTTCTATTCTCCGTTGTTTGCCGGCGGTGAATACCTCAAACGAACCAATACCGAATAATCGGCCAATCAAACAATTCAGTGGGGAGAATAAGTGGGCACAAAAAGTTATCGTTACCCACTCTTTCTCTACCTGCAAAGAGAGACCTTGTTCTTCCCTGTTTGCAGAAAAAGAATCTCCAGACAATAATCCACGAACGACAGTTCGGGAAACAGTGGGGGAGGAAGATAGGCACGACGGATTACAATAGGGACAAAAGTCTGCGTTACCTATCCTTCACTGTTTGCAAAGAGAGAGCCTGTTTGTTTTTCCCCGTTTGCAGACAGCGAATCTCCAGAGGTTTCAACAAAGCGTAATACTAGTATTATCCAAACAAACAATTTTCCTCAATTCGTCGTGTTTACACGACCTTACCCGGACCGCATGGACGGTTTCCTGTCCTCTGGATCCAGCGCCCGATCGTCCTCTCTCCTTCGTGATGTTCGCGGCACTCCTGATGGTTCCCAGTCAGGACCGTAGATCACTCGAGAGAGGTCTGTTCAGAACTAGTGAAGGTCGGATGATCGGCTGTCAGACGAGGGTCTATCGGACATGAGCTCTTCCCGATCGTTGCAGTCGTTCACTCTGTCATCGGGACCTCTCCCACTGGATCCACGTGTCGCTGATGGGCCCCACGCTTTGGGACGCCAATTGTTGAAAAAGGTAGGGCTAGGACCTTTCTCAAGATTTGCCCGGCGCTAACCGCCCTTGTACCATTCAAATTACCAAGCAATGAGGCAGGCGCCGGAGACCAGAAGGCAGGAAACAGAAGTTTATTCCGACGGAGCAGAACACATCAGATCAGACAACAAGGTATCGTCTTGAGGTGCTCTACCAGCCTCTCGGAGGCCTGGCCTCTTATACACTGGTTTATGGCATGTGACCTTCCTTTATTACAATCACAACTTTGTAAGGCAAGAAAAAAAGACATCCCCGTAATCCTCGTGTTAATCCCACCCCCATATACCTTCACAATGGAGGTCCTCAACCTGCTGATAAGAGAGAGGGTCATCACGCAGCTGAGTGTTTCGTCGAGTCTTAGGATGTGTGCGCCTGATCATGTCACAGGGGGTGGGGAGGCCTGGATCAATAGAGGGTCCTTTGAAGGAGAGCGACCTCATACAATAAGGGCAGTAAATGATATCTCTCGGCTTAGGCAATGGCCTCGGACCTGTGTGGACAGTCGGACACGGGGTGAGGGGCCATCAATGGAGTGGTATTCATGCTGCGTGGACAATCCAGCGCAGAGGGGAGGTTTATCAACAGAGGGGCATTCATGGGAGGAGAGGAGGTGTTGGTCAGGCGCTGGCGTGACTCCCAAGGACAGGGTTATGCAGAAGGGTCATGCTCATAAGGAGGAGGGAGGGGGAGCCAGGGTGCGCGGAGGATGCTTGCTGGGTCAGAGGGGCGCGCTGGCGATCGATCGTGGACAGGGAGACCATGATATCTAAAATGGCTGCCGTGCACGTAGTACATAGGTGACCTAGAATGGCTGCCGTGCACGTAGTGCATAGGTGACAAGCTGGCGCAGACGATGTTCAGATCGCGAACTAAAATTCCACACCCGGACCAGAATCGTTTTGGAGTCGAAGCATCACTTATCCCTACAGACCGGACACAATGTATCACTTCTCCTGCTTGCAGCAGAACTGTTGCATAGCCTCCCCATGGTCTCAGGAACTAACGCATCTCTTTATGTTCTTGACGTTTCCCATCTCTGGGGCTGTTTGGCCTTGTGAATTTTGTCCCAACTACAGGTACTTTGAGGGAAATCAAGCATCCATCATTTTCAACTGATCCAGTTGCTTAAAATCTTTTTAAAGTCATATTCTGATTACATGTATGTTGGATTTTTGTCGTTTTGGTCTTGTTGAGTTTAGATAAAGATTCTTTATTTTTCTAAACTGGTGTGGTGTCCATTTGTGGTGTTATCACTGTATTACTGTGTGTTTTGAGTACAAATACTTCACACATTGCCTTTGGGATAAGTCTGTTTGCTCACGCTAAACTGCCCAGGGGGTGAGCAGGGGTATCCCCTTTACCCTGACTAAAAGCAAGAGTCCCTATTTGGACAAAGGTATCTACCTCTGCCAACTAGAGACCCCTATTTCTGACACCTCAAAATCGGATAAAGCTCCTGGAATCATGGACACAGGCAAAGACGTTTTTATGTGCCTCAAATTGAGACATTTATGGTCTCTTTCTTTATTTAATAGTATTTGTATATGCAAAAAGGTAAAAGTCTAGTGACAATTGTGAGCTCTTTCTCGAAGACATTCTCCATGTTGCTAATTATGTTATTTTAATAAGCTGGTCCGCTATTTTCTGAAAGATTAAAGTTTTGATGATGAGTGGATGGGTGTTTTCCAAACCCTGTGAAAACCCTGTTTGTGCAGGGGTCAGAATTCTGAGTTGTCTACAGTGCTTTAAATGGAAATATAGAAGTGCAGGTACTCAGTATTCAGTATTTAAAGTACCTGATTGCTCCAGAGAAGTGCCAGAACTTTCCCATGAAATGTACTGCATCCTTTTCAAATTAAAGAAGTGCAGGTACTGAGTACCGGAGAGAACCTGCCCATTTAAAGTACTGGTTGTCTGGTATGTACTGCATCAAGTAATTGATTACCAGGGGCCAGATGTAGGTAAACGTGAAATACTGATTCCTTAATACCGAATTTTACCGATTCGGTATTAAGGAATCGGTATCTCCGACATACGTAAATATTCTGTAAAAATTACCGAATCGGTTATAATTGGTAAAAAATAGTGAATCGGAAGGTATCGGTAAAAAAAAAAATTCCGAAACCCCAATACCGATTTGTAAATACTGAATCCAACACCGAATCGGTAAATACCGATTCGGTAATTCAAAAATTCGGAATTTGATGAATCAGCCAATCCTGTGCATCCCAATTACCTCCCAAACAGGAAGTGGCCACACCCAGCCAGCTGCACTGAAGTTGGAGCTGACTGTGAGGCAGGTAGCTGAGCAGAGGAGACAGGAGCAACACAGCCTCTCTTTTTCACCAAAAAAACCAAACCTTGGAAAATGGCAACCCAGGAGAGAGAGAAGGAGGAAGCAGAAAGATAAAAGGAAGATAAAGTTCAGTGAAAAGGAGCTGGAGGTCCTCATCGAAGACGTCAGCAAGGACCATGAAAAGCTTTTCGGCAAGCAGTCCCTCCATGCGCCAGTCTCAGAAGAAACAGATCTGGCTTGTGATCCAGAGCAAAATAAATGCCATTGGGGTCACCCTGCGCTCCATTGAGGACATTAAGAAAAGGTGGTATGACCTGAGGAAGACGGCGAAGGCAAGGATGGCGGAGAGGCAGAGGCAGGCCAGCAAAACTGATGGAGGGAGGAGCAGAGCACCTGCACCAACAGCTCTAGAGCTCATGGTAGAGTCCACCCTGCAGCCGGAGAGTGTGGGTGGGATCGGCGACGCAGACAGCTCTGCCAGAGCTGCCAGCAAACAAGGTAAGATGCATGCCCAGCATGCTGTGCTGCCCACTCCCCAACTCCAATCCCTAGAGAGGCATAGGGACTCCCACTCCAGTCCATGTTTTACTCATACCCTGCAATGCATCATGGGAGGTGTAGTCATAAGAAACACATGTTCAGATCAGTCAGTCTAGCAAACTCAATAGCATGTGACTGCAATTAGCAAGCAGAGGACAGTCAGTGTGATTGGCAGGCATAATGTTTAATGCTGCCAGATAAGTGAGTATATGTACATTCTGTCATTACAGGCGAGACATCTCGCAGTGCAGCAGAGGGAAGGCACTCAGGCCAGAGGGGAGACAACAGGAGGAGAAGCAGTCGCCTGCAGGGCACACAACCACCGCACAACCACCAACAACAACTTCTCCATCCGCACCATCACCACAGCTCCAGACAATGCCGCCATCACCACCAACACCATCCCCACTGCCACAATCAACACCACCACCACAGTCAGGCAGGAGGCATGCCATGGCCACCCTCCAGCAGATGGAGGTGTCGGAGGAGTAGAGCACAGGGTGACAACAGTCACCAGTGGCTGAGGACGGCAACATGGAAAGATCTGAGACCCCATCAGAGCACGCCCAGACATCCTCCAGATGCCGTAGGGCAAGGGCAGCCAGTCCTCCAATCTCGGACCAAGGTGACAGTGTGTTCGCTGGGCTGGAAGGCAACATGCTGAAGGTCCAGCGCCTGCAATGAAGAGCGATGCTGTCAATGGAAAGGGAGATGTCACACATGAATGCGCACATGCACAGAATTGAAAAGGGAATCAGTGCAATGAACAACACCATGTCTGAGGGCATGAGTGAAGTGGCGTCGGCTGGGAGGCAGCTCTGCAGCAAGTTCTTGGAGGACCGCCTGTCTAGGCGCAGGGAGAGGCAGAGACTTGATGCATACACCAAGGCGGTGAACCGGCTGTCCACTGCTACCTCCCTCATGTGCAGACGGTCAATAGCCATGCAGGAGGAGATGGCACACTGTGGCTAGGGGGATGGTGACAATGACCTCTGCACTGGAACTGCTGCAAACTGAGAAGGTGGTCACTACAGCAGAGGGGGGGACAGTGAGGCGGCTACTAGCCGTAGTAGCATTACGCCCTCTCCCACCAAGACCAGGAGGCCTAGCGAACACCACAGCACTGGACAGGAACATACTGGCAGGGCAGACAGTGGGGCCAAGGAACGTGGCAGTGCAGCGCGTGGGAGCAGGAAATAGGTGAAATGGGTGATGTAACCCATGTCTGTATGGACACTGGTTTTGATTTGGTGGTGTGCTCATTAAACACCATCACACAAATACAGTAACTGGCTATGTCCCCTTACTCACTCAGAAATAGTTATGTGTTATCTCAGGCAGTCTGTGTCTCCCATCCGGTGCTGCTGCCACACCAGCTGCGCAGGGCTCTGGCTGTGGATTGTCCTCGTCCTCAGAGTCAGTTAGTCCCACTGCTGTTCGTTTCTTTGTGGCAAGGCTATGTTGCATTTCACATGTTGCTATTATTTTGCAGCAGATGATGGGGCTGTACAGACGTGCACCTCCACTTTTGTGGAGGCAATGGAACCTGCTTTTTAGCAGTCCTAAGGTGCACTCTACCACGTTGCGTGTGCTTTTATGTGCCACTTTGGGGTGGATGGGTTGAGATATGGGGTTAGTAGGAAAGACCGGAGGGCATATGCGCTGTCACCTAACTGTAAAAGAAAGTGCCATTAATTTGTGTCACCAATACTTTAACCCAAGGTATACATCAGGGTGTGTCATGTTGATTTACCTAGTAGGTATCTGTTGTAATGTGCTTATTGCCATTTCTGTCTCTCCACTGTGGTTCTCTCTCTGCCTGCTCAGCCTGCGATGATGTCACATGGAATGTTGGGGTTGCTTTGTATGTTGAGAGATTCAGTTGGTGTGATGGGCTGAGCAGAGTGGACCTTGCTCCTGGTGGGGCATTACCAGAGACTACCTGTTTGGTTGTAGATCTTCTTGTAACTGAAAGACTGTAATTTACTACAAGAATAAATCTACTCTTTACATCAACAAGACATGTTTGCGCTCTTACTTCGTTTTAACACTGGCGACGATTCAAAGAACCCATGGAGCTACCTGGTATGGACTTGACTTTTTAAACTGAAGTAAGTGAAGCTGATTAAGTAAATGATTAGGCGATTTTAAAAAGGATTTAAAGTTTTGGTACTCTAAGACTTAAAGACTTAAAGATTTCAAGTATGTAAAATGGATGAAACTAGGCACCCCATATGCCCCACCAGTGACCCTATCAACGGTCGCCCTCAACGCTTTGTGTCAGTTTCTTTCCATTTTAACCAAGTGAGAGACTGTCTACTGTGAAGCCTCAAGCATTTGAAGTGTCAGGAATGAAGAAATATAGCAGCAGTGTTAGAAGTCTTAGCTGTTTTTTTTTTTTTAAATGCTGCTGGAGAAGTATGATATGGCAAAGAGCAGCTGCGAAGAGTGAGGCTTTTGTTTCCTGGCACCACAGAGAGAGTGTGGCGCACAGTGCGGCCCATTAACTCAGTTTTCGTTCGTGGTTTAATGCCATCAAGAGTGAGCTGTGCTGTACTGCACTTAGATTCCGTTTCTTTAAGGAGTAACTGTATTTAATGTTGCTGTCAGTTTCTTCCCTGAGCGTGAAATTAATCTAAATTACCTGTTACTTGGTTTGTCTTTGTCCGGAGGCATAAATCGAGCCTCGGAGATAGTAGTACTTGTTTCCAGCCACTAGGTGGTGCTGATGTCATGTCTACTTTAATTTTGGGAGAAATTTTCGCTGAACTATGGCAAAAAATGAATCTTACCTGCTTCTTTCCATTAAATGACGGTTGATCGTTGCCGAGTGGATTCGTCTTTCTCCTACCGCCTCAGTTAGTGACTAATGACGTCACAGAATCTTCGGAGGGTATTGGTGAGCCAAAGCACAATAGAACCTTCTCAACAAGTTGTTAACAGAAGCGTTTCTTACGCTGCTCCGTTTTCGCTACGTTGACCATTCTGGACTGTCTGGTTTGCTGTGAGTCATGCGTGTGATGTCATCACGCATGAATGTCTTCGTGCACACAAGCCACCATTTTGAGTTTCCTTAGTTACCGGCACAACGTTAGCAGTGATCTTATTTTTGACAGGATGCAGCTAAGTTTTTTTTTATTGACAACAATGTTCCATCATCGGAATTAGTATACTGCAGCATATTTTATGGATATGGATATAGTCAACTGTAACACACGTCAGGAGAACCACTTCACGCTAAAATATCCAAAATACTATTTATCTTACAAATGCTTTGTGCGTATCTCTCCATCTATAGTAAAATGGCTCGAGAGCTTAGATCGAGTTCCGGTTTTCACTACGAAATGACAAGGATTTTCCATGACCTCCAGTGAGACAGTTCGTGTATCAGACAAGGTGTACTTTGCCGCCACATTTTGGATTTTGACAATGTGTTGTTTGGAGAGACCTCGGTGATCAACAGCAGTGAACAACTCCCTCCATACCCGTATGATCGGCAGTGACTACCTTATTTATTTCAGTTTATTTTGTTGTAGTTCTTAATTGAAAGTAGATGAGAACTAATGTTTATTGTATACTTTTGAGTGACTGTTTGGTTTGCATGAATGTTTCTTTGTTGTCTGTTTGGGTTGCATGAATGTTTCTTTGTTGTCTGTTTGGGATGCCAGAGCAGTGTTGTATTTATTAATGCATTCTCTTCTTCTCCTTTTCTTTTGTGTTTTTAGGGGATGTTTTGGTTTTATATATTAATACATTCTCTTTTTCTTCCATTCCTTTGTTTGTTTAATTATTAAGGAGGGGGATGTGTTGTAATGTGCTTATTGCCATTTCTGTCTCTCCACTGTGGTTCTCTCTCTGCCTGCTCAGCCTGCGATGATGTCACGTGGAATGTTGGGGTTTCTTTGTATGTTGAGAGATTCAGTTGGTGTGATGGGCTGAGCAGAGTGGACCTTGCTCCTGGTGGGGCATTACCAGAGACTACCTGTTTGGTTGTAGATCTTCTTGTAACTAAAAGACTGTAATTTACTACAAGAATAAATCTACTCTTTACATCAACAAGACATGTTTGCGCTCTTACTTTGTTTTAACAGTATCCTTCTCCGAATTCACCAGCAGCCAGACATGTATAGATCACACTGTTCCTGAATATGTAGGAGTTGTGGGTACTCCCTGGGAATTTAGCAACACTGTCAGTGATGATGAAGTTTGCATTACATATCATCTGCACGTTGGAGTGAGTGGATTTGCTGTTGCGGTAAATGTATTCTGTAGCTGCTGAAGGGCACATTGGTATGTGGGTCCCATCGATCAGCCTATTACGTGTGGTAACTGTGCCTTCTGCAGCTCCGCCTGTGTTGGGGAAAGCTAATGGAATGATGCATTCTGTCCATCATGGCGACCAGGAAGGTGTTGAAAAAATGGTATAGGCAGCTATGTGACACATCACCTGCTGCGGCTATCACACCCTGGTAACTTCCTGATGCCAGGAGGTGCAGGCAACAGAGTACCTGTACATGGGTGGGTGGTATTGCGTGCGCCCTTGGTGTCTGGTGCTCAAGTATGATTCCAGGCCCCGTATCAGGTCAAGGATGGTGTGTGGGTGTAGCCTGTAACTGCCATGGATTTCTAGCTCAGTCAATTGGAACAGTGTGACGCGCAGTCTGTACACACGCTCTTCCTGTCTCCAAAACCTCACTCCTGCTGCTCGCAAACGTAGCCGCCTTGCTATGACGTAGAGGCTCGCCATTGTGTCCACACTGTTGCATTTTGGGGCTGTTTTTATGCACTGCACCTGATTACCATCTTCTCTGGGTCAGTGGTAATTAACGATTCTTTATTACCAAATTTGGACAATTTGTTCACCGATCGGTGGATAAGGAATCGGTAACTGTTTCCCTTTAATTTACTGATTCGTTATTACCGATGGCATTCGGTAATACCTACATCGCACAGGGCTAAATACTGGTCGGTAAAGCTGGAATTTACCGAATTTTCGGCATTACCGACCGGTATTTAGCCACCTATATCTAGCCCTAGGTGCATTAAATACCGCATGTTTTGGTAAATTTCGAAAGGCCACACCTGCCAGAATTTAACAGGGTAGAACAGCACAGTATTTAATGTAACATTCTGGTTTGAGTGTAGTTCACAAAAAACTCTGAATAGGTGCTATTTATCATACCCAATAACTCAGATTATTTCTGGTGTGATACACAGCGCCTACTTCTCCAACGCACTCATAATTGGACTTATGTGTTACTTGACGTTCCTCAGTTCTTAACATGATCCTAAGTCACCCAGACCCTCTCGTCACTTGATATAATTGTACTTTTTATTAAAGCAATGAATTATTTTTCTTGGTTTCTTGCCCCATGAAAGATTTTTCACCATTGAACGGAGATTATATATATTCTAAGGACCACATTTGGGAAACTGGCCAAACTGGCCAAAAATCAGAGGACATTCTGGCCGCCAGCTCTCGGCCCCACTAACTGGTGGTGAGAAACCATCTAGTTTCCAATGCAGAAGCCTAATCAGGGCCTGCTATAAAACTTAAAATAATATTCTTTCTGCCTCTGACTCCCATGCAAGGTCTGGTGTTCTTGCTTGAAAAATAGATAATCACCTAATACTTCATGGATATTTGGTCTTTCTTTTACAGCAATAACCTTCTGCTTAGGCAGTTTATTTCTGAAAAACAAAAAATGCCATCCTGTCCATCATTCCTTGGCGGCCCACGATTCATCGAAAAAGTGCACTGTCAGGGAGGACGTTCCTTAAACATTTGCACAGTTACATTGGAGAACTATAAATGTAATGCCTGGTCCCTGCAGGGCTTATTGAGGCTGAGCCTCTGCCACCTGATGACCTCCCAACAAGACCTACATAACCCCCTAAAACTTACTGCAAGAGAACAGAGATATTGGGGGAGAGGATGTGGCTAAACTGCTAGAGTGGCAGACCTTGAAGCTGGGGAACCAAGCTTGAGTCTGGCGGAGGCTCCAGCATCCTGTAATTCTGGGAAAATCCCTTCATCTCCCTCTGCCTCAAAATGAATGTCTTTGTCTGTAACGCAACTGGTGCTCTTGTAAAGCGCTCTGATACCATTGGGTTGAGTTCATGCTATCTAAAACACAGGAAAAAAAGTAAATAAAAATAAAGGGGGGCAATAATAATGCTCCTCTTTGTGAGAACATGGTTGTAGCCTTTCTGAAGCCCGGATGTTACACAGACAATGCATACAAAATGCAAAAAATGAAGGCTTCTTACTGGCAAGACATTAATATATATACTATTTTATTAGACACAAAAGAAGAAATACCATTGTGTTATTCCGTGCAGAGATTTTTATTGCGGATTAGACAACATGGCAGCCACCTCTCTGTGCCAGCCCATGTTCTGGCACCAACAGTCATGACATTTGGAAAACAGCCATAGAAACACAGTTAAAGGCACAGTATCAAAGTAATGCAGGCAGGTTGTGTCCCATGGTTCGATGCCCCAAGAACTAAACTCAAAGCTGAAAAAAACAATCAGCTGCATCCTTGGTGTAGTTCAAGGAAAGTTCTGGACAGGTTGTAAGGCCAACCAATGACACATTTTTAGCACTTAGAACATCTTCCCAAATTCCATTTTAATAGCCAGATGTCTGCGCATCATAGTTTTCCTCCTGCGGGTCGAGTGCATTTTAGAATTTTTGTGATTCACAATACCCAGAAGTAGTTACAGATATGCATGCAAATTGGTTGCATGCACACTACTTTTCCTATACACAAGCTGTTGGTGTAAGGACAGTGGAACTACGCATGCGCACTCCTCTACACAGGGAAATATTTTCCTAGTGGATATGCCAAAAAGTGAGGTGGCTTGGTCTATTTTCTAACAGCAGGTGACTTTTTGCTGTTGCAAAGCCTGCGATTCTCAAAGTACAAGACTTTGCGTCTGCCAAAGGGCAGTCACGATTTACAAAGGATATCTTGCGAGTTAGAAATTAGCATCCAACTTGCAAAATGCCCTTTGCAACCGACTGAGATTTAATATGAGGACTCATGGAGAGAGCATGCCAAGCAGGAGGTGAATTCATGGTTCGTGACCACAACTCTAGTTCCAAAGTGGAAGTTGTTCATTGTCTGGTCAGCTTTCAGTGTAACATATCAGTCGAGAATTCATCACACACCTGAAACTGTAAGAAAAGCGGCAATACCCAGAGATAAACTGTACCTTTTATGAAAAGGCTCAAAGTCAATGCATGCATTGGCCAGAAGCAGTATGGCTCCATATCTGAAATAAGTGTATGAAACTGAGCAGGTGCAGAAGACAGCTTCAGGTCACATCAAACATTTTAACCAGACGAACAGAGAAAACTAAGTATTACGTAGACCATAGTAGCATTGTAGGGGGTCACATTATTGGTGTTTTTATATGACCTTATAGCACCGCTATCAGTTTAACGTGCTTAATTCGTGTTTGTCTTCCCAGACCAGTAATTCATTTGTATTTAATGGCCACACGAGTTAATGGGAGGTGAGGCAGAATTTGAAAAACTATTTGCCAATATCCCAATGTGTTTCTAACAGATAACTTAGCTTGTGCACGTAAAGATGAATTAACTCTCCCAATGCATTGGAAGCGTTCTTATTTAGTTCACCCATCCAAACAGTAAACAAATATGTTTAAGCTTATATGTGATTTATTTTAATTCAGCGTGTCTTAAGAAATATGATGGGGTGCATCGAACATCTTGAATTCTCCCCAGTCAAGTGAAATCCTAATTTACTTTCTGAGCTGCCTAAAGTAGGAAAACCCTTCAAAACTGCAGATGAAAATGAATTTGGCCAACTCAAAAATGTTGGCTATATATTGGAGGAATAAAAACATTCCTAGACCTACATTTGCAATATGGATGACTTCACTGCGGACGTTTCTGAGGTTTATGCACAGTTATCGTGATTTTAACATGAATAAATGTAATAGTATTGGAAAATGTAAGTGGTTGTGGTGAGGATCGCTTTTATGGGTAGATCACATAAGATCTCTTCTCGGAATCCTCTACACAGCGTTAAAGATACAAGAGGGGCAAAAAAGAGGACTAGACAAAAATGTACTAAGCCTACAAAACCTAAATACTTTGAGGAGACCTTGGATATGTATGTTTGAGGCTACAAGAGCCCATTAGGCATAAGCCAATATAAAGAGTCCTTTTTAGTTGATGTTAAATATCCCAAGAACCCATGTGAACAATGATGTTATTTCTTTTGATTGAAGTAAACTGTGTAAACTGATGCATATTTATACCAGAGTATCAACCCTTACATTCAGTTTTACAAAATGTATCAGCTATTTTATAAATTGTCCGGCTTACACAAGATGGTCTCCAGGCAGGGTGAAGAATGTATGTCCTGCAGGCATTACAAAGGTTTTTTCGAGTAAACTGACGTCAGGTGATGTGACGGATACGGCAAAGCCTAATTATTTTAAGTTCCTTAGCACTTAAAGTTTTTATCAAAATTGAAAGAGGAGAAGTCTTACAGCTTTAAAATAACAACACAACATGAAATTATTGACATTCTAAAAAGCTGTACTTTTGAACATAGGTCTCTTAGAGAGTTATGATTACATTGGGGGCTATGTACTGAATTAGTGGAGCATTTAGAAAAATTGTTGTATTTATTTTATTCCATAAAATAGTTCAACTACCTTTTGTACCATACCACTTAAGGAATACATTTACCTATGAGGCATAATCAGAGAAAGAAAGTGAGCTGATGCAGAACTCTGTTTTAGTTCAAATCCCTACTTAACTGGGCAGAGATGATTTACTGAGAAAAATATTTTAAAAACTGGAAAAGTATTTCTTTTATCAAAAGAATAAAAAGATGATCTAATTCCGGTAAATGTTGTTGATGTTGGTTTTTGAAGCAGTGCGCATAGATTTGTATGTCAAGGCGGGGATTTTATGGAGACGGCTCAACAACATATTTAAGGCATTGCATGATTACTCAGTGAGGCCACATTGAGAAGGTTCCAGATTATTAGTCAAAAAAACACTTTCTGAACTCCTATGCTTCCTGCTGTGGAATCCAGTTCTAGCTTCCACAGACCGTGTACTAGAATGAACAAATATTGTTCTAAATGCCTCAGATCAACTGAGTTCTTTAATAGGTTACAGGAGGGGGCGAGGACCTGCAGTTCATTTACAGATTTGATAATAAAGACAACTGATTCCAAGGGCGCACAGGAGTTAAATAAATCAGTTTCAGCTTCTAAAAATAAATAAATAAATACATATAGCAATATTCAATATAGGTAGAATGCAATATGAACTGTGCTGACATGTAAGTACACTCACAGGAGCGTAGTGGAAGACATTACAAGGTACTCAGTGGCTCCATTTGGGGCTTTAAGAAAGCTTGGAAAAATGGAGGGGGTGAAAGTGGAGGGGAAAATGAGAGTAAAAGGAGCTAGAAAGAGTGGTGGAGGAGTAAGAGAAAGGAAAGAGGCAGGAAATAAATGTGGGCAGCAGGTAGAAGTGATTGCTCCACTTCAGCGCCTTGCCAAATGTTAACTTATCTACCTTAATTCATGGTGGGAGTTAATCAAATATTTTGGAAGGTATAATTAAAAAGCATACTGCCCCAGTAGCGAAATATGGCATGAGAATCAAAATACCCATAGGAAAAGAAAGAAGGTGATCAATAACAGCCTTTTGCCTTCCATTACATAGCCCATCCTAGCATGCAGAGGGCAGAAGCAGCACATTTTGGGCTCTATGATTGGTGGAAAAAACACCAATAGAAAGGCCTGTAACTGCACAGATGGCATTCCCTACATTTAATCAGGCATAAGGGCTGAACGAGGTGGCACCTGTTACAGATTGATTGTGGTTTTGATCCGTTTATGCACTTCCCAGGGCAAAATAAAAACATTCGGACCAAGACTAAGAGGGGATGGGAGGGAATGAGTAGGTCTGCACAATAAGGCGGCGATGGGAGAGAAACTGCAATCTAACAGGAAGACTGCAGAGCAGAGTGAGGCAGGAGGTTTGAGGAGGATGTTGCACAATAAGGCGGGTGATGGGAGAGAAACTGCAATCTAACAGGAAGGCTGCAGAGCAGAGTGAGGCAGGAGGTTTGAGGAGGATGTTGCACAATAAGGCGGGTGATGGGAGAGAAACTGCAATCTAACAGGAAGGCTGCAGAGCAGAGTGAGGCAGGAGGTTTGAGGAGGATGTTGCACAATAAGGCGGGTGATGGGAGAGAAACTGCAATGTAACAGGAAGGCTGCAGAGCAGAGTGAGGCAGGTGATAGGAGGAGGATGTTGCACAATAATATGGGCGAGAAACTGCAATCTAACAGGAAGGCTGCAGCGTACAGTGAGGAAGGAGTTTGAGAAGAATGTTGCACAATAAGGGGGATGATGGGAGAGAAACTGCAATCTAACAGGAAGGCTGCAGCGTAGAGTGAGGAAGGAGTTTGAGAAGAATGTTGCACAATAAGGGGGCTGATGGGAGAGAAACTGCAATGTAACAGGAAGGGTGCAGCGTAGAGTGAGGCAGGAATTTGGAGGAGGATGTTTTGCAATAAGGCGTGTGATGGGAGAGAAACTACAATCTAACAGTAAGGCTGTAGTGCAGAGTGAGGCAGGAGTTTGGAGGAGACTGTTGAACAATAAGGCTAGTGATGGAAGAGAAACTGCAATCTAACAGGAAGGCTGCAGAGCACGGTGAGGCAGGAATTTTACCATTCATTTCAAACAAGTGAACTGATACGCCTCAAAAAAAAGTTTTTCAAGAGGAAGAATGAGATGAAAACATTGCGTTGTACCAGCATACAGCGATTTGGTCGCATATTGCTGTGTGATACTTGTATCATAGCCAACATCTACATGTACATAAAGGGAGGCTATTAACTAGCCTTGGTGCCACATATACCTCACAACACAGGGGTGCCAAATAAAATCTTCTCATGAAGGCAAATTTAATTTCCTGTGGTCTGTTCTACCTGAGGTGGTCATGTTGGTGGTAATCCTTGACTTTGATTGGTAAAACTTTTAAACTAACAATTATATGTACATTCACTATGTAGGGGGATGGAAATGCAGAGATTGACTTAGAGGTTTATACCAAAATATGACCATAGAGAACAGAATGTGCTTAAAGAGGTGGGTGATGAAATGTGAAGAAAAAGACTACATATGTAGTGTAAGAGAAATGCAACATGTACGACAAGTAGAATCAGTAAAATAGGAAATTGAGTGAGGTAAAGAGTGTGAAACTGAAAGACAGGTAGGAGGAAAGGCTGGGTAGGAAAAGGATGGATCGAATAGGATGTAATGTCGGTACAATCAACAAGGTCACCCCAAATTGGTCATCTCAACACATATACAAATTGGGAATGGACACTTTTCAAAAGAACAGCTGTAGATTCTCAGTGGGGTGAAAGATGAATGTAAACAGTTGTGCTTGTTGATACACCCACGTCAAACTGACCTTGTTGGATTCACCCGATCCATGAACATCACAACGCCTGAATCAAAACAATCCCAGGCTGATCACAAATCAGTAACCAAGCTGATATTCACACAATCCCACCCTGATGAAAGAGAACAGAACCAACCTACTCCCTTCTTATCCTGAGGCATGTTAAAAAATGGTGAAGGCAAACATTTCACAGAAATGATCACATGTCGCAAGGATGAGGCGATTTCACAGAAATCATATCTTTGCAGTGTGCAAGGGACTCAAGAGGACAAAAGCTCAGTTTGGGAGATGGTCAGGAGTAAGTTATTTGGTTATTAGCGGCCGGTGAGTTTCTTTTTGACTGACCTTAGGCGTTGCTGAGACATGCCACGTTAGTCCTATTTCTGTTTCCTTGATATATTATGTGTCTCTATCACTCTTACTAGAAACAGGAGCAGACTCCTGCTCACTTATTACACTAAGGACCTGATTATGAGTTTGGCGGACAGGTTACTCCATCACAAACATGACGGATATCCCGTCCGCCATATTACGAGTTCCATTAACCCATTGGGCGTGGCCGCGATTCTGCGCCTGTGCTGCCGATTTTAAGAGTCGGCGGGTTCATGACGGCCCCCAGCCGTCATCAGCACACGAGCACCGTGATGCATGATGGCTGGGGGCCGTCATCAGCATGTAAGGGGTTAAATTCTATTTGATATAATGGAACTCGTTATACGCCGGATGGGATATCTGTCAAGTTTGCGATGGACAACCCGACCGCCAAAGTCATAATCAGGCCCTAACTGTGAGCGTAGGGATGGGCATAGTCTAAAGGTTTAGTCTGTTACATATATTGACTGTTTCAGTATATGATATTATAATATGGGCCCAGAAGGAAGTATTTAATATAAATACTTTTGCAGGCTTTGTCATAGAATGCATGTTCTGCTGCCCCATTGGTGGTGGTTGAGGGTTGCATACAGATGTCTATTCCCAGACTGAGCTGTTGTCCTTTCGGTTCCTCTCGCACATCAAAGCTCATTTGATTCAAACAAGCAGAAGGAGGTCACAGATGACAATGCAATATGTTGCTCCTACGATGAATCTGGAAAATACAGATGTGAAGAACAGTGCAAACTAACATTCAGCTCCTTCCAAGGAGATACAACAATATCCTTCCAACCGCAGGAAGGCTGGGCTGGGACTAGAAAAATAGTCCAGGTCTGGGGCGTTCCTATAAGGACACAGACCGGTGTCGAGATGATGACATCGCGCGGCTTCTCTTTAACATGTGTCTGATCTGCCAAAAGATACAACAAGAGATTAATTACATTATAATTTAATTATAGTGCACAGCAAGAGTGGAGCTTTGAAAAAGGGTAAATTTGACTCTGGAGATAATATACTGCTTATCCTCAGGAGATGGAGCCTGAGCATTAAAACCATCATTGGATTGGCCATCTCAAAATGTGCAAGATAGGAAGAGATGGGGATAAGTCTAGCAGGAATGGAAATGGAAGCCTTTTGTTTGTTCCACTACAGGACTAGAGTAGGATATACAGCACAGAAGAATACATCCCTGTGCTGAGGCCAAAGACAGGGGTCCAGATTCCTTCCCCTACCCTCCTCCTGTTCCGCCCTCCTTGCTTCAATTTCTTTATTGGGGCAAAACACCACCCCAACCACCCTTGTGTATCCAGCTTTAAAATTAAATTATGTTATCACTGATCCATGTTATTCTTTTTCCACGTTTTGTATGGGAGCCCCCATGTAACCTCATTCCTCCTCTTAAACCCTTCCCTTCCTCCCGCTTTCTTTTTTGCTTCACATTTTTTTTTCTGCTTCACTATTACAACTATGTTCACTGACTGCGATTTTCTAAGGGGGCACACATTTTAATCTTTTTTTCTAGCAATGTTGTGTCTACTATTTGTGACCAACTTTTATTGTTGTTATTTTTCCACACAATTTTGCAGAGAATTTTGGTTTTTGGAAATTGTTTTCTATTTTTTTTTGTTTCTCTCTGAATTTACAAACTACATAACCTACACATTTTGGATACATGCACAACTTATACGGATTAACTACCATAGTTCCATTGGGGTCAGTATGAGAGATTTGACCAGTTGCCATGGGTTCTGAAGTGATGGCGAGAGAAAGAGAGAGAGAGTGAGAGAGGCATTGCTTATCAGATTGTTTTCTCGGATCACCTGCTCTGTGGCTGCTCCATGTGGAAGTAAATGAATGGCTTGTTCATTCTCTAGGTTCCGGATACTGACATCAGCTCCATGCTCCAGTAGTAGCCTGATAATCTCCTCCTGAAAGATGTGGCCGTTCAGGCCTGCCGCCATGTGCAGAGCAGTGTTACCATGAGCCTGCCCAAAAAATACAAGACAATGTGTCATGTGAGGTGACAGAGCACCATGCATAATGGGAAGGGAGGGACTGGGAAAAGTGAGGGCGCCTGAGAACGAGAGAGGCCCTCAAAGCTTCAGAAGAAAGCTAGAGATGCCAGCACATGAGAAGAAACAGAGTAATGCACTAAGACCTAAAGAAAAGAGGGTGGATAAGAGATTTAGGTAGAGAAAAGAGGAGACACAGATAGAGATGGATCTAAAATGATGCATAATGGAAACAAGATGGAGACACAAGAATAGGGACACTAAGACCCACCATGGATACAATTAGAGTAAACTTTAGATGAGGAAGATAACATGAAAAAAGAAACCACAGAGAGAGAAAGACTAGGTGTGGTTGAGAGACACGTAGTCAGGAGAATAAGAGAGGCAAAGAAACCAGAAAATACCTTGAGATGCAAAACAAATACTTCAGAATTGACAGTTACATTTTCTATGACCTGAATATTATAACTCAACATCTAGCTTTACCACTGCAAGAAACAAATCTGGCCTCCTGTTCCACTGCCTACCAAAAGCACATACACACAGATTTTGCATGACTTGCTGCTATTTCCAGATACTAGTCTAAAAGAAAGAAACTGCAAAATGCTTTACTAATTAGGTCGAGCCTAGACAGTGTGCATGCATTGTATTCAAGACATGCTGTATTCAGTTTGTGGGTTTAGACCCTACCCATTGCTTTTCATTTGTTCATTTCTGTGTTTTTCAAAATGCCTAGCTTCCAAGTGGCAATCTGTACTTTTAGTCCCACCTTTTCATTGGTTTCCACTCCCCTGGAGCAGCGACCTAGTACTTAAATTATTCTGCATGTTCTATCTTATTTCCTGGCTCAGGAACTTTTATTTTACATTCCGGATGAGAATTTCCCACTCATGGTCACCGGGCTTCCTTTTAACCGAGCACTTCCCTCAAGTGTTTATGTTTTTTGGCATTGATTAGTACCTTAGCAGCGTTCAAAGGCTGTCGCACACTCACCGTGCAGCAGCCTTTCTGCCCCCTGGGCGGACTAACAAAGTACGGTTTCGAGGTGTGGGGGGTGGAATCAGACAAGGGAGTACACAGAGTTACTGAACACTCTGAGAAACCTTTGTGAATGTGAAAACAACACCAGCTTGCTAAGCTGTTCCAAACGGAAGCCGGGCAGCTACTGTATCCGTGTCTTTATGTTCATGTCATACACTGTTTTCATGCGTGCCTTTATTTTCTTTCTCTGACTTCAAAGTTAGACGATTTCCCAGTTTTGCTTGCACATCCCCAACCCCCGCCCCTTTGCTGCTTGAGTCGTGCTGGTGTTGCTTGCTTTTTCTTTGTCTCTGTCTAAATATTTAGCCAAGCCCCTGCAGATCTCCTCTCTTGCTGCTGTCTCCTTTGAGTTAAAGCCTTTATGGCCTTTGAGCTTTCACTTCTGAAAAAGAGCATGTGTCAGGTCAGACATTTTAGGCCCCCACGAAGCCAAACACATTTTCTCAAAGGTATATGTAAGTGTGATAACAAAAGCATAAAATTAGCTCTCCTTTGCAGTTATAAGATAAGTGTTGTCTCATTATTTCGATTGCACATCCTGATGTAGCTACCATTGCTGCTCTGACTGAGCCTGTAGATACGTGTCAGTTCTACATCACAGTTCTTTATCGATTCACTATCTTAATTTGTCAACACATTTTGTGGTGCCTATATTTCAGTACAATGTGATTTCTGTACACCCGCCTACTTGCTTTTTCTTATATTATTTCATTCAAACATGAAACTCTCCTGTGTAAGAAATTACCCGGGTGCCTGCGAAGCCGAGCTAATGCATATTCAGCGTGAGGTCCCTGTGGTAAGGAAGACAGAGTGTGAGGAGGCTTCACCCTCGCTTGGCCTTCAGCATGATAGTCTGCTCACAATATTCATTGATTTCCCCTTGGGTTAGATTATATCACCTGTCTATCCCTAGATTATATCAGGCGATTGCATGATAATGAGTTTGTGATGCAGCACCTTTGCTTGGAGTACACTCCCCCCACCCCGACACACATACAAATGTATTCTCTTGCATCATCCCTGCTGCATGAAGCACTCGTTTTGATACAGTTGGTCTGTCAAGTAAGTAAAATTAAGGGATAAAAGGGGGTCTTTCAAAGAGTAAACAAAGGACATGCTTTTTCCTCGACTTTTGTCTGTCGTAGAAGCGCACGTCCTAACTGTTTTTCTCGCCGGTCTATGAATGCATAAATCTAGCAAACAAAGCGCTGTTTTATCGACACACTCAAATCTCAGTCTTCTCTACCAGTCAGTGTTCTGTTTCTGACCTGTTTGGCACAGTCTGAGGTCCTCGACTGTTGTGTTTAATCATGAGTCCTTTTAGGGAACCATCACGTTCTGAAAGCAGCAGCTCTGAGTGAAGAACGCAGCATGAGAGAACATCTTGTTTTCTGTGTCTGCAGCTCACTGCCATTCTTAACCAGACCTGCATATTTTGTTACATTAAATGAGAGTTGACGTGACGCTTTTCAATGTTCATTGTGTTTGAGTTGCATCCACTTTACTTTCCGATGAGGTTTAGGGTAGTTACCGCACTGCAGTGCTTAGTTAGTATAGCCATTGAGAGTTAGAGCGGAGTACCAAGGATTCCATAGGCCCTAGTGGAAGCATGCAAAATGGGCCACTTGAATAAACGTGTTGTCTAGTAAAATCACCAATAATTATGGTGCAATTGGCCCCATATTGTACTGGAACTCTGTGCCACTGCACAGAGTCCACCCGCGATTGAGCAGCCCGCGAAGCACAAACCATCGGTCACTGCACCGTTTTACCCTGAACGACCTTAATCATTGCCCCCACTGTTGCTCCATTGGCGTTCTCCCGCTGGATTCAAGCATACAGCTCTACAACAACCTTCCTCGATCTTCTTGGATGCTCCGGCTACTTCCCCGAAGCACTTCACCCTCTGGCTGACACCACCCCATCCCAGGGTCTGTTCAAATCGACTCTCCCTGTGCTCGCCCACCCGAAGCCTTGATTCCGCTGGCTTTCAGATGGCAAATGAGGCTTTTTACTATTAGGCATTTATTACATGTCCTGATGATGATCCGTATAATGTGGTAAATGGATCGAAACGCCGTCGACAACTATGTGCACTGTATACACATGAAAAACCTATATGTCCTTTAAAAGTGTAAAGGTGCCAGTATTGTTCTGTTCTATAAACGTAACTGTGCAATTAACAAGTTAACAGAACACTAAGCTTTTGCCTATAAGCCCTTTTGTGTGTTTCCCTTCACTTGTCCCTCTTCCCTGATGTCTAATTGTGTGATAAGCTGGGTACAGGCTTGTGCCCTGCCTTATGTACTGTTTGTGAATTGTGTTTAACATTGTTTGAAAAGTGAATACTAGACCTCTGCCCGGCTGGGTATGTCATTTGCAATATAGAGACGACTGCATCTATATTAATTGTTTTTCTATTAATGCTTGTAAGGGACCACTGTTGTCTTAATAGTATTGACTCCCAAGGTCCCTTGCTGACTTCTTTGGGTTCCCTTGTTGTCCTTAATAACTGCACCCGTCTGCAACACAGATAGTCATGCCCCTGGCCACTGTTCTGCACTAATGTAGACAATGATAGGTGCACAGTATTATTTTGCCATACCAGTGGCAAGTGAAGTAACAGTAGATGTTGTAGCAGCCAGGATAATGTGCTGCATGGCTAAATACTTACAAGGTGAGAAGTTTTGGCTGTGCCAATGCTTGTTTTTCATTTACCTCTACCTTCGTTCCAGAAGTTGCAGTTGAAAACTGTGCTTCTGTAGTTATTTGGAAGAAATATGACCGTGTGGTAACAGACTTAATATCTGGTTGGGAAGTAACTGTGAATCTCCTGATTCCTGGACGATGTTTTATCACCCGATTGGGGAATTGAACTGACGGATAACTGATACATAGCTTTCTGACCAGTAAATAGGAAGAGACGCCCCTTTCATGTAGCCCTACTATTTCACATAAAGGAGCTTTTGGACATTGTATAAAGCCAGTGTATAAAACCCTGTGATTTTGCAAAATGCAGGGTTTTAAATCACAAGGGGGCTTTTTTTTATGTCTGGTCAATAACTTGCTAAGTCATCCTTGCGTCTCTTTAGGCATGTGCTACTAAAGTCAAATGCCACCTTCATAATGTGCCACATACATGTGGCAGGCCAAGCTAAGAGTGTGCCAGGGAATAGAGCTGCCCCTGCCCCCTGACTTTCGTTTGGTAGCTGAACTAGTATCAAGTCAGGGTAAGCAGCACCCTGATGACACAGGACTTGCTTGTAGGAAATGGTTTATGGGGAGAAGGGCCAGCATCTCTTGAACAGGTGTTGAACAGGGTGGGGCTGAGGGATGAACATTGTGGGACGCCGCAGATGATGAGCAGCTAAATGGAATACTGGTGACCAGTGAATATGGGGAGCCAGAGATGTACATGGTCTGGGTACCTCATCGGGGAGCGGAGAACAGAGGAAGGAAAATCACATTTGCAGATATAAGTTACTCTATAAGAAAATATAGAAATGTGCCAAGGGCAGATTCTCTAAAGGGCAGGTAGGATTGGGGCAAAGTCTATCACATGCCTGTCAATTCCTCTTGCTTTCATTCTATCCTGAAATGCTCACCTTCATGTTCACAAAAGTGTGCTGGTCCTGTTTGGGCAGCTCCAGGAAGTATGTGACCATTGGCAGGTTTCCATCTTGGACGGCAAAATGAAGCACTGTCTTGTTGCTCTTCATGTCCTAGACCAAGGATAAGGAAATGATACATTTAAAGACAGGTGTATCAGGGTTGCCTACAAGCTTTGCACAGCCTACTTCTCAGTATGTGAACCTCGTCTTCTTTGGGGGGCTCGCTAGGTGAACTAAAGAGGCTGAACTGATCATGACTCAAAGCCTGGTCTTCAAAGAGCTAGAGGCAGTTGGCAAGAGACACAAGTAATTTGGTGGGCAGATTTATGAGAGCTTGTGTCATGTTTGCACCACGCAAAGTGCTACATGCGTGAGGTAAGGCTATGAGTCAGCTTTATGAAGCCATGCAAAGCCACACTGCGGGGCTTTGAGTGGCCTCATGAATCTTGCATAAGGCAACGGAGTGCAAATCACTGCATTGCCTTACTCTGCGCAAGGGAGGTGTTCCAAGGGTGTTGTGTTGGGTGTTCCCACACAACTCCCATGGGGTTTGATGCATTCCCATATCTAAACCTGGGAATGCATCAAAATCTTATGCCTCCCCAGGGCATTATTTCTCCTTGTTTTTTCCTCCTTCTTTGTATGCTGCTTTCTGCACCACACATAGGAGGAAAACGCCTCTACGGATTGTTTTTGTGCAGGAAGGTGCCCCTTCTTGCACAAAAACAATCCTGCCTACAACACAGGCACACTTGCACAATGTTTATGCGTCTGAAACGGCTCTAAGACAGGGGGAAATGATTGGAATGTACCGTATGCGATAAATACGTTGCATTCCTGCCCTTTCTCTGTGGCGCAGGGAGTAATCTCCCTGCGCTGCACCACTAATCCCACAACTGAAACCCTTCAGCGCATGATCTGCTCCAGAACGGTCAGTAATAATCGGTACAAAATATTTTGGTGAACCGGGTTAGATGACTGTGTTTACATAAGATTAATAGGCAGTATTTGAGTGGTGTTTACTATGCTGTGATTACATTGTTTCTGTTGAGCTGTGTCCAGGTACAGTTCTGTGGTTCAGGTTATAACAGGACACGCTAGTATAAGTTATAGGTGGGAGAGCTTTGGTACTATGATGGAGTCACTAATGTGTGAGGCAGTGGGTGGGAGCTGCTAGATTCTTGTGTGTGTTATATTGCTTAATGCACCTAAAAATTATACTGTATTGTTTCTTTGTATGTTGTAACTTTGCAAGTTTCACTTTGCTTCAATTTACAGTCCTTCCTTGTATTTATCTTCCTCTTGTCACCATCTGCCTATGCATGAACAATTATCCCTGGAAATAATTTCGTCCTATTCTGTTAAAGCCAGAGAGTACATCTAATAGCCACAGAATACAAATCAGTTCTCTAAAAAGGAGAATGTCAGAAACATATATATAATTTGTTTTAAACACCAGTAATAATCAGAAGGCGTCTATCATGATCACAGTGCATAAGCAGTGCATTTGAATGTATTATCAATTGATCAATCAATCTGGATTTGTAAAGCGCGGCTAATCACCCGTGAGGGTATCCAGGCGCTGCCATCAGTTGAAGAGCCAGGTCTTGAGTCCCTTTCTGAATTTCGTGAGAGAAAGCTTTTCAGAGGTGGAAGGGGAGGTCATTCCAGGGCATGGCGGTAAGTAGAAGAAGTGACCCCTGCTGTAACTTCGGCAGATGTGGGGAGTGTGAGCGAGGGCAAGGGTGGCGAGTGCAGTTGTCTGGAGGGTTGTTGGTAGTTCAAGCGGTGGTTGATGTATGCTGGCTTTATTCATAAAGAGCCCTGTAGGTGTGTACCAGCATCTTGAATTGCCATCTTTACTCGGTGGGGATCCAGGGGAGGATCCTGAGGTGGGGGTGATATGGGTCCATTTGTGGAGGTTGAGGATGAGTCGGGCAGCTGAGTTGTGTATCATCTGGAGTCTTTTCAGGAGTTGGGTGGTGAGTCATGTGTGGAAAGAGCTGCTGTAGTCATGACTAAGGCCTGGGTGACAGTTTTCCTGGTGTTGATGGAGAACCATCTGAAGATTCTTTGGATCAAGTGAAGGGTGTGGAAGCAGGTGTTTTATGGTGAGTTTGTTGTGCAGGATGATGCCAAGGTTGTGGGCGTGGTCTGTCGGTGTGGGTATGAGTTCCACGTGGAGGTGTTGTTATCAAAGATCAGCACTTCAGGCTTGTCCATTTTGAGCTTCCGGCAGTTGGTCTTCATTCAGTAGGAAACGTTCCTCATGCAGTTGTGGAAGTTGGTCCTGTTCGTGGATGGGTCTTCTGAGAGTGAGAAGATGAGCTGCGTGTTGTCTGTACAGGAAATACGGTTGAGACAATGGGTTCTGACGATGTTGGCAAGGGGCATCATGTAGGTGTTGAACAGGGTGGGGCTGAGGGATGAACATTGTGGGACGCCGCAGATGATACTCTTGGGTTCTGACGTGAAGGGAGGCAGATTCTCTGGGTTTGTCCTTTGAGAAAGGATCCCTTTGATTGAAGGGCATCTTCCAGGATCCTGACGTGGCGGAGTTTCCTAATAAGTGTGTGGTGGGATACGGTGTCAAACAATGCTGAGAGGTCGAGGAGGATCAGGGCCGATGTCTCTACCGCGGTCAAACAGGCTTCTGATGTCATCAGTAGCAGCGACCAGGGCGGTCTCTGTGCTGTGGTTGGCATGAAAGTCGGCATGGAAGGTATCCAGCAGGTTGTTGTTGTTCTCCAGGTGTTTGGTGAGTTGTTGGTTGATGGCCTTCTCAAGGACTTTGGCGGGAAAGGGAGCAGAGAGATGGATAGGTAGTTCTTGAGTTTGCTGGGGTCGACGGAGTGTTTATTGAGGAGGGGTCTGACTTATGCGTATTTCCGTCAATCAGGGAAGGTGGCCTTGGTGATGGACGTGTTGAGGATGAAGGTGAGTTTTTCACTGATTTCCTTGCTCGCAAAGTTGCAGAAGTGGTGGGGGCAGGTTGGTGGGTACTCTATAGTGGATGGAGTTCATGATGGCCATGGTGCTCTTTGAGATGAGTGTTCCCATGCAGTGAGCGGAGAGTTGTGGGTGCATCCATCAGTCAGCGCGAGGAGGCTGTTGAGGTTGGTGGATCGGGATTCAACGTTACTGTATGTATGCGGATGAAACCCAACTTTATTTGATAGTTTCTTCCCCGGAAGACCTCATTTCCCTCAACTCCATCCTGATGAACACTTAAAACTGGCTCAATGAAAACTACCTCATGCTCAACACCTCCAACACAGAATTCCTTCTCTTTGCTCCCCCTAACCAGGTCCCCAAAAGTGACCTCTGGATGCATCATCTGACAGATTTCAACTGATCCACCTACATTATTGAGTCTGCTAAATCTCTAGGAATCACTCTAGACAGGCACCTGAACTTGCAGAATCATATCAGGAATGCAACCAAGGGTGCTAAACACCAGATGAGATTACAAAGGACTCTTGAACCATTCCTTCCACAGGAAGACTTAAAATGGGTGGTGCAAGTTCTAGTATTGCCAAGGCTAGACTATGTGTGAGAAAGTGCCATCTTTCTTGCATTGGTATGCCCCCACTTTTTGCTGAACTGCCTATGTGCTTTGTCTGAGTGTGCCCTGGGCTCCTGCCAACCAGGTGCCCAGGGCCTGTGTTCCTTCCCTAAAACTGTGTTAAAACTAAAACCCAATTGGCATCTCTGGCCACCTTTCAGCCCCTAGTAAATGGTACCCAGGGCATGGTGACCAGAGAAGACCCCTAAGGTCTGCAGCACTTATTGCAGGCAGAGTGTCTCAGTACAGAACTAACCAGAGAGTTGACATGGCACATATTGTGTGCCATGCCCACAAGCTCACTGCCCTGGCATCCATCAGTCACCCCTCTAGCTGGGTGCCCCATGCCAGTGGTGTGGGCACAGGGGCATGAGCCTGTGCCCCTACAGTACCCAGGGCCATTCCTGAGCACTGTAAGTGCACTGCTGCCATTAAGAGTATATGGTGCTGGGAGGTCATCATTATGAACTCCACAGCACCATGATGGCTTTACTGAAGACTGAGAAGTTTGATATCAAACTTCTCAGCACATTAAACCCGCACTGATGCCAGTGTGGGATTTAATGTAAAATGCACGACAGAGGGCATCTTAGAGATGCCCCCTGAAACCTAACCAAATCCCAGTGTCCTGACTGTGTGGCTATCGCGGCTGCCACCACCAGACATGTTTTTGGACCCCTGGGTCGAGAGCCTGCCGTTCTCGGGGGCCTGAAACAATGCACATCCTGGGACAAGGTGCCAAGCCTCCTTCCCCCTGGATGGGCAGGGGAAGCTTCAAAGGCATACCGCATTTGTGAGCTTCTCCAGGCCACTTCGCTGTACTAAGCAACTGGCCCCCACCGGTTCTGATCCCACTCTGGCGGGAAGAACGGCGGCAAACCCTAAGTGAGGAAAGTGGGTGTGCCAGCCTATGCAAACCCCACCCCTCAGGTGGGGGAAGTCAGGTGAAGCACAACTCCGGGTTCCGGCCATCTTGGAGATGGGGAGCCCTGCCCAATCACAGCTAGGCTCCTGCCCCCCTCCCACAGCAGAGGAGCAGGCTAGGGGGTGTACCCATCCCAGGACAGGGACCCATTGGTCCCTGCCCTTGCCCTACCTGTAACACCCCTACATTTAGTATTTAGGTGCACCCTGAACCTTCCTTCCTCAGATCCCGATTGCCACAAGAATAAGACCAGGAAACAAGAAGACCTTCCGTGCAGCTGCTAACAAAAGGATGACGCCCCCTGACTTGGCCCCAGAACCTAACCCGGCCTGTGGATCCTTGAACCTGCTCCTGCGAAACTCCGGCGTCTCCTGCGGACAGCAACCTCAAAAACACCGGAGGACCTGCCTACCTTGAACCTTCTAAAAGACTGGGACTCCCACGAGCAGTGTTTCTGCTCAAACAGCAATACCCCGGGTGCCAGCCAGGAACGGCGAATCCAGACCATTCTGCACCCGCCAAGCCCGGCCTGTGCCTTGAGTGATCCAAAACCACGAGGACGTCTCCCCGGAGACTGGGACCCAAAGTCCAGTGCCCAAAGACCCTCCTCGACGATCCAGACGATGCCTGCAGCCACAGAACCAGGGACCCCTCCAACCAAGACTAGCTGAGGGTAATATTTCCCAACGCCAAAAGACACCCCTGCACCCGGTGCCCCATGGCCCCCTATGCCTCCCTTTGGGGTACCTACCTCTTCTCCAAGATCCCAACTTGCCTCTTGAAGTGGTGGTCGTACCTGAAGAATCTCTGTCTCCGAGCCTGCAGCCTTTGTTCGCTTTTTAACTTTCCCATTGGATAACATTGAGCGCCCAACGGCTCAAAAGCACCCTGCACCCAGCTGTCCGAGTGCCGCTGGAAGTGCAATTACTAACCTATTCTACTTCCCCACTTGCCCTGAGTAAGTGACCAGGAGCTCAGCTCCCACAGCCGCGTGGCATGCTTGCTTGCAGCCACCAACCACAGGCCCCTTACCAATCATTGGATTACATTGGGCCTACTCCGGCTGCCCCTGTGCCGCTGAGGGTTTAACAACTGTACCTTTCCAATCCTGGGAGACCCCTGAGTCTATGCCCAGAACCTTAACTCTGCCAGTCGAGTACTTACCTAAAAGCCGATAACTCACTTTCCTTCCATAGATTAACATTGACTCGTTTTCACTTGAAATTTCTTCTAAGTGTGGAGTTTTGAAACTTTAAAATATTCATCTAAAATCAGCCGAATAACGAATCCTGAAATACTCACCTGTGATCATGAGAGAAGCCAGTACTGTACCTTTTAGCCCAGTACTGAACCGCGAAAGTAATCCTAACTGTACTTACCAGTAACTTGAATTTTCTTCCATGGGAAACCATTGACTGTTTTTCTCTGAAATTTCTTCTGTGTCGATTTTTGCAAACTAGAAATATTCTTTAAAAATCGTACCAACTGCTAAAACGTAATTATTTACCTGTCTTAGGCAGAGATCCCAGAAGCTGAACTTAGGAGTCCAGTACTGGATTACAAAAGTAACGAGAACGTACTTTACTTGTGACTTGAATTTCCTCCCATAGGATAACATTGGTGGGTTTTCACTGAAAAGTTTTTGTGCCAACTTTGAAAATACATTTATATTCTTTAAAAATCACAACTGTAACCAAAATGCTTTAACTTAACTGTTTACAGCTTATGTCCCAGGACTGAATCCAGGATCCAGTCCTGTGGCTGGAAAAGTAATCCTTAAAGTAATCCACTGCATTTATGTAGAAAAACCCATTGAGCTCAATGTTAAATTGTATTTGAAATTGTGTTGCCTATTGCAACCACTGTAGCTATTGTACTTGCAAAGGCTAATTGCCTCTTTGCAAAGTAATTACCTAAAGTCACACATATTAAGAGAAGTATATTTTGATACCTGTTGGTTCTAAAATAAAACAACTATATCTTTTGATATAAAACCATTGGCCTAGAGTTCAGTTTTTGAGTGTGTGAAACCTTTTGCTGACTGAGTGGGTACAACAAATGCTTTACACCAGCGTTTCACAAACTGTGGTCCGGGAACCCCCAGGGGCCCGTGAGAAATTCCCAGGGGGTCCGCAGGACTCGAGTGCCTGTCCTCGTAGTGACAAATGAAACCCCCATGCGTCCTCACAGCACACAAGAGCTGTGAATGTTGGCACAGGGGCGGCAAGACCACAACAATACAATCGGGAGGTGGGGGCAGCAAGTGGGCAGTCAGGGGAGCGGGGCCACAGGGGCACAGTGGCTGGGGAAACGAGCGGAACAGAAGGCAAAAGGGGCACAAAAGCAAGGAAAAAACAAGTGTCACAGAAGGCAGAAGGGCACAAAAAACGAGTGGAACAGAGGGCAGAAGGGCACAAAAAACGAGTGGAAAACGAAGTGGAACAGAGGGCAGAAAGGCACAAAAAACGAAAGGAAAACAAAGTGGAACAGAGAGCAAAAAGGCACAAAAAACGAGTCGAACAGAGAGCAGAAGGGCACAAAAAATGAGGGAAAAACGAGTGGAACAGAGGGCAGAAAGGCACAAAAAACAATGGAAAAACGAGTGGAAAGAGGGCAGAAAGGCACAAAAAACTAGTGGAACAGAGGGCAGAAGGGCACAAAAAACGAGGGAAAAACGAGTGGAACAGAGGGCAGAAAGGCACAAAAAATGAGTGGAAAAGAGGGCAGAAGGGCACAAAAAATGAGGGAAAAACGAGTGGAACAGAGGGCAGAAAGGCACAAAAAACGAGTGGAACAGAGGGGCAGAAAGGCACAAAAAACGAGTGGAACAGATGGCAGAAGGGCACAAAAAAGGAGGGAAAAACGAGTGGCACAGAAGGCAGAAAGGCACAAAAAACGAGTGGAACAGAGGGCAGAAAGGCACAAAAAACAAGGGTAAAATTAGTGGAACAGAGGGCAGAAAGGCACAAAAAACGAGTGGAACAGAGGGCAGAAAGGCACAAAAAACGAGGGAAAAACGAGTGGAACAGAAGGCAAAAGGGGCACAAAAACGAGGGAAAAACGAGTGGCACAGAGGGCAGACGAGCACAAAAAATGAATGGCACAAAGGCAAAATACAGAAAACAGAAATATAGGGGCAGGTAAGAACAGAAGGCAGAACGGGCAGAGAGGCACGGGGGCAGCGTGGGGAACAGAAGGGAAAAGCAGGCAGAGACACGGGGTAGCGAGGGGTACATAAGGAAAGACCGGGCAGAGAGAGCACGGGGACAGCAAGGGGAACAGAGGGAAGAAAAAGGGGCACGGACCCCGTACAGGCAGCGGGGGAAGACTCACAACAGTAGTCACAGACACAACAATGAAAATACAGGCAATACAATAAAAGCATTAAAACGTTGAAAGGCACATGTGTATAGGTTACCGTTACTTGGGAGGCAGGTAAAAATAGATGCAGCCAGGATCAGCAGTAGGATTTTCGTGCTGCTGTCTGATTGCTCACTTTCCACAAGCCCTTGGGTACCACTAAATAATACACTGCTGTATGCATACATGTCCATGCCAATAGACCAAATTCAGGCTGTCTCCCTCTTGAAATTGCCTCTTCTTCAAAAGGCGTTTTTAAAAAGAAATTTAAATTGTACAAATTGCTTGGGGGTCCCCGGCTTCCATTAGTGATTCAGTGGGGGTCCTCAGGAGTCAAAAGTTTGGGAACCACTGCTTTACACTGTTCTCTGATACTGCCTTACTGCTCGACCAAGCTACCACTTTAGAGAGTAAGGTTATATCTAACTTTAACCTCTGTCATACCTCTGGAGACTGGGGACTCTATACAAACTGTACCTTACTTTGATACAGTAAATATATAGTCACTTTCTTACATACGGTAGTTCCATGCTCTGTGGTCTCCCCAAACAGCTTGGCCCCACTTTCGACTTCCATTAATGCTGCAGCCTGATTGATTACTGGTACTAAAAGAAATGATCACATATTTCCAGCCTTAAAATCCTTAACTGGCTACCTCAAGAAGCTAGAATACAACTAAAGGTCACTTGCATGACTGACAAAGCCCTGCACTTTAAGACCCTACCTACACCAACTGTGAAGCTCTCTGATACCCACCTGGGCCATGTTCGCGCTATACAAAACTTTATAAAATAATGGATATCTTGGAAGTAGTCCACCAGAGTGTTTCAAATTTCCTGGAATGAGGGATTGTGTTCTCGGTAGCTGACGTGCATATCTTGGAACAGCATTTAAAAGAGGCAGAGAGTTCCATGATAGAGACTTTTGTTAGTTCTTTGTATTACAGTTCTGGATTGTGGTTGATGTAGATATTCTTTAAACTGGCTGCTGCTAAGTGTATATTTGAAATCTTGTTGCATCTATGTGCCACGTATTGCAATATTCTAACGCTACGTATTGAAATGGGGCAGTCAATGATTGATTTTCTTTCCCAATGATCATTCACTTTGTCACAGTGAATCATTACATTCGAAATGCAAAGTGACATATAAACAGCATGAAAGGATGCAGCACACCACTTACGTTTGGGTGGGGCAGAAGTCCCGCGCACCACCACACATGCCTTTCACGCCGCTTTCCTCAGTCCGATTTGTGTTTTAAAATTTCATGGCTTTGGTGTTCTAGTTTATTTGTGTTGTGTTCAGAGGCGCAGCTAAAGCCACATTTCGGGGGGAGGGGGGGTTAAGAAAAAATGTCGGGGGTGCTGAATCTAAACAATAGGCAGAGTGGAGCTGCGGAGGCTCTTAGAAGGGGTGAAACAACTACAATCCTTCAGTAACGTGCAAATGGCCTTTTAAAGACATATGAAGTGCTCGAGTGCGGCTATGTGTGTGCCCGCGAAGCTTTCTCAGCCCGGGCTGCTACACTCGACGGGGGGGTGGGGGAGGGTTGAAGCCCTTTGAGTCCAATGGGTGTCACGCGCCTGGTTGTGTTCTTTATAGGGCTCACCTGGCTCACCTCATTATGGCACTTTACAAATGAACAATACACATTTTTTTTAGGAATCAGGGAGACTGAGAGATTTGACAGTAATCATAGGATGTTGACTTGAAGTCGGAAATCGGGCCTGGTTCCCATAATTTCCAATATCGACAGCTCTATCACTGGGCCACGTCTCCAGGCCCGGACCTGCCATTGTGGGCACCGGGCAATCCCCCGGTGCGCCGCAAGGGTGGAGGGCGGGTTTGGGCGGACGTTTTTGTTACAGGGCCCCAACCCGGGGGTGGGGCGGCCGGCCGAGCACTTTGCCAGGGCCGGTTTTGGTTCCCAGTCCGGCCCTATACGTCGTCCGTAGAGAACAGCACAATGTCCATCTTATGCCCCATGTCAAGTTTCCCGTTTCCCTCTTCTGTTAAGTAAACAGACGAGGTATTCTATGTGCAGGGCAGCTTTTCAGAATATCGCAAAACGTATGGTATGCAATTATCGTTGCCAAGATTTTAGCCGGCTTATGCGTGTGACATGCCGATGTTTTAGTGTTCTGCTGTGTGACATCCTTGTTCCATATGCGTGACAATTGGACTGGAAGTTTATATTTAGCGGAACAAGAGGATAGGTCCCTGTAATGAGCTATAATTCAGAAATTCACAATGGAATACCCTTGACACGCTCATAACCTAGGTCTGTTTTGTCCTGGCTAACAAATTGTGGCGCTATAATAAACAATATACAAGCATTCTGTACCGGCCCTTTCAGGGTTGCAAATTGCATTACATTGTTAACAAGAACAGAACGGTGTTCCTCATCCGGACAGTGAAGATATTCCAAATATTTTAAATAATTCTAGTAACTTTGCATTCAAGCGACCTACGGGCTCTGCAAACACAATGTATGGGTTTAATCGTGTGAAGTTAGTTTCCTCATCATATCATGGTGCAAAGGTAACCAGTGAGGCCTCACTTGCACTTCAGGGAGATTAAAATCTCCCGCACTGGCTGGCATTGGCTGCCTTATTGTAGTGTAACATTTAGTCCTGAGCGAAATTGTAATTGCACTGGTGAAGGCCGCCAATTTCAAGAAGAATATTGTGTTGCATGAAATTTATAAAATTTCGCATTATACAATTTTGTGTAACTTTCTTTCTCTGAGCATGCACCTCCTATAACAAAGTCTTGTGAGACAACCCCCCAAAAATGACTTGCTGAATAACATTGTTTGCCCAAACTCAGTATCTCACTAGCCTATTCTTACCCAAGGTGTGCGCTTGGGTAAAGTAGTTATACAAGAAAACAACATAATGCTATTGATGTGTAATTTTGTGAAATTTTATGAGAAAAAGTTAAGCAATTTCCCACGACCCAACAAGTCAGCTGCTGTTCCATGTCAGATGTAGTACTTTCAGGTAGTAAGGGCTTCTTTAACAGCAGCACACTGAATTGTGGGAGGTTTGCTTTACAAGCTAAAACCCTGGACTCAAAATATCATGCTGAGTGCTGTAGGACCATTAGAGCAAAATGGTGTACTCACTAGACCTGGTTGTCAGGGCAGTAGTAATTCATAAGCGTACATACCAGCGCCCAACAGCAGGCAACCCTCATGCTGATGCTATTGCGGTGGCCTTGGCCCTGGTGGAATGGGCTCTCTGGCCCTCAGCCGGCTGCTATTTGGCCAGCAAATAAAAGATCTTTATGCGGGGGACTATCCACCTTGAAAGGGCCCTCTTTTGCAACGCCCTACATTTCTTCAAAACTGGGAAACCGAAAAGGAGCTGATCGTCTAACTGATGGTCTTTCGTCTGGTCTATGTAAAAGCTCAACACCTTCTTCGGATCAAGGGGATGGAGCCTCTCTTCCTCGTTCGAAGGACGAGGCATAGTTAGGAAGGTGATGGATTGCCTCACCTATAAAGTATTCTCCCTTATGAACCAGCATGATTAAGGAGAGATAGACCTATACTCCACCGCACTTACAGGTGGGAAGAGGGAAAAAACCTCTTGTTTTATATATAACCCTCACCTACATTAGTAGTGGCATGCTTCATCATTGGGTTCGCCCTGACTCCTAAAGGTCAGTGCGGACTCAACCATGTTCCAGGGAGCTCTTTGGAGAAGTCTTGATTTTTTAGGGGGGTTTTACATATAATACAAATTCCTCTTTCACCCAAAGGTGTCCCTTTATTAGTGGGGTGCGTGGGAATGGTTAAAAACTATGGGAAGCGGCAAACAGGATGTTATGGTCCTATGGTCCTAATCTAAAAGTGCCAACATGTTTCTGTTGGCCGATATAGGTCCTGGGCATTCTTCAGGGCGATACTAGAGATCAATGATCCCCCCCGGTGATGCACCCCTGCAAATAATATAGGTAGATGCGTAGTGTGCTAAAGATAAGCTTCAGCATGCAAACAAGAAAAATGTACTTGCTTTGTCTAGGAAGTACCCCAGCTTTAAAAAAATTATATGTATCAAGGGGCGGAGGGGGTAGGTCTTGTAGTCAAACTATCATCAATGGTCCCGACCTGCAGCAAACCTAGTAACTCACCCACTCTCCCTGGCTGATAATAGATTGGCCAACATGGACTGCCATCAGAACTTTAAGGAAAAAATCCACCCGGGTTCTCAACACTAACTTGTCTATGAAGTAGGTAGTATAGAGGGATTGTACCAACAGCGCCTGCAGCTCATTCACAGCGGTGTGCCAACATGATGGTGATAAAGGAGACACTTTTCTGTGTTGTGGGGATTCTGCCCAAAAACATGCGTAGGATTATAGGACCTTAGTGTGTAGGGACTGAGTCATTCTACCACCTTAGTGCCCATGAGCACAGGATCGACTAGCTATAGTGCCTCACTTGCCCTCCTACTGACTCACAGAGAAACAAGTGATTAGACACCACAGAACACAACACTCCCGAATCTCTCAGGACTCGCGGTTGCAAAACACACCCTTTCACTGCACTCTTGTACCAGTCCACAATAAGATCGGACAGAGATAAGAAAACAGTTAAAAATATTTATTTTAACTAACATGTATTATATGTGCCACAACAAGAAGGAAAATGAATAATACCAATAAAGTCAGCATAGCAGCTAGTCCATCTATCATGAAGGGAGATGTCATAATGAATAGACAATACAGCTAAACTCCCTCGCTGTACTAAGAAGCAATATTATTATATCTCTGGATTTTGTGTGCAGCCCCCATACCTCAGACTTTTGATGAAAGTTCTACATCATAGGTGCTGTCTCGCTCTTCTCCCTGGAAAGGTCCCTCTCCAAGTGTTCGCTCCCTATGCATATATCCCCATAATACCAAAGTACGAGTTCCAAACAACAGCTGCCTTGGTATGTTTAGTCTAGATGCTAGGGCTTGACCAGAACAGTATAACAAAGGACATTGTTTTTCGACCGTTCACACCATGTTCAGACTAAATTCCAGGAACAGGTCGAAAGCGAACACAGTAGACAGTTCTGATGTGAAAAGGACCAAGAAAGACGTTGGAAAAAGAAAGCTATGAGGTAACGTGCGCAAAAGTCACACACTGTCTGCAGAGCTCATGCTAGCTTAGTGAAAAACAACAATGTCCCCATGGGCCACGTGACATCAGCATCAGGGGCCTTAGGAAACAGCTATGCATAGGTTCAATGGCGTGCACATGTGGAACTTCAAGACCAGGTTATGGCCCCACTGAGGCATCACATTCGGTTTAGGAGGAAACATATGCATCAACTTTTTCATGAAACACATCACAACTGGTGGCTTAAACCAAGATGGTTTATTCGGTAAAAGAAGAAAGGATGAAAGGGCTATTAAGTAACCTATCAATGTGCCCACTGCAATGTGTTGCTCGGCTAAAGAGAGGACTAAAAAAAGAACAGCAGAATTTTTGGCTTGTAAGGGGTTGCTGTCTGAGGCATTACAATAGACAACAAATTAGCCCCAGCGCCCATTGTAACTGTTCTTCCTGCAAGTCCATCTGGCAGGAAATATTACATTCACCATCTGGATCAGCAGTTCAAATGCTTTCAACTGCTACCGCTCAATCACTGCACATGTTGTGGAGGTTCGGGTGCAGGTACTGCTGAGACAGTAGGTCTTCCCAAAGTGGAAGCCTGATCGGAGGGCCCATTCTCATGCCCAGAAGCTCAGGATACCACAATCACTTGGCCCAGTTCAAGACAACTGAGATGACTTGGGCTAGGTCTTTCTCCATCTTCTTCAGAATCCAAGAGAGATAAGAGGCACCCCTCTGTCCACTCCAGCAAAACGCGTCTCCTAATGTCTGCCTTTAAGAAACTCCAGGATACAAAGCTGCTTACACAGCATGCTCCCGATGGTAGGAAAAAGATCAAAATCAGAAAAAGTGATGAGAGGAATGCTTGCAATAAGTCTAACCACTGTCAATCACTCGAGAAGCATTTCAATCCACCAGACGTTTGTCCGCCATGCCTCCTCATTGTGGATACAGCTGATCCAATGGGAACATTGCAGCCCAAACTGCTATACCAGGTGCTCCCTGAACGGGAAAACAAGCAACTCAGGAACAGTTTCACTCTGGTCGGGGCTCGTCAGTCGAGTGTAGCTTGGTACCAGTGGCACAGAGAGCACGGGATCCATATCTGCCCATACCCTGGCCAATTAGGGCGGTACATCAAACACCATTGTCACCTCAAGGCTGGATTACTGTAATTCTGCCTATTAAGCTTCCCATCTAAATCTGTCAAACAACTGCAGCTGGCCCAAAATGCAGTAGTCAGACAGATTTTAAATAAGGAAATTTGATTCAGTGTCATCACATCTAACCACATTACTGGCTGTCTGTTTGTCACAGAATTAAATGTAAATCCGTATGTCTTGTCCTGAGAGGGAGAGCAAAGTAATACCTCAGAATTGAGATTTAGAAATCTGGTAAAAAATTTATTTTTCTACATAAACAAACCCCAAAGTCCGTTGTAGCATGTGCAATATCACACACTTTTGCATTGGAATTCTGGACAACAGATACTGTTTGAGCATAAATGTTGAGATGTTTTATGAACATGAGCGTGGAGGGATGAATGGGATAGCAACATGTTTTTGTAGCAAAGAAATAGCTTTTCTATTTAAAATGTAGTACTATATATTATATTCTGTAACTTTTGTTGTAAATATAAATAATAATAATTTCGATATAGAGTTAAATTCATGCACTGACGATTTAATTAATCTGATTTAAAGCCACCCTATGCATGATTAGTAAAAAAATGTGCTTTTGGTTAGCAAATGTGTACTTCCTTGGTGATTATTATATATATATTTTTTTGCAATCCTTCCCTGTTCCATTAACTTTGGTGTTTCCCTTTAAAACACTGTATAAGGTATAGATTTACTGTATTAACCTCAACAGCTGAAAACAAAGTAGTAGTCAATACTGTGGATGTGATTCCTTTGCAGGTCAATAATGTAACCATGATTAGATTGCCACCCCCTGTCACCAGGGCGACTATTACACCAGCCATGCTATGTTAGAAGTCACTGTAGTGGGCACATTTGTTATATGTATATGCAGTCTACAAATGTATGCACTTACAATACAAATATAAGGTACAGTAAAATTCTAGTGCGCATAAAATAATGGAATGTTTTATGAAACCCTGTATCTGAAGCTATGTGATAAATTACAAAGAAACCTACTAAACTTGACACCAATATTTTAATTAATAATATCATATAATTTAGAGTGAGGCTTTTAAAATGCGCCCCTTTTAATGCACCTTGCTAGGTGCACACGTGCCTACCTGAATGGCACAGTTGGCACCCAGTTGAAGCAGAAGATGGATGCAAGTTTGGGTCTCCTGGTTGCGAAGCTGAAGCTGACCTGGGGCAATAAACCCAGCCACCAGCTTCTTGAAGGTGGAATTCTGAGCGATGATAGCACAATGCAGCGGGGCGAGACCTAGAAGTGGGAATGTACCACAGACAGGTCATGATAAACTGAAACAATAACATAGAAAGGCATGTCTCCCAAACACACGATTCAAGGACTCACCTCCAGCATCCAGGCTTAAGTACATGCAAGAATAATTCACTCCATCCAGCAACTTTGTCCTGATGTGTTATTTGAAGACCACACTATTGTTCATTAAAATTGCTTTGCTGTAAGCAGAGAGGGATGAAGAGCCTAGATCTCTGTCCTATAAAACCCAGGACATATAACCATCTGAGCTCCCTCTCACCTAGTACCACTTCCAGTTCTGCCTCATTCCAAAGTGGGTAGAGGCTGCTATAGTTTTGACATGTTAACCAACTCACAAAAAAGGGGGAGGAGGATATGACCTTACTTCGACCTCCTGTTGGTAAACCTCATCACACATAAAGAAGTAAGGACTATAGAATTGCAATTTAGAGAAGAAATACAAAGTACAGCAAAGTGCAATGCTTTGTAAAAACTGCCCTCACCCACAACAAGTTGTGGCATGCTTCAACATAGGGCTGCTACAACACCTCTGCGCAGACCATTGCTAGACATATTAAACCTTTGAATTCCTTGCTGCCACCATCCCGATCACTCTCTGTTGTCCATTCACTAGAAGTACCAGCAGAGCCGTGCAATTAACCACAACCAGCACCGTGAACTTATCCTCATCTCTACCATCTGAAGTAGCTTTCTCACCTTCAAAGTTGCGTGCATCCACGTTGATATTCTGTGGCCTTCGTGCAGCGATGACCTAGTCCAGAAAGATGAGGGAAGACAAAGACATTAGTGATCAGGTCATAAGAAAGCGCACAATGCACTAGGCAGTTCTAAGATATACAAGCTTTCTGCCAAAGAGGGATGGCTCCCACTCTGTGCTAGCTTTCACAAGAGGCTGATGAAAAAGGATTTGAGTGCTGAGACACTTTTCTTCCTTGGGAGGAAGTGTGTCCAAGTCGAGCTTGGTTCTGCTTAGTGTGGTTTTGCAATCTCTCGTAAAGGCAGCCTGAAGTAACTTTGTTGTTCAAAGGTACCTCTGCTCTAGATAAGCCACAGAGCTCAAAGGCATCTGAGTACCAATCAGGGCCTACAACACTCAATAGCCAGCCGGAACTAGTAAAAATACCCAAGATTCCTGACAAGGCCACCAAATGCAGTAGTCCAATTCCTCAGACCTCAAGCAGCAGTGGTATTATCAAATTTCATTAAGTACCCACCATATAACACGTCCCAAAAGTCCCGAAAGGTGGCCATGGAACAGCAATCATGTCTGCTGGGTTTTTAAAGCCGGAGAGCACTGAAACTGTCCTTCGCAGTTCACGAGTGGAAAGTCACTAGAAATGTCCTTCACACTCAGAGGCAGGCCATGGTCCGCATATTGTGTTCCCAAAGTGGTCGTGCGGTAGAAAGGTCTTTGATGGTTGAAGGTTGGAAAGCACTATTTATGATGGAAAGTTGGGTAAGTATAAAAGCTGTCCTTTGCAGCACACTGATGGAAAGGCATCGGATCCTCTAGGACTATTAGATGGTTGTAATAGCAAAGGAGCCCAGGCTAGGATAGCTATCAAGCTCAGATGTTTAATATTGTAAAGGAAATCACAGATGGTTAGGAAAGTCATGGCTCTCAAACCTGATTAGACAGTTATGAAGCTCATATGTGTGTAGGAATATTAAGGATTAATATTATGCATTCTCAGCGCTGGGACGCTCTCGGGCAGCCATGCGCTATATAAATCCCGCTTTCATTTCATTTCATTTCAAGGGGAGCAGTGAAAGTTAGCATTGTTAAGGTTCTCAGGAGAATAGGGATACCCTAGGATCACAGGTATGTATGAGGGTGCTCAGAGATGGTTAAGAAAAGTTTATGACCTCAGCAATGGTTAAGACAGAGATGGGACATAAAGAAGCTTTCAGATAATGGAGATAGTTAAGGAACTTAATTTGGGTAAACAATTAAATAGTTCAAAGTTGGTTAGGCTTGTCATGGATCTCAGACATGATTAGGATGGCCACAGATAATTGGGTAGGCCCAGGGCTCTGAAGTGTATAAAATAGTCATTGAGCCCAGAAAGTGTTAGAAATGCCACAGGTCTTGATGTGTCGGAGTTATGAAGCTCAGAAGTGGCTAAGATAGTTGTGGAGATCAGATGAGTCCGATAGTCATGGAGCTCAGATGTGGGTGGGAACGTCACAGGTCCCAGATGCGTCGGATAGCCATGGACCTCAAATGTGGCTAAGAGAGTTGCAAGGTCAGAATAGTCAGCTATTTAAGGGGCTCAAAGATGGTCAGTTCAGCCATGGAGCTTCACAGATGATTATAAAAGCCACAAACCCAGAGATGGTTAGGATAATAAAAGCTTAGACATAGCTATGAAAAATAAGAAGGCCAGAAATATTTGGAGGAGCTAGCTTGCAGGCTCATTGATAGTTCCCAAAAATGTAGCCCCCCTCGTGTGTTCACACTAGACATTAGTAAAAAATCACCTTTATAATGTCTGGAAACCCATAGCTTGCTGCCAGGTGCAACGCTGTCTGCCCTTTCTGATCCACCGCATTGACGTCGGCTCCAAGGGTGATGAGGTCATGGACGATCTCAGGCTGGTTAGCCGTAGTGGCAACCAATAGAGGAGTCTGTGATGAGAGACATAAGAAGAGCCCAATAACGATTCTGAAACCTCCAAATCTGAGTCATTTACAAGTTTGTGATTTACTGGATTCTTTGATAGGTTAGTAAGTAGAAAGAACTCTCACCTACAACTTGCTCTGTCTCACCCCCTCTTCTTGTACCTCTTCTGTAAAGTCTCTCTAAACTGAGGTCATAGCTTCTCAGATGATTTATCAACTTCCCTCACTCAGTGCCAGTCATCCCTCTATTTCTGAAGACACTTCAATGTTCTTGCTCGCAGAGTGCCTCATTTCGTTAGGATCACATCACCTCCATCTAGCATCCTCCATTCATCAAAGACATCTTCAAGCCCCCACTCTCAGCACACTCCCATTGTGCTCACATTATTTCTCCCACCATCCCTCTTTAAACATGCTGAGTCATCATCTTTCAACACCTTGAGTCATAGATTGGTCACCTATCGCCTTCGGGACAGCATGTGCTGTCGCACCGGGGAATTGTGTAATTGAGTAGCCGGTAAGTCACCAGGTCAGTACCACTGAGCAGAGGGCTCATGCTGATAACCCAACAGAATAAGATACAAAGAGTTTAAACAGTGCCACTGAGCTGCTCTGCCTTGTAGATCAGACTGCCTACGTTGTGATGCTAGTCTAGAAAATGAGGGGCCTGGTAGGGCTGGACTTACTAAAGACTATGGAGGAAAGAGTGGCTCTGTACCTCCTAATATAATGTAATGTGTGTATACTTGTAAAGCGCACTGTTACCTCGTTACGTGGTGTCCTGGCGCTGTATACCGCTGGGGAACCCGTCCTGGCTTTCCCTGTGAGAGGGCACCCCCAAGGTGAAGCCAGGCATCCCCGGCGCTGCTGGGGCCGTTGTGGAGATTAAGCAAGCTATTGCCCAGAGTTGCAGAGTGGGACCCATGGTTAGCGTAGGCACCTAGGCGAGAATTATCGAGTCCTCGGACATTGACCCAAGACCCTGCCGCGTCGGGAATTGAACCCTGGTCCCGGGCCGACTTCTGCTTCAGGGTCTGCCGCTTCTAACCAGTGAGCCACACTTCTCCACAGCTGTGTATCCAAGACTACCTGTTTCTCTGACCAGCCAGCATACCCCGCTTGCACCTAGTACAACATATGAGAACTTTTAGGAGCTTTCTGACCTGCTTTTGCTCTACAGGGTATTCTCAGAGGGAACACCATATCTTTCGCACACAAGGATGGGGGGGCATGACGGAAGGTACAGGCCTTCTGCCGTGACAGGACCCCCAAATCATTAAACTCCTGAGACTGCCAAACCAAGGCATTTTCTTCTAAACATTATTAAGACGGTGGCCATGATTTCCATTTCACCAACAGCCTCTCTTTGCAACTTGTGGCTCAATTTCTGGCCCATTATGTGCAAACTCCCACCAAGCTTTTTCTATCACCAGTAACCACTGTACAGCTTTTATCCTTTTAACTCTGCCACGGGAAAGGTCTTTACAATCTTTGTGCACCCTCCCTTAACACTATAGTGTGTCCATCTCTAATTTCCTTATTCGAGTCGAGTTGTGTCATCTCTAGTCAAGTGTAATGAGAAAATGCCATAGCTGCTAAACTGTAGTAGCTCTTTACAGTTGAGTTGCAACATCATAATACCTCCTGCCAGAGGCATGAGTTAAAATGAAAGGCAGGTCACGGACCATCATTATAGCCTCAATGTAAACAATCAAAATGAGAACTGGATTTCCTACTAATCTGTTTTTTTCCTAAAACAAACAGTGATCAGAAGACATGAGAGAAGTATTGCAGTGTGTTCATTTTTTGCACATAGAACATTTCAGGAAAAAAGAACCTCCCCCAGAATATGACTATTACCATTGACCCTAAACTACAACCCTTTTTAAACTGATTAACATTTAATAGATTCTACCATGTTGTGGTAGTGTGGCTGCAACCACACTATCTCTTTCAAATAAAGGAGCAAGACCTAAGGATGTATGAGGTTTATTAGAAGAGTGATGGTGTGACCATGTATGATAAGGAATAAAGTACCCTCTGGAGTACATCGAAACGAAGTTGCAAGTCACCTCGCAGTTCCTTGACCTTATAAAGTAACTCTTTTGTGACCTGCAATAACCTTCTAATGTACATAAGAGGTTACTTTAGCGCATATGTATACTTCTCTTCCTTTGCTTTTTCTCAATCCCTTCTCTCTCCTTACCTCTCAAAGGACGCCATTCACTTTGCCTCACCACAGTCATCCACCCTCAGAAAGGTTTCTTCAGTATTCATATATTTACCTGCTCACCTTCAAGCAAGGTTTTTGCCACATATATTCCTGTTGCTAACTGAGCACCACATCAGTGGCTCTAAAGCTGTTGCTCCCTTAGATGGCCACTAGGTGACACTACTAATTTCAGATGAACAGGTAATTTTCAAGATAGTGGAAAACCATGCAGCAGGTACTGATTAAGGCTAGGTGTACTCAGAAGGCACCAGATGTGGCTGGGAGATGCTGAGCCTGCAATAATTGGGGTGTGGCAGTAGGCTAAAGTCATCAGTTGGTACCTGGTGGTACAACGCTGGAAAAAATGTGTTCTTGGTGGTAAAAACTAAGCATCAATTCTGAACCTGGTTGTACAAAGCATGTACCATTTGTGGCTGGAGGTACCAATCAGGAAATGGGGGGGGGGGGGGCGGAGGGGGTGTGCTTGGTGGTAAAGAGCAGGCACCAGGTTCCGGCCACAACTGGTGTCTGATGGGGATTAGTGGTATAGCCCAGGCATCAAATCTCTGCTTGTTGATAAAAAATGGTTATCATTTGAGGCTGCATATTTAGAGCAGGCACAGGGTGTGACTAGGTGCGGCAAAGCAGGCAGTAATTTGAGAATTTAGGCATAGGGCGAACTCCATTCTAGGTTTGGTGGCACTACAAATGCAGAAGGGTTTTAGTGTTGTGAAAGCAAGCTTAAAATTTTGCCCATATTATGCTAATATAGTCTCATATAGGGCCAGATGTATCAGCGCTTTTTGCGTTCGCCCCGTTTGCGAATGCAAAAATGCGTTTTTCAATGTATCAAACATTTTGAATTCGCAATATGGGTAATTTGTTATTACCTAAATTGCAAATGCAGTTACGGAATTGCGATTTGTGATCCCCTAAATGTAATTCATGTAGCTATCACAAATTGCGATTTTGCATTAAGGAATCGCAAATTACCACCAACTTCTAGTTGGTGGTAATTTGCAAATTTCTGAAAAAATCCACTTTTTTTTATTTTTCTAAGTGCCATGTGGCGCAAATGCATGTATGTGTGCCACATGTGCACACATGCATATTTCAGGGGTGCATCAGGGTGGCCTTTTGGCCCTCTTGCACCCTTGGGTACTCGCAAATAGCACATGGAATTCCCATTCATTCCTATGGGCCTTTAGGGAAGCCATTCCTTATTTGAGACTCGCAATTTGTGAGTCGCAATTAAGGAATGCGCAGGAATCGCAAAATATTTGCTGAAACCTGCGTACATTGCATTTTGCAATTATATAATAGCGAATCAGAAAAAATTTGCTATTAATATACTTGCAAAAAACAATTTTGATACATCTGGCCCATAATGTGTTAATAACTACACATATAACCGCTAATATATTAACTATTTGAATTAAATATTGATTACGTTTTATATTAGTTCAAAGATTTCTGTAATATTGAAAGTGCTTGCTAACTTTGGAGACACTAGTAGGTCCAGAAGGCATAAAGGTGAGGGTTGTACCTTGCACATTTCCAAGCAGCATCACCTCGCCTTCAAACCTGGCATGTGGAGCTGGATTTTGTGAGAATAATGAGGCTAGTTTTGCACATATGAACGGTATCTTCCCCTCAAGGTCAGTCAGCGCTTTCTCAGGGAGAAGATCCTACTTCTGCATATTAGATACATTTTGCTGGGAGTAACATGTTTCTGTCACATGATTAAGCTTCATTGATTTTCCATGAACTTTGTCTCTTTCTTTCAAATGAACATTTCTAGTAAGACTCCTGACAAATTGAAATGACAATTGTCCTTGACCTTTTGCTATGCTGTTTGCTTTTTTTAAGTTTCCCGACGAATTGTGTTTTATTTTGAACAGCAATAAAAAAGCAAGTGTAATCAGAGAATCTGTTGTGGAGAGACTTAGGGCTAGATGTAGGTAAAAAAGATTTACCGATTTTAAATTACCGAATTTTACCGATTCGTTAATTTAAAATCGGTAAATCTATGGGTCCGACATGTAGGTATTCCAGATGTGCTGGAATACCGAATCGGATGAATTCGGTATTTACCGATTCGTTAAATACCGAATCGGTAATGCCCATTCATTCCTATGGGCTTTGAAGCCCTTAGGAATGAATGGGCATTACCGATTCGGTATTTACCGAATCGGTAAATACCGAATTTCCTAAGGGTGCAGGGGGTGTCACTTTGACACCCTCTGGCACCCCCACAACAGGCTCAGGTGCCATGTGGCAGGCATACATGCCCTAAGGGCTGGTCTGCCTGTCACATGGCATAGGTGTGCATGCACACCGGAATCGGTATTTTACCATCAAATTGGATTTGATGGTAAAATACAGATTCGGTAAGGCTCCTGGGACTCTGAAGAGTCCCACCTACATATGGGTGGCTCAGATTCGGTAAATTTACCTAATTATTATTTTACCGAATCGGTAAAATTACCGAATCGGTAATTTTACCGATTCGGTAAAATAATGCCCCCTACATGCCAATCACCTGTTTACCGATCGGTAACGGCCGAAAATACCGATTTTCGGCCGTTACCGACCGACCTACATCGGGCCCTTAATGTTAGGTTTTTCTGTTGACTCCTCAGCCATGTCTCTCACCTTGCCCTTATGCTCCTTGATATCCAGCTGTCCGAACTCCTGGAAGTGATCAGCCAACACATAGGCGTGGCAGCGTAGTCCCTTGGCCGCATAAAGATGGAGGATTCTGAGGGTGAAAGGAGAGAGAAATGTTGACAAATGAGCCTAAATTAGCCACCAACAATGGTCAGAAGAGGCAGGTGAATGATAACTGCAGATTTCACCTGTGCCTGCATATGCATACATACATACATTCCATCAATCCCACAATGTGCCCCACAGGCCCATCATGGTTCTCACATGCACAGTAAGCTTGCAAAGAGAACGCTCTTTTTCAACAGAAACAACATGCTTTCTACAGGCCCAATATAACCTCTGGAGGTAGAATCTCATTCTATTCATGTACACTGGTGTGAAAGTGCCCCATTCCACAGCTTTTGATCTTCACATGTGTAGCCCATTACTGCCTCCTATGAGCTCTACACACACTGTTCATGTTAGGGTTTGTCTGGGCTAGTTGAAGATGGAAGATTGGAAAATGTGTGTTTTAACACACTTGGGTTTTAGTTTTCTAAGCTTGCTCTTCAAGTCCACATCCTAACTCGATAGGCAGGCCAAACATCTGGGAAACTTCTTCATGAGGGAGTTTGCAGGATTCAGTGTGACTCGATAACTGCACACATGCGTGGAAATGTTTGGCATACAAGAATTCTAATTATATTTATCCTTTATTTCTTAAACTCCTATAACAATCAAACACGATCTGCCCCTCTAGTCATTCTGGTACTCCACAGAACAGCAACAATCTTGGATTGGGATCATTGGATAACATCCTATGGACAGTTTTAGAAATGGGGGTCTTTAGTTGGCAGGTTATTACCCTGTCCAAGTAGGAACCCTTCTTCCTAGTTAGGATAAGAGAGTTACACTTCCCAAATATCCCATGCTCTCCTCCTTAGTACCTTGGCACAAGCAGTCAGGCTTATCTAGGAGGCAGTGTGTAAAGCAATTGCACATAACCAGCAGTAATACAGTGAAAACGCTACAAATGGACACCACACCAGTTTTAGAAAAACAGGCAATATTTATCTGTGTAAAAAAATTCCAAAAACAGTTCCTCGAAGTGGATAGCTCCGCCCAGGGCTATCAGTGTTATGAACAAAAAAAATCCAACAGTTCTGGTTGACTGCGGCATCGCGGGCCAGGTACAGTGTCAGGAAGACCCACAAAACAGTACCTTTAGAAATGCAGGGCGTGAGGGACCTCGCGGTGAGCTCCGAAGAGCCGGCGTCGACATGTGTCTGTTCCAAAGGTCGGTGCAGGAGTCTTTGGGCCCTTGAAGTCACACACGTTGCATGGCAAACTCCGTGCAGTTGAATTCGAGAGCGCCGGCAGGCGTCATCCCTGCAGTGCGAAGTGCAACGGTGCGGTATGCGGTGGCCTCAGATTATGGTGCAGGCAGCGACTCGGTGATGGCATCGAGCGGCATCGGTGAGACCAGGGCTGCGGTGCGAAGGGAGTCGGTGCTTGTTGTGGTGCTAGCAAGTCAGGGTGCAGGCAGCAGTGTCGTCATTGCTTAAAAGCTGTAATCGGCTGCCAAACTGGAGTCGATGGTGCCGATGTCAGTGGGCCACGGCTACGGTGTGGGATGGGGTGATGCCCTGTGTAACTTACGTACGGTGCCTCTAAACCACGGTGCAGGCAGTGGTGTCAATCTCAGCATGGAGCGTCGTCGTCAGTGTAACCAGGGCTGCGGTGCGAAATGGTAGATGCTCCGTCTTCTGCAGGAGCTCTACCTCACACCCTTGGAGAAACTCAGGCAAAGAGGATGCAGAAAGTCCAGTCCTTTCCCTGCCCAAGACAGAAGTATCCACTGCAGGCCAACACAGCAAAGCATGCAGCAGTGTGGTAGTCACTCCTCACATCTTCTCCAGCTCTTCTTCTTGGCAGGTTTCTTGATCCAAAAGTGTTCTAAAGTTCTAGGATCAGGCCCCCCAATATTTATACTTCATTTCCCTTTGAAGTTGATACAAACAAAGTTCCACTGGCATACATAAACCAGTTCCGGCTGGCCCAGGCCAGGTTCACAACAGTAGGTGGAGACAGCTTTGTGAGAGGCAGCCACAGTCTATTCAGGTGCAAGCAACAACTCCTACCACTAATCTAAATGCAGCAATGTCTATTCAGCCTGGCTATGAGTCACCCAGGAAAGGCAGGACACACCTAAACCCCCCTTGTGTTTGTCAGTGTAAATTCACAAACCAGCCCCAGTCAGACTGAAGCCCATACAGCTAATACACAAAACAGGCAGAGGTACATGGATGGTTATACAAGGAAATACCAACTTTCTAAAAGTGGTATTTCCAAACACACAATATAAAAATTATCTTTACTAAAATATGTATTCTGAAATCCTGAGTTAAGGCATACTAAACTCCACTTTTCTATCAGCTCCCCTTTGCAAGCTACATTTGTAAAAAGTGTTACAAAGCAACACCCTTATTAATCTATGGGAGAGAGCATTTCACCATCAGGACATGTACAACACACCTTTCACATGAACTGCACCCTTCCCACAGGGGTAGCTTGGACTTACCTGAGCGGCGAGTTATATGTAAAAAAGGGAAGGTAAGGGCCTGGCAAGTGGGCGCACTTGCCCGGTAGACATGGCAGTAAAAACTGTGCACAGATAATGCTGTGGCAGGTCTGAGAACCCTTTGAAAGACTACTTGTTTGGGTGGCACAATCAGTGCTGCAGGCCGACTAGCAACATTTGATTTACAGGCCCTGAACACGCACTGAACTAAGGACTTACTAGTAATCAAATAACCCAATCGGGGAAACACCATCAGGACGCACTTTAGAGTAGGCGCACTTGCAATTTAACACTGTACAGCAGTGAGAAAGTGTGCACAAACACTAAACCAGCAAAACAAAGTCCAGCATACCACCAAAACCAGGAGGTCAGAAAGCAAAAAGACAGGGGAAACACGCCAAAAGGTGCCAGGCCTAACAGACAGGCTAAAATCTTTGAATGAGTTGTGTTTACGATTGGACCACACCCCTTGCCTGTAATTCATGGCATTTGCTTGGCAGAACTCAGAAGATTGATATGCAACCAGAGCTAATGGCTGCCCGACAGCCAGCTTCCCAGAGGTGAAGGGACATCACATGAGTCTGGATCCCTTGAGGGAAGAGCTGTATACCTCACCTGATGGGCTTAGAAACCTGTCTGCCTGCTGAGAAAAAGATGCTCTGTGGAAAATGCTGGTGTCTATAGAAAGTAGAGAGTTACGTTCAGGTTGATGAGAAATTCATATCTACCTGCCTGCTGAGAGAAGTAAGGAGTCCGCTGCCAACTCTGCAGGAGGAGAGTTTGCCCAGAAGGGGGAAGATGCAGCATGTGCCAAGTGTCTTTTAAGGCCTCCAGAATAAACAGACCAAGGAGAACGATCTGGAGATACCAGAGTTTAGGGGCCTGCAGTGTCTCCATGTTGGTTCCTGGTGGGAACAATGAATATTTTAGATGTGATTACTGAAGCCTTATTGGGGCCGGGATTGCATGTCAGAGTGATTGGCAAGTGCTTGGCCGCAACTGTCTAGAGTGATCAGCCCGTGCTGGGCTACATCTGTTAATGTTATAACTGGAAGTGGCTGCACTGAGGTAGTATTCAATGACCCCAACTTCTGCAACACTCAACAGTGGTCTGGCTGGGAACTCAATGACCCGGGACTGCTGCCTTTGTGCACTGCACATGTGTGGGGCCAAGGTACAAATTAGGACTCCCAGACAGCACTTCTGTCTAGCCTGCAACATCTCAGGAGAGAGGGTGTAATCTCCCTGCAGAACCAGGTGGCTGCCCCGATCCTATTGGAACTGATCCACTGGTCTTATTAAGAGTGAAATGTAAAACCTGAGTGCATTGATTTCAAGAGTGATATAACTGAACAGGAGCCATGATCGCTGAAAGAAATCGGGTTACTGGTTGAGTCGGGTGAAATCCTACACAAGCAGCAACTACAATCCCTGTCAGGGTGAGGCTTAAGCCAACCCTAAATTAACCTGTACTCAACACTCTAGTGGTTTAGCACAGAGCACCTAGGCTTGATTCAGAAGCAATGTGTAAAGTATTTGTGCAACACTTCAACAGTAATAAAGTGGAAAAAAACACACAAAAAGGATCCCACACCAGTTTAGAAAAACAGTTCTTTTTAATAGATAAAACAATAACCAAATGACAAAAATCCAATTAGTAGAACCAGCGATATGCAATTTTAAAGATTTCAGTTAAAACAGTGCCAAAAAGCACAACGCACCGACTGTGAAAATCTGGTCACGTCAGACCGTGACAAAGTCACAAGTTCAGGCTGACCACAAAGGAGTGTGGCCAGCTAATACAACCCAGTAAGGCCCACTGAACAAAGTACCTTATATCCAGGTTTGCAGAACATTGCAAAGGGTTTGCGTCGAAGAGGATTCCAGCAGCCTAAGCAATGCTTTGGTTCCGAAATGCAGGGAGATTGCGATGCAAGGGACTGCATCGTCATCCAGCATCCAATCAAAGGGGCTTGCAATGCAAAGTCTGGCATCGAGGGTACATCACACAGTCAGGGCAAAGTGGCGGTTCCAAGGAGATGCGTGGCTGCGATGCAGAGTCTGGTGATCACATCAAGGCTGCCATCAACTAGGGATGTGAAGGCCTGATTCGAGGATGTGTCGCGCATCGGGGATTCTGATGAGTCTGTGGACTGTGATGCAATGCGGGTCTCTGCGACGCCCTGATCGAATGCATCGGTTTTGCTTGGCATTGTATTCCACAGGGATAAGGATTTTAAGTGGACAGTTCTGTCAGTCTTAGACACAGCCAAACGTTTATTTGATATTGACACTGCCTTACTACAGAAGGAAGCCTACCTCATATTAAAGTATAATAGTGCAGTTACCAGCCTCAATGGAATGCCAGAACTTTCAAAAACATAACGGTATTGTAAAAACTGCAAGTCCCACAATGCACCTCACTGGGTGCCAGTACGAACCCTTTTTTAACTACGCTGCTATTGGTTGCTACCTTTGCACAACAATCCCCATGAGCATTTACACAATGAAAGTAAGTTTGACCTAATTTATTCGGGCAGTACTCTCTTGTATTGTGGTCTGATGTTCATACAAAATTGACATTTGTAATTTTTGCGTGAACTCGGGACACCACAGAATTGAAGTACGTGCTGCTAGCAATACTTCCCTGTGAATTAAGGTACACCTTAATTTTTCTGTAATCTTTAACTAATGATTGAGAGCCAAACCGAGCCACAATTAATATCGACAATTGGTTTGTTCTCGCTTTGCAGAAAAACACGTGAAGAAATCTTACACCTGTTAAAGCCACGAGCAATTTTGCTCCTCCACAAGATTGATATAATTCCCTTCCACAACCGCTCTGAGAACGCCAACCGATGGTGACAACTAATTCCCATCAGGTAACTCTTGCTTGCTGAGTGCTTGGCCCTGTTGGAGACTAGGAGAGTTTTTAAATTGACTCAAACCTGTTTTTGCATTATTTATTTTGTAGAATACATCGATACCTATTAATAAGAAGCCCTGATGAGAGCCCCAGTACTACATGCCTGGGCCTTGAAACGCGTTGGCATCCACAAAGAGTGAGGAACTGTGAACTAATATGCTTTACTGTCTGAGGGAATTGAACTAAAAATGATCCCCTGTTTGTACGCATAAATTTGTTCCTGTGTTAGGCACTCCCTTGAGCTTGATGCAATTGGTAACCTCAAGGAACGCCTAGTTGTCAAAGGAAAGGGTGTAAAAATAAGTTTTTTGAATCATTGTATATAGTGATGTTACACTTTACTGTTTGTTTATGAATTATTTTTGTAAACTGTTGAATGTATTGTTTGTATATCTTATTTGAAAATTAAGTGCTGTTCTCGTTGAATCTCGTTAAAAAACAAAAAAATAATTCTAAGTGGAAAGCTTAAATAAATAACCTAATCAAACAGAAAGGTGTTTGTTTGATTGATGCTGTAAAGAGATAGCATGAAAGCTGTGAAGGTGCCAGGTTCCTCTTTTTGGTCAAAAATGTATATAGGGAGCTGCCCTTTCTGACAGGAAAAGGATTGGGTCAACAATCTTAAACAAGCATTTGCAATGCAATAGGTTTCGCATTTGCGAGAGATTAAGTATTGGCTTTTAAAAACCAAAACATAAATATAATGCATTATAATTTACAATGCTAATATCTCAAACATGCGTAAATGTGAGAACTATTGCATTGCAAATGTTTGTTTTGTTTGGGGTGGATGTATGTGGTTTGAATTGGATGGCACCTCTATAGGAAAACAAAAGGGATGGATGCACACTAATAGTTCCCGAGAAGGGTGGACAACCAGTTATAGGGGTTCTGCAACACACTAGAGCCCCCTAGCTCTAAACAGAGAAGGGCCCCATGTGAAAGAGCGATAATTGAAAATGGAAGGAGCAAGTCCAAGGCGGGACGATAGGTGAAACTGGCAAAATAAGAAGTGTTGAAAGTTCACAGCAGAAATGGGTTGTAGAAAACATTAGAAAGAAGCAGCGCAGAAGAGACTTGATCAAGGCGTGCCGATTAGGGGGGACAGAAAGGCAAGAACTAACCCGCCTCTGAAGCTCGACTGCAGGTCTGGGAACAGGAGTTTGTTCCACACTGGAAGCTGCGTGACAGACGGACATCGTTAATAAATGTTAATGAGGCGCTAACAGGTGCTGATCAAATTGATTTACTCCGATCTGGTCAAACAACCATTTAAAGAGGGGGTGCGGAAGTGTTTAGCGCCAAAGTAAACAACTGAATCTGTACAAACATCTCTGCAATTATTTAAAGCATTTTTTCTCTCGCCTTACTACCCCAACTTTTCAAATGTGGATCAGGCGGATGTTTCCAAAACATTTACAACGCTTTCAAAAAACGTTTGTCTACAACTTTGTTATCACGCACAGAATATTTAAAACCTGAAAGTCCGAATTCAGAGGGCTACAGGGTGGGGGCAGAGGAAAACAGCTTGCTAATAACAAACTTTATTTTGTTGATCCCTGCGTTAAATGTAAAAATATGTTCAAGGCAATATTTATAGATCGGAAACACCAAAAAGCAATACACAAACACAAGTTTCTGGACATTGGATGCATCGTTCGTAATGGCAGTTTTCTAACTATTGTTGCTACATTTGCAATCGAAAGTCAGACTGTCCTTGACTTGCATTCTTACATATTTATTGTTCCTTATTTATGTAACATTTGAGGAGACCCCCGGGACGAAGGGAGGCGGTCGACCAGAGCAGCAAATACAGCAGAGGGGAAGGTTTGAGTGTGTGCCAAGTGGGGGGAGGGCTCTTAAGGCGAAGCGGGAGGGGTAAACTAACAAAAGGCATTCCAATAAGGAGGGAGGCACCTGAGGAGGTTGACAATCTGGCGGTAGAGAGAAAAATAAGACAGTACTATGCATTTGAAAGATGTTGCTTAGTGAAGTGAATTCAGCAAACGTGTACATTTTGAAATGTTCAAAGGGACGAGGAGCCGGAGTTGTACTCACGGGGAGTGAAGCTGACATATGCTCAAAACTTACACCAGCACAAAGGTCAAATATAAGTCCAACACAGGGACAAACACTCGTTCGCTCTCAAACCTATGGGTCCCTCGCCTGCTCATGATGTGGCGCCTAGGGTGACTGCTCTGCGCGTCAATGACATGGGCCGCAGAGAGCATTTCCGCCCGAGCCTCCTGCTTCCGTTGCCGCTGTAGGGTGACTGCTCAGCCCATCGATAGCAGGGGCAGAAGAGAGCAGCTTCGCCCGAGCCTCCTGCTTCCGTTGCTGCTTTCAGGGCCACACCGCCAGCGCAGAACGGAGCAGATCAATGGCGAGCAGAAGCTGCAAGTTATGATGGGCTCTTGATCCATGACGTGCTGTGGGACCTGCCGGGTGGCACCGGGGGCTCGGTAAAATGGGTGCTGTGGTTATATTAAAAAGAATAACAATGAAATAAGGGGCTGCACTCAAATATGAAGCGTGACGCCCGTTCATGTTTCCCTTATGTGCATGGCGTCCTGTGAAGCTGGCGCCATGGTGAACAAGTCAGGTCCCGGGCCGGCCAGCCAATCACAGCGCGGCCCGGGGAATGACGTCACGGGGGTGTCCCGGGCCAGCAGCCAATCACAGCGCGGCCCAGGACAAAGGGGCGGGACTTAAAAAAAGACAGAGAAACGCCCCCAAATCGCGTTTTCCCGAGAAAGCGTGATTGACCGCCTCTGTCTCCCAATGGCTAGCCTCCATTTATGGAGCTAGCCAATGGGAAACAGAGGCGGTCCGAACATCCATACTGTTGACAAAAGTTTTCGATCTGGGAGGGGCACTGCGTGCCCTCGCCAGGTCGAAACCTAAAAACAGGGTTCCTTCTCCTGAATTCAATAAGTCATAGGTGGTGTTACTAACCACTAAGTGGGATGTTTGCGTCAATAGGAGGGATTTGAATGTTACACCGGTTACCAAATTTACAAATAGATATATGTATGGCCCACATGTACTATGGAAAACATGAAAAACATGAAACAATTTTTATAAAAACATTTTTCATTCATTTATTTGAGAAAAATGTTACATTTGCTAATAGCATATTTTTGTATTTAAAATCATATACATAAACATTTATCATCAATTTCAGAAATAAAAAAGCATACAGTATTCTTTAAAAATTGCTAATCTAGCAAGGTTTCACACAAACATTACATTATAACATCATAATTACTATTCAATGGATTTTTATAGGAACAAAATTGTCAACGTGGCGTTTCGGTGCCTCTTTTTTATCCTGCACCTTCTTCAAGGACTCGTTCACTGCTTTAATATTATCCAGGTGAGATCTTCCCTGGTACTGATTTATCGGTCTCTGTGAGCACGTGTTGCATCCGCTCATCTATTCCATTAATCCTTTTATTCTTGTGTGAAGGTTTTATTCAAACTTCACTCTGTTTAGGGAGAAAATGGACTAACTTCAATCCAGTCCTATTTTCTTATTTTCTTTGGTAGTTGGGGGGATGCCTCAGGGAGCTACCTTGTGCTATTTCTTTCATCACTTTATCTTTGTAATAAAAAGAAATTTTCTTTGCATTTGATCCTTGTGTATTTGCGTCCTCCTCCTTCCCGGGTTATTTCAAATAACCCGGAAAGGAGGAGGACGCAGTGCAGTTCAGCTACCAGCCACAAAGTGGAGAGCTAATTTTTTTTAAAAAGCTCCAAGAAGTGACTCTTGACTGTATGAGGAAGCAATAATACACAAGGATCAAATGCAAAGAAAATTTATTTTTATTACAAAGATAAAGTGATGAAAGAAATAGCACAAGGTAGCTCCCTGAGGCGTCCCCCCAACTACCAAAGAAAATAGAAAATAGGACTGGATTGAAGTTGGTCCATTTTCTCCCTAAACCGAGTGAAGTTTGAATAAAACCTACACACAAGAATAAAAGGATTAAGGGAATAGATGAGCGGATGCAACACGTGCTCACAGAGACCGATAAATCAGTACCAGGGAAGATCGCACCTGGATAATATTAAAGCAGTGAACGAGTCCTTGAAGAAGGTGCAGGATAAAAAAGAGGCACCGAAACGCCGCATCGACAATTTCGTTCCTATAAAAATCCATTGAATAGTAATTATGATGTAATAATGTAATGTTTGTGTAAAACTTTTCTAGATTAGCAATTTTTAAAAAAATACTGTATGCTTTTTTATTTCTGAAATTGATGATAAATGTTTATGTATATGATTTTAAATACAAAAATATGCTATTAGAAAATTTACAATTTTTCTCAAATAAATGAATGAAAAATGTTTTTATAAAAATTGTTTCATGTTTTTCATGTTTTCCATAGTACATGTGGGCCATACATATATCTATTTGTAAATTTGGTAACCGGTGTAACATTCGAATCCCTCCTATTGACGCAAACATCCCACTTAGTGGATAGTAACACCACCTATGACTTATTGAATTCAAGAAAAGGAACCCTGTTTTTTAACCCCATGGCTGCTAAGGCAATTCCCCTCCTGTGCTGGGATTTGCTATATTTCATTGTTTTATGACGAGCTGGGCTCGTCATCAGTGTACGAGGAGGCTACACCATGACGAGCCCAGCTCGTCATCAGCTTGGAAGGGGTTAAGGTTCCTCTTTTTGTCTTTAGTTATTAAAGCCGTACCTGACCCCTGTCCTTTGGGCCTAACCCCTCCAGTTGTTGACATTTCTAATAGTGGCATTTTCAAAATTGTAATTTAAAATACGATTTCACCATAAATTAGGATGTTTCATTACAATTTCAGACACCAAACATAAACTGGTTAACGGTTCTCCTCTGGGAATTAAAGCTTAATACATGTGATACGGTAATTCCAATGTCATCCTATGCGCAGGATCGGCCTTGCAGTAGAGAAAAATTACTTTAAGAGTTTTTCACTACCAGGACAAACAAATCTAAAAAGTACATGTCCCACTTTTTAAGTAAATTGCACCTTGCCCTCTGGGCTGTCCAGGGCCTGCCTACCCTGGGGGTGACGTACATGTATTAAAAAGAAAGGTTTGGGCATGGCCAGGTCGACATGGTAGTTGTAAAACTGCACACAAAGGCTGCAATGGCAGGCCTGAGACATGTTTAAAGTGCTACATAAGTGGGTCGCACAATCAGTGCCACAGGCTAACTAGTAGCATTTAATTTACAGGCCCTGGAAGCAGGTAGTGCCACTTTACTAGGGTCTTACAAGTAGATTAAATATGCCAATTGTGTGTAAGCCAGTGCTACCATGTTCTAAGGAGAGAGCACAGGCATGTTAGCACTGGTTAGCAGTGGCAAAGTGCTCAGAGTCCTAAAGCTAGAAAAACAAAGACAGCAAAACTGGAGGTCAGTAGGAAAAAAGTTAGAGCAAAAACCACACCAAGGAAGCCAGGTCTAACAGTCATGCTACTTCCTCATATTCGATAGAGATGGCGGGTGGGAAGACCTAGACCTAAGGGAAACAGAGCCTGGATCAAGGGAGAAGGTTGGGGGCATAGAGGTTAGGGGCACTAAATTGCATCTGGTTATTATAGTATGTGATATTCCTCTCCAATGTGCATTAAAGTAAAAAGGTCAGCACTGATGGACATTAGTTTTTTGAGGTGTTATGATGCTGCTGAGCTCATCTCGAGAACTCCCACACTACCTCCCCGAGGAGTCTGTGATTGCTTGGTATCGATACCACTGAAAGCCAAGTGCTCAAGGGGCTGTACTTGGTTAAGTATGCAGAGCCAAAGTAGCATGCTCCTCAGGACATCAGAGGCAAATGAGCACAACTCCTGCTTGTTATCTTATCCCATTACTCACTTGCATTGAGGTATGTTACCTTTCAAGGACTGATACATGGTTTCCCCTGCTGGGTTTAGCTATACTCAAATATGTATCAATATGTTTTTAGATTTCAGGGTTTCATTTTGAAATGGCGATTCTCCGAAACACAAGAGTGGATAAGAAAGTCCAGAAATAATAAACATGTGATTAATGACCATAAGTTAAGGTGCATCTAAAATACCTTCCTTTTTCCGATTGTGATGTGTTTTTTTAATCAGTGAGCAGGTTGAAAGAATGCATGTATTGTGTTGGTCCACCGGTTTTGTTCTGACCTTATGTGAACAATAGATACATCAGAACCATGGGATATATCTGAACCATCACACGCATAAATATAACTGCGTTGACTGATTGTTGCAAAACTTTGCTTTATGAAGGGGAAATGTCTTCTTAACGACCTGATGAGGCTCGTTCCAGATAAATGTACGTGAGATCCCTGTTGCACACATACATGTTTCTTCACAAAGATTTTGTAATAAAAGATGTATAAACTTTGCCATAAGAAAGTGTGGCACTGCTTTGTACTAAATACATTGTCAATTTATTTAAGTAAACAGCACTAGATGGGTATGGTCAGACATATACTGTTTCTAAGGCTCCTGTGCACAATTATAAGCTGCTTCATACACATGAAGGTTGCTTGATGATACATGAGGATACATCTCATCTACAAAATGTTCTTAGTCTGAGATTCTGGTTCTAGCACCAGTTTCATTTCAGGTGTTCTTGATGTGTAATCTCTGACATATATTGCGTATCTGAAAAAGCACCAATAATTGCTATCCCAAAGTAACATTATAATCAGCTGGTAGTAACAATGTACTCTGAATATAGATCATATTTATAGACTTCTTCCAGCAGGCTTTTTTGGGGGGGGCTTTAAGTTGGTGGTAAATAATGAAAACACCTCAAAAAGCAATTTTATGCAAATTTCATCAGTGCCATGTTGCAGACATACATGCCCTTAGGGCATGTATGTCTGCAACATGTGCACCCATACACAATTGAGGGGTGCAGCAGGGTGTCAAAGTGACACCCTTTTACCGAATCGGTATTTACCGATTGGGTAATTGACATTCATTCCTATGGGCCTCCAGGCCCATAGGAATGAATGGCAATTACCGAATCGGTATACCGAATCTTAACGATTCGGTATTTTTACCAAATGATTTGCTACATAGCATTTACCGATTTGAAAATACCGAATCAGTAAAATTCGGTATTTTCGAATCGGTAAATGCTATTTACCTACATCTGGCCCATAGTCCTTTAAATCTCCATCTGAGAATAGTCAGCTCACAACACTACTTCTGTGTGGTGTAGATTGATATAACAAGTATATCAGGTTAGCTTCCTGGCCTGTGTTTATTTTGAGGTTGCGGTCTTCTCTGATGTGCTTTGCATGTTTGTATGTGGCTGATAGACCAGAATCCACAGTACTCAACTTAGTTTGCCTAGCGGATGCACCAAAGGTAGGACCAGTGTTAGTGCTGGGTATTTCAGACAAGATCCAGGGTATGGCCCTTTCAGCAAAGATTTTAGTTGATATGGATGAGGCAGGAAGGTGATTGAGCTCCATGGCACAATCAAGAATAATGATGATGCATCATGCTTGATGGACAATGTAAAATGCAGAAGTTGGGTTGTTGGCTTCACCCTCCTTCTGGCATTGCGAGAAAGACATTAATTAGGTACTACATATTTTAGGTCAGTGTAAATATGCTCACCCCCTTTCGCAATGATGTTTAGTCCACATTCTCTAGAGTTATCTTCCCTAATCTAAAAATAAACTCAGCAGTTCCTTTAACAGTTTAGAAATCTCTAAATCCCATGAAAAGGAAGTTCTGCTTGGAGCCTCATGGTGCAGAAGACTATATTTTGATTGAATGCTGTCCCTTACTGATGGAGTGCTGTCCCTTACTAGCAGGACTACTATATTTCAATGAAAGCAAGTAAAACGGTTTCTGTTCACGTGCTGGGACTGATATGTCAAGTTCCTAGATGTTTACCACATTCAGCCATCACTGATTGATATTCAGGGTGGAACTGGTCGGATCGGCACCTCTAGCTACCCATAGCCGATTACTTCGCTTACAACTCCGTACAATTAATGTCCCAGAATTGATGCACTCATTACTTACCTTCCATCTCTTTAAATGCCTAGATATGTTCTCTAGTATGGAACTGTGTTACTGCCTCATCGGGCCTAGCTGTTCCTACTGATCATCCCATAAATGTGTATTGTTTGTTCTGTTTTAGGCCATATTTTTATCCATAGTTGTCTTAGGGCCTTACGAATTTGGTGGTGTGGCAGCAGGATGCTATGCCAGCACCCTGCTGCCACACCATCAAGCCCTTCCGCTCACCACCCGCCAGATTACGAGTTGTAATACAGGTATGCAGTCCTGTTTTGGCGGTCTCACGGTGGTGACTTTCAAGGCTCATATGTAAGCCTTAGAAAGGCACCGCAGTGGGACCACCAAAGTGCGTTCCTGCACGGCATGGACTGTGAAGGACCTTAAACATATTGTGGAGACATCAAAATTATCCAACACAAAACAACCTGGTTTTGCAGGGAGTCACCTGCGTTTTTGGCCCGGGGATTGGCGGCCATCTAGGGAAACCAACCCAGACATTTCTGAAAACTAGACAGCCAGGAGAGTCCAGGGAGGTATGGCTTGCGTGGATTCCCCAATGTTCTCCTACCCAGAATCCCCTGCATACCTCAAATTTAGTTGACAAATCTCAATTTTCACACATTTCTATGTGGAAATGTTGTGGGATCGCCGGGTTTACTTTAATTTCCTACCACACAGCGTTCCTCCAGGACTCCTGATAAAAACCAGGTTATTCTGTGATAGATAATTTTGATGTCTCCACAATACATTTTAGGCCCTTCCCTGCCGCAGGTATTTGGCATAACTTGGGTAAATAAAGACAGGGGAGCACACCATGTGCCCCCCTGCCTTCACCCTCTGGCCCTGAGGCAACTGGGGGGCCTTGTAGGGCCCCCTTAAGTTTCCTACCTGCCATACTTTCATGGCGGGCTTACTGCCATGAAAACTGTGGCAGTGAGGAAACTCGTAATATGCTTGGCGGTGCATATTGCGGCCTCAGATGGTTGTGGCACTGACGTATGATCAGGGATCCCCGGCGGTTACAGCGGTCCTTTGGCAGTCTGACTGCCAAGTTGTAATACAGCAGTTGGACTGTCGGTGCAGTGGTAGTTGCAATGCCACCGCGGGTTTGGCGGTCCATTGGACCGCCAAACTTGTATTTAGCCCCTTAGTCTTTTGTATTTGGCCAGTGTGAAAGATGAATAATGAATCTTCTGACTTTTGATTATTTCCTAAGCAAAATAATGCTTTAAAGAATCTGTTAAAAAAGAGCAATTGATGGACAGAATGCAGAACACTGTCACACATTCACCCCAGTACAGAGATCTGGGCCTAAATTCATCATTTTTTTTCTGCTCACCATGCCATTCCGGTTTGGACCCAGCCATATGCAATTCAATGGGAACAGTCCGGCCCGAACTGCCAGGCCAGATCCTCCCTGGACTGGAAACAAGCCTCCTAGGACTGGTTTCGGGCTTTCAGCCCTCATTAGCCAGGATAGCTTGACTCCAGTGGCATGGAGAGCACAAGACTCACGTCTGAGCTTATCCGTCCCACTCAGGGTGACAAATGCAAAAAAACCAATTGATGAACAGAAAGCCGAACAATGTCATACATTCACCCCAGTACCGAGATCTGAACCTAAATCCATCATTTGTTTGCTCACCATGCCATTCCAGTTTGGACTCAACCATATGCAAATCAGTCTTGACCCTGCACCCAATGGGAACAGTTCAGCCTGAACTGCCAGGCCAGGTCCTCCCTGGACTGGGAACAAGCATCCTAGGACCGGTTTCGGGCTTTCAGCCCTCATCAACCGGGATAGCTTGACTACAGTGGCATGGAGAGCACGGGACTCACGTCTGAGCATACCCGTCCTACTCGTGGTGACAAATGCAAAAAGAACAATTGATGGACAGAATGCAGAACAATGTCATACATTCACCCCAGTACAGAGATCTGGGACTAAATCCATAATTTTTCCCACACCATGCCATTCCAGTTTGGACCCAGCCATATGCAAATCAGTCTTGATCCTCCACCCAATGGGAACAGTCCAGCCCGAACTGCCAAAGAATCTTTTGCCACAATCCACGACTTGCTAGCTGTACGAAAATAATAAAAACAAAATTAACTGAAAAAAGGGAACTCACGTGTCGCCGTCCTCATCTTGGTTAAGAAGTCTTGTACTGTCCAGATTTCCAATCTCAGCCCTCGCTTGTTCAAGCTCCACAAGGTTCATCTCTGTGATGAGGGGCCCAGATGGAGTCAGGAAAGGAACTTGCCCCTGCTCTGAACACGGGGCACTAAGACTCTGCCAAGCCAGGTCAGAAACCAGAGGATCTGCAAACATACTGGCCTCCAGATGTTCTGGGGCAAATGCAGGTGTCTACAGAAAAATAGAGAGTAATGTTCAGTATGTTGAGAAATTCATATCTTCAGAACTCATTTCCCAGTAATTAAAAAGAAATCCCTAAATGTGTAAACAACGAGCAAAATAGATATTGAATTGGGTGATGAAAATCCTGAGAGAATTAATATCACTGTTAGGTGTTTCTTTTTACAGACATATATATATGCTTGGACAAAAAAACAATGTTTCATTGCATAAATAGAGGAAGGTGGGGCGAGTTGATGAAAATGAAAAATTCCCAGAATAGAGATGATGATTTTGAATAATATGTGTACAGCACACTGTGACCTTTAAATAGGGTATCTTGGTGTTAAGGGGTCTGCATGGTCACTAGAAGAAGCATTAGGGGTTTTGAACACCGAGATTTTAGGTTTTTGTCTAATTGAAGTTGTGAGGTGAACAGTAATGATAAGGGAAGAGTGGCCCATGCTTTGGATGTCAGGACCAACAAAAAAACGACCACATATTCTAGTTTTATTGAACCTCGGTCCAGCCAAAGCCAAGAGCTCGGCTAATGATGCCTAAGGAAAACTTTGATGGCTGAAAAGAGAGGGCCCTTATGGTGAACTGTTCTGTAACAGAAACAAAGAGATTTAAAAATAGCCTTTTTGGCAACTGGTAGCCAATTAAAAGATTGGAGATGGGCGGAGATGTGAATGTGTTTGTTTAGGCGCTAGACTAAAAGAGCAGCAGCTTTCTGTTGGCTTTGAGATTTATTGATTTAATACGGAGTGGAGCATTGCCGTAGTCAAACCACACAAAAACCTCAACCTGAATCAATGTACTTTCGGTGAAGAGAAGAGGTAATATCACCCTGAGAACTTTATGGTTTAAATCTTTTATTGAATTTTCACAAAAGACAAAACAACTAGACCTCACTGTGTCAAGCATGTGTAGCGCGGTAACACCCTGAGAACTTTAAAGGAAAAAAAAGGCTTGTGGCTACAAGTTTATTCACATGTGGACTTAAAGAAAGAATATCACAATCTAGGTAGAGACCAGCCATATGCAAATCAGTTTTGATCCTGCTCCAGTAGGAAGAGTCCAACATGACCTTCGAGGCCAGGTCGCGTCTGGGCGGGAACACACGCAACCCCAGATGAGCTGTGGTCTACTTAGGTAGGCCTCATACAGCTCCTAGAGGTATAGAGAGGAGCACAATGGTTCTGAAGACAATCTCTGACTTGCATACAATGAATGGTCTCAAAGCACCAGATGCCACTGCCACAAGTCAGCAGTTTACTGCCTTAGGTTCACTCCTAAATCTGGTGTAAATTAATGCAAGGCACTAATGACGACTTCCTCGTAATTCTCGCTCCCCTCCCCCATATTCTGGGGAGTTAGTGGTGACCATGAGCTGCAGACAGGACAGTGGAAGGGAACTCCAACCTTGGGTTTTGAAGCAGCGGCCCTTGATGCAATGTTAGAAACAGTGATGGCGGCCTGGGAGGGGGATGGTCGTTCAGCAGATGGTTCCTCTGTTCTACCAGATGGAGCTTCAGGGAACACATGGGGAGCTTGGCAAGTGGCATCAACCTTGTCTATGATGGCTGTATTCCCAACATCTTCTGGAACTACCAGGCAATCAAGGTGAAGAAGAGATGCGCTGTCTGACTAGTAGACCATATGCTTTCTGGAGGAGGAAAGGCTCTTGTTCTACAAGATTGACCCTATGAAATGGATCATTGTGGATGACACTATAGAGAATGTGTGGTAGAGCCCAAAATTCTAGAGGATCCTGAGATTCAGAGCTAAGCCAGGCTCTGATTACTGCCTTGTTGCTGACAGAAAGAGGGAATGGTCCTGATGTAGACAGCATTGGACTTTCTGCTGCTGCACAGAATTCATCCATTGCCTGGGTTTTGGTAAAAACCAGAGAGGCAGCATTCAGATTGAAGAGTGAGTTTGTGCTAGGAATGTTAGTTGATTCTCCCTGTAGTACAAAGACACTTCCTGTGTTCCTGTGAGGCTGTTACATAGCTGTAGGCATCCTATAATTATACTTAACTCAGACATTGAGTTTTAATAGCTGAAGGACCTGCGCCAAAATCAGCATCTAGAATTTCTGCTTGGAAAATAGGATTTTGATCACAGAGGATTACATTGGGCTGATGACCTTGTGCCTTTTTCCTTGAAAAGAAGTATTGGGACTAATATTCCAGTCCTGTTCCTTTTGGTGGGACATTCTCAGATGCCCCTAAAAGGAGGAGCTTCTCTATCTTCATCTGAGGTTCTCTGCTGCAGACTTGTGCAAGGCTAAGGGAGATATAAAGGAAAGCACTAATTAGCACCGAATGGATGATGCCTCGATGGTTATCTGGAGAGAACCAAAATGTGCAACCAAAAACATCTGGATGCATCCCTGGTTAGGGCACGCCTTGGGTTCCGTAAATAAACAGACTCCTAGTACGGTTTTCTATTCAAACCAATATTTCAACATTTTTTTTTTCAATTCTCCCTGTAGTAGGCAAAGGCCCCCCGTCCTTCTAAAGATGGAGATCCCGTATAAAGCCAGTAGAACCTTACGTTCAGACCATCAACACCTGACTGTTGTTCCTAGGGTAAAAAAGGCCCGATCAGGAGGAAGGAGATTCTCCGTTAATGTCGCCACCCTCTGGAATGCCCTCCCTCTAGGCTTAGCCGCGGAACCTTGTCTTCTGCGCTTTCGAAAACAACTCAAAACTTTCCTCTTCTGTTAACCTTTCTTGTCTTTGCTACTTCTGACATTCTTTGCTGGCAAAGCGCTGGGATGCTCTAGGGTAACCGTGCGCTGTACAAAACTGATTTAATAATAATAATAATAATAATAATAATTCTTCAAACTTTATTCAAAAGAAGATCTCTTGTTAGAATCCACATTCATTCCATAGGTAATTCGGTTTATAAACAAGTCAAAAAATGCTCCAATGCATTTCGGGCTGCTTGGCCCTTCATCCGGGAGCTCTATAACAAAAAGATGTAGGATAAACATATTGAAAATGTACCCACTATTCAATCATCACTATAACCACATGTATTTTCACACAACGTGCTGTGAAGTATAGTGATATTCCGCGTGCTCAGTAGTGCATAGAAACGGCAATTGCGTGCAAAAAATGAAAAAACGAGAGTTTAAAGCTTAAACGTCTCGTAAACTTACATGTTTGTAACGAACTTCGTGGTCTAACTGAAAAAAAGACATGAACCAGATTAAAATTGCAATCCTGCAGGAATGTAAATCTTACACGATAACAAAAAGGTACGCGGTACGTTATGATTGAATAGTGGGTACATTTTCAATATGTTTATGCTATATCCTTTTGTTATAGAGCTCCCGGGTGAAGGGCCAAGCTGCCCGAAATGCATTGGAGCATTTTTTGACTTGTTTATAAACCGAATTACCTATGGAATGAACGTGGATTCCAACAAGAAATTTTCTTTTGAATAAAGTTGGAAAAATTGAAAAACAAACATAATACATTTTGAAATATTGGTTTTAACAGAAAACCGGACTAGGAGTCTGTTTATTCACGGAACCCAAGGTGTGCCCTAACCAGGGATGCATCCAGATTTTTTTGGTTGCACATTTTGGATCACATTACACTGACGTGTACTGGACGGACACGCCACCTGAAGGAGCACCCGACCTGTGTATAAAGTTTTGTTTAGAACTTAAGTATTTTTGAGATTAACTGAAAGCTGTGCACCCACCGAATTTATTTTTTGATATATCTGGAGAGAACATCTTTCCTTCAGCAGAGTTATGGTGGCCTCTTCCTAAGATGGCGCTGAGATGGAACATGCCAATGGGACACGCTCGTCTTTGATTGCTTGTTCTCTGAGTAAGAGACACCAATTAGGGGTTTGGAGAACACCTAGAGGTGAAAAACTGAAAGATTTTTGCCAGATGGATTAGGATAGGTGGACCAGGAAAGGTGGTGTTGGTACTGCCACTTGGATGGCATTGAGCAATTTGGCTATGGCCTTGCCCACCTTGTGCTGTTGGAAATCCTCATCCATCTAAGGATCAAACCAGCTCTTCAAGTCAAAGGGGAGATTGATGTCCTTCTTCTGAGCTTCCAGCGTAAGGTTTGACAACGTAAGACATGATTGCTGGTGCATAGACAGATCAAAATTGTACGCCTGCTGAACAGTCTTGGTGCAAGGAGCTGCATCTGTTGTGCCACAGATGCAGCCTGCATCTGGCTATGATGGCACTGACATTGGACACTCGCTGGCAGAGAATGACAAATTGAGGCACTATGGCTTATAAAAGGACCACAGATGCTTGTGTGGACCTGTCTAAGATACAGATCGTGCGAGTGCACATTTTGAGCTGGAGAGATCAGAATGGAACATTTGCCTATTTGTATTGGATGTACCCCAAGCAAATGGCAAAAAACATTGCCTTTGCAGCCGTGCCATATAAAAGATGTGGGCGCTGAGGTACAGAAGCTGTCAGGTGGTTCAAGGCCTCTGCGACTCTGCAGTCTGCCCCCTAACACAACCACTAGTGAAAGGAGTTGGGGGTGCGAGGATAACTCCACTCCAGGCCTCACCCTACAGGCAGATGCAATTAGGCACTGCACCCACCTGCAGGGATCCCTTTCATCCTCTTCAAACAGAGGGTGGTCTGCTACTGTGAAAGATAGACCGAGGTGAGTTTGTTCTCTCAAACAGTGGAAGTGGATTGCTGACATTCCTCAAGCTGAAGGGAGGAGACCTTCACACTGAAGTGACAGGAGGAGAAACAGGGCTCCTTGAGAAAGTCCATTAGGCATTTTGCTAACCAACTGCTGTTTAGTCTTCCCGAGTACTGCCATTTATCGTATGGTAGAAGAGAGAGGTGCGACTGCAGACTCTTGTACAGAGATAAGAAACTTAAAGTCTTTCTCTGATTACGTCTTCAGTGGCTGCATCTTTCAGTGGTCTGCTCTCATAACTGCAAGTGCCAATGTCAAGAGGTTGCATCTGCACTGAGGACATCCACTTTTCAGTGTAATTGCATGTACTGTTGTGGTCTTCGGTTGGCACACTGAGATACCAGGGAAAACCAAGATGGTGCATTGGATGCTTAATTTGGGCCTTGGTACATTTCTTGCTGTACGTATTCAAACATTTGGAGTATTTGTTCATGCAGGAACAAAGCCTTGGCCTTCATGGAATAAGCCATCACACCATATCTGAACCTCACGGGAGTTCATCTAACCAGGAAGTAACCGCCGAGTCTATCGCAACATTGGAGCGAGTGAAGGTGAAGAATCCAGCCCGCTCGTTTGAAGTGCCGAAATCCTCCCTAACCGGTATGTCACCGAAGGCTCCTAAAGCGTGATAGCAGTGCTAGGGTCCAATTCGTTCACTTAGCGGGTGAATCTGACATAGAACCTCCGTTTTCTTCTAGCGGTGGAACTAGAGCCAGCCCCTTTCCCCAAGCAACGAGTTTGAATAGGGATTACACGGAGAGCCAGACGCCTTCGCATAAGTGGGTAAGCCTCACCACAGGAATGGGCGAAGTATGTTTGATGATATGTGGGTTACTGCTTTGACTAAATGCAGTGCGATTTTATTTTTTCACCCCTTCATAGCCCCCGCGCGGACTTCTATTGGAGATACAACCCTCATGAGTTTGGATTGTTGATCAAGCTACTAAGGTAGGATAAGGCTGTTGTTGTTTGACATAGGGGCTAAGTCTCTTTATATAGGTTACAACCCTAAAGTAGTGTCTTTTTAGTGTTGCAACGTCTATTTTGGTCCTGAGGAGAACCCCGCTACCTATAGGGGTTTGAAACGCGTTGACCAACTTGGTCTCGTATCTTGTTTAAAACTCTTTTTTCACAACGGATGTTATTGAATAGTAAGAGATGTGGACACTCTTTTGATTTGCTTACTGCAAAGACTTTGACAAAACGCAAAAAGGATTCCCTTCCTGAGTTCACAACTAAAGTTCTACTGATACTGAGACCAATTACTGTTTGTCTATTGTTGTTTGCTTGTTTGTGTGAATGGTTTTTGGATGAATGAACGGCCAAGAATGCCTGAAGCGTGTAAATGCCATTTTCTATTGTGTTAATAGCTGTTGTATATATTTTGTACATTTAAAAAAAACTGTTTGTATTTCCATGCACAAAAAAATTGTGTTTAAAAAGCGGAGAAACCTAAAAAGAAATATTAAAAACTCATATGTTGCAATTCTTTAAGCAAGTTGTTTTTGTTATATTCAAAACAACTATTTATTTCAGTTTGTCAGCTTTCAATTGAAGCTCTCAGCACTGGCGTTTGTTTTGTTAAATCTTTCTACTTTGGCTCAGCCTTGCTGAGTTGTGAATCAAGGCCCTTGTGTGTTTTTTGGCTGTTATCAGCATGACAGCAGCATTGTGTATGGACTGAGCGACCTGTTTGGCTGCTCGAGAAGTGCCGGTGAGCCTTGGGACTGTTCTCCACCCGGCTGGAAACCCAGCTAGGTGGAGAAATGCTAAGTGCGCATGACTGTTTGGTCGGCCAAAGACGGCCGGCCAAACTGCCATGCGCACTTACGGTTGGAAGTGTTTGTCTACTCCTGGTCCAGATGCTCTGCTGTTCCACTAGTGATGTGGACACCAATTATTGAAGATCTCTATATTGCAACTGAAAAATCGAACTACACAATTGTTGCATCCACAATACTGAATAACACTACATTGGCAGGATACATGTATGGGTTACTATATACTATAACCTGTTGGGCCACCTCTCAAAATACTGATCCTTCGGGTGTCTTGAGAAGCTAACTGGGTCTGGCTTCTGTATCTCTTTGCCTCTCCTATTTGTGCATCCTGTGATCTGAGGAGAATGGACTGTGTGAGGGCCTGAACACTGTGGAAGGCCAGCTCGAGAACTGTTTCTTGCAGAGAGGCTCTCCGCTTCTCTTTAAACTGACCTGCATTAGCTGCGCTCAACCAGGAGCACCTCAGAGGAGTCAGGAGATGGGCCTGCCTGGCAGGAGCGGCTTGTTTCGGGGGCAGGGGGGTTGGGACAGACGACGAAGGTGACCAACAGAAAAAGAATACAACAAAAAGTACATGTTGTCCTCCAGCATCGCATCACGCTCTTGTGCTCCTCTTCAATGTTGGCAGGCACAGACTCCTAGTCTGCCCTGCGGCCTCTCCTGAAGCTGCTCTCAATCGAGAGCAGCTTCAGGATTGGCTTGAGCGCCGAGGGTTTGCACCACAGGGACAGACTGGGAATCTGTGCCTGCTCTCTCTCCAACCCGGCATGCAGCTGGGTTGGAGAGAGTTTCACTGCACATGTGGGTTTGGCCAGCCTGGGACGGCCAGCAAAACCCACATGCGCAGTGAAGGCAGTGCCCAGCACTCCCCCTCCAGCCTGTCCCCACCCTGGCTCCGCCCCCAAGCCTCTGCAGAAAGAAAAAGAAAACGATGGTAAAACGGGTTTTAACTCTGTTTTATTATCATTTTATTTTTCAAATTTTTTTAAGTGCTGGGAGGCGAGGCGACGCTCCTCTGCCATAGTGGAGGAGCCGCCACTGCTGCCTGGTCAGACAGGAACTTGATGTGATTTTGCAGTTTATATAGCGCTCGAATGCCCTGAGGAGTCTAGGTGCTGCTTCAAGCACGGGTCTAATATCTTAAGTTCCACAAACAGGGAGCTAGTTGTTAAAACAGCCAGTGTTTTAATGACATCATCAGAAAGCAGACACAGGAGGAGCTGGGCCTCATTCCCAGTGAAAGTGCCCATAGTCACTAGAGTGAACTGAGGCTTGGCCTCCTGAACCACCCTCAGGGAGGGAGATTCACTTACTTTTCTGTGCACCCAACAGGTCTGCAGCACTGAGCCCAGGAGAGTGGGTCAATTCTCTCGTGCAAAGGTGGCTTGAGGCCTCTGTGCTGAGGCGAGGAGCTCGGCTCGAGCCTAAGACACGCCACAGAGTCTCCCGAGTGAGAGACTTTGATCCTCAAAGGACCTTTGGCTCCCAGGCACTTGTCGCCCTTTCTTTGGACAATGACAACGGGGTCCAGTTAAAAAAAGTAGCCTGGTCCCACGGAGGTGACTCTGGATTCCTCAGGGCGAAGTTCCTCGTCACATCACAGAGAGAAAGGACAAACGGCAGAGCAGAGTCCGCTTCTTTCTTATGAAACTCAACATATTGTGAGGGATGGGATCATGGGATTACCCTTACTCGGCAGGTAAGAGGTGGTGTCATGTCAATGGTAGCTCACAGAGCGCAGCAAGCTGCGGATTCCTGTTACCAAGGAAGAGACAGGATGATAGTCTGTGTCAGGGACTGCGAAATATCACTGAAGAATGTACACAGTGTAAATCTGGTCATTGTACCACAAGCTACCCGAGCTGAAAGAAGAACCAACGAAGAAGGGGAACATTTTGAAAATAAATGGAAAGGTCCAAAGTATATCCGGGTGGTAATCTGCCTGAGGAAACACTTTTCACCTGGTCGCCTGCAGCACTTCTTTGCAGCTCTCTATTGGAATCGGCGACGAAACACGACACGGAAAGACACCTATGCACCTGGCTTCCCTGGGTGAGGTAACACGAGTACTCCGGTGCTCCCGTGGGTCTTGACTCTTGAAGTGTCCAGTACTGAAGGGGTTTTACCGTAGTCCACTCCTAAGTGTCCTTATTCTTTAAAATTGTAACTTTAACTTTCTCCATAGAAGTAAATGGTGATTCGCGGCTGTGTTTAGACACTGCACGCGTCCCCCGTGGGTCTCCTGCGTCCCTACCTTGGGTGGTTCCTGGTTGCCCTAGTGGTTCTGCAGGCCCTAGGCCTTGTCTCTATATTCTGAGGGGTACTTATACCACCTTCTCAGTATATGGTTTGTGAGGCCCCTAGGGCAAAACATATACTGTGCTAATTTACTGTGTGCAATTTAAGTTCTTGTATTGTACTTTCACTTCTAGCCTCATAAAGAGACTAGAGGGGTGTGTTTAGAATAAATACATATATTTTATATATATATACCTGGTGTGGTTCTCTTTTAATTTAATCATTCATGATATTATAGACTGGTGAAACCATCTGCTTTACATTCGTTCAAGACTTAGCCTGAAGGCTGCTCTCCACAGCTACCACTAGGATAGCTTTCTATAAAGGTTGTCTAAACCTACGATCAATAAGGGTCGTTTGGACTCATGCAAGGTGCCCACTAGAATAGTGGGCATCATATGCCAAGCCAACTTCTCACACTCTGTACTCCTGTGCAGTTGTGGACAACAGGGGCTCGGTAATATATATGTATACATATATATATATATATATATGTATATATGTATATATATATATATATATATATATATATATATATATATATATATATATATATATATATATATATATATATATATATATATATATATATCCACACACAGGTTGCCCCATTGAAGGTGCTGCATACGAAGGGGTGATGCACAGGAAGCCGCTGGCAGCAGAAATCACAGGATGCCGCTCGCTCTCCTGATACAGCCATACGCGTTTCGAGCATAACCTTGCTCTTGTTCACTGGCACTGCAAACACAAATCACAAAGGAGGTAGCGACGCCGTGTGTGGTGTGATCAATCTATTTATTTGGCCTCAGTCGAACGCGTTTCGGAGCTCCTTGCTCCTTGTTCACCGACAATAAAGTATTGAAAACGGCCATTATACATAAGTGCATTTCCGTGTCACGTGCAGAACTACAAAGCAATTGAAAGTGAAAACAAACCTGTAGTTTTTGTACATTTTGGCCAATACTTTCGAGTGACTTCGACATATCATTTCATTTCAGGTAAACATATATAAATAAATATGTAAATATATACATAATTCCTTACTGTCTCAGTGGCTAAATTGCATGCATTGTAACCATTGCCTACTCCAATAGTGTGCCAAAGCAATCATACTGGGAACTCAGTATACAGTGCACTAAACATTCTTCCCAAGTGGGCAAATGCTACTTTTGCATATACAATTCCTCAGTAAAGCCCTGATTTCAAGAGAAAAACCTCATAATTGGCCCTTATGTAGCTCCACAATCATGTCCCAGTGGGCTAAATAGATCTTCCATTTCAATAATCAGTCAAGGTCAATGCTGTACCCCACCTGATTAAAATACTAACAATTTACCGCTTGTAACTAACTTGGAATTCATCACTAACTACTATTTACAAATGAGTGTACAGATCTTCCTCTGCATTCAAGCCTTCTGGGTATCTCGAGTTTAATTCAATGATAAATCGGGATTCTAATTTCCTTAGTTTCTTTTGTCTGTTTCCGCCCCTTTTATCAAAAGCTACCACATCTATCACATTATAAGTAAGACCATTGCTGTCCTTATTGTGACATTTTTCAAAGTGACGCTCAACTGGGTACGTGCGATCCCCATTCTTTATTGCAAGTAAATGCTGCAATATCCGTTTATGGACTTCTAAGATAGTGCTGCCCACGTACCTCAGGCCATAGACAGCAAAATCTGTCTTACATGAGAATTTTCCTTTGATGTTTTTCATATCTCTTGATAACCCTGCTTTGTATTGGATAGTGTTCACTCCATAACGACAGGCCTTACATTTAGGGCATTTTAGAAACCCATTCTTTCTTGTTAACCAGGTTTCTCTAGGTTGTTTTTGTTTTAAGGTGTTTTTACCAACATTTGTTTTAATGATTTTACACATCTAAAAGTCAGTTGCGGCCTTTGCGGCACAACTTTACCCAGAATCGGAAAATATTTGATTATGTGCCAGTACTTGTTCAAGATGTTCCTCAGTTTATCTTGTTGGACAATGAATTTCGTGAGAAGGTGGTGATTTTGCGAGGGAGAATTGTGAAAGGAATATATATATATATTGTGACCAAGGGAGTAATCCAGAAAACGTGTTGAGTGTTCCTGACACACTGCATGTCTTTATGTTAATACATTCTGCTGTTTGAATAGTCCGTTAACGTGTCCGTGGTTGCTGTGCTTCAATGGCTGCGGCGTTCGTCATATATATATATATATATATATATATATATATACCTCTGCATCTCCTCCTTGAGCCTGCAATGTGAAGGACAACAATGAAAAATACTCACAGTAAACTGGCTGGCAGTGCCCAGGCTGTGGGAACAGTGGGTGTGTTGTACCATGGGTTGGCTGTGCTCTGCTGCTGCCACACTTCCATAGCCCAGTGGAGTGTGATAGGGGGACAGAGGGCCTGCAAAGTCGTCGGTTGGGGAGTAGCGGTAGTGATACTCAGTCCACCGGGGGCCACTGGGGGCTGCAGGGGGCCAGCTCATAAAAGGACCTGAAAACTCCGTCGTCGCAGGGGTACCCACGGACTGACAAAGGGGGATCCGGCCTGAAACAGAAAAGGCACAGTAAGAAAACATGTTCTCAACCAGGAGTGCTACACTTTCGGATCTGAAACACAGAAATCGACTTTGTATAAAGAGAATGTGCATAAATCAAATGTGCATGAAGCCCGTGTGGATATGGCGAGTGTGCATAACAGTGTGAATAAAGCAAATAGGCATAATGCAAAAGTGCACACAGCAATTAAAGCGAATATGCATTAAAAGAGGATGCATAAATTGCCCATGCCTCCAGCAAGTGTAAGTAAATCACACAAGAGTAAAACAGTAATAGGGAGAGTAGGAAAAAAGGTTAATGAGCGAGAAGACCTAAAAACAGTCAAAGCAGAGAGGTAAAATGGGGTAGAAAAAGAGAGAATAAGACCAGGGTCACTGACCAGAGATCGGAGAATGAAATAGGATTTGTTAACAATGGGACTACTCATGTGGGAGATTCTCTTGCAAGATCACTGACTTCACAAACCCTGCAGAGATCACAAGATCCTGATTCCACAGGAAGCACAAACTCAGAGCTAGCGATAAAGGGAGCAGTGCCCATGTCAACCTGCAACGCCAGCAAAGAAAGGAAGAAAAAGAAAAAAGGAAAGTAAAACACCGACAAGATTCAAGTGGAGAGAGGAAAACATCAAAGAAAGGCATGAGGGCGAGAAAGGGAAGAGTAAAGACAACAGAGTAAACCGACAGGAGACCAGAGACAGTCTTTCAAAGAAAGTGTATAAGGGTGGAAAAGAATTGAATAGAGTGAAGGAGGGAATGCAGTCACGGGGGGCATGAAAGAGGCACAGGCAGCAGGATGATGTCAGCTTGTCCACCCCCCATGCCCCCACTACCCCACCCCCGCCCTCCCGCGATGAAGCAAGCTCACTTTTGTAACACAGCTGCAATATCCATGGAACTGGGGAGCTTTGAGTAACATGAGTAACTTCTTAAATTCGTACCAATAAAACATTATCGAACATAACGTGATTTGGACAGAGAGAGAAGGACACTTGGAGAGCTAGGAAGAGAGAGAGAAAGTCAGAAAGAGAAGCAGTGCATTCAGAAGGTTAAAGAGAATAAATAAGAAAGAGCGACACAGAGGGAGAATGAGAGATGAAAAGAGAGGGGAAGAAAGACCATGACAAAGAAAGGTCAAGGGGTAAAGAGATAAGGGCGTGGAGACAAAGGGGAGGAAGAGTCAGGGGGGAGGAGTGTCAGCAAAAGAGAGTGAGCGGAGAACAGACGTCAATATAGGGGAGAGAAGAAAGAGAGAGGGTGAAGAAAAAACGTACAAGAGAGTTAGATTGTGAAGCATAAAAGAAACAAAAGGTAGTGTGAACAGGATAAAAAGTCACACAGGCAGCAGATTAGTTGTCAGTATGTGACGCCGTCACAGAGTCAACAATGGGTTAAACCATGTGAATCTGTAAAGCGTTGTTTAGACTTGTGAACGTACACAACATTAAAAAAACAAGGAACAGACTACTGATGAAGGCGACGAGGAGCAGTAACCATGAAAGAAAGCTACAGGGTGTGAATGAAGGAATTGAGAAGCAGCTCAGAACACGGATTGACGCTTAGAAACAGTGTGAGAGACACCCCTGCTGTCATAGCGGAGGCTGGAGGTTACAGGTTTCATTTATGTACTTCCACGCACCTGATACGTTTTCTTCCTTGAGCAGGGGTTGAGCCTTAAATGAGAAAATAGGAAGAAGTCCTTAGATATATTGAAACACATCCAGCAGTGACAGTGAGTGAACTTCTCTACACAGCCATGGGACATTGGGGGTACCTGTACCCCTCTACATAGCCATAGGACAACGGGGACGACTTGACGTCTCTAAACAGCAATGGGACAATGGGCATGTCTGCACTCCTATAGGTCATGGGGTAGTGGAAGCATCTGACCTTCTCTACAATGTTGTGGAACAATGGGAGTGTCTTACCTTCACTACAGGGCTGTAGAACAATGAATGTTTCTGACCTTCTCTACAGGGTCATGGAAAAATGGGAGCGTCTGACCTTCTCCACAGGGTTGTGGAGCAATGGGAGTATCTTACCTTCACTACAGGGCCCTAGAAAAATGAATGTGTCTGAACTTCTCTACAGGGTCATGGAAAATGGGAGCTTATGACCTTCTCTACAGGGTTGTGGAACAATGGATGTGTCTGACCAATGAGAGCTTATGATCTTCTCTACAGGGTTGTGGAACAATGGATTTGTCTGACCTTCTCTACAGGGCAGTGGAACAATATGAGTATCTGACCTTCTCTACAGGGCAGTGGAACAATGGGAGCGTCTGACCTTCTCTATAGGGCAGTGGAACAATATGAGTATCTGACCTTCTCTACAGGGCAGTGGAACAATGGGAGCGTCTGACCTTCACTACAGGGTTGTAGAACATGGGAGCGTCTGACCTTCTCTACAGGGTTGTGGAACAATGGGAGCGTCTGATCTTCACTACAGGGCAGTGGAACAATGGGAACGTCTGATCTTCTCTACAGGGCAGTGGAACAATGGGAGCGTCTGACCTTCTCTACAGGGCAGTGGAACAATGGGAGCATCTGACCCTCACTACAGGGCAGTGGAACAATGGGAGCGTCTGACCTTCTCAACAGGGTTGTGGAACAATGGGAGCGTCTGATCTTCACTACAGGGCAGTGGAACAATGGGAGCGTCTGACCTTCTCTACAGGGCAGTGGAACAATGGGAGTGTCTGACCTTCTCTACAGGGTTGTGGAACAATGGCAGTATCTGACCTTCTCTACAGGGCAGTGGAACCATGGGAGCGTCTGACCTTCTCAACAGGGCAGTGGACCATGGGAGCGTCTGACCTTCTCTACAGGGCAGTGGAACAATGGGAGCATCTGACCCTCACTACAGGGCAGTGGAACAATGGGAGCGTCCGACCTTCTCTACAGGGCAGTGGAACAATGGGAGCATCTGACCTTCACTACAGGGCAGTGGAACAATGGGAGCGTCTGACCTTCTCTACAGGGCAGTGGAACAATGGGAGCATCTGACCCTCACTACAGGGCAGTGGAACAATGGGAGCGTCTGACCTTCTCAACAGGGTTGTGGAACAATGGGAGCGTCTGATCTTCACTACAGGGCAGTGGAACAATGGGAGCGTCTGACCTTCTCTACAGGGCAGTGGAACAATGGGAGTGTCTGACCTTCTCTACAGGGTTGTGGAACAATGGCAGTATCTGACCTTCTCTACAGGGCAGTGGAACCATGGGAGCGTCTGACCTTCTCAACAGGGCAGTGGACCATGGGAGCGTCTGACCTTCTCTACAGGGCAGTGGAACAATGGGAGCATCTGACCCTCACTACAGGGCAGTGGAACAATGGGAGCGTCCGACCTTCTCAACAGGGTTGTGGAACAATGGGAGCATCTGACCCTCACTACAGGGTTGTGGAACAATGGGAGCGTCTGACCTTCACTACAGGGTTGTGGAACAATGGGAGCGTCTGACCTTCACTACAGGGCCCTAGAACAATGGGAGCGTCTGACCTTCACTACAGGGCCCTAGAACAATGGGAGCGTCTGACCTTCACTACAGGGCCCTAGAACAATGGGAGCGTCTGACCTTCACTACAGGGTTGTGGAACAATTGGAGTGTTTGAACTTCTCTGCAGAGCCGTGAAACAATGTGAGCGTCTTACCTTCACTACATGGCCGTAGAACAATGGATGTGTCTGACATTCACTACAGGGTTGTGGAACAATTGGAATGTTTGAACTTCTCTGCAGAGCCGTGAAACAATGGGAGCATGATACCATGAAATGATAGGTGACTTGTAATGCGCACAGCTACTCCAAGGAGAATCCCGACGGAAACATTGAGTGGTCAGCAGGGAGGGAAATTAGACTTGCACAAAGAACCAGGTATTCAGTTTTTTCCTAAACAGCACTGAATTACTTGTGTAGAGTAGCTCCAACGGGAGCGGATTCACTCAGTAATGTTAATGATTTACCCCCTGCTCTTTCACGCTGAAACTTTGGGATCACTGCCAGAAATGTGTTGGTAGATTGTAAATGTCTAGTAGGGATGTAGAAGCTAAATGTAGCTCTAAGGTAGTCTGGGCCTGTCTGATACTAAGCATCATGTACCAATGTAAGAGCCTTAAAGTTGAACCTCTCCCTGATGGGCAACCAGGATGTGTCTGATCTTGTCTACTGGACCGAGGAACAATAGTAGTGTCTGACCTTCTCTACAGGGCTGTGGAACAATAGGAGAGTCTGACTTTCTCTTTAGGGTCTTGGAACAATGTGAGTGTCTGACCGTCTTTGCAGGGCCATGTAACAATGGAAGGGTCTGATCTTCCCTACAGGGCAGTGAAACAATGGGAGTCTATGACCTTCTCTACAGGTTCCTAGAACAATGGGAGTTTCTGAACTTGTCTACTGGTATGTGGAACAATGGATGTGTCTGACCTTGTCTACTGGGCCGAGGAATAATGGTAGTGTCTGACCTTCTCTACAGGGTCGTGGAACAATGGAAGTGTCTGACCTTGTCTACATGGCAATGGGGAAATGGAGTGTCTGACCTTCTCTACAGGGTTGTGGAACAATAGGAGCATATGACTTTCTCTACAGGGTCTTAGGACAATGTGAGTGTCTGACCGTCTTTGCAGGGCAATGTAACAATGGGAGTGTCTGACCTTCCCTCCAGGGCCGCGAAACAATGGACGTTTGTGACCTTCTCTACAGGTTCCTAAAACAATGGGAGTTTCTAAACTTCTCTTCTGGTATGTGGAACAATGGATGTGTCTGACCTTATCTACTCGGCCGAGGAACACTGGAAGTGTCTAACCTTCTCTACAGGGCAGTGGGGGAATGGAGTGTCTGAACGTCTTTGCAGGCCTTGGGACAATAAGAGTGTTTGTGTTATCTACAGGACGATGGACAACAATGTCTGAACATGTCCCCTAGGCCCTAAATATCTGCCCTTCTGTGTGTGGCCAAGGGACACTGTGAGTCCCTGCACTTCTCTGCAGGTCAACAAGACATTCTCAATGTCCGCGCGTCTCTGCAGGAACATAGTTACTGTATTTTTGTGTGTATGTTCCTGGTTCTGGTGTGATGTCACGTCTGCATGACTGTGAGATTTGTGCATATAGGAGAGTATGTATGGGTGTACGTATGTGAAGATTTTTTAGTGCTTTCGAACTGTGCGTGTGGGATACGTGTGTGTATGTTTGTGTGTGTGTTGCATGTGTGTTAAATTGTAGCTGGGACCTCCAAACATCCAGTTTCTAAGCCTTCAATATCCAATTTAATTCCTTTGCTCTCTATCATACATTATTGTACTTTGACCTTTGGAGGCAGCAACTGGGTGGAAAGCAATGACAAAAGTAAGTCTATTCTACAGACTTACCCTAGGTGTACATCAGTTACTGAGAAGCCAGCTAGAGAAGCATGCCTGGCCCCCAGCACTAGGCTCCATAGGCAGCCACTGCACGAAGGAGAGGCTGGGGACACCATGTTTCATTCTACAGACATATCTTCGCCTCCTTCAAGGGATGGCGTTCACTTTAGGAGAAGCAGCGGGTAAAGTGTATATTTCTTTAAACTTTACTTTCCAGATGCAGCCACTAACTGAGGAGAAGTTGGGTACAGTGAGGACAATTGAGATTTGCTGAAGGAAAAGCTAAAGACTGTAGGGAAGCGCCTTGTGAAGGAGATGGAACTTTTAAGAGGACCAAAAAAAGTTCAATTCAAATCTATGGGGTGGGAAGGACAAAGGATTTGAACGGAACGAGCTACAAAGCCGGGAGGGGGTTAGTGGGAGACGGTGTCAGGGTAACCTGAAATAAACACAGAGCACAGAGAGCGAGGGGGGCACAGAGTTGCATGAAAGAAGTGCAATGTGAGAGTGCCAGGGCATGGACCCGTTTAAAGACTACACATAACAAGCAGGAATGGAGATGGAAAGAGGAGGAGCCAGCAAAGAGAGATCAGCTGGGGAGAGAGTTAACTAACATGGGGGAATTCAAAGAGAAGATTGACGGGAGAGTTAAAAGCAGATTGTAAGTCAAATAGGCAGGGGTCGCAGCTTAGTTGGTGAGATTCAGGGGCTGTGAATGTTACATTTTCCAACTTCAAAAGTTTCGAAAACCAACACAGATGTAGCAGATCTGACTATGGGCGCCCAGATCCAACTACCAAGACAAGAATGCATTCTTTTGGGGGAGTGTAAGACCGCCCCTGAAGCTACGCCCCTGGAAATAGACAATGTCTGCCTTCACAGAGTTATGGATCATGAAGCGTGTAACCAATCAGTAATGCGAAATAGGCAGTCGTGGAACAAGCCCGCAGCCCTGTCAGTCGGCAGAGGATTGAAGTGTCTGAACTATTATAAGTGAGTGTGTGTTCATGTGGGTGTGTTGTATGGGTTTTGTAAGAGTGCGTGAGTTACTCCACAGGTAACACTCCTCACCTGAGAGGTTGAGGCCTGTCCATTGCCGGTCTCGCGCCTCCGCTTCTGCTCCAAGAGCTTCTTCACAGTCTGCGGGGAGTAGCAGCTCGACCTCTCCTGCTTGAAGGCTACTGGTTTAGGGGCAAGAGAGGGAAGGGAGGGGAGGGTATGTTGGAAATGAGGATGAAGAGATGGGGAGAAAAGCGTTAAAATATTGTTATACGTTATGATCCTTCCTCCAGCTTCAAGGTGCTGCCCCAGTGGCGCTCGCACCTGTTCATGCATCTCTGAAGACTAAACTTCTCCGACCTCAAAGCACAATTCTGGTCAATGGAGAAACACATGGATCTATTGAGGAGGACAAAGACCACAGAGGATTGGAAGAGAACGACGACCTTCAGGATTAGGAAGGATTGAGCCTAGGGAGGACGATGGGGGGCAATGCATCAAATGGTTGATGAAACGTAGAGGAAGACAGTGGACCTTGTAGGGCATAAGAAAGCAGAGGGCTCAGGTCTGTGTAGGAAAGGATCTGGAAACTGGCTGTCATCTGCATGCGAGAGGGATGTTCTGAAAGTCACTATACCATGGCCACTGACATCCGTGCATTCCTAGAGGTCAAATAAGTTGAACGTTGTTGTCGATGATCACATGGAAATCATTGAGTCTTGCTGTCAGCCCAGGTCCAGGTCCACAGAAGCCTTACCATGATACACCAACCTGGTGGCAAAGGGTGGCTGACATATAGGACTGAAATTGACTGTATGGGGACTAGAATGGCACAGCTTAAATATGGATTCACAAAGAATATTATGGCATAAAACATAGGGGCTGCAACTAAATCAAAGGTACTTCAGACCCTTTTTGGACAATAGACCACAGGGATTCTAATCTAAATATTTTTAGAGAGAAAGCTCTTCATTGTTGAGATAATAACTGCAATTGACTGAATTATCCCACTGACAGATTTGAGTCCGGTCAAGTCAAGTCAAGTCAAGCAATTTGTATAGCGCACTACATACCCGGAGGGTTTCAAGGCGCTTAGGAAGGAGGAGGAGGATTACTTGTCAAATATCCACGTTTTAAGTTGCTTTCTGAATGCTCGGTGGTTCTGGGTAAGGCGAAGGTGGGCGGGGAGTGAGTTCCATGTTTTAGCAGCCAGGTATGAAAAGGATCTGCCTCCCATGGTGGTCTTGTTGATGCGAGGTACAGTGGCGAGGGCTTGGCTGGAAGAACGTAGTTGGCGGGAGGGGGTGTAGAAGGACAGTCGTGAGTTGAGGCATTCTGGACCGATGTCGTAGAGTGATTTGTGTGCGTGGGTAAGCAGTCGGAAGGTGATCCTCTTATTGACGGGTAGCCAGTGGAGGTCTTTAAGGTGACCAGAGATGTGATCGTTGCGTGGGATGTCTAATATGAGTCTGGCTGAGGCGTTTTGGATTCGTTGGAGTTTCTTCTGGAGTTTTGCGGTAGTACCTGCGTAGAGGGTGTTTCCGTAGTCCAGTCGGCTCGTGACCAGAGCGTGGGTGACTGTTTTCCTTGTTTCGGAGGGGATCCAGCGAAATGTTTTTCTGAGCATGCGAAGGATGTTGAAGCAGGAAGAGGATACGGCGCTGACTTGTCTGTTCATTGAGAGTGAAGAATCCAGGATGACGCCTAGGTTCCGTGCGTGGTCTGTCGGGATGGGTGCTTTTCCGAGGGCTTCCGGCCACCAGGAGTCGTCCCATGCGGAGGGGGATGTACCTAAGATGAGGACTTCTGTTTTGTCTGAGTTCAGTTTCAGACGGCTTTGTTTCATCCATTCGGCAACTTCTTTCATTCCTTCGTGTAGGTTGGTTTTGGCGGTGCTGGGGTCATTGGTGAGGGAAAGGATCAGTTGAGTGTCATCCGCGTATGAGATGATGTTGAGGTTGTGTTGGCGTGCGATGGCCGCGAGGGGGCTCATGTATACGTTGAAGAGGGTGGGGCTGAGTGAGGATCCTTGTGGTACGCCGCAGATGACTTCAGAGGCCTCGGACTTGAAAGGTGGAAGGCGGACTCTCTGGGTTCTTCCGGTGAGGAACGAGGTGATCCATTCAAGTGCTTTTCCTTGGATTCCGATGTTATTGAGGCGCTGTAAAAGGGTGTTGTGGCAAACTGTGTCGAATGCTGCAGAGAGGTCGAGGAGGATGAGGGCGACTGTGTCTCCGTTGTCCAGTAAAGTTCGAATGTCGTCTGTTGCTGCGATGAGGGCGGTCTCAGTGCTGTGTTTTGCTCGGAAGCCAGATTGTGAGGGGTCGAGGGATTTGTTGGCTTCGAGGAAGGCGGCGAGCTGGTTGTTGACAGCTTTCTCAATTACTTTGGCGGGGAATGGAAGAAGCGAGATGGGGCGGTAATTTTTGAGCTTGGTGGGGTCCGCTGTGGGTTTTTTCAGAAGGGCGGTGAGTTCAGCGTGTTTCCAGTCTTCCGGGAAGGTGGCGGAATTGAAGGAGCAGTTGATGACGTCTCGAAGGTGCGGTGCTATGACGGAGTCTGCTTTGTTGAAGATGTGGTGAGGACATGGGTCTGAGGGGGATCCTGAGTGGATGGAATTCATCAGGCGAATGGTGTCTTCAGTGGAGATTGTGTTCCAGTCGTTGAGGGTGTTCATGAGGGGAGACTGTTCAGCCAATGGTTGGGTGGGTTGGTCTCCGGGTTGGTTGTCGAAGCTGTTGTGGATGTCTGCAATTTTGTTGTGGAAGAATGAGGCTAGGGAGTCGCAGAGGGCTTGAGAGGGGGTGATGTTGTTGGAGTTGGCCGAGGGATTGGAAAATTCCTTGACGATGTTGAAAAGTTCCTTGCTGTTGTGGGCGTTGTTGTCAAGTCGATCCTTGAATGCTGTTTTCTTGGCCTTTCGGATTAGTTGGTGGTGAGTGCGGGTGGCGTTTTTGAAGGCGTCCTTGGTGCTAGTGGTTGGGTCTTTTTTCCAGGCCTTTTCAAGGGAGCGGCAGAGTTTCTTGGACTTCTTGAGATCATCGTTGAACCATGAGGCCTTCTTGCTGCCAGGTTTGTTTTGACGTTTCTTCAGTGGTGCTAAGGTGTCAGCGGTGTTGGATAGCCATATGGTGAGGTTGGCGGCGGCTTCGTTGGCGTTAGAAGAGAGGGCTGGGGTGTTTTGAAGGAGCGATACGGAGATTTGGTCCGTGGTGATTTTGTTCAAATTCCTTTGCAGGGTAGGTTGGAGGTGGATGCTGGGTTTTGGTTTGTTGTAGGTGAAGTGAACGCAGCTGTGGTCAGTCCAGAGGAGGTCCGTAGTGTGGCTGAAGGAGACATGGTTGCTGGATGTGAAGATGGGGTCGAGTGTGTGACCTGCGATGTGGGTGGGGGAAGTGACTAGTTGTTTAAGTCCGAGGTTGGCGAGGTTGTCCACGAGGGTGGCGGTGTTGCGGTCGTTGATCTTTTCGAGGTGAAAGTTGAGGTCTCCCAGAAGGATGTAGTCTTTGGAGGGGAGCGCGTGAGGAGTGATGAAGTCCGTGATGTCTTCACTGAATTTTGCGCGGGGTCCTGGTGGTCTGTAGAGGAGGGTGCCTCTGAGTGTGGTTTTGGGGTCGATGTGGATCTGGAAGTGAAGGTGTTCGGAGTTGGCGAGGTTGGCATCAGAGCTGGTTGATATGCGGATTGATTTCTTATGGACGATAGCGATTCCTCCTCCTGTGTGGCTGGTGCGGTCTTTGCGAGTGATCTTATAGTCTTCAGGGATGGCGATGGTGATGTCTGGGGCGGAGGAAGCGTTCATCCATGTTTCCGTTAGGAAGGCGATGTCTGGAGAGATGGTGTCTAGTAGATTCCAAAGGTCAATGGCGTGTCTGTGGACCGATCGGGTGTTGAGAAGGATGCATTGTAGGTGATTGGGGTCGGGAGTCTGTGGGGTGGTCGTAGCGGAGATGTAGTTGGTGCCGCTGAATTTGCAGGAGAAGCAGGAGAAAGGTCCATGGGTTTGACCAGGGGCGGCTTGGACGCAGTTGGGGGCGCGACCGGGGTTAAGGGCTAGGAGGGAGGCGGCATCGTAGGTAATGCAGGAGGGTTGGGCGGCGCGAGGGGCAGGGGGTCTGGCGCTGGGCGCGGTCCAGGCGCGGACGGGCGTAGACGGGCTTACCTTTGGCGCACCTTCGGCGTGTCCGTAGCGCGTGGACGCTGCGCGTGGGTACATCAGACATAAATGGAGAGTGGAGGGGGGCGGAGGAAGGGAGGAGCAGCTGGGGAGGCGGGTGCGGGGCGGAGAGGAGGGGCTTGCTCCGAATCACAAACAAACAAAATGGCAGGGGCAGAAAATACGATCTGGGCGAGCTTGGGGCCACAAAAGTATGAAACAAAGGGGAGAAGGCAAAGAGGAGACACTTACTAAGATGAAATCATTCATTTTAATGATTTTCTACTTCAAAAGCTGTTCACCCATACAAGCCTTGAGCTCAACCAAGCTTGCTAAGTGAGAAGGGGTAGGGAAGTCCTGCTTCACCATGCAAAAGGATTTGCACAACTGTATCTGGGCGTGGGAACAATGGGAAGACAAAGAAAAGTGAAAAGGAATGCAGAACGGGGACAGTGATGTACAGATGTTATTTTTTTGCATACCAACACTATTAATTGTTTTGGATAAGGCTGGCTTGTGACAGCATGACGTCACCTTGTAAAGCCAGCAAGCAGGCTGCTGCTGGGAGATACAAAGCTCTAATTGACGGCTCTGTTTTTTTTTAGAGTCTTACACAACAGACCTCATCAGCAGAAGCTTCTTGCTGCTAGATGTTAAAGGAATGATCTTATGCGGGATCCGTTTGTTTACAGCCTTACACAACAGGCTCCATCAGCAGAAGCTTCTTACTGCAGGATGTTAAAGGAATGATCTTATGCGGGCTCTGTTTGTTTACAGCCTTACACAACAGGCTCGGTCAGTGGAAGCTTCTTACTGGAGGATGTTAGAGGGATGTTCTTATGCGGGCTCTGTTTGTTTAGAGTCTTATAGGACAGGCTCTGTCAGTGGAAGCTTCTTACTGCCAGATGTTTGAGGGATGTTTTTATTGCACGCTCTGTTAGCTCAGAGCCCTATTTGGCAGGATCTGTCAGCAACACCTTCTTACTGCTACATGTTAGAGGGGCGTTCTTATGCAGTCTATGATTGTTTAGAGCCTCATAGAACAGGCTCCATCAGCGGACCCTTCTTACTGCCAGATTTTAGATGGATGTTCTTATTGCAGGCTCTGTTTGTTTAGAGCCTTTTATAACAGGGTCCTTCCGCAGAACCTTCTCACTGCTAGATGTTTTAGGGATTTTCTCATGACAGGCTCTTTTTACGGCCTTATGCAAAAGGCTTTGTCAGCAGAACCTTCTTACTGCTGTTTGTTAGAGGGAACTTTTTATTGCAGGCTCTGTTAGTTTGGAGCTCTACATGACAGGTTCTGTCAGAGGAGATGAGTCAACAGACGCCACCCGCGACACCGTTGCTTTATATTGGAAAAATTTGATTAAGAAACGTATATGCGGGTGAAGCCTTGCTGTTTTTTCGACATCAATCTAACATAAAGCCGTGAGCAGACAGTGCATTTAACTTGTCCTCTTATCAGGACATCTGAATTACGAACCGCGCTGCCCATTTGGTGTTTATATGGAGAAACTAGCTTGAAACCTTGTCGATCTTTCATGACTGATTAATCCCATCGTTGCAGAACGCTATGAATAGGAAGTGTTTTCCTCATCCGTAAACATTTTCACATTCAGAGGGAACGCCTTAAGCGTCTTTGTTTGAACAAAAGGTTGCAAGACGACAATTGGCCAATATCGGAAGGTATCCGTCACAGTTACCTCACGTTTTTAATAAAAGACCTGCCATGAAACAATCGTAAGACGATAACAGATTTTTAACTCAAAACAGACAATATCTTTACTTACGAATTTGAACATAAAAACTTTGAAAAACTTGATTGTCTGAAGAACTATGCTGAATTGTCCTGAAGAAGACACATAGTATATGTCGAAACGCGTCGACAGACATCAGCCTCTTCAATCCGTTCTGGGAATTATCAATGTTTTAACATTTCTCTGAACACTGTATACTAGTTTGATTGATAAAATTGTTCTTGTTTTAAATGAATTTGTAAAAGGAAGCCGTATGTATAATTGAACATGTCCATATCAACCTTTTTTTTAAAATGATAATTAAAAAATATTCTATGCTGTCATAGCACATTGCTCTTTTGTTTCACTTCCTGTGTTTTCCTTCCTTTACCGTACTCTACTTTGCCAGATATATATTTTTATGCTTTTGCCTGGGTGTTTACCTTTGCCTTAATCTGTCAGAGGAACCTTCTTAGTCCTAGACGTTAGAGGGATGTTCTTATGCAAGCGCTGTTTTTTTATAGAGCCTTGTACCACAGGCTCCATCAGCAGACCTTTCTTACTGCCAGATGTTAGAGGGATGTTCTTATGCATGTTCTGATAGTTTACAGCCTTACACAACAGGCTCTGTCAGCGAAAGCTTCTTACTGCAGGATGTTATAGGGATGTTCTTATGCAGGCTCTGTTTGTTTGGAACCTTATACGACAGGCTCTGTCAGCAGAAGCTTCTTACTGCTAGATGTTAGAAGGATGCTCTTATTACAGGCTTTGTTAGTTTGATCCTTATGTGGAAGGCTCTGTCAGCAGAAGGTTCTTCCTGGGGGATGAGGGATGTTCTTATGCAGGCTTTGTTTGTTTAGAGTCTTATATGACAGGCTCTTTCAGCTGAAGCTTCTTACTGCCAGATGTTTGCGGAATGTTATTATTGCAGGTTCTGTCAGCTCAGAGGCCTATTTGGCAGGATTTGTCAGCAGCACCTTCTTACAGCTAGATGTTAGAGGGATCTTTTTATGCAGCCTCTGTTTGAGAGAGCCTTATGCTACAGGCTCTGTCAGCAGAAGCTTCATTATGCTAGATGTTAGAGGGACGTTCTTATGCATGTTGGTTTACTAGAGTCTTATGTGAAAGGCTCTGTCAGCAGAAGCTTCTTACTGCTAGATGTTAGAGGGATGTTCTTATGCAGGTTCTGATAGTTTACAGCCTTACACAACAGGCTCTGTCAGCAAAAGCTTCTTACTGCAGGATGTTACAGGGATGTTCTTATGCAGGCTCTGTTTGTTTAGAACCTTAAACGACAGGCTCTGTCAGCAGAAGCTTCTTACCGCTAGATGTTAGATGGATGTTCTTATTACAGGCGTTGTTAGTTTGAGCCTTACGTTGAAGGCTCTGTCAGCAGAAGCTTCTTACTGCTAGATGTTAGAGGGATGTTCTTATGCAGGTTCTGATAGTTTACAGCCTTACACAACAGGCTCTGTCAGCAAAAGCTTCTTACTGCAAGATGTTATAGGGATGTTCTTATGCAGGCTCTGTTTGTTTACAACCTTATACGACAGGCTCTGTCAGCAGAAGCTTCTTACTGCTAGATGTTAGAGGGATGTTCAAATTACAGGCTTTGTTAGTTTGAGCCTTATGTGGCAGGCTCTGTCAGCAGAAGCTTCTTACTGGGGGATGTTAGAGGGATGTTCTTATGCAGGCTTTGTTTGTTTAGAGTCTTATAGGACAGGCTCTGTCAGCGGAAGTTTCTTACTGCCAGAAGTTTGCGGAATGTTTTTATTGCAGGTTCTGTCAGCTCAGGGGCCTATTTGGCAGGATTTGTTAGCAGCACCTTCTTACAGCTAGATGTTAGAGGGATTTTTTATGCAGCCTCTGTCTGTGAGAGCCTTATGCTACAGGCTCTGTCAGCAGAAGCTTCTTACCGCTATATGTTAGAGGGACGTTCTTATGCAGGTTCTGTTTGATAGAATCTTATGTGAAGGTCTCTGTCAGCAGAAGCTTCTTACTGCTAAATGTTAGAGGGATGTTTTGATTACAGAGACTGTTCGTTTCAACCCCAATTTGGCAGGACCTGTCAGCAGAACCTTCTTACCACTAGATGTTAGAGGGACGTTCTTATGCAGGTTCTGTTTGTATAGGGCTCTTATTACAGGTTTTGTCAGTGGAACATTTTTACTGCAATAGGTCCAAAGGTGCTAGCGTTTGTGGGGTGCCGGGGCCTGGGACCCAGCAATAATCTGGCTGAGGGGGCTCCACTTTTACAGGAGCAACATTGTGCATGCTAAGTGTAGCATGTGAATTTGCACGGAAGTGAATCTCTGGAACAGAGACGCCAGCAGGAACTTTTCTTGTTGCCTTCGGACACATTACGCAGCTGTCCCTGAACAGCATGAATACAAGAGGGGTCGGGGTCACGGCTGGACTGGCCATAGTGGGCACCTGGCAATCCCCGGTGCACTGCACAGGTGAGGCCGGTTTTGGGCCCCTGGGGGCCGTTTTTGTTACAGGGCCGATTTTCCAGCATAAAAATCTGCCCTGTACCAAATTCAGCAACGGGAAATAGCTCGGCGGCACCGCCAACCCCCCCCCACCGAGTGGGGAGGGGGGCCGGCCAAGCACTTTGCCAGGGCGGGTTGTGGTTCTCAGTCCGGCCCTGGTCGGGGTTACAGGTGACACTATGTCCTACAACCCATATGGCTTCCACTCTGATGAGAAAGGGGGTCTTTAGCAGGCCCTGTTAGAGTGTCATTGTTTAATCATTAAAATGATTTAGTCTCGCTTGCACTCCGTATCTCCTTTAGTTTAAAGTTGTTGCGTGCCCCAGGGTGTACCCTCCTTCAGAGTACCCTTTTCAAAAATAATAATTGCGTGACCCTCAACTGAGCTACTTATACTTACATGAAGCTGCTTATGGGCGCGCTATCTCAACGTTACCGGTAAGCGGTGAGAATAATACTATCGGATCTTGCATGCGCATGGTTCGCTCCACGTTACAGCGGTTTTATATTGTACTGTTCACTCGGTATCTTCATCTAATAGTGCACTATTTACCTAACTATTGTTTTCACACGGAGCTCGTTTATCTTGGTGGAGGCTAACTTTCATTTTACACCTGTACCTAGTTGCCTTTAGTCTTTTAAATAGACCGTATATGAGATTTGTATAAATGAGGGACTTTTGTATTGTGTATACTTTATTGATTCACTTGGTGGTAACAAATAATCGGTTGAATCCACTCTTTACCTTGATCGTTTTTTTCAGTTTTGATTATGAATATAGTTGTGATTAAGACATTGAAGTCCCTGACATATCCTCACATTTGTTTTTAGAATCCAGTCCCTGATGAAGGCTAGCATATAGCCGAAATGCATTGGACGCTAAAAAAGTGATTTTCATAAGGCTGGATCGTTGATTTTGATTTTGTTGACGCAACTTTGAAAAAATGAAAAAATAAATATAAAGACTTCTGAAGAGAATTTGAACTTGTTTTGGAATACTTTTGTGGAACTGTTACAGCCCAGTGAATGGGTTTCACGCTGTGACCAGGGGACGTAGCTCAGTTGAGGGTCACGCAATTATTATTGTTTAATCATTATCACAATAATTCACACCAAGGCAACTCCCTATTGTACAGATTGACAAGGTGTTAGACCTGGCACCATTGACGTGGGTCTCCCTTCCATTTTTGCTGTTGTCTCATGTATTTTTGCTGGTGTTAGATGCTTTGGGCACTGTGCCACTGCTGTCCAGTGCCACAGTGCAAGTGCTCCCTATTGTATATTCATGTATTAATCAGTGGTTCCATGTTTGGCTATTTGGTTTACTTGTCAGACCCTAGTCTAGTGCACTGAGTGTGCCCAGGGCGTGTAAATCCAAATGCTGCTGGTGGGCCTGCAGCACCGGTTGTGCCACTCACAGAAACAGAAACAGTCTGGTACTGTCATGCTGACTGGGCAAGTGCACCCACTTGCCAGTCCCTAAACCTTCCTTTTTCTTCATATCAGTCACCCCTATGGTAGGCCCAAGGGCAGGGTGCATTGTAAGTATAAGGTAGGACAAGCCCTGTTGAGTATGGTATGTCCTAATAGTGAATTACAGCCATTTTGGTTTTTCACTATTGCAAGGCTAACTGGTCTCTATAGGCCAAAATGGACTGTTAGATTATTACATGTTTATAATCCTAACTGTATCAGAGAACATGGTAGAAATTCGAGTTTAGTATGCCTGAACTCGGAATGATAAAATACATCTTTTAGTGAAGTTGGTTTAAACATTCTGTGTTTGCAAATACCACTTTTATAAAGTAGGCATTTGCTTGTCTAACCTTTCAAGACTGCCTTTATTAGGTTGTGTATTCCTTTGTCTGGTTTTGTGAGTGACAGGGCTGGGGAATTCCAAGAGACAGGATGAGTCAGCCCAGTGGTGAATAGAGAGATCTGCATCTAGATGGGAGGGAGGAGTTGCACCTGAACCTTGAATAGGGCTGTGCCTGCCTTCCACAATGCTGGCTCCACCTCTTAGGTAGCGGCTGATGTCTCTGCCCTGCACACTGAAAGAAGAGAAGGAGTCCTGTAAACAAAGTGTTCCAGTACTGTACTTGCCTTCCACAATGCTGGCTCCACCGCCTGTGGGGCGTCTGATGTGCCTGCCCTGCAATGTGAAAGGAAAGGAGAAGTCTGGTAAACAGAGTGCATCAGAACTGGTTTGGACTGGGCAAAGGCCCCTCTCCCCTCAGAGAACAAAGGATTTTGGGGTATAAATATTGGGACCCTGATCCCATGAAATTAGATCACTTTTGGACTACAAGAAGAAACCTTTACTGGGGAAATGAACCTGAAGAAACTGAGGAGAGACTATTCCCAAGCTGAAGTGCTGTTTTGAGGATTGGTCTGCAGTGGTTGCCTTACTGCCAAAGGAAAGAGAAAGGAACTTAGTGTACTTTGCTTTCAACTTGTGAAGGATCTCCAAGGGCTTGAAAAAGAGCTTGCCTCCTGCTGAAGTCTCAGGGACAACAGACTTCAACCCACAGCTCCACAGAGTTCTTTGGAAGTGCCTGCTGCTGTTTTGGGCCTTCTGAGGGACTGCGTATCACAAGGAGCTGGAAGTGCGACTCATCAAAGAAGAAGTGTGTCGCCATCGCTGTGCCTGCCGTCGCAACTCCAAAGGAGGGTGTCGCCGCTGGAACTGTCGCACTGCACCACATCGAGAGAAGCGTGCCGCAACGAAGAGGAAGCGTGTCGCAGTCGCTGCTGCCATCGCAACTCCGAATGAGGGTGTCGGCGCTGTAGCTGTCGCATTGCCCCGCATCGAGAGAAGAGTCTCGCAACGAGGTCAGAGCGTGTCGCGGTCACTGTGCCTGCCATCGCAACTCCGAAGGAGGGTGTCGCCGCTGGAATTGTTGCACTGCACCGCATCGAATAAAAGCACCTTGCATCCCCGAGAAGCGCGCCGCCGTGGGAGCTGCTGCCGTTGCATCGTGGATGTCGCCGCTGTAGTTGCGGCACTGCACGGAAGCTTCACGCATCGTAGGAGAAGAGTGTCGCAGTTGAAGCTGTTGCCGTCGCATCGCTGAATAAGGATGTCGCCGCTGCAGTCCACACATCGAACCGAGAACTTCTCGCATCCCCGGAGAATCGTGCCGCATCTGGAAGATCTTCTTGTCTTTATTTCTTTGCACCTGAACTTTGACGCATTTCCCTCGCTACGACATTGCTTGTCGTGGAAGCGCAATGCAACCTAAGGTACATTGACCCAAATCTAACACAGGGTATACCGATAAATCCCTTTAAGTAAAACACTATGCGACTGTGCAGCATAATGTGCAGTCAGTGTTAACCATGTTGTAGGATACTCCTTGCTATGCCTTACCTGAACCTAAAAAACCCTTGTGTCTCCTGAATGGTACCCTTCTCTGAATCCTAAAGACAAACCGTACTGCCCTTTAACACTACCCTTATCTGAATCATAAAACCACCAAACTGTGACTTAATGCTACCCTTCTCTGAACCGTAATAACTTCTTACTACCCTATATGCACCCTTATCTGAACCCTAAAAAAATGACTACCTTTTAATGTTACTCTCTCCTGAGCTCTAAATCCCCATTACCACCCTTGAACTCTACCCTTCTCTGAACCCTAAAACTTCTTAGTGACTCTTAATGCTACCCTTCCCTGAACCTTAAAAGCTGTTGCTGTCCCTTAACAGTACACTTCCCTAAACCTGAAAAATACGTATTTCCCAATATTCATAAGCTTCCTTGAATAAAAAAAAACTTACTACTCATTAACACTTCCCTTCCCAGTTCCTTAAAAACCTTTACTACCCTTTCACACTAACATCCCTTAACCCCAAAAACCCCAAACTACTTAATACTAACCTAGCCTGAACCTAAAAACCCTTATTCCGCTAATTGTTACACTCCCTAGGACCCTAAAAACCCTTACTACCCCTTAACACTGCCCTTCCCTGAACCCTAAAAGCTCCCAACTACCTCTTAATGCCACCAACCCCTGAACTTACCAACCTCTTACTACCCCATGACACAGGGCTCGAGTCGGGGTACCACACGGATAGACGGCTTCCCCCCACTTATTTTACCGGGAGCTCTATAACTGGAGCAAATGGAGCCACACATTCACTCTTTGGCCTCTCTGGGGCGAGAGCTGAGCCAATTCAGAACGACTTCTTTTTTTAGGACTTATGCCCTGCCATAACACTACTCTTACCTGAATCTTTTTTTTAAAAAAAACACTAGTCTCCCATCCTCAGCCTCTCCTCACTGTAATATTCTCCTCTCTACTTTAACTCCAGGGAGGGTATAGGTTTTCTTATCTTGCCCCTAAATTCTTGAACTCCCTACCACTAGTGATCCAGTCCTTGGACAACCTCCTGGGGTTCAGAAAAATGCTCACGGCATGGCTGTTTGAGCAGGGCCATGCGTAATACGTCTCTGCCTTGACACTGCTCAAAGCAAGCGCCATGAAACCTATCGGTGCGCTGTAGAAATGTTTGCTAACATAACATAACAGAAGGATGCCTCCTTGCCCCTGGTTCATTACACTAATCTTTGCCCGATAAGGTACGAATTTTTTGAAAGCCACAACTTTTTTCATTCTATTTTCTCAATGTACATTTTTGACACAACTTTTTTGTCTACTTCTCCCCCTCCCACACCCACCCCCACCTCCCACTGCATGATTATTTAAGGCAAATCATGTCAGTGGAACATTCGCAGGGCAGGGTGGCAGAGGTTTCGAGGACCTATGTTTCCTTGGGCTCTGCTTCATCTTACGAAGCCTCAGTTGCTTCTGCCCTTGCCTACGAAGTGCAATGCTGCGCTTCCCGCTGCTGACGTCACGCCAGGGTGGAAAGCATCCCGTGGAACAGGTGACACGTGCGGTTGTGGTCAGTGACACACAGCCTGGAAGAGAAAGGACCCGGGTCGAAGGACGGCTGCACCGAATTACGCCATGGGAGCTCTGGCGCAGCCCACTTCCTGCCTCGCGCGAGTGTCTCTGCTCAGTTTCCTCTTTAGCTTTCTATGAAGTATGAACAAAGAGCAGAGCTGAAGCACAGCTGCTCTGCTCAGACTGCGCGCACAGTACAGCAGGCGTAGTGGCACTGGACGTCACTGCACCCCATCATGGCTGTAACTGACTACCCAACTGAGAAGTTAACATACAAGATCATGTAAAAATAGAACCACTCTACTCAAGATATGAAAATACTTATGTACACATTTTAATACATCTCTAGGCTCTATTAAAATTACAGATCAAATTAACGTTCTAAAGACAAAACTCACTGCTTTGTGTAGTTTCCTTTCCAGCGGGTGAATTTATTTGAGGCATTGTGTACTCACTGAGCTAGTCAGAAGTTTTTAAAAAAAATTGGGGTTTCTTTGGTATGATGCTATACAAAGTGCACTGTATTTTACAATGTATATTTATGATTTGATGTAAAAAACTTTTTGTAAAACTTTATTTTTAAATTGATGTAGTAAAATTTGTACATAAGTACTTTCATATCTTGAGTAGAGAGGTTATATTTTGACATGATTGCAGTTGGACTGGTATGAAGTCGGTTGCTTGACATTAAGGAAAAAGTGTTATTATTTTGAATATGTTGAATAGTTCCAAATGGAATCTTGTATTTTAACTACTTAGTTACTTTGTTGGTGCTCTGTCCCTTTGGACTCTAAGAGCCCCTCTCCTTGGTTTCAAAGACTGACTACCCAATCACTGTACTAATCTTCTCTGTGTCCATTATGCCCAAAGACACCACTGATACCAAGTCAAGAATAGTCCAAACAACCATTTCCATGGACCCAAGGCCAGACTTTCATTAACGGTCACAGAGATAGCCCTATGCCCCACATGCTGCCAGGTGGGTTGGCTGGAGTGGGCTGCTTTCATACCCACAAGGGCAGAGGTATCCGCTACCAATCAGGCTGCAAAGGTAAAGCTCAGGGAAGAGTGCACACTTTTACTATATGCACTCACGATTTGCTAAGGTGCAAACATACCACTATATATATATATAAGTATCCAGGCAATTGAATCCTGAGGCGATGTCACCATTCATCGCCTGTCAGCACAGCACCTTCAAGATAAACAAAGCGATGTTTGAAGCCTACCTTCACCCTCCTACTCAAGGTTTTAAAAGACAACAACACAAGTGGGGAAACGCCAACCTACTCAAGGTTCTAACCAACTACTCAACATGTAAAGACTACATATACCAGAAGTCTTGGTGTCGAAAACTCCACCCACTTAGGGCAGGCGACGCCCTTCTTCAAATAAAAACGAATTTGAAAAGTGCAAGCTGAGTTTGGCGTTCTCTCTTCACAGTCCATGAAGAAGGGGCGGGTTTTGGCCCCGAAACGCGTCGGACATTCTTTTTAATCAAGAGGGAGCCTTCAATCACCGTCAGGGTGCCACAAACAAACCGGAGGGTTAAGGTGCTGCCCTCATCAAAGCGCTTGCGCACCTTGCTGAAACAATATATATATATATATATATATATATATATATATATATATATATATATATATATATATATATATATATATATATATATATATATATATATATATATACCTACTGGTGGTCGCCAGTAGGTAGATATAGTTAGGACCTATTTTCCATTGGAAATCCGCAACATTCTATTTGGAATAACTTTGGCGCCCATTGAAGAATCTTCGCGAAAATTCCAAAACATACGGTTAGCTCCGGTCCGCTCCTATCATGAAAGTTTCACGGTGATTCGTCAATCGGGGGCAGAGAAAAAGGGGGGGTCCCAAAACGCATTTTCCCCATGCAATTTCCCATATGACCTTTAGCCGCAGTTACAGCTGTACTGCTGAACGGAATTACACCAAATTTGGCAAAGAGGTAGTCCTTAGTTCAGACTCGTGCCTTTTGCTTAAATGGTGTAAATCCGTTCAGTAGTTCCTGAGAAAATAACATTTAAAAGTACATATATTTCTATAGGCGCGCAGGATCCGTGTACCCTAAGCGCAGCCTAAGCGCATCCTGCTGTGCACGAGCTGTATTCTAATTGGCTGTCAACACTCCAAATCAGGAAGTGTTGGCAGCTATCTTGTGCCTCGGTAGAACCGAGGCACAAGAAACCAAAAAAAAACCTTGCAAAACGCGAAAAGGGGGCAGGGCAGAACCACCCTGACCCTCTAGGCCTGCTCAGGGTATCCCACAAGGACCCACAAGCCCCCCTCAATTTTTTTTTTTAAACGGGAGGATGCGCGCAGGATCCGCGCAACCTGCTGATAAAAAAAAATTACGCGCCGACTCCCGCGCTTAACTGGTACTTAGCCCCGGGGGGGAAAAATCCCGGGGGCAATGGATTATATGTACCCAACCCCGTGGACCACCACCCCCGGGGCTTTATTAAATTATGTATGGGGGGCTCTCAGGCCTCCCCAGCCCCGGGGACCGCCACCACCCAGGGCTTATTAAAATTGGGTGGGGGTGCTCTCAGACCCCCCCAGCCCCGGGGACTGCCACCCCCCGGGGCTACAAAAAAATTGGGTGTGGGGGGGCTCTGAGACCCTCCCAGCCCCGGGGACCGCCACCCCCCGGGGCTACAAAAAAATTGGGTGTTGGGGGGCTCTCAGGCCCCCCCAGCCCCAGCGACCGCCACCCCCAGAGCTACAAAAAATTGGGTGTGGGGAGGCTCTATGGGACCCCCTGCCCCAAGTACCTCCACCCCCAGGGCTTCTAACAAATGTGGGAGGGGGGCCCCCCTCCTGTAGCCTTGTACAGGTCCTGGGGACCGCCACCCCCCGAGGCCGGCTCCTGCAGTGTCCCGGTGTGCCCACCCCCAGAACACTGCTGTTTGCAACAGCAGCCTCGTGGCTCCCACCCTGCCATTGCAAACTGCTTTGCTTCATTGAAGCGAGAGCAGGGAAAACTGCTCTCGCTTCAATGAAGCGAAGCAGATTGCTTTTCCATATGGGGAGCCGCATGTTAGCTGCTCCCCATGTGGAAAAGCAATGCCGGCTCCCGCAGGAGGCGGGGAGGTGGTTGGGACCGTGGGGGGATTGGGGACCCCCCCACGGTCCCCAACGAGAGGCCAGGCCCCGGGGGATGAGGTCCCAGGGGCCATAAGTAGCCAGGGAGGGGGCCACGCGGCCCCCTCCACCATTAAGAAAAATAAATAAATGAATGGCCGGCCCCGGGGGATGAGGTCCCCGGGGCCTTAAGTGTCCTGAGGAGGTGGGCTACGCAGCCCCTCCATAAAAATATTAACAAATTTGGCCATGCCCCGGGGGATGGGGATCCCGGGGCACGGAATTGGCCACGCGGCCCCCTATCCGTAAAAAAATGTTTTTAATTTTAATTTGGGGGTGAGGCCCTGGGGAATGGGGTCCCCAGGGCCCAAAAAAAGTAAAAGGAAGGAGGGCCACACAGGCCCCCTTTCAACAAAAAAAAGAGGCAATCGTCCCTAGGCCCAGCCCCCTCACAAACACACTCTGCAAACGCACCCTTTGGTGCGTTTTACATTAGGGAATTAATTTCCCTTCAATACTGGGGGTCCCTGGGGGCCAACTAGCCCACCAGGTACCTCCAGTAAGCACCACAGGGCTGCGTTGCAGAGAGGTGCTACAGGCCATGCCCCTTTTTACACCTCTCCGCAACGCAGCCTTGTGGCGCTTACTGGAGGTACCTGGTGGCCTAGGTTGACCCAGGGACCCTCAGGATTCAAAGAAACTTAATCCTCCAACTTAAAACGCGCCATGGGGTGCGTTTGCATAGTGTTGAATGTAGGGGGCGGGCCTGAGTTGATATGTGTGCAAACTAGCCCACCAGGTACCTCCAGTAAGCTCCACTGAGCTGTGTTGCAGAGTGTTGTAAAAAGGGGCACCGCCTCTGAACACCTCTCTGCAACGCAGCTCCCTGGAGCATACTGGAGGTACCTGGTGGACTAGTTGGCCCCCAGGGGACCTCAGGATTGAAGAGGAATTAATTCCCCAACTGAAAAGGCACCACAGGGCGTGTTTGCACACATGTCACCTCAGGTCCCACCCCCTTCCTTCACCATTGTGCAAATATTCCTCTAAAATCAGCCGAACTACGAATTTCGATTTACTCACCTGTTATCAGGAGAGACCTCAGTACTGCATCTTTGAGCCCAGTACTGATCCTTAAAAGTAATTCTAACCGTAGTTACCAGTAACTTGAATTTCCTTCCATAGAATATCATTGCCTGCTTTTTGCTGAAAATGTTTCTGTGTTGATTTTTGAAACGTTAAAATATTCCTCTGCAATCATCCGAACTACGTATTCCGATTTACTCACCTGTTATCAGGAGTGACCTCAGTGCTGCAACTTTGAGACCAGTACTGATCCTGAAAAGTAATTTTAACTGTACTTACCAGTTACTTGAATTTCCTTCCATAGGCCAACATTGACTACTTTCACTTGGAAATTCTTCTAAGTGTGGAGTTTTGGAACTTACAAATATTCCTCTAAAATCAGCCGAACTACGAATTCCAATTTACTCACCTAATATCACGAGAGACCTCAGTGCTGCTTCTTTGAGCCCAGTACTGATCCTGAAAAGTAATTCTAACAGTACTTACCAGTAACTTGTATTTCCTTCCATAGGAATCCATTGTGTGGTTTTCACCAGAAAAGTGTCGATTTTTTAAACGTACAAATATTCCTCTAAAATCAGCCGAACTACGAATTCCGATTTATTCACCTGTTATCATGAGTGACCTCAGTGCTGCAACTTTGAGCTCCATACTGATCCTGAAAAGTAATTTTAACCGTACTTACCAGTTAATTGAAATTTCCTTCCATAGGGTAATACTGACTGCTTTCACTTGGAAATTCTTCTAAGTGTGGAGTTTTGGAACTTTAAAATATTCCTCTAAAATCAGCCGAACTACGAATTTCGATTTACTCACCTGTTATCAGGAGAGAACCCAGTGCTGCATCTTTTAGCCCAGCACTGACCCTGAAAAGTAATTCTAACCGTACTTACCAGTAACTTGTATTTCCTTCCAAAGGAATCCATTGTCTGGTTTTCACCAGAAAAGTTTCTAAGTGTCTATTTTCACAAACTAAAAATATTCCTAAAAAATCATCTGTATGACTTAAACAAAATGCTTTTACTCAAATGTTTACAGGAGATGTACACGCACTGAATCTAGGATGCAGTGCTGTGGTTAGAAAAGTAATCCATAAAGTAACTTATTGCATTTGACTAGAAATTCACATCAAGCTCAATGTTGCATTGTGTTTGAAATTGTGTTGCCCATTGCACCAACTGTAACTATTGTACTTAAAAGTCTATTGCCTATTTGCAAAGTATTTAAACTAAAATAATTAATTATGAGAAAGTATATTTTGTATTGTTATGTATAATGTAATTATAATGTAATTAAAAAAATAAAATATCTAAAAAAAAGGTTAAAAAAAGTAGTAAATCAGTATTAAAAAATCAGTATAACAATGCATTAAAAATTGTCATTTACAACACCTTTGAAATTCACTGAATAAAACATAGGTTTGAGACATGTTATAGTTAGGAATTAGCATTTAAAAACCTTTGAAAATCACTGACAAAAACATAGGTTTCAGGCCTGATATAGTTAGTAATTAGCATTTATAAAACCTTTGAAATTCACTGAAAAAAACATAGGTTTCAGGCCTGATATAGTTAGGAATTAGCATTTAAAAAACCTTTGAAATTCACTTAAATTACCATAGGTCTCAGGCCTGATATAGTTAGGAATTAGCATTTAAAAAACCTTAGAACTTCACATAAAAAACCATAGGTTTTAGGGGTGTTATTGTTAGCTGGATATTTCACTCGTACAAAACCATTGTAATTCCTCTGATATAGTTATTTGTACTAACTACATCTCGCGCGCCCGCAGTCCACTGCTGAAGATGTCAGATATTACATCATTCATGAAATAGTCAGTGATATCACTGATGACATCTCAAAGGTTTTTTCAATGCTAATTCCTAACTATATAATGTGCATGGTGGCAATTTTGATAACTTAAAGTACTATGGAGTGGAACACATCCCTCAGAACATCAGAGGACGAGATCATGATCGTCTATTGAGACAAGCTGAATTCAGGTGGATCATTATGAAAGGAACAGAGATTCCATGGGGCCTGAATGCAGATGCTGAATTAAATAAATTCTTATGAGGACAATTTGTGACAATCTAGCTGTAGAGAACACTGACCCATAGTGAAAAATGTGTGTGTGACCGAGGAAAACATTTCTATTAGATATAGAAATATTGTGATGTAGGGAACAGCGAGAATATAGGATATACACACATCAAAAAATCTAGTTATCCGGCTTCTGGTGATGTTTTTATTAGGATATTTCTATCAGGTTGTTTATTTAAAAGAACAGAAAAAGAGCTAAAACCCAGCAGAGATGTGATGATTTCCCATAAAATGGTCTTATTGTCGCCAATTTTAATAAATTGGCGCATATTTTTGGTTGGGGCAATTTAAAGTGTTATATAAGTTCATGAAAGGGAGCTCAGGAATAATGGTTTATATTAGAATCTGGGAATAGTGAAGCCCTTTATCAAAGGTTTAGAGTCCACTTTCTCTCCATCACTAACAGAAAAGGGACGGGCCTGGAATCACTAGTGCCTCATATCTCCCCATCTATCTGACATCTTATTAGGACCAGACAATAACGGTCTTTACTGTGTATCATTATTTCTTACTTTCATTATTTTATATATTTATTTTTCAAATCTGGTACTTTACCAAGATTAGATAACAATGACCCTTCATAATAATATATAGAATTAATCAATGTATATTTCATGAAGGGTCTTGCAAGGTTGATGTGATACTTAGTCACTGCTCTAGCCCCCAAAGACCATCTTTACACATATAGGGAAACATTATCAAATCAATCTAACTGCCGAGGGTCCTAAACTGCTGTCATGGTGTTTTTCTATACATTCTAATATTTTATGAATATATAGGAATTCAGACTCTACACACATTACACATGTGTCTAATGTCACGCAGATGCCTGGTAAACTCTTAATTTTTGCTGCAAAAGCAAATATATTTAAATGCTACATGAATTTATAATGTAATTGGATTTCAAGTACTTTACAAGTTTATACAGGTATTGATGCAGCTGAAAATGTCTAAACCTAAAATGAATGTGTGTTCCCTTAAAAGATATACCTTTTCTTTTAAAATTTTGGGACTTTTTGTTAATTGGGGGCGGGTCAAACCAACCCCTTTTTAAACACTCTTCACTGATTATCACATGACCCGGACGAAGGCCTCTGGCCAAAAACGCGTAGGTTGTCTTTTTTGTTACCTGACTCACTTTGCATGGTTGAAACTTAAGGAGAAATGAAAAAAGCAAAAAAGCAAATAAACATGAAGTGAGCAACTTGAACTGACCAGAACTTGCTGTTTGGTGAGCTGTCTTTCTGTGACCCTCAGGGACTTATATAGACCAGCACTATAAGTGGAGTAAATTACTCTGGGATCCCAAATGTTGGGGATCAATGTGTGGCAGAAGAAAGGGGTTACGAAAAGTGCAGTCGAGCAGTTAACTTATACATTTGTTTTTATAAAACATTCCGCAAAAAAGTTGGCAAAAAGGACAAATGTAACAGTAAATCTGTTCTGGCTTATTTATTTGATTACAAACAGTTTGCATTTTAAAATATCTTATGGGGTCGAGGCAAGGGAGTAGCCAGAAAATGTAACTACCACCACTTTGGGCCAAAGCTCCAATGGTAACAAGTAAGTGAAGCAAGTCATTGCGGCCCTTCCTAGAAGAGCTACTTGTCTCTTCCATTCAAGTTTCTATCCATTCATGCTTCCAGCCGCCTGCTGATATCCACATTTCACCTTTACATTCTGTTATCCATTCAATCCAATCTTTCAACCATCATTTAGTCTGTCACAATTCTGTCCATCTGTCCATCCATCCAACTGCCAATCCATATCCATTCTTATCCATCATCTTCAAACATATCCTTCAAACCCATCCATCCACCCAATACCTCAGTCATCCAACCTTTCACTTATCCATATCGCCTTTCATCCACCCATTACCACCTTTCATCCAGCCAGATACACATTCATACTTTCAATCATCCATCCACCCTATTACTACATCCATTCATCCATTCTCTCTTTCACTCATCCATTGATCCCCTGTCACTCAGCCAACCATCCTTTCACACACCAAACCATCCCTTTGACCATCCATCTACTGATATATCCATTTCTCTCATCCATCCATTCTTTTTACTATCTCATCCATCCACTGTTTCACTCAACCATCTTTACACCCATCTTGTCACTCTTTCATCCATCCTTTCGCTCATCCATCCATCCTCTTTCACTCAGCCTTCCCTCTTGCACTCAGCCATCCATCCTTTCACTCAGCCATCCACCCTTCGACATCCATCTACTCATCCATCCATTTACCTTTTCACTCATCCATCCATTTACCTTTTCACTCATCCATCCATTTACCTTTTCACTCATCGATAAATCCTTTCACGTACTCATCCACCCACTTTCACTCATCTGTCCATTCTTTCCTCATCCATCCTTACATCCACCACTTCACTCTTCCATCCATACTTTTGCTCCTCCATCCATCCTTTTACTCAATTATTCCATTCAGCCTTTCACTCTATATATCCATTTACTATTTCACTCATCTATCCATCCTTTCACTCACTAATCCAACCATTCATCCTTCCATCCTCCCTCTCTTTCACTCATCCTTACGTCTATTCTTTCACGTATGCATCATTTCATCCAGCCTTTCACTCAGCCATTCCATCCATCCACTGTGCCTTCCATCGTCTATCCTTCCCTCTCACTCTCCCATCCTTTGCCTTAACCAATCAAGAACACCACCCTCACTATAGCTCCTAAAGTGGGGGCTGATGATACCCCTGGGTCGAGGCACCTGCTGCAGGGATCTCTGTGAACCCAGGAATTTTCATGTGATTATAACTAGTAATATACCTCTGGTGGTTAATGCACTTACTGGACAGATCTTTATTTGGTCTAGTCACAGTTGTGGATCATCATAAAATACCATAAAGGGTTAATGTGCCATAGCTAGGTCAGTGGGTTACTGCTTCTGTTACAGCGATTTGATTGTTACTTCCAGTTCATACATTATAATCATTCTAATACACTACAATCCATTGACCTCAGGTCACTCGGGTGCCCCTCAAGTTTGCAGCCAAAGGCAAGGCTTGCGCATGCGCTGCCGGGAGACGAGCCTAACTTTCCGACCCTGAGCCCCACTGTACACCAACTGCAATGGTTTGGCGGGCAGCAAGGGGGCAGTCGATGACAAGACGAAGGAGTCTTGCCTGAGTGCCTTCCCGCAGCACCCCTGTCCCCTTAAAACACTAGGGATTTAAATGCGCGCCACACATTGCCACATAAGGATGTGTCAGTGCTCTCCTGGGACAACCCCTGCAGCGACCTCTCTCAGTGCCCCCCACAGTGACTCACAAGCAGTGATTCAACAGCTGGTGTACCTCCAGAGGGCCCTTGGAGCGCGTGGGCGTGGAGATGTCTGGCAGTATGCACGTGTCACGCCCCACCGAGTGAAATCTGAGGTGAGTTAGTAAGAAGCCGCTGCAGCCTGGACTTTCCACCGAAGAAAGAAGTCGGTGGGTTGAGGAAACCAGGTAGGTACTCGATTGCTCACTGGAAATTACAATAGATAACCAGATAGAGCACACTTGGATAGGGTTGGGAGGGGCTTCCAAGAAAGTGCTCAATTGATCCAGTGCACTGGCAGAGTTCATATATTAAATTACTTTAGACAAGACTTGTACAGCGCTTTCAGGTATGGGGTCTCTTGGCGCTGGGAGGTAGAAACCAACATCAGAAGCAGCAAATTACTTTTTAAAAAGAAGAGTTTCTAATTTGCTTTTCAACAGGAGATAAAGAGAAGCCTTTCAAAGGTGGAGGGGTTGAAGGACCAAATGTTGGAGGCCAAGACTGAAACAGCCGCCTTCCCATACACTACGCAAAACAGATATAATTTGTTTATTCTGATATCTCTACAGCACTGGAACATGAAAGTGGTTCCTGCTGTTGAATAACATATTTAAGTCCATGAAAAAGCCCAAGTAAAGATAACTAGAAACAAGTCAAGTTTTTTGGAGTATTCTGAAATGTAAGTGGTTAGTAGAGGGTAGAATTCTGAGGGGCGAGCTGATGCGCCAAGACAAAGCCAGAACACAGACTCTTACCAGCTGAGTGTGCCAGTGGCAAACACAAAATTAAGGCCCCCACTGCAGAATGAGATGAGGGACCCCCGTTTCTACCATCTCACAAATATCCTTTTGGCCTTGGCAGTTCCGGAGTGCGAAAGAGGCAAAGCACCGGCCTATACGCCCACTACTTTTAGGAGCCCCGCAACAACGGATCAAAATATAACTTAAAGTACATAAACCAGAGACATCAGATTCACATAACAGTTTGTCTCTTAAAAGCTCATCTTCTGGCACCTGTCAATTTGTAAAAATAAATCCGGTGCATTGGGTATTAGGAGATAATTTGTAAGGGGGGTTCTCAAAATTTTGATTGCCTATGGGCCTCCACAGGGGTTAATCTGGTACTGGGCCGTAGGCTGAATCAGACCTCCCATAGGGCTAGGGTACCCCAACACTGCAGGGTCCTCCTTTACACCCCAGGAGTTTGTCTCTTCTCCCAACCCTACTGGAAATTCAGCGAAACTGCACTGTCAACAATGCAAACGTTTGTCGGCAGCAAACATTATGTAATCAGAATTCAGGGTGAATGGTTAATTTGGAATAAAACACAATTCCCAGTTACTTAGTAAGAATGGGCCACTAGTGGTTTAGGTTTGGCCTGACAGCAAAGCTGTCCTCAATACAGTTGGCCTGAGGTGGTTATGGTGACAAGTCAAGGATAAATTCTATAGATCTGAATGATTCCTTGTGAGAAGTTATGTAAAATGCCATTGGTCTGATTTGTTTATCATGAGAAGTTGTAACGAAGGTAATAGGTCTAACTTAGTCATAGTAATAATCATATGTTAAAGTCAGTAGGCTTTAAAGGTAGTTGTCTACTAGCATATCGTGGTAAAAAAATATTGTTTACAAAAATATACGGGGAAAAAAAGTACAATCTGGCCTTCTCTGGGAGAATATGGAACTCACTTCCGCCCACCATCAGAAGACTTCCGTCTCTGACGCACTTTAAAAAGGAGGCTAAAACTTTCCTGATGGGCAAATTCCTCTCCTAACGCTTGCAGTTCAGTTACCTCAGCGACTTTAGTTTCTCACTCGTGTATGGTTTTATTCATGTTGTCCCGAATGATACTAGCCTGGCACTACTGGACATCCTACCCTGGATTTGAGGCTATATTATTGTTCTATCTTTTTTATCCCGATTGTGTCTTGATGTGCTAATGATTACTCTTTTTATTTTTGTGAATGCAACTACTGGTTTACCCCTTTTGTATCCACCCATCCTAAGTCTTGTATTCCACCTGTCAATTCTGTAAAGCGCTCTAATACCCTCACAGGTCTGGGTCGGCTCTATAAAACAAATATATATATATATATAGATAGTGCTGCTGAACTATAACTCATGCCATTAAGTAACTTTGCAAAAACAACAATTGATGGACAAAATGCAGAACAATGTCATACATTCACCCCAGTACCCCAGTATATATATATATATATATATATATATATATATATATATATATATATATATATATATATATATATATATATATATATATATATATATATATATATATATATATATAAATGGATTTAGGCCCAGATCTCTGTACTGGGGTGAATGTATGACATTGTTCTGCATTTTTTCCATCAATTGTTGTTTTTGCAAAGTTACTTAATGGCATGAGTTATAGTTCTGAGAAACAAATAAGGTTTTGGATCCTACGTCTACCCAGCCCGGATCTCAACAACAGGGTAAACAGAACAAAGTGGCTGGATAGGAAAAATTCATATCGTGAGTAATAGCGACGCAGTCAATGTGTACTACGTAGCCACAGTCATAAGTACCAAAGCAAATTTATTTTCTTTTTATGGTTTTTCAAAATTTCAAAGACACAAGGGCAAACCAAGGACTGTCATGACAGTGATTTCATGAGTACAATATCTACACATATACAAAAGTACAAATATACAAAATTTACAATATGAATGAAGCAAAACGAATGAAAGCAAATAAGCAGAAATGACACACAAAAAACAATGAATAAATACAATGTTCACAAATTAATTGCATTCATAAACAGTGAAAAATTCGTGCAAGAAGCAAGGGGACAACCAGTCCGTGGGAATGTGAAACCAAGGGACAGGCGGGGAGAGATGGAATGGGACGCCTGCCTGCCTGACAACACTGCGGTACAATATTTATGTTGGGTTGCACAGCTAGGATCTCAAGTGATGAACAATTTCTTTTCCTAGATGCACCCTTGTGAATAACCGCAGGGTGAAGGTGTCGACGCGTTTCGAACCCGGGAATTTAGGGTTCTCTTCAGGACGGGGACTGGGAACAGTGAGTCTGCACGTGGCAAGGAGTATGCCTTGGTGTCGGTAATTCGCAAAGAAATGGAGTTATCTGTGGTTCACCAGGTGTGATTCGTGTTGATATGTTGCCCACCGCGCGGTGCAAAACTCGGGGGGGGGGGAAACAGCTCACATTGTCGCTGTGTTTGAAGGCTTCGTAAAAAGGTGTCTGGTCTCATGCGCCAATTTAGAGCCAGCGGGCGGTGTCTCCGAGGTCAATTGACTGTATGTTGACTCGACGGAGAAGAGATTCAATCCTGCTGAACAAGTCCCGGACCTCGGAGACACCGCCCGCTGGCTCTAAATTGGCGCATGAGACCAGACACCTTTTTACGAAGCCTTCAAACACAGCGACAATGTGAGCTGTTTCCCCCCCCGAGTTTTGCACCGCGCGGTGGGCAACATATCAACACGAATCACACCTGGTGAACCACAGATAACTCCATTTCTTTGCGAATTACCGACACCAAGGCATACTCCTTGCCACGTGCAGACTCACTGTTCCCAGTCCCTGTCCTGAAGAGAACCCTAAATTCCCGGGTTCGAAAACGCGTCGACACCTTCACTCTGCGGTTATTCACAAGGGTGCATCTAGGAAAAGAAATTGTTCATCACTTGAGATCCTAGCTGTGCAGCCCAACATAAATATTGTACCGCAGTGTTGTCAGGCAGGCAGGCGTCCCATTCCATCTGTCCCCGCCTGTCCCTTGGTTTCACATTCCCACGGACTGGTTGTCCCCTTGCTTCTTGCACGAATTTTTCACTGTTTATGAATGCAATTAATTTGTGAACATTGTATTTATTCATTGTTTTTTGTGTGTCATTTCTGCTTATTTGCTTTCATTCGTTTTGCTTCATTCATATTGTAAATTTTGTATATTTGTACTTTTGTATATGTGTAGATATTGTACTCATGAAATCACTGTCGTGACAGTCCTTGGTTTGCCCTTGTGTCTTTGAAATTTTGAAAAACCATAAAAAGAAAATAAATTTGCTTTGGTACTTATGACTGTGGCTACGTAGTACACATTGACTGCGTCGCTATTACTCACGATATGAATTTTTCCTATCCAGCCACTTTGTTCTGTTTACCCCATGAGTTATAGTTCAGCAGCGCTAATTGGAGCAACTGGCTGTGTTGCTTGGTGATTCAGCCGTGGCCAAGCAGCCTAGTCCCGTCTAGCAGATAGAGCTCTAGGTGCTGCAGGTTCCCTGCAGAGAGCGGAGACGGCAAGCCTGCTTTTTGCCAGTCTTTCTGTCTCCATTTTGCTTGCCCTCAAAGTACTCTCAAATTCAAACTACAAACAGCAGGCTGCAAACAGTCAGTTGGGGGCTGGAGGGGGGGACCAGGAGACCACAAACCCCAGAAGACATTGTGCCTGGAGGCGCCAACACCAAGCAGCACTATAAATACTCCCAATACACTCCTGCAGCACGGACTGCAAACATTCAGTTGGGGGCCGCTGGTGGGACCACAAGACTCAGGGGGCATTGTGCCAGGAGGTGCCAACACCCAGCAGCCCTATAAAAGCCCCAAACGTCATCGCCCGTCATTGCCCATAAGGGGCTGACCCAGGCCAATCTTCTTTTTCTGGTGAGCCAAGCTCACTATTTTGCTCTTGGAACTTTGTCACCTAACTCGCTGTCTCCTCTCCATTTTTTCTTTTTATTCTCTCTTGTGCCACGTCCTCAAGAATGAGGATGGGGAAGTGAAAAATGCCAGATGGAGGTAAGTCAATATTACCTTCATCCTTATGCCCAAGCACTACACATGACTCATCTCTGGCATGGTCTGTAGGTGTTATCACCAAAGAAATTGATTTCGCTGAAAGAAGACTATCCGTGGAGCATGATGTTCCATCGTCCAGTGTGCAGTCTGCCCCCTGTTCTGAAGTAATTAGCAGCCCAGCCATAATGCCTGTGGTGCACATTGAACAGCTTGAAGGAACAGCCAAAGTTAGTGCTGAAGATGGTGTTGACTCTTGTAATTATCTTCCTAAACACCCTCAGGACTTAACCACTTCACCACAAAGTGGTCCATTGACATAAAGGAAATATCAGTCTAAGGCCATAGGATGTCCTAAGACCAGGGCCACAGGCAAAAAGTCAAACGCTAAAACAAAAGTGTCAGGAAGAGCTGTGGGCAACATTTAACCTTCTGGACCAGACCCATGTTTTCGGTCCGGAAATTCCAGGGCTTCAATGTAGGACCAAATGCTTGATAGGCTCAAAGATCTAATTCAAACCAGCATAGCCCCTCTAATAGAAATAATAGCAAGCTTGGAATATGTTGTTGCTAAACTCTTCACCTCCTGCTTTGACTGTAATACTGAACCAAAGCTACTTTCCATACAAGGTGCAAAAACCACTATTGGTCCTGCTATGAAGAAGGGTTATAACGAGCCCCAGACTTCATGCCCCGTGGGAGACGCAAAGGCCACACACACGCCCGCATGGGATGGAAACTCCTGATCCACTCAGCCAACTGCTACTAATGGGTCTGAAATAAGCAGCAAGGATCTGGCCTTGAGGTAAAGTCAGGCCCTATAACTTGTATACCTTAGATGACAATAGCACCTGCCTCAGCCTTCCTCCCTAATTGAGCCCCTTTGTTGTGGTCCTAGCCAATGTACCTTGCTTGCCTCCAGAGAAGGAAGAAACCTATGTTAACCTTAAGAACAAAATCTGTCACTGGCTAAATGAAAATATGGACTTTAGCCTATAAGAATATAATGTAATTTTGGTTGTTAGGGGGGTGGGTTGGGCTGCACTAACATGCAAGACTGAGTATTCATCAACTGAAGGAACCCGGCTCTTGCAGAGCGTTTAATATAGTCTCACTCCCAACACGCATGTGAATTTCGTAGGAGTAAATATATGACTGTGCTGGCATTAGCCTATTTCTAACGCCACTGTGCCGTGGTTCAATATGCTAAGGGATGTTCTTCTCCAAGACTGACGTTTCATAAGAAATGTCTCAGAAGGCCGCCTGCAACTTTATTCTCTTGGAATAGATTCAGTGTCTTATCTGGCATTGGACTGACTGGCATCTAATGATATTAACTTGAGTAGGGCGATGAAAAGATAAATCTGCCAATTTTGTAGAATTACTCTAATGGCACTGGCACACTCTTTTCACCTCAGACAGGTCTAATAAGTTCGAATATTGCCGAACTCTCTATCTTCATCAATAAATAGATATTGTAATGCTAAAGGAAACCTGGGCAACAGGAGAAATTAACTAGGATGCCTATGACTCTTTTACTGTTTCATCTACTTGCTCTGCGGGAAGGAGAACCGAGGGCGGGGAGGAGCTGGGCTGTCAAATCAGAGTTTTATTTGAGGTTACTAAGACTCTAAAGCATAGAGTAGAATGTTAAATAGGCAGGTTCTCAATTATTGTAGGTGGGGACATTAATGACAAGCTTGGATCATGTGACACTCTGTCTGACCCCTTGGCACTGAAATCCTCAGTAGTGCCTGGATGGATTTATGGCTGATCATAGAAAGCGTTTACTCTTAAATCATCTGATGGCAATGAACCTTTGTAACTTAGCTGAAATAGGAGGACACCAGGGGTCACATATTCTGACTTTTATAGGCTGGGGGCAAGGCATATCATTGATTATGTATTTTTTTATCTAGGGAGTTAATCGATTGTGTGGCTGCTGGGGGTACTGTAACCAGAGGCTATAGCGACCATAACCACATAGAAGTGATTTATAACTTGCCAATAGGTCAGAAACAAGCCCTATTGATAGGAGCTATAAATCTGACTACCAAGGACAAAGGTCTCAGACTGAGGGGTCGATTACGATGCCGGTCGAAAAGGCTCCAAATCGGATTCGGGTCTGCCGAATCCGATTTGGAACCCATCTTTCCGACCGATTCAGAACAACCAATCACGATGTTCGGACAGTGTTTGGACTTTCCGACTCAGTTCCGGATGGCATTAGGAGGAACAGAGTCATTCTGAGCTGACTCGTACAGGTCTACGGACCGCGTATCCGACTGAGCGATTATGATGTTAGATTCTGACAGCCTTTCCAAATCGATTTGTCTGACAGGAATCGGCTGTCAGAATCTGACTTTGGGGGCAGGTAGCAGGCCCCCCTTCACCCGGAGCCTTTCAAATTTGGCACGTAGGGGTACCAAAGGGACCACCCTTTCAAACAATGCACAGTGTATCAGGGGTGCACGATTTTAACCTCCCATCCCTTTCTGCAATGGAAGCCTGTGTTTTCATCCGAACATAGGCTCCCATTTAAGTCAATGGGAGTTCGACCGAATGGTATCCGGAACCATAGTATTAGATCAGTCGGACTTCCCGAAACCGAATTGGTCGGAAACCATTCCGAGACTGATTTGGTCGGAATGCTTTCCGGCCGACATCGTATTCGAGCCCTAAGATGGATAATGAATTAATTCAAAGGTATCAACCTTTGGAGGTTATTACCTCTTTCAAAACCTTAAACAACTATATTAAATATTTTTTCACAATCACGCTTAAACACTCAGATATCATTAGTCCAAGTTGGTTAGATAAAGAATGTAGAGCAGCCAACCAAAATCTGAGAGGCGCCCTTAACCCCAGGACTAGAGATCGGAATATTATATCCAAAGCAAGATCCTGCCATAAGCTTACCATCAAAAAGCACAAGATGGTCCTTAAGGAAGAATCCTGGAATGGCTTGTTAGCTCCTGTAAATTAAATAAATCTAAACAATTCTGGGTCAATGTCAATGATAAACAATAACCAATGTATACATGTGATGGTTAGGGTTTGAATATCACCGCCCTCAATTGAGTTGACCATTTCAAGCATATCTATTCCTTTGGAGATCAATTTCTTTCAGAGTGTGATGAGTCTCCCCACACACAAAAAACACTGGGGCCAGATGTGGTTCCCATGGATCTATATAAAGAAAATGTTGACCTATGGGCCCCCATCATTACCACCAAAATGAATGCTGCAGTTGCCTGTAAGATTCCAGACTACTGGCAAGAAGCAATTATAGCACCAATCTTTAAAAAGGGCTTTAGACAGGATCCGCACAGTTTACAGACCAATCTCACTTCTGGACTCTGTGATTAAGGTGGCAGGCTGGGTGATTTTATTTGGGATGGGGATTGGGTAAAGATAATAAGATCCTAAGTAGGGCTCAGTATGGATTTAGGGAAGGCCTTGAGATGCAGGAACAATGCCTTAATCTTAACCTAATAGTAGGAACGGAACATATACAACTGCAAAGAAAGGTTCTCTATACCTCACCTTTATGGATCTGAGCAGTTCATTCGACTGAGTCAACCAATCAAACTATGGGCTATTCTTCCGCAAATTGGTATGCCGCAGGATCTGGTGGATTTCTTACATGCTTTGCACTGCAAAGTTTTAGCAAAGGTGAGGTTTGGCATAGACAGGGAGGGTACTCCGCTTTTCCCCATGATGCGAGGTGCCCACCAAGGGGGTGTTTTGGCCCGGATTTAATTTTTTATATATCAATAATTTAAACCTTTTCTTAACTAGAAATAGTGTCAATCTACCCAAGATCAATTGTGCTGGCCCTATTGTATTCCAATGATGCGGTCCTGCTCTTCCTCACACCCAATGACAATTTTGTATCCTTTTTGGATAACCTGTACCTAGACACTAACACTGCTAAGTCGCATTTTATGATGTGCGAGTCAAAGCACTGTATGGTCAGACCGATTTCCATCAAGGGTAGCAACATCTCCAGGATCAGGTAATTCTCATATCTGGGAATGACATTCAACACTAGTGACAGCTTTTTGCCCTGCCTTTTTGATCGCAGCATATGCTTTAATCGAGCAGTTGTGCTTTGTATAATGTATCTTTTAAAGTGGGTAGTAAACCGATAAAATCACTTCTGGAAATGTATAAATTAAAGTGCGTACCTGTCCTTATAGTGCTGGCTTATGGGGTTGCAGGAGTCTTCAGAGAGAGGAAAAATCACTTTTGCAGGTGGCTGCTTGGACTTGGACATCATACAGAAAGTGCTGGGATTGGCTTAAGAGACCATTCTGGTGGGGCTTATGCCCCACTACTTATTTGGGCTTCCTATTTGAAATAAGCTCCAGTCCTCCTTCAATTGTGAGATTGTTGAGTAGAGTAGAATGTTAAATAGGCAGGTTCTCAATTATTGTAGGTGGGGACATTAATGACAAGCTTGGATCATGTGACACTCTGTCTGACCCCTTGGCACCGAAATCCTCAGTAGTGTCTGGATGGATTTATGGCTGATCATAGAAAGCGTTTACTCTTAAATCATCTGATGGCAATGTACCTTTGTAACTTAGCTGAAATAGGGGGACACCAGTGGTCACATATTCTGACTTTTATAGGCTGGGGGCAAGGCATATCATTTATTATGGTTTTTTTTATCTAGGGAGTTAATCGATTGTGTGGCTGCTGGGGGTACTGTAACCAGAGGCTATAGGGACCATAACCACATAGAAGTGATTTATAACTTGCCAATAGGTCAGAAACCAGCCCTATCGACAGGAGCTATAAATCTGACTACCAAGGACAAAGGTCTCAGACTGTGGGGTCGATTACGATGCTGGTCGGAAAGGCTCCAAATCGGATTCGGGTCTGCCGAATCCGATTTGGAACCCATCTTTCCGACCGATTCAGAACAACCATTCACGATGTTCGGACAGAGTTTGGACGTTCCGACTCAGTTCCGGATGTCATTCGGGGGAATCGAGTCGTTCTGAGCCGACTCGTACAGGTCTACGGACCGCGTATCCGACCGAGCGATTATGATGATAGATTCGGACAGCCTTTCCGAATTGATTTGTCCGACACGGATCGGCTGTCAGAATCTGACTTTGGGGGCAGGTAGCAGGCCCCCCTTCACCCGGAGCCTTTCGAATTGGGCATGTGGGGGTACCCAAGGGACCATCCTTTCAAACAATGCACAGTGTGTCAGGGGTGCACGATTTTAACCTCCCATCCCTTTCTGTAATTGGAGCCTGTGTTTTCGGTCGGAACATAGGCTCCCATTTAAGTCAATGGGAGTTCGACCGAATGGTATCCGGAACCATCGTATTCGATCAGTCGGACTCCCTGAAACCTAATTGGTCGGAAACCATTCCGAGACTGATTTGATTGGAATGCTTTCCGTCCGACATCGTATTCGAGCCCTAAGATGGATAATGAATTAACTCAAAGGTATCAACCCTTGGAGGTTATTACCTCTTTCAAAACCTTAAACAACTATATTAAATCTTTTTTCCCTATCACGCCTAAACACTCAGATATAATTAGTCCAAGTTGGTTAGATAAAGAATGTAGAGCAGCCAACCAAAATCTGAGAGGCGCCCTTAACCCCAGGACTAGAGATCGGAATATTATATCCAAAGCAAGATCCTGCCATAAGCTTACCATCAAAAAGCACAAGATGATGCCTAAGGAAGAAGCCTGGAATGGCTTATTAGCTCCTGTAAAGTAAATAAATCTAAATAATTCTGGGCCATTGTCAATGATAAACAACATCCAATGTACACATGTGATGGTTAGGGTTTGAATATCACCGCCCTCAATTGAGTTGACCATTTCAAGCATATCTATTCCTTTGGAGATCAATTTCTTCCAGAGTGTGATGACTCCCCCCACACACAAAAAGCACCGGGGCCAGATGTGGTTCCCATGGATCCATATAAAGAAAATGTTGACCTCTGGGCCCCCATCATTACCACCACAATGAATGCTGCAGTTGCCTGTAAGATTCCAGACTCCTGGCAACAAGCAATTATAGCACCAATCTTTAAAAAGGGCTATAGACAGGATCCGCACAGTTTACAGACCAATCTCACTTCTGGACTCTGTGATTAAGGTGGCAGGCTGGGTGATTTTATTTGGGATAGGGATTGGGTAAAGAAAATAAGATCTTAAGTAGGGCTCAGTATGAATTTATGGAAGGCCTTGAGATGTAGGAACAATACCTTAATTTTAACCTAATAGTAGTAACATATACAACTGCAAAGAAAGGTTCTCTATACCTTACCTTTATGGATCTGAGCAGTTCATTCGACTGAGTCAACCAATCAAACTATGGGCTAATCTTCCGCAAATTGGTATGCCGCAGAATCTGGTGGATTTCTTACATGCTTTGCACTGCAAGGTTTTAGCAAAGGTGAGGTTCGGCATAGACAGGGAGGGTACTCCGCTTTTCCCCGTGATGCGAGGTGCCCACCAAGGGGGTGTTTTGGCCCGGATTTAATTTTTTATATATCAATAATTTAAACCTTTTCTTAACTAGTAATAGTGTCAATCTACCCAAGATCAATTGTGCTGGCCCTATTGTATTCCAATGATGCGGTCCTGCTCTTCCTTACACCCAATGACAATTTTGTATCCTTTATGGATAACCTGTATCTAGACACTAACACTTAAAGTTGCATTTTATGATGTGCGAGTCAAAGCACTGTATGGTCAGACCGATTTCCATCAAAGATAGCAACATCTCCAGGATCAGGTAATTCTCATATCTGGGAGTGACATTCAACACTGGTGACAGCTTTTTGCCCTGCCTTTTTGATCGCAGCATATGCTTTAATCGAGCAGTTGTGCTTTGTATAATGTATCTTTTAAAGTGGGTAGTAAACCGATAAAATCACTTCTGGAAATGTATAAATTAAAGTGCGTACCCGTCCTTATAGTGCTGGCATATGGGGTTGCAGCAGTCTTCAAGAGAGGAAAAATCACTTTTGCAGGTGGCTGCTTGGACTTGGACATCGTACATAAAGTGCTGGGATTGCCTTAAGTGACCATTCTGGTGGGGCTATTGCCCCACTACTTATTTGGGCTTCCTATTTGAAATAAGCTCCAGTCCTCCTTCAATTGTGAGATTGTTGAGGATTGCTTGTCATGTGATTATGGCTTAGGAGTCCCTGGCTAAAATACATACAGAAAACAGCAAAAGCCATTGGAAGACAGGAGCTATTTTCCAAACCACATGCTGTCCTAAAGGGGAATACCAAACACAAAAACTTGTTTTTGAACAGGTCAGTGTCTGACAGGGTGGACCGCCACATTATAAAGCCCAATAGGAGAGATATGATAAGTTTACAAATGGTCACAAGTGTCGAACCATATCTTAGGTACATTGATAATAGAAAGGAAAAGCCAGTTCTGACAAAATTCTGCCTAAGAACTATAGGATGTTACCAAAGTTTCCCTGCCAGTAAATTTGATCTCAAGTCTATTCTGCTCTGCCCATGTGATGAGTCCTTCCCCCACCCCGAATCCTGAATCATTTTATGTTTTTTTGTCACTTTTATAAGGAGGCAAGAAGGACATTTTTATGACCAATTTTAAAGAACATGGGGTTTTTGTCGATAAAGACCTGCACTTTATTACCTTTGAATGCTCCCAAATCACGATATTTGCTATACTTTGTGGACTTTTTTGAAAAATGTACTTTATTGGCAGGAGTATATCGGTCTTTAGATATAATGTACTGGTTTTTTTTTTCTTTTGAGTGTCTACCCTTTCCGCCATTATCTGGTCGTCATTGATTTCACTGTGACCTCAATGAAATGGGATCGTTTGCTTTTATGGTTGAGGAACAACACGATGTTATCATCATGTGTTAACAATATTTTAAATGCATTTTTGATACTTGTTGAATTAACCTCTAGAATCGAGGAGGAGGCTCTGCACCTCCCTTAGAACATAGCAGACCCATAATTGAGGTTTTTGTTATCAGTTCTTGATGCCAGAGTCCCCCGGTTTTTATAGTGGTTTTTAAATATGTGTTTTGAAACTAAAGCTCTCATTATATATTATGAAACACTGTACATAGGTAATGGAACTTATTTTTGTTTTATGATGATATTTCTGATGGTTTTTGTGCTTCTATTGTCATTATCTTCCTAAAAAAGTGACTGATTGATTGATAATACACAATAACCAAAAATCAATTGTAAACACTTCAATTACGAGAACGTCAATATTTTACAGAAATATAAGTATTGCAAAACAAAAATTATTACACAATAAAAACCAACTATATTAAAAAAATAATAATAATAACAATAATATAACTCAATTTTCGCCAACTGCAGGGAAACTGTTGACTTCACAGTGGTTAGAATTACTATTCCCACTCCACTCTAACCAAAAGTAGAGAAAGTGTTGGACTTCAAAGGGGTTAGATTAGCTATTCAGCAGTCAAAACAATGGATTTTGGAGGGATTACAAAATGAGGATAAAGCTTACCATTAAATTATCATTTATCAATTAATCAATTATACATCAATAAAAATAATATCACAATATAATTTTTAATTCCTAATCTATGACAAAAAAAATAACAGTATTAAAAATTACATTATTAACAAACATATCAAAAGAAAAGCAAACATTAAAAGAAATAAAACAATAAGTAAGCTATATAACAATTATAATATGAAATCATTTACATAATTATTAATCAATTAAATATTTAATTAACATTAAAAAATAAATCCACATTAAAACCATATGCATTTTACTTAAATTAACTTTCAACCTATTCCCCTACAGTTCAAACACCCAGCTACAAAAATATCTTAGTATTAAAAATAATGATATTAATATATACATTAAAATCAACAAATTAAACTGAAAAAATATCAAATTAAAATGAAACAATTTGCATAATAACCAATTAGATAATTCATTTATAACAAACTAATTACCATTACGTTTCATTTAAATATAATTTAATTACCTTCTGACCCTTTTCTCCTAAATACCCAACAACCCGCTACCCTGTTATAAATTACGAAATTATATTTAAAAATAAATTCAGTGATTGGGCATCCTGAAGTCTTTTAAAAGTTGTATAGGGTACGGTCCCACTGGGTTGTTCTGGATTTGCTGCTAATGGGTTCTTCCCAAGTTAAGACAGCAACACTGGTGAAAGCCTGTAAGACTTTGCCTAATCATGGGAGCCACAACGTTTCGTCAGAACATGTCACAGCCATTACTGCCCTGTCATGGGGCTCAAAAAGCACATAAAGTCCTATTAAGCAGCCTGGCTGATACTCTGCAATGCTTTCCTTCCCATTTCTTTCGCTGAGCAATGCCACATATTTAGACCACTGTGCCCAACACGTTGCTCCTTTTACTGCCCTTCCTCTTTTTAATCAGTTGTCTGAGTTCAGCTAGGGTTTGCTCTAGAACATCCTCTTGATCAACGTCAACTGCACAATAGTCTGTTGCACGTCTTAGCACAGAGACTGTTTTCGGCTCTTCTGGCCTTTTCTCCTGATGAGTGATCTCTTTCTGGAGCTACCCAACTGCCTACTAGTTTTTGCATTTAGTTAAAGAGTGCCTTTCTAGAAGGCTGTTTCTTAGTATGCTTTTCCTAGAGGAGAGGCAAGAATCATTTACATAGTACAGTCCTGTTCAAAAGTAAAAAAAGAAAAGAGTATCTCAATGTATGGGGCTGAGATTTGGAACAACCATCCACCAATATCGCACATGCAGTTAAAGAAGACCTAATAAAAGCCCCATCTTAGGTCATTGACAACCTCATAGCTAATCAAGTGTCAATCACAGCTACCAAGAGCCCTCTTTCTCTCCTTCCATTTGTACAATTTTCATAGGGGTGTTAATCTAGCTCCTTTTCCCCAGAGAAGTCCCTCTCCTTGTGTTCCCTAGTTAGCCTTGTGCTACAGAGCCTAATTTGTGCCGGTGGTTGCAGATGGTTGGCAAAAAGTGTAGTAATCACACTTAATTTGTAGATTATAAAAGTAATTTATTCAGGATACAAGTTCAGTTTATCAGCAACCTCCAGCTACAACTGCTTTCTTCATTAGAACTCTACGTGATGTCACCTATCTACATCATCAAATTCTTTCTTAAAGAAGACATCACCACACCAACATTGCTTTTTTATGTCTCTAACTTGTTTTTTATCATCAAACTTTGACCCAGAGCAAGAGAGAGGCAGAGAAGAGAGTAAGAAGAAAAAGATTGGAAAACAGTGACAAAAAGAGAAAGGAGGGATAAAAAAGAACTTGCTCGAGTGTGATAAAAAGACAGCGAGTGCAGGGTGGTGGAACAAAGGCGTGACGTGGAATCAAGACTAGGCATAGTTAGGATTCGTCTACCCTGATATTCAGTGGAGAGCTCCCAAGAAAAACTGTGGTCTTCTGCATTTCTTTTTTCAGAAATTAAGCATCATTGATACATACTTGCATATAAACATTTTCTCTTGGAAAAAAACACAGATTTGAAAGCTTTATGTAATAGATCAGTTCAGGTAATGTGAGCTGCTGCAGTGTTTAAGCAGATGGTCTAGAATCTGAAATCTTTGGTCACAGACGTGGGTGAAACCCACCCTCGTTACGCTCAGTTACTCATCTGCGAACTGTGAGAATTTACGCAGCTACTAGTCACAGCACAATCAAACATTTGTGTATTCATTTACTATGAAAACTGTATCTGGGTTTTTTTCCAATGAGTCCTGGTGCTCTTGCACTTTCAACTTTCATAGAAGGTATTTTCACATTAGGTTTCAGTTGGACTAGATAGAAAACTCATCGCATTGGGTGGCAAAGAAACTGTTTCTGATGCCTTTCTCCCAGCAGAGGTCTTTATCTGTACGTCACATAACATGTTCTCAACAAGGGAGAAGCCTGGACTGGTTGTGAGTTTCATTGCCCATGTGTATGTTTGTGACACTTATTCTGTGTGGGGGGAAGGGGTTTGGTTGTGTTGCATGACTCACTGGCGTTGATCTTAAAAATAATCTATTGTAGTGCATGTAAAAGGAATATAATGTCAACACCAGTGCTGAAGCGCTGAATGCTGTCGTATACACTTGTAAGAAATTGGGTTACTGATTGAGGGGGTAACACCCTCCTCAGCAGCAACCACCATTCTACTCAGGTTGAAGTCACAAGCAAACCCTAAAGGAATCTCTGTGCACAATCCTCGGGTAGCTTGGCATAGAGCATATAGGCTAAACTCAGAGGCAACCTGTAAAGTATTTGTGCAACACTTCAAGTGGTCACACAGTAAAAACACACCACAAAAAGAGCCCACAATAGTTTGAAAACTCTTTTTTAATAAATAAAACAAGACCATGACCAAGATTGAATTTTAAGGATTTTTGTAAAAATACCGCCAAAAAGTGCTACGAGCCAACAGTGGATATCAGGTTTGCCTGACCGGGAAAAAGTCACAAGTTCAGGCTGGCTGTGACGAAGCACAAGTTGCCTACAGGGAACCAGATACACCAGCTGAACAAAGTATCTTTAGTCCTGGATTGCAGAGCACTGCGAAGATTGGCGTCAAAGATGCGTCGGGCATTCAAAAAGATGCGACGAGGCTGCGGTGTAAGGTACTGCTGTGTCGTCATTGAAGATCCCGTAGACAAGGTCTTGTGAGGCAAAGTCCAGAGTCTGGGATACATCGGGCAGTCGGGCCGATGTGTCGGTTCCGAGAAGCTGCGAGGCTGTGATGCGGAGTCAGTCGTCGTCGCTAAGGTTGCCATTGATGAGGGATGTGAGGGCCTGGGCCGAGGATGCCTTTCACAGAGGCTGTTCCGAAGGCGATGCGGGCTGCTGTGGTGCTGGTCTTTGCAATGGGTCCAATCCCCGAAGCAGCGGAGATTTTTCAGTTCTGCTTGGGGTTGTGCCACACAGCAGACAAGATGCATCGGTTCCACTCGATCCAGAGAGGCTGGCAAATCACATTAGGCCCACTTCCAAAGGTCCAGCACTGGTGTGGAACAACTTAGCAGGAAAGACTCACAGATGGCAGAGTCTAGGTGGAGGTGCATAGTTGTTGGAGCCTTCTGTCCCTGAAGCTCAAGTCAGAAGTCCAACCAACTAGCCCTTGGAGTCACTCACAGGCTCTGTGTTCACGAGATGCAGGTCCAGTCCTTCTCACTCAGGCAGGAGGGTGCAGCAAGTCAGCACAGCCAAGTCCACCAAAGAGCAGTCTGGCAGCGTTGCAGTCATTCAGCATCACAGAAGTCCTTCTTCCAGGCACAGCATCCATAGGTCCAGAATTGTACTGAAGAGTTGGTATCTAAGGTCCAGCTTGTAACCCCAATTGTGCCTTTGAAGTGGGGGAAAGGTTTCTTGTGGTTTCCCTATAAAGGCCTCAGGCATCGTGCCTTCCGTGCCCTGGCTAAAGACTAAATACGGGGGGTATGCAACCCTCTGTGTTGAAGCAGGACTCAGCCTATTCAGTAGTAAGTGGGGCTGTGCCCAGCTCCTCCCTCCAATTCTGCCATTGATGGCCTATTCAGGCACACCTAAGATCCCAATTGTGTGCGCTGTCTAGGAAGAATACACAAAGCTCAACTGTCAGCTACAGCAAGTGATGTGACCAGAGACCGGCTACAGGCAAGAAATGGCCAATGCAAGAAAATTCCAGCTTTCTAAAAGAGGCAATTTCAAAATTGCAATTTAAAATCGTATTTCACCATAAGTTAGGATTTTAACTTGTGATTCAAGAGACACCAAACATGAACTGGTCATCTCTTCCCATTTGGAAATTGCACTTCTAAAATGTAATAAGGCAACTCCAATGTTATCCGATGGGGAGAGATAGGCATCGCAGGAGTGAAAAAAACATTTTAAGAGTTTTTCACTACCAGGACATGTCAAACTTAAAAGTACATGTGCTACTTTTTAAATACATTGCACCCTGCCCTCTGGGTTATCCAATGCATACCATATGGTTCCCTTATTTGTATTAAAAAAGACTGGTTGGGCCTAGCAAAAGGATTATTTTGCCAAGTCGAAATGGCACTTTACAACTGCACACACATGATCTGCAATGGCAGGCCTGAGACATGTTTAAAAGGCTACTTAAGTGTGTGGCACAATCGGTGCTTCAGGCCCACTAGCAGCATTTAATTTACAGGCCCTGGGTGCATGGAGTGCCACTTGGAATTACAAGTAAATACACCAATTGAGGATAAGCATAAGTCAATGCAACCGTGTGTAGAGGATTTAGAACAAGCACTTTGGCACTGGATAGCAGTGGCAAAGTTCCTAAGGCCAGCAAAAACAAGGTCGATAAAAATGAAGGAGGAAGGGAAAAAGTTTGGGGGAAGACAACCCTAAGGCTGACAGGTCTAACAATGCTACAATATATCTTATTTGGAAAGGAAAACACCTATTAGGGCTTAATTTCAATGATGATTTACTCTGGAATTGGTGTCCTCAGGAAGTAACCATGCACAAGAAATAATACTTACTTCAGATATTGTACTGTATAATGCGAACATTTTCAAAATTATATTCAGTAAAAGTTCTTCATTGCTACCTAGAACAGCGCCTTCAAACACAAGGTGTACCTACACAATGCATTACTCCTGTGAAAATATCCTGAATAATAAGTTTCTACTATAATAACTGAATAAATGATTTTCGATGGAGGCCATCTGCACCTCCAGTGTGGCAAACTGTCATTCTTTGAAACTAACCATTCATTTAAGACCTAGCCTCAGAGTAATTTGGTTTATTATATTCTCATCAGGTTGCGTGGCACAGATGAATATTTGGATGCAATTAAGACAAAGATCTGAGTTGTAAACATACAAGGCACTCCAATCATTTCGAGATTAAGAATCTCAATCTAAACATTAGTAAAGATGTTTTTATTGTAATTGTATAACATGCAGTCTGCCATTAGTATGACTTAGAGCACAGTATGTTTACATTCAAAACCAGGAGCCTAGGCAGAAACAGACGGAAGTGTTGGAGACTGATATGGCCCCCGATACTGTTAAAACTGGAGAAACAGACGCTAGATGGAGGGACTGCCTACACCCTGATCTTTGATATTAGTTGTAAAAGGAAAAAGGCGATAAAATTACAAACCCCAGGATAGGTCAAAGCTTCTCTCCATGTTTAAACAAATCCCATGCTTAGTGACATTAGTTCCTCAGATCTGAAAGCAGTAGGATCTATGGCCACGGAAGTGACCAACATGGAATTTCTTTCACGTTACTGCTAATCTAACATGTAAAGCAAAGGGGTAGTTAAACTCTTTGGGTTTAGCAATAAGCTAGGGGTTTGAAATGCAGCAGCCTAATAACCAGGGATCAGAATTCCTTTTGTAACATGGAGATTTAGAGGAAAACCAAGAATGTTTATGACAACCACTGAAAACAAAAGATCTGTTTAATAGATATGAAAATCAGGGTAAATCTGTGCTAAGATCCATTGCAAATAGAAAGAATATGCGTATTGTTGTTACAAATTATATTTACCAAAACATGGGTGCTCATAGCTTGCATGAAACGAGAAATTACTATTCTGTTTTGAAAGAGTATGATGATATAGAACCAGTGCTTAATTTGTGCCGGTGCTATCCGGTGCTTAGCACCGGCACTTAATTGACAGGGCCGGGTCTACGCATCTCGCCCGTGCCTCCAGTAGTCATTGATTGTTTTTATTTTATTTAGCGCTGACACTCAGCCAGTCTCAGCGTTGCTGCGTGTGAAATCATGAGTCATGACTAAAAAACGCACACACTTCTTGACTTTAATGACAACTGTTCTTAATTAGCTGCCTGCAGGCTGCCGCGCATGGTGCTGTGCAACCAAGAGAGAAGATTCAGAATACAAATACATTAGGTGACGCGCGCACGCTTGTGATCGTCATCGCGGCCAGGCCACAGCCCGACCTTCTTCTTGGTTGGTTAGGATCACACTGGATAAGTCTGTTAATTCACAGAGTGGCGCTGTCCAGTTACGCACTTAAGTGAAGTTTTTAATTCATACTGCAGTGACTGTGCACACAGTGACAGCACAAAAGTAAGTGAGTGCGTGCGTGCGCCTCACGCCCCATTTCTTGAAGCTGGTAGGCACACACACACACTGATTTATTGGGGCGTCAGGCCAGGTTCTCAGAGTGTTCTGATAGAGGGAAGGTGCTGCTGTACGCGCAGCGCGCTCAGATTTGTTGGCATCACATGACCACGCGCGCCACCACTGCCACGCCCCAGCATACCCCACCGTGACCGCAGCCAGCTAACCAGAAGGGTAACGGTCCGTTGGCAGAAAAGCAAACCAACAGCACACAGTAGCAGCGCACCAGGCCGGCCCGGCCGCCTAATCTAAAATATTCGGAGCCGCCCGCCCACCACGAGTAAATAGGTAAGAGCAGTATTGCAGTAAACAGTGAAGAAAACTACTACTGAGTGATAGTGAGGGAGAGGTGACCTACGCTAAGCCAACTGCACTGCGTACGTATGTACTACTAACTATTTCAACTTGCCATTCGAATACTGGGCAGTACTACTGAATCGTGCAACAAGAAAAAAACGCTGTATTTTACTGTACTGCTAGTGTCATGGATGTGACTCACTTGGCCGGTCCGGTTGTTGTAAGATCAAGATCACCGGCGGGGGTGGGGGAGAGGCAGCTCAATCCATAGATAGTACTGAAGAATAGGATTATTAGATGGATGTCGAATCTGATGCAAATGTTGTTGGAATTCAGATTCACTGTCTGGTGGTCTGGCTGCGCTGCTGAGTGCGGGTTAATTTAAGACTAGTAAAAGTTTTAGGCCCTGCTGCTGCCCTAGCCAGGCCTGTACCCGCACAGCTGCTCTCTGACGCACGTACTTATCGAAACAAGGTGGCTGGAGGGCTGGTGGTGTCCTGGTGCGTGTAGCCGATCGATCACCAGTATGGTAATGGTGGTTTCACTTTTTTTCTCTCAGGTGCGGCGTTCAGGGGCAACGTTGTCGCTCGCAACGAACAGTGTGTGTGAAATGAATGAATCATACAAAATCATGTAATCATCATGTATTACTTTATATAGATTCCCGCGGGATCGGGTTCGGCAGGGGGGGGGGGGGGGGGGGGGGGAATGACCTGCAGCACTGATGTGATGTGACTTGAGCGAGGCCGGGTCTGGTTGTAAGATCACAGGCGTGGGAGGGGGCGGGGTAGAGGCAGCAGCTTCACTCCATCTCCATCCATACTGATTAGAATAGGTCAGTAGGATTTCCCGCTCCCGCCGAATCCGATGCAAATAATGCTGCAGCCTGCAATTGAAAATCAGACTCACTGAAAAACCTTCAGAATTGTGCAGGGAGAGCAGGCTGTGCCACAAAGGTGGAATAAGCTACAAATTATACTTGTCTTCTGGAGAGACATCTGTTGCCAAGTGTTTTTCCTGATGCCGAGCAGGGCACAGACCACCAGCCTCTGCTAGTCCCCCTTAAATTGTTTTCTCAGAGTTCGCCGCAAGACGGTCATCCTGCACCATCCCAAGAAAAACAAAAAAAGCAGGGCATTAGTTATTCTGCACCAGCTAAGTATGGGACCGTCACAGACACCTCAATTGCAGCTGCGGGGCACAGAGATCGGGAATGTTGGACACTTTATACAGCAATCAAGGCAGCAGAATTCTGGTCCAGTGACGTGACACTTGCTGCTGAGAACTGTGTGTGACCTGCTGGCTCCACCTGAATTCTGGCAAGGCTGACTGAAACCTTAATCCGTGTATGAACAACTGGTGCCTCGCAGCCTCATAGAGGGGGGGCAGGAGCAGACTAAGGGTGACTCTGTGTCAGTGGTAGTGGCTCTGGTACCCAAGCAGTCGAATGCATCAGCGCCTGGAGGCCTGCTGGCAGCCGTCTTAAGTGTACTGAAAGGCAGGCAGGACAGCTGCCTCCTGCCCGTGACCACCCAGCGCTAAAAGGAACATATGGGCATATGTCTGTGCGTGCGCCACTGCCCCATGGTGTAAAGACTTACAGTGTGTAAGTGAAGACACAGCCTCAGCAGGGACTACATGAGGGACGGGTTACCAAATAAATGGACTATTTTAATATATTTATCATTTGACCGAGCAAGCAAAGGGGCCTCGGAGGGGTGCAGCAACCTCTTCGGCCACTGGAAGTGACAAAGTGACTCATTCAAGTGCCTAACTGTTTAGACTAGTGTTTTCATAACATTTTGGTTTATTTTGTCACATAAGCTATGTAAAAGTTGTATCTTTTTGAACTCATAGACTTAGTCAATGCATAGACTCTCTATGAAAAAGGGCATACCAGCCTATCCCAGTATTGTCCTTTAGCTCAAATCAGCACATAGAGCACTGTGATTGTCCCTTTTCAATGCATTAGTGATCTCAGCTAATTTATTCCAAACTTATGCTTTAAATGCACTTTTGATTGAATCTTTTTCAAAATTTTCACAGGGCAGGGGAACCTCCTATCAAAACCTTACTATGAGGAAGACTCCTCCCTTGCTGAAAAACATCTGTCTTTTCGCAGTGCTAGTTGATGATGTGGGTGGGGCTAATAGAGGAAGTGGGAGGAGCTAATGGAGGAAGTGGGTGGAGCCAGAGAAAAGTGGGTGTGGCCTTCGACAAAGATTTGAGCACCTGCACTTCAAATTTTACAAATTAAGCACTGTATAGAACTCTGGATGAACCAACATTTTCAGCATAGTATCATGAATATTCTTACAACTTAATAGTGTGCTGTTGGAATGTACATAGTTGGGCTGGTAAATCTGAGTTTTTAGTAAATTAATCCCATATTATTCTAATGCAGGAGACTTGATTGCGAGATGACCAAAATAACGATGGTTTAATTTCCTTCTGTAAACTACTGCCCATTCGAGGAGGAGGAAGTCTATGTGGGGGTCTTCATACACTAACTTCCACAAGGATAATATGTAACACAAAAAAACAGCAAAGTGGAAAGATAGTGGTCCCAAATTTCAATTGTAGAAGTGCAAACAGATAACGATAGTAAGACAACTGTAATTTTAGTGAATATATGCGCTCCATAAATAGGTAAAAACGAGTCTGATCAAATTTTGGCCGAAACTTGATATTCTCTAGAAATACATAATATCCTAAGAGAAATAATTCTCTAAGTGCAGCATTTGAATGCAGTCAGTATTAAGTGCGATTGGCTAGGCAGAAATGGATTAATAAGCCTAAACAATCGCTTTGACTTGGATATGCTGGCGGGTGCAACCTTTCGGTATGGTTTACATCATTGCCCTATTGATTGGTTGTGTTTGTTCCTTTTTGAGGCGTTTACATTTTTTTCAGGATTTTAATGTAATGGATTATGAACAGAGTGATCTCTTGGTATTACAAGGTAGACTTATTTTTAAGAAAGCAGTGGTGGTGGAAATGTCCTTTTCGTAGATATGGACTTTCCAGGAAGAATAAAAACATTTTTGGGTACAAAGCAGCTTGAGATCCTAAATGAACTTTAGCTGACCTATGACCCCAAAATAATTTTGTTGCCTGTACTGATAATCTGGGTCGGTGTATCTCCCATCTAGGTAATATAGTTGCATTATACAATTAGAGTTAAGATTTGACAATGATGTGTAGAACATCCAATCAAGAATTCCATCATCAGGGTGTTTCGATCAAGACAGTAGGGATCACTAGCTTATACTTTGGAAAACACAGCATACATCCAGGAGACGGTTGGGTCTGGTAGATATAGACCACATACAGAAGCTGAAGAAACAAGATAAGCAAGTCATTACAAATTAGAAAGAGGCCTTTTTAACCGAAAATTGAATGAAATGCTGGAGGTGATTCAGAGGGGAGACCCGAAACAATTTTCGCGTCTGGTAAATAACTTATTTTGAACACCTGCTGGATCTGAGACACCCTAGATATCTAAAGAAGACTGCCCACCCCGTGTGGAAAATGTATATGGGCCACCTCCTCAAAATGGACTGGGTAACAAATATGAAATGGACAAAGAGATAACTGTGAAACAATATCATCTCTAAAGTTGAGTAGGGCTGCAGAGCCTAACTATGTTCCTGCAGTCTTAATTGAAGAGAATATTGATTTGTGGGCGAAAAAAGATGAATTTTCATTCCAATGGATAACAAAAACAGGGAAAATCCTTGTAATTTGGAGGGGTCTATTATTATTTTTTTTAATTATTTTTATTAACCATGAAACATGTGCTTTAGTAGAAAACAGTACATATACATAGTAGGTGATTTGGCATGTACAAATACATAACAGTGTCCATATTTCAAAGCTCCCAATAGCCTACCATGAGGGGTCTATTATTAAGCCTTTATAGAAGAAAGGGAATGGGAGTACCCAAACGATGTTATAGGCTAATTAATCGTTTAGATGACTCTGAGAGAATCTTACCTAAAATATTGATGTCTCAACTTGAGAAATGGATGTCAGGTCATTATTATTCACCCATAGAACAAGGCTTTTGAGCAGGCCATTCCACAACTAATCACTGCTTTGCTCTATGGTCAATTGTGAAGATGTCCTTTGAAATAAACCAAAGGCTATGTTGCTGCTTCATGGATTTGCGTGCTTCATTTGACACAGTTGGTAAAGGGAGGTTAAGGGGTAAACTTTGATCTTGGACCATGTCTCTGTGTTTATTATACACAACCTGCATACATCGAATTGGACACAAGTAGAGACTAGTCACCTTACAAAAAGATATGTATATCAAACAGATTGTGCCTATGGTGTATATTGGATCCAATTCTTGACAGTCTACATGTGGCCAATTTACTCAGCGCAATAAATAGCGCAAACTCTTATTCACCTAAAATGGGACACATCTGCATACCCTGCTTAATATAGGCAGATGAACTCGTTCTGCTAGACTATATGCCCAGGGGGTTTAAAACAATTGGACATTTTAGCAGAATATTGTAAAGAAACGTTTTAATGATAAATATGGAAAAAGTGTACGTTTTGTGGGGAAAAGGTGGCTCATTTTAGTTGGTTTTCGAATGGATTAAAAATAGAGAAGGTTAGATTTAATAAATATCTAGGATTGCTTTTTCTACAAATTTAACTTGGAACGAACACATAAAAATAATTAAAACCAGAGCAAATTTAAAGTTCAGTTCACAAGTGAAATGTAATTTGCTCTATGGAGGGCTGTCACTCGCACCCTTTTACAAGTTTTTTTTGCACAAAATCTCCCATTTAGCACTTTAGGGATCAGAAAATGTATATATAGGATGAAGTGTGGCTTTAAATCCAGTTAAGAGTATTTGTATAAACAAAATATTAAATCTGTCAAGTGGTCAATGATTACAAGCATACGTTGAGAAATTAACTTATTGGGATACTTTCCTTTTTTTGTATAAATTGTCTTTAATAATGGAGTATTGAACTATCCCGGTTATGTTGGTGGGAAACACAATGTAGTGAGTTAAACTGGATAAGGCTTTTAAAAATATATATATGGTATTAAGGAATACTTCCTATCCTGAGGGTGTTTGGTGGTTGGGACCCATTCCTAAAAAGCATTAAAAAAGCATGAAACCAGACAGCTTCAGCATTGTCACTTCAGAAAGATAGGCAGTATCTTGAACGAAAATCCTCAATTAGGTTAAAGCTGGATACTTTGGGCTAATCTGATATGTTTCCCTATCTTTTTTACTTGCCGGATTCTGTACTTCAACATGAAATTTTAATGTTTAAGTTAGGTTGTAACCCCATTTGGGGTTTGGGGTGCCTTGTATAGATGCACTTGGTAAAATTGGGGAGATTTTTGTGTATGCCCTTTGAAGATGAAATGTACCATGACTCACATTTTAATCGACTGTCCTTTATTTTTAGAATTGCGCCATAAACATGTAAAACATGTTTTTAAATATATATGTCCATATGAGAAATAATGCCATAAATGTGTTGCCTAGCTGTGTGATTTCTTGATGTTATAATTAGATTGGGGCTTTTTTTTAAATCTGTGAGAAATCCAGTTAATTTTTATGTGCCATGATTGGTAATTTGTATTGAAGGTATATGGGGTATCATGGTTTTATTGACAAATGTCTTAATAAACATATTTTACAGACTGCTTCAAAATCATTTTTCAACTGCCTACTGTGTACGTTTGTGAATGAGCCAGAACTATATACGTCTTTGAGAAAACACTTTCAAAGTTGTACATACAATCAAGTGCCCCTGAAAAGCGATCTGTGAATATATAACAAAGAAACACAAAGATTGTAGAACACAGGTCAACGATACAACATAAGAGGTTTCAAAAGCACTGGTTCAGAATTCACTTAATTTCAAACACAGCTGCAATTGCCTTAGTTGAGTTGTCATATTACCCATTAGATATAACCATATAAAACACCTTTGACTTGTGAACTGGGGATTTCTAAACTGAACAGCATAAGTAATGGTTTTAATGACCACATGAAAGGCCCCGTCTTCTATATTATTCGTTTCTACCCTACTTGGTACTTTGGGCTTTTAGTCCCTGTATACCGTTTTCTGAGTTTCTTTTTATAGTCTTTTTCTACCTCTTTCATACAAACTTTTTCCTTCCCCTGCAATCTGATATTATAGGAGCTTAGGTATATTTTATTTTCGGGCTCATCCAAAAGTTAAATCATCCGAGTGCAGCCACATGTGGTATAGCAAACTTGCTGAGACCGTTTATTGCAATGTGCAGGTTAAGTGGCGCTGGCTAACCCAAGCTACTTTCATCAGTTTGTCTTCTTCCTACTATTCTCAAATCCTGATCAATCAATCAATCAATCAAGGCATTTATAAAGCGCGCTACTCACCCGGGAGGGTCTCAAGGCGCTGGGGGAGGGGGTATGTTACTGCTCGAATAGCCAGGTCTTGAGCTGCTTTCTGAAGGAGAGATGGTCCTGGGTTCGCCGAAGGTGGGTGGGGAGGGAGTTCCAGGTCTTGGCTGCCAGGTAGGAGAAGGATCTTCCTCCGGCGGTGGCTCTGCGGATGCGTGGTATGGTGGCGAGGGCGTGGTTGGTCGATCGTAGCTGGCGGGTGGGCGTGTAGAAGGTCATGCGGTCGTTGAGGTTCTTGGGGCCCAGGTCGTGGAGAGCCTTGTGTGCGTGGGTGAGGAGTCTGAACGTGATTCTCTTGTTGACGGGGAGCCAGTGCAGGTCTCTCAGGTGTCCGGTGATGTGGCTGTGTCGGGGGATGTCCAGGATGAGTCGTGCGGAGGCGTTCTGGATGCGCTGGAGTCTTTTTTGAAGTTTGGCTGTGGTTCCGGCATAGAGGGTGTTCCCGTAGTCCGGTCGGATGGTGACGAGTGCCTGGGTAACGGTCTTCCTGGTTTCAGTGGGGATCCATCTCAAGATCTTGCGGAGCATGCGCAGGGTGTTGAAGCACGAAGATGAGACGGCGTTGACTTGTCTGGTCATCGACATGGAGGAGTCCAGGATGAAGCCCAGGAAGCCCTGATATACTACTGTCCTTTCATTTTTTCTGGTGCCACAAGACAGCCTGCCTCAGAGGCTGATTTCATAGCAAGCTTTTGAGTGTGGTTACTGCAGCCTTTGTTAATTAGCATTCAGACACTTTGTTTTCCATTAACATTTTGGTATTCACTAAAACTGCACAATATTTCCGTGAGATTTCCTAATGAATATGTTCTTTTTTTTACTCCATTTCCAAAGATTCTGGGTATGACCCATGACCTGCTCTCATGGTGTCGCAAAACCCACCCACCAGGGTATGCATTCACTAGGACTGGAGACAGCCTAGAACAATATTCAATCAAAATACACCAAATGATTGTAACTATCATCCAAATTTCCAATCTGTGTGGTTCAACCCGTCATCAATAAATGTCTTTTTAGTAGATTTCCACAAAGAGTCTTGAATCAGGTGCTTTGACTTGTTTTATTTCATTTTTTTATACATGGAATGCAGCAGCTCCCGACGTAAGTTTTGCCCCCCCTGGGCTTTCTCAAGGCTTTGATTTAAAAGATTGAATTCATTTCCATATTCTCAAAACGTAAAGTTGTGATGAAATATCCTCAGTCATGATTATTCCGACAAATATTGTACAGTATCAACCGACTGACAGTTGTATTGGCTCCTGTTTAAAGTACATGCATCTTGTCTCAGAAGTGAGTTTGACGATGTAACTCTTTTGTAGAATCGGGACCTTGATACGTCTGCTCTTCATCTCTCTCGAGAATCCCAGCACCTCGTAACTGGCAGCAATTTTAATTAGTGCTCAGCCTAACAGCTGAATCAAACAGCAGACTTCCTTGCTCAGCATCCAAATTTGTTTGCAGACGTGTTTGTATGTAACCAGTGCCAGGCCTTCTAACCCAGCGGTACAGCATCTGCCGTTATTTTAAAAGGCATGCACTGGCGGTTAAAGCTCAAGCTCATTTTGACATAAGTAACCAAACCATCCAAAATGAAAAAAAGAAATGGGACGTTTTCACGAATCGAAACCCACCTCTTCACAATGAACAACACCCTGACTACTGAGGTAATGGCAGAATAAGACCAGGTGGGGTGGGTACAGGCAGGAATGTGAATAGCCTTAGGAGCCATGCACAACATTTCCTACTACTTCAGCTGTTTCTTAGGCACTGTACTCTCTTTTCTAGTCCTTAGGATTGATCATTTATTACCTCCAGAATTACCAGTACAAACAACATTCAAACCAATAGTGGCAAAAAGGTTTTATCTCTTACCGAAGTATTGACAATTTGTACAAGTTAGTGAAAACTGCATCGCTTAGGAGAATTGAGACATAATTTTTCTACCCACAGATTATGTTGTTCCCTAGGAAAAGACTAGCGATAAGGTCCACTTGAAGGTATGTGAAGCAAAATTAGCAGGGAGGCAAATGTCGCCTGATAGCTCTTAAACTAATGATAGCTTTATAAATCAACAGCAAATTTGGGCTGTCAAATGCTTAAACTTGTATTCATTACGTTTCTTGCAGCAGATGTCCATAACATTACTCTAAAAATGTCTTCTTTCAAAGCCAGAGCTGAGACTTTGCAACATTACTGATGCATCAACTATACTGTAAAGGCAATGTGAGTGTTTAAGAAAACAAACTTTAGTCAAAACATTGTTCAGCAATCCCCCCATATAATCTGAAAACAACATAGGAACTAGAACTATGAAAGCAAGACAATCAATTCAGGGGGAAATGGCCAATCCATTTGTTAAAGTGTCTGATAACATCCCACCTCGCAGATGTGCTTTCTTCTTGTGCTTGCTGCTCGCATAAACTGTTTACTCAATAAATTTAAATTAGTATACTCTATGACCTAAATTGCCTTGAGACTCCCAAGATTACAGAAGGAATGAGACACAGGGAAAATCGTGCGTGGCCCAAAATTCACATCATTTGGTACTGTGTGCAAGTTAGAATTCAAAAACAGACCTCCTTATGTTGAAATCTGCTAATTCTTCTCTTGCTCTTTTACGTGGTGCAGTCAAAAGAGGAATAGTTTGTCCAGAATACGGTAGAAAGGGCAGGTATATGAAAATCATTCTTCAAAGTACAGTTTATGTTTTATGTTTAAGATTTGTAAAGCGCATGGCTGCCCGAAGGATTCCCAGCGCTGGTGAGTGCTGTTTGTAAAGCAATAATCCTAAATGTACTTTACGGGGAAACAACCAAGTCTTTTCTGAAGGAGGTTTCATTCGGTAGGGCATCGATGTCGAATGGAAGGGCATTCCACAGTCTTGGTACCAGATGAGCAAATGACCTACCTCCCCATCTTACCCTTGTGGCTCCGGTTGTCTTGAGGAGCTGTTGCTGGGAAGATCTTAAATGTCTAGTCGGGGTGTACCTGGATAGCAGTTGTCTGAGCTCTAGTGGACCTTTTTTGTTAATGGCCCTGTATGCCATACAGAGGGATTTGAACTTGATTCTGGCTTCGATAGGCAACCAGTGAAGCTGTTTAAATGATTCTTTAATAGATACGCTATTGGGAACTTTTAATAAAAGTCTGGCAGCCGCATTTTGCACCACCTGCAGTCTCTATTTTGGAAAGCCTACATAAAGCGAGTTTCTGTACTCCAGGCGTGAAATTATAAGGGACTGAATGACCATTTTTTTTTAAACGAACAGGGATACATTTTATAATCTTCCTGATAATTTTGAGTAGCGAGAAGCAAATTCCTGATAGTTTCTTAGATTGACAGTCCATTGTGTGGGTATCCTCCAGCCAGATTCCCAGGTTTTTTATGGCCGGTTTAGGGATAGGTGGGTCGCCCAAGCTATAGGGCCACTGTATCAGGGGTGCGTGAAAGGCAAGGTTTCTCAATGCCATAAAATCCGTCTTTTCACCATTCAGCTTCTAACTTATGTTAGACATTCATTTTACCACCCTCCCAAGACAGTGAGGAAGCTGATGGTTACTTGGGTTTGGGCCATTTGTCAGACACACTATTAACTGGATGTCATCAGCATATGACACAGCTGAAATACTAAATTCCTGTACTAAGTTGGCAAGCTGTTGTACATAAATATTAAATAGAGAAGGGGTAAGAGATGAACCCTGTGGGACACCACAGGTGATAGGGAGACGATCTGAGAAAAAGTCCCTTTCCATCCAGTATTCTGATGGACGCTGCCTCGCTCAACACGTTTTTGGTAAATAAAAAAACATTTTTTAAATACCAGCTTTTTTATCTGATTAATAAGTCTAACACGATCACATGAACTCCCTTTACTCATGTACACGTCTTTGATGTAGCATGTGAAAACGGTTTCTAGGGTCGTTATTAGATAATTATATATAGTTAAATGAATGTTGGGGTGTTTGTTTTTGAACTCCATAAAATGTCTCTATCCAATACAAGGTGTTCTTTAATGATCATTTTATGGATTAGCAGGCCTACTGACAAACATGATTACACAGCAGCGCCCTCTAAATATACACTGACATTTCCCCACGTTATTTAAAATTATGATGCAATTAGGATAAACGTATTTCCATCATGAAAATGTGTTATTTAATTACCCAAACAAATTCATGTTCACGTCAACCGCTTTTGACGCAGTTTTTCTAGGAGCCACGCAAACTTAAAAAAACTAAGGGGCAGATTTACAAGCCTCCTGCGCCACCACTACGTCACTTTTCGTGACGTACTGGTGGCGCAGGGGGCTCCTCCATATTTACAAGGAGAGGAAAAGCCACCCTGCGTGACTTTTCCTCTCCTGGTAAATATGGCCCCTTCACACGCAGCACTGTGCTTGGAAGGGGCGTTCCATGGGTGTTTATGTGGGTGTTCCCACGCAACACCCATGGAACAGGACACATCTCCAGATTTACAAGAAATCGTATGTCTGGAGATGCGTGTGAATGCTACGCCACCCTAGAAGTGGCGTAGCGAGGTGCAACGACGAGAAATGTTTTCATTTCTCCTCGTTCTTTCCTCTTTCAATGCGTGCTGCATTCTACATCACACATTGAAAGAGGAAAAAGCCTCTTGTGATTGTTTTTGTGCAGGAAGGTGCCCCTTCCTGTACAAAAAATCTCTCAACTACGCCGGCATCCTTGCACCATGGTGCAAGGGTGCCTGCGCCGGCGCATGGCTGCAGTTTGTGCGCCAGCGCAGGGGAAGCACAGCACGGCGCAGCAAAATAACTTGCTGCACAGTGCTGCGTTACTTTGTTGTAAATCTGCCCCAAAACATGGGACATCTTACTACGGTTAAGTAAATCCTACGGACTCATACGTACTAAGAACGTACTATACGGTTTCTAGGGGACGGTCACTTAATCCAAAGAGATGCTTCAATGACACTTATTTTGTAGAAATGCAGCAAGTCTGAATATAATTTTGAAACAAAGCTTGAATGCACTAAATAAACGAAGAGGACCTTTTATTAATGGTTTAATATTGTCACGGTTTGCCTTTCCCTGCCGTTCAATCAACGTTCCATACACAACATAGCTTTACAAACTCAAGAGTATAAATATTTGGCATTCGCAGCCACCTAATTACAGTTGCCCTGAATTATTTGGTCTGCACCGAAAACCACCACTGACGATACAGTGCTCCCCACGCCCGGGGGTTGTGATTGGCCCTATTGCTCCTCTTTCTGTACATCACAGCACAGATGACAGTGCCCGCCGGCAGGTACTGCATGACAGCTGACGGGTAGGCGTGAAAGGTTACATGTTGAAGGAAAGGAAACGCATCACGGACCAAACAATACTAAAAGACTTCTTCCACGGCTGTGGGAGGAAATGGGAAAAGGCTGCCAGTGCGACATTACGTGCGTCACACGCACAGACGGCTGTAGCGTATCACGTAGGGCGGTTGGCGCCGCACGCAAGAGCGTCACACGCAGGGTAACGTAACCTGAATTGTGGTGAGTAGTGTCCTACACACGGTGGGAGTAGCGTCACAATACGTTCACTTGCGTGCGTAAGGCATCATTTTAGGGGCTCGCTGAGACAGGCATCTTCTATCATCAAACATTCCCCAGAAAGTAAACGCTGTTCAACCATTGGTCTTCTTAGTAATAATTTAACCATACCTGTTAACTCTTCAAGGCCAGAACCAAAACCCCTCACGAACAGTTGTTCTCCGGCTCAAGGTACCATAGCTGCTATGTGTGACATTTTCAACATTTCAATGCAATTATGAGTGACATTTCAACGAGTATGAGTGACATTTTCTTGCGAGCATAAAATCAAGCAATTTAGACAAGGGAAACACAAAAATATCAGAAATTAGATCAAGAAACTCTAAAAAGATCTTAAAACTGGTGCAAACAACTGTGGTGGCTGACTTATAATTACAATGAAATTATGAAAATGTCACATATAGCAATCTGAAAACTTGGCAGCTATGGGCAGGCAAACCTGAACCCTCACTTGAGACAATGCCCGACCAAGAGTTAATGAACACCTTTGCCTCACTTATCATTAATGCTTAAGTCCTAGTGAAACAAACGTCTTTGTGAAGAATTCTCAGAATGGTGAATACTGGACCCAGTGTCCCAACCTCACCTATCTCGAGTGTCATGATAGTATAAGATGCTGATCCCAATGTGATGTTGCAATCCTGTATCTGAAGAGGGTCATGAAATGGGGGTGCAATCCCGTATCTGAAGAGGGTCATGAAATGGGGGTGTGAGTAACAATAGGTAATTTGTCTTTGATAATCAACACACTTACATGCTTGTGCAGTGTACACAGGCAGTGATTGAGTGTTGAATACTCATTTAAACATGCCAACGCTGGTTCCCAGCCCAGAGGGGAGGCAGTGTCCACCCTCGAATGCCCTTCCCTGTTTCCACCACTAACCCGCTCCCCATGACGGTTTTTGTCACTGACCTTTCCGGTGCGAGTCAGATTTATATGACTGGAGTTCTCTTCTCGGGCTCCTTTAGTGCATACCTTTCGTGCTAACACATTGCTTAGGGCTGACCACATACATATGCATAGATACACATTTGTATGCACATATTCACAAATTATTGCACACATGTATACACTCAAACCTATAGTCAGACATGTACAAATAGAGAGGGGGCGTGGACATGAGCTGATGGAGTGAGGAGCAGAAATCGAAGCTCCCAGCCGGCGGGTCGGTCCCATCCATGGTGGTGCTGGGGAGTAAGAGTCTGCCCCGCAAACAAGACCCCAATAACGCTATTAAACTGTTTAACATGCAGTTGGGCAACACTGCGCATCAGGACATTAACAGGGCTAAGGTCATACAAATAAAGGTGCCACTGCTGCCACAAGACCTTAAGGTACACTCACTCAAAGAGGCAGATTCGGCTTGATGTGTGAGATAATTAGGCATTGAGGGTATGTATATGTGACCTTTGAATCGTAAGTTTTAATCAAGACAAACTTTACTTTCGCAGCTGAGTTCAACTTGTTTGTGCAGGCTACATGCAGCGCTGCTGTATGTAACTGTACGCAGGCTGAATGACTTATTACTAAAAGTAAATTACAGTAGGAATACAAGAAGAAACAGTGCGTGACACTTCACTTACTCTGTGTCAGCGCAGAGCCCCATTGGCCGTACGTGGACATAAGACGGGCCAGCAGCAATGATTGCACAGTCCCGGGCAGCGACGGGATTGGACACTCTTCTCCGACTTTCGTGGCATTGGCAGAACTGGCTACACTGGACTGCAGGCGGCAACTGAGGCAGTCATGCTGATGCGCCACCCACGGCCGAATCATTAAGCCTGTCGGGCCGCGTGTTGAGAGCTGAAGCGGCAGGCCCAAAGTTGCGCTGGTTGCCAAACAACTGAAACTAATGCCGAGCAGCCGCCTCGTCCACGGCGCCGATGGTGATTGGGCAAACTAGCAAGCTGTGGCGTGGCCCGGTGCGAGCAGCAGCAGGCAGCGCTGAGCGCAGCATTGTCCGATGCCTGCGCCATGAATTATTTTCAGCATTCTGGCTATGATACACAGCGCTGCCCGTAAAGTAGCTACACGCCTTGCAGCTCTCAAAACTAACCCCGCTCTCCGGCAGCAGGATGTGACGTGACGTCCCCTGCGATGACGTCAAGCCAATAGTGAGAGCCGCGCCCAGGTTGTAAAGCGCAATCATGGTATTGTAGCAAGCAGCTGACAGCGGCTGTAACAGACTGCTCTGGAGCAGCACGCGCAAGTCAGAGGGGCGCACTGCCACAGGCTCAGCTTTAATCAGGGCTTTTAGTGGCAGAGCTAACACAAGCATATGCGTGACATTCCATTTCAGTGCGGTAATGCGGATTACCACACTGAAATGTGTTAGTGTCACGCTTGATGCGTGACACTTGGCAGAACTGAGGTACTGGATCACCTGCCCTGCCTGCCATGCCTGTGTTTTATAGTGAAGACGTGTGAAGCAGCAGATTTTTTGCATAGGCGAGTTGGGTCCAGGCAGCGGGCCTCAATCTTTAAAGGGGCGAACATAACTGCATAGAGGGCCTGCAGACTGCAACGTCCTTCTACCTTGCCTCCAGTGATTCTGTTTAAAGAAAATTATTTTTGACTACAAACAAGTATTCTTATATTTGTGTAATAGAACAACTATGTTGGAACCTATATATGTAATTCCTAATTTCTTTTTCGGCAAATTGAGAGTTGTTTTACTTACTCTCACCAGGCTTGAATTGGGAGTAGAAATCATCCCGGCACGCAAAAAATAGTGGCCCACATTTGCACGTTGCCTTTCTGCAAAACACTGCTTCAGCGAAGTTTTATATACACCTAAAAATAAGTGAGGCCACTTATGCTCAGGCCCCCTTCCCCTGCTTAGTATACATAAATTGGCCGCCCCCGCGAGAGAAAGGTAGTGACACCTCTGCCCGTTGATAAAAGGGAGGTAATGGACGCCCATCTGCCTCAAGAAAGGCCACTCAGGCACCCACTGGGCCGCTTGCGGCATCTGAACACACCAGACAAAGCCCAAATCGGCCCCCAAGGCTGCCAAAAAAGCATCCGACAGCTGGAACTTCGATGCCGGCCCCTCTGCCATTGCCCGAGTGCCCGCCTTACTAATCCAACCCTGACTCTCACATATTTGTGTATACTGATTCTGTTATTTGAGTTTTTTCCGAATGGTTTAACCCAGTGAGTAGAGCCCACATGGTTTGGAATGGCTTTGAGTGCGGCGACACATTACTAAGCGTTGTTCTTTGCTTTCTAGAGTTGCTGTAATGTAGTTCCATGTCCTGTGTGTGATACTACAATCCACCACTGGTTTTCAGTCTGTATTCTGGACTGTTTAGTTTTGCATTAAACAGGGTGTACAGTCATATCATGCAAAATGTTTGTAGCTAAAACTGATAGGCTGAAGATGTCACACCTGACACGGTGAAACTGGGGAAGGCTTGGGTCCTGTCACTGTCCGGCCTGGACCACTCTTATGAAATAAACAAAACAGAAGCCGGGCAGCTAGCGTCTCTGCAATAATGCGCAACCTAGTATATACAATTGCTAGGCTGGACAACCATTTATGTTGAATCACTTTTTTTGTTTTATAGAAGATTATGCAAAAAGTTTTTAAGCATCAAAAGATACACCACAACATTTACAAAAATTCACAAATACATTCAATAGACTGAAAAGGACAAATCAAGTCATGTATTCGAAACAAAACAATTGTGACAAACAATTAACAAAGACAACTATACAATGCCACAAATTAATCAATCATTGAGGCACCAATCCTGAATATAAACTGAACAAGTGGACTAACGGAATGAAATAATAGCCTACTTGTTACAACCTACACAAGATACACAGTAAATTTATCACACGGTGCTGTAAATAGGAATGACACAGGAACTAGGCAACAATGTAAAAATGTGTGAATTATATTCCTAATACGCCCTAGTTATTTGGTATCTTGGAGGTACAAGACGTCGACGCGTTTCGAACCCAATCACAATTAACGGGTTCTCCTCAGGACATGGACTGGGGGGTCGTTGTCACTGTGAAATAATTAAAAAACGGTGTCAATGGAGGCCTAGCTCACATGTACTCATCGCTAAGACTCAGACACTCTGAAAACGTAAAGGTACCTTCTTTGCGGGGGTCAGATCACTCCCTGTAAATGAGATAATGTAAAGATCTCAGTTACAAACAATCTTGCAGTGTCCCTATTATGCTGCACTTGTATATTAGTCCCAGACATACCTCAATGTTGTGAAAGCTTGAAAGAGAAGGGGGTGCCGGCGCACCTCGGTTGTTCGATGTACAGGTCTAAACGCCTAAAGAAAGCAAGGGGACTTCTTAGTATAGCCCATTATAACTCAGCGTATTGAGAAAGTTTGAACAGGTAGGATCCTACCTTCGTTTGTAGGCACTTATTTCCTCGCCGCGCGCGTGTGAGGGCAGCAGCCGCCGCTCTGGCTTAATAACTGAAAAGACACAGAGCGGGCGTTTTAGGGAATTGTAAATTCTCACTCGCTAGATGTCAACAATGTCCCTCTCAGGAAACTTACTTCTCTGTAGGTTCAGGAAGCGCTGCAGACCGGCACCCGACTGATTCAGGGAAACAACTCGGAACCCAGGGGGCGTGTCTACGTGTATATGACTCGGCAAGGGTCCTTGTGTTTCTTGGGAAATGTAGTTCGTGTTCAAATAGCGATGGAATTTGGATACAATAATGGTGTGCAACAAGGGAATCATGTTATAATGTGCAAGTAATTGAAAACCTAAGCCCACGCGGTGTTGTTGGTGAACCTTAAATACAGGATGTCTCAAAAATTAATGCACTACGGTCACATGAGCTGCAGCAAGCGGAGGCATATTGTCGCCGCGGACAGAACATTTACAGGTTGCTGAATTCATTTAAATCATTCAGTCCAGACATGGCAGTGTTAAATTTTAGAATGAGGTAGGCCTCTTTTTGTGCCAGTCGTACATCGGGGTCTCCACCAGCCCCCGCCGTGTTTTTAATACTTGCTATGATCGTCCATTTGAGGTCATTGACCGAATGTTCTTTCTTCAGAAAATGGGACACTAGAGGTGCTGTCAAAACTTTGTTATTTATCCTGGATCTATGTTGGATAAAGCGTTGGCGCACTTCTTGGGTCGTTTTGCCTATATAGGGTCGTCAGGCTGCACACCGAACATGTGCCACACTTGTGGTGTCCCTTTACTGGGCCCATATTGAAAAGAGTGCCCTGTGTTTCTCTTCTGGTCAGCCCCCGGGTAGAGGAGATCTGTTGTCCAATGCTTCGATTTTTCTTCAGGGCAAACAAAGGTTTGCCAATGTCAGGTAGAATTTCCTCAACCAGGTGCCAAGTGTGGCACATGTTCGGTGTGCAGCCTGACGACGGAAGGAACCCACTTCACGGATGGTAAAAAACACTGGCGACACGAGGATTTTACAAACTGCAAGACAAAATACGCAGTTTACGCCATCACGTGCCCTTGCGGAAAAGTCTATATAGGCAAAACGACCCAAGAAGTGCGCCAACGCATTATCCAACATAGATCCAGGATAAATAACAAAGTTTTGACAGCACCTCTAGTGTCCCATTTTCTGAAGAAAGAACATTCGGTCAATGACCTCAAATGGACGATCCTAGCAAGTATTAAAAACACTGCGGGGGCTGGTGGAGACCCCGATGTACGACTGGCACAAAAAGAGGCCTACCTCATTCTAAAATTTAACACTGCCATGTCTGGACTGAATGATTTAAATGAATTCAGCAACCTGTAAATGTTCTGTCCGCGGCGACAATCTGCCTCCGCTTGCTGCAGCTCATGTGACCGTAGTGCATTAATTTTTGAGACATCCTGTATTTAAGGTTCACCAACAACACCGCGTGGGCTTAGGTTTTCAATTACTTGCACATTATAACATGATTCCCTTGTTGCACACCATTATTGTATCCAAATTCCATCGCTATTTGAACACGAACTACATTTCCCAAGAAACACCAGGACCCTTGCCGAGTCATATACACGTAGACACGCCCCCTGGGTTCCGAGTTGTTTCCCTGAATCAGTCGGGTGCCGGTCTGCAGCGCTTCCTGAACCTACAGAGAAGTAAGTTTCCTGAGAGGGACATTGTTGACATCTAGCGAGTGAGAAATTACAATTCCCTAAAACGCCCGCTCTGTGTCTTTTCAGTTATTAAGCCAGAGCGGCGGCTGCCGCCCTCACACGCGCGCGGCGAGGAAATAAGTGCCTACAAACGAAGGTAGGATCCTACCTGTTCAAACTTTCTCAATACGCTGAGTTATAATGGGCTATACTAAGAAGTCCCCTTGCTTTCTTTAGGCGTTTAGACCTGTACATCGAACAACCGAGGTGCGCCGGCACCCCCTTCTCTTTCAAGCTTTCACAACATTGAGGTATGTCTGGGACTAATATACAAGTGCAGCATAATAGGGACACTGCAAGATTGTTTGTAACTGAGATCTTTACATTATCTCAATTACAGGGAGTGATCTGATCCCCGCAAAGAAGGTACCTTTACGTTTTCAGAGTGTCTGAGTCTTAGCGAAGAGTACATGTGAGCTAGCCCTCCATTGACACCGTTTTTTAATTATTTCACAGTGACAACGACCCCCCAGTCCATGTCCTGAGGAGAACCCGTTAATTGTGATTGGGTTCGAAACGCGTCGACGTCTTGTACCTCCAAGATACCAAATAACTAGGGCGTATTAGGAATATAATTCACACATTTTTACATTGTTGCCTAGTTCCTGTGTCATTCCTATTTACAGCACCGTGTGATAAATTTACTGTGTATCTTGTGTAGGTTGTAACAAGTAGGCTATTATTTCATTCCGTTAGTCCACTTGTTCAGTTTATATTCAGGATTGGTGCCTCAATGATTGATTAATTTGTGGCATTGTATAGTTGTCTTTGTTAATTGTTTGTCACAATTGTTTTGTTTCGAATACATGACTTGATTTGTCCTTTTCAGTCTATTGAATGTATTTGTGAATTTTTGTAAATGTTGTGGTGTATCTTTTGATGCTTAAAAACTTTTTGCATAATCTTCTATAAAACAAAAAAAGTGATTCAACATAAATGGTTGTCCAGCCTAGCAATTGTATATACTAGGTTGCGCATTATTGCAGAGACGCTAGCTGCCCGGCTTCTGTTTTGTTTTTTTACACCTGACACGGTGTCACTTGTCAGCTTGGTTTTAAAATTTGAGTAAACAAGTGGTAAAACGTGTAAGAAAGAATGACCCAATTTAATTAGCATGACAGAGCAGGAATCTTATGATGTCTCAGTAATAACCAAACAGTGTCTGTTACAGGTGAAGTGCACTATCGGAGCATTGAGAATATCTTGGTGCACGATGGATGTGAAAATAGAGAACAGCTCTGTGGATGGTTTAGTAGTGGGATAGCAGTGATTGGGCAAGCCCCTATAGAGGTATAGTGAGAACCATGTTAATGTCTTTAGTGGGATATAAAAATGGTGCAAGTTGATGATGATGATGAATGAATGTATAGAGCGCTCATATGCCCGGAGGCCTGTGATCCAAATAAAGAGGCTCGGGTAGTTGGAATATAACAAGGTTTTTAAGGACTTTTTAAAACCCAGAAACCCAGAGTTGTGGCAGAATTAAGAGATTGAGGAAGACAATTCTGTTGTTGAGCAGTACATCTGATAAAGGTTCTGCCTCCCCAGGAGACTCCCTTAAGGGGGGGGGAACAACCAAATACCTGTCAAAGCTAGATCGTAAATATCTGGCTGGAGAAAACCATTTAAGGTGCTTCTTTGATAATCCGGACCTGTGCCATTTAGAGCTTTGAATGCTATACACAATGCCTTAAAGATAATGCGTTGATTGATGAGGAGTCAGTGTTGCCCATTTAAGGATTGAGTTGCTGAATGAAATCTAGGGACATTCAATAACATCCTGGCAGCAGTGTTCTGCATGATTTGCAGTTTATTCAAAGAGCTCTTTTGCAAGTTTAGATGGAGTCCATTGCAATAATCTAATCTTGAGAGAACTAAGACTGTGACCACAGTCTTTAACAAATCTAATGGAATGACATGAGAGATTTTTTTGATGGTCCTCAAGATATAAAGATATAAAAAGAGGACGAGATGACCACATTCATTTGATTTTTTTTATAGGTAAGTTTGTCATCTAAAGTAACACCCAGATTTGTTTGCAGGTACAGGGAGTGTCCATAATTCTTGGGGCCTTCAAGAAGGAGATCAAAAGCATACATTGTTTCCAAACAGCATCACTGCTGGCTGTTTTGGATTAATCTAATTTGAGACAATTATCGCTCATCTGTCTTCAGCATAGTGAGAACCCAAACGATTTGATTAAGGTGGCTGGGGGTTGGGGAGGGTGACATATACATTAAAAAGAGTTGGACTTCACGATGAGCCCTGAGGGACCCCACAGGGCAGGACATAGGGCTCATAGTTAAAATCACTAAGAGTCACTGATTGGATCCTATCTGTAAGGATGGAATGGATCTAATGAGAATCTAATGTCCTCAGTGACCACGATGGGTGCCTTCTCCATACTGTGGCCACATTGGAAACCAAAACAGAGCCTCATTTTGGAGGTTGCTTGATTTGATGAATGAAGTCAGCTGGGAGTTCATGACATTTCGGCCAAATTAGCTGGAAAAGGAAGCCTCGATATGGGACGGTAGCTGTTAGTGTCTTGAGGTTTTAAAGTGGGCTTCTTTATTAGTGGCAGAACCAATGCCTTTTTCTATTGCTTTGGGAAGTGCCCTGTACTAAACATTCTGTTAAAAATATTAATCAGGTATCTGGCAATGATGTCAGGGACGAGCTGAACTGTTGTAGGTGGACAGGGGTCTGCTGGAGAACCCAAATTTGTAGTAAGAACCAGCTGAATGAAAGTCTCTGAATGTGACTTGATTAATACTGCTTTGCCAATTAGTGGCAATGAGCGAATCAGTAGCCAGACTGCTAGCGGAGAAACCATTAAAGATCTCCTACACTTTAAGCTGAAAATAAATTGTGTGGGCATGACATGAAGCCTGACTACCACTCACTAAGTTGGTGGCAGGAGTAGAGGTATGCTTAGTGACCGTAAGAAAGAGCTCCTTAGTGGAGTTTTAGCTGATTCAATCTTTTTGGCGAAATATTTAGACTTTGCTTTTATGATTAGTGTTTTGTATTCAGTGATACATTGTTTATATTTTTATCTTTCCCCTGTATTGTAATCCTTCCTCCATACACGTTCTTACCTGCAGCAGCTGTGTATGAGAGCTCTTAGGTTGTCACTGAACAGTAGCTTCTCGTTGACATTTTTGGCCTAGCAGGAGTAAGAGTTCTGACTGTCTCCAAGTATCGTATTTCATGGATGCTTTATCTGGATCCATGGGTGGAGCTGACTCCGCTTCTGATAAAAGGAGATTACGATCCAAAGCTTGTATTTAATGCCAGGACACCAAATGTTTCTGTTGCAAGGGGTGGGTGTTGATTCCAGAAGAAGACTGATATCTTGGCGCATCTTGACCCTTGACCCAGGAGGGGGATAGACAAGGAGCCCATTAAAGGACTTTTTTTTAGATTATTCACTATTAAAGATAAGCACTTCACATTCTTTAAGGACAGATGGTGAGAAGCAGGCAACAAAGGTTAAATCAGAGGGTATACTGAGTGGTTTGAGGATGTCTCCGCATTGAATTACTGCTGCAAACAGGTGCACTACCCAGGCTTGTTGGCTGTTTCATATTTTGAAGGCCAGTGGCTAGTGAGAGAAAGAGGTTCTTTGAAAAAGCTATGTGGATATCTCGGTTCTGGTATAGAGATGTACCAAAGGTGGCTTTTCACAGCTGTTAGGATGTTTTAGGCCTGCGTCAGCAGTGCATGGCCTTAGCTCTCAGTAATGGAATGTCACTGCATGCTACAGGTCTGCACAGAGGTGAATGAATGAATACCTTTTTATTGCATGATTGATTAAAATCATTGCAATTCCTTCTCAATAAATACAGTAATTACAAAATAAAAAGCAACCATAATACAGTTATGTAAGCGATGTGCTACCGTATATTTTTTTTACAAGTTCTGTTTTCATTATATAATTATCAATCAATATATAGTTCTAAAATTGCATGGTAATGAAATCCTCAATAACATATGGAAAAGAGAATAAAAAATCATGTCCAATCTATAAACAAGCAGATATACTTAAAACTAGAAGGTCAACTGGCAGACTGCACTATTAAAACTTTTCCTCTTAGCGTCAGGTTCACTATTCTAAGGTGCTTGGTTCAGTAACTTTCATCTGTACAAAAAGCGCAAAAGTAAAATACTAGGTGAATAGACTTCTAAGCTGGAAGAGGGACACCACCTTGTCAGATATCTCCCTACACACTAAACCTGTCAAAGCAGAGAGGGCTGTTCCTCAATAATATCTCAACATCTGCTCTAAAGGACCAAATTCACCGACGTGTGCAAAGAAACACATTAAATAAAGTGCAAAGACAGCAAGTATCTCAGCTGGAAAGATGGGCATAAAGTGCAATACTAGTGTCAGATTTGTTTGAGCCTTTCCTTTTGTTCCATCAAATGCTGCCTCTCTGGGAGCTAAATTGAGTGACAGAAGATTAACAAGAAATCTCCCTACGCACTAAGCCTGTATATGCAGAGTGGGGTTGTTCCTCCATAATACCATGACATCTGCTCTGTAGGTCTAAATTCAGAGAGAACAACGTGAGCAAAGGAGCGTAAAAAATAAAGTGCAAGGACAGCAATGATCAGAGCTGTAAGGATTAGGAGTAGAATGCCATATTAGTGTTGGATTTCATTGAACCTTTCGTTTTATTCCACCAAAGGCTGCTTCTCTGGGATCTGAACTAAGGGACAGAATATTCACAAAAGAGCAAATAGAATGTCTATGTACATGCTTTTAGACAGACTAAATGAGATCTCCCTACACCTTGACCGTATCAGAGCTTCTCATCCTTAGTGTCAAGGCTTCTGCTGTGAAGAACCAGCTTCAGTGACATCAACACATGCAAGAAAGCACAAAAAATCCCCAAAAGGTGGGAGTTCAGTGATGATCTAATCTAAAAGGATGCAGGATAAAGTGCAATAATAGTGTCAATTATTTTTGGAGCTGCCATTTTGTTCCATCGGCGGTGGACTCCCTGGGAGCCGAACTGGATGACAAAGGAGTGAATAAACTGCCTCTGTGCTTACTATGTACCAAGCAAGATGACACTGACATTGCATAAGTTAGGAGGCAAACATTTTTTTGACACAATAGGACTGTGCTTCTTTTAGGGCTGTTCTTTTCCACCTGCATGAATTTGCAAAATCTTCATAGTTCTGATCTGTGTAAAGGAATAGCGCCTCCACTGCTTCAATACATGTTTGTGTTCCCTTTGTCTGAAAGATAGTTTTTAGTAGTTTTAGTCGAGATTGTAGCGGTGCCGGACAAACACATATCAGATGCAGTAAGGATTCCTTTTTGTAATTTCAAAATCCGCATCTTGTGTTGCTTGATAACGATTTCCAGGTAGGATTTCATTCTTGTGTCTGCAGGGAGGGGTACCAGTCTTGCCCAAAGAATTTCTTTCAAGCATCCTCTCCCCAGTACCTGGCTTAAATAAGGCTGTGTTTTGTGGGCCTCGTGGGATGGAGGAAAGGCTGTCTTCCATTGCTTTTCCTGAATGCTGGCAATATCAGATTCTCGCAATATCTTACAAGTGTGTTTGTTTATGGAGTTCCTCACTATTGTGTAGCTTATGCTTCCATTCACCAATTCCCTATTGCCAGCTTTAAAGTCTCTACTGCTCTATTTAAGTGTGTACTGCAGGGTGCCTGCTGCTCACTGTATATTGTTTTAATACATTCTTCTAAGATCCTGCTGGAGCCTTGGAAATTCCACAGAAATATTTTGCTGTTATACCCAAACATTCGTATTTCTGCTGTGCCATATCAACCTCCTGTCATATCAAGCTGCTGCATGTGTATTTTGGTAGCTGAAGATGCACTTGTATCCTTGACATTGGACTTTCTCTAATAATGTATTGCATTTTCCGGGTAAAGCTTGTTGCGCATAGCCACTGTGGGTATCAGTTTTGCATTGATAACCTTACCGATTTCTGCTACGTAATTTACCATACAATTTACATAGGGCATATGTGGTTGCTTGTCCTTTTGACTTAATTCTGTTCCGATGTATGGTCGCGTTCTCTGTGTCACTAAACCAGGTTTCTAAATAGTTATAGCTTTTTGTTGATGTTATTGTCAAAGGGCCCAGCCTCCATTTTGGCGATGTTTTCTTTGCATAACGGACAAATATCAGCACTTTTGTTTTATTGCCAACCATTTCATTGCGTTCATTAAAATATAAGGCGTTGAATGCCTTCTAAAGCCCTATCTTTGTGTGGTCAAAAATTTGCAAATCGTCTGCATGCTTTAGTAAGTGCACTCTCATTTTACCTATCTTTGGTACGGCTAGATTGGTGTTCTGTAGCTTTTTGCCTAGTTCTGACGTATATAAGTTAAACGGGAAACAGCAAATTTTGGGGATACTGTCTCCCCTGCCAGTTTTACTCTCACCCAGTTCCTGCTGTATATCGAAATAATGGCATTAAGGAGGTTGTCCAGGATGTTCCAGTTTCGACGTGTTTTTTCCATAGTTTGTTCCGTACTACCCCGCTGAATGCGGCGGAGTAGTCTACGAGGCAGGCGAACACTGGCAAGTTGTTCTTAACTTTGACTTGTTGTGCAATAAAGGATGAGGCAACAACATTGTTAATGGTTGAGCCCCCTTTTCGAAAACTGGTTTGGTAGAAGGGGAGCAACCCTTCTTCAACCCATTTTGTTAATTCATTTAGTAGGGTACTTGCATTGGCTTTCCTCTCTATATCCAAGAGGGCGACTAACCTATAATTTTTTGGAACCATGTTGTCTCCTTTATAGGTTGAGCCTGGCAATGCATGTGCTGCTCTGTGGCATGATTTATTGAGGTACGGCATACAAGCTCCACCTATTTCCCCGCCCATCTTTTTAATTGGCTGCTGTTACTGTCCATGCTAAATGGTTGCTTTTCATTTGTGAATAGGCTTGTTACCGCCTTGTCTGCATTTGTTACCTTCCATAACATTGTTACATGGTCTGCTTTATAAGTCGGTGAGCACTATTCTCCTTAATGCTCTTCCCCTATTCCACCCACAACATCGAAGCACCAGCTCGCTTTTATTTTAATAGCAGTGTATTCATTCAAATTATAGCGCGGCAGCTTAAACTATAGTGGCAGCGCTTATTTAATTATTTATTACACGGCGCAGTCTGCTTTCACTTTTGCCGATACGCTTATTTAATTATTTAATATAAGGTGCAGTCCACATTCACTTTAGCGGTCGCGTTTATTTAAATACCAGCGCGGGCCGCTTTCACTTTAGCGTCCACGCTACAGAAGCTTTTGAAATTCATTATTTTATTGTCACTTTGTGGGAAAGCGCCATACACACTTTCACTTTAATGTTGACCGCACCCCTTTGTTTAGACGCTGCTCACTGTAACCTGAATATCCGAGCATCGTATAAAAAAAGGGCGCGGCCATCATAAAAGTGGACTCTCATTTGCGAAAGCTTGAGCACTTTGCATTAAAGGTAACAAAGCATTTAATTGTGCTTCGCTTTTAAAAACACATAAATGCAAGACATTGTCATTTACAATGCAAATAGCTTAAACGCTCACAGATGCGAGACCTATTGCATTGAAAATGCTTGTTTTGAGGTAATAATGACCCTCACCATGCATCTGGAACATCTGAGTGCAAACTGCAGGCTGTGTATCAAGGGAAGAGAACCCCTGCCCAATATGCCGGATCCTGCCTAAACATGGCTCATGGAAGTCCATGTGAGCCCAGAGCCCCATCTCTGTTATATTTTTTTTATTATTTTTAATGCTATCATCTTGTCTATCATTACAGGCTCTTCTGGCATCAGGTGTATTCTTTTTCTCCCACCCCTTATTGCAGGGTGTTCTGGCATTGTTTTGAACATTTTCTCCGGTTTCTATTTGTATATGTTCTCTACGTGGATTTGCCAAGCTTCTGCAGATACCAAATTGCGTCTATCTGTCTTGTTGTTCTTTAATAAGTTAATGTATTCCCAGAATTGCTTCTGCTTGTTGTTTTTTGACAATTCATAGACTTTAATACATTCTGCTTCATAGTACTTTTGTTTTAGATGACTGACAAAGGCTTTATGTCTCTACTTTGCCTCTTTCAGCTTTCGCATTGACTCACTGGTTCCTACTCTTTGATGGACTCTCTTAGCTCACCTTCCTTTACAGGTACCTTAGCTTTCCGTTATAGCCCAGTTTATAACGTATCTGACTGTTTTTTTTCCTTCTTCTTATTTTCTTGTCCTACTAGGGCAAATTGCAAGTCCATTATCCAGGCAGCCCAGTTTTGTTTGATATCTGGTAAGTCCTTATCAGGCATTCTCTACTTCTCCTTCCAATCCTCTAATTTAGCTTCATGGATATTGTTCCATTTAATTCTTCTCACCCGTATGTGGTCTTCTTCTCCATTTGTTCGATTGATTCTACCAGTTTCTTCATGAGAATTCTGAGTAAGTTTTAAGTCAACTCTGAGCATTGGATGATCACTTACTCCTTGTGTTGTCTTTGTGAAATTTATCAACTTTTTCTGTAGTTTTGAGTCTAAGAATTTGTAGTCAATGGTTGTACTATCATTGTAGGAATATTCTCGAGATGTGCCAGACTGTTCTATTGATACTAGGTGTTCTGTAGAAATTAGATTATAAGTTTGCAGAAAATTATTAACATTTTTCTCGGCCTCACTCCATCTCACAGAATTATTTAAATCTGCCTCAAGGTTGTATAAGTTGAACAGCATTGATTCTACCAGTTTCTTCATGAGAATTCTGAGTAAGTTTTAAGTCAATGCTGAACGGCAGCAAGACAGAGGTACTTGTGGTGGGGAGAGACCAGTCTGCTTGGTCGTCGGCCTGGTGGCCACCCTGTTTAGGGCCGACCCCCATCCCCTGTCAGGAGGCAAAAAACCTGGGGGTTTGGTTTGATGCGGGCCTTACCTTCGGCCCCTAAATCAACCGTGTGGTGGGCTTGTGCTTCGGAGTTTTGAAAAAACTGAGGAAAGTCCTGGAACTACTGCCCATGGAGGCCCGAAAAACCCTGGTACACGCATTAGTGACCGCAAGACTAGATTATGCGAACTTGCTGTATCTGGGGGCACCTGGGAAGAGTTTTGGTCGCCTTCAAGTGCTGCAGAATGCGGCAGCACGTTTGATTCTCAGGCTGCCCAAAAGGGCGTCCTCGAGGGAGGCCTTGCAGAAGCTGCACTGGCTCCCAGTGAGGAGCAGAGTAGAGTACAAGGCTCTCTGCACCTACCATCGGATTCTGAATGGCAGGGCACCTCGACCATTGCAGAGCTTGATTGAATCCTACGAACCCACCCGTGCGTTAAGATCTGCGGGTGGGGGACTGCTGAGAATCCCCAAGGTGAAGAAAGCCCGCATGGGAGGCCGATCGTTCAGGCACCTAGCGGCAAAACATTGGAATAAACATCCGATGGAGTTACGTTTGGAACCAGTAGAAATCAGGTTCCGTGCGAAATTAAAAACGTACCTTTATGTCAGATAGACTGCTTGCTCTCCAGCTAAACACTCAGCTTCTGCCTCTCTCATCCCAGCGCGGGGACACGCCGGTGTGCGTAACTCAGCGCTCTACAAATACCCCTATTATTATTATTATTATTATTATGCTGCCTGCTTTTCCCGGATAGCCCTCCACTTTGGCTGCCTGCAGCTGTTCCAATTCCATCTCAATTTTTTCAACAACTCCTTCTGTTGAGTGATTTGCTTAGATTGATATTCCCCCGGCGGTCTTCCGAGGCGTATGTTGTTTGCTTGTTGGTTTATTTATTTCTGCGAATCCTTCCAGGTTGGTGCTTGTTACTGCCCATGTTTCTTGGAGACACACTATGTCTGCTTCTTGCAGCCTTTTAATCATTGATCTACTTCTTATTAACCCGGATAGACCGGGGACATTCCAAGATACTATTTGTAAAGCTGTGACTGTATTTATTGGAACAGTAGTACATTTCTTGGACAAGAGGTTATTTAGCGACTCTTGGAAACTGTATTTGAGCTAGATATAGTTTTTTCTGTTGTATCAGTGCTCACCATAGGGAAAAGCTTATTTGGATGCCCTTGATGGGCAACCTTTAAGCTAGGTAAATCTGTTAACTCTGTCGCCCCACGGCAGAGGGGCCTCATTGGTTAAGAAGGGAGGCGTGGGAGTGGGACTAGAGGTAATGCCATTATCAGTAAGTAATGGACACATTTTTTATATCAGCTACCTCTAGCAGTGGTATCTGCAGGGTTTTTTGATTGCACAAACAACATGCCACCCCCTTATTGGTCGCATCTGAAGCATCCACCTATCATCTTCTACAAAAATTTCCTTTTCCCTCTGGCTCATGCACCATCCTGTCTTTCTCACACCTCCTCTCATGAACCAATTTAAAATTTTTTCAATAGTTAATCCTCCTTTCACATCTTACAGACATGCTCCATGTACCCAGTATTTGCCCCGTGCCCTCTCTCAACGTAACGTACTTTCCCTTCTCACACTCCAGTCTCACACACTTTTCTTTTACGAGCCTCATATCTCTACATCCTTAAACATCCTGTTCTCACTCTTTCTGCCTCCGTTCTTTCCTCTCATAAAGCCCACATCAAACACCCACTGCCTTCTCCCATCTATCACCATCTTCTCATACCTTTCTCTCACACATCCTGTAATCTTGCCTTGCTCTCATACCTTTCTCTAAACCTTAGGCTCTGTTCTCAACCACCCACTCCCATGACACTCACTTTCTCACTGACCAAGTCCTCTCACACTCACATTGGCTACTCTGTCAAATATTCCTTTCTCCTGTGCCCCCTTACTTTCACTTCACTTGCTTCTTCTCACACACTTTACTCATCCTTCCTTCCTCACACCTGTCTTTTTTCATATTTCCCTCTGTCTCGCCTCCTGCTTCTCAGATTACCAGTCTATCACCAGTGCAAGGGAATGATCAGTTTTAAAACTTGACCTGGGGAAAACGAAGCTCCATACCACAATGGAGCAAAATCAGGTGTACTTCAGTGCTTAATTTAAGCCGGTAGTTCGGCACCAGCACTTCATTGTCAACAACGGCGCTTGTGTCTGTCACAAGAGGACACTGTCTGGCTAATTTAGAGATGGCCACAACAACAGTTTATTATTAATTCAATACATATTAAAAATGACTGTTACCTTCTGTCAAAGCCATTCTTATAGCTTTGGGGGCCTGACGTGGTCAGAATTGTCACACTTGTAAAAGTGTGATGGTTAGTAGTTGTGTTGTTCCTATCATTGGCAGCATAGCATGGGCAATGTGTGGTGCCAACTTGTAGTGGCCTCCTGACAAGAGCCTGAATGCATGTGCTCTGCGCACTATGCACTCTCAACCTTAACGTTGCACCTGTCCAAATTGTTGAGAGCTGCAACTTGATGGGATTTTTGTAAAGTGTGGTCAATGATGCATTCGACAGGTCATTGGGACAGCGACTGATGCCGCATAAAAACCACTTTGCAAGAACATTTAAGAATCAATTTGTGGTTAACTGATTATTTTAAAGCACATTTGGGCAGTAACATTGTTCTTTATGTGTATGTATTTAATGACCATTTTATAGAGGTGGTTTGGATTAATTGCTAAGGAACATTGTGTAGATGTGAATAATTGTGTATTTTAAAGTGCACAGTGCCAGTAACACTTGTCAGAACAGAAAACAAACACCTCTCCTTTCAACTCTGTTCACTTCTCCCTTTTTTCCACTAATCTTCTCCCATCCCAACCTTCAGGTGCTGCTCTTATCTCCATCATGCTCATCCTTTAGCTCTATCTGAACTCTCTTCACATCTCTTTACTTTCTCCCATCTCCCAATTTGCTTTAATTTCACTCAAGCTGAAGCCCTCCTTCGCCCACCCTCCCCTGCATCACGGCCTAGCCCCCCTTCCTCTAGCACAGAGGTCTTCACATTTGGGGGTGTACATTTATGTCACGGGGTATGGGAGGCTCTGGCCAAGAGAAACATGAGGAGCAGAGACAAACATCATACCCAAAACCAGCACTGTGATTTTAGCGAAAAGAAAATAGCGAAGGTGACCACTCTGTAATGACAATTAGTAACTTCTTTGTCAGTCATGTCCTGGCTGGGAGTGGGAATAAAAGAGGGACGCTAAATAACCCCTTACATTACGCCTTCTCATTTCTGATAAACATTCACATTGTGGACAATTTCTGGTAACTGGAACAGTTTTGCCAATTATGTATTTGAACTTTTTAAAGAGAGTGAACTGAACATAGTTACAACGTTAGAATTGTGTAAGATGCCCAGAGATGCCACGTGGCCCCATTTCTTGTGAAACATATCGAGCCATTGCTGGTACTTTTTTTTTTTACCATCAATGCATTGCAGTTTTGGACCTGTAGTTTCATATTTAGCATTGTAAGGGTGGAAAGTGCTTTTTTATTAGAGAGCTGGGACTGCCTGGAGGTGTATCACGTGACTCGGGCTAGTTGCCAGCTGGGTAAAATAATGTGACAACACAAATGAAATGAGTGGGTACCAATTTTTGTCAAAGTTTCTTTGGCACCTTTTAAAGTTTTTTTTACATATTTTGACTCAGAGTGCTGTGCTAACAACATTTTTTCAATTTCACACACGTTTCTGTAAAAGAGTAGTTAGATAGAACCTTGGTTCTGGAAACTTCCGGAAGCCCGTCTACCCTTTGTTTTCACTTGAAATGCTTGACTTGCTTGCTTGCTATAGTTTACCCAACATATATCAAGTATGAGGAATTGAAAAGCACAAAACCAAGTCCAAGTTTGTTAGGGTGTGTGCCTTTAAGCCTCGTCATATTTTGTACTTGCTTGCATTCTTTAACATTTGCAGAGGTGCTCCAGCACATTGTATAGAACAATTTTGAGAATTTATGTTTGTCACTTTGGGGGAGTCCGATGAAAATATTTTAGAAAATAGGGATCAAGGCATTAAAATGTTTGAGGACTATTGCCCTGGCACTTCCATCTCTCTGGTGGCACTAGTGCACAGTCTCTATAAGGTGCTGGATACTTTTGTCCTTAGGGGCAGCCAATAATGCCTTTGTGTGTTGCCATTGACTTAGAGCCTGGATCGCTGAACCCGTGGTGGAGATTTGGTGGTGGTCTGGTCGGGGACTGCCGCACCCGTGGTCCGACAGCCGTATTTCAAGTATGGTGGTCTGACCATTTTGGGGCTGCCGCAACCGCCAGGGAACTGTGTTCCTTGGCAGTGGCACGGCGGTCTAGGGCAGCAATAGCTTGGTGGGTTCGCTGTGGCACTGCCAAGCATATTCTGAGTTTCCTTACCGCCAGCCTTTTCATGGGGGTGAGCTCATCATGAAAAGGCTAGTGGTGGGGAAACAAAGGGGCCCTACAGACCCCCCTGTTTTCCCTGTACACTGAGATGCATGCATGGGGGTGGAACATCATGTGCCCCCCTGTGTGCATGCATGCCCAGTTCCTGCACGGCATGGACTCAATGGTCCATGCCGTGCAGAAACTTACTTTGGCATCCCATTGCGGTGCCTTTTTCATAGGCACTGCTGTGGGTACACCAAAGGACCACCAGCCAGACCAGCAGAAAACTTCTAATCTGGCTGGCAGGCAGCAGTTAAGTTTGGCAGTCTGGTGGCATGGCGCCCAGCTCCCGCACTGCTAAAGTCGTAATCAGCCCCTTAGTCAATTGGACCGCTCTGATTTACTTTATTAGCGAGCACGAGGACAATGGCCAGCTTTAAAATATCTTTACTGATTGCTTAGTGAACTCCGCCGCAAAAACAATGTCTTGCTGCTGATGATGCACGGGTGCCCCACACACCTGAGCCAGATCAGTCGCTGTGACACCTAGACAGTAATGTCTGGAGATATTCCACCATAACTGCCAGTAAAAATGGCCATCTTGCGGGTGTGCAGAACGCACCTTCAAATGTTGTTGCGACCTGCGATTTGCAGGTGAGTTGATAGCTCTGTTAAGACTGTGTATCTATGCTGGTCTTTGATTTCTTGTCTCTTAGGGGTAAGGCGCTGCCAGGACAGGGCTGCGAGATGGATGCAGCCTTACAAAATGTATCATACTCTGAGTAACCCTAACAACCTAGCCTGGCATTTTAAAGGGATGTGTGGGAGCAAGGACACAAATTCGGACCCAAAATATATTTTGAAACATTGGTTTGAAGGATTCATTTGTTCTTTATATGTATTATCTTTCATGGTAGTCTGCCACTTTGGTAGAATTGTCTAAGCTTTAATACTAAGGCCAAGGAGTAAACCAATATCACAAGTAAGAAATCAGTCCTACTCATTTGCAGCTCGCACTCAATGAGAGTCTTAGATGATCCTTTACTAGATATCTGGTCTGAGATGATTTCTTCAAATGTAGCATGCTCTGTTTCCTTCTGAGTATCCCTTTTGGCTGCCCAGAAAGCTGCCATAGTTGGGTGCCATATCAATGTAGTTATCCCCATCCCGCCCATGGACGGTGACTAGTGAATGCCTTAGACCGCGTGGCTTCTTGAACCAGTGTAGCATATATGTTGTGCAATGTGATCAAGGGCTGGCGTGAGCCCAACAGTGCCTTTGTTATCTCAATGAGTTGAGTTTATCATTGTGCTTCGACTGTGGTCGTTAGCCGGAACTAATACAATGTCAGTTTAAGGAGCACTTTAAGGCATGGTTGTTTCCCCTCTTTGCTAGGTTTCTGCTCTCCTCACGGGGTTTCAAAAGTCACATTGGTACCATTAAGAGGTGGTCCCTCGATGATCGCTGCCTTCTCCAAAAGAAGCCAAAAATCCTCCAACAGAACCGCCTCCTTCACTGGATATCGGGGCAGAGGGGTCTCCTTGGATGCCTGGGCTGGGCGGGAGGAAAACTACCTGGAACCCGGAGGCCACTGTCCGGACTGTCCGGGCATCCGAAACACCCACCATTGGGGACAACAGAAGCTAAGACGACCCCCAACCAGAGGGGGCGGAGAGTCACTGCACTGCAGAAGGAGCAGAACTGTGGTTTGTTAGTCAGAACCGGGAGGGAAAAGACAGACGGAAGAGAGGTCAGTGATGGGAGTGCAGAGACAGACGAAAGAGAGGTCAGTGATGGGAGTGCAGAGACAGGCTGAAGAGAGGTCAGTGATGGGTGAGCAAAGACAGACGGAAGAGAGGTCAGTGATGGGAGTACAGAGACAGACGAAAGAGAGGTCAGTGATGGGAGTGCAGAGACAGGCTGAAGAGAGGTCAGTGATGGGTGAGCAGAGACAGACGGAAGAGAGGTCAGTGATGGGAGTGCAGAGACAGACGGAAGAGAGGTCAGTGATGGGTGAGCAAAGACAGACGGAAGAGAGGTCAGTGACAGACGAAAGAGAGGTCAGTGATGGGAGTGCAGAGACAGGCTGAAGAGAGGTCAGTGATGGGTGAGCAGAGACAGACGGAAGAGAGGTCAGTGATGGGAGTGCAGAGACAGACGGAAGAGAGGTCAGTGATGGGTGAGCAAAGACAGACGGAAGAGAGGTCAGTGATGGGAGTACAGAGACAGACGAAAGAGAGGTCAGTGATGGGAGTGCAGAGACAGGCTGAAGAGAGGTCAGTGATGGGTGAGCAGAGACAGACGGAAGAGAGGTCAGTGATGGGAGTGCAGAGACAGACGGAAGAGAGGTCAGTGATGGGTGAGCAGAGACAGACGGAAGAGAGGTCAGTGATGGGAGTGCAGAGACAGACGGAAGAGAGGTCAGTGATGGGAGTGCAGAGAGACGGATGAGAGGTCAGTGATGGGAGTGCAGAGACAGACTGAAGAGAGGTCAGTGATGGGAGTGCAGAGACAGACGAAAGAAAGGTCAGTGATGGGAGTGCAGAGACAGACGAAAGAGAGGTCAGTGATGGGAGTGCAGAGACAGACGGAAGAGAGGTCAGTGATGGGAGTGCAGAGAGACGGATGAGAGGTCAGTGATGGGAGTGCAGAGAGACGGATGAGAGGTCAGAGATGGGAGTGCAGAGACAGACTGAAGAGAGGTCAGTGATGGGAGTGCAGAGACAGGCTGAAGAGAGGTCAGTGATGGGAGTGCAGAGACAGACGGATGAGAGGTCAGTGATGGATGAGCAGAGACAGATGGAAGAGAGGTCAGTGATGGGAGTGCAGACAGACAAGAGAGGTCAGAGAAGGGAGCGCAGAGACACGGAAGAGAGGTCAGTGATGGGAGTGCAGAGACAGACGAAAGAGAGGTCAGTGATGGGAGTGCAGAGACAGGCTGAAGAGAGGTCAGTGATGGGTGAGCAGAGACAGACGGAAGAGAGGTCAGTGATGGGAGTGCAGAGACAGACGGAAGAGAGGTCAGTGATGGGAGTGCAGAGAGACGGATGAGAGGTCAGTGATGGGAGTGCAGAGACAGACTGAAGAGAGGTCAGTGATGGGAGTGCAGAGACAGACGAAAGAAAGGTCAGTGATGGGAGTGCAGAGACAGACAAAAGAGAGGTCAGTGATGGGAGTGCAGAGACAGACGGAAGAGAGGTCAGTGATGGGAGTGCAGAGAGATGGATGAGAGGTCAGTGATGGGAGTGCAGAGACAGACCGATGAGAGGTCCGTGATGGGAGAGCAAAGACAGACGGATGAGAGGTCCGTGATGAGAGTGCAGAGACAGACGGAAGAGAGGTCAGTGATGGGAGTGCAGAGACAGACGGAAGAGAGGTCAGTGATGGGAGTGCAGAGAGACGGATGAGAGGTCAGTGATGGGAGTGCAGAGACAGACGGAAGAGAGGTCAGTGATGGGTGAGCAGAGACAGACGGAAGAGAGGTCAGTGATGGGAGTGCAGAGACAGACGGAAGAGAGGTCAGTGATGGGAGTGCAGAGAGACGGATGAGAGGTCAGTGATGGGAGTGCAGAGACAGACTGAAGAGAGGTCAGTGATGGGAGTGCAGAGACAGACGAAAGAAAGGTCAGTGATGGGAGTGCAGAGACAGACGAAAGAGAGGTCAGTGATGGGAGTGCAGAGACAGACGGAAGAGAGGTCAGTGATGGGAGTGCAGAGAGACGGATGAGAGGTCAGTGATGGGAGTGCAGAGAGACGGATGAGAGGTCAGAGATGGGAGTGCAGAGACAGACTGAAGAGAGGTCAGTGATGGGAGTGCAGAGACAGGCTGAAGAGAGGTCAGTGATGGGAGTGCAGAGACAGACGGATGAGAGGTCAGTGATGGATGAGCAGAGACAGACGGAAGAGAGGTCAGTGATGGGAGTGCAGACAGACAAGAGAGGTCAGAGAAGGGAGCGCAGAGACACGGAAGAGAGGTCAGTGATGGGAGTGCAGAGACAGACGAAAGAGAGGTCAGTGATGGGAGTGCAGAGACAGGCTGAAGAGAGGTCAGTGATGGGAGTGCAGAGACAGACGGATGAGAGGTCAGTGATGGGAGTGCAGAGACAGACTGAAGAGAGGTCAGATATGGGAGTGCAGAGACAGACGGATGAGAGGTCAGTGATGGGAGTGCAGAGACAGGCTGAAGAGAGGTCAGTGATGGGAGTGCAGAGACAGACGGATGAGAGGTCAGTGATGGGAGTGCAGAGACAAACAGAAGAGAGGTCAGTGATAGGAGTGCAGAGACAGACGGAAGAGAGGCCAGTGATGGGAATGCAGAGACAGATGGATGAGAGCTCAGTGATGGGAGTGCAGAGACAGACAAAAGAGAGGTCAGTGATGGGAGTGCAGAGACAGACGGAAGAGAGGTCAGTGATGAGAGTGCAGAGACAGATGGATGAGAGCTCAGTGATGGGAGTGCAGACACAGACGGATGAGAGCTCAGTGATGGGAGTGCAGAGACAGACGGAAGAGAGGTCAGTGATGGGAGTGCAGAGACAGACTGAAGAGAGGTCAGTGATGGGAGTGCAGAGAGACGGATGAGAGGTCAGTGATGGGAGTGCAGACAGACAGTAGAGAGGTCAGTGATGGGAGAGCAGAGACAGACGGAAGAGAGGTCCGTGATGGGAGAGCAAAGACAGACGGATGAGAGGTCCGTGATGAGAGTGCAGAGACAGACGGAAGAGAGGTCAGAGATGGGAGTGCAGAGACAGACGGAAGAGATGTCAGTGATGGGAGTGCAAAGACAGATGTAACAGATCTCTAATGAGATCTTGCACGCCACCCAATCGGGCTTTCGTCCCCATCTTAGCACGGAGACTGCGCTCCTGGAGGTTTCGGAATCCATTAAAGGGGTTCTGGACTCTGGGGGCAAAGTCATGCTGGTGATGTTAGACCTGTCGGCGGCTTTCGACACCGTTCCCCATGATGGTCTTCTCGCAAGACTTCGCGAGATAGGCATACGGGGGACGGTGTTCGACTGGTTTGCTTCCTTTCTTGCCGGCCGCCGGCAAACGATCTGGGTCCCGCCTGATTCCGCCGTGATGCCGCCTCTGGGAGTCGGGGTCCCTCAGGGCTCTATTTTGAGCCCGACCCTCTTTAACATCATTATGACCCCGTTGGCGGCACTGGTGGAGTCGCATGGTGCCCAGATCGTATCCTATGCGGATGACACCCAGCTCCTCTTCTCTTGTACGAGAGGAGGCGACTTTGATGGGGAGAGTATTCGGGATTGCCTTGGGGCTGTTTTTCACTGGTTCCATCTAAACAGCCTTAAGTGCAATTCCGACAAGTCCGAAGTACTTTTCTTTGGGTGTGACACCGAGCCTGACTGGCAGACTTGGTGGCCACGGGATATGTTCCCTCCATCCTGCTCCTCTCAGGTTGCAAAGAATCTAGGGGTGAAGTTGGATAACAGGTTAACCCTGAAATCTCAGATCCTGGGGGTGTCGGGCATGTGCTTTGGCATCCTTAGGATGCTGCGGAGGTTCCTTCCTTTGTTATCCGTGGAACATAGGACGCTGACAGTTCAGGCTCTGATTGGGTCCAGGTTGGATTATTCCAACATTCTCTACCTGGGCCTTCCAGAGTACTTGCTGCAGCGCCTTCAAGTGGTACAGAACGCCGCGGCCAGGGCAATCTTCGGCCTCAGTAGGCGCGCCAGTGCCTCGGGCCTGCTGGTAACGTTACATTGGTTGCCCATCCGCAAGAGGATCGCCTTTAAGGCTCTGACCTTGGTCTATAAAGCTCTTCACAAGGAGGGAGCTAAGTACCTCCAAAAGAGGCTGGTCTTTTATCATCCGACCAGGTCTCTGAGGTCGGAATCCCTGCACCTTGCTGTTGTCCCTCGGGTAAAGAAAGCGCGCCTTGGCGGGCGCTCTTTTGGACTGCTGGCATCCCAGCTATGGAACTCTTTGCCGCTGGCCCTGCGGGTAGCCACTAGCCTGCTTGCCTTTAGGAAAGGCCTTAAAACGTGGCTTTTTACTCAGTAGCCGTTCTCTCTTTAATTCTTGGCTCTCTGCTCTTTTAGTCTTTCATTTGGTGTTATGTTATTTTGTTGCAGTTTTTTTGCCTTCTCCTTTAAAAGCGCCGGGACACTCTTTTTGAGTAGCCGTGCGCTATAAAAATGAATTAATAACATAACATAACATAACATAACAGAGGTCAATGATGGGAGGGAAGAGACAGACGGAAGAGAGGTCAGTGATGGGAGTGCAGACAGACAAGAGAGGTCAGTGATGGGAGCGCAGAACACGGAAGAGAGGTCAGTGATGGGAGTGCAGAGACAGACGAAAGAGAGGTCAGATATGGGAGTGCAGAGACAGACGGATGAGAGGTCAGTGATGGGAGTGCAGAGACAGACGGATGTGAGGTCAGTGATGGGAGAGCAAAGACAGACGGATGAGAGGTCAGTGATGGGAGTGCAAAGACAGACGGAAGAGAGGTCAGTGATGGGAGTGCAGACAGACAGAAGAGAGGTTGGTGTTGGGAGTGCAGAGACAGAGGAAGAGAGGTCAGTGATGGGAGTGCTGCGACAGACGGAAGAGAGGTCAGAGCAGGGAATGCAGAGACAGACGGATGAGAGGCCAGTGATGGGAGTGCAGAGAGATGGATGAGAGGTCAGTGATGGGAGTGCAGAGACAGACGGATGAGAGGTCCGTGATGGGAGAGCAAAGACAGACGGATGAGAGGTCCGTGATGAGAGTGCAGAGACAGATGGAAGAGAGGTCAGAGATGGAAGTGCAGAGACAGACAGATGAGAGGTCAGTGATGGGAGTGCAGACAGACAGAAGAGAGGTCAGTGATGGGAGTGCAGAGACAGACGGAAGAGAGGTCAGAGCAGGGAGTGCAGAGACAGACGGATGAGAGGTCAGTGATGGGAGCGCAGAGACGGAAGGGAGGTCAATGATGGGAGTGCAGAGACAGACGGAAGGGAGGTCAGTGATTGGAGTGCAGAGACAGACATAAGAGAGGTCAGAGCTGGGAGTGCAGAGACAGACGGATGAGAGGTCAGTGATGGGAGTGCAGACAGACAGAAGAGAGGTCAGTGATGGGAGTGCAGAGACAGACGGAAGAGAGGTCAGTGATGGGAGTGCTGCGACAGACAGAAGAGAGGACAGAGCAGGGAATGCAGAGACAGACGGAAGAGAGGTCAGTGATGGGAGAGCAGAGACTGACGGATGAGAGGTCAGAGCAGGGAATGCAGAGACAGACGGAAGAGAGGTCAGAGCTGGGAGTGCAGAGACAGGAGGATGAGAGGTCATTGATGGGAGTGCAGACAGACAAGAGAGGTCAGAGATGGGAGTGCAGAGACAGACGGATGAGAGGTCAGTGATGTGAGTGGAGAGATAGACGGAAGAGAGGTCAGTGATGGGAGTACAGAGACAGACGGAAGAGAGGTCAGTGATGGGAGTGCAGAGACAGATGGAAGAGAGGTCAGAGCAGGGAATGCAGAGACACACCGAAGATAGGTCAGTGAAGGGAGTGCAGAGGCAGGCGGAAAGGAGGTCAGAGCAGGGAGTGCAAAGACAGACAGATAAAAGGTCAGTGATTGCAGTGCTGTAACAGACGAAAAAGAGGTCAGTGATGGGAGTGCAGAGACAGACGGAAGAGAGGTCCGTGATGAGAGTGCAGAGACAGACGGAAGAGAGGTCAGTGATGGGAGTGCAGAGACAGACGGAAGAGAGGTCAGTGATGGGAGAGCAAAGACAGACGGATGAGAGGTCCGTGATGAGAGTGCAGAGACAGACGGAAGAGAGGTCAGTGATGGGAGTGCTGAGGCAGCCTGAAGGGAAGACAGCGAGGGACAGACGGGAGGCAGGTGAGTGATGGGAGTGCAAAGATGGACAGAAGAGTGTTCACTGATGGGAGCGCAGAAATGGGCGGTAGGGACGTCAGAGTTGAGAGTGCAGAGAGGAGGTAAATGTGGTCAGTGAAGGGAGTGCAGAGACGGACGGATGGGAGAGAGGTCAGTGAAGGAAGTGCAGATACGAACGGATGGGAGAGAGGTCATTGAAGGGAGTGCAGAGACGGGCGGATGGGAGAGAGGTCAGTGAAGGGAGTACAGAGACGGACGGATGGGCGAGAGGTCAGTGAAGGGAGTACAGAGACGGACGGATGGGCGAGAGGTTAGTGAAGGGAGTGCAGAGACGGACGATGGGAGAGAGGTCAGTGAAGGGAGTGCAGAGACGGACGGATGGGAGAGAGGTCATTGAAGGGAGTGCAGAGACGGACGGATGGGAGAGAGGTCATTGAAGGGAGTGCAGAGACGGGCGGATGGGCGAGAGGTTAGTGAAGGAAGTGCAGAGACGGACCGATGGGAGAGAGGTCAGTGAAGGGAGTGCAGAGACGGACGGATGGGAGAGAGGTCAGTGAAGGGAGTGCAGAGACGGGCGGATGGGAGAGAGGTCAGTGAAGGGAGTGCAGAGACGGACGGATGGGCGAGAGGTTAGTGAAGGGAGTGCAGAGACGGACCGATGGGAGAGAGGTCAGTGAAGGGAGTGCAGAGACGGACGGATGGGAGAGAGGTCAGTGAAGGAGTGCGGAGAGGGACCGATGGGAGAGACGTCAGTGAATAGGTTGACCAACCGTCCGTAAATTTCACGGACAGTCCGTAATTTCGGCCGTCTGTCCGTTGTCCGTGAAGGAATCTTTAACGGACGCCATTTGTCCGTCATTTTAACAGGGCACCGGTTGCTCCACCCTAAAGCCGGCACAGCTTGCACCCACCTCTTTTCTTCACTCCGATGCTGCACCAAAGCTCCTCAGATGCCCCGCAGCATTGGGGAGGCACAGCGGGATGGCTACCCTCACACCTCCAGCCCTTGATGACCTGTTAAGAGGTGCTCGAAGGTGACTGAGAGGGAGGGGCTGCCGGTTCAGGAGCAGCGACATCTATTCACATGCAAACAGCCCTGAATGTGTCATGTCTCTGCTATTTAGAGGGGGGCTCACACATTCCATTTCTACCCAGGGCCCCAAACATCCGAGACTCGCCAGATTACACCCCTGATTACACTGAGGCAGCACGTGGTTCTCTTCACAGAGCTTAATTACTGTCACTAAATTGTAAGTAAACCTCGGTTCTTCAAACATGCAGTCTATAATGTAAGAAAATAAAGAAATGGCACAACCGCACCCACACTGATTAACAAAGTACGGAGGACAATCAGTTCAATCAGTTCTCTTAGAGTATCTCCTGTAAGTACTGTACATCACAGTGGGGGATGGCATTTTGGACAGAGAGCCTGTCTTCTCGTTGTCTTGTGCAGGAGAGGAGCCCAAGATGATACTAGAATACTGCATGCCCACCCCTGTGTTCCCTCTCCTGTGATGGCTCATGCCCTCCCCTCAGTGATGGCACCTGTCCCCCCATGTGGTGGCTCCAGTCCACCCCACTCCTGGGATGGCTCCTGTTCCTCCATGTTGTGGCTCCAGTCCACCCCCACCTGTGGTGGCTCTTGTCCCCCCCTGTGGTGGATCCTGTCTCCTCCCTGGGTGGCTTCTGTCCCAGTCCTGGAACGGCCCCTGTAGCGAGGGTGAAGTTCTTGTTGGGCCTCTTCTCAAAAGGGCTCAGCTCAAAATTAATATGGAAAGGTCGGCGAGTAAGTAAGTGAAGGGATGGGTGAATGGCTGGATGAATTAGTGAAAGGGTGAATGGATGAATGAAAGATTGAATAAATGGCTAATGAGAGAGGATGGATGGATTGATGAGTGAGGGGAAGGATGGAGAGAAAATGTAAATAGCTGGGTGGAAGGGTAGCTGGATGAAGGATGAGGGGAAAGATGGATGAGGGGAAGGATGATGGATGAGGAGAAGGATGGATTGATGGATGGAGGGGAAGGATGGATGGATGGAGGGGAAGGATGGATGGATGAGGGGAAGGATGGATGGATGGATGGATGGAGTGGATGGATGGAGGGGAAGGATGGATGGATCGGGAGATGGATGGATGAATGGATGAGGGGAAGGATAAATGGATGGGATGGGGGATGGGTGAGGGGAAGGATGGATGATGGATGAAAGGAAGGATGGATGAGGGGAAGGAAGGATGGATGAAGGGAAGGATGGATGGATGAGGGGAAGGACGGATGGATGAGGGGAAGGATGGATGGATGAGGGGAAGGATGGATGATGGGGGGATGGATGGATGAGGGGAAGGATGGATGGGTGAGGGGATGGATGGATGGATGAGGGGATGGGTGGATGGATGAGGGGATCGATGGATGGATGAGGGGATGGATGGATGGATGGGTGGGTGAAAGGATGGATGGATGGATGATGAGGGGAAGGATGGATGATGAGGGGAAGGATGGATGGATGATGAGGGGATGGATGGACGGATGATGAGGGGGTGGGTGAAAGGATGAATGATGAGGGGAAGGGTGGATGGATAATGAGGGGAAGGGTGGATGGATGATGAGGGGAAGGGTGGATGGATGGATGATGAGGGGGCGCGTGAAAGGATGGATGGATGGATGATGAGGGGAAGGATGGATGGATGATGAGTGGGTGGGTAGAATGATGGATGGATGTATGATGAGGGAAAAGGATGGATGGATGATGAGGGGAAAGGATGGATTGGTGATGAGGGGAAGTATGGGTGATGAGGGGAAGGTTGGATGGATGGATGGATGATGGGTATGTGAAAGGATGGATGGATGGAGAGTCGGTGGGTGGAAGGATGGATGGATGATGAGTGGGTGGGTGAAAGGATGGATGGATGATGAGTGGGTGGGTGAAAGGATGGATGGATGAGTGGGTGGGTGAAAGGATGGATTGATGGATGAGTGGGTGGGTGAAAGGATGGATCAGTGGATTGGATGGTGGGTGGGTGAAAGAATGGATGAGTGGGTGGGTAGATGGTGGGTGGGTGGGTGGATGGTTGGGTGGATGATGGGTGGGTAGGTGGATGAGTGAAATGATGGATGGATTGATAAGTGCAAGGGTGAATGAATGGACGTATGAGTGAAAGGGTGGATGTAAGGATGGATGAGTGAGTGAAAGGATGAATAGATGTGTGAAGGAGTGAAATGATAGATGGATGAGTGATAGGATCAATGGATGGATTCATGAGTGGATGAGTAGATGGATGGATGGGTGGGTGGATGGATGGATGGAAGGAAAGATGGCTAAGTGAAAGGGTCGATGGAGGGAGAAAGGGAGGATGGATGGATGACTAAAATAGTGGATGGGTGGAAGGATTAGTAAGTGAAAGGATGTTTGGATTGGTGAAAGGGTAAATGGCTGAATGGATGAGTGAATGGATGGATGGGATAAAGAGTGGATGGATAAGTGTACAGGAAGGATACATGATGGATAGGTTTGCAAACGGTTGAATATGTTTGGAAATGGCTGGGCTTACTTATATACTATTGCACGACCTCTGATGTGTCTGTAAAACGTACCTATTGTCCTGAATTTTGACCTGTCCTGAATTTGTGTCCTGAATTTTGACCCTTTGTCCTGAATTTTTACACTCACCGTCCTGAATTTGCACCAATGCCAGTTGGTCACCCTATCAGTGAAGGAGTACAGAGACGGACGGATGGCGAGAGGTCAGTGAAGGAGTGCAGAGACGGACGGATGGGCGAGAGGTTAGTGAAGGGAGTGCAGAGATGCACAGAAGAGAACTCGATGATGGGAAACAGACAGACGAGTGGAGGGAAGGTGAGGGTGGAAGTGCAGAGATCGGAGGAGGGATGGAAGTGAAGAGATTTTAGCACAGAGGCGATGGACGTTTGGAACGGAGAGGTGAGTGCAGAGGAGGACGTCAGGGGAAGAATGCAGGCATGGGGTGAATATCAGACTGAAGCTATTGGAGCACGGAGGAAGGGGAGGGCAGAACTAGGTGAAGAGAAGAGCCGAGGTCAGACGGGAGCACAGAGGGGGGAGGGAGAGAGGAGAGGCGTGACGCGTTGCGTGGGAGTGTTAAGGTGGAAGTAAAGAAGCGGGGAGGTGTGGGCAGAGATAGCAGGGCAAGGCGCGAAATGAGGCTGACAGAGAGCGTGGAGTCAGGCATCAGCCCGTGCCCAGGGCATAGGGCGGGGGCGTTGAGCCGGGCATCAGCCCGTGTCCATGGTTTAGGGCGGGGGCGCGGGGCCGGTTACGAATGAGGAAGCATCTTCTCTGCTCGCAGCGGAATCCCCAGTGTTGGCCGATACCTCCGGGGAATCCCTGGCGTCACCCGGGGGACACCCGCCCACGTGGGTAAATCCGAGGAGGTCACCGCCCAGGGCGCCCCCTGGCATCCCCCACCCACTCCAGCAGGCGTGCCGGATTCCTAGGAACCTAGATCTGCTGAGAGAGGAGCTCGGTATCCCTACAGCCAGCTTTCGGGTGCTGACTGTAGGGATACTCGGTTTCTGCGGGAAAGTGTCTACTGGCAGAAGAGTCCCGTGTCTGTACGGGCTCCTGTCCGCAGGCAAGTGCCCATTGGCAAGTGAGTGTTCCTGTGTCTGTACAGGCTTCTGTCTGCGGGCACGTGCCTACTGGCAGATGAGTCCCATGTCTCTACAGGCTTCTGTCAGGAGGCACGTGCATTACTGGCAGATGAGTCCCATGTCTCTACAGGCTTCTGTCAGGGGGCACGTGCCTACTGGCAGATGAGTCCCATGTCTCTACAGGCTTCTGTCAGGGGGCACGTGCCTACTGGCAGATGAGCCCCATGTCTCTACAGGCTTCTCTCAGGGGTTCACGTGCCTACTGGCAGATGAGTCCCATGTCTCTACCTGCTATCGTCAGGGGGCACGTGCCTACTGGCAGATGGGTCCCATGTCTCTACAGGCATCTGTCAGGGGGCAAGTGCATTACTGGCAGATGAGTCCCATGTCTCTACAGGCTTCTGTCAGGGGGCACGTGCATTACTAGCAGATGGGTCCCATGTCTCTACAGGCATCTGTCAGGGGGCACGTGCATTACTGGCAGATGAGTCCCATGTCTCTACAGGCTTCTGTCAGGGGGCATGTGCATTAATAGCAGATGAGCCCCATGTCTCTACAGGCTTCTGTCAGGGGGCACGTGCCTACTGGCAGATGAGTTCCATGTCTCTACAGTCTTCTGTCAGGGGGCACGTGCCTACTGGCAGATGAGTTCCATGTCTCTACAGGCTTCTGTCAGGGGGCATGTGCATTAATGGCAGATGAGCCCCATGTCTCTACAGGCTTCTGTCAGGGGGCACGTGCCTACTGGCAGATGAGTCCCATGTCTCTACAGGCTTCTGTCAGGGGACACGTGCCTACTGGCAGATGAGTCCCATGTCTCTACAGGCTTCTGTCAGGTGTTCACGTGCCTACTGGCAGATGAGTCCCATGTCTCTACAGGCATCTGTCAGGGGGCACGTGCCTACTGGCAGATGAGTCCTATGTCTCTACAGGCATCTGTCAGGGCGCACGTGCCTACTGACAGATGAGTCCCATGTCTCTACCTGCTTCTGTGAGGGGGCACGTGCCTACTGGCAGATGGGTCCCAAGTCTCTACAGGCATCTGTCAGGGGGCACGTGCATTACTGGCAGATGAGTCCCATGTCTCTACAGGCTTCTGTCAGGGGGCACGTGCCTACTGGCAGATGAGTTCCATGTCTCTACAGGCTTCTGTCAGGGGGCATGTGCATTAATGGCAGATGAGTCCCATGTCTCTACAGGCTTCTGTCAGGGGTCATGTGCATTAATGGCAGATGAGCCCCATGTCTCTACAGGCTTCTGTCAGGGGGCACGTGCCTACTGGCAGATGAGTTCCATGTCTCTACAGGCTTCTGTCAGGGGGCATGTGCATTAATGGCAGATGAGTTCCATGTCTCTACAGGCTTCTGTCAGGGGGCATGTGCATTAATGGCAGATGAGTCCCATGTCTCTACAGGCTTCTGTCAGGGGTCATGTGCATTAATGGCAGATGAGCCCCATGTCTCTACAGGCTTCCGTCAGGGGGCACGTGCCTACTGGCAGATGGGTCCCATGTCTCTACAGGCTTCTGTCAGGGGGCACGTGCATTACTGGCAGATGAGTCCCGTGACTGTACGGGCTCTTGTCTGCGTGCACGGGTCTACTTATAGAATAGCCCGGTGTCTCTACAGGCTCCTGTCTGCGGGCAAGTGCCTACTGGCAGATGAGTCCTGTCTTTTTACAGACTATCTGTGGTGCGATGTGCCCGAGTTAGAATCTTTCGGGGGAGGATCACCTCTATTACCAAAGGATTTTAAACTACAGTAGAGAAGTCGAGGATTAATACCTAATCTTCCCTACTGGGGGCGGGACCTTCGTGTATCATCCTATTAGCCCCACAGTCCCACCAGGCTCTTATCTGTAGGCGCAGCCTTGCACTGTTAATAGCCCTGAGAGGGGTCAGGTATAAACACAGGCCCTCAACCACAGGAAAACACGCATACAACGCCACGCACTGCAAGAGAACAACACAACTGACATCTCGCCACGTGCTTAACTACTCCTCTTACAGGTACCCCCGGAGTAGCGTCCTGCCCGCCCGCAAAGCGCTTCAAAGCCTCGTCGCGGCGATATAGACATTATACTACAATAAACACATGTACCTACTAGAACGTGCATGCTGCATTTATACAAGCTCTAAACTATCAGAACTCTTAACTATCAGAATATTAACCCTCTCGTTCACCCGGGTAGCATCGGTACCGTCTGTCGCAGCCCTGCATTTCTGCAAGCTTGAGACCTTTCTTCAAAACTTATTAGGAGATTGGAGTCACTGGTAAATTGGTATTTTTATTTCCAGTCGCTAAAATTGATCGGAATGTTGGTGTTTTATTCTTAATGCGGTAAATATTAGGGGATGAGACCTAAATTCCCAAATAGGCCAACATTCCCATAGGCTCTGTTTTGGGATATGCGCTTATGTCTCCTGGGGCTGTGCGGGCTTCTGTGCTGGGAGATGGGTCCTTCGTAAGTGTCAATGGATTGTGAGAGCGATGCTGAGGTAAATAACTCCGTATCTGTTCAGGCACAGGTCGCATTGGCAGGTATGTGACCCACTCCACCCTCATGGTGCTGCCCACCCCTCCACGCGGCCCAGCCCACCCTCCCAGAAGCAGCGCAGCCCTCCACCCCAGCCCCTCCGTCGTCAGAGTGAGGCTGCTCACCTTTCGGCATTGGCGTGCCCTGTGGCGCTCCGTCGCTCTCCACGGCTGCTGTGGGGGTCTGGCTGCTGTGGGGGGCCGTGGGTGCCTCTGGCTCCCCAGAAGATGCCCCCGGGCGCTGCTGAGCGTGTGCTGCGGGGCTGCCGGCTCTCATGCCCTCTCTGGAGACAGCTGAGGGGATTCCTCGCTTATACACGAGAGGAACTGGCAGGCTCCGCCCCCAAGAGAGAGAGAGAGAGCTGATGTGCGCAGAAACACCCGACTGGGAACGGGGTGAACACGGGCAGTGCAGGAGGGGGGCAGGGTGGCATACCGAGCCCTGAAGAGAAACCAAGAACGAGAGAGAGAAAGAGAGACACCGAGCCCTGAAGAGAAACCAGGCACTGCATACAGAGAGAGAGGGAGAGATAGTGAGAGAGAGAAGGGTCATACATACACAGTGCCCTGAGAGAACCCAGGCACTGTATACAGAGTGCCCGGGGCATACATCGAACCCTGGAGAGAACCCAAAACGAGAGAGAAAGAGAGACACCGAGCTCTCGAGAGAACTCAGGCCCTGCATCCAAGTCTGGACCTCTAATATAGAAATTACACCCCCTTAGTGTCTCCATGTACTTGGTCTGACCATCATTTTATTACTTTCACCATGGCCTATACTCCTCCTTGCAAGCCCCTCCGGCGGGTTACCTTCTGGCCAGAAACTGGAAGCAGGCCAACATGGATGACTTACACGCATTTTGAAGATCAAGCGTCACTCTCGGCTGCCTCGAGGCAGCCGAGAGAGACGCTTGATCTTCAGTGAGCTGAAATAGACCGGATACGTTTCCCGACTCACACGGACGTAATCCTTTTCCACACCAGGGACACGAGAAACTCTACTTAAATCGATACGTGAGTGGTCCCTCCCTGTCCAGTACCCGGATCACTTGGCCGTATCCTCCTGGATATCGGACTTTACTTCCCAAGATTGAATGCTCACTACCGATTCTCTAAATGAATATTACTCACCAACACTGATTAATTCAGGTTGTTTGCCCCACCACCCCTCTCTCGTCCTGATGAAGACCCACATGCAAGGATTTTACTGATTCCTGCTCTGGTTGGGTCGAAACGTCGACTTCTTCACTTCGATACACAGCCTCCTCCTACCCATAATTCTTGTTTAGTATGGACATTGGGGCATGTGTACTTTGAATTTTTGTGGGGAGAACATAGGCACTGCATACAGAGAGAGCGGGGCATACACTGAACACTGTAGAGAACACAGGCACTGCATACAGAGAGAGTGGGGCATACACTGACCACTGTAGAGAACCAGGCACTGCATACAGAGAGAGCAGGGCATACACTGAACACTGTAGAGAACCCAGGCACTGCATATAGAGAGAGTGGGGCTTATACTGAACACTGTAGAGAACCAGGCACTGCATACAGAGAGAGCAGGGCATACACGGAGCACTGTAGAGAACCAGGCACTGCATACAGAGAGAGCAGGGCATACACTGAACACTGTAGAGAACCAGGAACTGCATACAAAGAGAGCGGGGCATACACTGAACCCTGTACAGAACCCAGGCACTGCATACAGAGAGAGCGGGCCATATACCGAAGCCTTTAGAGAACCCAAGCACCGCATATAGAGAGAGCGGGACATAGACCGAATCCTGTAGAGAACCCAGGCACTGCATACAGAGAGAGCAGGCTTACACTGAATCCTGGAGGGAAAGCAGGCACTGCATACAGAGAGAGCGGGGCATATACTGAACCCTGTAGAGAACCCAAGCACTGCATATAGAGAGAGCGGGCATACACTAAACCCTGGAAAGAAACCAAGGACTGCATATAGAGAGAGCGTGGCAAACGCTGCACCCTGTAGGGAACCCCCCAACAGCATACAGAGAGAGCAGGCGTACATCAAACCCTGGGGAGAAACCAGGCACCGCATACAGAGAGAGCGGGGCATAAACTGAACCCTGTAAAGAACCCAGGCACTGCATACAGAGAGAGTGGGGCATGTACCGAACCCTGTAGAGAAGCCAAGCACTGCATATAGAGAGAGCGGGACATAGACCGAATCCTGTAGAGAACCCAGGCACTGCATACAGAGAGAGCGGGGAATACACTGAACCCTGTAGAGAACCCATGCACTTGATACAGAGAGAGCGGGACATATACCAAATCCTGTAGAGAACCCATGCACTGCGTACAGAGAGACCAGGCATACACTGAATCCTGGAGGGAAAGCAGGCATTGCATACAGAGAGAGCGGGGCATATACTGAACCCTGTAGTAAACCCAAGCACTGCATATAGAGAGAGCGGGGCATACACTAAACCTTGGAAAGAAACCAAGCACTGCATTCAGAGAGAGCGTGGCAAACGCTGAGCCCTGTAGGGAACCCAGGCACTGCATACAGAGAGAGCAGGCGTACATCGAACCCTGGGGAGAAACCAGGCACTGCATACAGAGAGAGCAGGGCATACATCGAATCCTGTAGAGAACCCAGGCACTGCATGCAGAGAGAGCGGGGCGTACATCAAACCCTGGAGGGAAACCAGGCACTGCATACAGAGAGAGCGGGGCGTACATCGAATCCTGGAGGGAAACCAGGCACTGCATACAGAGAGAGCGGGGCATACACCGAATTCCGGAGAGAAACCAGGGACTGCATACAGAAAGAGCGGGGCGTACATTGAATCCTGGAGAGAAACTAGGCACTGCATACAGAGAGAGTGGGGCAAACACTGAACCCTGTGGAGAACCCAAGCACTGCATACATGGAGAGCAGGACATACACCGAATCCTGTAGAGAACCCAGGCACTGCATACAGAGAGAGCGGGCACACATGGAATCCTGGAGAGAAACAAGGCACTGCATACAGAGAGAGCGGGACTTACACCGGACTCTGGAGAGAAACCAGGCACTGCATACAGAGAGAGCGGGGTGTTCATCGAATCCTGGAGAGAAACCAGGAACTGTATACTGAGAGAGCGGAGAATACACTAATGCCTGGGGAGAATCAAGCAATACCAAAGGGGATGATGGACGGAGCATTTGAGCAAATCAAACACTCACTCCCAGTCAACGGATCTGGGTTTAATCCATCACCATTCTTTAGCTCACTCTACCACCCCAGTTCAGACACGGCCATATGCAAATCAGTCTGACCCTGTGCCTCATGGGAACAGTCCAGCCCAGAACTGCCAAGCCATGTCTTCCCTGGACCGCAAACAAGCATCCTGGGACAGGTTTTGGATTCATAATCCTCATCAGCCAGGCTATCATGAATCGAATGGTAGAGTGAGCAAGGGACTCACGTCTGGGCATACCCTGCCAACTTAGGGCTAACAAAGCGATACCAAAGGGGATGATAGACGGAGCGTTTGAGCAAATCAAACACTCACTCCCAGTCAACGGATCTGGGTTTAATCCATCACCATTCTTTAGCTCACTCTACCACCCCAGTTCAGACACGGCCATATGCAAATCAGTCTGACCCTGTGCCTCATGGGAACAGTCCAGCCCAGAACTGCCAAGCCATGTCTTCCCTGGACCGGAAACAAGCATCCTGGGACTGGTTTCGGATTACACCGCAGACACCGAACCCTGAAGAGAACCCAGGCACTGCATACAGAGAGAGCGGGGCATATACCGAACCCTGTAGAGAACCCAAGCACTGCATACAGGAAGAGCAGGACATACACCGAATCCTGTAGAGAACCCAGGCACTGCATACAGAGAGAGCAGGGCTTACATCGAACCCTGGAGAGAAACAAGGCGCTGCATACAGAGAGAGCAGGGCGTACCTCAAACCCTGGAGAGACACCAGGCACTGCATACAGAGAGAGCGGGGCATACATCGAATCCTGGAGAGAAACCAGGCACTGCATACTACATCGAATCCTGGATAGAAACCAGACACTGCATACAGAGAGAGCGGGGCATACATCGAATCCTGGAGAGAAACCAGGCACTGCATACAGAGAGACCGGGGCGTACATTGAATCCTGGAGAGAACCAAGGCCTGCATACAGAGAGAGCGGGCGTACACGAACCCTGGAGAGAAACCAGGCACTGCATACAGAGAGAGCGGGGAATACATCGAATCCAGGAGAGAAACCAGGCACTGCATACAGGGAGAGCAAGACATACACCAAATCCTGTAGAGAACCCAGGCACTGAATACAGAGAGAGCGGGCGTACATCGAATCCTGGAGAGAAACCAGGCACTACATACAGAGCGAGCGGGGGTACATTGAATCCTTGCGAGAAACCAGGCTCTGCATACTACATCGAATCCTGGAGAGAAACCAGACACTGCATACAGAGAGAACAGAGAGAACGGGGCATTCACCGAACCCTGTAGAGAACCCAAGCACTGCATACAGAGAGAGCAGGCATACACCTAACCCTGTGTAGAACCCAGGCACTGCATACAGAGAGAGCGGGCATGAACTAATACCTGGGGAGAATCAAGGCCCTGTATGCAGAGAGAGCGGGGACTACATCGAATCCTGGAGAGAACCCAGGCACTGCATACAGAGAGAGCGGGGCATGCACAGGACCCTGTAGAGAACCCAGGCACTGCAAACAGAAAGAGCAGGGCGTACATTGAATCATGGAGAGAAACTAGGCACTGCATACATAGAGAGCGGGGCAGATACTGAACCCTGTAGAGAACCCAAGCACTGCATTCAGAGAGAGCGTGGCATACAGAGAATTCTGGAGAGAAACCAGGCACTGCATACAGAGAGAGCGGGCATACACCAAATCCTGGAGAGAAACCCGGCACTGCATACAGAGAGAGCGGGGCATACACTGAATCCTGGAGAGAAACCAGACACTGCATCCAGAGAGAGTGGGGCATTCACCGAACCCTGTACAGAACCCAGGCACTGCATACAGAGAGAGCGGGGCGTACACTAATCCCTGCGGAGAACCTAGGCACTGCATACAGAGAAAGAGAAAGAACAAGAGAGAGAGAGAGAGAGAGATGCTTACACTGAGCCCATGGAGAATCAACGTACTGCATACAGAGAGAGAGAGAGAGTGGGCATGCACTGACCCCTGAGGAGAACCCAGGAGAGAGAGAGCCCATACACTGCATACAGAGAGACAGGGGACATGCATGGATCCCTAAAGAGAGCCCAGGCACTGCATACAGGGAGAAAGGGGACATGCAGGGATCCCTGAAGATAGCCCAGGCACTGCATACAGAGAGAGAGAGAGGACATGCAGGGATCCCTGAAGAGAGCTCAGGCACTGCATACAGAGAGACAGGGGACATGCAGGGATCCCTGAAGAAAGCCCAGACACTGCATACAGAGACAGGGGACATGCAGGGGTCCTTGAAGAGAGCCCAGGAACTGCATATAGAGAGAGAGGGGACATGCAGGGATCCCTGAAGAGAGCCCAGGCACTGCATACAGAGAGAGAGGGGACATGCAGGGATCCCTGAAGAGAGCACAGGCACTTCATACAGAGAGACAGGGGACATGCAGGGATCCCTGCAGAGAGCCCAGGCATTGCATACAGAGAGACAGGGGACATGCAGGGATCCCTGCCGAGAGCCCAGGCATTGCATACAGAGAGACAGGGGACATGCAGGGATCCCTGAAGAGAACCCAGGTATTGCATACAGAGAGACAGGGGACATGCAGGGATCCCTGCCGAGAGCCCAGGCATTGCATACAGAGAGACAGGGGACATGCAGGGATCCCTGAAGAGAACCCAGGTATTGCATACAGAGAGACAGGGGACATGCAGGGATCCCTGAAGAGAGCCCAGGCATTGCATACAGAGAGACAGGGGACATGCAGGGATCCCTGCAGAGAGCCCAGGCATTCCATACAGAGAGATGGAGGACATGCAGGGATCCCTGAAGAGAGCCCAGGCATTGCATACAGAGAGACAGGGGACATGCAGGGATCCCTGAAGAGAGCCCAGGCACTTCATACAGAGAGACAGGGGACATGCAGGGATCCCTGAAGAGAGCCCAGGCACTGCATACAGAGACAGGGGACATGCAGGGATCCCTGAAGAGAGCCCAGGTATTGCATACATAGAGAGAGGGGACATGCAGGGATCCCTGAAGAGAGCCCAGGAGCTGCATACAGAGAGAGAGGGGACAAGCAGGGATCCCTGAAGAGAGCCCAGGCACTGCATACAGAGAGACAGGGGACATGCAGGGATCCCTGCAGAGAGCCCAGGCATTGCATACAGAGAGACAGGGGACATGCAGGGATCCCTGCCGAGAGCCCAGGCATTGCATACAGAGAGACAGGGGACATGCAGGGATCCCTGAAGAGAACCCAGGTATTGCATACAGAGAGACAGGGGACATGCAGGGATCCCTGCCGAGAGCCCAGGCATTGCATACAGAGAGACAGGGGACATGCAGGGATCCCTGAAGAGAACCCAGGTATTGCATACAGAGAGACAGGGGACATGCAGGGATCCCTGAAGAGAGCCCAGGCATTGCATACAGAGAGACAGGGGACATGCAGGGATCCCTGCAGAGAGCCCAGGCATTCCATACAGAGAGATGGAGGACATGCAGGGATCCCTGAAGAGAGCCCAGGCATTGCATACAGAGAGACAGGGGACATGCAGGGATCCCTGAAGAGAGCCCAGGCACTTCATACAGAGAGACAGGGGACATGCAGGGATCCCTGAAGAGAGCCCAGGCACTGCATACAGAGACAGGGGACATGCAGGGATCCCTGAAGAGAGCCCAGGCATTGCATACATAGAGAGAGGGGACATGCAGGGATCCCTGAAGAGAGCCCAGGAGCTGCATACAGAGAGAGAGGGGACAAGCAGGGATCCCTGCAGGGAGCCCAGGCATTGCATACAGAGACAGGGGACATGCAGGGATCCCTGCAGAGAGCCCAGGCATTGCATACACAGAGACAGGGGACATTGTCTACTCACAAATTGTCAAGTGAATGTATGTATGTGGTAGTTGTATTCCCTGCTGACTCTTCCTCTGTCGCCCAGTATCTCTTGTCCTTTTCTTCTCTAAAATACTGTATCACCTAGTCTACAAGCAGGTGAATACATCTCTCTTTTCTAACTGCCGTCTCTCCCCTTGGGAATCTGGTTTTGCTCGTGCTCTAGCGTTCTACCGTATTACCAGTTTTATTTTATCTTCTCTCTGTAACCACTTATTAATTTGACCGCTTCATGCACGTTTCTTACTCTCCCTTTATTAATGGAGGCCCTAGTGGCCTAGCCACTCCCTGAAATCAAGTGCCAACCTAACTGTTGGGGGGTCTGCAAGATGGGCTGTTAGAAATGGGGGTCTCTAGTTGGCAAGGGTTTGCATCTTTGTCAAATAGGGACCCTTCTTCCTAGTTACACTCCTAAAATAACCCCTGCTCACACCCTTGGTAGCTTGGCACGAGCAATCAGGTTTATCTTAATTGCAGTGTGTAAAGAATTTGCACATAATCAACAGTCATATAGTGTAAGCACTACAAAAGGACACCACACCAGTTTAGAAAAATGTCCAATAATTTTATATACTTAAGACAAGACCAAAAACAATAAAAATCCACAATACAGTACTTAGAAATCTTCAGTTATCAAAATATGCTTGAAAAAAAGTTGTGTGATGTCGATAGCTCCATCCGGGGCTTCTATGGCGTTGTGAGCAAACAAATCCAAACAGTTCTGGTTGACCGTGGCATCGCGGACTACCTGCGGTGTTGGAATACCCACAAACAGTACCTTTTAGAGATGCAGGGCATCTGCGACCTCTCGTTGAGCTTCCGAAAGCATGGCGTCCACAGGCGTTGGTTCCAGAGGTCAGTGCAGGAGTCGTCGGGACCCTCGAAGTCACATGCATTGCAGATCAAACTCTTCTCTGTTAGTCAGGAGTGCTGGCGTCGGCAGGCCTCGGGTGCTGCGGTGTGACTTGCAGTGCCCTCAGGTCGTGGTGCAAGCAGCGGCTCGGTGGCGGCATCAGATGGTGTCGTCGGTGAGACCAGGGTTGTGGTGTGAAGTGAATGTGGCGCTCGTTGTGGTGCTGGTAGGTCGCGGTGCAAGCAGCAGCGTCATCGTTGCTGCAGGACTGTCATCGGCTGACGAACTGGAGTTGATGGCGCCGGTGTATGTAGGCTAAGGCTGCAGTGTGGGATGAGGGCAGTGTCTTGTGTAACTTCACAAGCGGTGTCCTCAAACCACGGTGCAAGCAGCGGCGTAGATTTCAGTGTGGAGCGGCGGGGATACCAAGGCGCCGTCATGAAGCAAGGCGATGTGGAGTGCGGTGCCCACAGGTCGGGGTGCGAGCGCTCAGTGGCAGCATCAGCAGGCGTCGTCGATGAGACCAGGGTTGCAGTGCCATGTTGCAGCGGTGCCCTCTGCAGTGCCGTCAGGACACAGAGTCGGGAGCAGCATCGTCAGGTTGCTTTTCCTTCTGTTGCAGCACAAAACATACAGTTCCCAGTGGTGAGGGCAGAAGAGCTTGAAGTCTTTGCTATTCCTGAGACTTCTTGAACAGGGGCAAGCTCTACCTCAAGCCCTCGGCGAAAGTCACAAAAGTAAATTGCAGAAAGTTCAGTCCAGTCCTTTCATTGCCCAAGACAGAAGGAGCCACTGCAGGCCAACACAGCAAAGCACATATCAATGTGGTAGTTCACCCTCACAGCTTCTCCAGCTCTTCTTCTTGGCAGTCTTCTTGTTCCAAAAGAGTTCTAAAGCTGAGAGGTTTGGGCCCCAATATTTATGCCATCAAATCCTTTGTCCACACAGGCAGAGAGTGTCCGTGCCCAGCCAGAACCAGTTCTGCCCTCCTTAGTGTGGGTTCCTGGCAGGAGGTGGAGACGGCATTGTCAGAGGCAGACCAGGCCCATTCAGGTGCAAGGAAATCTCTCCCCCCTACTCTAAATGCAGCCCAGGTCTATTCAGCCCTTTCCTGACCCACCTAGACTATCTGGAGCCTCTGCTGCTCCACAGTTCCTGTCATCCAAAACCCAGACAGTAAATCCACAAACCCAGCAGAGGCCTGCTGGATGGCTGGCAATAAAATACCTACTTTCTAAGAGTGGTATTTTCAAACACAGAATGTAAAAATAACCTTCACTAAAAGATGCATCTTTAAATTCTGAGTTTAGGCATACTAAACTTTATTTTCCTACCTAGTTCCCAGGGCCAGTTATGTTTATAAGATGTTATAAAGAAACTCCCCATTCTGTCCTATGCGAAACAGGTCGCCTTGCAATAGTGAAAAACGAAATTAGCAGTAATTCACAATCAGGACATGCAACTCGCATACTAGGGCATGTCCTACCTTTCACATACACTGCACCCTGCCCACAGGGGTACCTTGGGCCTACCTTAGGGGTGACTGACATTTAAGAAAAGAGAAGTTTAGGGCGTGGCAAGTGGGAACACTTGCCAATCGACATGGCAGTCCCAGACTGCACACAGGCTCTGCAATGGCAGGCCAGAGTAACATTTACGGGCTGTTTGTGTGGGTGGCACAATCCTGTGCTGGAGCCCACTAACAGTATTTGATTTACAGGCCCTGGGACACTCAGTGCACTTTACTAGGGACTGACGCATAAATCAAATAGGTCAATAATGGAAACACCAATCCATAACACATTATACCACAAGAGCACTTGCACTTTACCACTGATCAGCAGTGCGAAAAATGCGCAGAAACACTAAGCTAGCACTAACAGAGTCAAAACCGGGAGGTCAGAAAGCAAAAAACTCAGGGGAAACACACCAAAAGATGCCAAGTCTAACACCTGTCCCCTCCACCTGAAAGTAGGGAGAACTACCCAACCTCCTGGGAGTTCTCTTCACTAAGGCAAAAGAACTTGGACAGACCATCTGCATTGGCGTGTTCTGTGCCAGGGCGGTGTTCCACCGTAAAGTCAATTCCCTGTAGGGAAATGGACCCCCTCAACAGTTTTGGATTCTCACCCCTCATTTACATCAACCATCTGAGGGGCCTGTGGTCTCTCTGAACCCGGAAGTGAGTCCCAAACAGGTCGGCCTCATCTTCTTCATTGCCCTTACCACATCGAAAGCTTCCCTTTTTACGGCACTCCACCTCTGTTCCCGGGGGAGTAGTTTCCTGCTAAGGAAGACTACAGGCTGGTCTAGGCCCTCTTCATTCAGTTGTGAGAGCACCGCTCCCACACCATGCTCTGAAGTGTCAGTCTGTATGGCAAATTCCTTGGAGAAGTCAGGTGCCTTGAGCAAGGGCACCGTGCACATGGTAGCCTTCAGGGCATCAAAAGCCTTCTGGCAGGACACAGTCCAGATCACCTTCTTAGGCTGCTTCCTGGATGTCAGTTCTGTTAAGGCTCTGTTACGCTAAATAGAAAACTTGATAAGTTAGCGAAAGACCTGAGAAACGACGACAAAAAGACTACCTATCCCTATCTATCTGATGACTACTATCAACAGGATAGTCAATGATTCTTCTCCACTTAGGGTAGACAGGGACCAAGGAGGTGCAACACTTTCTCTGACTCCTCGGTAGGAAGTAGTTCTGATTCAGAGACAGATAGGCCATCCACTAGGCACCAAGACAATCAGAACCCACATCTCTTAGGGGAAGGCTAACGCCCAGGAACCCGGGGCGGTGGGAGACAACAGAACTGGGAGAGACCAAGGAGATGGGCAGGGGCAGGAACACACAACAAGGGCCATCACATGTCCGTTTCTACCAGCCAGAGACACATGGAAATATCTCCACACGGAGGCAGACTCACAGATGGTAGGCAACCACAGGGAGAACAAAATTACCTCGACATCACCTAATAAACATGCCCTGGTGCCCACAGCCCATATCACACACATCCTTAAGGACACTAACACTGCCACTATGCCTAGTCAGATAGAACTGGCCAAACAGGGAAACGCCTCAGACCTTGCAGACTCTACATCTCATCACACAGACAACGCAATAACCAACACGGAGAGAGAGATCCCTCAAACACACACAGAAATGATCCAGCCGAGACCAGTATTGGACCACTTAGACCCAGTAATCAATCTGTCAGACCACACTATGTCCCAAACTGAAAGGGATGTCCTTGCAAGGGGTCTATCTTTTGTACCAACGGTCATACCAGATGTGTTTCAAATAAAACTGAAACTACAGCGCTTTTTCAGAAAAATAAGATTGAAGTATTTTTTCAATAAGAATACCTACACCCCTGCATCATCAGCAACCATATTCAGACCTGTTTCTACATTCACACCAGCAGCCTTCCAGATGAGTGAAAAAATACTGGCTTTTGAGAAAATTGTTCTCCAGGAAACTATGCAACTCATGGATGCTAGAAAATACATACAGTATAACATGAGTAAAGAAGAAAAACTTGCACTTAAATCCCTAGGGAGGAATGATTCCATCATCATAAAAAACGCCGATAAGGGTGGTGTGGTGGTTCTACAGAATACCAGTGACTATATAGAAGAGATAGAACTCCGACTGGGGGTCCAGGAGAGTTATCAACCAATCCCGAGGGACCCAACCCCAGAACTCAAAATCCTGATAGAAGAGATAACTCGAGGTGGGTTACAAGAAGGCTTTCTGAGTCGCCACAAATATGAATTCCTCAATAAAAAAGAACCAAGGATTCCTACTTTGTACACCTTACCTAAAGTGCACAAACTAATAGAAAAGCCACCAGGAAGGCCAATTGTGTCTGGGTGCGGTTCAATTTTGGAACTGTAGGAAGGGGGAGGCTCTAGTTGGCGCAGTGTAGCACTAGCGACAAGCAGGGACTCTCTCTTCCTCGTCAGGGCTGAGGGTTACCTTCCAGACAACCTCTGCTTACCCTCTAGGTAGTGTGGCTTAAGCAGTCGTAGGCTAATCTTTGGGGCACATAGGGTTAAACACTTGCAATATTACACCATCACAACCAACCCACCACACAATGACACCAAACTGTATTCTGTAAAAATATATATCTTTATATAGATTTCAAGCAGGCTTGTAAATACAGTTGTCAACTTTCGATAGCGGTTCCAGGTTACTTAAGTTTGGGTTGCCACAGTTCTTTCCAGCAATAAGCGTTCTTTAGGGCCTTCTGCCCAATTCAACAAAGTTCTTGTGGAGCAGGTGGCTTTCAGGGGAGCTGTCCCACGTCGCGTTGCCTTCCCGGGGTCGCTGTTCGTTGCGGCTCTCAGCCGAGCAGTTCACGGGTCATCCGGGGCAGCGGTGTTCGGTGGCGGCAGGGTCCTTCCTTCGGCGTTCTCTCCAACCCGGGAGGCGGCGGCTGTTGTGGTGGCGGCCAGTGGCAGTACGGTCCCCAAGTGCAGGACGTACCCAGCCAAGGGCCGGTTGCAGCTGCGCGCTCACAGCTGGGCTGTCGGGCAGGATACCGACCAGAGGGGGGTTCTCACAGGGCGGTTGTCCGTCTTTGCAGGTGGGCTGACGGCTCGAAGCACAGTCAGCTCGGGAGCTTGGACCGGACGGGTCCTCCTTCGCTTTGCTCTCGGTTCCCGGTGCAGGTGCGGTCACGGTGTTCAGGCCAGCGGCGGCTGGACCTCACTTTGCTCTCGCTGTTGCCTTGGGTCCCGGTCACGGTGTTCGGGAGGATATCGATGCCTTGGATTACGGGGAGCGTGGCAGGCTTGCCCAGCGCTCCCAGACCCCTCTGTCAGTACTGCAGCGATAAGCAGCACACACAGTCGCTTTCTTCAGGGTGTAGCGCCCACTGGTCCTTGGGCGCTGGTCAGGGGGCAAGTTCAGCAGCAAGCCCTTGGAGATCGTTTCAGCAGAGTTTGGCACAAAGTCTTGTCAAACAAAAGTCTTCTCGCAGTCTTTCCTTTTTCCTCTCCTTCGGCAGCAAGGCACCAGACACAGGCAAGAGACAGCACTCTTCCTTGTCCTTCACGGTCCTTCTCGTCGGGCAGAGTTCCTTCTGTAGCCCAAACAGGATCTAATTCTCAAGGAGCAAGGCTCCTTCTTTTATACGGTATTTCTTTTGTTCTCGCCGGCCAGGGGGGCCTTTGCATAGCCACTTTCAGTCCTTGAGTACCCTGGTGGGCGTACTCCGGCTTCTGTTTTCAGTGTGAGGGGCAGGCGCATCAGACGCCCCACAGGAGGTGGAGCCAGCATTGTGCGGACAGGGGCAGCCAGAAGTACCTTGTTGATGGGGCTTCGCCCGTCCTGGGCCAGGTGTCGGCTGAGTCATCAGTCGCTCCCCAGGAGGGTGGAGCCAGCATTGTGGTGGCCGAGCACAGCTAGATTTCGAGTCAAGAGCCACTCCTACCTCCCACTAAGGTGTAATCTGCGCATTCACCACCTGTCATCCCCCAGCCCTGTCACTCACACATCCCAGACAGTCAGATACACATACCAGCAGAGGCGGGCTGAAATGGTTAGGCAAGCAAATGCTAACTTTCTAAAAGTAGCTTTTGCAAACACAGGATACTAAAATAAACTTGACTACAAGAAATATTTTATCATCCTGAGTTCAGGCATACTAAACACGACTCGCTACCATGCTCCTTGAGCCTGCTGGGATTATAGGGCGTAATAATTCCAGCAGCTCAGTCTGGCCTAATGGAAGCAGGTAGCCTTCAATAGTGAAATACGATTTTGGTTGTAAGTCACTACCAGGACATGCCACACACATCAGGGCCTGTCCTACCTTACACCTACAACGCACCCTGCCCGCAGGCCTACCATAGGGGTGACTAATATGTAGTCAAGGGAAGGTTCAGGGGCTGGCGAGTGGGTGCACTCGCCCAGCCGGCATGACAGTACGAGACTGCCCGCGGGTTCTGCGGTGGCAGTTCCCAGGCACATCTTACGGCTGCTTCTGTGGGTGGCGCAACCAGCGCTGCAGGCCCACTAGCAGTATTGGCATTCACAAGCCCTGGCACTCCTGGTGCACTTTACTAGGGACTAACAGTAAATCCAATGAACCAATCATGGACATCAATCACATGTACAATTTTCAGTAGGGAGAGCATATGCACTTTAGCACTGGTCAGCAGTGGTAAAGTGCCCAGAGTCATTAAACCAAACAAACTAGGTCAGAGAGAGTATTGGAGGAAGGCAAAAAGTTTAGGGATGACCCTGCCAAGAGGCCCAGGTCCAACAGGAACCATTGAACCAATTCATTGACCACCTCCTACAACCTTGGGTCCCTGAAACAACATTTTTCGTGAGGGACAGCGTGCACATCATACAGCTACTTGAAGGGCAAACCTTTGACTGCCAAACACAAATATTGGTAACATTGGATGTGTCCTCGCTGAATACATTGATTCCGCAGGACAAAGCGTTGGAGGTGATCAGGATCACACTGGATGCACGACCCAGACTACACTGGATCCCAACGAGTTTTTTTATTTCATTACTTGAAATCGCGATGAAAAAGAACTATTTTGTGTTCCAAAGACAGTTCTTCTTTCAACGCAAGGGAGTGGCGATGGGAGTCACTTACGCTCCCAGTCTAGCGAACATTTTTATGGATCACTACAAAGAGGACCACTTGTACAGTCATTCAAATCCGTACCTCAATAAGATTGAGGTCTGGAAAAGATATATCGACGACGTGATAATGGTGTGGTTTGGCAACTCAAGTGAACTGATGGATTTCCATGAATGGCTCAACGCCAGTACGAGGGATATAAAATTCACGCTGACTAGTAACAATGAATCAATTGACTTCTTGGATCTAACATTCCGTGTTGAGGATGGCTTACTATACTGCGAGCTCTACCGCAAGCCAATGGAAAGGAATACGTTACTTATGTATGGCTCACACCATCCCCGCAACTTGAGGAATAACTTGCCATATGGGCAGTACTTGAGGTTAAAAAGAAACTGTGTTCTTTAAAGAAAAGATTTCTTTAAAGAATCTGAAATTCTGACAACCAGCCTGAAGGAAAGAGGATACCCGACCGGTCTACTGAAGCGTGCTAACAAACGTGCTTGGTACTGTCCTCGAGACCAGTTGCTGGAGGTTAAGGAAAGATCCACTGAGCCTAACAATATTGTTTCATCACAACATTCAATACTGAGAGCAGCAACATCAAAAAGATCATAAAGAAGTACTGGAATTTGGTGGCGAGTGAGGTACAGACTAACCAAGAGCCCATGTTCGCCTTTAAGAGGGGAAGAAACATCAAGGATACAGTTGTCAGAGCCTTCCTGGAACCACCAAAAAAACAAGACCTAAGAAGCCCCTTAGGCCTCCCCCCGGTGACGGACACCACAAATGTGGACAATGCAAGACATGTGACCTATGCCATGTGGGACAACCTTACATTTAACAACAGAACTTGCAAGTTGCCACACTTCACAAACTGCAACAGTTCTCATGTAATATATGCAATTCTCTGCCCCTGTGACTTAATATATGTTGGACAAACTACCCAGAAAGCAAAAGTCAGAATCCTACAACATATGAGCAGAATAAGATGCAAAACGCAGGGGGCACCCATGGTCAAAAACTTCTCATCACACAACCATTCCCCAGAAAACATGCAATGGTGGGTTTTGGAGAAAATCTTGCCCAACTCTAGGGGGGTTCTCTCGTAACAGCCCTAAACTACAAAGAGTGTGGATCAATTTTCTCAACTCAGTACAGACAGGGTTGAATGAAATGGAGGAACCTGCTAGACAAATGGGGCAGCTGTAACCACTTGGCCCCTTTTCTCAATCTATGTGTCAATGCCCTAAACTGTACATACACATTTTATTGCATCTAGGAATATATATATGCAGTATGAACTGACCACAATACTTACCAAACATAGGAGTATATAACTCCAAGACTGTTAGCACCCTATGTAATGTTCCTGAGATATAATCCATATGTGGTATACACGGATAGCATATCCGCACCAAGCATCTAGCAAAGATATCTGTAATGAATCTCTCTACACTTGAGTTGCACTCCACTATGAACAGGAACATAAATATGTACTATGTATTATATGAAAAGGGATAATGTCTTGTTATTTATTGCACTGTACATAATTTCACTAAACATGCAAATCAACACTGGATAACACCTTTATTAATGTACAGGAACATAAATATGTACTATGTATTATATGAAAGGGATAATGTCTTGGTATTTATTGCACTGTACAGAATTTCACAACAAATGCAAATCTTCACTGTATATAACCTTTATTAATGTAATCCGTATACTGTTCCCCACCCTTTGCCGTATCACAACTAATAGGAACGTAGGCAAAAATGAGGTGGCGAGGGAGGTCCTGTCCTTGGCACATTATCCATAGAGTTAGCGATGCCCTGCAGTAATGGGAAGACGCCGTTCACAGGTCTGGCGGTATCATTCCCCCCAAATATAGGCTTAACTAACCATCGTATATGCATATGTCAGCGGACAGTTACTGCGAACATGGGCTTTTCTCCTCCCGATATATTCACGATTACTGAATCGGCATTGCTGCCTCACGATCTTTTTGTAATATACCGGTTCCAATTTAAACATAATTGAAGCGCTAACCTCTCATTAAACTACCAAGCGGGCAGCAGCCGCGAACACGAGTCACTCCCATCCCCATTTTCCTAACAATGGTAGAATCAGCCACGTCACCCCGCGTTGGTTTTTTGTAATATAACGTTCCCAATTTAAACATAATTGAAGCACCAACCTCTCATTATATTACCACATTTACACTACCAAGTGGACGGCAGCCGCGGACACGGGTCACTTACATCCCCGTGGTACTAACGTTGGTAGATTGAGCCACATCACCCCGCTGTGGTTGCTTGGCAACCGCCCGAGCTTCCGGAATGCGAAACGTCCTTGCGCACAATAAACTGGATTTAACCAGTGCTTTCCCTGACTGGCTGCATAGCGGATTCCAGCGCTACAGTGGCAGGAAGTAATTGTATGCCACGATCCATAAAGAAAGGTGAGCAAATCGTAGGTAGAAGGGACCTCACTAGAATAATTACCCTATGGCTAATATTAGGATGGATCCTAAAACGCCATTATTCTTTTTCCCCAGCAGATCCTGTGGTAACGCTCTAGTTGTTCCGTCCCCGGAACAGGAAATGAGACGGAGGAAGCGGAAGGCGGCCATCTTGTGAGAGGCGCCGACCGCAAGAGTAACGGTCACGAATCCCGGCGCTCCGGCAAATAAAGGAATTAAACTAGTTAAACGCTGTTGGTGTACTTTATCCTCAATTCTATAATGGCGACGAGGCATGGTCAATGAAACCCGCGCACCACCAGTGACGCAGTGCAGCACCACCAGCGGGAAGAAACGCCGGAGCGTGGCAGAGGTCCCGACGAGCACCAGGAAAAGAGCGCGAAACGGCGCCAGCGCTCCAGCAAAGTCCTGGAAGTAAGCTGCATGTACCCTACCTAGGGGGAGAGGCCTGGAGGAAGCAATTAGCGCAGTGCAGCGTATTGGGCACTAGTGGGAGACACCGAGCCCTGTTCAATGGTGCACCTCACCCCTGGCTGTTGAAAAAAGTTTTACCAGGCAAGCTCAGGCACAGTGCAGCATAGAGGGCGCAAGCAGGAGTCGCCTAGCCCTACTCAGTGGAGCGCCTCACCCCAGGCATAAGCGAAGGTGTGCCCGGCAAGCTGGCGGAGCGGCGATCGGGCAAAGAGGTGCCTGGCTCTTCAGACCCAGCCAAGGAAAGCAAACTGCAGGCTATACCTGGTCCCTCTGAAGTGGGAGGAGGTGAAGACAGTGACGGGGATCGCGGCGAAGAGGACGCAGCCAAGCAGCCTACGCCGGGGAGTCCACCCAGTCGGGCGATCCCAGTTCCTGCGAACAGGAGAGGTGTACCCAAGATGGCAGCCCAGTCCTCCTCCCTCACGCAGCTGGCGCCATTCCTAACAAAGAGTGGAGAACCAGAGATGCAGTGGGAAGACTGGAAGAGGTACTTCCTGAACTACCTTGATGCATTGGAGGAGGAAGGTGGTACCCCGTTCTCCAGTAAGAGAAGGAAGAAAATACTGCTACATAACTTGGGCCCTGAAGGGATAAGAGTATACGATACCATAGTCAAAGGCGGGAGGGACGCCACGGATACAGACGTCTTCAGCCACGCCATTGCAGACCTTGATGCACATTACAGGCCGGTTGTGTGCGTCGCCATAGACAGATACAACTTCTTTCAAAGGAAGCAGAAGAGCGGTGAGTCGGTGGATGAGTATGTGGTGGCCGTACTAAAGTTAGCCCTCTCGTGTAAGTTTGGCGCGCTACACGATGACCTAATCAGGGACCAAATCATCATGCACACATCCAGCACCCACGTCCAAGAAAAACTGTGGGTGAATGGGGACGCCCCCCTCAAAGAAATCTGGGCGATGGTGAAAAAGGCTGAATTATCCAAACGATGTGCACAAGCTGCCAAGAAGGAAACAGGGGGAACGCAAACAGTGTGCAAGATAATGACGCCGGGGAGAGGTGAACGGCCGAAGCAGAGAGACCAACCGAAGAATCAAGACGGACGACGCCCAGCCCAAACCAATCAAACGGATCAGAGAACGAGTAAAGGTAGACGACTGAGCTGCTACAGGTGTGGTAGTGCATCGCATCTCGGTAATGACAAAGCGTGTCCGGCGTTCAGGGCGAGATGCTCATACTGCAACGTGTTCGGGCACTACGAGAAAGTGTGCCGCCGGAAGCCAAAAGGGGCGATGGTCAGATATGTCGACCAAGAGCAACAAGAGAATGTGGACAACCAAGAGGAAGATGACGACCTAGAAGAGGTCCTCTACATCGATGTTCAGGTGTTGGAGATGGATGGTTCTGAGTCGGACAAGCCAAGACTGGATATGCACATTGGGGGTATACCCATAGAGATGATTGCGGACAGCGGTGCTCCCATCTCCATCATACAGAGACGAGTATGGGAGGAAAAATTTGTCTCCAACATTGAAGAGGAACTACGTCCGATGGACTTAAGACCGGTCACATACACTGGACAGAAGATTCCCATGTTGGGATACTGCCCCCTCCTGTTTGAGTTCAGGGGCCGCCACGCAAATTGCAAGCTATACATCGCAGAGAAAGGCCCCTCAGTGCTTAGCTGGAAGGACCAAGGGGCGTTGGGTATACAACTCAACCCAGGTGGCATTGAAAAAATCCTACTAATGGACATGGAAGAGAAAGATGATGCGGAGTCATGGCACAGGGCATACCCCAAAGTCTTCAACGGACAAATCGGAGAACTATCAAAGTACAAGCACCTCATAAAACTGAAGGAAGGAGCAAAACCCGTAGTGCATAAGGTGAGGAACATCCCGTTCCGTTGCAGAGAAGCAGTGCAGAAGGAGCTGGACAGGCTAGAAAAAGAAGGAGTGATCAGAGCCATAGAGAGTGCAGAATGGCTTTCACCTCTGGTGGTGGCCCAGAAACCCAATGGCAAGGTGCGGCTGTGCGTCGATCTCAGGGAACTGAACAAGAACATCGTGATCGACAAATTCCCTCTGCCCCGCATAAATGAGATGCTGGCGAAGACCAAAAACATCAAGTGGTTTTCCACAGTGGACTTGTCGTCAGCCTACCACCAAGTGAAACTGCACCCATCATGTTGCCACCTCACGTCTTTCATCACGCCTTTCGGCTGCTACGAGTTCGTGAGAATGCCGTTTGGCCTGGCCTCAGCGGCGGCAGTCTTTCAGAAAATGATGCACAGGATTCTGAAGAATGTTGAAGATGTACAGTTCTTCCAAGACGACATCTTGGTCATGGGAAGAACCAAGCAGGACCACAACGAGAAACTACACAAAGTGCTGCGCACATTACAGGATAATGGACTGACGGCGGAGTGTACAAAATGCAAGCTCGGAGTGCAGTCCGTCACCTACCTGGGTCACGAGGTGAGCGAAAAAGGGATTGAACCAAAGAGGGCCAACATGAAAGCCATTCTGGAAGCCCCCACTCCGAGCAAGAAAGAGGATGTTCGGTCATTCCTAGGAATGGCCGAGTACTACAGCAAGTTCATTCCTCACTTTGCAACAAAAACACATCTCCTGCGCCAGCTACTGAAGGAAAAGAACAAGTTCATATGGAGCCTGGAGGAACAGACAGAATTCGACACCCTCAAACAGGAAATGGGTGCCACCATTCCCCTTAAAGGATTTGACCCAACGGCAGCATCTATCCTCACAACAGGTGCCAGTGACCGTGGTTTGGGAGCGGTACTTATGCAGCAGTCTGAGAATGGGAACACGTCGACAGTCAGCTTTGCCTCAAGGTCACTCGCGCCCAACGAAGAAAAGTTCAGCGTAATAGAAAAAGAAATGCTGGCGGTAGTTTGGGCCATGGAGAGATTCAGGCAGTACTTGTGGGGAGCGAAATTCCTGGTGAGGACGGACCACAAGCCCTTAGTCAAAGTGCTGAATTCCAGTGGCCACGCCCATGCGACCCCTAGAATCGCAAAAATGACACTTGGACTACTAGACTACGTGTATGAAGTGGAACACATCCCGGGGCCGCAAAACAAAGTGGCAGACTTCCTTAGCAGAGCGGCAGCCATGGAAGAGGCAGATAACCACGAAAAACATAGGTGGGAAGGATACGTGGTAGCCACCATCCAGGAGACAGAGAACGTAATCAGTGCCCAGGAATGGGAAGAAGCCTATAAAAAGGACGGCGACTTGGAGGCCATCAAAGGGTACGTGGTCCACGGGTGGCCGGAAAAGAGGCACCTCAAAGAAGAACTTAGGAAATATTGGGAAGTAAGAGAGGAACTGTCGTTGGCAGAGAATCCAATATTCCTATTGAGAGGTGACAAGGTGGTCCCACCACGTGGCATACTCGATCATTTGATGTCTTTACTGCATGAGGGGCACCAGGGCATCACAAAGACCAAGGCCCTTGCCAGGCAAGCGTACTGGTGGCCAGCCATTGATGCTCAGATAGAACGATATGTACGGCTGTGCGAATCATGTGCCAGGGCAGACAAGTCACAGAGCATGCTAAGACCACCGTTGGGAAGATTCCCAGTCCCAGATGGAGCGTGGGAAATGTTATCAGTAGACATTATGGGCCCCATCCTCAACAAAGCAGGAACACAGAAGTATGCCATGGTTCTCATCGATAGATATTCCAAGTGGCCGGAGGTAGAGGTGACAGAGAATGTAGACACGGAAGCAGTGGTAAACTTCTTACGCTCCACTTTTGTCAGAGAAGGAATTCCAAAGACCATCATGTGCGATAATGGGCCGCAATTCACCTCCGCCAAATGGATTGCCTTCACAGCCAGGAATGGAATAGAAGTCAAACACACGCCCATCTACCACCCTGCAGGAAACGGTCAGGTGGAGCGTTTCAATCGAGTGATCATGGGCACCATCCAAGCGGCGATTAATGATGGATTGGACTGGGAGAAAGAACTGGAGATGATCTGGGCCTATCAGATCACCCCGGGGAGCACGGGTTACAGCCCATTTAAAGTTTTAAGAGGAAGAGAAGCCTTCACAAGAGACAACTTAGTGTGGAGAAAACTAGTGGTGCAGAGCAAATTGTCACCAGCCGTGGTCAGAAGAAATCTGGAAAAAGCACAAGAAACATACACAACACACTTTGACAAAAGAGGCAATGTGCAAGGCGCAGAACTGGAGAAGGGCGACTGGGTAAGGGTGAAGCTAGCTATCCTCAAGAAAAAGGGGGAGAGCAAATTCTCACCGCCCTTGCAAGTACTGGAGCCCTACGCACGATCTGCCTTGCTCAGTGATGGGAAAGTGTGGTCACAGGACAGAATGGCAAAATGCAGCAAGATCATCAAGTGGGGAAATGAAACAGAAGAAGGCGCAGAGTATGTAGGAGACGAGGGTGAAGAAGAATGTAGTGGAAGGCGAAACGAGAAGGTTGGAGAAGGAGTGCAGCAAGTGGAAGATAGTGAAGGAGAAGGAGGTACGAACGAGGGAGCGAGGAGCTGGTGCAAGGAAGAGAGCAGTGAGGAAGTGATGGACAGAGAGAGAGAAGGAGCTGGGGGAAGGCTGGACAGAAAGGAACTGGAAGAAGGAGGTATGGAAGTAGTGAAAACCAGAGCGGGAAGAACTGTAAAGGTAGAAGTTCAAGGACTTTGACATGAACTGGAAGTAAGGACTTTATTGTTATATTGTTTGTTATTGCATAAAGGGGGGAGATATGTGGTAACGCTCTAGTTGTTCTGTCCCCGGAACAGGAAATGAGACGGAGGAAGCGGAAGGCGGCCATCTTGTGAGAGGCGCCGACCGCTAGAGTAACGGTCACGAATCCCGGCACTCCGGCAAATAAAGGAATTAAACTAGTTAAACGCTGTTGGTGTACTTTATCCTCAATTCTATAGATCCCATGTCGACCAATTGTTGAGACTAGAATTACACAGCCTCAATACAAATTGAATTTAGGTGAGTTTTATTGTGAACAGCACTGATCATGACCATGATATGGTAACTCTATGAATGGGAGAGTAACCACTGTGCCCATTTCTCACCCAGCCTGACTGTGAAAGAGACACCGGGCTCCTGCTAGTATAACTGCCCCATCATTGAAAGTGACCCCAATGGTACTCCATGAGCCCTCCTGTGCTTGTTTAGTTGAGTCCTTACCCCTAGGTGCGCCACACAAGCATTTGGGCACCACACAGTTGAACACAAACCTGACCGCCAATTTTAATCTTAACAGGCTGTCCAATTTCTGTCTGAGTCCTGATGAAGACCCACACTGACACCCCAATAGTGCAGACCCTGGGTTGAAACGTCGACAATCTAAACCGTGGACCAGTTGAGATACCCTGCGATGAGACTTATTAATTCAGTCCGCAGAGTGTTTTGAAATATTGTGTTCTCTGGCCACTATCCCCACCACTCTTCCCCCAATCTCCTTTGTATATATTACACAGTCACCACAGCACTGAGCACCAAATGTCATGTTTGTCACATACCACATGTCACGTTGTATATATACTTTGACAGCCTTGCAAATGTAAATTTGGGTATTTTTATGACTGAAGAAATGTATAAAAGCTCTTAAATACCCTACATGGTTTGTGTGTGTGTTATAATTAATTTTTAGGGCAAGCAGACCGAAAAGCAGGCGGAGCCTGCTTTGTCTGCGAAGACAACTGTTGTTGGCATGTTCCGATGAATCTGAGACAGGGAATGTGCACCCGCTTTCCATCGGCGATTTCACCTCGTGGGCGCGCACGCCCAGCCGGCGCCGTGCACATTCCCTGCCTCTGATTCTCACCTAAACACGCAGTCAGGCACACACACACAGACGCAGGCACATACAAGTGCACGCACACACATCCACACACGCAACCCCCCCCACCCAGCCACGCACGCAACCCCACCACTCACGGGCGCACACACAGATACAACCCCCCCCCCCCCACCGTGCTCTTTCTGCCTCGTCCGTGTCCCTCTCGGCAGCCATTGGGTGTGTCTCGGCGTGGGAGCTCCACAGCGCTAGTGGTCACTCGGGACGGGACCCGGGACTTCAGCTGCCTTAGCGCCGGGGCTCCCTCTCAAGCAAAGAGCGCGCATGCGCGGGCAGCCCCCGCCCTCAGTCGCAGCCCAGTCCTGAGAGCTGCTTTCGGTTTCGCTGTAACTCTGTCTGAGGCTCATCCGCCCGGCACGTAGGTCTTCAAATAAACGGGACAAATCCCCCCTCTGTACTAGTTTACATCAGTTGTGGCCGTGAAATGCTCCGATGCACAGGACGGAAGAGAAGGTGATACGAGGGACGCTGGTCTTGTTGTAGTTAAGTGGTTAATTATCATTACTTATTTGGGGCTGCTTAAAATGCATCACCATTTTCGTTTCCTGACTTCACTGTTCTGCGTATTACCTGCTATTATGGTAATTTAACACGAATGAGTAATCTTTTCAGGCGTCTACTTTTTCTAAGGTTCAACGAGCCTAATGTCATACATGGTACAAAATATTTAGGTGGATACAAAGAAGTCAGACTCCGTTTTTTTCTGCTGTTTATCTGTACAGGAAACTACGAACGCAATGATAGCTCACTACTGCCCCCTGGTGTCAACCTGTGGTAATTTACAGAAGCACAACTTGCCATATTCATGTGTGATTCTGAATTTCGGGTTTATAAAATGAGAGGCGCAAATCATGTAAAGGGTTTTTTAACACATAGAGGAAACTGATATTACCTGCCAGGCTAAGCATTCAATTGTAAAAGTGGAACTTGGATAAATGACCCTGTGTTTAGCGACTACTCCTCTCTTTTATCAATGGAATTAATACATATTCGGATTCCAGAGTTGCCGGTGTTTCTTCTAGCCGTGGTTGTGGCTGAATTGCTCGATAGGGTTTTTATGGTAGGCCAAACTTTATCTACGTGGGCCTAATTGGGCAAATCCGATGTCCCATCACTTCCTTCAAGCAAAGAGATGAATGTGGTTGCTGGAGTAGAATTTTCGAAGCTGCAGGCAAAATGGCATTTTATTGTTGAAGCTCGCTCTGTCTACTAATAACAAGCCGTGGCAAAGCAAATAGGTTTCACCTATGCAAAATCGATTGTTTTTTTCAATGTTCTTTACATGGTGCAACATGGCTTAATTGTTTTATCAAGCTTATGACGTGGACAGCTTTGACTGCTGTGCAATATGTAAAAAAACACTGACAAAGCCAATGGATTTCACATAGTGAGATAACAAAAAGAGTCACAGCACATGTTAGTCATATGTATTTTGGACATTTACAGTTTTGTGAAAGTCTATCTGCTGTAGTGGTGCAGAAAACGCGTCTTGATCCAAATGCAGTTGAAGTTAGCTTCATCATGAATTAGGAATGTGTGTTTCAGCCCAGAACCGATTTTCTGCTCTCATAACCAACACGCAACCACTTAAAGATTCTGCTCGCTCTTGATCCCTGCAGGAGTACAGGGAGGGTAAATTAAGATCTCGAGCCCTTTGTAAATATGTCAAACAGAATTGAAATCTGCTTGAATCCTCTATCTCTACAGAACTCATGCTCCACTGTCCACTCAGTGGCTCTCCGATGGGCAGATGGGAGCATTACACGCGCAGCCTCAGGCAGGTGGCAAAATGGCCTGCAGCTGTTCCTACATTCCCTAAAGGAAGCAACCTGCAAGCCAAGAGGCGACAAAAGTCAAGACACATTATGTCTCTCTTGCTGTACATACACCTCAACACTAACGCATGTAGCTACAGGGAAATGCCTCTTCCTCAATAAATAAAGTAGAAAACAAACAGAAGGTGCAAAGAGAAGCGGTCTCAGCCACAAACCACCGCAGCCACAACCCACCACCACTACATCCACCACCACATCCACTACAACCACCACCCCATCCACCACTACCACCACCACCGCATCCACCACATCCACCGCATCCACCACCACCACATCCACCGCATCCACCACCACATCCACCATCACCACCACATATCTATCACATCCGCCATCACATCCACCACCACAGCCACATCCACCACCACATCCACCATCACCTCCACATCCACCATGACATCCACCGCCACATCCACCACCACATCCACCACATCCACCACCACATCCACCACATCCACCACCACCACATCAACCACCGCCACATCCACAACCACCACCACATCCACCACCACCACATCCACCACCACTTCCACCACCACCGCATCCACCACTTCCACCGCATCCACCACCACCACATCCACCACCACCACCACATCCACCACCACCGCATCCACCACCACCGCATCCACCACCACCACATCCACCACCACCACATCCACCACCACCACATCCACCACCACCACATCCACCACCACCACATCCACCACCACATCCACCACCTCATCCACCACCTCATCCACCACCACCACATCCACCACACCCACCACCATCACTTCCACCACCACATCCACCACCACATCCACCACCACATCCAGCACCACTTTCACCACATCCACAACCACCACATCCACCACCACCACATCCACCACATCACCACCACATCCACCACCTCCACCACCACCACATCCACCACCACCACCACATCCACCACCATCACCACCACATCCACCACCACATCCACCACCACCATATCCCCCAGATCCACCAGCACCACATCTATATGTGTGTGGCTCTGTGTGTGTGTAGGTGCAAATGAAATGTTCTTGGATCGTCACAATAAAATACACTGAACATAATATTCACAAAAGTTATTTACAAACGTTTAAGCTATTGCCATTATAAATTACAATAACTTTTATTTAAGTATTAATTATTTACAAAATTAAAAGCCATTGTTATTTGTAATATCAATTCATCTAAGTCACGTAAATACAACACACATTGCATTACAAATGCTATAGGTGTCACATTTGCAAAAGTTAAAACTATTGACATTGTAACTGACAGCTATTAATTTTGCTACTTTCAAAACCAACACATAAATAAAAAAAGTGTCATTTACAATACCAATAGCTCAAACTTTCCTAATGCGAGACCTATTGCATTTCCAATGCTTGTTCATTGTATGTGTAGACTTTTGAGTAATCCGAGTACCTCAAGAAATATTTCGCACCGACAGAACCAATTGTATTCTAGTACATGATTGCCCAGGTTCTGAGGGATTCTAGTTTACCCCATTGTGTATAAACTGTAGCTCTGTTAAGGGGGCAACAATGGCGCCATACCCCTTAACAAACCTCCTGTAGTACCTGGTGAGATCTAAAAAGGCTCTCGCCTCTGTCTGGGTCTTGAGAGGCCCCCAAGCCAGAATGGTGTCAATCTTGGGTTGTAGGGGCGCCACCTGGCCGCTTCCTACCTGGTGTCCCAGGTACACCACAGAACCCTGCCCAATCTGGCACTTAGTGGCCTTGATCGTGAGGCTTGCCCTCTGCAGTGCTTTCAACACTTCCTCGAGGTGCTGCAAGTGTTCTTCCTAGCTGGAACTGCGCATTGCAATTTCATCCAGGTAGGCGGCACTGAAATCCTCCAGTCCAGCCAACACCTGGTTGACCAACCTCTGAAAGGTGGCAGGGGCATTCTTCAACCCAAAGGGCATCACCGGGAACTAGTAATGTTCTTCTGGGGTTGAAAATGCAGATCTCTCCTTGGCCCCATCGGTTAAGGCAATCTGCCAGTACCCAGACGTTAAATCGAACTTGGTAGCTCCCAATAGATCCATGAGCTCATCTGGTCTGGGGATGGGGTGCGCGCCAGTCCTGGTGACGGCATTGAGTCCACGGTAGTCCACACAAAACCGCAGTTCTGGAGTGGCACAGGGTGCAGCAGCCTTTGGGACCAAGACCACTGGGCTGGCCCAAGGACTGTTGGAGGGCTCCATCACCCCTAACACCAACATCATAGAGACCTCCTCTTTGATGCTGGCCCAGACCCGGTCAGTCAACCTGTAAATGTTGTGCTTCACAGTAGGGCTGTCACCAGTGTCCAAGTCATGGTTACAGCAGTAAGTAACATCTGGGGTCAGAGAGAACAGTCGGGCAAACTGTCCCAACAACTGGCAACAGTCACTCTGCTGCTCTGGGGTCAGTGTAGGGGAGAGGGTCACACCTTCCATTGACCCGTCGTGCTCCTTGTTAGACAGGAGATCAGGGAGAGGTTCACTCTCCTCTTCCACCCGTCATCTGTCGCCAAGAGCATGCTCACTTTGGACCTCTTGAAGTGGGGTTTGAGGCAGTTCACATGCAGGACCCTTAAAGGGTTCCTTGGAGTACGTAAATCCACCAGGTAGGTGACCTCAATTGTGCTCTCCACCACATCAAATAGCCCATTCCACCTGTCCTGCAAGGCACAAGGTTAAACTGGGGCCATGAGCCTCACTTTTTGCCCAGGTTGAAATTCGAACATAGTGGCATTCTGGTCATACCACTTCATTATTTCTTCCTGGTTTGCTTCTAGGTTCGCATGAGCGAGCTTCCTGAAGAGGGCAGTTTGGTTTCTAAAGGCCAGCATGTAACTAAACACATCCTGGAGAGATTTCCGGGGAGCTGCCTCCCAGCCTTCCTTTACCAAACTCAGAGGTCCTCTCACAGGGTGACTGTACAGAAGCTTAAAGGGAATGAAAAGGGACTGAAACCAAGAGACTTCTGTGGCACTCCCGGTATGCAAAGAAAAGGCAAATATAGAAGAGTCTTAGTCTTGAAACTGTGCTGTAGCAGTCGTTCTTCAACAGAGTCCTTTTCCTCTGTTTGCATGCCTTGATTGTGGCTTTCTTAAATGAGGCTGGTCAGTCTTTTTGAGGGGGCATTAGGACCCTCTTCTGTCTAATTATTTACTTTCAAGTACCTTTGGACACTATAACTGGTCTCCTCATGTCCCCCATCTATGAGTGCGAATCACTTTATCTCACATCACGTGCACAAGAAGTTGTTTCCTGGCATCACCAAGTACTACTTACACCTTTGGAAAAACTATCCGGCCCCTCCTACTGGACTCCTTAGTGCTCAGAGGCACTAACCCTCAACTCTGGTACTCTGCCTACTGCCTCACATCAGCAGCTCCACAGCAGTTTCTAGCAGCTGTCTCTCTGGCTGATGCTGGTCTCAGTGAATCAACTCTGAAGCCCCCTCCAACTACCCTTCATGCTTGCACAAAGAGTGCACATATCCATTACAGTGCCCTTCATTCTCAGGGTGCAGGTGTGGTACAGTGAACAGCTAATTTGCCACAGTGTAGAATAACTTTACTGCATATGTTATGTTATGTGTATTTGTAAAGCACACTATCCCCTGCGAGGGTATCGTGGTGCTACCCCATCGATCACAGGCATTGTCCACTGCACAGGGATGAAGTGGCTGCAGCTAGGGGTGGTGGGGGCATCTTAGAAGTTGCAATTCTGCAGCACGTCGGCCATATTATACCGGCCATGCTGGTAAAAGAAGGCTTTTGCTGTGTTTACTTTTTTATTTTATTTTAACTTTAGCCGTTGAAGCTTGATATCTCACATTAGGGATCAGGGATACAGACAGACAGTATGAGCCTACTTCATTGCAGATCTTGTGGGAACTTGTTTTGAGGGGTCCCAGGGGAGACTGGATTACTGGACTTCATATGTGACAATTGGAGTCTTTTATTTGTGGTCTCCTTTGGAAACATTATTGTTCTGAGCAAAGAGTAAACCTGTCGGCTTGAGACTCGAGGTAGCGGGACAGAAATAAGACTGTCGAAATTCAGCATGTGCTTTTACTTTTAAAACCCCTTCTTGTTGTATTTGCCAAACAGATCACACTGTAAACCCCTTTCTTACTCTACTTGTCATGGGGGGTAGGTACGTCATGCAGTGCCCCTTCCTACTCTACCTGATGCGTGCTAGCCATGTCCTTGGTGATTTTGAGCAATGTAACTTCTTCACAGCGAGGCTAACACAAGCGCTGCTAAATCAAATGCTCATTCTTAGGCTCAGCACGGGTTGTCTTACTTGGTGAGTGCATGCACGCTGGAAAACAGTTAAAGCTGCCTCTAGCAAGACCTAAAAAACAGAGAAGGAGGAAGATTGGAGCCCAAGTGAGGAACACAAGTTAAGCTGGCACCAAGACAAGTGAGGAAGTATTAGGAAAGCAGAGGGGGAAGAAGGATCTTTGGGATATCCACCCAAAACTTAAAAGTGACCTGGAGGGACGTGTTTTCGAAATGAATGCTCATGGGCACGTTGCACGTCAATCTGGCAATTGACAAATTCGCATAGTCTTGGTTCAAGGGTGGCGGGTTCTCTGTCTAATTTGCAGGGTGTGTCGCCACCAGGATTGAAATGAGTACAATATGCAGGTGCCTGTGTACCTAGTTGACGACCTAAAGCGATGCTTTACCCACTTAAACTGATATTAAATAAGATTTGTACTAAACACAATGTGGAGCAAAATGTGAAAGAACCATCTGTCTGTGCAATTAATGATGTGTAGAAGTATGCATTGTAAACATGGGATGTGTTAAAATGCAGCATTTTTGTACAACGCGGTTGAAATAACAGAAACCGTAGACGTGAGTTGCTGGCAGTGCTCCACACTCATTAAATCTAGGGCATCTCCTCCCCTTGTGCTGCACAGTGATAATTGAAATTCCAGGACTCCAGTGTTGATTTAACCCCTTCTATGCTGTTGACGGAACAACTCCGTCATCAGCCTCGGACGCGCTGTGCTGGTGGCGGAGCAGTTCCGTCACGGCCCGCCCGGCACGCCTGCGCGGCAGCGATTTCGCGCCTGCGCTGAGCGTTCCATTGAGCGGGCGGGGCCGTGACGGAACCGCTCCGTCACAAGCACAGCGAGCCCGAGGCTTGTGATGGAGTGGTTACGTCACTAGCATGGGAGCGCCGCGTGCCCCCCCCCCTTCCTAGCGCTGCGGCGGAATTACCGCCGCAGCCTAGGGGTTAAGCAGCTGCTGCAGCCCTGGGCCTCGCCCTCCTTCTTGGAGTCTTCACTCTTTCTCCGATCTTGGCGGAGAAGCATATGAATTGAGGCATCTCATGCTTGCCGTGGATGGGTCCTTTTATTAGGCGCTCTTCTTTAAAGAAATATAAGCATTCTTGTTTTTGGGAGGAGCGCAGCTTTTCAACCGAACTGGCACCAGGCAAGATGTGGATGAAAAGAAGAGCACAGCGGATCATCCTACAGATTATCTATCGTATGTCTTTTGTTGTTAGTATTTCGGCAGAGAGGCATCACCGGGGAAGTCACAGTGTGTGTGAGGGTGACTAAGGTGGCACAGAGGGGTCTTAGGTCACAGTCACAGATGGTTAGAGACTCCGGGGTCAGAGCGCGGTGGCGTAGTTCGAGAGAACGCACCCCCTGAAGCGGTGTCTGTTCCCACTTCCCAGGCTCCTGTTGAAATATTCATGGCGGCTGAGGCCAGGCCTTATAAGGCTGAGCCCTGTGGCCCATCTGGTGTTACCTCAGGCGGCAGGCCAAGGGAAGAAGTGCTGGCACCGACACTGGGCAAAGAGGTTCCCCTCAAACTTCTGGCAGCGAGCAGGAGGGTCCTCGAAAGGTGCAGCAGGCTCCAAAGGGTGTAAAGGAGAAGAGAGGCAGAGAGAGGCTCTTAGCAGACAATGCTTCAACAAAAGAGGCAGCAGGGGACTGTGGAGAAAGGTTCCTAGAACAGGGACAGCTTCCAGAGGGAGCTATACCCGGGGGTGTGGACAGGTGTTCTGATAACAGCAGTGCTGTGGGAGGCGACAGGCTGGGGCTATGGAAAGATGCTCCTATGCCAGGAATATTCAGGGCCGGGTAGGGACAGCCTGGGCTTGTGGAGAGAGCAGTACTGGGAGAGAGGTTCTTATCTTAGGAATCTTCAGCTCAGGGAGGGACAGGCACAGGCTGGGGCTGTGGATGACTTGTGTAAATACTTCATTAGGTATTTTCAACTGCAGTTTCTCAAGACGTACAGTTAATTATTTGAGCCCAATGCACTCAGTGCATTTTACACTGCCTGGGTGCTGCTTCAGGACTGAGGAGGAGTACTTCTGTGGTATCTCTTTTAGTGAGTTTCTTGTGGCTGTAAGATTCCATTTAGAGCGCTGTATTGTCAGAACGCCCTGCTTGTCTAACCTGCCTGCAGCTAGGCAATAATGTTTTTTTAAGACAGACTGCATGTGTGATTAGAGGCTGATGAAATAGTGAGCGCTGGACACTAGCCTGGATGTACCTAGAAGTAGAAGTAGTTGGAGAACCTCCTATCAAACCTTACTATGAGGAATGCTCCTTTGCTGAAATGTATCTGTCTTTTTGCAGTGCCAGTTGAGGAAGTGGGTGGAGCTAATAGAGAACGTGGGTGGAGCCAACGGAGGAAGTGGGTGGAGCCAGAGAAAAGAAGGGGTGGCCCCCGACAAAGATTTGAGCACCTGCACTTCATATTTTAAAAATTATGCACTGCTAACACTGTAGGATTCCAACCTATCCTCCTCAAAGGCCACTTCCAGGAATGCAATAGATGATGCTCTTGATTCCAGCATGATGAAGTAGCAAGTTCAAAGTGGCAAGATCAAAATTAGGCCACAAAGAAAAAGAGCAGGTATGTGACACACAATGGTCTGTGACACGGTAGGAGTGCACACCAATTACTGTAAGTCAAGTGAAAACGCAAGTCCTATCATCAACGCTGGCAACCGGTGTTAGAAATGGGGGTCTCTAGTTGGCAAGGGTGTGCACCTAGTCAGGATAAGAAAATAACTCCTGCTCATCCCCTTGGTAGCGTGGTACGAGCAGTCAGGCTTATCTCAGAGCCAGTGTGTAAAGCATTTGCACATAACCAACAGTCTTACGGTGTAAGCACTACAAAAGGACACCACACCAGTTTAGAAAAATATCCAATATTTTCATATACTTAAAATAGGACCAAAAACAATACAAATCCACAATTCAGTACCTAAAAATCTTCGGTTAACAAAATATGCGTGAAAAACAGTTCCTTGATGTCGATAGCTCCGTCCGGGGCTTCCACGGTGTTGTGAGCAAATAAATCCAAACAGTTCTGGCTGACCGCAGCGTTGTGGGCCAGCTACAGTGTCAGAAGACCCGCAAACAGTACCTTTTAGAGATGCAGGGCATCAGCAACCTCTTGTTGACCCTCTGAAAACACAAAGTCCACAGGCATCGGTTCCAGAGGTCAGTGCAGGATCGAACTCCCCACTCTGTTGAAGTCAGGAGCTCTGGCGAAGGCAGGCGTATGGTGTTGCGGTGCGAAGTGCTGCAGTGCGACGTGCGGTGCCCTCCGGTCGCGGTGCAAGCAGCGGCTCGGTGGCGGCGCCAGATAGTCTCGGTGAGACCAGAATCGTGGTGTGAAGTGAATGTGGTACTCGTCTCGGTGCTGGCAGGTCGCAATGCAAGCAGCGTCGTCATCGTTGCTGAAGTGCTGTCGTCGGCTGATGAACGAGTTGATGGCACTGGTGTCGGTAGGCCAAGGCTACAGTGAGGGTTGAGGGTGGTGCGTCATGTGACTTTACAAGCGGTGCCCTCGAACCACTGTGCAGGCAGCGCTGTAGATTTTGGCGTGGAGCGTCATCATCGGGAATACCAAGGTGTCGTCGTGAAGCAAGGCTGTGCGGAGTGCGGTGCCCACAGGTCGCAGTGCGAGCAGTGGCTCGGTGGCAGCATCAGCAGGTATTGTCGGCTAGGCCAGGGTCGCATTGCGGCGGTGCCCTCTGTGGCGTCAGGTTGCTTTTTTTCTGTTGCGGCACAAAACACACTGTTCCCAGTGCTGAGGGTTGAAGAGCTTGAAGTCTTTGCTGTTCCTGAGACTTATTGAACAGGGGGCAAGCTTTACCACAAGCCCTTGGAGAAACTCACAAAAGTAGGTTGCATGAAGTTCAGTCCAGTCCTTTCACTGCCCAAGACAGAAGCAGCCACTGCGGGCCAACACAGCAAAGCACACATCAATGTAGTAGTTCCTCCTCAGGTTCTCCAGCTCATCTTCTTGTCCGTCTTCTTGATCCAAAAGAGATCTAAAGTTCAGGGGTTTGGGCTCCAATATTTATACCACCAAATCCTTTGTCCTCTCAGGCAGAGAGTGTCTGTGCCCAGCCAGGACCAGTTCTGCCCTCCCTAGTGTGGCTTCCTGGCAGGAGGTAGAGGCGGAATTGTCAGAGGCAGACCAGGCCCATTCAAGTACAAGGAAATCTCCTCCCCCTACTCTAAATGCAGCCTAGGTCTAATCAGCACTTTCCTGACCCACCTAGACTATATGGGGCCTCTGCTGCTCCCCAGTCCCTGCCATCCAAAACCAAGAAAGCCAATCCACAAACCCAGCAGAGGTCTGCTGGATGGCTGAGCAAGAAAATACCTACTTTCTAAAAGTAGTATTTTCAAACGCAGAATGTAAAAATCCCCTGCACTAAAAGATGCACCTTTAAATTTTGAGTTCAGGCATACTAAACTTTATTTTCCTACCTAGTTCCCAGGGCCAGTTATGTCTATAGGATGTTTAAACAAACTCCCCAGTCTGTCCTATGGGGAACAGGTAGCCTTGCGATAGCGAAAAACTAAATTGGCAGTAATTCACTATCAGGACATGCCACACACACCAGGGCATGTGCTACCTTTCACATACACTGCACCCTGCCCACATGGGTACCTTGGACCTACCTTAGGGGCGACTGACATGTAAGAAAAGGGAAGGGTAGGGCCTGGCAAGTGGGTACACTTGCCAAGTCGACATGGCAGTGCCAGACTGCACACAGGCTCTGCAATGGCAGGGCAGAATTACATTTACGGGCTGTTTGCGTGGGTGGCACAATCCAGTGCTGCAGCCCACTAACAACATTTGATTTACAGGTCCTGGCACACTCAGTGCTCTTTACTAGGGACTGAAACATAAATCAAATAGGCCAATCATGGAAACACCAAACCATAACACATTATACCACAGGAGCACTTGCACTTTACCACTGATCAGCAGTGAGAAAAGTCAGCCGAAACACTAAGCCATCACAAATTGAGTCAAAACAGGGAGGTCAGAAAGCAAAAATCTCAGTGGAAACACACCAAAAGATGCCAAGTCTAACAGGGGCCAATCCATCAAGAGTGGTATATGCAGCACAATTATAGTCTCCCCCCAATATTAATGGGATGTGGATGCGGGATGTGGGTGTCTTATGAGAGGACGTGTGTGAGCATTGAGAGGAAGTGTGCCTGATCCACTGTCAGACAATAAATGCTACCTATTGTTATCTGCAACCACTGAGCTTCTGAACAGGATAACAAAGTGACCCTCACTATCAATGTGGGTCCTCGTGACCTCCTAGGGTAGCCCAGGCTTCACCCAGATTAATTACCCTCTGCAGAATGAAAAGTATCATGTATTCAAAACACCTCCGCCCGACTCATCCTGGACATACCTCGACACAACCACATATCAGAACACCTGAGAGACCTACACTGGCTCCCTATCAGCAAGAGAATCACGTTCCGTCTCCTCACTCACGCACACAAGGCCCTCCACAACCTAGAACCCAGCTACCTCAACAATCGCCTATCCTTCTACACCCCCACCCGCCAACTACGTTCGGCCAACCTAGCCCTTGCCGTGATCCCACGCATCCGAAAAGCCACCATGGGAGGAAGATCCTTCTCTTACCTGGCGGCCAAGACCTGGAATTCCCTCCCCTCTCACCTCCGTCTCACCCAGAACCACCTCTCATTCATGAAGCAACTTAAGACTTGGTTATTCGATCAGTAACAATCCCCTTTCCCTTAAGCGCCTTGAGACCCTCTGGGTGAGTAGCGCGCTATACAAATTTCTGACTTGACTTGACTTGAGTGTAAGTCTGTCCCCTCCACTTCCATTTCAGTTTAACCACTTCCTCTCCCACCTAGAGCGTCTCCTGGAAGAGAGCCAAATCGACACCCCTGCGTTTCAGGAACACCAGGATGGTGTATTGTTTTACCACCAGAACCCATTCCCCTGACATTCCAGGTGAGAAAATAGTACTTTATTGCTCTAGTTATCATGGTGGGTGTAACATAAATGTCACCCTTCTGCTTTCCACATGAAGAAGGTGCAACAACTGCCTATAGCCCAAGCCCCGGGGCCATGTCAACTATGTCACGTTCTACAGAGCACAAAGCATTCTCCACTCGCCGAAGCTGGGTACGCACATACAAGAGATCCCCAACTCTAATTCCTAGGTAAGACTGGCAACAGCCATCTGTCTAAACATTGAACAATGAAAAAATTTAAAGATTAAACCCCCAGAGCCATAGTGACTGATGTTGTTTTGAGGGGTGGCTGCCACAACTTCCACTCTGTAAGCCTTCCACCTCCAATTCCCTTCAGGCCGATCACTGCAGGATCCCTATACCAGCAGCCTGCATGCATCATCTCAGAAGGTCAGGGGGTGCGTGCAAGCAGCTATGGCCCCCTGATTTTCACCAGAGTATTTACACTCAGGCAAAGTTTACCTTCTGAGGTGGAATCGGTGCAATGTTCAGTAGAGTCATGTCTCTCTGTGTTCTAGTAGGCTGTGCAGCCCAGGCCATGTCCAGTTTCCTCCAGCTGGGGGGTTTCCGAAGCAACCTTCCTTACCTGTGTCCCACATCCATCACCACCTTGTATTTCTGAAGCTAGTCCAATGCTCTGGCAGGTTAATTGATGAATACAGTGCGATCATCCACAATGACTTTAAGTGATGCAGAAAAGAGGAGAATATATATCGAATTCTAGCCTCCCTTAATTATTTCTTGATCGCAAGGAAAGAGGGTCTCTGTTGTTGAACTTCCATCATATAGTTAGAGAAGATGGCAACAGATGCATTCTCCACTTGGAAGCAGCCTGTTGTTTAGGCCCTCTCAAGTATGAAGTCCTTAAACAATATTGTAGCAAGTGCATCACTACTGGCTGAGGAGGTGACCATTGGGGAGGCAGGGAGGTTGAGACCTCCCTTGCAGTTCGTGTGCCCTTTCAAATGCAAATAAGTTTGACATTCCCTGTGGAGCCAAAACTTACACCAACCCACCAGGAAAGCAACCATGTCTGTACCCTCCAATTTTTCGGGCAGTCCAACCACTCTGAAATTGTTATGGCTGCTTTAACCTTCTGTGTCCTCAGCCCTCGGTCCTACAGTTCCACTTGTCTAACCAGTTCCAATTTCTTGCAAGCTCTTCACACTCATGCATACCTCACCAAAGGTGTCCTCATTGTGCTTCACTTTATCCACTAACTTGAGGTGATAATCACAGAGAATGCCCAGTTCAATGGAGACTTTATCAATCTTCCTCTCAAGGGCTTCTCAGGATGCATACACAGCACTGAGGATCATATCTAATTTTTCAGTGAAGTGGATGGTCTGTTACGACGCACTAACCAACACCTCCTGATCCAGGTAGGCTCCCTTGCATGTTGGGGTGCCATCCGACCCCACTGGCTTCCTTGTTGGGGTATCTCTTGTTGTACTAGTGCAGCCCATTGGTTGTCCGGACACAGTCTCTCGCTCAACGGTAGATCAGGTCTCCCGCTCAGTATCTCCTCACTTCCTCTGAGTTCCAGGGCAGGCAAGTGCATAACAGGATGGCAGAAGATTGATACAATGCAGCCACTGGCCCTACAGCAGTGAGCTCCCTGTAGTATCCAAAACACAGCACGAGGATCCTCAGGCCCCCCAAGCCCACTGCGCTTCATGATCCGCCGCAGTCACACAGGGTTGGCGTCTTCATCAATGAATGGGGCTGCTGAGACATACCCAGCTCACCCTTAAGGGCTACCTCCAATCCATGTATAGCCTCTTGCCATGGGAACCGAAGAACCCGCACTTTCAGGTCCCGATGGTCAGCAATCCGTTGTCAGGGACACAGGAGATTCCTCTCTGCCCATACTACTGGTCTCCATCACTGTGCATCTCCCGGTGGTCCTCTTCCATAAGGGGGCAGACTGCCCCCATCCTGATGCCACGGAACACTGCCTGAGCGAAAAGGGGCTCCTCTTGCAAACACCTGCATCTCCCTTCTGCCTAGTGCACGGCTTGTTACCGGTAGGCCCATATAGATATCATTTCCTGGTGGCTCCAAGCCAGCGGATGAGCAGGGTCGGAGGCGGTATCAGCCGTATTAAAAAAGCATGGCCATCTTGGCTCACATCTAGGTTATGGTGAGGTGTCAGTGCACAAGGACACAAATGAATGAGTCCTTCATCAGCATAGCATAGGTTTGGCACTATATGCAATTATTACCAGCCTTGAGAGTGCCAATAGAATTTTTTTTTATTGAGTTACAGCTCAGTACAAATTGTTTGTAATGGCCCAATGAGAAAGGGCCAATTCTCTTATACTAGTTTGGAGAAAAATTAACTAAACACGTCCTAACAAGAATGAGTTTTTACAAAAGTTACATAAAAATAGCAGGATAAGTAAACCTTTGTTAAGTAGCTTAGAAAATATAATTTCTTAATAAGAGCTGTTCAATATGGTCCAGCTCATCCGGTGAAGCAAAGCTTGATCACTATTCATTTCTTATAATATTTCAATTTCCTAGCATGATACCTATTCATTGCTTCGAATCTTTCATTTATTAGCACCACACATGTGTTGTGCTCTCATTGGTGACTTCCTGTTTTGAGTGCTGCCAAATAAAGGTTTCTACTTTTTGCATACAATGGTTCCCGGTACCAATCGTTGTGAACCAGAGGGACATGACCCTTGCTGTAACATGCGGTTCAATGAACAGTTAAGAAGGCACATGTCGTTATTTTCTGTGCTGCAAACAAGTGCGGGGAATGAGATTTTGATATCAATTTATGATCCAATTAATTACTTATCTCATTCATCTATTTTGGACCGTTGGTATCTGTCATTGAGTAAAAGACAAACCCCACATAGGTTAGATAAACCCCATAAACTGACGCCACTCTGAAGAACCACTTACAACTGATAAAGTTTTGAAAGTTTTATATAAAAGTCAAATTTAAATGCGAATTACAATCCTCTCAGGATAAATCTCAAAGCGTATACAAAAGAATACAAAATCAATCCCAAATCTCCAGATTAAAGCATCGATGTGAAGTGGTTCCTTGGCGTCATCTACAGAAAGAGAAAAATTAAATCGAGTTAAATCTGTCCCTACTCTATACTAAGTGACATCCCTACTTCGCAAGTTCCTAACCTAAAAAGGTGTCAGCAGTTTGACTCCCAAAGAAGTTCAAACTCTCTTAGCCTCTAAAGGTAACTTAAGTTTTAAGAAGCAGTACCCTTGCTGCCTACCCATCTGCTCTCTAAGGGTCCTCGGCCTACTGCTCCCTTGCGCTCTGATCTCTCTCAGCGCATCTGCTCAAGTCATCTACTCTTCACCCTTCTCTCTCCCTTCTCGCTCTGAGCTAATCGCTATCTTATCCCCGGGGTGCTGTCCCTAAAATACACAATCAGTGTGTGGGTGGAACGCCCCTTCGACGCCCACCACGGACTTTCCCCGATGATGTCAGCTTCTGGCTTCTTCCTTGGTTCCCTTCTTTCGCCGTCCGTTAAGTTGACCTTTCTCCTCCGATGTCATCTTCGTCTTCTTGTTGGCGACTTCTACTGACACTTTCAGATCAAAAGTCATATGAACTTAAACAAGACTTTAACTTACAACTGCAATTCTTTGACCCTTCTAGGTCCTGTGAATGGTCATTCAAAACAAGTCTCAAATTCTAAGCGCTTCTTATCACGTTCAGACCATAAACTTCGTCCAGCGTTGTCACCCTAAATCTAGCAAGCGCTAGACTCTTTGGCTCTCACGTTCACAGCAAGGCTATTCACGACTCCTGTGAGCCCACTAAATTACATACAGCGGACTACACTTCTGCGAAGCCTTGGTCAGTCGGGTTAAAATCACAAATGACCTAAACATTTCTAACATTCTTACAAAAAGCCTTCTACACAGTATAACCTTTAACACACATTTATATACCTTTTCGTTTTCAGCAAATCCTTATATAAAAGTGAATATATTGTACATAGAATATAAAATATATAGAGTGTAACTTTTATATTCTCATTTATTACATCGCCATGTATGCTCTCTGCACATTTCTCCATGTTACATTTCACGCGGTTTCTTCATTTAAAGTTAAACACGTACATGAATTCTACTTTGCACGTTCTATATTTCGTAAGCATTTCTACACATTTCTACATCAGTCCACTACGTATACGGGCCTTCTAAATCTAATACATGTCCTAAAGTGAATACAGTTACATTTCCTATATTACTTTGGATTATATCGGTTATCTATATGCTATAAGTGTCAACTTCACATTACGGTATACATTTCATTCCTCCGTTATACGATGTGCTTGTAAATATGGCCTATACATATTTTTTATTCAAATTTGCGCTCTCTCAGTCCCCCCTTTGATGACTTCTAGGAGTCATCACTAAATGCAATTTGAATAACATCTCTAAACAGAACTAGTTTCAACATTCCCTCTTTTCATCGTTTCGAGAGCTCTTAAGCTTTTGTACTGTTGATCTTGTAAAGCAGCTAGTCTCCTTTCTTGCTCTCTCATTGTTCGTTGTAACCGGTTCGACCTATACCATTTATACAATTTCACAAACCCTAATAAGGTGATTATACAAATTAATACTATCAATACAGGCTTTATTATATACCACACTATGCTTTTACCAAGGTTGGCAAACCAACTTCCAACCTTTCCTACTCCATGACCAACTTTTTCCCAAACGTTTATTTTTGATAAATCTTCGATCTCTTGATGAATCTGTGTAATATTCTGTATGACTTTCTCAAGTGGTTTTGAATTATCAGGAATATAAGTACAACATTCCTGAACCTTCAAAGCCTTACAAACTCCGCCTTCTTTTGCTAGCAGTACATCTAAAGCAAGTCGGTTCTGAAGAACCATTGCTCTAATCGACTGCATCTCGCCTTCTACTAACATTAATGACCTTGCAGTACTTGCAGATAATCTATCCACAACTGTAGCCAGTCTCCTGATCTTAACATCGTTAAGTATTAAACCTAACATAGGAAACATTGCTCCAAATACATCTCCTACTACTTCTGCATCTCCTACTTCCCTTTTCGCTCTCCTCGAAGCCTTTCCTTCTATAGTCACTACATCCTTTGCATGATATATTTTGGGGAAGACAATTGCCAAGTAACACGAACCATACCAATTGTCAGGTAGTTTTACATAAGCATTTCTTCCGCATACAAAATATACATTCGGAATCGCTTGCATCCCTTTCATGAAATCTTTCGTATAATACTCTAAACGAAAAGCATGTTCACAATTTACTTCACCTACGAATACGTTCTCGTAATATGTCTTGCTTCGAGTTAAACATAACTTTCCTTTCTGCGTTCTATCCAAAGCTATTGGACCATTGCTACCTTTCCTTTTATGTGCCTTCTCTTCTTCGGTCCAATCCGTTTTCCATTGTCCTGACAGTTTTAGAATCTTCTGTCTTCTGTATCTATCATCTACTTGTCCTATGAACTTCTTCTCTACCTCCGACATCTTGCAAGTTAGATTATTTCTACGTGCATATGAAGTATCTAGTGTATCCCATGAAAGAAAGAATTTAGCTAGTCTATCCTCCTTTTTGTAATAGTCCCACTTATTCATTTGTTTATAATTCGGAACTTCAGGCAGTACCGAATCATAATTTGAAAAGTAGTACTCAAATCCTTCCCTACCATAAAATATACTAAGCAGTAAACTACATGTTATCCCATAAGTCAGTGGGAGATGATGATATCTAATGCCTTCGTCTACAGAAGCCGGCAATTGCATACAAACATAGCAATCTTTGGCCTCCATGGCATCGATATATTCATATAACAGTTTAGCATATGCATTTGACCTAAAGTTTCCTTGTGACTCGTCTACATGTAACCTACGAGCTTCATCTGCTAGTAACGCCTTTTCACGGATCACATTGCTCTCCTCGTTCTTCCCCACAAGAGCAGGTTTCAAAGTCGTTACAGGCTGTACATCTGCTGTTTCTTTATCGGTTTCATGTCCTATTATGTATGATATTGTCACTACTGAAATTATAAGAGAAATTACTACTGTTATTAGTGTACCTATTATACATCTAGCTTTTCGGTTTGGGTTGCCGTTCTCCATGTTATCAAAACAGCGTAGCTCTTCTTTTGCGAAAAAGTTTTTCTTTGCAAGTCTTTATTTTCTTTATTTAAAGTGCTCTTTATCATCAAAGTCTCTTTTTCGCAACAATGTCTTTTCCTTTTTAGCAACAGACAACCCTAACCCTTCTCCGTCCTCTAAATGTAATCCCTAATTTTATTCTTCTTTCCACTCGGCGCTAGGTTATCTTCTTCTTTATAGCTTATGTACAAAAATCTTTTATGCATCAACAATAATTCTTGCACCTGCAGTTTTCACAACAATTTCTAATAATTCAAAACGAATAACCTTTTCTTCTTCCTCTGGAATTTGCTGACCGAAAATCGGAAACTGTAATCTATTTAGCACTAGATCTTGGATTTGACTCAAATATGGGGGTATGGGAAGGGTGAAAGTTAGTAACCCCTCAGTCTCGAGTCCAGGCGTCAACATCCATATCTCCACTGCCACAAATGGATCGTGATCGATTACTTTCACTTTCTTCACTCTCCCAGATTTCTGTCCCCAAGACATCTGCTAGATAAGTCCACTCTGGGGTGGCGTACCTTCTGCAGGGCACACGTACCCTTCTCGATCTCCTTGGACTTTCAGTTCCTGAGTCTGTAGTTTCCTCTTCCTGGTCCAATTCTTCAGCGATCGGGACAAGTGTTCTTCCTTGATCTGCTTTTAAGCTTGGCCTTCTCCTTCTCTCCGGCCAACTAGCTTCATCACTCCTTGTCCTCCCGCTCCTTGTTCTTGAACTTGTCTCTTGGTCACTCTCTACTTGTTCAGTGTCTGATTCAGTCTCCCAATTACTCTCTTCTCCTGAGGCGACTTCGGTCTCACTGATGTCCTGACCTTCGTCGACCTGTTCCGTCTCAATCTCAGCCTCTTCGATCACCTCCACAGCTTGGCTTTCCCCCTCTATGGCTTCTCCACTTTCCGCTGGATTCTCATCCGAGAGAGGAGCTGTTTCTTCTAGAGGTGTTGGCACTCTTCGGGTGTGTGAGGCGTGTATCCAGTTTGGCAGGCCTCCACACTTTACTGCGGTATTCGTCACAAGTATGACTTGAAACGGTCCTCTCCAGCGCACATCTAAGCAGTTCTTTCTGACATGCTTCTTCACCAGGACCCAGTCTCCCGGACTCAGGTCATGGCACAAATCTTGTGCTGATGGAACCTCCGCAGCCTGGACCTGGAGGGACACAGAATTAACGGCATCAGATAGTCCCTTACAGTAGTCCAAGATCAAATCGTCTGTGATGTTCACTAGGGCTGCAGTCGGAACCGATGGCAATCTCATAGCTCTCCCCATTAGCACTTCATGTGGAGAGTTACCTGTTTTCCTATCCGGTGTACTACGTATGCTCATAAGAACCACTGGAAGTGCGTCTGGCCAACTCAGGGATGTTGCTGAACAAACTTTGGCAAGTCTGGATTTTATCGTGCTGTTGATTTGCTCTACAATCCCTGAAGCTTCTGGTCGATAGCTGCAATGTAATTTCTGATCGATACTCAAAGCTGAACATAGCATCTTCACTATTTCGCTGTTAAAATGAGTTCCTCTGTCCGATTCCAAAGAGGATGGCACCCCAAACCTCGGTATCAACTCTCTAAGTAACAATTTTGCTACTGTAAGTGTATCGCATCTACGTGTAGGGTAAGCCTCAACCCATCTAGAAAATATACAAACAATCACTAAAACGTATCTGAGTCTATTGCATTTAGGCATTTCTATGAAATCAAGCTGCATTCTATTGAAAGGCCCCCCAGACCTCCCAATGTGACTCAGTGTGACTGGTGTTCTCTTTCCTACGTTTAGCTGCTGACAGATCGTACATCTCTGACACACTGCTTCTGCCGCTACTCTAAACTTTGGATTAAACCACGTTTGTCTGAATACTCTCACCATAGCATTTCTACCTATGTGTGCTGATCCATGCAATTTCCTTGCCATTGGACTAACAAGTTCATTTGGTAAAACTGCTCTCCCATCTGCGGAGATCGAGAAATTCATCTCACTTCTGGAACAACCTGCTGTTTCCCAACTCTTTTTCTCATCATCTGGTGCATTTTCCTGAACACTTCTTAATTCATCCCACGTATCTACAGTATCTAACAACATTGTCAATTCAGCTCTTTCTTGGATTCCTCCCACTTTTACATCAGTGTGAGAATATCCCTGTTCTGCGCAGTAACGCGCTACTTCATCCGCATAGCGGTTACCTTGGGACACAAAATCTACATTTTTTGTATGCGCAGCACATTTGACAACTGCAATGGCTGCTGGAACTTGCAATGCCTCTAACAAAAGTCTCACGAATTCTCCATTCCTAATGGGAGAACCCGAGGAGGTCATGTAACCTCTTTGAGACCATAACTGCCCGTAATCATGAACTACCCCGAAACCATACTGGCTATCGGTGTATATGGTAACTCGAAGTTTGTCGCCCGCTAAGCAAGCACGAGTCAAAGCAACAATTTCAGCTACCTGAGCGGAGTGTACTCCTTCCAGGCAAGCGGCTTCTATTACTCTCGTAATTGTGCAAACTGCATAAGCTGCTCTCAGCTGACCGATATTGTCTCTTACACATGAACCATCAACAAAGAAAATTTCATCGGGGTCAGTCAATGGCTCATCTACAATATCGGGTCTCGGTTTGGTGCATAGTTCAGTCACATCAAGGCAGTCATGATCTGTACAAACTTCGTCATCGATCTCGTTCGGAAGTGGCATCAAAGTTGCAGGATTCAAGACGGAGCATCTCTTTAGGGTCACATTCTCGGCAGCCAGTATGACTTGCTCGTAGCGTGTGAGCCTGCTATTAGTCAGATGCTGAGTCTTAGTCCTGGTCATTAACAATTCTACAGAATGAGGTACATACACCACTAACTGATGACCCATTACTACACTTTCAGAACGTTCAATGCTGACACCCGTTGCAGCTACGGATTTGAGACATCCGGGCAACGCTGCGGCTACTGGATCTAATGTAGCCGAAAAATACGCCACTGGTCTACGCGCATCTCCATGTATCTGAGCCAAAACTGCTAACGCGCATCCCTCTCTTTCGCAGCAGTAAAGCAAAAATGGTTTTGTGTAATCAGGCATTCCTAAAGCCGGGGCACGACATAAGTCCTCCCTCAGCTGCAAAAACGCCATCAAACAATCTTTGTCCCATGGTACCGGATCACTTACTCCTTTGTGCGTCAGTTGTAATAACGGTTTTGCCTTCAGTGAGAAGTTGGCTATCCACTGCCGACAATAACCGACCATACCTAGAAACATCCTGACTTCTCTTTGTGTTGTAGGCGCGTTCATTTTCATGATCGCCTCTATTCTGTCTGGAGACACCTTCCGTTTTCCCTTTTCAATCCTATGGCCCAAGTATTGCACCTCAGTCATGCAATATTGCAATTTGCTTGGAGACACCTTGTGTCCGTTCTCGGCCAAGTGATTTAACAAGGTTATGGTGTCTTCTCTGCAAGCTTCCTCAGTTTTTGACGCAACTAGGAGGTCGTCTATGTACTGGACTAGAACCGAGTTCTTGGGCAGTACTAGACTTTCAAGATTTCTTTTTAATAGCTGGTTAAAGATCGATGGGCTTTCTGTATACCCCTGAGGGATACGACACCATGTTAAGACGCGATCTTCCAGCTTAAAAGCGAAAAGATACTGACTCTCTTCATCTAAAGGAATCGAAAAGAAAGCCTGACACAAATCTATCACGGTAAACCATTCAGCTTGGAACGGTATCTGAAATAATATCACTGATGGATTCGGTACCACTGGACAACATGAGACAACAATATTATTAATCTTCCGAAGATCCTGCACTATTCTGTATTTTCCACTAGGCTTCTGCAAACCCATAATCGGGGAGTTACATGGACTACCCACGATTTCCTTCAGTATTCCCTGTTTAATCATAGATTCGATCACAGGCTTTATTCCTGCAATCGTCTCTGGAGTCAACTTGTATTGTGGAGTTCTTGGATACTCAGCATTGGGTCTTACCAAGATCTTTACTGGTTCTACTCCTTTGATCAGTCCTATTTCTTCTCCAGTAAAATCCCACACCTCAGCTAACACTTTCTCCCTCAAATCCTGTGGAAGCTCCTCCACTGTTAAGGTAGGATATAGTTCCACGCACTCTTGCGAGTTTACAACCTTAAAATCGGCATCCTCATCATTGGTCTGTACTTCTACTCCTTCAGGTGTGCAATGTATTGTGCAGTTCAGTTTACACAACAGATCTCTTCCTAGCAAACACACAGGGCTGGAATCACAGATCACAAACTGATGTTCGTCACTGTAATTCCCTATCTTTACTGACACTGGTTCGGTCAGAGGATTAGTCATCCTCTTGTTTGCGACTCCTACCACCTGAATCGTCTCTCTCGATATTGGCAGACCTGGGACTACCGCTGATCTCAACGTGGATCGAGTGGCCCCTGTATCCACCAAAAAGGTTGTAGGACATCCAGCTACTTCAGCCTCTACGTATGGTCCTCTTTGATCTACTTCCAGGGCTGCACCTAGAGTACAATCCTCCTCCCTATTCATTCGTTGCCCTGTAAGAGGATCAACGTAATAGCATTCTTCTCCTCCTACAAACAATGGCATTTGTCTATAGGTTTTCCCTCCGTTTGTGATGCGAGGCGGTTGAGGAAACGGGGCTCGAGGAGTCTGAGTCCCCCCTTTGATAAACTTTCCCTTCGGGACTGCTGCTCCCTTAACCACGTTATTCTGTACCTCTTCCTCCTCTTGTTCTAATTCCCCTGTCTCAACATTGTAAGGACACTCGCGTCTCCAATGTCCCACTTCGTTACACTGATGACACCTCGTTGTCTTTTTCAGTGTCGCGATATCCATTCTCGGTCTCGGTCTTTCTTCCTCATCTCTGCTCTGATTATTCTGTTTCTTTGCTTGCGTTCCTGTTCCCTGTTGCCGCTGTCCACCCTTTCCAGCTGCTTGCATTTGTACCAGCATTAGCTTTTCCTTGAGTTTCTTTGCCTTTGAATCTATTTCATCGCTACAGTACCTTGCATACCTCAGAATTTCGTCTAAAGGTTTGTTCTGCCAACAGATCAAATGCTGTTGTATCATTAGGCTTATGTCTGGTCTTAATCCTAAAACAAACTTCGACACAAACTGTCCTATGTCCTTAGGATCCATTACGTCCAACCCACTGTATTGTTTAAACGCTTTCAACAATCTCTCATAGAACTCGTGAACTGTCTCTTTGGGCTCCTGAGTTGTTCGATCTATCTTAACCCAGTCTATGTCTTGCACTGGCACTTTCTCTTTTAGCCATGTTATTACTCTTTCATATTTCTCCATGACTCTATCAGATGGACCATTTGTCTGGGTATCTCTCGGAGGCTCACAAGTAGGCCATTCAACATTTAGTTTGCATGCCGTCCACAAATCTCCGGGTACTACGATATCGAACAATGTGTTCAAATCAATCCACAGCACCTTAGAGATCTTCACGAACCTCTCTACCTGCTTGTACCACTCAACGGGGTTTTCTCTAAGCTTCGGGAAGGAATTAGTGAATGCCGCTAAATCCCCCCTACTCCAAGGTACATGAACGTAGTTTCCGTTCGCGATTTCTCGCAAAGGGAAAGCTTCCATTCGCATTAAGTCTGTATCCTGGGACTTCACAATTGTACTTCTTCTGACTGATCCCTTTTTAGACCATTTTTCCTCCCATCTATCCAGATCTTTCCATATTCTGATACACATGACTAGTTCCCGTATGTGTACTCTTAGTCCAATCGTTCTACGTTCATCCAAATCGAGGTCTGTGAAATTTAGCCTATGATTGGGCTGTAAAGCTTTGGTTCGTGACAGGTCTATCATATACCTATTTGCCAAATTAGATAAATTTTCATGAGCTGACCTCGCTCTCCGAGTAACATCCTTGGATAAGAACAATATTTCATCTGGTGCGTACAACTCTAATCTTTCTATTGCCACTGTGCCGTCAATTATTTCATCCAAGTCTGACTTCAAACTCATTACATCGAGCCGTTTTGCTTTTATTTCAGCTCTCAGTATGTTAGTCCTAGGTGGTTCGCTCATACCCCTCTCACCTCCACTATGCGCCCTACGCCTAAACGCAGGTGAGTTATGAGGAGTTTTCTTTCCATCCCTTTGTTCCCATCTCTCTAGATCCCAAGAATTTCCATCTTCCCGCGGGGTGTGGTGGAACATTACTCCATCCCCCATCCCTACATTGCGTCTTTTCGGCTCGGTTTCTCCAGATACGATATAGGATCCACTGTTCTGTTCTAAATCACTGTAACTCGCTTGCTGTCTGGTGTCGCTCAATAAACGATAAGGTCCTTCATGGCCCTCCATGCTCCCGCGATCTCGATCCTGATCACCAGAAGTATGGCGAGACGTTTCGCGACTCCCTATATTCTCGTGACTTCGCTCATGATCACAGGATGCATGGCGAGACCCTTCACGACTCTCCATGTTCCCGTGATTCCAATGTTGCACCGTTTCACTCGGGGTATGGTGAGTGCATCTGAAAGTGTTTCGGTACTCCTGCGTCCTTCGTTCCCCCTCACTAAATGTGACGCGAGGCACTTCGCCACACCCTGTACTCCTGTCGTCGCACATTTGCCTATTGCCGCTAATAGTAGGGCAATTATTTCCTCTGTTTTCCTGACTCCCTCTCTCCCACTCCGGGCTGCTTTCGCCAGCTCCACAATGAGAGAGGATCCGGTTATCCTGGTCTCTCCACTCTGCTCCTGTTTCTAAACTTTTATTCCGAGCCTCTTCGGCAGTATCCCATTCTTTCAGGTATTCCCTTAGTTCCTTATGGGTTTTCGGTTTTGGTCCCCTTAAGTCCATTGGCCCTCTTTGACCCCTTTGTTCTACCCAGGGACCTATTGCGGCATCCAATGGGGTACTCCGACTCATCGGTGCTAATATCTGTCTCTGAGGATTCATCATGGTATTCCTATTCTCCATCTCTGCTCTTTCCCTGTCCCATCGTGCCTGTTCCTCCTGCTGGACCCCTTCTGGGTTGTAGATTGACACAATAGGGCCTATGGTAACCGGTACTTGTAGAGCATCTGGCGTTTGGTACGATCTTGCATATTGCGTTTCTGGCACCTTCTGGACCACGAATCTTCCCACTACTCTCTGTTCGGAACTAGATTGAGGTACTTCCTCATCTTTCTTGGGATCCCACTCCGTTACTGGGATCGATTTATATTCCCCCCATCTAGCTCCGTCTTCTTGTGGTAATATGGGACTTGCGGCCCCTCCGCTGTACGGAGGTGGTCTATCTGTCAATAGCCTCTCTATCAGATCCTCTTCTGTCTCGCTTTCCTCATCTTCCTCTAGAGGTTTCCTTTCTCCCATAACTTCTAGCATCGGGTACAGTTTGTCTGCTTCTATCTTCTGCACCCTCCATTTCTTAGCTTCCTCATCCCATTTGGCATCCTGTACTGCCTTTACTGATCGTCTCACTCTTTCTTGGCGCCTCTTTACGCTCTTCTCATGTGCTGTTCTGAACCATACACGAAGTGCTTCGAACTGTGTTGGCCTCGGTAGAGGTCTTGTTGCTAGCATTACCGCTTTTAGTTCATTCAACACATCTAGCTTAAACGTTCCGAATCTCGGAAACGTCAGTTCCTTATTCCCTTCAGTTAGCTTATTCCACTCGGAGACCCATAGTATCGAGTGCAAGCCTACATTCACTGCCATATAATAAGCTGGTGTGCCTTCTGGTGGAGCTTCTTCTCCGGCATATAAATTTCTTCTATTCCTCCTAAAGAGTGCTCTTAAGCTCTTAAAACACTTCATTTTCGCTAATCTACAATTTTCCTCTTACTCTTCCTTGCTTACGTCCCGATGACAACTAACCAATCCCTAGGCGGCTCTCTCTAATCGGCCTATCTCAGTGCGACTCTTCGCTGACGTCTGACAAACTAACCAATCTCAGCGCGGCTCTATGCTGACGTCACTCGTTCCCTCTGCAGCAGTTCTCTCCGATCTTCAACTCGTCTCACGATTTCACATGCGTTTTCATTCATACACTGAAAAATGACTACTTCCGTCCAAGCGATCACTTTTCTCTGACTGTACGGCCACAGTCTAACTGTAATTGCTACCTCAACTGACGAAACGTCTTCCCTCTTACGGTCAGACGATCGCCTCAACTGATAGGTTACTTACACACAGTAAACGTACGACCAGCGTCCGTTACTCATTCACTCACTCTTACGCTCCCCCTATCATCGGTCTGTCGGGAAATCAATGGTACCTCATGACCCCCTTTCAATGGTAGACAAATTACTCTGGGTGTTCGATACACCCGAACCACTTAAGTCCTTCTCTGGAGCTTAAGATTTCATCCGGTTGCGCGCGCTCACAACCTTCCCTCAATCACTCTACAGGCATTCAACTCCGCTTGACATTACAACACAGGAACAACATAAAACACCGCAATCTTACAACGCATGACCCTTATACTCACTCTCGACCGACTCTGCTGCTTTTCTCTCGTCGCACCGTCAGCACCGTCTTCGGCTGCAATTCTTCTTCTGGTCGTCGATGACTAGGGACCTTGGGGTAAACTAAACCTGGCCTAGGTCGTCTTCCTCAAGAAGATAACCATCATTACTCTGCTACCAACTGCGGGGAATGAGATTTTGATATCAATTTATGATCCAATTAATTACTTATCTCATTCATCTATTTTGGACCGTTGGTATCTGTCATTGAGTAAAAGACAACCCCCACATAGGTTAGATAAACCCCATAAACTGACGCCACTCTGAAGAACCACTTACAACTGATAAAGTTTTGAAAGTTTTATATAAAAGTCAAATTTAAATGCGAATTACAATCCTCTCAGGATAAATCTCAAAGCGTATACAAAAGAATACAAAATCAATCCCAAATCTCCAGATTAAAGCATCGATGTGAAGTGGTTCCTTGGCGTCATCTACAGAAAGAGAAAAATTAAATCGAGTTAAATCTGTCCCTACTCTATACTAAGTGACATCCCTACTTCGCAAGTTCCTAACCTAAAAAGGTGTCAGCAGTTTGACTCCCAAAGAAGTTCAAACTCTCTTAGCCTCTAAAGGTAACTTAAGTTTTAAGAAGCAGTACCCTTGCTGCCTACCCATCTGCTCTCTAAGGGTCCTCGGCCTACTGCTCCCTTGCGCTCTGATCTCTCTCAGCGCATCTGCTCAAGTCATCTACTCTTCACCCTTCTCTCTCCCTTCTCGCTCTGAGCTAATCGCTATCTTATCCCCGGGGTGCTGTCCCTAAAATACACAATCAGTGTGTGGGTGGAACGCCCCTTCGACGCCCACCACGGACTTTCCCCGATGATGTCAGCTTCTGGCTTCTTCCTTGGTTCCCTTCTTTCGCCGTCCGTTAAGTTGACCTTTCTCCTCCGATGTCATCTTCGTCTTCTTGTTGGCGACTTCTACTGACACTTTCAGATCAAAAGTCATATGAACTTAAACAAGACTTTAACTTACAACTGCAATTCTTTGACCCTTCTAGGTCCTGTGAATGGTCATTCAAAACAAGTCTCAAATTCTAAGCGCTTCTTATCACGTTCAGACCATAAACTTCGTCCAGCGTTGTCACCCTAAATCTAGCAAGCGCTAGACTCTTTGGCTCTCACGTTCACAGCAAGGCTATTCACGACTCCTGTGAGCCCACTAAATTACATACAGCGGACTACACTTCTGCGAAGCCTTGGTCAGTCGGGTTAAAATCACAAATGACCTAAACATTTCTAACATTCTTACAAAAAGCCTTCTACACAGTATAACCTTTAACACACATTTATATACCTTTTCGTTTTCAGCAAATCCTTATATAAAAGTGAATATATTGTACATAGAATATAAAATATATAGAGTGTAACTTTTATATTCTCATTTATTACATCGCCATGTATGCTCTCTGCACATTTCTCCATGTTACATTTCACGCGGTTTCTTCATTTAAAGTTAAACACGTACATGAATTCTACTTTGCACGTTCTATATTTCGTAAGCATTTCTACACATTTCTACATCAGTCCACTACGTATACGGGCCTTCTAAATCTAATACATGTCCTAAAGTGAATACAGTTACATTTCCTATATTACTTTGGATTATATCGGTTATCTATATGCTATAAGTGTCAACTTCACATTACGATATACATTTCATTCCTACGTTATACGATGTGCTTGTAAATATGGCCTATACATATTTTTTATTCAAATTTGCGCTCTCTCACAAGTTTGGCCCTCAGTATCTGCTCTGCCCCACCAAAGATGCTCATGAACATATGTCTGGGGCTAGGAATATGAACGATTTGAAGACATGAATAGTTATCATGCTGAGAAATTGAAATATTCGAAGAAATTCGATGTTATCAAGCTTTGCATCGCTGGATGAACTGCACCTTTAAAAAGATGGACCACATTAACCAGAATGCACTGGGAGGGCTATTGAGTTGTCTTTCACGTGAAACCCATAGCTGAAGGCCAATAGTGAGTGTCAATCCTGTTTTGAGTACTGCCAAATGGAGGTTTCTGCAATTTCATAAAATGGTTCCTGGGGCCAATGGCTGTGCACCAGAAGGACATGACCTTTGCAGTAACATGTAAATGTAAATGAATGTAAATGTACATATATAGCGCAAACCACCCACATCGCAGGCATCTAAGCGCTTGCTTAGGGAACCCGTCCTGGTATTCCCCTGTGAGATAACCCCGGCAGGGTATCCACAAGGTGAAAGCCAGGCATCCCGCCGCGAGGGGCCGTTGTGGAGATTAAGCAAGCTATTGCCCAGAGTCGCAGAGTGTGAACCCGTGAGTCGAGTAGGCACCGGAGCGAGAATTATCGAGTCCGTGGAATTATTGAGCCCACGCCCCGTCGAGGCGGGGAATTGAACCCTGGTCCAGGGCCGATCTCAGCTTCCGGGTCTGCCGCCTCTAACCCCTGAGCCACACTTCTCCACTATGCTGTTCATTGAACAGTTACGTTTGTAACTCAGTGCCTGCTGTGATGCACCGAAGAACTCATGAAAAGCAAAACGTGTGTTGGGCTAAGAAAAAGAAAGATTGAAGAAATGATTAGTTATCATGCTGAGAAATGGAAACATTGAAAGAAATTAATAGGTATCAAGTTTTGCTTCACTGAATGAACTGCAACTTTGCAAACAATGGACCACAATGACCGACATGCAGTGGGAGGGCTACTGAGTTGTGTTTCACTTGAAAGCCACAGCTGAAGGATATTGGTGAGTTCAGTCCTGTTTTGAGTGCTGCCAAATAAAGGTTTCTTCTTTTTGCATAAATTGGTTCCCAGGGCGAATGGCTGTGCACCAGAGGGAGAAGACACTTTTAGTAATATGCTGCTTGATGAACAGTTAAATAGGGACTAGTCTTTAAATGCGATGGTCTAAACAAGCTTGGCACTGAGTACCTGCATTGCTCCACCAAAAAGGAAAACACGTGTTTCAGAAAATTAAAAGATTTGTAGAAATAAATAGTTAAAATGCTGAGAAATTGGAATATTGGAAAAAAGAATAATCAAGGTTTGCTTCGCTGGATGAACTGCAATTTTTCAAAAGGTGGACCAAATTGATCAGAATGCAGTGGGAGGGCTACTGAGTCATGTTTCACTTGAAACACAACTGACGGGTATTAGCGAGGTGAGTGTCAATCCACTTTTGAGCGCTGCCAAAAGAAGTTTCAGATTTTTGTTTTAATTGCCACTACCACTACCGAAATTCAAATTATGATTATCTTGTGAGATATGGCGTCTGCACAAAAGCTGTCAGTAGTCAAAGCAGGTATAAGTGTCACAGGGCCAAAAGGCAGGGCATCCTGAATGGTTTTAGAGGAGGTTGCCATACTCTGTTTACATCCTGCGGTCTTGAGGAGCAGTCAAACCAATCCCACATTGTTTGGGGATTTATTTGGAAAACCAAGGAGCATCATTTTAGCATATGGTAAAATAAAATAGAAATGACAAAGGCAAATTCACTTTGCAGCTGACATTTTCTGCAATGTGTGTGAGCATGGTACCCAGCTTTTTTTTGTTTTTTTCTTTGAAGCTCGCTCTATTTTTTAATTTTTTATTTGTACTGACAACTCGTTTTATGGTACCAAATAGGGAAGGAAGAGATGTTTTCGTTGAGCAGGTAGTGTTAACCCTTTTTCTACAGGGGTAATTCCCCCACGGCACGGGGGGAGGGGAGGGCCGCGGCGCAGCGGTGCTCGTGACGAGCCCAGCTCGTCATGAGTCACAGTGGAGCTGTGCTCATGACGAGCTGGGCTCGTCCCGACTCCCCCACTGATTAATTCGCCTGCACAGGCGGGGAATCAATCGCGTGTGGGCGGGCTGGGCCGTTATGACGAGCCCAGCTCGTCATAAGCACAGCTCCACTGTGACTCATAACGAGCTGGGCTCGTCATGAGCATGAATGAGGTTAAATCTGACAAGTGAGAGAGAAGGTGGTCTTACTGGAATTCAATTTATGGGCATCCACATAAAGTGGTTTGTAGAATTTGCTATTCAAGGAGAGCTGGGTTAGTCATGTGTACTCAATAAGTAGTTGATCAGCATGCGGGTGGATCACTTCATCAGAGTAGGTAAGTAGTCGATAGTTGGGAGGGTTGAGATAGAACTTTTTCTATAAGTGCTATGTTTGATTTCAAACGAATGCATGAATGAAATGCTTTGGACACAGGTCCATTGCTGTGTCCATAGTGGTGACACAAAGATAGTTACAATCTGATTATTTCAAAAGTGTGCTTTTCCTTTTTAGAAGCCACAGCATAGAGGGCAACCTGAAAAATGTTCAGGAGATTTGGCCTCTTTTACTTCTCCAGTGAAAGTATTGTGCACACTGGTAGGAAGTGTGAGAGCTTACCTTCTCTTCTCACAAGAACTGCAATACTTTAATGGTACACAAACTACGCTGCCTTAGTTTAACCCCTTGTATGCTGATGACGGACCCGCTCCGTCATCAGCTGCGGTGGCGCTGTGCTGATGACGGAGCGGTTCCGTCATGGCCCGCCCGCCGCTCATGCGCGGCGCGAATTCCGTGCCGGCGCTGAGTGTTCTATTGAGCGGGCGAGGCCATGACGGAACAGATCCTTCATAAGCACAGCGCAACCAACGCTGGTGACGGAGCGGTTCCATCACCAGCATGCGCCCGCCGCTCTTCCGCCCCGCCCCCTTAGCACTGCGGCGGAATAGCCCTTGCAGTGAAGGGGTTAAACAGGACAGTCCATTACTTCTTTACATTCTACTTCACCCTAAACGAGACAGTATCTGGATTTGTTTAGCATGGCTTCTGCTCTAGCAATGGAACGTGTTCGTGATCTAAACATGGCTGCTGTACTTTGAAAGAGATACAACCTGCACTTGTCAGCTCGGTTACCAGCTCTAGATTTCTTAGTATGTCAATTGCAGATGAACAGTATCGGTTCAAGTACCATTAAGGGGCTGATCCAGCATGATGGTTGTGTCTTAAAGGCACAGCTCCAGAATGTTTTGGTCAGACTGCTATACTGCTAGTGAGACGCCGTTGGCACTCCTTAGCGGGGATGCATACGGGTGCTATTCATAGACTGAGGCTCTGCTACATCGTCTACGCATGGGGTCTTTTCATTAAAAAAATTACAAATAGACCTCTCAAGACTTAAAATGCATCCCCATGAAAAAAATATACCCCATTTACTTTAAACAGGTTAACGTAAAGTTATAGTTAGGTGTGATAAAAATATCTCTTTTTTTTAAAAAAAAAACTTAGAAATTCAGTGAAAAATACAAAGGTTAAAGCAACATTATTGTTAGGTGAATATGTCAGTGACAACAATAAAGATTAGAACTAAAAAGACCACAGAAATTCACCAGTTACAGTTAGTACGGCTAATTATATCTTGCACCCCAGCCATGCACTGCTTATGACCTCACATACTACATCACTCATGACGCGTTCTATGCCATCATTCATGACATCACTGATGACATCAAACAATGACATCATTGATGACATAACTGATATCATCCAATGAGTGTGTTAGTTTACATAGTGCTGGGTATCTACCATATTACCTTTCTGCCTAATTTTGTACAGCCTGTGTCAGTTGATGGGTGTAAGTGTTTACAAAATGCATGTGCTCCCAATGCATCATAGGTGTGTAGAACTATTGAACACATTAAAAATCTCAATTTGTACATAACATAAATGACTGTGTTCACCAAGTACAAACCTATGTACATGTACTTCTTTTGTTTCAGAAATGGACGATCTGTAATATTTCACTACAGTGTGAAGGCTGCATGTAGTATCATCTTTAGAACTTCAGACCTTGGTTATATTAAGTGAATAGTGTATCTTTTGACAAGTGTTGCATACAGTGTACACTGATCTTAGTAGATAATTGTGAGTACTCTGTGGTGTATTTCTCATGAGAACTTCACTGTCTGCAAACTATGTGGTACAGAGTAAATTCCCTCAATAGAGTAAACACTGTTTAAAGTAACCACTTTTCTACTCATATCAAGTACCTTTCTCAATGTAGGTTTGGTAACTGTGAGGGGTTTGAGACAGATCATAGTAGTGCATTCATTTTGGAACATACATTGAGTATCTTGACTAACTTGGCTTTCTCTGAACAGCTGTATACATATTGCACATCATGTGCAATGAGGGTTTCCCATATATATATGTAGTTGTTTGTTAATGTGAACTAGGCTGCCGGTGAAGTGTATGGGATAGGGACAATGTTACTCATAACACATTTGCTACACCTAAGGGAGATGTATCTATGATGACATTAATGATGCTTCATATTATTCTGAACTATTTTGTACTTACTTTCAGGCCTCTAATGCTGTACTAGTTTATAGAGTAATGTGTACAAAAGAAGCTTGGATGATGTAATTAGTGATGTCATGAGTGATGTCATCAATGATGTCATTTGATATGTCATCAGTGATGTCATAAATGATGTCATAAAATATGTCATGAGTGATGTAATATGTGAGGTTATAAGCAATGCATGGTTAGCTCTGCTAACCATAACTGGTGAATTTCTGTGTTTTTTGTAGCTCAAAACATTAACGATGTGACTGACATAATCAATAAAATATGTTTTTTTTCAGTGAATTTCTAAGGTTTTTAAAACAAAAACTGATCTTTTTATCACACCTTACTGTAACTTTATTTTAACCTTTGTTTTTTGTAGAGAATTTCTAGTTAAAAAAAAGTAAAGTAATATTTTATTACCATATGAAAACCTAACCTCATTGCCATCTCCCTATGGCTAGGCCCTGCAGCAAACCACCCACAGGCAGCCAACCCCACACTGCATACAGCTTTTGACCATGCCCAGCAGGGAGTTGGAAACAGGTGGGAAACCCATCCGTAGCCAGCACTGTTGCATACTACTAAGATGGGAGAGGTTGGGATAAAAGGACAGAGCTTGTAGGTGATATGGCACTTGTGCATATTTAGCAGCAATTAAAAGGGAGAACTGCAGCATTACTCCCGCAGCTATTTATGCTGCTCCCTCCAGGCCGGAACATTATCTTGATCTGGTTCCGTGCCTGCATCTGTGCTAGCCTGGGGGTTTGAGTTTACCTCAGAGAGTAAGGAACAGGGGAAAGTGGTCACCTAACGCATATATTTTCACATTTACTTAACTGACAATTGTGTACTTGAATTTGAATTTTAAAAAATTTATAAATTTGAATTTTTAAAAAAATTTATAAAGCGCGCGTTCACTGTGCAGTTTCTTGGCTCTAAAGGGTTCTTGAGCTAAGGCGGTCACTGGGGGCTATGGGCTGAAAGCTTGTTGGAACAGAAAAGTCTTGAGAGCTTTGCGAAACTCAAGATAGGAGGGGGAAAGTCTGACCTGGGGTGGGAGATAGTTCCAGAAGGTAGGTGCAAGAACCGAGAATTTCTGACCTCCAGATCCTTTTTTCTTAAATCGGGGGATAACTAATAAAGATTTAGAAGAGGAGCGTAATGCTCTAGAGGGGCAGTAATTAGCGATGGTGGAGTTTATAAAAGCAGGAGCAGTGCCCGCCCGAGCTTGAAAAGTGAGACAGCCAAGTTTGAAAAGTGCGCGTTGTTTGATGGGGAGCCAATGAAGGGCAATAAGAAGGGGTGAAGAGTGATGATATTTGGATAGGCCATGTACCAGGCGGGCAGCCTGGTTCTGCACCAGCTGGAGACGCTGGAGTGCGTAGGCGGGAGCACCATTGTAAATTATGTTCCCGTAGTCAATCTTGGATAAGACCATGGCCATCACTATAAGTTTCAGTGCAGAGAGGAAAAAGAACCGGGATACTTTCCTGATGATGCGGAGGGTGAAAAAACAAGAAGAAACAACAGAACTGATGTGAGAATGGAGTGTCAAATCCTGATTAAGAGTAATACCAAGGGTTTTGACTGAAAAAGAGGGGATGGGAGGTGAGCCAAGGGAAGGGGGCCAGAAAGAAGGAGACCAGGGGTTGCCACTGCCTCCAGTCAAAATCAGTTCTGTCTTATCCGGGTTGAGTTTAAGATGTACTTATACTTCGATGCATGTTGGCTTTTGCCACTGTAAATATGCAGCCGAATACAATAAGACAAAAAAATCTACAATAAAATGTTAGTGTTAAATCCCATATATATGTTGCGATATCCAGATAATTGAGGAAATCTCATCCCTTTTTTATTTATCCCTGCATGCTCTCAATCTGAATACTTGTTGGTGTGGAATTAATGGAAAACAGCATGAAGAGCCACTCAAAAGAAGCACAATTTTCTGTATTTTTCTGTTTTTAAAACTAAATAAAAACATAAAACAGATTGTTTCAAGTAATTTTAGCAACATATACACTATTTGAGAGGTTGAAAAACCACTCCAGCCAAGTTAAGATTTTACGGCTGCAGACAGACCCAGTCTCCTACTCGTGAACCAAGGTCGGCTGCTCATGCTGCAGCACTGTCTGAGTAACTTCTGCTCCCATTCTGAACAGGAAGCACCTGGCAGGAAGCTGTAACCTTTTGATGCGGGTGGGGAGTGGGAACCTAGTGCCGAAGGTGTCGGGCTCAAATGGTCCCAAGGCAATCGCTTCTGAGGGCAGTGCATGCAGTGCGGACTAAATTGCATGCAGTGAGCTCACTGCGCCATCTTGTGGACTGTTGTTATCAAAGCCCTGGACCATAGGTTCTTAACATTTTGACTACGTTGGACCCCCGCTGAATCATTACTGAAATCTGAGAGGTCATTATTGAAAGCTGGGGTTCACCAGCCTAAGCAATTTCTATGATTTGAACCTCAAAACAATACACAAAAATACAAAAACAAGTATACACCAAGCACATACGCAATATTGAAATATTTTGTTTAATTCACAAATATATTTTTCACAAATTTTCTATATTGCTTCTTTATTTGTACATGCTATATTACTTTTAACATATTAATTTTAATATTATTAACTTTTCTCACCAACTAAGTCTCACTCACGATAAATTCATGGTAAGCAACAGAGTGCTATCCACCATTGTCTGTTTTTAAGATATGGATGCTGCAGGGCAGCTAAGGTAGGAGTCTCCAGTTGGTTACACATGAACATGTGAGCAAATGCCTGTGCACACATGTATGGGCTGCACCTGTGAGACTGCCATCTTGTTCAGCCCAGTGTCTGCGCACATATAGCCTATAGCAGAAGAGTCCCTTCAAGTAGTGATACTGACCTGGGGTTGGTTTATAATGAGAGTGGGCATTTATAGTGTTGGTCGTTAGTGCTTGATGAATGTCTGTGTTGCTTAACTGATTGACACCATATAGGCAAAATCTGCACCAGAGTCCAGTTTCGCCCTACTTAGTCCTATAGGGTCCAGTGAGGTAATAATCTTAGGATAAACATTAGGGATGGGCAGAACTGGCAGAATTTGATTCCTCGGAATTCTGTGATGGGGTGAAGTGGGCTTTTGGCACTACTTTCTTAGAGCAAAATGCACCTTGCGTCCAAAAATGGATGTGAGGATGCACCTTGACCTAAGAAAATGGCACAGCCAACCACCACTCCGTGCCCTTACATACTCTGCAGTGATTACTGCAGAGTATATAAGGGCACCGCCCGAATGGTATACAGTGGTTTGTAAACCTTAGAAACGACTTCATGTCACTCCCCAGTACATACCCCTCAGCATCTTTACATACTCTACAGTAATCTCTGCAGGGTATGTTAAGGCGCTGAGGGGTATGCACATGAGTAATCTTTAAACAGGGTGGGAAGAGGGAGCAGTCTTTATATGTTTAATTAAAAAACACTGGAGATTAAAGTTTAATCTGCAGTCGTTTTTAAACCATTACGCTGTGTCATTGAGAGCTAGAAGGGTAGCGCGTGAGTGGGTTAGTCTTGCTGTCCCAACAGAAAACCAGCAGCACCCAGGTGCTCAGTAAGTATGGGCACTCTGTTCTTAAAAAAAAAGCCTGATGCTATTGAGGACCCTATAAGCAATGGGAACATATTTGCATGCTGTTTTTTTGTGTGTGGTGGCCAAGAAGGACAGGGGCACCACCATCGTTCTTAAGGTGTGTTTGGAGGGCTCCACAGAAGTGGAGCGCCCTCACCCCAAGAAATGTTTCTAGGAAAGTCACCCTAGGTCTCCCAGGGAATAGAATTTCTGACCCCAAGAGAGGATATCAATGTTTTTCAAGCATTCCTGGAGCTGTAACATTTGTATTCAGAAGCTCTGGAGAGCCCCCATTTGTTTTGGCTGGCCTTCATTCTGTAATATCAGCATAATAGAGTTAGAAATGTGACTCTGGGACATATGTTTTTCAATTCAATGTTTTTATTGACAATGTAAACAGTTCAATGGTGGATTATAACATGTATTGCATATTTGAACTGTCCCCATTAATATAAGTTGTGTTCCAATGTTGAAAAATAACGTGTTGCTGCTTTTACTAATGTGGTGACACCTTAACAAAGCCAGCAGGTCTCATTTATTGACAATGACACCCTCTTATATTGTGATATTGTGTCTAGGCATATTGTAGGGGTACTGTTGTTTATGGCAATGGCTTGCTGGGTACCATCTGTTTTGTGGGTGTCACCAAATGTTTTCCATCTACCTTATTGTATATCTTTGTAATTAATTAGCAGAATTTAGTAGTGTGTGTAATAAAAGTATTTTTCCTTTTTATAGGAAAAGGCACTGATTGTACAATAATATATTGAGTGTTGTTGGTGCAAACCGGTGAGCCTGGGTTACTACACCACCTCCCCTGAGTAGGTCTTGGACTGCTCTGTTTCGCTCTCCTGAGAGAGTCAAGTGCTACAATGGTGTACGTGGTTCCCAGTAAAGAGTTGGAAATGACCTGAGTGGCCAGATCTCTGCAGAGGGACCTTCTTCACTATTACCATGACTGCTTGGATGTCTCAAGCCATCTATTAAGCATGATAAAGAGCGGTAGGCAGGGTTGAATGCAGGACGAGAAATAGAACAAAGTCTGGAGGCTAATTTATGCAGCTAAAGAGCCAATCTACGCCCAATATTTAGTATCCGTTGTATGGGACCCAGGCGAGGGGGCCTCTGTGTATCCTGATAGAATAAATGCATTTGATGTAAATCTTCTCTGGGCACAAGGGGGCGTGTTTTGGTAATGTCCAAAAGGTTGATTTATTTTTTTAACCCTTGGCATGAGTACACTCTTTTAATAAAATGTTATATCCGTCAGTGCTTTGATAGCTTACTTTGTACAAGAGATCTGATATAAACTAATTTTTAGAGCAATGGCAGCCATAAATAAATTATTAATTTCATTTGAAGAACTTTTTTTACAACTAAATTAAGTAGGTGGAGAAATACTGTGAGATATGGCGTCAACTGGGTATTTTTTATTAATAATGGTAATGATGTTGTGACATTGCCTAGCTTGCAATTGCAAGAGGCCAGAGGGAAAAAATCTACCATGACATGAGTCAAACGATTGTATATTCCTTGTGTTCCCACTTTAGGATCATGTATCGGTCTTTATTATACTTGGGGCCAGATGTAGGAAGCCTAATTCCGGTCGGTAATGGCCGAAATTACCGAATTTCGGCCATTACCAACCGGAATTAGGCTTTTCATATGTAGGGGCCTAAATTAAGGATTTGGTAATTTACTGAATCGGTAATTTAAGGAATCGGTAAATTACCAAATTCTTAATTACCGATTCGGTAAATTACCGAATCCTGAAATGTAGGGAGCACTCAAAAGAGTGATTTTTCAATTTTAGGATTCGTTATTTACCACCAACTACAAGTTGGTGGTAAATTTCGAAAAACCCTAAAAAATGCACATTTATGCAAATAATAACAGTGCCATGTGGCAGACATACATGCCCTTTGGGCATGTATGTCTGCCACATGTGCACCAATACACAATTCAGGGGCGCAACAGGGTGTCAAAGTGACACCCTGCCACCCTTCAATGTTTCCCCCCTGTTGGAACTGGCCGGATTCATCGCAAAACGCCCGCTGCTGCAGCGGGGCTGTCGCAAACGCCTCCCCAAGGTCTCAGGAGCAACGCATTGCTTGTTTTCCACCGCACCAGCTTCTGCTTTTGGAACTTTGTCGCAACTAAAGGTACTGTGTCTGAAACTTGACGCAACTGTGAACTTTTGACGCAACTGTGGATTATTTTATCGCAACCTGAAGAACTTTTATTACAACCTTAAGAACTCTTTTGAAACCATATTCTTGAACTGTGTATGTTGGATTTTTGTCATTTTGGTCTTGTGTAGTTTAGATTAAATACCTTTATTTTTCTAAACTGTTGTGGAGTCAGTTTGTGGTGTTTTCACTGTGGTCCTGTGAGTGTTGGTACAAATACTTTACACAATGCCTTCTGATTAGCCTTGACTGCTCGTGCCAAGCTACCTAGAGGGTGAGTAGGGGTTATCTCAGAGGGTTTCCTCCTTGCCCTGACTAGAAGCAAGGGTCCCTATTTGGACAGTGGTACCTACCTCTGCCCACTAGAGACCTCCATTTCTAACACCCCCTTTTACCGAATCGATATTTACCGATTCGGTAATTCCCATTCATTGAATGGGTAAATACCGAATCGGTAAATACCGATTCGGTATTTACCAAATTTTACAGATTCGGTAAAATTTACAGAATGGATACCTACATAGCATTTACCGATTCTAAAATACCGAATCGGTATAATTCGGTATTTTAGAATCGGTAAATGCTGATTATCTACATCTGGCCTTTGGTTTTGAAACACTTTTCCTGTATCATGTGCAATAATCCAATAAAAACATTAACAAAGGACGCCATCCCATGAAATTACACACAGAAAGCGAATCTCTGTACATGAAAAAAACAATAATCTTCAAAACTATAATAAAAGGATGCCTCTGAGTACTCTCAACGTGATTGGCAATACATACCCTAATCTACTTACAGTATGACCCACACTATACCCCTTGCCACGCATTTCTGAGACATGCCAAGCAACTACAAAGCATTAGCAATTGGTCTGTGCACTCTCGTTTAACCTGAACATGAGCTGGATTATTCTTTTACGTGCTCCTCTTGACGTGAACAGCTTGTCAGCTCACTTTTTTATGATTAGAGAGAGCACTGTGAGCTGATTCACCTCTGGATTCTCCTGATAAGGCACGGGAACTGTGAGACAAGGAGAAACAAGCATTGGCAAAGCCATTAGTTCTGTCTTTTTGTGTGATTATGCACATTTTTTGTAAAGTTTCACCAAAAGAAATAAAGATAAAAAGGAGTAACTTGAAATAAGCTGAAATATATGATCCTGTACAACAGTAGATGACTGACTGGAAAGATTTATACATGGGCCGTTCATTCCCAGAAAAGCCACATGACCGGTCTGTAAGTAGCACCACCATAAAATTAATTCATACTTGTTGCTAGGGGCACTAAGTAAACTGTCTCAATATGTAAAGAAACAACAGAAGTAAAATGGAAGAGTGCTTGTATAACACTTTCCACTGTGGTTAACTATTTTTTTTATTTGAATTGAGTGAAGCTGCTCCTCTTAAACATAACTGGAACCTTGAACAGCATCAGTTGCCTAATGTAAAACATTTTTAACACAGGGCTTACACGGTTCCTTACAAAAATTTCCAATGCATTAAAAATTCAAATTCAAAAAAGTTTATTGCACAATTAAGTAAAATCATTGCAATTATAATAAGCATTTGCAAATCCAACTGGTCTGGCGGTGGCCACCAGCATCCAGCCTTTTGGCTTTCGCAGTTCTTGTTTTGTTGTGTCACAGTTTTTGCAAAACTATATTGTGGGGGAAACAGCCAGGCCCTCATCAAGCTAAAAAAAACTTGACTGAAGGCAAATATATTTTTGGGTCTCAAAAAGCATGTTGTACCATAGTAGTACCTGATACCTTGTGTGTGGATGTGCTCCTTGTGAAAATCAGCCAAAGGCTGAAGCGTGCTCACCCATTTCTCCATGATGCATGCTTGAGTGTGCGTAAGAAAATTGTAAATGACTCAACAACAGACTAATGGAGGAAGTCTGACTGAAAACCCCAATAAGTAACTATACACTTAAGTTTAGTAAAAATCAAAAGGTCTTGACTAACACCAGACCTAAAAATGCCAATCAGTCCAACGTTGGCTGACAGTCTTTTGCCTTTGCTAATGTTTTTGCTGCCCAATGCCAAAGTGAAAGGCAAGGAATGCACCGTATTTAAGCAATACAGTGTATGTCCTTTCTGCCTGCACTAGTGCCGTTTTGGCAGCCTAGCGCCAACGCAGGCGCGCTTGCACCAGGATGCAAGGGTGCCTCCATTGCAGGCAGGAATGTTTTTGTGCAGGAAGGGGCATGCACCTACCAGCACAAGAAAAATCATAAAAGGCTTTTCCCTCTTTCCATGTGTGCTTCAAAATGAAGCACACATGGAAAGAGGAAAAAACAGGGAGAAAGGAAGTTATTTCTCCTCCTTATGCCGCACCTCAAGAAGCGTACAGATTTGGCGCTTCCCTAGGTTTATATGTTTTTGTAAATCTGGAGCAGTGTCGAATTCCATGGGTGTTGCATGGGAAAACCCCTAGCAACGTCCATGGAACGCCTCCCAGGCGCAGAGTAAAGCGACGCAGCGATTTGCGCTGCGTCGCCTAACTCTTGATTGATGAGGCAACTCAAAGCCACACGGAATGGCTTTGCATGGCTTCTTAAATCTTTATGAGAGCCCTGTGTCATGCATGTACCACTTTACGTGTGCAAATGCGACGCAGGGCTCTCATAAATAGGCCCCTTGAGGGTATATTTATTAGAATGGTGGCACAGGGCAGCGCGGCAAGTTACCTTGCTGAGCTGCCCTGCGTCACAGGGAAAGGGCAGGGATGCACCATATTCATCCAGTATGGTGTATTCCTGTCCTTTCCCCCATCGCTGGTGACGTTTTGGCAGCCTTGCAACAACACAGACACTCTTGTACCAAGGTGCAAGGGCGCCTGCATTATAGGTAGGATTGTTTTTGTCCAGGAAGGGACACCTTCCTGCACAAAAACAATCCAGAGAGGCATCGTTCTCTTTCTATGTGTGGTGCAGAAAGCAGGAAAAAAATAAGGCAAAAAAAACATATATTTTTCCTCGTTACACCTCACCTGGGAAGGCATAAGATTTTGAGGCATTCACAGATTTACAAGTCCTTGTAAATCTGGGAATACATCAAAAACCATGGGGGTTGCGTGGGATCACCCACTGCAAAGCCCATGGAACACCTCCCTTGTGCAGAGTAAGGCAACGCAGCTATCTGCACTGCATTGCATTACTCTATATTTGTGAAGCCATTCAAAGCCACACAAAGTCGCTTTGTGTGGCTTCATAAATATGACTTGGGGCTTTGCGCCGCACATCTTCTACGTTGCGTGGTGCAACCATTATGCAGTGCCCTCATAAATATGCCCTTTAGAGATAATTCAAAATAAAATTTCAAACCTTTGATAAACACACGCATCCAGCTGTGCAATATTTTCACTCTGTGTTTACCTCTGATGTAACATGCAACACATATTGTCAGCTAGTGCCCTGGTGGCCAGGGCGACCTCACCCAAAACACACAGAAATGGCAGGCCAACTATGGCGACACCTTCCTGCCTCAGTGGAGACTGTAATGCCTTGTCCAGACCACTATGAACACACATTCTAAGATCTAACAAAGACACTCTCAGGTAAACAAACCATCAATTAACCTCTTCGCTGCTGATGACGAGCTCAGCTCATCATCAGCTACGGCGCTCGTATGCTGATGACGAGCTGAGCTCGTCATGTAACGCGGTATTTTCAAAAATGCTGCACACAGCGGGAAAAGCCGCCGCAGCGATGCGGTTAAGGGCCCAATAGTAGTGCTTAAGGAGCTGCATGGCCCTCGCAAAAGAATATATGTATATATATTGTGTATATATATATATATATTTTTTTTTAAAGGAGTGTTTGGCCCACCAGCGACGTACACTTAAGGGGTTACCTTTCTGGGTCAAAACATAAAATGAGAGCCAGAGGAGATTTTAAAGACCAGCAGTAGTTAACTCCCCTATATCCGTGACAAAACACAAACGCACACCTGGGTCTGGAAAGATAAATGAAAAGAAATGAGAGTTGGTATACTTACCTTTAAAGGATAAACTCCTTTCCCCACCAAAGGTGGCATGCTCATCATTGGGAACATCCTCACGCCATGATGCCTAGTCACGGTGTGGGCTACAACCCTCTTCGTTAGAAAAATCCAGGCCCCACAAGAAGTTCGAAATGCGTTGGCATATATATAAATTGCTTCATGAACAATTGGAATCCACTGGTGGGTATGGGTGTTCCCTACAATGGTGGGGAGCACATGGTGTTCTTTAAAACCCCTCACACACCAAAAGTCCCCTTGGTGTCATGCTTCATCATTGGGGTCTTCGCACTCCTCTACGGGATGTGGCGTGCTACTACCTACGTCTGCACAGGAGCACTATTTACTCAGACTATGTGAGGTGTGTGTGAGGGTGTTTGTGATAGTAAGTGAGTAGTGGGGTTTGATTGATTATTGTGATGATTAAAAAGTGCCTGGCTCGTGGGGTGTACATACAAATTTTTTAATGGGCCCCCGGGCTGGTACTGTTAAAATGGTGTGTTGCGAGGTTCTTATGTAATATAATGTACATCACCTCATGTGTGCGTCAACTCCTTCTTCAGGACAGGGGGCACATATCCCCACCTTACTCACGTTTCCTTACCAAAATCTGTATTCTACAGAAAAGTGATAAATATAAATAAAGGCTTATATGTATCTAAATCAACAATCAAGGAGGTATCTGCGATTAGCAAACTTTTTGTCATAGTAAGATGTGCCTCATGAGCCTCTTAACGTGGGGGGTGTCGAGCCAATATGCATCGATTGCCAGGAAGAGTCTCTGTCTTGCTGCCCCCGACGCGGCTCCGCTGTGTATGTATATATAAATTGGCCAGGAGATAGCCATTCCTTAACAAAAGGAGACAAGTAACACACATGAGAAGGCAAAGACAGAATTGATACCTCTATGACATTAGAATGAACTCCGACCACTAAGGCCCATTCGGTACCTTTTGGACCATTTTCTGAGAGCTATAATATGTCCGCAGATGATGGAAATATGTAACCTTCATTGGTTAACAATGTTGGACACTTTCTCACAATGAAGACTAAATGTGCTTATTCGTGTTGGACACTTATAAATGTAACGCTATTATGTTTCATCATGTAATAATGTTGTAGTTTGTATACATATATGGAAAGACTTTAAGAATTTGTGCATTTTTTTGTTTTGCACAATACAGAATGCTCTACAGTAAAGGCACTTAGCCAAATGAAAAGCATTTTTATATATATATGCCATGTCTTCTACTCTTTTCGTGTAAAGAGATGGTGCATTGATCTGTATTAAAGGTAGATGTGTGGGAGCCGAGTGGCTAAGGATTCTAGAAAGAATATGAAGTCATTATTGACTATTACAGTTATGGACTAATTGACGTAATCTGAGACCAATTATTAAAATATATATGGTTCAGGGGAACTATACATTTTCAATATGTCATAAAGATGTCTGCAGGGTGCAATGTGTGCGCAATGAGCATTCAGATGCAGCTCAAGCAAGAACAGGATATGCCTTTAGTCAGCTAATATTGCAGGCAGAATAATGGTTTTAGCTGCATACAGTGTTTAATTTGTAAAACATAATAAGTGCCAGGGCCCTTGTCAGGAGGCTACAGTAGCTTGTGCCACACATTGCCCCTGCCATGCTGCCAATGATAGTAACATCACAACTAATAACCATCACACTTTTACAAGTGTGACAATTCCGGCTATACAAGACCCCCCCCATCCCCCCCCCCCCCTGCCCCCGAAGCTTTAAGTATGGCTTGGGTGGCAGGCAATAGTCATTTTTAATGTATATTGACTTAATAATTAACTGTTGTGGTTATTTCTAAATTAGCCAGACATCGCCACCTTGCGGCAAACTGTCACAAGCGCTGGTGTTGACAATTAAGTGCTGGTGCTGAGCCCTGGAATTCATTCTCACAAATTAAGCACTGGCTGCACACCTGCATACTCGCCCAGAAAATGTTCATGCATTAAAATCCATCCGAGTGCCCATTACTTACCTTTGCGTGTTTTCTGTCTTTCAAATGTAATTAGACACCAGGCTGGTGTTTATATTAGTAGAAACCGACAGCACGGGAGAACAGATGTTACAAGGTTGGTAAGAAAGCTGACTCAACTCCAGCAGTAAAGCCAATACTTTAGAGTCTGCGTTAACTTCAAAAGTGAAAGCCTATCAGTACACAGTTACGCATATAAAAGTAGAAAACAACTGTCATCATAGTTAGTGTATCAAAAAGTGAACTTTACAACATTAATAAACTGCTTTTGTCTTTTCATTTGTTTAACCGTGTTTTTGGAATTGCAATTAACACTTTGCATGTCTAACGAAAACCCTTTGCTCAAAACGTGCTTTGCAAATGGTGCATACCGACAATCACATTGTGTTGTATTGCAGCATTTATATAGCACTCACTACTTGGGCACTGAATCTCTTGCAGCAAGCTGCCCCATGTAGGGTGTGTAATTAGAAGAGTTTCTCTTTGTGTTTTGTTCCTTGGGAGGGAAGTGTGCCCATGTCTTTTGTGATGACCATTGAGGTTCTGTATCATGTTCAGGGACAGAAGCACCTTTGGCAATATTCTAGAGGTGGCACAAGTATGTTTATAGTATTTCAACAACTCAGCTGTTTATTAACCCCTTCGATGCTCATGACGGAACGGTTTCGTCATGAGCATCGGTCGCGCTGTGCTCATGACGGACCCGTTCCATCATGACCACACCCGCGAATGGAATGTTCAGCACCGGTGGAGAATCAGCGCCGCAGGCAAGCTGTTAATGTCTATATAAGCAGAGATGGAACTCCATCAGTGGTGAAGTAGGTAGAAAGTGATTGTAATTGACAGCAACAGAGAGAACATTTGCTGCACAAAACATCATGAAAACACAATAGGCCATATTTACAATGCCCCTGTAGCACTTTTACACCACTGGAGCATTACTTTATTTTACATGACTATGCAACGCCTTGTAAATATGGATTAAGGCAATGCCTTACTCTACGTGGAAAGGGCGTTCCATGGGTGCTGCTGTGGGTGTTCCCACACAACTCCCTTGGTTTTTCACACTGCCCCAGATTTACAACATCGTGTAAATCTTGGGCAGTGCCAACACTAATGCCTTCTCAAAGCAGACGTAACAAGGTGAAATGTTTACATTTCACCTCATTGTTTCCTCTTTCCACATGCGCTGCATTCTGCAGCACACATAGAATGAGGAACATGCCTCCTTGAATGTTTTTGTGCACAAAAATAATCATGCCAACAACACAGACACCCTTGCATCATGGTCCAAGTGTGGCTGCAGGGCCGGCTTTAGCACTGGTGGTGCCCTGTGCGACAATTTTTGGTGAACCCCTCCCCAATGACCACCCCTGCCACGGATTCCCTCACTACCACCCTTTAACAGTGCCTTTCATGTCTCCATAACCACTGTCTCTTAGATTAATTTAGTTTCATAGCACCAGTTTAAGATGTTAGAACACTTTTCATGACACACGCATTGCACAGAGACAATCGTACCTGTGTAAATCAGTATAAAGGACATAAGACAGAGGCCTACAAGGAGTAGGAGTCACATTTCAGCCATACTGGTAGGCAATATAGTTTAATAGTCCTTGGACTGGAAAAGCACACATTCAGAATTTAAAATGCAACATTATTGTTAGGGGTTTTCTTTAATGATAAGAATTGATTTCTACCCAAATGAACCCTTTTTGCAAGATTAGGACAAGGAAAGAATGTGCAAAAAATATATAGCTCTAATATGTTCCTTGCAGTTTGCATGCAGCTCTTTGATGGCAGTTAATAGCTCACTGCTCTATATCAGGATTTTAACTTATAAACTGCAAGGAACAAACAGATCTTTGACAAAAGCAGTAACCCATTGATCTTTTTTATATTATATGCACTGTGATGTGAATGGGACACATTCTTTTAACCCTCTGCACTAAGATGAGTCTCATGTTCACTAAACAAAGCTCCGGACTCTCTCCACGAAGAACATTAATCACCGAAGTTGTCATTTTTATTGATCCCTGAAAATTGCTGGGACAATGTACGCAGTATCAGGTGCTTTAAAAAGGATGAACATGGTGCCCCAACCCCAAGTCAGCGCCCGGTGTCGGCGCACCGGTCGCACTGCCCTGGAGCCGGCCCTGTGTGTCTGTGTTAGCCTTGTCTGCAGTTTATGAGCCAACACTGGTAGAAAGGACGGGAATGCAACGTATCTTGTACTTACAGCACAGTCCTGCCCTTTTCTTTTGGCACAGGGCAGCGCAGCTAGAAGGCTAGCGGCTGCCTTTCGCCAAAATATTGTAAATATGCCCCTATGCTTTTTAATGAAATCTTGAAAGCAAATCAGAACTTTGCACTAGTTCCAGACCCTAAAGAGGTTACAGTGCGAAGCATGTTTGTTCGAAGCACAGACCTTTATTTAAGTGTGCATTTGCAGAGAGAAACTAAAGCATGGAAATAGTAAAAAAAAAAAACACACATAAGCACCGAAATAGGCAAAATTAAACAATGTGCACTACTAACTTGCCAAAAGGGAATCTGCACAAAGCATTCTTATATACATGCACAACGCATACTAGCCAGTAGGTGTCAGAAAATAACAATACATAAACTTTTGAGACTAAGCGGCTGCACTGCTTAATAAACATTTAAACTGAAATCTGCACACATTCACACACCTGTAGACCTCACTTTCCCTGAACGATGTCTGAATGAGTACATTATATGAAATGTTCCTTGATACACGAAATATTTATCTGTATTTTACCTGAGGTCACATTCAAGGGGCGACACAGGAATGACTGCTTAATTTCACAGAGGGACTCTGAATTCAAGTGTGCATGCAGAGAGGAAATGAAGCGTGGAGTAAGTAACAGCAACTGGGGGAGACACTTAAAAGCAGAATGTAACCAAAAACATACAAACCCGCTGCACAACATGAGTTTAAGAAGTAGCACAATTGTAGAGGGCACTTTGGTCAGGAACAAGCAAATGGGGAGGGGCAGGGTACTGGGCCTATGCTAGGGAAATAACGGTACACACACACACCTGGTAACTCTGGTGGGTGACGACAACTACGAGCGGTTATCAACCCCTTTTATTTTTAGCCACCAGTCTGGAAGGCTGAAGTAGATACATTATCCTGCAGTGACCGCATGGCTCACTACGTCCCTCGTATCCTTTAATGAGGAGACAAAAATAAAAACATGAAAACAATAACAATTAATCAAGAGTCCACTTGACAGCTTGCACATCTTAGTAGACATAGTCTCTGAGCCTATGGCTCGATTGGGGGTTTTCTCTTAGCTGATAAGGGTGTCCACGATGTGATACACCCTCACTTCATCTTCCTGTATCTTTGCTTCTCCGTCCTGCTCTCTCTCTTCTTCAGCGTCTGGAGATCCATTTCCATCTCTTCTCTTGACGTGGAGTTTCTCTACAGGTTCTCAGTTTATGTCCGGGGCTTCACCCACGACTTTCCATCACTCCTTCCAGGGATAATACTTTGTTGAACCTTAACACATTTCCTGACAGTTGTCAACTTCCTTGCCTGGCTGTTACGATGGTCCCTCTCATGCCAATGACGGTCCAAATGTCTCGTTCAAATGGTGTTTTGAATTTTGAGCCCAGGGTTCTTTATGACCACACGCTCCCCACCTCCAGGCTCACCTTTCGTATTCTCCGTCAACAGCTGGCTCTCTCATTGGTCATCCTCCTTTTGGCTTGGGCCACGTCGGTGTTCATTGTTCATGGTGTCCACCAATCACTCACCAGTACCATAGTGCCCACACCGCCAGCGCTCGCTCCACCTTGAGCCCCATACCACTTCCATACCAAGGAGACTCATGAGACAGAATTGTGGGAAACGATGGTGCAGGTTTATTTTGCATAACAAGTAGCAGATAAGGTGGGTCATCTTACAGGCGATCCAATGCGGCAGCCCCTCGCTGACCCGCATGCCTAATTAGCCATCTTGCACGGTGAGTCGATGCTCTGACGGTGCAATACCTTACACTTTATTTCGTTCTACTCCCGCCCCCCCTGTCAGGGCGGAGCGATGAGGCACACCCCCGGTCGGTTCAGGCCCCCCGACCGCCCGAAGGACTAACGGGGCGCCGACGCTGTTTCCTGGAACCTCCTCGGCTCCAGGTTCTTGGCTCAGGCACCCCTACTGTGCCAGGCAGAGGTATTGACTGTATCCTTCTGCCGCAGAGGTACCCTTACTGTCCATCTGCTTCCAGATCGCCCTGTGACTCCGCCTGCAACACAAAACAGACCATTAGTTGTTCACAACTCGCCTGCCGCTCTGCTGCTGGGTCAGGGCCAGGGTGGGAACAGCGCAGAGCAGCCCAGGAAATGCGGCAGGAAAAGACCGAGCAATGTTTGCTGTGCCAGTTATAAGTCCCTTGAGGCCGCCCCCCCTTTGCCCTGTGCTGCCCCCCCATTGGTCGCTTGTGAAAAGGGGCGGCTCAGGGGCTGGCGCGCTATCGTTCTGCTCGCGCGGCATGTGGTACTAAGACGCTGTCTCGCTTAGCTCCCCTTTGCGTCGCGCGGCCAGCGGCATAGTGCCCACACCGCCAGCGCTCGCTCCACCTTGAGCCCCATACCACTTCCATACCAAGGAGACTCATGAGACAGAATTGTGGGAAACGGTGGTGCAGGTTTATTTTGCATAACAAGTAGCAGATAAGGTGGGTCATCTTACAGGCGATCCAATGCGGCAGCCCCTCGCTGACCCGCATGCCTAATTAGCCATCTTGCACGGTGAGTCGATGCTCTGACGGTGCAATACCTTACACTTTATTTCGTTCTACTCCCGCCCCCCCTGTCAGGGCGGAGCGATGAGGCACACCCCCGGTCGGTTCAGGCCCCCCGACCACCCGAAGGACTAACGGGGCGCCGACGCTGTTTCCTGGAACCCCCTCGGCTCCAGGTTCTTGGCTCAGGCACGCCTACTGTGCCAGGCAGAGGTATTGACTGTATCCTTCTGCCGCAGAGGTACCCTTACTGTCCATCTGCTTCCAGATCGCCCTGTACTCCGCCACAGCTCTGGAGGAGGCTCCCGTCGATGACAGAGCCCCCCCACCACCTAGTTACCTTCCGTTACTCCCTAGTGCCCTCAAGATCACTGGCACCCCGCTGCTGCCAGGGCTTCCTGTAAGTCAAGGAGGAAGACATCCATCCCAATCCCAGACAAGTGAACCCCATCGCTTTCATAGTAACCCACAGTCCTTTCCCGTATCAGCGCATGCCTAATAAACCCCAGGCACCTCTTCTCCATGAATTTTTGCATAGCCCTGTTGACCCTCCTCCTGCCTTGCTCGATGGCAAGGGGTGACCGCGCTCCCCTCCAGGCCCTGCGGGGGACAATCTCCGACCATATTAATTCAGTGGCCCCCAATTTGTTCGTTATAGCGGTTACATCCCTCTGCATGGCATCCACTAATGCTCTCCTCCCCACTGTCACCAGATCATTCCCTCCCAGATGTATTACGAGGATGTTGGGAGGCCCCCCCCAGTGCTGTCAAACATTGGTCCAGTCTGCGCCTCAGCTGACCCCATCTCATTCCCGGGGAGCCCATCCACACTATTCGTGTCTTTGCAAAGGCCAAATCCCACTTCCTGTATGACGCCCACTGTTCCAGCCTGGTAACATACGAATGGCCCATCACCCACACGCAACAGTCAACTGCAAGAAAAGACACCGTTGGCATTATTGTTTTATTTATAATGACCTTCACAGCAAACACAAAAAAAACTTAAAAAGCATCAGCCATCCTGAAAATTGGCATTACATACAAACAACACCACAAAATGAATCATCTGTGCCATGGCCTGCTGCACAATGGCTCCTTCTACCAATTATGCAATGAATATGGCCTTCGCCACTTGTCATATTCATGGGCGGACATATCTCTGATAACAGGAGGACGACCACCTCCCCACCCGTTTGACCCCTTCCTCACCCAGCCCCGCCCTATATGCTGCAGTAGCTGCCCCTATTCTAAAGGAATGACTGGAAAATTTTCGTCCCTCCCCTGCAACTGACAAGCCCGCCTTGGCCAAGACCCTCTCCATCACTCGCTCAAATTGAAATTTGGTCAATGGCGTGCCGTCTGCGTGAATTAAGAAGGCGCCCGCCAGCAGGGGTCTGATTTTTAGGTATTCCCTAACCAGAGTTACCGGGCAGTATCTGGGGTCCTCGAATGCATGTAATGTTATAGCCACACCTTTACCAGCCTGATCAGTTTTAGATCTTCGTAGCCACAGAACTAGCGAATCCCTGGCACAAACATCTATCATGTCCAGCGCTCTCTCAGACCTATCAGTTTTGGATTTCACCACCAACTCGCTGGCCCGAAAGGCTCCGAAGAAAGCCAGGCAGAAGGCTGTTGCAAAGAGTTGCGCCTCAAATGCCGAATTAGCCACAGACAGCACTGTATCCACCATGCGCTTCAGGGCGGGGAACTCTATTCCTGCTCTCTTATCAGGGATCCTGACCTCGTCCCGTGCCCACCCTTTCAGTGCTGCCCTGATCCTGAGCGCCCCCGTTGGGTCCTCTTCGCCATTCAGCCGAGTCTCGTGTTTGAGCGCTGCCAAGTGGCTGCACACCCAAGAGTGGGACTTGCCCGTTTCCCTAGCCCAAACAACAAAACTCTCCACTTGCTCCTTCAAGCTTAAAGTTGCTGCTCCGAGGGACTGTATCACTGCTCGGAAAGTGGTCAGTTGGGCCGCATATCTTCTCCTGGTTGACTGGGCCAGGGAAAGTTGGCCCATCCTTTTCAACCGTTCCCCCACCGAAGGAGTCGCCATAGAGCTGCCGGGAACGGTGTCATCTCCTCCCCTGCCTGCGGCCATGCCTCCCGGAATCGTGACAGCTGAAAGCGAGAGTGAGCGTCAGCTGCCACATTCTTGACACCTTCTACATGTCTAGCCCTGAACTCGATGTTGTGGCGTAATCCCGCCCTGACTAGCTCTCTCAGCAGACTTAGAACTAACGGGCAGTTCGCGCTCAGGCCATTGATTGCCTGTACCACAGCAAGGTTGTCAGACCAAAACACCACCTTCTTGTTGCCCAGCCCTTCTGGCCATAGGTGCAGTGCCACTACGATGGGAAACAGCTCAAGGACTGTGATATTTGCCGCCACCCCTTTTTTGCGCCACGCATCTGGCCATTTCATAGCACACCACTTCTCTCTAAATATTATCCCGAAACCTACTCTACCGGATGCATCGGAAAAGAGACACAAGCCTTGGCTGCTTTCCCAGGGGGCCCTCCATATCACTGTACCATTAAAATTTCTCAGGAACTCGTCCCACATGCACAGGTCTGCTCTCAATCCTGGTCCCAGACGCACCAGGTGATGCTTCTTCTCCACCCTAGCCGTAGCCTTAGCCAACCTGCGGGAGAACACTTTACCAGCTGGAATGACCCTTGCAGCGAAGTTCAGCTTGCCCAACAGACTCTGCACTAGCTCCAGGGTTGCGCTGCCCTTTCCCATCATTGCGCTAATATCTTGTCTCAATTCACACACCTCCGCTGGGAGTCTGGATTGCCCTCTGATCGTATCAAGTTCAATACCCAGGAATGTCAGCACCTGCGCGGGCCCTTCCGTTTTCCCCGGTGCCAGGGGAACACCCAAATGGTCTGACAGGACCTCAAAGGCCTGCAAGGCTTCAGCGCACTCCTGAGAACCGTCCCTGCCAAAGAAGAGGAAGTCGTCCAAATAGTGGGTGACTTGTGAAATGCCATGCCTGGTCGTGAGGGCCCACTGCAGGAAGGAGCTGAATGCCTCGAAAAAGGCGCACGAGACCGCGCAACCCATAGGCATGCAGCGATCGAAAAAGAATGCCCCCTCCCACCTGAAACCTAGCAAGTGCTGACTGTCAGGGTGAACAGGCAGGAGGCGGAACGCTGATTCTATGTCTGCCTTTGCCAACCACGCTCCCTTGCCTGTTCTCCTGACCAGATCGATGGCCATGTCTAGTGAGCAGTAAGAGACTGAACACGCCCCCTCCTCCAACCAGTGGTTGACTGAATTGCCCTCCGGGTATGATAGGTGATGGATCAGTCTGTAAGACCCCTGCTGTTTCTTTGGGACCACACCTAGCGGGGAAACTAAGAAATTCGGAAGCGGGGGTGAAGGATATGGCCCGGCCACCCTCCCCAGATCAACCTCCTTCCTAATCTTTTCACTGACCACTTGATGTAATTCCCTAGCTGACTTCAAATTCAAGGCATCCCTGGGACCAAGGGGCCCCTTGTACGGAATCTTGAAACCATCCACAAATCCGTCAATCAATAGCTCACGCTCCTTCCTAAGCGGATACACCCTGAGCAACGGCAAGATGTTTTGCAACACAATAGGGGAAGGACCCTTGGAATGCTCCATCACCCCACCCAGCTGGGGGATTCCGGCATTGCTGCTTGAATGGTAGCTATCAGTCCCGCCCTTGCCCCGGGATTTCGTGAAAGGTGGGCCCTTGCTGTGATTCGCCTGTGCTTCGTGCTGCCCAAGGACTCTACCACTTATTTCGTCGCCATGCTCGATCCGTCCTGTCTGCCCTTCAATCATCCTATTGTCGAGCGCCCTCTGATCCCTGTGTTGTAGTGGGGGGTGGATTCTGCCCACTGGTGCAAGAGATTGCTGCGTGTTGTGAACCACATTTGCTGCACTCATGGGCAAACTTGCACGCCCTCCCCCAGGTGCATGCCCCATTGTTAAACAGCCTGCAGGTCCCTGAGTTAAAGAGCCTAGGTCCCGTTCCGTGACCCCTCCCCCGCCCTCCCCAAAAGGGCTGCTGGAAGGATCACCTTGGATACTGCTCCCACTTTTGCTCCTGCTCCCACCTCTTGGCTTCATTGCCCTCGCTCTGTGTCCTGTGAGTTGTGTCCCTTTTGCTGTTCCCAGTCCTACACATGTGCTTAAACCAAAGCTGGATGTCGGTGTGGTCCCACCCTATTTCTGGGCAACTGGCCATGGTCTTTCTGAACTCCTGATCATATGAAAACCAGCCCATCCCTCCCGACTCTCTTGCCCCTTGTTGGATGGAATTGGCATACTCCATCAGAGCCTCGCTCTGATCTGGGTCCTTCTGCACAATTATAGCTGCCAATATGTTGAATGCTTCAGTCCAGTTCTCAATGGTCTTCTCAGGCCACCGCTGAAACCTAACCTTGTCCTCCTCTTTCTTTCCCATCATCCTTGTGTCAGCCCATGCATTGTCGTGCATTAATAAGGTCAGAATGTCTATATACTCCCTTCTCCATATACCTTCCTTCGCAGCTTGAGGCACCTGCCTGGCCAATGAACAGCCACCTTTTGATTTAAAGCCTGGTTTCCCTGCGCCCGCTGGCTGACCTACCCCTGACGGAACTGAAGCAGCCCCAACCGTTGCCCCGCCCGTGCCCGTCCCCGGGCCTTCTGATGCCCCTTCCGTGGCCAGTGCCCGGCCTGCTGCCTGTGAACCCGAGGTGGCGCCAGGCTGAGGCACGACAGGGGGGGTACCTAAAGCATAATGGGGGGCCCACTCTGAGGAACAATGGGGGCAACAGTTTGCTGACCGACTGCTGACACACTCTGTGAATTAAGGGCATTGACAATCTGAGGGGCTACAGTTAGAGGAAACACGTGGGCCATACTTTGATGAACAGCGGGAGTACTACTCTGCTGAGCGACTGCTGATACGCTTTGAGAATTGAAGGTATTCACAATCTGCGGGGTGACCGTGAGAATTGGGGCAACCGCTTGAGAAACATTGTTGGCCGCACTCTGTTGGCTAGCTGGAGAGGCACTCTGTGAAGCCTGAGAGTTGGCACCCGAGTTGGCGGGTATCAACGCTGATGGTCCGGCCGACAGTGGTGGCCCTGCTAGCGATGGCGGCCCTGACTGAGCCCATACTTGGCTCACCGGATCAGCAGCTGCTGCCCCAAGAAGTGGGACCAACTTTTCCTGTGCAGCCGCCATGGAGTCTAAACGTTTCTGAAACATAGCCATCAAACCCAACATGTCGTCCATTGTCTTACCCATTTGGGCCAAGTCCGTTATCTCCGCCACCGACTCATGTACCACAGTAGGTACTAACGCCGTGTTAGCTGGCGCCACCACGGGAAGGGATGGTGTCATTGTCTCATTCCTGCGTGCTGGCGTGGCTGGGAATTCCTTCCGGGTGCCCTTCCTCTTGCGGGTAGACCGACGCGTCCCCTCTCCCGAAGTGCCAGGTGCGTCATCGTGTGCCCCAGGCCTGCCAGCCTCCTCCAGCCGGCGCGCTTCAATGAAGCCTTGTGCCCAGGCTGGCCCTTTCGTCTGTGCGACCGCCAAGAATTCCGCCCACAGCCCATCCTGTGGCAACGCGTCGCCGCGGGAGCTCATCGCGAATGCTCCTACCCTTCCGAGTCCCTACGGGTAAGAAAGTACACGACAATGACTACACATTTTTATCAGAACCTGTTCGTCGCTAGTACACCCATAACGGAACCCGCGTTACCCACCCCGCGTTACCTACAAATTATCAGCAGTAGTGGAAAGGTAATCTACTGGACACACCATGCACAGAAACATAGAACACTGTGGCAAGGGAATTCGTCGCTTTCTATTTTATGGTTAAATGACGCAACTTTGGGACTCTGCAGCGGGGCTATGGATGCAACCCGTGTATTACCTGCTGTTCCTTCGACGTCGGCCGCCGCCAAACTTTTCCCGAGATCCTAACGCGATCTGTAAAACAACACGTGTTATTCATCATGCACGAACTTCCCGCTCGCACAACTGCAAAGGAACCCGCGTTACCCGATGGCCCGTTAACAACCGACGTATGCAACTCGTATATTACCTGCCGCTCCTTTAAGACAGCCGCTGCCGGTCCCTGCTCGCGATTCTGGACGAATCTGTAAAATAATATTGCGTTATTTGACGGCAAACGGATCCTTGCCAGCACACCTGTAAAGAGACCTGCGTTGCCCAGTACCCCGCTCGCAACCGACGTACGCAACCCTGCTTTACCTGATGCTCTTTCGAAGTCAGCTGCTGCCAGTCTTTGCCCGCGTTCTTGTACCCAATCTGAAAAAACAATCGCGTAAGTCGATATCAAAAACCATTCATCGCCCACACACCTGTACGCAAACCGCGTTGCCCGATGTACCGCTCCATTGCCCGGCCCCCACCCTACCCGGGCGAGGCACGCCACTCGCACCCCCCAGCCTCCTCGCTCACGAGCCGAAGGTATACATTGCCCCGTCGTTACCTGATGCTTTCCGCCTTTCCTTTACCAGGGATGCTAATCTTGAGACGTGGTCCACCTGGCGTCTGAAAGAACAATATGCTGTTATAACCTGGCAATTTCCAACCTTGTCTTTGCATGGTACATTCAAAAGTTTAAAGCCTCGTGTTACCCCAGATCGGAGTCATTGTTATAACTTGGCACTTTCCAACCTTGTCTTTGCATGGTACCTTCAATATTTCTACCTCCCCGTGTTACCCTCGAGCGGTGTGTTCGTTGGCAGCACATGCCCGGACTCCTCACCGCCTTAACCAGAAAGCTATTGACGCGCTCATTACCTATGCGATTCAGCGCCCACTAACTAATGAGTGAGACGCTCCGTAGCTTGCTGGTCCTGTGTAACCTGTGAGGTAATAATGGCCGTGCAATTGCGTGCATTGACACATTCGAAGGTAAGTCAATAATTTCATGAACAGAAGCGCCGATGATACTGCTAAGGGTCGTTTAGTTCGATATTTAAAACAAATTATGTTACCATCAGCACCATTCCTTCGGTGCCTGCTTCGTAAACACAATGAGGGTGACGAGCTCCCGACCGGAAATGACTACAAGACCCGACCCCGCTTCGCCAACCGATCCCGGCATTGCCCTATCCCAAGACCCTGACTCTTTGTCGTGAAGGCGCTCCCTAATGGCCAGTCCCTTGCTGCTTTATATCGAAACAATACACATTAACGACCAATTCTTTATTGCTGGGGGAACAGATCACGATGAAGGGCACCCCTCACGTCCAATGTCCCCCCGCCATCCGGTATCATCTTTGGCGCCAAAAGCGTGTTTATTATTTTTTTTTTATTTTTATTTTTTTTAAATTTAGCCAAAAGCGCGGCCGCCTGTATACACCATGCAGCTAAACAAAACCGTGCATCACGTTCGAACCTCAACCAAAACGGATTCGGCTTCATTCTGTTGCACCCATTGCTCTACCGATCCCCGATGAGGCCTAGGCAACGGCCTGCTCTCCCTCAAGCCGCAAGATTCCCCCGATGGTCACGACCCTCGGGGCCTACCCATTTCCAGCCTAAATCCGCACACACCGAACCCCAGCCCCGCCTGCAACAAAACCTTATTCAGCTGCTCGGCTGGTCCACCACACATCTAGACAATTAAAGCCTGTTCGCCAATCTCACGCAGATACCCGCGTTTGCCAATAAAACTGCGCGCCCGTACCCCTTCCTACCGCCGACCGTACGGTAAACTTGTAACAGAAACGCGCAAGCCCCTTCGAGCGGTAAACCTTAGCCGGACTCGCAATCCCCTACAAGCGGTAAACTTTAGCAAGAACGCGCAAGCCCCATCAAGCGCCCCGTCTCCGATGAAGTGTAGGCTTAACCCGCTCACACGAAGCCGCCTCGCCAACTGTACTGAAAACTCTAACCAGCCCTTTTCCCTGATGAAGCGTAGGCTTAACTCTGCTAGCACCAAGCCGCATGCCCTGCACAAAGACCTCACACAGCCGCCCCGCTTGTCCGCCACATATCACAAAGCCGCCTCGCAGACTGTACTGCAAACTTTAACAGCCCCTTTCTCCGATGCAGCGCACGCTTCACTCCGCTCTCACCACGCCGCAAGCCCTGTACAAAGACCTCGCTCGGCCGCTAAGCCTGTTCGCCATACATTCAGATACATCAAACCCAGTAGACGGCCATTCGCTGAAACCCACATTTGACCTTCGACATCGCGCACATGCTCCATACCTACAGCCGACTGCACGATCAACCCGCCCCGCAACGCCACCAGAATCCTGCACTGCCCGCCGAACAAAGACCCTATTCGGCCGTTCGGCCTATCCCCGCCGCTCAAACCGGCCCGTCCAGCCACTACCAACCCCCCCCGTGGACGAACCACTGGGCCCTATCAACCTGGTCATGCCCAGGGACAGGGCCGGGGGAGGCCTGGTAGTAACCACATACCTTTCGATCAACGACGTTATCACCGACGCACAACAGCGCAGAGCAGCCCAGGAAATGCGGCAGGAAAAGACCGAGCAATGTTTGCTGTGCCAGTTATAAGTCCCTTGAGGCCGCCCCCCCTTTGCCCTGTGCTGCCCCCCCATTGGTCGCTTGTGAAAAGGGGCGGCTCAGGGGCTGGCGCGCTATCGTTCTGCTCGCGCGGCATGTGGTACTAAGACGCTGTCTCGCTTAGCTCCCCTTCGCGTCGCGCGGCCAGCGGCACATCTCTCACAGCTCGTCTCATCATGAGCTGGCTTGGCGAACACCCAGTCGTGCTATGAGGCGTCTGCCAGTATGCCCTCAGGAAATGGTGCAGACATCCTTCTATATCGACCAGCCATTGCAGGGTCACCTTTCGATGCCTAATGTTGCAATGGTGCAAGAATTCTCTGAACTCCTCACCCTGGAATGGCGGCCCATTGTCCGTCCGGACATAACGTGGTAAAAGTATTTTCCATGACCGGTTTGATGTGCTCAAAAAGCTGTGGACGACACCACTTCCACTATTCAATCAATCAATCAAAAATTTGTATAGCGCGCTACTCACTCAGTAGGGTCTCAAGGCGCTTCAGGGGGGGGGGGTCTGTTACTGCTCGAAAAGCCAGGTCTTGAGTTGTTTCCTGAAGGAGAGGTGGTCCTGGGTCAGCCGTGGGTGGATGGGGAGGGAGTTCCATGTCTTGGCCGCCAGGTAGGAGAAGGATCTTCCTCCAGCGGTGGCTCTGCGGATGCGTGGTACGGCGGCGAGGGCGAGGCTGGCCGATCGTAGCTGGCGGGTGGGTGTGTAGAAAGTGAGGCGGTTGTTGAGGTACTTCATGCCCATTTCGTGGAGAGCCTTGTGTGCGTGGGTGAGGAGTCTGAACGTGATCCTCTTGTTGACGGGGAGCCAGTGCAGGTCTCTTAGATGGGACGAGATGTGGCTGTGGCGAGGGATGTCCAGGATGAGTCGTGCGGAGACTATTGGGAACTTTGAGTAGTTGTCCATCATCACAAGTGTTGCGCGCTCATCCGCGATACTTGCCAAAATCCATGCTGATTGCCGTCCATGGCTCGGTGCTGGCTTCTTCAGTTATAATCGGATGCATAGAAGATTCATCTCCCAATATCAAACACGAGTGGCACCCTCTCACTATTTCCTCAATCATTCTGTCGACCCCCAGGAACCTCACCTTGGTTCTCAGTCTGGCCTTGGTCTTGGCTATTCCCTGGTGACCTTGGTGTAATAACTCTGCTGTCGTTCTCCACAGTTTCTGGGGGAATACGATCTGTGTTTCTCTTAAGATCAGGCCTTCTTTGTTTTCACTGAGCTCATCCCGGCACCTCCATAGACAAGTTCTTGTCTCTCTTTCTTCATCTATCAGTCTTTTTACACCATCCAGGAAGTTCCTCCAGTTGTGTCCTCACAGAGCCTCCTTGACATCCATCAAACAGCTCTCTTCCCTGGTAGCTTCCTCGAGTTTCTCCAGTGCCCGGGACACACCAGTTCCGTTATGAGTTTTACGAAGCTCCCAGCTTCTCCATCTATTTCCTTCTGACCTTGAGGGTCTGCCGCCACGAGATGCCATGAGAGATAGTCAGCCGGATTGTTGACTCCCGGCCGCTACGTCACCTCAAAGTCATATTGCTGGAGCTGGATGGCCCATCGTTCAAACCTTGGGGGCCCATTTCTCGCTGTTCCTCCAAACCGGGGCACCAGTGGCTTGTGGTCCGTGACCACTCTGAACTTGTGTCCACATAGATAGATATCAAAATGTTGACAAGCCCACCTGATCGCCAGTGCCTCTTTCTCGACTTGAGCGTATAGTGTCCCAACAGCTGTCAGTGCCCTGCTGGCATAGGCAATGAATACCCATTCCTGCTGATGTGTTTGTTGCAGCAGTACGGCTCCCAGCTACACCAGACTGGCATCCACAATGAGCTCTGTGGGACTCCCTGGTTTGAAATACGCAACCATTGCAACTTTCACCTCTTGAGAAGCTTGGTCTTCCGCACTTGTCCATGCCCATTTTGTGTCCTTCGTTGTGGGGTGCCCTCTGTGGCTCCGAGATGGTCACCAGGTGCGGGATGAATCTACCGCAATAGTTTGCCATCCTGAGAAAACGTCTAATTTCCATTGGATTTTGAGGAATGGACGCAGCCCGGATTGCTCCTGCTTAGGCGGGGTCTACCTGGTTGCCATCTTTTGGAAATTTATATCCAAAAAACTTCACTTCAGTCGAGTAAAACTTGCACTTGTCTTTATGCAGGGTCAAACCTTGTTCCACCATCCTCTTTAGTGTCGCCCACAGCCTTTCGTGATGCTCTTCCAATGTCTGCAAGTATATCAACACGTCATCACTGACATTGATCACTCCAATCAACCCTGAGAGGGCCTCGGGAATGGCGTCTTGGAAGACTTCAGCTGCCGATGACACTCCAAATCTCAGACGTTTGAATCTGCGCCGCTCCACGGGGGTAGAAAACATTGTAATGTAGCACCTGGCCTCATCCAATACCAAATGGTGGTAGCCGAAGTTAAGGTCCACCATCGAAAACCACCTCGCCCCGTTGCTGTCCGCTACGATTTCATCGATGGTTGGCGTGATGTGTCTCTCCCTCTTGATGGTCTTGTGGGGAGACGCATGTCCACACACACCCTGATCGCTCCAGGCTGTTTTGGCTTGGGGCGATGAGCAAAGGGGAAACCCATGGCGTTGGTCACGACACCTTTTCGATGACGCCGGCCTTCTCAAGCTTGTCCAATACCGCCTCTACCAGCGGTCGCAGGTGGAATGGCACCCTTCTGTGGCGCAGTGCTACCGGCTTGACTGCCCTGTTGATGTGCAACTTTACCTTCACTCCTTTGAGGCACCCCAATACTTCAAACAGCGTAGGGAACTCTGCCATGATTTCTGCTGTGTGAGACTGCTGGACCTGGCGCATAAATATGACCAGCCCTAAGTCCTCCACTGAATGGCAACCCAGTAATGTCCCTGCTCTATCCTTGGTCACATGGAACTTGGTCTTCGCTGTTATCATGCCATGCCAGACCTCTACCTTGATTACTCCTTGCAGAGGAATGGAGGTGCCTCCACCATATGTGAAGATTCTCGCCCTTGTGGGCATCAACTGTGGTCGAGGGCTGTGTTGGGTGTAGTGGGTCGCATCCAGGACGTTCACCGACGCCCCTGTGTCAATGAGCGCAATTACTTGGTTGTCGACAATTGTTATTTGGCACATCGGTATGGGGCTTTTCCTCTTGTTGCTCTTGCTGTTGAAGGATATTACGAACACACCCTCAGCGTTATCGTCCTCCATGACCTGGAATCATGGGCACAGGGCGTCCAATTCTTCTGCCCCTCCTGGCACCCCTGCCACCTATTTCCATGATTCCCTGCTCCTGCCATTGATTTCATGTTCATGCATGCTTTAGGGAAGTGGCCCATTTTGCCACACTTCAGGCATGACTTCCCGTATGCTGGACAACCTCTCGGTGGGTGAGTCTCCATCCCACAGTTGTTGCAACCACATCTCCCCTGGTGAGCACTGGGGTAACCTCTGCCTCGTCCTCCCCCTTTCTGGACGGCATCCACCCGTTCCTTCTTGACCACCATGGGATGTGACTGATGTGGCTCCGCCGAGCGTCATGCTAGTGCCGACTCAATCGCCCCTGCTCTGACATCCACTAGCTCATGCGATCGTTCTAGAATCAATAATACTGATAATAGGGTTAGTAGTGATGCGGCAAGTATTGGCGCCTCTGATTCCAACGTCAATAGAATACAGAACAAATATTATGCGGTCCGGGATCGCGCTGTTGACGGCCTCTGTCCCACAGCGCCGCACCTCAGACGACTGCCGCCGCGAAGCCTGGGTCCACTTCCGCCAGCGACAGTAAGGCACACGTCTGCTTTCTCTTGCCTTCTCACACCACACACCGTCACAGTGGCAGCGGTCTGGCAGGTCGTGGGCACAATCCCACCTCATCGCCAATGTAGAGGGCACGTTGGTCGGGAACAAGCAAATGGGGAGGGGCAGGGTACTGGGCCTATGCTAGTGAAATAACAGTACACACACTTGGTAACTGTGGAGGGTGACGACAACCACAAGCGGTTGTCACACCTTTTATTTATAGCCACCAGTCCACTCCTGGGCCGGAAGGCTGATGTGGATACATTGTCCTGCAGTGGCCTGATAGCTCACTATAATATTAAAGTAAGGTAATATATGCAATCATACAGTGTACTTACAATCTATTTGTGCAGACAATAGCTTTTTAGGAACTGCGCACAATGCACTTTCATAGACGTGTACGCACACAGTGGCACAATAGATACATTAATGAAATATTTAGCCTGAGTGGCTGCACTGTGCAACCGACATTTCAGTCTGAAATCTGCGCAAAGCATTTTAACATGCATGCATGCCGCACCCTCTAGTCTCGGAAAATCAAGCCTTGGCAACATCCGAAGTGCCGAAACAATTATATATTAAGTGTCCCGCACACTAATAAGTCAAACTCACAGATTCAGAAAAAGCACACAAAGGGGCCGCACCATATTACATTGAATAACTGAGGTAAAATGAATTGTCACACTATGAACAGTAGATAATCATTATAAATAATGAGGTAACCCAACAACTCAATAGCAGACCTGGGTACAGTACGAGAATACAAATTTGGTCCGCGACTAATTTGCCATGATATAAATTCAAATACAGACAATCTGTGTTGTGTGAAGAACTACAACACTAGTATTCAATACCTTAAAGAACCACTCTCATGTATGCAATCAATAACCTTTTTATGAAAGCATGTGCTAAATGCGAGAGTGCAGAGAACCCACACAAGAAGCGCCACAGAAGCCAATATCATTTGCAAAACATTTATTATTCAATTAGACTCAAACCCCAGTTGATATACTGGCAATAGGTTGCGCGAGGGGAAGGAAAGGGAAGTTTAGGAGGTGGTAGTGATGGGTAGTGAGAGTGAAAGTCATAGAAGTGAGGGTTAAACAATTTGATTTGTTCAGTAGTCACTGGCAAGCAGACCAGTGTCAGAAGACCTGTCCGTTATTGAAACATTTCTTTATACAGATTCTGTATATTACAATCATGCACCAATGCACTTTCAAGGGTATGTCGGGCGGGAAATCGGTACAGGTCTTGTATGGTGGAGAGTGTCGTCTAATGGAAGGAGGGATGTTTTGGCCTCAGCTGCGAGTCTTCTTCAGGACAGGATAGGGCAACCTATTCCTGGTGCCAGGCCTGGCTACTCGGGTATGTAGAAGAATTTCTGATCAATTGGGGATTATCATCGCCAAAAGTACTAGAAACAATGGTGTGCAGTAATTCAAACGCCATACAACTGGTATCCCCGTTTCGATATAAGTTAAATCAATCACTCTCCATGCTGCTTGTGAGACTCTGGGCAGAGCTGTAAACAATAGAAGATGAAATGCTAAAAACATTTGTCCACATAGACAGTAATTGGCAGAAAAAACACTAGAATAAGCCGCCACAAACTGACTTTGGGTAACAACGCTTGAAAACCTGGACCTATATGATCTCACACGTGACAGCAGAATAAGGGCTAAAAACCATCAGCCATGTGTGCGCTTCATATAAGTATGTCTGAAAGAAAGGAAAACATTAAAAAAGGTCTGTAGCAAGGAACCATCAACTAGAATGGACTTTGAAGTGTTCCAGAAAAATGTTGTCACTAACATAACAGTCACTTCAAACTGCTGATCAGCGCCTTGTAGAGAAAAATGAAACCTCACTGACTCTTATTATGCAGTAGTGAACATCAATCAAAATCACATATAATTCAATTAAAACAGGTGCCACACGGTGAGTGCACAAGGTGAACTAGCGTGAACTTCAGCCCTTGTGGTATGCAACAAACTAGTAGAGAGACTCTTGGCACTCACCCAATCATTAGGACTAACCAAACTACAACAGTACCCAGTAGGTCATACACAAGGAGTTCCTCATGCACTGGAGCGAGTGAGTGGGGAGAAAATGAATAAATAGTTGTATTAGTCACATGTGCCTTTCACATACTGTGCAGTAATGACCTTACTACTTAGCCTCACCGACACATTTTATCCCTTCACAGGTAGTTCAAGCACAACCTGGTACTCAACTAGTAAGTTGTATGGCTGATGTGAGTATGCATCCATGTCACCATTTTGATTTGTATATAGATTTCTTTTCTTGTCCTGACGAATCGCCCGTAGACTATACACCAAGCGAGAAACATGTTGACCTGTCACCAATAAGTACGCTTAACCTAAGACATAAGCTTAGCCTAGCGCCTTATTAATTGTTTTTACTTAGGGTAGGAGACCCATTGATTAAAAGTTGTTGAAGCTGGTACTCCCAACCCTATTTTAGATTCACTCAAAACACTCATCTACACACACCTGGCCCCTCACCCCCCATTTCACCTTACGGCTGTTGGAAAAAGATCTCCGCTAAAGTGCCCCTACTATAGGGAGCCCACCTGGTATTGCACCGCCAACCTGACGAGGAGCAGCCCAAAGATTAAGCATGACACCCTACTGGGTGTGTGAGGGCATTCTAATCCAATAAATGGATTCCCAACTTTGAACCACTCTGGTCGAGTTGACTTAGATTCCCTGGCTTCTGACTCTCATCCCACAGGAACAGCATAACCCTTTCTTTATACATAACTTTTCTTGCCTGCCATTCCTATGCACCCAAGTTCCAGCTGCGGCACACTCATCTTTAATCACCCGGCACTGGCTATCTTTACTTACCATCATCTTTGTGTTGGGAGCTAGCAGCTGAGCACTAAGCTGCATGTTAATTGATAAAGCAATGTATTTTGTCCAGCTCGTTTCGCCTGCCTGCAACCAGTGTGGGATAAGGAGGCTGGAGACTTAAACCTGGTACAGCCATTCCAGAACATGAAGTATTTTCTCCTATGGATGCTGGTTTGTACTGTATCAAGTGATATATTGCTCACAGGTGCCCTTGAATGGCTTATCTGGTTATTTTTTATTGGAGACGATTACTGTTACTGGTTTTTGCCAAGATAGATTCAATGGTTGAATGAGTGTTCCTTTCTCATTACCTTATGCTTTGTGTGTGCACAGTATTACATTATATGTGGATCCTTTGAAGTTGTCACATGTATCAACCTTTGTCTTTTTTGATATGCCTTATGAATCTTTTCTGCCTAAAAGTCGTTTACAACTGCATACATTCTGCATTTGCTACGTATTTTACGTTATTGCTGGCTTATAGGGTGTATTTACCTTTGTTGTTGATCTGTGGCGTTTCATATAGTGTGGGTGATTGTACTTACTTGTGTCTTTTGGGGTACTTTACCAATTTATGTTTTATTGGATGTCCAGGTACTTACTGTGGCGTTTTATGGATATATATTTCTGGTGTGTGTACTCCAGAGTGACAACAGTGTGTGGGTCGCCTATATTTTTTTTCCCTCACATGTTACCTAACACTTGTTTACATTTTGTATCTTATTTAGTGCTGGGTGGTCACATTTTACGCTATTGAGTTATGCTCACATTTTATATTACAAACGATTCAGAAAAGGGGGTGGTGATAAACAGAGTGTCTGAATTAAGCAGACCACTCTTACCCAGTCCAAAGATCAGGGCTTGATCCATCACCGTTATTTATCTCACTGCACCATCCCAGCTCAGAACCTGGCTATATGCAAATCAGTCTGTCCCTGGCCCAGTGCATCATGGGAACAGGGCAGACTAAACTACCAAGCCAATTCTTCACCAGAAAGGAGACAAGCTACCGGGGACCGGTTTCTGGCATTTCAGCCGTCTTCGGCCCAGCATGCTTGAATCCTGATGGTGCAGTGAGAAAGGGACTCATGTCTGAGTATACCCTGCCACACCTATAGTGGCCACAAACGATTCAGAAAAGGGGGTGGTGATGAACAGAGTGTCTGAATTAAGCAGACCACTCTTACCCAGTCCAAAGATCAGGGCTTGATCCATCACCGTTATTTATCTCACTGCACCATCCCAGCTCAGAACCTGGCTATATGCAAATCAGTCTGTCCCTGGCCCAGTGCATCATGGGAACAGGGCAGACTAAACTACCAAGCCAATTCTTCACCAGAAAGGAGATAAGCTACCGGGGACCGGTTTCTGGCATTTCAGCCGTCTTCGGCCCGGCTTGCTTGAATCCTGATGGTGCAGTGAGAAAGGGACTCATGTCTGAGTATACCCTGCCACACCTATAGTGGCCACAAACGATTCAGAATAAGGGGGTGGTGATGAACAGAGTGTCTGAATTAAGCAGACCACTCTTACCCAGTCCAAAGATCAGGGCTTGATCCATCACCGTTATTTATCTCACTGCACCATCCCAGCTCAGAACCTGGCTATATGCAAATCAGTCTGTCCCTGGCCCAGTGCATCATGGGAACAGGGCAGACTAAACTACCAAGCCAATTCTTCACCAGAAAGGAGACAAGCTACCGGGGACCGGTTTCTGGCATTTCAGTCGTCTTCGGCCCGGCTTGCTTGAATCCTGATGGTGCAGTGAGAAAGGGACTCATGTCTGAGTATACCCTGCCACACCTATAGTGGCCACAAACGATTCAGAAAAGGGGGTGGTGATGAACAGAGTGTCTGAATTAAGCAGACGACTCTTAATCAGTCCAAAGATCAGGGCTTGATCCATCACCGTTATTTATCTCACTGCACCATCCCAGCTCAGAACCTGGCTATATGCAAATCAGTCTGTCCCTGGCCCAGTGCATCATGGGAACAGGGCAGACTAAACTACCAAGCCAATTCTTCACCAGAAAGGAGACAAGCTACCGGGGACCGGTTTCTGGCATTTCAGCCGTCTTCGGCCCGGCTTGCTTGAATCCTGATGGTGCAGTGAGAAAGGGACTCATGTCTGAGTATACCCTGCCACACCTATAGTGGCCACAAACGATTCAGAAAAGGGGGTGGTGATGAACAGAGTGTCTGAATTAAGCAGACCACTCTTACCCAGTCCAAAGATCAGGGCTTGATCCATCACCGTTATTTATCTCACTGCACCATCCCAGCTCAGAACCTGGCTATATGCAAATCAGCCTGTCCCTGGCCCAGTGCATCATGGGAACAGGGCAGACTAAACTACCAAGCCAATTTTTCACCAGAAAGGAGACAAGCTACCGGGGACCGGTTTCTGGCATTTCAGCCGTCTTCGGCCCGGCTTGCTTGAATCCTGATGGTGCAGTGAGAAAGGGACTCATGTCTGAGTATACCCTGCCACACCTATAGTGGCCACAAACGATTCAGAAAAGGGGGTGGTGATGAACAGAGTGTCTGAATTAAGCAGACCACTCTTACCCAGTCCAAAGATCAGGGCTTGATCCATCACCGTTATTTATCTCACTGCACCATCCCAGCTCAGAACCTGGCTATATGCAAATCAGTCTGTCCCTGGCCCAGTGCATCATGGGAACAGGGCAGACTAAACTACCAAGCCAATTCTTCACCAGAAAGGAGACAAGCTACCGGGGACCGGTTTCTGGCATTTCAGCCATCTTCGGCCCGGCTTGCTTGAATCCTGATGGTGCAGTGAGAAAGGGACTCATGTCTGAGTATACCCTGCCACACCTATAGTGGCCACAAACGATTCAGAAAAGGGGGTGGTGATGAACAGAGTGTCTGAATTAAGCAGACCACTCTTACCCAGTCCAAAGATCAGGGCTTGATCCATCACCGTTATTTATCTCACTGCACCATCCCAGCTCAGAACCTGGCTATATGCAAATCAGTCTGTCCCTGGCCCAGTGCATCATGGGAACAGGGCAGACTAAACTACCAAGCCAATTCTTCACCAGAAAGGAGACAAGCTACCGGGGACCGGTTTCTGGCATTTCAGCCGTCTTCGGTCCGGCTTGCTTGAATCCTGATGGTGCAGTGAGAAAGGGACTCATGTCTGAGTATACCCTGCCACACCTATAGTGGCCACAAACGATTCAGAAAAGGGGGTGGTGATGAACAGAGTGTCTGAATTAAGCAGACCACTCTTACCCAGTCCAAAGATCAGGGCTTGATCCATCACCGTTATTTATCTCACTGCACCATCCCAGCTCAGAACCTGGCTATATGCAAATCAGTCTGTCCCTGGCCCAGTGCATCATGGGAACAGGGCAGACTAAACTACCAAGCCAATTCTTCACCAGAAAGGAGACAAGCTACCGGGGACCGGTTTCTGGCATTTCAGCCGTCTTCGGCCCGGCTTGCTTGAATCCTGATGGTGCAGTGAGAAAGGGACTCATGTCTGAGTATACCCTGCCACACCTATAGTGGCCACAAACGATTCAGAAAAGGGGGTGGTGATGAACAGAGTGTCTGAATTAAGCAGACCACTCTTACCCAGTCCAAAGATCAGGGCTTGATCCATCACCGTTATTTATCTCACTGCACCATCCCAGCTCAGAACCTGGCTATATGCAAATCAGTCTGTCCCTGGCCCAGTGCATCATGGGAACAGGGCAGACTAAACTACCAAGCCAATTCTTCACCAGAAAGGAGACAAGCTACCGGGGACCGGTTTCTGGCATTTCAGCCGTCTTCGGCCCAGCTTGCTTGAATCCTGATGGTGCAGTGAGAAAGGGACTCATGTCTGAGTATACCCTGCCACACCTATAGTGGCCACAAACGATTCAGAAAAGGGGGTGGTGATGAACAGAGTGTCTGAATTAAGCAGACCACTCTTACCCAGTCCAAAGATCAGGGCTTGATCCATCACCGTTATTTATCTCACTGCACCATCCCAGCTCAGAACCTGGCTATATGCAAATCAGTCTGTCCCTGGCCCAGTGCATCATGGGAACAGGGCAGACTAAACTACCAAGCCAATTCTTCACCAGAAAGGAGACAAGCTACCGGGGACCGGTTTCTGGCATTTCAGCCGTCTTCGGCCCGGCTTGCTTGAATCCTGATGGTGCAGTGAGAAAGGGACTCATGTCTGAGTATACCCTGCCACACCTATAGTGAGCTAAAAAACGGTGTTGGATCTAGCCCTGATCTCTTGACTGGGTGAGAGCTTTCTGCTTAATTCAGAGACTCTGTCCCTCACCACCCCTTGTTGTACACATTTTATATTACAGCTTACGCTACATTGTTAAATTGAAGTTTACATATCCCTTACACACGTGGGATAGCGTTATGGGTAGAATTTGCCCATTTTCTTGTGTAGATTTTGTTCCCTTACATGAGGGATGACTAAATTATTTTATGTTACTGCCATTTGTATTGCGCAAAAGCTGCCTCAGCAAAGGGGTTGTAGTCACCCATTTCTAAGTTAGTCGTTATGCACCGTTACATGAGGGATGGAAATGGGTGAAAGTCACCAGGTGCTATACATTTTATTTGCTGCTCTTAGGTTAGAAGCGGCTGTATGGGTTGAAGTCACCCATTTTCAAGCATTTCGTTTGCTGCCCTTATGTGAGGAGTGGCTGTATGGGTGGGAGTCACCCATTTTCACAGTTTTCACTACTTGTCCTTACTCTAAGGATGTTGGTTGGGTGTGAGTGTCACCTATTGCTACAGGGTACTCCACTCGCCCTTGTTTTGGGTGCGTGTGGTCGGTTGTACTACACCCATTACTTTTATGTAATACATGTGTGTGTGTCAGTCGTTTCACATGGCTAGTGCATGTTGAGCTGTGTTGTGCCTCCTCTCATGCCTGTCTGGCCAGTGGGTGTGGTTGCTGGTCGTCATTGGTGCGATTGTGTAGTTTATCTAACATGTTGTTTCTTCTGCCATATTTTATGTAAATCATAGAAGAGGAGAATGAATGATATATTATCCTATATATTTATCTATTTATCTTCTCAATATATTTATCTATGCATCTTCTCAATTCTCTCTAGTAAATTTACTTATGCATCTTCTTAAAATATTTTCAATGGTATATTGTTGATTTTTCTTTATCTTCTTTATATCTCTCAATGTTTTTTTATGGTTCGTCTGGTTAATGGTTTTTTCTTTCTTGCATTTGTGAACTTTGCATATTTTGTTTTTTATGGTTCTTCTTGCCAATACTTTATTCCGTTTTGCAGTTTCATTTTTGTGTTATAAATATGGGGAGGATATGTAGTATCCTGTATATTTTATTATCCTGTTGCTTTCTTCCTACCCGCTCAGCCAGTGTGAATGTGCTGCATGGAATGTTGGTGTGGTGATGATGAATGGAATGCCTGATTGCCTGTGAGGTGTGGGGTGACAGTTGGAGTATGGGATGAGCAGCAGGCAGGCTGCTCTTGTTGGGGCTGATCTACATGAACTTTCCAACCTGTAACTAAGACTCAATAAACCTACACAAACTACATCTTAGCTACTGGACGTCATCATTTCAAAATCCTTTAACAATGCTGCCAGTTTCTCTTGGTCGGTAACATGTATGGTCAGTTTCTGCATACCCAGTAACAGAAATCTCATACTCTCTCCCACACTGTGCCTCTCTCTCACATAGTTTCATAACCTGAAAGAGGTTTTCATGAACATTCACTCTCATTCACAGTGATCACTCTTACATGCTATAGTCACTCTAGCAATGAAACACACACACCTGGCCTAGCGGTTCGGACTGAACTGCTGCAATTGGAGCAGGACCAAGACTAGTTTGCATAAGGTCGGTCTCTGTCTAGAATGGCACAGTGGGTGAAAAAAAGAATGCAGCCCAAAGCCATTGCCAGTGGCTGAGATTAATACAAGCATTCCTTCCATCACTTTGTTGTTTCTCCATTGCAACGGGTATGTGCAGACATGGGTCCTATGCACATTGTGCCACAGGTTTCAAGCTATACGTCACTGATCACACCTAAGCAGGTCAAAACTGGTCTCGGATTGTTTGTGTACCCATCTTGAGTGGATCTGGCCTGGTAGTTTGAACTGAACTGTTCGTACAGGAGCATGACCAAGGCTGATTTGCATAAGGTGGGTCTCTGTCTAGAATGACACAGTGAATGAAACATGAGGATCTAGATTGCGGCCCAGATTGATTGCCAGTGGAAGAGATTATTCAAGCATTCCTTTCATCACCTTGATGTTTTAACACACACACAAAACAACACAGTTGTGCCTCATTTTACCTCACAATGTGCTACACACAGCTATATCCACACACACTCCACCGCACACACTCACTCCTTCTCATATAGTGACAATAGCTATGTTGTCTGCTGGAGCAGCCCACGTCACCTATTGCCGGCTCTTGCACACTCCATGGCCTGTCCAGTAGCTTCCAGTGTCTGGCCATGCAGATCCCATGGGGTAAGTGTGCCACTGCTCTGGAATAGCCTTGCCACCTTCATGGCTCTGTAGGATATTTGTGCAGCCTTCATGGGCAACCCATGCAAGCTCTAGGGAAGACGTGTGCAGCATTCCTGGATGTGCAGTTCAGCCTCCATGGGCTGACAGTGCAGCCTCCACAGCTTTGCTGAGTAGCTTCCATGAGTTAGCAGTGCAAGCTCCAGGTGCAGAGCATTCTTCCCATACTGTATTGGTGAGGGCACAACTCCAGTAGGATGCCTGAAAATACTTTAGGGGTATTGAGCATGTGAGTCTAGCTGCTATCTCTATATTCATTCACTTGCAGTTTTATGAAGCACAAAAAGACAGAGAGATCTGTACATAAGCAATTTTAGGACTTAAAGGTTCCATATAGGAACTTCTCAAATTATCTGGTGTAGAGCTCGGTGCACAGATATGATGCCGAATCTGCTGCATTAATAATAATCATGCAGCACAACTCCCTATGAATCAAGGACAAAGAACAGTCGGATAATTACTAGTACACTTTCCCAAAGGACCTGAAAAAAAGACAATCTTGAAAAAATTACCAAACAAGGATTTTTGCAATAAATATAAATATCAGCGTGCATGAATGAATTCAGGTTTATGTTCATATAAACTTGATATTGGGTGCCAAGTTGAACATTTTTTAAAGGTAACACGGAAATTTCTCTTCGTTATTGATCCCCTTAGGTTATAAGCTGCTAAGATTTTAAAATATTTGTATCCAAAATGTTTGTGTCTGTAAAATAAGTGTCTGATTGCCTCTGCTGGTTATATTGGTAACTTGTTCCAAGATTTGCCATGTTAGTTGATGGATGTTACACCCTCATTTTTTCAAAATGTCTGGCTGCTTTGGATTTCTCATTGTTACTGCAGATGTTGCTTTGGTGTACATAAGACCCAGCTTTAATTGTCCATCAAATATTTTAATAGTGGATCTTCTCACTTGGGCTTTTAAGGAGGTGTACGCAGTTGGCGGCTCACATGTATAGCTACCATTATATTATTATATTATAGTAGAAATCCAGGAAAGTGAAAAAATCCTTTAATGGATGAGGCACAATACATCAGCTCCTGAACAGCAGCTCCATCTTCAATAACTGACTTCATGACATTCAAAACAGAATTACCAACAGAGCCACATTAATAAGAAAACATTCAATTAAAAGGGCAATGAAAGAAAAAGGGAAACAATAATAAAAGGGAACTGGAAGATGAGAGAATGCAACACACCGCCTCTCTTAAGAAAACTAAGAAGGATAGAAAGCACATTTAGCAACACGTTTTACATTCCATACTCTTCCGTCTTGTGTAACAACACTATTACGGTTGACTTTAACGACCTTAATAGGTTTACCAAACTTATGTTCACCTTTAGCAACATATTCTGGTTTTCTTATTCTTACCCATTCACCAACAGTAAAAAAAGGCACCTTGACTTTCATTCGAGAATCATAATAATATTTGTTTTGTTTTGCTTAATTTCAATTTTTTTAGCTAATTCCTCTACACAAACTTCTGAATTACAATTTTTCACAGCATTCTTGAACTACCATGGACACAACTTAGAAATGGGATCTCTACCTCTCAAAAGATGAAAAGGTGAAACTTCAGTTGTGGACTGTGGTGTTATACGATACAACCAAAGTTTTTCTTTTAATTTTTCCTTCCAAAGAGCACCAAAATTGTGTACCCAAAGTGTTTCCTGTTTGAGTACTCTATTATATCTTTCCACCTGACCATTACCTTGTGGTTCATATAAGGCTGTAGACATGTGCTTGATATCATAAAACTTGAGAAATTCTAACATTTGGTTTGATTTGAACTGCACTCCATTGTCAGAAATGAGTACTTCTAGGTAACCCTCACGAGCAAATATTTCTTAAAGAGACAAAATCACATTATCCGTACTGGGATGGGATACCAATTTGACTTCAGGCCATTTAGAATGATAGTCTACTGCTACCAAAGCAAATCTACAATCTTGTGGTAAAATATTGAAAGTCTCTGCAATATCAAGACCCACTTTCTGCCACGGTTGATCTGGCCATTTTACAGGAATTAAAGATCTAGTCACTCCTGACACACTCAGGACATTCCCTCACAACTCTGTATGTGAACCTATCCATTCCAGGCCACCAAAAACTGACCTAATCAACCTCTTCATAGATGACATTCCCAAATCACTCTCATGACTCATATTCAAAATGTGACTGCGAAGTGATAAAGGGGGAACATACTTCCCTTCTCTGAAAATCAAATCACCTTCGCTGAAAAGTTCATTGGAGACATTCCAATACTGGACCACTTTAACAGGAATATCATTCTTGGACGGCCAACCCGTTCTGATGTAATCCATGACTTTTCTTAAAACTTCATCTTCACTCATACTCTTCTTCCACATATCTTCAGTGATACAACTAAACTTTTCTGATACAACTTCAGATATGCTGGTTACAACTTCTTCTTCTTCTTCTTCATACACACTCTCTTGATTACATGGGAGTCTAGAGAGGCAATCAGCCATAACGTTACTCTTACCTGGGACATATTCAATGTCAAAACTATATTCCTGCAATCATGACTAATAACTCAAGATCGGTACAGTACGGGAATATTGTCGCAAAAATATCGACTTACCTAAATATCGCTGCAAAAATATCTACAGGAAGAAATATCGATGACAAAAATATAGTCTGACCAGAATATCGACAGACAGGTAAGTAATATCGTTAACATTAATATAGTTGTAATAAATATCGTTTACAAAAACATAGTTTACAATAATATCGTTTTTTAAATAATTATAAGTAATGTAGTGTTTTTAATGAGTATTTGTAGATGAAGTAGTATTTTTAATAGTATTTTATTAGTTAATAATGTATTTTATGTTGAATTTAGTATTAAAAGTTCCGTAGCGGGTTGTGGGTTTATAGGGGAGTAGGGTGGGAAGTAATTTAAATATAATGAAATAATAGATTAATTAATGTTTTAAATGAATATAAATAGTGTAATAAATAATAGTTAATTAATTTCAATTAGTTAATTGATTATTAATTATGTAATTAATTATGTTAATTTATTAATTAATTTTAGGTGTGTGTACAGGAATTTTTTAGTGAAAATGTAGTAAATTAATTACAATTTAATTGATTAATTATTTAATTAATGTTTAAAAAAAAAATTGTTATTTTATAAATGATTATAAATACATTTAGTAATTTTTACCCCTACGCTATCCAACGCTTTCCCTACTGTTGCACCCTCTGGAGTGGGAATAGTAATTTTTACTTCTACGCTATCCAACGCTTTCCCTACTGTTGCACCCCCTGGAGTCGGAATAGTAATTTTTACCCCTACGCTATCCAACGCTTTCCCTACTGTTGCGCCACCTGGAGTGGGAATAGTAATTTTTACCCCTACGCTATCCAACGCTTTCCCTACTGTTGCACCCCCTGGAGTGGGAATAGTAATTTTTACCCCTACGCTATCCAACGCTTTCCCCACTGTTGCACCCCCTGGAGTGGGAATAGTAATTTTTACCCCTACACTATCCAACGCATTCCCTACTGTTGCACCCCCTGGAGTGGGAATAGTAATTTTTACCCCTACGCTATCCAACGCTTTCCCTACTGTTGCACCCCCTGGAGTGGGAATAGTAATTTTTACCCCTACGCTATTCAACGCTTTCCCTACTGTTGCACCCCCTGGAGTGGGAATAGTAATTTTTACCCCTACGCTATCCAACGCTTTCCCTACTGTTGCACCCTTTGGAGTGGGAATAGTAATTTTTACTCCTACGCTATCAAATGTTTTAATTAGTAATATATTCTATATTTTAATTATATGTATGTATTATTTTTGTTATACAAAGTAATGTGTTAAATATATGTATATGTCCACATTTATTAAGTTTATAATTAAAAAGTGTAGTAAAATTGTTTTAAATAGTTTAAAAATAAAAGTAATGTAATGTATTTTGTTAATAGTACTTATATTTATTTATTATTTAATGTAATTTTAATTATTTTAAAAAATCGATATTTTTTACATCTATATTAATTACAACGATATTTTGGAGTCGATATTTATGTACTTACCTGTTTAAGTATAGGGAGTCGATATTTATGTAAACAATATTTTTACAACTATATTTATGTCAGCTATATTTTTGTAATCGATATTTTAACACCCTACCCTCAAGATCTACATCCAGAAATTCCACTATGCACTTAGGAGAGTTTAAAACTTCTCTTTCAATAACATTAACGTTCTTAAATGAAACCACTATGCCTCTTTCTTTATGTGGATCACTATCAGATGAATGTCCACATTTGTAGCAAACGCTTTCACTTCCCTGATCATACCTCACACATGATACATCACTGTTGTTTTTACTGAAGCTCTTACCTTTACCTACTATCGTCTTCATATCATACCTACAAGCTTTGGAAAATTCCCTACTCTTCCACATTTATTACATTGCTTACCTATAGCAGGACAGAATTTGAATGAAGCAATGTGAGTGTTACTTCCACACCTATAACAAACCATGCCACCACTAGAAACTTTCGTAGATTGAGGCTGTTTGGCAACACTGTTCATGGCACAAATTCCATCACAACATTTATCATTCTTGTTACCCTTGTTTCCAACCTCTTCTACTGTCTTCATCCACTTATCGGACTGTTTAAATGCTTTAGCAGAGGAGATAGTTTCATGTAAACTGGGATTGCCTAAAATCCATAACTGCTCCAGAGTTTTCTTGCTCCTCACATTTACTATGATTTGATCTCTAATCATTTTGTCGGTTATAGCTCCAAAATTGCAAGAGATAACAAGTGATGGTAGTGCTGTTAAAAAGTCGTCAAAAGAGTCAGACTCTTTTTGTGCACAGGTGTAAAAATTGTAACGGTTTAAAGCTATGGTCGTCAAAGGGCTTGAACCTAGTTTTAACTCGTAACACAGCCTCATCAAATGCCCCTAAATCCCCTGGCACAACTGGAAGAGTTCTAAACACTGCTTGTCCCTCTGATCCTAAACAATTAAGAAAAATATATATATTTTTTCATTTCCCATTCTTTCTCCATCTATAGCATTTAAATAAGTTAAAAACTCCTCCTTCCATCTAGTCCATGGTATGGGAGGATCACCCTTACTTTGGAGAAAGTTACTTGGTGGATCAAATTGCATGTTATTAATTTAAGTAGAGAAGTGCTACAGAAAATAACAATGAGTAACAAATGTTACATATAAATTGCAAAATATATTTATATACACCAACAAATTAAAATAACAGCAAGTTATATAGTAAAATAAGTTTTCAATAGGCTGTGCGCATCAGCGTGAAATGCACTAGAGAAGAGTTATGGCAGTTCCTTGCAGGCAGCAAAACGTTCTTGAGAAATGAAATGAAAAGTAGATTTATAAAAGCGCGATTGCTGCCCGGGGGCGTCCAAGCGCTAGGAACCAACAGAGTTGGCGTGACAGAGTAGCTAGCTGAATTTACTGAGGGAGGTTAAACAGAAAGGTCTTTAGCTGTTTTCGGAATAAAGAAAGGTTGGGGTTAGATCTAAGATGAAGAGGGAGTGAATTCCAGGACTTGGCGGCATTATAGGTGAACGTCCTGCTGCCAGACCTTGACTTTTTTATTCTCGGAGCTATAGCCATGAAGGCCTGGCTAGATCGGAGGCTTCTGCTGGGTTGATACTGTTTTACTAGGTCACGGGTGATCATAGGACCTGTGTCCCAAAAGGCCTGGTGGGCAATACACATGGCCTTGAAGAGGATTCTCTGATGCACTGGGATCCAATGCAGGCTAATCAGTCCAGCTTTGGCTGATTATCTTTGTGGGAGCTGTAACAGTGTGCGGGCCGCACAGTTCTGCACTGTCTGAAGTCTACGCATGGTGTACTCCGGAGCACCAAGGTAGAGGACATTGTTGAAGTTTAAGCGGGACTGTATCAGACCCTGGATGGCCACCTGCTTTGCCTCCATGGGCAGAAGGGGGAGAATTTTCTTTAACATCCTAAGAGGACAAAGCAGGTAGCCGAAAGTTTTGTAGCCTGGATGTTAAATGAAAGAGTCTTATCCAGCCACACCCCGAGGCTCTTAATGTTGTCCTTGGGTACTGGAGGAGTGCCTAGACAGGGGGCCACCAGGAGTTGAAAAAGATGGGGTTAGAGGGGCCCAGGAGCATCAGCTCCGTTTTATCCCCATTGAGCTTGAGGGATGATGAAGACATCCAGCCCTTTACCTCCTCTAAGCACTTTCTTAGCCCACCTGACAGTGGCATGTCGGCCTCCTGCGCCAATGAGACCACCAGCTGGGTGTCGTCCGCGTAAGAAATAATCTTAACCCCAAATGGACGAACAACTTCAGCCAGTGGACTCATATAGATGTTGAAAAGCGCAGGGCTTAAAGAGGAACCTTGTGGGACTCCACACCTCAATGGTCTACTCATGGACACTGTCTCTCCATCAAATACTTGAAAAGATCTATCCCTCAAGAAGGACTTGAACCAAAGCCAGGCTTTATCCATTATTCCGACACTCGAAAAGCGGCTCAGCAGGGTGTCGTGGCTGACCGTATCAAATGCCACGCTAAGGTCAAGGAGGATCACTGCCACTGATCCTCCTTGATCTAGGATTTTTCTGGATTCCTCTGTGACTACTAGGAGGGCGGACTCAGTTCCATGTTTGGGTCTAAAACCCATCTGGGTGGAGTCTAACAGCTGGTTGTTTACCAGGAAATTCACCAGTTGGAGGTTGATGTATCTCTCCAGGATTTTACTCACCCAGGGGAGCAGGGAAATAGGCCGGTAGTTGCTAAAATCCGAGGGATCCAGATTGTTTATTTTTTAAGCAGGGCTCGGACCATGGCCCGCTTCCAAGCTGGAGGGACAGTGCCAGAGGTGATGGATGCGTTCAAGAGGTCCATTATGGTTGGCAAGGTGACCTGGGATGCTGACATCATGACATCTGGCGGAGCCGGATCGCCAGGGGATCCAGATTTTACCTTACGAGCCATGGACTCCAAGGTTTCAAGATCTAGAAGGGGGAAGTGATCCAGTATAGGTGGAGGCTCTGGTGGGGTGTCTACCAGATTTGTTTTGGCCTGAGCTAAGGGGGCAGTGGCTATAGAGGGGAAGGATGAGTAGATTTTATTGACTTTTAGGTGGAAAAATTCTGTCAAGTCATTGCAGTGGGCTGTTGTTTTTACCTCGTGCAGGCTAGAAGATGGAAGTATGGTGAGTTTTTTCAGTATTTGGAAAATTTCTTTGGGTTTGGATTTAGCTAGTATAATTCTATCAGAGAAGTATGCAGATTGGGCAGCTTTGACTTCGGCTTTGTAGGCATTAATTGCCTCTCGGTATCGAATTTTTGCCTCCAAAGAATAGTCTAGACGCCATTGTCTTTCTATTTTCCTGCATTGGCGTTTCTTTTCCCTGAGAGCCTCTGAGTACCAGGGGCAGTTTTGTGTGAGCGTTTCAGCGTTATTTTACTCAGAGGGAGAATTGCTTCAAGGGATTGTGTGATCCAGTCTTCGTAAGCCTGATTGGCTAGACAAGGATCCTCATTGTAAAAGGGTTGATCGCTGGCGAGCTTATTAGTCCATTCATCAACTGGCAGCCGCGCCCAGGATCTGGCGTGTCTTATCGTGGGTCTTACGGGGGGTGGCTTAAAAGTGGTCCAGGTGAAAGGCACCAGTAAATGATCCGTCCACGGGAGGGGGATTGGTGGTCCTACTACAAGGTCTGCACAGTTGCTGAAGACAGGGTCCAGCAAGTGGCCCTTGACGTGAGTCGGGGTCTTGACATGTTGGATTAATTGCAAGGCGGCTAGGTCATCTACAAGTGTCATGGCTGTATGATCCAGAGCAGTGTTGAAATGAAGGTTGGGATCACCTAACAAAGTAAAGTTAGAGGCAGTGCTAACGCGTTCAGCCACAATCGAAGAAAGGTGATTGTGGAACTGCTTAGGAGGGCCTGGGGGCGATATATTACTGTTCCCGAGAAGCAGTTGTTAGGAGAGAGTTCCAGAATGAAGGCTAAGCTCTCACAATCTGGGATTGCTTCCGGGAGAACTCGGCTGTGGAACTGTTCTTTGTAAATAATTGCTAGGCCTCCTCCTCTCCCCTCAGGTCAGTCCTGCTGAGTAATTTGGAAGCCTGGAGGGAGGGCTGTTACTAGGGCAGGGTCGGAGTCTGTCGCGAGCCACGTTTCCGTGAGGAACACTACGTCTGGCATGCGTTCTTCTAACAAAAGGGCAATTTCCGCCCTGTGTTTAGGCAGGGATCTGCAGTTTAACATAAACATACAGTACTCGTGTGTCGTTTCTTGGACCTGCTTAGGTTTAAGAGTTAGTTTACATTTTGGGCAAGTATCAGCAAGTTCTACTGCATGATAACAATGCAGGCCATAGTCCATTCCTAGGGGCCTAATACTGCGGAGAGTTTCAGCGCTGTATTGCCTGGTCTTTTGGGGTAGAGATGTAGGCGGTATGGCCCTGGGCCCGGACTCGGCGTGGACGAGCGCAGACGAGCTTGCCTTAAGCGCGCCTTCGGCGCGCAAACGTCACGCCCGCTGCGCTCGTCCGCTGCGCTTCCGGTAGATGCACATACTTTATAGGGGAGGAGAGAGAGGATAGGAAGGGGCGTGGCCAACACAAGTGGGCGTCAAGAATGGCGGCATGAAAGACAGAAAGACTCTCCTGCGGCAGCGATAAATCCGCTGTGCGGGGATGCCTGCGCCAAGGGGATCAGGTGCCCAGGGGATCAGTAAGTTTTTTAAAAACAAAGTATAACACAGTAAAATCCCGAGCTAACTCTACTCCCGGCTGTGCCTCAGGAGGTTCCAGCTATAATGCAGCGCTTGTACTCAGCGCGCGTTAAGTAACTGGTGAGGGGGCGTGGCCAACAAAAGTGGGCGTGTCTTGTGGCTTCAAGAATGGCGGCAAGAAAGACAGAAAGACTCTCCCGCGGCAGCAATAAATCTGCTGTGCGGGGATGCCTGCACCAAGGGGATCAGGTGCCCAGGGGATCGGTAAGTTTTTAAAAACAAAGTATAACACAGTAAAATCACGAGCTAACTCTACTCCCGGCTGTGCCTCAGGAGGTTACAGCTATAATGCAGCGCTTGTACTCAGTGCGCGTTAAGTACCTGGTGAGGGGGGGGCATGGCCAACACAAGTGGAGAGGAGCGAGTTACAGTACTTTCTTGCAGGCAGCAGAACTTTTTATTTAAAAACAAAAATCAAATTAGACAGTTATCTTGGAGATGCGCTAATCTAAATGCACGATATGAAATTCCCTTGAGTGAAGAGAATGCAAAGCGAAATCACCGCAGGGCTATTTCAAACCTTGACGAAAACAGCCTCTGCTGACCTCACGAGGTCGCGCTGCGCTCTGATGTCAGCAATAAGTGTAGACATGTCGGAGTACAACATAATACATCGAACAGCAATAGACATCAGACAAAATGGAACATGTTAGATGGAAGCCTCTTTCGAGTGTTCTGACATTCAAGGTAAGCGCAAGAGAAGTTCCGACAAGTTCTGAGCTTGTTAGGCAGGTAGGCAAGCAGGAATCCGGGCAAGACAACTTGTTTATTGTTTAGCTGCCTGCCCACCTTTTGGTTTCACAGCACTGGAGACTTCCTGAGTGATATTTAAGCTAAACCATTCAAACTATCGGAATTAACCGTCCTGGACGGTGTCTTTTTACAAAAGGTAGGGGAAAGGTCTTCCATAAATTAAATAATGTATGGGCACCTCGTGCCCCTCCGATTCCACCAACTTCCACCACTGCTGAGTACCACATCAAGACAAAGCAACATGAAGACAGGGAGCAGATAATCACAGGAGGGAGACAGCTGGAAAACACATGCACTCTTGTAGCGTGCTTAACTAAAAGGAAAAAAGTAGCACCAACAAAAACGAGCATTGTAACTCACAATAATGCAGGGGCAAACTCACGACGTCGCGCTGCGCTCTGATGTCAGCAATAAGCGTAGACACGTCGAAGTACAAGGTAATACGTCGAACAGCAATAGACGTCAGACAAAATGGAACACGTTAGATGTCAGCCTCCTTCGAGTGTTCTGACATTCAAGGTAAGCGCAAGAGAAGTTCCGACAAGTTCCGAGCTTGTTACATTCAAAATTGTAGTCCATAAACGATGAAATATATAAAATTACACCGCAAAATTATCCAGCCAGCCTTAAAAAACGGGGTTTAAGCGGGAAAGTAGGTGGTTCAGCAGGACTCTTGGTGGCTCGGGTCTTTTGTGAGAATCCGATTTGTAGTAGGAACAATAATGTTACCATCCATAAAAGATCCAAACATCACCATAAAATCCTTCAAGATTAAGAAGATTAGCTTGAAAAGATATCCTCCTTAAAGTAAATGTTTATAGAGGAATCAAACACGATCCATCAACAACGAAGTAGTATCTTCATAGAGAGAACAAATATATAGATATAAGTACAGCTCTTGTGTTGTAGCAGGTACTCCCTTGTCCTCGTCGCCAAATTTGTAAAGTTCAAATTGTAAATAAGTAGAAATCCAGGAAAGTGAAGAAATCCTTTAATGGATGAGGCACAGTACATCAGTTCCTGTACAGCAGCTGCATCTTCAATAACTGACTTCATGACATTCAAAACAGAATTACCAACAGAGTGGCATGAGCCACATTCATAAGAAAACATTCAATTAAAAGGGCAATGTAAGAAAAAGGGAAACAATAATAAAAGGGAACTGGAAGATGAGAGAATGCAACACTGGGGTTGACTTATCTTTTTTTTATCCCCAAAGAGTATTAAATATGATGGTAAATCATTGGTCAAGAGCCACTTTTTGGATTTATGTGAAACTAGGAGGCTGCAAACTGAGTTAACAAACTGTGCAATGTTGTTTTTTTACAGACTCTTCGCTAGTGCAGAGCCCGTTTTTTATTTGACACTTTGCCTCACTCTGTGGGAGAGGTCTCTAGCCTTTTTCGTATTAGGACTAGTATGGTTTGATGGATCATGAGCCCAGGTAACCCAACTGATATGTTGGGTAGACATGTTTTAACTTGTTCCTGCGATTGGGTCTCTGAACAATTGCTTTTTCACTATATGTTTTTCTGCAACTTGTTTAGATACCATCACAGACTTTTGTTCCAACCTTTTTTTAAATCATTGGTCCATCGTAAATATAGTTCCATTTGCAGCTATTGAATACGCCTGCTATTTGCTTCATGGTATGAATGCGTTTTTCTAAAAGCTACAGTCAGAACTAGGAAAACCATGGAGGGTCCACTCTGTTTGTCACTTTTTAAATTCTGCATTTCCATTATTTAAAAATTGCATAGCACACAGTGTAAGATAGACTTCTACAAAATGTGAAAAACATTTTAAGATAACATGGTGGTTCCAAAATATAGATTTTAATAATACCCAGATTGTACGTAATGCATTTTTTTAAAATATAGCTATCCCTTAAAAGCAAGCACTTCACCACTGAGCAGTAACTCCCTTTCACTACCACTCAAAAAGAGTAAATCTTTGTCATCTAAAAGCTTTAAATGATTCTATCAATTAAAGCCAGAACGACTTTCAAGCACCCTCAACATTTTCAGATTAAGCAATTGCACACATTTGCATTTCTTTCAGGCAGGTAGGCAAGCAGGCACCCTGGCAAGACAACTTGTTTACTTTTTAGCTGCCTGCCCACCTTTGGTTTCACAGCACTGGAGACTTCCTGAGTGATATTTAAGCTAAACCATTCAAACTATTAACCTTCCCGGTACGGTGTCTTTTTACAAAAGGTAGGGGAAAGGTCTTCCATAAATTAAAAAATGTATGGGCACCTTGTGCCCCTCCGATTCCACCAACTTCCACCACTGCTGAGTACCACATCGAGACAAAGCAACATGAAGACGGGGAGCAGATAAACACAGGAGGTAGACTGCTGGAAAACACATGCACTCTTGTAGCGTGCTTAACTAAAAGGAAAAAAGTAGCACCAACAAAAACGAGCATTGTAAGGACACAATAATGCAGGGGCAAACTCACAGCCATGAAGTAAACATCACACAGGCCCTTAAATAGGAAGGAAGCAAATGAAAGTGACAAAGAGGCCAACAAATAGTAAACAATGGGTGGCACTGGGTCCACTGGAAGTTAACAAAATGTCACTCAACAGACTTCGCATTCGCTGTCTTAGTCTGGAGTCTGGACCTAAAAAGCCGTATAGCTAAATGATGCCCATGTCGCCGCAATGCGGACATTCATTCTACATTCTAAGTTGCGACTAAAAGTGATGTCACATTTAAAGCCCTATCACTTGTCCCTCCTTGTCAAGGGATCCTGACTCATGCTAATACATTCTTACGGATTTATTGCTGTATCTATTTTTCACCGTTACACCTTGTGATCCTCTGCTCTTGCTAATACCTGTTTCTAATGTGTCTCAGTTCCACAATGGCATCGATCATTTATTTGTCAGAACGTGTTTCAGCTTTATGTGTAACATTAAGAAAAACCTATTACTATCAGACTGAAATACTTTAAGTAAGTGTATGCCACCATCTAGTGGTCAGATTCTGTTTACAAAATGTGATATTTACAGTTAAACATCAGTGACTCAGAGTCTAAATTAAAAGGAAAAAGAAGGGTAAACCCAGTCTGCTGGAACAGGAACTATGGGCCAGGATACAATACAGAAACTATGGTTCCCTGGAAACAAATCTAAGAGGCACTATTGCGTGAATATGTGGCCCTGAGTAATTACCAGTGGCCGAGATTAATCCAGGCATTCCACCCATTACTTTTTTGTAATCCTCAATTTGACACCGTAAATGCAACAGGTATGCCCAGACTTGAGTCCTGTGCTCACTGGAACCAAAGTCCACCCTAGTAAAAATCCCCAACTAGGCTGAAACTGGCCTGGTGTGGCCGGGGTTCTGATTCAACGAGGACCAGGCCTGCCAGTTTGGGCGGATTGCTCCTATTGAACTAGGATTAAGGCAAATTTCCATATGGCGGGGTCCAATGTGAGGTGGAATGGTGGGCAAGGAATTACCAATGGTGGAGACTAATTCAAGCATTCCACCCATTGTGTCTTTGCATCCATCAGTACAATACCCTATGGGCCATGGGTTTGCCCAGAGGTGGGTCCCAGGATCCATGTGTCACTAGAACCAATCCGTGCCCAATGAGGAGGCCCAACAAGGATGGAACCAATCCGGGGCTGCTCTGGTCCAATGCAGAGAGGATGAACCAATCCGGGGCTGCTCTGGTCCAATGCAGAGAGGATGAACCAATCCGGGGCTGCTCTGGTCCAATGCAGAGAGGACGAACCAATCCGGGGCTGCTCTGGACCAATGCAGAGAGGACGTGGCCTTTCTGTTTCTGATGGACTTTTCCTATTGGAACAGGATCAACGTTGATTTGCATATGCCTGGGTCCAAACTGAGGTGGCAAGGTCTGCCTACTCGCTGATGATTGCTTCTATAGTGCCTGGACACCTCTGCTGGAGGTAACTGTTCGCGCTCAACAAATGGCTTTATTATTATTAAGGTGGGCAAAAACGTAAGCACAGGGACGAGGCTCCAAGTAATTACCAGTGACTGGGATTCATTCAAGGATTCGGCCCATCACTTTATAGCACTTACTAGCAGCAGCGAGGCAGCTGAGGCTGACATAAAGTCTTGCAATCTTAAGCAAGGGATGTTTCGGTGGAGCATTGTATACAATGCTGTCTGTGGCAGACAGATCTGACCGTCTGGAATGAGATCCAAAAAGGCTTACAAACGTTGATGCATTTAAGAGGAAGGAAGTGCTTAAAGTAAAACAGAAATGAGTCACAAAGCCAGTAAAAGGGATGAAGGTTTGCAGACTAAGCACATCCATGAACATGATGAAAAGAAATGGGAACAGAATTAGACATGATACTCAAAGATAGACCTCAATTTGCATGTCAACGAAATTGCATCTTTAAAGACAGAGGGCCCAATTCACAGAACTAACTTGAGACAAAATCCTAACCTTACTACCATTTTGGTATTCACAGAAGGCACTTACTCATTTCGGTATTCACAGAAGTTAGGAGTCCTAACTTAAAGACTCCTAAACAGACAAAAATCCTAACTTTAAGACTTTCGGTATTCTCAGAAGGCATTTAGGAGTCCTAAAGTTAGGACTCCTAACTTCTGTGAATACCGAAATGAGTAAGTGCATTTTGTTAATACCAAAATGGTAGTAAGTTTAGGATTTTGTCTTAAGTTAGTTCTGTGAATCAGACCCACACAGCTCTCATTGAGTAACTTTATTGCAAAAATGTGTTTGAAATCCCAGAAATGAGCTTTTGCAGCGCCTGCAGATGGTATTAAAGCATTTCTTTCTGGCTGCATGTCATCTTCAACTGCCAAGAATGACTTTCTCGCCCCAAAAATCTGATCCTGCCTCTGCACCACAGGGACAGTGGAGCTGACTGCGAGAAGGGAGGGACCTTTCCTTGCTTTCACCGAGCTCAGGAACATTTTCAGCATCAAGGGCTGGGGGCGAATGCTGGGGTTGGTTGGTAAATCTATTTGCATCTTGCACTGTGGTGGCCATTTATGTGTGCGTTTGTTTGTTTATATTTACCAGTGTCAAAGGAGCTCTTTTTCTCGGAGTTGAGTCGGTTTTGCTGAGCACAGCGGTACGAGGCCTTCCCTAGCTCCATGTGAAGTTACTTTCTTGGCAGCCTTTAGCAGGTGCAGAGAGCTCACTCTAGAGAAAGGGTTCCCCCGCTTGGTGCGCTTCCGGTGACGTTCTATTAAGCGCACTCAGCAGCCCCGCATTGCAGGACGCACGCGGCAAAGCCCAGTCGATGGGCCGGTCCTTCTGTGCCTGTCCGGGGCCGGACTAGGCTGGGCTGGCCCACCCCTCTTTCTCCTGCCCCTCCAAAGGTACTGTTGTCATATTATTATTACTTTGTTTGCTTATATTGCGGGTATTTCAACGCATTTTGGGAAAGCGTAAATCTGCAACCTCCCTCCTGCTGTGATAGGCTCTCCCCTGGATGGTTTTCTAGTATGGGTGGTTGGAGTCACCTCGAAGGAGATGGAGCTGCTGGAACGCTGCCTGTCCCGCTCTCCTGCCCACTCGCTGTGGCCACCAGTCCAGTTCCAGCCTCCATGGGCGCGCCAACCCAGGAAGCACATGGTGAACTGAGTGCCCCGGCTTTTGCATTCAGTTCAGAGGCAGTTGAGGTGGTGTCTGCTGATGCCTCTCCGTGAGGTCTGGTACCTGGTGGCACGCCTATTATCCAGCACGCTGGCACAGCCACCAGGGCCCTGGCAGGCAAAAGGAAGAAAGCACCCACTGGCTCCAAACCAAAGAGGCCATGCGTTTCTATTCTTATCCCTGAGCCGGCCAATGGGCCTAATGAAGAGGATATACTCCTGGGGGGAAAACTACCTTATTTAGCCAACTCAAGGCAGCTTTCCTAAGCACATTTGAATCTATTCATGTCAGCTTTGAGGCTACTGAAGACAAATTAAGCTGCCTATCCCTCCATACCGATGCCAATCAACCCAACGGGCGACAGGCAGAGATAGCGTTAGCCCCCAATCATGCTGCCGCTGTAATTATTGCACTACCTGCCATGGCAATTTATCGTACATCTGTTCCAGCCACACTGCCAGCTCACCCTGTACCTCTACCTGCATCAAAGGGGGCTCAAACCCCTTGAGTATCACCCAGCAATCTCACATTAAAGAGGCCCCTGTTTATAAAAATGCATCCCGCTGTGACTTACCACCCGCTGCTTGCCCATATGTGATCATCTTAGCCATCTTAGGCTGTGCCCTGAAGCTAAGGAGTATGTGGCAGAACTAATCAACAAGGCTGCTCATTGGGCACATGGGAACGGTAGAGGCAGAGGCAACATCCTCCCAGAGAGAGTGGGATGGGTGGGGAAGATGCCCAAATAATATGGAGACTGTATTATTGTTACCCTCAGGAACCCCAGGATTGTAGTGATTTGTTTCGGGCCTCCAGGTATGCTAATCACTGCAGTCAACTTATTTGCCCCTGGTTACTTTTATAGAGATCTGGTCATTAGCACCTGTGGAATAGTGAGACCCACCTCATCCAAATGTGTGCAGCCATCCCAGTTCAGCTTACTTGTGCAAAATCGTTTTACTCCTTTGGGGGATATTAATCTGCCAATTATTGACTGTCTCCCTGTAATGTGACTGCGAACTGGCCCCCTAAAGAACACGGCCTTAGCTACTCACAAGATTTGATGTGAATGTGGATCAGCCTGTGATTAACTCCCCTTAACTCCCTCTGTCAGGTCACAAGGGTGCTCTGCGATGCTAGCTACATATGCCCAGGATTTTAAGGCTCTTTTTTGGAACATTGCAGGGCTAAGTGGTAAAATGGACTATGAAGGGAGCGTTAACTTCATTTGCAGCCATGATGTTGTTTTATGTTCAGGAGACGTGGACGATTGACAATTTGTGTCTTGATGGGTATCACCTCTTCTCTGTTCCCACAGTTCCTTGATTATGAGGCACAGCTAGGGCGGGGTGATAGCTTGGATCAAAATCACTCTGAACTATAGAATTTGTGTGATCCCCTCTGACTGCTTTTTACTCCAAACACTCATTTCTACGAGGTCAAACCAAACAAATATTGCTTTTCTATAATTTTATAATGGCTTTCTTGAGCATAATAGTTTAGCAAATTTTAATATGGTTAATGGTTTTATCCAGAATCTGGAAGTCAAACTTGCACAAAGGTTATGATATTATTCTAGGATAGGATTTTAATGCCAAGCTAGGGTTGATACAGGTATAAGATGACCACTATCCAGGTATGGATAATGGCCCAGTGCTTGATTATTTGCAAAGAGACCGGAGAGGTCGTGCTTTGCTCCTCCTGATCAAAATATTTGACCTGGTGAACGTCAATGAGGATTGTGACCCTAATTATTCAGATAAAGCCACTTTTGAGAGGGGGGATTAGTCGTCCATTATCGATTATGTTTTTGTAACTAGAAAATTGTTGGCCAAGGTAAATGGAGCTTCAGTTGTTCCCAGTATCCATAGCGATCAAAATCTCTCCAAGGCCTATCCTGTGGCCTCGGAATTATTAACATTTAAGTCCAGGGGCCTGCGCTTGGCCTGGAGAAATATGGATATGAATACGCTTGTGGCTAACATATGCTCGCTGCATTTGCACCTGCTGTTTAACTGCCTTAACCTATCAGATGCATACAGTGAGAGGGCTAGTTCATTTGCCTAGTTGAGCTTGGAGGTTAACGGGCTGTTATTGAAGCCCAGCAATTCGGGGGGCCTGGAACTAAGTGGTTCAACTTCTCCTGTAGGTAGGCCTTAACTTTACCCCACAAGGCCTTAAAAGAGTCACCAAGGGGAATACCCAAAATTCAAAGATGCAAAACAGAATACAAGGCGGCTCTACGGAACAGGAATAAGGAACTGCAACATGAAGCTTGGGGTATACTGATAACGGTGTGTAGGCTTAAGGACACTAGGGTGTTTTGGCAGGAGACACTTGGGGTTAGGTTATTAGGCGCTAAGACCAACTCACTTGTCACTACCATAACCCAGGAAGCCAGGGCTGACCACTTCAAGGAGGTTTACAGCTTGAGGACTGACCAATGTTATGAAGAAGAGAAGGTAGTCTTCCCTCTTGTTTTGCAATTTAAATAAAGGCCCATTCAACAAGGCACTGGGCCCGGATGGTGTTCTGATGGACCTCTATAGATCAGCACCGGACCTTTGTCCCCTTCCTTTGTAATTCTTTTAATGCTGTCTGCAAAGTGGGCCTCCCACAAAAATGTACACTTCTGTTATAGTGCCAGTTTTCTAGAGCCCAGCCCATAATCCCCTGGGTGTTACCGTCCACTATCTTGATTGGACTCTGCAGTAAAGCTGGCAGGGAGAGTTGTCTTGGAACACCTCCTTACCGTGCTGAAGGCGACTGGCATACTGGCGGAGGTGCAGTATGAGTTCCAGGAAGGCTTGGCACGATCAAATATTGCCTAAACTTACATCTATTGGTTAGCAAATGCACCATTGCTAGGTTGGGCACAGTGTACTGGTTTTTATTGATCTCTAATGTGCCTTTGACAGCATTGTCAGGTCAAAATTATGGGGATCCTACTAGAGTTGGGGGTGGAGGCTGATTTGGTACAGTTCTTGAGAGCCCTTTTTTTTTATCTATCTGAATCCATGAGGTTTGGACCATTGAGTGAGCGGCCTGGTAGCTTTAGGCAGGGACACGGGGTGGGACAGGCCTGCGTCTTGGCTCCAACACTGTTCCTTCTGTATATAAGTGGCCTAGATGCTGCCCTCTTTAGCGTAGTCTCAGACGCCCCATTAATTGGTAGGAAAAAGTTCCCAGTTTTATTATACACAGACGATGCAGTTTTTTTATGGGGACATTGGGCCTGGTTACTACTCAAGCAAAGACTTTTATCATAGTATGTAAACCCAGAAACGATAGTATGCAGGGCATTGCTGTGAATGGTCAACCTGACGCACAGATTATGGAGTTCTCGTTTTTGGGGGTAGTCATGGATGCCAGGTCTAATTGGGGATCATGCATAGCCAAAGTGAGGCAGAAATGTGTTAGTTCGATGGGCTGCATCTTCAATCTGGCTAAACGTATTTGTAAAAAGCCTGTAGCCCCTTTATAGGAAGTTTATAAGAGGGTAATGCCTTCTGGTTCTTACTTATATTGCCGGAATCTGAGACTTTGCAAATACCAGCCCCCTCCAGGTGGAACAAAACAGGGCGTTCAGGAGACTCTTGGGTGTCCCACCCGCATGCTCCACCTTCATAGTACATCAGGAGCTTGGAATGGAGTATGCAGTGGATGCTTTCAAGCTCGCCTCCTTGCTCCTATGGTGCTCCATTTGGGTTAATTCCCAGGCCACGATAAATAAATTAATAACGAGTGCCTCACGTGTAAGAGAGGCTCAAACAGCCCTTGGTTCGATTATATCCAGTCTAAGTTGGGTAGGCCGTCTCTTTTCCCCAACCCTTCCTTCATATGGAAGACGGCTATTGTGTGGGTTAAATCTGCTTTCAAAGTTAGTTCAAGATCATTGAGGGGCATCTCGAATTTCACAAATGGGCTGTTAGATACTAAGCGGAGATCCACCTTTCCACTTCCCTGGAGCCTTACCTTGAATGGATTGATAATTCATGGGACAGGTGTTTGCTCACTAGATTCAAGTAAGTATTTGTGAGGTCGTAGCTTGGCTTCCTCCTGGGCCAATTTGATCCTTCAAAATGTCATGTCCATGTGATGAATCTTCCCCCGCAAAGCCTTTGACACTTCTCTTACATTTTTGTATTGATCTTTCTATAAAGTTTTTAATCCCGATTATACGAAGAAGTGATCAGAACATCAGGACTGGCCATTGTGTTCCTAAAACAACTGGATTCCCCATCTAATTGCATTGATATCTGCTCTTTTCTTAGATGTGCTGTTAGCAGAAGAAAATCATTGTTGTTTTAGTTTGATGGTCTAACTATTGAATAAAAGCCACATGCCTCCTAATTAAGTTTTTTGATGTGAAACAGGCCCTTTAAACTTCACTTTACTTATACTTTTCTGCGGTTCCAGAATATGGCTTCTGTGTGATTTAATGCCTATTTTATGATCCATTGCATTTATGGAGTTAGATTTCCTTCTGGCTTTTATGTGAACTGTTTTATTTTTAACTTCATTTTATATATCTGTTTTAAAGTGCCAGATTGGGATGTTTATCCTGTACACTTTTATGGTCACACTAGCGGCCCGTCCCGACGATGTCCGGGTACAACAAACAAAGTCTGCAATGGTCTGAAAAGGAAAATAAAAATGTATTTCAAAACCTCATGGTACACCACATTTCTTGTTTCATGAGAATCAGGATTTAGAATAAATTGGTTGTCGGCATTCCCGGACCTCGATTGTGCGACATATAACTGTCCATGAGCGAAGCAGTCCTCTCGTAAGTCGATCCCAATGACTTTGTATGTCTGACCTTGTGATTTGTTAATGGTGGATGCAAAAACAATGTTAATAGGGAATTGTAAGCGTTTAAATTGAAAAGTTAGACTAGTAGGGATTATGGGTATCCGGGGAATATGGGCTAACTGTCCTGTAGCAGGGCCAGTGAGAATAGTAGTCTCAATTACTTAAGGTAGAAGAGATTTTACTTGTAGGCACGTCCGATTGCAGAGATTAGGTGGATGTAGGTTTCGTAATAACATTATAGGAACACCAACTTTTATTTGGAGTGTATGAGGGGGAAGTCCGGACGGGTTAAGTGAGTTGAGGAATTCTTGCGGATAATGCACGGCGTCTTGTGTATCTAATACTGTATCAATGGAATAGTCTTAGGATGTGTTCATTTATATGGTGTACAGCAGAGTTTCTGGCCGCAACTATAGACCTTTCGCAAATCCATGTGTAATCTTTGCATAGAAGATGCTGAATGTCTGGGTAAACATGTTGTATGAGTTCATGTAAGGTACAGAGACGCTTTTCTAAGTTATGTATGTTGATAATGCCATTTGTGTCAGGTATTTCTCCATTACCCACTTGTAGTAGAAGATCGGCAAATAGTGTATCTCCACCTCCTAAATGTGTTCTCATGTTAGTGCGTAAGGTAATAGATTGTACCGAGTTTCATAGGTGTGATGCTTTTAAGCATGCTTTTAGTATATCAGCACGCTTTCCTCTAGGCACCACAGGAAGAGTTTGGCGAAAGTCACTTGCAAACACAAAAATAACACTTCCCATGTTGTTTGAGGAATTTCTAATGTCTTTTAGAGTCTTGTCAACTGCCTCTATATGTGAGCGGTGTGTCATTGTACATTTGTCCCACATGATAAGAGACACATTTTGAAGCAGTGTCCCCAATGGTCCATTTTTCCGAATAGAGCATATAGAATCCTTTTCAAGGGTAACAGTTAAAGGAAGTTTAAAAGTAGAATGTGCGATTTTACCAGCAGTTAGCAAAGTGGCAGCGATTCCTGACGAAGCAACAGCTAGAGCCAATTTGCCAGAAGATCTAACTTTGGCAAGTATGAGGTTGATTAGGTATGTTTTTCCTGTGTCATCGCGGGCGTCTATGAACAATACTTTCCCTTGATTATTCTCAACACTATCAACTATGGTGTTGTAGGCGAGTTGTTGATCGGGAACTAAGTTCGGCAAGTGTTGAACAAGGTAGTAATGTAGTTCAGGAATATAATGTCCGGTAGCGATATTGTGGTATCCAGTCTGGTTAGTCCTGACCGCTGGCGGCAGGCAGAAATCTTGTAGGGACTTCTCACTTAATAGATACAGTGAGTCTTCTATTTCTATAAGTCCTTGGTTAATGATTTCATTGTTGATTGGCATACAGTTATCATGAGAGTGCTGATGTATACGGTGTAGTATATCTTCACATAGATCATTTTTAAATCCTTCCCATAAAGCCATTGGATCAGATGGTTGACAAAAGAGCAAAATGGTTACAAAAAATTCCTGAGTTTTGATGGAGAATCAGAAAGTGCAGCATCAGCTAACGTATGCTTCCAATGTTCGTGGTCTTGTTTACAGGCAACCTGATAGGTTGGCATTACTTGCCCGTTAACACTCAAAAGACTCAGAAAATCAGTAGGCCCATGAACATGTTGTATAAGAATCCTTAAATGGAAACATTCAGATTGGTTTGGGTGAATACTGTACATCCTACCAAGAGCAGAGTCTTTCCTAACCCCAGGGTGACCTAGTACCTCTTGGCCACGTTTCCGATGTGTAAAGGTAGAATGAGCCCATGTGTAGTACTGTGGAACCTCGTGGTATAGTAAGGTTTTTGCAAAATCATCAGACAGACATAATTGGTAGAACGCGGTAAGGGTTGTTGCTGGGGGGGTTTGTGCTATTTTTTTAAAAATATATTTTTTTTGCAGAGTTAGAAACCACAGAATACAAGTAGTCAGCCAGGTCACTCGTGACGTCCCCCCGGTCAATAGTAAAATACAGATCATACACAGCCATTCAGCCCGCATCCCGGAGGCCGGGCGGCATAATACTCCACTCAATAGGAAAACATCACAGTGCACGTCCCATAGGGACCATGGTTGATATGTCGTTTTACGTATCTGCTTTTACCCCCCCACCCTCAACATCGCTCCCGTCAGCCATCCCAGTGGTGGTCAGTGGTACCGCCCATGCCGGGGCCTGCCCCGAGCGCTGTAGGTCTATCATGCCTGGCCGCTCCCCCAGCCATTCCTCACTCCGCTCAGTATCCCACCATCCTAATAGATTCAAGGTGCCCAAGCGGGCGACCATCTATCTGGCTTCCGAACCGCCCCAAACTCCCAACAACCAACCCCCCCAAAGCCCCCCTCCCCTGGCAACTGCTAAAGGTGTCTGCCCCGGTCCGACGTGTTGGATGGATCCACTACAGTGCGGATTATGATTCTATTTGTGTTCGCCCCGCGATGTCCGCTGGCCTAATTCCCACCGTCCTCATCCTCCACCAAAGAATCACGCAAAGCCTGCACCACTAACTCCCATGCACGCGCCGCATCCAATGCCCTTTCATTCCCAATCTTGATAGCCTGCTTCATCCGGAGCACACTCTCGCAGTCAGACCACCGCAGCAATTCATTCTTCCATCTACGCAATGAGGGTCCCCCCCTGGACTTCCAATGCCACGATATTTCCCGTTGCGCCAGTATCAGACCCAGATCAATGAATTTGCTCGTCACCTTGGTGTGTTTGGTGTGCGGGAACCAGAGCAATAGGCACGCCGCCATATCGAATTCCACCTCCCTGTCAGTCACTTCGTTCAGGAGGTCCCCCACCTCCGCCCAGTAGGCCTCCAAGTGCGAGCACCCCCAGAACAAATGGTCCATGTCCGCTCCCGGAGCCGAACACCGTGGGCATCGGGCATCCGGTACCTGGAAGTACCGCTGTATTTTCTCAGGGGTTAAGTAGGCCCTATGAAGCACATAGAAATGCACTTGCTGAAAGCGCGCATTTCTCGTGCCCTTCCACGTGCGCCGCAAGATATGGCCCCATGCCGCGTCCGGTATGGGCCGGCCCACACTCTCCTCCCATTTAGCCTTGAGCCCCTGGAGCGGTTCCAGTCCCTCGTTCAGCATCCTGTTATGGAGGCATGTCACAGCTTTGAACGTTCCCGCCGCCATGACTACATACTGGCACGCCATAGTCGTCGTCGGTTCCATGAGCCCTCCTTTCCAGTGCTTCTGTATAGCAGCCACCACCGCCGCGTGCAGGAGAAACCCCCCGTCGGGCAGCCCAAACTGTTCCCGAAGCGCGTCGAACGGTGCTAAAGCGCCATCTATGTATAGGTCGCCCACTACCTGTAGGCCCGCCTCCTCCCAGTCCAGCAATGGGGACCAATCTCCCCCGTGCGGCAAGGCCGTCAGCATGCCGATCGGGATCTCCGGTGCATAAGGGCGTGTCGCCTTCGCTCTCCGAAGGCTCCTCTGCCAGCTCAACCGGAGTGTCCGTTCCTCCATAGTGAGACCCCGCAACTCGAGCCTCTGTTGCATAATAATGTAGGACAGCACATGGCGTTGTATCCCCCGGTCCCGGTCCTCCTCCGGACCCCTAAACACCCTAGCCACGTTCTGCGTGAGGACCTGTAACTGGGCCGCTAAATAATACAGCTCGAAATCGGGCACAGCCAAGCCCCCTTCCACCTTGGGGCGAAGTAACGTGCTCAGCGCCACTCCACGGCGACCATGCCCCCATAAGAAGCCTATAATCATTGTCCTCAGGTCTCTAAAGATCCCCTGAGGAATCCAGACAGGCAACGTCCGGAAGTAGTAGAGGAAGCGAGGGAGCGCCACCATTTTTAAAAGTGCGATCCTACCCAGAACCGTCAGCGGGAGGGTTGACCAGAAGGACAGGCTGCCCCTCAGTGCCCGGACACATCGGCCAATGTTGCCCTCCAATAGGTCCGCAGTCGCGTGGTAGATGCGGACTCCCAGATAGGTGATACAAGACGGCTCCCAGACCACACCCAGATCGCGACCAGGGTTGGGCGCCCCCGCTCTCAGCGGAAACACACAGGTCTTCGCCCAATTGACCTTAAGGCCCGATAGCCGGCCAAACTCCGACAGCAGGTCCATCGCTCCGTCCAAGGCTCGCGCCGTGTCGTCGAGGTACAGGAGCAGGTCATCCGCATACAACGATATATAATGCCACTGTCCGCCGCTGACTATCCCCGTATACCTGGCACCCGACCTCGCATGGACCGCCAAAGGCTCCATCGCCAGAGCAAACAAGAGGGGGGATAGGGAGCACCCCTGCCGCGTGCCTCTACCCACCGGATATGCCGTAGACACCAGACCGCCCAAGCGCACCCTCGCCGTCGCCGAGGCATATAAGACCCTCGTCCACCGGTGGAACCCCTCTCCCATGCCAAACCTCTCCAGCACTCCATCCAGGAAAGACCATTCTAAACTATCAAAGGCCTTCTCGATGTCCACGGACAGGACCGCCTGAGCCCCTTCCCCGTCCAAGATGGCGTCCATTATTCCCACCAGGCGGCGAATATTCAGCGCCGTGCTCCTCGTGGGTATAAACCCGGCCTGATCCCTGTGCACCAAGCCCGTCATGTGTGGGGCCAGCCTGGTGGCTAGGATTCGGCTCAGAATCTTGTAATCTACCGTCAGCATGGATAGCGGGCGATAGGACCTTACGTCCGTTGCATCCCTGCCAGGCTTTAGGAGCGGTACAATCAAGGCCTCTCGCATGGACCCAGGCAGTCCCCCGGCCTCAAAAGCTTCCGTATACACCACCAGAAGCCTGGGTGCCAAGCTGTCGACATACTGTTGATAAAATTCAATCGGCAATCCGTCCACCCCGGGCGTTTTATTACGGGCCATTTGTTTGATGGCCACCCGTATTTCGGTGAGCGTGATCGGGCCTCCCAGCTCCTTCGCGTCCTCTTCGTCCAGGACCGGAAGCTGCCTCTCCCCCAGGTAGTCTGCGATGTCCTGGTCCCCTACTCCCAGCTGACTCTGGTATAAATCCTCATAGTACACCCTGAAACATTCCAACACCGCTGCCTGGGAGTACACCATCTCCCTCCGCGCATTACTAATGCTGAGGACCGGGCAGCCCCTAAGTTCCGGGTTAGCTAGTCTGGCCAAGAGGGTACCCACCTTGTCCCTTTCCGCATGCGCTCTGATGATATACTGCCTGTAGTCATAACACCGCAATCGCTCTGTCTCGGTGGCAACCACTTCCTTCGCTTCCAATAACTGGGTCTGCAAGTCCGGCCTAGCCGGCCTGCGGCGCTCCAAGTCCCTCAAAGTCTCTTCCGCTTTCACGAGCGCATTCAACACAGTCGTGCGAGCATTCGAAAACCTGCCCAAACACACCCCTCTCACCACCACTTTCATCGCATCCCATTCAACGGACCTACTCGTTGCCGTGCCCTCATTCACACCGAAGTAGCTATCAATGCCTTGCTGGACCGCGTCGCTGAACACAGAATCCTCCAGCGTCTCCGGCCGAAGCCGCCATGTTGGTATCGCTGAGCGCTCCCGCTGCCACTGAATGTGTACCAATAGGGGGTTATGATCCGAGATGGTCCTAGCCAGGTACTCCGTATGAGAAATCAATGGGGCTAGGGACCCACCGCAGAGCACCGAATCTATCCTGACATGCAGATCGTGGAGGGCAGAGTAGGGGGGGTTTGTGCTATGTGCCTAATGTTAGCGTCAGTAAAAAAAACTCTTTGTCCATTTGGTAGATGTACGGCCAAATGTGTGACAGTGGGATGCCTTTCATGAATGTGAAACTCAAGAAGCCTCCACACGGCCTCGGATGTGCTAATATAACAGCCATTGACATATGTTTCTATCTCATTGTGTTTGTTTTGTATAGTAGCAGTTGCCTGATCAGACCCTTTGTTTATATATTTGCATATATATTTTATTTCTTTGACGGATTGGCAGTATTCTATATTAATGTGTGCATTAAACCTGCAGCACAGTACAGGTGAATATGGAACTACCCACCGATTATTTACAGTGACCTCCTCTCTTCTGACAGTGAGTGTGACAGTATGGCCACCATGCTCTGGGCTTCTTCGACGGGATAGGCATTAACACCTGTTTCTGTCTCATTTGTAAGAGTTTTAGGGTATTTTTTAGTACAAATACCGTTCTTCGTACAGGGTGAAAGAATGTTGTGTTCCCCACATGGCCCATGGAGCATGTTTTTTTTGACAATTTGGAATAGTACTTGATCGTTGACAGGATCAGGCAGCTCGGCTGATATGATTAGATCAACTTCATCAGGCTGTATTTTACGTTCAAGCCACAATAAAATGTGCACATGCGGCAGTCCTCTCTTTTGCCATTCGATAGTAAAAATGTAAGCTTTACTTGTACCAAAAATTGCTTTTTGGGTCAGCAGCTTCATGAGTGCTCTGACCTTTAAATTGGACACACGCGCTACGATGTCATGTCTATCGCAGGATCTTTGTTTTGTGAATAAGTGACGTTTAATTTCTGGCCATTCGGGATTGCAGGTGAAGGTGATAAACAAATTGGGTCTCCCATACTACCTGACGTATGTCATGGCATCCTGTGTCTTTTCGTGCATGTACCTGGGTGAGCCAGTGAATGTAGATGGCAATATATAACTTGTTGTCCAATATCTAGTGCCGAGACGTGCTGATCTTGATTAACCATATCCTTTAAATGGATGTAGTTATCAGCGCGTAGTTGTGTTTGATTACGACATATAAAATCCAGTCTTTCCATAATCATCTTTACCATCATATCCACAATGTATTGAATAAATAGATTGCGGAACCAATGCAAGGTATTGAAAGCGCTGTATCTAACCATGAGGGTATAGGCATAGTACTGCATGCATGTGATAGTTTTGTGAGTATGCAAATGGTTTTGGGCTATATTTAGACAATACCCATCCTCCCCTCTTGTGAATAGAATGGGGTATTGTAAAGGATCATATGATCTATGTAATTCAAACACTCTACGTAATAGTCCGTCCCGAGTATGTAATATGATGTCGCGGGGCCCTTTATTCTCTTTGACTAAAAGAACAGCAACCTCATCTGTGGTCGGTGCATTGTACCTCCCTTGATGTGTATTTGGTGGATGTTGATCAGCGTGGATAATGAGGTGCAAGTTCTCCTTCTGTATATTCATCTCATAGGTGACTGAATGTATGTGTTATGTGTGTGTAATGTGTCCTGGAGTAGTTGAATAAGCTGTCTGTTTAAACGTGGCAGCATGTGTGACAGTGTGTCGAGTTGATGTTGTTGAGATAGGAAATATATTTGCAGAAATTGGGCCGGTTTGCCTTCCTGAAGAAGTGTACTGCCAATTAAATGGTATAACTGGCCATGGATTTTAAAGGTAGGCATAAAATTCCCTTCCCTTACTTCGTTAGCCCCAAAGGATGTCATTTGGAAGAGAATATTGTAACGGCGTGTGTTATTTAAGAAATGATTAGAAAGGGGGGTGAGTCCCATTGAGTAGTTGTGTAATGAGTATTGGCGGTTCTTCAATGTTGCTTAGATGTACTTTTCCTGAGGAGCAGCAAAGTCCTTGAGGTTCAGCCTTCCATTTAAGTGCATTGCATTTGTTACACACATTGTCCATGTTTCTAATGTTGATATCTGTATGGTTGATGTAGTCTCAAAGTGGGTTGTATTAGAAGGCGGATCTTATTGTGTGTTGAAAGCGAGCATGTTGTTTTACAGTGAATTGTGGCTGTTGCTGGTGACATAGTACTTGTGTCCCTGTAATAGTGCGTGTTACATTGATGTGTTGTGTGTTGTGCACCTCAAGCAAAGTGGCAGGTCTGTCTGTTACCAGGTTGTGTGAGTGAGGCTCTGTATCATTTAAAGATGGGATGCGTGCATTCCTGTTAGCAAGCCGGTGAGAACGTCGCAGAGTTTGTTCCCTGCAAACAGCAGACGTCGATGGTGCAGTAATGTTTTCTACCATTAGGTCATTGTGGTTTTGGCTTTTGTGTATGCGTTGTATCTATTGTGCCCGTGTTTTTGATGTTGTCCTGAATAGTTGTGACTTCCTCTTCACCATGTTTGGTTTGTCCCCGGAGTAGTCTTGTAAAAGTGAAATAGAATGACTGGAAGGGTGATATTCTGTCTCCGAGCTTGTGTGTAAGTCAGTCTAATGAGTATGAGTCGAGGCATGAAGTAGCACAATGGTCATACTCCGATTTTCACATATTGTGGGCATTTCAGAGTAACATGTAATTAGTAATACTCACAGCATTGTACTTGTGGCAGTTGTTTGGAGTAGCTGTGAGACACACATTAGATAGTGTAAATAGTCTCCCCCTCTGTGGCCCATCAAAATCCCTTGTAGGTGGGTTCCTGTGTGATTACTTAAGCTGAACCTGCGGTGGACTGCCTATGTCCATAAATGCCAGAAAGGTAAAGGAGCCCACAAAGAAAGTCAGTTTTCGCGGCTGCTGTACCTAAGGCAGTAGGGTTAGTAGTTTTCCAACATTATGTAGTTCTTGTGAAGAGTAACACGTAGTCTTTTGGAATGAAAGTGAAACTTTTTTTACCTGTGTAGTCGATCTGTTTACACAAGCTAATGCTGCTTGTCGCTTGCAGCAGAACATGTGCCCCTGCTTGAGAAGGCAGTGTCAGAAATCGCCACAGCGAGATGTGCCTCTGCACCCGCTGATGACTCACTGTGTGTGGCGGCCGTCCGGTCCCTTGGGCTCCAAGTGTCCAAACGCGGCGCCGCGATGCTGCACGTGTGCAAGATGTGTCCGGCACCGCGATGCTGTGCGTGTGGCAATAGTGTCTGTAAAGTGGGTAATGTCGGCCATCCGCCGATGATTTTTCCGGATTTGAGGTTGTGTGCCCGCTCAGAGGAAGTTCCGCCTCTGTGCCACAGAAGGTGAGCGTGCGCTCTGCGGTTGTGTCAGAGAAGGTAAGCGTGTCTTTCTCCGCTCCCAAATGGAGATTGTGCCACCGCCCCGAGCCATCCTGTCTTATCCGAAGGTGAGCGTGTGTTTGTCCTCTCCCAAAGCGACAGCTAATGCACCTTTGCTGTCCTGGCTTGCACAATAAGGCCATGCGCCTTTTTCGGTTCAAACAGTCCAGAAACACGCCGTGGTGCTGAAAGCCACCACGGCGTCTCTGAATGAACACGCCCACAACAATGGAACACTAATCTCAGGCTGCTGGCGTCTCCATGCGTTACAATGCTGAATGCTGAACGCACACGCCCCCGCCTCACAGAACACACCTCACGATGTGATAGAACGCTATTCAGAACGCTATTCTCATGCTGTAGGCGTCACACACGTGACAATGCTGAACGCACACGCCCACCCTCACAGAACGCACACGCCCACCTCAGAGCTGGCGCTACTTCCAACTGGCTACTTTGTCAAACAACGTGCTTTGTCCCTTCTAAAGTCTATGTTGCGCTGGTGTATAGCCTATGTCCATCTGCTTTGCCTGACCTTACCAATGCTGTATGCGGTGTTCCGGTTGGCGCTGTGGTTCCAGAGCTTACCCGCCTCAACGGTTTAGGCTATCTCTATATATTATTAGTATGGATTTGTGGTCAAAATAAAGTGCTTTAACCTTTTGACTTGATTTGAACTAAGTTTGTATGTTGACTATAGACTATTAGTCTAGCACCAAATTGGCAAATGACTGGTGCTTCAACACCCTCCCTTAGAAAATAATGGAGGTATAGGAAATAATGTTTATTGAAATTACATAAATAGTTAAAAATATAAGTAAAATCATTGTAATGTTAACAAAATATATTAAAATAGTACATATTATAATAAACTTATTTTCATATAAACTTTAATGTAACAAAGGTATAAATATAATGAAATTACTTTCAATTAATTGAATACAGTACATTTAATATTTATGAAAGCTTGATACATTATTGTTTTTACTTGAGGTGGGGATTTATTTAATTTAAACTTGAGACCAGAAATTTGAATTGAATTATTATATTTTAAATAATTACATTGGTATTTAAATACTTAGTTAATAGTGCTGTAAAGTTTTTTTCTTTTGGTCTGCAATTAAAAAACATATAAAATATATTAATATTTAACTGAAAATATTTTCCCAAACTTTTTTTAGAGTTTAATAGACTTTTTCATCTAATTTACCATGCAGAATTCTGCCGCTGGGGACATTTTCGCGATTGTTTACAATATAGCGATTTACACCCCAACTGCAAAGTCTCCCCTTGGTAAAGTATAGAGAAATGTAAAAAAGTTACATATTTTATTAGGCATTACTGTACATTAACTGTTATTAAAAGTGACATACACACAATGCACAATAAACATTTGTGTCAGGTTAATTTTAAAATACAAAAAATAATATGTTTATACTTAAATAAAAACATGTACTTTATTAATATAATGTTAAACATGTATTACAAGAAATTATATTTATTTAACATTTTTACTATTTTAAATAATTGTACTTATTTTAATATTATTTCCTATAATCTCTAACTCCATTATTTTCTATTGGAGGGTGTTGCAGTACCTGTAGTTGCCCATCATAAGTCTAGCACCTCATATGGCCAATACCCTCCCTTAGAAAATAGTTGGCCATTGTGTGGTGCTTGACTTATTTCAGGTCTGATTTACCATTGTTTTGGGTCTCTTTTGACTGTAGTAACATTAAAAGGACCCTTTATGAATGGCAATGGGCTTACTTTTCTGTTGGCAGGTGTACATCCCTTCTTATGTCCCTTCCTAACCCTCCCTAAACCTCTCATTACTACTCTGTGAGAAAACAGGGCTTTTTGCAGTTGTCCCCCCCACTTTTTGCCCACATGTTTGACTGACACTTGTGTTTTCTGACCCTGAGTAAGCCCCGGGCGCTGCTAACCAGGCCCAGGGTTAGTGCTCTGTGTAAAAGGAACAAGGTAATTAAATGTAATTATAATGGGAACCGATAATCTACCTGTAAGTCCCTAGTATATGGTAGGGCATGTAGGTTTAGAGGCCCAGTAAATGTAATGCATTCAAATATGCACTGCTGTGGTGCCTGCTATCATTTTAAAGGCAGCCCTGCTCTGCAGGTTGCTTTTAAAATATGGAGGTAATCAGGTGCAAAAAATGGACACTTGTTACAATTCTAAACCATTGGATAGAATAATTATGGTATCCTCAAAAACTCAATGTTTATCGGTATTGCGGTATATATCTTTCATCCGCCCCACATTGTAGTTGTGGCAGTTATCATTGGATACCATAAAACGTGCTGGGTGCCTGCCTCATCCAGAGGCTCCTCTGGTCTAGATATGCAGTGTCCAGAGATGAAAAGATGAAAAGATGCCCCCAAAGAGTAAAGGTGAGTGAAAGATATGGTATTTATTAGTTGGTGTGGATCTAATTGGTAAAATATAAGCGGTACTTGTACTAGATCGTGTAACTGGATCTAGAAGTATAACATTGAAAGTAGTGTCGACATGTTTCAGCCCCCTACGGCTCAACAGAGTCTACGGGTCTTTCGTCAGGACTAAACAAACATACAAACATAGAATAATTACTTACACCTTTTGTGTAGTATACTTAGGTTGCTTACTTATTGAGTAAACAGTGGCCAATCATGCTCTTTTAACCTAATGTTAAAGAGTCAAAGGCTTCGTCAGGGGATGCTGCCTATCTGACAGCCACAGAGCCGCGTGTGAGAAGACTTCAACCGCTTGTGCTGACTCTGCCCCTGCTTTTAAAATACAACAATGTCCAAATTTGATTTTGGAAAATAAATTACTTCCAAAGTCATAAATTACCTTATTTTTACATATAAGTCCTAAGGTCTACCCTATATGCCCCAAGGGTAGGGTACATTGAAGTTATAACTGGGGAGATGGTCAAATATGCTTTATGTGCCCTTTTGTGCCACTGATTGGCGCTTTACATTTTAAACACTAGAAACACATTTTTATATCTAATCTGTAACAATTCATATCTCTGCTTTCCTACATCGGATGTGTGGTGTTTTGGTGTCATTTTAAAGAGAAAAATATTTCCTATGTGTATGAATTAGAGTTGGAATTTTATTGTGTGTTGTGCTTGACTTATTGTTTTGGTGATATTAAATACTTTACACACCTGCCTCCTAAGTTAAGCCTGACAGCTCGTAAGCCAAGCTACCAATGGTTGAGCAAGTATTAATTTATTGAGATTTGGCTGAATCTTATTTGTGATTCTGGTGTTATTACTGGATGTAGGTACCTACTAGCCCCTACTAATAAACCACCTTCAAACATCCTCCCCATACCTCTCCCCTTTAGTAGTAAACATTCCCCTTTTTCCAGCAACTTCCCCATCCCTTCCACATTTACTACTAAAACGTATACTTACATGTGCAGAGACTCCTAATTTGTAGCGGCGAGCTCCACGCAAAGAAAGATAGAAGAGGTGCAGGGGTAAACTCCACTAGAAGATCTGTGAATAGCATTTTGTAGACTGTTCAGTACGATTGTGGTGCTACCGCACATACTGCAAAATACAGTCTATGAGTAGGCTCCATAGAGAGTTCTTTAACAGGAACAGATCAGCCTGAACTGCTGTGCCTCGTTCCTCCTCAAACACTTAACCCGTTAATTGCTGCCGTCGGCCAACGGTCGTCACGAGCGCTACCTCCCCAGTGCTGCGCACGAGCGTTGGCCGACGGGCCAGCATTCGTTCTCCGAACCTTCAGCACTGGGCGCTGAACGTTCAACGCTGGGAACGGGTTACAATTGAGAGAGAGTTCAGCCTTATAGCGCCTCATAAGGAGGTGTGACTCAAATAAGAAAATGGTACCTTGGTTATACGGTATATGTTCTGGATTGAAATAATAAGGAATAAAGAAAAAGTATTCCCTATTTAGTGTTTATATCACTGTGACCACACTTAGTCTATTTTTATCTTTTACAGTCTCTTGTCTCGTCATGACCCACAGACACGTCAAAGGTTATTACTGAATGATTTTTATTTCATCAAATAAGAAAGTTTATATATCTCTCGTTTCCAATTTCAAAACACGTTTGTATATACAAGTCATTTTTTACATATATACAATAGAATAGAAGCCCTTCGTTTCCAAATTAGGATGTCTCACTGAAAAAATAATAAGACATTCCTATCGAGATCAAGCAGACTAATGTGAGGAAAACAACTAGGTGGAAATTATTTATACCCAATGTCTTAAAGGTCCCTCAACACATTATTTAAATTAATCCAAAATATTTATATATATCTGCTGTCTCTTTGTAGTCGACGCGTTTCAGCCAATCAATTATGGCCTCTTCAGGACTAGGGCTATTCACAATCCATCTGTACAAATAAGAATTAAAAAGAAGGGGAACAGACATCACTTTTAAATTCCATACACTCATAACAAAAATACCTATCTACATATTTACATGTGGACATTAGATCGAACATGATTCTTTAGATATTACTTCTGTGAGCAGACTGACCATTGTGACATACCATTAATTCATTAAATTCAATTAAATTCATTGAACAAACCAGGGTATGGTATTTTAATAAGGCTGATTTTTTTAGACACCTTCTTTGTAAGCTAAACTCCAGTAGTTTCCGGAGGTTTTATATCTTTTTTTATTATTTTATTAATAACCACATTTATTTTCATAGGCACAGTGAGCAATGGAACCTATTCCTGGGCACCAAAATGATGAGTAGAATACCTGAAGTAATATCAGACACTGACAATTATTCTAAGTCACATTCCAGGCCATCATTTTTTTGCTCACAGTGAATATACAGACAGGGCCATTACACTGACTAAACATTCACCATATTGCAGATTATTATATGTTAACTGAATATGAGTGCCTAAAGCCCCATCGCACTCCACGAGAAAGCACTGGCCTCATATCCCTGCTACACCGCTAGAGTATAAGCCTGAAATGAAAGTTCTTGCCAAATCAGTGTTCTGAGCAATAATACAAAACACCTTGGCTCACAAATATTCGAGGTAAGATTTCTCACGATAATTGTAAATTAGGTCGGAATACCTCAGGTCTAGGAGACATGGCCTGCCAGACATAAAACACATTGAAAAATGACCCAGCTTCTGTATGTATGAAGGCCAATCAGAGAGAGCTGATTCATGAAAGCACCAGACAACAGAAACAGGAACCCGCCCACAACGAACCCAGTAACAACAAAATGACCCAAACCCAGCAGGAAGTACAGGAAAAAGAAGCAGAAGTAATAAGGTTTTGCAACCTAGATGTGGCAATAAAAGGTTTAATAAGAATCTAAGTAAGCATACTCAAAGTTCATGTTACAGTCAAAGTGCTTATCTGGCTTAGCATGGAATGTGATCACAAGAAGACCCTCTGGCCAACTTCTAAAAGCTTAGGCCCTGCAGTTTCAGAGGAAGTTTCTCTTCTCAAGACCAAAGTGTATGTTATGTGTATCTTCTGTAGCCAGTACAATGATGCATTCTGGGACTTTGGCCCTGATTACGTGTCATGTCCGAAATTCTGGATGATAAAATCTCACGAGACTTTGGTTGCAACAGCAGTCAAGCCACACCCGCAAGTCCCTGCCAACTTTCTTTTCTGCCAAATCTATTCTTCTATTTCCCTCTCTTACGCCGAAACCCCCCTTCCTCCACCCTTGCCCTGCAGGAAAGCGACTGCTCCCATTTAGCACCTCGGAGCAGGTGGCAAATGGGCATATTAAACCTCTGAGAATACGGAAACCACGCAGAATTCCAAACAATAACTCCATACCTGCAAGTTAGTCCACATTCCAAGGTATCTCTAACTTATAATAGGCAGAATTCCATGCAAACATGCTGGTTGGTAACACTAATTCCAGCCGCTGGGAAACTGCGCATGGACTAGGAAACAAAGCTGTTTTCAAATAAAAACAGAGAACTCTGACACACACAGTGATCCCTGGGTTTTACAGGAGCCCAGAGGCAGCTTGCTGCATCCTGGACAGAGAGCCTACAGTTAATACATGAATCAAACTCTGCAGCAAAAAAACATGACTTGGTACAGATAATATCAAAGCGTTAGATTTGTTTTGTACCTGCTAATGGAGGCATACAGCATAGGAGAACACATACACACATAGAGCAAGCCCACAGACCAACACACCTACAAACTCGCAACGTGCTGCTCATCAGTGGAGCATAGGATGATGTGAAGCAGGGTATGCAAAGTGATGGGCATCAAGGGGCATAAGTTGATCTATACAGGTGTACCAGTGGTTGGGCAAGGATTAATTTATTGAGACTTGATTGGACCTTATTTGTATTTGTGGTGTTATTACTGGCTGTAGGTACCTACCAGCACCTACTGATAAACCACCTTCCAGCATCCTCCCTATACATCTCGACCAGGTGCACCACAGCAGTACAGGGTGGAGTACATCATAGGAGCATCTGAGGGGAGCACTGTATGATGTGCATAAGGTGACTCTTATGCAGTAGTGGCTTAACACCAACTTACTTTCACAAGTTTTGCACAAATAGAGGCTGCCACTGGGTCAGACACTACCAGTGTCAGGGCATCTCTTGCATTGCACCTCTTCTATTAACCATCTCTCATCTGACCCAAATATAGGATGATGCAAGATGGTCATCACAAAGGGAAACGTCTTGCTGACTGCTGTGTAATAAGTAGCTCCCACTGCTGAGATGCCCGATAAATGTGCCCCAGTACATTTATTTTGAACAACGGTGCAAAAAAGGGCGAATACTAAATGCTAGTGGCCGATGACTGAGGAATTGGGGATTGGACAATTTTTCATCCGCTTTTGAATTGACTGACCAGCGGAAAATGTAAATACAATTGTTTGACTTCATTGTCACTCTTATTTGCTGGTTCTCATTCGTCAGTTTGTGTGGGGTTTCCTTCCTCTTCTTGTGTTAGTCCCTCCCATTGAGCATAGAAACATTACCTGCTCATATTGTAGGCGCTACTTTTTCTTGTTTTTGTTTAAGCACTCCGCAAGTCTGCAAGTGTTCTGAAGAGGTCTCTCAATGGTAATTCTCTTCCTTCTTCCACGCTCTAAGTTACACTCCATCTTTCCCATGTGCTTCTTCTCCACTGCTCACTCCTATTGCTCTCTCTGTCGATTAAACCCCTGTGCTCCTCATTGCTTTCTCACCCCATTAGTTGCTTTACTCCCCACGTCCTGCATGTTTGCACTCAACCCACATGTGCTCCCATCTGTTGCTTCCACCTCTGGTGCTCCTCGTTGCTGTCTCTTGCCTGTGTTTCTCCCTTTGTACTTGATTCCCAGAAAAGCTGAGGATATTTGGATCTGCTTCGCAAGGGAGGAAATTACCTTCACAACTTTTGGATCCACTTTGCGAATGATACATAAAAAGAGGAATACGCCTCTAATAATCGTTTTTTATGGAACAAGGACTGGCTTTATGGACAAAAGCTACAACGCAGGCACTCTTGCTTAGTGGTGCAAACGGGAGGCTTGCATATTTGTCGCTGAGTCAAAGCTTGTGCAAATACATGCAGTGTATGTTGGTGCCTGCTCAACTGTGGATCCGTCCATGTCAAAGTCAAAGTCAAAAGAACTTATTGAGCGCACAAGTCACCTGAAAGATCTCATGGGGCTAGCGGGACTCCATTAGGCTAACAATCTGGTCTGAACAGCATTATTTATGCTCAAATAGCCAGGTTTTTAGATTCCTCTAAAAAAGCTTGTGATCAGAGATGGAGAGAAGATGAGACGGAAGCTTGTTCCAGAGATTGGGGGCAAGAAAAGAAAAAGATCGTCCCTAGCTTCTTGAAGTGCGGATTTGTAGCAGGGTAAGCAGATGTTAAGTGCTAGATCTTAATAGTGTTCCTGGCTAGTACCAGTTTAGTTTTTTCGCTAGATAACTAAGACCGGTTCTGAATATGCTCTTATGGGTGAGGCATAGAATTTTAAAGCGGCCTCTCTTTTTTACTGGAAGCAAGTGGAGAGTCCTCAGACTGGGTGCTGATGGAGATCTTGGTGGAAGACATAAGATGAGTCTGGCAGCTGTATTCTGCAGGATCTGAAGTTTGGAGAATAGATCTTCATTTAGGGAAGCTAGTAAAGTGTCTCCATAGTCCAGACGGCTTACAATAAGACCCTGCACCAATAGTTTCCTAGATTCAAAAGGGAGCCATTTGAAAATGTTGCGTAGTTTCCGCAGGATCCCATACCAGGTGCCTATTACAAGGTTGACATGGTTTTTCAGACAACTTGTTGTCAATAGTTATTCTGAGATTGCGCACTGCTTGTTTGGGGGATGGGCATGGGCCCAGTGCCTGGGGCCACCAGTCATTTGACCAATACTCTTCAGCCCTGCCAAACAGAATGCCCTCTGTCTTGCTGCGTTGAGCTGTAGTTTGTTGTTGCCCATCCAGTTGTTAATACCCCTACTCCCGTTCCTGGCGAAGGTCATCGAGAAGACCGTCAACAAACAACTGACCCACTACCTCTAGGAGAGCATCATGCTGGACCCTTCCCAGTCCAGGTTTCGCAGCAACCACAGCACTGAAACTGCCCTCATTGCCACCACCAACGACATCAGGACCCTACTGGACAACAGAGAAACAGCGGCCCTCATCCTCCCAGACCTTTCAGCCACCTTCGACAAAGTCTGCCACCGCACACTAAGAACACACCTCCACGACACCAGGATCCAAGAGAAGGCCCTGGTCTGGACCACCTCCTTCCTCTCTGGCAGAACACAGAGCATCCACCTCCCCCTTCCGCCCGTAAGCCACAGAGATCATCTGTGGCATACCCCAGGGATCCTCCCTCAGCCCAACGCTGTTCAACGTCTACATGGCACTGCTTGCCCATGTCGCCCTACTGCGCGACCTCAACATCATCTCCTACGCCGACGACACCCAGCTGATCCTCTCCCTCACCAAGGACCCCCACACTGCCAAAACCAACCTCCACGAAGGAATGAAGGGCGTTGCCGAATGGACGAGGAACAGCCAACTAAAGCTGAACTCTGACAAGACGGAGGTCTTCTTCGTCGGATAGACCCCCTTTGGCCTGGAACGACTCCTGGTTGCCAACCGCACTGGGAGCAGCTCCAACACCCACAGATCACGCGCGCAACCTAGGGGTCATCCTCGACTCTACCATCTCCATGACTAAGCAGGTCAACGCCGTGTCTTTCTCCTGTTTCAACACCCTCCACATGCTCTGCAAGATCTATAAATGGATTCCCACCAAATCAATGAATAACGGTCACCCAGGCCCTCGTCAGCAGCAGGTTGGACTACAGAAACGCCCTCTACGCAGGAGCCTCGGCCAAACTGCTGAAACGGCTTCAACCCATCCAGAAAGCCTCTGCACGCCTGATCCTCGACATCCCTCGCCGCAGCCACATCACACCCTACCTGAGAGACCTGCACTGGCTCCCCGTCAACAAGAGGATACCCTTCAAGCTCTTCACCCACGCACACAAGGCACTCCACAACAACTGACCTGCATACCTCAATAGCCTACTCAGCTTCTACACCCCCGTCCGCCAGCTCTGCTCCGCCGACCTCACCCTCGCCACAGTTCCCCGCATCTGAAGAGCGACCCCCGAGGCAGATCTTTTTCCCACCTCGCCGTCAAGACCTGGAACACCCTCCCCATCCACCTACGACAGACCCAAGACCTGCTGACCTTCAGAAGACTCCTCAAGACCTGGCTTTTCGAGCAGTAGTAGCATTCCCCATCCCCCAGCACCTTGAGACCCTCACGGGTAAGTAGTCCACTTTACAAATGCTATGATTGATTGATTGTTTGAATATGAATCATGCAGTTTTTAAACCGGGTCATTGTGACAGCTGGGTCGGGACCAAACGTGATCAACAGCTGAGTGTGTCCATGGAAATGTACTCAAAGTGCCCATTGTGAGAAGACAGAACTAAGCTGATTCAAGTCAAGGTGAGGCAGAGCCCAGCTCCTATCTCCCATCCTGTCAGTGATGGTCAATCGAGTCATACCTAAGCTCCCCATTGTGTGTGGCTGTCTAAGAGGAATACGGAACACCTAATTGTCACCCACACCTAGTCATCTGACCCAGAAAAAGGCTACAGGCATCAAATGGCTAAGGCAAAAAAATGCCAACTTTCTGAAAGTGTAATTGTCTGAATTGGAAGTAAAAATTCGACTTCACTATAAGTTAGGATTTTAAATTGTGATTCCAGAGACACCATACATGAAGGCTCTTCCCACTGGGAAATTACAGCTATTAAATGTAATACGATAATTCCAATGTCATTTTATGGGAGTTGTGGCCCTTGCAGTAGTGAAAAATTAATGTAAGTGTTTTTCACTAACAAGACATGTAGAACTTAAAAAAACATGTCCTACATTATAAATACACTGCCCTCTGGCATTGGGTTGTTCAGGGCATACCTTGGGGGTGACTTATGTGTAATAAATAGAAATTTTTAGGCCTGGCAACAGGTTTACTTTGCCATGTCGAAATGACAGTTTAAAACAGCACGCAAAAGCTCTGCAATGGCAGGCCTAAGACATGTTTAGAGTGTTACTTAAGTGTGTGGCCCAATCAGTGCTGCAGACCTACCAGTAGCATTTAATTTACAGGCCTTAGGCACAGGTAGTGCCACTTTATAAGGGACTAGGGGCCAGATGTAGGTAAGTATATTTTACCGATTCATAAATACCGAATTTTACCGATTCGGTATTTATGAATCGGTAACATAGAAGGGGGGAGATGTAGATAGAATCGGTAATTGAATTACCGATTCTATAAGATTCGGTATTTACCGATTCGGTAAATACCGATTCGGTAATGCCCATTGATTCCTATGGGCATTGAAGCCCATAGGAATCAAAGGGCATTACCGAATTGGTATTTACCAATTCGGTAAATACCGAATGTTGCAAGGGTGCAGGGGGTGTCACTTTGACACCCTCTAGCACCCCAAATTCAGGCATGTGTGACATGTGGCACACAGACATGCCCTAAGGGCATGTCTGTCTGTCACATGCCATAGGTGTGCATGCACACATGTGCATGCACACCTGGAATCGGTATTTTACCACCCACTTGGATTGGGTGGTAAAATACCGATTCGGTATGGCCTGTGGGACTCAGAAGAGTAGCACTTACATCTCGAAATTACCGAATCGGTAAAAATACCGATTCGGTATTTTACCGATTCGGTAAATTTACCGTTTCAGTAAATTTACCGAATCGGTAAAATAGGGCACCTACATATGGAATGACCATTTACCGGTCGGTAACGGCCGAAATCGGCCGTTACCAGTCGGTAAATGGCCACCTACATCTGGCCCTTAGAGGTTAAGATGCCAATTGGGTATATGCTAATGTTACCATGTTGTAGGGAAGGAACACAAGCACTGGCTAGCAGAAGTAAAGTGTGCAGAGTCCTAAGGCCAGCAAAAAAAGATGTCAGCAAAACAGGAGATCTGCAGGCTAAAAGTTTGGGGAAACCATGCTTAGATACCGGGTCAAACAGGTAAATTATCCATAGTTAATTTAGGCCTCAGTTTGACGACTCATGCTAACATTGAAAATGCATTTTGGCTGCCATCTGTTATCTCACTCTCTCTCGTTTCAGGAGCCAAGCTCCCCACTGCCATAGTTTGAATAATGTTTTGTTTCAGTTATTTTATCTCAATGAAAACCATTATTATTGGTAGTTTCACTGAACATTGAATAAGAAGCTTTTTGCACCTGTAATGGGGACTTGATGACTGTGATGTACCATTCTGTATGAGATACGTTTTGAAAGTCATGCAGCTGTGAGCTTCCTTTGTGCGAGTCCTGGATAAACGAACGAAGACATGTTATCAGGAAACATTGGATTTTCATTCGTCCCCACCTATTGGGAATCGTAGGGATTACTTATTCATATTTCGGAATGTATGCTTTGATTGTGCATCTGTGGAGTTAGTTTCTTTCAGATGCCCATATTTCCTCTTTCAAAAACAGGAGACCCTTTTCTCACCCTCTCTTTCTTTTAGACCCTATGCTTATTATATTCCTGCTCATAGAGTAAACCTATTGAGCAAATCTAGTCTCCCTTGCCTGACTGATCCATCATTTGGTTCTGCTTTTAGCGGCTTTACTTGCCGACATCTGCTGTTTAACTTCCCGCGACCTCATTTGAATCCTTAACATTAGGGAATTTCGCTTCAGGGGTTCTGAATCTTAATTGATTTACACATGATAATCTTTATATAGCTTGTCTTTGTATTTGCTATTTTGACTTGCTTTCGATTATGCCAGACAGTGCCTTAGGCAGTGATTATTTGTTTATTACTAACTTGATTTATATGAATGTGTTACTTTGCTAATCTGCTACAATACCTTTATGGTTTGCAAAGCCTCTACTCTCTGTCCTCCTGATGGGGAAACATGTGCTTCACTATCACTGATATATAGTTGAACTGTTGATGTTAAGCCTCAATTTAAGAAGAATGTTCATCTACTTGAGTGCAGCTTGTACTTGAATTTGCACCAAAGAGCTGCACAATGTAAACTCCATCCCAAGCTGCTCCAGTTGCAGGAGATGTACAGGTATGGTGGGGTATCAATTTGCCAATGGGGAGCTTTTCAATGGAAGTGGCATGAGGGTAAGACAATCAGAGGATCAATTGCATAAGAAAGGAACATTGTGGTACAATACTTCACAAAGGGAGGCAGGCTGAAAAACGGCAAGTGTGGAGAAAAAACATAAAACCGGTGAAACACATAAGGAAAGGAGAGCAGCAGCCAGGATAAGCCCTCAGGAGGGAAAGGCATGATAATCTCAAAAGAGAAAGGAGCCCAGTGCTTAGCAATCAGAGGGAGAAAGTCAGAAAAGGAAAAGGTGGAGGTCACTCACTCTACTCCAGGCTGTGTTTTCACAATATTAGGAGGGCAACCTAATTTCCTTGTTCACATTGAACTTTTCAATTCGAATTGCATGTATATGTAATGACTTTTGTTTTCAATTACTTTCCAGATTTCATTTTTCAATTAATTTCCAGACGTTGGAGTCTTTTTCCATAAAGTTATTTTTATTAAGTATCCAATTCGATCAAACTGAAAACAGACCCAACCAACGGATTTCAACCCTTATAGGGACTTCATCAGGGCCTAAACAATTTTTTTTTAAAAAGCATGCAATCAATGCTTTTCACTTATTAAAATCAACAACTCTGGTTCTTATTTTTACATAAAATCTTCTAAATGTTTTGATTTTTGTAATTTTTTATCTAACATGAACCACTTCTATTTCAAGAAGTGTTCTTAATCAAAATTTCTGTACTAACCTCTGTCAGGCATACAGACTAATATATTCACACCATCCCCAAAAATTGCATTAGTCCGTGTATTGCTTAAACCAAAAAAACACCAACTTTTTAAAGAGTGATTGCAGTTACCAAGTGCATACTTCTGAACTAACACCTCTAGTACTCCTAAAATGGGCACAGAAGATCCTTACTTTACTTACAATCTGATTTATACTCCTTCTCAAAATTCTTCTTTTTATTTATTCCCAGTTTAAATGTCTGGGCTTCTTTTGTCAAGAAAGCAGTTTCATGTGTCAATATGCCTAAAGCCTTTCCATCTCTTGCTCTTGTTTATTAAATTATGTTTCACCTTGTTTCTTTCTAACCTGCGTGGCACATTGTTAGAGAGCCATCCCCCGATTAACATCCAACCCAAACAACAGAGTAAACCTATATTCCAGCCACAACTAAAATTCCCCTTCTCCCATATCCTGAATCATTTCTCCAACATATCATTAAATTATACCAGCATCATCATATATAGTCCCTTCAGACCCCATATTCCTCGTCCTGATCTTTTTCCCTCCCCATGGTATTATCTCACATGTCTCCCAAGGTCTCTTACCTTTTGAGCAGCCTTTCAGCATTTGTGTACTGGTTCTGTCTGTCTTACGTGCACTCATCACGCCTCTTAAATATCCCTCTAATTTCAGTAACTGGTTTCAGCTGTGCCATGTCTGAGTCTTGACTGCCAATCTATTATTCTATGGCAGCCATCTTGAAAGTTCTTCCTGCTATATTCATCCTCCATAATCATATTTAAGTATCCTGATGCTCCAGCCAATCGTTGAGTGTATATCTGAAGCCTATACTGGGCGTATGATTATTTGCTGTATTTTATAAATGCAGGAGCCCATGCTTCTGATACATATACAGGGTCGCCCTCTTGTAATGGCTATTTCGATAACTTCGAGTGCCCTCCTAACATTGTGAAAACATTCCCCAAGGATTGATATATTTGACCAATGCCGTTCAGAAACACCACTGCTGCGAGTCCAGGCTGTATGAAGTCTTCCATCTCAAGCAATAAGACCACTAACTGGTGGATGAGCAGTTACTTAGGTCCTTAATATGCACATCTTGTTGTGAGAGATCTATCAAACATTGTTCTGGTGAATTTGTCAAGCATTCGAATTGTGTGAAATTTTTATATGAGCTACAGGCAGAAAGCCACTAGTTAAACTTTTCACCAAATATTGTTGTACAAGTACAGCACACCTTTGAGCCTTGGGCAAACAAGTGCAGCCAACCAAGTACAGTTTCCAAGCTCAGAGACTTGTGTAGGAAAACTTTGTGTATTTGTTGTTTGGTAATTTACGTGTGTTGCACAAAAACGTCCATAAAACGGTTTGGTATTTTAAGCTTTCATGATTATTTTTTCTTATTTCTATGATAAGGGGACCTTTTATTAAATATAAACACTCTTTATATTTTGATTTGTCGTACATACAGGTGTGTTATATCGAGAGAGCTTAAAACATATATACAACTCTCATTCATATTGTATTGATTATGTCTCAATGCATGTTGATCTATAAGTGCCTATCATCAACAAGCTTTCTCCATGAGTTGATGCAATACGGTCCTTTTACCTGTTGTATTGTACTCTGTAACTCTCTTTGCTCACAACAATCTGAAATGGCCTATCTCAAGATAATCTTTACTCTACCATAGGAATATACAGCACCTATCCCATTAGGACCAGAATTCAGAATGAGCCTTTGTGCTACGAGTGCTTTACCTATACACACATACCATATGCGGAACTCAGGGGCTTTTTTATGAGAGCCCTGCTTCACTTTTGCACCACGTAAAGTGGTACATGCGTGACGCAGGGCTTTCGTAAAGATTCATGAATTCACACATAGCCACCCTGTTGGACCCGGCCTCGTGGCGTGGTCCTCGCTGATCTCCGCAGCCCCGGATCTACGGGTGGAACTGGTTCCCGTCCACTCATGACTGTACATAATCCTCCTACCCTGGACCTGAGACGATCCCCAGACCGCGTGCCTGCACCCGTGCACGTGACCATCAGACTCCATGTTTGGCCACCCCACCCCTTTCGGCAGCCCTGGCCGCTCCTGATGGCCGCTGAGCCTGCGCGTCCGACGTGCCCAGATCCACCCGGGGGGTGAACGACTCATCAAGTATCCGAAACCAAGACTTCCATCACACCTCCGGCCCCCTTCCGAGGAACTGGTTTCCCTCACACCTCTGAACTATCCCTGGGGGCTGGTTTCGATTGCACCTTGGGCCTCCTAGTGAGCTGGCTCCAGGTCCTGATGGGCGTCTGGGATTCCATGGGCGCATGGTCCAAAGCATCAAAGAACTACCCGCCCAGACGATCAGGCGCCTGGCCCTCGGACCTCCGGCCTCCTGCCTATGAGGGTCCGGACATCAAAGAGCTTGACGACTATAAGACAGCCTGCCTTCCACCTAGTCGGCAGTTGTATCTTGGACAAGAAGGCCCTGCTGATCTGATCGCGGCTGACTTCGAGGAGAACCGACTCTGATCCACCGAGCCCTGCTGACGACGTTGCGGCTCATCCTAGAACCTACGGAACTGAACCATCGGGACCCTGCTGACGCTGTTGCGGCTCCCGCTTGAAGCACAAGACCTGAACATCGGAGCCCTGCTGACGCTGTCGCGGCCCCATCTTCTACCGAGTACGACGGAGTACTCCTACCCAAGCCCTGCTGACGTCGTCGCGGCTTGACGAACTCTCTGGTCCGGCTGGACCATCGACGCTACCTTCACGAACAGCTTGAACCCGAAGTGAGTAGGACAGCAAGTCCCATTGCCAGCCCCGTACCCCCCAGTTCGAGGATTGAGAACTGTGCGCCGGGTACGTGGCGTGCCCTCTGGCCCTCTAAGACTGTCCCGCTCCCCTGTCCCCCTGTTACGAGACATTCCCGATCCCTCGATCGCTGTGTATTGCTCTTTAATTAATCTTGATAAAGTCTTTCTTGATAAAGAATCACGGTGTGGTGTCTGCTCATAAGTGTGGTGTGTCGACAGTGTGTACGATCAGTCCTCCCCGGTGGGGACTCCCCCCTCGATAAGACTCGGCAGTAATTGTGGGAGAGGAGGTCCCGGGTGGTAAGGAGAATCATCTTGACCCCTGGGGTCACCGCCTTCCAACATTGGTGGCAGCGATGCGATACGAACCTACGTCTAAAGATCGTACCACTGACACACTACCTGAGCCTACACGCAGCAAACGCACAAGGAAAAAACGACGATGACGACTACAGAAGCTGGTGCAAAGACAACCTTCGACAAGGACCTCCTGGAAGATTACACACATAAAGAGCTGAAGCAGTTCTGCAAAGAACTGAGTATCCCGAGTACCGGACTAAGTACTAAGGAAGATTTTCAGAAAGCGCTGACCGCCTGGGTAGAGTCCGGAGCATCCCTTCCCCCGATTGAAGACGAGGGAGGGAGGCCACAGACCGAACCCGGTACACCGACCGGTGAGAGAAGACAGCAATCAACCCGGAGCCCAGCAACCGGGAGAAAGCGGTCATCAGAGGAGATGACCGAGCGAGAACGTGACCAAAGCCATGAACTCGAACTAGCACGCCTCAAATTAGAGGGTGAACTCAAACTCGCAGAGAAAAAGTTGGCGGTGGAGCAGTTGCGGCTCCAGGGAGAGCTAGAGGAGAAGAAGCTCCAGAGGGAGCATGAAGGACGGAAACTTCAGCTCGAGCACGAGCGCAGCCTCAAGGAAATCGAATTGAAAGCCAGAAAAGAAGCAGCCGGATCACCGAATCTTGGGGAGCAAGTGGTCCCCAAAGAAACGAAGGTGCATATCCCCAAGGATGTGGTAAAGGAGTTCTACAAAGGAGACGATATCCAACAATGGTTCAAGGCATACGAGGTGGCCATGTCCGCCCACCGGGTCCCCGAGAAGGACTGGGGGGCCGGCCTGTGGAGCCGCTTCCTCAGCGAGGGGAGAGACACCCTGCTGGATCTACCGACGGCACACATGAACGCCTACCAACAAATGAAAGACGCTCTTTTATTCCGCTACGGCCTGACGCCGGAAATGTATCGCCAGCGGTTTAGGGAGTGCAAGAAGCTTCCTGGCACCCTCTGGGTGGACTATGTGAACTACTACACCCGGGCCCTAGATGGATGGATCAAGGGTAGCAATGTGACCACCTTCGAGGGCCTAGTCGACCTAGTGGCTTACGAACACCTGTCCGCAAATTGCTTTGTGGAACTGAGACAGCATCTCCTGGACAGCAAGCTCGCCAACCCACAGAAACTGGCTGTGGAAGCCGATCGATGGGTGGCCACCCGAGTCCAGAAGGCGCTCGGGGGAGACCCCCCACGGAACGACCAAGGATCTTTCCGCCAGCGAGGTGGGGGAGGTCGAGGCAAGCAGCAAAATTCCCAGTCAGGACCTCAGCGTAGTCCCCCCAGAAACCAGACCCCGCGCTCTCCTCCCGCGACGAGAGCCGCCCGAATACAGGACCCCCGGGGCTCCGCCCTAGCTCCACGTGCTTCAAGTGTCAGCAACCCGGGCACTATGCCGGTGACCCCCGATGTCCCCTGACCCCGAAATACACTCCCACTGGGCCCTCCTCTAGACAGATATCCTCCATAGCCTTAGAAGAGGAAGAGGTAGAAGAACAGGGGGAGTGGGAACCCGCAGCCATGGTCTTAGCCTCCCTGGGGAATAGCGAGATGATCCCAGGAGATTACCTGCCCGACAACACAGAAAAGTACCGCCAGACAGTGAAGGTTAACGGGCGCAGCATAGGAGCCCTTCGGGACACAGGAGCCAGCATCACATCTGTTAGGTACACGCTAGTCCCTGAGTCCATGATCATCCCCCACACCTCCTGTCGGGTGATCGCAGCCGATAACTCTGTCCGCTCCTGCAGGATAGCACAGGTCCCGTTTGAGTGGGAGGGAGTCTCGGGCGATCTGCGGGTCCCAGTTCGCACGGACATGCCTGTAGACTGCCTCCTGGGGAATGACCTAGAGAGTTCCCCGTGGAAAGAGGTGGAGAGAAGGACCCATTTAGCCATGTTAGGACTGCCCCATTGGGCCTGTGTGAGCACCCGGGCCATGACCGCCAGAATGCCCAACCCCGAGAACGAAGAACCTGAGTTCCCCAGGCCAGCCCCTGATGTACCCGAGGACGGCTAGCACCCTACCGTCCTCGACCAGCCCTCCCTCGGAGAGAATGCATCCGACGAAGGTCCCCTCAGACCAGCCGTCGAACCAGTCCCGACCCTAACAGATCTCCCCGAGTTGGTCCAGTGGCGCCAAGAGGGAGGACCGTCCCGAGAGGAGTTCTGCCAAGAGCAGACCTCCTGCCCTGCCCTAGAGGGGCTCCGCCGGCAGGCCGCAGCCCAGGCCGCCGGAGACCAGTCCGGCTCCCATTACCTTTACTGGGAAAACGGCCTACTGTACAGTGAACAGAAGACCGCGGAACTAGGGTCAGCCCGCGTGCTAGTGGTACCCCTACGTTTCCGTGGACTCCTCCTTAACCTGGCTCACGATGTGCCCCTGGCAGGACATCTGGGCCAAGATAAGACTTTCCAGCGACTAGTGACCCACTTCTACTGGCCCCACATGCGGGCTGATGTGGAACGCCACTGCAAGCCCTGCCCCACGTGTCAGGCTAGCGGCAAAAGCGGAGGCAAGCGCAAGGCTCCCCTCCAGCCCTTTCCAATTGTCAGTACCCCCTTTGAGAGGGTGGGAATCGACATTGTCGGACCTCTGGACCCCCGGACCTCCTTAGGCCACCGGTTCATCCTTGTTCTGGTCGATCACGCCACCCGATACCCCGAAGCCATCCCCCTCCGGACCGTGACGGCCCCAGTCGTGGGCCGGGCCCTCATGGGGATCTTCTCCCGGGTGGGATTCCCCCGAGAAGTGGTAAGCGATCGAGGTACGAACTTCATATCCCGGTACATGAAGTCCCTCTGGCAACAGTGTGGGGTGTCCTACAGGTTCACCACCCCCTACCATCCCCAGGGCAACGGCCTGGTTGAGCGGTTCAACCGCAGCCTGAAAGGGATGATCATGGGTCTTGAGGAGCCCTTGCGACGCAAGTGGGACGTCCTACTACCCTGCCTCCTCTTCGCCTATCGGGAGGTACCCCAGAAATCCTTGGGGTTTAGCCCTTTCGAGCTGCTCTATGGGCACCCGTCCGGGGACCCCTCAGCCTGGTCAAGGAAGGCTGGGAGGCAGCCCCACCGAGCACAACCCCCGACGTATTCTCCTACGTCCTGGCCCTCCGGAACCAGACACGGAAGTTTCGCGAGCTGGCCGAGGCCAACCTGGAGGCCAGCCAAGAGGAGATGAAACGCTGGTACGACCAGAATGCCACGCTGGTCGAGTTTCAACCAGGCCAACAGGTTTGGGTCATGTCCCCAGTGGAACCTTGTGCCTTGCAGGACAAGTGGACTGGACCCTTTAAGGTGATAGAGCGCAAGAGCCAGGTCACCTACCTCGTTGATACGAAATCAGCCAGGAACGCCCTGAAAGTGTTACACGTAAACCGGCTCAAACCCCATTTCGTGCGGTCTGAGTTGGGATTACTCCTTGCCACCGACGACGGAGAGGAAGAGGAAACGGACCCTCTACCCGACCTCCTGTGTGCAAAGGATCAAGATGGCTCCATAGAGGGAGTGAGTCTCTCCTCCTCCCTCACCCCCTTGCAGCGTGAAGAATGTCGCCACTTGCTGGGACAATTCTCAGACCTCTTCTCCCTCACTCCCGGCGTCACCAGCTGGTGCGTCCACGACGTGGACACCGGGGATAGCCCTCCGGTACGGCACAGAGCCTACCGGGTCCCGAACCGAGTCCGAGCCTGCATCAAGGCAGAGGTCGACAAAATGTTGGACCTAGGAGTGGTGGAAGCCTCCGACAGCCCCTGGGCTAGCCCCGTGGTCCTGGTTCCGAAGGCCGCCGCCCCGGCACCGTTCCTGAGCTGAGGTTCTGCGTAGACTACTGCGGACTCAACGCAGTCACCCAAACCGACGCACACCCCATCCCCCGAGCCGACGAACTCATTGACCGCCTAGGGTCGGCTCAGCACCTCAGTACCTTCGATCTCACCAGTGGTACTGGCAGATCGGCCTCACGGAGAGGGCCCAAGAAAGGTCTGCTTTCTCCACTCCGGACGGCCACTTCCACTTCCGAGTCATGCCCTTCGGCATGAAAAACGCCCCGCCACTTTCCAGCGACTGGTCAATCAGGTCCTGGCTGGGCTGGAAGGTTTCAGTGCAGCCTACCTAGACGACATTGCGGTGTTCAGTGCTCACTGGCCCGAGCACCTACACCACCTCTGGGAGGTGTTGGACGCCCTGCGTCGAGCCGGGCTCTCCATTAAAGCTAGTAAATGCCAAATAGGACAAAGCTCAGTGGTATATCTAGGGCACCAGGTCGGCAGAGGGCTCGTGGCCGCCCTCCAACCCAAGATAGACGCCATCAATGCCTGGGAGACCCCCACGACCCAGACCGAGGTGCGGGCCTTCCTAGGACTCACAGGGTACTACCGTAGATTCATCAAGGGGTACGGGAGTATTGTAGGCCCCCTCACAGAGTTGACAGCCAAGGCCAACCCCAAGAAGGTTATTTGGACCCCCGCCTGTCAGAAGGCCTTCGAAGAATTGAAACAAGCCATGTGCACCGCTCCAGTCCTACAGGCCCCTGACTACTCCCGAGAGTTTGTGGTTCAGACCGACGCCTCCGAGCATGGCATCGGGGCCGTACTCTCCCAAGTGGACGACAAGGGGGTTGATCATCCGGTGGCCTTCATCAGCCGGAAACTACTGCCCCGGGAGCAGAGATGGAGCACCATCGAGCGAGAGGCCTTCGCAGTAGTCTGGGCCTTGAAGAAACTGAGGCCCTACCTGTTCGGGACCCACTTCCGGGTCCAGACCGACCACCGTCCTCTCCGGTGGCTCATGCAAATGAGAGGAGAGAACCCTAAACTGCTACGCTGGTCCATCTCCCTCCAAGGGATGGATTTTTCCGTGGAACACAGGCCTGGTGCCGACCACGCCAACGCCGACGGCCTGTCCCACTTCCTCCGCCTCAGCGAGGAGAACCCTCAAGAGGATGGGTAGTTCCCCTCGTCTTTCAGCTGGAGGGGACGCATGTTGGACCCGGCCTCGTGGCGTGGTCCTCGCTGATCTCCGCAGCCCCGGATCTACGGGTGGAACTGGTTCCCGTCCACTCATGACTGTACATGATCCTCCTACCCTGGACCTGAGACGATCCCCAGACCGCGTGCCTGCACCCGTGCACGTGACCATCAGACTCCATGTTTGGCCACCCCGGCCGGCCGGCCGCCTTCTTTCCTTTCGGCAGCCCTGGCCGCTCCTGATGGCCGCTGAGCCTGCGCGACGCGCCCAGATCCACCCGGGGGGTGAACGACTTATCAAGTACCCGAAACCAAGACTTCCATCACCCCTCCGGCCCCCTTCCGAGGAACTGGTTTCCCTCACACCTCTGAACTATCCCTGGGGGCTGGTTTCGATTGCACCTTGGGCCTCCTAGTGAGCTGGCTCCAGGTCCTGATGGGCGTCTGGGATTCCATGGGCGCATGGTCCAAAGCATCAAAGAACTACCCGCCCAGACAATCAGGCGCCTGGCCCTCGGACCTCCGGCCTCCTGCCTATGAGGGTCCGGACATCAAAGAGCTTGACGACTATAAGACAGCCTGCCTTCCACCTAGTCGGCAGTTGTATCTTGGACAAGAAGGCCCTGCTGATCTGATCGCGGCTGACTTCAAGGAGAACCGACTCTGATCCACCGAGCCCTGCTGACGACGACGCGGCTCATCCTAGAACCTACGGAACTGAACCATCGGGGCCCTGCTGACACTGTCGCGGCTCCCTCTTGAAGCACAAGACCTGAACATCGGGGCCCTGCTGACGCTGTCGCGGCCCCATCTGCTACCGAGTACGACGGAGTACTCCTACCCAAGCCCTGCTGACGTTGTCGCGGCTTGACGAACTCTCTGGTCCGGCTGGACCATCGACGCTACCTTCACGAACAGCTTGAACCCGAAGTGAGTAGGACAGCAAGTCCCATTGCCAGCCCCGTACCCCCCAGTTCGAGGATTGAGATTTGTGCGCCGGGTACGTGGCGTGCCCTCTGGCCCTCTAAGACTGTCCCGCTCCCCCGTCCCCCTGTTACGAGACATTCGCGATCCCTCGATCGCTGTGTATTGCTCTTTAATTAATCTTGATAAAGTCTTTCTTGATAAAGAATCACGGTGTGGTGTCTGCTCATAAGTGTGGTGTGTCGACAGTGTGTACGATCAGTCCTCCCCGGTGGGGACTCCCCCCTCGATAAGACTCGGCAGTAATTGTGGGAGAGGAGGTCCCGGGTGGTTAGGAGAATCATCTTGACCCCTGGGGTCACCGCCTTCCAACACACCCTGTGTGGCTTTGAGTGGCACATAAATCATGGGTAAGGCAACGCAGCGCAAATCATTGCGTCGCCTTACTTTGCGCTTGGGAATGTGGGTTTTCCCCTGCAACACACATGGAGTTTGATGCTGCTCTAGAGTTTCAAAGGGACATAAATTTGGCAAATTGTCAAATCCATACACCTCCTGAGGTGAGGCGTAATGAGAAGAACTATGTTAATTTCTCCTTGATTATTCCTCTTTTCATGTGTGCTGCAGCACACATAGGTAGAGGAAAATGCCTCGGAAGATTGTTTTTGTGAAAGGAAGGTGCCCGTTCCTGCTCAAAAACAATCCTGCCTGTAATGGAGGCACTCGTGCACCATGGTGCAAGGGTGCCTACACTGGCGCTAGGCAGACAAAACAGCGCCAGCTCAGTCAGAAAGGACAGGAATGCAATGTATTGTTTAAATACAGTGCACTCCTGCCTTTTCACTTTGTCGTAGGGTAACGCAGCAAGGTGCTTTGTTGCACTAACCCACGCCAAAATGTCATAAATGAGGAACTGTGGGTCCATGGATGTTGGCGAAAGATAGCAAAAGGAATTTGAGGAAGATTACATATTTGAAGATGCTGAATGGGCTGAAAGCCTTTTAACTTACATGAGGTTTACTGATGTTATATGTCTTTAATGGAAAGGTAAACAAATAGCTGTGCAAAATTTGTGTAAAGTCCTGTTGAGTAAGTATGTGAAATTTCATCAAATTAATGCTTAATTTAGTAAAATGCTAATCTGTCATTTCGCAATATATTTCTGCAAGAAATGCATCCATGTGGCAGTTTTTGGTGCAAGGATGCATGTAACAAAAGAACCGTGAACAACAGCAGCTCACATTCTGTTATTCATGTGTAATCGAATTAATTATATACATCGAACAGTGTGTTACACAGTACATTTTCACAATGAATGTTGTATAATTACGCAAAATGGGGCAGGGCTGTATTTTTGGGAACTTTATGTCAAAAGAGTAATGCAAAATTCGTAAAATTACGCAGGCATAATTTACATTTTGCCCATGCCAAATTTAAATAGAAAGCAATAGAGCTGGACGGAACACACTCAACGATAAAATCTACCAGCTACTCTGGCTCACCCTCGAATCCAGTGGACCGTTCTTTTAACTCCTACCGTTGAAAAGAACAATTGCAGAAGAGTCACACTATTATATATAAGATGAGGAAATGTGTAAGAAAGTCAGGGCCAGGGGATTCCAACTATCACCGAATGCCAAGCAAAGTGTGAACGACGAAAATAGCAGTGAGCACCTGAAGTATAAACCGAAACAAATCTAAAAAAGAATGGTATTCATTTCCAGGTTATCCACTCACAGCAGAACAATAAAGAAAACGATTTATAGCACTAGGCGATTCTTAAGAACTACATTTTAAAAATGAGTTTCAATATATACCCTTATTTGCTCATCAAAGAGGCAGAAACATTCAGCACATGGCAACCTAATATGAGAAAATCTTTATCATCACAACAAACTATGTAAAAAGCAAAAAATGGAACAGGTCCTTATTTGAACGGCAGTCACTGTAAATAATGCTATCGGAGGAGATTAAAATACACATACAGAATCATATATATATATATATATAGTCACTGAAAAAAACCATAGGTTTGACACCAGTTATAGTTAGCTGGAAATTTTACTGGCATAAAACCAATGAAATTCCCACGTTCTAGTTAGTTGGACTCACTATAACTTGCGCACCTGCAATGCACTGCTGATGACGTCACATATTACATCACTCATGACATGGTCAGTGACATCACTCATGACATCACTGATGACACCATCCAGTGAATGTGTGTCTTTTTGAAAAATAAATATGTTTTATATATGTATATGTAAAGGTCGATGGAAGAATAAATGTTTAAATAAGTGTCTAAATTGATTTAAAAAAAATGATTGGTTAACTGGCTTATTAAGTGTATCTTAGTGAATACATATATTAGCGAGTATTGTTTAAACATTTAAAATTTTGTATCTGTGTTTCACTTTGTGTATAAGTGGCTGCATGGGTTGGTGAGTAGCTACATGTGTGTGTATATGAGTTATTAGATGTTTTTTTTAGTATCAGTATGAGTGTCTGTATGGTTTGGTGGGGGTATTACTTAGCACATAGATGCATAAGTGACTGACTCACTATTTCCATGTGTTTTGAAAACAGCATATGTGTAGGACTGTATGGGTGGATGAGTGTGTATATGTGTGTGTTAGTGAGTGAATGACTGTCTCACTTCTTTATCAGTAACTACATATGTTTTAATCTAGTATATGTGAGTATTGATGTATATAACTGAGTATACGTGAGAGTGAGAGATTGAAAGAGTTCCTCTTTATTTAAGTATGTGTTTCTATAAGTGATTGTTTAAGAGAGTAAGTATGTGTAAGTTTCCTTAGAAGTAATGTGCTAGTGTGTGTATAGCTGTATATGCAAATCAATGGATGTTCAATAGTTTATTTGCATGTGTGAGTATGTGTGTGAGTAACTTTTGGATGACTGTCGGTGTGTAACAGGATGTATAGGTGTTTCACTACATATGATGAGTGAATATATGTTTGAGTGACTATATTGAACTGTTGGTGAATGAGTGGATGTGTATATAGATGGTGGAATTACTGAATTGGTTGTTGTAACTGGTATGGGTTTCTCTATTTTTTGAAAATTTGAGTTTCTATTTTTGAATATGTGTTTCAAGGGTTACATTACACAGAAAGGTCTGTCACTCTGTCACAAGGATGGTGTTATCAGTGATGTCATGAGTGATGTCACTGACCATGTCATGAGTAATGTAATATGTGACGTCATCAGCAGTGCATTGCAGGCGGCAAGTTATAGTGAGTCCAACTAACTATAACGTGGGAATTTCATTGGTTTTATGTCAGTAAAATTTCCAGCTAACTATAACTGGTGTCAAACCTATGGTTTTTTCAGTGAATTTAATAGGTTTTTTAAATGCTAATTCCTAACTATAACTGGTGTGAAACCTATGGTTTTTTCAGTGAATTTCATAGGTTTTGTTAATGCTAATTCCTAACTATATATAGGGCCTCAAACCTTTGTTTCTGTCATTGAATTTCAAAGGTTTTTTAATTTTAAATTTCTATTGCTATGAAATATATTTTTTTAAATGAATCCTATATTGTATATTTATGTAATACTATTTTTGTTATGTATATTGTTCATGTTTTTTTTTGCCCTGGAGCGCTCCAGCTGCGCGTACCGGTGAGCGCACCGGAAAGCGCAGTCTTGCGGCACGCCCCGGTGCGCGTACCGGTGAGCGTCCCGTTTGCGCTATTGCCGCGAACGAAAACATCATTGTGACGTATCGCGTAGCCGTGTCCGCGTGATACGCACGGTGTAAGCGCACCCGGAAGCACTCGAGCGCATACGATCGCGCTACGTAAGCGTCCTGAGGCGTGCCCCGGGGCGCGTAGCGTAAGCACGTCAGGCGCGCCCCGGGCGCGTAGCGTAAGCGCGTCGGGTCATGTGACCTAAAAATAACACTTTTCATTGGTTCAAGACAGTTTTGGTTTCCAAATGATGAAAGCCCGGGTCATGTGACTCGAAAATAACACTTTTCATTGGTTCAGGACAGTTTTGTTTTCCAAATGATGAAAGCCCCCACCTGTTTTCCTCATTCTCACTTTGTTCTTTGACTGAGGAAGACCTGTTTGTGAGAAATGGCTACAGTAGCAGCAGCAGCAGGAGCATCTCAGCCACCACCACCACCACCACAAGGACCACCACAACACCACAGTGGTGGAGATGAAGAAGAGGAGGAGGAGGAGGAGGAGGAGGAGGGGGAGAGGCGCTACCTGCCAGAAGATACTACCCCCTACAAGCCAAAGGAGCACATTTCCTGGGAGTTTTTTAAAATCCCAATGGGCCTCAAGAAAGTGAATGCGCCAAAGGTTACTTGTTTGATCTGTGGCACTGTACTTTCCAGGGGGAACCCTGCCAAAAAATATTCTTTTGGCAACAACACCATAATTCGCCACAAGCAACGCCGGCACCCTAACAACTATAGTGCGGCAGAGGTCAGAGAACTGACCAGAAACCCTCCCCAATCTTCTCCCAGCACCTCCCATAGTACCCAACCCACTCCATCAGGACCAGAGACAAGGGAGATGGTCCCAAACATCCAAACCCAGTTTGGAAATTTCAAAATAGTTTACATATTTTGTGGGCGTACAATTTGCTATGGTGAGCAAAGTGTTAAACTCATCAACCGTGCTGGTGACAACCACAAGTGCCCAAAGAAACCTTAATTTTTTGCTGATTTTTTTTGCTCCAGTTGAGCCGTTTACAATTCCCTGTTTTTTATTTGTCCCCATAAAAATTCCAAAAAATATATAAAATTGTTCATAAAAGCCAAAAAAAGTACAAAATGTTCCAAAAAACAATAAAAAAATATAAAACAACAAAAAGATTAAAAAAAAGTTCTTTTTAGAACTACCTCTAATTTATAAAAAAATGCTAAATTTTTAAAAAAATCTGTCATTCTTTTTTCCCCATGGTATGCTCCCCGGTTCGCTCCCCGGTGCGTGTCCCGGGCGCTCCCCCCGCGCAAATCGAATTTTTTTTTTCTTTTTTTGTAGCTCCCACATTAAACCTAGGGGGTCAGGGGGGGGTCTACCCTGCCCCCTTTTCGTCATTTCCCCCTTTGTTTTTGCCACCTCTTGTGACTTGATCCTACGAGACACAAGATGGCGGCCGCTCCGGACTGTTTGGAATGTTGACAGACACCCGAGAGCCAATCAGCTTTCCGGTCGCTTACTCGCGTAGCGCGCTGGAGCGCGTCCCGGCGCGCATACCGGGGCGCGCTTATAGATATATATATTTTTTTGAACCTAAAATACTCAAAATCCACTGGAGCACATATCGTGAGACATAGCAAAGGCACATCGGGCTACCAGTCCCCACAATTTTGCCAAGTTTGGTGGAAAACCATTCAGCCGTTCGGGCTAAAAGTGAGTCCAACCGCCCTATGGAAATTAACATGGGGAAAACATGTTTTGGGACCCCACTTTTATCTCAGCCCCCACTTGACGAATCCCCCCAAACTTTCAGGGAAGGAGCGGAGCACCGCGAGGCAAATTTCAGGAAAATTACAGGCAGATCCCTCAATCGGTGCCAAAGTTATTCCCAATAGAATGTTGCGGTTTTCCTATAGAAAATAATCCTTACTATAACTACCTACTGGCGACCGCCAGTAGGTAATATATATATATATATATATATATATATATATATATATATATATATATATATAAAACAAAGAGTGCTCCAAAGACCCGGTTCCTGGAAAAAGGTGCTTTTATTGCAATTGGCTCAGGCGGTCACTTGATAGAGGCACCTGACGCGTTTCAGCTTTATGCTTTTCTCAAAGGTGTGTCCTCTTAAAGTGCAATGTCCCAGTAGTTCCTAAACACACACCCGTCAATTGGCCACACTCAAAGTCCCATAATGCACCTTGTGGGACAGCGTATTTCATGTGTTCTCCTTGTGCTGTTCCTAACTGCTCTCTCACCATTATGATGGTATCGGGGAAGTATGGCCATGCGGGGAGAAGGGCTGAGGCACTTCCACGTTGTTGCCCACAATGTCAATCAAGCGCTGAGTCCAGGACCTGCTGAACAGAGGCGTCAGCCTCGCTCCGCTCCCTTTCTCGCAACCCATCACACAATCGCCGGCAATCCTCAGGCTTGTGATGTGGCGAGTGCGTCATGCCCCCCTATTAAACACCAAACAAAGTTCAAGAATCTTTATTCGGTGATTAAAAAACACCATAAAAGCACACACACATATACATAGATAAAAAAGCATTAAATATTAATCAAGATCCTTGTACATAAATAATACAATAAAAATAGCAACATACAGGGCCTTGAATTTAAAACAGGGAGTCCCAAGTCTTTCATTCCTCTCCCCTCGTCATCCTTAGACGGACCGCAACCTTGATAAAATTCATAACACAGCACAAGGTTAGCGGGTCAGAAGCTTTTTGCAAATAGACTAATGCATCCCTGGCGTGTTCCAGTTGGGCTTTTTTTAAGATGTTTACTAGGAATCTGCGCCTGGGCATGGAAAAATAGGGGCAAAGCAAGATAAAATGAAGGGAATCCTGCGGAGACCGGTTGTCGCAGCCGCAGGGTCCCTTCTGCTCAATTGACGTGGTGAAACCTGCTGGTGAAGCCAACATAAAAGAAAGTAAGTTCAGTCTAAAACGACACATAAGAAATCTATCCTGTGTATTATGCACAAGATACAGATAGGGCTCCATACCCTCCACACTCTTCACCAGATTATGAGCCCTCACAGACTTTTTCTCTCCTTCAGCCTCAGCACGGCATTGGGTTTTCCGCTCTAGGAAAATTTCCCCTACTTGTTTCTTGTGCTGTGCTGAGATGGTTGTGGGGTTCCTGAAGAGGTTTCCAAACCCTAGATCCTCAAGAGTGTTACTCACATATTTAAGCCAGGGGATGCGCATGCAGTGAGTCCTACCTAAGCAGTCCAATAAAATTTCTCTGCTTAAGTGCGCATCTGGATTTACCCAGATTTTTAGCCACGCCACAATTGGTCTAAGTTTTAACAAATCGACCAGGTATGGCCTCCCTAGCTCCCTGTGAGCTATGAATCCAGCAGTACTGGGTGGTGCCCTCAGGATAGATTTCAGGTGTCTGTTTTCTTCCTGTTCAATTCTAGCGGTGTTCACAAAGCCCCAAACTTCTGCCCCATAGCTTACTTTGGAGCATGTTATGGAGCCGTACAGGTTCATCACCTGTTCCGGACTCCATCTGCCCAGCCTCCTGCCATATCCCGCTATTGCCCCATTAGAGGCAATCATTTTATTACAGCGTTCTGCCACCAAGGAGTTAAATTGAAGAGCACCATCAAAGGTTACTCCGAGATAGGAGAACGTTTTAACCTCCTCTAAACAATGGGTGCCTATTGTGTAAGAGAATTTAGAGGAAGGTTTTTTGCCTGCCAGGAGCAGGTATGATTTACCTAGGTTGACAGATAAGTCCAGGTTACTCATGAACTTGACGAACCCATCTATCAGAATTTGTAGGCTTCGGGGTGTGCGTGCAAGCAAGACCGCGTCGTCTGCATAAAGCAGGACAGGGATGTGCCGCGTCCCAACCCTTGGGGAATCTGCCTTTAAACCCAAAAGAAACTGCTCCAGATTATTAATGTAAAGGGAGAACAAAAAAGGGGCAAGAATACAACCTTGTCTGACTCCACTTTTACATGGAAAGGAGTCAGACAATCCACCCTCCCTGTTAAATCTAACCTTAGCCGTAGTGTCACTATGCAGCTCTCTTAATATGGTGATTAAACCACTCTCGATCCCCATGCCTGCCATCATGTCCCACAACTTCCCTCTGTTGACGTGATCGAATGCTGCTGCCAGGTCCATGAATCCCATATAAATGGGTTCATCACTGGCCAGAGTATATTTGGCAGTCAGCATATATAGGTTCAGGCATTGGTCACTGGTGGACCTCCCTGACCTGAACCCATATTGAGTGTCCGAGAAGATGTTGTTCTCTTCGGTCCACTCGGACAATCTGTTCAGAATTGCCCTTCCCAGAAGTTTAGCCGAGACGTCAATCAGGGAAATGGGCCGATAACACTTAGGGTCGTCCTTGTTGCCCTTTTTAAAGATTGGCACAATGATCGCTTTAGACCATGATGGAGGGAGACCGCAGGTGATAGCAGTATTTAAGACCCTAGTCATCAGGGGGGCCCATAGATCTATATTACTAAGGAAAAGGTCAGGGGGAATTCCATCCGGACCCGGGGCTTTGTTCTTAGTTAGACTCTCCATCCCTGCTGTGATCTCCTTAAGAGTAAATACTACCGGGGGAGCCTGACTTGGGGTTACTGATGGCTCTACATGGGTACCCGGTTCATGATTATACAAACTCCTAAAGTGGGTAACCCACTGCTCCGGGAGGATGTTAGCCCCTATCTCCGGAGAATCATTTTCTTGAAAGGTCGGTTTATTGATGATTCTCCAGAACCCCGCTAGGTCCCTTCTTTCCCCTGCCTCTCTCAGATCTGCCCAAGCTTCTGCCTGCAGGGTGAGTTTCCTCCTTTTGGTCTCTTTTTTATATTTTTCTCTGCATGCCCTAATTTTTTGTGGATCCCGTGGTTTTGACTTAAGAGAGCATTTCAATTCCCTCAGTGCCTTAGAACAATCTTTATCAAACCACCGGGGATTGACCAGGTTACGTGTGGGCACACTGGACCTTAGTAGTCCGTCGATCAGGTTAGCAATATGGTTGAACGCTTCTAGTAACCTTGGTCCCTGGACTTCCAGATCCAAACAGTCATTTATGGCCAGCAAACCCTTATCGCTCAAGTTTTTATAAAACTTTACCCCATCTATTTTGGACCATTTCAGTCTCCTGCCTTGATCGGTGACCCTCTCCTCAATTAAACGATGGACATTGGATCCAATACCCGCCCTATATACGAGCATTAAGACAAGCGGGTTATGGTCACTGAAGCTGTTCCAGTCTATCCCTACACTGATTACTTTATTAACCAGGGATCTCGAAACCAGAATATAATCTATGATAGATGAGCAGCCCCTGCCCTTAAAAGTTGGTGGGAGTGTACCATCCGACTGTGGGTCTATCATATTAATGGTGTGCTCTAGGCCGTACTTAAGCCGAAGCAACCTAAGAGCCGACCCAGTAGGCGAGTGAGAAAAATGCGGCACCTCCACAATTGGGCATTGTGCCCAATCTGTATTTGCTTTGACCAGTGCCGGGCAGAGGTGACAATTAAAGTCCCCCACCACAAGCAGCCCGTGAGACGGGCCCTTATTCTGAGATGTGATTTCTTGTCCCAACCTTTGGTCGAGTTCAGTTAATACCGGGGTATGGTTATTTGCTATCTCGGTGTTATAGATGTTAAAAACAGAGAATCGTAACCCCTTTCCATGGAACCGAACTGCCTGGATCCCATGTGAGAATCAGTCTGGGAAGGACCAGGTGCCTGGGAGGTCTAGATCTACATAGAGGGACAAACCGCCCATTGCTCTCCCTGAGCTGGATTTTCGGGCGGGAACAAAAAAGCACTTGAACCCCTGCAGATGGTAGTTATTCTCCACAGCCCATGTCTCCTGTACACATATGATATGAAATTTTCTGATGAAGTCAACCCATTCCTTGTTGTTGAATTTGCCCGCTATGCCTGCTACATTCCATGAGATGAGTTTCACACCCTCTCCACTCCATTCAGCACCCCCCTGGGCCCTTGGTCTTATTTCCCGCATTGACCTTTGCATTGCCTGCCCATGTCCCCCTCCTGTACTATCTTTGACTATTGCCTTAGGTACAACACACTTTGGTTCCCCCACACCAACCGCCAAGGTTTGCTGAGTCTTAAAACTTTGCTCCTCCAACATTTCTACCAGAACGCCCTTTTCTGTACAACCCTGGGGGGCATTATCTGTTTGTCAATCGACCCCCTCTAGGCCATTCAGACAATTGAACCGGTTATAGGTATAAAAGGGTTGTTCTGGTCGGCCAAATATCGGCCTAGGGTTAAAGGCCTGGTGTCTCCCCCTCCTACCAACCCTCTCCCAGCTGTCATGAGTTTGGGGTTGCTGAAATGGGACTGGGGTAATGGGAAAAAAGAACGACACATGGAGGGTTTGGATGGTAGATTCCCTAGATCTATTTTTCCCTTGACATATATAGGACACCGTTCCTGTATCCCTGAAACTCACCAGTATGCAGTCCCCTTTAATGGATTTTTGTGTTCTCCCCACCCATGGTACCCTTCTTACCATTATGATTTCATTATTGAAATGTGTCGGGAGGGGTCTGTTTATGTTTAACCACTTGATTACCCTACTTTTCAGGGCACAAAAATCCTCCGTTTCACCTTCCTCGAGTGGGGGGACACCCGCCATGACTACAGTGAAAGCGTTAGTCTCTGGGGGTAAATTAGGTCTACGTGGTCTCAGGGTGAGCTTCATTAAAGGGGTCGGAGTGGTATTATCTACCGGCTGTGCCGGAGGTACGGGTCCTGGCGGAGGGTTGGGCATGTTGGCATTAAGGGGCTTAGATGATGCAGGCTTTGGCCTTAAGGGTTGTTGTGAGGGCGCCACATTCGCGGCTAGTGGGGGGACTGAGTTGACAACACTATTTGCCGACTGTTGAGGGGCTACAGTAGAGGGAGTGGAATCTGGTTGCCTTCCCTGTCGACCAGCTGGAGTTTTCAGACTACCTAATGTGGCCTCCAGGATGGTTAGTCTGATCTCAATCTTTTTAATACTCTCGCTGATCGGTAATAACAGAGACCTTAGCAAAAATTCTACGTTTCCAAGCGGGACAACAGACAGGGGAATATTAGCAATACCAGCTCCTGTATCTTTTATCATAACAGGAGCTGAATCCTCATGAGCGATGGGTTTAGGATGTAAATCAGCCGTTGGTTTCTCTACTACTGTGGGGGTTTTTAGAAACTTCCCAAAGTCTGAATGGGGAACCTTGGGTTTGCTCCTTCCTTGAACTCCCTTCGATTTCCTCCTGCGTTTATTTGGAGGGGGTCCAAAAGCAACTTGTGTGTTGATTGGCTTAGATTTAGCCTTCCTAGTCTTGGGGGATGGGGGGGGTTGGGACACTAAATCAATGGTCACCCTAGTAGGGCTAGGACTAATAGCTGGAGCTATACTCATGACTGCACCTGGTGAAATGTTAGTGCAATCCCTCAGCAGTAGTGGGACATCATCAATACGGGACAGCTCCTCCCTGGGTGTAATGAGTTGGTCTCCAAGGGGGGTATTTTTCATGTTGTCTATTGAGCGTCTCCGTTCTGCCCTTAACCTGGACAGGTTACACTCTTTGTCCCCCTCCCCCACTGCCCGGGAGAAATAATTCTCTAGAGTCCTATTTTTAACTCCTCCCGGCTTTAATGGGGTACTCTCCCACGCCGGGGACGGCATGGTGTTCGTGATGAGTTATACTCGGCGGGGGGCTCTACCAAATAAATGAGACCAGGGGTCGAATGCACGAACCAAGAGGGTAGGCCCTGCCCGGCCTACTCCGGCCTATGACGGCCTTAGACGGGCCCGCCCTTGTCCCGGGCTTCTCCCGGCCCGCTCCCGCTCGCTCCCGCGAGGCGGAAGCCCTGTAAACTATTATACACACTACTACCTCGTGATAGGTTGATAGGCGGGGGGCGTGGCCAGTGGGGAGAGCAGCCCAGGTGTAACCAATTGGGCGCGCAGGGACTCCTGGATGCTGGAGTCCCTGGCAAGAAGCTCACAGCCCCGCCGACTCACTTGCCTGCACCGCGTTCCTCAGCCAAAGTCCAAACACTCAGTCCCAGTTCAGGAAGGACACGAGCGCTGCGGGACCCGCGAAGCGGGTCCGGCGAGGCGCTGGCTGACTCCTCAGCGACAAACAGGGTACAGCAATCCACAGGCTTCCTGGGAGCAAGGGTCCACTCCACACGACTCCCAAAAGGATCCCAGGTAACAGCGAGACAGGTCCGGTTTTGCTTCGTTGGCGGGGGGCGTGGCCAGCGGGGAGAGCAGCCCAGGTGTAACCAATTGGGCGCGCAGGGGCTCCTGGATGCTGGAGTCCCTGGCAAGAAGCTCGCAGCCCCGCCGACTCACTTGCCTGCACCGCGGTCCTCAGCCAAAGTCCAAACACTCAGTCCCAGTTCAGGAAGGACACGAGCGCTGCGGGACCCGCAAAGCAGGTCCGGCGAGGCGCTGGCTGAGTCCTCAGCGACAAACAGGGTACAGCAATCCACAGGCTTCCTGGGAGCAAGGGTCCACTCCACACGACTCCCAAAAGGATCCCAGGTAACAGCGAGACAGGTCCGGTTTTGCTTCGTTGGCGGGGGGCGTGGCCAGCGGGGAGAGCAGCCCAGGTGTAACCAATTGGGCGCGCAGGGACTCCTGGATGCTGGAGTCCCTGGCAAGAAGCTCGCAGCCCCGCCGACTCACTTGCCTGCACCGCGTTCCTCAGCCAAAGTCTAAACACTCAGTCCCAGTTCAGGAAGGACACGAGCGCTGCGGGACCCGCGAAGCGGGTCCGGCGAGGCGCTGGCTGACTCCTCAGCGACAAACAGGGTACAGCAATCCACAGGCTTCCTGGGAGCAAGGGTCCACTCCACACGACTCCCAAAAGGATCCCAGGTAACAGCGAGACAGGTCCGGTTTTGCTTCGTTGGCGGGGGGCGTGGCCAGCGGGGAGAGCAGCCCAGGTGTAACCAATTGGGCGCGCAGGGACTCCTGGATGCTGGAGTCCCTGGCAAGAAGCTCGCAGCCCCGCCGACTCACTTGCCTGCACCGCGTTACTCAGCAAAAGTCCAAACACTCAGTCCCAGTTCAGGAAGGACACGAGCGCTGCGGGACCCGCGAAGCGGGTCCGGCGAGGCGCTGTCTGACTCCTCAGCGACAAACAGGGTACAGCAATCCACAGGCTTCCTGGGAGCAAGGGTCCACTCCACACGACTCCCAAAAGGATCACCAAACAAAGAGATGCTGTCGTCGGGGGCCCCCAACCCTGCAGGGCGGTCTTGGCTGATGCGGAAGACAGCGATTTCCGCAGTAACAATCCAAAACAAAGAGTATATACATATATATGTATATATGTTTTTTTTACATATGCAAACCTGCCAGCCTGTAAACAAATTTCAGATATATGAGGAGGGGGTGGAGCTTTGGAGGGGCGGGTTGTGCCGAGAGTTACGTAAGAGGTACTCTGCCGTCCTCCAAGCCTCTCGCCACCCCCCAAAAAAACAAGCATTTGCAATGCAATAGGTCTCGCATTTGAAAGAGTTTGAGCTATTGGCATTGTAAATGACAAAGCTCAAGTTTCAAGTTTATTTTATTAGCAGAGTTACTTAAAACCATTGCTACAAAATATCTCATTACAAGTTAAAAATTAAAGCCGATTAAAAGACATAATAACCAAATGGCGTTTACAGTACATTAAAAGAATAAGCAGTTATTTTAGCAGCATCAGTCTTTTTCCTTGTCAGCTGTATTGCTGTTCTGACTTGGCATTTTCTTCTCCACTTGTATTAACATTTTTACAAAGCGGCAGTTAAGCTGCGTGTCCTCGGGTGCAAAACATGCCAACACAGCCTGTCTCGGTGTGCAAATGCCTCTCTGGTTAAAAAGTGGTTTTAAAAGCGGTCTCCTTTCCTCTGTTTGATCTTTGCATGTGCAGAGGAGATGCAGCATATCTTCTTGCTGTGTACCACATAAACGGCAATTAGAATCAGATTGTTTTTTCAGCCAATGTGGAAAGTGGTTTGTGCATGGCAACAAGCCTAATCTGTATTTTACAAATTGAATTTTTGTATGCTTGGCTAAACCCGAAGCTAGATACTTTTGTGCAGCCAGGGAGGAATAGGAATACAAGATCATCCAGCCATGCAACCTCCTTGTTAGGGCTGCCTTATCTTCAATCCAAGATTAATTCTTTACTATTTTCTTTGTAAATTTTTTAAGGAGGCAGTGACTGGTAGGTGTTGCAAAAGTTCGGTGAGACCGAGAGTTTGCACACTAGTTGCTAAATATTTTGCCGCTGGTGATGACTCTTTTGTTGTAAATGACAATGCCTTTTATTTATGCATTTTAAAAACCTGGAAGTGGTTCATAAACACGCACTTTGTACTTCTAGTAGCTGCTTATAAGAAGCAAGGCTGACAGTAACTGCACCTCTTTTACTGCCAGCCTTGCTTCTCCTAAGCAACAACTAAGTACAAAGTGCGTATTTACGCACCACTTTCAGGTTTTCAAAACAAATCAATAAAAGGCATTGTCATTTACAATGCAAACAGCTCAAACTGTTGCAGATGTGAGACCTAATGCATTGCAAATGCTTGTCTGACACTGTGGTTACAGCTGGTTAAAATGTATTGTCACAGTGGGATTGGTTTCTGCCAAAAAGGGTTTTGATCTAAACATCTACGCTGTGCAAGCAAAGTATAGAAAAAGCATGTGCTCAAACTTAGTGAAATCTTTCAAAGGTTTGTTCTTGAGTTCTCACTTTCTCACTAGGAACTGGGAAATCCATCAATGTACAATTAAACACACACCTCCTTTAATTACATTGTCAGTGCTTTGCTAAGTAGATTCCCTGGTAAAGTGTGGTAGAATAACAGTACAAGTACCAGAATTCAGCATTTGGACAGTGCTAGATTTCAGAATCAAGTGGCTATGGTCCGCATTGTCTGGCCAGAGCTTTGAAGTTAAGCTGCTGCATTTGTGAGTAGCTCATCCAGTCCTATAAATTCATTTGAAATTTGGAATTTTTATTGCAGATGTTTTAATGTATTAAACAGAATTACAAATCCCAGTGTGCAACAAACAAATAGCTGGTCTGGGTGCAGCGGTAGAAATGCATTAAAAAAAGCATTGACTCAGTGTGTGAGGGTGACATCACCATATGAAGACCCGTACCTAGGAATGCAATGCAAAGTTGTTGAGTTGTTAACTATTGTAAAGCCCTGCGATGGTCTACAAGCCCTCTAGGTTTATATGAACCAAACCTATGTGCCTTTGGTGATTAGTGTCCGACATTTTAGATGGATCTGGGAAAGGCAGATGAGAGCTCGTTGCCTCCCTTGGGTAGGAGCCATTTGCTGTTCTTCTACCCTCGAGATGAGCCACATGTGCAGTTTGTAGAACCTGTTTGGTGCCCCTGTTGGTGATATACAGAGCTGGGGTTGAAGGAGCTTTCGATTCTGCGCCACTAAAGCATGGAATAGTCTACCTTTCGCCTTATCTTCTTAAGGAGCTCGACAGAACTGCTCCTCTTTTGAAAAGGGTTACAAACCTGGCTCTTCAGGTAACCGCTCCTGCCCACTGTGTTGGTCATATTTTCTTTCAGATGGTAGTGTACAGCGCCAGGACACCTTTGGGTAGCAGAGCGCTTTAACATTTTTATTAACATTAACATTAACATAACATATAGGTGAAAGTTGCCTAAAATTGACCCTCCTAGAAACAGTGCTTCTCCATCAGGATAATGGGGATGCGATTCGACCTAGTGCACGAAGCCAGATCATTAATATGGGTCCAGGACAACAACATGAGATGAAGAAGAGAGGGCACGCTCTAGGGCAAGGTGGATGGTTAGGGCACGGCCAGCAGGAGGGCACCAAATTGCCACTCCAACTAGTGAAAGTGGCTGCAGTGGCTACAAGGGGGCAACACAATCCAACTTTGCTCAGGGAGCAAATAATCCTGAATGAGATCTGCTGATGCCACACACTACTGCTGGTGATTAAGCACCAAGAGGCCAGCGAAAGAATGTGCGCTTAATGGCTGAAATAGGGATAGCAAAGTCTAATTTTGCCAGAGGGGAGAAAATCTTCCTGAATAAGTTCCTCTGATGCCCCACACACATGCAAGTGATTAAGCTCCAAGAGGCAAGTTAATTGGTGAATGCTGCTCTATAGAGATACACAGTAACAAAAGACAGCACTTGATTAGGCTAGGCCAATCCCTTGGCTGACGTACATGCAGCATGCATGGGAAGGCGCAGTCTGCCCAGGAGACCGTGTTTAACAGTCAATATGAGGCTACATTTTCAGAGTCTGCGTGGATTTACTGCCAATCTTCCTTTGCTTAGAGTGAGCAACCAGAAGAGATTCCAGTGGACAAATTTGTGACAAACGTTTAAGGTCAGGTAGTTTGTGAAACCTTATAGGAGAAATAAACATTTTAAAGTGAGAGAAAATGTAAATAAGCTGAACACAAACTCTGCCCACCGCGAGCAATAGTTGACTTTCATGCTACAGCTCAGGTTCAGTTGCTTTAAGTTGAATTCGTAGTGAATTTACCAATTCAGAGAAAGTACTGTAAAATGTAAACAACAGGAGAACCTACCTCCAAAAGCGTTCTTGGAGACATGTTCACATATGGTGTCCATGTGTACTGTGATCTGAGCCTCATACTGCAGCTTATCTCTACACAATTACAGCTGCTTATACAGAACCCTGAAGAGCATGCAATTAATCGTGACATCTGGGACACAAGAATGTAAGACTCAAGCTGAAACATTTAAATGTGTTTTCTGCTTTTACAGAAGCTTAAGAAAAGCTTGAAATGTCTAGTGTTCAGTAGAGGAAACAGGAATCTGGATGGGCATTTTAAATGTGATGCCCCTTAACTCCCCAATCTGGCTTCACAAAGAGACTATGGGCCAGATGTAGGAGCCTTAATACCGGTCGGAAACGGCCGATTTCGGCCGTTTCCGACCGGTATTTGGCTTTTGAGATGTAGGGGGCATCTGATTTACAGAATCGGTAAATTTACCGATTCTGTAAATACATATGTAGGTGGCACTTCACAGAGTGCCACAGGCCCTTTAGGAGTCGGTATTTACCACCCAATCCTACTGGGTCGTAAAATACCGAATTCAAGTGTGCATGCACATCTATGCATGCACACCTGTGCCATGTGACACACAGACATGCCCTTAGGGTATGTATGTGTGCCACATGTCACACAAGCCTGTACTTGGGGTGCTAGAGGGTGTCAAAGTGACACCCCTTTCCCCCTTGCAGGATTCGGTATTTACCGATTCGGTAAATACCGAATCGGTATTTCCCATTGATTCCTTTGGGCTTCAAGGCCCATAGGAATCAAAGGGCAATACCGATTCAGTATTTACCGAATCGGTAAATACTGAATCTTAAAGATTCGGTAATTGTGTTTTAAAAATTGCCTACATCTGCCTCCTTCTAATTTACCGATTCATAAATACCGAATCGGTAAAATTCGGTATTTATGAATCGGTAAATTAGATTTACCTACATCTAGCCCTATGAGTGGTTGGAGAGCATTAGCCAGGTGAGAGGGGTGTTTGCCGATTAGATCCTGTTACTTTGGTTTCACACAGTAACAAGCCTTTGTGGTACTCGAGCTTTAGCTGTAAACATCGTAAGCTAAAGGGTGGGTGGCACAATTGCTTAAAAAGTAAAAGAAATAGAAAAAAGAAAAATTTATATTTCTTTACTTTCTAAGCAATCAGGGCATTCGCGCTTCAGCTTATGATGTTTACAGCTAAAACTCGAGTGCCACCATAGTAACAGTTATCAAATAAAATGAATTATTTACTTGTATTCCAAGCCAGCCTGGGAGCTGAGTTCTGGAAGACTACAAAAGGATGCCAGCCCATGAAAGGAACTGGGAGAGTGATTGCTGCAATTAAATGTAAGCAGCTATGTCTGAGCACCCACAGTGAAACACGAGGTAAAAAAACATAATAAAATAGTCCTCCCACGAGCAGATCAACAGAACAAAGCGTAATGATATTGTACTAAATCCCTGCTCCTTGGAGGAAAAAGGAGGGACAAAGAGTCAGGGCTGGCCACTAGTAAGCAAGGATTTTTAAAGGACATTGAAACAAACAAATGAGAATAAAGGAATGGCAGAGTTATAAATTTACTAAAGTATACAAGAAGTTGTACGCTTACGCTGAACCTAAAAAGCGTCTGAAGTTGTTGCTGTTGCTCTGGGGTATTTTCACACCTCTTAATGAACATCAGCTGGTTACAGCCGCAAAAGACTAGCAGGAAATCCACTATATGCAGTGGTTTTACACTTGTCTTTCCTGTCATCGTGTGATTTAGAATCCTTACTGGTTGGCTGTGAGAAGGGTGCTGAAATCGTGTGACAAATGTTGCACGATATGAGTAGGTAGTTCTGCATATGTGATGGACTTTTGTATTCTGTATTTGTTGGAACTCTGGGGATCAGGGCCACTGGAATTATGTGACTTTGTGGTCACAATGCTTTCTGCTTAAATATGGTTTTACCACAGTTGTCACATAATCCATCATCTGCCGCATAATCTACAGATTGAAACAAAAAATGTTTGTTTCTAGCTCAACCAGATCAAAATCTACATAAAATGCAGCAACATGTGTTGCTGCAGAATGGAAGGCCATTTGCAACGGTTTACAATACTTTTTCTTATTGCTATATTTGAGTGTTAGACTGGTACTAATGAGGGGAAACCTATTACAGACAGTGTTAACATGTGTAAAAATGGCAAACTATTGAGGTAATACCATTACAAAATGTGCCACATTATACCACATAATCTGCCTTTTCTTGATGCAAAAGCTAGTAAACCCTGTTGCATCATTCAGCATCAACTGCTACGTAATTCTAGTGGCCCTGAGAATGACATACTGTTTGGTAGGCTGGTATTCAGAGTTTCCCCATGCATGACCTGGCATCACCAGCAGTCTATTGAACAATTGATATAGAACCTACAGCTAGGCAGCTGGATATGTATGGGCAAATTCATCAGTAGGAACAGATTTGAGAAGGGTTCTTCCCGGGAAAGAAAGGTTTCTGGATTTGTCTTCCACCTCAAGGTAATCAAAGCCTGAAACTCTGCTGCCTCCTATCTCAACCAGAAGACGCTGACTTAATGCACAAAAAGTACCAACATTCCCGCCTTCCCTCCTGGTCCATAGCCCTCTCTCTCCCTCCCTCTGTCCCCGCCTCCACTGTTCTCCCTCACCTCCCCCCCCGGACATGTAGGCATGTGGACCCTCCATCTGCACGGGCAGCCACCCCCATGCACCTATAACCCCCCCACAAACCTTCCCCCGTGGACTTCATCCATCCTGCCACTCCAGTGTTCATGGCCCTCCCTGGATCGACTCGGAGTAACCCCCCGCACCACCAGCGCATCCTGCTTCCCCATTACATATTCACCATTAAGGAACTGGACCGGCGACCTACCCCAACACATGGCCTGGCGACCTCCCCCCTCTCATGCTCTCTTCTGCACGCAGACTTACTCAGATTCTCATCCTCTCCCTCCCCCTCTCCAAGGATCCACGGCCCCTACCTCCGCTGTTCCCAGGGGGACTGCTTGGTGGTTAGTACCCAGTACCCATTGTTCGGGGTCCAGCGGCAGGATGATTGGCTAGCAATACTGACTCTGCTAATGATATGCATCCCTCCAATGCTTTATCCACCACCCCCTTATCCATCGAGCCTTCCCTCCAATGTCCCTACCCTCCTCCCCTTCTATTACTGTATCGGTTAATGGTGCATATTTAATCCTGTGCTATATTGTTCCCATGTTGTAAACATGTTTAAAGTACCAACGGGGCATATATTGGCATAGTTGTCATTCGACACCATGTCACCTCTGCCAGCATCACCAATTACACTATTGCCAGAAGCACTCTGCATTCGGGTCCTTAAAGTTTTCTGTTAAAGGTGTAAGTCTGTGCCCAAACACCCCAGCCAGTGAAGTGCTTTTGTTAGGTCTTGCCTACTATGCAGTGCATGCGCTGTCTGTTGTGAGATGTATTGTTAGCTTGAAGTGGTCTTAGAGCCCGCCCACTGCTTAGTGTTGGTTGACTTCATTGCAACTCTCATTTTCTTGATTATTATTTCTTAGCTTTTGTGGGCTTTACTTCTCCTTTATGCATTCGTTCATCCCTGGTAGCATGGGTGCTTTATTTGTTCCCTACCACCTCTCACTTTTCCGGGGCTTCTTTTTTCTTTTTGTTTAAGCACTCCAGTAGAGCACATGTATTTTCCATCTGTATCCCTTGTATACTTCCCCACTTTGCCATGCTCGCATTGCAGTTTCGCTGTCTCTGTTTGCTTATACCCACTCTCCTGTTGGTTTCCCACACCCACCTTCCGGGATTTCACCCCTTCTGTGTTGGTTCCTCCACCCGCATTGGTTTCCTCCATCTGCTCACACTACTTTTTTTTCCTTTTTGTTTACCGATCCAACTTGAATTGCTAAACAAAAAGAAAGAGAACACTCAAGTCATTTGGTAGCCATGCACATGCTTGGTTTGTGCAACTACAATATTATTTTTTTCTTGCTGTACAGCATGGCTAGAATAGTTGGCAAAGTAGCAGGCCCCAAAGGCGAAACTTATTGGATTTGCCAGTGCTTGTCTAAATAGTCAAGCCAGCAGGAGGCACTTAGCAGCTTTGCACTTTCATATACTACTTTTTGTTTTCAACCATTTATATTGCGATTTTAAACATAATAAAGGCTTACACAGTACAAGTCAGGTAAGGTCAACGGTGAGGATCTATTGAACAGCATTGGCTGTGCGGGCGTGATTCCTCATACAAACTGGAAAGGCTATAAACCAGAGGCGTATGACTACAAGCGTATGGGGGAGCAGAGTAAATACACTAACATCTTAAGATACACTGTAAGGTATCCATTGGGGACCTGATATCACCACAGAAGTGTACCATGTCAGAGTAAAAAGAGAACAAGCATTTGCAATGCAATAGGCCTCGCATTTGCTAAATTGTAATCTAATGGCATTGTAAATGACAATGCCTTTTATTTATCTGTTCTCAAAACCAACACATAGATAAAAGGTTGTCATTTACAATGTCAGTACCTCAGCGTCTCGCAATTGCGAGACCTATTGCATTGCAAATGCTTGTTTAAACCCCTCCCAAGAATGTGTGCAGACCACAAACATACTAGGACCCCAAAACGCAAAACAGATACTGAAAACGAAAAAATAAATGTACTTCTTTTAAGAAGCTTTTAAAATGTTCATTTCTTTCATCTTTACACAAGATCACACAGTGCTTTCGTGTTTTAATACATCATAGAGTTACCACCTCAAGGTGAGAAGACGGAAACAAAACTCTGTTGCAAGAATGTAGCAACCAGGCTGCTTGGCGCTTTAATCTCAAATATGTTATTTTCTACAATAAAGAATTCGGAAGTCGATAACGTTAATAGACCCTAAGCACTGTAAACTGCCCCAGATCACCATATGTAAAAGTGACGCCAAGACTCAAATGGTTGTTTTGTACTATGAAATTGCTGTGGTCTGAGGAAAAAAATGAAAATTTCTTGTCAAACTGAATTTGAACAAAGCTGTTCGAATGTGCCCCAAGTTAAATGTGCTTGCACAGCTACACACAATGTCTCAAAAAGGGTGTAAGTCATTGGAGTTTACGGCAGTATACACTCCTTAATGAGTTACTTTTTAAGTTCATAAAGAAAAAATCAAAGGACTGTGAAACCATTTAATGCCTACGTGCCCTTAAATAAAGTAACTGGTCACCATGTAACATGCTTCAAAGCCCTCTGGTTGTGTATATGCAGCAGTGAGCAGGTCATAGCCACGTGTAAACTTGGCACAAACTCTTTAATATAGGCATCTGTAATGCAATAGGTCTCGCATTTACGCGAGACCTATTGCATTACAAATGGGAGGCCTTACCTCAATGGGAGAGGGGTAGAGGCTTCAAGGACAACGGGAGAGGGGCAGGGAGAGTTAAAGGCAATACAACGGGAGGGGGCGGGGGGAGTGAAAGGCACGAACAACAGGAGGGAGGGCAGGGGAGTAAAAGGCATAGACGACGCGCACGGACAACAGGAGGGAGGGCTGTAAAAGGCATGGACAATGCACGGACAACGGGAGGGAGGGAAGAGTGATGGGCACAGACAACGGGAGGGAGGGAGGGAGTGAAAAGTACGGACAACAGGAGGGAGGGAGGGTCAGGCAGGGGAAAGAACGCAGCAAAGCACGTCCTGCGTGCAGTAATAGAACCTCATTAACAAAAACAGTGTTCACAGTCTAAAATAACACCTACCGTTTAACACCCGAAGTAAAGGGGCCAGTCGCCATGGGAGGTGACAAATGAAGAGGAGGCAGGACTAAGAATGGACTAACAAGCCTATTGAAGAATCAGAAGACAGCATTTAGGAAGGACAATGACACAAGCCACTGGCAAATATGGGCGGAGAGTGGGTGGAGCTTCTACTACGTACACCGGAGCTTCTACTCCGTACTCCTCTAACAATAAGCTTCGCTGAGCAGCGCATGCACGCTGGCTCTAAGCTCAACCTAAAAACGGGGGCCACAGAATGCGGAAAACAGTGGGTGGGAGAGGGATGGGGGAAGAGCAATGGGGGTATCTTGTTGTATAGCCCCCACCCCAAAACAACACGCCAGAAACCTAGGCATCATCATGGACGACGCCCTGTCCATGAAGGACCACATACGATCACTCTGGGGCAAGGGCTTTGCAATACTTAAACTTCTTGCAAAGATTTTCCCTTGGATACCCCTAGACTGCCGACGCTCAGTCACTCAAGCTCTACTGGTTAGCCGCCTAGACTATGGCAACGCATTATTTGAAGGGATGAACGAACAACTCTTCTCCCGCCTACAGGTCTTGCAAAACCAGGCAGCCAAACTGGTCTGCAACAAAGGCAAGCGAGACTCAGCATCAGAATGCCTCAAGAAACTTCACTGGCTACCGATGCGCCAAAGGGCTACCTTCAAACTACTCTGCCATGCGCACAGAGCTCTTTATAAAACTGGCCCCACAATTCTCCAAGGGAAGATTGACTTCTACGTTCCCAATAGGAACTTAAGATCGAGTCAATCAGCTCTGGCTAAACCCAAGCGCATCCACAAAGTAAGAACAGGCGGACGTGCCTTCTTATACCTGGCAGCCAAAGGGTGGAATGATCTACCTGCTGACCTAAGACATACCATAAACTTATAAATCTTCAGTTTTGCCAAAAACTAAAAACTCACCTCTTCCCTAAAACATAACCCCCCAGCAATGCCCTCAGTAGTCTCTCTCGATTTACAGCGCCGTGATATCCCATGGGATGAGTGTTGCGCTTTACAAATACCGGAAATAAATAAATAAATAAATATAGACAAGTCTGACAGGACTGACAACTGGACAAAATTGTCAGTATCCAACAGAGGGTCCAGGGCATCCTACGTGGCCTGTGTGGCTGCACACTCTTTATTGTGGGTTGGACCTTTCTAAATATCTATCAAGAGAGCCCCATAGTTGCCACGCGATGGATGTATTATGCAGTTTTTAGTACATTATATTGTTTGTGCTTCTAGTGGAGCACAGCGTGTTCCACCAATTATTAAAGGGGGGCTTGGACATTGATTTCCAATATATTAGTATTGTCTTGACACCCAACGTTGACATGAGGTCCAATAACAGCCGATCGTGATCAGCGAGACATAAGGGCAATGGGTTGGCATCGACTACCTTAGAGGTCAACATGTATATAAAGAACAGTGCAGTCATGGCTTTAAGTGGGGGGGCTTTGTGGGGGTCTGAGCCCCCCCAGTTTTTTGGGGGGCCTCGAAAGGGGGCTCTATTTTTGGGCCTCAAAGGTCAGACGTCCCGGTTTATGTTTGGTGTTGCTAGTGTGGGTAACATGACTTGATAGTGAAATACTGCCAATTTCGTTTTTCACTATTGAAAAGATATCTTGCCCATAGGATGACATGGGGAATGCTGTGTAACATGTTTACCTGCATATCTTCCCATAACAGCGAGATAGACATATGGAATCTGGTATCCCTGAACTCAGACTTTAATAACACATCCTTTAGTGAAGATGGTTTTTAAATTCTAAGTTTGGAAATAGCACTTTTAGAAAGTAGCTATTTTCCTGCTCAACTTTTCTGTGTGTCTCTGCCTGGTTGTGTATTGACTGTCTGGTTTCTGAGTGACGGGCTGGGGGCGGTCAGCACAAGGCTGAATAAACCTATCTGCATGTACTCTACATGCAGATGGGTACACTCTGCCAGTGCACCTCTTCTTCCTTTGTGAGTGTGGGCCATGTCCATCAGACGCACCGCAGGAGCCAGCCTTTGTGGCAGGCAGGCACAGCCCTATTGAGACCCAGGTGCTACTCCTCCCACCACTCTGGTAAAGTGTTTGGTATTTTATGGCGTATACTTAATAAATGTACCTTTTTCCCTTTTTTATTATCCTTTGCTGGATGAGACTTCATGATTTTCTTAAGCACACAATGCTAGTTATCTTGATACTCGGATAGGCTACACCCCTTTAAGAAATTTGCCACGCCCCTTTTAGAGCACAACCGTTTTTTTCCCCCACTTAAAGCCCTGGGTGCAGTTATACAGGTGCTGACCACTGCAGAACTCAAAAGGGGCTGCATCAACACCAGGGGATCATCAAGCCAAAAGATATTACCAATCTGTTAAAATAGCTCTTTTCAGTCCCTTGCCAGCGGTTTACGCATACAAAGCTTTGCAGGTGTCTACTGTCTGCGTCGAGTTAAACTGACAGCTCACCATAGCCTCAGAGTCACTTCCTGGCCACACACCCGGGCTGATCTTCAGGGTGCAGGAAAAAGTTGTCTGCACACATCTCTGGCCGCGAGCACTCGGTATCCTGTGCGCAGTGCCAGGGTGACAGCACGTTTTACTGAAGTGCCAGTGATGGCCGTGAAGAGCGGTGCCCAGTATATGCATAGGAGGGATGGGAATAGACCAGATGCTAGCACTTGAGGAGTTTTTACTTCAAAAAGGTCCCTCTGAGAGGGTGATAGGGCTGGTGAAGAGTCCGTCACAAGGTCCAAGAGAGAACCTGAAGACTTGACTAAGTACTTTGGAAATGAGGTGCGGTTGCATGGCTTGGTGGGGGTGACGCTCCCTGCATTTGTATATTGACCTGAAGGGGGGCGCCCATGTTGTAGAGGAAGTTGCGCACATCTCAAAAGATATAACTAGAGGTTTCTATGGGTATTTTCAAAATTCAATTCATGTAACAAGTGCACATATTCCATATTTAGGCACACAAGGTTGCTGCCTTCAGATGCAATTGTGTTGTCTCTTTCCTGCCATCTCATGTCACACAACACCTGTCCCTAGGGCGGTTGTCGTGACAGAGCTGCAGGTCAATCGTGACAGAAAACTCAAGCTTGGACTAACGATCACATTTGAGAAATGACAGATTTTATATGTTAAGGTCCAATGCACGCAGTTAAACAGAAAGTATTGACTAGCTCTTCACAGAGTTGAAGCAGGAGTCTGGGGCCCAAGGGAAGACATACTGATCCGCACCACTCTATCCACTAAAAGAGCTGAGGACCATGCCCGGTGGGATAAAGGTGGGCAGAAAGATAGCTGGCTGGAAAGAGATTGTCAGAGTGGCAGATGGAGGTGTTGCTACAGGCAGGGTTGGTCTGCTCTTTTGTAATATCCAGAGCAAATCTTGCTACAGGCTTGCAAAATGTTTTTTGTGTTAGTGGCAAAATGTACCGCGTTTTGTGACTTCATCGGATACAGGGAGGGGGGGGTCTTGTTCAGGGCGGGAGCTTGCTATCTGGTCTCCCGTCTCTCCCCCTCCCACAAGGCTTCCAGGGCCGCGGTGCCGGCCAGGTTAATTTATGGCCCTGCTACCTCTTTCCTTGAGAAGGCTCGGACAGTTGTATTGTAGGGACGGCCATGCTGCTCCTCGGTCTTTTTCGTTACGCCTTAGGATTGCGCTGCGCGCTGGGGGAGTAGGCGGCCAGCCCTGGCGAGGCCTGGTATTTGAGCTTGCCACACCCCTCGGACACAGGGCACTGCTTACATATGCCTTTCATCGGCTTTATAATGAGTTTTGCGGCTAATGCAATGCCAAGTAGATTCGACCCAAAAATGCTGGAGCATTGACTGACGCAGCCTGCCATTCGATCCTTATGTTAACAAGGCAATCTCCACTTGATTCACCCTCATCAAGACCTTACAGTATAATCTGTATATCATTCCGCCGGATGGTATATGTCCAGTGATGCAGGGCACTAAGTCTTCCTACTTGGATTACAACAAAATCATTCTGCAAAGCTGACCCAGATAACTCATCAGCTGTCTTCATTTGTGTACAATGCTGCAGTCCTTCTCAGCAATATTTGTTATCATGCAATTGCCTCAAAGAAACACACCCTGACCAGGCTAAATATTACATTTGGTGTTGATAGTTAGGCTTTCTGTCAGGATTCACACACAGCTGAAGTATCGGCTCACCCGCTAGGCAGGGTGGGCGTGGAAACTAGGGAGACTTGGGTAAACGGGAAATGGAACACTGAACACCCATAAAAACTATAGCACACAATCGGAGTTTGGCAGGGATACTCCTGGGTTAGTCCAGTGTGCACTCTAAGCAGAGCAAGTCAAATCAACATGAAGCTGACACTTTGCAACAAGTTGATGACTTTCCGCTACATATTAGTTTGCACCTGACATTTGGGTTCCCCCACATTTATTATTTTTCCTTCTCTGGTTCCTTACCATTAATGTTCTCCACTGTTTTCTCCCTTTTTATTTGTAATGCTATTTTCAGGTGTCCTACTCCCGCTTGCTTCTTGAGCCCGGTTCTTCTCGTCTTTCTGGTGTCCTGTATGGGTATCTTGGTCTGTTAAAAGCTTGTCAAACACAGCAGCCGCTGCAAAGACCAGTAAGCCTAGTCTTTCCCTAATTTGTACCTTCTAAATTAGTGAGTTTGATTTATATTAAGCTGAATGTTGCCACTTACTCTATAGTTGGACTTGCTGTCTTGGATGTTCCTAATACCTTTGGAGCCTGGGACAATTCCATTCTGGGGGAGATTCCAGTCTCTGTTTTTACCCCGGTTCCTATTGCAAATGCATCGTTCACCTGGTAACCTCACTTTAGATATTAAGGATGATTGGGGTTTTGACCTGTGCACGCTCCAAGACTGCAACACTCGGTCCTGAAGCAGACTGCATGACTCTGGTTATTCCCTCCTTGACGACAAGCGAGGTGATGCTGATTTGAGGGCTATGTGTGTGTATGACACCTTGAAAAAAAACCTTTAGGGTCCTGATGATCTTGGGACCATTTATCCTATTTGCCACTCAATTTGTCGCCATGTCTACCTCCACTTGCCCCAATCTCATTAAATCTAACATCTAATACCACTTTTACGAGGATGACATAGAGATATATTTGAAAATCTCCTTATGTAAAGACTTCAAGTTCATGGCCAAAGTCTTAGAGGGTATCTAAGCATAGATGTCAAACCATCAGCTGATGTTTAATCCAATCCAAAAAAAGTTCATATTGCTTTACCCACCTTATTGTCCAATCCCAAACCCAACTTGTTGTCTTCAGTTACAGCGTAAAACTCTAATCCTTTGATTGTCGAGTTTACCATATCTGTAGGATTTTACTTTTACAAAAGCCTCAAACTACAACCTCAGAACACAATGGAAAAGGCGGCCCGATTTCAATTCTGGATCCTACGCAGAATCTATTATTTTATCCCTCAGCCCGTCGTTAAGATCTGAATACAATTGTTTGTGCTACACAGGCTGGACGCCCTTCTCTGCATTCCCCATTTGCACCCCGCTTCCTTCAAAGCAGCCCTACAGGCAGCCTCCATGCTGGGTACCAGTTTTTATCTGTTCAGCCACACCTCACCTATTTTGTTTGAATTGAAAATTCTCCCTGTAGAAAGAAACAAGGTGCTTTTGTAAACTTGCCTGCATCATAAATAAAGATGCTTCCCTGGGAACACTTGCATACCTTTCTCAGTAATTACTCATGTCTAAGGGTCGACAACTTCTGCGGTGACACTTTGCTGACTGTGACACCAGACTTCCTTTATAAGTTTTTTTTTTAATGGGTAATGTGATTGGTCACACTCTCATTCTATAATAAATCACTGATGCTCATATTCTAGTCACCTTATGACAGCACTTGTATTCGTGTGCAAGACTATTTTTAAATTATTTTTTTATTGAAAGGCTTAATCGTAATTATAAACAAACAATATACAATTAATGGCAATATAAATATATATTAATTCAACTCCTGTAAAGGGGCAGTGCCCCTTCTTATGCTAAAATACCATTTCAACAAAAAGCAACTCCATGAAAGTGAATAGAAATGCATCAACTTCTCTGCGACATCATTTTATCAAAATTAAATAAGGCTCACAACCTGATTAGACAATTCCTTACCACGTTATCCAATCAGAATGTTGCAAATTCCCCTAAACTTTCAAATATGAACATAACTGGTTAATCCAGGCATGAAACCAACATTTGTTCTGGCTTATTTTCCGAATTGTGGCTATCCATTCATTATATTTTCGCTAGATGGTGATTTTCAATGCATAGGAATTAAGGAGCGAGCTATCCGTGTAGCTATATAAATTACGTTTTGTAACTTAAAATAGAGCAATCAGTTAAGCCAAGTAAAGCTACCTTGGGGGTTGGCTGTATAGGCACTGGAGCCCTTCTGCATAATTTACCGAAAATGATATTGTGGCACTGCGCTACTGCCCCCATGACCGCAACCTATGCATTCTATCACCTTTTCTGCATCATCAGCGGCATTTGATAGTAGTGGTGGAGGGTATTTTATTAATCATCATAAAAGGTGTATAGTCTACCGTTTAAAAAAATCAGGCATTGAAAAATAGCCCCTCTCAAAATCGAAAAACACAGCCAGAAATAGTTTTTCCAAAGAATACTGTGTAAGTGAATTTCACTGTGATTTTCCACTTAGCCCTCATTTTATTTAGTACGGAAGTTTGTTTCACGCGTAATTCTCTGTTCCATTAGCTCAGAGAGCAGTTCTCTTTTCCTCCTGAGAACAATTTTCTAACTAGGTCAGCTGACATTGTCCGCTTTTGAAAAAAGTATTACGTTCTGAGTTTGTCTGTAAAAATGGGAAGTAATAACAGTATCTGTTAGGAATATTCGCAGGGCAAGGCTTGTGGAAGTTATCTACTGCTGCAACTTCAAGATCACCTATTTTAATTATTCCTAAATACGACCATCATTTGTAAGGCTTGGAGATAAATGCTTGCAACAGTGGAGTAGGGTTTTGGCATGTACGCCCTCGTATTATATACTCCAAAACGTTTTTTTTGTTTCAACGTCAGTGAATGATGTACATTTTGGGATCCCACTATTATAGTGCTTTTGGATAGTGCCCACACCGTCATCCGCTCCCACCCAACATCATACACATTTTGCCCATATAAAGATTACACTGGACACATTGCTTATGGGTAAGAACTGCTGCAGGTTTATTTTCATACAACAAGCGTATGACGTTTTATGGGTTATCTTATGGGCGATCCAAGGCAGGCAGCCCCTTGCTGTCCCGCCTGCCTAATGAGCTGGCCAGCACGGTGAGTCGACGCTCGGACAGTGCAGCACCTTGTAGATCCTTATCTTCTACTCCTGCTCTCCTTTCAGGGCGGAGCAGTATGGCACACCCCCGGTCGGTTCAGGCCCCCCGACAGCCCGAAGGACTAACGGGGCGCCGTATCGGTTTCCCGCAACTTCCTGCGGCTCCAGGTCCTTGGCTCAGGGACCCTTACTGTGCCAGGCAGAGGTACCAGTCTGCCGCAGAGGTACCCTTATTGTACCCGTCTGCCTCCAGATCGCCCTGTAACTCTGCCAGAGCTCTGGAGAAGGCTACCGTCGATGACAGAGCACCCCACCTCCTAGCTCACTACTTCCACCTCGCAGCTTCCCGTGCATCCATATATCAAGGAGGAAAATATCCATCCCGCTTGGACAGTGCACGCCGTCCTTTTGATAATGATTAATAGCTTTCTACTCTTGTCTGCCAGACGCCGAGCCCATTTGCGTGGACGCTCTACAGCAGCTAAGGACTTGGAACGCCACGTTCCCTACTTGGGCAATTTCTGGCCACACTAGCTCGCATGGCCCCCAATTATTGCTGGTGGTCCGCTGCATAAATTTGCCTAGCCTGCAGAAGTGCCCTCCTCCCCATGGTTGCAAGTCCTTGCCACCTGCATGGGACAACCAGGACAAGGGAGGGGGTCCCTAAAGAGCTGATGTTCGCCTGCTCTTCGATCCTGTCCCGAGGCAGCCCACATACAACTGAGCTAAGCCAACCAGGCAGCGTACTAATGTTCCCGCAGCCACACCTGACACCTGATGAGTAAAGGCCATCTTGTCACAACTTGTGGAATTATTCGTGAACCTGCGCACCGTAGTTGTTGCTCCATTCTAATACTTAACTAAATTGCTGCTCGTTGTACCCAGGAGGACCACGCTGCCTACCGCGGTGTCGCCTTTCGTGGGAAAGAGAAATCCTGCTTGGCCAAATTGGTGGTGAGGGGGAACTCTTCCCCCCACCCCCCAAGGTTGTCGCAGTTGTTATCGCAAGCTGTTTCATCGCATGCTGTGGATCTCAACCACACTATCTCCGCAGTGGGCGGCAGCTTCCCTATGCTGTGTGCACGCATGCCTCCCTTTATGACAGTGCATTTGGCTGGTGGGACCCTCTGGAATTTTAACACGCACAACAGCCTCCGCCTTCTTATTGTCCTAGCCTGGCGGTCCCTCGCCATCTGACAGCGGTCAAAGCTGCTGGGTCACCTTGTCCCTGACCGAAACCCGGAGTGCAACCCCCTGCGCCGCATCCTGTTCGTGTAAACCAGGAAGAAGGTACATTGTTGTAGTATTCACAATGGGTGCCTGTGCCGGCGCATGCGATTTCCTGACGAGTTCAACCATACTCTTCTGCCGGTCCCACGGGAGCAGTCTGCGAGGCACCTTACGGAAGTTCCTAGGGAAAGCACTGAGCCTCTCTCTCTTCCCTAATTGTGTCTCTCAGCCCCTTCATTTTGCTACGTTTTTTATGTTAAGAACATGTACATTCTCAATTGAGATTGCCTTCGCATAACTATGGTTAGTTTATTCTCTGCCTGGTTTTGCCTTTTTAACTTTTCTGTGTGTGTGTATAACATAGAGCAATAGCGATCTAGGTCCCAACAGAGCCTTGTACTTATCATTACCCATTAATTTATTAGTGGGACCTAGGCAGAGTTAAAAATAAGGCTTTTTAATGCTTCACATAGGGTGCTTAAAGACACTTAAGTTCCTTGCTTCCCCCCCTCACATATAGGTCCCGAAGAATGCAAGTTTTTAACCCAAGGCCTGGCTGAAATTAGTTGAGCACACCAGACGTGGGAGTCCATAAGTCTCTCCTACCACGTCCAAAAGCCTTGTTTTTAACTCTGCCTATGGCCCACTAATAAATTAATCGACTGGGACCTCCAGGACGTATTTTTAACCCCAGTCTAAATACCATCACTGCACACTCACTTAACACAACCTGCTCCCCTTTAAACAGGCATTGTGGCATACCTAAGGCACCCTGGGTGCCCCAGGTGGGGCCCGATGATGTAGCATGCCACCAACTAGGTTGGTGGGTGAGGGCCTTCCTAAAAACTAATATGTTTTTCAAAAGACACATACAATATGAGCGTTATCAATGTAGCTAGATCCTATTGATTACTATACACATACCCAGGGGAAGTGAACTAGCTACCTTAGTTCCTAGCTCTCTATTGTGATGTATACTAGTTTTCTAAAAGTGCCATTTTCAGAATTGTAACTTCAAATTCAACTTTACCATGAAAGGGCCTTTAAAATTATAATTCAGTAGAGACCAAATATGACATTTCCACCTGTTCCCAAACAAATGGCATCACTTACTAAATGTAATAAGGTAACCCAGTGTTATCTATGGAGGAGTTAAGCCTTGCAGTAGTGAAAAACAAATTTCCCTATCAGGACATGTAAAACTTAAACGTACATGTGCAACTTTTTATACACACTTCTCCCTGTCATATGAGCAGTTTAGAGGCTTTCCTAAGGGTTACTTCTATGTATTAATAAGGATGGCTTAGGCCTGGTAAAATGTTTATTTTGCCTTGTCAAAATGGCAGTTTAAAGCTCAAACACAGGCCGCAAATGGCAGGCCTGAAAAATGTTTAAAAAGGCTTCTTAAGTGGGTGGCAAAATAAGTGATGCAAGCATTTAATTTAAGGGACGTGGATTCTAGTAGTGGCACTTTACTAGGGCCTTACAAGTAAATTAGATGTGCCCATTGGATTTAAGGCAATGTTACCATGTTTAAAGGAGATATTACAAGCACTTAAACACTGGTTAGTAGTGGTAAAGTGTACAGAGTCCTAGAAGTCAACTACAATGGGTTCAGAAAACAGGAGTGAGGGCAAAAGATTTGGGGATGACCCTGCAGAGAGGGCCTAGTGCAACAAACAGCATACTATGTTCTAAACATCACCTACTGACTTGTGTGAACAACATATATGTACATATTTTTGTATGCACATTCCATAATATGTGTTTTGTTTAGAAATCACCCTAGTTAATTAGTAGCTACATCTTTGTTTGAATTGGGTTTGAAATCTAGCCTTTAAATAATGCACTAATTTGCTTGCACAACTCTATGGTTCTATTTTGATTTTGCTTGCACAGCATTGTGGTTTGAAAATGTGAATAAAGCACAAAGCTAGTTTAAACAGGCCTAACATATTAGTAAACTAATACATTACTCATGTGGAACAGTTTTTAATGCATGCACAACAAGATGGGAATGCATTTAAACCACAGTGCTAGGAATATGAACAAACTGCATTAGAAGACAAACCAATAGAGTGTGCCTATAAACCAATGCATTGTGGAAACATGCTATTGTCTTATACTTAAATCAGTGTTTACTTTAAATGCAAAGGGGCACTAAATAGACACATTAGAATGCTGCTAAAACAAACCATTGTAAATGGAACATAAACCTGTTATGCTGAAAAAATGTAGACTTTAAACTGTATGCTTTCTCGGATAAACACATATTTCTATTAGGTATACCAACAGCTTACCTATGGATTTTCCAACATACTGACTCCACAAACCAGTGTTATTTAATGAATTAATTTTTATTTATTTATTTATTTATAATTTTGTATAGCGTGAACTTGACCCGATGGTATCAGAGCACTGCATATAGTTGGCAAAGAAATAGTTACCTGAGATACAATCAATCAATCAAGGGTTTGTTAAGCGCAACTACTCACCTGGTTGTTCACAGTGGTTCGTGGAAGATCCAGGTCTTCAGGTCCCTTAGGAACTTGGGGAGTGTTGGTGTCTGACGGAGGTGGAGAGGGAGGGCGTTCCATGCCTTGACCACAGGAAGGATAAGGAGCGGCCTCCTGTTATGGTCTTCTTGATGTGAGGAACCGTTGCAAGGGAGAAGTGGGCTGAGTGGAGGGAGCTTTGGGGTGCGTGAAGCGAGAGGCGATGGTTCATGTAGGTGGGGCTGGTATTGTGGAGGGCTTTGTGGGTGTGGGTGAGAAACTTGAAGGTGATTCTCTTCTCAACGGGGAGCCAGTGTAGTGGTCGCAAGTGTTGGGTGATGAGGCAGTGTCATGGTTTGGTTGAGTACAAGTCTGGTGGAGGGTTTCTGGACGTTCTGGAGTTTGCAGGTGAGATTCTTGTTGATCCCGGCATAAAGTGCGTTGCCGTAGTCCAGTCGGCTGCTGATGATGGTGTAGGTGATGTTTTTCCTGTGCTCAAGGAGGATCCAGTTGAAGGTCTTTCGTAGGAGACAGAGGATGTGAAAACAGGATGAAGAGACGGTGTTGATTTGATTTGGGGGTCCATTTTGAGTTTGGAGACCAGGATGATTCCCATGTTGCGTGCGTAGTCCGTGGTTAGGGGTGGGTTTCCCGAGGGTGGGGGGGGGGCCACCAGGCTTTGTTCCAGGCGTCGGGGTGAGGACCTATAACGAGTACTTTGGTTTGGTCCGTGCTGAGTTGAAGACAACTGCTCTTCATCCATCTGGCGACTTCTTCCATTCCTTCTTGAAAGTTGTGTTTGGAGATGTTGGGTTAGTTGGATAGAGAGAGGATGAGTTGGATGTCGTCTGCACATGATACAATATTGAGTCTGTGTAATCTGATGATGGACGCGAGTGGGGCCATGTACACATTGAACTGTGTGGGGCTGATGGAGGATCCTTGGGGGACTCCGCAGGTGGTCTGTGTGGGATCCGAGAGGAAGGGAGGGAGTCTGACTCGCTGCGTTCTGCTGGAGAGAAAAGAGCAGATCCAGTCGAGGGCTTTGTTCTGGATTCCTGCATCATGGAGTCTGCGGGCTAGGGTGCAGTGTGAGACTGTGTCGAAGGCTGTGGAGAGGTCCAGGAGGATGAGGGCCAGAGTCTCTCCTCTGTCAAGGAAGGAGCGGTTGTCATCTGTCACGGCAATAAGGATGGTTTTGGTGCTGTGGTTCTTCCTGAAACCTGATTGGGTGGAGCCGAGAATGCTGTTTTCGTCAATGTACGAGGGGAGTTGGCTGTTGACTGCTTTTTCCATGACCTTGGCCGGGTACGGAAGTAAGGAGATCAGACTGAAGTTTTTTAGGTCAGTGTGGCCAGCCGAAGGTTTTTTTTAGGAGAGGGTTGATCTTGGCGTGTTTAAAGTCTTCGGGAAAGGAGGTGGTTTTGAAGGACCAGGTGATGATTTTTTGCAGCTAAGGGGTGATGATGTCGGCGGCTGTGTGGTAGATGTGGTGGGGGCCCCGAAGTGGATGTTCTTCATAGTCTTGAGAGTGTCTTCGAGGCTGTGGGCAGTCCAGCTGTCCAGTGCAGGTTGTGTGGTGAGGGGAGGGGGGGAGTGGGTTCCTCGTGGGGGTTGATGTCATCAAAGTTGTCATAGTTGATCTTGATTTTGTGATGGAAAAAGGCGCTGAGTCTGTCGCAGAGGTCCTGGGAGGGTGGGATGTCGGTAGTCTCACTGCTGGGTTGGGCAAACTCTTTGATGATGCTGAAGAGTTCCTTGCTGTTTTGTGCATATAGGTAAATAAAATTACATGGAGTGAGCACAAATACATAGCAGCAGTATACTATAGACAGATGTGGTTATACAAGTTATATATGAAGTAAAACAGTTACATGAAATATTCAAATATATAAGGCAACAGTGTATACGAAGGACAGTGGGATATATGGGCGATATAGTTCTGGGGTAGTTACGGTTAGGAAGTGTTGACTTAGTTAACAGTGTGTGCATACGCTAAAAAAGTTGGTATAAGCATAGAATAACATATAGGCATAATAATACAGTGGAAACTAGTGAATGAGCAAAAGAACATGTATGCCCAGTGTAACAGTGTTTCCTATCAAAGAGAACATAATGGCACAAGCTACTCGCAGGCTGTTAGTATGGGCATACAGTAGCAACTTCTGCATCAGTGGCTCCGGAGTTGGTGAGGCGCTGTTGAACAAAGAACACAATGACTCCACAATAGAGGTCACTTTTGGTTACTCAATACACTGGTGCCTTTAAAGTTCTTATTAAGACAGTACGTATTTCAAACATTAATGATCCCATAGCCTATCATTTGCCATTGGAGTAAAATATTTGTCACATGCAAAAGTTCTATTGCAAGCATATAATACATACTGACATTCCCACTCTCCAGGGTTGCATGATTTTTTTTAATTGCCTTAGGAATTGTGTGAATAAAAAAAAAACGGAAATTGGTATTGGCAGCTTTTTGGGGTGAGAATTTGCATTTGTAAGCAATGATAAATCACACTTCGTTGTTTTTCAAAGATTTCGTTCCCAGCAACCCCCATATTAGGATTAGCGGTATTTACCCCTGTGTAAGTGAGTAAAACACCAGAACGCAGGTTTGCAAGATTGGGAGTGCAAGCTACACTGCTCCAGGCATGATGCGAGGGGCGATGGTCCCTAGCTCCAGGCAACTATATAGATTGTGGTCTGCTCGCCCCTGACTGGTGCCAGCAGGGGCCAGTCAGGTGGGGGCCATGTGGTATGCATTGAGTCCTCCTCACTGTCACTGCTTCAGTCAAGTTAAGCACACGGGGCAGGAGGGGGGCCAGTCCCTTGGTAGTCAAACATCAGTGGCAGCACCAAGTAAACCGGCAAAACTCGGGTGTCTGCACAGACATAGTTGGGACACATTGTTGGGACATAGTGATCAGTCCTCATCACTGACGGCCTGTCGAGTGCCGCCGGTTGAGGGAAGTTGAACAGCCAAGGCGTGAAGCAGTGCTCTCCTCACCTCAACATGGCTGCCCCAGTCTCTGGCAGGTCGCTAGGATCTTGGAGATTGGAGAGGCAGCGTCCATGAGCCCTCGCAAGAGTTTAAGGCAGAGTGTATGGATATCCTGCCTAGTGGGCAGTGCTAAGGACTCATGTCCAACCAGTGTTATGATCCCGTAGGGTGTACAGCAGTGTATGGTTATCCTGCCTAGCGCTCAATGCTAAGGGCTTACTTCCAACCTGCAGTATCATGAACCCATAGAGCGTACGGCAGAGTGTATGGCTATTCTGCCTAGAAGGCAGTGCTAAGGGCTCACATCCAACTTGCAGTATCAGAATCGCATATCAAGAACAGCAGGGCACACACTCAACCCCATCTTCTCTGCCAAGCGACATCACCTTCACCCACACCACCGAGCGTCTCTGAACCGACCACCGCTGCGTCCACTTCTTCTTCACCAAACCCACCATACACCACCACGCCCACTGCTCCAGGCACAGAAGTTCGAACAAAGTCACCGAAGAACAGGTCACCACCTTCCTCAGCAAAATCCCTCCACCCTCATCCACAGATGCTAATACTGCAGCACACAACCTCCACTGTTGGATCTCTGACTGTGCTGACAGTCTAGCTCCCTTGAATAAAGCCCCAAACAACTGACCCTCCCAGAAAGCCAGCTGGTTCTCTCTAAGCATGGGCGGAAAATCCGTTTCGCTCGCGGATTTTGCGGATTTTCGGTAAATTCGCAATCCGCGAGATTCGCGAATCTCCCGCAAAATCCGCAAATCCGCGAGCAGCGGATTTTATGGCTTGCTCGCACTGTTCGCGTGAGTTCGCGGCTTCCCAGTACAACTTCGCGCCCCGCGAATAAGCGCTAAATTGCAGAAATACGATTTTAGCAAAACTGAAACTACTTACCAGGTTCAAAAGTTCAGGCTCATCATTAGTAGCCATTTCCTGTAGTGCTTCCTGAGGGGCCCCTCCAGAGTTCAGTTGCCAGTTGCAACTATTATGTGACCCTGCTCTGAACCTCAGAATAGTTACACATATGCCACCAAGGTCCTGAATTACAGCTAAGGGAGACAAGCAGGAGCCAGGCTGGAAGTTCAAATCCATTAATCAGCCCCTAATTCATTATTGTCAGTTGGGGCAGGGCAGGTGTTGTAACTAATTTTGCAACAATGAAAGCACTTAGCAAGTGCAAAAGATCACTAATCAGGAAGCACTAAGGAAGCAGGTGCCAGCTAAAAAAATATTCTGTGACACATTAATCAGCCCAAAATTAATTCATGTCACTTGAGGCAGGGAAGGTGTGCTTTGCTTTGCCACAATAATGTACACTGACTGGACAACCAGAGGGTGCTGTGATGAAACAGAGGGTGGCATGGGTGGGCCAGAGGGTGGCATGAGTAGTCAGAGAGTGGCAGTGGTGACAGAGAGTGGCAGTGATGAAGAAGAGTGTCCCAAACAGGCTGGACACGTAGAAACAACAAGTTCGCAAAACTTGCGACCCGACAGGTAAGTTCGCGTTTGCGAAATTGTACAAAACCCTCGCAAACTGGCAGAAACCCGCGCGAACACAAAAAAAAAATCCGCAAATTCGCGAGAATTCGCGGATTTTGCGGATTGCGAGTTCGCAAATCCGCAAAATTCGCGAGAATTCGCGGATTTTGCGGATTGCGAGTTCGCAAATCCGCAAAATTCGTGAGAATTCGCGGATTTTGCGGATTGCGAGTTCGCAAATCCGCAAAATTCGCGAGAAATTCGCGGATTTTGCGGATTGCGAGTTCGCAAATCCGCAAAATTCGCGAACGCGAGATTCGCAAAAATCGCCCATGCTTAGTTCTCTCCCACCCACCCTCCATGAGTCCAGATGCACCAGTAGATGGCACGAGAACAGATGGAGTCACAGCAAGACCCTGGAAGATCACCCAGCCTCAAAAACCGTGGTCACCGCACACCACCACCTCATCAGAACAGCGAAGAAAGTAGCCCTAAAAGAAAGGATCAACGTCAATGCACTCAATAGTAAAGAACATTTCGCCATGGTCAAAGAATTCTCCAGACCCAGCACAGAGACAGCAGCCATCCCACCCTCCTAAGACCTCTGCAACAACCTCAGCACTTACTTCTACCACAAAATTAAGGAGATATACAACAGCTTCAACAGCCTTGATTCCCAAGATCTTTCCACCGCACCTGCAGCCACCGCACTCTACGACACCAGACCCCAACAGAACGTACTCAGCTGGACTCCCATCACCACTGACAACACCCTCACGGTAATAAAGAGCGTCCATTCTGGCACACCCTTGGACCCCTGCTCACACCACATCTTCAAGCCGGCACCACCATCACCCCGACCTCTGTCGCAACATCAACTGTTCCATCAACTCCACCACCTTCCCGAAAGACTGAAAACACACAGGGCCCGATTCTCAGAGCTAACTTAAGACAAAATCCTAAACTTACTGCAATTTTGGTATTCACAGAAAGCACTTACTCATTTTGGTATTCACAGAAGGCACTTACTCATTTCAGTATTCACAGAAGTTAGGAGTCCTAACTTTAGGACTCCTAAATGCCTTCTGTGAATACCGAAAGTCTTAAAATTAGGATTTTTCTCAGTTTAGGAGTAGTAAAGTTAGGACTCCTAACTTTAGGACTCCTAAATGCCTTCTGTGAATATCGAAAGTCCTAAAGTTAGGATTTTACTCAGTTTTGGAGTAGTAAAGTTAGGACTCCTAACTTTAGGACTCCTAAATGCCTTCTGTGAATACCGAAAGTCTTAAAGTTAGGATTTTTCTCAGTTTAGGAGTAGTGAAGTTAGGACTCCTAACTTTAGGACGCCTAAATGCCTTCTGGTAATACCGAAAGTCTTAAATTTAGAATTTTTCCTGACTGGTTCACTGATTGATTGAGTGAGTGTATGGCAGAGTGTGTGGCTATCCTTCCTAGCCTGCAGAGCTAAGAGATCATGTGCAACCTGCAGTATCATTACCACATAGAGTGTGCAGCAGTTTATGGATCCTGCCTAGCGGGCAGTGCTAAGGGCTAATGTCTAACCTGCAGTATCAGGATCGTGTAGAGTGTATTCCGGAGTGTATGACTATCCTGCTTAGCTGCAGTGCTAACGATTCATGCTGACAATACAGACCTGAGAGCTCATGTCCATCCTGAGAACACTTGTCCAGTCTGCAGTGTATCTGGCTTGTGTCTCGGTTTCAGTGATAAAGGCTCGTGCCTGCCATGCAGCGCTGAGGCATCGTGCCCATCTTCTAATGCAAAAAGCTTGCAACCACACTGCGGGGTTAGGGCTCATGTCCAGCTTGCTGAGCTGACCATACAAAACTGAGGGTTCATGCCCAGCGTGCATTGCTGGCCTTCAGGTCTGAGTACAGCTTGGAATGCTAACCCTCATATCCATTCTGCAGTACTGAGGTGTGTATGGTTCCTATCTAGCCATCAGTGTTGAGGTCTCATACCTATCATGCAGTGCTTAGGGCTCCTGTCAATCCTGTACTGTACTAAAAGCCCCACATCTAGCCTGCATTGTTGAAGGAACATGCCTACCCTGCATATGCCCAGCTTACAGTGCAGAGAGATCATGCCAAATCAAATCAAATCAAACAATAGAACATTTATTTAGCGCACATATCACTCAAAAGTCTCATGGTGCTGGTGGATGTCTCTGAGAGGATAATACTTTAATTGCCGCTAGATGTCAAACAACCATGTCTTTAAATTTCTGCGGAAACAGTTGTGATCACTTAAGGTGCATAGATGTAATGGTAGTTTATTCCAAAAAGAGGGAGCAAGGTAAGAGAAAGATGTCCCTCCGCCTGTAGTAGTGCGTATTCTAGGAGACACAAGAAGCTCTTGATTGCTGGATCTAAGGTTTCGACCAGGTAAATACCAGGTTAGTTTTTTTGGCCCAAAAAGCTGGGCTCTTTACGTACATGTTCTTGTGCGTAAGGCAGAGTAACTTAAAGCATATATGTTTTCGTATGGGCAACCAGTGCAAAAGCTTCAGACTGGGAGCCGATGGAGATCTAGGTGGAAGGTCAAGTACCAGTCTAGCTGCAGTATTCGGCAGAACTTGCATCCTTGATAAAAGATTTTCGTTGGTGGAAGCCAGTAGGGCATTCCCATAGTCCATACAATTGATGATAAGTCCTTGGACTAGGGGTTTTCTAGCCTCCAGTGGGATCCACGTAAACATTTTATGCAGGCTGTATTTTACTAAAAGCCCCACATCTAGCCTGCATTGTTAAAGGAACATGCCTAGCCTGCATATGCCCAGCTTACAGTGCCCAGAGCTCATGCCAAACCTGCATTGCTGATGACTGAAACCCATTTTCCGAACTTTATATCTTACAATGCTAAGGGCATTCAGCATCATGATTCCTAGTCTAGTATCCCATCCAGCCCGCGGTACCGACAACTTCTGTCCAGCCTGCAGTGTTTATATGTACTGCCCAGCTTGCAGTGCTGAGGGGAAACATCATTAACAACAAAGGCATTACTACTCGTAACGTTTACTACGGGGCACTTACCACGTAAACGTCTTTTCCACGCGTATGCCTTCAACGATCGTCTTTACCACGCAATAATCATTCAGGTCGGGAAAAAAAAAAGCATAGGATTAAAAAAGGGGGGCTGGGGGGAGTCTCCCCCTCCCCCATAAAAAAACAAACCTGCCGTGGCGAAGAAATCAGCGTCGTTAGAGAGGAAGCTGGAATAAACGTCCGCTTCCTCTTTACGACGTACGAGCGACGTTGTAAAGGTGATGCGGGGAAAACGAATTCCGTTGTAACGCATGCGTGGAAAAGGCATGCGTTGCAACGGAATACGTAGTAATGACATACAACCAGTGCTGAGCACTGAGAGATCCCAACCCCATCCAGTCCACACTGCTGATGATGATAACGCCTATTCTGCAGTGCTGAAAGCTTATGTCCAGCCTCCATTACAGATAGCCTGTATGCAGGCCGCGGTGTCTTTATCTCCTGTCCAGCCTGTAGTGCTTATTGTGCAGTGCTGGAATAGTATGTCCAGCATCCAGTACGAGAGCATGTATGCAGCCTTTAGTGCAGAAGCTCAGGCCTATTGTGCAGTGCTGAAAGGCCTTCTCCATCCTGCATTGTTTGTCTCCTACCCAGCCTGCAGTGCTGAAAGCGTATGCCCAGCTTCCAGTGCACAGAGAGCCACTATCTGCCCCGCAGTGTTTCCTATCTCCTGTCCAGCCTCCAGTACAGAGGCCCATGTTTGATGTGCAGTGCTGGAAGGGCTATGTCCAGTCTCCAGTACAGAGTACCCTTATGCAGCCTGCAGTGTTTCTGTCTCCTGTCCAGCCTGTAGTGAAGAGGTTCGCGCCTACTCTTTCATGCTGGAAGGGTTATATCCATCCTCTAGTCCAGAGAGCCTCTCTCCCGCCTTCAGTACTTCTGTCTCCTGTCCAGCTTAATTTCAGAGGTGCATGTCTACTATGTAGAACTGGAAGGGTTATGACCCACTCCCGTAGAGAGCCCCCAAGCTTGTAGTTTCACGTCTTCTGTCCATTGTGCAGGACTGAGAGACCCTCATTGCCAATCCATTCCTAGGTGGTGAGGGTTCCTACCCTCTGCAGTGTTGAGGGCCTATGTCTAGCCCCCAGTACTTACAGCCCCTGTTGGGTTGTGAGGGGTACTTGCTATTCCTGCAGCTCGGAAGTATTCCAGTTCAGCCTATTCTGCTAAGGGCTGCTGTCCTATTCAGCCTATTCTGCTAAGGGCTGCTGTCCTGTTCAGCCTATTCTGCTAAGGGCTGCTGTCCTGTTCAGCCTATTCTGCTAAGGGCTGCTGTCCTGTTCAACCTATTCTGCTAAGGGCTGCTGTCCTGTTCAGCCTATTCTGCTAAGGGCTGCTGTCCTGTTCAACCTATTCTTCTAAGGGCTGCTGTCCTGTTCAGCCTATTTTGCTAAGGGCTGCTGTCCTGTTCAGCCTATTCTGCTAAGGGCTGCTGTCCTGTTCAACCTATTCTGCTAAGGGCTGCTGTCCTGTTCAACCTATTCTTCTAAGGGCTGCTGTCCTGTTCAGCCTATTCTGCTAAGGGCTGCTGTCCTGTTCAGCCTATTCTGCTAAGGGCTGCTGTCCTGTTCAACCTATTCTGCTAAGGGCTTCTGTCCTGTTCAACCTATTCTTCTAAGGGCTGCTGTCCTGTTCAGCCTATTCTGCTAAGGGCTGCTGTCCTGTTCAGCCTATTCTGCTAAGGGCTGCTGTCCTGTTCAACCTATTCTGCTAAGGGCTGCTGTCCTGTTCAACCTATTCTTCTAAGGGCTGCTGTCCTGTTCAACCTATTCTGCTAAGGGCTGCTGTCCTGTTCAGCCTATTCTTCTAAGGGCTGCTGTCCTGTTCAACCTATTCTGCTAAGGGCTGCTGTCCTGTTCAACCTATTCTGCTAAGGGCTGCTGTCCTGTTCAACCTATTCTGCTAAGGGCTGCTGTCCTGTTCAGCCTATTCTGCTAAGGGCTGCTGTCCTGTTCAACCTATTCTGCTAAGGGCTGCTGTCCTGTTCAACCTATTCTGCTAAGGGCTGCTGTCCTGTTCAGCCTATTCTGCTAAGGGCTGCTGCCCTGTTCAACCTATTCTGCTAAGGGCTGCTGTCCTGTTCAGCCTATTCTGCTAAGGGCTGCTGTCCTGTTCAACCTATTCTTCTAAGGGCTGCTGTCCTGTTCAGCCTATTTTGCTAAGGGCTGCTGTCCTGTTCAGCCTATTCTGCTAAGGGCTGCTGTCCTGTTCAACCTATTCTGCTAAGGGCTGCTGTCCTGTTCAACCTATTCTGCTAAGGGCTGCTGTCCTGTTCAGCCTATTCTGCTAAGGGCTGCTGTCCTGTTCAACCTATTCTTCTAAGGGCTGCTGTCCTGTTCAGCCTATTTTGCTAAGGGCTGCTGTCCTGTTCAGCCTATTCTGCTAAGGGCTGCTGTCCTGTTCAACCTATTCTGCTAAGGGCTGCTGTCCTGTTCAACCTATTCTTCTAAGGGCTGCTGTCCTGTTCAGCCTATTCTGCTAAGGGCTGCTGTCCTGTTCAGCCTATTCTGCTAAGGGCTGCTGTCCTGTTCAACCTATTCTGCTAAGGGCTGCTGTCCTGTTCAACCTATTCTTCTAAGGGCTGCTGTCCTGTTCAGCCTATTCTGCTAAGGGCTGCTGTCCTGTTCAGCCTATTCTGCTAAGGGCTGCTGTCCTGTTCAACCTATTCTGCTAAGGGCTGCTGTCCTGTTCAACCTATTCTTCTAAGGGCTGCTGTCCTGTTCAACCTATTCTGCTAAGGGCTGCTGTCCTGTTCAGCCTATTCTTCTAAGGGCTGCTGTCCTGTTCAGCCTATTCTGCTAAGGGCTGCTGTCCTGTTCAACCTATTCTGCTAAGGGCTGCTGTCCTGTTCAACCTATTCTGCTAAGGGCTGCTGTCCTGTTCAACCTATTCTTCTAAGGGCTGCTGTCCTGTTCAGCCTATTCTGCTAAGGGCTGCTGTCCTGTTCAGCCTATTCTGCTAAGGGCTGCTGTCCTGTTCAACCTATTTTGCTAAGGGCTGCTATCATGTCTGCTATGGTTTCAGATCGCATTTCCTGGGTAAAGATTCATGTCGATGCAATGGAGCCCTAGTGTTGAGCCCTAACCATTGTGTAAAACACTTGGGCGTACGGCCCCTCGTCCTCTGAGCGACATCGTCCCTTGGTGTGCAGTTTTCATTTAACTGAAAATCGAAGGTGAAACATCTAGCAACGCTGACCCCCCGCCCCAGTGACGTCTCTAGAAGGGAATTTTAGAGGGGTTGCACGCATTTTAGGAGGGGGTGCACACACATATATATGTTTGTGTGTGTATATATGTATGTATATTACACACACATACAAACGCGTTTGCTTAAAAATCTTTAAATGTGACTTTGTGCATATCTGTTGCTTGAAAATTAAATACCTTGAAAAAAACAAGAGACAAGAGGCGTTTGACAAAACAGGAACAGTTTGTTTAATTAAACAATGCAGCCTGGGGAACAGTTAAATGCATAGGGTCTGAGGACTGTCTCAGCCTACAATCGATCTGAGCTGGGTTTATACAATTCATTTGATGCAATAAAATAGTTCTGCCAGTACTTTTTTTGAAAGGAATGATGACCGCCATCTTTGGAGCCATAAATTAATGTTTTGGATAGGAATCCAGGTGGACCTCGACCTTGTGTGGACACAATGCGGCCAGTAGATAATGTGTCCAGATGTCTGTCATGGGGCGCATGTGATCACTGCATGTATTGTCTGTGCTGTGTCCTGATTGGCTGAGTGTTCCTAACTTTTTGTGGCATATAACTTTATGGGGTTTTGGAAACACGCGTACCCCTCTAGCCATGTGTGCTTTATTAGGACCAATCTCCCTGTACCATTGTGTTGTCGTGTGCCTATCTATGGGATTGATCTAGGATTTTCTGTTCGCGCATTTGTCTGCTAGCTGTTTGCCACACGTCTACCAGTGACCTATCAATCAGTGACCTCGGGCCTGGTCTGCAGACCTTGCCTAACTATGTATTTCTGAGTCATGGTTGATGTTGAGTTCACAACGGGCGAATTAGTCAATAGTAATGCAATTTCGTTTCTGTATATAAATGTATTGTTATTCATACTGACATTGACTTTCTCAATATTAACACTGACGCCTCTCTCACCCTGGAGTTTTGCAGATGCAAACAGATTTCCCACTGGACACCCCCACCGCTGGAAAAGCAGACTGAACAATCGGGGAGACAGACATAAGTTGAGAAGAGATATCACCCTGCTCAACATATTTGCCTGGGATTTCAGAAGACCTTGAATATAAGTTGTAGTTAAAGATAGGAGATCAGTGTAGCAACATGAGAAAATGCAATCCGAAATATGAGAGAGGGACCAGGACGTCATCTCTACCCAGCCGGTTGATGTAGGACTTTCCCTTAGTATTGTCTCTCTTAATCAGGACAACTTTTTTCAGAGTCCATGGGGAGAAGGCCAGGAGGACTAAATGAATTGCTTTGAGATCCCTCCAGTTTGCTAACCTGATACGTTGAGAGACTATCCATAGACCCTGTCCTGGATGCAAAGCCCTTTAAGCTGCCCATGCTTTCTTGCTCGCATACGTAGTAATTGTTAATGGAGGAGAAAGCCATAAGGACCCCCTTAAGAAGATTCAATAGATCCAACCTCCAACCCAGTTCCCGTCTCATGGCCACAGACAAAGGAAGATGGACTGACGCATCCTGTGAGGGGGGATCTCAGGATTGAAGCAGACAGCGGATGAAGATGTTCAGATACAAGCATGCCAGAAAGACAGTGGCCACCAGATCCCCCTGAACTCTCATTCAGCCCAACACCCATGGAAAGGAATTCATCAGATGTCAAAGCCTTGAATCCTCAGGATCGTATGTTGCTATGTATGATACACCTCCTAATAGCCCCAAAGTCTAATTTGAATATACTGACTTGATGGAGTGATCAATCGGGTGAAGGAATGGATGGGAACAGCGGGGAAGGAGACCTGCAAGAACACTGTTCAACTAGAATTTCTACAATATCACCCCCATTTACCTTCCTAATGTTAGAAAATACCTGTAAAGTAAAATAAGCCTTATTCCCGGATAGGAAAGCCTAGGGTATGAATCCACTTGTGATCTACGCAATGGAATAAATGGTTCAATACACCATCAGGATTTACCAACAGACATCATGATCAGATTCTAACTGCTAAGAAGAGACACATGCAGAAGGTTTTACACAGGTGGGTAGTAATAGGGGGGAGAGCTTGGCATCCAGGAATGCTTGATCAACACCTGCTGTCGGAATACATAAACATAAACAAACCCAATCAATAACAGAGGCTTATAAAGTAGGCGTAGGGGTTGGCTGACCCTAAAGAGTACCGCAGTTGAAGAATCCCTTGCTCAAGACCCTATGTCTCTTGGGTCTTTACGAGAATCAATAGAACCAACAAATTTCCATAGGCATAGCTTCGGATTCCAATACCTAGAGCCTATTAGAGTCCCCACTTATAGATGGGCAGTGGTTTCCAAGTACATAGGATTCGACATTAGAGTGCCATAAAAGAAGAGTTGGTAGCCCAATAACTCCTTGGGAATTGTGATTTAAAATGTCTGCCTTATATCACATGAGGCCAGCGTTATACAAGCCCCGCTCTTTCTCCCTGCATGAGTTAGGTCCCTAACTGGCCAACATGGGAGAACCGTGGAACAGGTCTTACCGGCTCTGGATGTAGCTATGCAACCAGCGCGGACTGCAATTGATTGTGAGACCAAGTCAGCTATCACGAGGATTTAACCCACATGGGAAGCAGCCACACAACCAGTGTGGCATGCAATGAGGGAATTTAGGTAAGCAGTGCTCGGAAGTCTCTGAGGTTTCTGCTCGTTATCACCCCGCATGAGCCGAAGCCCCAACTCAACCAACAGGGGAAAACAGCAGAAGGCTCCAAAACACGCTGTGGGCATAAAGCCACACCGTTTCCAACTCCAGGAAAAAACAACAAGGACATAGAAACAGTAGTGCACAAAGCACCCTTACCAGACCTCCCGTTGTCAATGCTGCAGCTCCGGGTACTGATTAAATGGCCATGACTGGTGCACCCGAAGCGTTTTAGTTCTCTCGCTTCCTCTGACGTGGCCACATCAGGTACAGCAGATTCCCATGAAATCATGGGAGTTGTAGTTCCTTCGGGTTATACAGGAATCCACACGAACACAGGTCTATGCCAGTATTCTATGGATGCCCTGTTCCTGTTCGATGCTTGTAACTGTACATCTGTCTCCTGAAGAACACTAACAGAGACATGGCTTCCTAGGGAAACTTCTATGAAACCTGGCAGTGAATCGAGGGGCATGAACGTCTGCAGCTGGTTCCCACAAGTTCTCCTCAATCCCATACACCTTCCATGCTACCAGATACCACAATCTTTTCCGGTAGATTTTAGAATCCAAGATGCCCCTCACCTCATGCTCAACATCATTATCCACCAAGACAGGCCACTGGACGTTTCTTAACTAGAGAATGGGATGGTTTGAGTAATTATACATAAAATGCAGGGTGTATTCTCAGATTAGAGGACTAAGCTAGCTTCACCATCACAGGGTTTATAAACTTGATCACTTTATAGGGCTCGATATATCTGGGACTGAAGATACTATGGGGCAGATGTATCAAGATTTCGTTTTGCAAATCTGTAATTGCGAAATTTAGCAATTCACAGTTGCAGATTCGCAAAACGGAATGTATGTAAAAATTTGCGATTTTTTTGCTATTTCTTAAAAATCGCTAAAAATTCTCAGAATCCCTTACAATTTCCTAAATTGCGAAATTCGCAAATTAAGAAATCGCAAAAAACGGGAATCTGCAAAGCAGGAGCAGTTTGATGACATCACAACCAGGAAGAGGGGGTGATCACCTGCACCTGCTTGCCTGAGCCACACCCAGTGGCAGTTAGGAGAGTGTTTGGAGGATGAACAGACCTGCAAGCTGTGAAATGGAGTCTCAGAGCACACAGGAGGGCATGGCTGGTGAAAAGAGAAAAAGAAAACATAAGTTTTCAGAAACGGAGACAGGAAATCTTAAGAGGAGATGGTGTGCAGCCATGAACTGCTTTTTGCAATAAAAGCTTTGAAAGTATCTGAATCCAGAAAAAGGAAAATCTGGCTGGATATCCAACAAAAGGTGAATGCTGTGGGAGTCACCACCCGTACCATCGAAGAACTGAGGAAAAGATGGTATGACATGCGCCAGAGATCCAAAGAAAGGGTGGCTGAAAGGATAAAGGAGGCACACAAGACAGGAGGTGGAACTTCAACAGCAGAGGAACCTACACCACATGAAGAACTTGTGGAGGCCACTCTCCTGCCTGAGAGTGTCATTGGAGTGTCCCATATTGACAGCTCTGACCCTATCCCAAGTGCTCAAGGTAAGAATCATGTGACAAAAGTCAACATTTTCTAGGTGATGCATGCACACAGTTTAGATACATGCACATAGTGCAAGGAATTTTTAAGTCCTGGTACGCTGCACAACATACATATAGAAATGCATCATGGGAGTTGTAGTCTTACAAAGGATAGTTTTCATCTGGCAGCAATGAAACACTGGTCCACATTGTGGTGTTGTTGGTAGTAAAAATGAGAGTGCCAGGATTGTCAGAAGTGTAAAACAAAAATCTTTATTTGTTCCAAGTTGCAGAACAAAACACAAACTCATATGTCTCACTCTACATCCACAAAACAAACAAGATGATGGACGGAATGTTGCACAATGGCAAAACATTCACCCCCAGTCACAGATCTGGGCTTGATCCATCGTTATTTTGCTCACCATGCCACCCCAGTTCAAACATGGCCATATGGAAATCAGTCTTGACCCTGTGCCTCATGGGAACAGTCCAGCCCGAACTGCCAAGCCATGTCTTCCCTGGACCGGAATCGAACACCCTAGGACCGGTTTCTGGCTATCAGCCGTCTTCAGCCAGGATAGCTTGACTCCAGTGGCTTAGTGAGCACGGGAACCACGTCTGGGCAGACGCTTCCCACATAGGGTGAACAGCAAAAGAAACAAGATGATGGACAGAATGTTGCACAATGGCAAAACATTCACCCCCAGGCACAAATATAGGTTTAATCCATTGTTATTTTGCTCACCTAAGCCACCCCAGTTCAGACATGGCCATATGCAAATCAGTCTTCACCCTGTGCCTCATGGGAACAGTCCAGCCCGAACTGCCAAGCCATGTCTTCCCTGGACCGGAATCAAGCATCCTCGGACCGGTTTCTGGCTATCGGCCTTCTTCAGCAAGGATAGCTTGACTCCAGTGGCTTAGTGAGCACGAGACCCACGTCTGGGCATACCCTTCCCACATAGGGTGAACAGCAAAACAAATAAGATGATGGACGGAATGTAGCACAATGGCAAAACATTCACCCCCAGTCACAGATCTGGGTTTAATCCATCATTATTTTGCACACCTACGTCACCCCAGTTCAGACATGGCCATATGCAAATCAATCTTGACCCTGTGCCTCATGGGAATAGACCATCCCGAACTGCCAAGCCATGTCTTCCCTGGACCGGAATCAAGCATCCTAGGTCCGGTTTCCTGGCTATCAGCTGTCTTCAGCCAGGATAGCTTGTCTCCAGTGGCTTAGTCAGCACGGGACCCAAGTCCGGGCATACCCTTCCCACAAAGGGTGAACAGCAAAACAAACAAGATGATGGACGGAATTTTGTACAATGGCAAAACATTCACCCCCAGTCACAGATCGGGGTTTAATCCATCGTTATCTTGCTCACCTAAGCCACCCCAGTTCAGACATGGCCATATGCAAATCAGTCTTGACCCTGTGCCTCATGGGAACAGTCCAGCCCAAACTGCCAAGCCATGTCTTCCCTGGATGTTAATCAAGCATCCTAGGACCAGTTTCTGGCTATCAGCCGTCTTCAGCCAGGACAGCTTGACTCCAGTGGCTTAGTGAGCACGGGATCCACATTTGGGCATACCCTTCCCACTTAGGGTGAACAGCAAAACAAACAAGATGATGGACGGAATGTTGCACAATTGCAAAACATTCACCCCAGTCACAGATCTGTGTTTAATCCATCGTTATTTTGCTCACCTAAGCCACCCCAGTTCAGACATGTCCATATACAAATCAGTCTTGACCCTGTGCCTCATGGGAACAGTCCAGCCCGAACTGCCAAGCCATGTCTACCCTGGACGCGAATTAAGCATCCTAGGACCGGTTTCTGGCTATCAGCCGTCTTCAGCCAGGATAGCTTGACTCCAGTGGCTTAGTGAGCACGGGACCCACGTCTGGGCATACCATTCCCACAGAGGGTGAAAAGCAAAACAAACAAGATGATGGACGGAATGTTGCGCAATGGCAAAACATTCATCCCTAGTCACAGATCTGGGTTTAATCCATCGTTATTTTGCTCACCTAAGCCACCCCAGTTCAGACATGGCCATATGCAAATCAGTCTTGACCCTGTGCCTCATGGGAACAGTCCAGCCCATATGCAAATCAGTCTTGACCCTGTGCCTCATAGGAACAGTCCAGCCCGAACAGCCAAGCCATGTCTTCCCTGGACCGGAATCAAGCATCCTAGGACCGGTTTCTGGCTATGAGCCGTCTTCAGCCAGGATAGCTTGACTCCAGTGGCTTAGTGAGCACGGGACCCACGTCTGGGCATACCCTTCCCACATAGGGTGAACAGCAAAACAATCAAGATGATGGACGGAATGTTGCACAATGGCAAAACATTCACCCCCAGTCACAGATCTGGGTTTAAGCCATCGTTATTTTGCTCACCTAAGCCACCCCAGTTCATTCATGGCCATATGCAAATCAGTCTTGACCCTGTGCCTCATGGGAACAGTCCAGCCCGAACTGCCAACCCATGTCTTCCCTGGACCGGAATCAAGCATCCTAGGACCGGTTTCTGGCTATCAACCGTCTTCAGCCAGGATAGCTTGACTCCAGTGGCTTAGTGAGCACGGGACCCATGTTTGGGCATACCCTTCCCACTTAGGGTGAACAGCAAAACAAACAAGATGATGGCCAGAAACCGGTCCTAGGATGCTTGATTCCAGTCCAGGGAAGACATGGCTTGGCAGTTCGGGCTGGACTGTTCCCATGAGGCACAGGGTCAAGACTGATTTGCATATGGCTATGTCTGAACTAGGGTGGCGTGGTGAGCAAAATAACATTGGATTGAACCCAGATCTGTGACTCGGGGTGAATATTTTGCTATTGTGCAACATTCCGTCCATCATCTTGTGTGTTCTGCTGTTCACCCTATGTGGGAAAGGGTATGCCCAGACGTGGGTCCTGTGCTCACTATGCCACTGGAGTCAAGCTATCCTGGCTGATGATGGCTGATAGCTAGAAACCAGTCCTAGGATGCTTGATTCCGGTCCAGGTAAGACATGCTTGGCAGTTCGGGCTGGACTGTTCCCATGAGGCAGAGAGTCAAGACTGATTTGCATATGGCCATGTCTGAACTGGGGTGGCTTGGTGAGCAAAATAACGATGGATAAAACCCAGATCTGTGACTGGGGGTGAATGTTTTGCCATTGTGCAACATTCCATCCATCATCTTGTGTGTTCTGCTGTTCACCCTAAGTGGGAAGGGTATGCCCAGACATGGGTCCCGTGCTCACTAAGCCACTGGAGTCAAGCTATCCTGGCTAAAGACGGCTGATAGCCAGAAACCAGTCCTAGGATGCTTGATTCCGGTCCAGGGAAGACATGGCTTGGCAGTTCAGGCTGGACTGTTCCCATGAGGCCCAGGTTCAAGATTGATTTCCATATGGCCATGTCTGAACTGGGGTGGCTTGATGAGCAAAATAACGATGGATCAAACCCAGATCTTTGACTGGGGGTGAATGTTTTGCCATTGTGCAACATTCCGTTCATCATCTTGTGTGTTTCACTCTACATCCACAGCACAATCAAGGGCACCAAGGGATTCAGCAGAGGGAGATTAATCACCTGTCCATTTTGGCTCTGGGGCAGAAGGTGAAAGTAGTGATGACAATGTGTCAACTCCAATTGTGCGCAGAAAGCGGAGACATGTGGCCCCTCTGCCTCCTTTGGATGATACAAGGGGGATACAAGAGACAGTGGCCAAGACACAGTGGTCCCTGTTGAGAGCCAAGTCCAACATCAAACCCAAAGAAGAACACGAGCATACAGTGTTGAGAAATCCAGGAACTGCAGTCTTCATCCTGAGACACCCACAGTATTTGGTGGTTTGGAGCAGGATATGCTTGATGTGCAGCACCTACAACATAAGGCACTACGGTCAATTAATAGACAGCTCACAAAACTCAACAACAATCAGCAAAACGTGGGTGAGGGCATGAAGTCAATGGCAGCTGCAATTGACAAATTATGCATGACACTTGAGCGCACAGAGACATCTAGAAACAGGGCTGCTCATCGTGCACATGGAAGAATGCATAGTTATACAAAGGCCATTAACCGCCTATGTACAGTGACATTAAACTTTACTAGGCGCAGCATCACCATGCAGAGGGAGATGAGCCAATGCACTCAAAATATTGCCAGAGGCCTGGATCAAGTGACAAGTACTGTTGAAATATTACAAACTGCCAACTCTGGTGTCAGCACCCTATTGGCTTCTGCAGTCAGTGAGGACACCTCTAGCAGGAGTAGCAACAATCGAACTCCAACATCGCAAGTCATGCAGCGCAGAAGTGGCAGACATGGTGCTGCTACTACATCTGTGTTGGAGAGCATGGAATCCGAACACCGCCCTGCACCTAGCCGCCACCGTAGAAAGTGAACATTTACATTGCACTTTTTTCCCCTGTGTTCATTACACATATGGCTGTTCTTTCACTTAATGGGACAGTACCATGACTGTGCTGTAACATATCATGGGTTATCACACAAATAAGGTTAGTGAATTGTGATTAAACACAGCACCTGCAAAACACAGATATGTTGTGAGAGTACTTTTCTTACCTAAAAGTAATTTTGTGTTATCTCAGACCGTCTCTGCCGCCCAGCCGCTGCTCCTACTCCTGCTGTTGCCCTTCCAGGGGGAGGTATGGAATCATCATCAGATGTGTCTGAGTCACTCACTTCAATGTCTGTGCCTTTTCTCATTTCCATGTTATGTAGCATTGCGCAGCTTGTTACAATCTACAACATGTTTCTGGAATGTACTGCAATGCACCTCCACTTTTGTGTATGCACGGGAAGCAGCTTTTTAAAATGCCAAATGTGCGTTCAATGATGCTGCGCGTTGACCGGTGTGCCCTGTTATATCTTCTCTCACTTGCATTTGATGGAGTTAAATATGGCGTTAGGATGAAGTTGCGCCCTGCGTAGGCACTGTCACCTGCATGGAAGAAAAGTAAGAGTAAGTGTATGTTCCACTGACAATTTACTAATGTATGGAAGGATGGATGTGTGAGATATTTACCAAGCAGGTATCCCTCTCCAAACTGTCCAGCACGCAGACGTCTATGAATCCCACTATGTCTGAAAATGAAGGAGTCATGTGTGCTGCCTGGATATTTGGCTACAATATCATTGATTATGTATTTGGCATTGCACACAATCTGGATATTCAAGGAATGGTAGCTTTTCCTATTCCTGAAGACATATTCTTTATCTGCCGGTGGTGTGATGGCAGTATGGGTGCCATCAATGCAGCCAATCACATGGGGAAAACGTGCAATTTGGTAAAAATCCAGTTTTGTTTCTTGCAAGGCCTGTTGGGTGTTTGAAAAATAGATGTGATGTTGAAGCCTGTTCTGCATTGCATCCAAAAAGGCATGAAAGAAGCCCAAAAGAGCACTCTGGGACACCCCACCAACCTCTGCTATGATGCTTTGAAAAGACCCTGAAGCCAGAAGGTGCAGTGAGCACAATACCTGCACATGGGTAGTAATTGGTTGTGTCCTGCCTATTGGGTACTCCAAAAAAGGTTTCAATTCATGTATGAGGTTCAAGATGGTGTGTGAGTGAAGTCTGTATTTATCATAGATGTCCTCTTCAGTCTGCTGGAACAGCGTGATGCGCAGTCTGAATATTCGCTCCTGTCTCTGTCTACTCTGTGCAAGGGCATGGATCCGCAGCCTCCTGGCTATCAGGTATAGTCCAGCCATTTTGGAACTTTCCATTGCATTGTGGGTTCCTTTTTATACTTTCAACCTGGTTACCACCTGCATGCACTTGGTGTTAATTGCGATTTCTACAAATGTGAATTTCTAAAATTCGCAATTTGAGAATTTTTCCTACATCTCTTTGCGATTTCTAATTTTGCGATTTCAGGTTTGCTAATTACGCAAACTACACAACTCGCAAAATTAGAAATCGCAAATATATTCGCAGAAAAAGTGTTCTCGCAACGTAAGGAATCGCAATTTTTGCGATTATTTATATTGCAATGCGAATTCTTAAATACATACCATTTCCAAATTTTTTTGTCGCAAACACTGTTTTTTGCGATTTACAGCATTTGCGAATAAAAATTGGTTGATACATCTGCCCCTTTATTTCTTGAATCCCCCTCTTTGTACACTGGCCTTGGATGTTTGTGCTTGTCAGAGTATGCCATATATTGGATCTTAGCCTCTCTCAAACCTTTCTGTGCTTCCCTCAGGGTGTTTTGAATGTGTGTCAATCTATCCTGTACCTCAGGGATCTGTCTATGGTGTAAAGGTTTCAGAAAGGGAAGACTATTGGATGAAACCTATAAGTGCAGTAAAACAGAGTATGTTTAGTAGACCTATGGGTAGCGCTGGTATACGTTATTTCTGCCAACCATAAGCTGTCTACCCAAACTTCTGAAGTGATATCAACACAGCACCTGATGTACTGCTTTAAGGTCTGATTAACTCTTTCTGTCTTGCTGTCTGTTTGTGGGTGAAAGCTAGTGGGCATATTGGAGGAGATCCTTAAAGCAGACAGTAACACCTTCCAGCAGTTATCTGTAAAGTTTGGGCAAAAGTGTTGGCCACGGTCGGAAACTATGACCCTTGGTTCCCATGTAACCTTACTATTTGTACTAAGAGTAAGTGGGCTAACTGACCCGCTGTAGGTAGCTATTTGCAGGCAATAAGGTGGGCCATCTTCGTTATGTAATCCACGATGACCAGATTAACAGTATGGCCCATGTCAGGAGGCATCCCTACCACAAAATCCAATGTTATGTGTTTCCACTGTCGCTCTGGAGTAGGGAGTGGTTGTAGAAATCCAGCCTGTTGAGCATGAGTGGTTTTCATTTAACTACATATCACACATTCCTTCACCCATTAACAAATGTCTTTTCTGACAGTGAGCCACCAAAACTGTTGCAATACTCTTTCAGGGATCTTTCTGTGCAATTATGCTCAGCACTGGGTAGGGTATGACACATCTAAACACCTGTTTTCATAGTGAACAGATAGGTATCAAGAGCTGATTCCCTCGTACCGGAAGTCCTTTTTTCACCTTCAAGTCTTTGTTTCTCCCGAACCACGCCTTCCACTCTCCAGACAGGATATTGTTTGCAACACTTTTAAGAAAGGTTTCTGTATTGGTTACGCAAACTACATTCTGAGGATTTACAATAGCATACGCAGGTCTTCTTCAGGTGAAACAGGAGTTGCCTGGCATGCTAAGGCGTCAGCCTTCTTTTTCTCACTTCCTGGTCGATAGGTCACCAGAAAAATGAATTCTGCAAAGAACAGCTGACGAGGCGTTAGATGTCTTTAAGCCGTCATGAACTGAAAGTTATGGTGGTCAGTAAATACGGTGATGACATGCTTGGCACCCATCAAGAAATGTCTCCAGTCCAGGAAGGCGTCCTTGATGGCCAGCAATTCTTTCTCTGCGATCGTATAGTTACGTACTTGCAAAAACAACAAGTGATGGACTGAATGTGGATCAATGTCACACACTCCCCCAGTCAAAAGATCTGGGCCCAAATCCATCGTTTTTTTGCACTCCACACCACCCTGGGTTAGACAATGGCGATATGCAAATCAGCTCTGACCCTGTTGCCCCATGGGAACAGTCCAGTCCGAACTACAAAAGCCATGTCCTTCCCAGAACGGAATCAAGCATCCGAGGACCGGACCGGTTTCGAGGTAACACCTCTCATCAGCCCGGCTAGCTTGACTCCAAGTGGTGTGGAGTGCCTGGGACCCACGTCTGGGCATCCCCAGCGCACTTAGGGCGGCAATTGCAAAAACAACAAGTGATGGACTGAATGTGGATCAATGTCACACACTCCCCCAGTCAAAAGATCTGGGCCCAAATCCATCGTTTTTTTGCACTGGTGGTGTGGAGTGCAAAAAAATGATGGATTTGGGCCCAGATCTTTGGACTGGGGTGAATGTGTGACATTGATCCACATTCTGTCCATCACCTGTTTTGTTTGCAATACCGCCATAAGTGCGCTGGGGATGCTCAGACGTGGGTCCCAGGCACTCCACACCACTGGAGTCAAGCTAGCCGGGCTGATGAGAGGTGTTACCTCGAAACCGGTCCGGTCCTCGGATGCTTGATTCCGTTCTGGGAAGGACATGGCTTTTGTAGTTTGGACTGGACTGTTCCCATGGGGCACAGGGTCAGAGCTGATTTGCATATCGCCATTGTCTAACCCAGGGTGGTGTGGAGTGCAAAAAAATGATGGATTTGGGCCCAGATCTTTGGACTGGGGTGAATGTGTGACATTGATCCACATTCTGTCCATCACCTGTTTTGTTTGCAATACCGCCATAAGTGCGCTGGGGATGCTCAGACGTGGGTCCCAGGCACTCCACACCACTGGAGTCAAGCTAGCCGGGCTGATGAGAGGTGTTACCTCGAAACCGGTCCGGTCCTCGGATGCTTGATTCCGTTCTGGGAAGGACATGGCTTTTGTAGTTCGGACTGGACTGTTCCCATGGGGCACAGGGTCAGAGCTGATTTGCATATCGCCATTGTCTAACCCAGGGTGGTGTGGAGTGCAAAAAAATGATGGATTTGGGCCCAGATCTTTGGACTGGGGTGAATGTGTGACATTGATCCACATTCTGTCCATCACCTGTTTTGTTTGCAATACCGCCATAAGTGCGCTGGGGATGCTCAGACGTGGGTCCCAGGCACTCCACACCACTGGAGTCAAGCTAGCCGGGCTGATGAGAGGTGTTACCTCGAAACCGGTCCGGTCCTCGGATGCTTGATTCCGTTCTGGGAAGGACATGGCTTTTGTAGTTTGGACTGGACTGTTCCCATGGGGCACAGGGTCAGAGCTGATTTGCATATCGCCATTGTCTAACCCAGGGTGGTGTGGAGTGCAAAAAAAAAAAAAAAAAAAAAAATGATGGATTTGGGCCCAGATCTTTGGACTGGGGTGAATGTGTGACATTGATCCACATTCTGTCCATCACCTGTTTTGTTTGCAATACCGCCATAAGTGCGCTGGGGATGCTCAGACGTGGGTCCCAGGCACTCCACACCACTGGAGTCAAGCTAGCCGGGCTGATGAGAGGTGTTACCTCGAAACCGGTCCGGTCCTCGGATGCTTGATTCCGTTCTGGGAAGGACATGGCTTTTGTAGTTCGGACTGGACTGTTCCCATGGGGCACAGGGTCAGAGCTGATTTGCATATCGCCATTGTCTAACCCAGGGTGGTGTGGAGTGCAAAAAAATGATGGATTTGGGCCCAGATCTTTGGACTGGCGTGAATGTGTGACATTGATCCACATTCTGTCCATCACCTGTTTTGTTTGCAATACCGCCATAAGTGCGCTGGGGATGCTCAGACGTGGGTCCCAGGCACTCCACACCACTGGAGTCAAGCTAGCCGGGCTGATGAGAGGTGTTACCTCGAAACCGGTCCGGTCCTCGGATGCTTGATTCCGTTCTGGGAAGGACATGGCTTTTGTAGTTCGGACTGGACTGTTCCCATGGGGCACAGGGTCAGAGCTGATTTGCATATCGCCATTGTCTAACCCAGGGTGGTGTGGAGTGCAAAAAAATGATGGATTTGGGCCCAGATCTTTGGACTGGGGTGAATGTGTGACATTGATCCACATTCTGTCCATCACCTGTTTTGTTTGCAATACCGCCATAAGTGCGCTGGGGATGCTCAGACGTGGGTCCCAGGCACTCCACACCACTGGAGTCAAGCTAGCCGGGCTGATGAGAGGTGTTACCTCGAAACCGGTCCGGTCCTCGGATGCTTGATTCCGTTCTGGGAAGGACATGGCTTTTGTAGTTCGGACTGGACTGTTCCCATGGGGCACAGGGTCAGAGCTGATTTGCATATCGCCATTGTCTAACCCAGGGTGGTGTGGAGTGCAAAAAAATGATGGATTTGGGCCCAGATCTTTGGACTGGGGTGAATGTGTGACATTGATCCACATTCTGTCCATCACCTGTTTTGTTTGCAATACCGCCATAAGTGCGCTGGGGATGCTCAGACGTGGGTCCCAGGCACTCCACACCACTGGAGTCAAGCTAGCCGGGCTGATGAGAGGTGTTACCTCGAAACCGGTCCGGTCCTCGGATGCTTGATTCCGTTCTGGGAAGGACATGGCTTTTGTAGTTCGGACTGGACTGTTCCCATGGGGCACAGGGTCAGAGCTGATTTGCATATCGCCATTGTCTAACCCAGGGTGGTGTGGAGTGCAAAAAAATGATGGATTTGGGCCCAGATCTTTGGACTGGGGTGAATGTGTGACATTGATCCACATTCTGTCCATCACCTGTTTTGTTTGCAATACCGCCATAAGTGCGCTGGGGATGCTCAGACGTGGGTCCCAGGCACTCCACACCACTGGAGTCAAGCTAGCCGGGCTGATGAGAGGTGTTACCTCGAAACCGGTCCGGTCCTCGGATGCTTGATTCCGTTCTGGGAAGGACATGGCTTTTGTAGTTCGGACTGGACTGTTCCCATGGGGCACAGGGTCAGAGCTGATTTGCATATCGCAATTGTCTAACCCAGGGTGGTGTGGAGTGCAAAAAAATGATGGATTTGGGCCCAGATCTTTGGACTGGGGTGAATGTGTGACATTGATCCACATTCTGTCCATCACCTGTTTTGTTTTCGTATAGTTACGTACAGCACGATTTAGCTTTCTTGACATATAAGCGTCCGGGCGTAACTGGCCTGTCGTTATATGACGCTGAGATAATACTGCTCCTACAGCAGTATCAGAAGCATCCGCTTCGGCTATGTACGGTCGGTCAGGATCGGTCTGTATCAATACAGGGGTGGACACAAAAGCAAGATTTAAGGCTTCAAATCCTTTCTGAGTCTCTTCCGTCCATTGAAAGATGGTCTTCTTCCTTAACAGACGCGTGAGGGGTACTGCCAGGTTTGAGACATTACCAATAAACCAGCGGTAAAAATGATCGAACCCCAGGAAACACTGGATGTCTCTGACGTTCTGTGGGATAGGCCAATCCTTAACTGCAGAAATCTTTCATTCAGACATTTCCTGTCCCCATAGGGTCAGCATAACTCAGAGGAATTCAATCGTAGTTACTCCAAATTCGCATTTGCCTATCTTGCAATACAAATGGTGATCCCTTAAAGCTATAAAGCTTGCAATATGACATGCACATATTGTTCATGAATCCTTACATTCGGGGAATAGATCAGGATGTCATCTATATACACCACCACAAACTGATCTAAGTACTCCAGCAAGACGTCATTTAGGAAAAACTGTAAAGCACCTTGAGCATTATATAAGCCGAACGGCATCACCAGATATTCTTATAAGCCATAGCGGGTCTTAAATGCCATCTTCGCGCATACGGACCATATGGTATGCTCCCATCAGATCCAGATAGGTGTAAATCATGGCTTTCTTTACCTGCTCCAACAGGACGTTGCTCAGAGGTAACAGATACCGGTTCTTAACCGTGATGGCATTCAATGATCTATAATCGATTAAAGCATGCAATTCCCCATTTGCTTTGGGTATAAAAAACAAAGGGGACTTGGAGTTGAGTATGAATCCCAACGCCAAATATTTGTCCAGATAAGCGTGACGATGATGGTTTTCAGGTTCTGTTTGCACGTATACTCTTCCACAAGGGATAATTGCACCAGGCACCAAGTCTGTCTGGCAGTCATATTGCCTTTGAGTGGAGGACTCCGGCCTTCGTTTTGTTAAAAACATCTGCGTAATCCTTGTAGTCTTCTTGTAATGTCACCCTTTGTTCAGCAGCTGTGGGAATGTGGTGATAAAGAGCCAATGCTTTAGCAGGGCTAGTATGGTGTTGAGTACAATGATTTAGGCAATACACTGATGTAAATAGAAGGGTTTTTTCCACCCTATCCACCTGTGGGTCGTGCAGCCTCAGCCATGGTAAACCTAGGATCACGCCATATTGTGGAGCTTGGATGACATTAAAGGCCAAGCTTACCAAATGATCTGTTCCATACAAGACTTCCAAGGCACTAGTGGTAAAACAAATGGGTCCTGAGTCTAGACGTCTTCCATCCACCGCAAAAACAGCCTGAGGAATTTCTTTCTCCTGTAATGTGATTCCCAAAGTTTGCGCCAGCTCTTGGTCCATGAAACAACCTGTTGCCCCAGAATCTATCATAGCCTGTACCTTATACCATTCTCTTGAATCAGAAGGTATATCTCCAAATGAAAATGTTTTTTACTACTGGTTGCGTTACCTTCCAGTGAAGCGATGTAATTCTGGCTTGAAGTGGTCCCTTCGTTCTTCTTCAAGCTTATTCGTTTCCTGCCATGGGTTCAGAAGTGACAGACGATATCTTTTTATACTCCGTCTGAGGATACTTCGGCCTTAAGGTGCATTCTTTAATAAAATGCCCTTTCTTATATACACAGAACCTTCTTTCTTCAGTAGTCCCTTTCTTCAGGGGTTAGAGGGGAACGGACAGTTTCTATCTCCATAGGCTCTTGCTTTTGAGCATGGCTATTTTCAGAGGGCCGAGGATGATCGAATCGGGAATGGAATCTTTCCTTCTTCTTGTGTTCTCCTTTTCTTTCGCTGATGCAATGATCCAGCCTTAAGACAAGGCTTATTAAATCCTCACTAAAAGTGGGTTGAGGATCGATTTGGGCCAATACGTCTTTCATTTCCTCTTTTAACCCGTGATGGAAAATAGCTACTTGTTTGGCCTATGGCCATTCTGTTTCTGTAACCAATCTACCAAAATCATTCAAGTAGGTTCTCAATTCCCTGTTTCCTTGCCTCAATTCCAATAAATCTCGGACTGCGTGGCTGCTCTACAATTGAAGGTATTCTCAAATTCCCTAATGAAAGAATCCCAGTCGTATAATAAAGGGTTGTCCCTCTTAGGGGTACCGCCCATTGGGCTGCATCCCCTGCCAGATATGAAATTAAAAAAGCTACTGGTGCATGGTTGATGCTGAATGCTTTGATTTTACATGAAAAGTGCAACATCACTCATATACGGAAAACCTGCTCCTTACTACTCTCCATATGGAATCTTTCGGGTGTAGCTAAAGGAAAAAGTGTAGGGATTTCTACTACCACAGGTGCGGCTTGCAGTACTTGTGATAATCCTGCATCAAAATGATTTTGCTGTAGTCTGGCCTGTAGGGTAGCTATTTCTGTTTGTACAAAGACCAAGGCGGCCAGGACATCCTCTAAGGTAGCCGATCCGGAGGCTCAATAGTACCAACAAATATCCATAGGCATAGCATCGGATTCCAATATCTAAAGCCTATTAGAGTCACTAATTATAGAAGAGCAGTGGTTTCCAAGTACATAGGAATCAAAAGTAGAGTACCACAACAGAAAAGTTGTTATCCCAATAACTCCTTGGGAATTGTGATGCAAAATGTCTGCCTTATATCACATGAGGCAAACGTTATACAAGCCCGTCGTTATCCCTGCATGAGTTAGGTCCCTAACTGACCAACACGGGAGAACCGTGGAACAGGTGTTACCGGCTCTGGATGCAGCCATGCAACCAGCGCTTACTGCAATTGATAGCAAGACCAAGCCGTCTATCACGAGGATTCAACCCGCATGGGAAGCAGCCACGCAAACAGTGTGGCATGCAATACGGTAATCTAGGCAAGCAGTACTCGGAAGTCTCTGAGGTTTCAGCTCATTATCACCCCGCATGAGCCGGAGCCCCGACTCAACCAACAGGGGAAAACAGCAGAAGGTTCCAAAACACGCTGTGGACGTCAAGCCATAGCGTTTCCAACTCCAGCACAAAACAAGGACATAGAATTAATGGTGCGCGTAGCACCCTTGACGGACATCCCGTCGTCAGTGCTGCAGCTCCGGGTACGGATTTAACGGCTATGACTGGTACACCGGAAGTGTTTTTGTTCTCTCGCTTCTCTGGCGTGGCCACGTCAGATACGGCAGATTCCTATGGAATCATGGTAGTTGTAGTTCTTTCAGGTTATACAGGAATCCACACAAACACAGAAATCCACAGGAACAGAGGTGTCTATCAGTGTTCTATGGACAGCCAGCCTTTCTGAAATCCTGCAAAAATATCCTGCCCTGGTCCTTGTAAACAGGTCCAGACAACACGGATCGGTGCCTGAAGCCTGTGGCCGTTCCCTGCCCGCGAATGGTAGCGCGGGACTACTCCTAGCAGCCAGGACGTCGCCTGAGGTTAAGGGGCTCCGGAGCGGCCTGCACAGCGGGGGCCTCAATTTTGGCGTGGCCCGACGGCGGGAAGCGGCGACACCGTGGTCTCCCGGGACCCGGGGCTTTCACAGACTACACCTCTTGTGGACCAACGGCAGGCGCCACCCCGGGAGCTGAGCCCAGTGGGGACCCCGGCGAGGAGTCGCCGGTTATGCACGGAGCGAGGGGCCTATCGAGCTGCCGTGGAGCGGCAGTGCCTGTTCGTCGAGGGGTGCGCCTGCCTTGGTCGAAGTTTCCACTGCTGCCCCGGGTTGGTGTTGCCACGTGTGGGGCCGTGGTGGCAGAGGACGATTACTCGGGGTCGAGTCGGGCCTCGGTGTGACGCAGTTGGCGGTGCTGAGATTGGGCCTACCGTCTGACCGGCAGCGCAGGGGTGTGCTGGCAGATTAGTGCGGCTGGGACCCCCTCGCCGTAGCGAGATAAGCCCTTGGAGTGTCTGCTGCCTCTCCCCCCCTGCCTCCCTTGGGGTGGAAGTCGGATGGTTGGCGGCCATATTCGGACCTGGGTCCCCGTGGTGGGCCTGAGCCGCGTGCCGAGAACAACATGACGAGGGGCAGCGGAGGTGGCTGGCGCGAAAGGTACCCCGGCGCAGGTACCGGAAAATGCGGCTCTAATGGCGGCCATCACGCAGTCCCGGGATATCCTGGATGCCAAAATCGGGGCTGTGGGCTTGGATGTTACGCTCCTCCCGCAAGACCTGCGGAATTCTGTGGAGCGTATAGCGGGTACAGAAACACGCATAACCAAGGCGGAAGACGATGTTACATCCTTGAAGAAAAGAGTCATGGTCCTCGAGAGGACGCAGAAGGGCCTTGTACAACGGGCGGAGGAGGCGGAAGGACGGGCAAGGCGTAGTAATCTGAGGTTTATTGGCTTCCCAGAGGACTGTGAGAAGGGGAATGCTGAGAACTTCCCAACATGGCTGGAGAGTTGGATTCCACCTGAAGCTCTCTCTCGCTGCTTTGTGATCGAGAGGGCCCATCGGGCGCTGACGCAGAAGCCGCCGCCTGGCGAGCGCCCGCGCCCCATGATTGCTAAACTCCTGAACTATGCGGACAGGGATGTGATTCTAAAGCGGGCGAGGCTGAAGGGCAAGCTGACTTATGACAATGCTAATATCTTGATCTTTCCGGATTACATCAAGCAAGTGAAACAACAACGCCAATCCTTCGCAGCGGCTAGGGCCCGTCTCAGGGGTCTGCAGCTACAATATGCCCTACTCTATCCTGCAAGGCTGCGGGTGATCTTTCAGTCTCACACCTTCTTCTTCAACACCCCAGAGGAGGTCTTTCAATGGACAGATGAAACTGTGAAAATTCGACCCAACAGAGCAAAGGGAGGAGAGTCTGATTACTCTACAAGTAATCCGACAGGAGGAGACCAGGAGAGCCAACGGAAGCGCAGGGGCCGTTCGCGCTCAAGTCGCAGCTCGAAATCTGTATCAGCCACGCGTCGAGACGGGGGAGCCCTGGACGCCCAGGAGGATGTGCCTTGACTTTTGTGAGACCTGACTAATAACTTGCTTAAATGCTGTATGTGTAGGGACCGGTCACTTTGCTGTCGAGGCTGGTGTCCCCACAAGGGTTAGTTGGGAGGGGGCGACGGGCCAGTTCTATATGGGCTGCTGCGAGGGGTTCAGTTGGAGGGGGCGGTACTTGGCTCCCAGTTGGGGCCGAGATCATGCTCCGACCACGGCACGTGCTTCCACGTTTGGGAGGTGTGGGGTGGGGGGTGGGAGGGGGGATGTTGGGGTTAGTTTGCGAGGGAAGGGGGGAAAGGGTTGCGCTGGAACTACTGCTTGCTGACTGTCCAAGAGGGTGCCGGGGTTGCCGGTGCAGCGTGAGGCTGCGACACTTTACACTACTCCACAGGTTATGGCTGGGGAGGGGGTGCGGTTAGGCCCGGGTGGGACACGGTTTTTGTGCTGGAATGTGCGGGGCATGTTGGATAAAGTGAAGCGGGGGGCTGTTTTTACATGGGCCAAGAGGAGGGGGACGGATATACTCCTCCTGCAGGAAACGCATCTGCTCGGTACCAAGGCCCTGTGTTTGCAGAGGAATGGGTTCATACACGTATACCACTCGGGGTTCACTAGAGGTCCGCGGGGGTAGCGGTCCTCATCCACCGAAGGGTCCCATTTATACATAAACGTACCTGGACAGACCCACAAGGTAGATTCGTGTTTGTACATGGTGAGATCAGGGGTGACCCGATCCTCATTGGTAGTGTATATGCCCCGCCTCCGCTACAATGGCCCCTAGTAGAGAAACTGCTTTCCCTATGGGTTGACATGCCAGACACCATGTCCGTCGTGGGTGGGGATTGGAATGACGTAATGGATGTTGCAATGGATAGATGGCGCAGTGTGTATGGTGAGCGTGGAGCGGCTATGGGGGCAGTCAAACGTCCCGGTTGCGGGCTCTGGCCACGGGCTTGGATTGGGTGGACACGTGGAGGCATAAACATGGCATGCGCAGGGAGTATACTTATTTTTCGGCAGCGCGCGACTCCATCTCCAGACTGGATTGCGTTTTTGTTCCGAGGGGCATGGTAAATAGAGTACTGTCCGCTGACATCCTGCCGAGGGCGTTGTCTGACCACTCGCCGGTGTACGTGGTACTGGACACTGGTCGAGCCCGACAGTCGTTCAGATGGCACTTGTCGTCGTGGCAACTGATGCAGGGACCATACCGAGCCCATATGACATGTGAAATTGCACACTATCTGTCGGTGAATGTGGGCACAGTGGGAACCCGGACGATGCTCTGGGAGGCGATGAAGCCCACACTGTGCAGTGTGGACATCTCATGGTGTGCGGCTGCGCGCAAAGAGAGGCGTAGGGACCTGGTGCGGCGCGAGGCGGACATAGAGGCGCTGAAGCGAAGGGGCAGAGAGGAGGATGGAGGGGCGGCCAGGAGACAGTTGGTCTTAGCTCAGCAGCAATACTCGGCGGTGCTTTTAGATGAGGCCAAGCAGGCATGGCTAGCCACGCGTAGTCGTATCTATCAGTGGGGCGATAAGTCCAGTAAAATGCTACATCGCCTGTGCCAGGGCGTCATGCACGCCCAACCACTGCCCCATTTAGTGGGAATGGATGGGGAGCCCCTCTTGGAGCCAGCGGCGTTGGCTGACAGTTTCACCACATATTACGAGGCTCTTTACGCGCCACGGGAATGTTTGGAGGCGGAGGTGGTACAGCGCTTCATAGATGACATTTCTCTTAAGGCCGTCACCCATGAGGCTCGTGAGGTGTTAGACCGCCCCCTATCGGATGAGGATCTCGCCACAGCGCTGGGTGAACTGAACCCAGGCAAGGCTCCGGGGCCGAATGGGTTCCCTAGCGAGTTCTTTAAACACTTTGTGACTCAGTTGGGCCCGCACTTTTGCCCAGTCATAGAGGAGGCACGTGAGACCGGCTCGCTGCCGCCGGACTGGCGCCATGCAGAGGTGGTGGTTTTTCTGAAGCCTGGGCGACCACCAGAGGCCTATACGTCCTATCGCCCGATATCTCTGCTCAACACAGAGGCCAAGATACTAGCTAAGGCCCTCGCGAATAGACTCAAGGCGTACATTACCGATCTAGTGCATCCAGACCAGGGCGGTTTTATGCCACAGCGGGATACTCGTCATAATATACGACGGGCGCAGGTTGCAGTGTCGGCCTGGCGAAAGCTGGGGAAAGGGGCTGCACTGTTCTTAGCGGACATGGATAGGGCGTTTGATTCCGTAAGCTGGACTTATTTGTTCGTTCTTTTGGGACGTCTCAACCTGGGCCCTCGATTTTTGGTTTATCTGCGGCTCCTATACACTGATCTCACGGCGGTGGTACGAGTGGGGGGGGAGATTTCCCGCTCCTTTCGGCTCGAACGTGGGATGCGGCAGGGCTGCCCCCTCTCCCCATATCCGTTCACCCTTGCTATGGAGCCCCTTGCGGTGTGGGTGCGAATAGACGCTCAGCTCAGGGGTTTCCAGTGGCCGGGGGGAGTGACTGATAGAATAGCGCTGTACGCGGCTGACGTACTGTTTTTCCTCACCAACCTGGAGCGCTCGGGGCCTCGGCTCCTGCGAATCCTGCAAATGTTTGGTGAAACCTCTGGACTATACTTGAACCCTCGGAAATCTACATTGTGGATCCTAGGTGGCCCGCAGCCTGTTGGGAATTGGTCGGGGGAGCTTCAAATAGCCACAGACGGCATAAAATACTTGGGGGTGTTCCTGTCAGAGGACGCCTCCGTTGCTATGGAACGTAACATTACCCCGGTGTGGGAGCGCACCCGAGACGACATTAAAGTCTGGTCCAAAATGCCACTCTCCATACATGGTCGGTCGGCCATCTTTAAGATGGTGGCTCTCCCACGTTTGATATACCAGCTGCAGAATCACCCAGTCCTGATTGCGCAGAGTTGGTTCCGGCGCCTTAACTCGGCGCTCAGCCGCTTTCTCTGGGAGGGGGGCACGGCGCGGGTTGCCCTGCGGACCTGCTTCCGGTCAACCTATACTGGGGGCCTGGCTACCTCAGATGTTCTTTCCTATTACCAGGCGTCCCACTTGTTGGTCCTAAATGACTGGTAGTATGCCGACAGGAGTGACCCCGCCTACACGGTGGAGAGGGCTTTGATGGGTTCGGCGTCCGTTCATACGCTTCTATACTCGGCGCCACTCAGGAAGGCTTTGCCATCAGCCACGCAGGTGGTCTTTCAAATCTGGAGGCAGACGCTACGTAGAATGGGTTGGTGTAATGTGTTAACCCTGGAGACCCCGCTCTGGCACAATGGCCGCCTGCCTCAGTTGGACACCTTGCCGGGCTTTCGGGGATGGGATGCGATCGGCATCTCCACCTTAGGCGATGTTATGGCAAGGGGTGTGCTCAACTCCTTCGATGACCTGCACGTAGACAACGCGATGCCGAGAACCAAGTTCTATAAATATCTTCAATTCCGACATGCTTTGACACCATATATAGCGGGGTTGGATGACCTGCCTGAATTTAGCCCGATAGAGGCAAAAATATTCATAGGGGAGCTACCTGACAAGAAACTGTCCCGAATATATCAAACCGTAGTCCGACACTGTACCACAGACCTGCAGCACCTTAGAACAACATGGGAACGGGACGTTGGGGACATGGATGAGGAGGATTGGGTGGAGGCTCTGGAGAGCCCTAGGGGAGCTGCAATATCCACGCGCCTGCGACTCATACAATTTAGATACCTACACTGCACATACTATACTAGGCAGCGCTTATGGAAGGCAGGGCTGATTGCGTCCCCGGATTGCCTCAGGTGTGGGACGGAGGTTGGAACGCTACTACATACAGTGTGGGAATGCAGGGCGTTGCAGAGATTTTAGACAGGAGTGCTTCGGTGCTTGGATGAAGTTCTAGCCTGGGTACTTCAGAGGGACCCTAAACTGACTCTGCTACATGTTATGGCCGGGGTGGGCACAACAGGTACAAGCATCATTTGCTCCTCTTGGGCTTAACCTTGGCGAAACAAGACATTGCGCGTTCGTGGAAAGTGCCCCAGGCTCCCTCTCTGGCGGCATGGAAGCGGGGCATGGACTTCTGCATGGGGATGGAACAGCCTGTATTTGTGGGCAGGGGGTGCCTGCTCAAACATTATAGGGTGTGGAAAAGGTGGGCGGACTATCGTGGTTTGGAGCTGGACCCGCCTCCCGATGACACCACAGACCAGCCTCGAATGTAGCCGGACTACTTTGGCACTTCTGAACAATGGTCAGTGGCAGTACTATACTGTGCACTGAAAGTGTAATACCCAGTGGAGCAGGCAGCAGCGCATAGGGAGGGGGAGGGAGTTTTGGGTGGTGGGGGGATGGGGGGGGGGACCAGTTTGTTGTATCCTTGAATAGCACTTTCCTTTTCTTCTTCTTATAATGTAATGCGAGAAAATGACTGCATATGTGTTCAACTTTCATGATGCTGGTGATTTACTCTGGGTGACAGAGTGTTACAAAATATATGCTTATTATGCACGCAATAAAAATCTGTTTAAAAAAAAAAAGAAGACCCAGAATCTGGGATTTAATTTTTTGCCACCTGTTGCTTGGCAGCATGACCATATCCACGCCTATGTGAAATCTTGCACCAATGAAAACCTAATCCTGTGCTGAAAGCAAATGAGATGTCTGGGTGCTGAAAAGGAACCCAGAGATGTCAACACCTGGACTACTCGATTGACATCGTCCGTTGCTTGACTGGGACCAAACACTTAGTCCAATATGACAGGATGATAATCCCTTAATAACAAGCAGATCGATCAATGGAGCCAGAATCTTCGGGAAAACCTGTGGAGCAGATTTCAAATCAAATGGAAGCACATAGAACTGGAAGTAAGAGTCCTCCACCTCGAAATGGAGAGCCGTCTGATGTGCAAGGTAAATAGGCATTGTTAGATCTAGGGGTCACTAGTTGGCAGAGGTAGGTACCAATGTCCAAATAGGAACCCTTGCTTCTAGTCAGGGTAAGGGGATACACTCTTTAGATAACCCCTGCTCACCCCCTTGGTAGCTTGGCACGAGCAGACAGGCGTATCAAAGGCAATGTGTAAACTATTTGTACCAAGACTCACAGTAACACCACAAATGGACTCAACCCCAGTTTAGAAAAATAACATATTTTTATCTAGACTACACAAGACCAAAATGATAAAAATTCAACATACACTGTTCCATTATAAATACACTCTTTAGATAACCCCTGCTCACCCCCTTGGTAGCTTGGCATGAGCAGACAGGCGTATCAAAGGCAATGTGTAAACTATCTGTACCAAGACTCACACAAACACCACAAATGGACTCAACCCCAGTTTAGAAACAAAACATATTTTTATCTAGACTACACAAGACCAAAACGATAAAAATTCAACATACACTGTTCCAATATAAATCTTTAAAAAGAGTTCAAAGGTTTGCACCAAAATAATCCACAGTTGCGTCACTTTTAGCCCAAAGTACCTGTAGATGCGACAAAAATTTCAAGCAGCAGCTGCAGCGTCAGAAAGCAAGTGGTGCGTCACTTCTGAGACCCTGGGGAGGCGATGCGACAACCCTGCAGTACGCAGTGGGCGGGTTGCATCGAATTCGGTCTGTATGGGGAGCGATGCGATACCTTGTATGGATTCAGGTTTGCAGGTTCTCCGGTAGGAAGCATCTCGCACAGGCACGATGCGACAATCTTTGGTGCAGCGGTGATGCGCGGCGCAGCATTGATCCTCTTCTGTCGCGGCCCATCGATGCGTTGGACTCTGTGACGATGTTCACAGCGATGTGATGCAGTCCGCAGGCAAGCGGTGAGACGGGTCTCACAGCAACGACAGGCTCTGCGACAATATTCACAGCGACAGGAATCTTCCCGCACCGGGGCAATGCGTTCTGTAAGCGAGCGACGCGTTGGGTCTGGCAGCGGCAACAGGCGATGCGATGATCTTCACGGCCACAGGAATCTTCTTGCACTGTCCACAATACGCTCCCCAAGCAAGCGATGCGTGCCAAATTGTAGATCTTCTTTTCCAGCTCCCCAAACAGCAGGAAACAACCTCCAGAGGCCCCACAACTGGATCAAGCACTCTAGGCAGGTCAGAACTCACACAGCAGAGTTCAGAGGGAAAGCTGGGGGTGAAGCCCTTTTGTTCATGGGACTTCTTAACAGGGGGCCAGCTCTCCTCAGGCCCTTGGAGATCTCTTAAAGCAGGGGACACAGCAACAGCAAAGTCCTTCCCCTCTCCTTGGCAGAATAGCAACTGCAGGTCAGCCTACAAACACACAGCAGGGCAGTCCTTCCTCTTCATTCTTTCAGCTATTCTCCTTGGCAGAGGTCCCTTCTTGATCCCAGGATGATCTAAAGTTCTGGGGTCTGGGTACCCCTTTTTAAGTCTCGGCTAGGCAGTGCATGCGCTGTCTCGTCGAGAGATGCTGTATACACTATAGTGGGGGAAGCTCCGCCACTTTCCGGACATATGCTTGATTGGCAGCAATCATAACTTCTGTATTATGATTGGTTTTTGGTTTGTTAGTCCCGCCTCCTGACGGCCATGTTTTTATTCTTCCGAGGCTATCAACCCCTTTACTTAAAAAAACGTTTTGTTCCCCTGCCTCTCCCCAATCCCGCCTGCAGTCCCTAACTACTTGGACCACAACTAGCCCCCCACCCCCTTCCGCTCATGCCTTCTTCTTTGATGCCTGCACTTCCGTTGAAAATGCAATAGGTCTCCCAAAAATACGAGTCCTATTGCATTTTCAATGATTGTCTGTCCTGTGATTGGTGGATAAATGTGCACTACATTCTGCCTGACCTGTCCTGATAACATGCATAATACGAACGTCTCTCTTTCGCATGCGTGGGGAAGCTCTGTCGCCATTGTCTTTCACCGCAATGGTGCTGCGGGTCTATTAGAACGGAGTGAGAGTTATTCAGCAGCAGCTCTTCAGCCGCTCCCTGCACGCACCAGGTTACAGACAACTCTCGCTGGAGGCAACATTATATCGCACAACGCCATTATGGGGAAGAGGGAGGTTGGGACGAGGGAGTTGCGCCAGCCATGTTGGCAGTATCGATAGCGCTGGCGATAGTGGCACGTCACTTCTGGGCTGTCGTGCAGACACTTCCACTTTCGTGCGAATCACAGAGCAGATACAGTCTTGATCACGGCTCTGCCTGTTCTCCTCGCGAGGGCGTCTAAGCACTTTCGCTCCAGAGCGAAGAGGAGCATCCATCCTACGTCATGAGATACCTGCCGCCCGGCAATTTAAAAATCTTTGGCTACTGTAATTAATAGTCCTCTGAGGAGCTTCCTTAACAAGTCCTTACCTCTAGTTGCAGTGCACCTTACCGATTTCCTTATTTTTAAAAAGAAGGCCCCTCTGTGCTAAACATTGCAGGCCTATAACTTTGCTTCCTTAACCAGTCTAAATCTTATAAGTTTATGCAACCCAAGAAATCTGAAGCACTTGCAGACATGCATAGTACAGAATCCATAAAACTATGTGTAGTTGATGACTAAGATGTGTCTGTTTCTCTAGGCTCCCTTCTGCCAACACCTTTATGGCGGAGTGTTTTGGAACAGTTCTTCTTTCTGCTTAAGGTACACATCATGACCTCTTACATCTCTGGTTGAAGCTCTTAATCTCCCTGTTACTAAGAAAACCCCTGCTGGTCTTTCTTATCCCTGCTGTTCTTTTGCTAATGATTTTGTGCAGTCTTTCAGCATAATTAGCTACTGTCCTTGCTTTCATCCACATCTGTCCTTTTGCAATAATGGCAAACATTCCAGCAAAAGGCAATTAATCAAAGATCACACATCGGCAATTTCCACTTAATGTAAGCAGGCATGTTTTCATGTCAATGTCTTTAGCCCCTCGCTGACATTGCTTGTGTACGCTGCGCCATCCCTCTGTTTCCCATGTCATAAGCAACCTTGAGTTTCACTTCGGCTTTGTAACCTGCTGCCACCCCACCTCCATGAAGCTAAACTCAGCTGGTAAAGACATCGAGCCTTTATCAATGAGCTGATTTTTTCATGTAAATGCCCATCCAGGGGCTTATTACGGAAGCTTTCCACCAGGGAAAATCTGTTTTGCTGCTTATGCAGCATAAACCTACCCAATGGCAAGGTTGCTCAGTGAGCGAGCTAATACTTCTGGAAACCCGGACATCGCACCCATGTCAGTAACATGTTTATTATGAAATGTTATTTTCAGCACTTTGGAATCATTACCATCTGCAAACAGGAACAGACTGCTTGGATCAATATCTCCCAAACATGAACAAATGCTTCTCTCCAAAGCTATTCAAGTGGGCATAGTATTCTTGAAGCTCGCTTAGTAAAGTGCAAGGTCGGGGAATAACTTTTCTCTTCCACTATCTTTTCTGAAACTCGTCGTAGCATGTCCTTTATTGTACCTTGACTGATTGTATCAACTGCTGTTGCAAATCCATCTCGGACTAAAATTTAGTCAACAGCAACTATGTTTTTCATTTATGATTTGTATTATGCTACATTATACAATAAAGCATGCACTTGGGTAAAAATACATGAAAATTGCACAAGCTGGGTCTACAGTTGTAAATGCAAAACTCTTCAATATGTGGGGGAATATTGTCACAAAGCCCAAATTACTAAAGCACTGTATGTCGTTTATTTAAAACAATATATTGAACATTCTCTATTATTACAATCGTATTTTCATAATACACTAAGATGCCGAGACCAATTGGCATGGCCAATGCTTTTTATACCAATATTCTCTTTGTTCTCCGAAGGCATAGAGGCCTTTGCCTAGTCCAAACCAGTTCTGGTCAGTTCTGGAACACTCTGTTTACATGACTCCTGTTTCCTTTCCTAGTGCAGGGCAGAGACATCAGACCTCCCACACGAGGTGGAGCCAGCATCGTGGAGGGCAAGTCCCTCAAACTCCAGACAAGGAATACACAACCTAGCAGAGGCAGGCTTGGATAGTAAGGCAAAAAATACCTACTTTCTAAAAGTGGTATATTCAAACACAGAATGTTAAAACCAACTTCACTAAAAGATGTATTTTATCATCTGAGTTCAGGCATACTAAACTAGAATGTCTACTTAGTTCATTGAGTCAGTTAGGATTATAGGATGTAATAATCAAACTGCCCATTCTGGCCTATGGGGAACAGTGGCCTTGCAATAATTGAAACACGAAAATGGCTGTAATTCACTATCAGGCCATGCCACACACATCAGAGTATGTCCTACCTTTTACCTACAATGCACCCTGCCCCTGAGCCTACCATATGGGTGGCTAATATGCAGAAAAGGGAAGGTTTAGGGACTAGCAAGTGGGTGCACTTGCCAGTCAACCTGGCAGTTAGCAACTGCGCACAGGCACTGTGGTGGCATGCCTGAGACACCATTTTAGGGCTATTCATGTGGGAGGCACAATCAGTGCTGCAGGCCGACTAGTAGCATTTGAATCACCAGCCCTGGCACACTCAGTGAACTTTACTAGGGACCTACTGATAAAACACACATGCCAATCATGGATAACCAATCACAATAGCAATTTATACAGAGAGCATATGCAATTTAGCACTGATCAGCAGTGGCACAGTGCCAGAGTCCTATTGCCAACAACCACAGATCAGGTAAAATAAAGGAGGAAGAAGCAAAAAGTTTGGGGATAACCCTGCAAAAAGAGCCATTTCCAACAGGCATGTGCAGGTAAGCGTCCTGTAAATCGATGGTAGCCAGAAAATCTTGCACAGTAACCAGAGGAATGATAACTTGTAATTTCACCATATGAAAATGCACAGTCCTTTTCCAACGGTTGAGTCTTTTCAAATAGAGCACTGAATGAAAACCCCTGAGATCTTTTGCACTAAAAATATAATGGAATGCACCCATTGTCCCTGCTCTTCTTGGGGAAATGTGAGAATAACCTTCTTCTGTAGCAACGCTGAAATACTGTCCCATAAGGCGTTTTGGGGATAGGAGTAGTGATACATTCAGAGTCTAGAGGAAGAGAGTAGAACTCTATTAAGAAGCCATTCTAAATGATTCTCAGAATGCAATGGTCCGTAATATAGATGCTTTCCACTGAGGAAAAAATGCTTGAGCCTTCCTCCCACCACATCCAAGGCTGGAGAATCGGAATAGTAAGGACCACTGTGTAGAGAGACTCGCCTTGATAGGCCCATCCTGAAGTCTACCTGGTTTACGGGGCTAGTATTTGATACATTTCAAAGAGTATGACTTAGAATCTCCCTTACAATAATCCTTAGAATTACTAGATCAAGGCTTAAAAGGTCCTTTCCAGAAGAGGACTAATGTGATAAAAAATGTTTCTTGTCCTTAAAATATTTTTTCCTCATGTCACTCAGCTGGTTGCTGAAGAGCTTCTTGCTCTGAAATGCCAGTTTTATCAGGGACACTTCCTCCGACAAATCAGCCTTCCAATTCCGGAGCCAAACATGTCATCACCACCGCACTGAAAGCAACGGGGGCCGCTTTGAGTATATCAACCAAAATGTCAATTAAGAACTTCGACTGCTGATCCATCTGAAACAAGATCTCCAATAAATCCTGTCCTTCTTGCATCAGTTCCGCCAGAGAGTCAAAATCTTTCGCCAAAGATTATGAAATTAAAGCAGCATAGAAGGCTGTCCACAGTACTACATCCACAGCCCCAACGCATCTTTTAAGGCTGGAATCCACCTTCTTGTCAGTAGGGTCTGATGGTGAACAGTCAACAGGGTTCAAAGAAGACCTGCCCAGCAGGGAGCCTAAATAAAGTCCACTTTGATGGTGTGAGGCAGTATAACTTCCTCCCAGCTGATATGATTTCTGCAGCAAACTTGGAATCTGACATTGATCCGGTTTCTACCAACCCCAAAAAATGGTCTCCTTGATTTTGGGGTGAAAAAGAAGTCACGGGAGCTGTTTTGGCAAATTGAGGAAAGAGACCATCAGCATCTAATTCAACAGAGAGGAGGATCGAACCGCAAATTGTCCCAGATGTGCCCATAATTCTTCTCTGAAAATAAACTTCCCACCATAGAAACTGCATTTTTCTGGCAAAGAATACCTATCCTATCAGAGGATCAATCCGTACATCTTTTTTTCTCTCCGCCGCCTCATCAATCATGGCCTGAATTTGTCTAGCCATCAACCTGTTCTGTGACTCAGGGGAGTGACTGGGATACCGCACACACATCTCTCCTTCTTCACCCTCTGATGAAGGAAAAGGAGAATGCTTCCACCTCTTCCCCCTCCATGTGGAGCTAATCAAACTGTTAAAAGACAGGCCTTCAATAAGACCTTCCATTAGTCATAGCCCAATAGTAAAGAAACATACAGGTCCCCAATAGAGGAACAGAAAGGTACAGGAAATTATGCCAGTCCCAAAAGACCACAGCATAGCTACAAGCCTATATAGTGCCCATGCTCGTAAAGCAGATTGGCTGGTAAGGGGGCCTGCCAATATGCTTTACTAGCAAGGGAGAGCACTGTGGTGCCCAGTCGTCCTGTATCATTTCTCCCTTGGAGAGGCACCCTTCCCCCAACCAGGAAGTTCCCCTATGCACAGGTGCCCAGACAAAACACCATCTCCGAAGTCAGGAAGTGCACCACAGAGCAAGTGCCATAGCGTAGCTCTTGGGAGATCTCTGCTCCTGCCACTACACCATTGTACAAAAGGGGGTGTTGATGGATGGAGCATTTGGACCAATCAAACACTCACACCCAGTCAACAGATCTGGGTTTAATCCATCACCGTTCTTTAGCCCACTCTGCCACCCCAGTTCAGACATGGCCATATGCAAATCAGTCTGACCCTGTGCCTCATGGGAAGAGTCCAGCCCGAACTGCCGAGCCATGCCTTCCCTGGACTGGATTTAAGCTTCCTAAGATCGGTTTCTGGCATTACAGCCCTCTTCAGCCAGGCTTGCTTGAATCCAGTGGCAAAGTGAGCAAGGGACTCATGTCTGAGCATACCCTGCCAACTTATGGCGAACAAAGCGGTACAAAAGGGGGTGGTGATGGACGGAGCATCTGAACCAATCAAACACTCACACAAAGTCAACAGATCTGGGTTTAATCCATCACCGTTCTTTAGCCCACTCTGCCACCCCAGTTCAGACATGGCCACATGCAACTCAGTCTGACCCTATGCCTCATGGGAACAGCCCAGCCTGAACTGCCAAGCCATGCCTTCCCTGGACCGGATTCAAGCTTCCTAAGACCGGTTTCCTGCATTACAGCCGTCTTCAGCCAGGCTTGCTTGAATCCAGTGGCAAAGTGAGCAAGGGACTCGCGTCTGAGCATACCTTTCTAACTTATGGCGAACACAGCGGTACAAAAGGGGGTGGTGATGGACGGAGCATCTGAACCAATCAAACACTCACACCCGGTCAATAGATCTGGGTTTAATCCATCACCGTTCTTTAGCCCATTCTGCCACCCCAGTTCAGACATGGCCATATGCAAATCAGTCTGACCCTGAGCCTCATGGGACCAGTCCAGCCCGAACTGCCAAACCATGCCTTCCCTGGACCGGATTCAAGCTTCCTAAGACCGGTTTCTGGCATTACAGCCGTCTTCAGGCAGGCTTGCTTGAATCAAGTGGCAAAGTGAGCAAGGGACTCACGTCTGAGCATACTCTGCCAACTTATAGCGAACAAAGCCTTACAGAAGGGGGTGGTGATTGACGGAGCATCTGAACCAATCAAACACTCACACCTAGTCAACAGATCTGGGTTTAATCCATCACCGTTCTTTAGCCCACTCTGCCACCCCAGTTCAGACATGGGTGTGAGTGTTTGATTGGTTCACAGGCTCCGTCCATCAACACCCCCTTTTGTACCGCTTTGTTCGCCATAAGTTGGCAGGGTATGCTCAGGCATTTCGGGCTGAGGGAGGAGGAGGTAACAGCGGAGTAAAGAGCCATTTTCTGGGCCTTGCAACTTGTAAAATGGCCGTAGCAACTCTGAGAGATAGCCGCATAGAGTTCTAGATATTGGGCTTGAGGTGAGAGGAAGATCACTTTGATACAATGAATCCATGCAATGTCAGTAATCTGAAGGCAGTCACCAGAAGTATCTAAGAAGGTGAATACCTGTTGTGATAGGGGGTCTGAAGGAAATGGGGTCCCTCTGAATTAATTACCTGGTGGCAGGTAGATAGAATCCTTAAGACGGCTCTTTTCTGGACGGGAAGACAATGGAGGTTTGTCAGATAATTAATATGTGCTCATGGAAAGTCGGAGAAGGACCCTAGCAACACCAGTTTGGAGCATTCTAAGCCCATAGTACCTTTTGTTGGGTTTCCAGGTGGCCTTACTATGTGTGAGGCTGGCTAGGTAAATTTCTTGCTAGAGGAGAATATATTTATATTTGTTGTGCTTTTCACAGAGAAAGATGGGGAGGGTGAAAGTGAGGGTACAGTCACATCACTGTGAACAGTGGGATTGATGCACCTTTAGAAAAATCTGTGTAGTTTTTATGAGGCACAGATCGTAGGCGTCTCCGGCTCGTTGAAAGCCGTCGTGTAGTGTCCAGGAACTTATTCTTGGTTTGTTGGGGGTGTCAGGTGTGAGTTTTCTGGTGGGAGGAAGTGGTTTGTAGTCAACATGAAACTGTTCTGCCAAGTGCTTATTTCCTGTTTGAATTATACATCTCTCGTCTTTATAAGGTACACACCCTGAGGGTCTTGCTGCTGTCAGTTTCTCATATATAGAGGGGTAGCGAAGGAAGAACATTTTACATGGTTCTATTTCATCAATCAGACTCCAACAACCCTCTCTGTTGGCTTCACTTCAAACCATCTCAGCCATATTGACACCTGTGCAGAGATGTCTGAAGACTTCAGGGACCTTCAGCTCTGGCTGTCCAGCTTGAGAAACCAGAGATCATCAGCTCAGGTTCAGTCTGATTAGGTTGCACACGGTTGTTGTGAGTGCAGTTTTGAGCCGGGTTAAACAACGGAGGCAGATCTGTAGATGGTTGAAAGTTTAATGAGAACCTAAGTGGACATCTGCTGCATAAGATTGAAGATAAACCTTTATTGCTAGTACCAGCATAGGCTTCACACCAGGCACCTATATTCCCTAAAAGAGCAAGGGAAGAAAGCATTGCAAGGAAAGTATATTTGTTCAAAAATGAATAGTTGTGTTATTTTCTAAGATAAGCACAAAGTGATCCCTCTGCATTTACGCTCACTGCATACAGAAGCGAAAGTAGTGATTGAGGAAGGTGACATTGGAAAAGAAGCCCCACTCCCCCACTTTTTCCTGTGGTTTTGTCCTAGTGCAAATCAAATCAAAATCAAAACCAACTTTATTCGGTTTTTCATAATTGTAGAAATACCATAAAAGTTCATAAAATACATTTTATACAGTTTCTCTATTAAAAATCAATTAAAATGTAGTATTAGTTATTACTATACAGTAAAACACAGTTTACATATAAATCGCAGTTCATAAAAAATATGACCATGGCGTTACATACAGTTTTTACAATGATTTCATCAGTCCTCTGATATGTAAACAAGATGACTCATCTTTATCAAAGATTTAAGCGATGACGAATACAAAATTTGAGAAAACATGCCATCGTTTTGCTACTATTTCGTCTTCGAGGTACTGAAGCGCCAAATATGCTGGACGGCATTGGTGCAGGCCCCAGTTTCTCAATATGGGCAATATCCAACGCCTTCGTGGTATAGTATACAATTTACAAAAAAGTATTGCATGTATGGTCGATTGTGTCGAAACAGAATCACAAGGGCATGGGAATGATTTTGATGACCAGTCTTTTTGAGAGGGAAAGGAAACCATTAAATGAAACATATTGAGTCTGAAGCGTGTCAACAGCAGTTTTTCAAACTGACTTAGTCTGTACATCAAGTAAGGTTCAATGGAAAACACAGTCTGGGCTAATAAACCCTGTTGGACAGAGGGTTTCCCTATCTCTTTTAGCAGGCGTACCTGGCCCAGGTGTGCCAGGCATGCTTTTTTAAAATCTGTCTTTGAGATCTCTGCTATTGTTATTGGTTCAGCAAAGAATTTTTCATAGCCTAGGTCTGTTAGTAGAGCTTTGACATATGCCAGCCATTTTATCTTTCCACAGTGGTCGATTGTCTGAATATCTTGTACAATTGATCTTGTTAAGTGACATTGTTCAGTTACCCAAATTCGACGCCACAGCATTACTGGTTGGGTTTTTTATGGTGTCTGATATGTAGTCTATGCCCAACTCTAGGTGGCAGGCATGTGTGGAAGAGCTCTTTGGTACTGCAAGTAAATATCTTACAAAGGAATTTTCAATTTTTTGCAGTTCGTCCACATTTGCAAGACCCCATATCCCAGCCCCATACGTGGCAGTGCTAACACATTTTGCATTGTATATTTTTAATAGTTCTAATGGTGGTCTCTTGCCCAATTTTTGTGCAAACGATTTTAGTGCTGTTGTTGCTCTTAAAAATGCCAGTTTCCTTGCATTGATCGCTGCCTTCCACTTACATTTTTCATCAATTACAATTTCCAAATATGGATATGTTGTAGTTCTGTCCAGCACCTCCCCATACACATATAAACTTTTAATCTTTGCAGTTTTTTTCCCCACATGCATTGTGTACGTTTTTTTTACATTCCGGGTCAGGTTTAAACTCAACATAAAAGCACAGTATCTATCTAGTGCTCGCTGCAACTCGACAGGAGTTCTTGCTAGGATGACCGCGTCGTCGGCGTATAACAGAGCTGGTATCTGCCGACGACTAATTAAAGGGAGATCTTTGATTCCCTCAAGCATAGCAGCCTCTAGCCCATGTGTGTATAGGGTGAATAGAAAGGGGGCCAGCACACATCCCTGTCTGACCCCCTTTTCCACCCTAAAACTTTCCGTGAGTTGCCCCTTGGTCCCAAATCTTACTCTTCCCGTTGTTCCAGTGTATAGTTCCCGTAGGAAGTCCACAACTGAGGGGTCCACACCCATAGTTAAAATGATTTTCCACAGCTTTGAGTGTACTACACAATCGAATGCTGCGGATAAATCAACATACACCATATGCAGCGCAGTCCCCTTGGCCTCCATGTATTTTCCTGCCAGTAGAGACAGGTTTAATGCTTGGTCTACTGTGCCTAGCCCCTCTCGGAACCCATATTGTATTGCGGAAATGATGTTCTGACTAGTTGTCCACTCCTGGAGTCGGTCGAGAAGAATCCAACCTGCCATCTTCCCGAGAGAATCCAGGAGCGAGATAGGTCGGTAGCCAGATGGGCTATTTCGGTCCCCTTTTTTAAATATAGGGACCAATATCGAGGTTTTCCAAGATTCTATTAAACCCTTGTCTATAGTGGCATTTAGGACGTTTGTCAGTAGCGGGGACCAGAGATCTACTTCATGTTTAAAAATGTCCACTGGAACCCCGTCTGGGCCTGGAGCTTTACCTGATTTTGAAGATTTTATTGCTTTTTGTACCTCGTCGTGTGTAAATTGCAATGTTATTGGGTAGCTACCCTGGGTCAGGGGATCTATATAATCTGTACCCCGTATGTTCCCATTACTAAAAACTTTAGAGAAATAGTTCACCCATTCTCTGTCGCTGATCGCAACATCAATGGATGGTGAGTCCTCTATCTGTTAGAAAAGGATATCTGACCATTTGCCAGAAGGCTGCACTGTCTTTTAGTTCTGAGCTTCTACTTAGTCGGTCCCATAGGTCAGCTTTTAGCTCTTTCTTTCTAGTTTTTAAGGCTAGGGCATATTCCTTTCTTAGTCTAACGACCTCCACTCTGTCTCTCTTTCCCCTAGATAGGGCTTCCTTTAGTCGCGAATATGCTTTGGTGCAAGCCGGGCTAAACCAGCCTTTTTTTGCCTGACTTTTTCGTTTGTGTGTTCTGGTAAGTTCTTTCTTTATGTTTTGAGAAATGATATTGAAACTAGCCAGAACCTCTCTGGATTATGTCCTAGGATCGAGGCAGTTTATTATGTCTGACTGGCTTTGCCTGACTATTTTTGCGGTTGTAGCTCCTTGGTCGATTTTTCCCCATTTTAATGTATAGCCATTTAAAGATCCTAGTTCGAGCTCATGCTGGTCTAAGATGTTCAATGTTTCGGGTTCTGTATGAGATTTTGATTCGTATAAGGCAATGGTGTTTGGGAAGTGATCGCTCAATGGGTTTTTAATTACTTCAAAGACTTCGATGTTTGGGCCCTTGCATAATGATATCAGGACATAGTCTATCAGGCTCACTAATCACTTGCCATTAAATGTTGGCACAAAGGCTACTGGGGGGGTCTTTATCTCGTGAGCAAAACCCAGTTCTAATTCCGTCATAATCTCATTCATTTTTTCTCCCTCAGTCGAATGTAAAAAGTGTGTTATGCTATTACCATCATCCTCTTTAATTCCACACTTATCGACGTTATTATTTCTACATATATGAAGGTTGAAATCACCACCCCACAATAGTGTGCATGACTTCTTAATGTACTGCACTCGAAGATCTTGCAAAACTAGGGAAATCTCTGACAGAAGGTTGATTAAGTCACTTACATTCAAATTGTTGTAAAAATGTACTATTACATAGATCTCTTGTTTAGTTCTCTTTAGAACTATTAGCTGATAGTTCTCTTCTAGCTTTAGGGGGAGAGTGTCCTCACTATGTAGGGTATTTGCAATATAAGTGATTAAACCACCCCTGCTTCTTCCAGAAGCTGATTTTTTAGCTGCAGAAAAATAAGTCTTGTACCCCGTTATGTGTATGGGGTCAGTAGCCCAGGTTTCCTGGAGGCAGATGATGTTACTCAACTTTACCTGGTTCAGGAAGTTAGGATTTGTCTGTTTAGCAGATAGACCAGCTATATTCCAGTATATGAAATGTATTTGGGAGGTAGGTGAATTAGGACTAGGAAGGAATTATGTATCCATTAAGTTATCCGTTGGCCTAGGATTGGGAGGGGCTATTGGTGAATTATCCAGGTCGCCCGACCGATATTGCAAGGAAACAGTAGAAGTAAGTTTTCCAGGAGTAAGTGTTATATTTTTATCCTCTATGTCTGTGGTTTTTCGTGTTAAGAGTTCGCCTATGTTTGATATGTGCACATTTTCCCCTGTGGACTGGTCGTGATTCAGTCAATCATTAAAGTCCAGTCCGGACAATGCACTGAATCTATTGTGAGTGGGGATGCTGTAAGAATTACCTGGTGCCGCAGCAACTTGACGCCATCGGACGTCTCTGTGCTCATAATGAGGCGTTGTAGACAGGTACGGGTGAGTTATCAAATGTGAGTGAATTTGGCCCTGATGCCACTGTGCAGGACCTTTCGGGTAAGTAAATTGTGGGTTCTGGTGAAAGAAAGGAGAATTACTTTTGGTTGGCAGGTATTGATCATGAAAGGGAGTAATCAGATTGGTTGCCATTATGGGATGTGTAGTGATCAAGTGTCTATAAAAATAACCCAAAGGGAGAAGGGTGGTATTAAATTCCCAGGTAGAGGGGGGGGGGGCCTGGCCAGAGTTTTTTCAGCCCATTATGGATTTTTAAAATTAACAGTTATGCAATCCCCCTCGAACTTTTTCTTCAGAGGGCCTATCCATCCTACCCTCTGGGTATGAATAATCTCTCCAGAACTTTCCATTGGGAAATTGCAATTAGCTATTAACCAATGTAGGGTCTTGTTTTTTAGTGAGGAAGAGGTTTCATCTTGATCATACCTAAGTTTGGGGACATTAACCAAGACCAACACATAGGCCCCACACTCATGCGGCAGACTGATGCGTGGAGGAATCTGCCTTGAGTTGTAAGCTACATCGTGAGCCGTCCGGGCCCTTTGAAAAGTTGGTGCGATGTCGCTAGTTTGGTTTGGTGTCTTTCTTTCACTTTGGGAAGTTGTGTGCGTCTTCCCTAACTGAGTGTTTGAGGTGTGAGTGTTCGTGTCAGTATTAGGAATAGAGCTGCTAGTTGCTACAGATTTATTTGTAGCAATTTCTTTACATGAAGAAATAGTGGGTTTTGGTTTTGTTACAGTATCTGGGACTGAGGTGATCTTAGTTTTTGAAGTTGTAGATTTGCTAATACTTGTCTTGGAACCTACATTAGTTTTTGGGCCAACACTAAAAACTTTTTTACTGTAGGCTGTTAGTTCCTCTAGCTGTTTTTCAATACGGGCAAGCCTGGATTCGATTGGCGACATAAAGATGCTTAGGAGGTCACCAAATCTTTCAATTAGTTGGTCGTTTGCTATGTTTGCATCGGGCTTGTCCACATGCACATGGGGGGTCTCCTGAGAGTCTTCGCTTACTATCTCTACGGATGGACTTATGCTGTTGGCATTTAAGCGCGTATTTGTGCCTTTCCTAAGTTGTCCTTTTTTTGCATTGCGTTTTCTAACAGTAGGGGTGATGGGTTGGGCCGTTTGTTTTGTTTGCTTTCGGATTGCACCCTCTTGCCCGCCTCTTGAGTGTGTCTCACTATTTTCCACTACCTTTTCTGGTGTGAGATCAATGTTTAGTTCTGGGGTCCTTTCTAGTTCTCTGCTTGAATCTGGATCGGAGTCAATTAGGGGATTTGATGCTGATAGGTTAACCTCGTTAGGTATAGTATGGAGGTCAACTCGGGTTTCGCGAGTACAGCCTGTATGTGGATTTTTAGAGCTAACTGGGGTTCTAGCTGATGTAATGCTCCCGAGGGAAGATCGTTTTGCAATTGCTAGGTCTTGCGAGACCCTACGCTCAAGGAGCGAGATGCTAAGTTCAATTGCGTCGTTAGTCCTTGTTATGAAGTTGTCTATTGGTCCAATCACAGGTACCCCTCCAGCGGCTGTCTAACTTCTACTACCTCTGGTAGACATACTGAAATGAATATGATTAACTCAATTGGGACGAATGTTACAGGGACCCAGTGGCCACAGGGCGCTGTGGTACGGGGCCAGCAGCCTTCTGGTATCCCAAAATATAAAATAAGTAAAAACCAAAAAAGCAGTAAGAAGCCCTAAAAGGTGGAGGAATACAGTTGTTATGGGAGTGCACCCGACCCGACCTCTTCGACCTCTGAGGGCCTCAGAGGGCCCGCCCTTTGGCCGGGCTTTGCCCCGGGTGCACCCGCGCGCTCCCCCGCAGCGTGTAGCTGGTGTGATTATATTGTGTTACAAAGGCGACCAAGGGGCGGGGCTAGCAGGGGGCGTAGACCAGCTGACAGGGGTCAGGCAGGGACTCCTGGGAGAGCGAGTCCCTGCAGCGCAACACCCCTGCTACGATGAGTCCTCTCACCCCAGGCACACTCGTGGCCTCAGGCAGTGGTCCTGTGGCAATCCACAAGCCGCGCAGCGGCACTGGCGAAGCGGGTGCGGCAAGTCGTTGTTGCAGAGGCTGCAGAGGGTTTGAAGAAAACAGCGTCCCAAGGCTGCAGAGGGGTCGAAGAAAACAGCATCCCAAGTAAGGTCTCCTCAGCGGTTTTTAGATTCCTGCTTTGGCCAGGGAGTGTAGTTTACTTTGTAGTTAGTGCCGTCCAGGGGGCGGGGCTAGCAAGGTGCGCAGACCAGCTGACAGGGGTCAGGCAGGGACTCCTGGGAGAGCGAGTCCCTGCAGCGCAACACCCCTGCTACGATGAGTCCTCTCACCCCAGGCACACTCGTGGTCTCAGGCAGTGGTCCTGCGGCAATCCACAAGCCGCGCAGTGGCACCCGGAAAGCGGGTGCGGCAAGTCATTGTTGCAGAGGCTGCAGAGGGGTTGAAGAAAACAGCGTCCCAAGGCTGCAGAGGGGTCGAAGAAAACAGCGTCTCTCCTCACTCCCCACGGGGTTTGAGCTGCGACACTCCGAGAGTAGCAGTGCGCGCTACAAATGCCATAACATAACTTAACAGTATAAAACTTGTAAAGCGCACAAATACCACCGGTCTCTTAGCGCTTATATTAGGGTTATGATACCATGTTGCAACAGATATTACTAAATTGAGTAAGTCAAACTCTTCCAAAAGCTTGCTTAAAGAAGAACAATTCCAGTCTCTTCCCAAAGGGGAGGAGAGCAGTTTCTCTACTCAATTTTTCTGGCAAAGCCCTTTGCTGCACAGCTTGCCCTGCACACCTAAAGATGTTAGGAACAATACGCAATTTAACGCGTCCTTTTAAATAAAAACACACACATCAACAGATATGAATCAGTGAATCTGATAGATAAAAATCAATAAAAATACATTGAAAGACCTTTATTACCATTATATGGATAGAGTGTTCTTTGGAATGGGATAATGGGGCAAAAGAGAAAGGATTAAAAGAAGGAGCAGACGATTATGTAATCAGAAGAAAAACACAATAGTAATGCTCAGTCCTCAAATTATTTGCAGTTTGGCCTACTTTCCAATCTTTCCATCTATTGGTTTAGGTTATTCTTAAATTGTCACCCATTAAACCACATATGCCCCAATTGGATTTTAAGAGGTAAGCAGAGTGGCAGAATTAGAAGAATACTAAAAAAGCCTTGAGGTTTCTTCTTCAATTCTCTTTGTTGAATTTTCATTGGAACAGCTTTAATGTATGCATTACTTAATTTATCAGCACTATTACGGTTGTACAGAGAAGCAAATTAATTGGCCATATTTATAAAAATATTGTTTACAGTTGGGCAGTGTTTATTAGGGGGAAAAATCGTTTACAACGAAACTTTTACCAAGCACTACCATTACAACGCAGGAATTACAACGAAAGCTGTTACAACGACTTTCGCTGGAGGGCGCTGTTGGATAGGGAATAGTTTAATTTTCTATCCAACACCTTCCCTACTATCCACGGGGACTGGAGTTGGAATAGAAAATTAAACTATTCCACTATCCAGCGCTCCACAATGCAAGTCGTTGTAATGAATTGCATTGTAATACCTTCGTTGTAAAGGCATGCATGGTAAAAGCATGCCTTGAAACGTCATACAACCGATTAGGGGATACTGCTATTTTTGTCACTATTCAGTCCAGGTTTGACCTATGTCCTTCACTCTTATTCATGGGTGTCAGATTATAATATGCAAGCCTTTGATAGCCCCAGGTGTTGCTACTGGTTTGTGTGTATTCTGTCCAACATGTCTGCTTTTGAGATTAAAGGATTAGACACTTGAACAGTAGAAAGTGTTACCATTGGATAGCTTCTCTGTGAGGTCCTGCTGATGCAGATTTGTTTTGCAGAAAAGCTCTGAGCAGGAGCAACATGAATCTTTGGCTTATCTGCAATGCATCTTCATTGGATCGGCTTGGAAGGTTGGTCCTGGTCCTCTGGAGTTCTTGATACCAAGTCCCAGGTGTCTGGAAATGTTAGGAGAAGTAGATTTTGGTACCAGCCAAGGGTCCAGGGCCTTTAGTACAGAAATTGGAGAGCTAAACTCACTCCAGCAGCAGGGTCCAAGGCAGGTCAAATTGAAGCTGGTTGCCTGGGCAGTTGCATACAAAGGCCTCTTGTAGCTTTTTGTGTCCCTGTAGCTTGAAAAGAAGATCAGGCTTATGACCATTGGAGTCCACTTCTTTATCCTGGTTAAAGAAAGTTTTCTAAGGAGGCTACTGTGGATGCCACACTCCTGGACCCTATTTAATCAATAGAGTAATAGCTCAAAGGGTCAAATGTACTCACTTTTGCACCACTTCCTGTGGTCCGTACTGCAAACAGTCCCTCAATGTGCTTAACTCCAAGATGAAGAAAACATTCTCCCTTTGTGCTAAACCTGTGTACCCATCCCAGGAAAATGGACAATCTATCCTCTGTGGTCATTCCAAACTAGTTCTGAAGGCATCTCTTCTCCCACTGGGATTGGTACCTGCCAGACTGGGGGAACAATGAAGGGACCTAGCCTGGTTTCAGCTATCATCTGCCAGTGACAAGGTAGGACCCTCTGAAGTTAATAACGTTCTTGGGCACAGTCCAAATGGTCATCCTGCCAGAGGAACAAGAAAAGGATAATCTTTAAAAATGCATAACTCGGGTTCTATGTATTCGAATTTAGTCGTTTTGGTCTTTTTTTGTTCAATAAATCAAGCTCTAATCTTCTAACCAGGTGTGGATTATTTTGTGTGGTGCTTTTCACTGTACTACTGTTATAAGTGTTGCACACAAACTTTACACATTGCCTCTTAAGTTGGGCCTACCTGCTCTGTGCCAAGCTACCAGAGGGTAAGCACAGGTTAATTTAGGGAGTGTTTCTGACTTATCCTGACTAGAATGGTGGTCCCTACTTGGGCAAGGTGCATACCTCTGCACACTCAAGACCCCATTTGTAACACCCTTGGTACACTTTTGCACCATATACTAGGGACATATAAATCAGCTGAATATGCCAATTAGGTGTATTCCAATTTCATCATGTTGAAAAGGGGGGGGACAGGCAATTTACCTCTAGTTAGCAGGGGTAAACCACTCAGAATGCTACATCCAACAAAAAAGAGTCAAGGTACAATTCTGGCAGTACACCACACAAAAGGTGGCAATTTCTACATTGTCCCACACCCCCCAGCAGAATCTGGGTAGAACTACCTACCACCACAGGATTTTTCAACGCTAAAGTGGAAAAATCTGAAAAAAACGTCAGCATTGATGTGGTGACTCCCAAGGCGATGTTCAATCGTAAAATCACACCCTGTAGGGAGATGGACCATCTCAAAAGTTTAGAATATTCACCATGAATTTGCATCAGCCATCTGAGGGGTCTGTGCTCCTTCTGAACATGGGCATTAGTCCCAAACAGATACAGTCACAGATACAGTCTCAGGGTCTTCTGTGCCAAGAGAACTACAAATGCTTCCTTTTCAGTTGCACTTCATCTTTGTTTTCTGGGTAGTAGCCACCTGCTGATGAAGGCTACATGTTGGTGTATGCCATCATCATTTAGCTGTGAAATAACAGCCCCAATACCACACTCTGAACTGAAGCATCTATCTTCAAAAGGGATTCTTTGCTGATGTCAGGCGTCTTTACACATGGTTTCAGGGTGTCAATTGCCTTTAGGCACACCTCCATTCAGATCATCTTTTTGGGCTGCTTATTGGAAGTCAGCCAAGTCAAGGGGCAACGATGCCATAAACCTTGACAAAACTTCTGGATTATCCAGTAAAGACTAGAAAGGATTTCACTGGTGTCAGGGTCTTGTGAGGTCCTATGCCATAATAGTCTGGATCTTTGATTGGAGAGATTGTTCATGGCTCCCACCAACTCGGTTAGCCCAAGCACACAAATGAGCCCGGCCCCAGGTGGCACTCACTGGCCTTGATACTCAGGCCTGCCTGTTGCTGAGCCTGGAGTACTTCTTTGAAGCTGTACGGGTAGTTGCCCCAGCTAGAACAGAAGAAAGTAATGTCATCCAAGGTGGCTGCACTGACATTTCCAGCTCAGATAGGGCCCAGTTGACCAAGCCCTGAAAGGTGGCAAGGACATTCTTCAACCCAAATGACATAACTCTGAACTGGAAATACCTCTCTTGTGTGGAGAATACTGACCTCTCCTTGGCCTCTTCGGTTATTGCAGTCTGCCACTACTCTAATGTAAAATCTAAGGTACAGAAGCTACTTAGCTGCCCCAAACTGGTCAATGAGCTCATCACCTCTGGGTATGGGATGAGCAACAGCTTGATGAAAGAACTGAGGTCCTTGCAGTCCACTCAGACTCTAATTTCTGGGATGGTGCCAGGGGTTTGGGGGGTGGGGGGCGGGGGGGCAGACTTTGGGACCAAAACAACCAGCTGGACCAGGGACTACAGACGGTTCAGCTCATTCACCCCCAGCTCCAGCATCATCAAACCCTCATATTTGATACTGGGGTTGACCTTATCAGGATGTCTTATCAGACAGTCATTCTGTCCCCTGTATCAATGTCATGGGCACACCAGATGGTGACCCAAGAGGTAGAAAGAGAAGGGAGCCAAACTGTTGCAGTAACTGGTGACAGTTTCTCTGCTGCTCTGGGGTCAGTGTGGGGAAAAGAACAACTCCCTCGACTGACAAATCCTGCTCCTCGGAGGACAGAAGGACTGGGAGGGGTTCCTTTGCTTCCTCTTCCCCAACATCTGTCACCATGAGCACTGTGAATTCAGATGTCTCAAAGTGTGGTTTCAATCTATTGACATGCAGGACCCCTAAGGGGTTCTTGAGTGTCTAAAGCTCCACTATGTGTGGCCTCACTCTTTTTGTCCTTGATCTTATAGGCCCCTTTCACCAGCACTGTAAAGTTATGGGCTACACTCGGTCTATTATCCACTCTTTTTGGCCAGGTTGGTACTTCACTAGAGTGGCCTGCTGTTCTTACCACTGTTTCATAATTTCCTAGCAGGCCTCTATATTTGCCTCTTTCATGAAGAGCCTCGTCTGAGTTCTGAGGGCTAGCATGTAGCTTACAACATCTTGTGGGGTTTACTTGGGATCTTGCTCCCACCCCTCCTTCACAAGCCTGAGAGGTCATCTAACAAGGTTTCCAAACGGAAGCTTAAAGAGGCAAAAGCCCACTCCCTTCTAGGGTACTTCCCTGTAGGCAAAGAGCATACATGGTAACAGAACGCCCCACTCATGTCTCAGAGGCTCTAATAAGCCCATCATCATACTTGTCGATGTCTTGTTGAATCTTTCAAAAAGCCCATTTGTTTGTAGGTGGTATGGTGTGGAGAACTTGGAGGATACCCCACACTCATCCGACATGGCCTTTATGAAAGCAAACATGAAGTTGATGCCCCTGGCCATCATAGAAGTAGTCACTGACCTCAGGGTTATGGCTTTAGGATTTTGGGTAGCATGACCTAACCAGACCAGGATAAACCTTTTCCCTAAGGCTGTCCTAGGGTCTAGAGGCCCAACAATATCTAAATCGACCCTATCAAAGGGTGTTCCCACCACAGGGGAAGGTTGCTGGGGGAACCTCGTGCTTTACTCCTGACTTACCACCACTAGTGTGGCAGGTGATACAGGATCTGCAGTACATATCTGATTCAGTCCTCCACTGGGGCCAATAAAAGTGGGTCACTCAGCGGTCAAGGTTTTTGGCCTTTTCCAGATGTCCTGCTAGGGTATCCAATGAGCCAACTCCAGTAGGAAGGCCCTATAGCACTGGGGGACCACCAACATTCTGGTTTGCAGTGGCTCAGTGACCTTAGGCTCACTCTACAGCCCATTCTCCAACTAAATGTGGTGAACACCAGAGGTGTCGCCATTGGCCTGGGCCTCGGTCTACCACTGTAAACCTTCAAGATTGGTGCACTCCCTCTTGCAGAATTCTGCCTGGGACTGTTCCTTTCTTTGGCTCCCCCCCTGAGGTGTTGATCCAGAGGGCAGCTTCTTTCCGAGGCTCTCGGGCATAATGAGCCAAGTGTCTAACAAATGCTGGCGCAACTCTGTACAGAAATTACTCAAGATGTGCTTTCTCAACACCAAATTGTATAGCCCATTATAATCATTACTTTGCTGCCTTTACCTACCCATCCAACATTTTACTTGAAGAAACTACAAAGTCTACACATGACACGTGTTAATAGTTCTTACAATCTCTGGACCTCAAGTGATACTTTACAGGGGTGAAACCAAACTTACAGATAAAGGCTTCTTTAGTGGAGGCATACTTCATCTGGTCTGCTACTTCAGAGATTGCAATGTGTCTAACCACTGCCAATCACTCTGGGTAGCATTCCAATCCATCATCATGCAAATCTTCTCTTGAGCATTATTGTGTGCTAGACTGAGGCACACTACACAGATTTCTAGTACCCCCGGGTGCACTTCACCCCATGCTTTCCAGCTGCATTTCACCTTGTGCCCATAGTTGGTCATCACTGTGTGCTCCACTAATGAGTACTAGACACTGCTTCTTTGAGGTACACTTCTGGTACTCCCATGGCACACCTCACCCAGTGCTCTTCTGCTTGCAACACTACACATCCTTGTTGGCCTCATCACATGATCTGCTAAGACACACTACACACAGCTCCTGTGAGGTATATCTCTAGTGCTCCCCTGGTGCAATCTACCCGTGCTCTTCTGATACAATGCACTTTGTGTCCACTGTTGTGCATCATCGGGTGCTCCATTAAAGCTGTCCACTGGCCTGGATCCTGCATCACGTGGTGATTTATGACTGCTGGTCTGTGTGCTTTGCTGTCTATATCTTTGTAGGTTGGTGTGTATTAGGGTATGTTGCTTTGTTAGACCTTGGGTAAATAGGGGGGCTGTAGGTGTGCTGATGTGTGTCCAAATGCGCCTACCTATATGGTGTGTACCTCTTTCTACAAAAGATAAATGCATTGGCTTTGGTTATGCTCGTTATTATTTGAATTTCAAAGAGCTATATTCTCTTGACGTGCATGAATGTGAACTGGAAAGAAAACTATTTCTGAGTAGGTAATGAAGGAATAAGGGACATTTGGAGCATAATAATTGCGTGGCGTGTCAATGCAAACTCTTATTTCATGTAAGTAGGTGTAAGAAATTGGTTTATTGTTTAAGTGGGATCGAAGCCCTGACCAGACAACAACCACAAACCTTGTCAGGGAAACCACAAAAGTCATTAAATTCACCTGTACTTAACCCCTGGCTCAAAAGCAGCCAGGCTTAACTTGTAGGCAACATGTAGTCTTTATGGGGCACCACACAAACAGAAATCAAGGAAAAACTTAACATTAGAAAAATCCCAAACCAGTTTAATTTAGAAAGGTTGAGTACATTTTAATCGATGAAATGGCACCAACATCTATTAAATCCAATCAGTAGAACAGGAGTTATCATAGTTTTAAGTTTTTAGTGCAAAATAGAGTCTACATTATTAAAGCACCAACCGTGGATATCTGGTCGTTCCAGACCGGGGGAAAGTCAATGGTTAAGGCCGACCACAAAGGAGCGTGTGTTCGATACAGTGGGACTGGATTTGGCTTACATTCTGACTTAGAATAGATTTTAAAGAAAAGTTGCTGAGAAGGTAGAAGTTGAATGGGACAAGATACAGCAGCGGCTCCTCAACTATGGCAGAGGAGCGTCACCCCTAACCCCGCAAGCAGCCTCAAAACGTGAAAAATAAAACGATAATAAAAAAAAGGTTTATTATTGTTTTCTTTTTCAAGTTCTAAGGGCTGAGTCTTGGGGGCAGGGCCATCGTGAGACAATCACGGAGAGGAAGTGAGGGGCACTACCGTCTGTGTGCATGTGGGTTTGGCCGACAGTCTCAGGACGGCCAAACTGTCCTCAACATTGAGATGTCTACAACCCGAGCTGCGTTGCCGGGTTGGGGACAGCAGGCACAGGCTCCCAGTATCTCTGGGAGCTCAAATCCAGGGTGCTCAGGCGAATCCTGACGCTGCTGTCATGCTGCCAGCAGTATGAGAGCAGCGTCTGGTTTGGCCGCAGCGCAGGGGAGTTGAGAGCCTGTGCTGCAGTGGAGCTAGAGAGGAGCAGAAGAGCAGCAATGCGGCGTGCGGGCAGGTATGTTATTTTTGTTTCTTTGGGTTTTTGTATCCTTTCTTCGGCCCCCACCACCTGCTACACAGCCCTGACACCAGCCGCTTTTGGCAAGACAGCAGGTGGTGTCTAAGGAGGAGGCTTCTTCATCAGGAAACTACTGGGCTAAGTCAAAATTTCCAGCACAATGAAACTGCAGGCTATAGGGAATGATGGCTGCACGATAGCTCCAGCTAAACAAGATTTGCAGCTGCGGAGTAAAACGTAGTGGGAGCTTTCTCGAAGCTAGGCCGACCAGCAATGCACCTTAGGCAGATTGGATGGTATGAAGGCCCCAGTCTTCTGTCAGTTCTCAGGCCAGTTTTTGGTGAAAATGTTTTTACGTTACAAGTTTTTGGAGGAGTACCACCAACACCACAACCAAGGGCCCTGGACTTGGGGGGCACCACTTAGGAATCACTCCAGCAGGGGCCATGTGCAGGGTTCAAGGCCCTGTGTCTCACAGAGGAAGCCACCAACTAAGGGTGACTTATATGTATTCAAAAGGAAGGATTAGGCCTTGCAAAAGGTTTATTTTACCAGGTCTAATTGGTAGTTTAAAACTGCACTAAAGGCTGCAATGGCAGGCCCGAGACCATTAGTGCTGAGGCCCACTAGTAGCATTTAGTTTATAGGCACTAGGCACATGTAGTACCACTTTACTAGGGGCTTACAAGTAAATTAAGTGTGCCAATCAGGTGTAGGCTAATTATACCATGTTTTAGGAAGAATACACAAACACTTTAGCACTGGTAAGCAGTGGTCAAGTGCACAGAGTCAATTCAATTCATGAAGCTTTATTCGGATCATAGAATACAATGACCATAAAAGCTCATAAGCAAAATGCATGGGACAATACAATACGATTTAAAAAGGTAGATAATAAAAACAAGGCAGGCTAAAAGAAAGAAATTTTTAAAACAGCATGCTATTTCTCATCTGGATTGATTTGGAGATAAAAGTGGCTATATAAAAACATTTATCAGGAGAATTCATATTATAAACTAACTTCATCGCATCCTCCACATTTCTAACACCATATTTTACAAAAATCGGTTTCAGGTAGGCCACCCTAACATGCAAGAAGAGAGTACAAATTAACATTAAGTGCAAAGTGCTTTGCTTGGAATGCCCATCACATGGGCACGGCCCAACAGGTTGCTTCTTAGGTCGGGGAAAAGCAACCAAAACATGAGCCGTACCAAATCTTAGTCTGGTTAAGACAAACCTGTGGGCAGGTCTAGTTACCATACTCAAGTATAGCTGTGGTAAATCACCTTCAATGTATTGTAGAGACGGACTGTAGTGAGGCGGCTGTTAGCTTCCAGGTGTTTCTGTGCTCTGTACTGCAAAAAGATGTTTTTCATGTGTACTTTAGTGATATTCCCTGCAGAACATGGTTCTGCTAGTACATTGAGCCCAAAAATATTCCTGAAGCTGTCTAGAACATACTTAAGCCACGGTATTTTGGTATAATTGTCTAGGTCAAGGCAATCCTTGATGACACTTTGGTTAAAAGCCGTTTCATCTTTCCCCCAGATCGCACGCCATATCATCAGAGGTCTCAACGAGATGAGGTCGCTTAAATAGGGGACATCCAATTCTCTATGAATCAGTTAATTTGGGGCTGAAGTAGGTAGACAAAGGAGTCTTTTGAGGAAATTATTTTCTTCTCTTTGTACTACATCTACATTAGTATAACCCCATATCCCAGCTCCATATAATGCGATTGAGACACTCCTAGCCTTGTAAATTGACAACATATCTCTAATCCGTCTATCGCCGATCTTAGATGCGAACTTGAAGACACCGTGGGCACACTTTACCATTTTGGACCTGACCTTTGAAAGTTCTTCTGACCAGCTATTTTTGTGCGTAAAAGTGACACCCAGGTAACAGAAAGTTTCCACCTGCTGCACTTTCACCCCTTCAATAAAAAAGGCGTTCCTTTTATTACAGTTGGCTCCACAAGTCATGACAAGAGTTTTACTCTTATTATTCATCAGCTTTCTCTCACTGATGAAATCAGAGAACTTGTCCATCAAACGTTGTAGACCTATAGGGGTCCTTGAGAGAAGCACAGCGTCATCTGCATAAAGCAGTACTGACACACTTACTCCATTGACCCGTGGGGCATCAGCTTGGACTTTGTTCAAAACAGCATCCATAGCATTAATGAAAAGGGTAAACAACAGGGGGCAAGGACGCAACCCTGTTGAATACCACGTTTTACGTTAAAATTAGGGGTGCACTCTCCATTTGTCCCATAGCGTATACACGTTTGCATCTTTTCGTAAAGTCTTGCTAAAAAAAAAGATAATGGGTTCCGGTGCACCCATTTCTAATAGGACTGGCCACAAGATTGAATGATTAACTAGATCAAAAGCGCTACTCAAATTGGCAAAACAGAGATACAAAGTACCTTGCTTTGCCGAAGTGTACTTGCCAATTAAAAGTTCTAAAATCAGGCACTGATCTTGTGTCCCTCGGCCCTTCCTAAAACCATACTGTGAGCTTGCGAGGATCCCTTCATCTTCTTCCCAAACTTCCAACCTGGACAATAACACTCTACTTATAACCTTCACCGACGAGTCTAACAGACTGATCGGGCGATAGTTACTAGATACTGACCTATCTCCCTTTTTATAAATTGGGACGATAATAGAGTCAGCCCAGGTGGGTGGAATCATAGTTTCTACAGCCGCATTAAGGACCAGAGTGAGGATAGGTCCCCACATTAGTGGAACGGCCCGATACACATCAATGGGGACTCCGTCAGGCCCTTGTGCCTTGCCCCCCTGGCTGGCCCTGATACACCCTTCAACTTCTCCCAGTGAGATATCCAATGGGAGTATAGGCCAACGGTTATGTTTTTCTACGGTGAGACCATTGGCATTAAATATAGCCGAGAAGTGAGACACCCAGGCCTCACTGCTAACATTGGATACAAGATATGGTGCTTTGTCCTCCTTTAAAAAAGGTGAATTGACAGTTGACCAAAACAGGCAACAATCAGAGGTTTCTGCAGCATGGGATAAGTTATCCCATGCTTCCTGTTGCAGCTCCCTTTTCCTTTTAGAAAGAGCCGTTTTATAGTCCTTTCTCAGGAGTGAAACTTCATTTTGATCCCTCGGTCTTTGTGATGAGGCACGTTTGAGTTGTACATGGAGTGCCGTACATACGTGATCAAACCAGCCCTTATTGCGTGTGGAGTTTCCTGTTCTACATCCTGTAAATATAGTATTAATAATTTTACTGATATTAACAAAATTATTTACAATGGCAACAGGCGCACTACCTGCTGCCAAAATATCCTCAATATCAGTCAAAGATCTAGAGATAATTACAGGTAAGACTACACTGGATTTTTCGTCTCTCCATCTCAACCTTATCCCATTGGGTCTATGCGGCTCAATATTAACTAAAGTTCTTAGCACATCCTGACTTCTGCATTGAAAGGAGTCAATTCTTAATACAATACAATTGTGGTCGCTTAAACTAGAATCCTCAATTACCAGAGTACTACAGTGTGATAAGATATTTGAGGAGACCATTACATGGTCTATGTTTGAATTAGTGTTCCTTCCGGTATACGTAGGTATAATATGGCCACTATTATTCAACGCTGGCTCTATTAGCTCCAAATCAAAAGTCGCCATAATATTATTAATAGTCGCCCCGTAGGTATTATGTGGGAAGTGATAAGTATTTTCGCCATTATTATTTAGCATCCCGCATGCCTTAGTGGACGATAATGGACAGGTAGGGTAATTAAAATCACCTAACCAGATGAAAGTAAAAATGCATTTGGCTTCATTTACAAGCTTCATGAGTGTGTTACCCAATTCCTCAATAACCTTGTGCCGTGAGTTATCAAAAATGTTGTTATAAAAATTAATCAAAAGCAAATCTAAGCCTTCTTTTTGATGTATCCATAGAATTTGAGAATGATTTCCTATGATTATATGTTTGACAACAGTCAACAATAAGTCCACAGATAGTAATAGGAGCAGGCCGCCCTTTGCCCGACCATGCCGTGACTCTAGAGCCTCTAAGCTATAACACACATATCCATCTAGGTTGGGTCTGGTGGTACATCAAGTTTCTTGGAAACATAATATGTCGTATTTCCTAATCAAGTCCAACCAACCCAACTTTTCATTTTTAGAGGCCCAGCCGGCTGTATTCCAACTAATGATAGATGTACCCCCAATAGAACAGCTAATCGGTAGATCCAAGACATTACCAAGATTATCAACAGCCAAACGGGGTGCAGCCACATCAGGACCGGCATTAATAACCTCAATACATTTGGGTAACTGGGCGTTCGCCATACTCTTTACAACAACTGTGGATTCAACCTCATTACGAACGTATATATCACCATTAACTCCTCGTTCCTCCACACATAACCTTATTCCATTGTAACTGTCATCCTGGTTGATTACCGTAGAACAAGGGCAAGGCCTACCATCCTTAGGTAGTCAATCGTTTAGATCCAGTATACTTGATGTGCCCAAAACCTGATATCTGTTCTGGGTCGGGATTTCAAAATTTGGATTACTTGAAGTACCCAGAGCCTGATATCTATTTTGACCTAGGGTTATGGGGAGTGTGCAGTTATTGGTTTTGGGGACCCCGCTGCGATTGATAGAGTGAGGCCCCTTGCTGAGATGGTTGTAAAAATAACCCAAAGGATGCACACAAACACCATTCTCCCCTGGTTTCAAGGAAGCTGCTCTAAGTATTTTTTTGTTTTTTGAAAATCTGTTTATTAGCATAGTAGGTAAAGCAGTTACAGAAATTTCCAGTCCCATTAGGAAGCAGGGTAATACATGCGTGCGCCTGCTTAGAACATATAATTGCATTGTTATCTTGATTTTTCATTTTGTTGATGACCATAACCGTCACAATTTAGACAAACCCCGGTCAATGCAATCCCACCCTCCTCCCTCAAACAACCCACCCGACACTCTCACAACGTGCATATAACTGAATGTTCGTTAAACTAGGTCACCCATGGTGCAGTAACATGTAGCTTCATCTATCTGTACACACAGGTGGAACGAGACAAAGGCCAGTGGTTTAGGTACCCTCGCACCTCATCGTAGCGCACCACAGTCAGTGACAGTGCATGAAAGTCTGGCTAAGGACACATTTATTCTACATTCGGCGAGTCACATGTATCCCCGTCATCCCCAGTTTCAAACGTTCCCAAAGTGGCAAACCAGTCCAGCGAGATTGGCGTTTTCCGCAGACCCCTGTGTTCCTCTAGCTGCAGTGCCTCTCCCTCTGCCTTACCCCACCGTACTACCTCCGCTTTCCACAGTTCAGGGTTGGGAGGTTTGGGTGACTTCCACCTCATCATGATGGCACGCTTCGCCAGCAACAGGGCCAGGTCCGAGAAACGTGTCGCCACGGTTCTGGTGCGTTGTGAGGGTCCCAGCCCCAGTAATGTGTTTTCTAGTGTAGGAGATCGGGACAGCACACCCGCTCTCTCGAGAGATTCATGGACCGTGGTCCAGTAATATCCTAGTTTGGGGCATTGCCACAGCATGTGTATCAGTGATGCGTCTTCGGTGTCACATTGGGGGCAGTTGCTTTTCGCATCAGGGAACATCACATGTATGCGGTGCGGAGTCAGGTAGGCTCTATGTAGCAGCATCAATTGAATGAACTTAAACTTGGGGTTCCTAGCTACCTTTTTGGGAAACTGAAGTATACGCTCCCACTCTTTGTCTCCCAGGGGCCTACCAATATCTCCCTCCCATGTCTCCCGGAGTGGCGACAGAGTGAGTGCCCTACCCTTCTTGATGCTAGCAGTGAGCCATCTTGTCAGGTGGGCGCCCCTTGCCCATTAGGTAGTGCATCGTGATGAGAGGGTTTGTAACAGGCTCCTGGCCCTCAGGTGACCACTTATGTGTTATGTAATGGCGAAGGCCAGCGTGTAGAAGGAATGTACCTCTAGGAACGCCATGGGTGGTTCTAAAGTCTTCAAAGGACAACAGGTGCCCCTCCGCAAACAGGTCATCTACATGCGACACTCCTGCGTCATGCCATTGCGTTAGCGAGTTCGCCGTAAGTGTTCCCGAGCCCAGCGGGATGCCCAAAAGCGGGATCGTGGGGGTATAAGATGATTTAGGGGATGTGTACTTTAATGCCTTCCGCCAGTAAGTTATCGCTAGTCTGAGGAGTGGTGGGGCATCTCTCGGTATATCCGAGTTGGGCAGAAGTAATGTGTGTATTCTCCCCATTTCATGTTCCTCATCCGTCATATTGATCTCCTGAAGATTGTGACCCGCCACCCAGAAGGCCAGCCATTGTAGCTGACACGCATAGTTGTAAGTTCTAAAGTCCGGCAGGCCCATACCGCCGGCGTCAGAGGGGAGCTGCAGCTTGGACAAACCTATACGTCTGCGGCCGTGCCCCCATACAAGTTCGGTGAGTAGAGTGTCAAGAGTCTTAAATGTCGCTGCTGGGATCAGGTACGGTAAATTGGTGAAGTGGTAGAGAAGACGGGGGAGCATCACCATCTTAGATATCGCTGCTCTGCCAGGTATTGAGAGTGGCAGCGTTAGCCAGAATTATATCTGCGATTTCAGTGCTCTGATGGCCCTCCCAAGGTTGCCGTCTATCATCGTGTCAGCTTCCCTATAAATCTGCATCCCCAGGTATCTGAAGGTGGTTTCTGCCATCTGGAATTCGTGGGGGGCGAAGGGTAGGGGGGTAGTCAGGCCCGTGGTTGCAAACGTGAACCCATAGGACTTGGATTCGCTTATGGTCAGGCCAGAGATTGTCCTAAAGTCCTCAAAGACCTGGGAAACAGGGCTCAAGTCGCCCCTCAAGTCTCGGAGATATAATATAATATCATCCGCGTAAGCGGACACAATATGCGCCGTCCCATGCCTTAGAATGCCATGTCGGGGGGCCATCAACCGAAGTTTACAGAGCATAGGCTCGAGGGCGAGGACAAAGAGGAGGGGGGAAAGCGGGCAGCCCTGCCTGGTGCCCCGTGCTATAGCTATAGGAGCTGATATATGGCTGGAGGTGCGCACTCTAGCTGTGGGGATGGTGTACAGCAATCTGACCCAGGCGAGGAATTCGGGTGGAATCCCAAATTTAGACAACGCGGCAAACATATAGTCCCACCTAAGGGAATCAAACGCTTGCTTCAAATCCAGGGATATGCAGCCTTCGGAGCTCGTGTCCTCCCGGTCTCCGAGCATAAGATCGGCCAACCGCCTGAGGTTCATGGCCGTGTTGCGGCCCGGAACAAAACCACATTGATCCGAGTGGATCAGCTGTGGTACGTATTGCACGAGCCTCGATGCCAGCACCTTGCTCAATATCTTGGAGTCAGTATTGAGAAGGGACAGGGGTCTGTAGTCGGCCATCTGAAGCCCTTCTTTAGCAGGCTTCAAGAGGGACGTGATTAATGCCTGCATAGACGATTGTGGCAGGGCGGTTGTCCGCAGTGCTTCCAAATAAACAGTGTGTAACCGTGGGGCCAGAAGGTCTATGTATGATGCATAAAAGTCGGCCGGTAGGCCATCTGTTCCAGGGGTCTTGCCCTTTGGGAGAGCTCGTATTGCCTGCCTGATTTCAGCTATTGTAATGGTACGCTTCAGGTCTTTGGTTTGCCTGTCAGTGAGTTGAGGTAGGTCCAAGTCCCTCGTGAAGGCCTCGAATGCAACCTCGGAAAGGGGCTGTGGGGGGCTGTATAGCGTGGTGTAATATTCCTTGAACGCCGTGTTGATCCCGATTTGGGTGGTAGTTGGGCTGCCCGTCTGGTCTAAGATTTTCAGGATAGGGTGGTTAACTGGGGAATCTCGTAAGAGGCGGGCTAGAAGGGGACCAGCTCTATCTGCTTGTGTATGCTGCCTATTCGTGTATTCTCTATAGTCTAGAAGCCTCAGGTCTTCCAGCAGCTCTGCATGTCTAATGTGAGCCTCCTGCAGTGGTGTGAAGGGTGCATTTGTGCCGGCAGCTTCATTCTCTAGGGACGCTAACGAGCCCTCCACCTCCTTCAGCTGATTGATTACCTCCCGTTTCCTGCCCACTCCAGCGGCCATTGCTGCCCCCCTCAGGCAAACTTTTAAAGCGTCCCATTCCACTTGTCGGGTGCTGGTTGTGTTCACATTTGTGGAGAAGTAGGTTACTATAGCGTCAGACAGGGAGGCCCGGAATACCGAGTCTTCAAGGAGGTCTGGAGATAGTCTCCAAGTTGGGATGGGGCCAGCCGCCTGCCCCACTGCCAGGTGAGTTCTACGTAGCTGTGATCGGATAGGGTTTTCCCCATATGTTGGGTCTGGACAATTGAATCCGCTATGGAGCGGGAGCAGAAAATATGGTCGATTCTGGTGTGAAGCTGGTGTGGTGGGGAGAAAAAAGTATATTCCCTCTCCTGTGAATGTGTGCTGCGCCATGCGTCTGTCAGGTCCCAGCCCTCAGCCCATCTCGTAAGAGCATCCGCCTGTTTCCTACTCTCAGTTGCCTGTAAAGGGGGATGTGACCTATTCAATGTAACATCAAGCACAGCATTGAAATCACCCCCAATGAACCAGCGATGATCAGCCCATTACGCAAGTACCCCGTTCACTGTTAACAAGAACTCCGATTGATTTGAGTTCGGCGAGTACACACATCCAAATACAATAGCATCCCCGTCCAACAGCCCCCGCACAAATACATATTGACCCTCATTATTGATTCTTTGCTCCAACATCTGGAAGGGGACAGAGCCGCGGAACCAGATCGCCGCTTCCCTTGAGAACGCAGAATAGGAGGTAGCAAAGAGTTGCCCCCTCCATTTCTTGCGCAGTTTCACAGTTTCAGCAGCGTTCAAATGTGTCTCTTGCAGGCAAGCAATCTGTGTCCCCCTGCGGTTAAGCTGAGCCAATATTCTATGACGTTTCTGTACTGCTCCCATGCCACGTACGTTCCAGGTGCACAGTTGGTAATTATTAAGCGGCCCCATAACCATCTGTGAGGTGTGGCCTAGTGAAACAACCGGGTACCCATGTTAGTTCTGCTTTCCGATAAGGTGAGAGTGTCGTGAAAACATGTAATCCCTGAACAAGAAGGTCCCCAAGCCAACGTGCCCGGGAGCCAAACCATGGTGCCCAATGTGGGCACAAGTCCGTAACGTTCGTGTGCATACCGGGGGGTGGCAGGCCTCTGTCGACTGTCACTGAACGGCCTGCATGGGCTTGTTAGCCCTCAACAAAGTGCGTCCCCCATGCAACCCACCGTATACGAAAAAAGGGGGGGAGGTTCAGGTATACATTACCACCCGGAGGGGATCATACTCGCAGCAGATCAGAACTCCTCTGCCATCTGGGCTGTAATCTTCGGAAACAGCGGCAAGCTGTCTACTGATCCGGACACCTCCGTGTGGGTGTCGGTGGTGGCTGTGTGTCTGTCTCCAAGTGCTTCCGCGTCGTGAGCTGCCAGTGCCTCTTCTGTTAGCCGCTGTTGCGGAGTTGATGACGAGTGGCCTTCCATTCGATTACTAGGAGGGTGCGCCTTCGCTGGGGTTCCGTGGAAAGAGTGATGTCACGGGCTGGGAGTGTTGTTCCGTCGGTCCGGAGGGTCTCTGTGGTCGCTGTGGTCGCCGCCGTGGCGATCCTCAAACGGGTCCTGTGAGGTCGGTGGCGTCAGAGTGACTTCCATCCACTCCTCTGCCTCCTCCGGTGAGTCGAAGAAGTGAGATTTATTGTCATGCAGAATTTTAAGCCGAGCGGGGAACAGAAGTGCATATTTCATATTCCTGTCTCTTAATTTGCGTTTTACACCCATGAAGGTGGACCTGGCGCGCTGTACAGTGGGCGTGAAATCCGGGTAGACCGAAATGTTCTCATCTTCAAAGCGTATCGGTGCCTTCTCCCTGGCCGCACGCAGGACAGTGTCTCGATCTCTGTAGTGGAGGAGGCGCGCGATCAGGGGACGAGGAGGCGCCCCCGGTTTGGGGGGCCGTGGCGGCATCCTATGCGCCCGTTCCACGCTGTACAGGGTAGTGAGGTCTTCTTGGCCCACTAGTTTCCGTAGCCAGTCCTCCACAAATTGGGTGGGGTCCGTGGGGTCCCTCCCCTCACTTCTCTCCAGAATGCCCAGGATGCGGACGTTGTTGCGGCGCGCTCGTCCTTCGGCATCGTCCACCCTATCCCAGAGTTGTTTAAGCTGTTTCTCCACGCCCTCCAACTTCGTGGAGTGTTCCGTCTGCTGTGGTACTAGGTCATTCAGCGCTATCTTCTGCTCCGCTACCCGTTCCGCCAACTTGTTATGGTCAGCCCTCAATAGTGACAGGCCAGTCGCCATATTGTCTATGCGCGATTCCAGGGCTTCGCGCGTCATGCATATTTCATTGAGGATAAGGTCCAACTTTGCGTCCTGAGATCCTTTTCCAGTCGGTGGAATGATGTCCACATAGGAGGAGGCCAGCGGGTCCTCGGAGCCCATGGACTGCAAGTCCGCCGCAGCGCCCTGGTCCTGAGTCTTGCCCCTGTGTCTGCCCATTGATCTCGTTAGCAGGGTGGCGCTGTAAAGGGCACTGCAGACTGCCGCTGCCCACTCAAGTGTCCACTCAGAATGCCGGACCGTGTCCGTCGAGGGTTCAAGTTGTGGCGGTCAAAGGTGGTAGCTGTGTAGACCCCAGGATTAGCTGTTATTTGGAGGTATGGCGTTCCACCGGGGGGCCCCGCGGGCAGGTGTGACCCCGGCTTTCCAGAGGGCAGATGAAGGGAGACAGTTGGGCCTCGGCAATTACCAAGCGAGTCGTGAATCCCAGCAGGAGCGCGACAGATGACAGGACTGGAGTGTGGTGGCAGGGCTGCAATGCGCGCGTCGCACTCCCTCACCGTTGGTCGGGTCGGCAGCCTGGGTAGTCGGGGTCCGCTGTCCGCTGCGAGGTGCGCTGACCCCAGCTGTGCGCCACCCCATGTCGGGTCTCCGCTCCGCTCCGGATCCGCCAACTGGTAAGTGTGGGGGCAAGCAAGATGCCTCCGTACAGACCCAGGGACACTGTCCGTCCCGGCGTGGAGACAAGATGGCGCCGGCGAAAATGTGCCTCAGGTCCGTGATGCCCGGGGAGGTCCGGGGGAAGCCGGGCCCACAGCGCCGGCGTCAGGTGTCTGGCACCGCCCACCCCGCAGTCCCGGCCAGCGCGAAGGGAACAGGCGTACCGCTGACTTTGCGGGCGGGCGGCGAGCTGGTAAGCCGGTCAGGGGATGCTCTCGTGTACTCCGCAGGCCGCACAGCAGGGTGGCCGGGCAGGGCTCAGCAGAAGAGAGGGAGGCAGCAGGGTCGCAGATGGATTAGGGCGCCTCGTCGTGTTCCGTGATCTCGGCTGGTGTCTGCAACTTCGCTCAGTGTGGGGTCCCGATCGGACCGCGCCAGCAGCTCTGGGCAGGCCGGGTAGGCTATCTACTCGAGCCCAGGGCTTCTCAGCGTCCAGTAGGCCGCGGCCGGCGTCGATGTTGCAATGCTCATGGGAGGCGGGCCGAGTGGAGAAACACCGCTCCGCTTCAAGCAGTACACCCCCGGGGGCCTCCGGCACAGAAATCAGGTGGGTTGCAGATAGGGTTTTCAGGATAACTTGCTAGTATTAAGGGCTACGGACGGAGCTCGAGAACTACACGTCCACCATCTTCGGCTCCAGGCCACGCCCCCGAAGCTGCTCTAAGTAGCACGGTTGTGACATGTTGAGGGTGCTTACAATTAACAATGACGCAATCTCCCGTACAAGTGTTCCTTGCATTTCCTATCCAGGATACCCTTCTAGTTGAAAGTATTTGATCGGAATAGTTTGTAGGGAACCCACAATGCCTGTTTAACCAAGAGACGGTTTTGTTTTTAAGGGAGTCATGTGACTCCTGGGGGGAATAAATGGAATTAGATTCCAGAGGCGGGACATTAGAGAGGACAACAACATAAGGTACACAGTCTGGTGGGAGATTAGTGGAACGTGTTCTTTTAAAGGGTGGGGCTCGACCATGGGCTGAGGCTAGGGGTGGGGGTAAAGCTGGCTCTCCCACTACCCTAGCTGCAGGGACTGCTTTATCTTTAACTTGCTGTCCACCCAGTGAGTGCGATGCACCTGAATTGCAGAAATCAGACCTTCCCTCAGACTGCTTCTGTACAATGCTGCTAGATGGTACACCCCTCTCTGTTACCCTAATGCTCTCATTACAGCAGGTAAGAGTACCCAATAGGCCACCTAATCTAGACACTTCAGCAGTCAATAATTCAATCTTGTCTACTAAAGGCTTAACAACCATGTTAAACTTATCTTCTATCATATTAGCTAATAGGTCATAGTGTTCTAAGTTTATATTAGCTCCGGTATTACTAGACAAAGTCGTAGTCTCCTTATGTGGTGCCAGGCTCTTAGATGCAGTTTCAGATCTTTTCTTATGGGAAGTCCCCCCCCGCTTAATCTGAGCCTTTCTACAGTTCCTTACAGTTCTCTTGACTGGGGAACTCCGTATTGAAGTATCAGAAGGGACATCAACCAAATCCATTGTTAGTACATCCTGGGGTGGGGCCAATACAACTGGTAGATCCTCCACTGGAACATCAGCTACGCAGGGGGTGTCCAGAGACGTAACAGGACAGTCAACAGGCTGCGCAGGTAATGGTGGAAGAGGGCTATCCAGGCCCAGTGACTTCCTTTGGTCATTGTTGATTTTACTTACAACTTTGACGAGGTAATTGTCCATAATGGATTTATTTTTGGACATTGTCCAAGTTCTCCGGATGGTAACAGTGGCCAAATGTACAGGCAACTAACTCAGGCTTATTGCTTAGACTCCACACAAGGCATACATCACCCTAGGTAACTTGAGCGTTTAAAATCGTATGTGTTCAGAGTGTCTTACCCGGAGGGCAGAATTTCAGCAATCAAGGGGGGCAGCCCGCCCCATCCCTGGTTGTCCCCGGACGGCCACAGACGGCCCGCCCTCTTCCCGGGCTCAGCCCGGCGCAGCCCGCGCGCATCCCGCGGGGCGGGAGGCACTCGGTGCTCTTATGGCGCTTCCGGGCGCGGGATGATGTGTCACGCCCTCTCCGGGGCTGCTGGGAGCGGTAGTCCGCTGGCGCTTGGCGGTGGAAATGAGCCTCCGGGCGCGGGAAATGCGATAAGTTTGCCTGGTGCCGTTCCCCTCACTGCGGCGTCAGGCTCTGCAAATGCCCCCAAGAGTGCTCGGTGCTCGGTGCTCTTATGGCGCCTCTGGGCGCAGGATGATGTGTTACGCCCTCTCCGGGGCTGCTGGGAGCGGTAGTCCGCTGGCGCTTGGCGGTGGAAATGCGCCTCCGGGCGCGGGAAATGTGGTAAGTTCGCCTGGTGCCGTTCCCCTCACGGCGGCGTCAGGCTCTGCAAATGCACAGAGTCAAAATGCAAACAAAAACGAATTTCAGGAAATAAGAGGGGTAAAGCTAAACGTTTGAGGGAAGACCACACCAAGTATGTCAGGTCTAACGGTACACATGAGGAGTTAGTGCGCCATATTCAGCTCCATTGGGATTCTGCAATTCTGCAGCGTTTTCTGCATCATTATGGCTTTGCCGCTTTTGCCACATAATCCATCATCTGCTGTGTAATCTTCACATTTCAACCCACATTTTTCATTTCCTGCTCAAGCAGATGAAAAGTTACTAAAATATGATGACGTGCCCCCGCGCAGTGGGAGGTTCTTGGCAAAGGTCGACTGGTCACCTTTCAATTGATTATTGCTATATTTGATTGTTAAACTGATACTTGAGAGGTGAAATATTGCCTAGACAGTGTGGCCATGAGCTAAAATCACACATCAATGACGTACTACTGTCACAAAATGCAACGCATTATATCCATTATTTGCGTTTTCGTGCCATATAATTTGGTCCTCATCTGCAGCATGAATGCAGTGGTCACGGCCATATCAAAGGGAACCCGCATTTCCGCGTTGATCACGTGCACGAGTCGGTGCTGTGAGGTCTCTGGCATGTTTGAAGTTATATGAACCCCCCTTGCAGAATTGTCCTGCTGTTCTTTTTAGCTCAGACGTTTAAAGGGGGTGCTATAAAAAAATGATGTTTGTTCTCAAATATCGACGAGAGGCGTGCAGGCTGCCGAAGATCTGCAGAGGGATCCACCCTCCGTACCCACCTTGGCTACAGCACCGCGAGGCCCCCCGGAAGCTGCCCGCTTCACCCACCTCGGCTGCTGCGGCTCCGAGCTCTCTGCCCCCTCCACGTGTCAGAGGCGGGGGACTTCCAGAGAGCAGCCATGCGGTCTCTTCATAGGCGGAGAGTGCGCAGGAAGAGGGGGTCGCGGAAACTAGAGAGGAAACAAGTTAGTAGGTCAGACGAACAGCAGGCAGGTTGGCGCGTTGCTGCATCTCATGGAGTCCCGGCTCAGCTTGACGCCCCTGTTGCTGCTGCTCTGCGCCGGTAAGTGCCCGGTGGGGTGGTACTTCCGACGGGTGTCTTGAGGTGGGGAAGGGACTGATCTATGACCGCTCTTGGACACCCCTATAACATGCAGACAGACGATGAGAGGTGTTTTCCAGCTCACTCATTTAGCGTCTGATCACGCATCCTTATTTGTAGGGTTACCAACTGAGGCAAATTCTGGACAGGACTGTAAAAAATTCAGGACAAAGGGTCAAAAGTCAGGACAAAAACTCAAGACTAAAAGTCAGTTTTACAGACACATCATACCCCACTATTCTATCAATGCATTTATTTACTACTTTCTATATAGTACTATTTATGCACTATGGTCTTTATGTGATTGCACTGGTTTAAGGGCACATATCTCCTACACACTGTCATAATTTCCCCTCTAAAACACTTTCTTTTAAGCTGTACCAAGTTCATTGCTCCGCTTCCCTATGTTAATAGTTAAAGCAGCTGCAACTGGGCAGGGGCCTGGGGGTGGACAGTTTATTATGGGTTTGTTTGTTACAAAGAACATTTTTCAAATAGTGCGATAACTATTCATAAATAGACCAGTACCGTTCTTCTGTAATTGGATAATGGAATACATACCTGGCTACTATCATGCTATGTCCATCGACTGTGGTTTTTGCATTTGTCACCCCAGTGTGCTGGGTATGCTCAGACGTGAGTCCCAGGCTCTCCACACCACTGGAGTCATGCTATCCAGGCTGATGAAGGCTGATAGCCAGAAACCGGTCCTTGGATGCTTGATTCCGGTCTGGGAAAGACATGGCTTGGCAGTTCGGGCTGGACTGTTCCCATGAGGCACAGTGTCAAGGCTGATTTGCATATGGCCATGTCTGAACTGGGGTGGTGGTGGAGTGCAAAAAAACGATGGATTTAGGCCCAGCTCTCTGTACTGGGGTGAATGTATGACATTGTTCTGCATTCTGTCCATCAACTGTTGTTTTTGCATGTAATCTCTTGTGGATTACAACAATAAAATCTTTTTTTAAAACATATGGTAGTGTTTCATTTTAGTGCATTAGGCCACAGCATTGCATTGGTATTTTATCTGAAATTAAAGTTTCTAAACATGAACCTCAAAACATTTATTAACCCTCCCTCTTGACTACACCAGGAGTGAACTGAGTGAGCCAATTATCTGGTGCCCCTTACATCATGACCAATATTATTGTTATGAATGGTGGAACATTCCAGGCTAATAAAACACACAAGTGATTTTTTTTGTTTGTTCACAGTCCATCTTAAATGGAATTACTTGAACCTGCTCTAAAATGTCACTATTAAGTACATTAGACACATGAAGTAAATTGATTTGACTAAGATCACACAACTTAGCTGTGCAGGAAATCCGGGATTTGAACCCAGGCTTCCTGGTAATACATAGTGCACTTAAGTCACTGACTGAATAATGTATTTTTGCAATCCCCTTTAAAACCAGAAGACAGTGTTTTGTACAATTCTGTAAAATGAATAGAATACTAAGTTAAATAAATACAGTTGACCGATTAATCTGACAAAATATCTAATTAATAAAAGGTCCATAATGAAAATAAGGGAAGGCAGGACACCATATGCTAATGTCACTGACTCTGTAGACATTATATAGCTATTCTAGATATGGCGAACCACTGAAACTTTGAGCCTGAAGCCTGGCTCTAGCTCAGCTCAACGTCCTGTTAGAACCTCAAGCCCATAACGAGCCAGGTTTTCATGTGGCTTCTTCATACCTCCTTCCCTCGACCCAGGATGTGGCATTAGGACCAGGGCTGCCGATTTTGGATCTGGGAAACCAGGTTCAAATCTCAGCATCGGCTCAACGTCTTGTGATTCTGGGCAAATCACTTAATCTCCCCATGCCTATAAACAATGAATGTGACCTCGTGTAATGTAAGCGGTGCTCATGTAAAGTGCTCCAATATCCTTGGTTCAGGTTCACACTATATAAAAACTTCAAAAAAAAAGAAATAAAAAGAAATCCTTAACATAGGGAAAGACAAATACCTGTGTCCTGGCTAATTTTTACAAAGTTACATTTGAATACCGGGCTAAATCACGTATTCCCTACTTAAATTGTATGATCCTAGGCAAATATTTTTCTTCCCCTACATGTTTTCCATTAATGCATATGAAATCAGTTTCAAATGCACGGAATACACGTTGTACAAAAACATTTTATTTCATTTCATATGCTTTAATGTGATGTCTTAAAGTCAGTGCTTAACATGTTAAAGAAATACACTTCTCCCGAATTTTACCATATTAACATGATGTTTGTTATATGATTTACATAGGAAACATATCAAGGCTTGGCTCGTGCACAGGCTCTAAGATACACGCCAGACCCTTTGCTTGACTCAATTTGTTAGTTTGTTGCTCGCCCACCTCAAAGCTATCCAATGCAGCAATTAAAGTGCATTAAAAAAAGTATACATACTGCCATGCGAATGGGGTGAGGGAGCGCAGGGATGGAATCAAAGGCATACCTAAAAAGAGCAAAATATGGTTAACAATTTTATTGCTCTCTCACCATCAGTTAACTACATATAAAATAATGCACACCTTAACTGAAAAATAAATAAAAATGATACTAATCAGTAGAAAATGTTCTATTGTTTGTTATGAAACCTCTATTGGTAAATGCGTTCACTACAGAGGTATACGTGTGCAACCAGAGGTCCACAGAATTGAATCCTGTTTGGTGTAGTAGGGAAAAGTGGCTTGCGTATTCTTAGTGCTAGGAGATCCCTGAAAGTACTGTGAATGTTTAAGTCATTATTTTAAATGATCATTAACACACAATATATTACAGGCTGCCACTAAATGCGCATATAATTTAGGTTAAAGATAAAAAGCGCTACTAAATTATAGATATCAGTAATATACATATTTTACCTAGTGTCATGAAAGTCGATTCACCAAATTGCCAGGGGTAGCGGAAGTGATATCACAATGCCCTTAGACCCCACTGACACCACAGGAAGTGACATCATAAGGCCTTTGATGTCTTCCTGGCAGTGATGCCATGTGGCCTTTGACCCTGGTGATGTTATAAGAAGTACATCACTAAAGATATACATTCTATAATTAGTGCAAGATTAATAAAATAGGTATACTATTCATACCTTTATCAAATCAAATAAAACTTTATTCGGATAAGGGAACTTATCCATAAAAGTACAACAGAATCAAAGCAATTGTACAGAATAAAAAACCATTTTTTTAAAAAGACAACGAATTCCGAAGATTAGTACAAATAAAACAAAGTATAATAGGGACTAAATTTATACATTAAAAAGAAATCTATCCTTGGACAACAAGAGAGAAAGGGTACTAAACACAATAAGGTTTCTAAAACTTAATACACAGTAGAGTAAACAGTACTTTAAATATGGAATTAATCATAATCTTTTCAGAATTTAATGCATGATTTTAAAAAATTGAAAATTCTGTGTCCAAACATTGTAAGGCTTTGAGCGCCGGACGGCATTGGCGCAATCCCATGTATTTTACTAATGGTACAATCCAATTTCTCCGTTGGTAGTAATAGAGACTGTAGAAGAATATTACATGGAGAAGCGTTTGCTCTGACTGCCCACCACATGGACAGGTGGAGAGATTTGCGGACCAATCGTTGGTCTTGGGGAAAGTCACTAAGCGGTGGAAAATACTGATACGAAACCGGGTCAGCAAGAATTTGTCATAATATGTGATGGATGTTAGCAGTAAATAAGGCTGAATCCCCCAAGAGCTTTGTACTGCTAAGAGATGAACATTAGTCGGCCTAGAGATCTCTCTTGCCATTCGGAGCTCACGCAGGTGGGATAAACATAAGTTTTTCAGAGTGGCTCGTGATATGCCCACGATGGTTTCAGGATGGGTAAAATGGGACTCTAAATTTAGATCAGTGAAAAATTTTGAAACATAATCCAGCCATGTTATGCTCTTCCATCTTTCTAGGGCAAGGCAGTCGATAATCAAAGAGCGAGTAAGCTTGCATTCATCTGTTTGCCATATACGCTGCCACAGTAGGATCGGTTGGATGGCGATGATGTCAGATATATAGGGCCCGATGTAGGTAAATCTACATTTACCACTTCATAAATACCGAATCGGTATTTATGAAGTGGTAAATTAGAGGGGGGGAGATGTAGGTATTTCAGATTCGGTAAATACCGAATCTGTAAAATTCGGTATTTACCGATTCTGTAAATACCGATTCGGTATCCCCCATTGCTTCCTATGGGCCTTGAAGCCCATAGGAATCAATGGGGATTACCGAATCGGTACTTACCGATTCGGTAATTACCGATTTGTGCAAGGGTGCAGGGGGTGTCACTTTGACACCCTCCAGCACCCCAAAAAAAGGCATGTGAGCCATGTGGCACACAGACATGCCCTAAGGGCATGTCTGTCTGTCACATGGCATAGGTGTGCATGCACAAATGTGCATGCACACCTGGATTCGGTATTTTAACACCCAATTGGATTGGGTGTTAAAATACCGAATCTGAAGGGCCTGTGGGACTGAAAGTAGTCCCACCTACATCCCAAATTAAAAAAATCGGTAAAATGACCGATTTGGTATTTTTGCGATTCGGTTATTTTACCGAATCGGTAAAATACCGAATCGGACAAAAAAAGGTCCCCTACATCTCAGTAGGCCAAATACCGGTCGGAAACGGCCGAAATCGTCCGTTTCCGACCGGTATTTGGTACCTACATCGGGCCCATTGTCCATACCTAATTCCACGTGGCAGCCATAGATCTGGGAGCTTTTGGGGACCGCTAATAGATACCTTAGAAAACAGTTTGTCACCTTTTGAATACATGCGGTGCGGTAAAGCCCCATATCCCTGCTCCATATAGAGCTACTGAAGAGCATTTAGCATGATAAATCTGGAGCAGTTCGCATGCCGGACGCTGGCCTAGATTCCGGGCAAAAGTTGACAGGGTCATTGTTGTTCTAAGGAATGACAGTTTCCTGCTTTGGATAGTTGGTCGTCAGTTTTGCTTATTATCGATCAGAATTCCCAGATAGGGGTATGTTTTTGTGCAGTCTAACTTGGTGTTGTTTATATATATGCCCTTTGTGTGACTAGTGGCTTTCCCAACATGCATGATGAAGGTTTTCTTGTTATTAACCTTTAGATCTAACCTTTCCATGAATTGGCAGTATCTGTTGACCAGCAATTGTAGTTGGCAGGGAGTCCGCGCCATGATGACCGCCTTGTCTGCATAGAGCAGAGCTGGAATAGGACGACGGCCAATCATGGGGAGATCCTGACTACCCTCTAGCATTGCCACCTCCAGACCGTTAGTGTACAGGTTAAAAAGGAAGGGAGCCAGCACGCAGCCCTGTCTGACTCCCTTCACCACGTCAAAAGACCTGGTTAACTCCCCCCTTGAGCCCTAGCGGACTTTGGCTGATGCCCCTGAGTAGAGGTCTTGCATAAAGCGGATTAAAGGGGGGTATACGCCTATTTTAATGAGCATATTCCACAACTTGCAATGAGACACATAGTTGAACGCCGCCGACAGGTCGACGTATGCCAGATGGAGTTTACCCCTCTTCGCCCCCCCCATATTTACCCGCTAGTAGGGACAAATTTAGTGCTTGTTCTACCGTCCCCATACCCTCACGAAATCCGTACTGTAGGTCTGACAGTATTTGGTTTTCAGCTGCCCAGCTACAAAGTTTTTGGAGGACTAGCTGCCCTGCGACCTTACCCGTTGCGTCTAATAAAGAAATGGGTCGATAACAAGCAGGGTCATTTCGATCCCCTTTCTTGAAGATTGGGAGGATTGAGGATTTCCATGAGGTGATTGGGCCTGTTTCGTTAACTGCATCAAAGACCCTAGTGAGGATAGGGGACCACAAATCTAAATTATGTCTGAATATGTCAAGAGGAACCCCATCAGGGCCAGGGGCTTTCTCATGTTTCGATGACTTTAGCGCAGTAACTACCTCCTCGTGGGAGAAGCTGAGGTTGCTTCCATCTCGAGGTACAACAGGTACCTGTGTGGGTGCAACTGTTCCCCCGAAAATAGCTGAAAAGTGAGTGACCCAAGCGCACTCATCCACTGCCACCTCGATTCTCGGGTTCAAATTAGGATTTGTTAAGAAGGGAGTTTTAACTGTGTAACCACGCCAAAATGTGGTTGAATCCTTTGCAAGGCAGCTTTTGTGCAGTGTCTCCCATAAGGTTTTTTTTTATCTCTAGCTTATACCGCTTTAGGGACTGATTATACTCCCTTCTAAGACAAACTATTTCTGGTTTGTTTCTAATGCTGCATCGGAGTGCCTTCTTCAGACACGAATAGGCTCTCCTAGTGGCAGCGTTGAACCAGCCCTTTTTTGGTTTCTTAGTTCCCTTTGATTTACTTAATAGTTCGTCATTGATTGTTTTAGTAATGATCAGGAAACTATCTAAGATTTTTTCAGGGGGAGAGTCGGCATTGAGGCATGTTTCTACTTGTGGTAGAGTGCGGCTAAGAACTCTACCTGTGATTGCAACAGGATCCACGGTTTCCCACCTTATGGTGAAACCATTTAATTTGCCCATACTCAGTGCATCTTGGGTTAGTAGGGTGGGTGAGTTAGCCAGTTTACAAGAGTCAGGCACTATAATAGTCATAGAGTTTGGGAAATGATCACTGTTTGGGTTAGTGCCCGTCAGGAAACAACCAATTTGGTCTTTCAAGACTTGAGAAACTAGGATAAAGTCAATCAAGGAGGAATAGCCTCTTCTACAAAACGTTGGAGAAAATGCTACTGGGGGGACAACAAGCTCATTTGCAAAGCCAAGTTCTAGAGTGACTAGGATTTCCATTAAGCGGTGGCCTAAACTGGAATGCGGGAAATGGGTTAAATTCAAACCCCCCTCGTCCACCCAACCACATTTTTTGGAGCCACTGTCTTTACAGAGACTAACATTAAAGTCCCCTCCCCAGATAAGATTAAATTGGTTATTCCTTATTTTTTTCCATTCTACCTGTAGGAGACGGAGAATTTTCTCCAGGACAGGGAGTATGTCTTCGGTCCGTAGGTTGTTATAAAAATTGACTACGTAGTAAACCGCTTTTATATTTAATGGTAATTTCAATATTTGGAAGTTTGGCGCACTCACTACAACCTGTATGCTTCTGATAGAAAGATCGTTAGCGATATAAGTTGCTAAACCACCTTTTGATCTGCCAGTAGTAGAGGGTTGGGCAGGGCAAATAAAAGTTTTATACCCTTGAAGATGGAATTGGGTAGTAGACCAGGTTTCCTGAAAACACTTTGCGGATTTCAGAGAGCCAAGAGGGTGAATCTACCTTAGGTCTAAGGCCTGCCACATTCCAAAATATCATGGAGAAATACGTCGAATTCTGCTTTACGGGACCCACGGCCTCACCAGTGCTAGCGCTACCCACTGCTTCGACGGCTAGAACAATACCTGGGGATTTGTCCATCATCTCACGCTGCAGGGGCACTAGAGGAGCCTCTCTACTAGGCATGAGGACTGGATTAGGACTGACATTTTTATTTGGTGGTGATTTATGGCAGGCTAGTGCCCTAGTAGCGGACATGGATGTTACGGGGACCAATTTAGCGCTTAAAGACTTGTTTTTAATAGGCCCCTCAGATGGGCGGGCGATGATTAAATCAGATGGTGCCAGTCATTCATTTTCGTCGAGACCGGACAAGCAGTCAAAAGAATTGTACGTGGGAATGGTCCAGCCACCATATGAGCTGTGTTGATGGAGCCAGCCTAGAGGCGGTACATGCGACCAGCTGGGACGTTGGGGGTGGATAGAAAAGGGGGAGTTTACCAGACCAGATCTTGATACAGGGAAATGCAGTTGAAGCTTTGAGATTAAGGAAGAGTTGGGTCTATGCGCAGGTAAGGAGCAGACAGCATTTTATTGCTTAGTTAATTGAAATCATAACAATTTTACCATAAAATAGACAGAAAACAGCAGGTTTCTCGGTTAAAACAGACTTGATTAGCATCACGCTAAGCATTAATTCCTTATAATGGAACAGTTTGAGCATTTTATATTATTTAAGAACAGAAAATACATTGAGCTAGCCCTAGCTAGAAATATCAGATTGTATTCATAAAATAGATTAAAATACACATTACATCAGAAGTTAGTGATCAATGTACAGCGATAAGGAGTTTATTCAGTGTTCAAAATGAGCAAAGTATACACTGGCCTGGTTAATGAGGAATTTAAAGTGCATTGTGCTATCTAGAACTACAACAAAATGGAGTTCAAGGTGAAAAAATACGAAGTTGATACTGTGTGCAAAATGAGCAAAGTATACACTTGCTTGCTTTGTGAGGGGTATAAAGTGCATTGCGCTATCTAGAATACCACACAGGTTTCCTTCTAGATACCAGCCTGATACTTTCCTTGTCTAAAGGGTAGTTTCATTGTGCAAAGATGAGCAAGGTAAACACACACTCCGTTCTTAGTTTTAAACGTTCTTGGATTGCATGCATTTATTTCACACATAAAGTGCATTTGTGCATTGTGCTGACTAATTATAATAATAATGCTTCTTTGTTGTTTATCTGCAAAACCATTGCAAATACCATACCACAGTATATGGAAAAGACTGTCTGAAATGAAAGTGCAATGTAACAAAAAGCTATAAAACTCATTATATAAATGAACACTTAAAACTGTTGCGGAACACTCAGGTTATTCAGTAGACAAACTTCTTGGCTAGCTATTGTATGGGTGGCCCAGTCTGCAAGGCGAATTAATCAATTAAAGTTTGTCTTTGTTCCTGATGTACTGTAGCCTTTAGTTGCAAGAGCTGCTGGTTTAAAATTTTAACAAATTTAGCGCATCTCCCCATCTGTGATTTTAACTTTGGCACCATTTCACAAATGCAGCTAAAATCTGGCAGACGCTAGCGCCCAGTTCCCAGAGATTTTCCATCAGGTTGCAGCGCTTTTTTGATGCAGACCTGATGCAAAATCCATTTTGGTATAGACAAACCAAGTTAAATGCTGATTTGCTCTGCTTTGTTGAAAAAAAAAAAACTGCGAATTGCAGTACATTTTGCTACTTTGCGTCAGTGGGTCGTTCCATGGGTGGTGCATGGGGTTCCTGTGCTTCCACCCATGGATTCTGACACAAATCCATATTCACAATGAGATATATACATGGGGTCGCACCAAAATTACACTCCTGCTTGAGGTTTGCTTAACCCCTTAATTGCTGCAGTCGGCCAATGGCCGACGGCAACACTACCTGCCCAGTGCTGCCGTCGGCCATTGGCCGACGGCGCCCCACCCGCGAACGGAAACGCCCGCACCACAGCGGAATTACCGCCGCGGTTAACGGGTTAACAAGGAAAAATATCTTGATTTCTCTTAGTTATTTCCTCTTTTCATGTGCACTGCATTCTGCAGCAGACCTAGAGAGTTGAAAACGCCTCCTAGGCTAGTTTTTTGTGCAGGAAGGGACACCTTCCTGCACTTAAACTGTACTGACCATAAAGCAGACACCCTTGTACTATGATGACGGGGGACCTGAATTGGCGCGAGGCAGCAAAAAGTGGTCCAGGCCTAGGAGAGAGCTGAACTGCACCAGTTCTTTGAAGATATGGTTCAGTTCTGTTCTCTTCTGCTCTTCATTGTGGGATGTCTTTAGAAATCTTCACTTAAGGATTTGCAGATTATTATTGGTATTTTCAAATGTGTGCATATCTGTGAAGGGGCGCAAAAGTGATAATTTGCTAATAGTTTTGTATATGTGATGAATATGCATAACATTGGGCAGACGCTTTGTTGGATTATTTTTCTATTGGTATGTCAAGTTTTCTGGCAATCCATAAAATGGGATCTAGATAAAAAGGGGGACGGTAATTACATTTTTTTTTGCTTATAACCCTGACGCTGTTTGGTCAATCTGAGTTCTATATGTCTAGTATTTAGAAAGTGATATCCAATGCAGGTATATTAGACGTCGCAAAATTTCAGTCGCAAGGACAGAATTACAGATAGGGCAAGCAAAATTATTTTTGATTTACTAATAACTTTCTTTGGCATTGTTTGATAGATTAGCACAACATTTGGCAGGGACTTAGCATGCTTAACATTCTTTAAGAATTTGAAGTTTGTGAAACTCTATAGGGGTAAGCAACAAAAGGGGGGCAAAAAGTGTGAATTTGCTAATAACATCTGCACTGTGTGATGAATATACAAAAAATTTGGAAGTTGCTTGGAAAGTTTACATTTGTATTGGGTATCAAGTTTTGTGCCAATCTGTCAAACGGGGGCAAAGTAAAGAGTGGGGCAAAAAAACTGCTTATAACTTTACCACGGTTTAAGGAATCTGCATCAAATGTGGAAGACAGTTAGCAGGGTACGCCTAGTACAGGTATAATATATTTGTGGGGGTGAGGCGTTAAAAAGGCGTAAAAAATATTCGATGTATTAATACTTTGGCACATTCAGATGGATCTGCACGAAATGTGGCAGAGACTTAACACGTTTGGCCTACGGTTGGTTTTCTCAATTTCATGCAGGCCTATGAAAGGGGAGGGGACACCAAGCATGATGAAAGAAGAGCTCATCAGCTAATAAGTTGCCACAGTTGGATGTCTTCACTCAAAAGTTTGCAGACACAGGTTTAGTTTACTGTTGGTTATGTCAAGTTTGGTGCAGATCCGTCAGGAGCCAAAAGATAAATGGGAGGGCAACTACAGAATTATTGACTAATAATTTTTATGTTGTTCTGTTAACATGTGCGAAATTTGTTATCTAGCAAATTAAGCCTGGTGGATGTCCAGGCAAGCCCTGCACCCAAACCATGCTGCATACAGTCGAAGGTTGTTGAGCACAGGGCCTGGGCTGAGGAATGCGCAGAATGTGTACATGGGAAGCTGTGTAGTGAGGTTTGGGTGATAACAGTAGGTTGAGCGCAAGGCCTAGCCCTCCAGCCAGTCCTCGCAGAGCACAGCCAAACGCCATGCATAGCATGGTGTGGGTGGCCATGGCAATTTGGCATATTTCACAATGCATATGGCCAAAGGCCCTGCTCTTAGGCCTCGCAAGGCCATGTGTATCAAGGACTGACAATTATGCAGATCATTATAAAAATAAGACATAAGGAATAACTTGTAATGTGTGTTTTATGCATACTTCACCATAACTGATGAATTTCAGTGGTTTTACATGTTTGAGCTTCAAACATAACTCACTTTTTAACTAAGTTAAAAAAAAAATTAAGTGATTTTTTATTTTTATGTCATGTATAAATGTTCGTATTTGTGATTTGTGAACCGTTAACTTGACAAGAACTAGCTGGAGATTCGAAATAAGTTGGTTTCTGATGAACATTTAATGGATATTACATTTGAAGAGGAGTACTGGCCACGTCTTATGAGAGGGAGCGTTGTATAGAATTACAGACGATGCCTGCGTTTCACATGGCAGTCCAGACGGTTGGCAGTGTCCTGCATCCCAATGTGCCGCACTGCGGATATATATATCTATATATGGAATATATATATATAGATAGATAGATAGATAAATAGATAACTAGATAGATGTGTGTGTATTCACTGGAAAAACAAAGCTGAAGTATTATTCTAATTAAGTGTAATAAAATGAATTGTTTTAGTATAAAAAACTTAAAAATACACTGGAAAAAACAAACATTAAGGTTATGTTATGGTTAGGTGAATTTCTCAGTGACAACATCAATGTATTGAACAAAAAAACAAAAACAAATTCACCAATTATAGTTAGCAGTATTGACTAGAACGTACGCCCTGCCATGCACTGCTTATGATCTCACATACAACATCACTTATGACATGTTCTATGACATCATTTATGATATCACTGATGCATCTCAAATGACATCACTGATGACATCATCCAATTAGTGTGCTAGTTTCTATTATAGTTTACATAGTGACAGGTAGCTGTCATAATACTTTTCTACCAAATTTTCCACAGATTGTATTCAGCCAATGGGTGTAAGTTTTTACAAAATGCATGTGCTCGTAATACACCATTGCTGTGTAGATGTATTTAACATGTTATACTTTTTTTATTTTGAGTGACTCTGTGTGCAGGTGACAGTTGACTCGTGTTCATTATGCTTCAGACAAGTTTTTTGATTTTACAGAAAAAGTTTCCAACAGGAGAAAGATTCTATGTAGTAGATACTAACTTTTGTAAGCTGCCTTGAGTTATTAGACAGAATCTTGTCAGCATGATCATTTATACTTAACCTAGAAGACTGTGTGTACCAGCAACTAAAAAATGCATGTTCACTAGTTTTTCTAGAATAGATGAGCGATCTGTAAAGTTTTCACTACAGAGTGAAGGGTGCAGGTAGATTGTTCTTTAGCACATTCGGAATTTCTTTTTTTTTTAGCAAATAGTGTTTTTTTTTCAGTTGTTGAATACAGTGTAAACTGTTCTTAGTAGATTTTTTAAATACTCTTGGTGCATTTCTCATGAGAGTTTCACTGTCTGCAAACAGTGTGATACAGCGTAAACTCTCTTCATAGAGAAAAAAACAGTGTAAAGTATCGACTTTTTGGCTCATATCAACATATGTTCTCAATGTAGGTTCGGTGAGTGACAAGGGTTTGATACAGATAAAAGCTCTCCATATTAGGACATTTCTTTTTGAACTGACATTTTCTATTTTGGCTTTCTGTCTACAATTATATAGCTATTGAACACTGCATTCAATGACAGTTCCTCATATATCTTTGATCTATGATACCTATAAAGTGTATTCTGTAGGCTCACTGTCGCATATAATGCTTGTTTTCAACATCTAAGTGAGTTGTTTGTGTGGTGGCAGTAGAAGTGGGTAATCTTCTCCTGAGCTACTTTGTACTTACTGTCAGGCCTCTAATGTCATACTAATTTATGTGTCATAGAGAAGTTTGGATGATGTAATCAGTAATATCATCAATGATTTAATTTGAGATCTCATGAGTGATGTCATAAATGATGTCATAGAAGATGTCATAAGTGATTTATGTGAGGTTATAAGCAGGCGGGGCGCACGGTATAAGTAGTGCTGCTAACTATAACTGGTGAATTTCTGTGGTTTTTTTAGTTCAAAATGTTAATGTTGTCACTGAGAAATTCCCCTGACTATAACCTCACTTTAACCTTTGTTCTTTTCAGTGAATTTCTAGTTTTAAAAAAAAAGTAAATTCATTTTTTTCAACTTTATATATGGTAGAATAACTGAATAATATATCCTGTGTGCTGACATTATTCTGAAAGGGAATTGCTTTTGTATTGTAACTTAACAGGAAAGGGTGCAGACTTTGAAAAATGTTTTGAAAACATGATTTTGAGAAAAAAAAGAGTAATGCAACAATATTTGTGTTGAGATTGTCTATCTCCTCTGTTCTTCTGGCTATAATACCTAGTCATTTTACGAGCAAGGTAGTTAGTATTGTAATAGAATACTTTTCATAGCCTTTGTATGTATTTTTACATCAAAGTGATAATTATAATTCAGTTTTTTTTAATATTGTATTGTGTTAAGTTTCATCATATAAATCAATTTTTAAAGTGTGTGGTTAATCAACAGAGTTCTATATTTTATTTTAGTCTAGGGCTTAGAGTAATTTTTCATGTGTTTAGTTATTTAATGTTATTCTGTGAAAAGACAGTCATTAAAATATGTTTATAATATTCAAGACGCTTACAGGAGTCGAACACACAATCTCCTGCGTGGAGTCCAAGAGGGATGTACTTCCTGGTCAGCTCTTGCCTCCCTCTTACGAGTTCATACATTTGGGATTAAGTTATGAACAGTGTTTTCCTGTAATTCTGAATAAATTAACAGATTACAGAAGTTGATTGTATAAGTAAAATTGATTATCATTTGTTTATTGAATATATAAAGCAATAATAGTTTTACGATCTTGCGAGAAGCTCACAGGAGTCGAACACACAATCCCATGCATGGACTCCAAGTGGGCTGTACTTCCTCTTCGGCTCTTGTGATCAACCCACAAGATCATGCATTTGCAATGAAGTTAATAACAGTGGTTTCTTGTAATTCTGAACAAATTCAGATATTAGAGATGTTGATTAGCATGGAAAAATTGATCAAGAATTTTTCCATGAAATATATAAAGCAATAATATTTTTATGATCTCTCGAAACCCTCGCAGCTATCTCGAGAGAAGTACGGGAGAAGAACCACTCCTAAGGAGGGATTGTGATTGGTTCATATGGATGTCTTTAGCAGCGGTAAAGTTCTGAAAGGGTTGGAAACTTTTTATCAGAATGTACTAATATAGTGCATATGAATTCCTCCCATTCTAAAACCATGGTCTTGGATAAAGGCGTGCCACAGGGATCGATTTTGAGCCATACTCTTTTTAACATGTATGTGGCTCCCCTGGCCAGGCTTATAAAGTTGTGTGGTTTTGATACAATTTCATATGCTGATGACACACAACTTGTCATCACATTGGATTCTAATCTGGAGCTTACCAAAATCAAATTCAAAAACTGTATGCAAAAAATGTCATCATGGATAACAGTTAATTTCCTTCAGCTCAACACTAGTAAGACAGAAGTCTTACTTTTTGGGAAGGCTCTTCCAATCTGGTCCACTGATTGGTGGCCATCCGAACTTGGATTGTCCCCAACACTAAAAAAACTCATAAAAACTTTGACGGTCTTTCTGGATGATAATTTCTCTATGAATGAACATGTTAAAACTATTTCTGGAACCTGTTTTGGCCTGATGCGCATGCTTAGGAAAGCTTCTCACTGGTCCTGGCATTAATAGTGAGCTACCTGGACTATCGGAATTCCCTTATGGTCACAATGAATAAAGGCCTTTTATCCACACTTCAGGTGGTACAGAACACGCTAGCGATTCTCGTCTATAATCTTATCCACGATCTCCATCCAAAACGTTTATTAGGTTTCTTTCATTGACTTCCCATAAAAAAGCGTGCACTCTTTAAATGTATGCGTTTAGTCTTCAAATCACTGCATGGAAGGGACCATGTTATCCTAAAAACAAACTGCAGCCATATATTTCAGTACGACGTCTCAGATCAAGTGAGCTACTGCTGCTATGCCCCAAACGTATCTACATAGCCAGATTTGGTTGCTGCTCCTTTTCCTTCTTGGCTCGCAAACACTGGAATCAGCTACCCTTGCCCCTTCATTCCTGCTCAGACTTATTCTCCTTCAAGAAACTCCTGAAAACATGGTTGTTTGATCTATAATCACCGTATGGAAGTGTGACCTGTATCTGATGGCTTCGGAGCCGTGAGATCCCCTAGGGAATGATTTATGCGCCTAATATTTAGAAGAAAAATATTACATTCTTATCGCTGTCTTTCACTATTGGATTTTGGTGATAGAATATATATTTGGCTTGCTCTCCTTTACTGTTTACTTTCTTCACAAAGATGACTTCATCCAAATCAGATCAACAGCCGTGGGCAGCTGCACCAGCTCAGCCATGTCAGCCTCCTAACGAATCCCAGGGGTCGTAATTCTTTGAAATGAGACCAGCTAGCAAGAACGTTTTGGCAAAGTACGTTACCAATAAACTTTCCAGCAAAGAGTTGAGCCTGATGAGCAGAAATAAACAATATAGCATGAGTAACAAAGGAATGTGGAGACACCTGACATCTGTGCACCCACAAAGGCTTGCCTGGGCAGAGCTGGCTCATGCTGCAGAGTTAGGAAACTCGACATTGACTTCAACATAATTTGCTTCAAGAGATACTGTGCCTGCCCAGGTTCTAAGTGCACCAGTGAACAATAACCCTGCTTTATTGAATAAAGCTCTATTTTGCTGCTTGTGTAAGCAGATAATCTTTTCATAATCAAGCAGGGCTGGCGAGGAGAAGCTTTTCCAAAGCACAAATGCCCCCTAGGTAGTAGGTTTTTTTGTAATTTTTTGTATTAAGGAGATCCTGTTGGTATTTGTTTAAAACTTTAGGTTGTATGTTTTTGTAGTACCCTTTAAAAAAAAATACCCCTCAAAAATCAAAACATTTTGAAAACACATTTTTTAAATTGTTCTTGAATGGGGTAGAAATATGGGGCCACGTCAGGACTACCACATTGGGGGTGGGCGAGAGCCAATTTTTACAATTGTTGGCGAATCTTATAACTAGTACCCCACTCCTGCCATTATCGTTGGATCTGGGCCACAGGTCCATCACTCATAAAGCAGCCCTTTGACCTCTGCTCTATTAGAAACGGCTATGAGCCCCTGTGGACCTTGTTCTTTATAGGGGAAGTTTGGAGGAGCTACTCAAGCAGCCTGGAGTTACTAGGATTCCCTGGTATGAGCACATTAAGACTTACTTGGCAAAGTTGGGATGCGTACATCTGTGGACTAGCCCAGGAGCCATTTCTGGTGTGTCTAAGACAGCATTTAATGGGATTTACTGGAGTTACACAGACAGAGAATTGAGCAGGAACAGGAGTTTGATTACCCTGAGACTAATTTTAATGGAATTCAAAGATTCTTTCCTCATGGAAGAATATATGGAATTCCATCGAGCCCCCTTTGGGAAACAACCCTGTCCATTAAATTTCAATTTGGGACCCTGTTGTTGCCCCCCTTTCCTGCTAAATGGGGCAACATAATACTAACCTAGACTTTACCTGCCCCAGATCAAGGAATGTATCAATCACATATTGTTCTTTTGTCAGCACGATCATAATCATAGGAAGAAGTAGATATTACAGCCAAGTCGGAGCCTGGGGATTAGAGATTTTAGGGTTGTCTCCAGAATCCTCAGATCCAATACATCACCGCTTCTTAAAGGTGGTATGGGGAATCATACAGGGCAGTGTAGGATCCTGAATACTGTATTTCACTACACTGACCACCATTGATGTTGGCAGTCTAACCCAGAAAATGCTCTAATTACAACTTTAAACCCAATGGCCTTCTTTAATGAGGTGCTAATTCAGCACTAAAATCCAGAAGTATAAGGCATTGCTATAGCATGTCTTATGAAATCCTACGACTAGCAATGTCTATTGATTAAGCATTGTTCAAAATGGCCTTATGACAGCTTTTTTAATGTATTGTATTGATTTTACTGTTTTTAAAGTTTTTATGTCAATTGTATTTATGCAAACTTTTATGGCAGCATTTGCCGAATAAAGAAATAAAAGAGAAAACTGTTAAACAGCTCTTTTCAGAGCTACCTGATCGTTTCATGATCTAAGTTGTTTATACTATGTTTCCCTTTTTTTCTTTACACCAAAGTTCTTTTAAGAGCCAGAGGGGCAATCTCGCTCATGCAGCTCAAGGGGGCAGTGCTACCCGGTGTACTTTCCCGAGCCTCTCATGAGATTGTTCTTTTTATAATGGGCTTTACCTTTACACTGAATATATCCTGATGACAGTATGTATTATTTATATACACCAGAATAGTGACAGTGTGTTTAGTTTAATAAAATGCATTCATTATATAATTGTGGGGAAAAGGAAATCACTTACATTTAAAAAAACAAACACGTTTTATTTGCATGATACCAACATTGGTGCATAGAACACATTGATACTCTAAGTACTGGTGCTTTACTATATATACCCCTGTACCCCAAAACCCAAACCTAGCCCTGAATCCTAAAAATACCCCTGTGCCCCAAAACCCAAACCTACCTCTGAACCCTAAAATACCCCTGTACCCCAAAACCCAAACCTAGCCCTGAACCCTTAAAATGCCCATGTACCCATGTACCCCAAAACCCAAACCTACCCCTCAACCCTAAAAATACCCCTCTACCCCAAAACCCAAACCTAGCCCTGAACCCTAAAAAAACCCTGTACCCCAAAACCCAAACCTACCCCAGAACCCTAAAATACCCCTATACCCCAAAACCCAAACCTACCCCTATACCCTAAAAATACCCCTATACCCCAAAACCCATACCTATCCCTAAACCCTAAAACTACCCCTGTACCCCATAACCCAAAACTATATCTGAACCCTTAAAGTACCCAAACACCCCAAAACATATACCTCAGTACCCCAAAACATATACCCCTATACCCATACTTACCTTATCCAAACATTAAAAAAACATGCTTTTACCATTCATGCATTTACAACGAATTTCGTTGTAAATATATGCGTGGTAAAAGCATATAAAATGTAATACCATGCGTTATAATGGTACAGCGGAGTTATGGTACTTTCTTAATGAAAGTATGCGGAGTGATAGTATGCGGAAAGAAAGTTGCGGATTAATGGGTGTTTACCCTCCCCCGATAAGTACATTGGTAGCACGTCTGCCGACATCTCCAGCAACATACTCATATTTTTTCACCACCCATTTGAAAAATACACAGGTCTCTCTCATTGATGGCCAGCACCGATATACACTTTTAGACACACCTCCCGCCACAAGTTCTAGAATTGCAAACTTTAGAGCTGGGGAGCTACGTTTGAATCTCGGCATCAGCTCAACATCCTGTGATTCCAGGCAAATCGCTTTGTCTCCCCGTGCCTACCACAAATAAATGTGTTCTTCTGTAATGTAAATTGTGCTCATGCCATGTTGTCGAGTTTGCGCTATGTAATATTGCAAGGAAATATAAAGTAGGGAAACTCGATTTCACACACTGCTGAACGCGCACTCTTAAGTGCATCAGCAGTGCACTGTGAATCGGAGCATTTCACAGGCCTGTCACTGATAAGAAATGCTATCAAAACGAATTCCTACAAAACAATATACTACTGGCCGGCAGCAATTCATACCCGGACAACGTCGGGAGGGGCTGCTAGTATATATATATATATTGGAGTGCGGGAATGCATTTGACTGTTCTGTCACAACTCTCCCCAGCATGGCTCACATGTAAATTAATGTATAGGGAAACACTGTCTTCTCCACTAACACCAATCTCTAAGACAACATGGATGTACAGTACAGTGTGGGCAACCAAAGGCCTCTCTACTGACACCTCTCCCTTCAGCATCTGCGATATGCAGTGCTATCTGTGAATGAAGTGAGCTGTCTACTAACACATCTTACCAGAGTGAACATTTTTTATCTCTCTGCTCATACTTCTTGGGGAGGACACATTTTTCTTCCATGATAAGGCTCCATTGTACAGTGTGGAGAGAGACTGGCCCCTCTTCAGTGATCTGAGTTTGGAGGATGGGAGTGCAAAATAGGCTGTGAAAACGAGCTTACCTCTCTGGTTACAGCTATCCCAAGGATGATGGGGGAGAGGAGGTGGCCTAACGGCTAGGGCGCTCGACCTCAGACCTGGGGATCTGGGTTCGAGTCTCGGTAACGACGCCAAACATCCTGTGATTCTGGGCAAATCACTTAATCTCCCTTTGCCTAACAAAAATGAATGTGTGTCCTCATGCAATGTACCTGGTGCTATGTAAAGCGCTCTGATACCCGATTCGGGTCAAGTTTGCGCTATATAAAACTCTGCAAAAAAAAAATAGATGCACAAGTAGGGTGTGGGGATGAAATTACCCTATGCTGAAAAATCTTGCATAACAACTATAGAGATTATGATGTGTAACCATACTACCCTCATCCGAGACATCTCCCCAGAGTAATAGCTGTGCAACGTATGCTATGGGTAGTGGGTATAGAAATAGAATATCCTCTCTGCTAAGACCTGTGTCTTGGTTGATTGGTGTGGATAGTTGAATGTGGGGATACACTCACTTCTCCCTAAGACCTTTCCCCATTGGCATAATGAGCCATGGTAGGGTGTGGATAGGGACAGACATATCAGCTGAAACTTCTCTCCACGGTCAGAAGCATATATAGTAACATGTGCAAAAGAGCTGCCCTCTTCACAATCACATCTCCACCAGCTAACACCAGTGCATAATAGAATATGAGGATGCACTGGCCTTTGTTCAAAAGCGTCTCTCTAGTATGAGAGTTCTGTATGCTACATTTAGCACAAGGACCGATCTCTCTAGTGAGACCTCACTGTTACATGAGAAGTCAACATTGTTGGATATTCAAATAATTAGCTTCTCCAATAACAATTATCTGTAGCATAAAAGATGTGCACAGTACCTTATAAATATATACATACATGTAGGAACACGTCTGTATTCTTTGAAGATGCAACTGCCAATTTTAGTCAACATTGTAAAACTGTAATAATATTGAAATCTATAACCACTATTAAGCAAACAAAGAAGTAACTTAAAACTTTTTTTATTACAAAAACATCCATTGTTCCACATTACAAAACTATAACTACATTAACAAAGTATATCATAACAATAATAAAACAAACAAAACAACAAACTTTACTAATTTATAATGTCTTCATCACATTATGATGAGCAGCCTGGTGTGGCTGTACCACTTCTGCCCCCTCAGCCTGGAAAAGAGTCTTTGGTATGGCAGGTTTTAGTTTTGACACCAGCTAGCAAAAAATGTCTCAGCAAAGTTTCTCATGCGTACAGTTTTTTTAAAAGAAGTTCACAAAGGCTAGCTCGAGCAGAGGTAGCTCAAGCTGCTGAACTGCAGATCTCTTCATGTGCATCCACAACTTTTTAACCTGGGTAGACTATTCCTGCTCAGGTACTCACTGCTAAACAAGACAATAATTGTGTTTTCTTAACAAAGCTCTCTTTCGCTGCTTATGTAAGCAGATACATATTTGCTGAGACTCCTCAGATCACAAATGTCCCCATATGCAATACAGAACTTCCCCAATTAATATTTGTTTCCTTGCTTTACACAGAGTAATTATTTCAATTTTTTTCAAAAGTGAACAAGACTTCTTTTTCGCCGCCATCCATTTTCTCACATGGTAGTTTTCTTGTTCACAACTTCTGATTTCCATTTCCCTCCTATAAAAAGAGAAAATAATAAAAAAAAGGGTAAAAGTTATACTAGTAACAGTCATTCTTCCCTATATTCTGTAAAGTTTTCTATATCTTTTAACCACAATCACATATTTATATGTAGTGTACCACTAACTTGTTATTCCTTTCCCTAGAAAAATTCAAAATCCTCGCCCAGTGTATTTTTTGAGCAAATGAATAATAACATGCCACCAAACCTGATTTCATAAAAGTTTATAAAGTAAAAAATTCCTCTTGGGGCACCTTTGCCAATACTGAGCATGGTGTTTCACTCTAGAAATAGCAATGTCACCACTCAAACATCTCATAAGGCTAAAGTTTATGTACACTAAGATTTTTTTTAAAACTAGGGCTTATATTAACACATTCCAGATTCTTTGTTAAATAATTTGAGAAACACTGAAGCTTGCACTTTTCTCTTGTGAGATTGCAACACAATTGGTGGGAGATAGTAGTATATGTGAAGCACCACCCTTGCCACTAAAAAACATTTGTTGGAAAATGGCTGTGAAACTGCATACTGGAGAATGAGGAGGGACAACCCTCATCTTTCAAACTTCTCTCTCAAATAACTACGCATAGTAAGGCGTGTGCAGGACTGACTAAGCTGAGTTGCCTCTCTTGCATAACTGGTGTATATAGTAGGGTGTGTAGTGGGACTGACATCTCCTTTGATAAGCGTGGCTCAAATCCACCCGAGTGACTTACCGCACTCACCTATAGTCACTATATAGGAAGTCAGCCGGACAGTGGAGAAGAATAAACAAAAGTCTTTATTAGGCCAAACACACTCATATGAGAGGGCCCTGTCCGACCTCACTCCTAGGAGTGCGAACGAGAGGACTGACTCTCTGCATCACAGCAATACATTATAATGCAATACAGTAGCGAGGGGTACGCCCCTTGTGGAAAGTTACCGAGCCTCAGACCAGTGAACAATGCTCTCATAGAGCAGGCATCTGCACCTGCGAGGGATACATTATTATCTCTACTCAAGGCCATGGAGCTAGGCTTCAGCGTCTCTGGGTATGAGAACATTACTGATAAAGAGACTTGTTAGTTTCGGCCACAGTAAGCTGAGAAACGAAAACTGCTGTCTTAGTACATTTCTGTATTCCTGCGGGAGGGGCATATGAGCGAGCAGGGCCCGCAGGCACAGAGGGTTACACAAAATGGTGGCACACAGGCTAAGCTAAGAAGCTAATATGATCACACGTACATTTGAATATAAGTAAAAGCAAGAGTAATAATTCAGCATAGGTGCATATACGAATCTCATTAGTTAGTCATATGATGCTAACTCACACATCATCAAAGGATAATTAGGGCATCGAAAAGTGAATTCTATCAGACCCTCCTTTTAGCATCATTGGCTAACTATAGCCTCATTTATTTGCAAAAAGGTAGTGCCGACATCCATTCTATGGGCAGGACTTTATGTCTTCAGTCTAGAACATCTTCTGCAATGAACATCAACCAACTTACATCAGCAGGAATTTCAGTAATCATAGAAGTGGTATATTGACCAGGTAACTTCTTTTTCGGACGTATATTCGCAGCACACATGGAACAACATGGAGGGAGGCAGTATATGCAAAGGCAGCAAGTCAGTATTACACTCACCACACCAACCAAACCCATTAGTATTTTCCAGCCCCAGGAAGAAAAGGCACCCCAAAGCCACCCCTGCAGGGACCATGTCCCGTTATCCTGATGCAGTTCAGTCGCTAGTCTATGTAATTTTTGTACTGCCAAGTTAACTGTCGGGGCGGAGTCAGGGATGTAAACGCAGCAAGACGTCCCGATGACGCGGCAGGCCCCGCCCCTATCAGCTAGTATGACGTCAAGGACCATCCTGTTCTGGATCGTGAATAATCTCATAGCCTGAATCTCAACAGATATATTAGTCGTAATGTCGGCTTCAGTTAGAACTACCTTCTCCATTACCCTAGACAGTCGTCTAATAGCTCTGCTGTTAAATATCGGGCCCCAGAAAGGCAGTAAACCCTTAGAGAAATCAGTCCATTGCTGATACGAAGTGTCCGTCTTGTCGACGTCATCTACCTGGAGTTCCCTCCTTTTGCGCTGCTCTAGCGGCTGTTCCTGAGGACTGGGAAATCGACGATGAGTTTTGTGGTAATCAGAGGGAGCCACATACACAGGGGGAATCATGTAGGCTAAATAGCACACCCCACCCCAACCCTCAGGTAACCATAAGTATCCATTATCGCCGCAAATGAAATAGATACTTGGTGGGGCAATCAAAGAGGGGCTCAGGGGCAGGCGAATAGAAGCAGTCACATTACAAGAGCTATTACCAACCTTTATGGGACCCCTTCCCTCTATACAGAAAAATGGAGGAGGACCCACCACAGCCAGAGGTATCAAGGACTTGGAACTGTCGTTACTCTTTGGAGGGTGTCTGTAAGATAGAGTGGCGTTCAATTTCAGGAAACTGTCCCTCAGTCTGTCAGTATCATTTGGTATCAAGAATCGGCCCAACCTTTTCTCACATGTCTCTATGAAAGTCTGGTCAAAACGTCCATCAGTATATATTCGTCCAAGGGAAGCTGGGGGCAGAGGGCGTACTCGCATTGTCATTGTCCACCCTCTATTCTGTAGTCGAGGAGTCAGGGAATCTGGCTGCTGGAAGTATTTAACAAGACCTATAAGAGTATACCACCCCACACAACTATTCACTGGCGTCAAAGGAAGAGCAAGGAATCTGTCTTTCTTATAGGCAGCAGAGGGTAAAAGCCCGCAAACCCAACAATCAGTCAAGTTGGTAGTGGCATGTGCATGGTGCAAAGTCTTAATAAAAACATTGTCTTTGTAGCTTTTACGCAACATTCTTTCACCATAATCAACAGTAATCATATTGTGTTCCGGAACAGCAGTGGGTGTGGGTGCGAAAACATGGACGGGGTAAGCCTTGTCTAGAAAAAACAATATTCCAAGAGTCACTAAAAAGGCAATCAAAACAATTATTATGACCACAATCTTTCCTTTCCGGGGAAGGGCCAACCAAGGGGAATCAGGCACAGGTCTCGGAGGAGCCGCAAAAGGCTGCTCCTCATCAGGAATGGGACGCCCAAAGGGATACATTGTAGAATAATCCTTCAAAAATATCAAAAATCAAAAATTAAAAATCACACTACTACTAGAAAAATAGTCCCAGACAATCCTCAACCGGCCAGAGGGGTTCTTCAACCCTTAAAAGGGATCTTCTCCCTGTGTCCTTCAAAGCCTCACAGGCAGGCTTTTACCGTCCATACCTGACTCCAACGATGTTATTCAATCATTTTAGAAACAAGGGAAGCACTTAATTCGGGCCCCGCACCACTCTATAGTCTCAAAGAACACAGTCTTCGGCTAAACACCAGGGCTCTTATAAGTCCATCCCTACCACTAAATCTTCTTATTCAGGAAATCCACTAAGCCCTTCTTCCGGTGTCTAGTCCATCCTTTTCAGCACTGTTACTTGTTAATTTTTTTCCGGGGCCTCAAATTATAGCGAGTGCTCCCTGGCACTTCAGGATCCGTGAACAAAACAGGCGTATCTGTGGCAGACGCTGTACTTTCTGATGTCTCTTCACTAGTAGCAAGGGGAGTAGTAGAGCTCTCTGAATTCTCTGTTCCGCTACGCTCTTCTCCAATCAGTGAAGCATCCGAGAAAGGAGCATACCTCGGTATAGACTCGTGCTCTTGGTCAGCGATGCCATCCTGTACCCATTGGTCATAGGGCAACGGGAGCGGGACTCTTTTTACATGGGAGGCGTGAGTCCACGCTTTCCTGCCGTCGATCCGAAGTGCAGTGCGGGTGGTGAGGAGCACCTGGCGCGGCTCCGACCACCTTGGCTCCAGACAAGACTTCCGCTGATATCGTCGCACCACAACCCAGTCCCCTGGGTGGATGGAATGTCCAGGCCCCTCCGGCAACGGCTTCAGAGTGTCTTCTACCTGCTGATGAATAGAACGGAGATCTTTAGTCAAAGCATACAGGTAATCTGTCAACAGAGGGTATGGCACTTCAGTAAAGCATTTAGGTCTGGGCACTCCCCAAATATTGGCCGGTCGGCCGAATACCACTTCGTGGGGGGAGACGCCCATTTTTGCGTTTACAGTGACTCTTGTTGAAAGCAAAGCTAAGGGAAGTGCGTCTGGCCAACGGAGACCTGTACTCTCACATATTTTGGCCATCTTCAGCTTGAGCGTGCCGTTAAACCGCTCCACTAGTCCTGCTGCCTGAGGATGTAAAGCTGAATGAAACTTCTGGGATATGTGCAAACCTTTACATATTTGTTTCACTAATTCTGCATTGAAGGATGTGCCATTATCACTCCAGATCACCCTAGGTAATCCGAAGCGGGAGAAATACTCCTTTATCAACATTTTAGCAGTAGAAATGGCGGTACAATCTTTCGTAGGGTACGCCTCCACCCACCTACTGAAAGCACATACGACTACAAGGACGTACTTCAAGTTGTTGACCCTTTCCATTTCAATGTAATCCATCTGGATCACCTCGAAAGGGAAAGAAGGGGGTGCAAAATTTCCAGTTGGGACAGGAGTACCTTTTCCAGGATTGTGTCTCAAACACACCATACACTGGCGAACCAAATTAGTGGCCATTTTAGAGATATTTTTATTACTCCACACCGGGTCTAACAGCTTGCAGATACCCTTGGCACTCACATGGGCAGGTCCATGCGCCATCGTCACCACTGGAAGAACATACGCATTCGGTAGCAGCCATCGTCTCTTGTCTGTCGCATCTGTCCAACATTCATCCGCATCCAGTCGTCCCTGCCCATCCTTCCATGCTCTCAATTCCTCGTCTGTCGCTTTTCCCTGTATGTTCTTGACACTCTGTACAGTGTCCGCGAACATATGAACATCTGGGACCCATCTGGCTGGTCCAGCCACAAACATTCGTGGTAATTTTTCTCTAGCAGTCTCTTTTGCTGTTTCATCGGCGAAAGCATTGCCTCGCCCTACATCATCCACTATCGTCTTGTGTGCGCTACATTTTATCACCGCCAATCTTTTGGGTAGTGTCAGTGCCGTTAGCAGTCGTAATATCAATGGACCATGTTGTATACGCTGTCCGTAGGAAGTCAAAAATCCCCGTTCTGCCCAAAGTCGCCCATAATTATGAGCCACGCCAAAGGCGTATTGGCTATCGGTATAAATGTTCACATCCAACCCCTCACTCAACTCACATGCTCTCATTAGGGCAATAATCTCGGCAGCCTGGGCAGAATTGTAAGGTATTCTAGAAGTCTCCACCACCGTTTGTAATGTCGTTATTGCATATGCTGCCGTCGATGTACCGTCTGGTAATTTAAAACAGGACCCATCCACATACAACTCCCCGTCTGGTTCGTCCAAGGGCCTGTCTGTCAGATCCACCCTCCCCTTTGTCTCCTCTTCCGTCCTGAACAGACAATCATGTATGTCATTGTCTTTGGTATTTGTATCTGTGTCTGTGGGGATAGGTAACAAGGTGGCAGGGTTCAGTGTAGCACACCTTTTAATCGTAACATGGGGTGCAAAAAGAGTCATCTCATAACCCGTAAGACGAGCACTAGTTAAGTGCTGCGTCTGTGTCCTGTTCAGCAAAATGTCCACAGCATGCGGTACCATTACTGTGAGGTCTGATCCCAATACGAGCCCTGCCGATTGTCTTATAGAGACCGCAGCAGCCGCCGTGGCTCTCAGACAGCTCGGCAGCGCTCTTGCCACATTATCGAGCATGGCAGAGAAGTAAGCGCAAGGTCTCTGCTTCCCCCCGAAACACTGAGTTAAGACAGACAACGCGCAACCTTCCGCCTCGTGCACGTAGAGAACAAAAGGCTTCTGGTAATCAGGTGTTCCAAGAACTGGCGCAGAACACAAAGACGTTTTTAGTGACTCAAACGCTTCTTGACATGCGGGGGTCCAAGGTAGGGGCTCGCGCACTTCTTTGGTAGTCAGATACAATAGGGGTTTTGTTAGTAACGCATAGTTAGGTATCCACTGACGACAATACAATGTTATGCCTAAGAACGCGCGCACCTCTCGCTGCGTGTTAGGGACCTGCATGTTAGTGATCGCTTTTATGCGCTCTGGCGTCAATCTCCTCCCCACTTTCGAAAGGAGGTGACCGAGATAGGTGACCTCCGTTCGACAGTATTGAAATTTCGGAAGGGACACTTTATGCCCCCTTTTTGCCAAATGGTGTAACAATTTCACAGTAGCATCCCGACAACCCTGCTCGTCGTCCGATGCTATTAGGATATCATCCACATATTGCAACATGACGTTGCCAGGTGGAAGTTCCAGGTCATCCAATTGCGCCTTTAGGGCCTGACTGTATATGCTCGGACTCTCCGTGTACCCCTGAGGAATTCTCTTGAAGCGGAAGCTTCGGCCAGCCAATGAGAATCCGAATAAATATCGGCTGTCCTCATGTACTGGAATACTGAAGAAAGCATTTTTCAAGTCTAGGACAGAGAAATATTTGGCCGAAGGGGGAATCATGGTCAATATTGTAGTGATGTCCGAGACCACCGGATACTGTGGCTCCACTACTCTATTTACTTGCCGTAAATCAATCACAAATCTATAAACATCAGGAGTATTATCAGTGGCATCAGGTGACCGTCTTTTAAGGATAGGCAAAATAGGACTGTTACATATGTTCGAATCAGTCTCTTCCACTACTCCAGACCGTATTAAATCTTGTATTATTTGTAACAAGGCCTTCTCTCCCTCCCTAGGAATTCTGTATTGTGGAACTCTGGGCAATTTGGCTCCCACTTTCACTCTTATTGTCACCGGGGCAATATCCATTTTTCCTACATCATTATCACTGACAGCCCACAAGCTGTCGGGTATGCCTCGGAACTCAGGTGGCAACGGGTCATCTTTTGAAAAACACTGTAGTGGGCGGGCAACATTCGGGCCTAGAGTAAGGTACACGCCATCCGGAGAACAATAGATGGTGGCATGCAATCTCTTCAATAAATCTAAACCCAGCAAATTTTCTCCACAATTTGATGTCAATAAAAACGGTGAATCAACAGTAAAAGGGCCAATCGTTAACGTGAGAGGTTTAGAAATGGGGCTAATCACCGGAGTTCCTGCGAAACCCACGGATATGTTATTCTTGCCAGACAGAGCCGCCCCTGGGACCCGAGAACGAGCCACTGAACTTTTCATTGCACCCGTATCCACTAGAAATTTTTGTTGAGACCCCATTAAGTCGGCTTCGACGTAAGGTCCCCTCTGATCAACTTCCATAAGTACTGGTCCCAGGCTCTGTCCTACGCTGTCCTAGTTGTGGGAGAACCCTGTCAAATCGTCGACTGAGTAATCATCGTTATAGTACTGGCCACCACCTCTCTGCAACTGTTGCCTATTTGTAGTATTGTCAAAATAATTTCCACCCGGTCTCCCGCCTCCTTCCGACCGTGCCACCTGTCTCCCGGGATCACCACCACCTCTTCCTCGCCCGCGCCCCACACCAGTACTTGACTGAAGCAGCGGGCAATCCCTCCACCAGTGCCCCTCCTGCTTGCACTTCGCGCACTGATTCGGTCCCAGCCGTTCCCTGCTCTCACCTCTCCCAAATCCGCCTCCGCGACTCGGCGCCGCACCCCTGCCTCTGCCTCTCGCCACCTGCTGCAACAAAACCCTTGTCTTTAAATCCTTAGCATTCTTTTCCTGCTTGTCCTTGTTCTCATTTTCCCTATGCTCGTAATATTGCGCCATACTGAGTATTCCCGAAGGAGAGGACGTTGTCCACGTGCTCTCCGACGCTTGCAGTCTAGCTGATATTTCAGGCAATAAGTTCATGACAAACCTGTTGACAAAAAGCCGTAACCCTCCATCCTGTGACACATCCTGCCCACTAAAATCCATAAACGTTTCCTCAAACCTCGTAAAGAAATCAGAGACCGCCTCATCCTTTTTCTGCTTACAAGCTGTTAACTTGTCCCAATCTACCTTTTTCGGGGGAATGAGAGAATGCATATACTTTATAATGCGCCCTGGCAATGCTAGTATCTCAGCCTTCGGCTTCTCCCCTGGCTTACGCTCCTTGTCCCAATCCTGCAACTCCTGCCATGTACCTCCTAACTCTTCCACATGGTCAGTACCTTTCACTTGCCGCCACACATCAACCGGGACCAAAAGCCCGAAAAACAATTCAACATCTGCCAACGTCATCACAGTGGAAGACGCCGCTTCTGTAAGCTCTTTGTAATAGGCAGTCGGGTTCTTTCGAGAATCCGGTAGCTGGGCCTTCAATGATAACACCTCACTTCTCTTCCATGGCGTATACACCCATTGCTCCTGGAAATGTGCATCAATCCTGTTCCTAGTAACAGCCTTCGTTACTGGATCTAACAACTCGGGGACCTCGGGATGAAAAATAGGGTGCACCTCGTGCATTGGGTGGAGACCTGGGAAATGGGGTGTGCCAGCAGAGGGTAATTCATTCCTGTATTGTAAAAGTGCACGTAAAGTACTCATCACTTCCCTCACCCCAGTATTCGTTCTATAGGCTCCAGTCTGTATATCTCGTAAAGTCGCCGGAGCCACACCTCCATACCCCTGCTCCCAAAGTGGTATTAATACATTGGACATATGCCACAAAGCGTGCTGCTGCATCAAAGGCTCAAAATCTTTCATGGTGGACCAAATATCTTCAAACGAATAAATATTATTCCTGGCCCACTGACATGCCTGATTAGCCACCATGCTCTTTTCATCTAAACCAACCGTAGAACGCGTAAGCAACTTCCGTACCTGTGAGAGTAGTCCACTACCTGCGCCTCGACTCGGTGTTAGCATTTCCTGACCGGGGGTAGTACTAGCTGAAACAGTAGGAAGTGCTAAAGAAAATTGGGAGGGGGCGGGTGAAGTGGTCTGGAGTAATGAAACAATTGATGTCGAGGGCGAGGATTGTTGGGGGGCACTCGCTGAAGGACCTGGAACTCCACTAGCGGGGGCTGAAATTGGCAGGGAGGGATACAAGGACTGTGGGGCATAAGGGGGAGGGGGTCGGGTATTCAAAACGTCTTCCATCTCATCCGGATCGTCCTCGCGCACTACATAACTTTTATTTTCTTTCAACCTACAAAGTCTATCTGAGCGCTCCATGCGTAGCGCATTCTCATTTCCGACCTGTTCTCTCGCCTTCTGCGCCATAGTCTGGGTAGATTTCTTATACTCCTCTTTCTCCTCTCGTATCTTGCGTTTCCTGGCCTCTTTCTGCCACACTCGCAAAGAGTCGAACATACTCTGACGGCTACGCTTAGCAAACAATTTGTCCTGCAAGTAATCCAACTTAGCTTCATCAAAAGAACCCGTCAAAGGCCATTGTAAATCCACATTATCAGCAGTGTACCGGTGCCACAAAGTACCAAACAAAAGCGGGACTAGTCCATGTTTGACATACATATCAAAGCTCGGAGTCCCTTCAGGGGGTGCAGGTTGGCTCTCGGCCAGTCTAGTATCTGAGGGTCGACAACAGCATCCGAAACATCGTAACTTACTAAAACACGGCATCTTTACTTCGGTGTGAAAGAAAACGCTTCACCACACTAGCTCGAGCTCGTTCATACACACATATAAACATACATTAGAAAACCACATACACGCATACACAATATCTCCAAACACGTGTTACCAAAATGGGACAAGGCCCGTCGACCAAGTCCTGGGGAACCTGGACTCTACCGCAGACCGAACAGTACACTAACCGTTCTGAGGACGGGGAACAGATCCGCTACCCGTGCGGCACTATGGATCGCTGCGCGCTTTACCGCGGGAAACCCAGATCACACCTCCACCGAACCACCACACTAGGTGTTCAGGGTAAGCGCACCAGAGTCTGCCCACAATGAGCCACGCCTTCACCACAGTACCACCCGGTCGGATCGCTACCGACAATTACATTTAATACGTCCCCAACCTCGTCAAGTCTGTCAGAGCACCGACTCGTACTCTGAGTTCCCCGGAGCACACTAGCCCCAGGAGCTCACCGGCTCCTCAAACCGCTGGAGACACCCTAGTCTCCCGGAACACTCCCGTTCCTTAAACAATCACAGGTGGACCACTCACCTTCCGTAGGCGGCACCGACCTCTACCGTTCTCCACCTCCGGCTGCCAAGACCAACACGGTCAGCTTCAAGTTCCGCCTTCTGGACCCCGGCGTAAGATCCGAACCGGGACCTCTCCCGATCAGCAGGGTGGGGCAGCGCTGCGAGAACCAAGCTCGGCATCAGATGGGTACCCGGGCCCACCGTGCCGACCAGCGGGTCCCCGGTCTTCTGCTACCCACTTACGGGTGAGAAAGATCCTTATCGCGGGGTCCCTATTCGGGCACCATCTGATAAGCGTGGCTCAAATCCACCCGAGTGACTTACCGCACTCACCTATAGTCACTATATAGGAAGTCAGCCGGACAGTGGAGAAGAATAAACAAAAGTCTTTATTAGGCCAAACACACTCACATGAGAGGGCCCTGTCCGACCTCACTCCTAGGAGTGCGAACGAGAGGACTGACTCTCTGCATCACAGCAATACATTATAATGCAATACAGTAGCGAGGGGTACGCCCCTTGTGGAAAGTTACCGAACCTCAGACCAGTGAACAATGCTCTCATAGAGCAGGCATCTGCACCTGCGAGGGATACATTATTATCTCTACTCAAGGCCATGGAGCTAGGCTTCAGCGTCTCTGGGTATGAGAACATTACTGATAAAGAGACTTGTTAGTTTCGGCCACAGTAAGCTGAGAAACGAAAACTGCTGTCTTAGTACATTTCTGTATTCCTGCGGGAGGGGCATATGAGCGAGCAGGGCCCGCAGGCACAGAGGGTTACACAAAATGGTGGCACACAGGCTAAGCTAAGAAGCTAATATGATCACACGTACATTTGAATATAAGTAAAAGCAAGAGTAATAATTCAGCATAGGTGCATATACGAATCTCATTAGTTAGTCATATGATGCTAACTCACACATCATCAAAGGATAATTAGGGCATCGAAAAGTGAATTCTATCACCTTTCAGACCTCTCTTCCAGATAACGGATATGCATATTAGTCTGTAGAGAGGGACTGACTTCTCCTTTCAGACCTCTTTCTCAAATGACATGTGTTTGTAGTAGGGTGTGCTGATGGAGTTAACTCTCCTTTTAGACCTCTCGCTGAGATGACAGTAGTGAGTGGAGAAGGACAGCACTCTCCTTCCAAACCTCCCTCTCAGACAACAGTTGTGCATGGTAGGGTGTGTGGAGATCTGGCCTCTCCACTGAGACCTCTCTCTCAGATGATGGGTTTGCGTAGTAGGGTGTGTGGTTGGAATTATCTTTCCTTTTAGAGCGCTGTCTAGGATGATGGGTGTGCGTTGTAGTGATTTGAGAATAACAGGCCTGTCCTTTCACACCTCTCTCTAGGATGACATGGTGTGTGTAGTAGTGCATCAGGAGGGACTGGCTGTCATATCTGTTCTCAGATGACAGATGTGCGCAATAGGGTGTAGGGAGGGATGACCGCTCCTTTCAGACCTCTCTCGGATGACAGGTGTGCGTGGTAGGGTATGCAGATGGACTGGCCTTTCCTTTCAGACCTCTGTCTCAAATGACAGGTGTGCGTAGTAGTGTGTGGAGAATTACAGCCCTTTGATTTTAGACCACTCTCTCAGATGATCTGTGTACATAGTGGTATGTGGGGAAGGACTTGCCTGTCCTGTCAGACCTATCTTTCAGATGATGGGTGTGCATAGTAGGGTGTGTTGAAAGAGACTGACCTCTCTGCTGACACCTCTCTCTCAGACAACAGGTGTGTGTAGTACTGAGTGGACAGGGACTGTCTGCCCTGCTAACACTCCTCTTTCTGATAACAGGTATGCACATTAGGGTGTGGGATGAGACTGTACTCTACTCACAACTCTTGCCAAGATGATAGGCGTAAATAGTATTTATATTCAAATCGCCGAAGTGTTTTGAACCCAGGTAGTTACAGGTTCTTTTCAGGACAAGGGCTGGTGATACAATTCTATCTTGGATAATCTCCGCTGGACACGGTCAATGGAAAAAAATCAAGTTGCAATAACTGTTACAAAGTTCAATTTCTTTGTTGCTATGAAAGCATATCCCGCATCCTGGCGCTCTCCCTCGACAAACACAGCCCCCCCATCTCAGCAAGCAAATCACTGGGTGTTCGTCTGCGTTTGTTGACATGCGCCCAGTGATCCGTGCCGGCGATTTGAATGACGTGGGATTCCATATTACTTGCATCATTATGGACAATATTTAAGACTTTATTTGAATTAATATTTGTGGTGCCATATTAGATGGTTTTAGAACCCCACTGTTCATCCCAAGAGGGCTAGGAAACACAAATCCCTCTGTGTATTACTTTTAGAACTGGTTAAATAAGTGTCACAATATTGTTTTAGGTCTTTCGTGGTTATGTTAAGTACTTTCAATATTTTTTAGATATTTTATTTGAGCACAATGTTTTGAATATAAGAATCATGAATAAGAGTGGAGATGTCCTCCCTTTTCACGCTTATGAAATTTTGTAAATCTATGTAGCAATATGAAAAATAAATTCAAAGGTCATGGTTATTGAATAATGTGATATGTTTTCAAAGTAAAGTGTATTTAAAATCACGCAGCAACCTATCTTTTTGTTGGTTCGACTTTTCAAAAGTTGGAATTTTCTTGCCTTAGCCATTTGGCACCTGCAGCCTGTCTCTGATCACCGGGCTGGGTATCGTTTACAATTGGACTTTGTGTTCCTCCTAGACAGCCACACTCAATGGGAGCTTAGGTGTGAATGGTATTGCTATCACTAGCAGGATGGGAGGGAGGAGTGGGATCAGGCCTCACTTACACTTGAAATGTCTGTGTCCTGTCTTCATATAAAGGGCCTAATAACCCTGCGTTGTCACTTCCGCCAGCTGGAGCCAGGACAAGGGAGGTAGAGAATCCCATGCAAATCAAAGACACTGTCTAGAAGCTTCTCCCACCTTCCAGTATCAGGGCACCTGTATATAAAAGAATGACCTCAGGCACTAACTCTTCATGACCTGTGGTTACTCTGCCAGGAAGATAGACTACTGTGCTGCTAAAAGGACTCTGACTCTGAAGGAGCTGCTGCACTGTTGTGCTGATCTGCTGCCCTCTTGCTTAAAGAGGAAGAACTGAACTTGTACCCCATCTTGAATCCAGGACTCTCAGAGTGACTTAGAGGGCTAGCCTGCTGGCCTCCTGAGGGACATAAAAGGCTCCCCAACAGCTCCTGAAGTCGTCTTCATTATTATTATTATTATTATTATTATTATGCTGTTTTATAACGCGCTCAATTACTGCCGGAGTATCCTGGCGCGCAGAAGAAGAAACAGATTAAACAGCCTACACTACACAGAACAGAAGACTAAAAGGCTTGCCGAAACAGATGGGTTTTCAACCCTTTTTTAAAAGAAATAAAATTCACAGTAGCTCGCAAGGATAGAGGGAGCTCATTCCAGGCCAAAGCTGCCTACACCGCCACTGATTGCCCTCCCAGCCGAGAAAGCCGGAAGTACGGCACCTGCAGCAGATGTTGAGCGGCAGAGCGCAAAAGTCGCTTAGGAGAGTAGCGACTAAATCGTTTCATCAGGTAGGCGGGTCTTTGTCCATTGATAGCTTTGTGGGCCAGGGTCATCAAGTTGCTGACACCCTAGTGGTGCCTCTTAAATCCTGTACCTTTGGTGTGGCTCAGCGGGCTCTTAAATGAAGCTTTTGGGATCTTCGAAACTGCAAGTGGTTTCATTCGCATCAGAACTGCACCACTCGCACCGAAAATCAGTGCAAGTCGCTACCAGCCCATCTTTTCCCACAGCAAGCATCGATTGCCACAGGGACTGCCATTGAGCAGCGCCAGCCCACCTGTCTGCGAAGTTCTCCTTGCTCCCTGCAGCCCTCTCAACGCAAAAGGGGATCTTGTTTTGTACAGCAGAAATGCTGAACTCACATATTTGAAGGTGTACTCCTATTTGAGAATGAACAAAAAGGCAACTCTATAAAATAATATATTTGCCAAAGATCCCACAATTTGAGACCCGTTTACAGGTCTAGCACATTACTGTTAGATCAAGTAGGTTTTTCAAGTTACTCGACCTGTAGGCCCAGTAAACTTTTTATGATTTTTCGAGGCCTGATGTTTTACTGAATCGCATTTTGCATTTGCACATCTGTACTTGAAAGGAGTGTTTTAAGTGGGTCCCTTCCAGATACAGAACCGGTAAGGTATATGTTACTGTTTTGTGACTCAATTCTGGTTGTAAAACAGTAATACTTAACAACCAGTTAAAGCTGGTGGTGGTAACCCATTCGCAAAAGGGAAAGGGGTCTCCTGTGAGAATGCAAATAAAAATATTTTTTAAGAGCAGGCAGTGCCCCCAGGGACCACTGCCTACTCTTAAAAAATGAAACTTCAAGGTTTAAATTGTTTCTTTTTAAACACGTGTCATTTTTCTTTAAGGATAAAGGGCTGCATTTTCAACAACAATATTTTTTTAATTATAAGGTAATCACAGCAATGGTGGTCGGCTGACCTTAGCAGGCCACCAGCCCTGTGATGGCTGTCATTCCTAATGGATCGCAAACTGCAACCTACCTCATTAATACTCATGAGTTTCATACAGTAAGAATACCGATTTCGTAATTGGGATTCTGAGAGAATCGCAATCAGGAAATTGGTATTCCCAAAGTTTGTACATCTGGCCCTAAATCTCTTTCCTAAACATATCCTTAAACCAAGTTTTATAGGTGACAAACACACCAGAGACCTGCCGTTGATTATGAGCTCTACAAATCCCAATTAACATAACATACCACTCATTTTGCACTAAAATCTGGTGAATGTCCAGGTGGAGGGCTGTTGATGACATAACATTCACACGAGCAAGCCTCGTCTGACAAAGGGCTAATGTCAACATTTCGGTTTCAGGCCCTAGCTCCCTATAAGAACCCTGGTGCATCCACCCACCCAAAAAGCAGATGATGTGGTTGTGTGATCAGGTGGATCATCACAATATCACAACCTCAGAATGAGAGGGAGAACATGTCGGTGAATCTCCTACCTTGTTCTCCAAAGCAGTTTCTGGTGGTCCCTGGTTCCAGCTGCTTTTCTACTACTACATTACTACCACTGCTCCTACTAGTGTCATTCGTGGTCCTGCAGTCGTAAGTAGCCTCTCATAATAAGTGATAGATTCTGCGGGGAATGAGATTTTAATATCTTTTATGATCAATTTGATAACTTATCTCATTCGTCAATTTTGGACCGCTTGATTTCTGTCATTGAGTAAAAGACAAACCCCGCATAGGTTAGATAAACCCCATTAACTGACGCCACTCTGAAGAACCACTTACAACTGATAAAGATTAAAAGGTTTAATATAAAATTAAGAAAAGTTGCATATACAATCCTCTCAGGATCAAATTCATCAAATATACAGGAACTAATAGGAACATATATTCCCTAAAGAACCTCAGTCTACAAACGAATACAATTAAAGTCAGTTCCAAAATCAGCAAATTAAAAAGCATCGATATGAAGTGGTTCTTCTGCGTCATCTACAGAAAGAGAAAAATAATCAAGTTAAATCTGTCCCTACTCTATACTAGGTGACATCCCTACTTCGCAAGTTTCTGAAACCCTAAAAAGGTGTCAGCAGTTTGACTCCCTAAGAAGTTCAAACTCTCTTAGCCTCTAAAGGTAACTTAAGTTTAAGAAGCAGTACCCTCTCTCTGCCTACCCATTCGCTCTTCTAAGGGTCCTCGGCCTACTGCTCCCTTGCGCTCTGATCTCTCTCAGCGCATCTGCTCAAGTCATCTGCTCTTTCTAACTTGCCTTCCGCTCTGAGCAATTCGCTAAGCTCTTGCTATCTTCTCCCCGGGGTGCTGTCCCTAAAATACACAATCACAGTGTGGGTGGAACGCCCCTTCGACGCCCACCACGGACTTTCCCCCATGATGTCATTTTCTCGCTCTTTCCATGGCCTCGTCTCTTCACGTCGTCCGTTAAGTTGACCCTTCTCCTTAGATGTCATCTTCATCTTCTTGTTGGCGACTTCAACTGACACTTTTCGGATCAAAAGTCAAATGAACTTAAACAAGACTTTAACTTACAACTATGATTCTTGACCTTACTAGATCTTGCGAATGGTCATTCAAAACAAAGCTCACATTCCAAGAGTCTCTTCTCACGTCTAAGCAATAAACTCCGTCCGGCATTGTCACCTTAAATCTAACAAGTGCTAGACTCCTTGGCTCTCATGTCCACATCAAACTATTCACGACTCCTGTGAGCCCACTAAATTATATACATTGGACTACGCTCCTGCGAACCTTTGGTCAGTCAGGTTATAATCACAAATGACCTAAACTCTTCTAACATTTCTACAAACTTCTTCTACACGGCATAACCTTTAACATACATTTATATACAATCGCATTTTAGCAAATCTCTTGCTCATGTGTGAATACATTTTACATAGCATACAATTACATAGAATATAAACCTTAATACACAGGATATAATTCTCATACATAGAATATAAATCTCATACATAGAATATAAAGTTATATTCTCATTGGTTATATCGTTATGTGTATGCTCCTTGCACATTTCTCCATGTTACATTTCTCGCCGTTTCTGCATTTAAAGTTACACACGTACATGAATTTCACTTTGCACGTTCTACGTTTCATAAACATTCCTACACATTTCTACATTAGCCCACTATGTATACGGGCCTTCTAAATCTAATACATTCTAAAGTGAATACAGTTATTTCCTATATTACTTTGGTCACATCTGTTAACTTTATGGTATAAGCGTCAACTTCACGTCTTGATATACATTTCATTCCTACGTTATATGATATACGTCTAAATATGACTCGGATATACATTTTATTCAAATTGCGCTCTCTCAGTTCCCCCCTTTGATGACTTTTAGGAGTCATCACTAAATGCAATTTGAATAACACTTTTAAACCGAACTAGTTACATCATTTCCTCTTTTCATCATTTCAAGTGCTCTCAAGCTTTTATACTGTTGATCTTGTAAAGCAGCTAATCTCCTTTCTTGTTCTCTCATAGATCTTTGTAACCGGTTCGTCCTATACCATTTATATAGTTTTACTAATCCTAATAATGTAATTATACAAATTAATACTATTAATACAGGTTTTAATATGTACCACACTATACTTTTGCCAAGGTTAGCAAACCAACTTCCAACCTTTCCTACTCCATTACCTACTTTTTCCCAAACATTTATTTTTGTCAAATCTTCAATTTCTTGATGAATCTGTGTAATGTTTCTTATGACCTTCTCAAGTGGTTTTGAATTATCAGGAATATAAGTACAACATTCCTGAACCTTCAAAGCCTTACAAACTCCGCCTTCTTTTGCTAATATCACATCAAGAGCAAGTCGATTCTGAAGAACCATTGCTCTAATCGATTGCATCTCACCTTCTATTAGCATTAATGACCTTGCAGTACTTGAAGATAATCTATCTACAACTGTAGCTAATCTCCTGATCTTAACATCGTTAAGTATTAAACCTAACATAGGAAACATCGCTCCAAATACGTCTCCTACTACTTCTGCATCTCCTACTTCTCTTTTCGTTCTTATCGAAGCCTTTCCTTCTATGATCGCTAAATCCTTTGCATGATATATTTTGGGGAAGACAATTGCCAAGTAACACGAACCATACCAATTGTCAGGCAGTTTTACATAGGCATTTCTCCCACATACAAAATATACATTAGGAATCACTTGCATTTCCTTCATGAAATCCTTCGTATAGTACTCTAATCGAAAAGCATGTTCGCAATTTACTTCACCTACAAATACACTCTCATAATATGTCTTGCTTCGAGTTAAACATAACTTTCCTTTCTGCGTTCTATCCAATGCTATTGGACCATTGCTACCTTTCCTTTTATGTGCCTTCTCTTCTTCGGTCCAATCAGTTTTCCACTGTCCTGACATTTTTAGAATCTTCTGTCTTCTGTATCGGTCATCTACTTGTCCTATGAACTTTTTCTCAATCTCTGACACTTTGCAAGTCAAATTATTGCTACGTGCGTATGATGTATCTAATGTATCCCAAGGAAGAAAGAATTTGGCTAGTCTATCCTCCTTTTTGTAATAGTCCCACTTATTCATTTGCTTATAATTCGGAACTTCAGGCAGTACCGAATCATAATTTGAAAAGTAGTACTCAAATCCTTCTCTACCATAAAATATACTAAGCAGTAAACTACATGTTATCCCATAAGTTAATGGGAGATGATGATATCGGATGCCTTCATCTACAGAAGCCGGCAATTGCATACATACATAGCAATCCTTGGCCTCCATGGCATCGATATATTCATATAACAGTTTAGCATATGCGTTTGACCTAAAGTTTCCCTGTGACTCGTCTACGTGTAATCTACGAGCTTCATCTGCTAGTAACGCCTTTTCACGTATAACATTGCTCTCCTCCTTCTTTCCCACCAGAGCAGGTTTCAAAGTCGTTACAAGTTTTACATCTGCTATTTCCTTATCGGTTTCATGTCCTATTATGTATGATATTGTCACTACTGTAATTATGAGAAATATTACTACAGCTATAAGTGTACCTATTATACATCTAGCTTTTCTGTTTGGGTTGCCGTTCTCCATGTTGTCAAAACAGCGCAGCTCTTTCTTTTGCGAAAAAGTTTTTCAGTTCAGTCTTTGGGTTGCTTTATTTTCTTCTCAGTTTGTAAAGTGCTCTTTATCAACAAAAGTCTCTTTTTCGCAACAATGTCTTTTCCTTCTTTAGCAGCAGACAACCCTAGCCCTTCTCCGTCCTCTAAATGTCATCCCTAATTTTGTTCTTCTTTCCACTCGGCGCTAGGTTATCTTCTTCTTTATAACTTATATACAAAAGTCTTTATGCATCAACAATTATTCTCGTTCCTGCAGCTCTTGCAACAAGTTCCAATAATTCAAAACGAATGATTTTGTCTTCCTCTTCCGGAATTTGATGACCAAATGTTGGAAATTGTAATCTGTTTAGCACTAAATCTTTAATCTGACTCAAGTATGGGGGTATGGGAAGTGTGAAAGTCAGTAATCCCTCAGTCTCGAGTCCAGGCGTCAACATCCATATTTCCACTGCCAAAAAAGGATCGAGATCGATTACTTTCACGTTCTTCACTCTCCCAGATTTCTGTCCCCAAGACATCTGCTAGATAAGTCCACTCTGGGGTGGCGTACCTTCTGCAGGGCACACGTACCCTTCTCGATCTTCTTGGACTCTCAGTTCCTGAGTCTGTCGTTTCTTCCTCCTGATCCGATTCTTCAGCAATCGGGACAAGAGTTCTTTCTTGCTTTCCTTCCGAACTTGGCCTTTTCCTTCTCTCCGGCCAACTGGCTTCGTCACTCCTTGTCCTCCTGCTCCTTGTTCTGGGACTTGTCTCCTTGTCACTCTCAGCTTGTTCAGTATCCCATTCAGTCTCCCAGTTACTTTCTTCTCCTGAGGCGACTTCGGTCTCACTAGCGTCCTGACCTTCGTCGTCCTGTTCCAACACAGTCTCAGCCTCTTCGATCACCTCTACAGCTTGGCTTTCCCCCTCTATGGCTTCTCCGCTTTCCGCTGTATTCTCATCCGAGAGAGGAGCTGTTTCTTCTAAAGGTGCTGGCACTCTTCGAGTGTGTGAAGCATGTATCCAATTTGGCAGGCCTCCACACTTCACTGCAGTGTTCGTGACAAGTATGACTTGAAATGGTCCTCGCCAACGCACGTCTAAGCAGTTCTTCCTGACATGCTTTTTCACCAAAACCCAGTCCCCCGGACTCAGGTCATGGCACAAGTCTTGTGCTGATGGAACCTCTGCAGCCTGGACCTGGAGGGACACAGAATTAATGGCATCAGATAGTCCCTTGCAGTAATCCAAGATCAAGTCGTCTGTGATGTTCAATAACGCTGCAGTCGGAACCGATGGCAATCTCATAGCTCTCCCCATTAGCACTTCATGTGGAGAGAGACCTGTTTTTCTATCTGGAGTACTACGTATGCTCATAAGAACCACTGGAAGTGCGTCTGGCCAACTCAGGGATGTTGATGAACAAACTTTAGCCAGTCTGGACTTGATTGTACTGTTGATTTGCTCTACAATCCCTGAAGCTTCTGGTCGATAGCTGCAGTGTAACTTCTGATCAATATTCAAAGCTGAGCACAACATCTTCACTATTTCGCTGTTAAAATGAGTTCCTCTGTCCGATTCCAAAGAGGATGGCACCCCAAACCTCGGTATTAACTCTCTAAGTAACAATTTTGCTACTGTAAGTGTATCGCACCTACGTGTAGGGTAAGCCTCAACCCATCTAGAGAATATGCAGACAATCACTAAAACGTATCTGAGTCTGTTGCATGGAGGCATTTCTATAAAATCAAGCTGCATTCTATTGAAAGGCCCCCCAGACCTCCCAATGTGACTCAATGTAACTGGTGTTCTTTTTCCCACGTTTAGTTGCTGACAGATCGCACATCGCTGACATACTGCTTCTGCCGCTACTCTAAATTTAGGATTAAACCACGTTTGTCTGAATACTCTCACCATGGCATCTCTACCTATGTGTGCTGATCCATGCAATTTCCTTGCCATTGGACTAACAAGTTCATTTGGTAAAACTGCTCTCCCATCGGTGGAGACCCAAAAATTCATCTCGCTTTTCGTACAACCCGCTGTTTCCCAACTCTTTTTCTCATCATCTGGAGCATTTTCCTGTACACATCTCAATTCATCCCACGTATCTACAGTATCTAACAACATTGTCAATTCAGTCCTTTCTTGGACTCCCCCCACTTTTGCATCAGTGTGAGAATATCCCTGCTCTGCGCAATAACGCGCTACTTCATCCGCATAGCGGTTACCTTGTGACACAAAATCCACGCCTTTTGTATGCGCAGCACATTTGACTACTGCGATAGCTGTCGGGCCTTGCAATGCCTCTAACAATAATCTCACGAATTCTCCATTCCTGATGGGAGAACCCGAGGAGGTCATGTAACCTCTCTGAGACCATAACTGCCCGTAATCGTGAACTACCCCGAAACCGTACTGGCTATCGGTGTATATGGTGACTCGAATTTTGTTACCTGCTAAACAGGCACGCGTCAAAGCAATAATTTCAGCTACCTGAGCGGAGTGTACTCCTTCCAGGCAAGCGGCTTCTACAACTCTGGTAATTGTACAAACTGCATAAGCTGCTCTCAGCTGACCAATATCGTCTCTTACGCATGAACCATCAACAAAGAAAATTTCATCGGGGTCAGTCAATGGCTCATCTACGATATCGGGTCTCGGTTTGGTGCATAGTTCAGTCACATCAAGGCAGTCATGATCTGTACAGATTTCATCATCCACATCATTTGGAAGTGGCATCAAAGTTGCAGGATTCAAGACGGAGCATCTTTTTAGGGTCACATTCTCGGCAGCCAATATGACTTGCTCGTAGCGTGTGAGCCTGCTATTCGTCAGATGCTGAGTCTTAGTCCTGGCCATTAACAATTCCACAGAATGCGGTACGTACACCACTAACTGATGTCCCATCACCACACTTTCAGAACGTTCAATGCTGACACCCGTTGCAGCTACGGATTTGAGACATCCGGGCAACGCTGCGGCTACTGGATCTAATGTAGCCGAAAAATACGCTACTGGCCTACGCGCATCTCCATGAATCTGGGCCAAAACTGCTAAAGCGCATCCCTCTCTTTCGCAGCAGTAAAGCAAAAATGGTTTTGTGTAATCAGGCATTCCCAAAGCCGGGGCGCGACATAAGTCCTCCCTCAGCTGCAAAAACGCCATCAAACAGTCTTTGTCCCATGGTACCGGATCACTCACTCCTTTGTGCGTCAGTTGTAATAACGGCTTTGCCTTCAGTGAGAAGTTAGCTATCCACTGCCGACAAAAACCGACCATGCCTAGAAACATCCTGACCTCTCTTTGTGTTGTAGGCGCATTCATTTTCATAATCGCCTCTATTCTGTCTGGAGACACCTTCCGTTTCCCCTTTTCAATCCTGTGGCCCAAGTATTGCACTTCGGTAACACAATATTGCAATTTACTTGGAGACACCTTATGCCCGTTCTCGGCCAAGTGATTTAACAAGGTTATGGTGTCTTCTCTGCAAGCTTCCTCTGTTTCTGACGCAACTAGGAGGTCGTCTATGTACTGGACTAGAACTGAGTTCTTGGGCAGTACTAGACTTTCAAGATTTCTCTTTAAAAGCTGGTTAAAGATCGATGGGCTTTCTGTATACCCCTGAGGGATACGACACCATGTTAAAACGCGATCTTCCAGCTTAAAAGCGAAAAGATACTGGCTCTCTTCATCTAAAGGAATCGAAAAGAAAGCCTGGCACAAATCTATCACTGTAAACCATTCAGCTTGGAACGGTATCTGAAATAATATCACTGATGGATTCGGTACCACTGGACAACATGAGACAACAATATTATTAATCTTTCGAAGATCCTGCACTATTCTGTATTTTCCACTAGGCTTCTGCAAACCCATAATCGGGGAGTTACATGGACTACCCACGATCTCCTTCAGTATTCCCTGTTTGATCATGGATTCGATCACAGGCTTTATTCCTGCAATCGTCTCCGGTGTCAACTTATATTGTGGTGTTCTTGGGTACTCGGCATTGGGTCTTACCATGATCTTTACTGGTTCTACCCCTTTGATCAGTCCTATTTCTTCTCCAGTAAAATCCCACACCTCAGCTGACACTTTCTCCCTCAAATCCTGTGGAAGCTCCTCCACTGTTAAGGTAGGATATAGTTCCACGCATTCCCGCGAATTTACAACTTTAAAATCGGCATCTTCATCATTGGTCTGCACTTCTACTCCTTCAGGTGTGCAATGTATTGTGCAATTCAGTTTACACAACAGATCTCTTCCTAGCAAACACACCGGGCTAGAATCACAGATCACAAACTGATGTTCGTCACTGTAGTTCCCTATCTTTACTGACACTGGTTCTGTCAGAGGATTCATCATCCTCTTGTTTGCGACTCCTACCACCTGAATCATCTCTCCTGATATCGGCAGACCTGGGACTACCGCTGATCTCAACGTGGATCTAGTGGCTCCCGTATCCACCAAAAAGGTCGTAGGACATCCAGCTACTTCAGCTTCTACGTATGGTCCTCTCTGATCTACTTCCAGGGCTGCTCCTAAAGTACAATCTCCTTCCTTATTCACCCGTTGCCCTGTAAGAGGATCGACGTAGTAGCATTCTTCTCCTCCTACGAACAATGGCATTTGTCTATAGGTTTTCCCTCCATTCGTAATGCGAGGCGGTTGAGGAAACGGGGCTCGAGGAGTCTGAGTCCCCCCTTTGATAAACTTTCCCTTCGGGACTGTTGCTCCCTTAACCACGTTGTTCTGTACCTCTTCCTCCTCCTGTTCTAATTCCCCTGTCTCAATATTATAAGGACACTCGCGTCTCCAATGTCCCACCTCGTTACACTGATGACACCTGGTTGTCCTTTTCAGTGTCGCGATATCTATTCTCGGTCTCGGTCTTTCTTCCTCTATTCTGCTCTGATTATTCTGTTTCTTTGCTTGCGTTCCTGTTCCCTGCTGCCGCTGTCCACTCTTTCCGGCTGCTTGCATCTGTACTAACATCAGCTTTTCCTTGAGCTTCTTTGCCTTCGAGTCTATCTCATCGCTACAGTATCTGGCATACCTCAGAATTTCGTCTAAAGGTTTGTTCTGCCAACAGATCAAGTGCTGTTGAATCATTAGGCTTATGTCTGGTCTCAATCCGAGAACAAACTTTGACACAAACTGTCCTATGTCTTTAGGATCCATTACGTCTAACCCACTGTACTGCTTGAATGCTTTCAGTAACCTCTCATAGAACTCGTGAACTGTCTCTTTAGGCTCCTGAGTTGTTCGATCTATCTTAACCCAGTCTATGTCTTGCACCGGTACTTTCTCTTTTAGCCATGTTATTACTCTCTCGTATTTTTCCATGACCCTGTCTGATGGACCGCCTGTCTGTGTATCTCTCTGAGGCTCACAGGTGGGCCATTCAATACTAAGTTTGCATGCCGTCCACAAATCTCCGGGTACTACGATATCGAACAAAGTGTTCAAATCGATCCACAGTACCTTAGAGATCTTCACGAATCTCTCTACCTGCTTGTACCACTCTACGGGATTTTCTCTCAGCTTCGGGAAGGAATTAGTGAATGCCGCTAAATCCCCCCTACTCCATGGTACATGCACGTAGTTTCCGTTCGCGATTTCTCGCAAAGGGAAAGCTTCCATTCGCATTAGGTCTGTATCCTGAGACTTCACAAGTGTACTCCGTCTGACAGATCCCTTCTTGGACCATCTTTCCTCCCATCTATCCAGATCTCTCCATATTCTAATACACATGACCAATTCCCTTATGTGTACTCTCAGCCCAATCGTTCTGCGCTCATCTAAATCTAGATCCGTGCAATTCAGCCTATGATTGGCCTGTAAAGCCTTAGTTCGCGATATGTCTATCATGTACCTTCCTGCCAATTCAGATAACTTTTCATGAGCTGCTCTCGCTTTCCGAGTAACATCTTTGGATAAAAACAGTATCTCATCTGGTGCGTACAGCTCTAACCTCTCGATTGCCACTGTGCCGTCAATTATTTCGTCTAAGTCTGACTTTAAACTCATTACATCTATGCGTCTTGCTTTTATTTCAGCTTTCAGTACGTCAGTCCTAGGTTGTCCTCTCATATCCCTCTCTCCTCCACTATGCGCCCTACGCCTGAGCACAGGTGAGTTATGAGGAATTTTTCTTCCATCTCTTTGTTCCCACCTCTCTAGATCCCAAGCCTTTCCATCTTCCCTTGGGGTGTGGTGGAACAATGCTCCATCTCTTAACCCTACATTCCGTCTTTTCGACTCGGTTTCTCCAGATACGAGATAGGATCCTCCGTGCTGTTCTAGACCACTGTGACTCGCTTGCTGTCTGGTATCACTCAACAAACGATAAGGACCTTCATGGCTCTCCATGCTCCCGCGATCTCGTTCGTGATCACCGGATGTATGGCGAGACGTTTCGCGACTCCCTATATTCTCGTGACTTCGTTCTTGTTCACCGGACGCATGGCGAGACGTTTCACGACTCTCCATGTTCCCGTGATTCCAATGTTGCACATTTTCATCCGGAGCATGGTGTGTGCATCTGAAAGTGTTTCGGTATTCCTGCGTCCTTCGTTCTCCCTCACTGAAAGTGACGCGAGGCACTTCGCCACACCCTGCACTCCTGTCGTCGCACATTTGCCTATTGCCGCTAATGGTAGGGCACGTATCCCTTCTGCTTTCTTGACTCCCTCTCTCCCACTCGGGGCTGCTCTCGCCAGCTCCACAATGAGAGAGAATCCTATTATCTTGGTCTCTCCATTCAGCTCCTGTTTCTAAACTTTTATTCCGAGCTTCTTCGGCCGTATCCCATTCTCTTAGATATTCCCTTAATTCCTTATAGGATTTTGGTTTCGGTCCCCTCAAATCCATTGATCCTCTTTGACCCCCTTGTTCTATCCAGGGACCCGTTGCGGAATCTAATGGGGTACTCCGACTCACTGGTGCTAGTATCTGCCTCCGAGGATTTATCGCGTTGTTCCTATTCTCCATCTCTGCCCTTTCCCTGTCCCATCGTGCCTGTTCCTCCTGCTGGACCCCCTCTGGGTTGTAGATTGACACTATAGGGCCTATGGTGACAGGTACTTGTAAAGCGTCTGGCATTTGGTACGACCTTGCACATTGCGTCTCTGGCACCTTCTGGACCACGAATCTTCCCACTACTCTCTGTTCAGAGCTAGCTTGGGGTACTTCCTCGCTCTTGTTGGAGTCCCACTCCGTTACTGGGATCGATTTATATTCTCCCCATCTAGCTCCGTCCCCTTGCTGTAATATGGGACTTGCGGTTTCGCCGCTATATGGAGGTGGTCTATCTGTTAACAGCCTCTCTATCAGATCCTCCTCCGTCTCGCTTTCCTCATCTTCCTCCTCTAGAGGTTTCTTTTCTCCCGTGGCTTCTATCATTGTGAACAGTTTGTCTGCTTCTATCTTTTGTACTCTCCACTTCTTAGCTTCCTCATCCCATTTGGCATCCTGTACTGCCTTTACTGATCGTCTCACTCTTTCTTGGCGCCTCTTTAAACTCTTCTCGTGTGCTGCTCTAAACCATGCACTAAGAGCTTCGAATTGTGTTGGCCTCGGTAGAGGTCTTGTTGCAAGCATTACCGCTTTCAGTTGGTTCAACACTTCTAACTTAAACGTTCCGAATCTCGGAAACGTCAGTTCCTTTTCCCCTTCAGTTAGCCTATTCCACTCGGAGATCCACATTATTGAGTGTAAGCCGACATTTACTGCCATATGATAAGCTGGTGTGCCTTCTGGTGGAGCTTCTTCTCCGGCATATAAGTTTCTTCTATTCCTCCTAAAGATTTTTCTTAAACCCTTAAAGCACTTCATTTTTGATAATCTACGATTTTCTCTTATTAATTCTCTTCCTTGTTTATGTCTTGATGACAACTCCCAATCCCTATGCGACTCTCGCTAATCGGCCTATCCCAACGCTGTTCTGTGCTAACCGACCGATCTCAGCGCGGCTCTACGCTGACGTCACTTGTCCTCTCTGCAGCAGTTTCCTTCGTTTCTCAACTCGTCTCGCGGTCTCACATGCGTTTCATTCATACGCCGAAAAATGACTACTTCCGTCCAAGCGATCACTTTTCTCTGACTGTACGGCCACAGTCTAACTGTAATTGCTACCTCAACTGGCGAAACGTCTTCCTCTTACGGTCAGACGTTCACCTCAACTGATAGGTTACTTACACACAGTAAACGTACGACCAGCATGCGTTTACTCATACACTCACTCAAACGCTCCCCCTATCATCGGTCTGCGGGTGATCAATGGTACCTCATGACCCCCTTTAAATGGTAGACAAATTACTCTGGGTGTTCGATACACCCGAACCACTTAAGCCCTTTCTGGACATAAGATTTTTTATCCGGTTGCGCGCGCTCACAACCTTCCCTCAATCACACTACAGGCATTCAACTCCGCTTGACATTACAACACAGGAACAACATAAAACACCGCAATCTTTACAACGCATGACCCTTATACTCACTCTCGACCGACTCTGCTGCTTTTCTCTCGACGCACCGTCAGCACCTTCTTCGGCAGGGATTCTTCTTCTGGTCGTCGATGACTAGGGACCTTGGGGTAACTAAACCTGACCTAGGTTGTCTTCCTCAAGAAGAAAACCATCTTTCTCTGCTACCAACTGCGGGGAATGAGATTTTAATATCTTTTATGATCAATTTGATAACTTATCTCATTCGTCAATTTTGGACCGCTTGATTTCTGTCATTGAGTAAAAGACAAATCCCGCATAGGTTAGATAAACCCCATTAACTGACGCCACTCTGAAGAACCACTTACAACTGATAAAGATTAAAAGGTTTAATATAAAATTAAGAAAAGTTGCATATACAATCCTCTCAGGATCAAATTCATCAAATATACAGGAACTAATAGGAACATATATTCCCTAAAGAACCTCAGTCTACAAACGAATACAATTAAAGTCAGTTCCAAAATCAGCAAATTAAAAAGCATCGATATGAAGTGGTTCTTCTGCGTCATCTACAGAAAGAGAAAAATAATCAAGTTAAATCTGTCCCTACTCTATACTAGGTGACATCCCTACTTCGCAAGTTTCTGAAACCCTAAAAAGGTGTCAGCAGTTTGACTCCCTAAGAAGTTCAAACTCTCTTAGCCTCTAAAGGTAACTTAAGTTTAAGAAGCAGTACCCTCTCTCTGCCTACCCATTCGCTCTTCTAAGGGTCCTCGGCCTACTGCTCCCTTGCGCTCTGATCTCTCTCAGCGCATCTGCTCAAGTCATCTGCTCTTTCTAACTTGCCTTCCGCTCTGAGCAATTCGCTAAGCTCTTGCTATCTTCTCCCCGGGGTGCTGTCCCTAAAATACACAATCACAGTGTGGGTGGAACGCCCCTTCGACGCCCACCACGGACTTTCCCCCATGATGTCATTTTCTCGCTCTTTCCATGGCCTCGTCTCTTCACGTCGTCCGTTAAGTTGACCCTTCTCCTTAGATGTCATCTTCATCTTCTTGTTGGCGACTTCAACTGACACTTTTCGGATCAAAAGTCAAATGAACTTAAACAAGACTTTAACTTACAACTATGATTCTTGACCTTACTAGATCTTGCGAATGGTCATTCAAAACAAAGCTCACATTCCAAGAGTCTCTTCTCACGTCTAAGCAATAAACTCCGTCCGGCATTGTCACCTTAAATCTAACAAGTGCTAGACTCCTTGGCTCTCATGTCCACATCAAACTATTCACGACTCCTGTGAGCCCACTAAATTATATACATTGGACTAAGCTCCTGCGAACCTTTGGTCAGTCAGGTTATAATCACAAATGACCTAAACTCTTCTAACATTTCTACAAACTTCTTCTACACGGCATAACCTTTAACATACATTTATATACAATCGCATTTTAGCAAATCTCTTGCTCATGTGTGAATACATTTTACATAGCATACAATTACATAGAATATAAACCTTAATACACAGGATATAATTCTCATACATAGAATATAAAGTTATATTCTCATTGGTTATATTGTTATGTGTATGCTCCTTGCACATTTCTCCATGTTACATTTCTCGCCGTTTCTGCATTTAAAGTTACACACGTACATGAATTTCACTTTGCACGTTCTACGTTTCATAAACATTCCTACACATTTCTACATTAGCCCACTATGTATACGGGCCTTCTAAATCTAATACATTCTAAAGTGAATGCAGTTATTTCCTATATTACTTTGGTCACATCTGTTAACTTTATGGTATAAGCGTCAACTTCACGTCTTGATATACATTTCATTCCTACGTTATATGATATACGTCTAAATATGACTCGGATATACATTTTATTCAAATTGCGCTCTCTCAATTCCAACAACTGTTAACCATTGCGAAGAAACAGTGCCTGCTGTCTTGCAGGTTTTTTGCCTGAAAGGTAGTAACTGGTGTGCTGCACCAATCTGAAGTCATGAATATTTGTTTCACATTGTATTTTTAGGGCTGCGAGGATTTAGTAAACAGTACTACACTACATATTTGCCTTTTTGTAAAAAATATATTTTGAGTGTGTATAGATTGTAAATTGGTGACAGTAATATGATCTTTTCCAGTGCCCTGGTGATTCATGAACTGTAAATCTCCCACATCCCCCAGTTTAGCAACTTCCTAATTTTGATTCTCAAAACCTCTGATCTCATTGGAAAGTTTTGCACTTCCGTAATTTGTTGCAACTAGTGTTCCACGTTCTGAAACCTGTCTCCTTTTGTGTTGCAGTGGGACCCGTCTTCCCCGAGCAAGGTGAGTGTTCTCTTCCTGGTCTTGTCGTGAGCATTCCTTCCTGCCTCCCTGCCTTCTTCACCCTTCACTTCCGGTCTACCTCGCCTTCATTTCCTCCCACTGTTCTCTTCTTTCTTTCTCCTCCACCGCTTATCTAAGGCCGCTTCATGGCATTCCCTTGTCGTTTTCTCCCCCATGCTTCACAACGTGTCTTTCAACTCACACCTTCTGAAACTTTAGTGAATGGAGGGTATCAGGAGGGCTGGCTTTAGAACGGTGCGACAGGTGCAGCCGCACTTGGCACTGACCTTGGTTTACACCGGGTTTAGAAATTACTTATGCATTTAAAAGACAGAGCTCATTGTTTTACCAGCAGTTTTCAGGCAACAATAAAAATGGCGCGATAATGCTGGTGATTCATTTTCCTGCTGAGAAGGAATCGGAGTTTTGTCTAGTGGAAGGTTTGACTCAAAATACAGTAGCACAGGGGGTTAATGTGCCTGCTGTAAAGAACGTGCACGTTTATTGTACACAATTGATAGAGACCTTACTCTTGGAACCCTATGTATATACAGTGGATCTTAAATAACTAGGGGGCATATTATCAAGACAGGAGATAAAATTATCGCCGCTTTCTCTGTAGAAAACTGCTGATAAAGCGGTGATAATGGGCTTGATAATATGCTTTATGGAATTCCAATCGAAGCCCATGTTAGATGTTAAGACATCTAACATGGGCTTCAATTGGAAGTTTTCTTCTGATAAAGCGGCGATTATTTTATCTCCTGTCTTGATAATATGCCCCTAGGATCCTTACTGTAATGACACCCTCTTCAGATCTCTCCATCGCAGCTCTCTGATACCTTGAAGGTCATGTTCATGCTTTAGAAAACACTAAAAATAAATAATTACATGCAGATCACAGAATTGTATCTTGTGTGGATGTCTCAGTGCATTACTGCTCACAATCCTAATTTAACACTTTATGATCTTTCCCCAGTCTCTAATTATCCTAATGCTGCTAAAAAGGATTTGTTGGGGTATAAATAAATTCTTAGAAAAGCCAACCCCAACCAGCGTGTTATTTTTAAATCCTGAGATTGTGCTTTTCCTGAACTTACACTCTTAAAATATACTGCCTAGCTGTATGGATGACAAGTGACTCCTACACCTTGTAGCTCTCTTTGTCTTGTGTAACATTCCCATACACTGATATGGTTCAGTGTCTCTCTATAATGTGTGTTTGATGTAAAGTGCTCTGACACCCTACACTTGTATGAGAGGCGTTATAAAACAAATTAAATACATCTGAGAGGTGCTATGGAGAGATGAAGGGCCCCGTTGGAGAGTTGTAGTGCGGGAATCTGTGAATAAGCAAATCATTGCAGGTGGGGTGGGAGGGGTGGCGCGGGGTGGCCATGTTGTCGCACCAGGCGCTACCAATGCTAAAGCCAGTTGTGTGTATGCAAAAGTCGATGTAACCTTGTCCTGTGATGTTGTAAAGGAGGGGGGGGGGCATGTGTTTTCGCTTCCCCTTGGCAGGTAGAAATGTTATAGCATAACAATCCCCAGCACCGAAGTCGACTGCTCTAGACATAAGGCTACATCCGCTCCCCTGTTGTATGGCTATACCATTAGTTGTTAGTTGAGCCCTTGGCACAAGTATGAGTTAGAGGGTCATTTAAAGTTCAACAGACCAGCTGCCCAATGGCCAGGCTTCGAAGGCACTGCCTCAGAGGAAACGGCCTTTACAACGCGGTCGAAAACACGCATGCCTTTACAACGCATTACTCTTTATCACGCATGCTTTTACCAACAAAACTTTTACAACGAATATGCCTCTACCACGAAAATGTACTTATTTTTCAGGTAGGTATAAAGCCATTTTATATGTGTGCATGTGTATTATATACGGGCATGGGCGTTTTTAGGGTTTTGGGTGGGTGAAGGTATTTGGGTGTCAAGGAGTATTGTTTTAGAGTTTAGAGTGGGTGAAGGTTTATGAGTGGTGAGAATTGTTTTAAGATTTACGGTGGGTACGGGTATTTGGGTGGAAAATGTATTTTAAGGGTTTAGGGTGGGAAAGGGTATTTGGGTGGCAAGGGTGCTTTTATGGTTTAGGTTAGGTAAGGGTATTTGGGTGTCAAGTAGATTGTTTTTAATGTAGGGTGGGTAGGGGTATTTGGGTGACAAGGGGGGTTTTAGGGTTAGGGTGCGTATGGGAATTTGGGTGGCAAGGGGATTTTTTAAGGTATAGTGTGGGTGAGGGTATTTGGGTGGCAAGGGGCTTTTTAGAGTTTATAGTGGGTAAGGGTATTTGGGTGACAAAGGAATTTTTGGGGTTTAGGGTGGGTACAGGTAATTGGGTGGCAAGGGTGTTTTTAGGCCTAAGGGTATTTGGGTGGCTATGAGATTTTTAGGGTGTACAGTAGGTTGAGGTATCTGGGTGGGATGGGCATTTTGGGGGTTTCGGAGGGGTAAGGGTATTTGGGTGGAAAATGTATTGTTATGGTGAGAAAGGGTATTTGGGTGGCAGGAGAGTTGTAGGGTTTAGGCTGGATAAGAGCTTTTGGATGGTAAGGGTGTTTTTAGGGTTTAGGTTGGGTAAAGGTATTTGGGTGGCATGGGGATTTATAGAGTTTAGGGTGGGTAGGGGTATTTGGGTGGCAAGGGGATTTTTAAGGTATAGAGAGAGTAAGGGTATTTGTTTGGCAAGGGGATTTTTAGGGTTTAGGGCAGGTGAAGGTATTTGGGTGGCAAGGGTTTTTTTTAGGGTTTAGAGTGCGTAAGGGTATTTGGGTGACAAATGAATTTTTAGGGTTTAGGGTGGGTAGGGGTACCTGAGAGGCAAGGATGTTTTTAGGGCTAAAGGTGGGTAAGGGTATTTGGGTGGTTATGGGATTGTCATTTTTTAAAACAATTTTTATTTTCAACAAATTATGAGATTTTTAGGGTTTAGAGTGGGTAGAGGTATCTGGGTGGCAAGGGTGTTTTGGGGGTTTCGGAGGGGTAAGGGTATTTGGGTGGAAAATGTATTTTTAGGGTTTAGGGTGGTAAAGGGTATTTGGGTGCAGGAGAGTTGTAGGGTTTAGGATGGGTAAGAGTATTTGGGTGGTAAGAGTGTTTTTAAGGTTTTGGTTGGGTAAAAGTATTTGGGTGGCAAAGGGATTTTTAGAGTTTAGGGTGGGTAGAGGTATTTGGGTGGCAAAGGGATTTTCTAAGGTTTAGAGTGGTTAAGGTTATTTTGTTGGCGTTGGGATTTTTAGGGTTGAGGGTGGGTGAGGGTATTGGGTGGCAAGGGGCTTTTTAGGGTTTAGAGGGGTTAATGGTTTTTGGGTGACAAGGAAATTTTTAGTGTTTAGGGTGGGTTGGGTATTTGGGTGACAGAAGATTTTTAAAGTTTAGGGTGGGTGGGGTTTGGAGTTGGGTTTGATAAGGTAAAATATATATATGCAGGTATCTTTACATATATATATATATATGTATGTATGTATATATATATATATATATATATATATATATATTTTTTTTTTTTTTTCAAAGCGTGCAAAATTGGTAAAAATCTCAAATCAATAACAGATCCAAAAGGCCAACCCTTTGAAATACGGACAAAGATCACTTGTGAATCCCATTATGTTGTCTATCTCTTGGAGTGTGATTGTGGAAAGAGATATATTGGATCAACCATATGTGCCCTAAAGAAAAGGATGTTAGAACATATTAGGGCCATGCAAAACAAGGACCAAACGTACGCCATGGCAAAACACCTCACAACTCACAAAAATAAAACCTGGCTGAATGTGAGATATTCAGGACTGGCAATGATACCTGACAATGAGAGAGGAGGAAATCGCCTGCAAAAACTCAGACGTTTGGAATCAAAACTAATAATAAAATTCAAAACCAAGACCCCGCAAGGATTGAACGGGGACGAGGAACTTTATGTACATTTATGAATGATACCAATATTCTAAACAATCACATGACATTAAGTATGAAGATCTCCACTGAACTATGACATATTTTTCGTATAAAAAACTGTTTGAATCCAAAGTACAACAATCGTATGAAATGTTAGCTTGACACTTGAACCAAACGTATTGATTCCTTTTAGTACATAATGCTCACAATTCGGAAATGTATAGGGTTTAACTGAGACCATATGTAAAAATATGGAGAAAAAACTTTGTGTTTGTTATTAACAGCGTTTATTTTAAATATTGTCAGTGTCATGGAACAAGTTACAAGTCAATGACTTTTACAATTAGCACTCAGCTATCACCCACTATGTGCAATATTAGTACATAGATGCAGCAAGCGAGATAACAACTCGTTTTGCTTTGAATTGGTTTTAATTTCATTAAAGCCAGGCACTTAGCCGCCAAATGCCATCCTAAAAAGTCACCAAAAAAGACGTTGATAACTTGTAAAAGTGACCTGACATGGTTTGTTTTCACCTAAAACTACCCCTCCAATAATGCATCCTAATGGCCACATGGGCAGAAGGGTATAAATAGTAAAAAGAAAAAATGGACTTGTAACTACCGTGAGCAAGAACAGTAATCTGTTTGAAACGCGTAGGTGAGGAAGTTTTTTCCTTGATGGATTAAAAAGCTTAATCAAATCCTAGAAGAGTGCGGTGATTTATTTCAAATTGCTTTGAAAAAGTCTAAACGAATCTTGTCCTTGACTCGGCACCGGCACCAGCTGAATGGCCGCTCCTCCTCCAGCAAGGGACATTTGCTTGAATATATATATATATATATATATATATATATATATATATATATATATATATATATATAATATATATATATATATATATATATATATATATATATATAATGTATGTATATATATATACATATATGTATATATATATATTCCAGCTCCAAAACACCAGCCAGTTGCACTCCAGAACGGGTGCACGCGAAGCAGGGGTGTTCCCGCTTCTACATTCAGCTCCAAACTCCATCGGGTAATCGTACCCGTAACAGAAGACAGGACTCGCGGGGGAGAGTTCAGGGAATTTTATTCATGAACTCCGGGCATACAAGACGCATTTCGGCGCTTAGCCTTTGTCAATTTCTGCAGAAATCTGCTGACGACAGTACTGGCATTTTGTTTTACAAATTAAGCACTGTAAATTATTAATATTTGCTACCTTCTAATTCTGTGATAGTGATCTGATACAATGACATGTGATTCTTATGGTGGCAGGGAATGCACTGAGAGCTCAATGATCACCATTAATACCAAAGCATGTTTGGTTGGGGCCTTCTCCTCTGGCTCCAGGTCACATCAGAAATAAATCCACAGCGGTCCAGGTTGTAAAGATCCTGCCAGACTGAGTTTGTTACAGTTACAAAATGCAACTCTAAAGCACTACCAAAGGTGTAATTTAAGGTTTGGTTAAGCGTGAACACCACCTTGAATCGGCTCATGTCCTGGCGTATTTTGTGGTGTTTTTGTCCACACTAGTTAGTTTCCTGGTCAGATATGCCAGATTCTTGTGTCTGATGGCCTGGTAGGTGATTCATCAATCAGTTGTGTTGGTCCAGCTAAATAGATCACTGTTTACAACATAGTGAATTCTTTCCTGTTACTGGATGGTAAGTTGGTTTCAATTTCTGATCAGAGCTTACCGAATCAGTTCAGAAATTCCTTTGGTTTTGAACACAAATGTTTTTCATGCATGTGTGAACTGATAAATCCATCTCATGACTTTTCATTGGAACCACAGGAGTGTTTCTTAGTGGCACCAATCCACATGAATTTATTACAGATTTCTTTAAAAGGCAGGTCCCATGGGTTTCAAACCCACTGATTTGTGATTGCACTGTCCCCTGTAATTTCAAGCAGAAGCATGTTGGAGCATCCATCACCTGGACCACATGGGTGGCTGCTATCTTACTCTACAATGATGGTATTGTGCCCTGTAATTGGCCGTCTCCGTAAATAATGTCATGACTGAATCCTATGTGACTTCTGCTTTTTTCATCCCTCTTCCTCCAGTTATGGACTGTGGCAATTGCTACCGAATAGACACAGGAACTTTGGTGGGTGTGGTGGCTGGAGACGTCGTTCTAACCATCATCATCATGTTTGTGGTGTATTTCTGTGCGAGGCAGAAGAACAAAGGTGGGTCTAGTCCTGGTAAGTGCAGGATTCTTGCCAACTCACTGGTGCTCAACTACTAACTCAGTGGAGATGGCTGTCCCTGGTCCAGAATTCCTGTGGGAAGTCTCGACCACTCTATAGCTCTCTGTAGTGCAGGATTTATGTGCTAATGTGCTATCTTTAACACAGAAATACAGTGTGAAGATTCTAAATGTAGCGCCCGTAGTGCATTGTTCCTGTTGGAATAACCTACATCTTGTGAATACTGTAAATTGACACGCCACCGGATATCTGTTGTGATGTTGTGATGCGGACAGCAGACCACCATGCAGCCTGTTTTCATTATAGCAAATTGGGATGCATCTTAAAAAGACACATTAAACGTTTCTGTTTAATTTTTTTAAGGGTAGGCTGCGATCCGTGGGGCCATGGCCTGCTCTTAAAAAACGTTTTCGGTACCATTAACAAAGGTGAAGGTGCCCCCTTGGGAACCCATTTCTGTTTGCGGCTGGCTTACCACCTTCTTGAAGTAGGTGGCAACCTGCAAATGTTTTGCGACTGCAATCCGGTCGCAATGCAATCGTACATCCCCTGTAACTTGTTATTGGAAAGGGACACCCTTGGCATGCCCCTTTCCGACTTGCAAACCCTATTTTCAGAGTCAGTAAAAGGTTAGCAACTCCCAAAATAGAGTTGGTGCATTCCTAAATGGCGTTTTTTTTTGTTATAATTTTTATTTTATTAAAGAAAAAGAACTTATACACAAGGCAATAAGACAATACATTCGGACATGTGTTCAAGGAGGAGGGCAACTGCAGTACAGTGTAATACAAACATCATTGCTGCAAGGGGGGGCAGTGAGGAAACAAAATCAGTGATCATAAAAGCTACACAAGACTTGGAATGCCGGATCAGGGGGAAAGGGGAACCTCTGGGGTCTCCACGAATGGAGGCGTGCATACATTGCCACGGTAGGAGTTCCACTGGCTCCAAATTGTATTCCATTTCCTTGGTCTACCCCATGCCACATACACCGTCTTCTCCCTGAATATACACCAGTCCATGTTCTCCTTCCATGCCAAAAACCGTGGGCGACCGCTGGGAGCCCCACAACTGCGCGATGTCTCTCTTAGCAATCATATTCCCAAGGGTCGCCCACTGCATCTGTGCCACTTCATAGTCATTTGGTTCCCAGACATTCAACAGGCAATGCCTAGCTTCGGGCAATAATGCCACCCCGTGACTCTTTCCATCACAGCATGTACACGATTCCAGAACACCACCACCTCCGGACACTCCCAAATTATATGGAGGAAGGTTCCAACCAGTCCACAACCACACTTACATAACCCATCCACTGAGTAACCCATATGAATCAAGCACGGACCAGTGAAATATATCCGATGTAGGATTTTAAGTTGAACGAGTCGGAGACGGGCCGGAATCGCGACCTCCTTAGGCGAGGATAGCACCGACTGCCAGTCCTCGTCATCCAACTCTAAACCGTCGCTGGTCCAAACCTCCCTGAGCCGCACCAACAGATCCGTTCGATTATTAATCAATTTCTTATATATCAAGGAAATAGTGCTGTCGGGCACGTAGCCGTCAAGCACCCGATCTTCTAGTGGGGAGGATTCGGGGATGTCAGTACCCCCAGGAAAAACCGAACTCAATGCGTGGGTAATCTGTGCATAACGGAAGAACTCCCTATCACTCTGCTCATACTCTACCTTCAGTGCCTCGAAGGTCTTGTTTTTACCCTTGACCCACAGATCACTCACCCTACTAATACCAATCATATCCCACTTTTCAAATCCTTTCGTCTTCCACAGGCAACCCAGTCTTTCAGACGCGTAAAGCGGAGTTGCACGGGTCAGTCGATCCCTCCATCCCGTTGCCGCATTCGCATCATGCTACACTCGTACCGCTATCTTGGTGGGTCCCGAGAGTTCCCTTCCCGCTGCTTTGGAATAAAGGGCCCTGTCATAGTCCCCACCCGGTAAAAAGTACTTATCCATCTCGAATGCAGGGTTAGAGGCTGGTCCATACATTCCATGGTTAATCGCTCCCAACTGAGAGGCCAAATATTATCGCCTGATATCCGGAAGTGCTATAGCTCCGTCGTACCAGGGAAGTGTGAGCTTGGAGAGGGCAATACGCGAGCGTCCATCCCAGATCAATCATCTCTGCAGACTCTCCACCTCCCAAAAATAACTCGCCGGAATAACATCAAACGTATTCTGGAGCGCGTATAGAAATCGCGGTAAGGACATAATTTTGAAAAGAGCTGCGCGCCCAAGTGGTGAAAGCGGTAGCCTGAGCCAACCCGCCACGTCAGATTTTAACCTCTGAAGAGGAGGGAGCAGATTATGATCGTAACGAGCCACGGGATCCAAAGTTATAAAAATCCCCAAGTACTTAAATCCCGTCTGTTACACCTGGATGGGACATCCGCGCGGCAAAGGGGGGGTATCACCCGAAAGCACATACACACAGGACTTGGTCCAATTGATCACAAGGCCAGAGTTCCTTCCAAACGAGGTGAGCACATCAAACAGCACATTCAACGACTTACGAGGGGACGTGAGGTACAAAATATCGTCTGCATAGAGAGATATGCGATCCTCGAATTCCGGGGTCCACTGAATACCCTTCATCGAAGGCTCCCATCGCAGCCAGGCAGCCAGAGGCTCCAGGGCAAGGGTGAAAAGAAGTGGGGACAATGGACAGCCCTGCCGCGTACCCCTCCCAAGAACAAAAGGCTTAGACATTCGACCATTCACTACCACCTGCGCCAATGGCTCCTCATACAAAAGTTTCACCCAGCCAATAAAACCAGGACGGCAAACAAATTTCGCAAGAGCGGCTCAGAGGTACGGCCACTCCACCGTATCAAAGGAAGCCAAAATGGCCGGCTCACGCAGCGACGCCGCCCTCGTGAGAACATCGTGCAAGCGCCTCAGGTTAAGTGCTGTATTGCGGTGTGGGATGAAACCGAATTGATCCGGGTGAATCAAGTCACTAATTACTTTTATCAAGTGGTTTGCCAGCAACTTAGCGAGAATCTTTGGTTCGGCGTTTAAGAGTGAAATGGGCCTGTAGGACGCACAGCGATCCCGCAGTTTCCCCTCCTTATGTATCACCACGATGGTAGCAAGACGCTGATCACGAGGAAGGGAGCCGATGTCTCGCAACTCTAGAAAGATATCACGGAGATACGGCACCATTTTGTCAGGACGCAACTTGTAGAGTTCGATGGGAATACCATTAAGGCCCATAGCTTTGCCCGAGCGCACAGAGCGAATAGCGAGGGCCACCTTGTCAGCTGAGAATGCCACGTCTATTAGGTCCCTATCTGAATCCGACAGGCGAGGCAATGCAATGTCACGCAGCAACAGGTGGGAGTCTTCCTCCGGTCTATCGGAGACTGGGGAATACACATTTTGGAAATGTTCCGCGAAACACTCGACAATCTCAGTCGGGTCAGTCACACACACTCCATCAAGTTTCTCAATCACAGGAACCACACGACTCGACCTCTCCTTTTTATCCAGTCAAGCAATCAGTTTCCCTGCCTTATCTCCCACATCATACAGTCTGCCCTGCTGCTCTCTACTCATGACTTTAGCGGCATCCGTCACCAGGGCCCTATAATCCAGTTGTTTGAGCTGAGGGCATAAAGCTTGTTACTAGTGACACCTAATTCCAAATCCCTTTCTAGCTCAGTTATTTCAGTCTCTAAACGGACTACCTCCTCATTTTTACTTTTCTTGGCACCAGCGATTACCAATAATGCCTGTCCTCAGATGACCGTCTTAAATGCCTTCCACAGTGACACAGAAGAGGACACGGACCCCTCATTCTCAGCAAAGTACTGATCCAAGGACTTAGTCAACTCAGCACGAGTTTTGGGGTTGCGAAGATACCAGGGATTGAACGGGGCAACCCGTCCCTCGACACCCATACTAGTGCCGATCTGGAGCCACAATGGGGAGTGATCTGATATACCCCGGGCCAGATGCTTAATCTCCGTGACAGAGGAGGTCTGCACCGCCGGCATCAAAACATAGTCAAGTCTAGAGAGACTTCCGTGGGCCCCAGAGTGGAAGGTGTATTGTACCTGTCCCGGATGCATCAACCTCCACAAATCTACCAAACCCAGTGTCTCCAAAAACCCACTTAACCAAGTCTGTGACCTAGTGAGGTCTCTGGGGGGTAGCGATCTACACTACCGGAGACAACTGAGTTGAAATCTCCGCCCATCACCAGGATACTATCCGGAAGCCCCAGTACCACACGCCCAAGATCAGCAAAAGTCGAGGTCTGTAGACCAGGCGGGACATATACAGAAATCAGCGAGACAGTCTTCCCCTCCCACCTCCCTGTGAGAGCAGCGTAGCGCCCCCTGTCATCAAGGATCATGTTGTCTATTTCCAAGGGGAGAGAGTTCTTGACTAGGATGCCCACGCCCCTAGAACCAGTAGTGAACCCAGAGTGTACTGCAAGATGATATCCTCGCCGATTCATGGCGTGACAAGTGTTTCCAATCAAGTGCGTCTCTTGCAACAACACAACATCAGGGGAGAAGCGTCTCAGCAGTTGTAACACCACTCCCTGCTTTATCCTATCCCCCAACCCGTTGACATTCCAACACAGTAGTTTCAACCCACTACCCCCCATCCCGGATATGAATGCAGAATCCACCCCACAGCGAACACAGTACCCAGATCCAAAAATAAAACAATACGTTGCCTTGAGAAAAAATGAAACTTACCCAAACTACCCCCTCCACCCCCCAACATGAACCTGTTACAATACCCCCCACCCTGCACCCCTCCCGTTAGACTCAAAAGCCACCCCAACTTGCAGTGTGCCTGTCGCCCTAACATTAAACTAGTCTACAAAAAGAAACCCAGAGGAGGAAAAAGTCCCACTCCCCCCGCCACCCTCGGGTATGCCACCATAAATCACATAAGTATGAAAGACATCAAACCGAGCTGTATGGTATGTTAATTGTTCGGAAATCAGGAACCGCATTGTCATTCTTGCTCCGGCACGCCACCCTCTGCTCCACCCGAGTGTTCCGTTTGATCGCTCCGCATTGGTAATGTATCCAGCCAGTCACTCACTCTCTCGGGACGATCAAAGAAAAATGTCCGGTCCTCATATTCGACACGGAGCCTGGTTGGAAATAGCATCGCATATTTCAAGCCCATGTCTCTCAACCGTCGCTTCACCCCCTGAAACCCCATCCTCTGCCTCTGAACGAACTGGGTAAAGTCTGGGTAGAAGCTTACCGTTGTGTTTTCAAACTTCACGGGGCTGCCCACCCGCGATGCCTGCAGGATAGTGTCTCAGTCTCTAAAGTTGAAAATTCTGGCGATAATCGGCCTCGGAGGGGCACCCGGCTTCGGCTTCCCACTCGGCACTCGGTGCGCGCGCTCCACAGCAAAGAATTTACTTAGGCCTTTGGGGGCGAGGTAATTTAGGAGATCAGCAGCGGGATTTTCCGATTTTTCAGGGACCCCAATAATACATACATTATTGCATCTGGCTCTATTTTTTAAATCCTCCAGTCGATGAGCCATGAGATCATTGGAGGATCGCAGATTTCCGACTCCGTCTGTAAGTCGGACACGTCGGTCGTGAGGCTGGAGGTCTTCAGATCTAAGGATTTGACCTTCTCATTAGTCTTTGATAAGTCCGCTCTAATCAAATTGACGTTAATGGCTATGGTGTCAAGCTTAATGGCGAGAGCTTCATATTGCTGGCCAATGGAAGTCTTAATACCAGCAATGGTGCCCATGACATCCTGTAGAGTCAACTCGATTGACGCAGCTGGGTCTTCCTTTGCCTCTTCCAGGGTCCTATTCGTACCACCGGGGGACCCCTTCGGATGGGTATATCGATCCATAACATTCGTTTGAATGGTTCCCCCCCGAAGAGGCGTCTTGGTTTTTCGCTTCTCGTTGTCGGGCCTGCCCGGCATGATGGGCAATATGTCCCGGAGGGGCCTGTGAGACCTGGTGAAAATGGCCCTTTGCGGTCAACCCACCAGAGTCTTAAAAATCAGGCGCCGGCAGCTGTAGCTCAGCACACAGACACTCGCGACCGTTGGCACACAGTGGATTCACAGAGTACGACTAGACCTCGGGCAACCAGATCGATCTTGAGATAGGATAAGGCCAAAGACCCAAAAGCGAAACCGAAAGTTAACTCCAAGGAAATGAGCAGAGCCCCGCGGGCCATTGTTGTTCAACTACTGCCTGGGCGTCTCAACGACTCGAGCCCCAGGCGTCGCCATGGGGTGGGCCTCAAAAGTTCAGGTTGTCATAGTAGCTGTTCCCGAAGTCCGAATCAATTTTTGAAAGCAGCTAATCTATCAGCTGAGCTTCATCTCCAATAACCTGTCTTCGTAATCAGGATACCGTTCAGGATATATGCGGGAGGCGGCGAGGGTCTCGGGAGTCCTGTGCTCACGCGGCCATCTCTGATGCGCGAAGCTCCCCCCCCCCCATGGCGTTTTAGTGGTCACAAATGGCTCAGATCTCCATTTGTGACCTCTAAAAACATTCATACATCTGTCCCAGAATGATATGCTTGTGCACGCTGAATGCACCTAGCATTGTATAATGGTGCAGTAATTTATATGGCTTTTATACTTGCGGTATACCCTTCAGTACATTTGTTTTTATAGATGGATAACTACCCATGGTTAAAGTGTGTTATATATGTGCCTCTTTTACTACCCGTACTTAGCAGTTACACTTAGTACGCATCTAAATCCATGCAATGGTGGCCTCCATCTTTTGACTATTGTTAGCCCTTGCTTTGATCAGGGAGTATGATTCGGCATACTCATGTGTGTCTCTTTAGTAAGAATGGGTTTGTGTTGACTCCTCTTGGTGGTTGCACAGTTACCACCCTCTAACGCCCTTTCTGAATCAGGATTTTACACTATGCAGAACAATGACATTGAACACAACGCTTGTTGAGACATTCAGTGCAAAATACATTTCACGGAAAAAAGTTGATCAGTGCCATCATTCCTGCTGCTTTTTGTAGCATGAGCATCCTTGTACAACGTTAGTAAATCTTGGCCACATCCTTTCATGCAGGCTTTCAAACGTTTGAATAAGGTGTTGTTAGGTTCTCCAGGATTTTGACATTTAGAGTTGAAAATTCATCTTTCGTAGACTGAGAATCTACCTAACATATATGGCACCTTCATCTTCCCCAAATACAAACATGGTGTCCCTTGTATTCGAATTTACTCGGTGCATACAGACTTTTCTTTGCTTTCCTTTTCTCTAATGGCCTTTGTCACTTTGAAGACACCACAGTCATTCATCTGTGCTGGCCTCTATCCCACAGAATGCTTGCTCTAAATGTTTCAATCAATCAATCAGGAGATTTGTAGAGAGCACTACTCACCCATGAGGGTCTCAAGGCGCAAGGGGGAGGGGGGAATATGCCACTGCTCGAATAGCCAGGTCTTGATTAGCCTCCTGAAGGTAAGTAGGTATTGGGTCTGCCGTAGGAGTGTGTTCCAGGTCTTGGCGACGAGGTAGGAGAATGATCTGCCGCCGGAGGTCGCTATTCGGATGCAGGGGTCGGTAGCGAGGGTTCTACACTAACATTTATGCATGAATGGTGGTACGAAGGAGCTCAGTCTAAGTGAGGACATTTCACACACATCACAATGACGTCCTACCACGTCTTCATGAGGAGCTCCCCACTGGAGAACAATAACACCAGAGAAATTGTGCCATATTCTGCCTTCCATCTAGAAGAAGGCATCCATGGCTTGCAGGCAAATTTAGCAATACACTCCTCAACACTGAGGACTTCAGATTGTCCTCTAGAGGTTGTTGAAAGCCAGTTGGCTAATATTTATTAGTAACCTAATGCTTCCTGCTATGTTATCGAGAATTTATAGAGCGCACGTTCACCATAAGGTCTCATGGTGCTTCCTCTGAGACAGATCAATGCTGCTTAGTCTCTTTAATCTCAAGGTAGAGCAAATTCATATGGTTTGAGCAGAATTTGGTTAGGAGGCTGAAGGCAGGCTCTATTTTCACGTAGGTGGTGAATATTTGTTTTAGATGGTGAGGAGCTTCGAGGGTGGAAAATTCCCTAGTCGAAAGCATTTGATATCCTGTGAAAATAATTCTAAAGTGAAGAAAACATTTCAAATGAAATTGAGTTGAGGGGAGCACTTATCCCTGTACTATTATGTAAGGAGCCAGGTTGGCAGGCCGGGTCAAATGGCAAAAATGTGTGATCTCATCATTCAGGCCTTTTTTCTATCCACCTGTCCTGACATCTGAATTTCCAAACTTTTTTTTTTTATTCAATCACTCAATCAAACACGGTTCATAGAGTGCAGCTAATCACCCATGATGGTATCCAGGCGCTGTATTTGGCTTTGCAAATCTGGCCCATCTAGTTCAGATATTAACTACCCTCTTTTAAAACCACAAAAAGAGTAACAAAATGTTGAAATCGGGCACATCATACTTCTGCCACAAAAATATTCACAGACACAGATGGCCAGTCACACACGAAACAACAGCACCCAGGACCCGATCCTCAATGGAAGTAGGCAGCCAAAACCAGCACATTTCTGGAAAACATTCTTTACATCATCAGCTTGCTCAACTCCCTGTTCTTCAGCCAATTATTCACCGCCCTGAAAGGCACCAATCTACTCCAAAGACACTGCAGCAATGACTTAAACTTCCGTCTCTCCTACTCTTCGCATTCAGTCCATGCTGGTGACTAGTAGCGGCCTAGTCCAACCTGCCTCTTATTATTTATTTATTGAATTTATAAGGCGCCACAGTTACCCAAAAAGGGTTTTCCGGTGCCGGAGCAGATCAGAGACTGTGTAACAATTTACAGGATTACTGGTTAAAGAGCCAAGTGTTCAATGATTTGCGAAAATTGGGCATACACCGTTTTGTTCTGAATAGCTGTGGGAAGGGCATTCCGGTGTGAGGGACCAAGGTATGCAAACGAATTACCACCCATCCGAGATAGTCTGATTCTGAGCACAGAGAACTTCCCTTGAGTGGATGAGCAAAGACATCGGGGGGGGGCACATAGGGGCAGACCAAAGACTGCAGGTACTGAGAGGCAGCACTTATTTTGATTTTGAACATGTAGCTCTGGGCTTTGAACTTGATTTGGTTCTCCACCCTGAGCCAATGCAGTTCCCGTAGGTGGCTAGAGATAGAGGTGTAGCAATCAAAAAGAGGGAGAAGGAATGCTAGTGATAGAGGTGGCCCTGGGAACCCGGAAAAGTAGTCTTGCAGCAGAGTTCTGAACCATCTGCAGCCTACGAGTCACCTCCTTGTTGGATCCTAGGTAGAGAATATAACCGTAGTCCAGTCTTGAGGTGATTAATTCCTGGACTACAGTTCTGTGGGTGGGCTCAGGTAGCATCCAGATGATCTTTTTTAGCCACTTCAGGATGGTTAAGTATGTAGCAGCCACCATGACAGCTTGATGATGCATAGTAGGCGAACCATCGATGATGACACCCAAGTTACAGACTTGACAGGAGGGTAAAGGAAGGACACCCATCTCACTGGGCCAATGTTGTGGGCCTCAGAGATCCTTATTTTTCCAAGTATCAAGACCTCGATTTTCTCTCCATTGAGCTTAAGGTAATTTGTCTGCATCAATGATGCAATTTTACTCAAGCCCAGCTGAAGGAGAGACTACCCAGCCACACTCTCCATAGAGAGAGAGAAGATAATCTGGGAGTCATCCACGTAAGAAAACAGGGACAACCCGGCACATTCCGCAGCATCAGCTAGTGCTCTGACGTATAAGTTGAAAAGTAAAGGGCTGAGAATGGAGCCCTGAGGTACCCCATAGGGCGGTGGATCTTAAACTGTGCGCCGCGGGACGCCGGTGCACCAACAAAAACAGCCAGGGGCACATTTGTGGGGAAGAATCCATTAGGAATTCCCTCGGCTGATGGTATGTAGGCCAGGTGCACTGCACCTGGCGCCCATTAGGTGGTGCACTTGCTTGTCCAATCCAGGTTGTTTCTTAGGTCCTAAGCGAAGTTGTAATAGACCGCTGAAAAGTCCTCTCATTCCTACCTGTCAAGTGAAACATCACTTAAGATAGCTTCAAAACATCAAAAGGTCCCTTTTTGAAAGACATTTGCTTAAGAATGCACAAGTTACATTGAAGCTTCCTGGTGGTGGCAGTCGGCTCGAGTGATCCATGAGACAAATGACTTAAAAATCGAGTAATCAGTCCGTTAGTTACCCCAGGGAATTGTTTGTCAGAGCTGGGGGCCCCACTTACTCTACCCACTCACGACTGGCATGAGCGGACAGTAATGATATCAAATTATCTGATCTTTGTGCTCGGACTCTGGTGCCTTGCCTTGGCACACACCTTGCCTGCCAGCTGCCATAGCTTGGTACAGGCCAGCAGCCACATCATTTATTATCATAGGCGACTCGAGCACAGTCAGAAAATGAACAGCAGTTTCGCGTAATTACAGTCATCCATGTACTATTTTATTATTGCCGTTTTGTTAATATTTGAACGTAAGATTTATTAGGCCCTGACGACAAGACGGCTCAGTGAGTTGAACGCTTACTAATGTTATCTTTAGTATTTTGCGGCTCACACACTCGAAGGCCTACAAAGCCAACTCTGGCTTCTATCCTACTGATGTTGTGAACTTGATGTCTATTTGGGCTTTTGTTTAAACTTCTTAGAAACAGCATGCTGCATGAACTCCAGCTCTCACACCTGGCGTTTGGGCGCTATTATCACTATCCGGGAGCCGGCGTCCCCTTCAATGGGGGAGAGGTCAGACTCTAAGGCTAATACGAAGAATGAGCTGCAGTGTGCTAGCAGCTGCTAGTGAGTAATGGGCAGGAAGTGAGTGGGTATGTGTAACATGTATAATATACAAAGCCCTGGCATCGTGGGGGCGTCTTCTGTGGTCGTGCCACCCTGGCAGCACGTTTCTAACCACTGCATCTTTTGTGCGCAGAAACCCAGTCACTGTGCCAGGGATTCACTTTAATTATGGGCTGAGCACTGTATGTTCATACTTTGTACAAATATCTTTAGTACCTATGCACCGTCTGTGCTAAAGTGCGCAACATGATTTGAGTGTTTTACAAGAGGTGAATGACAGTTATTGCTCTGTATATGATTATGGTTGGCGTAATATACACTTCTGAGGGTAAACATGGCGCATGACGCTGGCTGAGCGACAAGATCCTGTGGAAACCTCAGATTCAGTGCATCAGCTGTGCAAACCCTTCCTTGTGTGTAAAATTATGGCCATGGCCACCAAATTACCCATGTAGAAAGGGCAAGTTTAGCAGCATATTTTGCCGCCTTTCCAGTTGTGTGAGTTTAGAGCAAATGAATAATGCCTGGAACAAAGTTTCAGCCTTAGTACACGTTTAACGCCTGATTACATCAGTAACTGGAAGGTGACATATTAACCTTTACATGGGGTCTGTCACTGCACATCGCCCTTAAGTAGCGGCTTGAAACACAACTAGAATTGACCCCCCCGAATGTCAGGGTCAGCACCAGCCTCACAAGCTCTACAGCACACTTAGACACATGCTCTCACTCATGCTCATTTAAACTCACTCACTCACACTATTTCTCACTTCTATACTCACACTGATTCAGTACAATGCACTTTCACTCACTTGCCCTCATTCTCAGTCTCATTCGTTCTAAGTCACAATTGCAGTCACTCACTCCTGCCTCTCGCTCACTTTCACACAAATGCTCACACACAAACACACACTCATCTGCATGCACACAACGTTTTGCGGATCATTTTTGCACTTCCATGTAGCTGCCTGCCCTGGTTCTCTCCAGCTCCTCTCTTGCTAGTGGTGAATGATTTCTGAAGCCAGGCACATAGCTTTGTCCGCATAGGCCTGCGCGGACCAGCGTCGAGAAGCCTTTGCACCTGTACTGAGATGCATAGTCCTGCAACTAGATGCGTCATTCTGGGTTGGTGTTGGTGAAGATGGGGAACCACTGCCAACTGCCGATTAGGTCAAGGGAGCCACAGGTCAAAAAAGTTTGGGAACCACTGCCATAGCGTGAAGAATGAATATCGGAGCTGGCTGTTGGGGAAACGACTTGGAAAGTGTGATTGGCAGGAAAAGAAATGAGATAATTCAAAGCGGAGCCACAGATGCCTAATGATCTTAACGTTTTTGTTAACACAGTGTGAGACACCGTGTCAAATGCTGTGCTTAAGTCCAGCAAAATAAGGGCCACTGTGTCTTCGGCATCCAGATGACGACTCAGTCTTTCCGTTACCCCAAGTAGGGTTGTTTCCATTGAGAAGCCAGCTCTAAAGCCTGATTGGGATGGATGAAGGAACCTTTGGCTTTTAACAAAATTAGAGAGCTGAGCGTGGGTATGTTTCTGTGAGATTTTTGAGAAGCAAAGAAATGGCCCGATAGTTGGAGGGTAAATCGGGGTCAGCGTTGCCTTTTTCAGAAGGGGGAGCACCATGACGTGCTTCCAATCTGGTGGAACTGTGGCTTACTGTAAGGAGACATTTAACATAAAAACAATCAATCAATCAATCAATCACGGCAATTATAAAGCGCGCTACTCACCCAGGAGGGTCTCAAGGCGCTGGGGGAGAGGGCTATGTTACTGCTCGAACAGCCAGGTCTTGAGCTGCTTCCTGAAGGAGAGATGGTCTTGGGTTCATCGAAGGTGGGTGGGGAGGGAGTTCCAAGTCTAGGCTGCCAGGTAGGAGAAGGATCTTCCTCCGGCGGTGGCTCTGCGGATGCGTGATACGGTGGCGAGTGCGTGGCTGGTCGATCGTAGCTGGCGGGTGGGCATGTAGAAGGTCATGCGGTCGTTGAGGTACTTGGGGCCCAGGTCGTGGAGAGCCTTGTGTGCGTGGGTGAGGAGTCTGAACATGATTCTCTTGCTGACGGGGAGCCAGTGCAGGTCTCTCAGGTGTCCGGTGATGTGGCTGTGTCGGGGAATGTCCAGGATGAGTCATGCGGAGGCGTTCTGGATGCGTTGGAGTCTTCTCTGGAGTTTGGCTGTGGTTCCGGCGTAGGGGCGTTCCCGTAGTCCAGTCGGCTGGTGACGAGTGCCTGGGTGATGGTCTTCCTGGTTTCGGTGGGGATCCATCTGAAGATCTTGCGGAGCATGCGCAGGGTGTTGAAGCACGAGGAAGAGACGGCGTTGACTTGTCTGGTCATTGACAGGGTGGAATCCAGGATGAAGCCCAGGTTGCGTGCGTGGTCCGTTGGTTTGGGAGCGGTGCCCGGGGCCGGGGGCCACCAGGAGTCGTCCCAGGCGGAGGGTGATGATCCTAGGATGAGGACTTCCGTCTTGTCTGAGTTCAGTTTAAGGTGGCTGTTCCTCATCCAGTCGGCGACGTCTTTCATCGCTTTGTGTAGGTTGGCTCTGGCGGTGGTGGGTTCGTTGGTGAGGGAGAAGATCAGCTGGGTGTCGTCGGCGTAGGAGATGATGTTGTGTTGGCGTGCGATGGCTGCGAGGGGGCTCATGTAGACGTTGAAGAGGGTCGGGCTGAGAGAAGATCCTTGTGGTCAATCAATCAATAAATCAAAACATTTATATAGCGCGCTACTCACCCAGAGGGTCTCAAGGCGCTAGGGGAGGGGGGGTCTGCTACTGCTCGAACAGCCAGGTCTTGAGCTGCTTCCTGAAGGCGACGTGGTCCTGGGTCAGGCGGAGGTGGGTCGGGAGGGAGTTCCATGTCTTGGCGGCGAGGTAGGAGAAGGACCGTCCCCCTGTGGTGGCTCTTCGGATGCGGGGGACGGCGGCGAGGGCATGGCCGGTCGATCGAAGCTGGCGTTTGGGAGCGTAGAAGTTGAGGCAGCTGTTGAGGTATCCTGGTCCTTGGTTGTGTAGGGCTTTGTGTGCGTGGGTGAGGAGACGGAAGGTGATTCTCTTGTTGACCGGGAGCCAGTGCAGGTCTCTCAGGTGTCCGGAGATGTGGCTGCGACGTGGGATGTCCAGGATGAGTCGTGCTGAGGCGTTCTGGATCCGCTGGAGTCTCTTCTGGAGTTTGGCGGTGGTTCCGGCGTAGAGGGAGTTGCCGTAGTCCAGACGGCTGGTGACGAGGGCCCGGGTGACCGTCTTCCTGGTCTCGGTGGGGATCCACCGGAAGATCTTACGTAGCATGCGCAGGATGTTGAAGCACGACGAGGAGACGGCATTGACTTGTCTGGTCATGGAGAGGGAGGAGTCCAGGATGAAGCCCAGGTTGCGTGCGTGGTTTGTTGGTTTGGGTGCGCTGCCTAGGGCGGGGGGCCACCAGGAGTCGTCCCAGGTGGAGGGTGAAGATCCCAGGATGAGGACTTCCGTCTTGTCCGAGTTCAGTTTCAGGCGGCTGTTCTTCATCCATTCGGCTACCTCTTTCATCCCTTCGTGAAGGTTGGCTCTGGCGGTGGCGGGGTCGTTGGTGAGGGAGAGGATCAGCTGGGTGTCGTCTGCGTAGGAGATGATGTTGAGGTTGTGCTGGCGTGCGATGTCTGCAAGGGGGCTCATGTAGAGGGTTGGACTGAGCGAGGAGCCTTGAGGAACGCCGCAGATGACTTCGGTGGCTTCCGATCTGAACGGGGGGAGGCAGACTCTCTGTTTCCTTCCGGCAAGGAAGGAGATGATCCACTCCAGTACCTTCTCCTGGATTCCGACGTTGCTGAGGTGCTGCACTAGTGTACGGTGGCAGACAGTGTCGAAGGCCCGCAGAGGTCTAGGAGGATGAGGGCTGCTGTTTCTCCGTTGTCAAGCAGGGCTCGGATGTCATCGGTGGCTGCGATCAGGGCGGTCTCGGTGCTGTGGTTGGCCCAGAAGCCAGACTGCAAGCGGTCGAGGGATCCGTTCGTCTCGAGGAAGGCGGCCAGCTGCTTGTTGACGGTCTTCTCGATGACTTTTGCAGGGAACGGGAGCAGCGAGATGAGGCGGTAGTTCTTGAGGTTGGTGGGGTCGGCTGATGGCTTCTTTAGTAGAGCGCTGAGTTCGGCGTGCTTCCAGCTCTCCGGGAAGGTAGCGGTTTCGAAGGAGGTGTTGATGATGTCCCGCAGGTGGGGTGCGATGAAAGCGTCGGCCTTGTTGAAGACGTGGTGAGGGCAGGGGTCGGTCGGAGATCCGGAGTGGATGGAGTTTATCGTGCGGACGGTGTCTTCGGTGCTGATTGGGGTCCATGCGCGGAGGGTGGTGGTGGGGGGCGGAGGTTCGGTCGTGGCGTGCGTCGGTTGAGTGCTGAAGCTGCTGTGTATGTCCACGATCTTGTTGTGGAAGTAGGAGGCGAAGGAGTTGCAGAGGTCTTGCGAAGGGGTGATGTCGTTGTTTCCGGCGTTGGGGTTGGAGAGCTCTTTAACGATGTTGAAGAGTTCCTTGCTGTTGTGTGCGTTGTTGTCCAGTCATTCCTTGAATGCGGTTTTCTTGGTGGCGTGGATCAGTTGGTGGTGTTTTCGTTTGGCGAGATTGAGGGCGGTCATGTTGTCCGGTGTAGGGTCTCTGCGCCAGGTTCTCTTGAGGGCTCGGCAGTTCTTCTTGGAGCTCTTGAGTTCGTCGGTGAACCATGGGGCTTTCTTGCTGCCGGGTCTGCTAGGCGGGTTCCTCAGGGGGGCGAGGTCATCTGCGCAGTCGTTGATCCACTTCGTGAGGTTGGTGGCCGCTTGGCTGGGGTTTGTTGCGCTGGTGGGTGGGTTCTTGCTCAGGGAAGTCGCGAGCTGGTCGGCTGTGATCTTGTTCCAGCTTCTGCGTGCAACCTGTTGCTGGTGGTGGTGGATCGTGGTCCTTCTGAAGCTGAAGTGGACGCAGCTGTGGTCCGTCCAGTGGAGTCCGGTGGCGTGGCTGAAGATGATGTCCTTGCTGGATGAGAAGACGGGGTCGAGTGTGTGTCCGGCGTAGTGGGTGGTGGTGGTCACCAGCTGCTTGAGTCCGAGGTTTGCGAGGTTGTCCAGCAGGGTGGTGGTGTTGCGGTCGTTGTTGTTCTCCAGGTGGAAGTTGAGGTCCCCGAGGAGGATGTAGTCAGCGGAGGGGAGGGCGTGCGGGCTGATGAAGTCGGTGATGTCTTCGCTGAATTGAGTGCGTGGTCCCGGAGGTCTGTAAATGAGGGTGCCTCTGAGGGTGGTCTTGGGGTTGATGTGGTCCTGGAAGTGCAGGTGCTCGGCGGGTGCGAGGGTGTCGTCGATGTTGGTCGTGATGCGGATGGTGTTCTTGTGGATGATGGCGATGCCTCCTCCAGTCTGGTTGATGCGGTCCCTTCGGATGATCTTGTAGCCGTCTGGGATGGCGATGTCGGTGTCGGGCGCTGAAGAGGCGTTCATCCAGGTTTCCGTGAGGAAGGCGACGTCTGGTGAAGTTGTGTCGAGCAGGTTCCAGAGCTCGACGGCGTGTCTGTGGACGGAGCGGGTGTTGAGCAGGATGCATTTCAGGTGGCTGCTGCCGTTGCTCATCTTGGTCCTGGTCAGTGCTGGAGTAGTGCAGGTCCGGATGCAGGTGAACTTGCAGGAGTGGCAGCAGAAGGGTCCGTGGGTGCGTCTCGGGGTGTCTCGGTAGCAGGCAGGGTTCCGGCCAGTGTTGAGTGCATTGCGGCATCGTAGGTCCGTCGGATCGTCGTGCATCGGCGGGGGCCAGGGGTCCTGGCACTGGGCGCGGTCCAAGCTTACCTTTGGCGCACCTTCGGCGCTCAGTCGGTGCTCCCGCTGCACGGTCGCTCTGGGGGCGTCATAAGTAAGGAGCCGGGAGGGCGGGTCAGCTGGGTGGCGGGAGCGGGGCGGCCAATGAGCTGCTGGTGGGCGGGGCCGCAGGGAGGCAGCGGCGGGACCTCTGGATGGCGGGCGGCTGGGTCGAGAACCAGGGTCAAGCGTGGGAGGCAGGGGGAGATCCGGGCGGCCCAGCGGCGGCTGGGTCGCACAAGGCACAGGAGGCAGGCAGCGGCAGTCGAGAACGGGAGGAGAGGTCCGGGCGGCCCAGCGGCGGCTGGGTCGCTCGAGCACAGGAGGCAGGCAGCGGCAGGCGTGGGAAGCAAAGGGGGTGACCCGGCCTCGGTAAAGGCGCAGTGGTCACTCCCTAGCTGACCCCGCGGACCCCTGGTACGCCGCAGATGACTTCAGTGGCCTCGGATCTGAACGGAGGGAGGCGGACTCTCTGGGTTCTTCTGGTGAGGAACGAGATGATCCATTCCAGCGCTTTCTCTCAGATTCCGATGTTGCTGAGGCGCTTCACTAGGGTGCGGTGGTAGACCGTGTCAAACGCTGCGGAGAGGTCCAGGAGGATGAGGGCCGCTGTTTCCCCGTTGTTGATCAGGGTTCTGATGTCGTCAGTGGCTGCGATCAGGGCGGTCTCGGTGCTGTGGTTGGCCCGAAATCTGGACTGCGAGGGGTCGAGGGATCCGTTCGTCTCGAGGAAGGCGGCAAGCTGTTTGTTGACGGTCTTCTCGATGACTTTGGCCGGAAAAGGAAGGAGCGAGATGGGACGGTAGTTCTTGAGGTCGGTGGGGTCCGCCGTTGGTTTCTTCAGGAGGGCGGTCAACTCGGCGTGCTTCCAGCTCTCCGGGAAGGTGGCGGTGTGGAAGGAGGAGTTGATGGTGTCTCGGAGATGAGGTGCGATGATGGCGTCAGCTTTGTTGAAGACGTGGTGTGGGCACGGGTCGGTTGGTGATCCTGAGTGAATGGAGTTCATCGTCCGGGTTGTGTCTTCGGTGCTGATCGGGGTCCAGTTGCAGAGGGTGGTGGTGGCGGGCGTTGGTTCGGTGGTAGGGTGCATGATCTGTGCGTCGAAGCTGCTGAGTATGTCGGCGATCTTGCGGTGGAAGAACGAGGCGAGTGAGTCGCAGAGGTCTTGCGAGGGAGTGATGTCGTTGATTCCGGCGCTGGGGTTGGAGAACTCTTTGACGTTGCCGAAGAGTTCCTTGCTGTCGTGGGCGTTGTTGTCCAGTCATTCTTTGAGTGCCGTCTTCTTGGTGGCGCGGATCAGCTGATGGTGTTTGCGGGTGGCGTGCTTGAGGGCGGTCCTGTTGTCTGTGGTGTGGTGGAGCTGCCAGGCTTTCTCGAGGGTGCGGCAGTTCTTCTTGGATTTCTTGAGTTCGTCGGTGAACCAGGGGTTTTTCTTGTTGCCGGGTCTGCTGGGAGGGTTCTTTAGTGGTGCGAGGTCATCGGCGCAGGCGGTCAGCCACTTGGTGAGGTTGCTGGCTGCTTCGTTGGGGTCCGTTGTGCTGGTGGGAGTGTTCTGGCTGAGGGAGGCGGTGAGCTGCTCGGCGGTGACCTTGCTCCAGCTGCGGCGGGGGACCCGTTGCAGATGGTGGTGGGTCGTAGTTCTGCTGAAGCTGAAGTGGATGCAGCTGTGGTCGGTCCAGTGGAGTCCGGTGGCGTGGCTGAAGGAGACGTGCTTGCTGGATGAGAAGACGGGGTCAAGCGTTTGGCCGGCGTAGTGGGTGGGTGTGTTCACCAGTTGCTTGAGTCCGAGGTTGGCGAGGTTGTCCAGCAGGGCGGTGGTGTTTCTGTCGTTGTTGTTCTCCAGGTGGAAGTTGAGGTCCCCTAGGAGGATGTAGTCGGCGGAGGGAAGGGCATGCGGGCTGATGAAGTCTGCGATGTCTTCGCTGAACTGTGTGCGTGGTCCCGGTGGTCTGTAGATGAGGGTGCCTCGGAGGGTGGTCTTGGGGTCGGTGTGTATCTGGAAGTGCAGGTGTTCGGCGGCGGAGAAGGTTTCGTTGGAGTTAGTCGAGATGCGGATGGTGTTCTTGTGTACGATGCCGATGCCTCCTCCCGTCTGGTTGACGCGGTCCTTCCGGGTGATCTTGTATCCGTCCGGGATGGCTGTGGCGATGTCGGGCATTGAGGAAGCGTTCATCCAGGTTTCGGTGAGGAAGGCGACGTCCGGTGCTGTCGCGTCGAGCGGGTCCCAGAGTTCCACGGCGTGCCTGTGGACGGAGCGGGTGTTCAGCAGGATGCACTTCAGGTGTTTGCTGTTTGTGTTGGACTTGCCGAGGGCGGTGCAGGTCTGGTAGCAGGTGAAATGGCAGGCTTTGCAGGCGAAGGGTCCGGTGGTGCGTCTAGGGGTGGCTCGGTAGCAGGCAGGGTTCCGGCCGGCATTGAATGCGTTGAGAGTGGTGGCGTTGTAGGTCTGTCGTGTAGTCTTGCATCGGCAGTGGGGGCCAGGGGTCCTGGCACTGGGCGCGGTCCAGGCGCGGACGGGCGCAGATGGGCTTGCCTTTGGCGCACAATCGGCGCGCCCGCTGCGCGTGTGTGAGGGCAGCATAAGTAGGGAGCCGGTTGGGCGGAGCAGCTGGTTGGCGGGAGCGGGCGGCGAATGGGCTGGCGGGGGGCGGGGCCGCAGGGAGGCAGCTGCGGGAAGAAGCTGGTGCGGGCGGGCGGCTCAACGGCGGCTGGGTCGCCCGAGCACGAAGAACACAGGAAGCGGCAGCAGGCAGGAAGCGGCAGCAGGCAGGCAGTAGGAGCAGCACAGGAGCGTGGGGGCGACCAGGCCTGAGGACAGGCACTGTAGTCGCAGAGATGGTGGCTCAAGCAGCTTGAGCACAGAGCTAGGTAAAGGGTCCCTAGGTGATCCTGTTTTGACACTGTCTAAAAGTCCTTTAAAGGAGGCTATGTTTAGTAAGGGCCATGTGTCCAGATTGTTAGATGGTGCGCAAAGCACCTTATCCTGGTCAAAATAATTAATTGTCGGCTGAGGGTGGTGCAGATACTAGTTGGAGGGCTTTAGTAACTTGCAATGGAGGGGGGTTGTCCCACTGCATGCTCACTATTACCAAGTATATTTTCTCGACTTTCTGGACAAAAAAGTTAGCCAAATCCTCACACTGCCATTTATTAAGTGAGGAGGCCCTAGATTGGGTTTTGGATCCAGCAAGCTCCATGACCATACTAAAAAGTGTTTTGGAGCAGTTCAGAGCACCAGAGATGGTAGTTGATACATATTCAGTGCGGGCTGATCTGCAGTGATTATGATATACGTTTTTTTGCCTTTTTATAAATAGTTCTGGAGTAGGAAGCATAGTTCCTTCATTCCATTGCATTACATTTGCCCTTCACTGTTTTCAGCGCATCAGTAAACCAGGGCGCTGGAGGACAATGATTTTCGCCGTTTTTTGGGAAAGAGGGAGACAGGTGTCAATGGCTTTGAGAAGCCATTTTTGCACGGAATCAGAGAGCGTATTGACCATTTCTTTAGAGATGGGCATATGAGAGCACAAAATATTGTTTAAAGCAGTCGTGTCTAGTTTTTTCTAATCTCCAGTTAATGTCCTTAAGGTGGGACTAGCAGATACAGAGTTATCTGGAGGTTCCAAACGGAACCTAGTGATAAAATGGTAAGACCAGCATAGGGGGAGTGCTTGGGAACAGTAAATGCTAGATAAACTGTAGAAAATACGATCAAGTAAGTGGCCAGCCTCATGCCTGGGTCCAGAATAATGTAAGTTAATGTTTAAGGCTGCCAAATCAGAGATGAGATAGTGCTGATTTTACATGTCGGATCATCCAGGTGTAAGTTAAAGTCACCCAAATTTGAGAAATTGGCAGTGCTCATAAGCAGAGAGGTTATCAGGCCGGGGAATGATGAGGCCCAAGGAAAGGGAGGCCCAGCAGGACGGTACACACTAGAGAGGGTGAATTTTGGGGCCAGGGCCAGCTTGAATAAAGCTATCTCACAATTCATGAACGGTAAATTTTCGAATTTACACTGGTAGTCCTTTTTAAAAATTATGGGAATACCCCCGCCAAATTTAGAGCCCTTATCTTTCCTAACTATAGCGTAGTTAGGTGGTAAGGTGGCAGCAACATCAGGGCCTCAACTCCCATGCAACCATGTCTCTGTGAGAAATTCAGTATCCGGTTGTTCGGCTTTATGCTTCGGGAGAGAGCAGCAGTTCGTGTTGAAGGAAGGAAAATTCCTTGCTAATTGGGGCGGCATGGTTAGTATTATTATTTTTGTTACCCTTTGGAATAGTTGTATGCCCCTGGGTTATCTCAAAGAAGAAACCGCAACATAAGCATTTTTCTCCCTGTTTTCTAGACGTAGCAGGGTACAGTCGGGAAGCAGTGGATTGCGGTAAGCCATTAGTTGGCTAGTTGAATAGTGAAGTCTAAGTGCCCTATTTGGACCAGGGGTCATAGCCTCCTCATTTATATCATTAAGCTGGGGCTCTTTATTCCTGACTTCTTGTGTACGGCGAAGTGCTTTGATCTTCTGCTCCGGTGGACATTTAAAATCACATGGGCAGGCTGAGCTGTTTTCAGATGTCACTAAATGTACACAATGAGGTTCAGCTCCCTCACGGTTAAAGTTAAGAAGTTCTTCCTTGGAGTAAAGCAGACCATGGATAGGGGAAGTACCAGAGGTTTTGGCACTAGGCCTGGGCCAGGCGCGGACGGGCGCAGACTGGCTTGCCGTAGGCGCGCCAGCAGTGAGCACGGCGCACTCGTCTGCTGCGCATCCATGGCATTGGCACCCAAGTAGTTGTAGTGTCGCGGGCAGTTGGAGTGTACCACTGCCGCACACGCCCCCTCCCACTGTTTCTAAGTGTTATACCCCTGGAGCGTAAAGGGGCGTTGGTTTGCTCCAAGCGTGCACATGCATACGCGAGTTATGTAATAAAAAGCCCGGGGCTCCGGGCGTGGTCAGGTAGTTTGCCGCCACCAACCATACCGCATGTGTCCTGTGTCTTGTCTATCTAGGCCCCAACCCAGGACACTACACTGGCGACGAGGTGGTCAACGTCCCACCACCCCTCGTGCTCTGCTGCACCACGACACCGCGTCCCATTCGCGGCGCTCTGCCCAGCATTCCTGCGCACTGACAGCCTACTGGGCCTGCTTCGCACCGCTTCCCGGGGCCCCGTGACGTCCACGGCCTGCCTCCTGCCTCCCAGTCGACGGCGTCCCAGCCCTCATGGCCACCGTGCCGCACCTCAAGCGGTTTGAGGTCTCGGGCCCTCCCCCATCACAGGCCACCCGTTGGAAAAAGTGGGTGGAGCGGCTGGAGAACTACTTCATTGCGGCTGACATTGCGGTGGGGCGACGCCGCGCCATGCTATTACATCTAGGCGGTGAGGCCATCCACGACATCTCCAAAGACATCACGGAAGGCGACCCACCACACACCTACGCCACCCTCCGCGATGCCATCACCAGGTACTTTGAGCCGTTTGCCAGTGCTGACTATGAACGCTTCCTGCTGCGCCAAGCGCGCCAACTCCCGGAGGAGTCCGTCGACGTTTTCTACGCTCGGCCCAAGAAATTAGCCAGCACATGCACCCTCCCCGATGCGGAAGATGAAATTCGCTCCCAATTCATTCAAGGGTGCGCCTCGCTAAAGCTACGAGAGAGAGTTCTTGAAACAGACGCCATGTCCATGCGCCACATCCTGGCCCTGGGGCGGTCTAAAGAACTTTCGAAGGCCCGTGCCGCCCATATGGAGCCGAAGTCACCAGTCCCGGTCAAGACGGTGCCCGTGTGGGCCATCAAGTCTCACCCGACGGACAAAAAGGCGAGGACACCCAGAAAAGGGCGCACGAAACAAGGACAATCCACCCAAGACCAGTCCTGCATCTGGTGCGGAGGCCCCACCCCCCACAAGGGTGCCTGCCCGGCACAAGGCAAGATCTGCAGCGTGTGTGGAAAAGCAAACACTTTGCAAGTGTCTGTTTAACGTCCCAAAGGAAACAACAGAGTGGCCCACCCAGGAGAGTGCGACAGGTGGCGCTGCAGCAAGACACGTCGACCAGCAGCGACATGGACGACGACGGAGATGACGCAGCATCCGTCCACGTGGTGCGCATGCTCAACACCCTGGCAGCAGCGTCTTCGACCGAACCCATGTGCTCCATACAAGTACATGGCCAGGCGATCCAGGCCCTCATCGACACAGGTGCCACGATAAACCTCATGGCCGCCAGCGTGTACCAAAGCCTCGAGGATGGCCCCGCACTCCACCCCACCAGAGTGCAAGTGTTCGCCTATGGAACCCGGCGCCCCCTGCGCCTGTGCGGAGTGTTCCGGACAACCCTGTCCCACGACTCGACCCGTATACAAACGAAGATCTACGTGTCCCAAGAGGGGTCAGGATTCCTTCTTGGCTGCAGGACCGCGAGGGAGCTGGGACTCATACATTTTGCCCCAACTGTGCAAGCCCAAGGACTAGACCATCTAGTGGCAGAATATTCCTCGCTGTTCGAGGGCATCGGGTGCCTACGTGGACCCCCTGTCCGACTTCACATCGATCGGTCGGTCGCCCCAGTGGCCCTCCGGCACAGGCGAATCGCCTTCTACCTCCGGCCCAAGGTCGAGGCTGAATTAAAAATGCTAGAACAAGTAGGCATCATCGAACGGGTCACAGGACCCACACCATGGGTATCACCCATAGTAGTGGCCAAAAAGCCGAAGCAACCCGATGCAGTGAGAATATGCGTAGATATGCGCATCCCCAACCTAGCCATCAAAAGGGAGCGTCACTTGACACCGACCATTGATGACATCATCGGGGAGCTCGCAGGGTCCAAGTGGTTCTCCAAAATGGACCTGCGGTCAGGGTACCATCAGATCCCTCTCCACCCAGACTCGCGCGCAATCACAACCTTCTCCACCCATGCGGGCCTGTGGAGATATACCAGGCTAAACTTCGGCATCTCAAGTGCGGCAGAAGTCTTTCAAAATATCGTACACAACGTCCTCCAAGGCCTGGACGGCGTGCTCAACGTGAGTGACGATATCCTTGTACACGCCCCAACCCTGGAAGAGCACATCAGAAGGGTCCAAGCGGTGTTCAGCCGGTTACAAGAGAAGGGACTAACACTCCACAAAGACAAGTGCGAATTCCTGCCCAGAGACATCAGCTTTTTTGGATACAAATTCTCCGACCAAGGAGTGGGCCCCGACCCTGAGAAAGTTAAAGACATACACAATGCTCCAGCCCCCTCGTCGGTAACAGCCGTCCGCAGCTTCCTAGGCATGGTGACCTACTGCGGGCGCTTCATCAAAAACCTATCTGATCTCACAGGGCCCCTCCGCGACCTCACCAATTCTAATGCCACCTGGAAGTGGGGCCCGGAGCAGCAAGAGTCGTTCATCAACACCAAAGCGGCCCTGTCAGCGGAAACGACACTAGCCTATTTCGATCCACGACACGAGTCCCAACTGATAGTGGATGCCAGCCCCACCGGTCTTTGAGCAGTCCTGTCGCAGCGCCAACCATGCGGGGAGTGGGCCCCAGTAGCATACGCCAGCCGCATGCTGACCCCCACCGAACAGCGCTACTCACAAATTGAACGAGAGGCAATCGCCATCTTATGGGGGTGCCGCCACTTCCATATCTACCTTTATGGACACCCTTTTTCCGTGATCACTGATCACAAGCCCCTGGTACCTCTCTTCCAAGGATCATCATCTCGACCACCACCAAGAATCGAAAAGTGGGTACTTCAGCTGCAGGAGTTCCGGTTCACAGTGGAATACTGGCCGGGCACCCGAAACCCAGCGGACTATCTTTCGAGACACGCCCGTCCGGTCACAGACGCAGAAGCGGCGGAAGCTGCCGCCACGGAAGAGTACGTCCGGCTCATTGTCGAGCGGTCGAAACCACGCCCCATGTCCCTGGAGGAAGTAGCGAGGGCCACCGAAGACGACGACTGCCTCCAGATCGCAATCCAGGCCCTGAAGTCCGGCGACTGGAAGGCTCTGCAAAGCCCGGCGTCCTTCCGCACCCAAGCCGCCCTAGCAGTCCTTAAGGCCCTATATCAAGTCAAGGACGAACTATCAGTGTCTACCGAAGGGTGTCTCCTGAGAGGCCCACGCCTCGTGTTGCCCAGCAGCCTCACCCAGCAAGCCGCCCTGTTAGCACATGGATCACACCAAGGGATCGTCAAGTCAAAAAGCAGACTCCGAAGCAAGTTGTGGTTCCCTGGACTCGACAGGGCCGTCGAGGAGGTCGTCCACAGCTGTCCTGTATGCCTGGCGACCAGCTTGCCAAATCCCCCGGCACCGGTAATCACCGAAGAGGGGCCAACCTCCCCGTGGGCCCGAGTAAGCGCAGACTTTGGTAGCCTCCCGGGGGGCAAGTACATGCTTGTCGTGGTAGACGACTTCTCCCGCTACCCCGAGGTGGAAATTGTAACATCGACTGCAGCCGCAGAGGTGATCCCGAAGTTCGAAAAGATCATCGCCCCCCATGGGATCATGAAAGGTCCGCACAGACAATGGACCCCCGTTCAATGGCAGCGAATTCACAGAATATCTGCTGAGCCACAGCGTCAAACACAAACGGATAACACCAAGGTGGCCGCAGGCGAACGGGGAAGTCGAAAGGTTGATGAGAACTTTAAACAAAGTCATCCAAATCGCAGTCGCCGACGGCCACTGTCTAGAACTAGCAATCTACCAATTCCTCCGGGAATATCGCCAGTCTCCACACTGCACCACCGGAGTCGCCCCAAACCGCCTGTCCTTTAACCGAGCCGTGGTGGACACCCTCCCGCACCATCCCAGGTGAGAGACGGCTCCAACTCCCAGCAATCGGTCCATGGAACAACGCTCCAAAAACAACCAAGAAGCGTCCCGGAGGCGAAGGGCCACAGACAGCCCCATTCAAGTGGGTGACGCAGTTTTGGTGACAGACCACCAACCCAGCGGGAAATTCCGCCTGCCGTTCGAACTAGACCCCTGGAGGGTCACCGAAGTGCAAGGAACGATGGTCACCGCCGTAAGGAATGGAGAAGTAGTCACAAGAAATGTTTCGTTCTTCAAACAAGTACGTGAAAGAGGAGAAGACCTAGAACCGGACGACTGGCACATAAACCGCCCGGAACCAGAGGCTGGACACCGAAGCCCACCGCACAGGCCAGCGGAACCACCCGAAACAAGCACCCCAGCACGGCAGCCCGAAGACACCGCCCCGAGCAGAGGAGATCCGGCGGGACCAGCGGAAACCCCCAGCAGCGCTGGCACCAGTGAAGCGGAAGAACCTTCCCAAGTCACAGCGGAAGGCCGCAGCCAATCGAGGTACAGTCTACGTCCCTGCCCCAGACCTTCCCAGAGGTACCGAGACTTTGTAGCCCAGTGCTGGCGTTGAACTGATCCAGACGACGGACCCCGCCGAGACCGAAGTAAGACTGTTAAATTTTACGTTTGATATTCTGGGTTTGTCAAAGTGATTTCAGGGACTGCACCTTAGACTGTCGAGCTATTGGTTGTGAACTTTACGGCCAGTGGAGACTGCTGCTCCACCACTCAGAGACATGTGTGTATTTTGCTTCTGCCATTTTTGTTTCATCCCTAGGTAAAGGAGGAATGTAGTGTCGCGGGCAGTTGGAGTGTACCACTGCCGCACACGCCCCCTCCCACTGTTTCTAAGTGTTATACCCCTGGAGCGTAAAGGGGCATTGGTTTACTCCAAGCGTGTACGTGCGTACGCGAGTTATGTAATAAAAAGCCCGGGGCTCCGGGCGTGGTCAGGTAGTTTGCCGCCACCAACCATTCCGCATGTGTCCTGTGTCTTGTCTATCTGGGCCCCAACCCAGGACACTACAGTAGTCTCCGCCTGCCACCTTCCGTGTGACGTAACAGGGGGTGTGCAGGTCCACCCTCCACTCAAACAGCAACAGCTGCGGTGGACTGGGGTCGGAGCGCACAAGATTGTGAGTGGAGTGACCTAATGTCCCAAAGTGTTAGATTTGAAACCAGAGTGAGGGAGGGATGAAAAACAACAAAGAATCATTGAAACACAAGTTAAAAGAGCTGTCTAATGTGCTAGCAGAACTTACAGCAGTCCGCTGTGCGTGCGTGTCATCGGCATCTAAGTAGTCCCCGCCTGCTGCCTTGCGTATGATGTAAAAGGGGGTGTGTTGTGCTGTGCAGGTCAGCTCTCCACTCAAACAGCAACAGCTGCGGTGGACTGGGGTCGGAGCGCACAAGCATGTGAGTGGAGCGACCTAATGCCCCAAAGTGCTAGATTTGAAACCAGAGTGAGGGAGGGATTAAAAACAACAAAGAATCATTGAAAACATAAGTTAACATTGATGTCTATTGTACTAGCAGAACTTACAGCAGTCCGCTGCGTGTCCGTGGCATCGGCACCTAAATAGTCCCCACCTGCCGCCTTGCGTGTGACATAACAGGGGGTGTGTCATGCTGTGCAGGTCAGCTCTCCACTCAAACAGCAACAGCTGCGGTGGACTGGGGTCGGAGCGCACAAGCATGTGAGTGGAGCGACCTAATGCCCCAAAGTGCTAGATTTGAAACCAGAGTGAGGGAGGGATTAAAAACAACAAAGAATCATTGAAAACATAAGTTAACATTGATGTCTATTGTACTAGCAGAACTTACAGCAGTCCGCTGCGTGTCCGTGGCATCGGCACCTAAATAGTCCCCACCTGCCGCCTTGCGTGTGACATAACAGGGGGTGTGTCATGCTGTGCAGGTCTGCCCTCCACTCAAACAGCAACAGCTGTGGTGGACCGGGATCGGAGCGTACAAGCATGTGAGTGGAGCGACCTAATGCCCCAAAGCGCTAGATTTAAAACCTGAGTGAGGGAGGGATTAAAAACAACAAAGAATCATTGAAACACAAGTTAAAAGAGCTGCCTAATGTGCTAGCAGAACTTACAGCAGTCTCTCACAGGCAAGTGAGTCCAGACAAACTGGCTACTACAAAGAGGCAAGTGACGGTGGCTGTCAGAAAACATCTACACCATAACCTACTGTACTGAAACCACAAATATTCTCCACCAAACAACTCTCAGTGGAAAAACTGCCTTTTAGGTCTGCCTCAACGGGTAGCTCCAGAATCTGCGATTTGCTTAAAGTCAAGCTCTGAGAAGTGGAAATCTTGTCCATCTTCCCAGCGATATATAGCATCCTTTTCAGAAACAGAAAAATGCAGTTTGCAAGGACTAGTTCATCTCCAAGCTAATCGATGGCCCACAATGTGCCTTCTTTGAAAATATGTTAATAAGATGTTTCACCAGCTCACATATAGCCATCATGTGTGTGTTTAGATATACCCCTTAAATGGATCCATTCTTCTTTCTCAAAGAACATCCCTAATCTTGCACTCTGTTTATCCACACTCTTGAATAGTCTTCACATATAAAAGATATAATAAATGGGTTGAAGACCTACACAGAAACTATGCTCAGCATGTCAAGGAGGGCTTGGACATTCTTTGCTTTGAACAATGCAGGAGTTGACAAACCATTTCTAGGAATCATTGACTAGACCTCCTGTGCACCTGTATCGCCATCACCCAGGTCTCCCACCTATTGTTAACCACATTATTGTCACATGTGACCCAGATCCACACCAATCCATGTAGTAAAGGTGTAGTATTATTTGTTTGAGTCACACAACCAGATGTCGATCTCTCTTCCTACATATGGCAGGCCAACATCCTATGTCACCAGAACAGTCTTCCTTCTGATATGTGGGAGAAAGTTGGTTCTGGGCGCAGACAGTGGTTTGGTTAAGCTGTCGCTGAGGTGTAGATAGAGCAGCGTGGTTCTTACCTTGTTGGAGATCTGTGTTCTTACAAACATTTTTTGCTGGGATGAGTACAATTTTAAGATATTTACCCCAGCACTCTGTGTTTTTGGATTGTATGTCAATAGGTGTCTTTTAAGTAAAACTACTCTCATGGAAGTACTCTCATAGAAGTAATCCTAAAGGAACGGTTGAGATGTAGATCTGATTTTGCTTAAGTTCATTTCCTGATCCATATTATGTGAAATTGAAAGAGGAGCCATGCAGTTTTGTTGGCTTTGGAAAATTATGCAGCCACTAAAATAGGTAGAGATTGTGGGGTGGAGCGCTTCAGAGCAACACAGGTCACTTTGTTTTGGTAGTCGCTGCCAGGTATGGGCCACCTTTCCTATCCCCAATCTCCTCTTGACATACTGACACATGGCACGTCTGCATGGGGGCTAAATTCGAAAATTGGGACCACGTCTATTGCTGCTAGTATATTTGTGTTTTTTATGTTACACAATGTCATCTCACTAGAACTATTGGCATCAGGTCAAACCTGATAGAGTACATCTTTGTACAACTATTGACATGATTGAGCGTTGGGTCACAGCCTATTAAATTTAATAGACTTGTTGTGACTTTATTGCATATATCTTCTACTTTAGGCTCATTTAGTCATTGTTAATCAATGGAGCAGCCATCTTTGACACTTGGGGCCTGATGTAGGTAAGTTAATTTTACCATTTCTTAAATACCGAATCATACCGATTCGGTATTTAAGAAGTGGTAAAATGGAGGGGGGGATGTAGGTATTTCAGATTCGGTAAAAACCGAATCGTTAAGATTCGGTATTTACCGATTCTGTAAATACCGAATCGGTAAAGCCCATTGATTCCTATGGGCATTGAAGCCCATAGGAATCAATGGTCATTACCAAATCGGTATTTACCGATTCGGTAATTACCGATTTTTGCAAGGGTGCAGGGGGTGTCACTTTGACACCCTCTAGCACCCCAATTCCGGACTTGTGTGCCATGTGGCACACAGACATGCCCTAAGGGCATGTCTGTGTGTCACATTGCACAGGTGTGCATGCACAGATGTGCATGCACACCTGTATTCAGTATTTTACCACCCAATTGGATTGGGTGGTAAAATACCGATTCGTAAAGCCCTGTGGCACTCTAACATGTGCCAACTACATCTGCATTTACAGAATCGGTATTTTACCGAGTCTGTATTTACCGATTCGGTAATTTTACTGAATCAGTAAATACAGAATCGGTAAAATACCGATTCTGTAAATGCATGCCCTACATCTAAAAACCCTAATACCGGTCGGAAACGGCCGAATTCGGCCGTTTCCGACCGGTATTAGGGCACCTACATTGGGCCCTTGGTACATACAGCCATATTCATGAACCTGAATAGCGCTCGCAAATGGCCAGATTCTGAGAATCTGGCCGTTTGCGAGTGCGATTTTTGCATTTGGGATTCATCATCCCAAATGCAAAAATCGCTATTTGCGAACTCGCATATTTGCGAGGAATTGGATTTAAGGAATCTCTAACAGAGATTCCTTAAATGCAATTCATCACCCTATTAGAAATTGCGAATTCGCAATATTTGGTCGCAATTTACCACGAATTCTGACTTCGTGGTAAATTGCGATAATTGATTAAAAAGCACTTTTGTGCATTTTTTTCTTTTGCATGTTGCACACACACATGTCCTCTGGACATGTGTGTGCTCAACACCTGTTCAAATGTACATTTGAGGTGTGCTACAGGGTGTCCTTTGGACACCCCTGGCACCCTTCAAATCGCAATCTTATTTGCGATTAGCAAATTGCTAATCGCAAATAAGGAATACTCCCCATTCATTCCTATGGGCCTTTTGGCCCATAGGAATGAATGGGGAGTTTTTCCTTATTTGCGATTAGCAATTTGCTAATCGCAAATAAGGAATCAGTAGGAATCGCAATAATTTTTGCTAATCCTACATGAATCCCGTTTTGCGAGTCCTTAATAGCGAATCGCTATAATTCGCTATTAGGGCCTCGCAAAACGGGAGATTGATGAATATGGCAGATAGTTTCCTTTATCTTAAGCTGTTTACAGTGATGACTTGTATTCTTAAGCGAACATACAGAAGTTACTTAACATTATATGAGCTGAGCTTTGAATAAAGTGGTAGACAGAGTACATTTATTTGCATACAGATATCAGATGTTGGTTGATTTTGACTTTGTAACAAACCTCAGAAGCAGTTTAAGTTGGTGAACAATTATAAGACAAAAGAAAACTTACCTTCCTCCTTTATAAAGTAGGTTGGTGTGTTTTTTTATTATGAAGCCCCCCCACTAAAATGCAGAACGTGACATCACCTCCACTTTTCTTAACTTATCCACGACCACCACCTCTGAAATATGCAAAGTGGAGGAAGGTGCAAGAGTTTGTGGCAGCAGCTTTAGCGTGGAGTGAAAACATGCACTTAGATGCATACTCTGAGGGCTGAAGGAGAAGAAACACCGGATAACTTACCTGAGTTTAGTCAGGAAATAGCACACGTTCTTATTGAGTATGAAATTGTTATTAAAAACATGATCTTCATTGCTTTCCTGAAATGAGTGGAATGCTAGAAAGATATCATTTTGACTGACGAGTGCCAAACCATAGTTCATCTATTGTCCATAGATGATTATGTCATTGATCTGAGGAAGTTGGAGTTACACCTAAATAGTGAAAATGGTTGATCCCTCACATGTAGATGGCAGCTCCATCACTTTTTCCTTTCTATTGGTTTGACTTGATGAGGAGACAGTGGAACAAGTGGTGAAAAACACAACTTGGGTGGGCAATGAGCCTTCCTTCTTTACTCATTTAAACATAGTCAATGAGAGGGCGTTTCAACTTTTGAGACAACTATGTGAGGCCTTCTTCTTCTCCAGTTCCACCACCAAATTTCTGTGGCTCACACTACAGTCAACACTGGACTGAACTATTGACATGGCTTCTAATCTGTACCACCATTTAAGGATATTTTGAAGGCCCAAAGAAGTCAGACTAGTACTGCCCGGCATCACACCTGGTTGGAAAGCTATGCACTAAATTCCAATTAAAGAGAAATCTCAGGTAGCAGTGTGTTGTGTTTCTTTCTTTGAAAAGCTCTTAGAGACCAGTGGTGATTTGCGCTATACAAAACTATTGTAACATAACATAACATAACATAACAAGTCATGACTGCATATTGTGTAAAAGGCACTTGATGCCTCCTATCCTGCCTTCCTTTTCACAGGCTTAGTTCTCAATCTGGAGACAAAGGTGACTTTCCAGAACTTACTGGCCTTCTGCCCGGCCAGGCACTGAACGTGTGACTGATGGCCCATGCACAACCAATGTTCATCTGTAGGAAGCTCCTTCCCCAGCACATCTACAGGAAACCTTCACTTCACTTGCAGTCCATCTGATAAAGTAGTACTTTTGAGTTTCTCAATGTTCCATCTAACGCTTTCCAGGTGTGTAATTAAAAGTTTTTTGAGAGCTGGCCTAGACAAATTTTCTAGAGACTCTGGGTCATCAAAATATTCGGGATGTCCAATTTTAGAGAACATCAGCTGGACGTATCGTAGCCATTTGATTTTGGATGCACCATCCAAGTTCATACAGTCCGTGATGAGTTCTCTGTTAAATTGGCATTCCACAGTGGTCCAGATTTTGTGCCAAAGCAAACACGGTGATAACTTTATAGTGTCGCTAAGGTATTTGAGGCCAGTCTCAATGTGAGTAATAAAAGTCGAAGTAGATTTACTCACACCTAGTAAATAGCGGATAAAAAGATTCTCACAAATTTGAAGTGAGGACACATTTTCGAAGCCCCATAGGCCTGCTCCATAAGTGACTGTCGCTACACATTTGGCTTGATAGATCTGTAACATCTCAACAATCGGTTTGCCCCCAATTTTAGCTGCGAAAGTTCTCAGGGCCCCAATGGCACGGGTAAAGGCAAGTTTCCTAGCAGATACTGCATGTTTCCAACCTCCTTTCCTCTCAAAGACAACACCCAGGTAGCAAAAGGTGTCCGTACTCTCAATTCTTTGCTCGTCAAGATATATCGAACATTGTGGCCTTTTGTTTTTTTGGGTGCATGACATGGAGAAAGTTTTAGAGATGTTCACTTTCAGGTTTCTTTTCCCCATGTAAGATGAGAATTCACTTACGGCTCTCTGCAACCCTACCTTAGTCCTAGACATGATTGCCGCGTCGTCGGCATATAAGATACAGGTAAGGTACAGGCCTACCATTGACGGATGGATAGTCACTTGGCAGATTTGTTAGGTGCTCTACGATGGAGTTAATATAAAAACTAAATAGAAGGGGCGCAAGTATGCAGCCTTGCCTAACCCCTCAATTTATGGCAAATTTCTGTGTGCATTGCCCCTGGGTCCCAAACCTCACTCTGGCACCGGCATCTCTGTACAGTTCTTTGATGATGATAGGATCCACCCCAGTATGTTCCAATGTTGACCAGAGCTGCAGATGATCCACACAATCAAATGCTGAGCTAAGGTCAACAAAGGTGACAAACAGGTCCCCTTTTTTGGCCTCAGTGTATTTGGAGATCAATAAGGACAGGTTTAAACATTGTTCCTGGGTACCCAATCCCTTTCGGAACCCATATTGGAGTTCCGAGATGACCTTTTTTTCTGTCTCCCAGTGCTGAATTCTCTTAAGGACGATCCTTCCTGCGATTTTCATGAGGCCGTCCAATAACGATATAGGACGGTAGCAAGCAGGATCGTCCCTGTTTCCCTTTTTAAAGATGGGCACTACAATTGCGTCTGACCAGGTATTAATTAAGCCACATTTGTTTCCCATATTTAAAACGTTAGTTAACAGGGGAGCCCAGAATTCCAGGTTTGTTTTGTAGACATCCACTGGGGTGTGGTCGGGGCCAGGGGCTTTCCCTGGCGGGCTTTCCCTGATGGCATTTTCCACTTCTAGGGTGGTAAAAACCAAATCAATTGGATAGGGGGATACTGGGGGGTCACTTAACTGGTAATCCTGAGTTGATTCATTCAAGGATGAGGTTGCCTTTTGTTGATTCTGGGTGTCCCCCTGACTATTGCTGTAAAGTTTGCCGTAATGTTCTACCCAGAGCTCTGCCGTGATTGCTACGTCTATGCAGTTGTCACTATCTTTTGTGTTGTATACTGATCTTATAACTTTCCAAAAGAGGTTAGTGTCCTTATTCCTGGCAGCTTCCCCCAAAGCTTCCCAGGCCTCCCTTTTCATTGTTGCCTTCCGGTGGTTAATTTCCCTCTTATACTCTCGTCTGGCCTGGGAAATTTGAACCCTGTCTTTGGGAATGGTGTTTAAAACTTTCTTCAAATTCTTTAGGGCAGCTGTACACCTGGAGTCAAACCACCCACGTGTGTGTTTCCCATTCTTTTTGTGGCTCCTAGTTAAGATATCTTTTATGTACAGCTGGATATTAGCGAAGGCTGCCATAATCGCCTTGGGATCAATATCTTCTTCTAAACAGACAAATATGTCTGTAGAGCAAGATGATATGAGGTTGTGGAAGAAGATTGTGGGGTTCAATTTCTCCCACTTTATCACATAGCCGTTTATCTTTGTTAAGGTGACCTCAAGTGGATAAAGAGGCCCGCTAGATTCCTTTGCTTTCCCCTCTGCGAGCCTTACCCCAAAGGTAATAGGATAATGATCGCTCATGGGGTCATCCCCGATCTCCCAAAAAGTTATAAATTTGGGTTTAGTGGGTGATATTAGTGCAAAGTCGATTGTAGTTTCACAGCCTCTTCCATTATATGTTGGGGCAAAGGGAACTGGGGGGGAGCATGCCTGATTAATGAAAGTAAGATCAAAAGAGCAGTCCATCTGATGTTTGTACCAGCATCCAGCCATACAGAATCTTAGGTTCACCTTTCTTCTGTTACCCACTGAGACCGTAAACTTTCCCACCACAGAGGCTTTACCTTGTTCTTAGAATGCAAGCGTCTTGTAAATAAAAGCGACTTTGGCTATCCTGTCCCCATGATTACCATCACTTCTATTGTTTTCCCTTCCCACATGAGCTCTGACATGGCTTAAAAACTGCACCTGATGCTTTACAAAACCCATAAATAAATGTCTTAATTTGTGCCATTTAAAGTTAATTGCTCTAGTGAATCATTGGCTCCTAGCAGAATATATCAGGGCATCTAATTCTGCCTGTCTGCTCTGAAGTCTTGTGGGAGTTTTTGCTTTACAGCACATTGTCACACAAAATAATTAATATAGATGTATCCACTATCCTTCTCAATCCAAATAACTGACTAACATAACCATCACTCAAATTACTTTCATATTTTACTATACTAATTCACCACTAATCCTTTCTGAGTTCCAGAGTAGCATGTTTCTAGCCGAAAAAGCGCATCAGCGCCTCATCAGGGGTAGTTAGTGCTATATAAATGCAATTACAATACAATAAAATAGTGCAGTGCATGTGCCACTCCTGGCTACTGCATCACTGACCATGCTTCAGGTTTGGTAGACCAGAGCACTACTATAGCTAAGGCCATACTATGCATTGAACCCAATATAGCGCCACCAGATTTAAGGTAATCCATGGATTTGGTACAGCAGAGCTCTGCTACATCTAGGAGCTTGTGGTGGAGATGGCATGCTGGCGTTCTACCACACTGTAGACTTATACACAGCTAGGCCCCCATTAGGATGGCGGGCGGACTTTGCCCGCCTGCCATCCTCGTGCAAAACGGGACTACCCGCCATAGGAGCGCCGGTCCCGCCTTGGCAATTAGGGTGTGCCCGCCACACTGGCGGGCGCATCCTGTATTTTTTCCATTGTGGCAGGCGGTGCTGAAAGTGCCACCCGCCGCAATGGTAAAAATGCACATTGTGCATTTGAAAGCACAACATGACAGGCACCGCGTGGTGCCTGCCATGTTGCACTGTGAAATGTGGGGGGGTACCATAGGTACCCCCCACATGCACCCCCCGGAGTCCCAGGGGGCCCGCAACGGGCCCCCGCAGGGAGTCTCCGCATATCTGCATGTCTGAAGGCCCATCATATTATGGCTGGCGGTGTCTAATAGACACCGCCACCATATGAAACATTTTCCGCCCCGGCCGCAAGGCAACCGGGCGGAAAAGCGGCGGACGGTGTTTACGTCTACCGCGGTCCCCCCGCCATAGTAATATGGCAGGGGGAAATGGGTGGTGGGCGAGCATGAATGTCGGGTGGATCGCCACCGCCCGACATCATAATGCACCCCTTAGTGTTCAATAATATGACAGTGACGTGCACTATAGATTTAATCTAATAGTTTTGCTATAGTTTTCTATGTTAACTTTGTTTTGACAGCATGCTTATGATGCTGCGAGGATCTTAAAGGTTTGGCATATGATAGTGCAACGCTGTTGTGTAATAAGGCTGTTCACATTTTAGTGTAGTACTGAGGTGGAAATGCAATGGATTTGGTTCATGGTAATGTAGTAATATGCATTTTGTGTAATTTTCTTTGTGAGAGTGCTCTTCTGTGCATTATTTAAATGACAGCTTGGTGAATGCACAGATTTTGTAATCGACAAATACAAATCTTTCCATTCGTTCGTCTGAAGATGCCATAGATCTGATGCATGGTAATGTATCACCATGGATTTTATGTGGTTTTAGATACAGTGTTCTAGCAATATTGATATGGTAACTTAGTAAGAGTGCACATTTTGTGATACACATCTTATGTTTTTTTTCTTATTTTGCTTTTTCTAGAATAGTGCAATGAAATATTTATACACAACAGATGCTTAATTTTGAAAATTAACACATTCTTTCTTTCATCTTCAGAAGACAACAAGGTGTACATGAACATGCCAAACAGATAATCAAAAATGCCTGAATAACTCCATCTGAGGTCTGAAGTACCACAGGAAGCACCTCCCATGAAAAGCACCACATCAGTAATGCAACACCAGAGCATCACAGATTCCTCCACTTTGAGACCTCCGGTACGTGAGGAAGAACATCTACTCTTCAGCTGCAGACGTAAATACCAATTCCTCCGCTCTCAAACTTCAGATATACGAAGCAGCTCTAGCCTCCTTCAATTTCACTCTTGATATTGATGAAGCAGCACAGCTCCCTGCTGATCTCAGTTAAAGGAAGAAGCACCAGTCTTCTACTGCTTGAAGCCATGGCCCATGAAGCATCACAGGCCTCAATAGTTGCAAAAGTGAGCTTAGATGATTTGTCCTGATCCATCCAAAGCCTGAAATAGCACACAGCACTCAGCAAGCAACACCGAGTCGAGTAGCACGCAGACCTCATATAACTGAGACTTCAATCGATGACATGAAATATTGCCAGCAGACATTCTGATCTAGGTCTAGGAATAACAGAAGCACCCTACAATTTTCCAGTGAAAGACTGAATCAGGATCAGCCCTACTGATCTAAGACATTAACACAACCCCACTGATCTAAGTTTGGAGATAACTGAAAAAACATCAGTCACACCAATATAAGATTGTAGATAACCAGCGCAGCTTCAACCAGTCCAACCTAGGAGTGGGTATTAGTCCTGCACACCAATCCTTTATATAGACAACTAGAGATACAGCATCAGTCCTGCTAATCGAGGAGTTGCATTAGCCCTTCTGATCTAAGATTATAGCATAGCTAAAGGAAACATCAGCCATTCTGATCAAAGACTGCACCTTGACTAACAGAAGCAGCATGAGGCCTACCAATAGATGAATGTACACCAGATAATTGAAACAGCACCATAGCATGTGTTCTAGTGATGGTATTATTAAAACAAGCATCCCCTCCTAATCAGTGACTCTTGACAACTGAAACAGCCTTTCCTACCTAAACTGTGGATTATTAAAGCTGCATCAACCCGCCCACCCTAAGACTGGAGATCATACAAGCAGCAATCAACATCTAAGAATGTGTGTAACAGACATACATACAAAGTATTAACAACTTTTGCAAAGTAAGTCTATAAATAAACACAAGAAACTTTAACCATTTTGATCCAGGATTGTAGATAACTAAAGCGACATCCACCACCCTGATGTTATACTGTAGATAAACGACTCAGCGTTAGCACTTCCAACCTGACACTGAAGATACTACAATGAACATTCATCATTCAAAGGCTGTGGATGCCCCCGGTAGTACTGACTCTTCCAGTATATGACTCCAGACAATACAATCCAAAACATCCACAACCAGAATAAACCCTAACAATTTAAATCTGGAGACGACTGCAGTAGCATGGACCCTTATAATATATAACCTGAGATAAGTGAAGGAGAAACAATCCTTCCCCTCTGCCTCCAGAAAAAGGTTAATCCTCAAAACTTCTCATCAAAGACTGTAAATGAATCAGCATCAACCCATCCACATTAATTCTAGACATATTGTAAGCATGTCAATCAATTCTGGAAATATGTGAAGCTTTACTCTATGACACAGTTAAAAGGGGATTTACACATGCTCTAGTCCCTTGCTTTCATCACTCAGCAGATGAAAACAGCATATGTGGAACTAAAGTTATGACAAAATAAATCAAAGGGGGAGGTAGAAGTGTGTGAAGGGTTCACTAAGCTTCCACCAACATCCGTAATCAAAGGAGAGTAAACTCTGCTGGTTTCAGGAGTCTATGCGCCTCAAGTGTCGACTCAAAACCCTCAACCAAACATTGTCACTGGTGGTGTAAGTAATCACCATTATAGTGTCTTAACCGCATTGCTGCGGCGGTTATTTTACCCTGCGTAGCTTTTTTCTAAAAGCTGCGTAAGATGACGAGCTCACGTCATCCGCACACGCCCCCCGTGGTTGATGACGAGCTGAGCTCGCCATCAGCATCGAAGGGGTTAATGGGCGGCATCATCATTGGTTTTCGTACCTATGTACTCGCTTCACTAGGTGAGTGTTGCCTCCTTCCGAGGGAAAGTATTGATGGCCCTTATGGAGGTACGTAAAATTACCTCCTTTATCTAAAAATTGGCATTTAATATAGGTTTTGACGGCACCTCCCTGGTCTTAATCAAATGCTTCAGCACATGTAAAACTGACAATGCTTTTGGAATTGCATCTGAAATTTGAAAATATGCCAAATAAAATGTATTTGAAATCCAAGTGTTTACATAAAGTCAGAGAAGTGTATAGGAATCTTGGAGTAACCGCAAATGGCCATTTTATCAACGTTCAACACGTTACATTGTGTATTCATTCACGTTGCATAGGTTGGCAGGGGTCCAATGCATTTGGCAATGCAGAAAAATAAAAATATTCTGTTCAGTCACATATTTCTCTATCTATTTTTTCCAGCTCCTCTCCGTCCACCAGTGTCCAGCCAACTCTTTTTTTCTTCTGTGGCCAGTCTCATCTGGAGGCTCTGTACTTGTATGACTTAAATGAGATGAATTACATCCCATGCCCACCCACAGCTATATAGTGTCAAAAACATAAGTCTATGGAGGAAGTAGCGATCTCAGTCACAGAACTCATGTGTTTGGAGATCCCAAATAATAAAAAGGTATTAACCTTACTATAATAAAAAGGTATCAACCTTTCTATGGAAATTGCCCATGAATTGGGATACTCAGCTCCTCAAAATTAAACGTGTCCCTTCCTTTCCAAATTTAAAGAAGACCCTTAAAATTTATATATTTTATGATCCTGAAATCTGACTACTAAAGCCATCATTCTAGTTAGTATGTTATTTCAGGTGCACATTGAGATTCAAGTAATTACATATTCTGCAGGTTTTGGTAATTACTGGTCGATCCATGGACGTTATTTAGTGATCACCATGGGTCGCAGCTGCAACCTCTGGGTTGCCTCTTGTGACCCCTGGCACTGCCTTGGCACCCCTGGCCTTAGAAGTTGCAAAGCCTGTGTCAAGAACACAGGGGCAGCTCCACATTCTGTTTTCTGCCTGTTTTTCATTATAGTTATAGTAAATAATATTACATTATTATATTATATTATTCACTATTAGAGTCATAAAAAATGGATCACATTTAGTTGGAACAGAAACTTTGGCAGCTGTCATGAATATTAATGGTTTTAAAGGTAAATTGTGTGCATGCTTGAGGGTGAGAGTGTCTTTATGTGTTAACACGTGGACTCACCGGGAGCATTCCCAGTGTCTGGAGGGTTGAAGAGGATACAAATCGGAGTATATCCTCCCAATAGATTATATAACACAAAAAATACTCCAAAAAACTAACCAATGTTCAGAATAGATGGTATGTCACCTGTACCTTCGTGCAGGGAAAAAAAAGCAAGAGAGAGACCGGAACTTCTCTAGTGAAGAGTTGTGCTACTCACAACTGTGAGTTGGGGAAAAAACACTTTTTGTTTTTAATTACCCCACATAATCTGGTGGTGTCATGCTTCATCATTGGGTCACCTCGATCCCTAAAAGTCAGGGTGGGCTCAACCACAGTGTTGGGAGCTCTTCAGATAGACGAAGATCAAGGGGCTTAAGGATAAAAAACCTCAGTCAGACCCCGGGATTCCCTTTATTATTGGGTCTGGCTGGGTCAATAAAAAATCTAAAAATAGGTCTTGTTGGTGTTTAATGGTCCTAAGACCCTAGTGCTGGCATGTTTCAGTCCAAGGTGGCCGTAAAGGTCTAGGACTTTCTTCAGGGCAAGAGGAGTGACCCTTCTCTATCTGTAAGGAATTGTAGGATTAGAAGTCTCTATCCTAAGCGACGACTGCACGACCACCATTCATCATGGGACCATACTAGGACCTGTACTTATGCTTAAAGCAGCAGTGGCTTCTTTAATGAAGTGCCCTTTGCATTAAAATATCATTTTCACTTATGAGGACATATGAACTGCCTTGTGTCCATATTTTTTCTAAAAATAGAAAACAAAAGGTCATACAATTGGCACAGCATTAGAGCAGACACTCCTTCCCTCAAATGGGCACTGCTGAGGTAGGCATAGCTTTTAGGTAACAGAGATGTGGCCTGAAAACTACCGGGCGAGTCAATACTGCAAACTGAAGACCCCGGCCAAAGCGTTTTCAATGATTTAAACCCAAACCAATACACAAAAAATACAGAAACAAGCATTCATCAAACAAATACACACGTGGTGAAATATTGTATTTAATTCACAAACAAATGAAAAGAAAACTCAAAATTTTATCAGGAAGGTTGGCACTTTCTAAATGTATTTGAGGCCACTTAGCTGCTGCTGTACATTATATTTAAAAAAAAAAGCGAGAGTGAAGCAAAATGAGGGGGAGGGAGCAGCAATAAGAGACAGCAGGAGGAGGGGGTATAGAGAAAACAAAAGAAGGGAAGTTCCCGGGGGGATGAAGGAGGGAGTACCAGACAGGGCAGGGAGAGGAAGAAGAAATAGTACATCCATCATGTCAGAAGCAGTCAATCCATCATGTCAGGAGCAGTACACCGTAACTGATTAAGTTGAACCACTATGTGCTAGGTTCATTCTCCACAGAAAGGAACACAGGTGAGGCTTGACCTGCACTGGGCAAATAGGAGGCTGCAAAAAAGAGTGACACTGAGGCCAACAAATGGTAAGCAAAGGGCGGGCTCCAAGCCCTTTAATGAAAACAATAGTGTATTTTCAAGTGGAGCACATTCACACGCTGTTACCGTCTTGACCTAAAAGAGACCTAAAAGGAGCCTTTTCACTTCTCCTGCCTCCCCTGGATCATTGGACTGAAGCTCCCAACAGGCATTTTCTCTGCCTTTTGGAAAAACACTTGTTCCTGGCTCCCCTCCCCTGGGCCACAAGAAGTGGATGACAGATTGAGAAGAATGTTTGTAATACGTTGCTGATGCTCAGGAAACGTGAGAGGTTGAATGGTGTTTGGGGCTCTAAAGGATAAGCATACATTTAGCACTGAATGCTGTAGAGCTCAAACAGCTCTCAATTACCCCCAAACTGTTTTCTTTTCCTATACAAAATAAACTTGAGTAAGGAAGTGCTTGAAATGGTTAGGGGTCTTGGTAGATGTATCAAAATACGTATTTGAGATTCTCAAATAGCGATTTTTTGAGAATCTCTATTTGAGAATTGCAAAATGGTACCAGCATTCAATGCACACACGCCCACATGGGCGGGGACATTTAAAGGTGTGCGAGGGGTCCTGCGGCTGCTGTTCCCATCTACCAGTGATCAAGGGCAGTTGATGCCCGAAATGCGTCTGGTGCCTATTATGCCGATTTCAAGCTGAATACATCCTCCGAATAAAAGGATTAAAGCACGCTGTGTGTGGCCTCATCGTTTGGTGGCAACTCCTGGTTTTTGTATGTTACGGCTAGCCTCGGCCGTGATGAGGCCCCACTGCTTACGATGCAGGTCTGCAGTGTTGGTGACAATGTTACACTGTGGAATAACGTGCCCAGTCGGAGAATGGAGCTACTTTTCATGCCTGAGATCGACACACCCACTTGGGGAAGACTTTACATTTTGATGGCATGGCAGCACCCACAAGAGTTGACGAGCCGGACTTCACTTACCAGCATTCAATGCACACACGCCCACATGGGCGGGGACATTTAAAGGTGTGCGAGGGGTCCTGCGGCTGCTGTTCCCATCTACCAGTGATCAAGGGCAGTTGATGCCCGAAACGCGTCTGGTGCCTATTATGCCGATTTCAAGCTGAATACATCCTCCGAATAAAAGGAATAAAAGGATTAAAGCACGCTGTGTGTGGCCTCATCGTTTGGTGGCAACTCCTGGTTAGTATATATATATATTCACTGAAAAAACCATAGGTTATAGGCCATATATAGTTAGGAATTTGCATTTACAAAACCTTGAAAATTCAATGAAAAAACCATTGGTTATAGAACATATATAGTTAGGAATTTGCATTTACAAAACCTTATTTTACTCGCATAAAACCATTGAAATTCCATATATAGTTAGATGCGCTAACTATATATCGCGCACCCGCAATCCACTGCTGATGATGTCACATATTACATCATTCATGACATGGTCAGTGACATCACTGATGACATCACTGATGACATCTCAAATGACATCACTGATGACATCACTGATGACATATCAAATGACATCACTGATGATATCATTCATGTGATAATACGATGAACCTCTTCAGACTCTAATATAACCTTAGATACAATCAGTGTAAACAGACACTCACAGACTGTCACTCATTCATGGAGTTACTCACACAACTAGTCAGTCATGCAAACAATCAATCACACCTCCATTTCCTCAACTATACAGTTATACAAACTTTACTTATTCAAACATATACTAACACATATTTTATCTCTTATACAATAACTGATACAAGTTGTCAATGATCCATGCAACCACTGACACATTCACTAGCTCTTATACAGTTATTTATAAATGTCAACTCTCACATGCACTGTGTTTTACATATGTACTTACTTTGACATGTAGCACTGAGATATCCATTCACTCACCAATACACTCATGCACACAGTCAACCACCCATACAGCTGTTTCCACATGCAATTTTGAACCCATACATCTAGTGAATCAGCTGTTCACACATCTATGCACAGAGTCACACACCTCCCAGCCACTCACACACATACTCAGTCTCCCATACAAATACTTGGGCAACCAATCAATAACCCATATAGTTACTCATATAGCTACTGATCAACACATGCAGCAGTTTACAGAACAACAGATATAATGATGCACAAATTAATACAGTTTAATCACTAACCCATGCACTCAGTGAGACACATTTAATCACTCCCTCATACAATCAGTCATGCACCTACTAAATCCTTCATTCAGACATTTATACATCCACTCATTCTTCAATATGTAAGACATATTTTAACTTTACAGAAACATACAGTCACTGGATGTTGTCATCAGTGATGTCATTTGAGATGTCATCAGTGATGTCATCAGTGATGTCACTGACCATGTCATGAATGATGTAATATGTGACATCATCAGCAGTGGATTGCGGGTGCGCGATATATAGTTAGCGCATCTAACTATATATGGAATTTCAATGGTTTTATGCGAGTAAAATAAGGTTTTGTAAATGCAAATTCCTAACTATATATGTTCTATAACCAATGGTTTTTTCATTGAATTTTCAAGGTTTTGTAAATGCAAATTCCTAACTATATATGGCCTATAACCTATGGTTTTTTCAGTGAATTTCATTGGTTTTTTAATAGCAAATATCAAAAGCTGTAAAATGTCAAGTACGTGATAGGTAAAAACGTTTTCGTGTTTATGCACGCTGATGTGCTTTGAACGCTGCCCCCCCCCCTCTTTTCTCTTAGTAGTACTCTCTCTTTGCAGATAGTGAAGAGTAGTTAACGCAGGCCTTTACCCCCATTGTAATCCGTCGTGCCTGCTTGTCTCTCCATTTGATTGATTGTTATCCAAGCATTTACTGTTTTACAATTGATTCTCTTTGGTTCATTCTCTATTTACAAACAAGCACAAAGTCGCAATACTCTGTTTAGTCTTTGCAGATAGTGAAAAATCGTGAAAAATCGTGTAAAAAAATAAAAGTAATCGAGCAAAATCAGTAGGCCACTAATTGGATCTCTTTTTGACCTCGCTAAAATAGAAATATTAGGAACAACCCTTCATGAGAAATACGAAAATAGTGAGATGAACTGAGCTCCACACCATGAGGGCTGCAAGACAGCTCGGCTCCGTCACCCACCCCGCCCAAAATAACGACAAACCCTATGCAAATATTAAAAATATAGACAACACACCAGCAAAGAAACAGGGTAAAACATTTTATTAAATAACTATTTACATTACGTTGGTTTATGAGATGATGTCAGTAGTGGACCGATGTGTGAATAGGTCGGAAGCAGCACAAGGCGCCAAGATCCGGATGGCAAGTCCTGGATGTTGGGTGCCATAGTTCAGAGTTCTGAGTTTGAGCCTTTTTCAATGCCTGTGCTTTGTTGTTTCCCCTCCATCAAAAACAAAAAAAATATATAAAACTGTGCAAAAATACAAAAAAATCAAAAAATGTTTAGAAAAGCAGTGCTTGTAAGACTGTCTGAAGCTTATTTCCACCTACTGCAGCTTCACTATTCTCAAAGTAAGTGAGGGTCGTTTGTGGACCTGACTGCATTTGAAAACAATGTTATATGGTACCTCCCTAAACAGCTTGACGGAGGCCCCCGAGGGGCGGTGTGATGGCACGGACTCGGAGAAGACGCTTGGCTCCGACCCCCTCCCCAAGTCTTATAGCACTGGTGTAGCCTGAGATCGCCCCCGACATAGGCGGCCGGCTCCCGGGGTCCGGCGGAACTTTTTGCCTTTTGATGACTCTTCTATTCTGGACTTTGTCCCACAATCCGTTTGACCTGAAGACACGCTGTAGTGGGGCGCCCCTTTACCGTTTTAGTTGCCATTCTGCCCGCTTTTGCTACACTGTGCCTCTTCCGCCATTCAGCTGTTTACCGCCCGCTCTTGCGACTACAGCGTCTCGCTCACCATGTAGTTGAGTTGCTCCCGCTCTTGCGGTGCAGCGATAGGCGGGTGCCACAGGACTCTCAAAATGGCGGCCGGCTCTTCGGTTTTGGGCCTGGTCCACTAAAATGGCCCTGGGACACCTTGGAACTCGGACGCTTCCCTGATAGGGCTTGGGTCCCATTCTCGAAAGCGTCCCCTCAGCCGTGAAGATTCTACAAAAGTCTTGGGGGCCCCCCGACTCCCGCAGGCTTCTGGTGGGGAGCGGCTGCCATGTCTGCTCGTGGAATGGCCACGACGGAGCTACGAGATGGTAGTGCTCTCATGCTGACGCCAGCTTTAGTCTGAAACATCCAGAAACACTGTAGACTACCAATTCGATCAGTTCCGGTAGCGCCCCAACATGACCCGGTAGAGAAGAACTTGCCCTCCCCTCTTTGACTGATGGTTCTTGTTGCCTGTCCCCTCTGTTGTCATTTAACAGAACTTTTTGGACTGCTGAAAGGGGTTGTGTTCCGAACGCTGGTTGGTGGAGACATTTTGACTATATTCTTGACCTACGTTGTCGCGTAATGCGTTATATGACACGCCGCGTTAGCGCACCCGGAAGTGATCCGGGGCGCGGCGCGCAGCGCGTAACGTAAGCATAACAGGTCATGTGACTTGTTAATAAAACTTTTCATTGGTTCATTTTACTTTTGTTATTTTAATGATGAAAAGCTTGGTCATATGACCTAAAAATTACGCTTTTTATTGGTTTCGAACTTTTTTTTTTATAACATATATGTTATAATATTCCAGGCTAATGTACTTTCCCGGAAAATTTACAACTGTCCTGCAAATAAAATATATTCCTTTTTCGAGAAAAAGGGCATTTCTTCGTTCCATGATGGAGCCGTTGAGTAAAAGAGACTCGGCCTCCTGTCTTAGTCGCCGATACGCCTGATTATCAGATTCTTATCGATCACTTTATGTTGCAGCAGAGGAAAACACAACTGCCCTTGACCATTTATCTTTACTGCGTTCCTACATATTATACCTTTTATCCGTCATGTAATTGGACTGCTTTATTTCACTTGCCTTTTATTGATTCGAAAACAGTGACTAAAAGTAAAAACTTTACCAATGTAAATACTACTACCATGTTTTGTTTTAAAAACCTTTATTGTGAAAATGTCAGCATACAAATACGGGCCTATAACCACGTAGGCCGGCCACGGAGCAAACTGAAATTCGAACTTTCAATAGTACAGTAATCAATAACACATCAGAACTTAATATCAATAGGGATGTCGAAATATTCAATCAATTCTCGTCCCCGCCCGCCATGAGCATCAAAACTGCATTCATATCTCGTGATATCAAGGTTGTTCAACCAGTACACAACAATGAGTTACGAGTCCCATTTATACCGGCGCCATTTTGGGCGAGGCCGGGCAGGTCCAAGATATAGTCAAAATGTCTCCACCAACAATCGGCCAGACCAGAACCCCTTTCGGCCCTTTATGCTACAAGATGGTGTCTTCCATTCAGAAAATATTGTTGGCAGCATTTTGAAAGGAAACATAAACAGCCGTTCTCCTAGTGAGTCTCACATTGTTACATTTAGGAAGAATGTTGAAGAGTAGTATGTGGAAAATCTGAAGCCATTTTTCTACAAACTCTCAATCAGCCTTGGATGGAAAAAAAAATCCTGAAGAATGTACAAACTGAAAACCAATTTTTGTCTGTATAGCATCAACAGCAACGCTTGAGTCAGCTTTGTGTCAAGCCGCCATTTTGATTCAATCAATAACGTCCCCCTGCACACATTCAGGGACCTGGTCATGTCTTCAGATGAAACGGATTGTGGGACAAGAAGCAAAAAGGAAAAGGAAAAAAGTTCCGTCGGACCTCGGGAGCCGGCCGCCTATGTCATGTGCGACCTTTGGCCACACCAGGGCAATAGTGAAGCTGCAGCAGGTGCAAATAAGCTTCAGACAGTCTTACAAGCACTGCTCAGAACTCTCAACTATGGCACTCAACATCCAGGACTTGCCATTCGGATCTTGGCGCCTTGTGCTGGTTCCGACCTATTCACACATCGGTCCACTACTGACATCACCTCATAAGCCAACGGGGCACCCCACGCCGACTTTCGGCGCAGCATTGTAGGATGGCCACACCAGTGCGGCAACTTGCTGGACACCACCTCGGTGCCATCCGGATCTCGGCGCGTTCGAGTCACTGTACCGCAAGAGTGACCGGAACTCAGCTGGACACGCCGTCTTTCGGCGCAGCATTGTAGGATGGCCACACCAGTGCGGCAATTTGCTGGACACCACCTCGGTGCCATCCGGATCTCTGCGCGTTCGAGTCACTGTACCGCAAGAGTGACCGCAACTCAGCTGGACACGCCGTCTTTCGGCGCAGCATTGTAGGATGGCCACACCAGTGCGGCAATTTGCTGGACACCACCTCGGTGCCATCCGGATCTCGGCGCGTTGTGCTGCCTTTGGCCTACTGTAGCCGCAAGTGCGGACGCAACTCAGTTGGACGGCGAGTGAAACGCTAAGGGGCGCCGCACTGCAGCCGAGGAGCCTCCATCTTGGGGGAGACGCACAGCCCCCACTGACTGACGCGACCTCACAGGCCAACGGGGCGCCCCACGCCGACTTTCGGCGCAGCATTGTAGGATAGCCACACCAGTGCAGCAACTTGCTGGACACTAACTCGGTGCCATCCGGATCTCGGCGCGTTGTGCTGCCTTCGGCCTATTCGCACATCGGTCCGCTACTGACGCCGCCTCACGTGCCAACGGATTTTCTACGCTTTTTGTAGCCCTATGCCGCATAACAGGTCATGTGACTTGTTTATAAAACTTTTCATTGGTTCATTTTACTTTTGGTTTCCTAAAGATGGAAGGCTTGGTCATATGACCTAAAAATAACACTTTTCATTGGTTTAGAACATTTTTTTTTCCCAAACGATGAAAGCCCCACCTTGTTTCTGGATGATTCAGACTGAAGCTGGCGTCAGCATGAGAGCACCACCATCTCGTGGCTCCGTCGTGGTCATTCCGCGAGCAATCATGGCAGCCGCTCCCCACCGGAAGCCTGCAGGAGTCGAGGGCCCCCAAGACTTTTGTAGAATCTTCACGGCTGAGGGGACGCTTTCGAGAATGGAGCCCAAGCCCTAGCAGGCAAGCGTCCGAGTTCCAAGGTGTCCCAGGGCCATTTTAGTGGACCAGGCCCAAAACCGAAGAGCCGTCCGCCATTTTAAGAGTCATGTGGCAGCCGCCTATCGCTGCACTGCAAGAGTGGGAGCAACTCAACAACATGGTGAGCGAGACGCTGTAGCCGCAAGAGCGGGCGCAACTCAGCTGGATGGCCGCCACCTGGGGAGGCCCGTTCACGCCGCCTCCTCCACGCCCCCCCCCCCCGGGCCGCCCCACGCCAATTTTCGGAGCAGCATTGTAGGATACCAAAACCAGTGCAGCAGTTTACTGGACATCACCTGGGTGCCATCAACATCTCAGCGCGTTCTGCTGCCTTGGAACTATTCGCACAACAGACCGCTACTGACGAGGCCTCCTCCGCACCACCCGGGACGCCCCACGCTGTTTTTCTTTGCTGCATTGTAGGATCCCAAAAACCAGTGCGGCACCCAGGTGACATCACCTGGGTGCCGTCCAGAACTCAGCACGTTGTGCTGCCTTGGGACTATTCGCACAAAAGACAGCTTCTGACCATTGTTGCTTTTTTTGTCAAAAATGTTTAAATGTTTGTTACAGTTTTTGTTCCGTTCGTTATATTTAAAAGTTAATAAAGTTTTATAATCCCACTTTATTGGAGTGCTATATATTTTTAAAAAATCGGGTGAATGGGGCCTTGAATCGGGTTATTGTCATGTGTGGGCTTTGCAAGTGTACTGCTACAGGATCGGACATTTCAAACTCAAATGCACGTTCTTTTTCTTACCTTTCCGAAGCATGGAGCGCAATAGCAGGCAGAGAAAGGGTGATGCAAGTGTTGAACACTGCCTGGCCTGGCAAGTTGCTGGCAGTGCCCCCCCCCCCCCGCCCGCTCCTGAAAGAGGACACACACACACCGCCGCCCCGAGTACTTCACAGATCATTAAAAGACCATGCGCTTGTTCATGAGGCTTAAATGGTTTATCACCCCTTCTAGAACCCCTGCATCGACCCTCTGACGTTTCCTGGAAAAATTACCACGTAACACAATACCAAGCCCTGTCAGCTGAAACCCCCGAGGAATCGTGGGGCATATTATCAAGGGGGTTTATCTCCGCTTTTTTGGCTTTAAAAGCCAAGAAAGCGGAGATAAAATTATCTCCCTATTACCAAGCTGTCGCTAACACCAGTTAGTGACAGCTAAAAGGAGATAGCGACCATCTTGGGCCCCGCTTTGCATGTCAGTGATATTTATCACTAATGACATGCAAAGTGGGCGTGCCAAGATGTTACCGACTGGAAACAGTCCCTAACATCGCTATCTCCTATTACCAACTTTTGGAGATATTCGCGCTAAGCGCGAATATCTCCAAAAGCTAACACCTGACCTGAGCAGTTCTTAGCCATGTTATCCAATGGGAGGTGGATAACATGGCTAAGAGCATTTGCTCGATAATGCATGAATATCGCTGACTTTTCAGCGATATTCATGCATTGCGGCCGTTTTTTATCGCATTTGCGATAAACCTTGCTAATAGCAAGGTTTATCTGCGATAAAAATCGCCGATGTGCGGCGATAATTTTTGTCTCTAAACAAGTTACAGACAAAAATTATCGCTAGTTGTTGGTAATATGCCCCCGGGTTTTTGCTTGCAGAAATCGGGAGGCGGGAGACTAGCACTGAAATCAGTAGTCTCACGCCTGAATCGGGAGGGTTGGTATGTCTGGATTCTCTACAGCTGGGGCCATAAACTACATCCGCAGGGCTAGGTGATAGCCTGGGTCCGGCCTGGACAATCGGACACAGAGGAAGAGGAGTGTCAGAGGGTGCGGTAGTGAATAGGGTGAAAGGGAGGTGTCGGGCGGGCACAGGGTGTGATTCTCAGGGAAGAGCAGCGCAGATGGGGAGAAGTATATGGCCCATGCATGAGAGAGAGAGCGGGGGTGACCAGTGCGTGGGGGAGATGCTTGCGAGGGTGGGGAGCCGTAATGAGAATCGACAGCGTGCAGAGAGTGGGTCTGGTCAAGGCATCTAAAATGGCTGCCGTGCACGACAAAATTGTGGCATTGGACAAAAAGGCAAGATGGCGCAGACAATGTTTATCAATAAGGATTCATTTATAACAAAATATTTACTCGAAGTGACAAAATGGTGGTCAACACTTCCTGATTTCCATCGAATCGAACGTTAACAGACGTCACGCAGCAAAAAAAAAAAAAAAAGCTCACGCACAGCCGCTGGAAGACATGTATCAACATATATGAGCCTCCTCAGCCACCCTCAGAAAACATAAGGGGTCAGGATACGTCTCCCGCACCCCCTTATACCTAGTAATTTAATTAAAACGAAACACAAAATGGCGAATTCCCGTTTCGCTACCAGTTTGCGGCCCAGTTCGCGGCCTGGGAAGCGCTTCTACCGTGAAAAATATATATTTTTTTATTTTCCCCACGGGACCCTTTAATAACCCCAACATCATTCCTAGGGGGTCAAGAGAGGTATACCTTGCCCCCTTTCATTAAATTCCCCCTTCGTTTTTCACCTCTTCTTCTCTCTCGATCCTACCGAGAGATAAGATGGCGGCCGCTCCGGACTGTTTAGAATGTTGACAGACACCGGAGAGCCAATCAGCTTTCTGCGCGCAAAGTTCCGTTTCGCGAAAAGTAAGCAGACCGGAGCGCAGCCCGGAGCGCTGTTACAGATATATATCTTGTTTTGAACGTTAATTTCTCAAAATCCACTGGAGCACATATATTGAGACCTAGCAAAGGCACATCGGGCTAACAGTCCCTACAATTTTGCCAAGTTTCGTGCAAATCCATTCAGCCGTTCGAGCTAAAAGTGAGGCCAAAGGCCCTATGGAAATTAACATGGGAAAAACGCGTTTTGGGACCCCCCTTTTTTCTCGGCCCCCCCTTGACAAAACCCCCCCAAATTTTCGGGGGCTGCTCAGAAACAAAATTTGCCATTGTCCTGAAAATTTCAGCCGATTCCGTCCACAAACGCCAAAGTTATTAGACATAGAATTTTCAAAAGTTCCATAGACAAATAATCCTAACTATATATACCTACTGGCGATAGCCAGTAGGTAATATATATATATATATATATATTACCTACTGGCGATAGCCAGTAGGTATATATAGTTAGGACCTAGTTACCATAGGAAATGCCGAACATTCTATTGGGAATAACTTTTGCGCCGATTGAGGGATCTGCCTGTAAATTTCCTTAAATTTGCCTCGCTGCACTCCGCTCCTTCCCTGAAAATTTCGGGGGGATTCATCAAGCGGGGGCTGAGAAAAAACATGTTTTCCCCATGTTAATTTCCATAGGGACATTCTGACAAGGCTACAGCTCGAGCGGCTGAACGGAATTACACCAGATTTGGCAAAATGGTAGGGACTGGTATGGAGCAGTGCCTTTTGTATGTTTGGTGTAAATCCCTCCAGTAGTTTATGAGAAAATTGAATGTGAAATTGAGTCCAATGCAATTTTCCATAGGACCTTTAGACACAGCTACAGCCCGAACGGCTGAATGGAATTACTGCAAACTTGGCAAAATGGTAGAGCCTGGTATGCAGAAGTGCCTTTTGTATATTTGGTGAAAATCCCTTCAGTAATTTTTGAGAAAATCGTCTTTTTTCAAATTATATATCTATAGGCGGGACACGGTGCGCGCCCGTGCACGCACCGTCCTTGCACTGTCCTTGCACGTGCGCGGACCTTAGCGTGCGCAAGCTGCATGCTGATTGGCTGCCAATGTCTGTCAAAACAGAAATTGTTGGCAGCCATCTTGTGCCTCGGTAGACTGAGGCACAGGAAAGCAGAAAAACAAACGTGTAGAACTCAAAAAGGGGGCAGGGTAGAAGTACCCTGACCCCCTAGGCCTGCTCAGGTGGTCCCAGAAGGATATTTACATATTTAAACGTTATCCGCTAATAGAATTAGCATTTAGAAAACCTTTGAAATTTATTGAAAAAAACTATAGGTTTCACGCCTGACATATTTAGGAATTAGCATTTAAAAAGTGGTCCCAGAAGGATATTAACATATTTAAACGTTATCCGCTAATAAAATTAGCATTTAAAAAACCTTGCAAATTCACTTAAAAAAACATAGGTTTCAGGTCATATATAGTTAGGAGTTAGCATTTAAAAAACCTTTGAAATTCACTGAAAAAACCATAGGTTTCAGGCCTTATATAGTTAGGAATTAGCATTTTAAAAACCATTGAAATTGCTCCTATATAGTTAGTTGTACTAACTATATTTCGCCTACCCGAAATCTACTGCTGATGATGTCACATATTACATCAGTCATGACATGGTCAGTGACATCACTGATGACATCTCAAATTTCATCAATGATGACATCACTATTGACATCATTCACATGACAATCACATACACCTTTTCAGACACTAGTAAAATCTTTCATCACTCTTTGTAAAATACAGAGTATCATATTTGAATCCATTGACACAGCAATACAAGTATCTAAAAACCCACTCATTGATTCCTAGATGTATACACACATCTAATCACTTACCTGTAGATTCACTCATACATGCTGTCAATGATCAATAGAACACTATCAAACATACTTATACACCTATATCGACATTACACACCAAAACACAACCTATTCACATATGAAGTTATCCTACTCACTTATGCAAACAATGGATCATACTTACATACTTACTTAGCTACAAGTATACAGTTATCCATACAGTCATACACACAATCATTGAGTCTTATGTATACTTATTTATATACAACAATTGACACATACACTGCCTTTTATTTTTCCAGTTTATCTACTGAATCAGCTATTCACACATCTTTGGGCAGTCACACACACTCCACCGAACCACACACACATTCACTCTCCCATACAAATACTCAGTTAACTAATCAATAACTAACATAGACTTACACATAGCTAATAACCAACTGGAGAACTAGTTTACACAACAACTGACAAAGTGATACAGATATTCACACAGTTTAGTCACTATCCACTATATTTAGTGAGACAATATAAATTATTAAAGTCCTCCATCTAAATATTTATTTTTATATATCCACTCATACTTCAATGCAAATTGCAATATATATAATGCATATTTAAATAACGAAGCAAACGACATTCACTGGATGATGTCATCAGTGATGTCATCATTGATGTCATTTGAGATGTCATCTGTAATGTCACTGACCATGTCATGAATGATGTAATATGTGACATCATCAGCAGTGGATTGCGGGTGTGCGAAATATAGTTAGTACAAGTAACTATATAGGCGCAATTTCAATGGTTTTTAAAATGCTAATACCTAACTATATAAGGCCTGAAACCTATGGTTTTTTCAGTGAATATATATATATATAGATATATATATATATATATATATATATTTTTTTTTTTATTTATATATTTTTTTTTTTCGACACTGAGGAAGCCCTAACTGTGAAACGCGTCTGTTGTCTTGGGGGCAGGGGGGTCTGCCAATAAATCACTTTTTTTCATCGAGCTCAGAGTGCCTTCTACTTTAGTCAACTAGAAATGAACGTGTGTTACTATATATATATATATATATATATATATATATATATATATATATATATATATATATATATATATATATATATATATATATATATATATATATATATATATATATATCCCAACATAGTTTTGGCAGAAAACCAAGCCACAATCACGGCGGGCAACACGGCAGGGAATGCCACTCCCACAAATTCCAACGAAACCCACTTTAAGGAAGATAAATAAATCCACTGGTGCCGTGGCCACGTTTCATAAACAATCTTTATTTCAGCCTGAAATAAAGATCGTTTATGAAACGTGGCCACGGCACCAGTGGATTTATTTATCTTCCTTAAACTGGGTTTCGTTGGAATATATATATATATATATATATATATTCCTCAACGCACTTTCACCAGTCGTTGCTCCGCTTGTTACGGGTGCTTCCTCGGCGCGTGGTGGGACGCGCAGTTACACTCCCAACCCTGGTCTGTAGTTCCAGCAAACCAATTTACTCGAGTGCATGCAAAAAAGCCACCCATCAGGGTTTTTAAGCAGTTTCAAATTATTTATTTTGCGCTTCTGCAGCCAGTTTGACAAACGCGTTTCAGCGTTTCCGCCTTCGTCAGTATCAACTCGTAACTTTACTCATACCAGTTTAAATAAACAAATAAATTACCATGTTAATCAACATAGAAGATGTCTCGAGCATAATATACAAGTGAAAACATGAAAATAAACAGTGGACTTATCATGTATTTACAAGCGGCGGCCATCTTAGAGGTATTCTTACCCTCTTATTCTTATCGTTTGATCCAATCTGTTTATGTACTTATATGCATTGCAAGATACCAAAGCACAGATGATCGTATACAATATGAGGCCCCATCATTAATGAGTGTTGCTCAATACATTTGATCAATTTTGTATCATAGAGAAAAAATGTTGGTAACGCTTTTTTCTGTACAAAAAACGAAACTGTTCCACTGTTTTTGTAATGATGCCCTGAATGGGCTTTTGGAAACATCATTTTATCAGCAGCGTTGCACTTTTCATAGGAGATAGATGTTAACTGAGGGACTTCGAATACAGGCAAGGTCACTAGAAGTTTACACAGTTCCTAGCGACCTACATGAACCCACATTTCTTCTTCGTTATTAAGACCCATAGGGGCCTTTGTCTGTAGCTTTATAATGTACTTGGACTCTAGCGTGCGGAGTTTCTTGATGTTGTCACCTCCTCGTTCTGATTTAACCAATTGGTCCAAGCAGTAGAAGGTTAAGAGATTACAGTTACCACTATGTTCTTTCTCAAAGTGGCGAGCCAGCGGATACACTTGATCTTTATCAGTGATCGCTCTTTGATGTTCTAATATTCCCTTTTTGGCAGGGTGGATTGAGCTCCCCACATACCGTTTTCCACAGGGACATGTTAGACAGTAAACTGTATATTCCGAATTGCAATTCAGCAATGTGGTGATAGGCAAACTCTTCTGAATTCCAGGCACTGCATAGCTTTTGATCTTACTGCTATGCTTCCATGCCTTACATTTCATACAGGGGAAGAATGCAATCACATTTTTGGACCTTTTTCTTTTTGGATCATAATGGCTGTCAACCAATTGGTCCTTTAAGGAATTTCCTCTCCTGTATGTGATTAAGGGATTATTAGGTAGCTTTCCTCCCACTACATTGTCGGATTTAAGCACTTTCCAGTTTCTTCTCAGAATCAGGTATACCTCTGAAGATTTCTCAGTGAAATTGCTTATTAATCTGACATTATTGTCTTCTTTCTTGGCTTTGTCTCTTAATAGGCTGTCTCTAACTGTTTCATTACATATTTTTCTGCTTTTTCCAAGAAGCCCCTACAGTATCCTCTTTTCCTGAACCTTTCTTTAGCTAAGGTTATTGCCTTGCTGCACTCTGTGGGTGTTGAGCAATTACGCTTCATTCTTAAGAATTCTCCCACTGGAATATTTTTCACCACCCTTTAGTAAAGTCTGCAGAGTACAAAGCCCAGAGAAAACCATGTCAGCAAAATCTAAAAAGTTTGAGTCCTTATTTCCATTAGTTTCTACGGGAGGTTGTTACAGTATCAGTGGTTGGCCATGTGTGGTGCTGGAATTACAATCATTATATTTGCTCCTTCCCCTTTCCAGAGGGTAAAGACATGTAAGCCTATGCTTTTGAGCAACTTTGTATTCAAATTTTGTGACTAGCCCAGAGTAGTAAAGTTAACTCAAAAGGGCAATAAAAAATAACAAGTATTCTCAGACTACACTCGCTTGAAATGCACTCACTTGAAATGTAGACAAGGACACCTTCAGCATTCTCCTATGCCTCAGCACATGTCATGAATTTATCTAGAAAAAAGGCCTAATGGCATTACCACAGAAACAATATGCTATGCACACTGTACTATTGCATCCTTTGTAGAGAGTGATTGTCACACAGCCTTCTATTAGCATGGTGGTAAGGTGAAATACCAATGGACTCATGACAAATGCCATGTCACCTTTCCCTGAACACCACTGCAAATAAACTGCAAATAAAACATGCATAAGGGAATTGCTACCAAATTAGCGATGTCCTTCTATTTTTCAATTCAAAAGTAAGTTTATTGAAGAGATAGTAAAACATCAATACTTAATACAATAAAACATGAGGGAGCACATAAGGAACAGCATTAATTTAAATATGTTGTCCAGGAGAAAAGAAATAGTACACATCAGAAAGTACAAAGAGCTGGTTTGTACAAGCAAAAACGTAATGTAATATAAATATACAATTGCTTGAATGGTAAAAAAGAAACATGCTAAACAGTATTAACATCAATGAAAGGAAAGTCAAGGAGGCTGAAGGACTTCTTGTTGAGAGGATACAGAAACAAATGAAAGTTTTGCACAATCATCTAAGAACCGTGTAACAGTAGACCATACATGTAACTGCTTCACAGCAAGAGATAGAGCATATACAAATGTATTATCTACGGCAATGACAGACAGCATACAACCACGTTTTAAAAGATAATTTAGACATATCTTTCCAATTCTTTGTGGTGTGCTGAAATGCACCTACTAGCAGTAAAATCTACTATCTGTATCTGAGATTGACCCATGTATAATCTGAGTCCTAATTTGCTTCTAAAACTTGAGCACAAATGGACATGTGAAAAGTAAATGATTTAAGGCAGCATGTTCAAAGGAACACGACCAGCAAGTCTCAAGGAGTTCAGAAATCATTTTATGCAAGGTCATAGGAGATAGCAAGACTCTGTTATAAATGAATAAAATAGCTTGTGTGGTGTTTGTTGCCCTGGAGGATTTGCTAAATTTTGTCCAGATCTTATTCCAATCAACCAATCAATCAAAAAAAAAGCTTTATTCGACCATAATGATAACAGTCATAAACGCACAAAAGTATACAATAACAATGACATTTCATGATAAAATTCAGAAATTAATACAGCACTAAAACTGCAGATTCACAAAACATAAACATTTTACACGTTAAATGAATAAATACAGAGTTAATATCCCACTACCCCTCATTAAAAATACCCTACGAAACCTCAAATGTCATACTTTTCCTTTGCTGAAGGACCTTTTTCAAGAACTTTTCTACCCTCCAGGCCCATGGCCATTCTCTAATAATTGTAGGCTAATAAAGGCATTGCCTAAGACCTTGCTGTTTTAAAAATGGCAATAACCAAACTTTTCTTAACTCCGAATACAGCTTACAGAAGAGAGTTAAATGGATAGTAGACTGCTCGGAGTAGGTATCGCAGGGACATGAGGGAAAGGGTCTTGACCAGTCATTCATTTTAGGTATGGTCACTTATCTGTGAACGGTGCCCAATCTAAATCTTATCAGGAGCAGCCTATCATAGCCACTTGGTACAAATTGTGGATATGGTTCTATGCCCAAGCAGGTGAGCCTTATCTGATGTTGCATAACAGTGGATTTAGAGACTTCACCTGCTGTTCTTAATGAGCCCAACAGTTCCAGGCCCTCTTTCTTCAATGCTTTTCTAGAAATCCGAGACATAGAACTGGGGTTTGTAAAATTGTCTGGGTGTTCAAGGTCATTCATAAAACAGCGGATAAACCTAACCCTGGAGATCCTTAAAGCCCCCTCCAGACTAAGTCTATCAAGTAGGATCTCTCTATTTAGGTGAGTCTGTTCATTGGCCCATATCCTGTGCCAACGGAGAATTGGCTTCAATTTAATGAGGTCCGCTATATAAGGAAGACCTAATTCCTCATGGCACACAAAGGAGGACGTGCCGCGGGGGACTGAGAGGATGTACTGCAGGAAAGTATTTTCCACGTATTGTAGGGGGAGGGTGTTGGCAAAACCCCACACCCCTGCCCCTTACATCGCGGCTATGATGCATTGAGCTTTATAGATTTGCAAGAGTTCCCCAGGCGGCTTCCTGCCCAACTTCTTCGCGAAGGTAGCAAGGGCACTAGTTGATCTCCTAAATATACGTTTTTTCATTGCTATGGTGTGTGTCTAAGTATCATTCTGATTGAAAAGGACACCAAGATAGGTAAAATTCTAGTTGAAGCTAGCTTCCTGCCATCCAGACGTATGTCTCTGCTCATCTCCCTCCAAACCCCTAGGCCACAGCTCATGACAAAGGTCTTTGAGATGTTAATACTTAAACCCAGATCAAGCATAAATCAACTGGGACCCCATTGGGGCCGAGGGCCTTACACCCTGGCTCCGGGCAAGGGCTCTATCTACTTCATCCAACGTTATTTGCAGTCTGCCTTGATTACATTGCACAGAATAGGCACCCAGGAATTGCTGGTTAGGAAGGACAGGCCCATTATAAACTTTAGAGAATTGACTGACCCAAATATTTTCCGGTATTGCAATCTTGATAGAAGGGCCTTCCCCCCCAAACAGGGGAGGGGCCCTTAGCACCTTCCAAAAGGCCACAGAGTCCTTCCGTTGGGCGGCAGAGTAAAGAGATTCCCAGGCTTCCTCCCTCAGGGTTTGTTTTCTATCAGCAATGACCCTCCAATAGTCTGCTCTAGCCTGCCTTACCCCCAAGGGAGATCTAGGTTGCTTGTGCAATTCGGCTTTCAATTTAGAGTGTGCTTTAGTGCAGGCGTTATTAAACCAACTTAAAGTTTTAGGCTTATTACGGCATTGGACACATAATACATTCCTAACCTCATTAGTTATTTCAAGGAAGTAGTGTACCATGCCATCCGATGAGGAAAGCTCACTCAGGCAGATATCAAAGGCAGGTTTACACTTCAAAATGAGCTGTTTTATCAATGCCTCAGGGGCCACTTTGGACACTTGCAGAGAATAGCCATGATTATTTTTCAAATCTAGGCTACCTATAACCTGGTTAGTCTGTTGCTTCCTCTTAAATCTTGGGGGAGGCAAATTTAGCTTTAAACAGAGCAGATAGTGTTCGCCCAAGGAAATATCCCCTATCTTGAAGGAGAGCAACCTCGGTGCAAACGTTCATGAGGCTAGCATGAAGTCAATGGTAGATGCAAGACATCTACCGTAAAAAGTAGAAGACATAGACTCTGGATGGGTACAAGATCATTAACAAAACCCAAGTCCTACCGAAACAAACGTTCATTAAAAAGTTACCCAGTCTTCATATGAGAAAAATGAGTATTAAAATTCCCCTCATCATTAGGAAGTCTGCATGTTCTACAATCAACTGATTTACACAATGAACAATTAAAATCCCCCATCAGAATTATCATACAGTCCTTTGAGCTCATATTACAGATGGCATTCAGTGCCTCACCAATTTTTGTAAGCACAAGCCTAAGTTCCCGCACTGGAACGTTGTTATAATAATTTACCAGAACCATACACTGTGAGGGATTATTGACTAGTTCAATAATATGATAATAACAATCCCCTGCACAAAATACAATCTTATCCACCACTAGCTTATTTGTGATCTACGTGCACAAACCAATCAATCAATCAATCAATCAATCAATCAATCAATCAATCATGACATTTGTATAGCGCGCTACTCACCTGGAAGGGTCTCAAAGCGCTAGGGGAGAGGGGTATGTTACTGCTCGAAGAGCCAGGTCTTGAGTCGCTTCCTGAAGGAGAGGTGGTCCTGGGTTAGCCGAAGGTGGATGGGGAGGGAGTTCCATGTCTTGGCTGCCAGGTAAGAGAAGGATCTTCCTCTGGCGGTGGCTCTGCGGATGCGTGGGACGGCGGCGAGGGCGAGGCTGGTCGACCGTAGCTGGCGGGTGGGCATGTAGAAGGTCAGGCGGTTGTTGAGGTATGTGGGGCCCAAGTCGTGGAGAGCCTTGCGTGCGTGGGTGAGGAGTCTGAAAGTGATCCTCTTGCTGACGGGGAGCCAGTGCAGGTCTCTCAGGTGTCCGGAGATGTGGCTGTGGAGGGGGATGTCCAGGACAAGTCGTGCGGAGGCGTTCTGGATGCGTTGGAGTCTTTTCTGAAGTTTGGCTGTGGTTCCGGTGTAGAGGGTGTTTCCGTAGTCCAGTCGGCTGGTGACGAGTGCCTGGGTGACCGTCATCCTGGTTTCGGTGGGGTTAGGCCTGCCTCCCAGACCCTTCTCCGCCAGGGTATTAAAAGTCCTGTAGCCATTAATACGTATTGGATCTAAGCCCCATGTTTCCTGCAGACACAAGATATCAATGCTTTCAATGAACTCACAACACACCAGGTTTTCGATTTTCAAGCGTAACCCTGCAATGTTCCAAGAGGTGATACTACATGTAGATATTGCAGCTATAGATGTTAAACTCTCTTGCATTGAGGAGGGAAGGTGGCTAGTGCAATGTTGGAACCCTGCACTGGGGCAGTGCTCATTGCAGTTTGACTGCGAGAGTGATGAAGAGTTACTGCCTCAGTTTCCCTGAGATTAGGCAAAGTCGGTGGGGGAGATAAGTTGTTCAAAGTAATCGGACAATCTGACTTGCTGTACTGAACTATAGGACTGACCCCTGGCAATTCGGCCCCCCTTGTACTGTAACAAAGGGCTGTGAGGGGGTCATCAGTCAGTCAATATCATCCAGATTGTAAGGAGGTTCAAAAAAGTTATTTATGGGAACAGAGTAACTATGATGAGTGGAACCTAAGCGGGGTCCCTCTAAAGGAGGCTGAAGGGATCTGGAAGGTTGATAGAAAGATGCTTAACCCCTTACTTCTAACCGGCCAGTTACCCACACTGGTCAAGATGGTTCGAACCAGGGCTTGAGATGCAAAGGAAAGCACTACACTATCTCCAGGCAGTGTCTTGTTAGATGCACACACCCACTCTATCCAACGTGACATCTTAAAATCAGAGAAAAGCTCTGTTGTCAGGCCTGTTTTCCCACTTAGATAGTGCATGGATTTGTTACGTAATGTGGACCAATGTTCGAACTCTCCTTGTGGCAGCGGGGGGACGTTCACCCATTATTCCAGTCAGAGATGGACCATTTTGTGTCTAAGTTAAATTCCCAGGAAAGTTCTGCCTTTGTTTTAACTCTATCAGTCAAAGAGGATGCCAAATGAGAGTATATTGTAGATGCTTTGGGATTTATACAAAGGAGGTTATACCAAACAGAATCAACCAAGGAAGAAGAAGGGGAAGAAGATTGGAAGTGAGTGTAGGCATGGAGTAGTGCGGTTCGTAGAATCAAGAATTTATTTTGAAATGAAAAGGGGAGGTGAAAAAGATAGCATGCTTGTGAAAATAAAGGGTACACTTCAAAGAGGAGTTGGCCTAACGGCTAGGGCGCTCTACCTCGGACCTGGGGATCTGGGTTCGAGTCTCGGTAACGACGCAAAACATCTTGTGATTCTGGGCAAATCAGTTAATCTCCCTGTGCCTAACAAAAATGAATGTGCGTTTTCATGTCACATAACTGGTGCTTTGTAAAGCGCTCTGATACCCGATTCGGGTCAAGTTCGCGCTATATAAAACTCCGCAAAAAAAACCCTGCAGCTCCACTGTAACTCTCCTATAGCATCTTCAAAACGGGTAGTGCTTCAGGAAGTCTAAGCAGCAGGCATTTGCTAACACAAGTGTTCATTGAATTTGTAAAGGGAGCCTTTTCACCATCCCCCACTCACACCAGTGTTTGCATCCCCTGTCCTCAGCCACTGGACCGCAGGTAATAGACTTCTACTGTGTGGACATTTAAATGTATCTCATTCTGTTGCATAATTAATTCTCTGAGTCGCACCAATAAAAGTTACCAACCCCAAGAAACTAACATAACACTAATTCTGGGGAGTGAACTCTGCTCCGCTCGTAGAGTTTGCAGAGTTTTCTGCACGCTCGTTCCTCAACGTCAGGAAAATCCACCTCCCGGAGCGATTTTTCCTCATTCCCGATTGTCAACATCAAGTTGGCGAGCGCGACCATGGAAAATCAACCTCCCTGTGAGATTTCTCAACACGGGTTGTCAGATTTCTCATTGCGAGTGGTCGTGTATGCTCGCGACGGCTCGCGTTGCGAAACCACCCGCTCGCATTGAGTAAGCTGCTGCTCGAGTAAAAATCTACTCGAGTGGCAGAAAAGAAACAGCGCCCACTTGCGCTGTGCATGATGCCATTCGAGATGAATGCACTGTGCGGACAAGCACCTGGCACTGAAAATCACAGCAATCTGCATTTATCTAAAGAAACTCCACCGCTCACAGAGCTCAGCATAGTTAGGTAGAGTTTTTTGGGACTTTGCCCAGGCTTACATGGTAACTGGTTCACCGTAGAAGTGAAAACCCTGAAACGTTACTGCAGACAGAAGGAAAGAAAATTGCAGTCCAGTAGGAACCTAAAGGACTGTAAAAGTTTCAAAGATGCATTCAACCGATACCACCACCTCCTGAAAATACCAAGAAGACAGCCCCAGGCACCTGCATCAACGACAGCTCCAACAACAGCAAGGAACTTTTCAACATAGTCAAGGAGTTCACCTACTCCTCAGCAAGCGAAAACATCATGACACCATTGCAAGCTCTCTGTAACACCCTATTGGACTGTTTGTTACAACAAAATCAGCGCCATCAACCTAGACTTCACACCCCAACCACCCGCAGAGGACAACCTCCTCACTTTGATCAGCACGTATCAACACCAGTTCCCTCCTAGAATACCCTCGCTGAGAAAGAATCAAGTCCACCATGAGATCCATCCACTCAGGAGCCCCAGCTGATCACTGCCACCACAACATTTTCAAGCTCGGCACTCAACCCATCAGCAAAGAACTCAGCAAGGTCCTCAACTCCTCGACCAACATGACCCACTTACCCTAGAAATGGAAACATTGGATCCCAGGAACTACCGACCTATCTCCCTGCTCTCCTTCCCAGCCAAGATAATCAAAAAATCTATCATCATCCAGCTAACCAGACATCTGGAGAACACAACTTGCTGGCCCCCTCCCAAGCTGGTTTCAGGGCAAACCACAGCACCAGGACAGCTCTAGTCGCAGCCATGGACGACATCAGAATGATGGTATACCACATGGAAACAGCAGCCTTCATCCTTCTCGACCTCTCAGCAGCCTTCAACACCGTATTCCACCACACATTAGTCAACTGACTCCACCAGATCGGAATCCAAGGAGTAGCCCTCAAGTGTAGTGTATCCTACCTCACAGGAAGAGCACAGAAGATCATCCTTCCTCCCTACTCCTCGCTCCCTAAAAGCGTTAACTGCGGTGTACCTCAAGACTCTTCCCTCTGCCCAACCCTCTTCAATTTATACATAACACCGTTAGCTATAATCTTCAGGAACCACAAACTCAACATCTTCTCCTATGCCGACGACACCCAACTCATCCTCTCCCTGACTAACAACCCTACAACCATCAAATACAAGTTCCAAAGATGCATGAAGGACATGGCCATCTGTATGAACTAATTTTCGGGAAAGGCAAGGACACCCTATGGAACAGCGATTGGTGGCCAACCGAATTGGGCCGTACCCACAAACCCACCAAACACACCCACAACCTCAGTATCATCCACGACAGCCAGCTATCCATGAAGAAGCAGGTCAGCGCCATCTCCTCAGCTTGCTTCCTAACCCTCCAAATGCTCGGGAAGGTATTTAGATGGCTCCCACCCATCACCAGTGAACTATCACACAAGCTCTTGTCACCAGCAGACTCGACTACGAGAACTCCCTCCACTCCAGATCATCCAGGACACAGCTGCCAGACTCACCCAAACATTCCCCAGACTGACGCACATCATCCCTCACCTCAATAAACTCCATTGGCTACCATTCACATAGAGATGCTGGTTCAAGTTGCTCACCCACACTTGCAAGGTACTACCAAATGAATGACCAGTGTACCTCAACTTTCACCAACCAACCAGGTTGGTTTCAGAACCTGAGGATGAATGCCAGAATCTCTTTTTCAATGTGTACATTATTTCCCATTTATTTTCTCTTTTATAGGCGTCCAGCCATTATTTTTCACTTTTCACTTGACCCCCTCCCCTTTCATTTAAAAAAAAGATCCTCAGGGGATGGAGTACCCAGGACCCAACAAGGCCCCGGGAGGGGACCACACAGCATTTGTCCCTTTTAATTAAAAAAAAAGGCCCTGAGGGATGGGGTCCTCAGGGCATAATAAGGCTTGGGAAGGAGGCACATGGACCCATCCCCTTTAAAAAAGATAGGTAGGTTAATAAAATATTACTTTACGTTAAAAAAAGAACTGGGAATTCACTGAAAAAAGCTAAGATTAAAGTAACATTATAGTTAGTGCATGGCCGGGGTGCAAGTTATAGTTAGCTCTGCTAACTACAGCTGGGGAATTTTTTTGTTTGTTTACTTCTAAACATTATGTTGTCCGACTATAATGTTACTTTAACCTGTGTTTGTTTCAGTGTATATATATCAATCTATCAAGAAAACATGCACTACTGTAGCTAGGTGTATTTTAGATGACTTGACGGGTTTTGGCTCATCTTCAAGCCTTGTTCATTTTCATAGTGTTTACATGAATAGTCCAGCATCTATTTTAACAGTGTGCATCCCACCAACAGTGTGAATAAATGCAATTAAGCATCACAAAAATCATTTTAAACTGTACAGGCTCTTCAAACCAAAGTAGGCCACAGTTAGGAACACCAATCCCCCAGTTGGGATACTCTATTCCATCAGCGTTGTTCCTGGGGATGGAATTCTTCCTGTCAAGAATTTAATAAGCTAAAACCACAGATGAAAATGTTGAAATGCCATAAATGATCATAAGTGAGCTGCCAGCTCCTCATCGATATTGAACCCATTGGGAATCTTGGCTTGAAGTTCTATTATGTATCTGGATTCTAGAACCTGTAATGCCTTTATTGTGTCCTCTTTGTAATGCCAGCAACGGTCTAGTTGCCGCACGCACACACGCATCCCTACATCCGCAGGCCAGGCGTGGCCTGCGGTGTTGAATAAAAGGAGGACGTTCGCTCGTGAACGTCACTTCCGACTAACGATCCTGTGTCGGACTGAGTTACTGCGCTGAGCGCTACCTGCCCCCGCGCTACCTTGTAGGCCAGCCTGCTGCCTGAAGTGCTCACAGACCCAGCACCCAGCACACAGCATTGGCGATGAGCGGAGGGGGCCCAACCCTCGCCCGTGCACCGGTGGCCGAATCAGAGCAGCCTGCTCCCTTACGCGGTGCCCACCTCACATTGTGTCTGCCGTGGCAAGAGCCTGCCCCGAGCCTGCCTACTCACCCCTGCCTCCTCACGCCTGGGCCCTGGAGGATCCCGTGGCTGCCTGGGTGACGCGGCGCAGTGGTGCGCTACACCGGGCCGAAGACGCGACTGGATGCCATCTCTCACGCATCTCGCGTGAGCGTCGGATCCGCGGAACGCCCTGCCAATGCTCACGCATTGCGCGTGAGACGCGGGAAATCGCCCTGCCAATGCTCACGCATTGCGCGTGAGACGTGGAAAACGGCCGGGGTGTATTTTACTGCGCCCTGGAGGGAGTGTATGCAGCTAAGCAGCTCTGAGAAGGACCCCAACCAGAACTCCAACGCCCTCACGCAAACGGATGCCGGTAGGACGCTCGACGGGGCTGAGGTGAGCCGCACAGCTGCCACGTGGTGTCACAGAACCGGCGCAACTGGGAAGGACAGTCAGCAAGAGCGCGCAATCCCCAATAAAATCTTGAGCAAAGAAAAAGAAAAGGAAATTCATCCCGTCGGACTGCCACCATGGCGGACGACGACGCGCCAGCAGCCACTATTAACATCCCGTTTCAACACGCCGCTACTGGGGTGTTACCACCATTCAGTGAAACGGAGGACCCGTCCATAGCATCACCAAGGTGGAAGATATGGCTCGAAAGACTAGAAAATTACTTTGTGGTCACGAGAGAGACAGACAAAGCAGTGAAGAGGTCGCTCTTTCTACACTATGCAGGGGATGAAATATTCAGACTGTTCAAACATTTGCCCAATACGGGGGCGGCGGATAATTACGACGCGGCAGTTGCTGCCCTCAACTGCCATTTTGACCCACAGCTGAATTTAGACTTTGAAGTCTTCAAATTGGGACAGGCACGACACGATGGACCAATTCTATGCCTGTGTCAGGGAGCTAGCCAGTTCCTGTACTGACGAGGATCAACCGAAAGCCATAAGGAGACAAATTATTCAAGGATGTCGAGACAAGGCGCTGAGAGGATCGATCCTACGTAAACCAGGGATCTCACTGGAAGATATCCTAATCCTGGCCAGATCTCACGATCTCTCAAATGTCAGGGCCACCGCCATGGAACAAGCACTACACAAACCTCAAATCAAGGCAGAAACCGTCAAGACTGAGCGGGCAGATGCAGTACGGACGAAAACGTGTGGACCACCACAGAAAGAGTATCAGAAAGACCCGACCCGAGCACGGTGCGGGTATTGTGGACATGAGCCCCACGCGGCTAAAGACTGCCCAGCCCAGGCTAAAACCTGCGCAAATTGTGGAATTCCAAACCCTTTCGCAACAGTGTGCCGCAGAAGGAACACGTCAAAGACCTTCAAGAAATCACGGACGCCTACCAAAGCTGTTCGACAACTGTCGCTGGCTGAACCACCGCCATCGAAGGCAGAGAGATACCTACCCACGGTGAATGACGACTCGGAGTCGGAGGATGAAGAGGCCGACATTGTATAGTTCGCACGAGAACTCAAGCAACGGCGGCGGCCGCAGCCGACGTGCATTGTGCAGATGGCGGGAAATGAAGTTAAGGCCATAATTGACACTGGCTCCATGGTAAATGTAATGGGTCTACAGCAGTTCAAGAAGCTACGCCCGCGCCCCCAGGTATTGCTGTCCAAAACGAGAATATTCGCTTATGGAGCGGACACACCGCTACCCCTCAAAGGAAAAAGCACAATACCCATCCAGGCCGACGATTCAGAGGTGATGGCGACAATCCACATAATCAACCGAGAGGCCGACACTCTGCTAAGTAGTTACGCAGCTGAAGACCTAAAACTAATAGCATTTGCCAATCGCATCAGAGCACACCAAGTAGATGAACTATTGGGACGATTCCCCGAACTGTTCCGAGGCCTGGGCTGCACAAAGTGTGAACCCATCAAACTACATATCGATAGATCTGTTGCTCCCACCGCCCTGCGTCACCGTCGGATACCATTTCACCTACGTCCACTGGTGGAGAAAGAACTTGAAAAACTGGAAAGCCTGGGTGTCATAGAAAAGGTCACGGGGCCCACCCCGTGGGTATCACCAATGGTCATTGTGGAGAAACCTAAGCAACCAGGCGAAATCCGCCTGTGCATCGACGTGCGGCTACCGAATGCCGCGATCCAGAGGGAGAGACACCTGACCCCCACTATGGACGATATCGTTGCTGACGTGAACGGGTCGAAGTGGTTCTCGAAAATAGATCTAAACGCCAGATACCACCAACTACCATTAGCGGAGGAAAGTCGGTTCATTACCACTTTCAGCACCCATCTTGGCCTCCGACGCTACAAGCGGTTAAACTTCGGCATCTCCTCAGCGGCAGAGGTGTTCCAGAACACCATTAGGGAACTCCTGTCTGGACTGCCTGGGGTAATAAATGTCAGCGACGACATTCTGATACACTCCGCCACCGCGTCAGAACATCACAAACATCTCCGAGATGTCCTAAAGAGACTGAGTACCTATGGGGCGACACTCCACAAAGAAAAGTGTCAGTTCTTCCAGCCATCCATAGAATTCTTCGGATACATTTTCAACCAGGAGGGTATGCAGGTAGACCCGAGGAAATCCAAGGCCATCAAAGATGCCCCAGCGCCGAAGTCCCCGACGGAAATAAGAAGTTTCCTCTGCATGGCCACCTACTGTGGCCGGTTCATACCGGGCCTAGCCACTCGGCGCGAACCGCTACGAGCCCTGACCAAGATGGATGCCACATGGCAGTGGGGCCCGAAGGAAGACGAAGCATTCCAGGGAATTAAGGAGCTCTCCTGGAGAAAGCCACTCTTTCATACTTTGACCCCACGAAACGTACGGAGGTGATCGTCGATGCCAGCCCGGTGGGCCTCGGCTCGGTTTTGACCCAGGAACATGAACCCGGCCAGTGGACGGCGCTAGCCTTCGCCAGCAAAGCCCTGACTCCAACTGAAACCAGGTATGCCCAGATCGAGAGGGAGGCCCTCGCTATCAAATGGGCCTGTGGCCATTTCCATCTATATCTCCGAGGACACTCTTTTGTCATGGTCACCGACCACCAACCCTTGGTGTCCCTCTTCAAGGGAACTGCTCCACACCCGCCACCTCGCATTGAACGATGGGTAATTCAACTACAACCATATGAGATGGAAGTGATATACCGCCCAGGGGCCAAGAATCCCGCAGACTACCTATCGCGCCACCCCTCCCAACCGGAGCCAGAATCAGTGGACGACGACTGCGAGGAATATGCCCAGTGGCTGGCACTCACATCATGCCCTCAAAGCATGACAATAGAAGACATAAAAGAAGCAGCCACCGCTGACAACATCTATCTGAAGTCGCTGCAGGCAGTTCGGGAAGGTTCGTGGGCCGACTACCTACGCCCACCCAATTCCTGGTCCGCGGAAGATAAAGAGTCCCTCACAAATATGTGGCGAGTCCGGCATGAACTAAGTGCTACTGAAGAAGGAGTGTTATTGAGAGGGTCACGTCTAGTCATTCCCCAGAGCCTGAGGCACCGGGCAGTACAACTCGCCCATGGGGGCCACCAAGGCACTACAAAGATGAAGGCGCGCATGAGGGAAAAAGTATGGTTCCCGGAGCTGGAGAGCATGGTGGAGGTATATGTGAGAAACTGCATGGCCTGCCAATTGACAAGTGACCCTGAGAGACCCGCACCGGTGATCACTGAAGAAGCCTGCATATCTCCCTGGACCAAGGTCAGCATAGATTTTGGGAGTTTCCCGGGGAAAGGACACACGCTAGTGGCCATCGACTCCTACTCAAAATACCCATTAGTGGAGAGAGTAGTTTCCACTGCATTCACACACATAGGGCCAGCGTTGGAAAATATATTCTCCATGTTCGGGTATCCGTCAGAGATACAGAGTGACAATGGATCACCCTTCCAAGGGGCTGAATTTGCCACGTTCCTCCGGCAATGGGGGATCCAGCACCGTCGCATCACACCTCAGTGGCCCCAGGCAAACGGGGACGTTGAAAGATTCATGCGGACCCTCACCAAAGTGTTCCGGATAGCAATGGTGGAACAGGCCGACCCCGAGCAGAGACTGCATGAATTCCTCCGGTAATACAGGGGCACCCCTCACTGCACCACGCAAAGTAGCCCATGGACCCTCATGCTCCAAGGACCACGGAGAGACCTTCTTCCCAATGCTCCGGGCTGGGCACCATCTCCGGCTGCCACCGAAGAAGCACAGGAACGGAGACGACAAGGAAACCAACGAGCTAGCCGGTGCAGGAGAGCCACCCCTAGAACTTAAGCCCGGGGACCCGAGTGATCATACGGAACAGACGCCTTGGGGGGAAGTTCCAAACTCGATATGAGCCGGGCACTTGGACAGTAACATCTACAAAGGGCACCATGGTCACCTCTCAGAAAGGGGAAGAGGAAGTATCAAGAAATGCCTTGTGGTTCTAGGCCATACCACCAGGACCCAGACAATGCCCGGAGGTAGCGGAAAGGGACAACGAGCCACACGTAACGGCGACTCCCGGGGAAGAAGATAATACACCTCCAGAGAGCCATGCAGAGGGGCCTGAACCCGCGTCGGTGTCTCAAACACCGCCGGTCACGGTCAGAGACACTCACCGAGTTGCTGAAGGTGGTAGGGCCAATGCCCGGCGATACAACCTGCGGCCCAACCCACCACCGAGTCAGAAGCTGAAAGACTATGCCTGCCTGCTGAGACCCTGAAGCTGTCATGAAGGGACACGCAAGTACCTAGGCATCTTTGTTTGAACTGTTTGCAATCCGGAACTGTTTTTCATTCCTTGTTGGAAAAAATATATAGTTGGATAGGGATGTAATGCCAGCAACGGTCTAGTTGCCGCACGCACACACGCATCCCCACTTGCGCAGGCCAGGCGTGGCCTGCGGTGTTGAATAAAAGGAGGACTTTTGCTCGTGAACGTCACTTCCGACTAACGATCCTGTGTCGGACTGAGTTACTGCGCTGAGCGCTACCTGCCTCCGCAATCCCTTGTAGGCCAGCCTGCAGCCCGAAGTGCTCACAGACCCAGCACACAACACTCTTCTCTCACATTCAGTTTTGCTCGGTCAATGACATACAAATGTAGCAATTACGTACTAGTCTGGTGCAATTTTTTAAATGTTGTGCTCATGGGCGTAGCTTGGTCAGTAAGATTAGGGGGCGAGACCTTCAGATTTTCCAACATTCACGCTGGCATATAATGGTTAAACACATAATAGGACAGGCAGGGTGCATGAGAGGGGCCCTTAGGGCAGTGAATAGGGAAATAATGTGGATTGGTAGGAGACTTAGACAGGGACAACACAATATTTTGTAAAATAACCAATAATTTTGAGGATGTTGCGTGTTTATCTAGGTTCCTGATCGATACTGTGACCTTATGCCCCTATTCGGCTATAAATCCATTTATTCCCTATATTGGCATAACCGTTCAAGTGCGATTTTCTGAAAAGTCATCTCTGGCCTCACACGAACAGAGCCACATTCCAGCATAGTTCCCTCTGCCACTTCCTTTGCGACCAATTAGTGCAATGACAGAGCAGTAGTCACTATCTGATATTCCTAGATAACACTCCGAGTTCTTCAACAAGATAAAAACTCCGCAAACCTGGAAATCCCCGCTTGCTATGTTTTGATTAGTAATAGAACTCTAATGAGCAACTGATAACTATCACTTCCTAGTGACATCTTTAATTGATGTCTTATGTCCAGCAAACTTGCGTCAAACCCGGCACCTGTCAGGTATAAATATTACCAACGTTGCCTTAAGCAAAGAGAGCTGTAAGCTGTGAGCTGTGAGCTGCAAGACCCCGTGTTGGTAAATCTAGCACTCTGTCGCTGCAGCCTGCTATCCTGTGGTGGTGAAGCTGCTGATACCATTATCGCCGCTAAAGCGCGAACTATGGTGCAGTACGCTTAAGGAGCTGAACAGCCGTCCCTCTGCGAAGACATCCAGCAGATTCCAGCTGCCTGCGGACGCTGTCCCCCCTCCTTCCTCGACGCGCTAAAGAGAAGCCGCTGCCTTTCTCGTGCAGAGAAATCCAGTTCCGGTGCTTCCGGTTTACCCTCGCGGGTGACTGGGATATCGAGAGAGACCCCTGAAGGAGATACCAATCCTCCATCATTCTATTCAGAGGTATGGTGTTGACTAAACCCTTAGACGAGAATTCTTGAAACAAACCTTGGCAAAACCAACTTAACTTAAGCTACTTACTTACTCCCCTTTTCACGTGTTAGGCTTAGGTCAGGCACACTGGGGTAGGCATAGTTAGAAGCACCAGTTGAGTATGTTAGCCTAATGTATATATGACTGTATATATGTTTTATTACTTTTAAACCATTGTATGGCTAAGAAACCATATCAATGCTTTTACAGTTCTATTTCGCAATACTTATCTTACTGTACGTACTTTTTATAATAACAATTATTGCAATTGTGGCAATACATTTCTCTTGTACGGGAAGAAAGACTGTGCAATAAATGTTAACCCTTTATTGACAAACGCCCGTCTCTCTATTCTCTACATCTCGTGAAAGTAAACTGCACTAGACTGACTGAGTGAAATACATGTCTATTGTTTCACACGATCCTAGAGATTGACTCTTGATCTGAGGAGCAAAGTTGTCATGTTGCACGGTTGTTGGAAAACTGAATCCCTTCTTGTCTGTGCCAAGGAAGCTGATCACTTCCTATGCAGAGAAGAAAGTTTCCAGTGACCTCTGAGCTAGTTGGTAACACACCCAATTAAGTTTAGCATAGTCAGTGGAGGCCTGGAATATCCGCAGTTCCACGTCGATACTACTGTCTATGTTATTCCAATGCGCAGGGCCTAGTGGGAAACTAGGAACTACACTACATGGCGCCCAAAGTTTGGTAAGGCGATAAACTAACGCAAGACTTTTAGAGTAACTCAGTCGTGCATATTTCACACCCCTTTTCTCCCGTAAATACTCCAATAGACGTCTGGAGTGGGTGAAAGGTTAAAATCCGCCCGACCTTAGTAGGAGGAGATTCCTATGTAAAGCTCTGGTTTATTCAACGTTGAAGGATACAGTGTTCCAAAATATTGTGCACCTAATCTTTGTCTCCTTGGAGACCTACTCTGCAAACCTTGCATTTTTACAATGCCAGAAAATAACGGAACCAATGGGGCCGCAGTAGATGCGACTCAGCAAGGTCCCGAATACACAGACCCGGATGCTATAATCATCCCGGTCAACTTAAGAAGATCTATAACGTTAAAACTTATAGAAAACGGACTGACACCTCAAGGTGGTACAGTAATTTTCGTGATAGAGGCTCACGAGTATCGGCAGACAGAGGTATTCTATTCATGGATAAACTTTCCAGCGGCAAACGCTACAACACAAGAGTTTCACTATTACAAAATAGAGAAACCTCCGGAAGAGTACGCTCCTTTCGAGGAGATTGAAATTCCACTTAAATTTCAAGAGCACCTGCTCTGGTTTAATGGCACCCTAAAACATACTGATCACATAACTAGGCTCGGTCCTCTAGGGAGACCAGGAGCAACGTGGCCGGTTCTAGCCAGCTACACACCACATCCTGACATTGTAAGAATGTCAAGAGAAGAGCTGTTAGTACAGCTAAACACATTAATAAAAATACATAGGCAATTAGTCCAATATGTAATGCAGACTGCAACAGTCCAGCCAGCTGTTAATTCACACCAGCTGACCCCTCACCAGGGGAACACTAATAAAATTACACCACAGAACATACAGTCATGTCTTGGTAAAACACCCGTAAAACGGGAACAAATTCCTTTCTGGTTAGCACAGAAAATCACTCAAATAGAGGCAGTATTTCCTGATACTACCCCTATTGAGAAACACAGAATCTTGAACATCTGCCTTCCTATGGGAATCGCACCACACATGGAGGACTGTGACACTTGGGGTACAGTCTTTGCTTCCATTTATACCGTCTATGGCGGTTATACCAGAAGTGCTAAAACAGATTCAAAATGAATGCGGTCCAGAGCCCGCTTTAAATCTAGGTATGAAATTACTGAAAGACTTCAAGCAGGTCTCAGCTATATTATTAGCCAACATAAAAGGAGAAGCAGCATCTGTGGCGATTCGCCAGAAGGTGAGGGAAACAGATATAAAAGATCCTGTTGAGCTTGCAAAAATCATAGAAAAATGCTATGAAGAATTAGGTAGAGACAGCTTGGGTGGGAAACCAGTAAAACCCCAACTGCTCGAAAGTCCTGAAAAATTATTTATTAAAAATAATTTAAACACTCCTAAAAAGAGATGGGATGGAAATAAACAATCCACTCCCAAGGAAAAAGTTTTCCAGTCCAGAGGAAGGTCTCCTCGACGGAGGGAAAGAACTCCGACTCGAGAACGCCAGTCTCCCCAGAGGGAACCCTCTGAGAAAAGATATAACCTTAGAAATAGGGATAATCTAAAAAAACCTGATAGATATCAAAGTATTGATACACGTCCCTCTCGATCTTCTCCACAGAATTCGGAAAGAAGAGGACGGTCAGACCCAGGAGAGCACACCAAGTCCAAAGACAAGGAACCTGCTCAGAGTAAAAAATCTCAATTTCCTAAAAAGAAGGTAGCCAGTATTAGAGTAATCAACCATGCCGAGAATACTGAGGACACAGTTGAAAAACGGGGAGTGGGCATTGACAATGTTGGACAGTGCAGCAGAAATCAGTATAGCGCGCAAGAACTTGATGAGTCATCTGGAGACAGTGGACATGAATGAGTACATTCAGGTTGAAACTGCCGACACCAGACTTAGCGAGCCCCATAAAATATACGAAATAACATTGCGTATGGAGGGTGATAAGACTAGGAAAATTAAGGGTCTATTTTGGGATAAGCTCTCAAAAGGCTATGATATTCTGTTAGCTGAAAAAGATTGGCCCCCAGAGTTTGTCAGGGAGTGCCCTCGTGGCGAAGAAGTGATTATGCCTGCCTTCTCGAATCACATACCGATTCACAAAAATACACATATGCAAGGAAATGGGCAGTAGCCCAGGCACCTGCATTGTATAAAAATCATGTAGGATGGGATGAGGATTCACCTCCTCACAAAATCCAACTAAAAAGTGAACCAACTGCCCAACGGCAGTATCCCATAAAGCAAGAAGCTAAAAAACAGGTCAGGGAGATCTTAGATCAACTTGAGTACCAGGGGGTGATTGAAACATGCACCTCTCAAATGAACAATCCTTTGTTTCCTGTCTCCAAGCCAGACAATTCATATCGTCTAGTTTTGGACTACAGACATCTTAATACATGTTGCAAAACTTTTGCAGTACAAAACTCGCATAGTGCAGCCCTAATGAATAACATAGTTAGGAAAAAATATAAAACGACATTAGACATATCTAATGGTTTCTTTTGTCAAAACATTGTACCAGAAAGCAGATATTTGACCGCTTTCTCCGCATTTGGGTCGCAGAAAAATTCTGTCGACTCCCACAGGGGTTCAAGAACAGCCCAGGACTATTCTCAGCTAGGGTAACAGAGTTACTACAAATCTATGATGATGAAGCATTATCTTACGTAGATGATATTTATCTCACAGACGACGACTTGGATACTCATTTGAAAAGAGTGAACACCATTATACTTGGGTTCGCAGCAGAGGGTTACAAATTCAACTTTAAGAAGTCCCGAATTGCCCATCTGACAGTACTATTCTTAGGGTACGAATTATCAAGTGAAGGGAAAAGCCTAGCGGACAACTTCTTAGAGAAGTGCGCTGTACTCCAAGCTCCAAAAACGCTGAAGAATTTACAATCCATTCTAGGTTTTCTGAATTTTGGAAGAATTTACATTCTAAATTACGCAGAGAGGGTTAAACCTCTCTACGAACTAATAAAACCTGATTTTAAACAAATCAATTGGACTCAAAAACACACAGAAATTTTGAGATCACTGCAAACAGACATGTTAGCAAAAACAAAATTAGATACACGTGACAACACGATCGATCTTGTAATCCGAGTCATCCCAGGAAGATGCGGATTCACATACCTAACATCTAATGAGGGAGAAAAGGTACCAATTTCAATTAAATCTCACTTGTACACACAAGCAGAAAAAACATTCAGTCACACAGAAAGAACTGTGAACGCAGTGCAAATCGCATTAGCAAATGAACGAGAACTAGCACACGGCAAAAGGATTAACATCCTCACAGCGGAATCCGCCTTCGAAGCGCTATTCAGCCCAGTAAACCTGCCTACAGTGTCACTGGATCCGAAATGGATACAGTGCATAGATTCTCTAGGAGCGGAAGACGTGAAATACTATTTCGCCCCGCAATACGAAGAACTGAATGATTTAGAGTATGAAGAAGAATATCCTCTGCCAATCGAAATTCTGCCTCTCCCACAATATGCCTGTATAATCTATACAGATAGCTCTGTACAGCATTTCAATGTAGAGAGAAAATGCTACGATGCAGCATGTGCGATCATTAAATGTCGTTGGCTGTGCGGTAAAATCAGACCGAAAGTAACAAAAACCGAATCAGTAAAGTACTGTTCGGTTCAGAGAACTGAAATCAGATGTTTAAAGATGGCGCTTGAAAATGCAGAACGCGAATTCCCGACACTTATCGTGTGCGATTCTCATTTTTGCGTCAACTCTTACAATAACAAACTGCAGAGTTGGATTGAAAACGACTACAAAGATGACACAGGTGCCACAATAAAGCATAAATTGCTCTGGAACGAGGTAGCTCTTTTAAGTAAAGAACTACAAAAGACTCACGTGATTCACGCACAGAGTCTTCAACGTGATGGCGTTCACGTTGCAGGGAATTCATTGGCTAATACAGCCACCGCGGAAGCAACTAAACCGGCTTCCGTAGCCACAAAAAAGCGTACAGATAAATACATAGACGGGGAAACCATGCTGGCAGTAAGAACGACCGTAAAAAGCGACTGTGCAGCACTACCCATGAACTATCCACTCAATTATGCATACATAATCGATGCAAACTCCGTTCCTTTTGCTCGAATCCCTGGAGTGGGAGACAGAGTAATTCCAAACATGAACAGGAGAATATTTTTAATAGCAGACGCACATATGGGTTTGGGTCTGAGACACCAAACAATTAAGGTTTCTCTGACTGAATTACAATCAGTATACTGGTGGCCGGGAATGAGTGTAGAACACCAAATATATGCAAACAACTGTGAAAACTGCAATAGGGATCGCAAGTAGTGAACCATGCTACCGGCTACCGATCAGAAACAGCGTAACACTGCCTGCACCCCAACCTGCGTCCTATTAATCAGTTAAGGCTAAACACACTTAAAAAATGAGGCCCCAGCGCTCGGCTGACGCTAGAACGGTTATAAAAGATTTGCGAGTCTTTATCGGCACATACACAATTACCACGTTCCATTCTGACCAGGGTCCTGCTTTTAGCTCTCGAGCTTATAAGGAGGCCATGGCTAGCATGGGAATTGGGTTGCGGTATTCTTGTCCGTCATACCCCGGAAGGGAACAGTGTGGTAGAAAGAAAAAAACGTGACATAAAGCAATCTATAACAGCGAAGGTATTAGGTTCAGGCGCTGGGTGGGTCAAACATTTAATAAGTGTCCAGACTAGTCTTAACAACATGCCAAGAAATTTTCTAAAAGGTTTCAGCCCATACGAACTATTGTTCGGAATTAGAATGCGAGTTCAGGACCTCGATAGTCAGATGTCAGTGGTACAAGAAGAAACAAAGCACTTTGATGTAAAGGATCGTTTGGCTGTTTTACAGGAACTGAATGAAACAAGAAAATCATTAAGCAACATAAAGTTAAAGCAACAGCCAAGTACCACTGACGAGGCACCACCCGCAACAGCCCCAGCAAGGCCTGTCTGGATTCCAAAGATTGGGGATCTAGTCAGAGAAAAGATCGCGGTTAAGAAGGAATTTGGGCCTTCTTACAGAAAAGCAGTACCTGTCTTGGCAGTCACCGGAACAAGATCAGTTGTGCTACCGCCCCTTGCTGGTAAAAAGGAGAACAGAGTTGTGTCTATCGATCTGGTAAAACCACAAGCATGTGGCCTATAATCAACAGTAGGCCCAGTGGACTCCCAAGAAACAACAGAATACCCAAACTTGCAACAATCCAAGAGGTTCAAACTGAAAGACTAATCACACTCGATCAGCCTGCAGTGCACAATGAAGGACTATGCAATAATGCCATGGAACTCGTGCCTCTTGAAACACAGATTGAAACAGTTCGTCAAGAAACAACACCAGTCTACAATGATGTGGCATCAAATAGTGCTACTGAGAGACAGATTGAAAGAACAATCCCATCAATTGACAGAACTGCCTCTGGTTATTTCATCAACTTCGACAACTTCTCTGAAGATTTTAATGACCCCGAAGTGATGCCAGAAACAAAACAGTATACTAAAGAAAATCTACCTTGTTTCCCCTTGGCTAGAGTTCTGGTTCGGTCTAGGTGTATTTTTCCTCCTGCTTTGGCTCATCATGGTACTGTGTTTGGGAAAATTCATTGAAGGAAAATATATCACAATGGACACAGCAAGTCAGAACATCAACCTAGTCCTGAAACCACACAGATCATCCCACGTGAAGAAAAGAGAACTGTCAACAGTAAATGTCACAGCAATTCCAATACCTGGTGGGGTAGTATGGGAGAAAACAGACTATGAGATCTATGGTCCGGTCGAAATCCTGAAGTATCCTCATCAACTAAAGGTTTCCTTAAGTGACTTTGTGACACCAAGTACATTCTCTGATGATTGGGACTTTAACAGTATTAATGATATGATGTCTGATTTAGTAATGTCAGCTAGATTCACAGATCATGATTATTTACAAGGTTCATCTAGTTATGAGCAGTTATTCTGTTACACCCACTATGGGGATCATTACTTGCATAAATCTGCACAGCCTAGAAATGTTTTTATGTATAATCAATGGGAACATTGTGCAACACCACCTAAAAGCAGTTCTAAAGCATTTTTTGAGAAATTCAAATACTTCTCAGGGTTTAACACCAGTAATGCAGAAACATTTTATTACAAACTGTTAGATAAAACAGGAATGAAAACAATGCTGACAAATTCTAAATTGATATATTCAGAAGCATTTTATGACAAAATGATGACATTTGGTTTTGATTATTGGAAAAATAATATTGAAACGAAAACAATCTGGGGTACAAAAGATTGGCAGGTGCAAGGCATAGAAGCACTATTTAGAACCTGCATGATACCAGAACAAATGTTGTTTTTAAATGACACAATACACCAAACATCTTGTCTTGGCCTAGCTAAGATCAAAGACCTTAAAACACCGTCTATACCAAAGCCAATACCTGAAAATGTAACTGCAGATATTGAGTTAGACGTGTCACAAATTTTACATTTCAACAGAACACATCCTGATTGGAAAAAGTGGTTAATCTGGCCTATAGACACAAATAGCTGTCAAGATAGATTCCTGAATAAAACACAGGGGTTAAAAATGACCAGATTAGACTCGAGATACTCCCAGAGACAACATCCAGGGATTATAACAACATACAGTGTAGGGAAACTCTGCCTAGAATGGCTTACTTCGTCCACACTGGCTGAAATTAAGCAACACTTGTCTTTATTAAAAGATGGTGCTGATTTGCGCGATTTCATTCTTGGACCACGCAAACAGCGTCAAAAGCGTTTCATAGCGACCAGTATCTATGCTGCTTACAACGAGGCTTGGAAAGTAAAGCAAATTGAAACTGCTGAAAAAATACGAGAAATTGATCGTATTAATTTGGAGAAATCACTTTCTGTAGTAGACAATGGGTTAATGACTCTGTCTTCCAGAATATATTCGTTGGACAATATTGTATCCTCTGCCTTTGATGTGATAGACAGAGATTTGCTAATGTTACAACATGGCCAGTCTCAATTACGCTCTATTATAGAATTAGGCTGGACGCTGCAAAATCTTCGTTCAGGCTATGTGCCTTGGCGTTTAATCAACACAACGTCATTATTTTCCAGTTTTAACCTTACTGATAAACAGATCAGTTTGGCACAGAAAGGAGCAGACTATACAATCCTGAGCATCGAAAAACTCGAGAGATTACCATTGACAATGTCAGAGAGTCCTGTCATTGAATGGATAATACACGGAATTATCACAATTCCGATAACAACTTTCCGATTTAAAAAGTGCCTTGAGTACATACCTGCTGGCCAGTATGAACAATTGGGTAAAGGATATGTAAAATCTGAATGGAAATTACCATACACTCATTCTTGCTATAGTGACAGCGACAAAAATGTATTTCTTAGTGGTGAGAACTGTAAACATTCACCAAGCGGTATACCTTTGTGTCAGGGTATTAATTTACACGGAGCATGTGATGGAAATTCAAACAACCTTTCATGCCACCAGCTAGTCACACCTGCAACTCAGATAGAGCCCTTCTTTATGCAACTTTCGAACGGGAGTTACATTCTTAGAACGGATCACAGATATTGTGGCCTCGCGCCAGGGAAAAGTTATCTAGTAGAAGTAACATCCATGGTCAAATGCTGTATGCAAGCATTGTTTCCGAGTGGGCCTCCAGACATAGTGACTCCCATCTGGCCTCGTCTGAATCTCTATTCTATACGAATTGATACTTTAAGCAAAGTTAAATCTGTACTTTTACAGACAACAGTGCCTATAACGTCATCTAAAGAGACGTATGATCTTCTAGTTGCAAGGACAGCTACTGAAGTTCATGACCTTTTATCAACAAATTGCCCCGTGCATTTCGTAGAAATGTTCAGCCAACTCCTTAACATGTCTAGTGCAACAAGCATCCCAGGCATATTTAAGACAGTCTTTACGGGACTGCTAACACCCTTCCAGGCAATTTTGGGAATCTTTCCTAATTTTGTGCACTCCATTTTTGGCGGCATACCATTATTTTTGGGACTCGTCGCAGGGATTTTATTTTTGACCCTTCTGCTTCGTTATGGCAAGCCTCGGCTCAGACATAGCTCCCATGGGAATGGAAGAGACAATCCTAGCAATGCGCTACCGGGACAGGATAACTAACGTCCTTGGATTGGCCAGGCTGAGAGATCTAAACATGACCTGGTTCCTTTCATTCAGACCGATATGGCAAAATTGCATTTTACCTGTGCTACGGTGTATGCTTTGCGGAGATGAATGCGTGTTGGACATCTGTCTTTCACTTCCATCAGCAGTACCAATGGACGTCGATACTTTGCTCAGTCCAATAACGGCTCACGCATTGTGTTGTCCCCAGCGGCTACCAATCCTGATGACGGCATTCGTGGAGACTCCTGTACTACAGCCAAGTGGTAACAGTGGAGCGAGTGACAAAAGCAACATCATCCAGGTACAACGTTCTGTGAGCATTGCTGGTCCTGCCTTCGATGACAGCAATCATTCTCACACCTGCCAAGTTACAGCGCTATCAAATTTGGTTGAACTGTCACCTGAATTTGTAGACCAATTCTTTGAGAGCCTGTCTGATACGATGTTCTCACCCGTACAGAAACAATAACTTTTAGAAGCTTTCCGACACACAGCGTTCCCATGAACTCTGAATTCGGCCTTCAGTTTTGATCAACAAAAACTGCCAAGAGCTTTGGAAATCTATTTTCTTTGAATTGGACAATTTTTCTAATATTGACCCCTTTTTTGGCACGAACAATTCTTTGCTTAACGTAAAAACTATTCTTAGAGAACAGAAGCTTCACACTTCTATTTCTAAACACATCTAGAGACATAACAATACTACACCAGCCTCTAGCACACATGTTATTACAATGCATTTTTATGTGATGATTTATCTCGCATTTCTTCTGTCAGAGATACTTCATGTGTAATTTTTATGCATAATCGTTCATTGATTTCACATGCCATAATTTTTGAATGATTTCTATGCTTTTAAAAAACGTACAGTACCTAAATCCATGTATTACAAGTGCGCCTATTTCGAATGCATTTATGTATTTTGGGGTGGGCAATGTTACACATGCATCTAATTGCTTTAGTTTTAGTAATTTTGATGGACATTAACCCGTGGAGTGGGTGTTGCGTGTTTATCTAGGTTCCTGATCGATACTGTGACCTTATGCCCCTATTCGGCTATAAATCCATGTATTCCCTATATTGGCATAACCGTTCAAGTGCGATTTTCTGAAAAGTCATCTCTGGCCTCACACGAACAGAGCCACATTCCAGCATAGTTCCCTCTGCCACTTCCTTTGCGACCAATTAGTGCAATGACAGAGCAGTAGTCACTATCTGATATTCCTAGATAACACTCCGAGTTCTTCAACAAGATAAAAACTCCGCAAACCTGGAAATCCCCGCTTGCTATGTTTTGATTAGTAATAGAACTCTAATGAGCAACTGATAACTATCACTTCCTAGTGACATCTTTAATTGACGTCTTATGTCCAGCAAACTTGCGTCAAACCCGGCACCTGTCAGGTATAAATATTACCAACGTTGCCTTAAGCAAAGAGAGCTGTAAGCTGTGAGCTGTGAGCTGCAAGACCCCGTGTTGGTAAATCTAGCACTCTGTCGCTGCAGCCTGCTATCCTGTGGTGGTGAAGCTGCTGATACCATTATCGCCGCTAAAGCGCGAACTATGGTGCAGTACGCTTAAGGAGCTGAACAGCCGTCCCTCTGCGAAGACATCCAGCAGATTCCAGCTGCCCGCGGACGCTGTCCCCCCTCCTTCCTCAACGCGCTAAAGAGAAGCCGCTGCCTTTCTCGTGCAGAGAAATCCAGTCCCGGCGCTTCCGGTTTACCCTCGCGGGTGACTGGGATATCGAGAGAGACCCCTGAAGGAGATACCATTCTATTCAGAGGTATGGTGTTGACTAAACCCTTAGACGAGAATTCTTGAAACAAACCTTGGCAAAACCAACTTAACTTAAGCTACTTACTTACTCCCCTTTTCACGTGTTAGGCTTAGGTCAGGCACACTGGGGTAGGCATAGTTAGAAGCACCAGTTGAGTATGTTAGCCTAATGTATATATGACTGTATATATGTTTTATTACTTTTAAACCATTGTATGGCTAAGAAACCATATCAATGCTTTTACAGTTCTATTTCGCAATACTTATCTTACTGTACGTACTTTTTATAATAACAATTATTGCAATTGTGGCAATACATTTCTCTTGTACGAGAAGAAAGACTGTGCAATAAATGTTAACCCTTTATTGACAAACGCCCGTCTCTCTATTCTCTACATCTCGTGAAAGTAAACTGCACTAGACTGACTGAGTGAAATACATGTCTATTGTTTCACACGACCCTAGAGATTGACTCTTGATCTGAGGAGCAAAGTTGTCATGTTGCACGGTTGTTGGAAAACTGAATCCCTTCTTGTCTGTGCCAAGGAAGCTGATCACTTCCTATGCAGAGAAGAAAGTTTCCAGTGACCTCTGAGCTAGTTGGTAACACACCCAATTAAGTTTAGCATAGTCAGTGGAGGCCTGGAATATCCGCAGTTCCACGTCGATACTACTGTCTATGTTATTCCAATGCGCAGGGCCTAGTGGGAAACTAGGAACCACACTACAAGGACTTCCAAAACAGAGAGGGGGAGTGTGTTTTTTTCTGTGTGTATGTAACAATTCCTGGTGAACTCCAACAGACATCTTACCAAACTCAACTGAAAGCACCTGTACCCAATTATTATCACAAAATACATTTATTAGGGGGTGTAACACCACAAACATCATCCCAGAAGCTGCTTCTCTGGTCGTCCTACTGGAAATGTGGGGTCCTGATGCTTAATGGCCTCATGTGTCCTAATACTCTCTTCTTTAGAGCTAGAATTGTGCTACCACCATACATCTGACATGAACAGACATGAGAAATGACATCAAAGAGAATTTAGCGAATGGTGTGAAGACACTTCTCTTCAACAGTTCTTTGATGTACAAAAGGCCCTAGAGGATCACATATTTTTACAATCTCTTCACATGGAATCCCAAACCCACGAATGTAAGGGAAAAGCCTTGTTGTTTACACTGGACTAACACGTAAAAATCTCTATATTTGAACAACCTCTGTTGCCTGAACCAGGAAATGTATTCTGTTCTCATGGCCACAAGGTGGCATTGCTACCTGGGATTTGATAGTGTGTAAACGTTTTTTTTGTATGCATGCTTGCCACTCTCAGAGAGGACAGTGTAACTGTGGCATGTAATGGAGGTTCCACTTCTGGTTTAAAAATTGCATTTATGTAAACCTTACTACCCCTAACGAGGCATTGAAGGCTGTCTTTCTGTACATGATAACTAGCCTCCTGCTTCCTGACTATAAGCTGCGTGACAGTGTGAGAGGGTCTGTGGGAAACCACATTCACCTCCTGCTCGGCATGAGCTTACTTTGAGAGGAAACGACTGACCAAAACACACTGGGCAACCCGAGCAACTTTGCTAAAGAGTTTGCTCAGAGAAAACCACTAATAGGCAGAATTCACAACTTTTTAACCACATGTGACCACCTCCTTTTGCAGTGTTAAAAGCTGCCAATAAACAGGAAATACCCATACACGATGTCTGCATAGTATCCCTTAAATCCACTAACCTCTTCCATTGCTTAATTTGTAAAAAAAAAAGAATTGTGCATATATATATATATATATATATTCACTGAAAAAACCATAGGTTATAGACCATATATAGTTAGGGATTAGCATTTAAAAAACCTTATTTTACTCACACAAAGCCATTGAAATTCGCATATATAGTTAGTTGCACTAACTATATATCGCGCACCCGCAATCCACTGCTGATGATGTCACATATTACATCATTCATGACATGGTCAGTGACATCACTGATGACATCACTGATGACAAATAAAATGACATCACTGATGACAACATCCAGTGACTGTATGTTTCTGTAAAGTTAAAATATGTCTTACATATTGAAGAATGAGTGGATGTATAAATGTCTGGATGAAGGATTTAGTAGGTGCATGACTGATTGTATGAGAGAGTGATTAAATATGTCTCACTGAGTGCATGCGTTAGTGATTAAACTGTCTTAATTTATGCATCATTATTTCTGTTGTTCTGTAAACTGCTGCATGTGTTGATCAGTAGCTAAATGAGTAACTATATGGGTAATTGATTGGTTGCCCACGTATTTGTATGGGAGAGTGAGTGTGTGTGTGTGGATGGCTGGGAGGTGTGTGACTCCTTGCATAGATGTGTGAACAGTGGATTTACTAGATGTATGGGTTCAAGAGTGCATGTGGAAACAGCTGTATGGGTGGTTGACTGTGTGCATGAGTGTATTGGTGAGTGAATGGATATCTCAGTGCTACATGTCAAAGTAAGTACATATGTAAAACACAGTACATGTGAGAGTTGACATATATAAATTACTGTGTTTAAGAGCCAGTGAATTTGTGAGTGGCTGCATGGATCATTGAAAACTTGTATCAGTGATTGTATAAGGGAGTAAATATGTGTTAGAAAATGTTTCAATAAGTAAGGTGTGTATAACTGTATAGTTGAGGAAATGGAGGTGTGATTGATTCTTTGCATGACTGACTAGGTATATGAGTAACTCCATGGATGAATGACAATCTGTGAGTGTCTGTTTACACTGAGTGTATCTAAGGTTATATCAGAGTCTGTAGAGGTTCATCGTATTAACACATGAATGATGTCATCAGTGATGTTGTCAGTGATGTCATTTGAGTTGTCATCAGTGATGCCATCAGTGATGCCACTGACCATGTCATGGATGATGTAATATGTGACATCATCAGCAGTGGATTGCGGGTGCGCGATATATAGTTAGTGCAACTAACTATATATGCAAATTTCAATGGTTTTGTGTGAGTAAAATAAGGTTTTTTAAATGCTAATCCCTAACTATATATGGTCTAATCCCTATGGTTTTTTCAGTGAATTTTCAAGGTTTTGTAAATGCTAATTCCTAACTATATATGGTCTATAACCTATGGTTTTTTCATTGAATTTCAATGGTTTTTTATTAGCAAATATCAAAAGCTGTAAAATAACTCCAACAACTTTCTTCCTAATTTTCTCCCTAAAGCATACTAGTCTCTATCTAAATTAAATGAATCTTTTCTCACCTTAGCAAATGCTTTTTAAATTTCAAAACAGTCTCAGACACACACCAATTTTTCTTTAGCAGAGCAAAGGGTATGCACTCCAGAGGCTGCAACCAACAATGGCACAGAAATGCTGTTATTCATCACACATATCTCTCATGTCACCCAATCGAAACTCTTCCCTCACTTTTTTCAAATCAACATCCTTCCCCCCTCTGCCCTTTATGCCTTTTTTGCATAGCAACTACCTCCTGACAGACCTCTCATGTTTACAAGTTCACACAACAATGTTTCAACTGAACTCTGAACTCTCAGTACACCTGCTTATCCAGTGCAATGTTTCTTAAAATGATTGTTTCTTAACCATTCGAATTACATCTTTCAAAGAACACATCCATGCACCCTAACTTTCTGTTTTCAGCAAACAAAAACCACCAATCACTGCTACTGAATCATTAGCACTAAAACTCCACAATTTTTTTCATTACCAACTCCTACTGTTCCAACTGCCATTTCATTCCCACACTTCATCTGACTGCAGCAGAACCTCCTTTCACCATGTTTTCTGTCTGGATTCTTGGACATAGCTACATCCACTGGGCTCACAGGTATGCTGATAACAGAAATTTACACAACCTCAATTTACAAAATGTGGAAATCAAATGGATTGGCCAAAGAGGATTGAAATGTCACCAATTGATACCATTGGTAAAAACCTTTTTGCATCTGCCAAACCCTGACCTCATAATAGTGCACTGTGGAGGAAATGATTTGGGCACTTTGACTGGGGTTGGTCTGGAAATGCTTTTAAAGGACACCTTTGAGCAATTGATGGCACTTTTTCCTCAAACTGCCTTGGTATATTCCAATATATGCCAAAGACAGAAATGGAGGTGGTCCAATCAATTTTGTCCACAAATTGAGAAAGCGAGGAAGCATGTAAATAAGTCTGTTTCAGCTTACATGAGAGACCATGGAATGAGCGCCATCTACAACAATAACTTGCGTTACTACATGCAAGATATCTACAGAGGAGATGGTGTGCACTTCACAGATGAGGGGAACAGAGTTTTCATCCAGAATTTTAGACTGTGTATTGGAACCTACTTATAAGTACCTAAATCTTCCACAGACCCAAAACCTCTTTTCAGAGCTACCCTAACTATGATTACTCTATATAAATTTTAAATAAAACTTTTTTTTTACTAATTTTCATGATTTACGCTTTCTGGAGCACTACCCGGTTCGCGCACCGGACGCTAACCGCGCGAAAATTTGATTTTTTTTTTTTAGACATATATAGGCCTCTTCATCCACCCTCACAAAACCTAGGGGGTCAAGATATGTCTCCCTTGCCCCCTTTTACACAAACTCAGCATTGTTTATCATCCATCTTGTGTCCAAATTAGACCTTAACGCAAGATGGCGGACTCCCGTTACGCTACCGGTAAGCTACCCGGTTCGCGTACCGGGTAGCGCTTCCACCGCGAAAAATCAAAAAAAAAATGTCTTTTATTTTTTTGCCCGTGGGGCCCTTCAATAGCCCCCACATCAATCCTAGGGGGTCAAGAGGGGTCTACCTTGCACCCTTTCATTCACTTCCCCCTTTGTTTATTTCCACCTCTTGTCTCTCGATCCTACCGAGAGACAAAATGGCGGCCGCTCCGAACTGTTTAGAATGTTCACAATCACCAGAGAGCCAATCCGATTCTCCACGCGAAGTTCCGTTACGCGTCTGGTACGCGAACCGGGGCGCTAACCATGACGCTGTCACAGATATATATATTTTTTTGAACGTTAATTTCTCAAAATCCACTGGAGCACATATCTTGAGACCTAGCAAAGGCACATCGGGCTACCAGTCCCTACAATTTTGCCAAGTTTCATAAAAATCCATTCAGCCGTTCGAGCTAAAAGTGAGTCCAACCATCCTATGGAAATTAACATGGGGAAAACACGTTTTGGGACCCCCCTTTTATCTCGGCCCCCGCTTGATGAATCCTCCCCAAACTTTCAGGGGACGCTCCGAAACAAAATGTGCCATTTTCCTGAAAATTTCAGCCAATTCCGTCCTTCAACGCCAAAGTTATTCAACATAGAATTTTCAGAAAACCCTATTCAAAAAAATCCTAACTATATATACCTACTGGCGACCGCCAGTAGGTAATATATTACCTACTGGCGGTCGCCAGTAGGTATATATAGTTAGGACCTACTTACTTCGGCGCTGATTGAGGGATCTGCCTGTAATTTTCCTTAAATTTGCCTCGCTGCGCTCCGCTCTTTCCCTGAAAGATTCGGGGGGATTTGTTAAGCGGGGGCCGAGAAAAAAGGGGGTCCCAAAACATGTTTTCCCCATGTTAATTTCCATGGGGACATTCTGACAAGGCTACAGCTCGAACGGCTGAACGGAATTACACCAGATTTGGCAAAATGGTAGGGACTGGTATGCAGCAGTGCCTTTTGTATGTTTGGTGTAAATCCGTCCAGTAGTTCTTGAGAAAATTGAATTTGACATTTTTCAAATGGCATTTTCTATGGGACCTTTAGACTCAGCTACAGCCCGAACGGCTGAACGGAATTACACCAAACTTGGCAAAATGGTAGGGACAGGTATGCAGTAGTGCCTTTTCTATATTTGGTGAAAATCCCTCCAGTAGTTGTTGAGAAAATTGATTTGAGCAAATTATATATCTATATGCGCTCAACATTCTATTGGGAATAACTTTGGCGCTGATTGAGGAATCTGTGTGTCATTTTCCAGAATTTTGGCCAGCTCCGCTCCGCTCCTTCCCTGAAAGTTTCAGGGGGATTCGTCAAGCGGGGGCCGAAAGGGGGGTCCCAAAACATTTTTTCCCCATGTTAATTTCCATAGGGACCTTTAGACACGGCTACAGCCCGAATGGCTGAATGGAATTACACCAAACTTGGCAAAATGGTAGGGCCTGGTATGCAGATGTGCCTTTGCTATGTTTGGTGAAAATCCCTCCAGTAGTTCTTGAGAAAATTGAATTTGACATTTTTCAATGGCATTTTCTATTGGACCTTTAGACACGGCTACAGCCCGAACGGCTGAACGGAATTACACCAAACTTGGCAAAATGGTAGGGACAGGTATGCAGTAGTGCCTTCTCTATATTTGGTGAAAATCCCTCCAGTAGTTGTTGAGAAAATTGAATTTGAGCAAATTATATAGCTATATGCGCTCACCTTACGTGCACTGTACGCACACCCCCTTGGGGGCCCCAAGGGCAACATTTTTTTTTTTAAATCGCGGGGTACGCGCACCGTTCGCGTACCCCGCGATTTAAAAAGAAGGGCTAGGGGGTCAGGGGGTCTCAACCCTGCCCCCTTTTCTCGTTTTCCACTCTTGTTTTGTGCTCTCTTGTGCCTCACTTCTCCTGAGAAACAAGATGGCTGCTCAGGTGGTACCAGAAGTATAATAACATATATAAACGTTATCCGCTAATTGAATTAGCATTTTCAAAACCTTTGAAATTTATTGAAAAAAACTATAGGTTTCACGCCTGATATGGTTAGGAAATAGTATTTAAAAAACCTTGCAAATTCACAAAAAAAACCATAGGTTTCAGACCTTATATAGTTAGGAATCAGCATTTAATAAAACCTTGCAAATTCACTTAAAAAAACATAGGTTTCAGGCCTTATATAGTTAGGAATTAGCTTTTAAAAAAACATTGAAATTGCTCCTATATAGTTAGTTGTACTAACTATATTTCGCGCACCTGCAATCCACTGCTGATGATGTCACATATTACATCATTCATGACATGGTCAGTGACATCACTGATGACATCACTGATTACATCTCAAATGACATCACTGATGACATCACTGATGACATCTCATTTGACATCACTGATGACATCATCCAGTGACTGTGTGTTTCTGTAAAGTTTAAATATGTTTTACATATTGAAGAATGAGTGGATGTATAATTGTCTGGATGAAGGATTTAGTAGGTGCGTGACTGACTGTATGACTGAGTGATTAAATGTGTCTTACTAAAAGCATGGGTTAGTGACTAAACTGTCCCAATGTGTGCATCAGTATGTCTGTTGTTGTGTAAGCTGCTGCATGTGTTGATCAGTAGCTATATGAGTGGCTATATGGGTTATTGATTGGTTGCCCAAGTATTTGAATGGGAGACTGAGTGTGTGTGTGGGCGGCTTTTTTCAGTGAATGAATATATATATATATATATATATATATATATATATATATATATATATATATATATTACCTACTGGCGGTAGCCAGTAGGTATATATAGTTAGGACCTAGTTTCCATAGGAAATCCCCAACATTCTATTGGGAATAACTTTGGCGCTGGTTGATGAATCTTGGCAAATTTCTCAAAGAAGATGGCTCGCTCCGCTCCTCTCCTTCCCTGAAAGTTTGGGGGGGATTAGTCAAGTGGGGGCTGAGAAAAAAGGGGGGTCCCAAAACGTGTTTTCTCCATGTTAATTTCCATAGGACCTTTAGACACGGCTACAGCTTGAACCGCTGAAGGGAATTACACCAAACTTGTCAAAATGGTAGTGTCTGGTACGCAGATCACGCTTTTGGTTAAATAGTGTAAATCCCTCCAGTAGTTCCTGAGAAAATTAGAAGAGAATCAAATTATATATCTGGGCGGAGCCTAACCACATATCTCATCGTGAGATCTGATTGGCTGTCAGCATCTCATCGTGAGATCTGATTGGCTGACAGCAGTTCATCCAAGAAGTGTTGGCACCCCGCGATTTTGCGATCTTGCGCTGTACTCTGCCACTAGCGCTTTGGGAGCGCTTTATGTATCTTTCAGGCCGGTGCCCACCCGGCATTGCCCGCTGAAATTGTCCCCGCTGTTGCCGCCTGGCCGCGACCATGAAGTCAGGCAGGCCGGGGGCGGAACTGCGGGACATCACGTGACCTTACTCCCCGGGCCGCGCTCTGATTGGCTGCCGGCCCGGGACAGGACAGAGGAAGCCGGAAGCTGCCGGGAGCCGACCCCGGTATCCAGTGAGTGAGGAGGGAGCCTTCTCAGGGCTCCCCGGACCAAGGGAGAGCCCCGGAGCCCAAGAGCGGCCGCAGCACGACCGGGAGCAGAGCGGAACTCCCCTGTGTAAAGAGAGCCCCGCCCACCGCCAGCAAGGTCCCGAGGTCCGGAGCAGAAAGCCGGTGAGTGAAAGCTGGCTGGGGGTGGTAGAGTGAGGCCACCCACCCCGCCGGTGCAACCTCCCCCTGAGCAGCCCCAGTTGCTGGAGGGCCGCTTCCCTGTTGCGGTGCCACATTTGCTCTGTGAACCTGAGAGGCTTGAACTGCCACATTTGTTCTTTGAGCCCTGAGAGGCTCCAAGGGTGCATTTTTGGCGAGATAGCGGCCCCGGCAGGCAGCGGGCCGCTCCCCCACATCGGGCACAATTTCCCAAGCCTAAGAGAGGCTCCAACAAAGGGGGCATTCTTGTTGATTTAGAGCCCTGCGAGAGGCTCACAGCCCACATTTGTTTAGAGCCTAGAGAGGCTCTTTGGGTGCCATGTGTGTTTAGAGCCCAGAGGAGGCTCCAGGGGGCATTTCCTTTTGCCCCACCTGCGTGCTTGAGCCCACAAGGCTCCAACGTTGGCCCGAGCACCTTCCCACAGCTGCCCAGCACTTCGTGGGCAGCTGCCACGTTTAGGCTCTGACATTGGGACACAGGGACTGCCACAGGTGGTGGCGAATGTGGATTTTGCGCTATTGTGTTGCTGTTCCTTGCACCTCTGATTGTATGTTATGCTTCATGTGCTTTACCTTTACACCTCTGAATGGGTAGTTTATTCATCATGTGTGTTGTTGCTTTTACACCTCTGAATGTAGTGTGATGCATCATGTGTTTCCTTCCTTAGACCCCTACAGGTATAGCGATACTTAGGTGGTTTCCTTCTTGCTAGTACAGGTGGTACTAGCGAGGCCCCGGTTCCTAGTGTAATCTCCTAAGGTAGTGAGGGTTGCATAGGTGGTGCTCACCTGGTATCAGTAGTGGCTGGTTGTATGTTATTTTTGTGCTACAGTGATAATTCTATGATCTAAAAAGTGCTGATTCCTGACAGTGGTCCATGTGGCCCTGTCTTGTACATATCCCCTGTAAATTCTGCCCGTGCCTGTTGGCACATTGTAAAGTGTGTGTTTTATCTAATGTATGTTTATTGTAATACAAAGGCTATTTTTTATATAACCTTGTGTGGAGTTTCCTTTGTGGTGCGCCTTGGGTGTTGTTGCTGGGGTGCGTGCGCAAATACTTAATTCATATCGCCTCCAAGTTTAGCCTTGCTGCTCGCGCCACGTTACCTAGAGGGTGAGCAGGGGTTATCTTGGCGTGTAACTCTCTTGCCCTGACTTAGGAGTGGTGGTCTCTGACTGACTTTGGCGCAAGCCCTGGCCAGCCAGGGATCCCATTTCTAACACAGATGTAAATTTACATTAAAAAAAGAAACAAAGCAAATTAAAGCATATGATGAAAAAGGATTATTTACTTACCTGTAGCTCAACTAATTCTTTGCTACAATCGGCCACAGGGTTCAGTAGTTATGTAGGGAAGATCGCTTTACTGTTGCAATTTATAGCATAACTATATCAAAGCTTTCCTTTATAAAATATCTGAGATCTGGTGCGGGAAGGTCATATGCAAATGATAGTCCTCTCAATGTGAAAAATACATTCTTTTGTTTGGGGCTATTTGTAAAGTGCTATGTACCTCTTTTTCACTACCTCATACCACATGGCAGAGGGGAGCAAAACGACTAAGGAAGGAAAAATTATACTGAGAGAATGCAATTATACAGAACATGTTAAGCCTTAGGCATTAATGAAGTACAAAAAGGTATTCTTTAAATCACACCTTGAAGATCCATGAAAATATGGAGTAGCCTTGAGAGGTGGTGCCAGACTTTTAGGGCCAATACTAGGTGTACAACTAATTCTTTTGAAAGTCATGAGGGTAAGTTGCTCCGCTTTCCCCTGCATGGGGGAAGCCTTCGTTGTGCCCGCCGGGAATTAGCATTTAAAAAACCTTTGAAATTCACTGAAAAAACCATAGGTTTTAGGCCTTATATAGTTAGGAATTAGCCTTTAAAAAACCTTGGAAATTCACTGAAAAAACCATAGGTTTTAGGCCTTATATAGTTAGGAATTAACATATAAAAAACCACTGAAATTCCTCCTATATAGTTAGTTGGTCTAACTATATATAGCGCACCCGCAATCCACTGCTGATGATGTCACATATTACATCATTCATGACATGGTCAGTGACATCACTGATGACATCACTGATGACATCTCAAATGACATCACTGATGACATCACTGATGACATCACTGATGACATCTCATTTGACATCACTGATGACATCACTGATTACATCATTCATGTGATAATACGATGCACCTCCTCACACTCTAATATAACCTTTGATACACCCAGTGTTAAATACAGACTACCATTCTTGAAACTATTGACACACCAATACCACTTACTACATAGGCACTCACTGATTCCTAGGACTACTCACACATCCACTCATTCACCCATACAATCACTCATACATACAGTCACTCATCAATGCAACACTATCATATGTACTCATACACCTATGTAGACACTCACACACTGCCACTCATCCATGGAGTTACTCACACACCTAGTCAGTCATGAAAGAATCAATCACACTTCCATTTCCTCATCTATATAGTTATACACACAACACCTTACTTATTCAAACATATACTAACACATACTTACTATCTTATACAATCACTGATACAAGTACACATTGATCTGCACAGAGTCACACACCTCCCAGCCAGCCACACACACACTCAGTCTCTCATACAAATACTTGGGCAACCAATCAATAACCCATATAGCCACTCATATACATACAGCTTAATATACAGACAGTCACTGGATGATGTCATCAGTGATGTCATCAGTGATGTCAAATGAGATGTCATCAGTGATGTCATCAGTGATGTCATCAGTGATGTCATTTGAGGTGTCATCAGTAATGTCATCAGTGATGTCACTGACCATGTCATGAATGATGTAATATGTGACATCATCAGCAGTGGATTGCGGGTGCGCTATATATAGTTAGACCAACTAACTATATAGGAGGAATTTCAATGGTTTTTTATATGTTAATTCCTAACTATATAAGGCCTAAAACCTATGGTTTTTTCAGTGAATTTCCAAGGTTTTTTAAAGGCTAATTCCTAACTATATAAGGCCTAAAACCTATGGTTTTTTCAGTGAATATATATATATATATATATATATATATATATATATATATATATATATATATATATATATATATATATAGAGAGAGAGAGAGAGAGAGAGAGAGAGAGAGAGAGAGAGAGACAGAGAGAGAGAGAGAAAACAAAGGGGATTCCGGAACCGGGATCACTGCTTCCTGCCGCATAGCCCAAATCAGTGGGGGAGTTCTCGCCAAATTCGAAGATGATTGTTTATGTTTAGCACGCATACACTTCCTGTAAGTTACTTAAGTGCATTGTGGTCAGTGAAGTTCTATGTCGTTTTTAAAGTGATAAACATTCAGTGCTCAGTGTCAAGTGAGAGTAAAAACAATTTCAGCGCATGCATCTCTTTTATCACAGTTAAGACTCTTTTGGTTTTAGCACTTTGGTGTGCATTTTTCTTCACTGTTGATTGCCAATTTGTTTATAGAATTCATTACATGTCCTCAGTTTTGATGTACATTTTATTTCTTCTTACTTATCCAAGGTTCTTTTTATCTTCTTTCAATTTTTGGCTCTCTAGTAAGGATTGTATCTTGATTTCAGAGCCTCGTGAAGTAAAAAAAAAATTGTTTATAGGTGGACATAACGTTTCTCGTTTTGATTCAATCCTCTTGGGTACAGGGTTCAAAAGGTAAGAATGTGTTTGAACTCTTTTTGTCGGAGGGTTTTCAGCCGAACTCCCCCTCTTTCCGATGTTGGTATCTGTTCCAAAGCACAATATTTCAGGGTCTCTCAATCACCATTATGAAATTTCTCCATGTGTTTCGTCACCGCATTCATTCAATCTTTGTGAATTGTGGCTCGGACATGTTCTAGGATACGTTTTTTCTCCTCAAAAATTGTGCTTCCTATGTATCTTTTGTGACAGGGACATTCAATCATGTATATTACATAGGAGCTTTTACACGTGAGATGTTGTCGTATCTTCCAAGTCATGTCCTTTTTGATGGTAACTTCTTTCATTGGAGCAGCAATTTTACAGATCTTACACTGTTTACATGGCCAGAAACCTTCTCTCTGTAACCATGTTTTGTTTGGAGCTTCTTGAAAGTGACTGTGGACAATTCGATCCCCAATGTTTCTCGCTCTTTTGTATGTTATTTCTGGATGGCCATCTATGATCTCTGCCATGGTTGTGCCCAACATTAAAATACCCCAATGTTTTCTGATGATTTTAATTAGTTTTTTATTTTCAGCGCTGTATGTCGTAATGAGTATGATTTTATTGTCATTTGTTTTGTCCTTTTTCTTCTGTTGTAAGATCGTTTCTCGGTCTTGATTCATGACTCTGTTCAGACATTTAGCAAGTACTTTCTTGGGGTATTTGCGGGCGAGGAATCGATTGCTTGCATCTTTGCTGTTTCTGAGAAATTCTTGGTCATTTGAGCAATTTCGTTTGAGCCTTAAAAACTCCCCATAAGGGATGCTTGATTTCAGATTTTCAACATGGAAGCTCTCCCCATGTAGCGTGGCATTGGTTGCCGTGCCGAGTGGTCTGTAGGGAGTTATTCTCAATATATATTTCAGTGTCCAAGAACGTAACTTTCTCTGTGCTTATGTTGTATGTAAACTTCAATTTTGCTAGGGAGTTATTCAATTTCCCAAAGTATATTTCGAATTTCTCCTCGTGCCATTCCAGATAATCAACAGATCATCTATGAATCTAAGCCATAGTATGATCTTCTCTCCATTCATAATTTGCTGTGTTCCATGCTAAGTTCTGCTCGAACCATCCCATGGTGAGGTTCGCGTAATTGGGTGAAAACGAGAACCCCATTGCACATCCCCATATTTGTCGATAGATTTGCTTGTTAAATAGGAAGATGCGATTATTTAGACACAATGAGATCATCTCATTCAACATTGCATTGTGTTCCTTATACTGTATGTTACGTTTTCCCAAGTAGTATTTACAGGCATTAATCCCAATTCTAGTGTTCAATATTGGTATATAACGATATCACATACATGGTTATTAGTTTGTAACCTGGAATCCATACTACTTTTTCTAATTATTTCAGCAAATCTGTTGTGTCCGTTAGATAGGATGAAAGATCTTTTACTAGGGGTGACAAGAAATGATCAATATAATTGGATATTGGTTCCAGCAGAGTTATTGGCGGAGACTATAGGCCTTCCAGGCGATTTCTCTTAATTTTTATGCACCTTCGGGAGGCAGTAAAAAATTGGTAATGTTGGGTGTTTTTTATCAAGATATCTATATTCGTCCTCATAAATTAGACCCCTTTGTCGCCATTCATTGAGAAGTTGATTTACTTTATTTTGTAACTCTTTTGTTGGGTCTTTATTTAGTGGTGCGTAACATTCCACGTCTGATAATTGCCGTTTTCCTTCTTCGATGTATTCTTTTTTGTTGAGGATGACGATATTTCCGCCTTTATCGGCTGGCTTTATTTCAATCGTTTTGTCATCTTGTAGTTTTTTTATGTCTCCTTTTGTTTCATATTTTTTTTAAACGAGTCAGATTGACGATGCCTGAGAGGGGGGAGAGGAATGCGTACTTGGCGTATCCTTACTGGTAGATCAGTCAGGTCCTTAACTTGATGGCAAGATTGAGGGAAATTATATCACCTTCTTGTTGGACGCTGGTACTACCCATTCTACTTTGAGAACAGCAGACATTCCAAACCTACCCTTCTCGGGAGAAGCGATCCAAGTAGTGGGTGTTTCTAATAAACAAATTAGGACCCCTATCACAGAAGCAATAGAAGTGTGTATTGGCAATTTTAAAGAGATGCACAAATTTGTTGTGTGTGACTCTAGTCCTCTAAACTTGCTACAAAGGGATTTATTGTGCGAAATGAACTGCACAATCTTTTGCACACCAAGTGGTGTTGAAATTCAGATTCCAGATGAAGATGGAGTGTACAAAATCATGTTAGCTAAACAAGAGACTGTAATGAAAAATATGACTCAAAAGGATTTACCAGAAGAGCTTCAAAATACCGTAAACCCTGGTGTATGGGATTTTTAAGGAAAAGAAGAAGGATTAATGGCAAATGTCGATCCAAGGAAAGTGACAGTGAAGGAAGGTGCCGTTTTCCCAAATACCCGTCAGTACAAAATGAGTCCGGAAATAAAAGCAGCGGGTACTGCCGAAATTGAGCGGTTGGTTGAGCAAGGCATTTTAAAAGAAATAATGAGCAGTCCGTGTAATTCACCTATAATTGGCATAAAGAAACCAAGTGGAAAATATAGTGTAGTTCAAGACCTGCGTAAAATAAATAAAATTGCTGTTGCCCAGTAGTACCAAATCCAGCAGTGATTCTATATCAGATACCATGGAGTTCAGGATGGTTCACTGTAATTGATAACTGTAATTTATGCATTGCCTTCTTCTCTATTCCATTGCATCCAGACAGTACATTTTTATTTTTTTTTAAATTTGACAAGCATGTATATGTTTCGAATTGTGTTCCTCAGGGGTACAAGGAAAATCCATCAATTTTTAATCAGATTTTGAAAACATTTCTCGAATCCCTGGTACTGCCTGGACGGTCCGTTCTGGTGCAGTATATAGATGACTTGCTAATTGGGTCTAAAACGCAAAGTGAATGCATATTTTTTTTTTAAATATATTTTTTTATTTGCATTTCCAATCGACAGAAACACAGCTGGCACGTCACAAGTGATTAACCATACTCCTCTGCGCTCCCCTGTCCCCCCACCCACCCTCCATAGTAACAATACCATAATCAGCAGCATATCAAGAACCAACACCCACCCACAGTACATCTGTTGTATAGTCCATTAAACAGTGAGCAGCCCCCTTCAAGTCCAGGGCCCGGGGCCACCCCTCAACACCCCAGAACATGGCCCACTCCAGCAGGACCCTTAGTACATCAATCAGAACCCAACCCCCATCAAGGCCATGATTCCTTCTCAACTTTCCCCATATTTTTCAGAATTTTCTGGGACAGCCTCTAGCCTTACAATACTTTTTCCTACGTCAGAAAACCAAACTACCAACAGAGGAGAGACCATCCTTACTTATTTCACACTCTCCCCTGAGGCAGAAGCCGGGGGATCTTCACTCTTTCCTCTATACACTCTCCCAGGCATTGTTGACTAAAAACTGCGTCTTTTAGAAACCTGTAAATATTTTAAATAGATCGTTTTTACTTGTCCCCTACCTCGGCGCGAGATCTAGCTCCTAAAACAAAAGCGTTATTTTACCTAACAAAGATGAATTTCTCCACCTGCAACAGGAAAGTGAGAAAGAAAAGATTCTGCATACAGATGAACATTACGAACAAGTCGCTTTAGAGAGCCCAGGAAAAATATATGAGGCCTACAAAAATAGTCTAACATAAGAATCAATATGAAACTTCACTAAACACGCATATACATGAACACTATTACTGTGCACATTTAACTCAGTGTGTTACATGTCAGCAAATTCGTTCTCATTACTCGTATTTAAAACCGAACATTAAAACTTCATCATTAAGAACACAATTACAATGTTATTCTCCATGTTCCACAAAATACCTCTATTACTTCACTTTACATGTTATTACATTACATTCTAATAATCAAATATTAAAACGACAAGAGAATATATGCAGGTGCATTCTACTTGTGATTTTAATGCACCCCTACAAATGAAAGAGCACAATACCGCTCCATCAGATCTCTATGCACGTCTTCGAAGAACCACCGTCTTCATCAACCTCTGAGCAGCGGGGCAATAGTCGGCACAGGAGTCTGCATCACAAGGTTCCAACCACGCTGCAGTAACCTGAACTCAGTGCGACTCAGCGTGACGCATCTCGACGCAGCACCTCGCATCACAGCTGCCACCGACTGTTCCTCGATGCCTGTGCTGCGCAGGTCAATGCAAGGACTTCGCACCTCGATGCACCAGGACACAAGGTTCTTCTTACAGTGGACTGAACTCAGACCTGTATCCAACCTGTGCTCCATGGTGGTCGGCTTGAACTTGTGACCTGTACCCTGTCCTCCACAACCAGATAACTGCAGTTGGTGCTTTTTGCTTTTGAGCACTTGATTTTTATGAAACTTTTAAAATTGACAACCTCTGGTTCTATTAATTGGATATTTGTCTTTTTGGTGCTAAATTATTTATTAGATTTTACTTTATTTTTCTAAACTGATATAGGATTTTTCTTGTGTTGTCTTTTCACTTTGTTACGCTTTGAATGCCTGTATAAATACTTTACACATTGTCTCTAAGATAATCCTCACTATGTATGTGCCAAGCTACCAGAAGGATGAGCAAAGGTTAATTTGAAGTTTGCTTGTGTTTCACCCTGACAATATTGTGGTTGCTGTTTGAGTACTCATATGCATGACATTAATAAACAGGAAGTGTTATGGTTGACTTCCACGCTTTATGCTCAGAGGTAGGGTTGGGACTCACTCCTTTAGAATATAATTTTTTTGCTAGGGAATGTTACTGTCTATGGAAAGAAACAAGCAGCATTTAGTGAGATCTACAACAAGGAAAATAGACATGGAGGTAATGGACTTGTGCTCTGAATAGCCAAAAAGCATTTTTTTGGAAATGGGAAGCTCACCTGCTCTATGAAGTTTCGATTTCTGGAGCAGCTATAAAGATTATATAACAATTTGAAAATGCTCCTGTCTCAACACATGCTGCTTTCGTAAACGAATACACATGTGCACTTTGTAGTTTGACTACTTAGTATTGAAAGTATATTTGTGCTAATGGATTAAAGAATAAGAATTCATTGATATTTTTCACCCTGCTGTGAACTGTGTAAATTTAAAATATATTTTTCAGATCTAGTGCGATGTTTTGGAGCTAAGGCTTTCAGGAAAAATTAGAGCACGGAACACTACTGAAAATAACTGTTGGACAGTGTGAAAGCAAATTTCAATGTTAACATGTTTCAGGTGGTGACTGTTATAACTTAATTGTTGACATTCCTTTTCCTTAGCCACCTCTTCCCTACTGCTCAACCAGGATGAGTGCTGGAGTGCTTGGTGATGAATGGAATGCTGAATGCTTGGTGAGGTCATAGAATGCATGGGTGCCTTGTGATGTGCTGAGTGTCAGAAGGAGTATGCAGGCTGAGCAGCAGGGAGGCTGATCCTGCTGAGGCTAGCTGCTATTTACCATACTCCTATTTACCATCTTCTACTTATTTACTTAAAACTTACCTTGTAACTAAGCTTGATAAACCAATCTTAGATTATAAGACCTCGGCTAATGGACTTTCAATTACAAAAGTGACATGTACGATACTGAAAAAAGATATATAATAATTATTTTTCATTACATGTTTCATCATGTGCCAGATGAGGAAATATCAAATCCACAAGTTGAAAACATAAAAAGTGAAAAAAGACAATTACGCAATTAATTAATTGCCAAATCCTATATTTAAAATTGAAATATTGAGGACAATCGTCACTTTGATTAAATTATCATCTATATCTATTTGGACTAAAAGTTTGTATTTTCTGAATAAAGAAAGATTTGATTTAATTTCTTAACTTAGAATTTTCAAAAGTGTTTCAATAACGTTATTTTCAAATTCTGTTGTTCTTTTAAATGTATTTGGCGTCTTATGTTGATGAACTTTTAATAAATGTAAAGGCACATATATATCTACAAATGTAAACGAATAAGGAACTTTAAAAACAAAAGTAACGCCTTACTTAAAAATATTGTTTTGGGTTAGATTTAAATACATATTGTTCTAGCTCTTACAAATTGCACATGCTTTCCACACAAATTATGCTAGTTCTATACAGAACTGGTTACATCAGTTGTACTCTACCGAGATGGCATTCTGACTTCTTATAGATCTTCCATCCCTTGCTTAATTTGAGCCAGTGGTTTCTAATGCTTGCAATGCACCAGCGCTTCATTTATGGAACCTGTACTTTTAACAGCTGCCTCACAGTAGCGCTGTCTGTGTAATTTAAAGATGAGCAGAAAAACTGTTCTTAATGCAATATACATTAAAAACAACTAATACCTGCCACCCAAGCCATTCTTAAAACTTTGGCGGCCTCGAACAGTCTGAATTGTTACACTTGTAGCAGTGTGATGGTTACTAGTTGTGTAGGAATCGTGGCCATGTGTGGCGCAAACTGTGGTGGCCTCCTGACAAGGGCTCCGGGACTTATTGCTTTACAAATTGATGCACTGCTTCCATCTAAACAGTTCTAAACTCATTAATCAGAAAAAATTCGACCACATCACCTCTGATACTCAAAGATTTAGCCTGGCTTCCATACTGAGCAAGAATAACATTTGAACTAGCATGCACTATATACAAGACCTTACACCTCAGCAAACATGTTTACCTTTACCGAACCACTACAAGACCGGGAGGCACTAAGAACTTGTGAAGTCGGCAGGATTGCACTTTAGAGAGTATTCACTCAGCACCCGATTAGTGGCCACTCAAGCCTTCTCTGGCGCAGAACAACAACCTGGAGCATACAAATAGGGCGGCTTCACGAAAGCAATTTTTCATGATAGGAGATTTTGATGCACTTTGAAGCTTCCAACCTCAGGAAAAGTGTCTTTACTGGATAAAACATTTGAACAAGCAACCCACCATATAAACCAATATTCGTTTATCAAATGGTAATGCTTTTTAAACGATTGTTTTATTTTTGTACTGAGGCATGTTAGTTATTCGTCCTCTCAGTTTTTATTTATTTTGATTCGTTTTTAAGTTCTTTTTACCTTAATGTCATGCTGTTTGGTTGTTGCACGTGTACCACATCCGTTTGTTTGAGGTACGCCTTCCATCTTAATCAAAGTTACCAAGGCTCATGGGGCGATTGCTCACATAAACCAATCTGCCATTTTTACAAGTAAGTTTTCTTAAGCCCGCATCAAGAGCTCTGTGAATGTCCTCTGCCTCTGTGTGCAAGGCCTGCCTCCGTCATTAAATAACATCCTTCCTTATTTCTGGTCAACAGTGTGGGGCCCCAGTAGGGTTTGGGGCTTGGGGCTCCCTCTGTGCCTCAGGGGCCTGCTTAACGCTCTGTCATACGCTCGGAGTCAGTGTGCCTTGTAAATACGCTCTGCCTGTGTGCACCTGTAGGTGCAAGGCCTGCGTCTGTCACATCCTTCCTTACTTCTGGTCAGCAGTGGGGGCCCCCAGTAGGGTTGGGGACCCTTGAGCCTCATGGGGCCTTTGTTAAGCCCCTGCCCTATGCTAGGTGGCAGTGAGTGTACTCTTCCTGTGTGCACCTGTAGGTACAAGGCCGGCCTCGGTCATTGGGTAACATCCTGCCTCACTGCTGGTCAGCGGTGGGGGGGCCAGGGTTGGGGCTCCTTCTGTGCCCCAGGGGCCTGCTTTACGCCCCGTCATATGTTCTGTGTGTACAAGGCCTGCCTCGGTCATTGGGTAAGATCCGGCTTAACACTGCTAGTCAGTGGTGGGGGTCCCCCAGCATGGCGCCCCCATGAGCCGCGTTACGTCCTCTCACATGCTGAGAGTGTCGGTATGCGCTGTGAATGTTCTCTGCGTGCGTGTACAAGGCCTGCCTCGGTCATTGAGCAACATCCCCCCTCACTGCTGGTCAGCGGTGACATCAGCAGACTCCACTTCCTCAGTTTTAGCCGTCGCGCGGAGGAGCCGGACCCGGGAGAGATGAGCGCGCGCTCACTCAGCTGAAGAGACGGAGGCCCCGGAGGGCATCGAGCGCTCACTCAGCTGAAGAGACGGAGGCCCCGGAGGGCATCCAGTGTTCTGACCATACAGACGCGTTATAAATATACATACACTTCACCCCATCTACAGAAACGCTCCAGAGGAAGGAACCATGGCGCGCGGCGGAGACGCAGCCTTCACCTGCCTGCTGCTGTGCGTGCTGTGCGCGTGTGGTAAGTGCCTGGCTGCCCGCTCCTGCACTCCCTGCCTGCTGCTTTCAAGCTGTGTTCGTCTTTTTCAGGTCACCAGAATAGTTTTAGCACAGGGTTGTCAACTTTTTAACTCACAAAAACGATTGTGAAGTACAGAAAACGCGCAGCACGACCCTGGTTGGGGGTATAGGTCCAAACCTCCCTACACCCAGCCACATTCCGGGGGTCAATGGGATGAGAGAGTTTTTTACGTGCATTATTGGCTGCCCTGCTGCTGGTAGGGTGCTGTCTGCTGGGAGCAGTGACCGGAGTCATGCGTTCATTTTGTGATCAGTTGAGAGAACAGCCTGCCCGCTGTGTAAACTGGGAAATGTGATTCACTGCCTTACTTGTGATGGAAAGGGGAAGCAGAAGAAACAAGCACCACCAAAGCCAATAGGTTTGGGCATTTCATAACTGAGAGGGCTTCTTCTTTGACTGGTGAGGTTGTGGCTACATTATCAAGACTATCCATAGTTCAAAAAGGGAGGCACACATCTAGCAAGCATTTGACAAATAAAGGTTTTGCTGGAGGTCTTGTATTCCTTGCTTTTTTTTATTTCTGGTGCAATCAGGAGGAAATTGTGCAGGAAATGGAAAAGTAATTTCGGTGGCAAAGTTAACAGGCAGCGGCAACGTCAATAGGCCTGGCCTTCGCAGGCTGGTGTCATTGTTCACTTTCTATTTTGCATTGCAATCATAGGCCACAATAATGAATACAAGGTATAAAAGAAAATACGGCATTGCCTAAATTTGGCATTTCTTTGCTTGCAATAAAAAATGTAAATAAAAAAGTAACCCTAACACATAACTTTAATTAGCCAATATGTGGCTTCCTTAGAGGCAGGTGAACGTGGAATCCTTTTTAGTTTTAATGCATTAGAAATTACGATCCTTGCTGGTTCAAAGTAAAATGTACTATTGTCTTTGGACTACTGTAACATGAAGATATATTTGAAACGCAAAAGAATAGCTAAACGTGAAAACAAAATGACAAGACAAAATTAATTACCAAAGTAAAGTACAGGATCTCCTTTCCTGGCCCTGAAGTACAAGTCATTTTAGGCAGATTTGCACGTGATCAGGAAAAATTATGTCACTCACACTGCAAGTGAGTCAGTGGTTGACAAGGGCTGACCCTTTGCCCCATGTTGTGTGCTGTGGTGGGTGGAAGCAAAATATTAATGACAGTTGAACAGACCAATGAAAGACCAGGAGTGTTGGTGGGCCTGTCTATGCCCGTATGAATATACACATTGTTAATCATTATTTTTTATGACATGAGACTGGTGAGAGCGCTAATGTAGTCTGTAGGCCAGAAATGTGGACAGGATGTTCAAATGACTGTTGCCTCACAGCTTTGCCACATGCAATTTATGTTTCTTTCAGAAGGGTCTGACTCCCCTGGGGCTAGAAGAAAATATTCTTAACCATACTCCGAACTTGGGGTTGCTTTTGTGATTTCAGGAGCCATAGTGATGCTTAAGATGGTATTTGGACAGAATATTGAGTTATAAATATCGAGCGACACAAATATCGATTTTTTAATATTGTGATACATTAATATCGTGATGCAGAAATATCATGGACATGAATATCGATTTTTAGATAAGTAATATCTTTTGTAAGAATATCTGTGTTTGTAATATTGTTTGCAATGATGTTGTAAGAAAATATCATTTTTAATTATGTATGTGTTTTAGTTCATATTTTAATTGTAAATGTTATATATACTGTTTTTGTATATTGTTTGTATAATTATTGTTAATCATTTTAAATGATAGTTTTTAATATTAAGTTATTTATCATTTTTAATTTACTTGTTATTAGAACATTGGAATGTTGAGCACTCCCTTGAAGACAATGGAGTGCTCCGGGGTTCTAATGGCTGGTAGGAGCCTGGAGCATCAACATTCCAATGTTTGTTCACAGCTCTTGCTGCGAACAAAGGCCTCAAAGAGCCCGAGGGGGTCGAATTCCCCTCAGTCTCCGTTAGGCCTTTGTTTTACAAATTAGAAAATTCTGCCCTATAGGGGCGGGATTTTCTAATAGCCTATTATAAATTAATATTATAGCACTAGAGCCATTCGTAGAAGGCTACTGGCCAGTAAAGGTCCGCCCCCTTGTCAAAGGCCCTCGCCTTCAGCTCAGGCTTTTAACACTGGAGCTGCATCTGGCCCATAGAACCCGGTACATTGGGATCTAAGGTTATAACAGTAGTTTATAGTCGGCTGTAAGGTTTGCAGGGGTACAGGGTGTGAAGTTGATTAAGTATAATGAATTAATAATTATTATGAATCATTTATTTGATAATTATGTCAATTATGTAATTAATATATTTGTAAGTGATATTTTAGGAGCAGGTTGTTTTGCTTGTAGGGGTATGGAGTGGGAAGTTAATTAAGTAGTAATTGATTAATGATTAATACATTATTTATTATTGATTAGTAATTGGATAAATAATTATGTGAATTGTGTAATCATTTTATTTTTAAGTGATATTTTAGGTGTGGGTTGTTTTGTTTGTAGGATTATAGGGTGGAAAGTTAAGTAATACTTTATTAATTAAATACATATTTATTATTGGTTAGTTGATAATTGAGAAAACTGCACAGACTGGAGTGGGAATAGCAAATTTGACCCCTCTGGTGTCCCAACACTTTCCCTACTGCTGCACAACTGCAATGGAAATAGTATGCCTATTTTTAACAACGTTTAATATATTAATATTATTGTTTAAATGTATGTAATAATATATATTTTTTTGAATGTTATATTATCTGCATGTATATATAAGTGTGTGTGTATCATTTTTTTGTTATTAATATATTTAGTGATTGTGCTTTTAAATGTTTTTATTTGTTTACATTTTTTAAAGTTTTATATATATATAAATATATATTTATGTGTATATATTTTTCATATTAATAAATGTAAAAGAAAACACAAAAAGTTAATATAATTTAAAATAGATATATTTAATATTCGTTTTTTTAATTAAATATGTATATATGAAGATGCACACACATGCCAGGTTTAGGAGTGTTCTTATGAGATGTTCTGAAAGTGCCACTTTTATTCCCAGGGCCAGCCTGTGGGTGGGGATGCTCCCTTTGTCTAACCTTCCCCATTTCCTGGGCATGGCTCCAAATTGTCTAGGGTAATAAGGGAAAGGCAGGCCTAGGTGTGAGCTGTATTGGTCAGTATCAACCAGGAGCTGTATTTAAACAAGTCCTGCACACTAGTTCCCAAATGAGACTGTGTATCAAGAGGGTGTGCAGTTCTTAACTAGAGGTGCGGGGAAAGGGAAGTCTTTCTTCGTGATGCCCTCACACAACTGTAGGATGTCATGCTTCATCATTGGGCCATGCTCCTTGCCGGGCCGGTGCAGCAATGCCGGACATGCTCCCATAAACGGGGCTAGTTGGCAGAGATCTTTTGAAGAAGCCGTTGGATGTGTTCGGGTGTGAGGGCTGTGTAGTGCATGGGTGTGAGAGATAAAATAGGTCTGGAGCAGTCCTACTCTGATCTGGTTTTAATGTTTAGGTAGCTTGAGCCTAATTAAAAGGTGTGGGTGCCCTAAGCGGATGTAATGTTCCTAAAGGCATGTCATAGTGTAGTAGGTCAACATGTTTTGTGCCCCATTTGCCCCTAACGGGTCAAGTGGCACTTCATCAGGACCAAAAGAAAACTAAAAAGTGAGTGGTGCACTACCATGGGTCTGGTTCTTTAATTTTAGACTGGTAATCAGACACGGTAGGGTGTACCCTAGTAGGCTTATACTGGGGTATTGTAGACCAGCCACAGTCGGTAGTGGGTGTAGCTGCAGGGCGGTGACGTGGGGGGGAGGGGCAGGGTGGGGGTAGTAACTATGGATTACGCAGGATTACAGGTAAGTAAACATATACATAAATAAAACAAATTGTGTTGCGTGCACTGCATCGAATTTGGGGATGCAGTGCACACAACGAAATTCATTTTATTTATTTATATGTTCACTTACCTGTAAGCCTCCATAATCCATAGTTTACTACCCCCCACCCTGCCCCCCCCTCCCCACGTCACCGCCCATCATCTACTCCCACTACCGACCACAGCTGTTGTAGACCCCTAGTAGTGAAACCTACGGCTGATGGGGGGGCAGAGAACGTCGTTGCTCAAAGGACAGGGTGGCAGATGACTATCGGTGATCCTACTCTGGAGCAAGGGTAGGATCAACGATAGTCATCTGCCACCCTGTCCTGAGATCAACAATAGTCGTCTGCCACCCTGTCCTGAGAGCATCGACATGCTCTGCCTCCTCCGTCAGCCATAGGCTTCACTACTAGGGTTCTACAATACCACTGTATAAGCCTACTAGGGTACACCCTACCGTGTCTGGTTACCAGTCATGGTAGTGCACCACTCACCTTTTAGTTTTCTTTTGGTCCTTATGAAGTGCCACTTGACCCGTTAGGGGCAAATGGGGCTTGAAACATGTTGATCCACTACACTATGACAGCCCTATAGGACCATTACATCCGCTTAGGGCACCCACACCTTTGAATTAGGCTCTAGCTACCTAAACATTGCAACCAAATCAGAGCAGGACTGCTCCAGACCTATTTCATCTCACACACCCATGCACTACCCAGCCCTGACACCCGCACACACCCAACAGCTTCTTCAAAAGATCTCCGCCAAAGAGCCCCATTTATTGGAGCCCGTCAGGCATTGCAGTGCCGGCCCGACGAGGAGCGTGGCCCAATGATGAAGCATGACATTCTCCGGGGTGTGTGAGGGCATCACGAAGAAAGACCTCCCTTTCCATGTACCTCTTGTTAGGGACTGCATACCCTCTTGATACACTGTATTTGTCAGTGGCATGGCAGGCAGCCCTTAGAAATCAAAAAAGGGAATGGGCAAGCCCGCTGCGTAAACCCCCCAGGACATACTGCTCAGGAGGGAAACATCCTCCACACACCCAAGGTCTTTCTGTCCCCATGTCTGGAAGGAATACACAAAACAGCACAGGAGCCATTCACAGTTGTGTGACCCTGGATACTGACACAGAGGCACATTTGGTTTAGGCAGAAAAATGGCAACTTTCTAAAAGTAGCATTTTAAGAATACTCACTAAAAAGCCAACTATACAATTGAAGAGGCTTTTAAATTACAGTTAATTTGAGTGGAAACAACATTTTTCTATCTAATTCCAAATGGAAGTTATCATGTATTAAATGTAATAAGGTAATCCAGTGTTAGTCTATGGGAGAGATAGAGTTACAACAGTAAAAAACAACTTTAGGAATTTTTTACTGTCAGGACATTTAAAAAACGTAAACACTTTTTACATACCGTACATCCTGCATATAAGCCTTTAGGCCATACCTCAGGGGTGAATTATATGTATTAAAAAGGAAGGTTTAGGACTGACAAGAGGGTTATTTTTGCTAGATCTAAATGGTAGTTTAAAACTGCACTGCAGGTTGCAGTGGCAGGCCTAAGACATGTTTTGCAGTCTACTTTAATGGGTGGCAAAAAGGGTGCGTCTGCCCACTAGTAGCCTTTCATTTACAGGCTCACAAGTTGCTTACCTTCGGTAATGCCATATCTGGTAGAGACTCTATCTAGCCACATATTCCTTACCTTAGAATTATTCCCAGGCATCAGACTGGCTTGGAAAGTTTTTCACGAGAAGTACCCCTGAGCACTGGTAGGTAGCATTGTTCAGCTCCACGTGGTGTCGACGGCGCTGTCAGTGGTGTGTGGAATGCCTGTATAGGCACCACTACTGCGAGCTGCTGTCAGTTTCTTTTGGTGACTTTCCTCGCCGGGAGCGTGGAACCACAAATAACACTGACCACTGGTGTGGAAGACTACTGCCCTGAAGGGAAACAGCCATGCAGCTAGAAATCTGTTCGCAGAGTGGGGAGGATTGTTGGGTCAGTAAGGAATCAGTAGCTAGATAGAGTCTGTTCCAGATAAGGTGTTACTGAAGGTAAGTGACTTGTTCATCTGATAGAGACTTCTAGCTGCAAATTCCTTACCTTAGAATAGATACCCAAGCAATACATTCCCGGATGTGAGTCTGCATGACAAAATCACAGTAGAAATTCCTGCAGGACTGAAAGGGCAAAGGGCTCATCCTGACGAACCTGACTGTCCAGGCAGTAGTGCTTGGTGAATGTGTTCAGAGAAGCCCACGTTACTGCCTGGAAGATTTCCAGGACCAGAACTCCACGTGCTAAAGCAATGGTTGCAGCCTTAGCTCTGGTGTAGTTAGCAAACCATCCCCCAGGGGTTTCCCTCTTGGCCAGTGTTTAGCAGATTTTAATCAGAGGGCGATCCATTGAGAGATGGATCATTTGTACACATTATTCTGCTTTTTTGCTCCAACATACCCCACAAAGAGTTGGTCGTCCACCTGGAAATCATTTGGGTAGTCAAGGTAGAAGGACAATGCTCTTTTTGGGTCCAGTTGATGGAGTTGCTCCTCTTCCTTATAGGGATGCTTCGGAATATAAAAGGTAGGCAGGATAAAAGGTAGGCAGGATGATGGATTAGCTTACATGAAAGGAAGTGACAACTTTCGGCAGAAAGGATGTTCTAGTGCGAAGAACCAGCTTGTCTTGAAAGATGGTTAGGTATGGAGGCATAGGTAGCAAAGCCTGAAGCTCACTGACCCGCCGGGCAGATGTTATCACCACTAGGAAGGCCGTCTTGGTGGTAAGGAGCCAGAGAGGACAGTTATATAGAGGCTAAAAGGGAGACCAGAAATCTAAATACCAGATTGAGGTCCCACTGAGGCATGATAAAAGGTAAAGATGGAAACATACATTGGAGACCTTTCACAAACCTATTTACAACAGGGAATTTGAACAGGGATGGCTGATCTGGCAACTGCAGAAAGGCCGAAATCGCATAAAGATAACCTTTTAAGGCGCCAAAGCAGAGCCCTGCTGGGCAAGAAAAAGAATAAACAAAAGGACCTGAGAAAGGGGAGCAGAAAGAGGGTCAACATGCTCTTCTGCACACCATGCCACAAACTTGCCCTAGTAACAGACGTATGCCATCTTGGTGGAGGGACGTCTGGCTACAAAAATGGCATTGCAGACTTCAGGCTGACAGTCAAAACTCTCAACTGTCACAGCTGTTTCTCCATGCATGTAGGCGAAGAGTTGACAGGCTTGAATGGAAACCCCTCCCATGCTGCTGCAACAGAAGATCCTCCTGAAGAGGCGGCATGTTCTGATGACCGATGGTCACACTCAACAGCTCATGATACCAAACTCTCCAAGTCCAGAACCAAAAGGATGACTTCAGCCCAGTCATTATTGATCGAGAACTCTGGGCAGGAGTGGTATGGGTAGAAAGGCATACAGGAGAACTGAGTTCCACTCGAGGCAAAAATCGTCTCCAAGCAAGAGCTGCCTTGGAAACTCCAGTGGGCAGAATTTCTGATATTGCGCGTTCTCTGTAGTAGCAAACAGATCTATCCAAGGCTCTCCCCACTGCTGAAAGAGACCTTGCACCACCTACAAATGGAGACACCATTTGTGATCTACTAGACAACTTAAGCTCTTAAGCTGAATTTGTTTGCCCTGGTGTTCAGAGAGCCCACCAGGTGTTAAACTTCCAGGAAAATGCCTTGACATGACCAGCCAGTTCAAGAGGCATAGCGCCTCTTGACAAAGGGTCCATGACCCCACCCCTACCTGTTTGTTGCAGTACCACATGGCGGTGGAATTGTCCGTGAACACCTGCACTAGCCTTCCTTTGATGGGCGGTAGAAAGGTTTTCAATGGCAGCTGGATCCCTCGGACATCTGATAGGTTGGTGTGGAGTCGGAAATCTGCCAGAGACCAGAGGCCTCTAATCTCCACGTCTCCAAGAGGTCTGTCTCATCCCACCACTGTCAAACCGGTTTGGGAGAGGGGTCTGCCGCTGACCCAATTGCTGTTCGTTAACCACCACTGCACATCTTTTGCAGTTCCCTCTGAGATCTGGACTATGTCGGAGAGATTCCCTTGATGCTGCACCTACTGAAACTTCAGTTCCCACTGCAGATCCCGCATATGCCAGTGAGCAAGTGTCACATGCAGGGTGCATGAGGCCTTAAGGCCCAGCAGCCTCTCAAAAACCCAGGATAGTGGCTGAAACAACTGTATCATAGCCTGAATATTCTGACTCGCCCATCGATAGGATAAGTCCAAAACTGCACTGTGTCCAGAACAGCTCACATGAAAGGGAGCATCTCAGAGGGAGTCAGGTGTGACTTTGGCACATTGATAGTGAACCCCAGTAAGTGTAGGAGCTTCCTCATAGTCTGGAGGTGGGAGGCAACTGCCTGGAGCAAGCCAGCCTCAAGCAGCCAGTCATTGAGATAGGAAAAGACTGGTACCCCTGATTTCCACAGATGAGCAGCACCAACCGCAATCACCTTGGTGAACACCCAAGAGGCACTGGAAAGGCCAAAAGGGGGCATAGTGAACTGAACGTGCTTGTGGCCCACTGCATACTGCAGGTAACATCTGTGTGCACTTGGGATGGGAATGTGTAAATATGAGTCCTGCAAGTCCAACGCTATCATTCAGTCTCACTGGTCCAGGGCAGGCAGGACTTTAGCGAGTGTTAGCATTTCGAATTTCTCCTTTCTGAGGAATACATTAGGAGGGTGCAGCTCTAGGATAGGATTAAGGCCTCCATCCTTTTTGGGCAGCAGAAAGTAATGGGAATAACAACCACACCAACTTCTGGCATCAGAAACCTTTCTATTGGTCCCTTGGCTAAAAGAGTCACCACTATCTGGTGGAGAAAGGAGAGATAGTTCTCAGTCAACCTGTCATAAGTACGTGGCTTGGGTGGAAGGGTAGTTGTGAGATTGACAGAGTAGCCCCTTCAGACAAACTGGAGAAACCAGTGATCTTATGTTATTGTCCAGTGATGCAGGTGATGGCATATCCTGCCACCCACTGGTTAAATGTAAATCCGTATTTGTAAAGCGCAAACTACTCACCCTTACAGGTCTCAAGGCGCTGGGAGCCGTCGTGGAAATTAAGTGAGCTATTTCCCAGAGTCACATGGTGCTGAGCTGCCGCCGGAGATCGAACCATGATCCCTGTGCTCCGAAGTCAGCTGCCCTGGCCGCTGCAACACACCTCTCCACATGATGGTTGAAGGAAGCACTCTAGAGGTTTGGAGGCTGCGGCTGTCAAGTGGGTGGTGGACTCAGCAGACCTTTGGCTACCTGACCAACGGGGTCCGGGTATACTGCGTCTTCAGCTAATCAGAGGATGGGGAGCTTATGTGTTGAGGTTGCTGGTCAGGTAAAGATGTGACTGTAAGCCCCTCTGTGGCCACAAATAAAGCAAAAAAGCAGACTGGGTTTGACAGGGGCCATGGAAAGCCCCAAAGACCTGGCTGCTATTCTGCTATTCTTGAATCACTCCAGCGCTGAGTCCACCTTGTCTCCGTAGAGACAGGAGCCATCAAAGCGCATGTCCATAAGCGAGGCTTGGACATCTTCTGAAAAGCCAGTTCTTCTTTGCCAGGCATGCCACCAAGCAAGAAACCACTTTCCCTTGCGAGTCGGTTGTATACAGCCCACATCTGATCGTAAACTTGGCTGCATCTCTCCTGTCTGCCATACCCTGGGGGAGTATGGACAGCACCTGATCCCACAGTGCATGGGAGTAACTGTTTAAAAAGGGGATGATGTTCATGGACCACAGGACCAGACTGGTGGAAGAAAACATTTCCTTATCCAAGGTGTCTAGTCTCTTGGATTCCCTTTCCGGTAGGGTAGTAGTGAATGTGTCAGGTTTTACATGGGAAGTAGAGGCTTGGACCACCAAGCTCCCAGGGGTAGGGTATTGCATAAGGAAATTGGGGTCCCCTGGGGTGGGGTGATGGCGGCGGGAAAATGTCCTGTTCACAGGAAACTCTGTGTGCATTGCTTGAACCAGGTTGCAAGCAGGACGTTCATAAGGACTCCGAAAGCGCACCTGCAGGGATAGGTTGCTCAAATATGAGGTGCATGGCTGCATAAAATGCATGCAGTTGGGCAGGCGTCCTTCTGTTTCCTGGAAACTAGGGGAGATGCGGGCTGGCCCAGGCTCAACTGCAGAGCCAGGCCTTGAATGATGACGCTCCCTTATCTCGTCTGAAGACTTCGATGGACGCGATGAAGTCGAAGATCTCTTCTACTTCTACTTCTTACTCTTTTTCTTTTTGTGGAACTTACTCAAATGCCTTCATGAGTTTGACTGCGACGAAGATTGATGGGTCCATGACCGGTCCTGGAACCTTCCTCTTAATCGGGATTAAGACAGTTGTGACGTCACATGTTGAGCAGCAAGGAACTTGAGGGGCCACTCCGTCAAGGCCTTGGGGGACATGGGGCAGCATTCAGCACAGGTCTTTGCGTCGTGGTCATGCTCCAGGCACCAGAGGCAAACAGGATGGGGTTCCGTTACCCATATCTGTCTGTGATAAGCCCTGAAGGGCTTTGAGTCAGCATTCCTAGTGGACATCCCTGCTCACCAGGAGAAAGATCTAAAAAGAACTTTGACAAAAAGTAAAAAAAGGTCACTCAAAAAATGACTGGAGGTTGCTCTCTCCAGATCTGCGCTGACTGGCACGGAAAGAAAAGAACTGACATCAGCGTGTTGGGGTGGCACCTATATAAACACCACGCATGTAACTTTCGGCATGGACAACTCCGTGAGGAGCCAAACAACACCATCTATCGGCGCGCAAGGTTACTGCTCACACAAAAAAATCCTGATTCAATCTAGTGCCTGGGAACATTTTAAGGTAAGGAATTTGCAGCTAGAACCCTGTATCAGACTTACCATGTTTTTAAGCAATAGCACAAAAACGGGTTCAGGAAGGCAGAAATCTGGGATTACCCTGCAGAATGGATCAGGCCCAACACACAGTATACAACAAAAACGAAATTGTTTCTTGACACTCAACAGATGTTTATTACTCTATTATTACTCAATCAATCATGTCGTATTACTACACCAATGAATGTTGCTTAATTGATCACCCTCAGAGGAGTGAACGCTTTAGTTACCCACACATTGACTGAAACCAATGCTTTATAGTTTTGAGCAGGTTTTCGCACTGTGTGAAAAACATACTCAGCTACCTAAACTAAACAATATCCTTTTATGATTTTGGCGTCAAAAGATGATTTACATATCAGGAGTGTATTTTATGAGAGCACAAGAATAACCCCTTATAGAGGCATAGATTTTGCTCAGTAACAGGTTGCATACATATGAACCTATGCCCAACCTGAAGTATATGTCCTTCACAGATGTAACTAACCAGCTGCAGCAGCATTGCAAGCTTCCCTCACCCACAGAACACACAGAATTGATGACCTGCAGGCAATATTTTCTTGAACACAACAGAGATGCAGCACCGAATAGTTCAGATCCAAACTCTCCTTAAAAACATACGCACATAAACATTACTTGACTGAACAAAAGCACTGCAAACTTCCCTCAGATAGGCACAACATGAATGACAATTTACCAAACATCACATAAGCAGAACAGCACAGACAGAGGAACAAGAGGGTTAATTCCAACCCCTGCATTAACCCCTATTTGTTCAGGGTTTGGAATTATGAGGTGTTATTTAATGCATCCAATAATTTTTGGGTTTGTTAAATACCTAGGGCCTTATTTATGAAGGACTTGCGCCACTTTTACGTGACTTTTAAAATGGGAAAAAGACATGCACCGGTGGCGCAAGGCCTTCATAAATAAGGCCCCTAAACTTTTGTTACATTTCTGCGATTTAACATTGGAAAAGCATACAGTATTTACTGTATCATGCAGATTTCGGTGCATTTAACACCAAGAAATGCATTTTATTCCCCAGAAACTCGTAATATATGTTATTTATCGCAGGCAATAAACATACCCCATGGAATTGTTATATATTAGGTGCAATGAATAGCACCTGTACTCTTAATCGGTCCCTTAGTTTGACACAAAACAGGAACAGCACAACCAACAAGCACACCCGTTTCATGTACGTAAACAAGAACACAGGCAGCAGCAGTGCAAGCTTCTTTCAAACATATAATAGATGCAGCCCGCCTAGCATCAGTGCAGGGTGCCATCACCACACTAAACAGCTACTACAATTCAGGTTTACAAACATCAAATACTGCACCGGCTGAAACTCTCTCTCTCTCGCTCTCAGTACTATTACAGCAACCACAATGCAAGCTTCCCTCGCGCACAAACCAGGTGCAGACAATGTAACATGCCAAATCTGCGATACCACGAGCAGAGTCAGCAGAAGGGAAGCAGCTCTAGATTCAATCTCATCTTTCTCAGGAAGCCCTGGATGTTGCTACGTGTTGCTGAGACCTGATGCTCGAAATATCCATTCACGAAAAGTGGTAGCAAATTGCACACCAACTTTTTGCAAATGGAAATATGAACGAATAGGTAGGTTCACAGAATTTTGAATCATACTGGGTTGCTATCCGACCTAACTGATTAATATTCATGATGCAGGTTGCAAACTGCCACTCAATATGATTGGATGCCATCAGAGGGATATCTGTGATCACATTTAAATAAAGTAAATGTTCTTTATAGGAAACAAGATTGCATTTAAAAAGAAAAGTTATTCTTTTTAAAGTTTGTTTGACTGTTGTCAGTGTTTCTCTGGACCACTGCCTACTCTGAAACAAGCTTGTTTTGACATTCACAGAGAGAACCCCCTTCCTTTTTAGGTCTCGCAGACGTAAAAAGCAGGCGTAAGCCTGCTGTCTGCGAGACATCTTTTGTTGGCGTGTTAGAAGGAATGTGAGACAGAGCTCAAGCACGAGCGTCGCTGTCTCAGATTCCTCCTCGGGGGCGCGCACGGCACCACACACGCATGCGCATACACAGAGACACACAAGCGCCCATGCACGCACCCATACATACAGAGAACCCACCCCCGCCATCGCATACACACGCGCGCACACACACACTGCATACACACACTGCATACACACACGCTCCCCCCCCCTCCCGGGCGCTGTGCCCATCTCCTGCCTCGCAAGCACCACACACGCATGCGCATTCACAGAGACACACAAGCGCCCATGCACGCACCCATACATACAGAGAACACATCCCCGCCGTCGCACACACACACACACTGCATACACACACGCATACACAGAGACACACACACAAGCACGCACGCACCCATACATACAGAGAACACACCCCCGCCGTCGCATACACACAAGCGCACCAAGACCCCCGCCGCCCCACTCACCAGGTTCTTTGTTCGTGTCCCTCGGCAGCCATCCGGTCATTCTGGGCAACAGGCGGGTGCCGCGCTGAGACGCAGTCACGCAAATCTTCCGGCGGGCACTGGAGCGCGGGGTAGACTCCCGTCTGCTTCCTGTATTTCTCTGGCCCCGTCCCAACAAAGATTGCCTGGCTTCCTGTTGAAGCCGGGCTGCGGCGTTTCATTATTTTTCTTCTCAACGGCAAAAATATTAATCTGAAAGCATGGCGACACAAAGGAAGTTTAAAAGCCTAATCTTGAGGGTTCTCGTTTTACAAGACATGCCTTTTTCCCATGGGTGAAAAGATTATTTTAAACAAAAACAAGAAGCACATTTTGGATTCAACCTGTAGATGGTATGATATGCACAGCGTATGAATCTAGATGACATACATGCTGCAGAAACAAGGTGATTTAAGAAAGCCATAGTGGCTGCCTTATTGTGCACAGAATGTGCTTTAGGAAACAGAAACTGTGCACGTAACGTCTCTTTTGCTTCACAAGAAGGAAGTGGTTGCTCTCTGTCTCAATTCACAGCTACCACCCGGACAAGATTTTGTGATGTCACGAGCAGTTGCACAACTTGGGCACGCACGCATTGAGACTTTTCCCCTTAACAGGGGAAGCCGGTACCAGGTTCGAGTCTCCCCGCCCCCTAACCATCTTGTTATTAAATGTGGGCCATTGATTCTGGGCCTTTTGGTTTAGTTAATCCTCGGTATTATGAGACACTTTGGTCTCTTCTAATTTCTCTCTCTGTATAAATACGTTTATATACATCTACGTAGCACGGTTCTTTTAGCTCACCAGCGGATACATACATAAACTTACATGTATGCAGTTCCATAATTTTAAATGTTCCAGTTTCTGCTGCAGCCCCCCCCCCCGCCCCTAACGAGCGCATTATGCAACACAGACACACAGACCAATTCAGCCTTCCATCCTTCTAATGATGGTAAATTGATTCTTATTAAATTGGGTGATTTTTACACCTGTTATTTACAGCGCTTACAGAACGAAGTAGGGTTTTGTGAAGCGCTATATGAAAGCAAATATATAACAATTCATATATAATGAACTATGAACCCTGGGCATCCCGCTGTGTTTTTCTTGTCTGCATGTTCCTGCGGTCACCATTGTGCTGCTGTAATCGTCTAGATTAGGACACTGGCTTTGCCTAGTTTGGCAAAATGTTAAAACAAGCGCCTTGTCTGTGTGTCTGATTGTGGCGCTGCAACCGGGTGAGTCAGACTTTATAGGAAAGCTGCCATTTCCGGTCTTGCAAGACACGATAATGGTCACCTTTGTTATTACCCAAAAATAAAAGGCTACTTTTTACCGTTAAAGATAATCTTAACGGGTTCTTCTTCTTTTCAAAGTATATATTTTTTGTTCTCCTAAAAAACATGGTAACGCGCGCCCTCCTGTGTCCATATAGGTTGCGTCTTTCCTGTCTCCCCTTTCATGTAGTCTTCTTTTCTGCCATGCTGCCACTACCGTCTCTCTTATCATTGCCTACTCTCCTATCGTTGGCTGTCTCTAACGTGGAACACACACTTTTCATGCTTCTGAGGTCAATAACATGAGCCCCGTTGCATTGACACACACTGCCCTCACACACACAAGTTACTGTCACACACACAATGCTCTCAGACACACAGGCTGCTCACACACACAGGCACTGTTCACACACAGACACTGTTCACAGACACAGGCACTGCTCACATACACACAGATGCTGCTCATACACACAGGCACTTCACACACACACCGGCACTGCGCACACACCGGCACTGCGCACACACACAGCCAAGTCAATATTTCTTGGATTTAGTGGTACACACATCCTCGTTTTCCACCTACTCAAATATACAAATTACCATGCTCGTCGGAAAACGTCTGTTTTGCTGTGCATCAATATGAGAACGCTGGTGTTTGTTTAATTTAGTGACTGGCGATTGTTTATGCATAATTTTGTGCTTCATATAGTTCCCAAGGAGTTGTGGTTCCCTTTGTGCTGTCGTCGTTGGAGTGACGGGATCTGACTATCTTGGAAATTGCTTTTGTGTGGCACGCAGGACACACCGAAGCATCAACCCATTGCCTGTTCCGAAACAATAGATCTCTGCGCCTGCTACTGTTACGTTAGGCGCATTCTTGAACCAACCACTTGAAATTCTTTTTTTTATTGAATGTCATTCTTCAGGAAGTGACATAAAATCGTTGAAGTGCTGCTTGATTTATAAACTGTACTCCTCCGGTCTTTGGGCCTGCCCTCTGAGGAAGGTCAGCCCTGTAGAATGAGAGTGTGTACATTATTAAGGGACAACACAAGGCCCATGAGCTTCTGCAATCGCTTAACTAGGTTCTTGTCCTGCAGCCCAAAATCAGGCAACGCTAATAGGTTTGCGTTTTTAATTATTCATCTGGGAGGAAATAAATAAATAACAAAAGCCCTCTGCTTGCATGCTACTTTCGTGGCTCCTGTGACGTGCGTCCATTTGCCACCAGCCACTTAGCCATTTTGTGTGCGCGCGCCGCCTCTGCTGCCAGGCTGCAGCACACCAGGCTGCACACCCCCTCACCCCCAGTCACTTTATCCGCGCCCACTTGACACGCGCTCTGCAGGTCATAAACAGGACCATCTGCTCCACTCCCAGCGCTGCATGACTGCCTTCAAAGCAAGCTTATAACACGAGCTGCCCTCAGACGTTCCAAGACACACACTTTTCATGCTTCTGAGGTCGATAACATGAGCCCCGTTGCATTGACACACACTGCCCTCACACACACAAGTTACTGTCACACACACAATGCTCTCAGACACACAGGCTGCTCACACACACAGGCACAGTTCACACGCAGGCACTGTTCACACACACACAGACACTGCTCACACACACAGACGCTGCTCACACACACAGGCACTTCACACACACACCGGCACTTCACACACATACCGGCACTGCGCACACACACCGGCACTGCGCGCACACACACAGCCAAGGGTGCCAGGGAAAACGTATAAATAGGGATGGTTTTAAAAGAAATTTGCACTTGTTGTGCCTCTCTGCCCTCTGCTTTTAGCCTGCTTGCCTGTAGCCTGCGCCCCTCTCTCCCCTTACCTGCATTAAAAAAACGGCATTTTCTGCCTGCCAAGCACCACCATTTCGGTGGGTCCGGGTCCTGGGGGTCATTCTGGGCGCCATCTTGGTTTGGGACACCTCAGCCAGCGGCGGCCGCCATCTTGGAGCGGACTCGCGCGCTCAGGGCTGATTGGAGAGCCTATTTAAGGCGGGCTTTAGCGCGGTGCTGGTCAGACCATCTACCACATCGCTGCACTCGCGCTGATACTAGCGCAGAGTATTTTAATGCTGCCTGGTTTTTGTATTTAGGTTCGTTTTTCTGTTCGATTTTTCCCTGCTTTTAGCCTGCTTGCCTGTAGCCTGCGCCCCTCTCTCCCCTTACCTGCATTTAAAAAACAGCATTTTCTGCCTGCCAAGCACCACCATTTCGGTGGGTCCGGGTCCTGGGGGTCATTTTGGGCGCCATCTTGGTTTGGGACACCTCAGCCAGCGGCGGCCGCCATCTTGGAGCGGACTCGCGCGCTCAGGGCTGATTGGAGAGCCTATTTAAGGCGGGCTTTAGCGCGGTGCTGGTCAGACCATCTACCACATCGCTGCACTCGCGCTGATACTAGCGCAGAGTATTTTAATGCTGCCTGGTTTTTGTATTTAGGTTCGTTTTTCTGTTTGATTTTTCCCTGCTTTTAGCCTGCTTGCCTGTAGCCTGCGCCCCTCTCTCCCCTTACCTGCATTTAAAAAACGGCATTTTCTGCCTGCCAAGCACCACCATTTCGGTGGGTCCGGGTCCTGGGGGTCATTTTGGGCGCCATCTTGGTTTGGGACACCTCAGCCAGCGGCGGCCGCCATCTTGGAGCGGACTCGCGCGCTCAGGGCTGATTGGAGAGCCTATTTAAGGCGGGCTTTAGCGCGGTGCTGGTCAGACCATCTACCACATCGCTGCACTCGCGCTGATACTAGCGCAGAGTATTTTAATGCTGCCTGGTTTTTGTATTTAGGTTCGTTTTTCTGTTCGATTTTTCCCTGCTTTTAGCCTGCTTGCCTGTAGCCTGCGCCCCTCTCTCCCCTTACCTGCATTTAAAAAACGGCATTTTCTGCCTGCCAAGCACCACCATTTCGGTGGGTCCGGGTCCTGGGGGTCATTTTGGGCGCCATCTTGGTTTGGGACACCTCAGCCAGCGGCGGCCGCCATCTTGGAGCGGACTCGCGCGCTCAGGGCTGATTGGAGAGCCTATTTAAGGCGGGCTTTAGCGCGGTGCTGGTCAGACCATCTACCACATCGCTGCACTCGCGCTGATACTAGCGCAGAGTATTTTAATGCTGCCTGGTTTTTGTATTTAGGTTCGTTTTTCTGTTCGATTTTTCCCTGCTTTTAGCCTGCTTGCCTGTAGCCTGCGCCCCTCTCTCCCCTTACCTGCATTTAAAAAACGGCATTTTCTGCCTGCCAAGCACCACCATTTCGGTGGGTCCGGGTCCTGGGGGTCATTTTGGGCGCCATCTTGGTTTGGGACACCTCAGCCAGCGGCGGCCGCCATCTTGGAGCGGACTCGCGCGCTCAGGGCTGATTGGAGAGCCTATTTAAGGCGGGCTTTAGCGCGGTGCTGGTCAGACCATCTACCACATCGCTGCACTCGCGCTGATACTAGCGCAGAGTATTTTAATGCTGCCTGGTTTTTGTATTTAGGTTCGTTTTTCTGTTCGATTTTTCCCTGCTTTTAGCCTGCTTGCCTGTAGCCTGCGCCCCTCTCTCCCCTTACCTGCATTTAAAAAACGGCATTTTCTGCCTGCCAAGCACCACCATTTCGGTGGGTCCGGGTCCTGGGGGTCATTTTGGGCGCCATCTTGGTTTGGGACACCTCAGCCAGCGGCGGCCGCCATCTTGGAGCGGACTCGCGCGCTCAGGGCTGATTGGAGAGCCTATTTAAAGTTGCTCCCTCACGCGCAGCGTGACGCGCAGGTGGACGCCTTCGCTTAGCCTGAGTCGTGCCGGAGTCCTGCCCGTCTGTGCCCGTCAGCGTCCCGGAGGCGACGGGGCGGCGGGGGACGCTGGTCCGGTGACACACTGGCTGAGATGATCTGTTATACCTCTGCGATGTTGCGGGATTTGTGGGGCCTCTTCAGCTCCTGCCGTTCCGTTTTCCCGGCGCGATTTAAGGGTAAACGCCGTTGTCCGTGTTGTGGCTGGACGCCTTTCTGGACCCATGTTAATGTTCCTCGCCCTGCAACGGCTGGCGCACAGCATCTTTGTTTGCTGCTGAATACAAGGTCGGTAGGCTGCCATGCCCTGCATATTTACGATCTCATTGTTAGGGAAAATCCCCTTTGCCTGCTACTTACCGAAACCTGGTTGGGAGAGGCTTCCAATCCGGATGTCTTCTCAGCCATTCCTCCGGCGTACAATATCTTCCGACAGGATAGACTGAAGGGTAGAGGCGGGGGAGTGGCGGTAGTGGTGAAAAAGAGCGTTTCCTGCTCAGTTCTTCCTCTTAATTCCATCGGGAGCGCTGAGTCGCTCGCCTTCACGCTCAGACTGTCCCCGGGCCAGGCCCTGAAGGGGTTGTTGGTCTACAGGCCACCAGGCCCTTTGGGTTCCTTCCTGGAAGATCTGCAGACAGCTGTCTCTGAGTTGGTGCTGACCTCACAGCACTGCGTCATGGCTGGTGATTTCAACTTCCACCTTGACGTAGCGGATGACTCGGATGCGGTCAAACTGTTGGATATTACATCTCCACTGGGATTGTTACCGTTCGTGTCGGGGCCAACCCATGAGAAGGGGCATACCCTGGATCAGGTGTTTTCGTCTGTCCCTCTTACGGAGGTTGACACCCTGCCGGTGCTCTGGTCCGATCACAGGCTGATCAGATTTTCGGTGCTGGAGAGTGCGCGGCCGGATAACAGTGCCTCTGTCTTGTCTAGACCGGCCTCGAGAGCGCTGCACAGAGTGACACCTGACATGCTGGAACAGGCGCTTCTGGATCACCCATGCCATCTTTCGGGCGATCTGGATAGCGACACTGAGGCTCTGCAGCGGTGGCTCATTGATAGGCTGGACGATCTGGCCCCCAAGGTAGCCCTCCGATCCACGGTGGCACGGCAATCTGCACCGTGGTTTACGGAGGCTCTTCGTGTGGCTCGCAGCCAATGTAAGGTGGCTGAGAGGGCCTGGCGACGTTTGTATGATGGGGAGGCTAAACTCGCCTACAAGGCGGTGGTGAAGGCCTACCATCGGGACATTCTGGGAGCTAAGAGGGACTATTTGGCTAGGAGGATCGAGGCATCCGCGAACTCCTGTAAGGAGATCTTCACCATTGTGAAGGAGTTCACGACCCCTAGTTCCCAATTGCCCCCTCTAGTTTCTTCAGATACGTGGGCAGGTGATCTGGCCGGCTTCTTCACTAATAAGATCAAGGCGATTCAGGCCTCCTTTGTGGAAGAACCGGAGGATGGAAGCGGCGTCACCGGGGCTGGGTGCGGATTTCCGCACACACCGACGGCGGTGCTGTCTGATTTTCCTGCTGTTTCCAGCGATGTGTCCAGGCAGCTGTTGGCCAATTTGAAATCTGGCTCGCCACTTGACCCCTGCCCCGCCAAATTTTTGGCTGGGATGGCGGAGGTGGTGAATCCGCTGGTTAATCCCATCCTCAACGCCTCGCTGAGGGAGGGGAGGGTCCCCAGCTCTTGGAAGAGAGCGATGGTGATCCCCCTCCTAAAGAAACCGGGTCTCGACGTCGAGGTTCTGGCCAATTATAGGCCAATTTCACTTCTTCCGGCCCTCACGAAGATCACGGAAAAACACGTCCACGGTGTCCTGTCGCGCTTTCTGGAAGCTAACAATCTGCTCCATCCATCTCAATCCGGTTTCCGTCCTAATTTTAGTACGGAAACGGCATTGCTAGAGGTCACTGAGATCATCAGGGAGACTCTTGATGTCGGCGGGAGGGTGATGCTGGTCATGTTAGATCTATCGGCGGCCTTCGACACCGTCCCCCACAGGGCGCTCTTAGCGAGGCTTTATGACATCGGCCTTAGGGGGACGGCGCTCAGGTGGTTTACATCCTTCCTTGAAGGCCGCCGCCAGACGGTCTGGGTTTCCCAGAGCTCTGCCGAGATGCCGCCATTGGGAGTTAGGGTTCCACAGGGATCTGTGTTGAGCCCCACGTTGTTTAACATCTTTATGTCCCCTTTGGCGGCCTTGGTGGAAGCATATGGGGCCCAGATCATCTCTTACGCCGACGACACGCAACTCCTCTTCACATGCGGGAAAGACCAGGAGTTTGATGGAGGGAGAATTCGGGACTGTCTTACATTGGTCTTTGACTGGTTCCAACGGAACAGTCTAAGGGCAACTCGAGCAAGTCCGAGGTTCTGTTTTTTGGTTGCGGTGTCGATCCGGAGTGGCAGCATTGGTGGCCGTCCGACATGAGCCCTCCTGCACAGTCTTCCTTGGTGGCTAAAAACCAGGGTGTCAAGCTGGACAACCAGCTATCGCTGCGAACACACATTCTGGGTCTGGCTGGCACCTGTTATGGAATTTTGAAAATGCTCCGTAAATTCCTGCCCCTGTTGTCTGAGGAGCACAGGCGTATTACTGTGCAGGCTCTCGTCGGTTCGAGGCTTGATTATGCTAATGCCCTCTTCCTTGGCCTCCCTGATTACCTAGTTCAGCGCCTACAGGTGGTACAGAACTCTGCCGCCCGGGCTATCTTTGGCCTGCGTAGACGAGCCCGAGCTTCCGGGCTGCTTCAGGTGCTACATTGGCTGCCTGTCCGGAAGCGGATCCAGTTTAAATCCCTGACTCTGATGCACAAAGCCCTGTTTGGATCAGGGGCTGGATACCTGCGGCGGAGACTAGCCTTCTATCGACCAGTCCGCTCCTTGCGCTCGGAATCCCTTTACAAAGCGGTGGTCCCTCGGGTGAGGAAGGCCCGCACGGGAGGGCGCTCTTTCAGCTGCAAAGCCCCACAGCTGTGGAACTCGCTTCCTCTTTCGCTGCGCAGCACTGTCAATTTGTTCCAGTTCAGGAAGAGCCTGAAGACCTGGCTTTTTAATCTTTAGGCTGTTCTTATTGCTTCAGTTTCAGTTCTTTTTCTCATTCTTTTGCTGTGTTGTGTTATTTTTATTCTGAGATGCAGGTGGAAAGCGCCGGGACACTCTTTTCGAGTAGCCGTGCGCTATAAAAGAACGCTGTAACATAACATAACATAACATAGCATCACCACATCATCACTCAGCGCTACCCCAGCATCACTCAGCACCACCACATTATCACTCAGCACCACCACATTATCACTCAGCACCACCGCATTATCACTCAGCACCACCACATTATCACTCAGCACCACCACAGCACCACTCAGCAGCACAACATCACTTCATCCTTTACGACGAGGATGTTACCCCGCGCTACCATTACGACGCGTCTCTTACAACGCAAGTCGTAACCACAACTTGCGCTGGAGGGCGCTCAAGGACAAGGAATAGTTAATTTACTATTCCAACACCTTCCCTACTATCCACGGGGACTGGTGTTGGAATAGTAAATTAAACTATTCCTAAGTCCGCACCCTACAGTGCAAGTCGTGGTAACGACTTGCGTTGTAAAACACGTGTTGTAACGGTACGTGTGGTAATAGCCCACGTCGTACCGTCATACATCCCCACAGCACCACTCAGCACCACCACATTATCACTCAGCACCACCACATCATCACTCAGCGCTACCCCAGCATCACTCAGCACCACCACATTATCACTCAGCACCACCACATTATCACTCAGCACCACCACATTATCACTCAGCACCACCACATTATCACACAGCACCACTCAGCACCACCACATTATCACTCAGCACCACCATATTATCACTCAGCACCACCACATTATCACTCAGCAGCACAACATCACTCAGCACCACCACAGCACCACTCAGCACCACCCCAGCATCACTCAGCACCATCCCAGTATCGCTCAGCACCACCACAGCACCACTCAGCACCACCACAGCACCACTCAGCACCACTCAGCACCAACACAGCATCACTCAGCGCCACCCCAGCATCAATCTGCGCAACCATTCAACAATTGGTTCAAATATGTTCTCTCAATGGTTCAAGCTTTATTACAAATGTCACAAAAAGATGTTAATATTTCACTTCTGTTCTTGGATTTTCGTCACAATAAAATACACTGAACATAATCTTCACAAAAGTTATTTACAAACGTTTAAGGTATTGCCATTATAAATTACAATCACTTTTATTTAAGTATTATTTAAAAAAATTAAAAGCCATTGTTATTTGTAATATCAATACATCTAAGTCACGTAAATACAACATATGTTGCATTACAAATGCTATAGGTGTCACATTTGCGAAAGTTATAACTATTGGCATTGTAAATGACAAAGCTATTAATTTAGCTATTTTCAAAACCAACACAGAAATAAAAAAATTGTCATTTACAAGACCAATAGCTCAAACTTTCCTATTACGAGACCTATTGCATTGCAAATGCTTGTTGTGTATGTGTTACTACCCCAACTGTGAATTTTTCAATGTTTTTTCTACTGAATTTTGTTTGTAAAACATTGATACACCCCCTAATAAATTGCTATTTGATTTGGTATCTTGGTGGACGGTCAGTACAACAGGTTGAAATTGGGTTAAAAGAGCACTGTTTTTAGTGCTTTGTTAAATTTATTGTAGTCGGGGCTAGTTCTGACATGAAATGGCAATTTGTTGCGAAGGGTCGGAGCCAGATACGAGAAAGATCTCCCACCCCATCTGGCTCGTCGAATGTGGGGGGCTACCATTAGTTCCGGTCTCACTGGAATGTAGGTTCCTGGCAGGGTGATATCGTTGAAGGCTCTGACAAATGTACTCAGGCCCTTGTCCATCCAGGCTTTATAGGTTAAACAGCACATTTTGAACATCATCCTGTTTTTTACTGACAGCCAGTGAAGGAGTTTTAGGAGGGGAGCAGAAGCTGATCTGGATGGTTGATTACTAATCAACCATCGCTGCTGTGTTTTAGATGGCCTGTAGTTTCGGGACTCATTTGCAGAGGCGAGTAACACGTTTCAGTAATCCAGCCGACTCATTAAAAGAGCCTGTACCAGGGTCTTCCTAACAGATAATGGAAGAAATTGAAAGACTGTTTTCAATAGACGCACCAGGTAGAAACACGTGCCCGTTGTAGACTAGACTTGATCTTTCATGTTGAGTTCCTGATGAAACTTGATTCCTAGGTTTTTCACTACCTTGCAAGGGATGGAGGGCCTTGCCTAATTCTGGTGGCCACCAGTCTGGGGTCCACAGGGTTTGAGCTTTCCAAAACAGAGTAATCTCAATTTTACCAGGGTTAAGCTGTAGAAAGTAATCCGACATCACCTTTACAATCGCTTTCATGCCATCCGAGAAGGGACCCTTTACTTTGTCAAAGCCCTTTTCAAAGGACAGGACCAGCTGCGTATTGTCTGCGAACGAGAGGATCTCAAAGCCATATGCTTTGGTAACCTTTGTGAGGTGAGCCACATAAATGTTAAAGAGTGTGGGGCTCAAACATGGCCCTTGAGAGACCCCTTTATCTGCCTGCCTAGGCTTGGCATTGAAACTTGACCAGGACAAGCCCTTCAATTCCGACATCTTGGAGTCTTTGGAGTAGCTTAACATGGGACACAGTGTCAAATGCTGCAGATAGTTCTAAGAGCATGAGCGTAGTAGGCATACCCACATCTAGTCACAGCCACTAGTGCTGATTCTTTGCTCTAAGACCTGTTTTTGAGGGTTCCAAGATTTTGTTTACTTCCAGATAGTCAGTTGTTTGTTGAGTAGACTTTCCAGCAGCTTACCCAAGCACGAAAGAGGTGAAAAGGGTCTGCAGTCGAGAGAATGGATGTGTCCATGTTGCTCCATTTTGGATTGGCTTGATCTGTGTCCATTTCCAAGGTAAGGGCATTTTTTCCTGGCTTAATGGACAAATTGAGTCGTTAACTAACTGCAGGAGCAATTTGTCTCACCAGTAATGCTATAATCCTGAGAGAGTAGGGGTCCATGGGTAAACTGGACTTCACCCTTTAGAGCCCTTGGTGAACTTGTTCTAGAGTAAAGGTTTTGAAATTGTTCAGCCTGAAACCCTTGTTATTCGAAGAGGTGTGCTGACGAGTTTATCAGTGGATTGGAGATTTGATGGTAAATTCTTGATAGATAAGTTTAATCTTATTGTCAAAGCAGTCTCCAATGGAGTCACATAATTCCTGTGTTGCCTGTATTGGCTGTGAGCAAGCAGAGAGATGAGTAAAATCTTTAAGGAATTTAAACAGTTCCTTAAAGGAGTTATCCGCTTGATCAGTTCGTGTGCAGATGTATTTTTCGCCAGCTTTTTAATGTTACGATGGTAACCAGACAGTGCCTCGTTATAGGCAGTTTTGTCGTCTAATTCACAGATACGACGCCAGCGTCTCTCCAACCTTTTACTTAAAGCTTTCTCGGCTTTCAGCTCTGACGTATACCAGGAGGCCATGGTTGAAGCGGAGTGTTAGGCCACTTTCCTACTGGTGCTATTTTATTATATATTATTGGTTGACTTCAGAGACTTGCCTGATGGTGGAGATATGAAAGGCTCTGAGAAGGAGTTGGGAGAGACATGATGCCAGCATCTAGTGGCAACTTTGTTACCATATTGTCCCACACCTGATTTTACAGAGTTAGCAATCTGGACACAGATCAGGGTATGATTGGTCCATGTGGGGGAGAGGGGTAGTTTATATAGTATGTCATTCGAGTTTGTTAAATCGCGTCTAGGGTGTGGCTGGGTGTGTGAGTGGGGCCTGAGTTTTTTTTGGTAATGGCCCAATGTCTCCAAGAGCCAGATGTAGGAAGGCAAATACCGGTCGGTAACTGCCAATTTTGGCCAACTGCCAATTTTGGCCAATTTCGGCCGTTACCGACCGGTATTTGAAGATGGAGATGTAGGGGCATGTTAAAATACAGATTCGGTAATTTTACCAAATCGGTAATTTTACTGATTCTGTAAAATACCGAATCAGTAAAATTACCGATTCTGTATTTTGACATGTAGGTAGCACTGCAATCAGTGCTACAGGGGTTTAAGAATTCGTTATTTACCACCAACTAGAGGTTGGTGGTAAATAATGAAAAACTCTTTAAAAAGCATTTTTTTTGCTTTTTAAACAGTGCCATGTTGCAGACATACATGCCAGAGCTGCTAACAACACAAACCTTACCATCAGTCACTGCTCCCATTCCACTCTCCAGGAAAGACCTGATATAAGATGATGTGTATTTTTCAACAGAAATAGCAGAATATAGCGAGAATAGCAAAAATACTGAAAAGAAATAAATATGGTCACACCCAATAGGCCTGTTTTTTTTATTTATGTGTTATATGTTAAGAATGTTGTCGAGAGAGCTTAATATGGCATAGAGAGGAATGCCCTAAGGGCATGTATGTCTGCAACATGTGCACCCATGCACAATTGAGGGGTGCAACAGGGTGTCGAAGTGACACCCTGCCACCCTTCAATGTTTCCCTCAATTACCAGATCGGTATTTACCGATTCGGTAATTGACATTCATTCCTATGGGCCTCCAGGCCCATAGGAATGAATGGCAATTACCGAATCGGTAAATACTGATTCGGTAATTACCGAATCATACCGATTCAGTAATGAAATCGGTAAAATTACCTAAATCCCGATTGCCAGTTCTTAAATACCGAATTGGTATGATTCGGTATTTAAGAATCGGTAATCTGGGATTACCTACATCTGGCCCTAAATCAGCTAACAGATGGGACGTGTCTATTTCTAAAGGGTCATCAAAGTGATAATCAAAGTCCCCTAAAAGTATAAACGTTTGAGTAGATTTCAGATGGGTGGCAATGCTTTCAGTGAGATGGTGATTAAAGTCTATTTTTGGCCCTGGAAGGCGGTAGAGCGCCTTTCCAGTGGTATGTTGCAAAGAATTCTATTTAAAGACACTTTTTTTCTCTAACTATATTAAGTATGTATGAGAGAGACTTTAATGGTGTCTTTAAACAGAATGGTAATGCCTCCCCTTACTCAGTTCCCACAATCAGCTTATGCCCGTACGCTAACGAAACTGACTGCAATTTTTAAGACACTGCAGTAATATAAGGAGGGCAGCTCACTGGACAGCAAGAGGTGAGAAAATCTGACTGTCATCATTAATTGTAGTGGGCTAGAGGAGAACAAGGGCAAAGCTGCTAACAACACAAACCTTCCCATCAGTCACTGCTCCCATTCCACTCTCCAGGAATGACCTGATATAAGATGATGTGTATTTTTCAACAGAAATAGCAGAATATAGCGAGAATAGCAAAAATACTGAAAAGAAATAAATATGGTCACAACCAATAGGCCTGATTTTTTTGTATTTATGTGTTATATGTTAAGAATGTTGTCGAGAGAGCTTAATATGGCATGAAATTATGCATTTTTAATTAGTTGCCAGTATTGCTGTAATTGCCAATATGCAATTGTGGTTCAGCTGCACTTTCCATTTAATAGGAATTTTCCTTAAGAATTTGACCTTCATGCATGGATTTAAACAGCATTTGGCAATCTTTTGGTGTAGTCAGCTAAGGTCCCACATGCCTATTTTCATGCAGATCCACACAGAAGAAAAACAAACTTAAAGCAGCTAGGTGAAAAAGGTTATGTTTTACCATTTCAGCTCACATAGGAAATTTGGTAGGTGCTTACTGCCAGCCCAAACTGCGGCAAGGATTTACACCACAATTGTCATGGAATTATAATTTGAACTTCACGAAAAAGCATGCTTTTGTTGGTTTTGTGTAAATCTGTTGCTGAGCAGGCTTTAAAAAGTTAACACTTTTATATCTGTGCGGTTTTGGATTCATGATAATTAAAACTACTATACAAAGCTAAGCATGTGTACAGCACATTAAGATGATTTGAGTATTGCCATACAGTGAGCTGTGAATAATTAATAAGATTTATATTGAGAATAAAAGTAAATGTTATTTACACTTCTTAAAATGCCACAAAACATGTCAAGAAATAATAAACAAAATATTTTTTAATTATTGCACAAGGCACGAAACGGAGGACACATAATAACACACATCCACAACATAATGTTTACCTGATCCTGTATAAAGACAACATGTGCGAAGGAATATCTAAACATGTGCAACATGAGAAAAATTGGTTTTATACTTCTGATGCCACTTCAATGCAGTAACATCCAAGAATCCCAACATGTTTCGGCATGCAAAACCATGTATTTATTTAATTCCTTTGCACTCTGGATCAGGACTGTGTAGTCCCTGGCAGACTTTGGTGCTCCCCGCTGGATCCATAGTGCTGATAAAGGCAACCTCCCCCCAGAAGAAGAATATAGGATGTACAGCAATACAATAAACACACAAGGCATATTTGTCGGGTAACCTTTTGCTGCAGGTTTTATTCATACAAGAAATATGTGCCAACGTTAGGTGATCCAAGGGCAGGCAGTGGTGACAAACCTAAGATATTTCGCCCACTTGAGGAGCCAACTGCACCGTGGCCAACCAAATCGGTGCTACCATTTTGTGGGGAATATCCCCCTTAAATACTGTGGACCACCAATCCATCCCTCTGCTCACGCCCTTTTAGGGGCGGAGCATGTCCAGGCAAGCCCCCAGTTGCTCTGGCTTACAACCGCCCGAAGTACTAGCAGGGTGCTTTCGCTTTCCTCCAGGGTCCTGCTATACAGACTACTGGGGTTGTTTGGCTTCTGCACCCCTATTGTGCTCCTTAAGAGCGTATCCTCTGGACCGCCCTGCAATTCCGCCTGCAACACAATTTAACAAGTTAACATGTTCGCTCTCTGGCTGCGCATTCCAGCCAGCACACCGCGTATGCAGTAGGGAGGGAGACGGCGTGACCAGGAGGAACCAAAAGGATGGCCTGATGGGCTGGGGCAGGTATAAGTACTTCACCCCCCTCATACGCGCTCCGGAAGTGATGCGGAATCTGCGCCAGACTTCAGGGACTCCCCGGGGTCCACACAGCAATGCGGGGAATGTGCCTAATGTTGCAGTAAGGTGGCCACCCTTTTGAGTGGGCACACTGCGTGTGCCACGGGCAGCCTCATTCCTCTTAATTAGCTGAAGTATGTGAACTGCTAGCAAGAGCAAATAATTTTTCTTAAGGATGACAGAAAGAGTCTTGGTTTAAAGCTTTACTACATACATTCAATTAGAAGTAGAGAAAAAAGGACCTTCAGAGTTGTCATAACTTAGCATTAAATAAATAAGCATATGGCTCAGAAACGTTCAAATACAAATCTAGCATAGATTCACCTTCATAGCATGGGGAAAGCGTCTCCTCCTTTCGTGGAGAAATCACATTCTCAAATAGAAATCTTGACAAAGACTTTACATATCTGTTATATTAGCATGCAGTTCTCAGTCTTATAACATGTTCTTTTTTAAATCAATAGGAGGAAGCAAGCAAGAAGAAACAGTTGCAACAAAATTCATTCAACAGTATCCTCATGATTCAAGTACAGGGCGTTCGAGTGTTCTCAGCATCTGTTCTCAGCAGATAAAAGGCTACAAAGTAAATCGTACAGTCTAGGACAAGCTCTCTTGTCCTAGAATAGGTACATTCTTCTTACACAGCTACTACAGTTCTCCAGCTAGTGAGATGTACGAATCTTTATTATGATACAGAATAAACAGAAGCTCGGATCACGTGTTAGACGGAGACATCACGGTAAAGATGGCTGCTTGGCCTAAATTGTCCTAAGCTAGCAAACTACAGGTTATATTGCGAAAAATATAAAATCAGAGCAGTTCTTCGGAGCCATCACAGAACTGCCGCCATCACTGAACTGCCGCCAACAGTCTCGGGCTCTTTGGTCTGGGCCCTTCCAGTTCTGTTATCCCATTATAGAAAACCTTTTGCAATCCATGTAAATATATATTTTTCTACAATAAAAAATTACAGAAATAAAAAAAAAGAAATTTCAAACTGTCAAAAAAAAAAAAAAATCCTTTTGCAATGATCAGTTAGTTAGTTGCTCTAAACTAGCATACCACAGGTGATAATGCGAAAAATGTAAAATCATAGCAATACACGTCCACAACTCCAAACATATTAAAGATGACGCTCCTCAATGCACAGAAATCCGGGCAAAACTCAAATGAGCATCGACTGTGATCCTGATGTGGAAACATTATATTTAAAGTAGTGAAGTAGACAAACAGGATGCTGTAGCAAAACCTTCGCAGTAGAGAAGCACACTAACGCATAATTAAAATAAGGAATGAATGCAATCCAAATAGATTAAAACTCACTCTTAATTCGAACTGATATTTACTTAACAAAAGAGAACCGCAGCACACCTAAAAAATGATCTGTGTCTATGAACTGCTTGAAATGGAATGGCTCCTGTTGATCAGAAAACACAAGAAAAGAAAGAGGGAAAAAAGATGCCAACAACTCAGTTAAAGCGATGGCCCTCCGAAAAGTTTAGAATATACTGGGGCTTATTTACTAGCCTCTTGCGCCACTTTTGCGTCACTTTTAACTTGGGAAAAGTGATGCATAAGTGTTGCAAGGGGCTTGTAAATCTACCCCACTATTTTTATTATTTTGAAGAAGGCCACCACATCGTAACACACAATAACGCATTGCATCCTCACATTGGCAGCCATCTTGATTGAAATGAAAATAATGTTTTATGTACTTTTCAGATGGTTCTCATGTTGCATCACACCTCATGTGTCTATTTTGAAAGTATAGAAAAAAAATTCTATAATTGTAGAATGACTGGTTGTCAATATTGGCTTTGCCAATGCCGGGAAATGTCAACAGGAGCAGCATAGGCAAAGTCATCGGTGAAGGCCACCAAGGGAGCAGGGGAAGGGCAGTGGGGGAGGGAAAGAGGATGGGGACTCCAAGGTGAGGTCCAGGGAAGCATCAGAAAGCAAGTGGGTGGTGTAGTAGAAAGGCTGACGTAATTCACGGTCTGTGTAATTTGGAAACAACAGTTCTGCCTAGCAGAAAGCTAACTAAGGACAAACTAAAGTTTACGAATTACGAAACATATACCTGAACATATGAATCTACAAGAATTTTGTCATGAGGGAATGTTATTTAATCACATTACCACATCATATTCATTTGACATGCGGAAAATACTCAAATAATTGTCTTGATATAAACTAAAATCTAATGCCCAAGCAATATTCCGCTCTTGGTCTGTAATGAGATGGTTGAAGTCGAAATGACTGAGGTTAAATAGCAACACAACAGAAATTCTCATGAATGTCACTTATTCACCCTGATGGTGGCCATCAGAACTACGACCTCGCCAGGCCCCTGTAGCTTCTACCAAGGACTTAGGTGTCCTTAGTGATCGTAATCTATACATGACAAAGTGGCGTAAGGAAACTTTAGGGGGCCCCCTGCAAGGTGCAGGCAGGGAGCGCCCCCCCCCCCCATGCGGATTTAATCAGGAGCTCTCAGGCCAGAGTACTGTGCTGAAGGGGTCCCCTGCAGCTCAGGCCTCCCCCACACTGTGGGGGCTGTGGGGGCCTGTGTTACGCCACAAACATGTCACTTGACTCTGAGGATGCTGAGACTCAGCACTCATTACCTCTCACCCTGATAACTGCAAATCCCTATACTTAGGAATCATGGCTTATTGTCTCCATTTATAGGCACACAACTCAACGGCCCACCTTATACTCAATCTTTTGCGAGATTCACAGATATCTTCTCGTCTTCAGGATTTGCACTGGCCCCCAATTCACACACTAGCACTTTTCAAGATCTTATGTTTTGCTCACGCTGGCTTTTATGATCAAGTCTCACAATACCTGAAAACTGGAATACTGCTTTGACCTTAACCTACGTTTTGGCTCTGTGCTGGTCACTGTTCAATGTATCCATCAATATTGAAGTGGTGGCTACTCTTTCTGATATTTGGCAGCCAAAACTTTGAATGATATGTAATTTTACATTTGTCAATACACCAACTCCTCTCAGTTTAAAATGAAATTAAAAAACTTGGTTCTTTCACATCAGCCGTGAACCTTTTATCAGTTAATATAGCACAAGGACATTTCCTTTTGGGGTATCATAACATAACACTGCCATTAAAATTAGTCAATTAAAGTGAAAACAGAGAATATTATGACAGGAAGGAATCAAGTAGGTATCAGAAAGGAGAAAACGGTGTTTTGGAATATGCTGTAGGTTGGATAAGTGTGGCTCAATGGTTAGAGCGGCAGATCCTGATGGAGAGGTCTAGCCCGGGACCAGGGTTCAATTCCCGCCTTGGCAGGTCTTGTGCTCAATTTCCGCGGACCTGATAATTCTTGCCTCGGTGCCTATTCTAATCATGGGTCCCACTCTGCAACTCTGGGCAATAGCTTGCTTAATCTCCACAGTGGCCCCAACAACGCTAGGATGCCTGGCTTCACCTTGGGGGTGCCCAGGAGTGGGCACTTCACAGGGAAAAGCCAGGAAGGGTTCCACAGCAGTATGCGTACAAGTGCCTGGGATACCTCTTCGGGGGTCGATTCGGTGCGCTATACAAATACTACTACATTTACATTTACATTGCACCATATTAGATACAATTGAAAAAAAAACAGTGATTGTCTTTGTAGTTGCACAAATATTAATTTCCACAAAAAGGAGCATGCACTCAAACCTGCCAATGTTCAGTATATATGTGCTTGCACAATGCTTCTAAAGTATAAAAGGTATCTTTGGGTATGCAAAAATAAGATGAATCAAAACGGTTACTAAGAGGCTTGGGTGTGCAGATGCCGCATAATCCTAAAGCCATGGACATAGAAGCAGTTCATTAGAAGATTGCATTCCTGTAAAAGGTTAGAGAGCCTCTGAAACTATTCCGGAGAGTTTGATAAATTCTGCTAACCTTCAGCAGGTACACAGGGAATAGGCATTTATTGCCAATTAAAAGAGAATGGGGAATCAAGGATAGTCCTTTAATGGGACCACCTCTCACCGGTGACTTCAGTTCTGTATTATTTTTCTTGACTGAGTATAGGATGCAAAAAGATAGAAAACACACCAGGTTCAATTAAAACATATTTACAGAAGTTCTAGAGAATGTAACTAAAGAACCCATCAATCTATGAGAAGATCCGTAACTATAAGAAAGAAGATTATCAAAGTAAATGTCCTACTCTTATAATAAACATTCCTTACTACTGCTTCCTCATTGTGAGATACTCTCAAAGCATCATCGCATAATACGAAAGGATGAGTTTGTACAAAAATCATGTATTAGGACACTTTTAAGAAAGTTGAATATAGTTTATGAACCTAAACAGCAAACACACTACCCTGAAAATACACCCTGTCAAATTCAATGCAGAAATATCTATATATTTATATTGATGTTTTATATTATAGAATGAGCTCATTAATTTTCTGTACAATTTAAAAAGAACATGCTGAGAGGATGATGCCCTCAACAAACAAGAAATACAAAATGTTTATGCGTTTATAATTCTATTCTCTATCATGCATCCTGGCACTGTACGCTAAGTATTTTTCTTCTTGCATTGTCAACAATGAGATTAATTAAACATTCGTCATAAAAATATACAGGTTCTTATTTCATTTTGTTGAGAGAACATTAATTTCTGGCATGGCTCTTGGAGATTTTAAATCCTACGTGCATTTCGGCTGTACGCCTTCATCATGAAGCCATGTACATAAGTCATGAAAACCTAGACAGGGTATATATAAACGAAAACATATATCAGTGTTGCGTTAGTGTCCTATTTACATTGTAAGCCCCTAGGGGGGGTCATCAATTTGCATCACATAAAATATGGATACAAAGTATTTTAGAAAACATAACTATGGGTTGTTGCAGTAGTTTAAGTGGGACATAATTGTGGCCTAAATTATACTGTTATGAAAGTGTATGGGGAGAAAGAAAATAATATCCTCAGTGGCTTCAAGAGGTAAAAGCAGATGGATGTGATTTTGCTTATTTGTAAGAATGAAAATGAAAGCTCCCTCCCGCTGCTGCTAAAGAGGGGGAGGCATTGAAGTGAACACGCGCATTTAAGCACTGCTTCTCCCCTGCGGCGCGGGTATGTTCTTTTGCATTCTTAGTCCCAAGCTCACCTGTTCCTCGGAGTCTCCCTGGTGGGATCGTGGTCCCAGGAATTGCTTTGCGTCTGCCACCGCCATAGGACTTCAACGCCCAGGGTGCACAGCGTTCAATCCCGCTGCTGCTAACGAGGGGGAGGCGCTGAAGTGAACACGCGCATTTAAGCGCTGACTTTACCCCGCGATGCGGGACGTGCAGGGACGAAGGCCGGACAAAGGGTGGGCCCATCTGAGCCCGTCCGTGACAGAACGAGGCTGGGCTGGGCCATCCTATGTACAACGGACTCTTTTTATTGCAAGGTACTGTTTAGCTTCTCTGATCCGCTGCTATGCCTCCTGTGGGGGCTTGTGTATCGAGCAGGAGTGGGAGGGGGTGGTGGGAACCCTTGATGCCTTTTTGACTAGGGCAGAATCTGTTCTGATCCACGCGATCCAACGAACAGAGCGCAGGTTATCCTTAGAACCTCAAATGTCCCTAACCTATGGTAGTTTGGCTCCCCCCATCGTTCCAACACAAATAGATACATTCTCTGTCATACCTTCCTCGTCCCTAAGTCAGTACACTTCGGGTTCCAACGCCCCATTACCATCTACTCCATCAAGCTCAGATTCCAACTCAGGCATAACAATGGTTACAACCAGGGGCAAGAAAGCAATGCAGGCTGCAAAAGGGGAACCACACTTGAAGAAAATGAAAGGCCGGGGTCCATCGAAGGCCATCCCCCTATCATCAGGGGGAGTCAAACGGAAGGTAGCCTCAAGGGGTCATGGCGGGTGCTGTCAAACCACATTAGCTACCACTAGTGACAGCCTACCAGGCCGTGCCGTTGATAGCCCCCCTATATTTAACGAGGAAACACTCTACACATGGATAGTTCAGGGAATCTCAAACCTAATTGACCCCTTGATGCAAAAATGATGTCTGATAGAAGATAGACTCAACAAAATAGAGCAGGGCCTATCCCATAATACCTTGAGCAATTCCAGCGCACAGACGGATGGTGGGGGCATCTCTTCTCAGGGGGGAGGTGGGGATCTGCATAACAGAGGGTCTGTAACTAATGTAACGAATCCCACTAAACTAGCCTTTGCTGATAGTCATCATGTCTCCTTGCTACAGAAAGGTACTAGCTTACCAGATTCGCAGCATGTCTTGAGAGAAACTCGCACACGCTCCCCTCAACAACAACGTCTTGCAGGTGCTCAGAATGCTTTTAACTTCCTACATCTTCCCCCGGAAGCCACTCCCTACACTGTAGTCCTAGGTAGCGTCCCTGGGTTAGCATCGCAGGCATATGAGGACTGGTCAACCCTAAGAAATAAGGCTTTACATTTACTGTACTCAAGGACAGGGATCAAAAACCAACTGTTCACTGAATTTAAAATGGTTCGCAGAGTACCATGGGTAGGGGAGTCCCAAAAGTCCCTTAGCGGCGACTGTGTGGTCCTAAATTTTAGGTTCCCCGGTTTGGTTCAGCATATTCTGGGGAGGGCAGGGGACCGTGACACCAGGGAAGATATCCCTGTTCTCCCTCTGGGGTATTTCTATCGACCCATAGATATCACTAGCCCTGCCGCACGGAGAGGGACATCACAAACACTTGGCCAATTTAACTATTCTATCCCCCTTAACAACTGCTTCAATGTTTTTCCTCTTTAGAAGACATTGATTGATTTGAACCACTTGACTGCACCGATTCACCTGGGACAGGTATACCTAGGGGCAGCGAGGACCTTGGAAATGGTCCCCCAGATTGCGATTCACCGGATTCTTTTAAAACCCTGGATATCCCAACAGAGCAGATGCAATAGGTAATAACCCAGGCTATCTTGGGGGTGTCTATACTACTAAGGTGGAGCAGAGCATGTTGGAGAGGCCGGAAGGCATGGTTGATGCTCACCCAGTAGGATCCATCCCACTAGATTGCTCCTATGGTCTGAATGCGCAGGTGGCTGTGAACATACCTCCTCCCTATTCATCCCTTGCAAGTCCATCTCAAGGGCCCCTAAAGTCTGTCATGACAGTGGGCTCCTGGAATATTGCAGGGCTTCTGCCCAAAACCGCATCCAGCGATTGGGCAGCTTTTATCGAACAGTCTGACCTCTGGGCATTCCAGGAGACTTGGTCCATTGATCAGGTATATTATCCCAGGTTTTTACATTTTTCTAAACCTGCCCAAGGGGGACGGAAAGGTAGACCCATCGGTGGCCTCACTTGTTGGGTGAGAAAGCAAATGGGTTACAGGGTCGAGGTGGTCCCCATCGACAGTCTGGATATTTTGGCCCTAGGGCTTCGGACAGCTCATGCTCGAGATACTATGATAATTAATGTCTATGCAAGAGGGCAACCGGGTGGGAGGTGTTCCGAGACAGTAGACCTCCTTGATAGTTTTCTGGATAGACAGAGGGGTGGGTGCAACTTGTAAATCATGGGAGACTTCAATTGCACCTTAGAACCGCTTGATCTGGAAGATGGTAATTTAAGTACCGAGGAGGATTCACAGTGGAATATCACGTCCCTAGATCTGAGCCCAATTAAAAAATGGACAGAAGCTGCCTTGCAACTTAAGGGGCTGTCCCTGGAAAGGGGAGTGCACGTGCAAATGGGAGGTCCCAATCGGAACGGATGGGTGCGCACACCTTTAATAATGGCATAAGGAGTAGTCGAATTTACTTTATTCTCCTCAATATAGAATTTTGGTCTTCCCTCCTTGACATGCTGGTCCAGGAATGCACAGAAAGCGACCACGACCTGCTAATTTTGACAATCAAGGCCCCGGGCTTATTAAACATCCCCAAACAGGTCGCAGAGGATATACCACCAGAAGTGCTGCTTTCAAATGACACAAGGAAAGTAAGATGGTCTAGGCTTATCGGGAATGAAGGGGACCTTGACATGATGAAGGCCATGGTTGCCCATTCAATATCCTGTCTCTAAAGCTGTGACTCCCAGGAGGATATCAATCTCATTGCCCCCCAGGTTCATAGAGATTTGTTTTCAAACTTAAAAACATATTTTATTAAACCAGCAAAAAGAAGGTAAAGACAGGGACACCAGCAGCCACCTGGTATAATAAAACCTGTAGAGAGGCACATCGATTATTGACAAGGGCTATTAGATCTAAAGATAGGGGAGAGGTTAAATCTGCCAGGGCAAGGTATAAAGCAACTCAACTAAAAGCTAAAAAGGAGTGGGATGATAATTGCTGGCTTGACTTGCTTTCAGCCAGCAATGAGAAAGACATGGTACAATTCTGGCAGTTAGTCAAGTGGGGGAGTGGCGGAACACCCCATACACCTACTAATTATGTTCCACCAGAACAGTGGGCCTCGTATTATAGGGCCTAGTTCTCTGCCCCATTAACAACTCAGTAGATTTTCAAATCCCCCCTCGAAACCCACCCTATTATTTAACAAATTAGAGATAGAGACAGTCCTCTTCCTAATTCCTAGAGGAAGGGTCCCGGGCCTCGATTGTGTATCGCCAGACCTGTTTGTTTACGATAAGGACAACTGAGTGGTCTACATCACCTATCTTGCTAATGCCATCGCTAGTGGTGCGTGCATCCCTAACACCTGGTCCGGAGCAGCTACAATACCAGTATATAAAAAGGGGGACCGCGCACACCAGGGCCGGACTGAGAACCAAAACCGGCCCAGGCAAAGTGCTCGGCCGGCCCCCTGGGGTTGCAACCGAGTTCTTTGTCAGGCCGGTTTTCGGCCGATTTTGTTACAGGGCCGATTTTGCAGCTATGCTGCAAAAACGGCCCTGTAACAAAAACGGCCCCCTGGGCACAAAACCGGCCCCCACCCTTGCGACGCACTGGGGGATTGCCCGGTGCCCGCAATGGCCAGTCCTGGCCTGGTGCACACCCTGGCAACTTTAGGCCTATCGGCCTTATAGATACCATTCAGAAAATAGTTGCCAGGTTGGTACTGTGTCGAATCTAGCTGTAGATAGAGGAGTCTGAGATTCTCTCACCATTGCAGGCAGGTTTTCGCCCCCATACCAGCACCATTGATTGAGGTGCTTAGGTTTGTGATGATTTACTGGCGGGTTGTTATCATAGGAGGGGGCACACTATATGTGGCTTTTATTGATCTTAAGTCCGCTTTCGACTTGGTCCCTCGTAATAAAATGTGGAGAGCATTTAGGGGCGTGGGGATGCCATTGGAGTTACCAGCAATGCTAGTCAAATTACATGACTCCAATTACGCACAGGTTGGATGGGAAACACACAGAGAAGTAACAGATAGATTTCCTGTGTTAATGGGCATGCGCCAAGGAGGTGTCCTCGCTCCTACCCTGTTTTCTTTGTTTATTGACAGGGTTGAACAGTATTATTCCACATGCCCCACTGATTCCCCAACTTTGGCGGGTTTGAAGATACCCCTACTCATGTTCGCGGACAACACCCTGATCCTACCTAAGACCCAAACTGGGTTACAGGCTGCTTGCCTCGTACTTACGACCCCTACCACCCCGACTGGGTTGGAAGTATCACCGGTCAATTGATTCTGAACCACGCTAATTCAGCCCTGATGAGTCACAGGTATCGCCCTGTCGATGAAACACGTGTCGGCTGGCGTTGTCAAATCTGAAGAAAAATTTTCATAAAGCTAACGTGTTGTTTTTACCATATTACCGGTGTCAATCGATCTTGTCTTTTACTGTTGTGGTATCAGAACCACTTACTATACGTGTGCCCAGTACCTGTTGTGTATGGGTTGCAGGCTGCCCTGTCCCGTTTCGAGGAGTTTTGTTGCGACCATGAGTTAGTGGTCAATGTGGACAAGACAAAGTTCATGGTTCTTCACAAGTACAAAGCCATTAAGGGTAAAGTATACATGAATAGTGTTCTTCTAGATCAGACTGAAGTGTTCACTTACCTGGGGATAACTTTAAATAGGAAGCTAAACTTGAAGCCACAGTTTGACATGCTAGCTCTACAACATGCACAGTTGGCTGGGGCTCTTATAAAAGAGCATAGGCTTTCATTTACCAAGCCCATAGCTCCCGCCCTTAAGACATACAACTCTAAAGTCGCTAGTGCAATCCTATATGGTGCTGAACTCTGGAGCCATGAGGATATTACTCCCCTGGTTACTGCCCAAAATAAATTTATAAGGGCACTAACTGGTTTTCTGCAATCTACTCCACTGCTGCCTTTTTTTTGGACCTGGGTTGCTTTAGTATTGAGGATCTGGCTCGATTCAGGCCTATAGCTCTTTGGAGAAGCTTTTGGGTTACCCCTGAGCTCTCTCTGTATGTTACAGCTCTCTTGGATTTCAGGGGGGTATGGTACCTAGGTAAGATCAAGTGGCACCAGTATATAAAAAATCCTTGACAGAAATGGGGATGAGTACGTTGTGGGAGAATCCAGAAGTCAACCCATTCCTGACAAAAAGGAGCTTAAGGCAGTTTACTTGGACATGGTGAAGATGAAGCGTTTTTCCTCTATCACAAGGCCAACTTTGACCAGGAATCTCTTGATGATCAAACATGAGCTTGGATTTGAACCGTATTGGGGTTTTATTTCAAAACCGTTAGATAGATAGCTACACCACCAGTTTAGGGTAGGTTCCCTTCCGTTTAAAGCTTTTACTAGTCGATGGCACATGTCTACGACAGAAATGTGCCCTTTGTGTTTAGCACGGATTGAATCAATTGCTCATATCTTATTTGTTTGCCCGGCCTATAGGTCACCTAGGATGAAGTGGCTCAAGCCCACTTGTTCCATCCTAGACACAATATCAGCCATGGAGGCTCTTAGGAACCGGCAGACATGTACCCAGGAATCCATTGTTGTTGCCATGGCAAAATTCTTGAGTTGGGCATGGGCGATTCGGGCTAACAAACTAAGGGAACACTGATTTTTTTTCAATCCTCTTTTTACCAACTTTAAGGGATGTGTGGTAGATTGAATTTGCTACCATGTTAAGTCTTGATACAGGGCTTAGTGATTTCACCAAAGACCAGGGTAGCTGTCGGCCTAAACCACTGCCATAGATGTTTGGGCCTTATAACACCGTATTGCCAACAAACCATTGCTGGGTGGATATATCTCATATCACATCTTTTAAAATAATGGTATTTTATAGTGTATTAGAGTATGCTGATCTGCTGTATTATTATTTAAACTCATGTATCCTATTGGGCCCCCCTTACATTAATTTCAGCTCTGTCTTGACTTGATCTTTTTGAATTTTGTATTTTTAGTCTGTTTTAATTTTTAACTGACTGTAATGTCTTTTATGATTTTTATAATCGAAATACAGACTAATGAACTGAACAGTAGGCCACCAGTATATCACTGTACCAGTCGAATGATTAGAAGGGCCCCCAAGAACAGCCATGTCATAATTCAACCAGAGAGTCTGGAAATTCTGATAAAAGACAGTGGGGCAGATTTATGAGTTCTGGCGCATCTCTGCAAATCAGCAGGCTTTGTAGGGGATCGTGTGAAAGAGAATTTGAAAGACAGCGGAAAATAGCCTAGGTGTGGTCTGACATTATTCAATGGAGCTCCTTGAGTGCAGAGTGACTCCTTCCAATCTCATGGAGAAGTTCCATGAAGATGGAGTGGGACACCCGGTCCAAACCATGAGAGCCTCTACTCCTCCCTCTCTAGCGTGCGACCAAGGTAAATCGTGACCTGGGGCCATATCTTTCTCATGCTTCTGCTGGTGTTGCCCTTAGAGCTATTCAGCACAGAGAACTGTTTTTGAACCTAAAGTGTTCCTATACTCGGCTGATGTTCCACCAGGCAGCAGGTTTATACTGAAATGCAATATTACATCTAAATGCTTTTTTGCTCCTAAATTTGAATTATGCTCCTAAACGTGTTTCCATGCTCCTGGTGATGTGGCACCGAGGATGATTTGTTACTAAATGCTGTAATACAATCCTGCATGCATTGCATACATTGTGATTTTTCACCTCAAAGTAGTTTTTCACATTATGCACATATTATTGTGAATAATTAGAATTGAAAAGTTTGAATTCTGAAAATATAGGAATGAATTAAATATTTAAAAGGTCTGGGCAAGGGGACCTGTCCCAGTGATTTCCGCACCCCCTGCACACCACATTGATCTGCAGCCTCTCTCTCTTTTAGTCGCATCATTTTCCCCCCACATATCTCCTTTAGATATCCCTCTTTCTGCATTCTTCACTCTATATCTCTTTCCTCTTTATCTCTGCATGGGCTTCCATATGTCTCCTCCTCTTCATCACAGTTGCAATATGCATGGGCATGCTGGGCAGTTGCCCAGGAGCCCAAGGCAGACCAGAATTTAGCACTAATGTTCTGTTAAACATTTTTATTCCTGGAAGTGGTTGTGTAGGCAGGACCCAGTGCACTGCTTTGTCCAGGAGCATATAATGCTGTTAAGATGGCCCTGTTTCACCATCCTCTCTTCTTCTCTCCCTCGCTCTCTCATGCACAGATTCCGCTCACAGTAACCGCCACAGTTTCTTTTCATTTCAAAGGCTAAGTCTACCCCTTCACACTCTTTTCCATAGAATGGTAAGTACAATTGCTATAGAAGGAACCTATACCAAAGGGCCTTAGTTCCTTCTGCAGGGAGGTCAAGGATTCCATGAGCATGAAGTCTGCACAATTTATGACCCACTGCGCCACTCTAAGTGAAACTCACACTGCCCTCAGCCTTAGCTCACGTCCTGTAAATCATGCCCACCAAGAACACCCACCTTCAACCCAAACTCACCCAGACACAGTTACTCTATGCACAATACCAGCGTCATATGTTGTAAGAAATACAAATGGACTAAAACACAGCCTTGAAACAGCAAATACTCTTAGGGCAAACAAGGTGAAGAAAAACATGTGAAATGTAAATAAGGATTATTCTGCTGACATGGATTGCTTTAAGGGATTTTACAGTCATTGTTATACAGAGATCACTGTCTTGTTTCTTGAGTGAAGGCCATTAATGTGGGGCTCCGGTGGGACCCATTTCAAAGTGAGTTTTTATTCACTACCTATGCAGGGCCACATCTTGCTGCGAGGACCAACGTGCCCGTGGACTGTGGGAAGGTCAGAAAGAGTCCTGGTCACACAGAATAAGTTGAGGTTGGGTCCATTGGCACAAATACAGCATTACTTAAATGTAGTAATATGTGAAAATGTTTTTCACGTCCTGCCTTGACAGCACAGCAGTCTGCAAGAGTTGCTGTATTTGTTTAAATATACATAGAGGGGGATCTGGCTTTATCCCAAGGAGTATTTTCTTTCACACCTCATGATATTGGCTGTTTGTTGCATTCTACAGAGTGTTTGCTTTGTATTGCACAAGGGCCTGTTTTACATCTGAAAAATACACTTAGTCATCACAAATTGAATTCTCAATCTCCTACATGAATTTTATACAGAGAGCCATACCTTGTTGGATTTGTTGACTGCAATGGGCTTTTTTAAGTGTTTGTCCTTCAGTGCAGCCCTTATGGTTACTACTTTTACTACCACTACAGCTAAACACCACTACAACCAGCACCCTACTTCTATGCATCTGTGCATTCCACTGTTTGCATGTTTGCACGCTTCACTGCGTGAAAGTCATGTCGACTATCAATGCTTGTTTCTCCTCCCTCTCTCTCTTTAAATGCAGCATTGTGCAGGGTTGTCAGATCTTAATTATTAATTTCTATAGGATCATGACTCACCTCTTTTTCATCAATGAAGGATTTTGTCTGCAGATGGGATTTTTGGCTTTCAATCACTCTATGGTACACTCCCTCCCTCAGCACTTTGGGCTGCACTGGCACTTGCTCGGCTGTTGAAGTATCTCAACAGCTTAGAAGTTGAAGGATGGCTGCTTGCAACCGACCACTTTGGTCCAGCCAAGGCCATCCTGTCCAGGTTATCCTCACAAAACCTGCAAGCTCATAACCAAGCATCGTTGATATGTCTCTGATACACCATGAAGAGTATAATTAGAACAATTGCTTTTGGCAGTTGAGGATTCTGATAAATATCCTCGAATTTCTTGGTAAAAAGTTTGGAAGACTGTCATCTGCAACACTTGAAGACAGATCAGAATTCACAGGATGGTTGGCAGGGGGCAAAGAAATCCCCTTTTGCTCAGAGATCTTTGCATTTGCTACTTGTCACGGCTTCGACCTGCACTACGCCAGTGGTCCAGAACTCCAAAGGTATGTAGGTGAGTCCTGGCAAGCATGTGCCAGCAAGAACCTTACTACCACAGACAAGATTATTCAGATTCCAAACTCTGATGGGAACGGGGAACGGGCAACGTCCAAGCCCAGTTTACCTTTGATGCAATCCATTACCACTTTCTGTTTCTTGGGAGACACAGATAAAAAGAACTACTCACTTTGTGATTCCCTAAAACCTCCTTTTCCCTGTTTCAATTTTGTCTGCTGCTTTACAATGCAGGCGGTCGAAACTGAAACTGGCCGGTCATTCCGGCTGCATTTTGACGGGCTCAAAGAGCCCATCGGCCAGTCAGACACCTCCATGTAATCCCTATGGATGGTGTGTCCGCCGCAGGGATTCTGATGTCAGTTTTCGATGTTGGTTTCCGAGAGGCTTTCCCAGTCGGATACCGGCATGTAATCCCTATGGATGGCGTTTCCGCCATAGGGATTCCTATGTCAGTTTCTGATGGGTTTTCCATGTCAGGCTTTTCCGACATGGAAAGCCTGTCAGAAAGCGATATTGGGGGCCACTAGCAGGGCCCCCTTCACCCCGCAGCCTCCGGTTGGGGGCCGAGGGGGCACCTATGATGCCCCTCTGTTAATCGCTGCACCTTGTCAAAGGCACCCTGAGGTGCCTGCCACGTGGTGCAGGGATGAATAAGTTCTTCCATTTGTATATGGGAGCTTAAGCTACGGCTGGTTTACGGCCGCAGCACAAGCTCCCTTAGACAAACGGGAGTAAGCGCATTGTAATCGCTTTGTCTGGCGGACATAAGTTTGCCTGACATCGTAATTAAGCCCAATGTGTTTTGTGTTTCCTGTTACACTACTGTCTGTTAAGTGATAGTAACAAGAGTTAGTGCAGCATAGAGCCAAGCAAGGCTTCAACAGGGCACAGTGCACACCATCAAACATAATTTTGAGCTGAGACCAACAGATGTCTTGGATATTTAAAGAGTATTCCTTCGTTTTTGGCAGGTCAGTGCAAAGTTCAGAAGACCTCTTCTTGTTAAAACTATGCAAGGGGATAGCAGCAGTTTTGAGCACGTCCTGAAGGGAGAACACAAGGAGAAGTTACTTTAAAACAGCTTGGAGGGAGTTATGGTCATGAGAAGTTGGCCTGGTATATGATGTTCACTATTCTAGTGAGCAGCTTGCACCAGTCCAAACAACACTTATGGTGATGGTTGTAAAGTCAACCTTATAGACCAGCTATCCTAGTGGTCTTAGGCTAAACTCAAGAGGGCATGTGAAGCCAGCTGTTTTACCATATGTAACCCCTTTAAATACCAATTGAAAGGACACCACACAGGATATATATAACATATATATGTATTTATTTCTAGACAATCCCTCTGAACTCTTTATGAGGTCAGAGGCACAAGCACATAACAAGATACTTAATTAAAATAAATAAGTTGCACAAAATACAGTAGGGCCCTAGGGGCACGCTAAACCATATACTAAAATAGTGGTATAAGGACCACTATACGGAAAGTGGATAGGCCTAGGGAATCGCTGGGGCTACGCTGTACTACCAAGAGTTAGGAAGCAGGAGGCCCACGGGAGGCGTGTGCAGAGTCTTTACTCACACGCAAGTTACCAAAGAGAATGAATGGGAACGTAAAAGTTACAAACTAGTTATTTTAGGGCACTTCTAACTGGACTCGATGAAAGTTACTTGAAACCTAGACAGTTGGATAGTCAATACCCACAGGAGCACCGGAGTACTCGCGTTACCTCACCCACAGGAAGCGGGTGCATAGGTGTCAAAGTGTATCGGGTTTTGTTGATGAATCCTATGGAGCCTTGAAGAAAGATGCTGCAGGCGACCAGGATGGAAGTGTCTGGTCGGATCCAAGGGTGGATCGAGGATGAAGAGTACCTGAAAGCAGAGGGTACAGAGTCTGGGTCACTAGCCAGTGACCAGGAAGGAACCAGGCGATGTCGCGAAGCAATCAGGTGATGTCATGAAGCTTGTCTCTGCAGCCACGTGGACCAGGAGGCATCAACGACAACCAGGAGTCAGGCACAGACTGTCCCACAAAGGCTCTGGCTATTGGCGGTGTCAGCTTCCGGATTGGAATCAACAAGCCTTGGCAAAGGCAACCCATGCAGGAATCAAAGTTGGCTTCTTAATCAGACCTGCAAGGTCTGATGGGCTGCTTCTTTTCAGGGAAGCAGGGGCCAGTCCGGAGCAACCAGACCAGCAGTGTAAATTCAAAGGTTCGTCGATAAGATGGCCACTAGGCAACGGGTAAGTGACCGGGCAGACGCGTCGAGCAGGAAAATGCAGAAGGCCCCCACGCAGAACTCGTGGAGTGTGCAGGGCTGATCTTCGGTGCAAATTATGCTCGGGGCTAGGGCTTCTCAATCCCCAATGCACAGCTTCGAGGGTGCCTCGGAAGCGGCACGGTAAGCAAGTCGCTGACTTTTCAAGATGGCCGTTCCCACATCTCCCATCGCCTCCACGGGTCTCAGCTTTGCTGGAGTTGTGGATCGGGCTGAAGGAAGTTTGGAAGTCTGGTTCTTGTCAGGCTCTGTGCTCGGGCTCCGGCGGGAGCGTCGACAAAGCAAGCCAGTGATCGCTAGATGGTGCCTGCTTGTGCAGGGTGGTCACTCCTTGACCACAAGGGAGATTCTTCAGTCGTCTTCTTGCAAAGTAGATCGTCGAAGGTCCAGAGTTTCGTTTCAGAGTTTCAGTCAGGATAAATCTAAAGTCTTGGGACTCAGCTCCTACCTATATACCTAATCTAGGGCTGGATTACCTGCTAGGTCCCTCGTATGGGTGGGATCAGGGAAGGAGGTGGTTACACTCCTTTCCCTTTGTCCAGTTTCGCGCCAGAGCTCGGGCTGGAGTGCCCCAGCACCGGTTTGAACTGGACTATGCATTGGACACCTAGTGTGCACCAGGCAGTGTCTCCTTTCTTTCAGCCCTCCCTGCCCTAATACACAAGAGCCTGTCTGGGGTGGTGCTAGCACCTCCCAAGACAGGAAACCTATTGTCCAAGCCTCCCTTGCTGGAAGGACTCCCAGCAGCAGGAGGTCAGACTTGTGTCTGTGGCAGCAACATCCATTTTGTGATGCTGAGGCTCTGGCTAACTTTAACCGGGATTAGTAGGAACAACATGTCTTCTCCCTCTAGAAGGGTGGATTGCTACACCCGTCGCCAGAACTGGCGAGGGGGTAGTGTTCCAAAACGTATGACACCTTACTCGACATGTTTTGATAAAGCCAAACCAGAGTTAGCATTTAACCGCGAGGTTCATAATGCACTTAAGAGTATATGGTATGGCAATATCCTAGAACAGCTATAAGGACATGGTTCCGAAAGCTGCAGACAGACTCAGCTCATGCTAGAGCACCATCTCACATAAAACCAAGCACTCTGCCTCCAGGATTGTTAAGGCCTGCAATAGGAGTGATTTATAGGTATATATGTGTCTAGATATAGGGTTAGATATAGGAATACTATATCTAAGCAAGGGGTGATTACACGACCTTGCCCCAGCTGAGTGATCAGCCAGTTGTGTCAATGTGAGTGGCCAGCCAGGGGTGGCATAATATATGCTGCAGCCCCTGGTAGGCCTTGGATGCACCTATGCCCTGGGTACCTATAGTACACTGTACAGGGGCTCATAAGGTGACCCAGTATCCAATTGGTAATGCACCTAAAGTCAGACCCCCCAGGATTTTGCGGCATAGATTTGCAAATTTAGCGGCACAAAAATGGAAATTTAGCGGCAATATTGCGGCACTTTATTTTACTCGTAATCATTCCTTTTCAGCCTTTAATCAATTTAAACTGATTTACCTGAGTACTCCACTGTGAAATAGGTATATTTAAAGTGTCACATATGCATCTCGTGAGAGGGGCCCTATTACTCCCTGGGGTGTTCTAGCACCTATGTATGCAGACCTGCCGGGGCACCTCTACCTCCTGGGCCCAAACAGAATGTGCTACACCTGTGAGCCAAGAGGAGTGTTTGCCTCAGAGCCAGAGTGAGTGATAGCCACAACTCAGGTGAGCTCAGTCTCCTCTTCACAGGGCGGAGATCGGTGCTATGAGCAACTCTTGAAACTGTTTAGATACCAGGCCCCACAGCACAGGTGAGTGCCTCTAGACAGCTCAACCTCATTCTGGGCTGCAGTAGAGGAATGGGTGTTTTCAACCATTGTTAAATGTAGCCAGACAATTTGTTTTACTGCACAATTTTCCATACATTGTTCCTAAAGGCCAAAGGTTTTTCAAGTATGTATCTATGATAAAACCGTGCACTACTCCAGGTCGGTTTTCAAGGCTGGGTGCCTCAGTCTACCATGCCCCGGAGTCAACCCGCTGCATACCAGGGTTTTTCTGGCGTCTTAGATTTGTGATGGGGGCCACTGAAGTGCGTGGGTTCCTACAGTACTCTTCATGGATGGGATCTATTTATTGCCTAGTCATGTGGGGGTTCAACCCTGTTCCACACTACGGTATAAGGGATGCAGTCTCCACTGCATGTTGTATTATATCCAATCGGTGCCTGGATACGCTTGGGAACGTGGCAGCCTAAATGTTTCTTTCTTTTTCAAATCGATCTATTTTTGTCTGTATGTGTGTGCATATTTTAACGTTACTGTATGTTTGTTGGCTTGCATAACATTTCAAGGGCATTTTTTGTGAATTTATCTGTGTGTATATACATGACTGTGCAATATATTTCCAGGATATAAATGACAGCATGTATAAGCACACAATTAGTGAACTGCAGGAGTTTGATTTTCATGTAGTGCACTCGCTTACATAATTAATAAATGAAATCCGATTTTAATGAAAACCGTTAGCATATTCACAGATTCGCCCCTGTTCATCATCGGATCTTTAGTAAGATTAATTCTAATTTAATCGACAGCATTGAAGCTGTCAAAATAAAATACCTCTCTAAACACAAAGCCGCGCAGCAGCTCATTCCTCGAATTATCCTTGTGGAAGATATGTTGTCAAAACAGCACGTGCCGTTACAACAAGGGCAGGTAAAACCACCAAATGATTCAAAAGCCTGTGAAGCCAGATGCTTTTGTGGAGCAGCTTAGAATTCAAACTGCTGCAACTTCATAAACATCCAAGTGGCTGTGGACGCCTGAAGAAAATATCTGGCAACCTAACGGGTGTTTCTTTTTCTCATTAATTGCTGCTGATCAAGGCTCCGATTTTCCGCAGACTTGTTCTGAGAAAAAAAGCGAGTGTGAAAGCTGTACACGTATTGTTCTTCTTGATCGCCTCTCACAGCTTGGCCGGGAGGAAGCAGCTATTGGACGGCGGCACGGAATGACGTGTGCGCGCACAGCCAATAAATGGGGATTTATTTGTTTTGCTGTCTCCCGGTAGAAATGTTTACTTTTTTTGTAAATATCGCGGCCACAAACGTAAATATCGCGGCCATCGCGCTAGTCCCCTGATTTCGCGATTTTTTCGTAAATCGCGAAATCGCGAAAAGCTGGAGGGTCTGTAAAGTACATTGTAGTGAATTTAGAGAGAGTGCAGCTGGGCTGTGGGTCTGATTAGCAAGCCCACAGCCACATTAAGTCGAAAACCAGTGAAGCAAAAAGCAAAAAGTGGGGTGACCATAGGAAAGCGGACCCTACTCTTCTACAATGGTGAAAGGCGTTGCCCCGTGTAAGACAATGCAAGTATCCAGAGAAGACAAGGCCAAAATGTTGATTCTTCTAGAAGTGTTAACTAACAAGCAGAGAGATCTGGTAAGATATGTAGATCCTGAAGAGGTAAGAGATCCTGAAAAACGACACAATAGTATTTATAAGATAGAAACCTTATGTTCCAATCAGACATCATACAGAGTAGGGTGTATGCCCTTATCAGACTTGAACACTTGTACATCAAATGTTGGTTCATTTATGTGAAATATGTGTCCCTGCGCAAAGGGCCTATATTTACAAAAAGTATATATACCTGAACATCCTCCCACTCAATTCTGAAATAATGGTTGGGCTTTGGTAAATACAGCGCCTCTGAAGCCATCTCAAGGCGTAGAACTTACAGACAGGAGTTTGGCCTCACTCCAGATGAATGCAAAAGTATCAACAGATCTGGTCCATGTGTTATTATGAGAATGGACTCTAAGCCACCGGCTGAGTTGTTTTCTAGAGCAGGAAGCAGCCGACCACAAATCTAACCGCATTCAAGGGCGGCCTGCAGAAACAAGTAGTATATATTTTATGGTGATTTGAACAGGATAAACTTTTCATACCCTGGTCATTTCAAAGCACTGTGCGAGAGTGCAAACAAAGAGAAATGTAAAAAAAATAGCGGGATTTTAACAACATTTGCTTAAGAGGCAGTGAGCTAGATAGTAAACTCAGATCCAACCCCAGATATTTGAAAAGGTTGCTGACAGAAGACCACTGGGGCCCACCCGAACCCCGTTCCTTAAGAGAGTCTATTTGGACTGGCGCTTGAGTCTATCAGCTCTTATGCCTCAGGGACCTATCTTGTAAATACATGGTATGTTTTTTTAAATGTGCTAATTTGTCACTAACCAAGGCAGGAGTCGTACCACAGTGATGTGTTGCTTGCACGAGGAAGGGTTTCCTGCAGAAGTGTTCAAGAAGTCAGCTGGCGATCAAGGAAGGTGATGTAAGGTGACGCGCCTGCGCATCGTGCGCTGTGTGTATGTGCTGGAGGAATTTGGTTGATGTGGCAACCCGGAACATAGTGTGCCAGTAATGTTGTGTCTTACTTGTGTAGGTGATGGTGCATGCTCCTTTCTCCATTCTGTTCTAGATGGGGTTATGCACGCGCCATCAACCATGTTATAAAGATGTTTACAATTCAATACAGGCCCATGGTGGTTCGCCTGTTCGCTGCCGTCTGATCTCCACTGTTAGGACAGTTGGACTCAGCAGCGAAGCAGGTCCCACTCTGCACTGGAGTCATTGAATTAAAGCTGGATTTATTTCAACTTCACGTCTCTTGTTCACATCATTTGGATGGTTGTATCAATCTTTCACATTTGGCATCAACTAGGATTTTTTAGGTTTTGCCTGCCAATGCGCTTGCGCATTGCTGGCGAGAGATATAGAAGGGCTTTGGAATGCAGGTTATGGCCAGTGCATGTGTGGCTCAATGGTCAGAGCGGCAGACCCTGATGCAGAAGTCTAGCCCGGGACCAGGGTTCAATTCCCCGCCTCGGCGGGTCTTGGGCTCAAAATTCCACGGACCTGATAATTCTCGCCTCGGTGCCTATTCCAATCATGGAGTCCCACTCTGCAACTCTGGGCAATAGCTTGCTTAATCTCCACAACGGCCCCCACAACGCTAAGGATGCCGGGCCTCCACCTTGGGGGTGCCCAGGAGTGGATGCCTCACAGGGAAAACCAGGATGGGTTCCACAGTGGTATTCGTACAACAAGCGCCTTGAGACCCTTGCGGGTGAGTAGTTCGCTATACAAGTATCAATTTACAATGTACGACAGGTACGCGCTCGCCATTTGCTCCCCGGATTCCCCCCCATCAAACTTGAAAGGAAGCCGCTCGCACACCACCATTTGTCTGAGCCTCGGCATCAGACTTCAAAGGCTGCCGCTCCCCCGCCCCCCCGCCACAGCAATGCCGAGAGCTTGTTTGGGTAAGCACTCCATGAGAGTGTGTTCTACCCAGTTGCCTCCCTCTGCCCCTTTCCTGCAAATATCTGCCACCTCCACCTCCCTTGCTCAGTTTGATCTCTCCCTTAAGGCTGATCTTTCTCTCTCTCGTTACTTACTCCCCGCTCTGCATTGCCTACTTAATCTTGGGCTTAATCCCATCCCTCTGTGCTGTCTTTCTCATAGCACAAAAGCTTGTGTGCGGTAGATGTCTTGGTGTTTCGTATTTCCAATAGTGAATGTTTATTAGTTCTGCTAAAATAATATATCCCGCATTTTGCAAACATCTCTAAAATAGCCATAGATAATGGAAATCAGCCTTAGCACTCTCTCTGCTGCGTTCAACTGCTGTGTTCCCCACCCCCTTTCAGCCACCTAGCAAAGCGTAACTCTGCCCAGACTGCAGATTACGGTTTCCAAATGGTCATCAGCGTGGCGGTGACAAAAGGACCTAAAGACCTCTATTTGGGGAGCTGGGCTGCAATTACCGTGCGTCAGACCTCACTCCATCCAGTGCCACTCTAGTGCTGCCACTAAAAATGTGTTGAATTTTGCATATGCATTTGCCCTTTGACGATGATGTGGATTCAGATGTGCTCAGGGTGCAAGGTTGTGACACTAAGTGTCTCCTTGATTACTGGCTGCCTTACTTGCAAAGTCAGATTAGGTAGCGCCGATATTGGTGCCTAGTGATGCTTCCTATGGGAGGCCTCCTCATGTAGCAGCTACCGAAAGGAGGCTCTTCAGAGCTGCAACACCCCAAACTACGAGATTTCCAAACTCGAGGAACCACAGATCACTATAGTAACAGGTATGTTTTACCACCCTGAAGGAGCTGCAAGAGGACTGCTTTGAATCGGGGGTGAGATTATAAAATCCTCGCAATCAGGGTTACGCCCTTGTTGCTGAGCCACATCAGTGGGCAAATGCTTTAACCCCTCCCCTGCTGGTGACGGAACCACTCCGTCTTCAGCCACGGTTGCGCTGTGCTGATGACGGAGCGGTTCCGTCACGGCCCGCTCCGCACGCCTGCGCGGCGCGAATTCCGCGCCTGCGCTGAGCGTTCTATTTGAGCTGGCGTGGCCGTGACGGAACCGCTCCGTCATGAGCACAGCGCAACCGACGCTGGTGACGGAGCGGTTCCATCACCAGCACCACACACACACAACCACACACAACCCCAGACACACAATCCCCCACACTCACAACCCCCCCACACACACAACCCCCCCACACACAACCACACAACCCCCCCACACACAAACCCACACGCACAACCTCCCCCACATGCACAACCACATCCCCCACACACACAACCCCACACACACATAACCTCCCACACACACAAACACACAACCACACACACGCAAAACCCCACAGACACGCAACACCCCCCACACACAACCCCGCACACACACACACACACACACACACACAACCACACACACATACCCACCCAGACATACCCCCACACATGCCCACACACACACACAACCACAACCACACACACACACAACCTCACACCAGGATAGAAAGACATAGCATAGCACAATAAAGCACAACAAAACATAGCATAGAACAACAAAACATAGCATAGCATAACAAAACATAGCATGACAAAACAAAACAAAGCATAGCATAACAAAACACAACAAAACATAGCAACGCAACACAAAATATAGCATAGCATCAGAAAACAGCATAGCATCACAAAACATAGCATAGCATAACATAACAAACCAAAGCATAACAAAACATAGTGTAGCATAACAAAACACAACAAAACATAGCAGAGCAAAATAAAAAATAGTATAGCATAACAAAACATAGCATAGAATAGCATAGCATAGCACAACAAAACATAGCATAACAAAACAAAGAAGAGCATAGCATAACAAAACATAGCATAACATAGCATAACAAAACAAAACCTAGCATAACAAAGCATAGCTTAACAAAACACAACAAAACATAGCATAGCATAACAAAGCATGGCATAGCATAGCAAAACACAACAAAACAGAGCATAGCATAAAAACACAACAAAACATAGCATAACGTAGCCTAGCAAAACAAAGCATAGCATAACAAAACAAAGCACAGCATAACAATATATAGCATAACATAGCATAAGAAAAGAAAACCTAGCATAACAAAACTTAGCATAGCATAACAAAACATAGCATAACAAAACATAGCATAACAAAAGAAAACCTAGCATAACAAAGCATAGCTCAACAAAACACAACAAAGCATAGCATAACAAAACATAGCATAGCATTACAAAAACAGCAAACATAGCATAACAAAACAAAGCATAGCATAAGAAAACAAAGCACAGCATGGCTATCATATTAAAACACAACAAAACATAGCATAACAAAACATAGCATAGCATAACCAAGCATAGCATAGCATATCACAACAAAACAGAGCGTAGCATAGCATAACAAAACACAACAAAACAGCATAGCAAAACAAAGCATATCATGACATATCATAACAAAACACAACAAAACATAGCATAGCATAACAAAATAAAGCAAAGCATAGCTTAACACAACAAAACATAGCATAGCATAACAAAACATAGCATAGCATAACAAAACACAGAGAAATATAGCATACCAAAACATAGCATAGCATAAGAAAACAAAGCACAGCATGGCATATCATAACAAAACACAACAAAACATAGCATAACAAAACATAGCATAGCATAACAAAGCATAGCATAGCATATCACAACAAAACAGAGCGTAGCATAGCATAACAAAACACAACAAAACATAGCATAGCAGAACAAAACCTAGCATAACAAAACAAAGCATATCATGACATATCATAACAAAACACAACAAAACATAGCATAGCAAAACACAAGAAAGCAAAGCATAGCTTAACACAATAAAACATAGCATAGCATAACAAAACACAGCGAAATATAGCATAACAAAACATAGCATAGCATAACAAAACATAGCATAGCATAACAAAACACAACAAAACATAGCATTACAAAACATAGCATAGCATAACAAAGCATAGCATAGCATATCACAACAAAACAGAGCGTAGCATAGCATAACAAAACACAACAAAACATAGCATAGCAGAACAAAACCTAGCATAACAAAACAAAGCATATCATGACATATCATAACAAAACACAACAAAACATAGCATAGAAAACACTAGAAAGCAAAGCATAGCTTAACACAATAAAACATAGCATAGCATAACAAAACACAGCGAAATATAGCATAACAAAACATGCATAGCATAACAAAACACAACTAAACATAGCATAACAAAACATAGAATAGCAAAACAAAACATAGCACAGCATAACAAATCACAGCATAACAAAACAAAACATAGCATAGCATAACAAAACACAACAAAACATAGCATAACAAAACAAAAAACATAGCATAAGAAGGAATAGCATATCGCAACAAAACAGAGAGTAGCATAGCACAACAAAAATAGCACAACAAAACATAGCATGGCATAACATAGCATAGCAAAACAAAGCATAGTATAACAAAACACAACAAAACATAGCGTAACAAAAAAAGCATAGCATGGCATATCTAAACAAAACAAAACATAGCATAACAAAACATAGCATAGCATAACAAAATAAAGCAAAGCATAGCATAACACAACAAAACATAGCATAGCATAACAAAACAGAATAGCATAACAAAACATAGCATAGCCTAACTAAACACAACGAAACAGCATAACAAAGCATAGCAAAACAAAACATAGCATAGCATAGCAAAGCACAGCGTAACAAAACAAAACATAGCATAACCTAATACATAGTATTGCATAACAAAACACAACAAAACATAGCAAAGCATAACAAAATACAACAAAACATAGCATAACAAAATATAGCATAGCATAACAAAACATAGCATAGCAAAACACAACAAAATATAGCATAACAAAACACAAAAAAACATAGCATAGCATAGCGTAATAAAACATGCATACCAAAACACAACAAAGCATAGCATAATAAAACACAACAAAACACAACAAAACAACAGCAGAACAAAGCATAGCACAGCATAACAAAACATAGCATAGCGTAACAAAACACAACAAAGCTGAACATAACATAACAAAACAAGGCATAGCATAACAAAACACAATAAAACATACCATAACAAAACCTAGCAAAACACAACAAAATGTTGCATAGCATAACAAAATACAACAAAGCATAGCATAGCATAACAAAACATAGCAGAGCAAAGCATAGTAAAACAAAACACATCATAGCAAAAGATAGTATAGCATAGTATAACAAAACACACAAAACATAGCATAGCATAACTAAACATAGCATAACAAAGCATAGCATAACATAACATAGCATAGCAAAACAAAGCATAGCATAATAAAACACAACAAAACAGCATAACAAAACATAGTATAGCATAGCATAGCAAAGCACTACAAAACAACAAGCATAACAAAACATAGCATATCATAACAAAACATAGCTTAACCTCATAGCTGCTGCGCCCGTCCAGCGGCCGACGGCACCACTACCTCGGGAGTGCTGCCGTCCGCCGTTGGACGTTCCAACTGCACCTGCGCAATGGAACGTTCAGCACTGGAGCTGGACGTTCCAAAGCAGCTAAGGTGTTAACAAAGCATAGCATAGCAGAACAAAACATATCATAAGAAAGCATAGCAAAACAATGCATAGCATAATAAAACACAACAAAACAGCATAGCATAACAAAACATAGCATAGCATAGCAAAACATAACAAAACAGCATAGCATTACAAAACACAACACAACATAGCATAGCATAACAAAACAAAGCATAGGATAGCAAAACGAAATATAGCATAGCATAACAAACAAAGCATAGGATAGCAAAACAAAACATAACAAAACAAAGCATAGCATAACAAAACACAACACATAGCATAACAAAACATAGCAAAACACAACAAAACATAGCATAGCATAACAAAACACAACAAAACATAGCATAACAAAACAAAACATAGCATAGTAAAGCATAGCATAACAAAACAAAACATATAATAGCATAGCAAAACATAGCAAAGCATACCAAACACAACAAAACATAGCATAGCATAAAAAACACAACAAAACATAGCAAAACAAAACAAACATAACATAGCAAATCATAGCATAGCATAACACAACATAGCATGAGAAAGCATAGCATAGCATAACAAAAAATAGCATAGGAAAACAAAGCATAGCATAATAAAACACAACAAAACATAGCATAGCATAACAAAACATAGCATAGCATAACATTACTACAGCATCACTGAACGCCACAGCATCACTCATTCGCCACGACAGCATCACTCAGTGCCTCCACAGCATCAATCTGTGCAACCATTCAACAACAACTGTTTCAAATATGTTCTCTCAATGTTTCAAGCTTTATTACAAATCTCACATGCCGCGAGATCCCCCAACCTCTCATCTCCTCCGGGCCCCTGAATTCCTTTGCTACCGCCTGCGTCAATACCTGTAGTTGGGCTGCCAAATAATATAGCTCAAAATCAGAGACCGCTAACCCCCCTCAGACTTTGGTCTTATCAGTGTTGCTTGAGCCACCCTCCGTCTACCAGAGCCCCATAAAAATCCTGCAATCATTGATTCCTTGTTTTAAAGATCGAGCACGGTATCCAGACCGGCAGTGTCCTAAAAAAAATATAATAATCTGGGAAGCTCCACCATTTTTAATAACGCTATCCGTCCCATCACAGATAGCGGGAGCGTGGACCAAAAGGTCATGCTATTCTTCAACGCACTCACGCACTTGCCTATGTTCCCATCTAGCATATCACCCGCGCTATGATATATGTGTACACCCAAATATGTCAAGCAATGCGGTTCCCTACTCATCTCTCTAGGCATGGCGGGCAACACTTCCCGAGGTCGCACCGGAAACGAGCAAGTCTTGGTCCAATTAACCTTCAAACCTGATATGCCTCCAAACCTCAGAAACAGGTCCACAGCTCCCTCCTGTGTGACTTCTACATCTTCCAGAAACATCAGCAGGTTATCTGCATATAATGAAATATACTGCCGATTTCCTTTGTATATTAATCACCTGTAGCATTTTCCTAGTCTGGCTGTTACTGCTAAGGGTTCAATCGCTAAAGCAAACAATAATGGGGAAAGGGAGCATCCCTGCCGTGTGCCCCGGGCCACCTGGTACTGGGCTGATATCAACGCTCCCACTTCTACTCTGGCTACCGTCGACGAGTACAGTACTCTGGTCCAGACTCCAAATTCCTCCCCTAACCCAAAGCAATCTAGTGTCTTGTATAAATAGGGCCACTCCAGACTATGAAAAGCCTTTTCTATGTTTACCGATAGCACCATTGGCCTCAGGTCTCCCGGCTGTTTCTCCTCTAGTAGCCGCACTAATCTCCTTATATTAGTAGCTGTATTCCTCGTCGGGATGAACCCGGCCTGATCTTAGTGTCTTAAACCCGTCATGTGCTGTAAAAGGCAGGTTGCCAAAATCCTACTCAAAATTTTATAGTCAGTAGTCAGCATTGACAATGGCCGATATGATGCCGTATCAGTCCCCTCGCACCCAGGTTTTAATAAAGGAATTACTAGCGCCTCCCTCATTGTGGCGGGGAGCCTACCCAGTTCTTTCGCCTCCCTGTAGACCTCCAATAATCTCGGGCCAATAAATTCACATACTGCCAGTAGAACTCCACAGGTAGACCATCCACTCCTGGTGTCTTATTTCGGGCCATATGTTTGATTGCACTCCATCGAAGAAGGAGTTGATGGCAGAATCCTCATCCGCCAAAGAACTCCTGTAAAATACTTCACAATAACCCTGAAAGCGATTAAGGATCTCAGGTTGAGTAAACACCGCAGTGCCTGTAGCGTCTTCCAGTGCCAGGATTGGCGATCCCCATCTCACCGGGTTAGCCAACAGGCTAGCAGGGTCCCCGCTTTGTCTCCCTCCTCATGCGCCTTCATGGTATACGTTTCATGGTCAAAACAGCGCAATCATTCTATTTCAACCGCCACCGCTTCTTTAGCTTCCAGTACCTCCGCTTGCATTTCAGGGTGTCCTGGCCTAGCCCGTTCAGCTTCTCTCAGTCTATTTTCAGCTCGATCCACATCCTGCAATAAGACCCTCCGCACTCCCACACGTTTGCCAATACAGAGTCCCCGTATCACCACCTTAAATGTGTCCCACTCCGTTGCTCTGGTGGACGCCGTGCCAGCATTTTCGTCAGAATAGTGCGTTATCCCTTCATCTACCTCGCTCTGAAAGACTTGGTCTTCGAGTGTTTCAGGACGCAGTCTCCATGTGGGGATGGCAGACTTCATCTCTATCCAACGCAAGTTAAATAACAGTGGCTTGTGGTCTGAGAGTGTTCTAGTAAGGTATTCCGTATGTACTATGGAAGGGACCAACTGTTTGGAGCACAGAACTGCATCTAGTCTAACGTGTAGATCGTGGAGTGCCGAATAATCGGAATTATCTCTATCTCTCAGGTGGTGCATGCGTCATGTATCCACTAAATTCCACCTATTTTGCCATTCTAATCTGTGTTTAGCTAGCCTATGGACGGGGACATCTGTTAGGGGCAGATGTGACCTGTCCAGCAAAACATCAGCTATAGAATTGAAATCCCCACCCAGTATCACCGGGCCCGCTAAGCAGTGCGCCAGTGTGCCAGATAGGCCATCAAGAAAACGCGCCTGCTCAAAATTTGGCGCATGAATACTACAAAGGGCTACATTCCTACCGCGCAGTTTCCCCACCACCGCTACATATCTGCCCTCAGGGTCAATGGCCTAGTTAGTCACTTGAAAGGGGATGCCTGTCTAATCCAGATCATTGCCCCCATGCAAACGCCGAATACGCTGTGCTAGACACCTGTCCTCTCCATCTCCGCTGCAGTGTTATTCCCTCTGCCCTAGTGAGTTGTGTCTCTTGTAGTAACGCAATGTGGATCCCCCTCCTAACTAGATATGCATGGATCTTGTGGCGTCTTGTCATAGTATGGAGACCCCTCACATTCCAGGTGACACAGCGTAGGTGAGGTATCATCCCCATCAAGATAGCTTGTTGGATTCAGTTCAGTTCGTATCACAGCAAACACACCGGAACCCTTCCCATCCCAACTTCTTACCCTACTCCCTCGTCCCGCACTTCCCCTAAAACAGGACCTAGAACCAAACTGCTAGTCCCCATCCAAACCACTGCAACCAGCAGCACACACTTAACAACAAACTCTCCACTAAACCCACCAGTAGTCACTGAGGGCAAGCCTTATGGACAATGGGGGGTGCTTAGTGCCAACCGGTGACCTTACACACTTCGAAGCCAGTCCCGCTTCGAAAAAAAACCCTACATAACCATCACATTCCCCCCCCCCCCCCCGGCGTAAAGTCAGGCCTTCTCAAGCCATCAGCTCTGTCTCAAACATGTCACAACCTTGTCCTTGCGGCTAAAGACCCAGATGTCCCTTCTTCCGTAACCCCAGGTCCAAAGGCAAAGGGCTTCCAACCCCACCCACCCAGTACTCTCCGCCCCCAGCAATCATTTCTCCCCCGCCTAATATGCAATGTCACTCATCAATTAGACCATCCACTGTTCCTGGTGTGACCAGTGGTAAATGTACGCTGTCTGCTCCAGAAGAATCAGAGTCCGAATGCTCAGCGTCCTTCTCAGAATCCGTGCCCTTCTGCGATTGTCCCAACAGTTCACTAGATATAGCTGTCATTGCCTACAGGACTCCCCTGCGCTCCACCTCAGTTTGCGAGAGTGATGGCTTCCTCAGTCCCCGTTGCTGGCGCTTTATCCGCTGCGATTTGCGGAGTTGATGCCCCTCCGCGATCTCTCGAGGCTGCTGCACTGGTCCATCTTTACCGGCTCTGTAAGACTCCAGCTTCCCCCCCCCCCCCGGCGTATAGTTAGGCCTTCTCAAGCCATCAGCTCTGTCTCGAACCTGTCACAACCTTGTCCTTGCGGCTAAAGACCCAGATGTCCCTTCTTACGTAACCCCAGGTACCCAGGCAATGGGCTCGCAACCCCACCCACCCAGCACTCTCCGCCCCCAGCAATCATTTCTCCCCCGCCTAATATGCAATGTCACTCATCAATTAGACCATCCACTGTTCCTGGCGTGACCAGTGGTAAATGTACGCTGTCTGCTCCAGAAGAATCAGAGTCCGAATGCTCAGCGTCTTTCTCAGTATCCGTGCCCTACTGCGATTGTCCCAACAGTTCACTAGATATAGCTGTCATTGCCTACAGGACTCCCCTGTGCTCCATCTCAGTTTGCGAGAGTGATGGCTTCCTCAGTCCCCGTCGCTGGCGCCTTAACTGCTGCGATTGCAGAGTTGATGCCCCTCCGGGATCTCTTGAGGCTGCTGCACTGGTCCATCTTTACCGGCTCTGTAAGACTCTAGCCATTCCCATGCCTCCTCAGGTGTTTCGCGGAAGCAAGTCCTCCCATCCACGACTATCCTCAGTTTGGCCCGGAACAATCCTATTGATGCTCGGCGGTGCTGTATCTCAAAGGTGTAGTCTGGGAACCGTGTGACCTTACTATTACCCACTTGAAAAGGGCCATCAGTTCGGGTTTTCTGGAGCAGCAGGTCTCTGTCCCTGAAGTGCAACAGACGTGCCACCACCGGTCGCGGGGGGCGTCCTTGTTGTGGCGGTTTCGCAGGAACCCTGTGCTCACGTTCTAGGGTGTAGAAGGGCGACAATCCCACAGGAGCTACCACTATTTTCAGCCAGTCCTCCAGGTAGCGCACCATATCCGCCCCCTCTTTTTTTTCCGGCAGCCCCGCTACACGGATGTTATTCCGTCTATTTCTGCTTTCTGCGTCTTCGGCTCTCTTTTCTAGCGCTCCAATTCTCTCCAAGGTATTTGCCACAGTAGCTGTTAGCGCTGTCTGTGCTGGCGGCACCTCTTGGATCCCGCTTTCTACTGTTTTCACTCTGTCCGCTAATCCGCACGTAGGAGGCCAAGGCCTGTCGCCACCTGCGCAATGTTTTGTTGGAGGGCTGCGTGGGAGCTTGCTATGGCCGCCAAAATTTTGTCGAACTGTTGTTGAATGCCAGAGTCCTGGGGCGTCTCTTGCACACTCCGCTCGGCCTGAGTCGGGGGTTCAGTGTCCGAGTGCTGCTGCGTCTCCTCTTTCTTCCCCTTTAGTTTGCCCATGGTGAGGGTTACTTGCTGTTGCCTGAAAAGTGCTACGCTCCTGAGCCCACCAGGAATCAGATATTGCACCCCCGCCTGGGTATCACGAGTATCCGTCCCACCAGCCAGATCCTCTTTCAGTCACTAGTGCAGTCCCACCTCGCGCCAACACCTTCAGCCACGCCTCAATCGCGTCCCTGTTGAGGCTCCGATCAAAAGGGTTCTGCCAGCGCTGCCCAGTCCAGCAGCCACTCGCGTTCAATTACCGGAGTTCTGTCCAAAGAAAATAGCGGTGCCAATTCGTCGATTTTCCTTCCCCCTCGGCGTGCTTGGCAGCCCGGGTCCCAAGGCAGGTCGTACCTAAGCATGGGCGAATTTTGCGAATCTCGCGTTCGCGAATTTTGCGGATTTGCGAACTCGCAATCCGCAAAATCCGCGAATTCTCGCGAATTTGCGGATTTTTTTTTTTGTGTTTGCGCGGGTTTCTGCCAGTTTGCGAGGGTTTTGTACAATGTCGCAAATTGCGAACTTACCTGTCGGGTCGCAAGTTTCGCGAACTTGTTGTTTCTACGTGTCCAGCCTGTTTGGGACACTCTTCTTCATCACTGCCACTCTCTGTCACCACTGCCACTCTCTGACTACTCATGCCACCCTCTGGCCCACCCATGCCACCCTCTGTTTCATCACAGCACCCTCTGGTTGTCCAGTCAGTGTACATTATTGTGGCAACGCAAGCACACCTTCCCTGCCTCAAGTGACCTGAATTAATTTGGGGCTGATTAATGTGTCACAGAATATTTTTTTAGCTGGCACCTGCTTCCTTAGTGCTTCCTGATTAGTGATCTTTTGCACTTGCTAAGTGCTTTCATTGTTGCAAAATTAGTTACAACACCTGCCCTGCCCCAACTGACAATAATGAATTAGGGGCTGATTAATGGATTTGAACTTCCAGCCTGGCTCCTGCTTGTCCCCCTTAGCTGTAATTCAGGACCTTTGTGGCATATGTGTAACTATTCTGAGGTTCAGAGCAGGGTCACATAATAGTTGCAACTGGCAACTGAACTCTGGAGGGGCCCCTCAGGAAGCACTACAGGAAATGGCTACTAATGATGAGCCTGAACTTTTGAACCTGGTAAGTAGTTTCAGTTTTGCTAAGATCGTATTTCTGCAATTTTGCACTTATTCGCGGGGCGCGAAGTTGTACTGGGAAGCCGCGAACTCACGTGAACAGTGCGAACAGTGCGAGCAAAATCCGCTGCTCGCGGATTTGCAGATTTTGCGGGAGATTCGCGAATCTCGCGGATTGCGAATTTACCGAAAATCCGCAAAATCCGCGAGCGAAACGGATTTTCCCCCATGCTTAGTCGTACCCCACTCCACTGTCTCAATGATCCCCTTCTGTGGCTCGCTTACGCTTGTTATATGTCGCTCATCGGCGCTCCCACAACCAGTCCCAAGCCGGAGACGCTCCATTCACTGTTTCCTGCCTCCACCACAAGCCGGGCAGCACCGCCCCGACAGGTTTCTCCCACTGGCGCACCGCCACTAAGCCCACAGATGCAGTGGGGCCCCACTCCGCCTGCCAAGTCCTCTCGTGCCACCTCGCTGCCCTCCAGTCATCAGTTACCATCCCATGGTGCTTGCTGCCGGCCACGCCCTAGTTCACAATCCGCAGCGTCCGCTGAGCCTCCACGGCCCGAGGCTCCGGTTTCTGCCCCAGCTCACTCACCAGGGCGGGGCCACTTGCTGCCTCCCAGTCCAACGGTTTTCAACCGGCCACGGCCCCCTCGCCTCCGGCCCGCCGCTGCAGGTAGTCTCCGAGGGAGCAGGCCGTCCCGCACTCTGTGCTCCTCTCGTTGCTCACACCAAGCCGCCAGCAATTCACCCTACTAGATCTCCGGTCAGCGGGTGCCGCGACCTACACACTCGCTCCCCTGTGCTCACGTCCGGCGCCCAATGCGATCCCCTCAGCGTCCAGTTGTTGTCCGCCACTCCGCTGTTCTCAGGTCCGTCCGTCACTGCTCCCTCGGGGTCCGAATCGGATGATCTCTGTGTTAGGGCGTCGCCACTTTGCCCGGCTCTCCAGCTTTCAGCATCTTTCAGAGAACCTCTTAGTAGTCCCAACACGCGTCGAGTTCAGGAGCAGCTCTGCTGCTACTCGGTCCTCCATTGTTCCTCAACCCTCCGGTGGGGAAAGGGGAATCAGGGTATCCGGTTTTCAGGAGTTTTGCGGGGTTTCTCAGCCGAGCCTGTGGGTCCTCTTGAGGGTCTTCTTCTACTTTGGTGGGCTCCCCTGCTTTCCCGGGGCCTGCTCTGACTCTCCTTGTAACTTGCTGGTACCAGCGATTGCATCTTGTTGTCTTCCACACTAGTTGCAGCTAACAAGGCTTGTTGGTGCTCCCGCCTGACACCGACCACCTAAACACTGACATCCGATGTGGGACAGCTTGCACACGGTTCCTGGTTTTCCACAGCATCACCTGGTTCCCACATCTGCAGTGACAAAGTCCTCGTTAAGTCTCCTGAGCTCCCTGCCAAAGGTGGGTATTGTGCTTCTGTGCCTCCTTGTCACCTCCGAGAGGCCTAGACTCTGTCCCTTTGCTTGCAGGTTGTCCTCTTCAAGAATCCACCCTTGGATTGCACCGGACATCTTCAGAGACTTCTCCAGTGGCCTTTTCTCTAACGTCTTCCATTGTCATCTACAGAAGGTTCCAACTTCAATTCAACCCTATGCACCTGGCCTCCTTGGTGCAGGTAACCTGGTTCCTGGGGTATCCATGGGTGGGTTGGCTCTCCAACCTACTGTTCTCCAGAGGGGTTCTTCAGGGTCCTCTGGAAATAGCCCTTTTTCTTTAAAACTGCAACAGCGACTTTTCCAGATACTTCCATTGGGCAAGCAGCTGTGTTTCCACTCTGTGCACAGCTTCCGTGGGGTTCCTGGGTACTTACCTTAGGTTGTCACCAGCTTCTTTGAGTCTTCTGGTCCAAGTCCCATTCTTGCTTGCAGTTCAAATTTCACTTCTTCAGCATATGGTTTGGTCTCACCCTGGATACCAGTATATATTTGTGCCACTAACCTGATTCCTTTTGAGTTTTTTCATGTGTATTGTTGGGATCTCTAGCCATGAGATATGCCAATGTGTTAGAGATTGTGTTGTGAAATAAATAGGCTTATTTTGTAAACTCTGTGTGGTTCTTTTTCATTTAATCTACATTGTCGATTAAATGTGGTAAAGCAAGCTGCTTTACACTCCGTCAAGATAAGCCTGAAGGCTGCTCTCCACAGCTACCACTTTGAGAGCATCAAAGGTTATCAACAACCACTAAAATCACCATAAGGATTGCCTGGATTAGTGCAAGGTGCATCACTCCTTTTAGTGTGCACCATATACTAAGCACGCCTCATACACCAGTGAGACAGTGGAACAATACGTATCAGTGTTATGAACTCTGGCTGCGACTCATAGATTTAAGGCTCTACACAAAGAGATAACAATAGACCAGTTTATTAACAGAAAGAGCAATGTTAAAATTCGGGACAGGTTGTTAGAACTGAAGGATGCTTCCTTAGAAAAGAACATAGACATTGCACGGCAAGTTGAAAACTTGTCTAGTTATGCTAATGAACTTAATGGGGACCAAATTAAGGACAAGGGAGATTTCAACCAGGTGCATGTGGTACAGAAAATAAAGAAAAGTAGTGGGGAAAACCACCAACATATCATAACCAAAAGCAATCAAGTGTATTTTAGATGTGGTAGTTTTAGACACACTGCTGATGCTGAAAGATGTCCTGCTGCGAAAGCCAAATGCTTTAGATACAAGAAAATGTTTTCGCATGTGTAAGTCTGAGGGGCAGGATAGACGGCCACGTTCTGTGAATGTAGTCAATGGTTAATGTGAGGAATGTTTTGAGGAGGAGGAGGATGACAGTCGAGGTTCTGGTAATATGCAAGGATGCAATGGGTGAAATTGAAGAAGGTTATTGTCCACTCAAGTGCGCTATGAAAATCAATGAAACCAATGTGTTGGTTTGGGTTAATTCATGATCCCCTTACACCATTATTGGCAAACATGTTTGGGAAAGTGTAGGAAAGCACAAATTATATAATCCTAACTAGTGTCCAAAATGGAATAAATAGAAGTTCAGGTACTCTGCAACAGAGTACCTGCTTTTCTCTGAGAAGTGCTGGTACTCTCCAATTAAAAGTATTATGTTTATCTTAGAAAGTGCAGGAACTCTCCCACTCAAAATAAAAAAGTGCTGGTACTCAGTACCGGACAGTACCGGACCATTTAAAGCACTGCTCCTGACATAGAACCTGGTATGAAGCTTCCATTGTTGTGGTTTTCAATTGCAAGTTATCATACAAAGATAGGAAGGTGAATGGGAAAGTGTATGTTGTGGAAAGGGGTAGAGCTCTGTTAGTTTGGAGTCACCAGAAGGCTTTGGCATCATTTTAGATCCCAATCATCCCCAACATGTATTGTTAACTAAGGATGCAGAGAAAGCAAGGCGGAGCATCAATATCCTAGGTTATTTGCTTGCAATCTGGGATGTTTAAGCAAATTTTAACATCGCATTGTGTTGAAGTCAGGGAGCATTCCTAGGGTACATAAGGTAAGAAATGTATGGATTGCTCTAAGAGCACAATTGAAGGAGAAGCTGCAAAGGTTATGGGAAACACAATTTATTGAACCAATTAAATCAGTGGAGTGGCTTAGTCAAATCGTTTTCAAATGTAAATCGATTGGCAAATTGCGCATGTGCGTTGATTTGAGAGACCTTAATCGGAATATGTGGGTGGACCGTCATCCATTGCCTCATATTAATGGAATGGTGTCCAGCATTAAGAATGGCAAGTACTTTTCCTTAATTGGTTAGTCCAATGCATACCACCAGATCCGTCTTCACCCCAAGTCCAACCATCTCACTTCGTTCATCTCTCTAAAGGGGGAGTTTCGAAATTGTATGCATGCCTTAGCTTGATGAACAGCATATTGGGGAAGATCACTAATGCCATCGATTTCCAAGAGAACATTTTGGTGTGTGTCGCAAATGTGGAAGATCATGATCGTACTTTTGATAAGGCTCTTGAAAAATTGCAGGGTTGACTGTGAGCGCTGACAACTGCAAGTTTGGGTAAAAGCAAGTTGACTGTTTGGGTCACACATTATCTGAGGAGGGTGTGGAACTTTAAAAAGAAACTATTTGAAGCCATTGAGTGTGCAATTTCACCGGTCAATAAGGAGAAATTACGCTCATTTCTTGGCCTTGCCAAATATTACTCTAAATTTGTGCAGCATTTTTCAGACAAGGTACATGTTTTAAGGGTGCTGATGACAAAAGGAACTAAATTTGAGTGGCAGTTGAATGCCAGAGTACTTTTCAGTCAATAAAGGAAGAGATTGTGAAGGCCGTAGCTCTTAAGCCTTTTGATCCACTAGATTGTATTATAGTAGTAGTGGATGCGAGTGCTTACGGTTTGGGGATTGTATTAATGCGGAGAACAAGAATGAGTGGTAGCATTTGCTTTGCATACTCTTAAGGAGCAGAAACTATGTATTCTGTCATAGAAAGAGAAGCACTGGTGTGATGGTGGGGAGTCAGTTATTTTAAAACCTATGTGTGGGGGACTAATTTCAAATTGAGGACTAACCACAGACCTTTGAGTGACATGTTCCCAACCAAGGTTGCAGGCATGACAAAGCCGAGAATCTCAAAGTGGTTATACCGTTTGCAAGAGTACACATTTGTGTTAAAGTATATTCCAGGGAATAGGAACACAAATGCAGATTGCTTCTCTCACCTGCCATTGAAGGAACATGATGAGGACATTTAGGATGAGGATGAGCGGGTGGTAGCCAATGTGGAGGAATCTTATGTCGGGCCATAAGTGAGAAGGAGTGGAAGCGAGCAGTTGTGGAGGACAATGTCATGAAGGAACAGTTGTGTGGTTTGGCTAAGTCTACTGGTACGAAGTTGTGCGTCAGAAAGAGTTATGGCAAATTCAGAATGGGGTGGTCAGAGCTTTCAGTAGTGGATGATGTTGTGAGAAAAGATGGAAGACTAGTGGTGCCTATGGGTTTGCGAATCAGGTCACTTGAGCTACTTCACGAGGTGCACAGTGGAATGTCAGGCATAAAGAGGAGATCAAGAGTAAATGTCTGGTGGCTGGGCATAGACAAAAAGGTTGAGAGGTGTCTGCCGAATTGTGTTGAGTGTATGTGCAACAAGTCCCACCTTTCAGAAGAATCTCCCATTACTTCCACTAGGTTACCAGATAAACAATGGCAGAGGGTAGCTATGAACAAAAATGGGGGCAGATGGAGGTAGGCGTTAGGTGTATCCTCTACACTGTGGATAGTTATTAATGAATCTGTAAATGACAGATCAGGGAACCTAACCAAAGGGAAGAGCTTCTGCTAAATGTGCGAAACAATGTCCCAAAACTAAGAAGAGAAAAGTCTCTTCTTGAGTCCCCTCAATAACCAATCGTTGCTACTAGCTATGGACATCTGCTGGACGTTTTCCACCAAAGGGATAGAGAACAAGTATGCCATTGTGATGGTAGATTATTTTTCCAAATGGCCAGAGGTAGCTTTGACCAGGGTGATAAAGGCATCCAACATCATTGAGTGTTGTGATGAGGGACTCCATAGAGTGGGATGCCCTGAATGTTTGCTCACAGACAATGGGCCTCAATTCATTGCAGGGGAGTTTGAAAAGTATATGGGAAAAATGGGAGTGTCGCATCATACAACATCAGTTTATCATCCTAGAGAAAATAGTTGAGACATTTAACCATGTGTTAAAGGAGTGTGTACAATTGTCTGATGAGAGTGGAATAGAGAGTAAGGATGCGGTCAAAGAAATGCTATGAAGCTATTGTAGTACACACCATTTGGTTACACTGGAAGACAAGCTGGTACAAAGGTTGCAGCTGCTTGGATGATAAAATCTGGCATGAGTGGTGTGAATAAGAAGGAGTTGGAACATAGGGTGAGGAAATATTAGGGCAGATATGTGCTTAGGCACAACGACAAATTGAAGAACAAGGTAAGGACATGTCTTATTGGTGCTCAGAAGGTGGGTATGTCCAAATAGTCCAAGCCCAGGCAAATTAAGAAAGTTTTGGGACACATTGTGTGGTTGTGCGATAGTAAGAGGTGGAACATACATACAGTAACTTTGTGCACTGATCTTGAACACAGTGTTGGGTTAAAAGATTCTGTTGGCAGTAACTGAGGTGTTCATCGGGCACCGGAAGCCATAAACAGCAAGGTTAAACAAGGTAAACCCTTGTTGGCAAAAAGAATATATTTGCTCATCAAGTTTATAATTGATCATAAAATGTGGGGTATACCTAGTACATTCACATTACATTTTTGTTGTTATAATTTGTTTAGTGAAGCATATACATGTATAGTGTTTTGTAGCATTTGATGTGTTTTGCCTTAAGAGTGTTACGCAATTTTAGGTGTCATGTTCTTGTAAAATTGTAATGAGGGGAATTGTGTTGTATCTTAGCAACGGGTTGCCACCTCCACTGGATTCTAGATTGAGGAATCCAGCAGTCAGAGAGCAGGAAGTTGCTGAGGCGAGAGGACATAAACAGGGGTTGTTGCTCTGCACTTAATATACCTGCTTACATTCTTCTACTGCGTTTTTGGTGACTTTAAAGCAGCAAAGTTACATGCAGCACTTCCGTGCATGACTTTGTAGTAAAGGAGGCCGTTTGGGGCTTATTTGCAAGCCCACTGCACTGCCAACACGTCTCTTTTTTTGATGCCCTGGCGGTACAGAGGGCAGACCCATATCTGTGAGGTCACGCAAGGCCACTTTGCGTGGCTTTTCATGGCCTCATAGATATGGAGTAATGCAAAGCAGCACAAGTTGCTGCATTGCCTTACTCTGAGCCAAAGAGAAGTTCAATGGGCATTGCAGTGGGTGTTCCCCTGCAACACCCACGGAATTTGATGCTTTCCAGATTGACAAAGACTTGTAAACCTGGGAATGTGCCAAAAGCCTACGACTCCCCAGGGGAGGCGTAGTTTTTTCCTCTTTCTATGGGTGCTGCATTCTGCAAATGCCTCCATTGATTGTTTTTGCACAGGAAGATTTTTCTTCCTGCACAAAAACAATAATTCCTAAAACGCAGACACCCTTGCACCATGCATGCAGCTAAAACGGCACTAGTGCAGTGGGAAAGGACAGGAATGCACTGTATATGAGAAATATAATGCATTCCTGCCCTTTACTTTTGACGGAGGGCAGGGCAGCACAGCAAAGTGACTTACTGCTCTGCCCTGCGTCAAAAACTTGTAAATGATGCCCAGGCCTCTACATCTATATGTATGAGGTGATGCAAAGCCACCCTGCGTGCCTTTCCTTGGCCTCATAGATATGGGGTAGGTAAGGCAGTGCAAAGCACTGTGTTGCCTTACTCTACATCAAGGAGGCATTCAAAGGGCATTGTTGTGGGCTTTCCCATGCAACTCAAAGAAACTTGCGCTGCTGTCCTATGCCAAAAAGAAGGAAATGAGGCCCTTGGACTGCAGCAGGGCCAGTCACACCAATGTGTGAAAGGCTGCTAAGGTTGTATAAAGTGGAACTGCTACTTGTTGTAACGTGCTAGTCTTTCCACCAAGCGCCATCAGCCTGTTCTTCAAAGCCACCCATCTTCATCCAAGTGCACTGCTGTTCTTGTTCCTATCATTGCTGTGACTAGCACAGATACTCTGTAAGTGGGATAAAATTACTCTCTTTCTCCTAACTTCTAAGCCAAAAGTTCTCCAACCTTGGACGACCAGCCAATTACAGCAAGCAATGTTGATGGTGCTGCAGCTTCTTGTGCATCACCCAAACTTTGCCATGTGAGCTGCAACTCCTGACAGATCAATGCATGATTGATCATAAGGATTATCCCCTCCTGGAAGATAAGGTGTATAGACATTTATCCTGAAAGTGTACAATTCATCTGAACATGTCTTGCCGCATTATTCAGACCTCTCTGTGTGCTTTACAAGTTTTTTTAGCAAAGGTGTATCATTGCTTAAGACCGTCACATTCAAGGCTTGCGTAGGCAAACTCTGTCAAAATGAGCGGTGGCTGGATACTACAGTCACACCTGTATAAACTGAGTACAGTAATCTGCAGCTACTAATATATATTTATGCTTCTTTATTGGCTAACGAGGACCAATGTGATTCAGATAAAGGGTTTGGAATGGTTGTGTTGCTTTCATCTGGAAACCTTTGGTGGCCTCTGTAGGAAAGTGCCTCTTTGTGACATGGTCACCCCCACTTGTTGCCTGGTAAATGATGTGATTTTGACCAAACGAACACTGGGTTCCTACTAACCAGGTCCCCAGTGCCAGAGTTCTTTCCCAAAACTCTACAATTGTTCCGCCAATTAGCAAATCCTTTAGCACCCTTGAAAGTCCAGAGTAAATGGTACCCTAGTACTTAGGGCCTGAGGTACTAAAAAGGTCCCTAAGGGCTGCAGCACAAATTGTGCCACCCTAAGTGACCCGTCACTAAGCACATGCAAGACTACCATCGCAGACTTTGTGTCTTGGTGCAAACAAAAAAGTGAAAACACAACATGTCACACATCCCTGTGTGCCATCGCTCCTACCACTGCATGTGGTACTTGTAAGTCACCCCTACAGCATGTCTGACAGCCCCAAAGCAGGATGCTTAGTACTACATGTGTAGGCAAACCTGCATGCCCCTGTGCTGGTCACTTCCTTTACTGTCAGTACAAGTAATCAGGGGAGCAATTTTAGAACAAGTGCTGAAGAGTGAAGAAAACAAGTTCCCCAGCTGTATGATGGCTTCAATGAAAATAGGGATGTTTGGTATCAAACATTTCGTATTGGTAAACCCACACTAATGCCAGTGTTAGATTCACCAATACATTCACTTAGAGGGCATCTTAGAGGTGCCACGTGAAAAACTACCTTCTTCTGGTGTGCTTGCTGGCAGCTTTCTGCCAGCCTGACACTTGAGACACTGTTCTGACCTCTAAAGCCTTTGCTCTCAGGAGACCAAGCACAAAACCCTGCCCGGGAAGACGGTGTAACACCTCCTCCCACAGGATGACCTGCTGATTAGCCTCCTTTGCCGGTGAGCTGCAAAGACGCTGCCGCCTGTGGAATGCAAATCTGGCTCCCCTAAATGATAGGAAGACACCCCCGTCTAGAACCCTCTTGGCACCTACACAGGCATGAAAATTAGCTAGACAGGTCACACTGACATTGAACATACTAACTAGCATGACTCGCAACAAATTGCACCCAGCACATTTGTGTGCTTCTTGAATTCTATATAATTGTTTTAGTAGCTCCCTCCATTGATGGTGTGGGCATCACAATATTTCTTTTTGTACTTTCTTCATGGGACCGTCGTCATTGCTGTGATTTTCTGCTGTACAGTTTGTGATATATGTGCAGTTAGTGTTGTCTGGACTGTGTTTGTACATCATGAAAGTAAATCCTGTCTGACTAGGAGCTATTTGTATTACTAGATTGAATGTACACAATGTTTGTAATAATATCTATCTTTAAATCTATGAGGTTTTTCAATGCTTTCTTCCTTCCAGCCTTTCCCTTTCATTGTATGGGTTATCAACTAGTACAATGGCTTCACTCTCTCTGCATAATGTGGGAGATATACTCATCTGAAATGGAAAAATCCCAATAATGCGTGCAATATTTTGAGTGGCTCAGGGTCCAGTGTGCCACATTTCTCCAATAACTCTAGCGTGAGGCTTTTTCTTTCACTGGATAGCTCATATCCTAAGATAAATTACAATCAAGTAGCAGAATATGGATTTTTAAAAGTTTTGTGTTTGATCTGCCAGCCTCTTCATCTATTTATGATTATTCTGTATCCATTTTGGAGGAAATTGTCTAGGTCGTCATCAACAGTGTATATGTCAGATACATAAGAGACCAACCAAAATCGTCCTGCAACAATTCAGTCCTGGGACTGAGAAAAACCTGGGCTATATTTATACCCCTGAGGTGATTGAGATAAACCATTTCGAATTATTGCGTTGATTTTACAAGGGAGGTTTGTGGTGGCTTCACTATAGTGGAAGGTGTTCTCTGATTCTAGGCCTTTTACTTGCACCACACAAACAGTGCAAAAGCAATGTTAAGCATGCATTTTACTTTGGTTTTATCGCGCACTTGTATGTATTACAGTATTTAAGAGGGGCTTGACATTTTTGTATATAATATTTGAGGATTTAGCATTTGGCATTACCTTTTGCTGTATAAATTAGTGGGGACATATTCTCTCCTGTTGGCACCAAAGGAGTATTTTCTTAGTTTTCGCTTTAACGGCGGCCATTTTGGGTGTAGAAGCTGCTTTGACGGGTCTGCTTCTAGTTTCTTTTGTGCCCAATGTGCTGTCACGTCTATTCAAACCACTCTGCAGCGCATCTGCGCAGACTTTGATTGAAGGTCAGCTCTGAGTGTTCTACCATTATAGTACTTGCACATTATTTGATCAGGAGCAGCCATGTTTTATTCCTATTAATCTCTGCTTTGTATGGCTTAGAAAGAGGAACTGTTTTTGCTTTGCTGTTATCATTGACTCCTATATTTATTTTAGAGGGGGTTTCACGTGTTTATTGCACATTATTTGAGGATTGTTTGAATTAGTGGGGGTCATACTTTGTTATGTGGTGGTAGTGTTGGCAACACTAGACAATTTTATTTGTTTTTACCGTGTGCTGCCATTTCTATTCAAACCACGCAACACCATGACCATATAACACACATATATAGCGTGTGTGGACCAGAGAAGCCAGTTACGATACAGTTTTTTTGTGTTGTAAATCGGGGGTTACAGTTTATTAAATACAGCAGAGCTTTCTGCCTGTTGGTCACTCATGCTTCAAATTGATCTTTTATTAGAAGGTAGGATCAAAAGGGAGGGTCTGCTTGTCAAGAGCAAGACCTTCTCACAACCATCACAGCTAGAGAAATCACACCCGCACAAATGATGAGTACAACATTTATTCATGTGGGAAAATAGGCTACATTAGCTCTAGAGCTTGCCTGAAATATGCTGTCAAGATTCCAGATTTAAAATCTTTCTAGAATCTTGGCATTTCTGGAATTTCAGAAACGTGTCTGAAGGTGGGCCTTCAACCTTATAGTCCTCCTTTTACACCTTCAGGATATTCCTTTGTAGTACACAATTGCCACAGACTAAAGAACAGGTGGTGTTGTTACATAAATGTATAAAGACTCAATGAAGATTATTAGTTGTAATAACATCAACATTGCAAACACGCATTTAATTTGCACTTTGCAATGTATCCTAATGCTTCTAACCTTCTGGTGAAATTTATGGACATAGTCTTCGAATTCAGGTCCTGAATCCCTCCCTCAATTAAGATGAAGCCAATACCACCATGTCATAAAATTCTCAAACTTTAATATTCTGGGTGATTTAAATCTTCATTTAGAAACCCTCAAGTGCTCCTATGTTGCAATCCTCACTAAACATTTGGAAGATTTCTACAATGGGTTAATGCCCCAACGCATGAAACCATCCACACTCTAGATCTGGTGTTTTCCAACTTAACCAATCATACAGTAGACTGACCTCTCCCTCTTACAAGGTCTGACCAATATATCATACCTATTTCCCTTTCTGTGTGCGTTTCCACCACCCTAAGTATTATGGCACCTGCCCTGGTGAGACATTGGTCTAAACTTATGTACAAGAAGGGATACACTAGAGAAAGATAGCGTTGTAAAGGGGAGATTGCCTCCTTTCCAAAGCTGCATCTCCCATGATGATTGGTGCTCAGGGCAGAGTTATGCCCCCTGACACTGATTAAAAGTGAAAGTAGACCGCACTATTAGCAAGTCTGCTTTCACTATTGTTTTGCTGTGATGTTATCACACTGTACGCACTGGCGTTGCAGCAGAACAATAAATCTCACTCGGGAAGAGAGGGAAGCTGTACCCTCACATCTTGGCTTAGATTTTGAAAAAGAAAATGCTCCTTTTTGGAAATGGCCCTATCTGCAAAGTTTCCCCCTAACTTTTTGCCTTCCTCCTCCTCTTTTTCTGACTTTGTTTTTGCTGGCATTTGAATTTGAGCACTTTACCCCTGCTAATCAGTGCTAAAGTGCATGTTCTCTGTACTTAGATTATAATCAATTGACATATTTGATGTACTTTTAAATACCAAATAAAGTGCACTACATGTGCCCAGAACCTGTAAATCAAATTCTACTAGTGGGAATGCAGCACTAATTGTGCCACCCACTTAAGTAGCCCTCTAAACATGGCTCAGGACTGCCATTGCAGAGCCTGCGTGGGCCGTTTTAAACTGCTATGTTGACCAGGCAACTTAACCCCCTTGCCAGGCCCAAACCTTTCTTATTAATACATTTAAGTCGCCTATAAGATAAGAGAGCCCAAGAGCAAGGCCCAGTATATTTTAAGAGTAGTACATGAACTTTTAGGTTTTATGTGCCCTAGTAGTGGAAAACTCTTAAATTGTTTTTACACTTCGGCAAGGCCTATCTCTCCTGAAGGATAACATTGGGATTATCTTATTACATTTTATAAGTGTGATTTCCAATTGGGAAGAGATGAAATCCCCAAATATAGTGTCTCCCAAATCACAATTTTAAAACACAACTTATGGTGAAATTGAACTTCAAATTGCTATTCTAAAATGGCACTTTTGGAAAGTTGAAACGGGATTAATCTAAGACACAATCTCAACGCAAGACTTATTGGATACGGTTCCTAAACACCCTAACTTCAAAAGGTTTAAACGACAAGATAGAATTTTTCATGTTTTCTATAACTTCATTACTACTCATCTTTCAGTCTCTGCAATATTGATGGCACATATTGAAATGTTCTTACGATTTTGGCATCTCAATTTATTCATTTGAATTCTATTGTTTGTAACATATTTGTTGACAAGTCCGCTACTGCTTTTTTCAAACTTGAGCAAATGCTTAAGTTGATATTGAAGGTTTATGAGTTTCTTATCTGTAATATACATGCTACTATCAGACACTTAATTTTTGTATCAGTCATATGATTAATTTAATCAATTCGAGTGTGATGAGATTTATAGCATTGTTACACTTATTTCATACTAGCAGCCCATCCCCACGTTGTCCGGGTATGAATTACTGCCGGCCAGTAGTATATTGTTTTTTAGGATTTCGTTTTGATAGCATTTCTTATCTGTGACAGGCCTGTGAAACGCTCCGATTCACAGTGCGCTGCTGATGCACTTTAGAGTGCGCGTTCAGTAGTGTGGGAACTCGAGTTTCCCTACTTTATTTTTCCTTGCAATATTATATAGCGCGAACTTGACAACATGGCATGAGCACAATTTACATTACAGAAGAACACATTCATTTCTGGTAGGCACGGGGAGACAAAGCGATTTGCCTGGAATCACAGGATGTTGAGCTGATGCTGAGATTCGAACGTAGCTCCCCAGCTCTAAAGTTCGCAATTCTAGAACTTGTGGCGGGAGGTGTGTCTAAAAGTGTATGTCGGTGCTGGCTATCAATGAGAGAGACCTGTGCATTTTTCAAATGGGTGGTGAAAAAATATGAGTATGTTGCTGGAGATGTGGGCCACCGTGCCACCAATGTATTTACCGGGGGAGGGTAAACACCCATTAATCCGCAACTTTCTTTCCGCATACCATCACTCCGCATACTTTCATTACGAAAGTACTATGACTCCGAAATGCCATTATAACGCATGGTATTACATTTTATATGCTTTTACCACGCATACATTTACAACGAAATTCGTTGTAAATGCATGAATGGTAAAAGCATGTTTTATTTTTAATGTTTGGATAAGGTAAGTATGGGTATAGGGGTATATGTTTTGGGGTACTGAGGTATATTTTTTGGGGTGTTTGGGTATTTTTAGGGTTCAGATATAGTTTTGGGTTATGGGGTACAGGGGTAGTTTTAGGGTTTAGGGATAGGTTTGGGTTTTGGGGTGCAGGGTATAGTTATAGGGTTAAGATAGGTTAGTGTTTAAGGGTGTTGGGGTATTTTAAGGAGTAAGGGTGGGTTATGACTATGGTGTGCAGAGGTATTTAAAGGGAGCAGGGTGGGATTAGTTTTTAGGGTGTAAAGGGTAATAAAATATAATAATAAATAAAAATAATATAAATAATGCAATTTAAAAGAATAAATGTTTTAATTAAATTTAAAAAGTGTGTGTATATATATAATATATATAATATATATATATAAATACACATATATACAAACATATATTTCTGTACTTTTACAATGTATATGACTTTACCACACATGCATTTGCTTTATAACGGCATGCGTGATAAAGTCATATGCGTTGTAAAAGTTTTAGAAATTATGTCTTTGCGAAGTAATAGTCCCGCGTTATAAAAATTGCAGAGTGATGGTATGTGGGATGTTGTTTTGCGGAATATCATCACATATTCCCGGGGAGGGATAGTCCCTTTCTTGCTTTTTCCGTGGAGGCGGGCCTTGTGTCCAGATGTGCGTGGTGCGAGGCCTGTGCGCAACAGAAGTGGTAAATCTCCAGTGTGCGCTTGAAATGAAATAGGGATTTATAAAGCGCATGGCTGCCCTTGAGCGTCCCAGCGCTAGAGGCGTCACCGGAAGTTAAGGCGAGATTACATTTCCTGCACAATGGCCCCTATTTACGCTCCTTCCGGCCCTTGGGAATAGCGCCATGTCTGACCTCCATACTGTAAAGCAGGTGCACGTCACTGGGCTGGAATGTACAGAACCTGGGAAGAAAAAGCAATGAAATATTTGGCACAATGCTCGCTTTTTTTTCCGTAATCCCGCGCCCTGCACACCCCCACGACCCCAGCACACGCCCACAGCACACGATATGAAACATGGCATGTAGGGCGGAATGTACCACACGCCCCCAGCGTTTGTCACGCCCCCAGCACACGCCCACAGCAGAACGCAGACAAGCCCACAAGGGACTACTTTGCTGGCACGGTTCTTTTACCTTTTAAATGTATATGGTGGACGTCTGCATAGGCTATGTCCTTCTGCTGCAACTGCCCTTTCCAACGCTGAATTGGGTGTTGTGATTGGTGCTGTGGTTCCTGAGATTACCCGCCTCAAAGCTTTGGGCTCTCTCTTTATTATATTAGTATAGAATAGATATGAAGGAAATGGTCTAAAGTTTGCCTGTAATGTTTATCTGCTCTGACGTTATGCTTGTCACATGCTAACTGTGCCTAACAAACTAATGGTAGGATTGTGTTGTAAATCCAGTGCAGGTTGTGCAGCAGGTGCTGCATAAACCGGTATTGTGTATGAAAACCGAACCAAGTATTAATATGAGGTACAAAGGCAACTGATCTCACTTGTTTGGCAAGAACACAGAGCCTGTCAACCAGCTATTTTAACTCAGTGTAAAGTTGTGTAGTTTTAGGCTTAACAAGTAGGGCCCGGGTTGCATTATCGGAAAGGCTCTTAGTTGTGACCTCTGAGTGTGTTACGGATACCTTTGGTGTCTTATGTATAAAAGGTGTTTTATTAGGAAAGTACTTTTTAAACTTCGTATTTTTTTATTTTTTTTAATCCTATAAATAGTCTACTTAAAAGAATGATATGTATTAGACTAATGTAAAGTGCTCTGTTACCTCCGGGTCTAGCCAGCGCTATATAAAACATTTTAAATACATAAATAAATAAATAAAGAAATGACATTTATGGACTTTTTACCCTGTTTGGCGGCCCCTTGAGCTATTTTAGGATCCCTGGAGGCGTAGGCTGTGCATAATCTTATTAAAGATATCGCTTAATTACAGGATATCAAATGGATGTCTATAATGATCATATGACTGTAATCTTATGATTATCACATTTCTTTTATGTATTATATGTATTTATTTATTGCACTTACACTTTTATGGTCATTTGACCTAAATAAAGTACTCTTTCACTTACCTGCTGCTCACTGTAAAGAAATAAAAATAGAGGTATTGCTGGTATTTATTTTAACTAGTGGGAAAAACCTATTGCTCACGGTTCTTTTTAGGAGGCACATTGACCAACTGAGCTGGCTACGACAGTGAGAAGAACTCTGTTGGCCTCTTTTTTGCCCCATGTCTAGGTTTTAGAATTCTTATTTGCCAATGTCAATCAGGTAGCGGTGATAAGGGATGAAAAAGGGTGCAATTCGAGGTGACAGTGCCCAGCGATCAGGTGAATGAAATGGAAAACCGAGATGAAATGTCATGGTATGGTGTGCACAAAGGGACAAGTTAAGCAGCGAGTCAACCCCACTCATTGCACGAAACAGGCATAGCTTAATCTGCCCTTGTGTACATTTACCAGCCTCGGATTCCTTCCAGTTCCCTGGTTGTGCCGAAGGGGCTCTCTCAGGATGCCAGGGGCGTCCTTTAAAGGTGGGTCTATGCAGGGCCGGTGAAGTGCAGGGCGCAGTGTTTTAAGTGGGGTTGGTGAAAAATAGGTTTAATATGGATGCCCCTAGCTTTATTGGCAAAGGCAGATATCGACTTCTCAAGAATGATGATAAAACATTTTAACATGATGAGTGATGAATGCCAGCAATGCAGGTTTACATTTCACATGTTTGCCTTCACCTTGTATTCCCTGAGATTATTTGCTTTTCCCAGATATGCTATTTGCATAACTTGTGACTCTTGAACAGTGCAAACTGGGAGCTGAGTGGCCTCAGGTTGTCTGGTGAGTTCAGGTTGTGGGGGGATTTTACGATGGGGCATGATTGAGCACTCTGGAGCTGAGACTGAAGGCGTGACCAGGGCAGGAAAAGGAACACAAACCTACCCAGCCAATTCAGCAGGACAGGCCCCCGAGGGTGGAGATGGAGTGTGGGGCTTTTCTGTCCGGCTGAAGTGCCAGGGCTGGTTTGTGTTCCAAGTCCGGCCCGGCACTGCTGCCGCTTTTGTTACAGGGGGCCAATATTGCAGCACTGTTGCAAAACCGGTGATCACTGTTCGATATCCCCCACCCTTCCGGGCCACCGTGAAAACACCCGGTGCCCGCTACGGCTAGTCCGGCCCTGGAGTGAGCTTCTCACAGTGCCTGTCAGTGGGTGGCAAAGGTGGTCTGACTACATGTACATCCAGTCCTTGGCCTCTCTGCAGAGCGCACAGAGAATTGGTTTCACATGTGTCATTTGTAACAGTGAGAAAGATTGTGAAAAATCAGTCAAAATATCAGAGGAAAAGAAAAAGAAAATACAATGCTCACAGATGACTGGGTAGTCTGTATGCTTGGGGGGGTGAAGCAGAGCAGAGGAAAGTAAATAGTGTAGAAGGAAAAAGTGAAATCACAGTGCAGAGGAGAGGCCCTTATGTTTGAGGTATGCAGATGAAGGCTTTCAGTGCAATGTGGGGAATAGAAAGGGTTTAAGTGTCTAACAGAAGGAGAGACTGTACAGAAACTTGGTGGGAAAGGAAGAGCAGAAATCACTGAGATAGTCCAAAGACCACTACTAAGTTCTAGCAGGAGTGATCAAGACACTCCGAGGGGCACTACTTCTCCCACAGATCTTAGTAATGTTTAATTCGCCGTCTTAAATTTTAAAAATGGAAACATTTTTCAATTTTAAATACTAAACACAAAGTCATCGCTGTCACACATTTACTTCATACATTTCACAAACATCAGCAAAGTCCATGGGTCTGGCTAGCTCTAAGTATCAATCCATTGTATTAGTCAATCAATCAATCAATCAATTAATCAATCAATCAATTAATCAGATGTCCTCTAAAGCATGACTACTCACCCGTAAGAGTGTCAAGGTACTGGGGAGGGGCTGTGGGGAGGTTGGCCGTTTGTCCGACAGGGAGCTGTGGTTCAGTCGAAGAGCCAGGTCTTGAGGTGCTTCCTGAAGTGAGGCAGTGACGGTGATTGCCTGAGGTGGAGAGACAGGGTGTTCCAGGTCTTTGCTGCGAGGTAGGAAAAGGATCTTCCTCCAGCTGTGGTCTTGCAAATATGTGGGACGGTAGCCAGGGCCAGTAGGGTGGAGCTGAGGTCTCTGGTGGGTGTGTGAAATTGTGAGGCAGAGGTTGAGGTACGCAGGTCCTGGGTCATGTAGGGGATATAGGCATGTGTGAGGAGCTTTGTCCTCATCTCACCAATAAGCTTCTGCAGATCTGAGCGAAAGACGTTGTTACCAACTGGGCGCTCTACAACTCGCTGCACTCGCTTAGGTCAGCCTTACTAGCCCCATTTGATGAAGGCTTGGTGTAATCATTGGACCGGGGGAAGCCAACTAGTACTATATTAATCTCAAGTCTCGACCCAACTCATTAGAGGTGCCAGATGTTTGTCGTACTTTCCCCAGTTCCATTCTGACTTATCCAAAATGACCCTCAAAAATAATCAACATGAAATAAATGAATGACTCTGAGCATTGTAACTAGCCTTAACCTCACTAACATCTCACTTTGACATATCTTTTCAGTTATATTAGCAACCCAGTAGCTCGTGAGGTAGGTGTGCATTTAAATCTATTAGGTCAGCTTTGAAAAGATGTTAGTAAATTCTTTTTCTTCTGGGCACTTCGTGGCTGTATCACTTTAGCAGATTCATGCATAGTTTTCTGAAAACAGTAATATGTATGGAGAGAGGAGTTGGCCTAACGGCCTGGTGCGGTTGACCTCAAATCTGGGGAACTGGGTTCGAGTTTTGGCATTGACGCTGAACATCCTGTGATTCTGGGAAAATCACTCAATCTCCTTGTGCCCAACAAAAATGAATGTGTCCTCATGTAATACAACTGGTGCTATGTAAAGGGCTCTGATACCCGATACCTTCGGGTCATGTTCGCGCTATATGAAACTCTGCAAAAAAAATATATATATCCATGATTTAGAGTATGGCGGACCGGGTTACTTTGTCACAAACGTGACGGATATTCATTCTAACGTATTACAAGACTATTGTATCCTACGGCACTTGTAATATGGCCGAGGCGATATCTGACACCTTTGTGACAGAGTAACCTGTCCATAAAACTCTAAATCAGGCCCTGAATCTTGCTTGATGCCCATTTCTGCTTTGCCTCTTCTAGTTTGCTGTCATCTAAGAGGGAGTGACCTATTCTTTCAATAGCAAAACACACAAGATGATGGACGGAATGTTGCACATTGGCAAAACATTCACCCCCAGTCACAGATCTGGGTTTAATCCATCGTTTTTTTCTCACTACGCCACCCCAGTTCAGACATGGCCATATGCAAATCAGTCTTGACCCTGTGCCTCATGGAAACAGTGCAGCCCGAACTGCCGAGCCATGTCTTCCCTGGACCGGAATCAAGCACCCAAGGACCGGTTTCTGGCTATCAGCCGTCATCAGCCAGGATAGCTTGACTCCAGTGGCGTAGTGAGCACAGGACCCACTTCTGGGCATACCCTTCCTACATAGGGCAAACAGCAAAACACACAAGATGATGGACGGAATGTTGCACATTGGCAAAACATTCACCCCCAGTCACAGATCTGGGTTTAATCCATCTGATGTAACAACATTATTGCCCTTTGATATATCCCTATATAATTTCATATTCTGCAGATTGTGGTGTGGGAAGTTCTAGTAGTAGTGAAATCAGCTCATCGTTTCCATATTTTAAAGAGTATTTCCAGGAACCCCGCGCTTTAAAATTAGGCTGTTCCTGGCACATTCACCAGTCAAGGCCAGCCTTCCAGGTGCCTAATTTAGACGTAGCCCAATCTTTCCATGCCCTCGCTATATCTCTTTTTGCTAGGGTAAACCCCAAGAATAATAGATGTCTTTTGTAGATTTTTCCTCCCATTTCATCAGTAATATGCAATAGAACGAGCTTAGGAGAGAGAGGTATGTCCCAACCTAGCACTTCTGATAAGCAGCTAATTACTCCCCTCCAAAACCTGCCCAGTGCGGCACAACCTTAAGTTGTATGTAGAAGTGTGCCTTCCTCACTGCCACATCACAGGCACATAGGGGGATCTATCAGACCCGCCTTCCAAAGTCGGTATCTGGTAAAATAGGCATGATGTAAATACTTAACCTAGATAAGTCTGGGGCGAGATGCTATTGCAGCACATCTTGGTGATTCAAGTGCCTTTGTCCAATCGTCGCCATCAAGGGGACCCAAGTTTGTCTGCCATTTCTCCTGAAGTGAATCTAAAGTCGTGGAGAGGTTCATCACTATTCTTTGGTAGAACTTTGCAGTTTTATCTCCAATAAACACCTTTGCCTCCATTGGGTTAAACTCTGGAAGGGATTCTAAGTGTGTAATATATGGGGATAGGGCATGTCTCAGTTGCAAGTATTTATAGAATTGTGTATGTGGCATGGCATATTCATTTTTGAGCTCTTGAAAGGATCTCATCGGGGTACCATGCATGACATTTTCCAGCATGGAAATGCCTATGGCGTCAAATTGTTTGAACCCTACTAATGCAGACACTTGCGGCACAAGGCCGCTCTGCCAAAGTGGCGTCTCCCTTGCCAATCACACCCACCACCCCATCTTGGCATTGATTCTTCCCACACTCCGAAAACCACACGCATGGCAGGGGGCAGTTTTCGTAGCTCTTTTGGCGTGTATAGTGCCTAGACAGACTTTTAACTGTTTTTCAGCTTGCTTGCACACACTACACTCAGTAAACCGATTTCTCAGCTGATCATCCTTAGCTGGCCACCAAAATCTTTCTTTCAAACTCTTACTTGCCAAGGTTCAGCCTATGTGGCCCTCATGAGCTAGGGTAATAGGTTTGACTCTCACCGCCTATGGAGGCATAAATCCGTCGTCCTTCATCGTCACATTGTCTCTATACACACACAACTCATCAACCACCTAAGTGTAGAGACACCCGGATAAATCACACTTTCTCTGCACAATTCCCTTTATTGAGCTTGTTAACAGCCTTCAGGGTGCTATCCTCATTCAGCGCAAACATCCAATGTTAGATACGCAGGGGCAGATTTATGAGTTCTGGCGCATCTCTGCAAATCAGCAAGGATGCGCCAGAACTGATGCGCCACGCAATTCCCTCCTTGCGGCACCACAGATGCGCCGCATTTACAATGCGGCGCACCATGGTGCAAGGAAGGACAGATGCGTGACGCATCTTGTGGTGTACGGGCGGTGCATTGCTGGAGTAGCGTCGCAAGTGTGACACAACTCCTGCAATGTACAGAGGCCACCCATACATAATGTGGTGCGTCACTCCTTACGCCTGCTTCAAGCAGGCGTAAGAATTCGACCCAGCAGCGTCGTAAAACTGACTCAGTGAAATCTTGTAGATTTCAATGCGTCAGTTTTACGGGGCTTTCCTACGAGGGAACGCCCACCCTGCGACAGAACGCCCACATGAAACCTGGCGCAGGTTTCATGTGGCGCAGGGCTTTACAACGTGACGCATCTGCCTAGATGCGTAACGTTGTAAATAGGTCGCAGGGATGCGCCACGTTTCCATGCCGTTGCATGACGCAACGGCGGCGTAAACGTGGCGCAAGTCCGACATAAATCTGCCCCGCAGTCTTCCAACCCTTCCATGGCATTACATTCAATACCAACTACTTCTTCAGTCTCTAGGATATAATCCTGACTTGCACCAACAGGCGAATGTAATAAACAGGCAGCCACACTCTTTCTCCATCCTGCCACATACTCAACTGCACAATAATACTCTTTGCAATTGACTACCAAACAGCCTAACCTACCTGAACAGTTTCTGTTACCAGCAGGACCTAACACTCGAACTAGTGGCATGTCCTGTTTATAAGATTACGTTGCTACCCCATAAGAAAGTTCAGAAACAATATATGGCCCATCCTCAAGCCATTTCCCTTTGCTGTATCACAGTGTAGTTCCTTTCTGCATTAGACAAAGAGTGAGAGATGAATGCCACAATTTTCTCTACACTTCTATGTACGTGGGACAGCACAGCTCTCACACCCACACCACTGGCATCGAACGGGACCAATAGTCTTCAACTCCGTCTGAAAATATACCATCACCCTCGCAATGGCAATATCAGATTTTATCGATATAAATGCTTTTTGCTGGGCTGGCCCCCACGAACTTTTTTCCTTTCCTAACCAGAATTCTGACATTCTCAGTCTTGTCTGCAAAATTCTTACCACACTTGGAGTAATATTTTACTAACTCCATGACTGCTTGGGCTTGTCTTAATGACCAGTTACAGCTACATTCATAATGGTACTTACAAGAATCGTTTTCGGAATTAGACTCTGCCCTACTAGCCATGTAATATGAAATATAATCATATGCCAGCAATGGACAGCATAATTTTAATAAAGCCCACAATATGACTGCCAAAAAGGCCTACCATTATCAGATGGGTGGACACAATAAAGTCGAGGATGCACAAAATATGCCAGCGATGCCTACAATTATGCCACAGACACCAATGTACTAGGGATGGAAACAATGATGCCAAGCATGCTCACAATATGTTGAGATAGAGAATGGGCATTATTATAACAGAGATGGCTGTCACTGTGCACAGATGTCACTGTTTGACCAAAGATGGCCTAAAGTTGACAGACCCACAATATATCAAGGATGTTCCACCAGCATGGCAGACCCAGGTTATGCTCATGGTACCCACATCGTTTTACTTCGAGTGAACATGAGCCAACAACAACATATTTCCTTTGAAGGCTAGACTAAGGCTAAGGATGATCAATGCCTGTCAGAAAGGTTCACCATCATTATGCAAGTGTGGCAATGTGTATGCTTGGAATTACCTCCAGTGTACTACAGATGGCCGGGATTTCCACCAGCCAGGGTCAATCATTCACTCACAGATACAGGCACCTACACACACACAAACACTCCAACAGACTGAATTGAATCACTCATCGCTTACAACTAGTGAGGCACAATCATGTCTCCATATTGGCCAGTGCTTTCCTCTATTTTTGGGGTTCTCCCACACCTGGCTCCAACATTTCTACCTTGGCTCCCAAAGTCCCTCTCTCTCTCTCTCTCTCTCTCTCTCTCTCTCTCTCTCTCTCTCTCTCGCACTCTCTCTCTCTCGCACTCTCTGTCTCTATCTCCCCCTCTCCTCTCTCTCTCTCTCTCTCCTCTCACTCCTCAGCTCTTCAAGCCTGTGATCTGAATAACCACAATAGAATAACCTTCTTTCATAGGAACATCAGCCGACAACTTAATAATAGCCACAGACCTTGTTCACATATTGAAATTTTGGTCATGTTCCGGTTCAGGGAAGACCTGGCTTGGCAGTTCGGGCTGGACTGTTCCCACAAGGAACAGGGTCAAGACTAATTTGCATATGGTTGGGTCTGAACTGGGGTGGCGAAGTGAGCTAAGGAATGATGATGGATTCAACCCAGATCTGTGACTGAGTGTCTGAAAGGTTTCAGCACTATGTCCATCATCTCCTTGTGTTTGCTTTGTGTGCCCTAAGCTGGCAGGGTATGCCCAGACGTGGGTCCCTTGCTCACTTTGCCACTGGATTAAAGCTAGCCTGGCTGATGAGGGGTGTTACCCCAACACCAGTCCCAGGATGCTTGTTTTTGGTTCAGGGAAGACCTGGCTTGGCAGTTTGGGCTGGACTGTTCCCATGAGGCACAGGGTCAAGACTGATTTGCACATGGGTGGTGAAGTGAGCTAAAGAGCGATGATGGATTCAACCCAGATCTGTGACTAGGGGTGAGTGTCTGAAAAGTTTCAGCGCTCCGTCCATCATCTGCTTGTGTTTATGTTAAAAAATATTCATCAAACTTACGTCATCCTTGAGTGGCTCTCCTTATTACTGTATGTAGCGTCCAGCTACAATGAACACAGACACTTCGTATAGTCTTCTAGTTACTCCTTTATTCAAACACGTCTTTACTGTTCCCTGTCCCTACTCTAACTAACCCCTTCCTGTCCTGTCCCCACCTCTTCCCCTCTGCCCACCTAACTCCGCCCACCCAGCTACTGGACTGCTAACTTCGTTACATCTCCCCCTTTCTTATTAAAGTGAACAAATGAGAATATAGATTAGTCCATCTCCACGATCAGTCTCTTGGGAGGCTGCACATGACGTCGGGGTCTCGTCGGAGTGGGGGCAGTGCCCTCTTCCGGTAGTCCTTCGGCTGAGGAATGTCCGGTGTGTGGTGCGGCAGGCTCAGGATTGTCCTGGCTCTCAGGCATGGGGGTTGACGTAGTACTTTCTTGATCTGCAGGAGAACACTTCTTGAAGTGAGAGGCATTGCGGGTGACTCGTCGGTTTCCGATTCCGCAGTCACCATGGTGCCCTTTTGTTGGACAACTGTTAGAGGCTCATCCTTGAAACGGCAGTCAGTCTTTTGGCGTTGTTCCTGCTTGACAAGGACTCTGTCGCCTTCCTTCAGAGCGGGTGACCGGGCTCTCCGTTTGCGGTCAGCATATTCCTTCATTTTGTCTTTATGAAGTCGATCTGTCACTGCCATCTTTTGATGTTGTTGGTCCGAGAGGGGCATTCTCAGTGCTCCGTCCCAGGTTGGGATCCGATTTCTCATTGTCCTCCCGAGCATGAGAGTGGCGGGGCATTGCCCTGTTGTGGAGTGTGGGGTGGTTCGGTAGGCACTAAGGACCTCGTTCAGCGCTGCCTTCAGGTCTTTCTTGTCAGCAGTGGCTTGCTGGAAAGTTCTCTTAATGGTGGACATGAATCTCTCCACGGTGCCGTTGGCTTGTGGCCAGAGTGGCGTGACTTTGCGGTGTTGAAAGTCCATTTGCTTCGCGAACTCACTGAACTCACGACTGTTAAATGGGGGTCCATTGTCCATCTTGATGACCTTGGGGACGCCCCATGTCGCGAAGGCTTCTTCAAGTACCTTGAGGGTACAGGCGGCACTGGTGGATGATATGAACTGAGCCACGGGGAATCTAGAGTATTCGTCCATGATGACGACCACGTACTTTCCTGATTGTAGGGGCCCGTAAAAGTCCATGGCAACTTCCTGCCATACCCCGTCAGGCAGTGGGGTCATTTGTAAAGGTGCGGGTGGACTGCTGTGGCTGGTCAGTTGACAGAGGTGGCAATCCTTCAATGTGTCTTCAACCATCTGGTCGAGAGCCGGAAACCAGACATGCTCTCTCAGTGCTCTTTTGGTGGACACGACTCCTCGATGGCCTTCATGGGCGAGGTCGATGACTCCTTGCCTCAGTGTTGCAGGAATGACTAGTCTGTGATCTCTCAGAAGGATGCCATCAGTAGTTACAGAGAGTTCATCAGAGATATGTCGGAAGGCCTGGAGTTCTTTCTTGACGGCAGGGTCTTCCTCTTCCTCCTGCGGGTGGTATCTCCACCGGTTGGATTGTATGCGCTTCAGTACTATTTGTAGGATGTTGTCTTGATTGGTCGTTTCCCGGATGGTGTGCATGGGGATAGCTGGTGGACGAGCATGCCCGGACACAAAGTGGATGTATTCCTCCGCGATGGAAGGCTCAGTCTCTGAAGATTCTCTGGGGTGGCGGGACATGTAATCGGCTGGATTCTCCGCCTTCCCCGGTTTGTGGACAATTGTGAAAGTGTACTCTTGTAGCCATAGGCCCCATCTTTCGATCCTGGGGGGCATCTTGCATTTGGGGTTTCCATAGATCGTGACAAGTGCCTGGTGATCGGTTATGAGTGTGAAATGTTTCCCGTATATAAAGATGTGGAAGTGCTCACATGCCCACACAACGGCCAGGCTCTCCTTCTCCGGTTGGGAATATTTCCTTTCGGGGTCAGTTAAGCTCCGACTGGTGTAGGCGATGATCCGCCTCTGATCTGATTCATTGTCGTATTGTGCCAGGATGGCTCCTAAGCCCACGGGGCTTGCGTCCACAGTGATTTCTGTTTTCCTCCTGGGGTTGAAATAGGAGAGGCAGTCGGCCGATTCCACGGCGTGTTTGATGTCCAAGAAGGCACGCTCACACTCCGGGGTCCAATCAAAAGGTTGGCCAGCTTTTGTGAGGAGCCTCAGTGGGTGACTTATGGTGGCATAGTCACGAATGTAGCGGGCGCAGTAACTCGCCATTCCAAGGAAGGAGCGGAGATCGTTGACCTCAGCCGGGCTCTTGGTGTTATTGAGCGTGGCGATCTTGTCTGGGTCCGGTTTCATGCCACTGGACGAGAAGATGTGACCGAAGAATTTCAAGGTGGATTGATGAAATTCGCATTTTCCTCTGTTGAGGGTCAAGTTGGCATCCATCAAGGCGTGGCAGACACGATCAAGGGCGATGTCGTGCTCTCGCGTGTCAGATCCGTAAACTAAGATATCATCACTGTAATTGAGGGCGTTAGGGATGTGCTGGATGACAAGACGTATCGCCTCTTGGAAGATTTCAGCAGCCGACGAGACGCCAAAACTGAGCCGTTTGTAGCGGAATAGACCAAGGTGCGTGGCGAACGTCGTGATGGAGCGAGAACTGACATCCAGCTCGAGCTGATGGTAGCCCTTATTCAAGTCCAGTTTAGAAAACACTTTCGCCCCATTGAGTGCTGTGATCATGTCGCTCAAGTGTGGGCCGTGGTGTCTCTCCCTTTCAATGGCCGTGTTCGGCAGGCGCATGTCCACACAGAGGCGGACCTTGTTGGGGGTCCCTTTCTTGGGGACGATGACCACCGGAGATACCCAGGGGGTGGGGCCCTCAGTGCGCTCAATGATGTCAGCGTCCAAGAGTTCCTGCAGTTCATCTTCAACCGCAGATTGTAGGTGAAAGGGCACCCGCCGCGGGTGCTGGGCCACTGGTTTGATCCGTTCATTTATGTGCAGATGGATTTGCTGACCCTTCAATTTTCCTAGGCCCTGGAATAGTGATGGAAATTTCCCAACACAGTCCGAGCTGTCGTTCACGTTGAAGAGGACATGCACCAGGCGAAGACGTTCGGCAGTGGGAAGGCTTAGCAGACAGTCGGCATCCGGCCCTTTAATGACGTGGATAACTGCTGGGATGGAGATGTCGCCATGCGTGCCGGTGGTGTCAAACTTGCCGAGACACGGGAGTGGTTTCCTCAACATCGGTGTACACACGGACGGGCGCGAAACGCAAGAGGGGTTTAGGGTCCATGCGTTCATGCTCAGCAACTGATATGTAGTTGAGCGACGCTCCACTGTCCATCACAAATTTGGCAGCGTGATTGCCCACTTTGATGTTGAGACGTGGGTATCGTTTGAGCTGATCGTTGTCAGCGATGTTGATGTATTCAGTGGTATAAGAAGACCGCCTGGACGAGGACGATATTGACCCTCTTGACGGAGACCGACGGTCCCATCTGGAGTGTCGAGATTCGTGGCTGGAGTGTGAAGACGCGGGAGATCTCGTGGATTCACCTTGGACTGCTCTGATGTGGTGACGTTTGGTCTCAGATCTCGAAGATCTCTGCTGGCTAGCACGTCTGTCATTGTCACCACATCTTTCTCTGTGGTAGTCACTACACATGGCCTCAAAATGATTGGACCGGCCACATTTTCTGCAACGTTGGCCCATGGCAGGGCAGGAGTCGATGTGAGGATAGTCGTATCCGCATCTGAAGCACCGCCTCGTGCGTTCGGGGCGTCGATCCCTCCTCTCAGGTTCTTTCCTCCTGTAGTCCGGGCGTCGCCTGGGGGAAAATCTGGAGCGACGTGACCTGTCTCGCGGGTTACGTCTACCGCTGTCACGCTGATTCGATCTTCCATGCCGTCGATCAGAGACACGGTTGGCGTGTTCATTACTGGTACTGGGTCCGGTTTCGATGTCCGCCGCATTTTCTTCAGCCTGGTCGTACAACCGGGAGTTCTCCTCGATTTCTGCAAGTTCCTGCGGCTTTCTTAGCAAACGGCGTCTCAGGGATTCCGAGTGACACCCAGTGATTATTTGGGATTTAATGGCTGCATCAGGCGAGAAGTTTGTGAAGTCACAGTGTTGGGACTGTCGTCGCAGTCGATGTATGAAAGAGCTCAGTGGTTCTTCTTTCCCTTGACGCTGATGGTGGAACTTGTGTCGTTCATAGTCGACATTTCTCTTGTGCAGAAAACGTTTATTTAACACATCTCTCACTTTGACATAGGTGTCGACTTCTGTAGTTGGGGTCTCTCGCACAATTTTACTTATCTCACGCCCCCCTAGGTTACGGAGGGCTATTATTTTGTCTTTGTCCGGCTCTATTTTGGACCCATCAATATAGTCCTCGAAGTCCTCGAGCCATTCTTGCCATTTTAAGCCCATGCTACTTCCAGTTGTAACAGTTAGTGGCTCCGGTGCACGTAGATGCGTTCCCCCTTTGACTTCCTTTTGCGCGGGAGGGTTACACATCTTAACAGTGAAAAGGCCTGGAAAAAAGACCCAAACACCAGCACCAGGGACGCCTTCAAAAACGCCACCCGCTCTCACCACCAACTAATCCGAAAGGCCAAGAAAACAGCATTCAAGGATCGACTTGACAACAACGCCCACAACAGCAAGGAACTTTTCAACATCGTCAAGGAATTTTCCAATCCCTCGGCCAACTCCAACGACATCACCCCCTCTCAAGCCCTCTGCGACTCCCTAGCCTCATTCTTCCACAACAAGATTGCAGACATCCACAACAGCTTCGACAACCAACCCGGAAACCAACCCACCCTACCATCTGCTGAACATTCTCCCCCCTTGAACACCCTCAACGACTGGAACCCAATCTCCACTGAGGACACAATCCGCCTGATGAATTCCATCCACTAAGGATCCCCCACAGACCCATGTCCTCACCACATCTTCAACAAAGCAGACTCCGTCATAGCACCGCACCTCCGAGACGTCATCAACTGCTCCATCAACTCCGCCACCTTCCCGGAAGACTGGAAACACGCTGAACTCACCGCCCTTCTGAAAAAACCCACAGCGGACCCCACCGAACTCAAAAATTACCGCCCCATCTCGCTCCTTCCATTCCCGGCCAAAGTCATCGAGAAAGCTGTCAACAACCAGCTCGCCGCCTTCCTCGAAGCCAACAAATCCCTCGACTCCTCACAATCTGGCTTCCGAGCAAAACACAGCACTGAGACCGCCCTCATCGCAGCAACAGACGACATTCGAACTCTACTGGACAATGGAGACACAGTCGCCCTCATCCTCCTCGACCTCTCTGCAGCATTCGACACAGTCTGCCACAGCACCCTTTTACAACGCCTCAATAACATCGGAATCCAAGGAAAAGCACTTGAATGGATCACCTCGTTCCTCACCGGAAGAACCCAGAGAGTCCGCCTCCCACCATTCAAGTCCGAGGCCACTGAAGTCATCTGTGGCGTACCACAAGGATCCTCACTCAGCCCTACCCTCTTCAACGTATACATGAGCCCCCTCGCGGCCATCGCCCGCCAACACAACCTCAACATCATCTCTTACGCTGATGACACTCAACTAATCCTTTCTCTCACCAATGACCCCAGCACCGCCAAAACCAACCTACACGAAGGAATGAAAGAAGTTGCCGAATGGATGAAACAAAGCCGTCTGAAACTGAACTCGGACAAAACTGAAGTCCTCATCTTAGGTACATCCCCCTCTGCATGGGACGACTCCTGGTGGCCGGAAGCCCTCGGAAAAGCACCCATCCCGACAGACCACGCACGGAACCTAGGCGTCATCCTGGATTCTTCACTCTCAATGAACAGACAAGTCAGCGCCGTATCCTCTTCCTGCTTCAACATTCTTCGCATGCTCAGAAAAACATTTCGCTGGATCCCCACCGAAACAAGGAAAACAGTCACCCATGCTCTGGTCACAAGCCGACTGGACTACGGAAACACCCTCTACGCAGGCACTACCGCTAAACTCCAGAAAAAACTCCAACGAATCCAAAACGCCTCAGCCAGGATCATATTAGACATCCCACGCAACGAACACATCTCTGGTCACCTTAAAGACCTCCACTGGCTGCCCGTCAATAAGAGGATCACTTTCCGACTGCTAACCCACGCACACAAATCACTCTACGACATCGGACCAGAATGCCTCAACTCACGACTGTCCTTCTACACCCCCTCCCGCCAACTACGTTCTTCCAGCCAAGCCCTCGCCACTGTACCTCGCATCAACAAGACCACCATGGGAGGCAGATCCTTCTCATACCTGGCTGCTAAAACATGGAACTCACTCCCCGCTTACCTTCGCCTTACCCAGAACCACCTAGCATTCAGAAAGCAACTTAAAACGTGGATATTTGACAAGTAATCCTCCTCCCCTTTCTAAGCGCCTTGAAACCCTCTGGGTATGTAGTGCGCTATATAAATTCTCTGACTTGACTTGACTTGACTCTTCAGTGCTTGTTTCTGACTTTTATTCCTGCTATGACTCAACGCTTTTATGCTCTTGGCATGGATCAATGCTTGTTTCTTTACATGTACCGATGTTTGTTCACTCTTCGCTAATACTCGTCTTCGCGTGTACCACTGCTTGTTGACTTTGCCTTTACCAATGTTTATTTCTTTATTTTTTTTTTGTCAATGTTTGTTCACTTTTGCCAATGCTTGTTCACCTTTGCCAATGCTTGTTTACTTTTGCCAATGCTTGTTCACTTTTGCCAATGCTTGTTCACTTTTGCTGTTGCCTGACTCCAAGATGGCCGCTCTATGAAGCTCAGGGGTCTGTCCTGACGAGCGCCTGACTTAAAGATGGCCGCCGTCACTGCAGTCATACACGAGGCTTTCTCCTGATTCATGCACTGCTAGCTCACTCTGGACTCACCGGCCGGCGTCCTCGGGCTGCACACATCAAGGCTCACTTTTCTTCGGCCACCACAGCTACCAGGTGAGGTTGGGGTGGGCTCCCGCCTTACTTTCTACGTTCCCGCTCTTCTTCTCCGCTGGCCTGCCAAGTTGCACGCATTCAGCGTGACGCGCGCTTCCAGCGCGAACAGCTTTCCTTTCCGGCGCGTTTGCAGGAGTCACTTGTCTTCTGGGATCCCCTCCACACTCACGAGTCACTTCAGGAGGATTGGGGTGAGCTCCCAGTACCTTCTTTATTGCCAGCGTCACTGGGGCAATTCCGCGCTTTCTTTTGGCGCGAAAGCGTCTTTCAAACGCCGGCCGTGCAGCGCTTCCACTTAGCTTGCAGGGCAGGGCTCCACACGATCGCCCGATCGTGGAGCAGCGTCTTTGATGCTGGCTTCACGCTGTCGTGGCGGCGATCTCGTCGGGGCACAGACGGCGCGATTGCGACCTCGTCTTGGAGGGTGCCCGGGACAGGGTACTTCTTGCAGCAGCAGGGATGGTGGGTCACCGTGATCCCACCCTCGTCGCCAGTTGTAGCGTCCAGCTACAATGAACACAGACACTTCGTATAGTCTTCTAGTTACTCCTTTATTCAAACACGTCTTTACTGTTCCCTGTCCCTACTCTAACTAACCCCTTCCTGTCCTGTCCCCACCTCTTCCCCTCTGCCCACCTAACTCCGCCCACCCAGCTACTGGACTGCTAACTTCGTTACACTGTATATCTTTGTAATAACCAAAGATATTTTCTAACACTACCTCTGGGATACTCTAAAGGAAGTAAAAGTCTCTCCTTAATCACCTTCATCTTGTCACTATCCATAAATGAAATGCGGTCCATGACACGCCGGTCGTTCTCCTTGTTCATCCTGGGCCACCAAAAGTTAGCCCAGACCTCCTTATTTACTGTCAACAAAGCCCACTGGCCTTAAGGAAGGAACTCATTCGCCCTTGCTCCTAGACCACTCGATACCACTAATATATCTGAAGGCTTTCAAATATTTTGCACTGCTTTGGTGAACAATATGTGATGTAGCTCCTGACTGCTTTCATTTTCCTATGCTTGTCGATGTGGCCTAGACATTAGTTGTTGTTTTTTTTCTTTTTTTCATAAAACACTATCTTTTACGACCAGTGATACACTGACAATCATGTACTCCTTATCAAACTTCTCCTTCGGAACTTTTTGGGGAAAGGTAATCAGCATTGACATTCTTTTATTGAGGAAGAAATGTAAATACAACTGTGTTTTACTGCAAGCTGTATAAAGACTTAGGAATCCATGCAGTAGCATGACTACCTCTTTCTGGGGAAAAAACTACAATGCCTTATGGTCAGCTGAGACTTCAAAACTTGTTCACAAATATAAATCATCAAAAGTACTAATTGTTACGGAGGTAATCGCAGGCAGGAGTTCCACTGTTAACACTGACATCTGGAGACACATCCTACGCTTTTCACAAAGTTGGAAGAAGAGGAAGTATTTGCCCATGTGTATTTCCTATTTTAATTTGGAAACTAGAAACCTGGACTTAATCTAGTTCAAGCAGTGTGACACAAGAGTCTAGGTATTGGACTCATATGAAAAACCAACTTCCTGGACATTGGAAGTCATCATAAACCTCATGGGAGAGGGGGGAATGGCAGGCATAAGCCTGCAACGCACTAAAATAATAATGTTACACTGGGAGCTAAGAAATGTCCACCACGTCTTAGAGCTCATAGGAATGTTCCATATTCTGGTCTACTGTGACAGGGTTGAAATGATGGTGCAGTAAATTTAAGAAATAACCTAAGAGAGGAAGTGGTGCTGCTCCACGTGAACACATTTTATTAATAAAAGTCGTTTGCGAACATAGGCCCTGATTTTGAGATTCACAGGACTTGTGGGGTGGAAAACTTTGCATCTGGTTATCGTGTAGTAACACTGTGCCAGTACCATGTAATTAAGAGTTAAGCCCCATGGAATGGGGAATAACCACGTGGACCCACATGTATTCCTTGCAAATCCAAACAGAGGGGCATATTAACAAGGAACAGGGAAAATTAACGCTAAGGGCGCTTAGCGTTCATGTTTTTAACACCAGCTTTCGCTGGATAATATCGCCTGGTTATCGCGTTATTAACAATGCTAACTGCCTAGGCGATAGAAAATCCAGCAATAGCGGCATTTTGGGAGGTTATAGCTGGTAATGCAGCGATAAAACTACAAGGATAGGGATTTCCTTGTTGGTAACCCATGGTGGATTTAGCCATGTAATCCACCTCCCATTGGATTACATGGCTAAGTGTGAAAATTAGCAGATGCAGCAGACGTAAAAAAAGCAGCGGTAACCGTGGTTAGCGCTGCTTTTTTTGTCTCTAACAGGGTTAGCGTGAAGCTTGATAATAGGAGAAATGTCGCTTAGCGACATTTCTCCTAATATTTTGCTCTGGAACGCCCACTTTGCATCTCATTACAGATGCAGTGGGAAGCGTAGTGAAAAAGGATGCTAACATGCGATTTTGCATGTTAGCACCCTGTTGTTGATAGGGTGATATTTTTATCCCCGCTTCTTTGGCTTTTAAAGCCACAAATGCGTAGATAAAGCCCTTGTTAATATGCCCCCTAATTCTTAATTTTGTCGGGTTTTAACGCAGATATTTAGCACCTTCTCTGAGCATAGTGGTGAATGTATGCTGCAGCCTTTGTTTGGGATGGGGATGTAGTTGGGGAGAGAAGGGGGAGCCAAGTTCTTGCACGCTGACTCCCATGCCAGAAAAAAACCACAAAGAACAGGGAGAGGCTTGCTAGCTGCTGCAGCCAAAGCCTTATTAATTTTCCCGATAGAATTATAGCTCTGTAAACCAGGTGCAGGAACACCAGTCTAATCGAAACTAGTTGGAGTGGAATTCCATACAGCAACTCTGCCCACGTCTGACTCATAATCAAGGCCACAGAGAGATGAACCCCTCATTACACCCTCCCACCCACAATCCAAGGGAGGATCCCAAGATGGGGGCCTGTGGCCCGGATGAGTAGCAGAAATTAGTACAGGGTATATTTCTGAACAGTGGCGTAACGAAACTTGAAGGGGCCCCCCTGCAAACTACATGGAGGCCCCCCCCCCTACCATTCTCCTTGCCAGTCTAGAGCTCTCAGGTCAGCGACCCGCCATACTGCAGGGGATGCGGGGCTATTGTTAGGCCACTGTCACCAATACACCGTTATAAGTAACACTGGATGGTGGAGTTAAAGGTTGGGCTTAGTCTGCCAGCAGCCTATCATAGGCGGTGATCCTTTCAATACAGGGTCCCTGCCATCAGTAGGCCGGGGAAGTTTGCCCAATTTTAGGTGGGTTTCCTTATGTAGACTCCTGTCATGATATATAACATCGGCCCACTCATCGTTCAGTTTTGACAAAAGTGCATCCACTGCTCCTTCTCGTTTCCTTTTTAAAACATTAGACAATGCGACAATGTACTATTTCAAAAGCAGATGTAACTACAAAGAGCAAATTTTGATAATACATTTTTATTAGTAGACAATAGCAATCTTAAGAGGCATTGCATATCTTCATACACACTTTGACCCCAATTCCATCACAGTCTCTCTCTCTCTCTCTCTCTCTCTCTCAGTCAGTCAGTCTCTCTCTTTCAGTCAGTCAGTCTCTCTCTCTCTGTCAGTCAGTCAATCTATCTCTCTCTGTCATTCAGTCTCTCTTAGTCACTCAGTCTCTCTCTCTCTGTCAGTCTCTCTATCTCTCTCTCTCTGTCTATCAGGCTCCGCTTTCCGTCTTCCTCGGGGCAATGCTGTAAGTCCAATTCCCGCACCCTCTGAACTGCCCCAGAGTCCGAATACAATAATACAGACAACTGAGACAATGCAAACGCCGCGGGAAAGGAAGGGGACAGCGGGGAGGGAGATCTGTAATGACAAAGAACAGGGAATTAGAACACCCTACCTCCCTCACTCTTTAACGCTACTTTCCTATGTACTCTCTAAGATAACTTCCCCCCCCCCCAGGCGCTTAAGCTATACCTGTAAAAGAAAATACAACAGGCCACATCCAAATGGAGACAATGGTTCTGAGGTGGTATCAGGAACTTGTACCCAACTGTGAACATAAAACAAAACACAGTCAAGGGTCTCTGCTAAGTAATCACAAGTCCTATTACTGAGTTGAGAACATAGAACACATACCCTTTGCTATGCAACTTTTCTCTTAATATAGGTACTTTTCTGTTCCAATACCCCTCCTGTCTCCTGAAGAAATAAGAACAAAGAAAGTATAATGAATCCTGCATAAACTACGAGAACCCAAGTAGAATAATGGCGAGTACTTTTCCTTCGTGTTATATGGTCACACCAAGGAATACTTCCATCTAGAATTCATGAACACACCAATGTTCGATATGCACATGTGAAGAGTTTTCAGATAGACTACGAGGCTCAGAGATAATATCCCGCAAAGTGAGTCCTATCGCATCAATCTTATCCTGTGTTTATCACAGGAAGTAAACAACATAATTCTTCAAGACAAAAGATAGGTAGATCCGGAGGTGACCGAAATCACTAGTGTTTCTATTCTGGTGACCGCAAAACGGCCTGAATAACCCTTGGTTATACACAACAAGATGTCTGTTAAACGAGCCCCTCTCAGCCGAGAGAAACTCCAAGGCAGACCAGCAAGTGGGGTGCGCTGTTGGGATCGAAACTACCAACGCCTCGCACACCCAACACAACTCTGTACTCACAGGTTCGTAGAACTTGGGGCAAAACAAGTCATAGATCCTACCACGGCTTCATTCAGTTCAGAACGGAATTATCGGCGTTTCCACGCCGTTCTCTGCATCCCTTTATTTCCCGGTATGCGCGCGCATCCCACGTCTTTACGTGACGTATGCACAGCATGCCGGGAAATGTAGTTCGAGGTACGGAATGCCCGTGTTTACCGATGTCTCCACGCCACTGACGATGCGGATCTTGACAGTACACCCCCCTTCACAAGGGGTCCTGTAGCCGCTCGCGGCTTGTTCGGAAACAAACGGTGAAACAGGGCCACCAACCGGGGAGCCCGAACAGCCCCTGCAGGCTCCCAGGAGTTCTCCTTCGGACCATACCCCTTCCAGGAGAGCAAATACTGGAGATGACCCCGCACCCATCTAGAGTCCAGGATCCGATTCACCTCATATTCACAATCCTGTTGCACCCAGATAGGCAAAGGGGCCTTCCTGACCGGACACCTGGAGGGTTTCAAGAGGGAAACGTGGAAAACAGGGTGAATGCGCAACTGCGCAGGCAACCGCAACCGAACAGCCACAGGATTCACATGGCCCACCACTCGGTAAGGCCCAATGAATCGGGGATTGAACACGCTATGTTTCCTGAACCTGATATGTTTCGTGGACAACCACACCAAGTCCCCCTTCTTATACCTTGGATTGGGCCTCCGATGCTTGTCAGCTTGGAGTTTGTATCTCGCCTTGGCCTGCACCAGATTTCTGCGCGTACTCAAAAGTATTTTGCGTACCCGCAACAATCTGTCCCTCACCTCTGGCAGCTTCACATTGTCACTCTTCAACAGCATAGGGGTGAATCTAGGGTGATGCCCATAGGAGCAAAAGAATGGGGAGTGTTGAGTGGATGCGTGTTGCGTGTTGTTATAGGCTAGTTCAGCCACCCATAACCAATTTACCCAAGAGTCACTGTTGTTCTGCACATAACAGTGGAGATATTGCTTCAAAGATTGGTTTAGTCTCTCCGTCTGCCCGTCTGTTTGCAGGTGGAAACTGGTGGACACAGAAGATGTTATGCGTAAGGCGGCACACCAAGTTTTCCAAAAGCGAGCAGTGAATTGTGCCCCTCGGTCAGACACAATGTCCCTTGGAAGGCCGTGTATTCGCACAATATTCACAAGGAGCAGATGAGCCAACTGGCCTGCAGTGGGCACCCGCGTGCAAGCGATGAAATGACCCATTTTGGTCAAAAAATCCACAACCACCACAATGGTGGTATTGCCTTGGTCTTTCGGAAGTCCCACTATGAAGTCTACCGAAAACCTCTCCCATGGATGCTCTGGAGTGGGCAGAGGTTGCAGTAATCCCTGAGGCTTTTGTCTGTCCGATTTCATCTGGTTGCATGTGACACATTCTGCCACCCAATGACTCAAATCAGGTCTGATGGAAGGCCACCAGAATTGTCTCTGGGTTTTCTCCAGTGTTTTGATAAAACCCATATGTCCAGCACTTGGACTTTCGTGGCACCAAGAGAACACCGTTTTCCTCAACTTGAGAGAGGGTATTAGAACCTGTTGTCCTCTCATCGGTATGCCGTCTTTCAGTTTCCATTCTGGATGATGTCGAAGCCATGTACGCCATACACAGGTTTGTGTACCTCTTCTGACCCCCATCAAAAAATCACTGGTTTGCGTTGCTCCTATGACGTTGGCCGGTTCCACGATGGATCGGATGTGTTTCTTTGTGGGAAGTAGGAGATTTTCTCGTCGTGTGAGTGCATCCGCCTTTCTATTGGTAGATCCTGGTCTGAATGTAACCACAAAGCGGAACTCCTCAAAAAACATCATCCAGCGGAGTTGCCTAGGTGACAACTGTCTGGCTGCCCTTAGAAACTGCAGATTCCGATGGTCTGTGTAAACCGTGACTACATGTTTTGCTCCCATTAGCCAGTGTCTCCATTCCACAAACGCATCCCGAATGGCCAACAACTCTTTTTCCGCAATAGTATAATTAATCTCCGCAGGACTTAGCTTGCGAGACATGTAGGCAATGGGATGTAGCGTTCCAGTAGAGACCTCTTTCTGTGATAGCACAGCTCCCAGTGCTATTTCTGACGCATCCGCTTCGACAATGAAAGGGAGGTCGGGATTGGCATGTGTTAATACAGGTGCAGTGGAAAAAGCGTTCTTGAGTTTATCAAAAGCGATTTGTGCTTCTTCATCCCACACAAATCGAACGTTTTTTCTCGTGAGCCGAGAGAGTGGTGAAACCATTCCAGAAAATCCTGATATAAACCTTCGGTAGAAGTTGGCAAACCCCAATAGGCTCTGAATATCCTTGACGTTCTTCGGTTGAGGCCACCCCACAATGGCTTGTACCTTTCTCTCGGCCATCACCTGTCCGGATGGAGTGAGCATTACTCCAAGAAATTCCACCGTTGTCACATGAAACTCACATTTGGTGATTTTGCAGAATAGGTGATGTTTCATCAACGCTTGCAACACCGTTTTCACATGCGTGACGTGTTCCTCTGTAGAATTGGAATATATGAGAATGTCATCAATATAAACGATGACATGATGATCCAGATATTCACGCAGCACTTCATTCAAAAAAAATTGAAAAGCGGCTGGGGCGTTGCAAAGCCCAAAGGGCATTACCCGATATTCATAAAGCCCATACCGCGTCTTGAAGGCAGTTTTCCACTCATCACCCCTTCTGATACGGACAAGATGATATGCACCACGCAGGTCGAGTTTGGTGTAGATGTGTGCTGATCGAACCTGTTCCAGTAAAACAGGGATCAAGGGTAGTGGATACTGGTTTTTTACGGTGATGGAATTCAACGCTCTGTAGTCGATGCAACATCTCTTTTCACCATTGGCCTTCGGGATGAAAAACAACGAAGAGGCTGCAGAGGATCTGGAAGGCCTAATGTATCCTAGAGCTAGATACTTGTCTAAATAGGCTCGCAATGTCTCATTTTCAGGTAGGGTCAGAGCATATATCCTCCCATTGGGAATTACCGATCCAGGTATGAGGTCGATCCGGCAATCATACGCTCGATGCGGCAGAAGAACCTCAGCCTCTTTGTCACTGAACACTGCTTCGTACTCAGCATAACATCGTGGAAGAGACACATCTTTTTCAGCGGCTGTGGCTATGGTATGCAAGGAAGACAATGCTTGAGCCGGGCTCCAAACCCCTGTAAGACAGTGTTCTAAACAATAGGGAGAAAGAAACTGGACAGTTTTTGTGGTCCAACGTATCTCAGGATCATGTTTTTGCAACCACAGAAGCCCTAATATGATCCCATATTGCGGTGCTTCAATAATGTTGAATCCCAAGTATTCGTGATGGGTGTGGTCATGAGTAACCTCATACTCCCGAGTATGACATGTGATGGGTCCCGCTTGTAGTTCGTTCCCATCAACCGCGTAGACTGTTTCTGGGTTTTCTTTGGGGACTAGTTGCACTCCCAATCGGCGGGACTCGGTGATATCCATAAAGCAACCAATAGCCCCAGAATCAACCATTGCACGAATGTTTTGTTTCCTCTCCCCAATCCTAATAATCATGTCCAGAAAGAGGTGTTTCCTCTCATAATCCGCAATTGGGGTAAATGAAGGGATGATATGTGTGCTTGAGTGCCTCCCTCCATTTGCCTTCAAGCTTTGGAGTTTTCCGACTCCTTCTCATTAATTCCTGCAAGGTTTTGACCTCCCCGAAACCTGTTGGCTTTAGGTTTCACTGGGCATTCGCGTAAAAAGTGTCCTTTTTTCCCGCAGTATGAACATAGTCCTAATTTACGTCTATGTTCTCTTTCACTGGCAGTTAAGGAGGCTCGCACTGCTCCGATGTCCATAGGCTCAGGTGATGGAACAGTTTTCTCCCCACTGCTCGCATGTTCATAGGGCATCACAGATTTATCTTTCTTCTTATGTTCCCCATTCCTTTCTTTCATTCTATGATCCAAACGGAGGGCAAGATCTATCCAAGCCGAGCAGGTACGGGGTTGGGGGTCGATTTGTGCCAGCACATCTTTCATCTCTTCACTGAGGCCTTGGTAGAAGATGGCTGATCTCTTGGGTTCCGGCCAATCTGTCTCGGCCACCAACCTCCTGAAATTGTTTAAATATATAACTAAATCCGCATCACCTTGCTTCAGCTTTAACAATTCCCTATCTGCTGTGAAGGTTTCTGCTCGCCTATCGAAGGTTTTTTCAAATTCTTCTTTGAAATTATCCCAGTGATATAAAAGTGGGTCATCCCTTCTAACTATCGGAACCGCCCACTGTGCTGCTTCCCCCCCGAGATATGAAATAAGGAAAGCCACCCTCGCTTGGTGTGTGGAAAACATCTTCGGTTTACACATGAAATGCAACTGGACCTGTGTCATAAAGACTTGTACCTTCTTGTTATCCCCATAGTATCGTTCAGGAGGAGCAAGAGGGATCTGTGCAGGCATCTCAACCACCACAGAGGTAGTAGGAGACGAACTGCCTGATGCCCCATCTTGTGCAACCGTGGGAGGGGGTAATCTATCTACCTTGGCTCGTAATTGTGCATTCTCAGCCCTTGCAGCAGCAACCTCTCTACTGGAAGCTGCCAGCTCCACTTGCACTAAGGCCAAAGCAGCCAAAACATCCTCTAAGGTAGTCATGGTGGAATCACAGCACTGCCAAGAAGAGGCAAAATTTGTGGGCCGATAATTCTATCAGGCTCCGCTTTCCGTCTTCCTCGGGGCAATGCTGTGAGTCCAATTCCCGCACCCTCTGAACTGCCCCAGAGTCCGAATACAATAATACAGACAACTGAGACAATGCAAACGCCGCGGGAAAGGAAGGGGACAGCGGGGAGGGAGATCTGTAATGACAAAGAACAGGGAATTAGAACACCCTACCTCCCTCACTCTTTAACGCTACTTTCCTGTGTACTCTCTAAGATAACCTTCCCCCCCCCCCAGGCTCTTAAGCTATACCTGTAAAAGAAAATACAACAGGCCACATCCAAATGGAGACAATGGTTCTGAGGTGGTATCAGGAACTTGTACCCAACTGTGAACATAAAACAAAACACAGTCAAGGGTCTCTGCTAAGTAATCACAAGTCCTATTACTGAGTTGAGAACATAGAACACATACCCTTTGCTATGCAACTTTTCTCTTAATATAGGTACTTTTCTGTTCCAATACCCCTCCTGTCTCCTGAAGAAATAAGAACAAAGAAAGTATAATGAATCCTGCATAAACTACGAGAACCCAAGTAGAATAATGGCGAGTACTTTTCCTTCGTGTTATATGGTCACACCAAGGAATACTTCCATCTAGAATTCATGAACACACCAATGTTCGATATGCACATGTGAAGAGTTTTCAGATAGACTACGAGGCTCAGAGATAATATCCCGCAAAGTGAGTCCTATCGCATCAATCTTATCCTCTGTTTATCACAGGAAGTAAACAACATAATTCTTCAAGACAAAAGATAGGTAGATCCGGAGGTGACCGAAATCACTAGTGTTTCTATTCTGGTGACCGCAAAACGGCCTGAATAACTCTTGGTTATACACAACAAGATGTCTGTTAAACGAGCCCCTCTCAGCCGAGAGAAACTCCAAGGCAGACCAGCAAGTGGGGTGCGCTGTTGGGATCGAAACTACCAACGCCTCGCACACCCAACACAACTCTGTACTCACAGGTTCGTAGAACTTGGGGCAAAACAAGTCATAGATCCTACCACGGCTTCATTCAGTTCAGAACGGAATTATCGGCGTTTCCACGCAGTTCTCTGCATCCCTTTATTTCCCGGTATGCGCGCGCATCCCACGTCTTTACGTGACGTATGCACAGCATGCCGGGAAATGTAGTTCGAGGTACGGAATGCCCGTGTTTACCGATGTCTCCACGCCACCGACGATGCGGATCTTGACACTGTCAGTGAGTCAGTCTCTCTCTGTCAGTCTCTGTCTCAGTTTTTTAGTCTCTCTCTCTCTCGGTCAGTCGGTCTCTCTCAGTCAGTCTCTCTCTTTCTGTCAAAAAGTCTCGCCCTTTCTGTCAGTCAGTCTCTCAGACAGTCTCTCTCTCTCTCTGCCAGTCTCTCTTAGTCAGTCAGTCTCTCTCTCTCAGTCAGCCAGTCTCTCTCTCGCAGTCAGTCTCTCTCTCTCTGTCAGTCAGTCTCCCTCTTTCTGTCCGTCTCTCTCTCAGTCAGTAAGTCTCTCTCTCTGTCAGTCTCTCTCCCAGTATCTCAGTCAGTCAGTCTCTCTCTGTCAGTCCCTCTCTCTGTCAGTCTCTCTCTCAGTCTCTCTCTCTCAATCTCTCTCTCAGTCAGTCTTCCAGACAGTCTCTCTCTCTCTCCCTCTGTCAGTCTCTCTTAGTTAGTCATTCTCTCTCTCTCGCAGTCAGACAGTCTCTCTCAGTGAGTCTCTCTCTCTCTTAGTCAGTGACTCTCTCTGTCAGTCTCTCTCTCTGTCAGTCAGTCTCTCTCTATCAGTCTCTCTCTCTCTCTCTCAGACAGTCTCTCTCTCTCTCTCTCTCTCTCTCTCTCTCTCTCTCAGTCAGTCTCTCTCTCTCTCTGTCGGTCAGTCTCTCTTTCTATGTCAGTCTCCCAGTCTCTCTGTCAGTCAGTCTCTCTGTCAGTCAGTCTCTCTGTCAGTCAGTCTCTCTCTCAGTCAGTCTCTCTCTCTCTGTCAGTCTCTCTCTCTCTGTCAGTCTCTTTCCTCAGTCAGTCAGTCTCTCAGTCTCTCTTTCTCTCTTAGTCTCTCTCTCTCTCTGTCAGTCAGTCTCTCTGTCAGTCATTCTCTCTCTACCTCAGTCAGCCAGTCTCTCCCTCTCCCTGTCAGTCAGTATCAGTCAGTCTCTCTGTCAGTCATTCTCTCTCTCTCTCTCTCTCTCTCTCTCTCTCTCTCTCTGTCAGTCTCTATTTATCAGTTTTTCTCACTCAGTCTCTCTCACAGTCAGTCTCTCTCTCTCTCTCAGTCAGCCTCTGCCTCTCTCAGTCAGACTCTGCCTCTCTCTGTCAGCCTCTCTCTCTCTCACTCAGTCTCTCTCTCTCAGTCAGTCAGTATCTCTCTACCTCAGTCAGTCAGTCTCTGTCAGTCAGTCAGTCTCTCAGCCAGCCAGTCTCTCAGTCAGTCAGTATTCAGTCTCTGAGTCAGTCAGTCTCTCTACTCTCTCTCCACTCTCTCTCTACTCTCCCTCCACTCTCTCTCCACCCTCTCTCTCTCCACTCTTTCTCTCTACTCTGTCCACTCTATCTCCACTGTCTCACTCTCACTCCACTGTCTCTCTCTCCACTCTCTCTTCACTGTCTCTCCACTCTCCCTCCACTCTCTCCCCACTGTCTCTCTTTCTCTTTCTGCTCTCTCTCCCCAACCTCTCCACTCTCTCCCCACTGTCTCTCTCTCTTTCCACTCTCTCTCTCCAACCTCTCCACTCTCTCTCCACTGTGTCTCCCTCTTTCCACTCTCTCTCTTTCCAACCTCACCACTATCTCTCTCCATCTCTCCACTCTCTCTCCACTCTCTCATTCCAAACTCTCCACTGTCTCCCTCCACTCTCTCTCTCTCTCCACTCTCTCTCTCCAATCTCTCCACTGTCTCCCTCCACTCTCTCGCTCCACTCTCTCTCCACTCTCTCTCTCTCCACTCTCTTTCTCCACTCTCTCTGTCTCCACACTCTCTCTCTCCACTCTTTCTCTCCCATCTCTCCACTCTCTCCACTGTCTCCCTCCACTCTCTATCTCCACTTTCTGTCTCCACTCTCTCTCTCTCCCCACTCTCTCCAATATCTCCACTCTCTCCTCTCTCTCTCTCTCTCTCTCTCTCTCTCTCTCTCTCTCTCTCTCTCTCCAATCTCCCCACTCTCTCCACACTCTCTCCGCTCTCTCGCTCTCCACTTTCTGTCTCCACTCTCTCTCTCTCCACTGTCTCTCTCCACTCTCTTTCTCCACTCTCTCTCTACAATCTATCCACTCTCTCCCTCCACTCTCTCTCTACACCCTCTCTCCACTCTCTGTCTCCACTCTCTGTCTCTACTCACTCTCTCTCCTCACTCTCTCTCCACTCTCTCTCTCCAATCTCTCCACTCTCTCCACTGTCTCCCTCCACTCTCTCTCCACTCTCTCTCTCCACTCTCTCTCCACTCTCTCTCTCCACTCTCCATCCACTCTCTCTCCACTCTCTGTCTCCACTCTTTGTCTCCACACTCTCTCTCTCCAATCTCCCCACTCTCCCCACACTCTTTCTCAACTCTCTTGCTCTCCACTCTATCTCTCCACTCTCTCTCTCCAACCTCTCCACTCTCTCTCCACTGTGTCTCCATCTTTCAACTCTCTCTCCGACCTCTCCACCCTCTCTCCACTCTCTCTCTCTCCCCACTGTCTCTCTCTCTCCACTCTCTCCCCAACCTCTCCCCTCTCTCTCCCTCAACTCTCTCTCTCCACTATCTCTCTCCAATCTCTCCACTGTCTCCGTCCACTCTCTCTCTCTCCACTCTCTCTCTCCAATCTCTCCACTGTCTCCCTCCACTCTCTCACTCCACTCTCTCTCTCCACTCTCTGTCTCCACTCTCTCTGTCTCCACACTCTCTCTCTCTCCACTCTCTCTCTCCCATCTCTCCACTCTCTCCACTGTCTCCCTCCACTCTCTCTCCACTCTCTGTCTCCACTCTCTCTCTCTCCACTCTCTCCAATCTCTCCACTCTCTCCACTTTCTCTCTCTCTCTCTCTCCAATCTCTCCACTCTCTCCACACTCTCTCCACTCTCTCGCTCTCCACTTTCTGTCTCCACTCTCTCTCTCTCCACTGTCTCTCTCCACTCTCTTTCTCCACTCTCTCTCTACAATCTATCCACTCTCTCCCTCCTCTCTCTCTCTACACTCTCTCTCCACTCTCTGTCTCCACTCTCTGTCTCCACTCACTCTCTCTCCTCAATCTCTCTCCACTCTCTCTCCAATCTCTCCACTCTCTCCACTGTCTCCCTCCACTCTCTCTCCACTCTCTCTCCACTCTCTTTCTCCACTCTCCATCCACTCTCAGTCTCCACTCTGTCTCCACTCTCTTGCTCTCCACTCTATCTCTCCAATCTCTCCACACTCTCTCCACTCTATCTCTCTCCAATCTCTCCACTGTCTCCCTCCACTCTCTCTCTCCTCTCTCTCTCTCTCCACTCTCTCAACTCTCTCCCTCCACTCAATCACTCCAATCTATCTCTCCACTCTCTCTCCAATCTCTCCACACTCTCTCCACTCTCTCTCTCTCCAATCTCTCCACTGTCTCCCTCCACTCTCTCTGTCTCCACTCTCTCTCTCTCCACTCCCTCTCTCTCTCTCTCTCTAATCTCTCCACTCTCTCCACTGTCCCCCCACTCTCTCTCCACTCTCTCTCTATCCACTCTCGGTCTCCACTCTCTCTCTCCACTCTCTCTCTCTCCACTCTCTCTCTCCACTCCCCTCTCTCTCCACTGTCTCCCTCCACTCTCTCTACACTCTCTCTCCACTCTCTGTCTCCACTCTCTGTCTCCACTCTCTCTCTCTCTCTCCATTCTCTCTCCAATCTCTCGACTCTCTCCACTCTCTCTCCACTCTCTCTCTCTCCACTCTTTTTCCACTTTCTCTCTACTCTCTCTCCACCCTCTCTCTCCAATCTCTCCACTCTCTCCACTGTCTCCCTCCACTCTCTCTCTCCCCACTCTCTCTCTCAACTCTGTCTCCACTCTCTGTCTCCATTCTGTCTCCACTCTCTGTCTCCACTCTCTCTCTATCCACTCTCTCTCTCTCCACTCTCTCTCTCCAATCTCTCCACTCTCCCCACTCTCTCTCCACTCTCTCTCCTGTCTCTCGCTCTCCACTCTCTCTCCACTCTCTCTCGCCATCGTCTCATATAATTTCAGTCGCTTCGGGCACCACTATTTTGTGCTAAATTAGAGATGCTGCCATTGTTTCTCCACAAACCTGCCTGGTGAAATCACAATTTTTGGGAGTACGTCGATCACATGACGTCAATCATGTCAGAATCAGACCATGACAGTACTGCTACAGGCCAAAGCCTATTGTCTTTGTCAGGCAAATTTAGAAAAAAGAAAGAGAAATCCAGCAAGCGCCGGTGTTGAGTGCTCGGCCTTTCTCGTCCTCTCTACTAAAATCTGTTATAGACAGGAGAGAAGCCCATTACAAGATAGGTGAGGGGGGAAAGTTTTGGGTTATGCCAGGGCAAATGGGCATGTACTCAAATGCAATTTTGTTCTCATTTCCCCTACACACGTTATTAGTTTCATATTCAGGACCAAATAGCTGAGGGTGGAGGCTGATTAAATTCGCACACAACAAGTGAATAGTGTCCCTAAGTAATAGATAGTGCACGAAACCAGGGAGTACTCCCCTTTATACTCTCCACAAAATACGAACAAATCCTACAACAATGTTCAATACAATAAGTTTCAGCAGTATATACAGTAATATTAGCGTATCATGTCACAGCTAAAAATAAATAGCACAAAAAGAAGCGTCCAGATCCAGGGTATATGTTTCTTGATGTAGTGTTCTCTTTATTTTTCACAAACCGATTTTCTCTTTAAAATTCCATTGATCATAGCCAATGCGTTTCGTCTCCGAAGAGACTTCTTCAGGGCTTCAATGTATGGCATAAAGTGCATTCCTTAAGTGATCATAAGGTTTCAGATCCAGTAATCATTGGATACTTATGAATGTCAAATGCTCAAAAACGGCATGATAACCGCCTGCTTCTGTAGTTAACATATGGTTTTCTGCAAAAACCATATCACTATCACTAATCACTATCGACAAGAGATTCAAGAGTCTCCTATTACACTTTGTCAAAATGTAGATTTTTTTCATGTGTCAGCTGGGGAAATTCTTTCATTTAGATTTACTAGAAATCTATAGGCAGCATAGGTAGAAAGCAGACGCTAAATTGTAAGCAGTGTGATTTAAAATGTTTCAGGCCATGAACAGGAAGTGGCAGAAACCACGAGGTAATATGCTGGCTTCTAAAAGTCAAGAGCTCTGAAGCAGGGTTGCGGTGTTGCAAGGTCGTACTCCACCACCTTTAGATTTCATATTTGAAATATTTTTCAGAAGCTCTTTTATAGTATTGAGCATTTTGTTAGGTTTGGCTCTGTCTGTAGTATAAATTCTTCATTAAAGCCCAACAGGAGCTTCTATGAGCTTTAGATCAGCCCCTTATAGGAAATGGCTTTAACGTGTTAATCGTGATTTGTCACTGCTAGGGTCAAGTCAAGTCAAGTCATGAAATTTATATAGCGCACTACATACCCAGAGGGTTTCAAGGCGCTTAGGAAGGGGAGGAGGATTATTTGTCAAATATCCACGTTTTAAGCTGCTTTCTGAACGCTAGGTGATTCTGGGTGAGGCGAAGGTAAGCGGGGAGTGAGTTCCATGTTTTGGCAGCCAGGTATGAGAAGGATCTGCCTCCCATGGTGGTCTTGTTGATGCGAGGTACAGTGGCGAAGGCTTGGCTGGAAGAGTGAAGTTGGCGGGAGGGGGTGTAGAAGGACAGTCGAGAGTTGAGGCAATCTGGTCCGATGTCGTAGAGTGATTTGTGTGCGTGGGTAAGCAGTCGGAAAGTAATCCTCTTATTGACGGGTAGCCAGTGGAGGTCTTTAAGGTGACCAGAGATGTGTTCGTTGCGTGGGATGTCTAATATGAGCCTGGCTGAGGCGTTTTGGATTCGTTGTAGTTTCTTCTGGAGTTTAGCGGTGGTACCTGCGTAGAGGGTGTTTCCGTAGTCCAGTCGGCTCGTGACTAGAGCGTGGGTGACTGTTTGGGTTGGGTGTCTGTCTATGCCATGGCATTTCGTGGATGGTTAGGTTGTGACATTTGTGTGCCTACAAGTCATCCTTTCCCCGCAGTCAGAACCACTGCAGGGAAACCATTTGGGGAGAGTATGTGGTCCGTCAGCTAGATTGACAACTTTTGTGCTGGAAACCAGGGTTCGAGCCTCGGGGGTTGCGCCCACATTCTGGGCAGATCACTTAATCTCCCCTATCTGACTTTGTAACGTAACCGGTGCTCATGTAAAGCACTCCAATACCTTCAGGTCGAGTTCGTGCTATATAAAATCTGAAACAAAAAAAATAAAAACACGACTTGCCTTTACTCCGCAGTCACTACCCGACTGCGATGTTACCACGTGTTCCTTTACCACGCAAGTTGTTACTGCGAATCGCTATAGGGGGTGCGTTGTTAGACTCTTGTTGGATTTTAAGTCCAGCACGTTCCTTACTGTTGTGTAAACTGGAGCTGGAATAGTAATTTATACTATTCCAAAGTCCGGCGCCCCCTAAGGCAAATTGTTAAAACAACCATGTGGTAAAGTGACACCTGGTAACATTGCAGTTGGGGTAGTGACGGCAATGTAAAGGCATGGGGGTAAATGCATGCAGAGTTGCGTCATACAACCGTCCATGAGTTTTATTTGATGTACTTATATTTTGCCAACACAATAACCTTTCATTTACTGTTTATGGTTTTATTGTTTAGGGTGACTGATTATCTTTAGGAGATCGTGTCCAACCACACTATCTCAAGAGAGGTACAGTAGGGAGTTGTCTGACAAAATATTATCACCAAAAATATAAAAAGACAAAAATATCATGTCCAAAATATAGGTTAACATGATATTGTGTTTCTATACTTATAATGGCAAAAACTAAAATATTGTGGAAGAGAATATCTATCAAAAGATAGGTAAGAATATTGCTATCTTTCTTAATAAATATTGACATTAAAGTAATTTATTTAAAATAGTTAATTTACATATAATAATATAATATTAAATAAATAGTTTTATTCATTTATTTAATATATATATATATATATATATATATATATATATATATATATATATATATATATCCCAACAGAGAGTTGAGCCTTCGATAGGAAGCAGCCACAAGATCGGAAAATTTGCATCCATTTCTTTTAAGGAACAGCTGCAGCAGGAGACGCAGAAGAAACAGTCATCCTCTTTCCTAAGCCAGACCGGTTTCGGGAATATGGTCCCTTTCTCAATGGCTTCTGCATACAGTGGCAGATTCATCATGCACTTCAATTTAAAGGTCCTGCCCTTCTGGGCGTGTCCGCAACCTGCGGCATGCTGGATCCTGTAGTGCGTGAGCATTTGTCTCATGTTAGTTCTTCACTGTAGCAGTCAATTAAAACTGAATAAAACCCATGTGGGCTGGTGCGCTGTAATGCTGGGTGTCCTGTTGTATTTATTCACCTGCTCCTGGACTCCGGTCTCCCGTGTCAGGATAGCGTCGTTAGGCGCCATCACGGGTCCGCACTGAAGCGGCAGGCTTGCTCCCCGCGGCTAGGCTCGTGCCGCCAAATATCCCAACAGAGAGTTGAGCCTTCGATAGGAAGCAGCCACAAGATCGGAAAATTTGCATCCATTTCTTTTAAGGAACAGCTGCAGCAGGAGACGCAGAAGAAACAGTCATGCTCTTTCCTAAGCCAGACCGGTTTCGGGAATATGGTCCCTTTCTCAATGGCTTCTGCATACAGTGGCAGATTCATCATGCACTTCAATTTAAAGGTCCTGCCCTTCTGGGCGTGTCCGCAACCTGCGGCATGCTGGATCCTGTAGTGCGTGAGCATTTGTCTCATGTTAGTTCTTCACTGTAGCAGTCAATTAAAACTGAATAAAACCCATGTGGGCTGGTGCGCTGTAATGCTGGGTGTCCTGTTGTATTTATTCACCTGCTCCTGGACTCCGGTCTCCCGTGTCAGGATAGCGTCGTTAGGCGCCATCACGGGTCCGCACTGAAGCGGCAGGCTTGCTCCCCGCGGCTAGGCTCGTGCCGCCAAATATCCCAACAGAGAGTTGAGCCTTCGATAGGAAGCAGCCACAAGATCGGAAAATTTGCATCCATTTCTTTTAAGGAACAGCTGCAGCAGGAGACGCAGAAGAAACAGTCATCCTCTTTCCTAAGCCAGACCGGTTTCGGGAATATGGTCCCTTTCTCAATGGCTTCTGCATACAGTGGCAGATTCATCATGCACTTCAATTTAAAGGTCCTGCCCTTCTGGGCGTGTCCGCAACCTGCGGCATGCTGGATCCTGTAGTGCGTGAGCATTTGTCTCATGTTAGTTCTTCACTGTAGCAGTCAATTAAAACTGAATAAAACCCATGTGGGCTGGTGCGCTGTAATGCTGGGTGTCCTGTTGTATTTATTCACCTGCTCCTGGACTCCGGTCTCCCGTGTCAGGATAGCGTCGTTAGGCGCCATCACGGGTCCGCACTGAAGCGGCAGGCTTGCTCCCCGCGGCTAGGCTCGTGCCGCCAAATATCCCAACAGAGAGTTGAGCCTTCGATAGGAAGCAGCCACAAGATCGGAAAATTTGCATCCATTTCTTTTAAGGAACAGCTGCAGCAGGAGACGCAGAAGAAACAGTCATCCTCTTTCCTAAGCCAGACCGGTTTCGGGAATATGGTCCCTTTCTCAATGGCTTCTGCATACAGTGGCAGATTCATCATGCACTTCAATTTAAAGGTCCTGCCCTTCTGGGCGTGTCCGCAACCTGCGGCATGCTGGATCCTGTAGTGCGTGAGCATTTGTCTCATGTTAGTTCTTCACTGTAGCAGTCAATTAAAACTGAATAAAACCCATGTGGGCTGGTGCGCTGTAATGCTGGGTGTCCTGTTGTATTTATTCACCTGCTCCTGGACTCCGGTCTCCCGTGTCAGGATAGCGTCGTTAGGCGCCATCACGGGTCCGCACTGAAGCGGCAGGCTTGCTCCCCGCGGCTAGGCTCGTGCCGCCAAATATCCCAACAGAGAGTTGAGCCTTCGATAGGAAGCAGCCACAAGATCGGAAAATTTGCATCCATTTCTTTTAAGGAACAGCTGCAGCAGGAGACGCAGAAGAAACAGTCATCCTCTTTCCTAAGCCAGACCGGTTTCGGGAATATGGTCCCTTTCTCAATGGCTTCTGCATACAGTGGCAGATTCATCATGCACTTCAATTTAAAGGTCCTGCCCTTCTGGGCGTGTCCGCAACCTGCGGCATGCTGGATCCTGTAGTGCGTGAGCATTTGTCTCATGTTAGTTCTTCACTGTAGTTTATACTATTCCAAAGTCCGGCGCCCCCTAAGGCAAATTGTTAAAACAACCATGTGGTAAAGTGACACCTGGTAACATTGCAGTTGGGGTAGTGACTGCAATGTAAAGGCATGGGGGTAAATGCATGCAGAGTTGCGTCATACAACCGTCCATGAGTTTTATTTGATGTACTTATATTTTGCCAACACAATAACCTTTCATTTACTGTTTATGGTTTTATTGTTTAGGGTGACTGATTATCTTTAGGAGATCGTGTCCAACCACACTATCTCAAGAGAGGTACAGTAGGGAGTTGTCTGACAAAATATTATCACCAAAAATATAAAAAGACAAAAATATCATGTCCAAAATATAGGTTAACATGATATTGTGTTTCTATACTTATAATGGCAAAAACTAAAATATTGTGGAAGAGAATATCTATCAAAAGATAGGTAAGAATATTGCTATCTTTCTTAATAAATATTGACATTAAAGTAATTTATTTAAAATAGTTAATTTACATATAATAATATAATATTAAATAAATAGTTTTATTCATTTATTTAATATATATATATATATATATATATATATATATATATATATATATATATATATATATTCACACTCAGTTTAATTTCGTCCACAAATGAAAACTACACAAATACTTCAAAACAAGACCAACTTTGAAAAGCCCAACTGGGACACACGTGAGGGCCACTGCCACTGATGCATTAAGAGGATATGATGTACCAGCTGTTGAGACTTTGCAAGGTCTAGCTCTCGAGGAACACATGAGCCAGCTCCCTTTATCTAATGAAGAGGCAGCAACAAGAGCAGCAACTTTAGGAATCGAGCAACAAAGAGAGGAGAGCGGCTACAAACTCAGATCGCATTTTAATCCACAACTAACACTAGATGCGATTGATGTATTCTCGGAAGCAATGACTAATGACCTGTTGAAATTTAGAGTGAAAAATGGAAAAAATGGAAAGAATAGAGAGAGCAATATCAATTCAGATGAAAGAAAAGCAATCCTTGATCTAATGCAGGATACGAGTGTGATAATTAAGCCTTCAGATAAAGGCGGGAATGTCGTCTTACAAACCAGGGACAATTACTGCAAAGAAGCTATGAAACAACTACTAAATGCAGAAAATTATGAATTGTCATCAAAGGAAAACTATGCTGCCAGCATACAACAATATGATGAACTAATCTACAGCTGGTATCGCAAAGACATGCTGGGAAAAGAGGAATATTTATTCCTGAGAAGCAACAATCCGACGATACCAACATTTTATCACATTCCAAAAATCCACAAGAATAGCATTGATCCTCCAGGTAGACCCATCATTTCATCTCAAAACAGTGTAACTGAACATCTTTCCACCTTTATCGATCACTGTCTCAACCCGTTGGTACAAGAATTAGACTCTTATATAAGAGACACAAAGGACTTCCTGTCTAAAATTGAAAAAATCAAATGGGATCCAAGCTACAGAATGCTAGTATTAGATATAACGAGTCTATATACATGTATCAGTCATGACAAAGGCATTGAAGCAGTGGAATATTACCTCAAGAAGAGACAACTGAGGTTTTTGGAACATAATCGGATGCTGGCAATTTTTGTGGAATTTTGTTTGACACACAATATTTTTTTATTTGAGGACGCCTATTATAGACAAATATCTGGAACTGCGATGGGCACCTGCTTTGCCCCCAGCTATGCAAAGCTGGAGATGGATGGCGAGAGGGGCTGTGTGATCAAGTGGTGTCGTTATATAGACGACTTGTTCATAATCTGGCAAGGATCGGAACATACTGCCAAGGCCTATATTGACGTCCTCAATAGGAATGATAAGAATCTGAATTTCAGTGGCTCCATAAGCAATACTTGTGTGGAATATTTGGACCTAAAAGTGTTCATAGTTGACAACAAGATAGAGACATCGCTTTTCCGCAAAAGTACAGCGGGGAACTCAGTATTGTATGCCACAAGCAATCATCCAACTGCATTAACACAGAGAATTCCTTATGGAGAGCTACTCAGACTCAAACGCAATAGCTCTAGGGATTCAGATTTTAAAATTGCAGCATCACAATGCATTAGTAGATTTCAGAAGAGAGGCTATGTGATGGCCACCCTGCAAAGTGCATTACATAAAGTTAATGCATTACAGAGACATAATCTGCTAATAGACAAGAAGCAAACCTCCATTGATGAAAATACCGAAATGGGTAAATTCCGGCTGGTAACTCCATATTCGGCGGAAGCGAACTTCTTGAAACGTATGCTCAGAAAGAATTGGCATATAATAAAGACAGACAGTTGTATCAAAGATGATATTCCCGATCATCCTTTGGTAACCTTTAAGAAATCCAGATCTTTAAAAGATATGTTGGTTAAAAGTCACCTGAAGAAAACAGAAAGGAAATCTAATACGCTTGCTGATTTGAAGGGTTTCCATCCATGTCATCATTGCAAAGCCTGCGCACACAGTAAAAGAGTGAAAAGCTATGAGATACGAAACACGGGGATATAAAGAACGATTAATAAGTACCTCACCTGCAATACTTCTTATGCAGTATACTGTCTCCAATGTCCGTGCGGACTGTTGTATATCGGGAGCACGATTAAACCTCTAAAACGCAGGATTTTAGAACATTTAAGGGCAATTGATAAAAATGATCAATCGTATCCTGTCGCCCGACATTTCCAGGAAAAGCATTCTAGTAGTAGACATCTATTACAATACTTCGGCCTGGATCATATACCGGAGAACCCCAGAGGGGGAGACAGACTACACAGGCTAAGAAGACTTGAGTCTCGATATATTATAGACTTAATAACCAAGTATCCCAATGGTCTGAATGCGGGAGAAGAACTGGCATCTCATACTGGATTCTGAAAGGAAAAACATCCAAATCATTGAAAAACTGAGGGATAATAGACTAAAGTAAAACCTGCATTACTGTGTGACACTAACAGGAAAACAATGAAACTAACCAACATATGAATTCCTGGATTGTATAATTAATGAATTACATGCAAAGTGATTCATAGAGACATTGAAAAGAATTACTGATAGGAAAAAATTTGTGTAGTTTTTCAAATATCCTCATACATTTTGAAATTTATGATGAATTGTGAAATGACATAAGTGTGATCCTTCCATAGTGCAAGTTTTTTGAACTAATGTAATGTGTATAGGAATAATAAGGACGATTGTGGTAAAACAATTATAAGTCAAGGGAGATTTGCCGATCCACGGCCTTATTAATTGAAAATGTCACTTATTTAGATAAAGTACAATGTTCACGCCAGTGAATGGCTAAACGGCGTATTTTAGACTGGGCATGAAACTTCAAGATGGCACAGTGATTAACAGACACTGTCATTAGATAAGATGTTAGCAGCTCAAGTTTAATTTCATTTATGTCGAATATTGGGTTGCAATTAGTCGCTCAAGTATATGCGAGAATTAGTAAAACCAGTCAACGCCAAATAACTTAGCCGATACACGGCGTGATAATGTGATTGCAGAAATGTGCGCGCAACTTAAAATTTACATTCCGCGCGTAATAAGCTCTGATTTTTTGTGCTTACGATATAACTTATTGACAAAAAAATTGGTTCTGTTGGGTATTGTACAATCTCTTTAGGTTAGGCTAAGAACAGCTCTAAAACACAAACAAGCAGAACTCTCTGATATTCAAAGTTTTTATATATATTAAAAACAAGAATCAATGAAACAGTAAAATGGAATTACTTCATTCCACTACATTACTGGCAAATATTTATCAAATATATGTGCAGTGACTGTGGTGATTCAAGTGACAAATGTGAAGCATATAGTGACACTTATATACAAAGCTGTTAAGTCAGTACAATTTACAAATGAGGGGGGCGGGGGGGAAACCGGGGAAAGTGTAGAACGATATATTTTCTTTTATCGTTTTAAGGCCAGTTTTATCATAGTAAAAGTTCCAAGGAAAACTGGGAGTTATTGTCCATAATCCTGGAATTATCTTGGCCAAAAGGAAGAGCGTCGACGTTTCGACCCAGGTTGCGCCCCAGTTGGTGGTCGCGGCGGGTCTTTATCAAGACAGGAGGGGGCTGGAAAGGAAGGGAAATGCGTATCAGAGAGATGCTTGTATAAAACGTCAAAAATGACGAGAGTAGCTCCAGCTTACTTACATGGGGATCGGTCAAAAGTTATTGTATTCCAAAGAGTAGCCCGTTGGTCAACCTGGAACAGAATATTTAAAAAGGGGGGATTTTAGGACCAGACATTTGTTGGATTCAATCAAAACCATGACCTTAAGTGCCTGGGTGACAGAGTGTGTCAGTCTACTCAAAACAGTGCACGAGTGATTTAAGTGCTTTATTCTGTCTATAGGAAATAGCATATATGCAAGTCCTAAATATAATAACATCAGCGCTGGGCATCCGCGATGTAGCAAAGGCGATCAGGGCATTAAGTGCTTAAATGACAGGGTGTTTGAATATCATAAAGCGAGTGACTACGTGAATTTTCAAAGGAAACCGGTATGGTTCCACTTAAAAGAAAAATGCTCCCGGAGTCATCTAGGATGGAAGGCATGTGGGCTTACCCTCGATTTACTCTCATCAGCATGGAAGTCTCCGCGATGTGAGAACAGGCAAACCGAATGTGAACGCCAAACCGAGCTCTCCGAGTGAAGGCGCTCGTACTAAGGGGCTTGAGTCAAGGCGGTAAATGTACTCGTATCCAGGCAACTCCAACCCGGAACGAGACTAGCCAATCAGATTGAGAGCGTCGTCAGAGAAGGCGGTGAGCCTTTCTCCTCGAGGACGCAGTGGACGTTCGTTGCTAAGCAACGTTCGCAAAAGTTTGTCAAGGCAAAAGCCGGAACAAAACTGGCCAATCAGGTATACAGCGTCAGCAGAGAAGGCGGTAAGCCTTTCTCCTCGAGGACGCAGTGGACGTCCGTTGCTAAGTAACGTAAAAGTTAGTCGGGTGGAGCTGCGCGTGGTCATGGAGGGGGCGTAGTCTCACACAATGTGTACTGAAGGGGATATCTTTGTGCAATACTCTCATATTCATGAAAAACCATGTAAAACAACACAGCATGTATGGCATATATAGTTATGTTACCAAACATTCATTATCTCATGGTGAAATTGAAAGTACAAATAATGAGAGCGCCATACAGATTGGTGCATCTTGTCCAAAAAAGGCATTAATTGAATGAATGGTTGCAATGATCAAGTTGATGAGAATCAATTACAAACAACATAGCGTACATATTTACATTCAGTGTCTATCGTGGGGTTTTGGAACAAACATCGAGAGTATTCCATGTTGTCTCATGAAGAACAATAGTTGATGCTAAATATTTACAGTAGCGCCATCTGTTTACTGATTTCCTCATGCTCATTTAATCCCTGACTCACAGAGTTTAGGATATGGATCCATTTACATTCTTTTCTACTCAATGTGGTGGTCAAGGAACCACCTCTAGGATTCGTATTGATTTTTTCCAGGATGCGCCAGCGCATGCTTGTGGTATCATGGTTACTACTCAGGAAGTGATCTACCATAGGTGCACCCTGTACTTTGCAACAAATCCGGCTCATATGTTGCAGAATGCGTGTTTTTACTTTTTGAGTCGTCTGTCCAACATAGGGTTTATTACACGGACAAAGGATGATATAAACGACATTAGCAGTGTTGCAGTTGGTCAAGGTGGGAAGGCTATGGGTTTTGTTGTTGTAGACAAAGGAAGGACCATCCATGCACATGGGACACGCTTTACAATTTCCACATCTGACATGTCCTTTGATAGTTGGTAAGCCTAACTGGTCTCTGAGAGTCACTGGTTTTGGTGGTTCTAAGAAGGCTTTTACTACGTTGTCCTTTATATTTCTCCCTCTCTTAAAGGCATAAAGTGGGGTGGTTTCAGTGTTCAGTTCAGATGCAATCAGATTCCAGTATTTCTTTATTGTCTTTTTTACCAGATTGCTCTTAGAATGGAAAGTGGTGACACAGACCAAACCAACAGAGTCTGTACCTTTGTCTTTCGGGGTCAAGAGTTCCTCTCTCGGGCAGTACCAACCAGTGACTCTCAGAGACCAGTTAGGCTTACCACCTATCAAAGGACATGTCAGATGTGGAAATTGTAAAGCGTGTCCCATGTGCATGGATGGTCCTTCCTTTGTCTACAACAACAAAACCCATAGCCTTCCCACCTTGACCAACCCTATGTTGGACAGACGACTCAAAAAGTAAAAACACGCATTCTGCAACATATGAGCCGGATTCGTTGCAAAGTACAGGGTGCACCTATGGTAGATCACTTCCTGAGTAGTAACCATGATCCCACAAGCATGCGCTGGCGCATCCTGGAAAAAATCAATACGAATCCTAGAGGTGGTTCCTTGACCACCACATTGAGTAGAAAAGAATGTAAATGGATCCATATCCTAAACTCTGTGAGTCAGGGATTAAATGAGCATGAGGAAATCAGTAAACAGATGGCGCTACTGTAAATATTTAGCATCAACTATTGTTCTTCATGAGACAACATGGAATACTCTCGATGTTTGTTCCAAAACCCCACGATAGACACTGAATGTAAATATGTACGCTATGTTGTTTGTAATTGATTCTCATCAACTTGATCATTGCAACCATTCATTCAATTAATGCCTTTTTTGGACAAGGTGCACCAATCTGTATGGCGCTCTCATTATTTGTACTTTCAATTTCACCATGAGATAATGAATGTTTGGTAACATAACTATATATGCCATACATGCTGTGTTGTTTTACATGGTTTTTCATGAATATGAGAGTATTGCACAAAGATATCCCCTTCAGTACACATTGTGTGAGACTACGCCCCCTCCATGACCACGCGCAGCTCCACCCGACTAACTTTTACGTTACTTAGCAACGGACGTCCACCGCGTCCTCGAGGAGAAAGGCTTACCGCCTTCTCTGCTGACGCTGTATACCTGATTGGCCAGTTTTGTTCCGGCTTTTGCCTTGACAAACTTTTGCGAACGTTGCTTAGCAACGAACGTCCACTGCGTCCTCGAGGAGAAAGGCTCACCGCCTTCTCTGACGACGCTCTCAATCTGATTGGCTAGTCTCGTTCCGGGTTGGAGTTGCCTGGATACGAGTACATTTACCGCCCTGACTCAAGCCCCTTAGTACGAGCGCCTTCACTCGGAGAGCTCGGTTTGGCGTTCACATTCGGTTCGCCTGTTCTCACATCGCGGAGACTTCCATGCTGATGAGAGTAAATCGAGGGTAAGCCCACATGCCTTCCATCCTAGATGACTCCGGGAGCATTTTTCTTTTAAGTTGAACCATACCGGTTTCCTTTGAAAATTCACGTAGTCACTCGCTTTATGATATTCAAACACCCTGTCATTTAAGCACTTAATGCCCTGATCGCCTTTGCTACATCGCGGATGCCCAGCGCTGATGTTATTATATTTAGGACTTGCATATATGCTATTTCCTATAGACAGAATAAAGCACTTAAATCACTTGTGCACTGTTTTGAGTAGACTGACACACTCTGTCACCCAGGCACTTAAGGTCATGGTTTTGATTGAATCCAACAAATGTCTGGTCCTAAAATCCCCCCTTTTTAAATATTCTGTTCCAGGTTGACCAACGGGCTACTCTTTGGAATACAATAACTTTTGACCGATCCCCATGTAAGTAAGCTGGAGCTACTCTCGTCATTTTTGACGTTTATACAAGCATCTCTCTGATACGCATTTCCCTTCCTTTCCAGCCCCCTCCTGTCTTGATAAAGACCCTCCGCGACCACCAACTGGGGCGCAACCTGGGTCGAAACGTCGACGCTCTTCCTTTTGGCCAAGATAATTCCAGGATTATGGACAATAACTCCCAGTTTTCCTTGGAACTTTTACTATGATAAAACTGGCCTTAAAACGATAAAAGAAAATATATCGTTCTACACTTTCCCCGGTTTCCCCCCGCCCCCCCCTCATTTGTAAATTGTACTGACTTAACATCTTTGTATATAAGTGTCACTATATGCTTCACATTTGTCACTTGAATCACCACAGTCACTGCACATATATTTGATAAATATTTGCCAGTAATGTAGTGGAATGAAGTAATTCCATTTTACTGTTTCATTGATTCTTGTTTTTAATATATATAACAACTTTGAATATCAGAGAGTTCTGCTTGTTTGTGTTTTAGAGCTGTTCTTAGCCTAACCTAAAGAGATTGTACAATACCCAACAGAACCAATTTTTTTGTCAATCACTTATACCCAGGTTCTGAGGGACACAGGGTTCCCCATTTTGTCAAAACATACAATATAACTTAAGCATAAAGTGTAGCGGAATCGAGTAGATAAGCTACTATGGCATTATTAGTGTACTGTAACAAAATGTGACGTACAATGCTAACAACATCCAATATGGTGCATGATTATAGTCCCTTGTTTGTTTTTGCCACCAAATCACGCGAGAATGCTGTTAAAACATGGCGCCTACCATCAATGTTTGTAACATTGAGGAAGGCGGAGCGCCGAAACGCGTCTGTTGCGAACTTTAAAATAAACATCTGAGAACTACCCCCGGAGTGCGTGGTTTCTTTGACGAACCTGGTGGAAACCTTGAGCAGTATATATATATATATATATATATTAAAAAAAAGCAGTCCTGTCTGCTATCAATGCGGAACTGAGCAGGTGCGGACCTCTTCCCCAAACCAAATCACGATCTTCAATAACAAGCCATCAATACACCAAATCGTGTGAGCAGTGGTGTGGATTTATTCAAAATCATCGAACCAGTGTTCTCCATGACGCGTTTCGCTCCGCGGACGGAGCTTGATCGTCCCCCACCTCAGGCCCCTGTTTAGAGGCTGTTGCCAGATGGATGCAATCATCCTGTCTGAAACTCAATGGGGAGAAGACAGACATCATCCTACTGGGCAACCCTTCCCCCTCCGCCCTTGCATCCATCTGGCCACCATGTTTAGGCCCGTCTCCCGTTCCTAAGCCCCAGATAAAGAGCCTTGGGATCTGGCTCGATAAAGCACTTGACTTCTCGGTTCAGGCTACCAAGACGGCCGCCACCTGTTTTGGGCTAATGAGGATGTTGCGGAAGGTGCTCCCTCTGCTCCCATTCCAGGCGAGGAGGGTCATGGTCCAGGCCCTGATATTCTCCTGCCTGGACTATGGGAATGCTCTTTATACGGGAGTCCCGACCTCCGTCACTCAGAAGCTCCAAGTCACACAAAACAGTGCGGCTCGCCTACTCTACAACATCCCCCGCTGGCAGTCAGCTAAGAACGCCCTAAAGGAACTGCACTATCCCTGTGGCGTCAAGAGTGCAATTTAAGGCTATGTGTATTTTACACAAATCATTCCACCGAACGGGCCCCTCAATTCTACACCCCATGGTTACGCCATACGTCCCGTCCCGTTCCCTTCGCTCTTGCACCCTTCAGCTGGCAACGCCCATCAAAGTCAAGAAAGCCCGTTGGGGAGGCCGCTCCTTCTCCCATACGGCGGCTAGACTCTGGAATTCCCTCCCGCTTTCTCTTCGGGAACACAACAACCATATGTCTTTTAGGAAAGCCCTGAAAACACTAACATCTGCTGAACTACCCTGAGTCCGCACTAAGGAATCATTCACAAGCGCTGCGAGGCCTCCGGGTAGCTACGCGCTATACAAGTGCAATTTTCATTTCATTTCATATATATATATGTTGTTGGACTTGGCTCCTTCTGCAGGGTCATACCCAAAGGTTTTGCCTTCGAACCTCCATTTTTGCTTAATCTATTTTTGTTGGCTTTGAGGACTCTGTGCCCTTTATTACTGCTAACCAGTGCTAAGGTGCTTCTGCTCTCTCCTTAAAACATGGCACATGTGATTTACTTTTAAGTTCCTAGTAAAGTTGCACCACCCGTGCTTCAACCGGTCCTCCAGCGCATGTACCGGCATCCCTTTTTTCATAAAATGTATCACTGCCGCACGGCAGCTTGGGACACGTGAGAGCAACCTCCCGGGCCTCATGTAAACCTGATGTCGATTTGACTTGAGCAGTATACTGACTGCAAATTTTGGCGTCCGTTCAGCCAGGACTTTGTACAGTGTACCAGCCACATTCACGGGCTGACACAGACCATCTACACGTACACTCCTGCAATCGTCCAGGGCACTTAACCAAATACAGTTATCTCATCCCCTGTAGTCCTGTTCCCTAGCATTATAGCTGGATTGTTCCCATCATAGGGTGTGGTCTCCGGACTACGTGCGATCAACATTCTGTGCAACGCACAAATACAAGGTTCCAAATCTCCATGGCTTCCTGACGAAGGCTTTATAGCCGAAACCCGCGTAGGACACAACTGATCAGCCATGATATATACATTTTCTTATATACATATATATATATTACCTACTGGCGGTCGCCAGTAGGTAGTTATAGTTAGGATTATTTTCTATAGGAAATCCGCAACATTCTATTGGGAATAACTTTGGCGCCGATTGAGGGATCTGCCTGTAATTTTCCTGAAATTTGCCTCGCTGCGCTCCGCTCCTTCCCTGAAATTTTGGCCCATGTTAATTTCCATAGGGCGGTTGGACTCACTTTTAGCTCGAACGGCTGAATGGATTTCCACCAAACTTAGCAAAATTGTAGGGACTGGTAGCCCAATGTGCCTTTGCTATGTCTCAAGATATGTGCTCCAGTGGATTTTGAGTAATTAAGGTTCAAAAAAATATATATATCTATAAGCGCGCCCCGGTACGCGCACCGGGGCGCGCTCCAGCGCGCTACGCAAGTTTGCGCACGGAAAGCTGATTGCCTCTCGGGTGTCTGTCACCATTCCAAACAGTCCGGAGCGGCCGCCATCTTGTGTCTCGGTAGGATCGAGACACAAGAGGTGGCAAAAACAAAGGGGGAAATGACCAAAAGGGGGCAGGGCAGACCCCCCCTGACCCCCTAGGTTTGATGTGGGGGCCATAAAAGGGCCCCGCGGGGCAAAACATTTTTTTTTTTTGATTTGCGCGGGGAGAGCGCCCGGTACGCGCACCGCGGAGCATACCGGGGAGCGTACCATGGGGAAAAAAGAATGACAGAGTTTTTTAAAAAATGTAGCATTTTTTTATAAATTGGAGGTAGTTCTAAAAAGAAGTTTTTTTTATTCTTTTTGTTGTTTTATATTTTTTTATTGTTTTTTGGAACATTTTTTACTTTTTTTGGCTTTTATGAACAATTTTATATATTTTTTTTAAATTTTTATGGGGACAAACAAAAAACAGGGAATTGTAAACGGCTCAACTGGAGCAAAAAAAAAACAGGAAAAAATTAAGGTTTGTTTTTGCACTTGTGGTTCTCTCCAGCACGGTTAATGAGTTTAATACTTTGCTCTCCATAGCAAATTGTAGCCCCACAAAATTTACAAAAGATTTTAAAATCCCCAAACTGGGTTTGGATGTTTGGGACCATCTCCCTTGTCTTTGGACCCAATGGAGTGGGTTGTTTAGTTTGGGAGGTGCTGGGAGAAGATTGGGGAAGGTTTCTGGTCAGTTCTCTGACCTCTGCCGCAGCATAGTTGTTTGGGTGCCGGCGTTGCATGTGGCGAATCATAGTATTATTGCCAAAATAATACTTTTTGGCAGGGTTCCCCCTAGAAAGTACAGTGCCACAGATCAGACATGTAACTTTCGGAGCATTAACTTTTTTTAGGCCCCTTGGGATTTTAAAAAACTCCCAGACAATGTGCTCCTTTGGCTTATAGGGGGTATTAGTTTCAGGCAGGAACTGCCTCTGCTCCTCCTCCTCCTCCTCCTCTTCTTCTTCTCCACCACTGTGGTGTTGTGGTGGTCCTTGTGGTGGTGGTGGTGGTGGTGGTGGTGGTGGTTGAGATGCTCCTGCTGCTGCTGCTACTGAAGCCATTTCTCACAAATAGGTCTTCCTCAGTCAAAGAACAAAGTGAGAATGAGGAAAAAAGGTGGGGGCTTTCATCATTTGGAGAAAAAAAACTGTTTTGAACCAATGAAAAGTGTTATTTTCAGGTCACATGACCCGACGCGCTTACGCTACGCGCCCCGGGGCGCGCCCTGGGGCGATTACGTAGTGCGATCGTATGCGCTCCGGTGCTTCCGGGTGCGCATATGCCGTGCGTATCACGTGGACACGGCTACGTGATACGTCATGATGTTGTTTTCGTTCGCTGCAATAGCGCAAATGGGACGCTCACCGGTACGTGCACCGGGGCGCCGCAAGACTGCGCTTTCCGGTGCGCTCACCGGGAGCGCTCCAGGGCAACAAAAAAAGAGGAATATACATTAAAAAAATAGTATTACATAAATATACAATATAGGATTCATTATAATAAATATTATATTTCATAGCTATAGAAATTTGCTATTAAAAAACCTTTGAAATTCACAGAAAGAAACATAGGTTTGAGGCCCTATATATAGTTAGGAATTAGCATTTAAAAAATCTATGAAATTCACTGAAAAAACCATAGGTTTCACACCAGTTATAGTTAGGAATTAGAATTTAAAAAACCTATTAAATTCACTGAAAAAACCATAGGTTTCACACCAGTTATAGTTAGCTGGAGATTTTACTGACATAAAACCATTGAAATCCCCACGTTATAGTTAGTTGTACTCACTATAACTTGTGCGCCTTCAATGCACTGCTGATGACGTCACATATTACATCACTCATGACATGGTCAGTGACATCACTCATGACATCACTGATGACACCATCTTTGTGACAGAGTGACAGACCTCCTTTCAGTGTAATGTAAGCCTTGAAACACATATTCAAAAATAGAAACTAACATTTTCAAAAAAATGGAGATACCCATACCAGTTACAACAACCAATTCAGTAATTCCACCATCTATATACATGTCCACTAATTCACCAACAGTTCTATATAGTTACTCATACATATACTCACTCGTCATATGTAGTGATACACCTATACATCCTGTTACACACCGACAGTCATCCAAAAGTGACTCACACCCATACTCACACATGCAAATAAACTATTGAACATCCATTTATTTGCATATACAGCTATACACACACTACCACCTTACTTCTAAGGAAACGTACACATACTTACTCTCTTAAGCAATCACTTATAGAAGCACATACTTATTTAAACAGGAACTATTACAATCTCTCACTCTCACATATACTCACTTATATACATCAATACACACATATACTAGATTAAAACATATGTAGTTACTGATAAAGACACTAGTGAGACAGTCATTCACTCACTAACACACACATATACACACTCATCCACCCATACAGTCCTGCACATATGCTGTCTTCAAAACACATACAAACAGTGAGTCAGTCATTGATGCATCTATGTGCTAAGTAATACCCCCACAAAACCATAGAGACACTCATACTGATACTAAAAAATACATCTAATAACCCAAATACACACACATGTAGCTACTCACCAACCCATGCAGCCACTTATACACAAAGTGAAACACTGATACATATATTTAAATAGTTAAACATTATTCGCTAATATATGTATTCACTAAGATACACTTAATAAGCCAGTTAACCAATCAATTAAAAAAAATCCATTTAGACACTTATTTAAACATTTATTCTTCCATCGTCCTTTACATATACTTATATAAAACATATTTATTATTCAGAAAGACACACATTCACTGGATGGTGTCATCAGTGATGTCATGAGTGATGTCACTGACCATGTCATGAGTGATGTAATATGTGACGTCATCAGCAGTGCATTGCAGGCGCGCAAGTTATAGTGAGTCCAACTAACTATAACGTGGGAATTTCAATGGTTTTATGTCAGTAACATTTCCAGCTAACTATAACTGGTGTGAAACCTATGTATTTTTCAGTGAATATATATATATACATATATATATAGATAGATAGATAGATAGATAGATAGATAGATAGATAGATAGATAGATAGATAGATAGATAGATAGATAGATAGATAGATCGATCGATCGATCGATCGATAGATAGATATATGCTCTGACCAGACTTAATTGTGCTGTATAAAACTCTCCAGCCACCTGAGTTTGCATCCAGTCTGTAAATCATAAGGACCTAGTAAAGATAATGTTTGAGAGTCTTATTTAGTGAAGAATCTAGATTATTAAATATATTAAAATACATAATCTATATGTAGGTTTACGGATCTACCTGCAAAATAATAGTACATCCATAGACAGGGAAATTAATTCTTGTTTTGGTGCATTGAGTCATGTACTATAAGCACTATGAATTCATCTGAAACTGGATGAATGAGCATTTAAACTAGAGTATTGTTGGTGTTAACACAGCAATGTTGTTGTTTTTTTATTTAAAAAAAAGTAAAACATACACAGACATTGTTGTCAAAAATGTATTTATTGATGATAGGTTTATGATATATGTGTATTAATAAATGTTTTGCATATGAAATTCAATCTGGGTTTTGCACATTTTCTCATTCAGTAGGCCCTCAGTCCTAACAAGTTTCCTAAGTGTTTTTCTTCACGATTTTTGTTTATGCCCTGACTTTTCAGGGGAACCCCCTTTTTTCTACAATTGTTGCCACCTGTGCACAGGGTCTGGAAATTAAATGATACTCGTGGGCCTGCATCACTGATAAAGCCACTCACTTAAGTAGCACTTTAAACATGTCTCAGGCCTGCCATTGCACCATGTGTGTGCAGTTAACCTTTTCCCATGTTAAAACCTTCCTTTTAAATACATACAAGTCTTCCCTAGTGTAGGTCCGCGACAGCCCAGATGGCAGGATGCAGTGTATTAAAAAATTGGAGGTGTATTTTTAAGTTTTACTGTCTGAAATAGACTGACTAACTGGCTGCCATAGACAACCAGTTGCCATGGTGGGAACAGGCTTGTGCCAAAATGTTCAAGGAAGAGGATCCTTCGTAGAGGAACCCAGTGATAGGAGTTCGGTGGATTTCCTAGAATTCTCCACTCCCTTTTTAACTATTAGTAGTGAGAACCAAGATGAACCCGAAAATTATTCACCGTCCCCGGCTCTGCCTATCATCGTAGCTGAAGAAGCCAAAAATAGTGAAATTGTGGGACTAGCAAATCAGGGTCATGCCAAGTCTCTACTTAAACTTATTTCATAGAACATAGCAGGAATTCACTCCAAATTGACTGATGAAGCATGGCTAAATTATATAAGAGGTTTTGACATTATTTGTCTTCAGGAGACGTGGTACAAGGAAGACATTATGCTGAATGGTTAGTGTTCTTACATGGTCCACACTACACCCTTATTAGCAGGGAGGGCGTGAGGAGGGTTGGTACTGCTAATTTCAGTTAAATATGAGGCTATAAAAATGACAGTTCTTAGTACATCTCCTTGGTTTCAATTAATCCTGCTCTCCAACATGTTACAGGCCAAGCTAATAGTGGCAAACTGGTATTATAATATTTTTTATCCTAATAGCTGCCAGGTATTGAAGCTCTGCAGGTGGGAATTAAAATCTATACTACTATAATAAAGGAAGAACTTTCAGCCTTTGAGGCGGGTAAACTCGGGAACCACAGTGCCAATCCACACACCGGATACAGCGTTGGAAAGGTCAGGGTAAGCAGATGGTCATAGGCTATATATCAGCAAAAAATATATGTTACAAGGGCAAAGTACATTCTTTGCCAAAGTAGTCCCTTGGAAGTAGTGCCATGTCTGAGGTGGGCGTGTGCGCTAACGAGGAACGTGCTGACATCACCGTCAGACATTTTGGTAAAGTTCAGGAAGTAAATCAGGAGCGCGAGGAGGAACCGCCAGGAGCGCGAGGAGCAGCGACAGGAGCGCAAGGCTGAGGAGCAGCGGCGCCCGCGATGGGCTAACGTAGAGGTCCGACATGCTCAGGGGTAGGAGCGGCCACTAGCGCGGGGAGGAGCGGCCACAAGCGCGGGGAGGAGCGACCAGGAGCGCAAGGTTGAGGAGTGGACACGAGCATGGGGAGGAGCGGCCAGGAGCGGGAGGCTGAGGAGCGGCGGCGGCGGTGAGTGTCACCCGGTCTTTGGCCCACGGCTGCACAGGTGGTTGGGGGCCCGGGATTCGAGATGCCACATGCTGCCGGAGGTCTGTGGGGGCCCTGAAGGTGGTGGATGCGCTCTGGAGGACTGCACACTGAGCCTTATTGCCAACTGGGATTTGAGACCCGACATGCTGCCGGAGGTCTGTGGGGGCCCTGAAGGTGGTGGTTGCGCTCCGGAGGACTGCACACTGAGCCTCATTGCCCCCGGACAACGTCGGGCGGGCTGCTAGTAATCAATACACAGAAAGTTCTCTTTTTGAGAAGGGGAACCATTGATTTTAGAATGGACCCTGGCTCCTCCCAAAAGCACCCCAACCCTCATTTTAGGAACCACTCCTTGATCTTATTGAACCACTTAAAGCGACCTGATTGTTTGTGCAGAGCAATCAGCTCTTCCAGGGCCTCTTTCACCAGGACCTGTGTGTTACTGGTCCATAACCTAATCCAGAACAGGCGTACCCTAAGGATGCAAAGTGGTCTATAGGTTTTAGACCAAGATCAAGTCGTAGTGGCAGTAGGGGAGTATTCACGGGCAGGTTCAGGATCACGCTAATGAATTAATTTTCAGTAAGGGCTAAGTCATTCAGATTTTCCAGCCCTCATAGCTCAGCCCCATAAAGGGCTGCTCCTAGACCTTTTGCCCTGTGAAGTTCTAAAATAGGTGAAATCGGCCAGTAAGGAGACGCCCTGGCCCTCTGAACTATTGCACAATTGGCATGCTGGAGGGTCAGAGTGCTCTTCTCAATTTGTGATGCCCAGGCCAGTCTATAGGTAATACGTACTCCCAAATAATCGAAAGACTTGACCTGCTCAAGGGATTGCGTGCCCAGTAGGAGTTTACCCTTGTGGGATTTATAGGGATTAAAAGTCATATATTTAGTCTTGGAGCAGTTTATTTCTAGCCCCCTCTCCATGCATGCTTTATCAAATGTATTCAGAAGGTTCTGGATCCCTTTAGGTGTTCTAACAATAAGTAATGTATCATCTGCAAAAAACAGGCATGGCACTACACTTCCTGCTAGTTTCGGGGGGTCGCCACCACAGTTATACAACTCTCCTATTAGGTCATTAATGTAGAGGATGAATAATGTTCGGGCAAGGACACAACCTTTGCTTACACCTTTTTGAACCAATATGTCATTTGTAAGACTACCATCAGAATTCCACCTGACCTTTGCGTATGTATCATGGTGTAGCCGGATCAAGATATTAAGAATGTACGATTGAAGTCCTAGTTCTCTCAGGGCTTGCCAAAGTTGGGTACGATCAAAAGACTCAAAGGCCAATTTTAAGTCCACAAATACAACGTACAAGTGGCCTCCTCTGATGGTCATTTCCTTCCAGATTAGCAAGAGAAATTGAAAAACTTGGTCAGTGGAACTTGTGGAGGCCCTGAATTCTGCCTGTAAATTTGAAAAAACAATATTTTCCTCAATCCAGTTTTGGATCCTAGATAAAATAATTTTACAGAAGATTTTTTGGGAGACATCTATAAGGCTGATAGGTCTATAGTTTCTGGGAGACCCTTTTTCTCCCTTTTTGTGGATTGGAATAATCTCGGTGCCCCTCCAGTTCACCGGGATTTCACCACCATACAAGATGGCGTTCAAAACCACTTGGAGCAGGGGTCCCCATATTGTTGGTTCATCCTTGTACATGTCTCCTGGGTGCTTATCTAGGCCCAGGGCATTCCTTTTCTGTAAGGAGTTTATGGCCAGGATGGTTTCGTCTAGAGTAATGGCAGTCTCCTCGATTATTACTGAATCTAAGAGTCTCGTTTGTGTGACTGGGTCATGTGAAACCCAATGTCATGCATATAACTGCTCAAAATATTCCTCCCACACATGGCGCTGTATATGGAAGTCAGTTTCGATTTCCACGTTGGGAGAGCCTTTTGACAGAAGGAGCCAGAACAGCTGCCCCTTTCTTTTGCTTCGAGGCTTCTACAAGCATGCACCAATTTTCTGACTGCCAGTCCTTTTTTGCCTTAGTTTGTGTCAATTTGTATAGCTTCCTGCTATTTTTTTATGTCTGTAGGAGATTTCAACATCACCGCCACAATTAGGTCATCCTTGGCTTTTCTACACGCCTTGTTAAACCAAGGAGCTATTTTTCGCTTAAGTCGATTACATTGTTTATAAAAGAAAGGTCTTAATGTGGTGGTCAGTTGCAGGAATATAGTCATGATGTCTCCTATCCCAGAGGCAATATTACTCAAATCTAAGAGAGTCTGCTGTACCTCTGAATATATTTTAGGAAGAGCATTTGGATCAGCCAATATCATGGGCCATTTACCTCTTTTGTTGTTATTGCTAGTGATTACTGGGGCGCTCTTTGACCAAGGATGTCCGTACAATAAAGCTGTGCCGGACAATGTAAGGACCAGAGCATTAGGGTCACTATCTGCCCGAATTAAACAGCCATATCTTTACCACTAATCCAGAGTTCCAAATCGACGAGGATATATTCAATCCTGGTCTTGGTTGCCCCCCTCTTGAATGTGTGGCTTGCTTCTCTGTCGGAATGTGTCCGGCCATTGCAGGCTCAGACCCCAAAAGCAATAGTAAATTATAAAACCTGTTGCCCCACTCTAGTGCCTTTCTTAATCAGTGGTATCTGGAGCTTTGCAATCCCCCTGGCTTTATCTCCTTCTAAAATGAGGTCCTGTATGTAGTCAACAGGATCAAAGGTTGTATTGAAGTCACCTGCAACTATAAGTCGGTGATTTCCCTTGGCTGAATCCAGGTAGTTACTTAGCGTTGTTATTGTGCCAGATAACTTGTGGGGACTATTAAAGCAATTATAGATATTAAATAACCTAACTTAAAAATTCCCTTTACAAGAGGATAATTCCAGTCCAAGAATGTCATCAGAGACGAGGTGTAGGACCTTGATTTTGTAGGCTAATGTGTTTTTGACCCAGATTAGAAGGCCACCTGCTGGGCGGCCAACGGTTGACTGCTTGGCTTCAATGCTCTATGTAGTATAACCCACCCTGTGAATACGTCCTACCGCCCACGTTTCCTGCAGTAGCCTTAGATAAAAATCATCCACTAGGTTGCACCAGTCAGGGTCAACTAACTTGGACTTTAAGCCTGCAACATTCCAGGATAAGATTTTCAAATCCTGGAGTTCTATTATAGGTTTCTTGGTGTGTCCTATGATGTTAATTTCTTCCTCAGACTTTAGTTGGTGGTGGTGGTAATTCTCAGTTGCTGGGTCATTTGGGGAAAAAACATTGTCAGTGTGGAACTCAAGGGTTTCATCAGACTGCATGGTGGATGGTTCCTCTGGAGTGACTGTTGGAAATAAGGTACTATAGGTAGTCAGTCTTGGGAATCTAGATCGCTCAGAGGACGGTATTGATTTCTTGTTTCCAGAACGGGGACCTCCTGGTACATAGAGGGTGTCCTACTAGGTGGATTAGTGACCAGGGTGCTCCCCCATCTGGATTCAATATGCCTGTAAAAGAAACCAAGCAGTAGAATATCGATCCCTAGGCCCAACCTCTGGTTTATTGAATATTGCCCCCTAGCAAGCAACCGACTAGCTAAGTTTGGGGATCTGCAGTTTATAACAATACAGACTTGCATAGCGGGCCAACCCAACTAACCCGCCTTAGGAACAAAATGTCATGATAATTTGTGTTTAAATAGTTTGTGTTCTGTAATAGCCAGTGGCAAACTCTGTTCTTCAACTGGGTCTGTGATTCAATTTAGTTATCCTGCAGTGAGGGAACAGTGGTAAGAATTGCCACGTAAGGACAACACTCAGGTTGAAGATGGAGGGGCGCCTTGTCATCTCGATTGACTAACCCATTCTTGTGAGGGAATAATGAGGGTGTTTGTTGGTTGGAGCCAACACTGATCCCAGTAGTAGTTGCGGGTGGGGGACTAGACATGATTTTAGTAGAGGGCGAGCATGTTTTACCCTGGTGTCTAGTGCATTCGGGTCCTGGGTGCTTTTGTACTGTAACATTAGTAGCATTTCTAGGAGGACCATTGTTCACAGAGCAGGTTGGAAGATTGTTGCGTATTACTGAGGGCCCCTCAGCGGGGTTTGTGCCACCCCATGATCTAGTCCCCCAACCGGCACTTTCCTTTTAGCCCCAATCCCTAGTGATATATCAACAACCAAAGAATGCATTAGTTCCACAGTTGACTCTAGTTTATCAAGTGTGGCTAGAATAGGCAAACAATTCTTTGTGATTGTATCTTCTAAAAAAATGTTAGCTAGGATAATTCCTCGGATAAGAGGGCAATGGCGAGTTTGAGCCATTCATGGTGGGTGATCCTTGTAATGGTTCAGTAGGGACTTCAGGCTTAGGGCCTATGGGCCCGATTCACAGAACTAATTTAAGACAAAATCCTAAACTTACTACTTTTGGTATTCACAGAAGTTAGGAGTTTGTCTTAAGACAAACTTAAGACAGACTTAAGTTAGGATTTTGTCTTAAGTTTGTCTTAAGTCTGTCTTAAGTCTGTCTTAAGTGTGTCTTAAGACAAAATCCTAACTTCTGTGAATACCAACCAGTTGCCATGATGGGAACAGGCTTGTGCCAAAATGTTCAAGGAAGAGGATCCTTCGTAGAGGAACCCAGTAATAGGAGTTCGGTAGATTTCCTAGAATTCTCCACTCCCTTTTTAACTATTAGTAGTGAGAACCAAGATGAACCCGAAAATTATTCACCGTCCCCGGCTCTGCCTATCATCGTAGCTGAACAAGCCAAAAATAGTGAAATTGTGGGACTAGCAAATCAGGGTCATGCCAAGTCTCTACTTAAACTTATTTCATAGAACATAGCAGGAATTCACTCCAAATTGACTGATGAAGCATGGCTAAATTATATAAGAGGTTTTGACATTATTTGTCTTCAGGAGACGTGGTACAAGGAAGACATTATGCTGAATGGTTAGTGTTCTTACATGGTCCACACTACACCCTTATTAGCAGGGAGGGCGTGAGGAGGGTTGGTACTGCTAATTTCAGTTAAATATGAGGCTATAAAAATGACAGTTCTTAGTACATCTCCTTGGTTTCAATTAATCCTGATCTCCAACATGTTACAGGCCAAGCTAATAGTGGCAAACTGGTATTATAATATTTTTTATCCTAATAGCTGCCAGGTATTGAAGCTCTGCAGGTGGGAATTAAAATCTATACTACTATAATAAAGGAAGAACTTTCAGCCTTTGAGGCGGGTAAACTCGGGAACCACAGCGCCAATCCACACACCGGATACAGCGTTGGAAAGGTCAGGGTAAGCAGATGGTCATAGGCTATATATCAGCAAAAAATATATGTTACAAGGGCAAAGTACATTCTTTGCCAAAGTAGTCCCTTGGAAGTAGTGCCATGTCTGAGGTGGGCGTGTGCTCTAACGAGGAACGTGCTGACATCACCGTCAGACATGTTGGTGAAGTTCAGGAAGTAAACCAGGAGCGCGAGGAGGAACCGCCAGGAGCGCGAGGAGCAGCGACAGGAGCGCAAGGCTGAGGAGCGGCGGCGCCCGCGATGGGCTAACGTAGAGGTCCGACATGCTCAGGGGTAGGAGCGGCCACTAGCGCGGGGAGGAGCGGCCACAAGCGTGAGGAGGAGCGACCAGGAGCGCGAGGTTGAGGAGCGGACACGAGCACGGGGAGGAGCGGCCAGGAGCGGGAGGCTGAGGAGCGGCGGCGGCGGTGAGTGTCACCCGGTCTTTGGCCCACGGCTGCACAGGTGGTTGGGGGCCTGGGATTCGAGATGCAACATGCTGCCGAAGGTCTGTGGGGGCCCTGAAGGTGGTGGATGCGCTCTGGAGGACTGCACACTGAGCCTTATTGCCAACTGGGATTCGAGACGCGACATGCTGCCGGAGGTCTGTGGGGGCCCTGAAGGTGGTGGTTGCGCTCCGGAGGACTGCACACTGAGCCTCATTGCCCCCGGACAACGTCGGGGCGGGCTGCTAGTAATCAATACACAGAAAGTTCTCTTTTTGAGAAGGGGAACCATTGATTTTAGAATGGACCCTGGCTCCTCCCAAAAGCACCCCAACCCTCATTTTAGGAACCACTCCTTGATCTTATTGAACCACTTAATGCGACCTGATTGTTTGTGCAGAGCAATCAGCTCTTCCAGGTCCTCTTTCACTGGTCCATAACCTAATCCAGAACAGGAGTACCCTAAGGATGGCAAAGTGGTCTATAGGTTTTAGACCAAGATCAAGTCGTAGTGGCAGTAGGGGAGTATTCACAGGCAGATTCAGGATCACTCTAATAAATTAATTTTCAGCAAGGACTAAGTCATTCAGATTTTCCAGCCCTCATAGCTCGGCCCCATAAAGGGCTGCTCCTAGACCTTTTGCCCTGTGAATTTCTAAAATAGGTGAAATCGGCCAGTAAGGAGACGCTCTGGCCCTCTGAACTATTGCACAATTGGCATGCTGGAGGGTCAGAGTGCTCTTCTCAATTCGTGATGTCCAGGCCAGTCTATAGCTAATACGTACTCCCAAATAATCGAAAGACTTGACCTGCTCAAGGGATTGTGTGCCCAGTATGAGTTTACCCTTGTGGGATTTATAGGGATTAAAAGTCATGTATTTAGTCTTGGAGCAGTTTATTTCTAGCCCCCTCTCCTTGCATGCTTTATCAAATGTATTCAGAAGGTTCTGGATCCCTTTAGGTGTTCTAGCAATAAGTAATGTATTATCTGCAAAAAACAGGCATGGCACTACACTTCCTGCTAGTTTCGGGGGGTCGCCACCACAGTTATACAACTCTCCTATTAAGCCATTAATGTAGAGGGTGAATAATGTTCGGGCAAGAACACAACCTTGGGGAACACCTTTTTGAACCAATATGTAATTTGGAAGACTTCCATCAGAATTCCACCATGTGAAACCCAATGTCTTGCATATAACTGCTCAAAATATTCCTCCCACACATGGGGCTGTATATGGAAGTCAGTTTCTATTTCCACGTTGGGAGAGCCTTTTGACAGAAGGAGCCAGAACAGTTGGCTATTCTTTTGCTTTGAGGCTTCTACAAGCATGCACCAATTTTCTGACTGCCAGTCCTTTTTTGCCTTAGTTTGTGTCAATTTGTACAGCTTCATGTTATTTTTTTATGTCTGTAGGAGAATTCAACATCACCGCCACAATTAGGTCATCCTTGGCTTTTCTACACGCCTTGTTAAACCAAGGAGCTATTTTCCGCTTAAGTCGATTACATTGTTTATAAAAGAAAGGTCTTAATGTGGTGGTCAGTTGCAGGAATATAGCCATGATGTCTTCTATCCCAGAGGCAATATTACTCAAATCTAAAAGAGTCTGGTGTACCTTTGAATATATTTCAGGAAGAGCATTTGGATCAGCCAATATCATGGGCCATTTAACTCGTTTGTTGTTTTTGCTAGTGATTACTGGGGTGCTCTTTGATCAAGGATGTCCGTATAATAAAGCTGTGCCGGACAATGTAAGAAACCGGGGAAATATGGTCACTATCTGCCCGAATTAAAACAGCCATATCTTTACCACTAGTCCAGAGTTCCAAATGGACGAGGATATATTCAATCCTGGTCTTGGTTGCCCCCCCCCTCTTGAATGTGTGGCTTGCTTCTCTGTCGGAATGTGTCCGGCCATTGCAGGCTCAGACCCCAAAAGTAATAGTAAATGATAAAACCTGTTGCCCCACCCTAGTGCATTTCTTAATCAGTGGTATCTGGAGCTTTGCAATCCCCCTGGCTTTATCTCCTTCTAAAATGAGGTCCTGTATGTAGTCAACAGGTTCAAAGGTTGTATTGAAGTCGCCTGCAACTATAAGTCGGTGATTTCCCTTGGCGGAATCCAGGTAGTTACTTAGCGTTGTTATTGTGCCAGATAACCTGTGGGGACTATTAAAGCCATTATAGATATTAAATACCCTAACTTGAAAATTCCCTTTACAAGAGGCTATTTCCAGCCCAAGAATGTCCTCAGAGACGAGGTGTAGGACCTTGATTTTGTAGGCTAATGTGTTTTTGACCCAGATTAGAAGGCCACCTGCTGGGCAGCCAACGGTTGACTGCTTGGCTTCAATGCTGTATGTAGTATAACCCACCCTCTGAATATGTCCTACCGCCCACGTTTCCTGCAGTAGCCATAGATAAAAATCATCCACTAGGTTGCACCAGTCAGGGTCAACTAACTTGGACTTTAAGCCTGCAACATTCCAGGATAAGATTTTCAAATCCTGGAGTTCTATTATAGGTTTCTTGGTGTGTACTATGATGTTAATTTCTCCCTCAGACTTTAGTTGGTGGTGGTGGTAATTCTCAGTTGCTGGGTCATTTGGGGAAAAAAACATTGTTAGTGTGGAACTCAAGTGTTTCATCAGACCGCATGGTGGATGGTTCCTCTGGAGTGACTGTTGGAAATAAGGTACTATAGGTAGTCAGTCTTGGGAATCTAGATCGCTCAGAGGACGGTATTGATTTCTTGCTTCCAGAACGGGGACCTCCTGGTACATAGAGGGTGTCCTACTAGGTGGATTAGTGACCAGGGTGTTCCCCCATCTGGATTCAATATGCCTGTAAAAGAAACCAAGCAGTAGAATATCGATCCCTAGGCCCAACCTCTGGTTTATTGAATATTGCCCCGTAGCAAGCATCCGACTAGCTAAGTTTGGGGATCTGCAGTTTATAACAATACAGACTTGCATAGCGGGCCAACCCAACTAACCCGTCTTAGGAACAAAATGTCATGATAATTTGTGTTTAAATAGTTTGTGTTCTGTAATATCCAGTGGCAAACTCTGTTCTTCAACTGGGTCTGTGATTCAATTTAGTTATCTTGCAACGAGGGAACAGTGGTAAGAATTGCCACGTAAGGACAACACCCAGGTGGAAGATGGAGGGGCACCTTGTCATCTCGATTGACTAATCCATTCTTGTGAGGGAATAATGAGGGTGTTTGTTGGTCGGAGCCAACACTGATCCCAGTAGTAGTCGCGGAGGGGGGACTAGATCTTGATTTTAGTAGAGGGCGAGCATGTTTTACCCTGGTGTCTAGTGCATTCGGGTCCTCTGTGCTTTTGTACTGTAACATTAGTAGCATTTCTAGGAGGACCATTGTCACAGAGCAGGTTGGAAGATCGTTGCGTATTACTGAGGGCCCCTCAGCGGGGTTTGTACCCCCCATGATCTAGTCCCCCAACCGGCACTTTCCTTTTAGCCCCAATCCCTAGTGATATATCAACAACCAAAGACTACATTAGTTCCACTGTTGACTCTAGTTTATCAAGTGTGGCTAGAATAGGCAAAAAATGCTTTGTGATTGTATCTTCTAAAAAAATGTTAGCTAGGCTAATTCCTCGGGTAAGAGGTCAATGGCGAGTTTGAGCCATTTATGGTGGGTGATCCTTGTAATGGTTCAGTAGGGACTTCAGGCTTAGGGCCTATGGGCCTGATTCACAGAACTAACTTAAGACAAAATCCTAAACTTACTACTTTTGGTATTCACAGAAGTTAGGATTTTGTCTTAAGACAAACTTAAGACAGACTTAAGTTAGGATTTTGTCTTAAGCCTGTCTTAAGTCTGTCTTAAGTGTGTCTTAAGACAAAATCCTAACTTCTGTGAATACCAAAAGTAGTAAGTTTAGGATTTTGTCTTAAGTTAGTTCTGTGAATTGGGCCCTGGGTCTTTTTCCTGGATCTAGTCCATGTACACCGTATGGGCTCCAAGTGTTTTAACTTTTTTTTCCATAACCTAAGGTTTCATGTACTGGTGAAACGGGGGTGGTGAACAAGGTTGCTCTACAGGAGATGAAACAACTTGACCCCCCATCGATGCATAGTTATTTTGGCAATATCATTCATTTGGGCAGCCTGTGCATCAGCCACAACAGGTAAGTCAATATTAGGGCCAGCCGAGCCCCCTCCCACAGATAACCGGCGTTCTGCGACCTGGATCTCCTTATCAATGGCCTTTGCCGCCCAGAGTAAAAACAATCTTGTGTACAGATAGTCAGAAAAATAATAATGCAAATTGCACATATTTTCTTACCTTGAATATTTATCCAATATTTAATAACCCTTGTATCCTTTTTTGCAGGTGGTGTCCAAGGGCAGAAAGGTAGGTGATCTAATCCTACTTTTTTCTGTGTACATTTACATGTGCATAGTTGTCCGTTTAAAGACAGCCGAAATCAACATGGATAAACAGGGGACAAGGTTGTGTGACTGTATGCTGAGCACTGCTTTTTAATCATATGGGTTTGTAGGCTAGAGGGCGAGGTAACACCTGTGCTACCTAAGGGTAAAGCAGCTCTCTCAGTTACCAGGCATTTCTAACTGCCACTGGTAAATGCAGGATTTTGGGCTTTTTTGCTGGTGTGTGTTGCATAATGTACAGAAGTTTGCATTGGTGAAGAGTAGATGGACAAGTGGTTTGGGGCCATGGGTTCCAGTATTTCTGTGGTGTTGCAATGGTTTGTTGTGGATACACGTATATTCTATAACAGTAATTTCAGTGTCATAGTGTTAGTATCATTTCTGAAAAAACCAAATGAATCACTACTTCCTTATTACACAATTATTTTCCTCAGCCTAAAATGTCTTCATCGTATCTGGCTTTAAATTTCCAAAACGCAGTATTGGCCTATCTAAGGGGCACATGTACAAGGAAGTGGCAGAGCGCAGTGTTAGCCTTCTTGGCTTAACGCCGTGTTCCCCCACTTCTGAAGAATATTTCTCTTTACTGCTCATGCGATACATCGCATACCATTACAAAGCGGCCTTTGTTACATCGCAAACCATTACATCGCAAGTCGTTACAACGACTTGATGTAGGGGGCGCCCTGGACTTAAGAATAGTATAATTTACTATTCCTACTCTAGTTTGTGCAACAGCAGGTAAGGTGTTGGATTGTAAACCCATCACCTTCTGCCCCTTACAGTCGTAACGATCTGCGATGTATTTGTTCACGTGGCAACAACTCGGGCGTTGTAACGACCACGTTCTAATGGCATGCAATGTATCGCATGCAATCTAAACGCTGTTTCCCCTTCTGAAATGCAGAACTTCACCATATTTACAACAGTATGGTGCAGCTCTGCGTTTTCCCCTGCGCTGTGGCTAAATTTAGCTGCCTAGCTCCAACGCAGGCACCCTGCACCATAGTGCAAGGGTGCCTGCATGAACATAAACAATCAGGCATGGTGTTTTGTTGTTTTTATGTGTGCTGCACAATTTAGCACACCTGAAAACAGCAAAAACAATGAAAAATGATGCATTTCCATTTGTTACACCCTGTTAAGACCAGGTTTCCCTGTTCTTAATTTTGGCACTGCTCCATATTTACGCTACACTTGTGAATAGGAGACAGCGTCATAATCAGTGGGTGTTGCTGCGTAACCCCCACCCCAACAACCATTGCCTACCCCTTTCACGCTAAGTGTAGCGTGAAAGGGGGCCTTATTTACAAGACAGCATTAGGCCACTTCAAGTGGCTTAATGATGCCTTGCAAATGAGGCAATCCCCATATCGCCACCACAATGTAAAAAACGTGATGTTGTGGCGACTGTAGGAGCTTGTAAATATGCCACTAAGAGACTGAATACAATACTTTCTTAAGATAGTACCAGACTTCTATAGCTCATGAGTACTTTAAAGTAGGACTCATATACAAACGTCTTGTTAAGACATCCAACACTTTTGGTCCACCACAGTGTTCCTCCCCCTTATGCAAAGACTAGAAGAAGAAATATCCAGTTAAGTCCTGATTATTTGAATCCTCAGGTATTGATCCTAGAACAAACTCATGACAGCTGGTGAGATTTGAAAGAGATGAGGTGTAAACAATTTAATCTAAGGCCAAAACACAATAATAAATGATGCAGAAAGAAATGTTCCAATGTTAAAGCAAACACAATAAGATGATGGACGGAGTGACCCCTGTCACAGATCTGGGTTGAATCCATTGCTGTTCTTCTGCTCACTAAGTCACACAAGTTTGGACCCAGCCATTTGCAAATCAGTCTTGACCCTGCGCCTCATGGGAACAGTCCAGCCCAAACCGCCAAGCCACGTCCTCCATGGACCGGAAAAAGCACCCTGGGACCGGTTTGGGGGCATCCCCCCTCATCAGCCCGGCTAGCTTGAATCCATTGACAAAGTGGCAAAGTTAAGGCAGACAATCTATTTCTGTAGTGCGTGGATTTCACAGCACTGTACCAAGACAAGAGGCTGGCAGAATTGTACATTTAAAGTTAAGTTTGGGCCAAGTTGAGACAGGCACCCCTTTGAAAATGATATCCTGTTTAATCCAACCTTTCTGTCCCCTAGCAGAATCGGCTGCCAACCCCATATTCTTTTCTAATTCCATTTCATTAGCGGGGAAAATGTTTCCATAATTTCAGTGATATTGAATAATGAATCACTTCTCGTAAGGTTTAGGTTTGGGTGAAACCCCAAAACCGGTCCTAGTATGCTTGTTTCCAGTCCAGGGAGTACCTTGCTTGGCAGTCCAGGGTGGAGACTGATTTGCATATGGCTGGTTCCAAATTTGAATGGCATGGTGAGAAAAAACCAAAGTATATAGGCCAAGATCTCTGTACTGTGGTGAATGTATGACATTGTTCTGCATTCTGTCCATCAATTGGTCTTTTCGGAGAGGTCTCCCACTACCTCTCTCTCTCCATGCCTAGAGCAGAACAAGGTGGCTCCCTGTCACTTCCGTGGGGCGAGAGGGGGAAGGGGGGGGGGGGGGTCTGGTTATTAAATAGGAAGCTGAGAGGAAGAGGCAAGGTAATTCATTCTCACTAAAGATTCCCCCTGTAGTACACGGTGAGTGCCCCTGGGAATGAAATTACCAGAACACCATCACTGGTTCCTTAATAGTCAATAGTTAGCGCCCGTGTGAAACTCTACAGGGATATGGTTCCAACAAGCTCCTGCTGTTAAGTGTCATCAAAAGGCAGCATGCTGGAGACACATTTATAAATTAAAACAGTGAGCCTCCATTGTAATGCTAAATGATACTTTCTTCAAGTAACGACTGAAGGCGGCTTATACAAACAAACCAATCACTGTAAGGGGAGTGACTACAGGATCCCAGGCAACAGCTAGATCAGTCTGTAACCACAACTAACACACAGGCATTGGTAGCGACAAGACCAGAAAGCACAATGTAGAGCTGGCTTTTGAAAACAAATGTTTACAATTGAAGACAGGCAGATAACGCAATTTGCCCAGATGGCACCGTTTCAGACAAATGACAAAATTGAAGTTAGAAATCAAGTCGTTTGGTTAAAAAATAAACTTCACCACGCCGCATCTCTTTACATCATTTCCTGTTTCGCAAGGCTGCTTACAAATGGGGAACTAGATTATTGAGAAGAAATGTATGTCTCCTTTATCGTCGGGGGTTTAGTAAGAGGGTGGACGCCCAAGTTTGATGGGACAGCTTTGAAAAGTAGGAAAGCCATATAAAGACACTCGAATTAGGATTACAGTAATGGACTGGAGGGGGGAGGAGAAGGAGAGAACCCCACAATGTAGACACACATTTAAATGCCAATGAGCTTGCCTATGACGTCCACGCCTTTATGCTGTGGCGAGGCCAATATGAAAACAATCAATGAAAAGGTTTTTTTTTCTTAAACCTAGAGTTGAATGACATCACATTGCACGTAATCTGCAGCAGGCACACAACGCACTCTGAAGTGCAGCTGTTTGTGATGCGGAGTAACAGTTGCAGATGAGCTGTAGACGCTGACCTGCAGCATGTTTTGTAAAGTGCACGGTGGGCTGTAGTTATAATCCCCATGCAGAGGTCTATGCACACAAAATTACAGGTCTAATGTGCACGTTTTCGGCATGGCGACTTCCATGCACACGTGTAGTTCTTGTGATGCTTGCAGTGTTCTAGCGCACCGACCTGCTTTTTACCTGCATGTCAGTCCTCGTTGCTTCCCAGCTGAGCTCGTGCTTTGAAAATAGGTATACATATATATACACAAGGCCACTGACCAGAAAGATTTGTGTGCACTGACCTGTAGTTATTGTTTTCTACAACGGAGACAGATGTAGAACTTCTTTTGCGGTTGCCAACGCTGTGGTACACAACATTGCAGGAAGTGCTTTTCACAACGTACAGAACCACTTTGATAGGTCGTTTTTCTGGGTTGTAAACAGGCTTTTGCAACCATTTCTGAATTGCAAACCGGAAGTAGCGGGCACCGGGCTTCCTGTGTTATTTGTGAATCAGAAAGGGACGTGTCAACAGCTTGCGACAACTGCGGTTGCAAACCATTCACCAGTTACGAACTCATGGCTCTGGGGTGGGAACCAACTCGCAAAGCTGTCCACATCGGACCTCTTTCGGGCAGTCTCTCAGAGCTTTGCTCTGGGTAACACCCAGGGTGACACAGTCACTCAGAGCACTGCTTGTGATAACACAGCTGTTATCTGGGTAATTTTTCACTGAGCTCTCTGCTCTTGCTGATACCCAAGTTCACTCATAGCTCTTATGTTGATAATACCCAGGTTGTTTCTTATCTCTGCTCAAGATAATACTCACTTAGCCTTGTTAAGAGCTCTTCTTCTGGTGATATAGAGGCACACACATAGTTCCTGTCCTCATGTTATGGGCTCTACACTAGATCATTTATTGACTAATTTGAAGGTCTTCTAATAATACACAGGCTCATTCACAGCTGTGCTCTCTATAATACATAGACTATCTCAGAGCATCGCTCATAACAGTAACAATACTGAGGGCTCTGCTGCGGATGACAGTGACACTCAATGAGATGCTGCTTCTAACATCAGTTCCTTACCTCTGGTCCTGGTAATAACCACACTCACCCACAGGTCGCTGCCTGATATACTCAGTGTTAGAACTGGGAGTCTCTAGTTGGCAGAGGTAGGTACCACTGTTCAAATAGGGACCCTTGCTTCTAGTCAGGGTAAGAAGGATGCACTCTTTAGATAACCCCTGCTCACACCCATGGTAGCTTGGCAGGAGCAGTCAGGCTTATCAAAGGCAATGTGCTAAGTATTTGTACCAACACTCACAGTAACAGAGTGAAAACACCACAAACTGACTCCACAATAGTTTAGAAAAATAAAGGTATTTAATCTAAACTACACAAGACCAAAACGACAAAAATCCAACATACACAGTTCAGGAACATGGTTTCAAATGAGTTCTTAAGGTTGTGTTAAAATAATCCACAGTTGCCTCACGTTTTAGCAAACAGTACCTTTAGTTGCAACAAAAGTTCCAAGTGAAAGCTGTAGCGGTGAAAAGCAAGTGATGCGTCACTCCCGAGACCCTGGGGAGGCGATGCAACAAACCAGCTGGATGCAGCAGGCGTGTTGCGGTGACTCTGGTCTGTATGGGGAGGGATGCAATACCTTGCGTGGATTCAGGTGCAGAGGTTTCGGTGGAAGCGGCTCGCAAAAGGTACGAACGATGCGATGATCTTCGGGCGGCAACGATCTCTGGTGCAGCAACGATGCGCGTCTCAGCGGCGATCTTCTCCTCTCACGGCCCCTCGATGCGATGGCTCTGCGACGACTCTCGCAGCGATGTGATGCGGTCCGCAAGCAAGCGGTGCGACGATCTCACCCAGTGACGACAGGCTCTGCGACGATACTCGCAGCAATGGTAATCTTCCTGCACCGGACTGTTGCGTCCCGCAAACCAAGGATGCAATGACTCCGGCAGCGGCAACAAGCGCTGCGACCATCTCGGCCTACGCAGCGGCGGGAATTTCCTCGCACTGACGGGGATGAGCTCTGCAAGTGAGCGATGCGTTAAACTTTGCAGAAAATTCTTAAAATCTTGGTTTTCAGCTTCCCAACACAGGTACAACTTCCAGAGGCACCACAACTGGCCCAAGCACTCTTGGAAGGACAGAACTCTCTCAGCAGAGTTCAGGGAAGCTGGGGGTGAAGTCCTTTTGTTCCTGGGACTTCTTAACAGGGAGCCAGCTTTTCTTCAAGCCCTTGGAGATTCCTTCAAGCAAGGGGACACAGCACAAAGCAAAGTCCTTCCCCTATCCTTGGCAGCAAAGCAACTGCAGGTCAGTCCAGCAAAGCAACAGCAGGACAGTCTTCCTTCTTCAATCTTCCAGCTTTCTCCTTGGTAGAGGTTCCTTCTTGATTCCAGGATGAAGCACTCTGTTGACATGACTCCTTCTTTCCTTTCACAGTACAGGGCAGAAACATCAGTCGCCCCACAGGAGGTGGAGCCAGCATTGTGGAGGGAAAGCACAGCCCTGGAGCACTTTGTTGACATGATTCCTTCTCTCCTTTCACACTGCAGGGCAGAGACATTAGACGCACCACAGGGGATGGAGCCACCAATGGGGGGGGGGGGGCAGGCACAGTCCTATTCAGGTCCCAGGTGCAACTCCCCCCTCCCATCTAGATGCCGATCTCTCTATTCACCACTGGGCGGGCTCATTCTGTCTCCTGGAATCCCCCAGCCCTGTCACTTAAACTCCAGTCATGGAATACACAACCTAGCAGAGGCAGGCTTGGCTAGTTAGGCACGAAAATACCTACTTTCTAAAAGTGGTACTTTCAAACACAGAATGTTAAAACCAACTTCACTAAAAGATGTATTTTATTCTGAGTTGAGGCATAACTCAAATTTCTACCATGTTCCTTGAGTCAGTTAGGATTATAAAATGTAATAATCTAACTGCCCGTTCTGGCCTATGGAGAACAGGTAGCCTTGCAATAGTGAAAAAACAAAAATGGCTGTAATTCACTATTAGGACATGCCACACACACCAGGGTATGTTCTACCTTATACTTACAATGCACCCTGCCCTTGGGCCTACCATAGGGGTATCTGTTTTGAAGAAAAGGTAAGGTTTAGGGACTGGCAAGTGGGTGAACTTACTAAGTCTACATGTCTACGCAATATAAATATCCAGACTAGACTAGACTAGACTAGACTGCACACAGGCTCTACAATGGCAGGCCTTAGACACATTTTACAAGGCTGTGTCTGTGGGTGGCACAACCAGTGCTGGAAGACCACCAACAGCATTTGGATTTACAAGCCCTGGGCACACTCAGTGCACTGTACTAGGATCCAACAAGTAAACCAAGCACGCCAATCATGGAATCACTAATCTGTACATCAATTTATAAAAGGGAGAGCATATGCACTTTAGCACTGATCAGCAGTGGTAAAGTGCCGTGAGTCCTATTGCCAACAACCACAGGTCAGGAACATCAAGGGAGGAAGAAGCAAAAAGTTTGGGGATAACACTGCAAATGAGGCCTCTTTTAGAAAGAAGTTGAAAACTTGCCTCTTTACTTGGTGATTGGGTCCTTCTCTCTCCTTATAATATGCTCTCTCCACAGCGCGGGGACACGCCGGGAGGCGTCACCAGGCGCTTTATAAACTCCTTTAAACTAAACTAAAAAGGGCCATTTCCAACACTCAGACTTTCTCAGCACTCGCTATAGGAAACCCCCATATTCACATAGAATTCTTATCTTAACAATCCTTGAATACACAGAAGCTCATACGGTGATCTGCTGTAAATAGTAAATCCTATATCCTAGAAGAACCCGACATTGCTAAATACTGACAGACACACTGAGCTCCACTCCTGGTAATACCAAGACAGAATAGCTCTTGAAAATACAGAAATGAACTCAGAGCTCACCATCTAATAATGGCCAGCCTTATTCAGATCTCTGGGCCTGCTTATACAGACTTCCTCATAGCTCTGCTCCTGATATTGCACCTCAGGCCCACTAATAGCTCTGCTCTTGATAATGCCCAAGCTCCCCATGGCAATGTCCCTGATAATAGTCACACCAGATCATAACTTGGCTCTTACTCATACACATATTACTCATATCCCTGGAATATTCTTTCTTGATAATCTCTGTCCTGACAAAGAGCCCTGATGTGGATAATATCCAGACTTTTAGATCCCTTCTCCTTATAACAGAGACACTTACTAAGAGTATTACTTCTTGTAAGAGCTCTGTTTCGGTAGATATTGACACACACTTCTCACCTCGCTGGCTACTAACTCCTATACCCCTTCAGGGTTTATGACGAGCTCACCTGTTCATGAGGCACAGTTGAGCTGTGCTCATGACGAGCTGAGCTTGTCATAACTGCTGTGGAACGCCCACGCGGGGCTAATTATCCTCTTGTGCAGGCGTTCCATGGGAGTGGGTGGAGTCATGACGAGCTCAGCTCGTCATGAGCACAGCTCCACTGTGCAGCATGACGAGCTGGGCTCATCACGAGCACCACGGCGCCACGCACAGCCCCTCTCCCCCCGCACCGCGGGGAAATTAGCCCCACATGGAAGGGTTAACGTTGGGCCTTTTCCTCCCCAGGGCTGAGTCCTATTTTTACTATTTGGGGTAGTTCAAGCTTAAGCCTCCATAACGTTTTGTCCACATGAGGTATCCATGCAAAATTTGTGGGTTTTTTTTTCAATATCTTCGGGAATCTTAAGGTACCCACGATTTGTGGATTCCCCTGGAGGCGACCAAGGAAATAGCCAAACTCTAGCTACATTTTGAGTTTTGGGGACAAATAGGAAAAAAGTGCTCTGGATAAAAGTGTCTGTGTTTTTCATAAAATGGCATCAACAAAAGGTTTGCTGTGCTAGTCACCATCTTCCTAGCTTTCGGAAACATGCAGTGCTGAATAAATAAAAGAGTTTTTTACCACAGTTTTGGCATTTTTCAAGGAGGTAGCCCATTTTCTTTTTTTTTGGTTTGAATCTGCTTCCAGTTTGTAGTGAAAACCAGTGTGAAACCCATGGGTGATCCAGTAAAGCTATTTATTTCAAACCAAGGTCAATGCGAGTCCCTACATGATGACTCCAATTGTCTTCAGTTTGATTCTTTCTTGTTGTGGGCACTAGGCCTAACCACACAAGTGGCATAGCATTTTTATCGGCACAAGTGGGTCAATGCTGGGTGTTAGGAATTTTGTAGCTTTCTGCAGATTTGAGAAGTTTCCATCACAGAAATGTAAGGAAAATGCATGATTGCAGGCTAAGTTTGAGGTCTCCAGGTCGTTGTGGTTAATAAATCCTTGTAGGTTAAATGCAAAGCACATCACCTTAAAATTCCCTGGCTATCCACTTGAAAAAAAAATGCCTATTGTTGATACATTTCCATGGGTGACAGCCAAGCACGACCACAAATGCCACAGCTACCCCTATTGCTGATCATTCCATGTGGCACTTAAAGACCTTTTGTGTCAAGGCCTCTTGGCCCACCCACACAAGTGAAGTACCATTTTTATCAGGAGGCTTGGGGGAATGGGGTATGGTAGGAAATCTGTGAGTAACCACAGATTCCAGAAGTATTCCCCACAGAAAGTAGAGGAAAATGTGTGTGTTTTAGTCAAAGTTTAATGTTTGCAGGGCATTGTGGGTAAGAAAATGTGAGATGCATGTGAAGCACACTGTCCTGGAATCCCCCGGATGTCTAGGTCTGTTAGGTTTTTCCAGATTGCAGCCTACCCAAGCCCAAAAAAGTGCAGCCGTTCACCATTGCAAGTCAGACGATATTGGGAGTTAGCACACATTCCTGGCCCATAAGTAAAAACAACACCCCAAAATAATGAAATGTCCTCTTGATTGCCATTGGGATGGCATGCTGTAGTACACAGGAGAGCATAAAGACTGCTGAGATATTATGGGGGCATGGCCATGAACATGCTAGGCAGCCCACACCGTATTTTTATATTTGTAAAAAGCCCATTTTTCTTGTGGGCCTTCTGCTCCCCCAGGTGGGGCGCAGAGTGGGGGAGATCAGCCCATCTGCTCCCAGATGGATAGAGAGGCTTATATCATAGCCATGCCCATGGTGAGCACCCCAACCCCCCCCCCAAAAACCAATCCTTTGCAACTAGTTTCTTTCTGCTAGGAAACAGAAAGGGGATGCAGTTGTCCCATTTAGTTGGGGTGGGGGCATGGTCATGCCAACAATGCTGGGCCGACCCCACACTTACATTAAAAACATCCCTGGTATCTGGTGGTTTTTCTGCCCCCTGTGGGAGCAGATAGGAGGTGATTACCCCAATATGTCCTGGGGTAGAAATACTGTTGCCCCATTTTCTTGTGGTGGGATCCTAGCCATTCCCATGCTGGCCAGCCCCCACCCCAATAGCTATACAATTAAAAAAAAGACCTTGTGTCTAGCGGGCCTTCTGTCTCCCTGAGGTGGGAGGAGGGGCAAATCAGGGGAAATTGCTCGCATCTGAAAGACTGGAATATACGAATTTCTAGGGGGGAGCACAAGGGGTTGATCTCCCCATCTATGGGGGCTAGTGAGTGGATCCCCGCTCGGGGATTGCTCTCCCATGGCAATCATCAGGCAGGGATCCACTGGGAAAAGGTACCTTTGGAAAGGGGAGATTCTCCCTTTCCCAACAATACCCCTCCCATGAGAATCAGTGCTCTGGAATTTGAGATACATCCCCGAGCATGGACTTATTGAAAGTAAAACAAACCCATCGGGTCAGTTTGATTTCACTGACTGACGTCAGCACCCCCTGCGCTCCGGTCTTCATTGCAGTAAAAACAATCATTTGAAATGCAATTGGTCTCACATTTGTGAAAGTTAGAGCTATTGATGTTGTAAATGACAATGTTTTTTACTTATTTTTTTTGGGGGGGGGGGTGGAGTGATTATTTAGAAAATGAGAGATGCTGTTGGTGTAAATATTTTTTACTCGTGTTATGGAGTGGAGTGCTAGTATGTAATGAAATTATGTGGTCACAATCCAGATAATGTGAGCATTTAAGAAACAGTGGTGTACATTTTAGGATGGATGGTTGGTGGAATGATAAATGTTTGTATGTATGCTTGGATGGATGGATACCTGTATGAGTACATGGATGGATGTCTGGCTTCCTAAAGGAGGACTGGGTTCCACCTACAGTATTAAAACACAAGTAGGCGTTTTCCCTAAGATATGATTTCATCCACAAGGACAGTGTTTTAGACCTGGGCCTTTATGTTGCAAATAGTTATGAAGTACCAGACTACAGTTGTTGGCAATAGGATTCTGGGCACTTTACCACTGCGGACCAGTGCTAAAGTGCATGTGCTCTCTGTGTAAATTGTTATTGTAATTGGTTATCCATGATTGGCATATTTGTATCACCAAGAAGTCTCTTGTAAAGTGCACTGAGTGTGCCAGGGCTGGTGATACAAATGCTACTAGTGGGCCTGCAGCACTGATTCTGCCACCCACATGAGTAGCCCTAAAATGGTGTCTCAGGCCTGCCACCGCAGTGCCTGTGTTCAGTCTGTGAACTGCCATGTCTTCACTGACCAGGCCTAACCCTTCCCTTTCTGTGCACATTGGTCACCCCTATGGGCAGGGTTCAGTGTATGTGAAAGGTGCAGCATGTGCTAGTGCAAGTGACATACTCTGGTAGTGAATGACAGACATTTTCGTTTTTCACTATTGTAAGGCTACCTTGCCCATAGGCTATCATGGTTAATGCTGGCTACAGTGGCTACCAGCATATCTTCCCATAGGAGCAAGGTAGGACATAAAAGTCTGGTATCCCTGAACTCAGAATTTAATAACACATCTTTTAGGAAAGGTGGCTTTTAAATCCTGTGTTTGAGAACAGCACTTTTATAAAGTGGCTGTTCTCTTGTCTGACCTTTCTGTGGGCCTTGACCTGTTTGTGAATTGACTGTCTGGTTTGTGAGTGACAGGGCTGGGGGTTTCCAGGAGACAGAATGAGTACGAACAGTGTTGAATAGAGAGATCTGCATCTAGATAGGAGGGAGGAGCTGCACCTGGGACCTGAATAGGACTGTGCCTGCCCCCATACTGCTGGCTCCACCCCTTGTGGTGCGTCTGATGTCTCTGCCCTGCACTGTGAAAGGGGAGAAGGAATCATGTCAACAAAGTGCTCCAGGGCTGTGCTTTCCCTCCACAATGCTGGCTCCACCTCCTGTGGAGCGTCTGATGTTTCTGCTCTGCACTGTGAAAGGAAAGAAGGAGTAATGTAAACAGAGTGCTCCAGAACTGGTTTGGACCGGGCTCAGAACCCTCCTTCACAAAGGGAACAAAGACTTTTAGGGGTATAAGTACAGGACCCCAAAATACAGAAAAATAGATCATCCTGGAATCAAGAAGGAACTTCTGCTAAGGAGAAAGCTGGAAGACTGAAGAAGGAAGACTGTCCTGCTGTTGCTTTGCTAGACTGACTTGCAGTTGCTTTGCTGCCAAGGAGAGGGGAAGAACCTTGGTTTGTGTTGTGTCCCCTTGCTTGAAGGAATCTCCAAGGGCCTGAAGAAAAGCTGGCTCTCTGTTAAGAAGTCCCAGTAACAAAAGGACTTCACCCCCAGCTTCCCTGAACTCTGCTGAGAGAGTTCTGTCAATCCTAGAGTTCTTGTGCCAGTTGTGGTGCCTCTGGAAGTTATACATGTGTTGGGAAGCTGGAAATCAAGATTTGAAAGACTTTCTGCAAGTTTTAACGCATCGCTCGCTTGCGGAGCCCATCCATGTCAGTGCGAGGAATTTCCCACCGCTGCGAAGGCCGAGATCGTCGCAGCCTTCACTTGCGGGACGCACCAGTCCTGTGCGGGAAGATTACCATCGCTGCGAGTATCGTCGCAGAGCCTGTTGTCACTGGGTGAGATCGTCGCACCACTTGCTTGCAGACCGCATGACGTCACTGTGAGAGTCGTTGTAGAGACATCGCATCGAGGGGCCGTGAGAGGAGAAGATCACCGCTGAGCCGCGCATCGTCGCCGCACCGGAGATCGTCGCATCGTACCTTTTGCGAGCCGCTTCCACCGAAACCTGTGCTCCGGAATCCACGCAAGGTATCGCATCCCTCCCCATACAGTCCAGAGTCACCGCAACACACCCGCTACATCCAGCCAGGTTGTCTCATTGCCTCTCCAGGGTCTCAGGAGTGACGTATTGCTTGCTTTTCAATGCTAGAGCTTTCACTTGGAACGTTTGTCGCATCTGAATGTACTGTTGGCTAAAACGTGACACAACTGTGGATTATTTCAACCCAACCTGAAGAACTCATTGAAACCATATTCTTGAACTGTGTATGTTTTGTCGTTTTGGTCTTGTGTGGTTTGGATTAAATACCTTTATTTTTCTAAACTGTTGTGGAGTGAGGTTGTGGTGTTTTCACTCTGGTACTGTGAGTGTTGGTACAAATACTTTGCACATTGCCTTCAATAAGCCTGACTGCTCGCTACCAAGGGGTTGAGCAGGGGCTATCTAAAGAGTGTTTCCTCCTTACCCTGACTAGAAGCAAGGGGCCCTATTTGGACAGTGGTACCTACCTCTGCCAACTAGAGACCCCCAGTTCTAAAATTGAAACATTTTGGACCGTTTCAGTATTTTGAATGGCAACCCGTGCTTTTTCAACAGGGCAGCTTCTCTTAAACATTTTGAGCCAGATTCGTCTGTAGTCCTTGTACTGTTGCAGCGATTCAGAGTACCTTTCAATTTAGTCCTTCGCCTGTTTTTAGACCATTCTGGCCTTCAAGCTTAATGATGTTCTCTCAATATTAGTTTGCACAACCCAAGTATGACCAAGAGCACGTATTGTTGTAGATGACACAAGCATGCATACATAATCTGGTTCTTTATAGCCATGCAACGATTAATCATGAAATGCATGTATAAACAGGTCGAGATTCCGAATACTAATAGGGCTCTGTCATTTTTTTTTGGCAGGTTTGTCTAGACCCCTACTTGAAACAGAAATATAAAAGCACCAATACTGGCTCAGAGTACATGTTTACAAATGAGAAATGCCGGTACTCTCCAATCACAATAGTCCAATCCCTGCTGAGAAACGAAGTTTAAAGAAGCGTGGGTACTCCGTACCTCCTCATATAAGAAGAATAAAAACAACCCTAGACTCTCAGTATACGCAAGCGAGCTAACTCCTCTCTAAACTTTTCATGTTATCCTTGCTGCACGTGTGTGATATGTGAGTTAGACAAATATGCTAATTAGTTCTCCCAAAGACCCCTCAACACTTGGGAGCGCCCCTTTAGAATACCAAGTGGAAAATCAGTCCATGAGAATGATTAATCTGTTCTTAGGATCACATGTTACGCCAAGGTCTCGAGGACTTACGATTTTTTAAGTTTTATATTGGGAGACAAATGGAGAGTCAGCCGTATGTTTAGGATGTTGGCCTAGACTTTCTTTATCTTTTGATGACTATCAAGATTTTGGCACCTGACAATGCAAGTACGAGGAAGACATTTTATTTTGTGGGTCCAAGTCCTCACTTTTCCTCTGAACATCAATATAAGTGTGGCTATCTGAATTGGCTTCTTGTGATTGCCAATGAAATGTTCAACAGCACCACCATACAGATGTGTTGCAAGGGAAATCCTACTTTCTAAACTGGCTTTGTGAATGGCAAAAATAGTAATTGTATAGCTATTCAATCTATGGCGGCCCACAACCCAGGATTATATGCTGCATAGCTAAGCACTTATAAGGTCCCAAAGGCGAGACCTATTGGCTATGCCAATGCTTGTTTTCTAATAGCCTACGTGCAGGAGAGGGGAGCGAAGAGAGCTGCCAATAAACAACTCCTTGGCTTCTGAAGGGGGAGGGTGGAGATAAACCAGGAGAAGCCTGCTGGGAATTTTTCTTGCTTTTTGTACCAGCATTTCTTATGCATCGACATACATTTTAAAGGATGCTTGTTTGAAGGATTAGTGAAAAAGCACAGCTTTACCTCATTGTTGCTGGGAAACACAGGAGTAGCAGCAGTTAAAGTGAGGCATGAGTACGAATCACTCCCACATCTCTCGCCTTGCCATGTGGTTTGTTTGGATACACACACACAAACAAGGTGGGGGAGAATTAAAATGCACCTTCGGCCATGTTGTCAGCTGGGCAGGCAGTTCAGGAGCAGTTTTATGTGCTGTGCCCTCTCGCCTTACATGCTACCTGCCCTGAAAGCCCCAGGGCTGAGCTCTCATACTCTAAGGCACTTCCCCTGCTCTGGGCTCAGTTGCCAGCCACATTTCGGTCATGATGCACCTATAGGTATGTGTTTGAGGGGGTGGCAGAGAAGCAGCATCTAATAAGAATACGCTCTAGGCGCACATGCAGCTTGGTCCGCTATCCACTGTGCTCAAAACAGAAGGGCAACTGCCGTGGGAGGGAAGGAGTGATAGCCAGGCTGCAGGCGATGACGCAGAGTTAATTACATTTTAAGAACTACGCTTGAAGCACGGCGTCCGTGAAGCAAGTCCTGCGGAGATGTAGAAGTGAAAGTTCAGCGTCCATGAAGCATGCATCATGTTGAGCCACGAAAACACTGCACTGTGAAACACAACAATGAATTGGCTGAACCTTTCAGCTTGCGCAAAGTAAAGAAAACATGCAGAGGCTGGCCAACAAAAAGAAAAGAATGCTCTCCAAGTATCCTAAATTAACATGAAGAGTAAGAGAACATGTAACAGGGGCAGTCCTAATGAGAGGCTTCAAAAGTAGAAAAGTAAGGACTACTACAGTGTGCGGTCACAAGTAAAAGCCATCCTCACCCTGGATCAGTACTAGCGAAAATTCGGGAGTAGCCCGCGAAAATCGGGACGAGTTACAAGCAGCGTCCGAGCAGCTCACTGGCGAGGGCTCAGGCAATTACAGAGGCATCTTGGAATTGCCACCTCGGGCATGCACTCGCTCCGCTCAGTGGTAGGAGTGACCACAGCGAAATTCAGGCCAATATTCGCGCCGCTCCGGTAGTCCGACTCCACCCAGTCACCAATGGCCGCTGTTATTGAACTAGTACCCAGCCATGTTGTCCACCCGAGGTCCCGGTTCCAGGGTTGCACAGGCCGCAAACTTCAAATGAACATTTCTCCGGCGGTACCGCCGCCAGAAACATCAGGGTCACACGATCGATTGCAGCTCTCAACCACCAACACGGGCATGTGGCGCAGGCTCAGGATCTCGTGCAGGATAACTGTGCGGGATGTGGAGGCTCACGGAGCCGGGAGCCTACGCTGCCGTCCCGATTGCCATCTTGGCTCCTCCTCTCACTTCTCTTTTTTAATTTCCCACATCACGATTCTTTTCAATAAATACTAGCCATTAAGTGATATAGGGAATTTTAACTCACTGCACTAGAGCACATATACGCCCTCTTGATTTACATTTCTGGACACTACTGAAAAGCCAGTCGGTCTTCCTCCAGGTGGAGGTACAGCATATTTACAAAAACAAAGACCCGATGATAATGCTGTTACAGTACACTGAGGTGGAGAACCAAGATATACCGCCCAATGCCTGTGTACGTATATGAGGGTTTTTTATGAAGGCTCCCAGATGAGAAAAGACCCTGATTATACAGGACAAGTGATCCATTCCCCCTTCTCTGATTTTGTAGTAACCATTGAAAGCCGAATGGATTAGTGCTTCTTTTTCCTTCCCCATTGATTAAGATATGCCCTATTAAGAGTGCATACCAGTGTGGGAAAGTAAAAAAGCATTGGCAAAGCCATATAGTGTGTACTGTTCTTTTTTCCATCATTCCCACCCACGCTCCTGTTTCCCAGCTGCACGTTCCTCCCCTACTTAAGGGTGGGGAACTCACCTGAACTACTGCCGGGGGAAACTCTGCTTGCCGAGTCCACCGCCAAGAGTCACTTTGAGCGGGATAAGTGAGTCGGAGCACAGCAACACCATCGCCATTGGCGCTGCCGCCCCGGGACTGCTAATCCCGGCAGCCTCTGCGGCGGCGCGCTACCAGTGACGTAATTCGAGCACCAGGAGGCGCATAAAGACGCCAGAGATCCCGTCTCGCGGGACGCCGAGCTAAGCCCGGGCAAAGGGCGGGCCCTCTGTGGCCCTCAGAGGCCTGAGGAGGTTGGGGCGGGCGCACCCCCCTAACATCCCCATTTAAGGTACTTTTGACTGTTAGACTCTTGTGGATGCACTGCAGCATACATTGATCCCCCTTAAACACATGCACTGAGAGGGGCAATACGCCGATTTATACCCTATTGATTTGCTCTTCTTGATTTTCATCGTACTTTATGGTGCATGGTCTATCACCTTGCATCAATTGTCTCCTGTCTTGCATGAATAGGATTGCCATTGGATTCTATACTGCGAATTGGTTACTTTATTAGTATCCCATTATCATGTCTCCAAGGGGCACTCGCAGTAAGACCGCAGCTGGGGGAGCTTCAGTGATTGGCCCTATAGACAACTTTATAACCAGAGCCAATGATGCTATAGACCAGAGCATTTTACTCTTGGAACGTAGGGTTTCGCAAGATCTAGCCCAAGTTAAACGTTCATCCCTTGGTCTTATTGCCTCAGCAACTACACCTCTTCAGGCTAGACCTAGTAACATTAGACCATTAATTGATGCACGTGCTGATATCCACACTATACCAAGTGAGGTAAATCTATCTGCATCAATTCCATTGATAGATTCTGAGACGGACATAAGCACAGATTTGGAGAAATCTCCCAACCTACCTATTGATCCCACCCCAGATGAAATACTCACAGACAGCACGAGGCAACTAAGAGGTAGGCGGGAGGGTGCTGTCCAAAAACAAAAACAAGCACAACATGCATCAAAGCCCTGCATGTCTAAGGCTAGGAAACATGGCATGCCTAAACGAAAGGCTAGGAAAGGTGCTAATCCTAACCCCCATCTAAGTACGAGCAAATCAAAGGAGACTATCGAGGTAGATAGCGAGGAGCATCAAGAAGGGACGATAGACACTGATGGTAAATTTGACGATAACACTGCAAATGATCGTTTGCTGGAAAGAATGGGTGAATTACTTAGTATCTATTTAACACCTATAGAAAGTAGGCTCACACGCATAGAAAAACAAATAGCGGAATTAAGTATCCCTATTAAGAATATTTCCAGAGAGGGTGCTCCCAGCGGTGCAGGAGCTAAATTAAGTTCCTCTAAATCTGTATGCACCAAACCTAAAAATCCCCAAGCGACAACAACAACAACAAAAATAACACCTAAACCCCCGCAGCCCTTAGCTAAAGGGACTAGTGTCAATCAGTCAGTAGTTAACCCTACCACTACTAACGCAGTATCACAGCCCAGGAAGGACCAAAATACTGAACAATTAAAGGGGATCCCTATAAGTCAATCGCACAATCCTTCAAATGATTCCCTTATGGTTCAGCCTCCCCATAAAACTATTAGGCAGATCCCATCTCGTATTAATTTACCACCGAGTGTGGGGCATACGTGTTGGTCCTAGTCAATGTTCCTAAATTAAGGAAGGATCAAGATAAGAGCCCCATATCCCTTAAAAATAAAACCTTACACTGGTTAATTGCAAACTGCAATTTTCCTACAGAAGGGGCAAGGGAGATTATCCACACTCAGAGAGTGGGCTGGATAGGCCCACTGAGGAAAAAGTTTGAGGGGGACTGCATAACGATAAATTTTAAAAACCCCCAATGGGCGGAAAAAACATTGGCTAGCGCCCCACTACCCTCACCATGGGAGTTTAATACTACCCTCCTTCCATTAGGCTATTTTTATAGACATTTGATATCCCCCAAACAGACCATGGCGAATAATTTCGCAATCTCGCATCAGGATTTGAATTTCGGAGCAAGAATTAAATCCCCACTCTTTTCCCAGAACCAAGATTTTAATTACCTGAATGGCTATACCTGGCGTCACCAGGTCCCAATGCCAGCATATCCTCTGCAATATCCACAATTCCCAACTGTGCCCCACTATGATCATAGGGAAAGGTCATATCCAGGATTTACTTTCAATCAACATACACCGATGAACGAAGCCAGGCCACTATTTAACATTCCCACTCATAAACGGTTTGAATACTTTTCTAATCTAGACGAGCAGGACTGACTGGATAAAACGGTTGAGAGTATCACCAGTAGTCTAGTTATAAATAACAGACATGAGGGACACTTATCATTAGCCAAAGAACGCATAAATCAGAACAACCCAGTGAATGATATGAACGCCAATAGTACCCCACCTGCAGTTGTTAATATTACTAAGGACATACCGAGGAGTGCTGGGAGTAAGCCTACTAATCACCGCAGTATCCATGGGCTATCAATTATCAGCTGGAACGTGGCGGGGCTGGAATCTAGGCTTTCAGACCCCGCATGGGCTGAAATAATTGATGGCATGGATATTCTTATGTTTCAGGAGACATGGGCTGTCGGGAATATATACATAGAGGGCTACCACTGTTTTAGTATAACATCATCTAAACCTAGTTTCGGTCGAGCAGTGGGCGGATTGTCTATTGGGATCAAGATTTTGGCCAGTGGTTCAATTAGAGTCTTGTCTAGTGATAATCCGAATATTCAAATCCTTGAATATAAGTTAAAGTCAAAGACCAGGATTTATTTATTACATTTTTACAATAACGACTATTATCATGTACCGAATAAGAATTTTCTGGCACTGTCAAAGGTTTTAAGAAAACTGGAATGTAGTGTTGTAACTGACACAGAGTCAGGAATTCTAATTGGGGGTGACTTTAATGCAAAATTCACAGAGAGTCACAGGACCAAGGATAGGACTTATCAAGATCAAGCGGAACGCAGGGGCACTGAATTAGGTGATATATTAACTGAATTTGCCCTTGATGACGCCATGAGAACAGGTTATAGTCCTAGTGTCCCCCATGCCCCCACATTTATAGGTAGGGATAGCAGCTCCACTATTGACTATATATTCACGTCACCTCACTTAATAGATTGTATAGTAAAGACCACAGTAATGGTGACACCATTCAGTGATCATAATCCATTGACAGTAACCCTGAACCTTGCACCTAGCCCTGTTTTTATGAATTTGAATGGTGCAAGGGATATTACACCCTCAATTGATGGCTTACGATTAAAATGGAGGGGGGTTGACTGTGGGGCAATTTTGGACAGTGTACAAATCTCACACCCACATCTGTTTAACTCTTGCCTGTCTATGAATGGTAATTATGATAACATAATTGCAGATTTTGAAGTACTGTGTTCTACTATAAAATCTCTTTTGTCAGTCCCACTACCTAAGGAAGGTAAAGACCCAAGGCGGTTCGTTGGCTAACAGGGAACTAAGAAAGGCACTTAATGCCAAACCTAGGTGCAAAGTGACCATCCAGATAGCCAGGAAACAATATAAAACCATATTAGCAGAAAGAAAGGCAACACTGCTCTCTGAACAGTGGGAATCGCTGGTGATCAGTGCAAATTTGGGTGGCAGCGGTCCTTTTTGGTCCACTGTTAGGAAAACAAGAGAAATGGGTAAGAAGCTCACCCCAATTAGCTGTAACATAACCAGCAATGCATGGGAGACCCATTTCTCCAAAATTTACGCTGCCTCACCTGAGGAGCCGCCCATTTGTAACTTAGGACAATTGGCTGGCCTACAGATTAAAGCGCCTGAAGTAGTGAAAGCTATAAAAGAGAGCCTTGGAAACAAGGTGCCTGGTCCTGATGGTTTGCCCATGGATATTATTAAACACAATTCTGATTTATGGGCCCCTATTCTTCTTAATGTTTTTAACTGTCTCCCAACAGCGGCTATGCCGGCCACATGGGCAACCAGTATTATCGTCCCAATTTTTAAAAAGGGAGATAGGTCAGAACCAGCTAATTACCGTCCGATCTCCCTTTTGGATAATACCCTGAAAATTTTGGGACGTATAAACTATAACAGAGTACTTGAATGGGCTGTAGACACAGACTTACTGGATCCATGTCAGATGGGATTCCGGAGTGGGGTGGGAACAGTGGAGCAATGCTTGAATTTGAAATTAATAATTGATAAGTATAGCATAGCTCGATCATCTCCCACCTACCTCGCTTTTATGGATCTTTCATCCGCTTTTGATCTGGTGAATAGATCCAAACTCTGGATAATCCTATCTGACAATGGCCTAGAGGATACTCTTGTCAGGTTCCTTGCCTATCTCCACACCGACCTGAAAGCACGGGTTAGAATCGGGACGGGCGGTGAAGTCTCAGGAGCCATTGACATAGGCAGGGGGGTGAGACAGGGGTGCGTTTTAGCACCCCTGTTGTTCATTATTTATATCAACGGCCTATCCAATTGCCTGAAAAAAGTCACTACGGACGTTCCGACAATATTAGGGAAACCCTTACCAGTGCTTTTATGCGCAGACGATGCGGTGCTTATGGCCCGCACACCAAATGCCCTTCGTCTACTGGTTTATAGCTTTGTTTATTTTATGGAGGGTCTAGATTTGCGGGTTCATTTAAAAAAATCTTTTATTATGTCTTGTGGCCCCGGCAGAAGGAAGCTCAATTCTATACAGATAGGCACAGATAAACTTGAATCTGTACCCATATTCCCCTATTTAGGATTGGTTTTCGCTGCGAACGGCTCGTGGAGTGGGCATTTGGCCCACGCCACGAGCAAGTTCTCGAAAGCCACCAATTCTGTGTTGAGTCTTCCCCGCCCAAAGAAGATTGGTGCCACTAAAGCTATTTTAAAAGTTTTTAGATTGCAGTGCTTACCTATCGCCTCATATGGAGCGGAGGTTTGGGGGTCGGGAAGCAACCAATGTATTCAACGGGAGGTAAGCCGTTTCTGCAGGAAAATACTGGGCGCCCCGATCTCATCCTCTGACTACATTTGCCATAGTGAATTAAATCTTCCATATATCAGTGATTTTATTAGAGCCAGACCAGCACTCTTCTGGATCAGAGTCTGGAGGAATGATGCTGCCGCCCTTACACAAAACAGTATAAAAGATTGTTTAAATTGCGATTATGGGATGGCAATTCCATGGCTCTCAGAAGTTTTTAAAACACTGAGTGTAGTGGATAGAGGCAATTTATTTACTGATCCTACTACAATTGAACTTAAGGATAAGGCCGAGGTTAAAAATGCACTGTACGCATTTTATAATACTGAACGGATAGGAAGAGAATCCCAGAAATCAACTGCTGCAAAATATTTAGGGAATGAACTGTGCAGACAATCCCTCCTGCCCTATCTCACCCTACCTATGACGGGTTGGGAGAGCTCACTTTTGTTTAGTTTAAGAGCGGGCACAGTGAAATTCTTGTTGTCTTTTCCACTGGGGCATCGACATAGTACTGATTTTAATCCGTGCCCCTGTGATGGTGTTAGTTTACAGGATGATTTGCACTTCCTATTCTTTTGTACATTTTATCTTAGATATATTAAATGGTTTTTAACTTCGTATTTTAAAAAATATAGACCACTCTCACTTAATGAGTCCTATAGAATGCTAGTTTCTCTGGATTCTGATGAATTAGTTTTTCACACCAGTACTTTTTTGAGAATGATTACACGAGTGCGTAAAATGATGGAAAATCCCTGAAATTATAAAATCGTCTTACTGGAGCTGAATTGTATGGAATTTATAACTATGACATTTTTAAATTTTAAATTATAAAATTCTTTGTATGTATGTATGTATATTGTAATGATTTGCTGTCTTTTTAATTGCGGTACTTTTATGAATTTTATGAAATTCGAATAAAGGTCTTTTTAAGGGTGGCCATTGCGGGAGAGCATGAGCAAGACCTCTGACCCTTGGTCTGAGGCCTGCGCTCTCCCCAGCTGCTCTGTTGTGCTCTGCTGCACCGCAAGAACCTCTCAGGCCCACCCAGGCAGGTTTTGAGACTGCTATGAGCCTTGTGCCCCGTGCCAGGTTTATCTTGTGTCTTAGTTTTAAATATCCACACTGTCCCATTATTGTCTGTACCCTAGTTGTGCCATTAATATTGTTGTCTGTCCATTGCCCACATGTACCATTACTATTGTTGCCCTTCATTGCCCACTCTGTGCCCATAAATTAGGTTTTTGTTCATACTGTTGTTTTTTCCTGCTGTTCCCGCCCCCGCTCCCGCCTCACAGCTGCACATCCCTCCCCTACTTAATGGCGGCCGCTGCGGGGGAGCGCGAGCAAGACCTCTGCCCGTCGGTCTGAGGCCTGCTTTCTCCCCAGCAGCTCCAATGTGTTCTGCTGCCCTGCAAGAACCTCTCAGCCCAACCCAGGTAGGGTTCGAAACTGCTCGGAGCCTTGAGCCCCCTCGCCAGGTTTTTATCTCGTGTCTTAGTTTTAAATACCCACATTCTCCCATTATTGTTTGTATCCTCGTTGTGTCATTAATATTATTGTCTGTCTATTGCCCACGTGTGCCATTACTATTGTTGCCCTTCATTGCCCATTCTGTGCCCATCCATTAGGTTTTTGTTTGTGCTGTTGTTTTTTCCCTCCGTTCTCACCCCGCTCACGCCTCCCAGCTGCACGTCCCTCCCCCTCCCCTACTCAATGGCGGCCCCAGCGAGATCGTGCAGCGGGCGTGCCTAAGACAACCTCGACTGTGCCTGTTCGGGACCCGACCGCGGCCAGGGACCCTGCCCGTCGACACACCCACTGGTACAACACAGCCACCCCCCACGCACTCAACCCGGGAAGACCCAGAGACTGCCAATAGGCATTGCCTAACATGACCCATGGCCAGTTCTCCTGCCTCCACTGCCACCAGACCGTCACCACCAGCCTGCATCCAAAACCAGCATCACCAACACCAGCGAAGCCATGAGATGCATCCTCCTCAACGTACGCTCCGTACACAGACACGCCATGGAAATCTGGAACCTACTTGACTCTCTCTCGCCCGACATCGCCTTCCTCACAGAAATCTGGATCAATGCCTCCTCTGCCCGACATCAGCACCGCCATCCCGGACGGATACAAGATCCAGAGGAGTGACCACCCTAACCGCCCGGGCGGGGGCCTCGACATCACTCACAAGAACAACCTCTTCCTCACCACCTCCAGCGAAACATTCCCCTCTGCCGAACACCTGCACTTCCAGATCCACACCAACCTCAACTCCACACTCCGTTGGACCCTTGTCTACAGACCCCCTGGCCCCCGGGCTCCCTTCGCCGACCCCATCACTGACCTCATCACACCCCATGCCATCACCTCAATGAACTACATACTCATCAGAGACCTGGGGTTTCCACCTCGACAACCCCACCGACCCCAACTCCACCACCCTTCGCAACAACCTCACCAACAACAGACAGCTCGTCACCACACAGACCCACAGGGCAGGACACACCCTCGACCCCATCTTCACAGCAGGAACCAGCGTTCACTTCAGCCACACAACGCAACCACCATGGACCAACCACCACTGCGTACACTTCACCGTCGACAAAACCAAGACACCCAAACTAGACCCCCGCCCACCACGAAGGAATTGGAGCAGAGTCACAAACGAGCAACTCAACTCCACCCCCACCCGAGACAACCACACCGTTGCACTCGATGTCAACGTCTCAGCGTGAGAGCTCCAAGCCTGGATCTCCAACTGCACAGACTAGCTCACCCTGCTTCATAACCCTCACACGCAACACCCCAGGAAAGCCGCCTGGTACACCACTGATCTCCAAAAAGCCAGACGCACCTGCAGATGCCTTGAGAAAATCTGGAGGAACCCCAAGACACCCAAAAACCAGTCCACCTACAAGGACACCATGAGGGACTACCACAACCAAATCAGAATCACCAAAAGGGCCTACATCCATAACAAAATCCTTGCCAACTCCAAGGTGCTTTTCAGCGTCATCCAAGAGTTCACCGACCCCCGCAGCAAAGCCACAGACATCACTCCATCCCAAGACCTCTGCAACAAGTACAGAACCTACTTTCACCTCAAGATAAAGAAACTCTACGACAACTTTGTCGACCAACCACCAGACGCCACAGCTGGTCCGCTCCCCAGACACCGGCTAATCCACCATCTCCTCCTGGGCGCTGATCACAGCTGAAGACACCATAATGACCATGAACGTCACCCACTGAGGGCTGTCCACCGCCCCTTGCCCACCACACATCTACCACAGAGCCACCGCCACCATCGCATCCGAACTACAAAGCACAAAATTCAACAGTCACCTTCCCAGAAGACTGGAAACGTGCAGAAGTCAGGCCCCTGCTCAAGAAGCCGACAGCCGATCCCACCAACCTCAAGAACTACTGGCCCATACCACTCCTCCCCTTTGCGGCCACAGTTGCAGAGAAAACAGTCAACAGGGAACTGACACGATTCATCCAAGACAATGCCATCCTTGACCTGTCCCAATCCGGATTCCGAAGCAGCCACAGCACCAAGACCGGCCTACTTGCAGCCACAGACGACATCCGCACTCTCCTGAAACAAGGCCACTCAGCAGCCCTCATCCTACTGGACCTATCAGCAGCCTTCGACACCGTCTTCCACTGCACACTCGTTGCCGGAATAAACTACGCTGGCATACAAGGAGCATGCCTAGACTGGATCCGATCATTCCTCACCGAAAGAAGCCAAAGAATCAGACTGCCATCCTTCCTCTCTGAGCCCACAGGAATTACCTGCGGAGTCCCTCAGGGGTCATCACTGAGCCCAACCCTCTTCAACCTTTACATGCCCCCCCCCCCGCTGCCATTGTCCGACAACAGGGCCTCAACATAGTATCCTCCGCCAACGACATCCAGCTCATCCTCTCCCTCACCAAAGACCCCACCACCGTCAAGCTCAACTTTCAGAAAGGAATGCAAGACGTCACAGTCTGGATGACCAACAGATGCTTGAAGCTTAACGCTGAGAAGACAGACGTCCTCGTCCTTTGAACTGCCCCTTCAGCATGGGACAACACCTGGTGGCAAGCCGCCCTCAGAAGCCCACCAACCCCTTCAGACCACGCCAAAAACCTCGGCATCGTACTCGACTCATCCTTCACCATGTCCTGACAGGTCAACGCCATCACCTCCGGCTGCTTCAACACACTCCCCATCCTTCACAAGACCTTCAAATGGATCCCCGCTGAGGCAAGGTAGACAGTCACCCACGCACTTGATCCAGCGCGGCTCCAGAAATTACCTGCAAATCATCACCATACTCTAAAGGAGCTATTCTCACATTACTCGTCAGTGGGGCCCATAACACCGCAAGTCATTTATACACACATTCACCCTGCTCCCAGGATTGGTGAAGACTTAGAGGAGAGCTGCTTGATTTTAGCGGAGTGTCTTATTTCATACTAAAATTTTATACACTATATATATCTGCAGTTTATCGATATTACCATGGTTTTATTTCAATAAACATTAAAACACCCGACCAATATTGTCAATGGATCTGCTAGTAAAAGTTAACTAATGGATGACAAGACCAGCTTAATTCTCCATTTATTTAGAGAATAAATCTCCTAGCAAGAGCTTACTTTTATTTACTCTATTTCAATGATCTTTTTAAACATTAATAACCTAGAGAAAAAGAGAAGTTACATTTAAACATTTATATTTATTAGCATAACAGTTCAGAGAAATAAGTAAAAATTATAATACCAAGATTTCAAGACACGGACATCAGCCTAAGGACAAGACAGTTCCCAAAAACCACCTCTCTATTCTTTCTTGATGTTCACCTCACATCAGGACTCCGCGTCCATTCAAAAGTTAAAGTCCAGAAAAATGTCAAAGTACTTGCACCATAAAATTCATCGATCCAACAGCATGTCGTGGTGCGAAATAAAATCGAAATACACGTTTTTTTCTTACTTCCAAACGTCCTCTTTTATACCCTTTTACCCTAACTGATCTATCTAAAACTCGTAACTTTTGGGGTTTTCATTCATTCTGATTGGTTAAATCAAGGGGTGGATGAGAATAACCTCATCTCATTGTCCATATTTTCGCAAAGTCATCGTTATAATTAAAAAAAAAGTCTCAATTGTCTTTTAGCAGTCCTTTCCGCTTGTGTCCTTTAATTTGTTATTTCTCTTTGTTTTCCCATGCTCACGATGCGTCCATTGAAATTGTTGGCACCAGCTCGAACATTCAGGCCACGCTGTCCTTGACCCACGCTGTAGAGGCACAGGCTGCTTGCACTTCTCTCGAGCTTAGTCGCGCATGCGTACATCATCACAAACTCTGAGTCGCAGAAAACCACTATCTTTTTATAAGCCGCATAGGCCAGTGGAGAAGTATGGCTCACTGGTTAGAGGAGGCAGACCTGGAAGCAGAGGTCAGCCCGGGACCAGAGTTCAATTCCCTGCTTGGCGGGGTCTTGAGTCCTAAAATGTCCATGGACTCGACAATTCTCGCTCCGGTGCCTACTCGATTCACAAGTTCACACTCTGCGACTCTGGGCAATAACTTGCTTAATCTCCACAACAGCCCCTCGCGGCGGGATGCCTGGCTTTCACCTTGCGGATACCCTGCCGGGGTTATCTCACAGGGGACTACCAGGACGGGTTCCCTAAGCAAGCGCTTAGAAACCGCTCGGTGATTTGCGCTATATAAATTCCTGTACATTTACATAATGAGAACTATTATATAAACAAACACAATTAAACGTTAATTTTCGAAGTATAGCCCTTCTGTTTACCTCCCCCCATTCTAGGGTAACCCAGTTAGTTATTGCCTAGCATATTTGGCAAGAAATAAGTATAATTTACTCACCATTTTCCATCATTTATGTCACAATTAGACATACAGAAAGCCTATACACACAGATTTTGGTTAAATTATGGCATTTGCGTACGAGATTAGTGTAACAATTTCACTTAATTAGTAAATTATGATTCGCAACATAAGCAAATTAGTATCACACGTGTATTTGTGTGTGCATTCTATTCTATGTTGGTTATTATCAAAACCACTCGATTAATACATATTACTGTTATGGCGAAGTGATTTTACGAGGGGTATACAAAAACTTTTGTTTTCATCCTCGCTCCATCACCCTCATCACCAGCAGACTAGACTATGGAAACACACTCTATGTCGACATAAACAAGTCCCTACGCCACAGACTCCAGACTATACAGAACACCGCTGACAGACTCGTCATGGACATCCCCCAACACGAACATATCAGCCAACACCTACAAAGGCTCCACTGGCTCCCCTAGGAGAAAAGGGTGACTTTCAAAATCCTCACCTACGCCTACAAATGCCTACACAACATCGGACCCAAATACCTCAATGACAAAATCAACTTCCACGTACCGAAAAAACCTCCGATCCTCCAACCTCGCAATGGCCGAAACGCCAGGCATCCACAGAGCCAGAGCATGCGCGAGATCTTTCACTCACATTGTAGCCAAGACCCGGAACAAGCTCCAGGTAGACATCAGACGCGCCCCTCCCTGAACTCCTTCAGGAAGACGCTCAAGACCTGGATCTTGGACTAACAGACCCCCTCCCCCACAGCGCCTTGAGACCCTCGCGGGTGAGTAGTGTGCTTACAAACCCCCTGATTGATTGATTGAGTGTGTGCTACAGTATAACAGGAAAGGCCTCTTGGCTTTGTCAACGATTGCTTAGTTTGTAAACTACAGTGAAAAAGGGCAATATTAGATTTTCGCTAGAGTTCCAAGATACTTGGCATCTGTGCTTTAGTTAACTTTACACAAGAGCCGATTGTAAGATTCCAGGCAAGCTAGTGCACTGTTTAGAAATTTTTTATAACACAAAAATAAGAAAAAAACAGGTCTCTGCCTAAAGGTTTCAGCATATGCTTACAACAAAAACATAAATAAAATAATAACATTTGTACATAATTTTAATACAATATGTGTGCTTTTAAGCAGGCAGCTGTACTTAAAACAAGTACAAAAACTAATTTAGTTGTAATGCCTATCAAAATAATATAATTTTAATGGGTTCATTGAAAAGGTACCATTGGCTTTTAATTACAGAAACGTAAAGACACATACATTTTCAACACATAAGGATGATTTACAAAAACCAAACAAAGGGTAAAAAAGGTAAAAATGGAGAAGAAAAATGCACTGGCAAAGTAAAGTACTGATACGATTCTTTTTAGTGGGATGAGCATAGGTGATTAAGAAAAATTATATCAGTCACAGTGCTAAAGAGGCAGTGGCTGAAGTGAGCTGACCCATTGCCTCATGCTGTATGCTCTGGTGGCTGGACGCAAAATCCGAATTGAAAGGACCAAAGGATTTAGAGGGCTGCCTCAAAGGCTCTCTATGTATATGCATGCATGTGTATATTTTTAGTAACAATTTATTATATGTTGTTATATATTGTTTTTTTAATTATATATTTACTTATGAAATAGCTTGTTGGACCTGGGCCACTTGGCAGGGTCATCCCTAAACTTTTTGCCTTCCTCCAATACTCTCTCTGACCTGTTTTTGTTGGTTTAATGACTCTGGGCACTTTACCACTGCTGACCAGTGCTAAAGTGCATATGCTCTCCCTGTATAAAGTGTAACTGTGATTGATGTACCTGATTGGTCCATTGGATTTACTGTCAGTCCCCAGTAAAGTGCACCAGGAGTGCCAGGGCTTGTAAATACCAATACTGCTAGTGGGCCTGCAGCGCTGGTTGCGCCACCCACAGAAGCAGCCCTTTAAAATGTGTCTAGGGTCTGCCATTGCAGAACCTGCATGCAGTCTGGTACTGTCATGCTGGCTGGGCAAGTGCACACACTTGCCAGCCCCTAAACCTTCCCTTAACTTCATATTAGTCACCCCTATGGTAGGCCCTAGGGCAGGGTGCATTGTAAGTGTAAGGTAGGACATGCTCTGATGTGTGTGGCATGTCCTAATAGTGAATTACAGCCAAATTCGTTTTTCACTATTGTAAGGCTACCTGCTCCCTTTAGGCCAGAATGGGCTGCTGGAATTATTACACTCTATAATCCCAGCAGGCTCAGGGAACATGGTAGAAATTAATGTTTAGTATGCCTGAACTCGGAATAATAAAATACTTCTTTTAGTAAAGTTTATTTTAATATCCTGTGTTTGCAAATGCTACTTTTAGAAAGTCAGCATTTGCTTGCCTAACCATTTCAGCCCGCCTCTGCAGTATGTGTATCTGACTGTCTGGGATGTGTGAGTGACAGGGCTGGGGGATGACAGGTGGTGAATGCAAGGATTACACCTTAGTGGGAGGTAGGAGATCCCCTTGACTCTTAATCTGGCTGTGCTCTGCCACCACAATGCTGGCTCCGCCCCCCTGGGGAGCGACTGATGACTCAGCCTGCACCTGGCCCAGGAAGGGCGAAGCCCCATCATCAAGGTTCTCCTGGCTGCCCCTGTCCACACAATGCTGGCTCCACCTCCTGTGGAGCGTTTGATGTGCCTGCCCTCACACTGAATGCAGAAGACAGAAGTACCCCCAACAAGTGCTCAGAGGCTGAGAGCAGTTATGCAAAGGCCCCCCTGGCCTGTGAGAACAAAAGAAACGGTGTATAAAAGTAGGAGCCCTGCTCCTTGTAAATCAGAATCCTGTTTTAAAACAAAGGACCTCTACCCGACTAGAAGGAGAAGAGACGCTGGAAGGACTGGCCTGCTGCTTGCCTTGCTGAGAAAGGAGAGGAGAAGACTTGCTTTAAAGACTTTGCTGCTTTGTGCTCTAAAGATTCTCCAAGGGCTTGATTGAGCTTGCCCCCTGACCTGAACCCCAGGACTAGTGGGTTCTTGGTGCTTTTGCTCGTCTTGACTTCTGAGCCGTGTGTGCTTTCCTGCTGGAGCCAGACTGCGCCCCTCATCGCCCCCTCCTAGGGCTGTGACACTCGGGAGCTTGCCAGCCTCTGCCCTGTGAGAGCCTCGCTCCGACCGGAGTCGCTCTCTGCCCCCAGGCTTGGCTTCCTGCTCCTCTGCCCCTTGCCTGCTACTGGAGTGCCTTGAAGAGCCCTCACCCCTCCCGCCAGAATTTCCTTTGTGGATTGTGATCCACGCCGGGTCGACAGCTGCACAGTCCGTGCCCTGTGACCCCGCTTCGCAATCCCTGAGGTTTTGTCAGGCAGCGCCGCCCCCGCTGAGGAGACCCCCGCACCGTCGTGCCCAGGGTCGCGGGCCGTGCCTGCTGGCTCCACCTCCTGTGGAGCGTCTGATGTGCCTGCCCTCACACTGAATGCAGAAGCCAGAAGTACCCCCAACAAGTGCTCAGAGGCTGAGAGCAGTTATGCAAAGGCCCCCCTGGCCTGTGAGAACAAAAGAAACTGTGTATAAAAGTAGGAGCCCTGCTCCTTGTAAATCAGAATTCTGTTTTAAAACAAAGGACCTCTACCCGACTAGAAGGAGAAGAGACGCTGGAAGGACTGGCCTGCTGCTTGCCTTGCTGAGAAAGGAGAGGAGAAGACTTGCTTTAAAGACTTTGCTGCTTTGTGCTCTAAACATTCTCCAAGGGCTTGATTGAGCTTGCCCCCTGACCTGAACCCCAGGACTAGTGGGTTCTTGGTGCTTTTGCTCGTCTTGACTTCCGAGCCGTGTGTGCTTTCCTGCTGGAGCCAGACTGCGCCCCTCATCGCCCCCTCCTAGGGCTGTGGCACTCGGGAGCTTGCCAGCCTCTGCCCTGTGAGAGCCTCGCTCCGACCGGAGTCGCTCTCTGCCCCCAGGCTTGGCTTCCTGCTCCTCTGCCCCTTGCCTGCTACTGGAGTGCCTTGAAGCGCCCTCACCCCTCCCGCCGGAATTTCCTTTGTGGATTGTGATCCACGCCGTGTCGACAGCTGCACAGTCCGTGCCCTGTGACCCCGCTTCGCAATCCCCGAGGTTTTGTCAGGCAGCGCTGCCCCCGCTGAGGAGACCCCCGCACCGTCGTGCCCAGGGTCGCGGGCCGTGCCTGCCTGTCTGCACACGCCCGCTGGCGTCAAGATCCGAGAGTGCCCCCATCGTTGGAGTAGCACAAGCCTGTGCAGACTCTTGCCAAAGAAGAAGAAGAAGTGCGCGTTAAATCACCACCGGGCCCGGGGCCTGCAACTCCTTCTTTCCCCGTCCTCGCTCCCTGCCTGGGAGCTGCGCAGGGAAGCCTCCGTCTGCCCGGAGCCCCCACGGGTGAGTAGAGCTGTGTGCTCCGTCAGTACTCCCCGTCAGGGCCCCCGAGCTTGCTCTTACCTGCCACGCTGTCTCCCGAGTCCCCCCTGCACCGCTGGGCCGGCCCGCAGCTGACTCTGTCCTCGAGCCGAGAGGAAGAGCCCGAGGCGTGAGAGTTGGTAGGGGCCGAGTCAGTTTCACCCTTGAAGGCAGGAGAGGCGCTGCAAGGCACGCCGAAGGCCCGGGGAGAGACCCAAAGCCCCAGAACAGAGAGAGGCTTTCTGAGGAAAGGCAAAGACACTGAGAGAACGTGGAGGAGCTGAATTTAAAAGAGAAACAATTCTGAAGTGCAACTAAAAGAACTATTGTTGGAACATTTAAGTTAGGAAATCCATAACAGAAGCGCATTAACAAAGAAATCTCCATTTGAACTGAAACTAAGAAAGTTTGCCTATTTACAATCTGTGGTGCTACAAAAACGTTATTTGGTCTTGTATTAACTCTGAACTACATAGAGATATATATTTTTACATAAAGAAGCGTATTTTTTATATACTCACAGCCTTTTGTCCATTTGTGGGGGGATTGGTGTATTTTACTGTGTGTGTTATTGCAAGTGCTTAACTCCATAACGCCTGAAGAATAGCCTTGGCTGCTCACGCCACGCACCTAGAGGGTGAGCAAGGGTCATTCTAAGGGGTCATCCTTCGCCCTGACTTGGAGGAGAGGGTCCCTGCTTGTCACAAGTGAAAACTTGCGCCAACCAGAGACCCCCAATTCTAACACAGCTACATCTGTCTGTAGTTCAAACCTAAAAAAAAAAGTCAAATGTTATGCCAAGTTCTAGGCTGAATCCTCCATGCATTTAGCATTAACCAAGGGCAGAGCAGCAAATCCCACTTGTAAGAATGCCAACCTGGACCTATGCAATACAGGAAAAACGTGTCTGTGATACACTTTATGAATGTTTCTGAAGCTCTGGTGCCAACCCAGTCAATATTATTTTGAAAACAATACAACATATGGAACTCCTTGGCATCTTGCCCTATGTTTTTTGAATTTTCAGGATTTAAAAACCTCCCAAAAGGACAGATATAATATGTGAGGTATACTGCTTACGAAACACATGGAATTGGCCATCTAGAACCTCTGTGTACGTATTTACTGGTGCCAACTTCTTTCTATTCTCTTTCAGATTGCGCAGAGTGCTTGCAAATGAACATTGGCACCATTGCTGGCATCATAATAGGTGACATCATTGTCACAATGCTGATTGCCCTGGCGGTCTTCTTCCTTGCCAGTAGGATCAACAAGAAGCCCCCGAAATCTGGAGGTGGTGAGTGAACATGAGTAACTTCCCACAGCAAGGTGTAGACAAGATGGAGATTTGGAAGAGTGTGGGATAGGGGGTTTGCTTGAAGGAAAGGAATAGGACAACCCAATTTAAATGGTTTATGTTTTTATAAATTAAGTGCAAAAGCAATCATAAGCTGATGTTTTTGGGATGAAAGTAGTGGTAGAAATTGGGCCAGGAATTTTAGTATTTACTATTTACACTGTGCCAATCACAAATGGTATTGACGATTTAATAATAAGGGTTATTATACCACAGCCCAATGGTCAAAAAGCTGGCTAGCCTCTGTTAGCATTTATGTGGAATGCACACCACCCACTGAGCTAACATAAGATTGCAAGTCTTAGAGAATTAAAGTGCAAAAAAGGAAGGCGTGAGAGATCCATTGGGGATGTGGCCTGTGCAAGAATGAAAGTAAAAAGATCAGAAGAAAAACGAGAAGTGGTTGCAAAGAATGATTATTATTTGGGATTTAATTCAATATGTAGAGAAATCTTATGTAAGATGGAGCACAAAGTAGAAGGTTAAAAATCAATTCTGGTGCATTGTGAAGTTAGAAAGACCCGGAAAGAGAGAAGAGGTAGATGGATGGTGAACAGCAAGCAACATTTGAAGGGCAATATAGGATGTTCCTAAATATATACCCAATGATCATTAGGGATGCAATACACAATTCATTCAAAAAGTGTAAATATTATGGTATTCTGTAAGCATGTAGCTTAGTCTGCCAATGTACCAAGTGCATTACTCCAAATCCTAGTTACACTTTCTTGTCACAGTCATTACTTAAAAGGTGGAATCCACCTCCAAGGCAGGAAACTCTACTAATGCAAAACAAATTGCCTAAAGGCGAAGAACCACAAACCATGTTAGGTAAGCACAAATACACATACATCGTTTACAGCAACTGGCATTACATTGTGGTAAATATAATTTACCGTATACTTTTTTCCATATAATTTCAGACAAGTAAAAGAAATAGCTCAATCAAATGAGAGGCAGAGTCCGGGGTGTCTGAGTCATACGGGCTTTAATTCGGGATGGCTCGAGCCATGGAAATCAATTCCATCAATACAAGGGTTCGGGGGTATATGCAATGATGGCAAAAAGATGTCAACGATTTATTAACAGTACATGACATGTATAGAATAACTGTGCAATAGCAATGGATACAGTAGGCGTGACAAGTGAAAAGAATATGATAAGAACACATGTGCGTAGCAAAAAGGCGTGTACAAAGGCGTGTGCTGGAAACGTCACAGAAACGTGTCATAAGTGGGTGGATGCATAGAAAATTCTGCAGAGTCAGCTGAAACCTATAACCTGGGTGCGCGCGCAGCTGGTATGACGTGTGATTGACGTGTATCTGGGGAAAACTGAGGCTTGACTTTAGCACTAGTAGGGGAGACGAAAGTCTGGCATGTCAGATCGACCTGTTCCTGTAACATGTCTGATATCTTGTGTTTGGGGGAATGTTAATCTGAAGTAAAAGGTCTCTCGGGCAGAGGCTATTCTATACTAAATGCATATGTGTCTAAGTGCAATGCGCGGGGCCACGGGCCTACCATGGTGACGGGAGCAATGAATTACATGAAGGAGACAGAAAGGCTTGGCCCTTTGCTCTGCAGCCGGGGATATGTTTACCTATTTCACTAGACTGGAATGTGTTTTCGAGGAGGCTGAACTGACTACGCTGATAACTTGAAGGCAAAATACTGTTTTGGCAGGCAGGCCAGGCCGAGCCAGGCACCGCTTCGCTTGGCAGGAAGTAAGGCAGAAGTGAGGGATGCATCTCCATGCTGCAGCTTTCGGAGACAGAGACAAAAGTGGTTTGAGGCAGAAATCAGGGCCTAGCTCTGCAGAGCCAGGAAAAACGTGAAAGTGCACCATGTAAAGACGTTGGCAAGGCATAGTTAGGAACTGAATTATCAATCCATTCATGGTGGATCTGATAGAGGACATGTTAACGTTGGACGCAAATGTATTTGCGTCATCAGATTCGATTGCGGAGGGAAGTTACATGCACTTTAAACTCGTACATGGAGACGTTGGGGTACACGTTAGGGGACATACCTGACCACAAAAATTTCAATTACCTCATTCCCTCCTTGTCCCCTACGGACCCATCAGGATATATCTATTTTCATGAGACCATCTATCTGTTCATATAACATCATCTATTCTTCTTTCTTTAATCGGGAATGGGAACGTGAACTTGAGCGGGGAATACAAGCTGTGGGGCACAAGCCGCAAATCGCTGGCCCACATTGAAGACATAAACAACAACTGAATACTATGGCCAATATAATCCCTAGGAATGACAATAGCTTCCATCCCCAGGCTGTTATTACACTCCAGAGCCAACCAGACCAAGTCCAGGAGCCTGGGTTCTGATGTATCTGATGGGCAATTTCGTGAAGTCTGGTAATGGCCTTATAGACTGATGGCGCGTTATTAGGAATAAACACGCAACAACTGGATCCGATGACTCTACAAGCTCCGCCCCTATCGGCCAGGATGACGTCAAGGACAAGGCGGTTCTGAAGAACAACAAGTCTCATAGCAGACTGCTCCTCTGTTAAGTTGCCCAAAGCGGAAGTAGTCTCATTCACTACTGCTTCGAGAATTCAAGTTAATTTGCGTATCAGTTTACTATTTGAGACAGTGCCTACATAAGGAAAGAATCCCTTATTGAAATCTGTATATTGTTCCCATGCGGTTTCAGTCTGATCAACGATTGGGAGATCTCTCTTGTGTCTAACAAGATTGAGGCGGGAATTCCTGTGATAGTCAGATGGGGCTAGAAAAACTGGTGGCAATAGAAATGCAATGAAACAAGTACCATCCCAATCTAGGGGTAAACGTACATAAGCTGTATGACCACAAATGAAATAAGAATGTCGGGAAGCTTTGAATGTAGACTTGCCTTCATCACTGAATTCGACCACAGTAATACAGTCACTATGGCCTAAATGTACTGAACCATTCTTTCTGACGCATAATACACCTTTTGCTGGTAAAACTGATATAGATGGCAAGTCTGGACTAGTTTCTGACTGAACATTTAGAATCATGAGGTTGAGTGTAAAATTACCTAATCCATACACTTCATTTTCTAGATCGGTCCCTGTCATTTGTGGAAGACCTTCTTCATCTGGGAAACATGCTTTGTTTATGACTGTGTTCAGGTTTCCCCATATCCATTTGCCTTGGGAAACTCTGGATTCAGTGTCTAAAGAGGATATTAAACTAAACCATGCACCACAGGAACCATTATGTGTGAACGGGTAAGGAAAGAGGGGCAGAGCTCCCTTGTTGTTCTGATAGGGAGGGAGTCGGCCACATATCCAACAATTAGTAGCATTGTTGATCTGGTGAGAATGGTGTAACATACGGATGAATGTATTGTTGCGCAGCGCAAGTCGATAAGACAATTCATGCGGGGGTAGTTCACTAAACGTGTGCTCTGCAGTGTCATTAGAAAAAGAATGTGCAATAGGAAAGTACATATATAACATCCAACTGATGCAAATTAACGTAAGACTCAGAAAAAACATAATAAGTAACGTGCAGATACAGCGACTTCGGAGATTTTTACAATAATTTCTTTTCTTGATCTCCTGTCTATCTCTCTCTCTATTGGGGTCTAACTTGTACATGTCAAGAAACTGTCTAACCGCTTCACCCGAGGGGGACTCAAACAATCAAACTGTCTGACTTACTAGACCTCAATTTCATACGGTACTCCTGTTGAGGCGTTTTCTCTACCAGGGGGAGTTTAGTATCAGTCTCTGGAATGTGACAGGGCTGGGAATCAGTCTTTGGCGGAAGTCCATAAAATCGTTTCACATGGCTCGAGTGGAGCCAACCTTTTCTTCCTTCCAGCTTCACCGCAGTCCTGGTGGTTAACAAGACGATCTTCGGCTCCTTCCAGCGGGGCTCCAGAGGGCTTGATCTGTCAAAATTGCGAACTACGACGACATCTCCTGGGACCAGCTCGTGCCGTTTCACCTCGGTGTTGTCTGGAAAGGCTGCCGCAACCTGTGAACGACATGATTGTAGTGCAGACATCAAGGAAGCAAGGTAATCTGTCAGCATAGTACTATCAACATCAGTAATTTTCCGTGGCATAGGCGTCCCCCACATATTAGGAGGCCTACCAAAGACCACCTCATACGGGGATAGCCCTGTCCTAGAATGGGCTACCATTCGCATATAAAAGAGGGCAACTGGTAAAGCTACTATCCAATCTACGCCTTTTTCTTTACACACTTTGGCAAGGTAAGTTTTCAGAGTCTGATTGTGTCGCTCCACAAGACCTGCTGCCTCGGGATGTCGGACACAGTGAAACTTCCACTGATAACCTAACAGAAGTGAAACCTGCTTCATGAGTTTGGACGAGAATGGCTGACCGTTATCTGAATACACGACACGGGGCAAACCGTACCGTGGGAAGAATTCACGAACGAACTGCTTGGCAGTGGTCGGAGCAGTGTAATCTGGGACGGGATATGCTTCTGTCCATCGGGATAGGGCACATACAACTACGAGGACATACTTGAATCCTCGGCATCTGTCCATCTGGATATAATCCATCTGGAGGACTTCAAAAGGATGGTCGGGAGGATGAAATCCACCTCGCTCCACGGGAATACCTTTTCCTGGGTTGAACTGACAACAGATCATGCAGGTACGCACTTTCTGTTTTGCTGCTGCTCGTAAATGTTTGTTGAACCAGAGATTCTGTAAACTGTCTAACATGGCTTTCTCTCCTAAATGTGCTGGACTGTGTGCAGTGTTGATAATAACTTGAACCATAGAGTCGGGGAGAAACCATGTGGTCTTTTCCCTCGTCATCCATCCCTGTTCAGTCTGGACCCCTCCTTGTTCAGTCCATTTCTTTATTTCATCTGGAGTAGCATGTGTCTGTATGTCAATGACATCTTGTGTGGGGTCCCTAACTGTCATGCAATGTGTCAGTGAGGATACGTCAGTCTTTGTCATATCAATCGTATGAGTATGGGTCTGGGCTGTATGTTTCGCCGTTCGATCTGCCAGGTCGTTACCCTGGGAAATAGTGTCTGTGACTTTTGTATGTGCTTTGCACTTCATGATGGCTATGGCTGTAGGCAAATGTATTGCTTCCAACAGAGCTTGAATGAGGAGACCATGCTGGATTTTGGCTCCGTGAGAGGTCAGGAAACCCCTCTCTTGCCAGAGGACACCAAAGTCGTGTACGACTCCAAATGCATAACGTGAATCTGTGTATATGTTTACTTTAAGGTTCTTGGCTCGTATACAGGCTTGGGTCAGAGCAATGAGCTCTGCTGCTTGAGCTGACAGGGTGTCAATGCGATGTGTTTCTAAGACTTCAGTTTCAGTGGTCACTGCATATGCGGCCACTAGCTCTCCTGTATTTGTTCTCATACATGAACCATCCACATAAAGTGTCAGGTCTGGATCGGGTAATGCTACATCTGTCAAGTCTTGTCTGGGTTTCGTGATTGTGTTAATGACCTCCACGCAGTCATGTGGAGTAGGATCTGTTGTACTCGATGGTAAAAGTGTAGCAGGATTCAATGTATTGCAGCGCCTGATTTCTATGTGTGGTTGGAATAATGTCAATTCATAACCTGTCAGTCGTGCTATGGTCAAGTGCTGAGTCTGTGTTCTGTTTAGAAGAACTTCCACAGAGTGTGGAACCTGTACTGTCAATTGATGTCCTAATACAATGGAATTACTTTGTCTGATTGCTAGAGCTGTTGCTGCAACTGATTTTAAGCACGCAGGCAAGGCCTGGGCTACTGGATCCAATGTGCTCGAAAAATAAGCACACGGTCTGTGTTTGTCTGCTTGAACCTGAGTGAGAACTGATAACGCTGTGCCATCGCGTTCTGTGACAAAAAGTGTAAAAGGTTTGCTGTAACATGGTGTCGCTAAAACAGGTGCTTGACATAAGGCTTTCTTTAATTCGTCAAAAGCTTGTGTATGTTCCTGAGTCCATGGGAGGACAGACGAAGACGCTGCCTCTTGTGTTGTCAACTGTATAAGTGGTTTAGCTAGAAATGCGTATTGGGGAATCCATTGTCTGCAAAAGGAAGTGAGGCCAATAAAGGCTCGTACTTCTTTCTGTGTCTTGGGTTGCGAAAGATGTGCAATTAACTGGATACGATCTGGTGTCAACTGTCTCCCCTCCTTGGACAGCGAGTGCCCAAGGTACACCACTCGCTGGGCACAGAATTGTAACTTCGAGGGGGACACCTTGTGTCCCTTGTCTGCCAGGAAATACAGAACTGTCAGTGATGCTTGTTCACATTCTCGTTCACTTCTGGCGGTGATCAATAGATCATCGACATATTGGAGCAGGGCAGTGTTAGGAGGCATGTGAATACTGTCAAGTTGTCGTTTCAATGCTTGGCTGTAGATGCTGGGGCTTTCTGTGAATCCTTGAGGGGCGCGTGCAAATTTGAAGCTACGGCCATTTAAACAGAATCCGAAAAGGTACTGGCTTTCCGGATCAATGGGGAAACTAAAGAAGGCGTTCTTGAGATCGATTACAGTAAAGAACGTCGCCTCTGAATCAATAGCTGTCAATAATGAAGAGATGTCTGGAACCACTGGATACTGTGGTACAATGCATTTATTTAACTCTCGCAAATCGATCACTAATCGATAGACTGGGGGTGCATTTGGATCAGTGCGTTTAAGAATCGGAATGATAGGGGAATTACAAACATTGGAGTCGGTTTCTACAACCACTCCTTGTGCAATGAGCTCGTCAATGATTTTCAGTAAAGCCACTACAGCATCAGGTGGTAACTTGTATTGTCGGATTCGGGGCAGCACAACTCCTGGCTTGACTGTAACACGGTATGGTGTAATGTGCATACAACCTACATCAGTGGGGCCTTGTGCCCATAAATGTGCAGGAACATTCTGTAACCTGGGATCAAAATCTCTCAACACATAATGACCCTTAAAATCACGAAGGAACAGCCTTACTCCTTCCGGAGAACAACAAATTACAGCTCCTAGAGCTTTCAGAGTCTTGATACCAAGCAAGTTTTCTGGACATGATTTCGTAAGCAATAAATCTGTAGTACGGGATAATGGACCAACTGCAAGGGGAAACCGCTTTCGATACTTCATTAACAATAGGCTTTCCTGAAAATCCAAGGGAAACATTCTGTGAGCCTGAGAGGGGTGCCCCTGGAACTTCGTCATGACTAATGGTAGTTCTGCTTGCCCCTGTGTCAATCAAAAACTTTCTATCCTTTCCTAATACCTGACTATGTACATAAGGACCCTCTTGATCTACAGGAACCTCAATAAGAGGCAAGCCAACCTCCCTCTCTAGGCTATTTCATGTGTACTGCTGATAATCGGGGTAATCGGATTGTGCATACTGGTACATCTGCTGTGTGACATGCTGTGTCGCGGCAATGGGTTGAGGCTGTGGTACCGACACGGTCTGTTGTGGAACATGCATAGGCTGCACGTTCTGCGGAATATGTTGTTGGACCTGGTCCTGTCTAGGCGGACGTGGTCTCTCTTTGGTTTTACCTGTGGCTATATTGTGTTTCAGAACTGCACAATCGTTTACATAGTGACCTGGCTTTTTACAATAGTTGCATGTCCCCTTAACGGGAGCCGCCGTATTATTGGACTGTGTCGTACCCTTTTTCTGACCATCAGCTGGAACTGACTGAGCAACTAGCATTTTCATTTTCGTGTCTTTCATACGTCTCTGTTCGTGGTCATGTTCCTCCCTAATTCTGTTCTGGTGGTACTGTAACATTTGTAACATTTGGGAAGGCGTATTTGCTTGCCATGTGCTCTCGACTTTCAATACACGATTCTTAACCTGGGGTAAGGAATTCTCGACTAATTTAGTCACAAATAGGTGTGGGTAAGACTCGCTACTTGTTTTCAGGCCACTATTAATAATAAAACATTTCTCGAATCTAGAATAAAAATCACTAGTGTCTTCATCGTGTTTCTGTTTGCAGGCTGAGATTGCATCCCAGTCCTCCTTTTAAGTTGTCAACAATCTTGGCAAAACCTGTACTAATAATCCTGGTAATGCTTTGGTCTTATCCCCAAGACCTAAACCTGGGGTCCGACCCTTTTCTTCGTCTTCCAATTGAGTCCAATTAATCTTTTTGTCTCCCACCTCCCATTCCTTTTCTTTGAGTTTCTCGTAAATACCGGCAGGCAATAACACTTTCAGTATTTTCATAATATCGGGATATGTGTAATCTCCCATGAGTAACATGTCTTTTATTTCACGGTGAAACCCTGCTGGATCTTTATCATGACTTGGCACTATTTTCTTCCTTTCTAATAATTCCATTTTAGTTATGGGCGTGTATACAAATACACGTTCTAGTGTATCATCTGGTTTACGGATGGGATGTACTTCTCGTAAAGGATTCTGTCTATCTAGGTGAAAAGGATTGCTTACTGAGGGTGGAACAGGTACAAAACGTGGAGTCAAGAACGTTCTGTATTTATGGCGTTGTTCGAGAATTACATTAATTAAATCAGTACCTAGGCCTCTCCATCTATTCAGGAGTAAGTCTTGCAATAGATTATACAACGGACCTGGATCAGATTTTGGTTTTCATACTGTACAATAAGATGTTGGGTCATGTATATACCAGCTAGTCGCTGTTCTTCTGGAGTGAGACTTAAAAACGTTTGCACTACTAAATCATCTTTATATATACTGTCATCCCCGGCCCATTGGACTGCGGACCGGGCTAGTTCCTGATCACGTAAAGTATTGAGTTCATGATAACCTACTCTTTCTTTCAGGATTTTATCAGTAACTTGAAAAATATGTTCAAGGGAACATTGCTCTGGTATCGGGGAAAGGTAACGGTTCTTGTTTTCTAGACGAATGGGTCTGTCGAAAGGTCTATCAAGAGAATACTGTTTAGGGAGTTTCGCCCTACCGACGTATGCCATCGTTTGTTGAGTTACTGCTGGATTTTCTATTTCTTCCTCCTCCTCTGAGGTGTCTTTATCGTCTGACTCGGGAGGCCTTTCAGCCTCCCGTCTGGCATGTATTGCTACTATTTCTTTACGGATCTTTCTAGTCATGGCATCTATACATTTCTCTTTATCGTGCTTACAATCTGCTATATTCTGACTCCACTTCGACAATCCCTCCATCTCTTCTTGCAAAAAGCCTGGCTGGTCTTGTTGCCTTATCAAACAATTAATCAGAAATCGCAATATCATACTTTGTGTCTCAACTTTCTGATGTGCCATGGCTTCACGAACACAACCTGGCCTCTCTCCTGTTCTAATAAAATGATATATGTTGTCTAGATGTTCTGGCATTTCTGGTAATAACATCAGATAATCTGTGACACGGCGTAGACGTAATGAGGCTAACATCATGGGTCCTGTCTTGCCAGGTACTGGATCATATCTACAATCTGTAAGGTACTCTTTAAGTTTTTTGGCTGGGCTTGCTTTAGGTGTACGCGACATTGCTAATTCTCTCATTGTCACTCGGTGTAATTGTGGCGGGGTGTGATAGGGACCTCCGGAAGCACCTCCTGAGGCGGAACCGTGAGCATGACTTGTCGTCATTGGGTGTGGGGGAGGTATATTTATCGGGGACGACTGCCTCTGAGTCGTATCTGTACCAAAAGGGTTATTAGGACCAAGAGTAGGGGGACCAGTAGGGGAAGTGACAACAGGTGCGGGAAGTTGATGGCGTGGAGGGGTCGTGGCTTGATCAGCAGGAAGATGCTGTGGCAGATTATTATTAGCAGATTGTCGAGGTACATTGGTATATGCGGGAGCTACATCATCTAAATAGGCTGAAAGGAAAATGTCTGCTGCGTTCTGTTTATGACGTACTGTAGTCGGAACCAATGGAGGGGGCAGATCATTCGGTATATCCGGGGTCGCCTTAGGCAGGCCCTCGGCCAGAACTGGATACAGTCCTGTAATAAGGGCATTACTCTGTCTTTCATGTTGTTCCATTCTGACTCGCTGTCCTTCTTCTAGTAGTTCTTTTTCTTTAGCTTTTTCGGAATCCTCTCTACTCTTGTCTGCTTTTCTGAGTGCTTTCTCTGTCCGTCTATGCGATTCTTTGTGCCACAATTCAATGGCATCTTTCTGTGATTGTCTGGCTTTCTTTTTCCATAACGCTTCTTCTACTCTCATGATGCACTCGGCATCCCATGTCCCTGTAACGTAAGCATGAGCGGATTTTGCGGATTGGCAATCCGCGAATTTTGCGGATTTGCGGATTCGCAATCCGCAAAATCCGCGAATTCCCGCGAATTTGCGGATTTTTTTTTTTTTTGTGTTCGCCCGTGTTTCTGCCAGTTCGCGAGGGTTTTTACAATTTCGCAATTTGCGAACTTACCTGTCGGGTCGCAAGTTTTGCGAACTTGTTGTTTCTACGTGTCCAGCCTGTTTGGGACACTCTTCTTCATCACTGCCACTCTCTGTCACCACTGCCACTCTCTGACTACTCATGCCACCCTCTGGCCCACCCATGCCACCCTCTGTTTCATCACTACACCCTCTGGTTGTCCAGTGTACATTATTTTCGGCAAAGCAAAGCACACCTTCCCTGCCTCAAGTGACCTGAATTAATTTGGGGCTGATTAATGTGTCACAGAATATTTTTTTAGCTGGCACCTGCTTCCTTAGTGCGCCCTGATTAGTGATCTTTTGCACTTGCTAAGTGCTTTCATTGTTGCAAAATTAGTTACAACACCTGCCCTGCCCCAACTGACAATAATGAATTAGGGGCTGATTAATGGATTTTAACTTCCAGCCTGGCTCCTGCTTGTCTCCCTTAGCTGTAATTCAGGACCTTTGTGGCATATGTGTAACTATTCTGAGGTTCAGAGCAGGGTCACATAATAGTTTCAACTGGCAACTGAACTCTGGAGGGGCCCCTCAGGAAGCACTACAGGAAATGGCTACTAATGATGTGCCTGAACTTTTGAACCTGGTAAGTAGTTACTTTCAGTTTTGCCAAGATCGTATTTCTGCAATTTTGCACTTATTCGCGGGGCGCGAACTCACGCGAACAGTGCGAGCAGTGCGAGCAAAATCCGCTGCTCGCGGATTTGCGGATTTTGCGGGAAATTCGCAAATCTCGCGGATTGCGGATTTCCCGAAAATCCGCAAAATCCGCGAGCGGAACGGATTTTCCGCCCACGCCTACTGTAACGGGCCATCTCTGATTCTCTGCCAAGTCTTTCGTATAGTCCACCCATAAGTCTAAGTACAGTATGGCATCTAAGCCATGCTTATGGTACATAAAATGTCCTGGAGTGTCCCTAGGTGGGATGGGAACTGCTTCTTCAAGTATCCCTTTCCTAGTTCCTATCTGTCGTAACTTCGAAAACAAAGGCATCGCTATTTTGCTCTGGACCTTTGGACGTGAACACAATAAACACAGTAAAGAAATGCAAACAATCACTCATACCACGACATTAAACACATAGAAACATTTCGAACAGATACTGACTACTAACGAGTTCTATAACGAAAACAAATCTGAATCGCTGAATAACTGAATTACTAGATGTACTGTTAAACAGCACAGATACACTGCTAAAACAGTGCAGACCGGATCTGTGTACCCAAACCCGTCTTGACCGGATACAAATTAATGCACCCGTCTTGATGCATCCCCAGCAACGGTACTCACCGGGAAGCACGGAACGGAAGGCCTCGGAAACTCGTCTGGACTGGACCGCTACGACGTCACTGCTGCTGCGCACTACGCATGCGCCTCGACGCTTCAGACAGGTGGGCCTCTGGACACCTCGGACACTGTTCTCTCTGCTGGGCTCTGGTCGGGATCCTCCGCACTCCTCACCGCCTCGTCTGGATGTCGATCGCAGTCTCCGTCACCTCCGTAGGCCTGAGGGAGATACAGGAAAACCTGCAGATGCGCATAGGAGTCCGTCACGGCTGTGGCAGGGGGCAAGGCCTGCGACGCATCGCCGGCGCGTGGGGTGGGGGAGGGGTCCCTGTTCGGGCGCCAAATTATGTGGTAAATATAATTTACCGTATACTTTTTTCCATATAATTTCAGACAAGTAAAAGAAATAGCTCAATCAAATGAGAGGCAGAGTCCGGGGTGTCTGAGTCATACGGGCTTTAATTCGGGATGGCTCGAGCCATGGAAATCAATTCCATCAATACAAGGGTTCGGGGGTATATGCAATGATGGCAAAAAGATGTCAACGATTTATTAACAGTACATGACATATATAGTATAACTGTGCAATAGCAATGGATACAGTAGGCGTGACAAGTGAAAAGAATATGATAAGAACACATGTGCGTAGCAAAAAGGCGTGTACAAAGGCGTGTGCTGGAAACGTCACAGAAATGTGTCATAAGTGGGTGGATGCATAGAAAATTCTGCAGAGTCAGCTGAAACCTATAACCTGGGTGCGCGCGCAGCTGGTATGACGTGTGATTGACGTGTATCTGGGGAAAACTGAGGCTTGACTTTAGCACTAGTAGGGGAGACGAAAGTCTGGCATGTCAGATTGACCTGTTCCTGTAACATGTCTGATATCTTGTGTTTGGGGGAATGTTAATCTGAAGTAAAAGGTCTCTCGGGTAGAGGCTATTCTATACTAAATGCATATGTGTCTAAGTGCAATGCGCGGGGCCACGGGCCTACCATGGTGACGGGAGCAATGAATTACATGAAGGAGACAGAAAGGCTTGGCCCTTTGCTCTGCAGCCGGGGATATGTTTACCTATTTCACTAGACTGGAATGTGTTTTCGAGGAGGCTGAACTGACTACGCTGATAACTTGAAGGCAAAATACTGTTTTGGCAGGCAGGCCAGGCCGAGCCAGGCACCGCTTCGCTTGGCAGGAAGTAAGGCAGAGGTCAGGGATGCATCTCCATGCTGCAGCTTTCGGAGACAGAGACAAAAGTGGTTCGAGGCAGAAATCAGGGCCTAGCTCTGCAGAGCCAGGAAAAACGTGAAAGTGCACCATGTAAAGACGTTGGCAAGGCATAGTTAGGAACTGAATTATCAATCCATTCATGGTGGATCTGATAGAGGACATGTTAACGTTGGACGCAAATGTATTTGCGTCATCAGATTCGATTGCGGAGGGAAGTTACATGCACTTTAAACTCGTACATGGAGACGTTGGGGTACACGTTAGGGGACATACCTGACCATAAAAATTTCAATTACCTCATTATTCAAACACACTCAATGGCCAAAAACCGGAACATGCCTGGTAGGCAGTGTGGGATGAGTGGGACTGTGAGGAGGCAGAGGATGGTTAGGACAAGCAAAGATTACCTACAGGTAATTTGTGTATAACTTTTATGTCTCCTTTCTTGTTCCAGTCCAGGCACCCCAAAAATAAGGACAATGAAACACAATATTAAATTGGTTATATACAGTGCCAAAATAAAGAGCATAATTTATGTAAATAGTTCACCCAAATGCAATTGTTTTCATTCTGGACCACAATGCTGTCCTAAGGTAGGAAAGACTTTCCAATTAACTGCCTAGCAGATGGCAGTCAAAGAAACACTGTGAACATCTGCCTCACATTGCTCCTAATCCTCCAGCAGAACACTCCAGCATCCCAATTAGGAGCTTGACACAAAGAGTAGGCTGTGGGCATATGGCAGTATGTGGCTGAATGCTCCAAATATATCCACAGAGGAATACTAACATTAACACAGTGCAAAAAGACCAGTGCCTGGAAGACAGCCATGGAAAGAAAGAAGACAACAAATGTTCTGACACCTATAAAAGATGAGACAATCTTAGATTGAAAAGGAGGACCAGAAAGGGCTCGCTGTACATCATAGGATACAGGTTCACATGATGTAATATTTAGCAGAAGTAATACCATCGCAGCCAGTGGTGTAATTTCTATTCACGCTCTAGATTTAAATAGATGTGGCTGTAATGTAGAGGTAGCTCAGGGTAGGAGCCAACTGCTTATAAAGTGTCTCCAACCAGTCGAGTGTGAGCTACTGGTAGCTCAAAGACACCTTCAGAGTACCTCACAGCCTTACATTCATTTTTAAATAAACACAGGGTCACATTTTTCTTTTAAAGTTATGGGAAGGATGTGTTTGTTTCACATCTGTATCATTAGGCTGCAGATAGCAGAGCCTGACAATGATCACTGATCTGTCAGATTCATGACCCAGCATGGGAACTGAGGTATATAACTCTTAAATAAAAGTCAGTGCCAACTCAGAATTACAGTGTGATATTTCTAAATGGTTTTAAATGAGAGAAATTTTAACTGAAAAGTTACTTTAAGGATTACGTCCATCATTATCCATTGAGCAACATGGTATGCAGAAATGCTTGAGACCACACTGCTGTATTCATCAGGGAGACTTCGTCCATATCCCTAGCAAAGTGAATCCTGCCTGATTTCTTCCATTCAGTAAATTTCATAACCCTCCCTTCTGGCAGTAAATGAAAACTGTCTTGTTTAGGCCTCGTGCATTATCACACAGACCTATAACAAGCAACAGGTCCAAAACCTAAGTTATAATGCCCTTCAGGCAATACTATCATATTTTCCAATCTCGTTGCCCCCTTCCTCATAATGTGAATAGGACCAGGAAAATTGTGGGGGTAACAATACTCCGAGCTTTCATCCTTTCTGGTTCGTATCCCTGGTAACTGGTAAAACCTTCTAAACAATCTCCCGAATCTCATGTCAGTTTAGATCAACTATTGCTGCTGGTGGATTAGAGTAGGGATAGACTGCGGTCTCCTTGCTTTTTTTCCTCTTTGCAGCACTTCGCAGGAGGGTTGCTATTACAAAGGAGGATTTGTACAACTGAAGATCGATCCCCCAGAATATCGGAGCAAGAAGCGGCCTGCCACAAGTATGCAGCTCTATTGGGCGCAGAGACATTTTAAGGAATGGGCAAAGTGGGCAATTAACCAGGTCTCCCACCCTCCAAGGGACATCCTGGGAAATTGAACTTTATCTCTGTCTCGCCTCTCCGGCTATGTCTCTCTTCACCCAGTGCCATGTTAAGGATTTTTGGAGGCGCTAAAAAGACATATTTAAACAGTTTTTCTTTAACCATATTTCTGATAGTTTGTTTTGTATCATCCCGTCATGAACTAGAAGAAAATGTGTAAAATACAATGTTGTTGCAAACAAGGGCCCCCACGGTTTGTTTTGCTCAGGGCCCCAAAAATCCGTAATTTGACACTGATTGGATGTGCATTCTATTTTAGGGAGGAGAGGGTCGATATTCAGTCGATATTCAGTATTAGGATTGTTTCTGCTAAATTTTCATAAATGGTTCTGTTAAACCTAATGTACTTTCACTCTACCAACAGGCATGGAAAGAGACCAGTGCATTTTATTTCCTTATAGCACTCTAGACGCATGTTCTAGGAGGTGTCTGGTGCCTGAATCTCATGCCGCCATATTGGAAGGGTATTTTCCCTATTTTATTAATTTTATGATTTTTAGCTTTCCTCACTTTTAAGTTGCCTTAACCTTGGTTTCCAGTAGCTCTCCCTCGCAGGGGAGCCTGAGAGTGGATTGCAGGGGTTGCTGGACCCCAGTTTCGTTTCTCTTTCACCCACCTCTTAGCTCCAGACACACAATGCAAAGAATCCAATGTAATCCACGCCCCCCTCGTACGGAGATATATTTAAGTCAGCAGCAAAGGCGCACCAAACACAAGCCCGCCTGCACTATGTTCCGGAAATTATGCCAGTTAGGACCCCCATCCAACTCGATGTATACGATACAGAGTGGAGAAGATTCTTACGCTTAACCCTAAAGGTAAAAACCCAGCATGTGGTCCTTTAGACCAGCTCTGGCTAGCACACAGGCCTGATTTGCTTTGCCCTTGTTGTCCGTATCTCATAATTTATGGTAGATCAAAAGTAAGCCTTTTAGAGATGTCATTAACCCCTTGTCACAGTGGGCGTGTGCTGAGGTCGGCCGGTGGTCATCCGAACCCCGCCCACTCATTATTTCCCCAGCACCGCGGCGGAATTTGTGTCACGGTCAAGGGGTTAAGGACTAACCATGAACCTATGTGAGGGGTGAGTAAGACTCTGCACATAAAATTCTAGCAGTCCTGATCAACGCAAGCTCGCTGGTAAAAATACGCTTGATTGTGCGAATTTATAGACACCAAACAAATTGTCATATCCTTCGTGACTGAAACCTGGGCAGACCTGCCTTCTGGTCCAGATCTAGTAACAGCATTATCCACGCACTATGCCATGTTTCAGCTAGACAGACCTATTAAGTGAGGTGGCGGGTTAGCAGTAATATACAGGGATTCCCTCACAGCCCTTTTTGAGCCAGCCTCCAGGACGGACTGTAAGACTCTGACATTTAATATAGAACTTGCCAAAACCCGGTCCTTTATGGGGCAACTACTTTTTCTCACTCCCGGAAATTAGAAACCCCATTGAGACAATGTTAAGCTGGCTGCTAAAAGTCAACCTATCACTTACAATGACACCATTCTAGGATACTTCAACCATCATTTGGAAGTCCTGGATGACAGAGACACAGAGGATCTTAACAATACACTAACATGCTTCGGATTGTGTCAGCTGATAGATGGCCCAACTCATAATACTGGACACATGTTGGGTGGTATTTATTCAAATAATCCATTCTTAACGCTGTTGGAACATCGGCCATTAACGTGGACTGACCATAAGGCAGCTTTATTTGAGCTCAAACTTCTGCCTACCCCCAAACGACGTAGAAAATCCCGATAATTCAATAAAACACCACACCTGGAATACAATCTTAGCACAGGTACTAATTCAAACCCTCCAGCTGGGGCAGTTAGTCATCCAGAAGACCTAGAGATTGCCATTACCGCCTATGAGGAGTGGCTATCCTCAGATCTAGCTCAGGCACCCCCATTAAAGACCATCCACACGAAAAGGGGCCAACCCTGGTTTTCTAGGGATCTCAAATTGATGACGCAAACCTGTAGAAGTCAAGAACTTAGGTGTCGGAAGGAGTATTGCGAGACTGAAAAGATGAAATATAAATCGCCAGTATAAATCATTAATTTTCAAAGACAAATTTAACCATTTCACCGAAACAATTGAGTTAGCTAAAAACTCAACTAAAGAACTCTATCAAGTAGTCTCCAAGCTCTCTACAGTATTAAGGAAAAAAGAAGATAAATAGTAATCAAAGCATTTGTAACACTCTGACAAACCTTGTCAGAGAAAACGTAGAGCAGATTTGTAATAAATTTGAGCACATCTATAATGATGGTCAGAAAGCACATACCCAGCCTACTAGGGAGGCATACCAAGCCACTCTATCATGTTTGCCTCTATGACTAAGTCCCAGGTATTTATCAAACACAAGGAGGTGATGGATGGAGCACTGAAACTTTTCAGACACTCACCCCCAGTCACAGATCTGAGTTGAATCCATCATCGTTTTAGCTCACTTCGCCATCCCAGTTCAGACCCAGCTATATGCAAATCAGTCTTGACCCTGTTCCTCATGGGAACAGTCCAGCCCGAACTGCCAAGCCAGGTCTTCCCTGGACTGGAAAGAAGCATCCTGGGACCGGATTCGGGGTAACACCCCTCATCAGCCAGGCTAGCTTGAATCCAGTGGCAAAGTGAGCAAGGGACCCACGTCTGAGCATTCCCTGAGGGGTATTACCCTGAAACCGGTCCCAGGATGCTTGTTTCCGGTCCAGGGAAGGCTTGGCTAGGCAGTTTGAGCTGAGGGACAGGGCCAAGATGGATTTGCATATGACTGGGTCTGAACTAGTGTGGCGAAGTGATCTAAAGAATGATGATGGATTCAACCCAGATATGTGATTGGGGATAAGTGTCTGAAACGTTTCAATGCTCCGTCCATCACCTCCTTGTATTTGATTAATGTCTGGGTGGTGTTGTTTTTGTGGATGAAAGAGGATAAACTGAGAGTCATCAGTGTAGGAGACCATGTTGATCTTGTGGGCTTTGATGATGCTTGCTAGGGTGTCATGTAGACGTTGAAGAGGGTAGGGCTGAGGGAAGATCTTTGGGGGACTCTGCAGATGAGCTGCTTGGGCTCAGAAGTGTATGGGGGGAGTCTGATGCTTTGGGTTCCGTTGGAAAGGAAGGAGGCGGTCAGTCCGCGGTCAGGGCATTGAATTCTGGGGTCTTGAGATTAGGGTGGGATGAGATGGTGTCAATTGCTGCAGAGAGGTCGTGGAGGATGAGGACGGAGGTTTGTCCTCTGTCCTGATGTCGTCAGCAGCTGCGATGAGGGTGACTGCCGTGCTGCATGAAAGGCATGGTGTCTTGTTAATATCCAAAACTTGGTGGCTACTAGCCTCATAAAAATCTCATGAGTTGCATTTGGACATGGTTTGACTAAATGAACTGTGGCAATAAACCTTCGCTCCTTCACTGACTAATGACGTTAAATCCCTAGATATGTGGATCAACTAAAATGTAAAAGTGTGTTTAGGTAAGAAAACTGGCAAATCTACAGAATGTGTAATGTGAAAGCCCACCCCATTTTCAGTTAAACCGAGCGAGTGGTCAGGACTACTGGCATTTTGTAAAGAACTGAAAACATGCCTGTTCAAACTGCATTTCATTAACTAATAACTAAACATCAACCTCTCCTTCATTTTCGCTTCTGTGTTCATCCTCTATGTCCGGTAAAATGTTATATGTAAGGCAGTGTTATCTCTTTATTAGAAGATAATTATGCTATATGTAAACTGCTCTGTGCCCTGGGAACTTGAATCACTATACATTAATACTACAAATAAAAAATAAAATATTCAGTATTTACAAATATCAGCAAACATCCTATGATGAAAAAATATGAGGCAAAAATGCAAATGTTGTACAAGGTAAGAGGTTAAGTAATGAGTGCGAAGACAAGGGAAAAAATAAATGAGGGAAAGAAGAGACAAATTGGGATCAATGCTAACTGTAATTAACTTTTCTTGTTTCCCATGAAGGTGGTAACAGTCAGAAAATGAACCCAACTTACGCAGAAGCGATTGAACCCACGTACCAGGTGAGTGCAGCAAACATGCAGGTGTGGTAATACATTAAAAAACTAAAATGTGCGTCTGATGTCAGTAAAACACGCCCTGCGCAGATAATTCTACAAGTGTCGAGCTAGGAGATCTTGTTCAAATTCAAGGAGGACCATTCTGAGTTTACTGCTGTTCCTAGGTGGGTGAGTTTAAAGCCTAGAAAGCAACTGGATGTGCAACACCTTGATTGAAACCCGTGATTTCCAGAGATAAATGTAGCCTGGTATTCTGGTCTGATTGAGAAACACTGGCCCAGTAGGATACAGTGGAGTAATAACATATTATGAAGCACAGGTCATGGACCCAACAATCTCTGGATGCTGTTCTGCTCATTGCAAGAGCTCTAAACTTGGAATAGAATTGTTGAGCAAGTGCTTAAATACATTCCATTGTTACACCTAAAGTATTTCTGTGAAACTAGTTTTTGGGTAGGCTTAGACATGTCTCAGGTTGCCTGTATTCCAATTCAGAGGGTATGTATCCTTTCAGGTTGTGCAAGAATGTCCTTTTTGGACCTAGGCCAAAACAGATTTGCATGTGGTTCGTCCTGATCTCTAAGGACACAAAATAGCTAGAAAATGATACACTGAAATGTGGGCAGTGGTTACGATCATTTCAAGCATTCCACCCATGACATTTGGCGCCATTAGACAAACTTAGCATCTACTGGTGTAGAGACAGAATATTGACTAAAAATATAGAGTTGCACAAATATCGAGTCATTAATTTCGTGGGTCAGGAATATCGACAGCAAGAATATTGTGGTCAATAATATCAACTTAAGGTAAGAAATATCGGTTTTAAAAATATTGAAGTGTTTAATATCATTTGCAAAAATATAGTTGTTAAAATATCATTTTTTATTATTGTTATGTTTTTTAGTATATATTTTACAAGTATGTGATTTATTTCTTTGTATAAGATTTGCTTGTATTTTTAATATATGTGTTACATTTTTAGTAGTTATTAAAAAAAAAATTGAATTTTGCACTTTTAGTGCGGTAGCGGGTTGTGGGTTTATAGGGGAATAGGGTGGGAATTAATTTGATTATATTACATTTATACATTTTTTCTTATTTGAATTTTGCATTTTTAATTCTGTAGTGGGTTGTGGGTTTATAAGGGAATAGGGTGAAAAGTAATTTATTATTTTAAATGTATATATTTTTACATTTTATTTTTGCATTGTTTAGTTCCGTACCATAGGGTGGGAAGTAATTTAATAATAATTGATTAATTAATATTGTATTTATAAATATTTGTTTAATCGAGATGTTATAGTGTTAAATGTCTATATTAATGTATTATTGATTAATTAATAATTATTTGTATTTAATTATGGTAATTGTGTAATTAATTTTAGTAGTGCATTGTGGCTTTTATAGGTGTAAATGGTGGGAAGAAAAGTATTTTTAATTTATGAATTAATAATTAGTTGTGAATTAGTTTTAATTATTTAATTTGTCATTACTTTTGGTAATTGTGTAATTAATTATATTTGTGTGTAGTAGTTTTTATAGGTGTAAAGGGTGTGAAGGGTGGGAAGTAAATGATTTTTAATTGATGAATTAATAATAAGTTGTTAATTCATTTTATTTAATTAATTGGAAATTAATTATGGTAATTGTGTAATTAATTTTATGTGTGTGTTGTGGTGTTTATAGGAGTAAAGGGTGGGAAGTAATTTGTGTTTAATTAATTAATATGTAGTTGTTAAGTAATGTTAATTATTTGATATTTATTTTTGGTAAATATTTATTTTTTTGTATTTTGTTTTTACTTTTAAAGGGGTAAAGGGTGGGTATTAAATACAATTTTGTTATTTAATTATTATTTTTAATAGTAATAGTTTTTATTTAAAAAATAATATATAATTGTGTTTTATTATTTTATAGTTTAATGTAGGTGTGTGATGAGTATATTAGAGTGTTAAAGCTTGTGTACTCAATGTTTATTTTTATTTTTTTAATTAATAAGATGTTTTCATATTGATTATTATGTTAACCCATTGGCTGCGCCGAACGTTCAGCTCCAGTGCTGAACGTTCGAAAAACGGGTGGGGCAGCGTCGGCCAACGGACGTGCGCAGCACTACCAAGGTAGTGCTCGCGACGACTGTTGGCCGACTGCAGCAGCCAACGGGTTAATTATGGAAATGAATGTAATCAAAAATGTTGGAGTGTTTTTTTATTAGTGTGGTGTTATAGGGTATGAAATAAAATAAATACATTTATTTTTTAAATAATTTTTTGGTTTGTTAATATTTGCTACTTTTAAATAAATATTGTTTATGAATGTATTATTAGTTTATTTTATATATTATTTGTTGGTTTTTGTTATATGTAATTACTATTATAATATATGTTCTTTTTATATGTTTAATACTTTTAAATGTATATTTTAAAAAAAAATGTTGTGATACTTTACATTTTGTAATATTTTTTTTAACTGTGTAAGTAATATTAGTAATTTTTACCCCTCGGCTCTCCAACACTTTCCCTACAGTTTCAACTTTGGAGTTGGAATAACAATTTTTACCCCTTCACTATCCAACACTTTCCCTACTGTTGCACTTACTGGAGTCGGAATAGTAATTTTTACCCCTCTAGCCAACATTTTCCCTACTATTCCTCTCACTGAAGTTGGAATAGTAAATTTAATTCCTCCGCTATCCAACACTTACCCTACTTTTGTACTCACTGGAGTGGGAATGGTAATTTTTACCCCTCCGGTATCCAACACTTTCCCTAGTGTTGCACTCTTTGGAGTAGGAATAGGAATGTTCTCCCCTCCACTATCCAACACTTTCCCTACTGTTGCACTCACTGGAGTTGGAATAGTAAATTTAATTATTCCGCTATATAACACTTTCCCTACTGTTGCACTTATTGTAATGTAATGTAATGTATTACTTGTAAAACGCACTGTTGCCAGCCGGCGTCCTGGCGCTGTATACCGCTGGGGAACCCGTCCTGGCTTTCCCTTTGGGATGGTCCCTGCTGGGAGTCCCCAAGGTGGAGCCAGGCATCTCCGGCGCTGATGGGGCTGTTGTGGAGATTAGGCAAGCTAATGCCCAGAGTTGCCGAGTGGGACCCCTGGTTAGAGTAGGCACCGAAGCGAGAATTATCGAGTCTGCTGACCCAGGTCCACAACCCTGCCGTGTCAGGAATTGAACTCTGCTCCCGGGTCTGCCGCCTCTAACCAGTGAGCCACACCACTCCACAGTGAGCCACACCACTCCACTTCCAATTGTATTGGGAAATGTTAGTTTATTTTGTTTTTAATAGTTTAATGTTTTAATTTATTATATACATTATTTTTATTTTAAATTATTGATATATATATATATATATATATATGTATAGAATTTTTTTTATTAAATACAAATAATAACTAATACATTATTTTTAAGTGAACATATGTATATGTATAAATTATTATATTTGTATGTTTATATTTTTTTAATTAAGTTTAATTGTTATATTTAGTTAAACTGTATAATACATTTTATTAAAAATAATATTAGTATTTAATATATATTATTTAATTTTATATCTTTTTTTAATTGATATTTTTTACATCTATATTTTTTGCCTCAATATTTTGGAGTCAATATTTTTGTACTTACCTGTTAAGGAATGGGAGTCGATATTTTTGCAGTCGATATTTTTTTCTCACTATTCAGAACATCGATGTTTGTGATCGATATTCTGTCAGTGACCCGCATCTACGTACTTGTCACTTGTGATCTTGTATAACTGTCAAGAATCTAAGGAACCCATGTAGTGTAGAATCATGTTTTATGCTTGATATTTGCCCTTCCACTATGATACCTACATCATTATATACAGTTAGGCGAGTGCTACTATCTGAATATCATCCCAATTCTTTTAGCCTTCCTTCAGTGGTTAACTCTTTGAATTTAGTTATCGTCGAGTTGTTGTAGAGTGTTTTTGAATATATAAATAAGAAGGATATTTCCAATGACCAAAAAATGTTACCTGCCAGAATTGCCACCGAAGAGGTATTCAGGGCCATCAGTGGCCTAGCAATCCTGCCATGAGTAAACAGTCAATTACTCCTTCGGTGGAGCACTGGGAAGATCTTCCTTCCTTCATTTTTTCTAAAATCATGGATATTAGGAAGGGTATTGCTGATTTTTCTTTTATCCTCCATGTAAGTTTTTCCACCTTTCAACCTATTGAATTGGAAAATTGTCTAAGGTCATTAGATCTGGATATCATACTTGCACCTTATGTGAATTTAGTTAACTTATTCCAAAGTCTTGAAGCTAGGGTAAAGTTCCAAATTCTAGTCACTGTTCATAGGAAGTTTCACAACTTATCACCGTATTTCTGTGCAAATGCCATAGCTTGTGTCAACCAAGTAGGCATGTGTTCTCTTCTTTAGCCGATCAATTGGTTATTCTTGGGCTTATGGATGTCAGGCTAGTAGGTTGCGCGTTCTCAACTTTGGCAAATTCACTCTTAAACTCTTGAGTTCCACTTCCTCCCATATGCAAGCTTCTGCAAGAAGCTTAAAAACAACTCACTGGCTCAATTATTTTTGTTCCTGCTTGAGGTTGCCAAATTCAACACTTTAGTTAGTCATACTTCAAATTAGCACCCATGTCTGCATAAATGCACGATGTTCAAATCTGAGATGTAAACTGACGGAGATGGTTGCCAGACTAAATGAGTTATTTAGACTTTGGCAGATGGGGTACTCCTCAACTGACGGAGCATGCATTATAGTCTATTGCACTTGACATACGGGAGATGTACATCAGCCACTTTAGTGACCCTGGGCCCGATTCCCAGAACTAACTTAAGACAAAATCCTAAACTTACTACTTTTGGTATTCACAGAAGGTATTTAGTAGTAGTAAAGTTAGGATTTTGTCTTAAGTTTGACTTAAGACAAACTTAAGACAGACTTAAGACAGATTTAAGACAGACTTAAGACGAACTTAAGACAGACTTAAGACATACTTAAGTTAGGATTTTGTCTTAAATTTGTCTTAAGTCTTCGTAGGTCTGTCGTAAGTCTGTCGTAAGTCTGTCTTAAGTTTGTCTTAAGTCTGTCTTAAGATTGATTGATTTGATTGATTTATGAATTGATAGAGCGCGCGATTGCCCATGGGCGTCTTGGCACTGGGTTGATTCAGAGAGACCCGGGTACTGCCAGGACTAAGATCTATCCAGAAGTAAATACCCATGTTTTTACCTCTTTCCATAATGAAAGCAGTGATGGGCTATTTTTGATGGAGATTGAGAGGAGGTTCCAGGCCTTAGCTGCATGCAGCAGAAAGCTTCTCCCCCCCACCTGACCTGTTTCTGTTTTGGAACATGAATCAGTTTAGCTTGGCTAGATCTTAGATTCCTGGCAGCTCATACAGTTTTAAATGAGTTTTTAGAAACTGGGAGCCAGATCCATGAGGGACTTTATAGGCCAGACACACAGACTTAAACTTTATTCTTTTATCCATTGGAAGCCAATGGAGGGAACTTAGTCTGTGTGCAATCGGTCCAGACTTGGGAATGTCAAGCACCAATCTCGCTGCTGCGTTTTGCAGGCGCTGCAGTTTTGCTAGGTGCTAGGCCTGTACTCCAGCGTACAGGGCGTTCCCATAATCTATCCCTGATAAGGCAGAGCTGTTACCACCATTTTATGGGCATCAAAAGGGATAAATGGCAGGAGCTTCCTTATCATTTTCAGGATATACCACACTGTGGATGTCATTTTGTTTGACTGGGCGTCAAATGAAAGTTTGTTGTCCAGTATCATACCCAGATATTTCACTTTGTTGACTGGGGATGGGCAATCGCCTAGACTATCTGGTCACCACTCCGGGGACCAGATTCCTGGATCTGTCCCTAACAACATTACTTCGCTTTTGTCTCCGTTTAACTTTAGGCAGTTACTCTGCATCCATTGATTGACTTGTGTCATGCAGTTTTAAAATGTATCTGCTGTCTCTCTAGCATTCTTTGCGATAGATACCACTATTTGGGTGTCGTTGGCAGAGAAAACCGGAAGGAAACCACAGTTCCTTATAATTGCTGCTAAAGATGCTACATACAAGTTGTAAAGGGTGGGATTTAGAGAAGACCCCTGGGGTACACCACACGGGGAGTTGAAGGGTTTGGATTTTGCCTCCCCCAGCTCAACTGTGAACGTTCTGTTAGTCAAATAGGATGCCAGCAGCGTTTGTGCCGAAGTATGAACTCCGGCTTCAGCCAGTCAGATCACGAGTGTCCCATGGTTTACCGTGTCGAAGGCCGCCGAAAGGTCCAGAAGAACCAAGGGGGCCTTTCCTCCGGCGTCCAGTACACTCCTGAGTTCTTCCACTGCCATGAGCAGAGGTGTTTCCATTCCATGTCCCTCTCGGAAACCAAACTGCGAGTGGTCTAAGGAATTTCCATACGAGAGGAATTGGGCTAACTGCTTATTCAATAGTTTCTCCAGAACTTTTGCGGCGAAAGGAATTCTTCTAAAAGGTCTGTAGTTCCTGGGTTCTTGTGGGTCTGTGGGTCTAGATTAGGTGTTTATAGTAGTGGCAGCACTGAGGTGGTTTTCCATGCATCTGGGAAGTGGCCTGATTTTACTATTTGTAGAAATAGTTTTTGTAGTTGCTCACTCAGCAGTTCGGGAAATACCTGCATCACCTTCGGTGGACAAGGATCCATTTGGCCACCGGACCTGGTGGTCCTAACCACCTGCAAAATCTGTTCCACTGAAGGTGGCGAGAAGTGAAACCAGGGATTCTGCTTTAACGGGAGTGGTCCCTCTTTAAGTTCTATGTTTGGCCGTACGGGAGGATGCTTGTCAGTCCTTTTAAATGACTCATAGACTGAGGTTACTTTATTGACGAAGAATTGGCCTAGATTATTGCAAAATTCGGAGCTAATTACTGTCGGATTACTACGGTCAATTTTTGTTAGTTTTTAGGTCAAAGCCTGCATTGCAGGGCATGGCCCTGCAGCAGGCAAAGAGATATTGTGAGCAGGGGATTCAGTATGGCGTGAAGCCACGCCCCTTTTTTCCATTGACAGGCTTCTCGAAACGGAGGCCTGCCATTGGAAAAAGCTCCTGTTTAGCAGATTAGTCTGCCCTGGATCCCACCTCTCGAGGACTCCATGACCTGCCTTACGGTAGCACAACAGTATTTTTAGAAATATCGCCTTGGCAACCATGAGGCAGGTCAGGGAGTCCTGGAGGGGCGGGATTCAGTATCCTGTTTCGCCCCGTTTTTTTTTTTTGCGTTTGTGCCGACGTCATTCTTGTGCGTTTCTTGTGCGTTCCTCGGCGGTGGAGGAGATAGGGGAGAGGCGGTGCTGGGCAGTGAACGGTGATTGTTCTGATTTAGTCAACTGAAGCTTGGATGCAGCACAAGTAATAAAGTGCTGGGTAGACGATAAAACATGCAGTTTCCCACATCCAGATAATACACTCTCCCCTTTCAAGAAACACTACTTGACTGTCTCCTGCTGCAACTACCTCAGGCAGTTCAAAAAGACTGTCTTGGGAGGACAGTTGCTATTATTGATGCGTTTCATCTGCCAACAGAGCTTCCAGATAGCTCGGAATTCAACGAAGAAAATGAATCAAGCGGACAGGAAGGAAAGTGACTCGCCATAATCCGGGTGGCCAGTGCTAGGCTCAGCCCGGAGCACGAGGACCTACTGGAACAAACCAAACACACAACTACCAGGGAAGGGGGGGGGCACACTGGGCGATGGAAAGAAGGCGAAGCTCACTGGCCGGGTCACCGAATCCGGGTCAAGAAACTCACTTCCCAAGTATGACTCACAGCGTCGCGTAAGATACTCAACGGGTGTTTATATGTCATTGCACACACAGTATAATACATAAAGAGCGGCATGTAAGGCGGCTCACTGGCCAAGTGTTGCAAGGCAGGTAAGACGGCTCACTGCCCAGATGATACAAGGCAGGCAAATGAGCTCACTGCCTAGGTGATACAAGGCAGGTAAGGCGGCACACTGCCCAGACGATACCAGGCAGGCAAAGGAGCTCACTGCCTAGTTTTTTTAAAGCACTGAGGCCGGTAATGGGCACCTTGATAGGATACTATTTATTGCACCCCTCGCAAACCAAGGCTGGCACTTAATTTACGACTCGCAGGGAACTGGCCTTTTCCAGAGCTGGGGGGGCTGAGAAACGTACCGGCTGCACATGAAACGGTCACATAGTTCGATTGATGCAATCGAACCCAACAAATAATCTGCAAAAAAGAGCGCAATGATGTTGCTCAGGGTGTGCCTCAGGGCTCGTCCTTGAGCCCCACCCTTTTTAACATATATATGCTCCCCTTGGCAGACATTGTCCACTCATTTGGCCTGGAGTTAGTCACATACGCTGACGATACTCAATTGATCGTCTCCCTGAACCAAACTAACACCTCCCCGCCTAATCTCAGTAATTGTTTAGTAGCAGTCAATAAATGGATGGCCACCTCCCATCTAAGACTCAATGGCGATAAAACAGAGCTCATGATTCTTGGAAACGCAAACATCCCCTGCCCATTGCCTGACTGGCCCCCATGCATGGGCACCCAGCCTCAGTCCAAACCCCAAATAAAGAGCCTGGGCATCTGGCTTGATGCCAATCTTAATTTTAATCACCAAGCAACCATCTTTTCTGCCACCTGCTTCGGATTGATGCGTATGCTTAGGAAAGTATTACCACTTCTCCCCCCACAAGCCCGCAGGATCATGGTGCAAGCCATCATTCTGTCCCGTTTGGACTACGGGAATGCGCTGTACTTAGGGGCTCCGGCCACTACAACGAAGAAGCACCAGGTCACACAAAACGCAGCAGCCCGCCTCCTGCTGGGCCTCAACAGGCGGGACTCAGGGACTGCTGCCCTAAAAAGACTCCACTGGCTGCCCATTAAGGCCAGAATACTGTTTAAATCAATGTGCTTTATGCATAAGGCCATGTGGAAGGAAGCACCAGCAATGATCTGCTCGCTGGCTACTCCATATCTCCCTCGCAGGTCGCTGCGCTCCAGTACAGCCTTTCTGGCCACTGAGAACAAAGTCAAATGCTCCAGATGGGGGGCCGCTCCTTTTCCTGGAATGCGGCCAAGGCATGGAACTCCCTGCCGGCCTCCCTGCGCAGCGAACCTAACCTCCTAAAGTTCCGGAAGGAATTAAAAACCATCCTTTTCACCTAAATTACATTGCCCTCACTTGCCCCCCAGTCATACTCAGCGCTACGAGGCCTCCGGGTAGTCTGCGCTTAACAAAACCCATTTAATAATAATAATAATAATGATGTGTATACCTGCCTGTGCGTCATGGTGTAAGCATGTGAATGCGTCACTGCGCATGCATAGGGTATGCCAGTGCCTTCATTGTTTATTTTTTTATTCATCTGTTTCACGATGGCGGACGCCATTAGGAGTACTAAATAAAGAAAAATTAATTGAAATATGTACAAAAGTGCCTTTGAGAAATAACATTAAAACGTAGAATTTTTGTTTTAAAGCACCTTACAAGGATAAAGGAGCAACGGAGAAGCGTGTGGGGGAGAAGTGAAGGTGGGGAGAAGTGAAGGTGGGGAGAAGTGAAGGTGGGGCGGAGAGAGCAACAAGCAACAGGGAGTGGGGAAAGGGAGGACCTTGAGTAAGGTGAGAGGAATAAAAACAACCATTGGCAAAGCCAAAAGGTCTCGTATTTGGAAAATATTGGATTGCCAACATGTTTTAGCCATGCTGTACAGCATCTCAGACGCTGTCCAAAGTGGCTAGAGAATTAAAAAAATAAAACATAGTTGGTATGAAGAGTCCTATCATTTTGTACAGGTGAAAATAAAATTAAATGGTGAAGAGGGACGCAGAACTAAAACAAGGGATGTGGAAGCAATATGGGTGATGGAAAACAACACGGGTGAGGGGGCAGAGAAGCACACAGTGAGAGCACAGAATCACACAGTAACAAAGCGCAACATGAGGACGGGGCAAAGAAGCACATGGCGAGACACAGCACCATGGAGATGGGTGGGGAAGCAACACAGGGCAGAAACAAAAGGGAGACAGAAGCACAGAAACCAGGGATGGGGTAGGGGGCACAGGACAACAAGACAATGCATTACAGACACTTACGTGGGGGGGGCGAAGCATATGGCAACACAGATGGAAGGGCTCAGAAGCATACGGTGAGACAGCAACATGGAGAGTGTGGGCAGAGAAGCACAAGGCAAGAGAGCAACACAGAGACCGGGAAGAGAAGTAACCAAGGGAGACAGCTGTAAAAACACATGCACTCTCAGAGTGCTTAACTAAAAAGAACAAACATTTACAATGCAATAGGTCTTGCATTTGCGAAGGTGTGAGCTACTGGCATTTGTAACTTGCATTGCCTTTTATTTATATGTTGTTTTTTAAAACGGATAAATAAAAGGCATTGTCATTTACAATGCCAATAGCTTAAACTCTTGCAAATGCGAGACCTATTGCATTGTAAATGCTTGTTTTACGGTGGTGAAGAGTTCTTTACTGGAGTTTTTTGCTTCGTCAATTTTACGAGTGAAATATTTACTTTTTTCTGCTAAAATCAAATTTTTGTAAATGGCCAGTAAGGATTTTGTATTCGTCTTTCAGGCCTTGGTCATAGTTGGTTCTCAATCTCTTCTCAGCTTTTCTACAGTTTTGCTTTTGCGCCTTAAGTGAGTACATTAGGGGGTTTTCCTCCTAAAAGTGACTTTTGTTTTAGAGGAACTGCAACTTTAACCGCTGAATTTATCCAGCTCATAATTTGATTTGAGGCAGTGTTACTGTCTGATTCCAGCGTAGGAATAGATAGTAACAGTTGTTCCTTTAGTTTCGGGGAGTCTATCCTAGACCAGTCAAGGTATGTGGAGCGCCTGTGTTGCGGGGCAGGTGCAGTCGCCTCCTTTTTCACATTTACGGAGAATATTATTACCTTATGGTCTGACCAGGGGACCTGCAGGGTTTCTAATATCTCAATGTCACTATTGGACGTAAGAATCCCATCGAGAGTGTGCCCTGCTTTGTGGGTATCCTGCTTGACAATCTATTCCAAGGCTACGTTGGCCAGTGCATCCTTCAAAGTAGTCACCCCTGTATCTGAACTTTTCTCTAGATGTAAGTTGAAGTCACCCAGAACGGTAAAGTCTGAGCCCTTCATACTGGATTCTAGAAATGGGTTAAGTAGTTGAGTGAGAGGTGTTTTGGCCCTAGGTGGTCTATATATCAAAAGGCCTTTGAACGTGTAATTGCTTGTGATGTTAATCTGAAAGGCTGATGTCTCACAGTCTGGGTTACTGCTCTGGTCTGAGCCCTTAACCCTTAGTTTGTTTCTGGAAATAATGGCCAGGCCTACCCCTGTTTCCCTTTTCTGTCTGCCCTGATGATCGAGAAACCCTCTGGAATAGCTAATGCTAGATCTACATCCGAGGCGTCATCTGCCCAGGTCTCGGTAATGAAAATGAGGTCAAGGTTTTGGGATTCTATTAGTTCAGCCATTTCAGTATTGTGCTTAATTAATGACCAAGAGTTGATTAGCCCAGCCTTAGTGATATTTTTATTGAGCCTGCCTGAAAAGGTGTGTCTGGGGTGTGTTCAGCCTTCCTATAGGTGAGAATTTAAAATAACGCTGGCAGATCGGACATTGTTTAGCTTCTATCAACATCACCATTGTCGGACAACATGGCCCAGTCTTGAGTGTGAATAGCTCATGACTAGAGTAACTAATCCTCTCTGGGCCTGTCTCCATTTTTGTAGGGGTTGTTACCCTAGGCCCGGTCCGGGCAAGGACGGGCTTGCCTTTGGCATGCCTTTGGCGCGTCCGCCATGCGCGTCCACTGCTCGTCCGCTGCTCGTCCGCCCTGAAATTGGGTTTAAGTAAGTAAGGGGCGGCGAGCGACTGGAGCGCTGAGTGCCGGAAATGCCACCAGCCCGGAAGTGTGGTCCGCTCTAGCCCCCTCAGCACCCTCCGTCCAACCGGCACTTGCCGTGACGGACTGGGGTGCCTGGGTCAGAGCTTCCACCAGGAGCGAGAGCAATGTGCAAATGAGCAGTGAGTAAACAATATTTCTTACATTAAAATGCTTAAAAATCACTGTGGTTTAAAATCAGCCTAGACCTGGCCGAGCCGCGTAGTTTCTATCCTCTGACACGCGTCTGCTTTACACCAGGACTCTCATCAGCAAGGGGCGGCGAGCGACTAGAGCGCTGAGCACCGGAAATGCCACCATCCCGGAAGTGTGTTCCGCTCTAGCCCCCTCGGCACCCTCCTTTCAACCGGCACTTGCCGTGACGGCCTGGGGTACCTGGGGCAGAGCTTCTTCCAGGAGCGTGAGCAATGTGCAAATGAGCAGTGAGTAAACAATAATTTCTTACATTAATATGCTTAAAAATCACCGTGGTTTAAAATCAGCCTAGACCTGGCCGAGCCGCGTAGTCTCTATCCTCGGAATCGCGTTTGCTCTACACCAGGACTCTTATCAGAAAGGGGCGGAGAGCGACTAGAGCGCAGCGCGCCGGAGATGCCACCAGCCCGGAGGTGTTTCCGCTCTAGCCCCCTCGGCACCCTCCGTTCAACCGGCACTTGCCGTGACGGACCGTGGTGCCTGGTTGCAGAGCTTCCACTAGGAGCGTGAGCAATGTGCAAATGAGCAGTGAGTAAACAATAATTTCTTATATTAACATGCTTAAAAATCACTGTGGTTTAAAATCAGCCTAGACCTGGCTGAGCCGCGTAGTCTCTATCCTAAGTCTGTCTTCAGTTTGTCTCAAGTTTGTCTTAAGTCAAACTTAAGACAAAATCCTCTACTACTAAATGCCTTTTGTGAATACCAAAAGTAGTAAGTTTAGGATTTAGTCTTAAGTTAGTTCTGTGAATCGGCCCCAGAGTATCCCTTCTGCCACACTTTAAATAAGGCACTAAAATCCGAACAGGGTGACATGCTTAAAAGCTCATTTTGTACCCATGCCAGAGTTTTTCTATGTGAAGTTTTAGATATTACACTTTTGTTAGGAAAGTGTTGCAAACTAGAAAGTCACAATGTATAAATAAATAATCTTGAAAAAGTCAGTGGAAGTAGATAATAGCGGTTGGATCTGGATTTAGAAATAGGTGTGCTGGAGAAGGATGAGAGTGAGAAAATCTCTTTGATCTCCAGTAGGCTGACTATATCAAAATCCTGTTTTCTCACATGCTTGATCAATCTTTTTAGGTCCATGTCTAATCTCCAACTGCGCATTTTCTTCTCTTCTGTGTGACAAAGTTTACTGAGGAAAATCATTTTCCTCTCTGAGTTTTTGTAAATTGTTATATTGGTCACTTGAACCACATGCCTAGTATTTCTGTTTGAAGAGTAGCCAGATATTGATGTTCCTCTGGAGGTGGCTGATATGGGTCTTGAAATTAACAATCAATAGGTCAATGAAGAAAGCAGCATCATCACTAAAGATTTCTTTACTGACAAGGATACATCAATGAAGAAGTTGCTGACAAAGGCGATTTAGACTATCCTGGAAGATTAGATCTGAGCCATGATGTTATTGATCAATTAAACGTACAAAGATATCAGCTGGAAAGAAGGTTTTGCAGCCAAGTCAGACAGAACATTTGAAGAAGAAGCCTCAGTCGGCACTGGGGCATCACAATTTTATACCCCAAAAATCCTGACTTTATATTCCCTTTTCTTACTGTACCATTAGCTTCGCTGGGGATGTGATTGTGCGGATGCGTTTTTAGGCTTGAAGACCCTACATACGAATAGGGTCAAGCTTACCATGACCCTAAGCTAGTTTATAAACATCTTTGTTGACCTGTGAAAATGCCACCCTCTTTCAGCACTGCATATGAAGATGGGTAAGTGTACCAGGACTGTATTACCCTAAGGTCTACCTATGATCAGCATTTTAGAACATTTCATCACCAGCTGTATTTACCAGATACAAATATTCATGTTTATGCAAGGGTTAAGTATTAGGAGCTGTTATCCTCCCTGTATTTCTGAGGAGTCTATATTCCTTCTTGACTTCCAAAGTTTTATTAGACACTAGGATTCAGCAATTCAGCGACTGCACAGTTCTCAATTTATGGATTTGCTGCATTTGCCACCTACTCCATCATCTTCTATATAATTTGCAGATTTTAACAACAACATTTTGGGTTCTTCCTTAAACAGATCAAAAGTTAGTAAGACCACTACCACCCGTGTTGCTGATTGCAATATTTAAGTGTTAAACAGATATTAATGAGATTCAACCTCTGCCCAGTTAGTGATAATATTGAAAAGATGACAAAATAGTGAATTAAAACTGTGGCAAGATGTGCCAAATTTGGCTGTGTAATTTGTCCTTTATTGCCGCAGGATTTTGTTAATCTTGATGCAAAATCTGTTCCTCCTCTGCTGCATAATTACAGTGGCCTTCCTTGAATGTACAACTCAAGATAAGGAATTGATATTAATATAAATATTTTAGATGAAGTGGAAATTCTGACTGTCGCATAATATGAGGCGCAAGAGAGGTTTTCATCATACTTGATTTTAAACTATGCCTGAGCTGTAGAAAAAGATTATAAATGTGTTGTCTTGAAGAAGGTAAAAATTAAACAAATCCCCTGAAATATGATATTGACGACAAATTGTAATCCACATACTGTTCATTTGATATTGACAAGAAATTTAGTCAATGAAGAGGAATAGGTTATATATAAACATTGTGATTCAACAAAACAGCAGACTCTAACATTTCTTGTCTGGAATATGGTACGAGTAGGGCACAGGTTTTATGAATATTGATATTTATGTACATAACTATATTTGTGTATATAAAAAGCAATAATCCATTATGACATGACTGTGACTTTCGACAGGTAATTAATATGTTTTTATGGAGAATGACTTGAAATGTGTTTAAACCAATATGAGATTCATTTTTAAAAAGAGGATTTCTTGGCAGTAAGCGGAATTTTGAAAAGGACTTTCGTGAGGACTGACTCGCCAGTTTTCTTTGCAGATACTTACAAATCTCACATAGCCAAGGTATGTGATAATGGTGCAGTCAGTAAATACATTGCACTTGGGTGTTAGCCTGATAAATAACACAGGGCTCAAAAAGAGTTTTTACAGCTATGGCAATGTATTTTAGCCATGTTGTACACCTGTGCAGCTGTTGATCAGCATGGCTAAAAGTTAGTGCTGTGGGTTGGGGTGGAGTAGAGTAGATTGGGGTAGACCAGAGTTTGTCAGATTGGGGTAGATTGGAGTGGAGTAGAGTGGGATAGATTGTAGTGGGATAGTGTGGAGTAGACTGGAGTACAGTATAGTGAGGTAGATGGAAGTTATGTGGGGTAGATTGGAGTGGGCTAGGATGCGGTGGGGTACAGTGGAGCGTGGTAAACTGGTGTAGCAGATTGGGGCAGATTTGAGTTGAGTTGGGTACATTGGGTCAGCCTGGAGTAGAGTGTGGAAGATTGGAGTGGAGTGGGTTAGATTGATGTAGATTGGAGTGGATTGGGATAGACTGGAGTGGGGTAGGGTGGAGTGGGTAGATTGGGGTAGAGCAGAGTGGAGTAAATTGTGTTAGAGTGGAGTGGGGTGGTTTGGGGCAGAATGGAGTGAATTGGGGTAGACTGGACTTTAGCAAGGGAGATTGGAGTGTGGTGGAGTCAGGTAGATTAGCCTGAAGTGGAGTGGAGTGGGTAGATTGGACTGCAGGGGTCTGGGGTAGAATGGAGTAGAGTGGGGTAGATTGGAGTAGATTTGATTGCAATGCGGTAGATTGGAGTCAGGTAGATTGGAGAGAGGTAAACTGCAGTGGGGAAGATTGGGGTAGAGTGAAGTGGGTGGATTGGGGTAGAGTGAAGTCAGGTGGATTAGGGTAGAATGGAGTGGGGTAGATAGTGTGGATTGGAGTGTGGTAGACTTGAGTGGAGTGGGGTAGATTGGAATGCGGCGGACTGGGATAGAGTGGAGTCAGGTAGATTAGGATACAGTGGAGTGAGGTAAATTTGGGTAACTTGGAGTGGAGCGAAGAAAATGTGGATAGACTGGAGCGTATTGGGAAAGAGTAAGTTAGATTGGAGTGGAGTTGAGTCGAGTAGATTAGAGTGGAGTGGGTTATATTGGCGTGCAGTGGGGTGGGGTGGATTAGGATAGATTGGAGTGGAGTGAATTGGAGCGAAGTGGAGTCAGGTAGATTAGGGTGGAGTAGGGTAAATTATGATAGAGTGAAGTGGTGTAGATTGGAGTGGAGTGGGGTAGATTGGTGTAGAGTGAGGTAGATAGGAGTGAAGTGGAGTGGGTAAGGGTGGTGTGAAGTGTGGTGGATTGGGGTAGACTGAAGTGAGGTAGAGTGGGGCAGATTGAAGTGGAGTGGGGTAATTTATGGTAGACTGAGTCGATTAGAATGGAGTGGGGTAGTTTGGAGTGAAGTGGAGTGGGAAAGACTGGTGTGGAGAGTGGTGGTTTGGGGTAGACTGAAGTGGAGTGGAGTTGAGTAGATTGGAGTGGAGTGGGAGCGATTGGGGTAGAGTGGAGTGGAGTTAAGTAGCAGGAAGTGGAGTACATTGGAATAGAGTGGAATATGATAAATTGACTGACTCACCAGTTTTCTTTGCAGATACTTACAAATCTCACATAGCCAAGGTATGTGATAATGGTGCAGTCAGTAAATACATTGCACTTGGGTGTTAGCCTGATAAATAACACAGGGCTCAAAAAGAGTTTTTACAGCTATGGCAATGTATTTTAGCCATGTTGTACACCTGTGCAGCTGTTGATCAGCATGGCTAAAAGTTAGTGCTGTGGGTTGGGGTGGAGTAGAGTAGATTGGGGTAGACCAGAGTTTGTCAGATTGGGGTAGATTGGAGTGGAGTAGAGTGGGATAGATTGTAGTGGGATAGTGTGGAGTAGACTGGAGTACAGTATAGTGAGGTAGATGGAAGTTATGTGGGGTAGATTGGAGTGGGCTAGGATGCGGTGGGGTACAGTGGAGCGTGGTAAACTGGTGTAGCAGATTGGGGCAGATTTGAGTTGAGTTGGGTACATTGGGTCAGCCTGGAGTAGAGTGTGGAAGATTGGAGTGGAGTGGGTTAGATTGATGTAGATTGGAGTGGATTGGGATAGACTGGAGGGGGGTAGGGTGGAGTGGGTAGATTTGGGTAGAGCAGAGTGGAGTAAATTGTGTTAGAGTGGAGTGGGGTGGTTTGGGGCAGAATGGAGTGAATTGGGGTAGACTGGACTTTAGCAAGGGAGATTGGAGTGTGGTGGAGTCAGGTAGATTAGGCTGAAGTGGAGTGGAGTGGGTAGATTGGACTGCAGGGGTCTGGGGTAGAATGGAGTAGAGTGGGGTAGATTAGAGTAGATTTGATTGCAATGCGGTAGATTGGAGTCAGGTAGATTGGAGAGAGGTAAACTGCAGTGGGGAAGATTGGGGTAGAGTGAAGTGGGTGGATTGGGGTAGAGTGAAGTCAGGTGGATTAGGGTAGAATGGAGTGGGGTAGATAGTGTGGACTGGAGTGTGGTAGACTTGAGTGGAGTGGGGTAGATTGGAATGCGGCGGACTGGGATAGAGTGGAGTCAGGTAGATTAGGATACAGTGGAGTGAGGTAAATTTGGGTAACTTGGAGTGGAGCGAAGAAAAGGTGGATATACTGGAGCGTATTGGGAAAGAGTAAGTTAGATTGGAGTGGAGTTGAGTCGAGTAGATTAGAGTGGAGTGGGTTATATTGGCGTGCAGTGGGGTGGGGTGGATTAGGATAGATTGGAGTGGAGTGAATTGGAGTGAAGTGGAGTCAGGTAGATTAGGGTGGAGTAGGGTAAATTATGATAGAGTGAAGTGGTGTAGATTGGAGTGGAGTGGGGTAGATTGGTGTAGAGTGAGGTAGATAGGAGTGAAGTGGAGTGGGTAAGGGTGGTGTGGAGTGTGGTGGATTGGGGTAGACTGAAGTGAGGTAGAGTGGGGCAGATTGAAGTGGAGTGGGGTAATTTATGGTAGACTGAGTCGATTAGAATGGAGTGGGGTAGTTTGGAGTGAAGTGGAGTGGGAAAGACTGGTGTGGAGAGTGGTGGTTTGGGGTAGACTGAAGTGGAGTGGAGTTGAGTAGATTGGAGTGGAGTGGGAGCGATTGGGGTAGAGTGGAGTGGAGTTAAGTAGCAGGAAGTGGAGTACATTGGAATAGAGTGGAATATGATAAATTGGAGTGCAGTGGGGTAGATTGGGTTACACCAGAGTGAAGTTTGGTTGATTGGAGTAGAGTGGTGTAGATCACTGTAAATTGTAGTGAAATGGAGTTGCGTAGATTAGAGTGGAATAGATTGGAGAAGGAAAGATTGGAGTGGGTTAGATTGGGTAGAGTGGAGTGCAAGGGAGAAGAGTGGAGGTGTTTAGAGCTGCTTAGAGTAAAGTAGATTGGATTTGGAGTGGCATGGCATGGAGTAGCGTAAAATGTCTTAAAGTGGGGTGTCTATAGTGCAGTGGCATGGTGTAGAATGAAGTGGAGTGTCGTAGAATGTAGAGGCTCAGAGTGGAGTGGCATGGAGAAGAGTGTCATAGAGTGGAGTAGCGTTCAGTGGAGTAGAGTGTGGAGTGGTGTACAGCGGTGTAATGTGGAGTATGCATGGCCCCCTGCCATTACAGGCAATACCTATCGAATTGAAATGATTATTACTTTTCCACAAACATACAGTTTTACTCTGCACAAATGATAAAGTGTCATCATCTAGTGTTTTGATCATATTAAAATATTTGTTTCCACCACACTTCAGAATGACAATAAAAATTTACTTAATTAGTTCTTTCCTAATTCTGATCTATTCTGAAATAGGAGCACAGTAAATTTATGTTGTGTGCTATATAACATTCTTTCCTACCCCATGAAGAGTGCCACATAAATTCTCTCACTTTGAAGTCAGAGAAAGAAGCTCCCTTGAAAGGCAGAGCTTGCCATTTGATTTCTGTCTTTGAATGCACAGCAAATGTTACAAATGTTACAAAATGAAGAACAAGATATAAAGGTCTCAGAAGGATACACCAGTACTCGGAAGGATACAGCAGTAAACAAGCAATACTCCACCAGACAGACAAACTCTAAATGGACAGCCTAAATCAAATAAAGCCTTCAAATAGAAAGTAAGCAAATGTGAGTTACAAACCACAAAGAAAATGGTTAGCAATGGATGGAATGCATTTCCAGGGAATCTTTCACAATCCCCACAAGAAGTTGTTGGCAAACCAGACAACTGCGCTGTCTGTTGCGCAGTCTAGTAGGCTTCAACCTAAAAGGGTGGTGTGTAAAATTTTGTCTTCAAGTCCAACCCCTAAAAACAGAGTGAAGATCTCTAAACCCTGCAACTGTGAGTGGATAAATGAAGGGAAACACATTTCTCAAGTCTTTGTTGATGTGCTTAAGGTCCCTATAATAGGTTCCTAACCCAGCCCACTCTCCCTTGATTCCACTCCAACATGGTCAAGGCAGCAAATAACACTTATATTTAATGACAAAGAATGGAAATTTTCAAATAGCTCTTCTGCACAGGCACACTCCAGACTGAAGAGACTGCTTAGCCAAATAAGCAAGAGACATAAGAGAAACCCAAATGCTTGTCGCAAAAAAGAATGAGTGCTATGGAGTGGGTGGCAACAAACCCTTAGCAAGGCAGCAAACACAAGAGTACTGGTGAGATGCGAAGAAGCTGTACTTCAATGTGACCACTACAGTGGCACAGATCTTATATAAGACTGGTACCATACTTAATTATTTTAGCTAGGTTCTCATAGTAAGGTATTTATCTTTCCCATGGAAGCTAAGTAACATGTTGTTTTGAACTGTCTACGTTCCTCTACAAGGACCACTAGAGCTTATCACACACATTCCACACAGTGCCATGATGCCCGTAAGACTCTACAACCAAACGTCCATAAGAGCACATTATATTAAACAAATCATACACATCCCCTACATGACTAAAAACCAAATCACCTCCTAGGACAAAACAAATCAACTTCCAGAAGAACACATTAGGCAGAGCTCTTCAGATTCCTCACACAAATGAGTAACAAATGACTAATAACAGAATCACCCACTAAGACTCAAGAAATTTCCAGAAGAACACAATTAGTCAGAACGCATCCAACAGACCAAAGACGTGAAAATATAGTTGGCTTTCACATGCTTACAATACCATTTTTTACTACGCCACATCATAATCTAACATGCAACTGTACAAACATTGCAGAAAATAACATACACCCAACACGACCAAGTCTATCATAGTATTCAATAAAACTCACTCTCCGTCGAGTCTAGAGTTTTTTATATAGTCTAGAGTTTTTATACAGCACATGGCTACCTGAAGGCCTCCCAGCGCTGCAACAGACACCGTAAAACGATAAAGATGTCAGAGGATCAGTCATGGAAAAGCCAAGTCTTCAGAGCTTTACAAAAAGAAAGTTCAGGCTCTCTTAGGCACAGATTCAAAGGCAGGGTATTTTATAGTTGTGGTACCAGAAACAAGGTTCTTCTGATCCTAGGAAACCTCAGTATACAGGCTGGAGAAGATGTGAGGGTTCTCCCCAGCAAGTATGGGAAGGCTAGCGGTCTCAGAAAAGAGAGACCTTTTTGTTGATTGGCCTATGCATAATGCAAAGGGTCTTTGACTGCACTCAGCATTCCACCGGAAGCCAGTGGAGAACTCTGAGAGCCAGCGAAGCATATTGGTATTTGGAAATGTTCATCAAAAATCAAGCAGAGACATTCTGCACAGTCTGACGCCTTCTGATGATAGTGGGGCAAGCCAAAATACAAGGCATTTTAGTAATTGGTGCGAGACAGCACAAGGGTTCGGGCGATCACTCTTCTAGCAGCAAACGGGAGAAGGTTGAGAACCTTTCTCAACAGTCTCATTGTGCCATAACAGGTAGCCGCAAGCTTTTTTGATTGATTGTCCATTGTGAGGCTGGCATCCAGCCACATCCCAGGGCTCTTTATCGAGCGTGTCAGATAAGGGACTTGAGAGGTTGTTGCCGAAGTTATCACCCAGCAGCATCACTTTAGTTTTGTCCTTGTTAAGTTTTAGTTTGCAACCATCCATCCGACTGGCTTCTTCCTGAAGGCAAGGGGTTAGGTATATGTGACAAGAACTGGGGTCAGGAGATATTGACACAACCAGCTGAGTGTCATCAGCGTATGAGACCAATGACAATCCAAATGAGTGTACAATCTCAGCAGTGGGGAACATGTAAAGGTTAAATAAGGTGGGGCTCAGGGAGGAGCCCTGAGGGACCCCCACAGCTAAGGGGGAGACTGGGTGAGTAGCAAGACTGATCCAGAACCTGCCTTTGATACCAACCATTGATATTCTCTGAATGAGGGTATGATGATCCACGGTATCGAAGACTACAGAAAGGTCTAACAGGATGATGGCCACCAATCCTCCTTGATCAGGGAGATGTCTGAGCTCCTCGACCACTGTCAGCAATGCTGTTTCCGTGCTGAGTTTTGGTCAGAACTCCATTTGGGTGAGGTGGAGATGTTCATTCAATATGAGGAAGGCAGAAAAATTTCTATTAAAACCTTTTCTCTAAAATCTTAGAGACTCTGGAAAGCAAGGAGATTGTATCAATAAATAGGAGATGGGGGAGACTAGGAGTTAAGAAAAGTTCAGTGCCCGTGCTCCCGGGGTTGAAATCAATGCAAAGATAGGAGTCCTTATTCTTAGAGAGGAGTATCTAAGAGTCAGGCAGACGGTGAGGGACAGTCAACAAAACTGTTTCATGTTGCCCTCACACATTGCACAAGATGTCATACTTCATCATAGATTTTGCAACTGCAATTTTGCAACAACTATCTACAACCACTGGTTCAAGAAACTCTGTCATTTCTAAAAGATATCAAGGAAGTACTAAACCTGATTGCCAATATGGATAATCCACAGAAGATCACCTTCCTAATGACGCTCGATGTTAAGGGGCTGTATACAAACATCCCCCTAGATGCCACAATAGAGGTGATCGACACCACTACGTCAACCACTACACCTGTGGACCTCAAAATTGAGTGTGCTGTTCCTGGCTCCTCCCCCTGACCACGAGTCTGATGGCGACCACCGCTGTTTGGCATGCTGTTCACTGCTGGGTGTGGTGTTTCTGAGGCGGCGCTGGAGTTTCTGTTATCCTCATTACCGGCGGCCGTGGAGATTGATTGCTACGATGCCTGCTGCGGCGAGTGGCTGCGAGTGACTGGCTACGGGTTGCCGGCTACGGCGGAGTTTCACAATGTTTGGCGTGCTGCTTGCTGCTCGCTGCCGGGTGCGGTGTTTTTGAAACGGCGCTGAAATCCCCCATCGTCTTCATTGCTGACAGCTGCGGAGATTGGTTGCTGCGGAGCCTGCGCTGACCCTGGGTCTGAGACTGTCTCACGGGGAGGTGAGGTGAGGTGAGCAGCTCTATACTTTTGAGATAAACTTTGCACGGATACATTGTCTCAGGCAGGATCGGGGAAATACTACCTCTTTCAAGATATGGAACTCCCTCCCCACCCACCTCCGCCTGACCCAGGACCACCTAGCCTTCAGGAAGCAACTCAAGACCTGGCTGTTCGAGCAGTAGCGGACCCCCCTCCCCCAGCACCTTGAGACCCTCTGCGTGAGTAGTGCGCTATATAAAGGCGATGATTGATTGATTGATTTCATCTCTGACAGTCTCTGACAGTAATGCTGAGATTGAACGTACCTCCAGCTCTTGTGCACACTGAATTTGTCTGACTTCACACGTGTCCATCTGCAGCTGTACGCTTTCTCCACTGTAACGCATGAACTGTTAATATTGGCGTATTGAAAATTACCCCGTTGCTGATTCATACAACTGTGCCATACTATACAAAATTCGTATTTCTGCAATTCAGCAGGCCTGCAGACTGGGGGGAACCTTAAGCTCCTGTAATCCCTTTGACTTTTGGCTTTTCTGTTTCTTATGGTGCACAGCAGACAAACAGCTACGCAAATTCGCACCCTTAGATGAATTCTGAGAATTTTGAGAGAACTCTGAGCAAAGCTGTCGATTAGGGTGCGACTCGCGGCCCGAGGTTTGCCGTGTCTGGGACCTTCTGGGGGATCGGAGGATTATCTTGCCCACTTGAAGACTCCTTGCTGCCCTTTCTTTGCTGTGGGGGAATCGGCAGGTGCGGCGGCCAGGGACTGTGAGTACCAGCATTCCCTGACACTACCAACAGCTGGTACGCTTCTCCAGCCGGCCCCGCCTCCTTGACCTATTTATACAGGCCTTGTTTCTGTCCCGCGGGTCACAGCACGGGGCTAAGCCCGGGCAAAGGGCGGGCCCTCTAATGCCCTCCAAGGCCTGAGGAGGACGGGACTGGCCACCTCCCTTGGCATCCTGACAAGAGAAGGTACTGTGATCTACTCTACACCATACTGTGACTTTCCATGGACACTCTATCTCCCAGTTAAAGACTTCAATATTGAATAAATTTCATCAAACTTGACCTGCAACGGGGGCTTATAACAAACCTATCCCACAGCGGGGTCCGGGGCAGGGGATGGAAAAGCTAATCCCGAGTAGGAGGACACTGCCCACTCTAAGTGAAGTCGACACTGATGAATCTCGCCAACCTCCAGATACTACTCAACCTCTTCAATCTCCTCCTTTAACCCCGGATAGTCCGCAAATCTTGTATTACTGGGAGGAACTTAATGCTTTGTGTGGCACGAAGTTAATTCCAGTAGTAACCCCTTCCCTTGTAAAATGCTCCAGTATCGACACCCCCGTTGACAGACTGCCTGAACCATCGCTATCATCTGAGGGGGTCAACATCCAAGCTACTGTACTGCCCCAGAGGCCAAGCGCTGAAAGGAAGCATGACGGGGTTATTGACTATGGAAATCAACCTAAAGTACAAGAACTATGTGTTGGTCCCTCATCGCCCGCTATTAACTCTGTCTTATCTAAGGGGGACGCTGAAAGTTTGGATGACCAAATATCGTCGTCCCAGTTGCCACTGCTGTTTCAGTTTGAGCAAATGCTAAGAATTATAATAGCTCCCTTGGTAGAAAAAATTAATATCCTGGGGGATAGGCTGACAAGCATAGAGAGAATCTTTAAAGTCAACTCTTCACCACCTATAAAGACGGTAATATCCAATTGTCCCAACCCACCCACCTCACCCGAAGAGCCTATGCCAACTAATAATAGAAAAATTGTCCCAGCTGAAAGTCAAACTCCAAACATAAAACCCCCAACTGTTACTAAAATTGCCCCCATATCTGTGTTAACTAACTACACTGTTGCCAGAGCGGAGCGAAACTGAGTAGCATGTATACATTTACCTCCGGAAGCAGCCCCCTTTGTGCTTGTTCTCTCAGGAATACCTGCACCCACTTATGGGAAACCTTAAAGACATCAGGACCTATTAAATAAGGTCTTTTTCTGGTTAAATAAAAACAGACCCCTGTTACCCAATCAAGATGGTAGAATCCTGAGCGTTAGAAGGGTGGGCTGTTTAGGGTCACTACCTAAAGACATCCCTGGGGACTTAATTCTAGTTAAATTCAGAAATCGGAACATTGTCCCCTACCTACGTTCCTCCCAGCCCCAAGAAGGAGACGGCCCCATTTCCATTTAGGCCTTGCACGATTTTTACCCAAGTACCCCACATATCCCCCTACCAAGATCAAAGGCAGTACACAAATATCTGATGGGAAGGGGACCTCATGCTTTTACTGGTAGAAGCTCTCCTGCCCTCAATAGATTTGATTTACAGTATAAAAATTGTAATTTCTGAAGACCCCATTATAGAGGGACAAGCTTACGGATTAACTCAGACGATAAATGCTAATTTTATGTACAGTGCGATATAACTAAGGAAATGTTTTCAACAGGCTAGGCACACGTCCTTTTTTAACTTGTAGATATATTACTGTATGTATGTTCCTCTGTTTTTACTCTAAAATTGTCTTTTCTTCTGTATGCTTTTATGATTTTTAAATCAAAATCGAATAAAGCTAAGTGACTGACTGACTGAGTGTGCTTCACTGGCTCTGAAAAACAATTTCTTCAAGTACAAAACCTAAATGTACCATCAAATACAAGGCACTTCAATGGGGAGTACATTTGCCCCCAATCTGGCCTGTCTATACATTGGCAATATTGAATCAAAGTACATACTCTGCCCATCCAATTCATTTCAGACAAACATCATCTAATGGAAGTGCTACATTGATGACATCCTCATCTTTTGGAAAGGAGAAGGGAATAGCTGTGAGGTATTTGGGAACTGGATCAACTCCCTTGAACCTTTTCTACATTTTACAAGGTTGATCTCTGACAAAGAGATTCCATTCCTGGACCTTCTAATCTGCATCATTTAAGGCCCAAATACACACAAGAACCTACAAAATAAAACACCTACTGTAATAGCCTATTATCTTTCAATAGTCACCTCCCAAAGCACTCCATGAGAACCTCCCCTATGGCCAGTACCTACGTCTTCGGAGGAATTGCAGCACCCTTGGAGATTATGATAAACAAGCTAAACACATCAGTAAGAACCTACTTGAAAGAAACAACCCTAAAAGATTAATCGTACAGGCTTAAAAGAGAAACCGCAACAACAACCGAGATGCCTTACTGAAGAACACGATACCATCAACGGAAGACAACATGACATGTGCAACTACATTCACCCCTCTATCTAACATGGTTAAAAACATTGTTACGAAACATTGGAAAATCCTCAATACAGGTGACTTAGAGCTAGAGCGTTCACGCTTCTCTTTCAAGAGAACATCTAATTTGAAGGATCAGCTAGTGCACACTAGGTCATGCCCTAAGAAGTCCATGCCCCAAACCACCCTATGGAACTAATCTCCTGTAAATCAAAATCGAATAAAGCCAAGTGACTGACTGACTGAGTGTGCTTCACTGGCTCTGAAAAACAATTTCTTCAAGTACAAAACCTAAATGTACCATCAAATACAAGGCACTTCAATGGGGAGTACATTTGCCCCCAATCTGGCCTGTCTCTACATTGGCAATATTGAATCAAAGTACATACTCTGCCCATCCAATTCATTTCAGACAAACATCATCTAATGGAAGTGCTACATTGATGACATCCTCATCTTTTGGAAAGGAGAAGGGAATAGCTGTGAGGTATTTGGGAACTGGATCAACTCCCTTGAACCTTTTCTACATTTTACAAGGTTGATCTCTGACAAAGAGATTCCATTCCTGGACCTTCTAATCTGCATCATTTAAGGCCCAAAAACACACAAGAACCTACAAAATAAAACACCTACTGTAATAGCCTATTATCTTTCAATAGTCACCTCCCAAAGCACTCCATGAGAACCTCCCCTATGGCCAGTACCTACGTCTTCGGAGGAATTGCAGCACCCTTGGAGATTATGATAAACAAGCTAAACACATCAGTAAGAACCTACTTGAAAGAAACAACCCTAAAAGATTAATCGTACAGGCTTAAAAGAGAAACCGCAACAACAACCGAGATGCCTTACTGAAGAACACGATACCATCAACGGAAGACAACATGACATGTGCAACTACATTCACCCCTCTATCTAACATGGTTAAAAACATTGTTACGAAACATTGGAAAATCCTCAATACAGGTGACTTAGAGCTAGAGCGTTCACGCTTCTCTTTCAAGAGAACATCTAATTTGAAGGATCAGCTAGTGCACACTAGGTCATGCCCTAAGAAGTCCATGCCCCAAACCACCCTATGGAACTAATCTCCTGTAAATCAAAATCGAATAAAGCTAAGTGACTGACTGACTGAGTGTGCTTCACTGGCTCTGAAAAACAATTTCTTCAAGTACAAAACCTAAATGTACCATCAAATACAAGGCACTTCAATGGGGAGTACATTTGCCCCCAATCTGGCCTGTCTATACATTGGCAATATTGAATCAAAGTACATACTCTGCCCATCCAATTCATTTCAGACAAACATCATCTAATGGAAGTGCTACATTGATGACATCCTCATCTTTTGGAAAGGAGAAGGGAATAGCTGTGAGGTATTTGGGAACTGGATCAACTCCCTTGAACCTTTTCTACATTTTACAAGGTTGATCTCTGACAAAGAGATTCCATTCCTGGACCTTCTAATCTGCATCATTTCAGGGACATCATCCCTGTTGGAACTGCACCCTTCAACCAAACACTCTAGGACACTACATCTGGGTGAATTTACATGGACACAGAAACAACAAACAAACTGCAATACCAAAAATTGCATCTATCTCAACACATTCCTGTGTCAAATGTTCTACATGAGGATGGTAACCAAGCCAGTCAAAATAACAATAGGGGAACACAAGAGTACCACAAGATATGGACGCAATGCCACAAAGATGTGCAACCACTTCAACTAATTGAGACACTCCACTGAAGACTTGAAATAGACGATTTTGGAAGCAAACCCTACATCGAACCCCACCACATTGTTCAGGTGAGAACAACGATGCCTGTTCCATGATCACAATGGTTTAAATGATGAAATTCCATGGATTGAAGTGTAGATACATCAGTATAGTCCCTAATTCTGAACTGCCCAATGAAAATGGAAAATGTTAAAAATAATCACATCGAACCCTCATGATCAGCAGCTAATTATGGGGGTCAATCTACCAGACGGGTTCAGGAGTTATTAATTATACATCAGTATATGAGTGAGAGCCAAACCTACTCTAAGCCTGCTGCATCAGGGCATAACCACAATTTCATGTGACCAGTGGACACCTCTACTTAAAAACGCTGCCCTGTCATAACCTCATGCTAGAAAATATACACGTCTTTCTCTTCCCCGAATGGAATCAAAATGGAGTGCCGTATCACGTTGACAAACTACTGTGCCAAAATAATTAACATAATCCTCTGATAGAGGAGGAAAACTCACTTTGCATTCTGTAAAAACGCAACACAGCAACTGATTTGATTAATACTATGTCCACCGGGATACATAACATACACATATGATTTCAGCCATTGCAATTGATACATCACCAATATCTAGCAATTAGACTACAGCAAGTCCCCACTCCATCATGGTCACCAGACATGCCCATTGAGACACTTCTGGGTTTCCCTCTGCATTCCAGCCAATGCCACAGATTAGAACCCCCACATAGTAAGAGTATCTACCACCCTGTAGAATCTTTTGGGATAGTGGAGGAGCAGGGTAGGTGTGGCAAGCAGCTCAAACTCAAAAACCATGAGCACTGAGGCAGACACTAATTTGATGAGATGAAACTGAGCCGAGAGTCGACGTTCGGCTCCAAATATATTATGAAAGTTAACTTACCGCGTCCATTTCTCCCATTCCATTGAGCATGCTAGGACACAGCACCTCTGCCTCCTTCTATGGGTCACTATGCCACCTCAATTTTGGTAAGGCAGTTTCTCTTATACCAATGCCATGAAATATGGGAAATATGACCAGTCTCCTGATGTAAGTATGCCCCGATTTCTTGTATATATTCACTCACCCACTAAGGTGGCATGTGGCTATCATCACAAATCTATGATTTTCTTGTTAGCATTTGTGAGTCTGCATAGTACTATCTCTTAAAGGACAAGGGCTGGCAAGGGTTGGGATTAGACACTATGAGATGATACAATGGTAAATCTAACGCTTATATCGCGTGCATATTCATGATTTTATATATGTTGTGCGTGTATCAGTTTGTCTGTCTACATCTGTTGGCCACTTCAGCTCCAGACACACACAATGTTCCACGATATGGGACATTCTGGTCAATAAGAAGGTCTCATGCCAGAAACATTATAATTATACTGCCAACACTATATGCATTGTTTTCCATGTTTCTATCTAGGTTGGACATTCAACGATAAGACAAGTAGGTACCACTATTAGGGTACTACTTTTTTGACACAAGTGTCGGGTAGGAAACTCATCCATATTTAAGGTTCTGAAGATGTGGCACTAGCCATTTTTGACAACCAGGTGCGCGAAACATTTTGACCAAAGTTTGACCTCAATAAGGGTAACAAACCAGACTATGAGGGCACCGCATAACCCCTCAAGTAGCACTAACCAATAAGGTTTTTTAGAATTCAACTGGGAGGGTTTGGGGTAATTCCAGAAATGACCAGGCGCACACCTGAGTAACCGCAAGGTATATGCTACTATAGAGTACAGCAGTCCAGGCAAAGAAGGGCGGGCGGTAATCCCTCGTAACCGCTCAAGGTGGGACCCCGAGGATCCACACTAATTGCACAGTAACAACAAAGCCCCTGCACTGGAGACAAACAGTAATTTCTTGGTGATTTACAGTTTCAATGAGAAAAGTAAAATGAGCACATCAAGACTTAAGTGAGTCGACCAATACAGAGGAACATTAAACCGGTGTTATACACCAAGAACTTCTCAAACCATTGAACTCTTTTATTGCATCAATTGGTCGACTCACTTAAGTCTTGATGTGCTCATTTTACTTTTCTCATTGCAACTGTAAATCACCAAGAAATTACTGTTTGTCTCCAGTGCAGGGGCTTTGTTGTTACTGTGCAATAAGGTTTTTTAACCTGACTGGGTAATCCATATATTAAAGGTTTAAGCAATATCCCCTAATCAGTTTTAGCTCACTCCACACCAACACTTTGCACCACGCCACCAAGACATCCTTTGCCCTCATCAAGCAGCGTAAACAAAAGATCTCTGCTAAAGTTACCCATCGGGGGACCCGTAGGCCTTGCAGCGCCGGCACCACGAGGAGCAGCTGCCCTATTATGAAGCATGTCATTCTTCGGGATGCGTGAGGGCAACATGAACTAGTCTCGTTGACTGTCCCTCAAAGTCTGCCCAAATCTTAGATACTCCTCCTTTCCTTCCTCTCTAGCAAGGCGATTGGCCTGAAGTTGCTCAGACAGAGGGGATCTAGATTGGGTTTTTTAAGAAGTGGCTTGACTAGTGCATGTTTCCACTGCGAGGGAACCTGCCCACAAGAGAGGGAGCGGTTTCACCACTTTGTCAGGATGGGGGCAATGCATTCCAAACCTTCCTAAGGATATGAGGATGGGCTGGGTCCAGGGGAGAACCAGATTCTAATGTATTTAGGAGATCATTTACCAGGTTCACAGTGAGCTTAGGAAATACTGTGAGGACCCTCTAAATGTCAAAGAAAGATTCACTACAGGGGGAATCCACCAGGTTCGGTGTATCCGGGAAAGAGGAACATATGTCCATGACTTTCTTCTGGAAAAAAATAACCAAATCATTATTAAGCTCAACAGATGTGACTGGAGAAGAGCTTGTTATTGTAGGCTCAGTAATGTCTTTGAGGCTCTTAAAGATGTCTTTTGAGGAGATAGAGGAATTGGCTATTTTAGTGGAGAAAAAAGCAGCTTGAGCAGTTTTTATCGCTGAATGGTGGAGCCTAATAGAGTTCCTAAATGCGGATTTACTACAATCAGTAAACACTAAGGGGAATATTTATGAGAGGTGTGGACACATTTGCACCACAGAAAGTGGTACATGCGTGACGCAAGTTTCTAAGTCAGATTTGTGAAGCCACGCAAAGCTAAGTGGAGAAGTGTGGCTCAATTGTTAGAGCGGCAGACCCTGATGCAGAGGTCTGGCCCGGGACCCAGCTTCAATACCCGCCTTGGCGGGTCTTGGACTCAATTTCCTCTGACCTGATAATTCTCGCCTCGGTGTCTATTCTAATCATGGGTCCCACTCTGCAACTCTGGGCAATAGCTTGCTTAATCTCCACAAGGGCCAAAACAGCGCTGGGATGCCTGTCTTCACCTTGGGGGTGCCCAGGAGTGGACATTTCACAGGGAAAAGCCAGGAAGGGTTCCTAAGTGGTATACGGACAGCACCTGGACACTTCCGTTGGAGGTAGCTGTGCGCTCTACAAATGCTGGCATTTACATTTACTATGCTTGGCTTTGAAATGGCTACATAAATCTGGAGTGAGGTAACGCAGCGCAAATCGCTGCGTTGCCTTACTCTGCGCAAGAGAGGTGATCTATGGGGGTTGCAGTATGTGTTCCATGGGCGAAGCAGAGGGTGTTTGCATGCAACTCCCATGGTTTTTGATGCATTTTCCAGATTTACAAGGACTTGTAAACCTGGGAATGTGCCAAACTCTTACGCCTCATCAGGCGAGAAGAAATATCTTTATTTCTCCTCCTTTTACTGCATGTGCTGCATTCTGCAGCACACATAGAAAGAGGAAAACGCCTCTGAGGATTGTTTTTGTTGTGCAGGAAGGTTGCCCTTCCTGCACAAAAACAATCTTGCATACAACAGAGACAACTTTGCACAATGGTGCAAGGATGCCTGCCAAAAAGGTTCCAGTGCAAGGGGAAAGGACAAGATGTGCTGTATTGGATAAATACGGTGCCCTGCTGCCCTTTCCGAGTGATGCAGGGCAGCGCAGCAAGTTGACTTGCTGCACTGCCATGCGCCACTAATCTCGTAAATATGCTCTTAAGCAGCTCTACCTGCCCCACAGATGTATCAACACAGAACGGTCCCGATTCACAGAACTAACTTAAGACAAAATCCTAAACTTACTACCATTTTGGTATTCACAGAAGGCCCTTACACATTTTGATATTCACAGAAGGCACTTACTCATTGATGAATAAGTGCCTTCTGTGAATACCAAAATGAGTAGCTTACTCATTTTGAGTATTTTACTCATTTTGAGTAAATTGCTCATTTTGGTATTCACAGAAGGCACTTACTCATTGATAAGTGCCTTCTGTGAATACCGAAATGAGTAAGTGCCTTCTGTGAATACCAAAATGGATTTTGTCTTAAGTTAGTTCTGTGAATCGGGCCCAAGATGTGTAAGCAACTGGCAAAGGCCTCTGCCCTTCGCCTTAAAGCACCCAGCTCATACCCTGCAACACAATGAAAAAGACATAATTATCCGCTAACCAAATGCAGCGCTAGAACACACTATCTGTAAAACATAATTGTACACAAAAGAAGGCGCCTGTCTCCAGTGGTAGTGCAAGAATCATGTGGAAAATCACAAGACGCCAAAAAGCTGACAAGGACTTTCCATGGGCAGAATGTGCTGCATTCATACACCTGGCAAATCATACCAGGATATCACATGAGATAACATAATATCACACAAATGACACTTATGCATAAGCAAATGCCTACTTTTCCGGACCAACCCGTTCAAGAGAAAAGGAAAGACTTCGGCATAGTGAAACTCCAAATTCAAACAGAGCACACCTCCAAAAGATCTTTGGCTGTTTATACACAGCGTTTATGCCTACTTTTATGGGTTTTGGTACAAGGCAACAAACAAACAATGAACAAAAAGACAGAGCCAACAGGTTACTAGTTCCTACAGCATCATTGGTGGCTCAACAACACACTAGGAGTTGGGCAGCACTCTGTCGACCACTAGCATGAGAGACACTCTCAAACCCTTAGTAGCAGTGCAGACAGCTAACCCTTTCAGGACTGCTACTGAACCATGCTTCATAGTAATGTCTACAGGTTTGTATATGTGAGTGAGTGTGACAACGTCCTGTTTGATGTAACAGGAGGGGAATAACACCCTCTCAAGTAGGCAATACTAACAGCTCCCATGCTCTTACCAATGACCTGATTGATCCACGTGCCCCAGTCTTGTTTTCATGACCCCCTTCTTTCTTCCCTTACCACAGGAGCTGCAAGACCACAGATCGGATGTTTACAGCGACTTGAGCCACAAGTGAGATTCCAGCTCATCCAATCCCTGGATGATGGGCAGGTCCAGCATGTTGTCAAGAGCATCATTGTCACATCTCGGCTTCAGCCTCTCCTGGGCTCATACTGTGTTTTCATAACTTTACCCATTGGAACTTTGTTTTCATTCTTCAACATTTGAGCACTTTGTTGTTTACTAAGTATTATATTATTTTTTTTGTAACATTCAAGCTTACAGCTGCCCATTACATTTAGCTCATAAATAAACTTACATATGTTGCCACACATTTTTAATGACGTGATCTCATTTTAGTTCCTGCAGAAGCAGGTGTAAATTACTTCATGTGTAAGTTGTGTGCATTTTGTGAGTTTACACTGATTTGTTTAAATGACCGAAACTTTCAACTACTGCGGGATGGTCATGTGGTCAGGGAACATGGCGGCTGGCTTACGCCAGTCGGGAGAGGAGGAGGAGAGCTCTGGTCCTGGATGGCCAATTAACCATGAAGTTGTAGGCTTGTAGGTTTATGAGTGTCCCGCTTTTGCTGCTGTTTCTCCGGTAACACTTTTTCGTTACCTTTCACCCGGCACCTTCATACAAAGAGAGACAGCTTTTCGGCGCCTCTGCGGCAGCGGGAGACCCGTGGGGAGGTTTTTTAATCTCATTAATGCCTCCCACAGCCTTTCCGGCCAGTACGGCTTAATCGATCCGGGGGCCCGGCGTATATTGGCTCGCAAGGTAATGCTGTATGGCAGTGGCGTCACTAGGGTTGGTGTCACCCGGTGCGGGTAACTCATGGTGTCACCCCCTCACGACTTTCTAAGCTGCCACTGCAGTCTGCCAGGATGGACAATAAGGCAGCAGGATGAAGACCGGCCAGCAAAGCAGGCATATTTAAGCCAAAGCAGTTCACTTCATAGTATACGTATAAAGTGAACTAACTGTGAAGTGAACCACCTGCAAGTGAAGTGACGAGTTCAAGGAAAGGCCTGGCCTGCTGCTCCCTGCCTTGAGCAATGAATCATGCAGCCAGCCGTGTGCAACTGCAAGCACAATGCACAGCCCGGGTCAAGACTAGCCTAGGAGGCTGGAAATACATGAGGTTGCAAACGGAGCATTACAGGAGGAAAAAGTGACATGTGTGCAGGTTACAATTGCTTAAAAGATAAACTATGACTGGAGGCAGGTTTTGAATTTTCCAATCCCTGAATGTAAGAGCTTCACATCCACTGTCTGAATACCAGATGCATTATCCACACGAGTAATTAAACTAATAACAATGTATAAAAGCAATTACTAATGCGTCTTTATTACTAAAGGAACACTTTTGTGAAAAATTTGAATAATGAAATATTGAGCAAAAAGCACTATTTCTAAACTTATACCTTAGTATAGCAGGCAATCCCTTAAAGATGGTTCATAATTCATTAAGCAGGTATATTACAAGAGACCTATCACACTCAAGAATGTCTGCAATGAAAGCAGTAACTCGCTGAGCTTCCTACGTAAAATACAAATCTGTGACCTGCATGGTGCATGCTTCACTTTGCAGCTGGGACATCACATTAACTCTGTCTCTTTATACTTTGTATGAGTCAGGCCGGCCTGTAACTAGACTGCACACAGATCTCGCCAGCAAGTGTATTCACCACCAAAGTTATCTTATAGCTACAATCAATGCTTTGGAATTTGTTGGGTAAACAAAGATCTCTGCACCAGGTGTCTACAGTCTAACCCCAATAAACTATTTTAAAGTGAAGTCTGCTCGAGAGAAAACAAAGTACAATTAGAAGAGGTATAATACTGCAATATATGGTAGGCACTCAAGCACAAGAACAAACGTTACGTTCGTAGGCAATGGTGGCACTTGTGCAAGTATCAAAGCAAACAACTTGCCATTAAAGCACAGTCCCCAGCAACACTCACTCGAAAAATCTGCCAAGGTGCCCTTTTTGTCAACTGGGGAGAATTGTTATATTCTCACCCAGGTAGATTTGTCCACACACCCACTGTGTTAATAAGTGAAGAAAAATCTGATAGTCTTTCTGTAGAGCATCACCCCCATTGGGCACACCATGAGATCTGCCTGCATTCCTATTGTGCTAGAAGGAGCATGGGCTACACCTTTTGTGAAACAAAACGCCCACTGTACATCCAGACAGAACACGGTCTGTCTAAATAACCACCTTAGACATCCGTACTGCTTTACAAAAGAGACACGATGAACACTGAGAAAACAACACCCTCCATTTAGCATTATAAACCCATAGAATGTGCGAATACCGGTTGTATTGAATCTGCACAACATTGTGTTCACAACGATTGAAGGAATCTATCAAGTACAGATGGGGGGAGAGAGTTGTTTCTTCACCTAGATATTACAGGGGGGGCTCCTTCATGTTTAGGCACCGGGAGGGAGATGTGCGATTTGGCCAGAATGAAGCTCCGTGTGTTGGGCGTCCCTGCTGAGACAGTAACCCGGTTCTCCAGCTTCAGGGTCGGCCGCCCTACAGGGCAGCGTGAAGCAGACAGGTGTCCGGCAGTGGCGCTTGATGGTGGCTGAAAGATGGGCTTCAATGGTTACTGCTTTTCGAGTGGCCCGACTCGAGACCTTGTGAGGTTGGCTGGGATGGTAAGGTACCCCACTCTAGCGTGTCATAGGGTGGTGCCTGTGATACTAACTGTCTGAACCCCCCACCCCTATAACAACTTAAGAAAGGGGGGGGACTGGGAGACCTTTAGAATTAGCATGCAGGCGGCAGGCCCCACTCCTGGTGTTTGGTATTAACAGGCTCCCTCTGACCGGCTGGCAGGGTACAGCAGGAAAGCACTTCCTATACATGAGTTGCACCCTTCCTTTAGAACAACAGTCTCGACATGGCTGCAATTGTTGGGGGGAAGTGCGCAGCACAGAAGGCCTAGCTGAATCATGCTAAGAAGAAAGTCCTTCTTTGTGTCAGTTCTCTTCCACATGCCAGCCTGGCTGCATCTTGTCTAAGATTATTTCATGTCCACATCGAGGGTGTTGATTTAAAAGGATAATCTCTTTCAGAGCCCTGCGCTCAGCGCTGATTACTAGGTGATGATGAGAGCTTGTTTTGACACTACCCACCGTGTTTTCAATCAGCGTTCACAAGTCGCACTTAGGGGGCACGCCATGAGGTGTGGTGTGGGGGCCCAGGCCTATCGTCGTGACTAACAGTCTGCCCAAGAAAGAAAGCTTTAGTTAATAGTTAGCCTGGTGGTGCACGGTGCACCCGCCCGAAGAAGACGGCCGGGTTTTCGTTCGTTTGTGCAGTAAAAAAAGCATCGATGTACTACTAACTGAATCATGATCAGTTCATTTGTGTGCCACTCACTAGACTGCCACATTTTTTACTTAGTAGTACTTAGTAAGTGCATCCTGCATGCAGTATTCTAATAAATAAATATTTTATTTCATTCTCTCTCACCTCACTGTCCCAAATTTGAAGGGGAGACTGGAGAGACCACGACGGCGCTCGCGAATCCAATCGCGATATAGAAGGGTGTCTGGTGATGTCGTCGTCGGTATTATCAATTCTTTATTCTCAGGACGACGCAAGCAACACTACCCATGCTCCGACCTCTTGCGGGCGCGTGGCCGCCGACCGTGACGCCTCAGAGCAGAAAGTGCGCGCGGGGGCTGTACCAGGGCCGTCATTACCGAGCTAGCCCGAATTAGATTGACGGCCCTGGACTGGTACTGGGTACGCGGCGTACGCCGCGCCGCACGCATCCGCAGCGCACCAGCGCACTAGTACACCAATGACGATCAATGATCCGGATCATCAAGTACATCTGGTGCGGTGCGTCGTGCGTTCATGACGAGGGGTGGCGTGTGCGGTGCGCTTGCACTAGTGGCCACTGCCAGCTAACAGTACTTACTAGATTCATTGGGCAGAAGTAATAGTAAATAATAGCTAACTTACTAGATTGGTGTCACCCCCAGATGGGGTGACACCCGGTGCGGTCCGCACCCCTCCCGCAACCCCTTAGTGACGCCACTGCTGTATGGGTCCCGGTCCCAGGAACCTCTTTCCTACATCGGCCGCTGAGAGACGTGTCTCCGCCCCATTGGCAGTGTGAGAGAGAAGCTGATAATATTACATTTTGTAATTCCGGAGTTTATAACCTGGGGATATCTAGAGGGCCCGGGCTCAAGGAACAGTTTGTCTATCTGGTGAAGACAAGAAATGGTAATGTCTCCTTACTCGGTCTAAATTCGAACAGAGTCGGATTTAAGGGATATCTCTCGACTCAGGAGGGCTGGATGGAGAGCGACTCTCAATTTCAGGGGCAAATTTTGAGGTACGTCATTCTATAAGTCCACCTGGGAAGGAGATAGAGCAGAGAGAGGCGGTTGCATGTGTTTGTTCTCCATCTGATGATTCAAAATCTAATCAAGGAGACACGGGTCTTAATACAAGAGGTCGAAGATCTGCGACAGTCAGGAGTAGAAACCAACTCAGTCAATGAAAATAATGGAGCAGGTTGCTGGCTCCCAATTGACAGAGGAAGCAAAGCGAGAAACATGTGGAGTTTATAAAACAGTATCAAATTTTGCAGGTCCCTCTGACCAGTTGGGGGCTCCACTGAGGTTGGAAAATCGTTTTTCTTCCCATATGGAGGGTCAAGAGGATCTAGTGGAGACACCCCAGGTTACTCCGGAAAAAGATGCTAATCAGCCTAATCGGCCCATTTTTGACCGTGTTACAAGTGCTGCTGCTGAGTCACATGTTATGCAAGATGAAAGCAATATAGTTGTCCCTGGTGGTCAATTAGGCGCCTTTTTGGCCAGCTTTAGAGAAGAGATTTTAGCCGAATTTGTGACTTCTGAAAACAATCAGAGAAATTCAGGATAGGGGGGAGATCCTGGAGCAGAAGATAGATGGTTTGGCTAAGCGAACTGAGACTCTTGAAAGGGAGGTGAAAGTCTTGGGAGAGGCCACTGCCTCTAATCTCAGTGAGATTGAAAAGCTAAAACAAGGAAACAAGGAGTTACAGCTAGATATGGAAAGACTTGAACAGGCTAGGAGAAACAATATACGTATTTTGGGGATCGCCAAAAATGCTGAAGGGCAGACTTAAAGGGTTTTGTCGCTCGGTTACATGGGAGTTACTTTCAGATAGAGCGGAGATTGATTGGGCGAACGAACTTCAGAGGGTGCCTGGAGACCCATTTAGGTTGCAGCCGGGAAGGAAAGCCCCGAGGAAGATTCTTGTTGCTTTTCATACCTTTACAATTAAGGAGCTTGTTCTAACCAGGGCATTAAAAGAAAGATCATCCACATACGGGGATTGTACATACTCAATTCGTTCAGATTTGGGTAAAAGAACAGCAAAGCGCCAGTGGATGTTCAGCTCAAAGATGAATGAGTTGAGGCTTAAGGGAGCGCAAGCGTATATGAAGTTCCCCGGTATGTTGAAAATTATGTGGAACAACAAGATGTATAATTTTCGTGAACCAGAGGAAGTGGACACCCTGTTAAGAAAGATGGGTGGAGCAGGGTAGAGGGGTGCTTCCCGCAGATTCTCATGAAGATGTAATTCGATATATTCATAGTAGTATGATAAAAGCTGAGATAGGCCAGGATAAGATGTTAAGCTATTAGAGCTATTAGAGAAATATGTGATTTATATGTGGTTTGTAGTAAATGAGGCAATTTATAATAGTGCGCAAGTCTAATCAGCAATGTTTATTTGTGTAAATATGTAAATATCTCGAATTTAGAGCTAGGTTCTAGGCTCACCTCGCAAGCATAGGGGTATCTCGAAGGCGTTTGCGCCCTAAGAGATAGTGGGGTGGTTTCCCTGGGGGGGAGGGTCACAGGGTGTTGGGAGCATTTGGGGGGGGAAAAGGGAAAAACCGTTGGGTCCTCTACCTGTTGTGTTGTATATATTTATATGGTCAATTCTTTTGGTCTATGGTGAGAAGGTTGGAGGTTTTTTTTCAATGAATAAATGAGTAAGAACTTAGTAGATCTCATCTCATGGAATGTGAATGGGGGAAGATCTAAGAAAAAATCGGCCTGCATTATGGAGTTTCTTAAAAAATCTGAGGCTAATATTATTTTATTGCAGGAAACTCATTTAGAAGAGAAGGAGTGTTTAAATATGCTTACAAAATGGTCTTGGGTTCAGGACATTGTCAGTTCGAAACAGAGGGGTAACACAAGAGGAGTTGCAGTTATTATAAGATCCAATAGTGGTATTAAATTAGAAAGTTATTCTACGGACACTTCAGGGAGGTGGATAATCGCCAATATTAAAATGCAGAATAGGGCATTGGTATATGTGAGGTATTACGGGCAAAATCAGGATAACCCAGACTCTCTGATCAAATTGGAGGCTGCCCTTTTGTCAGTTAATGTTCCAGTGGTTATCGGAGGTGATTTTAATTTACTTCCAGAGTTAGATAGGACTTCAAGGACAATTTATAATACCCCTTTGAACTCTATGAATGCACTTAAAATTTTGAAGCATGAATTACATTTAGTGGATGTTTGCAGAGTTAAAAAAGGGAATGATAAGGGATATACTTTTTATAGCAAAACATACGGTCATCACTCCCGCATAGACTACTTCGATCAGGGTCTATGTGGAGAAGTTGAAAGGGTTGAGCATTTGCCTGCTACCCTCTCCGATCATTCTGTGGTTCTACTATCCTTGAGATTACAAGAAAAGAGAGGGGTTATGAGATGGATATTAGATCGGACGATCTTACTTGATGAAGTGGTTTAATTAAAGTTGCGAGAGGAAGCTACAATGTTTTTTCAGGTTAATAGGGGCTCTGCAAAGTTGCAGGTTATTTGGGATGCCTTTAAGGCATTTTGAAGGGCAGAGATTATATCCATCATGATCGGGAAGAATCGTAGCCCTAGGAAGAGGGAGGTCTTTCTTGAGAACATTCAAAGTAAAGAGCAGGAATTACAAAGGGCCTCCCTAGAATCCGTTTCTAGAGTTCCACTCCTTACTAAAGAGCTGGAGAGTCTTCAAGCGGAATATAAGAGTGTTCTGGATAGCATCTTATTAAGTAGATGGAAGGTTAGCAAACTTAAGAACTTTTCTTACAGGGAGAAGAGTGACAGGCTTTAGCCTGGAAGGCTAAAACAGATAGAGTCCAAAATCAAATTTGCAGGTGAGGGAAGGCTCCACTGGTCAGATTTTGGTCACTAATTCCTGAAATCGGAGCGGAAGTACGGGGGTACATGGCTAAATCATATAATGAGGAGATTGAACCTGTGGCTGAAAAAATCAAGGAATTTTTGGAAAGTGTTGAGGTTCCATCTCTCAGTGATGATCAGAGCACTTCTTTAGCTTCTGGAATAACAGAGGAAGAAATTCGGTCACAGCTAAGAAGAATGGCAAGGGGAAAGGCGGCGGGCCCTGATGGCCTTCCGATAGAGGTATACCTATTATTAGAGGAGAACTTAATATTAGTATTTAAGGAACTCTTCGATAGTATATTGAGGGATGGGGATGATCCCCGGCATCATGGGATGAGGCTACGATAGTTTTAATCTTGAAACAGAATAATGACCCGCTCGCAGCTGAATCTTACAGGCCTATATCCCTTTTAAACACTGATTATAAGGTGTTTATGGGGATATTGGCGATTAGGGTCGCTAAAATCATAAAAAGAATTATCCATACTGATCAGAGGGGATTCATTCCCGGAAGGCAGCTTAATGAGCTCACTGGTATAATGTTGGTAATAATAGATTTGGCAGAATGCCATAACTTTCCAGTAACAATGGTGGCAATTGACACGGCCAAAGCGTTTGACCAAGTCCACTGGCCATACCTTTGGACATCCTTGGAAAATGTTAGTTTCCCTAAGAATCTAATAAAGTCCCTTTATGTAATTTATAGAGCACCCAGAGCTAGAGTGTTAGTCAATGGGGAATTAACTGAGTGGTTTAAGATTTTGCGAGGAACTAGGCAGGAGTGTCCATTGTCTCCATTGTTATTTAATATCTCCATTTAACCTTTGTCGGCATCAATTAGACAAGACCTAACTATCTCCCCTTTTAAATATGACAATTTGGAGGCTAAATTAGCATTATATACAGGCGATTTAATTTTATACACAAAAAATCCTGCAGTCTCTATTCCCAAGCTCCTGGCTAGAGCAGAGATTTTTGGGAACGTTTCTGGTTATAGTGTAAACAGAGACAAAACGGAAGTAATGGAGGGGAATCAAATACCTAAGACTTTTAGAGTTAAATCCCAGATGCGATATTTGGGTATTCAAATGACTCAAAAATTAGTAGACGCCCCTATTGTTAACTGGAGAAAGATCAGTCATGAGGTGGGGAAACTACTGAATAGGTGGGCAAACCTTCCTCTTAACCTATATGGTAGGGTGAATTTGATCAAAATGATCATCCTTCCAAAGATAACGTTTCTGTTTAATAATATACCACTTCCATTTGAAAAGACTGAGCTCGTAAAGATGGAGGGCAAGATTGCTAGTTTTATCTGGGCATCAAAGGGTGCTCGCATCTCATGGAAAAGGCTCAGGAGGAGATTGGAGAAGGGCGGCTTGCGTTACCTGATTTTCAATTTCAATTTCAAAAGCTTTTATTCGATTTGTACACACAAATCATACAAGCAAAAGAAGTACATAGTTAAAATATTTAAAATCACCATATGAACACTTATAGAAAAAGACGGTACGACAATGTGCAAAAGGTTAGAGTGCAATAATTAATAAGTAATCTTGTCTCTATAAGTCAACATACTATTATCAAATACAAGACATTCATAAATGAACAGACAGGAGATCGGTAAGGATTACTCAATAGGCCTTTCCTGGCATCTGTACATTCAAAGTTTTAAATAATCATAATATACTGTGGACTTCTACAAATATGAATAATACCTTAAGTACAGAATTTTGATATAAAATTTGAAGGCATATATATACAGACAGGAATGTAAACAATAATAGCAACATAAAACAATTCCTGGCAGCTGTATAACATAAGTACAGACAGGTAAGTATAAAAAAATATTATAGTACGATACTTTTCCTGGCAGCTGTACATTTCAAAATAAAAGTAGCCAGAAAAAAGCAAATCTCCTCATTCTCTAATGAGGTTAAAAATATCAGTGCTGTTTCTGTAGTACGGATATTGTATTTAATAAAAATTGGCTTAAGGTATTTTACCCTGAGAGAATGAAAAAATTTACAGAAAAGTAAGAAATGGCAACTACTCTGCCGGGAAATACTGTCACACGGACAGGGTATGTCTGAACTGGTTCTTGTGTTTGGAAAAGCTACCAGATGGTGAACAATACCCAATCTGACACGTGTTAAAACATACTGATGAGAGGGACGAGTCACATACGCAAGATAGGATTGGAATCCCGAAGTTAGATTTAAATCTTTATAAAATTTCACGGTAACAAGATTGCCAGAGATTTTATCTCGCTCTGCCTTCCGGAAGTTTAGAAACGTTGTCTTGATTTCTTTTTTTGAGATAGAAACAACCTCTTCAGGCTCACGAAACACATCAATATTAAAGAGAAGGAGATACCAGCGGTGAATGTATCTCAACCATAGTATGCGTGAAGAGTGGTCCAAGCCTATACAATCAAGAATAATATCCTGAGTGAATCGAGTGTCTGGCTTAGCCCAAATAGAACGCCACAATAAAAGTGGCCGGACTGCTGCTAAGTCAGAAATGAACTCGATCCCGACTTCTTCATGGATCAGCTGGATGGAGGCAGAAGGGGGAACACATAACAACCTCCTTAAAAACTTATTTTCCTCCTTCTGCAGGGATATACTCTCGCTATGTCCCCACACCCCTGCCCCATACAGAGCAGAGGAGACACAGCATACATTGTATATGTTCATCATGTCTAAAATGCTTCGTGAGCCAAGTTTAGAGGCAAAACGAAAAATACTGCTAGTAAACCGCAGCATACTTAGTCTGATAGAATCAAATTCCGAGGACTAGGACCCACAATTGTTGAATGTAATTCCTAGATAACAAAAGGACTTGACAGAAGTCAACTTTTCCTTATCCAGAAAAAAGGCATGCTTTACCTGCTTTGCTGCCTGACCGCAAGACATTACATACGTCTTGGTTTTGTTCACACGAAGCCGCCTAACTTGAATAAACTGCATAAAATTATCGATTAGGCGCTGAAGGCCCATCTGTGTTCGGGATAAAAGAACAGCGTCATCCGCGTAAAGTAACAGCGGAACAGGTTTACCACCAATCAAGGGGGCATCTGCTGGGATGTCAACCAAGGAACGGTCGACGTCATTAATAAAAAGGGAAAATAAAAGCGGGGCCAAAACACATCCCTGACGTATGCCCCGAGACACTTTAAAGAACGGGGTACATTCGCCAAGGGTGCCATAGCGGACTTTACAGGAGAGTTTTTCGTAGAGTCTGGCCAAAAAATGAACTATTTCCCTTGGGGCCCCTGCATCAAGCAAAACCCCCCAAAGAATGTTATGGTTAACCAAATCAAAAGCGCTGCTCAAATCAGCAAAACATAAAAAGAGGTTGCCATTTTTAGCCACAGTATATTTGTTGATTAAAAGGTCCAGATTTACACATTGGTCCAATGTGCCCAGGCCTTTCCGAAAGCCATATTGGACTCTAGTTAAGATGTTAAAATCAGTTGCCCAGTCTTCCAGCCTCTTGAGCAAAATCCTACTCATCACCTTAACAGAGGCGTCCAATAATGAAATTGGACGGTAGTTAGAGGCCTCTGATTTATCACCTTTCTTATGTAAAGGAATAATGACCGATTGGCCCCAAGTGGGTGGAAAATTAGTTTCTGCCGCACAATTAAATATCCTCGCCAAGATGGGAGTCCATAAAGCCGTTTCTTCTTTGTATAAATCCAGCGGGACCCCATCGGGGCCAGGAGCCTTGCCTCCTTTGCTTAAAGAAATTGCTTCATGGCTTTCTTCTATTGTTATTCCCAACGGAAGGGGTAGCCATGGAGTAGGCTCGGGTGATAGTGACTCAAGGGATAACCCTTCTGGATTAAATATTTTGGAAAAATGACTAACCCATTCGCTGCAAGCCACATAAGAAGTTAATTCTGGAACATTTTCTTTGTTGAGAAACGGGCTGTTAATTGTTTCCCAATACAGTTTGCAGTTTTTAGTCTCGGCTGCTTCCTTCAACTTATCCCAAGCCTCAGTCTGTAACACCTTTTTCCTAGTGTTAATTGCTATTTTATATCTAGCCCTAAAGTATTGTATATCCGTCTTAACGCGTGGTTTGGTGCCTAAAGCATTCTTTAAATCACGGAGGGCGACTATACAGGACTTATCAAACCACCCCTGCTTCGGACCACTATTAGCTGACGGGACCTTAGTAAAAATACCATCAATAATACTATTCATGGAGACAAAGTGAGCTATTAAGTTACCTGATTTATGGGTTTATGCACATGTCTTTCATTTTAATAATTTCAGGATGTTATTAAGCAAGCCTAATGACTCTGTATTGGGTTTTATCTATGGAGCAATGTTGAGTGATCTGGGGTATGAGCAGGGCCAATTTTTGTTTAAATTTGGGGACGCAAATTTTTAAAAAAAGGTTCAACTTAAGATCTTGCTACAGGCAGTGAAAAACTGGGTCTTCATACGAAATAAAATGGGAGTACCTTACTATTCTGATTATTCCCTGATCTGGGGTTCACCAGGCACGGTAGAATGTTTGATTGATGTGCTTAGCCTCCCATTGAGGCAAGCAGCCTTTCTTTGGTTGGGAGACTTAAAATCTGGTGGTGATCGGATATTGTGGGAATCTTTGTCTCTATGTACACGAGGAGAATTAACTTGATTTAAATATTATCAACTTTCAGCGTGGTGGGCCAGACAGCAGTGGGTAGAGTATGAGGATGATATGTGGTTAATCCAGGCTATGAAGACAGAGAACATCAATAAAGAAGTAGCCTTGTGGTATCGATTGTTAATTGAAACAGAGGAACAGAGCTTCTCCCCCTCCCCGCTCCCGCCGCTGCTCCCCTGCGGCCTGCCCACTTTTCTCTTTTGTATCCCGCCCATTGGACACACCGCTCCCGCCCCCCAGCTGCTCCTCCCTCCCACTTGGCCATTTATGGAGGTCGCAGCACGGTGGTGAGCTGTGACCTTTGTCCCTGCTTGCAGGGCCGGTCGCTCCACACACCGCGCGGCTCCCCCGTGAGTGCCAGGACCCCTGTCCCCTCCGCTGCTGCCTCGCTACAGCTGTGTGCCTGGAGTGCTGTTGCCAGTTTCTTTAGCCTGCGCCTTAGCCTGTGCCCCTGTATTTTGTATTTTGTATCTTGTTGTGCCTTAGCCTGTGCCCCTGTATTTTGCCAGTCTGCTGTTCATTGTCCTTGCTGTGCCCCTGTATTTTCGCCGTCCCCGTGTACCTTTTCCCGCCACTTCTCTCCCTCGCCGCCGCTGCTCCCCTGCGGCCCGCCCACTTTTCTCTATTGTATCCTGCCCATTGGACACCCCGCTCCCGCCTCCCAGCTGCTCCTCCCTCCCACTTCGCCATTTATGGAGGTCGCCGCATGAGAGCGCAGCGGACGTGCACAGCGGGTGCACCGATTGTGCGCCAAAGGCAAGCCCGTCTGCGCCTGGACCGCGCCCAGCTCCAGAATTCCTGGTCCTCAAAGATGCCAGCGCACCCAACGATCTTACGACACCGCCATCCTCCACGCACTCAACGCTGCCCGGGACCCCGCCTGCTACAGAGCCACCCTGAAACGCACCCACAGACCCTTCGCCTGTCAAATCTGCAAATTAACCTGCCTCCGAACCTGCACCGCACCCACTAAGCCAAGCTCCAACAACAACTACCTCAAGTGCATCCTGCTCGACACCCGCTCCGTCCACAGACACGCCATCGAACTCTGGAACCTCCTCGACACAACAGCACCAGACATCGCCTTCCTAACAGAAACATGGATGAAGACCTCCTCAGCCCCCGACATCGCCATAGGCATCCCAGAAGGCTACAAGATCACCCGGAGGGACCGCGGCAACCAAACCGGAGGAGGCATCGCCATCGTCCACAAAAACACCATCCACATCACGACCAACTCCGACGACACCCTGCCCGCCACGAGCACCTTCATTTCCAGATTCACACCGACCCCAAGACCACCTTCAGAGGCACCCTCATCTACAGACCCACAGGACCGCGCACACTATTCAGCGAAGTCATCGCAGACTTCGTCAGTCCGCACGCCCTCATCTCCACAGACTACATCCTCCTTGGGGACCTCAACTTCCACCTGGAGAACAACAAGGACTGCAACACCGCCGCCCTGCTGGATAACCTCGCCAACCTCGGACTCAAGCAACTGGTGAACACCCCCACCCACTATGCTGGACACACACTTGATCCCATCTTCTCCTCCAGCAAGCACATCTCCTTCAGCCACTCCACCGGACTACACTGGACAGATCACAGCTGCGTCCACTTCAACTTCAGGAGAACCACGACCCACCACCACCCGCAACAGGTTCCCCGCAGAAGCTGGAGCAAGATCACTGCCGACCAGCTTGTAAAAAGAGGATAACATTAAGGATGATATCCAAAAGCTATGGCAAAATGTATTAGAAAATATAAATCTGTGTGAGGCCTGGTCGGCTTCTTTTTCACTGCTGCGTGAGATGGTTAAACCAGCCTATTTTAAGCGCAATCATGTTTTCACTCTGTATCAGGTTTATTGGACCCTGTGAAGTTGACAACATTTTCTGGATCTCAATCTGTATGCTCAAGGTGTAAGGATCCCCTGGCAAATGATTGCCATATGTTTTTAACCTGCCCAGTGATAGCTAAATTTTGGGTCGATATTGTTGATTTTTTTAAGGATGTCACAGGGATTCAGCTAGAAATTACACCGTTACTTATTTTTTTCGGCTTATGCCAGGATAATGTATTGGCTTCAGATAAAAGGACCGCTAGATTAATTTTTTATGATATTTTATTGGGAAGGCAAGAAGTATGTAAAGCATGGAAATTGGCTGCTCCACTCCTTTTCTTTGAGTGTAAAAACATCATACGAACCAGCCAATCAGATATAGCATGTGACCCTAGAAGTCAGGAAAAGGTTTGGGTATTGTTGGTTGACTGGTGTCAGAGGAATGGGGTCCAATGTCAAGTCAAGTCAAGTCAAGTGATTTGTATAGCGCGCTACATACCCGGAGGGTCTCAAGGCGCTTGAGGAGGGAGGGGAATTACTTGTCGAATATCCAGGTTTTAAGTTGCTTTCTGAATGCTTGGTGGTTTTGAGTGAGGCGGAGGTGAATGGGGAGTGAATTCCAGGTTTTAGCCGCCAGGTAGGAGAAGGATCTTCCTCCCATAGTGGTTTTGTTGATGCGTGGAACAGCAGCAAGGGCTTGGTTGGAAGAGCGTAGCTGGCGTGAGGGGGTGTAGAAGGAGATTCGAGTGTTGAGGCATTTGGGTCCAAGTTCGTAAAGTGCTTTGTGTGTGTGGGTGAGGAGGCGGAATGTTATCCTCTTATTGACAGGGAGCCAATGGAGGTCTTTCAGTTGATTAGAAATGTGATCTTTACGCGGGATGTCTAGTATGAGTCTGTCTGATGCGTTCTGGATGCGTTGGAGTTTTTTCTGAAGTTTTGCAGTGGTACCGGCGTATAGGGTGTTTCCGTAGTCCAGGCGGCTTGTAACCAGTGCGTGGGTGACCGTTTTTCTAGTTTCGGTGGGGATCCAGCGAAATGTTCTTTTGAGCATGCGAAGAATGTTGAAGCAAGATGATGAAACGGCGTTGACTTGTCTGGTCATCGAGAGTGAGGAGTCCAGGATGACGCCCAGGTTCCGTGCCTGGTCCGTCGGGATGGGTGCTTTTCCAAGGGCCGCTAGCCACCAAGAGTCGTCCCATGCGGAGGGGGAGGTACCTAAGATAAGGACTTCTGTTTTGTCTGAATTCAGTTTCAGACGGCTGAGCTTCATCCACTCTGCTACTTCTTTCATTCCTTGATGTAGGTTGGTTTTGGCGGTGTTAGGGTCATTGGTGAGTGAGAGGATCAGTTGAGTGTCGTCAGCGTAGGAGATGATGTTGAGGTTGTGTTGGCGTGCGATGGTCGCGAGGGGGCTCATGTATACGTTGAAGAGGGTGGGGCTGAGTGAGGATCCTTGTGGCACGCCACAGATGACTTCAGAGGCCTCTGACTTGAACGGTGGGAGGCGGACTCTCTGAGTTCTTCCGGCAAGGAACGAGGTGATCCATTCCAGAGCTTTTCCTTGGATTCCGATGTTTCTGAGGCGTTGTAACAGGGTACTATGACAGACTGTGTCGAAGGCTGCGGAGAGGTCGAGGAGGATGAGGGCGACTGTGTCTCCATTGTCCAGTAGTGTTCGAATGTCGTCTGTTGCTGCGATGAGTGCGGTCTCAGTGCTGTGTTTGGCTCGGAAGCCGGACTGTGAGGAGTCGAGGGAATTGTTGGTTTCGAGGAAGGCGGCGAGCTGGTTGTTGATTGCTTTCTCGATGACTTTGGCCGGGAATGGAAGGAGCGAGATGGGGCGGTAGTTTTTGAGTTCGGTGGGGTCAGCTGTGTTTTTTTTTTAGAAGGGCGCTGAGTTCGGCGTGTTTCCAACTTTCCGGGAAGGTGGCAGAGTTGAGGGAGCAGTTGATGACGTCTCGGAGGTGTGGTGCTATGATGGAGTCCGCTTTGTTGAAGATGTGGTGAGGGCATGGGTCTGTGGGGGATCCTGAGTGGATGGAGTTCATCAGGCAGATGGTGTCCTCAGTGGAGATTGGGTTCCAGTCATTAAGGATGTTCAAGGGGGTGAAGATTCGACAGAAGGTTGGGTGGGTTGGTCTTCTGGTTGGTTGTTGAAGCTGTTGTGGATGTCTGCTATTTTGTCGTGGAAGAACGAGGCTAAGGAGTCGCAAAGGGTTTGCGAGGGAGTGATGTCGTTGGAGTTGGCAGTGGGGTTGGTAAACTCTTTGAGGATGTTGAATAATTCCTTGCTGTTGTGGGCGTTGTTGTCTAGTCTGTCTTTGAATGGGGCTTTCTTGGCTGTCCGGATCAGTTGGTGGTGTATGCAGGTGGCGTTTTTGAAGGCGTCCCTGGTGCTGGTGTTTGGGTCTTTTTTCCAAGCCTTCTCGAGGGAGCGACAGAGTTTCTTGGATTTCTTAAGCTCATCGTTGAACCAGGGGGCGTTTTTGCTTCCTAGTTTGATTTGGCGTTTTTTCAAGGGTGCTAGGTTGTCGGCGCTGTGAGTTAGCCATTGTGTGAGGTTGATGGCTGCTTGGTTAGGGTTCGATGAATAGGTTGGGGGGTTTTGAAGAAGCGATGTGGAGATCTGTTCGATGGTGATTTTGTTCCAGTTTCTTCGCAGAGTGGGTTGAGGGTGGTTGTGGATTGTGGTCTTTTTGTAGGTGAAGTGAACGCAGCTGTGGTCCGTCCAATGGAGAGCTGTGGTGCGACTGAAGGAGATGTGCTTGCTGGAGGTGAAGATAGGGTCGAGTGTGTGTCCTGCGCAGTGGGTGGGGGTGTTAACTAGTTGTTTGAGTCCGAGGTTGTCGAGATTGTCCAGAAGGGTGGTGGTGTTGCTGTCGTTGTTCTTTTCCAGGTGAAAATTGAGGTCTTCCAGTAGAATGTAGTCCTCGGAGGGGAGGGCGTGAGGGGTGATGAAGTCAGTGATGTCTTCACAGAATTGTGCACGGGGTCCTGGTGGTCTGTAGAGGAGTGTGCCTCTGAGTGTGGTCTTGGGGTCGGTGTGGATCTGGAAGTGAAGGTGTTCGGCGCTAGCGAGGTTGACGTCTGAGCTGGTTGAGATGCGGATGGAATTCTTATGGACGATGGCGATGCCTCCTCCTGTTTGCTTGGTGCGGTCCTTTTGGATGATCTTGTAGTCTTCCGGGATGGCTATGGTGATATCTGGAGCTGAGGAGGCGTTCATCCACGTTTCTGTTAGGAAGGTGACGTCCGGAGAAATGGTGTCTAGTAGATTCCAAAGGTCGATGGCGTGTTTGTGGACTGAGCAGGTGTTGAGCAGGATGCATTTAAGGTGGTTGGTGTCAGATCTCTGTTTGGTGTTTGTGGATGTGGAGTTGGTCTTGGTGCCGTCATACTTGCAGGAGTTGCAAGTGAAGGGTCCATGGGTGTGTCCAGGTGCGGCTTGGGCGCAGTTGGGGAGTCGGCCGGGGTTTAGTGCTAAGAGGGTGGAGGCGTCGTATGTAATGCGGGAGGGGTGGGTGGTACGGGAACCAGGGGTCTGGCACTGGGCGCGGTCCAGGCGCGGACGGGCGTAGACGGGCTTACCTTTGGCGCACCTTCGGCGCGCATGGGGCGCGATCGCTGCGCGTGAACGCTGCACGTAGGTCCATCTGACATTAATCCAGAAGTGGAGGGGTGCGGAGTGTGGGAGGGGGAGCTGGGAGGCGGGAGAGTAGGGGGAGGGACGGGCTGCAGGCACAACAAAATTGACGGGGAGACAACAACAGGACCGGGTAATGCGAGCTGGCGGTGGGACAGGAACAGACTAATTTGCATACAGCCAGGTTCTGAAACTGGGATGGTGCAGTGAGCTAAAAAACGGTGTTGGATCTAGCCCTGATCTCTTGACTGGGTGAGAGTATTCTGTTTAATTCAGAGACTCTGTCCCTCACCACCCCTTGTTGTAAATATGATACCAGAAGCAGCGCTATGGATCCAGGAGGGAGGGTGGAGCGACCGCTTCACACGGAGTCAGGCAGGTCGCGGAGGTTCCTCAGCTGGGACGTTCCTGGTATCGAGTGGGTGGGAGGGGGAGCTGGGAGGCGGAAGCGTAGTGGGAGGGACGGATTGCAGGCACAACATAATGGACGGGGAGCTGGCGGTGGGACACGGGCACAATATCAGTTTAAATAAAATGAAAGCAATGCGGAGCGTTCCTAAATGCAATATGCTAATCAGGCCAAGCAATGCGGAGAAATCACAGTTCATGTAATCGAGCAAACAGAGTAATGCTGAGCGCTACGCAAACAGAGCGGGTGCAGATCAAATTAGTATAATATCAATTATGGCAGTGGTGGGGGAGCAGCGCTACGATACCAGAAGCAGCGCTATGGATCCAGGAGGGAGGGTGGAGCGACCGCTTCACGTTCCCCCTCATACATGAGTTGTGAGGGGTAGGAGTGGAAGCAGCTATTTCTTGTGCGGAAAGACTCTATTTTCATCCATTCCTCAGTTTGGGAAATGGAGTATTGCCTACAAGTTAATTGACAGGATGAGGACCTAAAAAAAAAAAAGAAACTTTCAACTACTGCATGGCAGACCTCCAATGTGTTACTCATGCCGGCATTTGTACCCAAACGTGAATATTCTATGCAGTGTATGAAGTACACATTTGGAGGGTCAGGAAACTTGCAAAACAAACCTTCCTCCGAAATCTTCTTTCTTTAAATTCTAACCATACTTTCACTTTATGTGAAAGACAGAGAGGTACCCCTTAAATAAGCCAAGGGAGATGGGGTTATTAAACCTAAGTGAGAGAGAGGGAGTTCCCTTAAGGCACAACTTGGTACAGGTTTAAAATATCAAACCTTATGACGTGACAATTACATACAACAAATGCATAGGGAAAGTTAAAAATTCATTTATTTTGAATACATTAAAATAACAACAGTTAATAGGGATAACTAAACTAGATCCCTAATCTAAAACAAAAGTAAAATTGAGACAGTACAGTTAATTGCGACCTGCACAATTACAAGCAGACATAACAGTTACAACATAAAATTGTTGGATGCAGATTTGTATATTCTTGCTCCGAACTGGTAACACCAGTATTGTATCGCTACCACCTCAGCGTATCAATTGTAGTGTTGGAGACTTGAATTATACACTTTCAGTTGCGTTGACACGTTTCGGTGATGTTTCCTTATTATGACCACCTTTATCAAGACATGTGAATTGTCTGCCAAGCACAGGGGATGTATACAATCGCCCCTAGGATAATATGGAGGGTCACTTGTAATAATCAAGTTCCGTGTCCTGATTGGAGCATGGGCTTCAATTATCGCCTCATTGAAAATGCTGCTGCTAGTAGAATATTCTGTTCTAAATGTATACGACTTATGTAGTTCCCACTAAACGTAAGTGACCAAAGTTAAATTGGTTTTACTGTTGGCCCTTAAGTGTCTCAGTGATTAGGCCACACTTGCCGTGTACGGTTATCCCGATCTCCCAATGTCGCGGGGGATTGTTGATGGAAATGGATTCACGGTTAGGCTTCTTGAGAATTACCTAATGGGACAGTAAATGACTCCTCTGTCCCTTAGGCTCCCTTCTGTGGCCAAATATAACGAGAGACTACCTCATTAGTGGTAAAGAGTCCTGTTCTCTCTGGGGGTCCGAGTCGTGTGGCACTTTATACCTTGATTTTATCGCTAAGGAGGGCTTGTAAAGGAAATTCCAAGGACACCAATACCTGATAGTCTGCCAACGACCCAATCTCTCCCACTTCCTACAGCAGAAAGGTAGCCAGCCTCTCTACAATTTCATCATAATTACAGTCATGTCCAATGGAAGGAATACTTAAAATTGTATGGCGTGTTCTTGATCAAGATCCTAACTATGGTTTTTCTGCTGAGTTTTTATTTTTAGTATTTGGAAACAACTGCTTCCCAATAGCGGCTTGCAAACATTGTTTTATGAATCGGTAATAGGTTACCGACTCACAAAATAGGGATGGTACATGGGAAAATGCATTTTACCGGTTGCAAACGGCCTGATGGGCCGTTGGCGTGCCGTAAAATGCATCATACATCTGACCTTCAGTGACATCGAATTGTGATAGCGAAATGGTGTAAGATTATATGGAAATTCACATCAGCAAAAGTTAAAAAGTTGAATGTCACAACAGGGGATGGCCTGGCAGTTTAGTGCCATGGGAGGAATTATAAACCTTTGTGGGTACACAAGCCTATTAAAGGATCACATCCTTGTGGGCCAATAGAAACAGCACATGTGGAAGAGAAACCATCAGTAAACAAACCACATCATTAAAGAGTTTGACTGAGTTGGAACTGGTCGATAAAACCCTGATATACTTTGCTTTGATGGTGTCTAAACTGCTTAATACAGCAAAGTGACTATAATGGGAGACTTCAACATCCACGCCAATGTTATTGATGACCAAATGGGGCGATCCATGGTTTACAAACTTACAGGGGCCATCCAATTTATGATGTCGCAATAGATCTCAAAACCCAAGCTGACATCATTCAACAAGCAACATTCTAGAATGGCTATTATTGGTGGTTGTTAGAGATGCTGGACTGCAGGGCTTTTTTTTATCTCTATTGGAAGGCCTCTTTAAATTCACACCGCTCATTAGTAGGGACCGGCACCACATGGGTCATCAATTGCCTTGGTGAAATATAGCTCTGTTGCTATCAATGACCCCAGGCTTATCATCGACCATGAAATTATTTCTTGGTCAAGGTACTCCCAGTTTTTCACGATTTGAAACCCAAAAAAGAATGGCTGATACTTCATAGATGGACCAATATTAACACAGACTTGTCACACAAAAGGGATACTGTTAGAACTGTTTTCGGGGTCCCAGAGCAGAAGAGGGTTATTGGGCTCAAACTGTAACAATCAGAGCTTTTTATCATTGGTTCTGGACCTTATAAGTATTTTGTTATGCAGCACAATCTCCTTGGTGCCACAACATCAACTGTTGCATGGCTAAACACTGATAAGGTCCCAAATGCGAGAGCTATTGGCTATGCCAGTGCTTGTTTTTAGGTGAAACAACAAAGGCCTTATTGTTGTGAAGGACGAAGTGAAGAGTGAAGAATTTCTCTCCCTCCCCCCACCCCAAACAAACCCTTCTGGGCCCTGGGGGGACGTCATGAACACAGGGCAGGCACAGGCCTACAACACAGGTGCATACCGGGCAGGTTCTGTCAGGATCTAGGTATACATACTATAAATAGTACAGCGCTAGGGTCGCCAACATGTGCATGTGACAGTACCAGCGCCTTCACCAGAGCGGCCTGCTGTCAGGAGAACGGTACTGATGCCTGCAGCAGAAGCTCAGCGCTGTCAGGACTTTACAGACACCCGATGCCCGGTGGGAGGACAGTACTCTTGTACTGATACCGACAGCAGACCCCTGGTGGTGTCAGGAGGACAGTCAATACTGATACCCACAACAGAGCCTCTGTGCTTGTAGAAGGGCATGTGTGTGTGATGTTCTCTTGGTCCAGTGGGCATAAAAAAGTACACACACTTTTTCGAGCTGGCCCGTGTGACACTGCCACTCCGGCACTGGTGACTGCTAAACACAACAGCACTGGTAGTTTTCAGCCAGGCCACAGAAATGGTTACAAGCACTTCAGCCACATGGGGTTAACCACCTCCGTTCACTTTCACTTTTCCACTCAAGGTTACAAGGGAGGTGATATAAATTCCCGTCAAAAAGTAACTTGAAAGGGCAAGCTGTCCATAAAGACACCTCCGGGGCACAGAAACTTACCGGCACCGAGGAGGGGGGAGGAGAGCAAGCCCTCACTCTTGCCGCCACCGCCAGGAGTCCATTTGACCAGCATACAGCGCCGCCGCTCCGGGACTACATATCCCGGCGGCCCTAGCGGCGGTGCTGCTCCACATGCAACAGAGAAGCGCCAGGAGGCGCCTTAAGAGAGAGCTGCGCTCGGCGGAGCGCGGGGGCACAGAAACTTACCGGCACCGAGGAGGGGGGAGGAGAGCAAGCCCTCACTCTTGCCGCCACCGCCAGGAGTCCATTTGACCAGCATACAGCGCCGCCGCTCCGGGACTACATTTCCCGGCGGCCCTAGCGGCGGCGCTGCTCCACACGCAACAGAGAAGCGCCAGGAGGCGCCTTAAGGGAGAGCTGCGCTCGGCGGAGCGCGGGGGCACAGAAACTTACCGGCACCGAGGAGGGGGGAGGAGAGCAAGCCCTCACTCTTGCCGCCACCCCCAGGAGTCCATTTGACCAGCATACAGCGCCGCCGCTCCGGGACTACATATCCCGGCGGCCCTAGCGGCGGCGCTGCTCCACACGCAACAGAGAAGCGCCAGGAGACGCCTTAAGGGAGAGCTGCGCTCCGCTCCGCGGGACGCCGGGCAAAGCCCGGGCAAAGGGCGGGCCCTCTGTGGCCCTCAGTGGACCGATTAGGACGGGACGGGCCACCCCCATTGTAACTTCTGCAAAAGGAGGTATAGTGTACACACTTTATTTTAACTTTTGTCTGCAACATCACTATTTCCACTGTGATCATGCCCTGTAAGGGGGGAACAAGCTCAGCTGCGCAGGGGTGTCATGTGATGCAAATGCACCAAACGCTTACCACAAGCTCCCAGCCTACTGTGCATGTCACAGACATAATCTGTCCTTGTTACTCCCCACCTAGTACGCTATCTCCTCCACTAAACTCCCCAAGAATGCATAACCTGTCCCAATGGGATGAACTAAACAGTCTATGCAAAACAAAGTATGTCAGTGTGGACGCACCCTCTTTTGCCAAAGGCACCCGCACTACAAATACTAAAGGCAGTACACAGGAAACCCCCTTTTTATCGAACAAAGTCAACACACAAGCCTCTGTACTTTCATGGTTACTACCCGCCAATAGAGAGCACGATGAGGACAATGCCTAAAGGACTCAATCCAAATCTCATAAACCAAGTGTAAGCCCCGCTTTGTCTGTTCATAATCTCCCTACCACCATGGAGACTGATGTCAAACTGGATGAATCAATATCTTATTCCCAGATCTCTCTTCTGACTCAGATTGAACAACTTGTTAAAACCATCATTTCCCCACTAACAGAAAAAATCAACGCTATAGGGGAAAGGCTCTTGGGTCTCGAGAACAAAATCACGGCTATCCTGAAACCCATCGATAATCCTGTAACATCGAACCGACCCCAGCCAACCACCACTTTCCCAACAGCTAAGCTAACTGCCATCCTCAAAAGCAAGCAAGTCACCCCACAATCCCCTACAATTCCAGTTTCAACTACTTCCAAAGCTCCTTTCAAACCTGTTATATCAAGGCCCTCAGAGGTCAAGACAGTACGCAATGCACCATACATACACCTCCCGCCAGAAGCCGCGCCATATGTGTCCGTCCTCTCAGGAGTACCACCACTTGTGTTGGGAAAAGCTGAAAGACAACAGGACCTAATGAACAAAGTTATATTCTGGATGGGAAGAAATAGACCCCTACCACCGGACAAAAACGGCGGAATCCTGAGTGTGAGAAGGGTGGGCTGGTTGGGCCCACTACCAAAAAACATTTCAGGGGACTTGGTACTGGTTAGATTCAGGAACCGGAACATCGCACCATACTTAAGATCTTGTCCAGCTCAAGAAGGGGATGACCCAATGCAGATTTGGGATCTACATGATTTTTATCCCTGTATGCCAAATATCCCCCAGTTAGGAACAACAATAGCCTACCACCACCCGCTGGGTGGGGAAGTCCAGGTACCCAGTGGTATTAGTTTCTCTGTTGCCAACAGAATTGATTCATTGCATAACTGTCGTAACTTTTGAGTCTAATCACCTTAAAGGACAAACCTGTGTATCTTTACCCCAGATAGGGATAAACCCCTTGAATAACATGTCTCACCACTGAATTCTGAGGCTGGAGTTACGTCTTTTTTGAACGTGAAGTTATGTTATTGTTGAATGTTTATATTTATTTTTAATGACTGTCATTTTTTGTATGCTTTTATGATTTTAAAAAACAAAATCGAATAAAGCTTCTTTCACTTCACTTCACACCTCTGCACCCCCCAATTTGAACAAAAGTGAGATGAAATGCCCATGTGCCCTCATAAAGGCCCTTACCTCCTTCAGCACAAAAAAGAGGCGCCTCACCCTCTCATCCCCCTCCCTTAAAAACAATCCCCACACGGGTCCCTTTTGAGTCGGAAATGACAAAAGCTGGCCCTTCACTGGCTATAATGGCAGAGTCAGATGTGAGGACACGGTGGGGCTCCAGTCGATGTTTGTACGCCCAGGTCCAGAGCAAGCAAGCTTGAGCCCTCAGGGCACATACACCTGCGTGGATTCAGGTGGATGTCAGACTTCAGATCCCAGGAGAGAGAAACTGCATGCCACCGCAGGCTTGCAGAGAGCCACGTTGGGGATTCTTGGGGCTAAGGGGGTTTCGAAAGAGGGCACACAGTGAGTGGCTTCAGATGACATTATACATAGCAAGAAGCCCCTTCTCGGATTCCAGGGCACAACTAGCCAGGGGGCTTACCCTCAAAGCACACGCAGAACCAGGTCCAGGTTTCAGGTATTTAAACATGAGTGTACACACGCAGTGATGAAGAAACATTACAGGGTTCACCTAGTAAGGAGGGGTTCACAGCTTAGTGACACAGAGAGCCCTGAGCGCATCTAGCAACTCACGTCCATCTAGGGTGCTTTAGCCAGCGCACCTTGAAATCTGCCCTACACAGTTAGCTAGCACGGCACCCCAAATAGCGGCAGAGCTCGCCCACACACACGTTACAACCGGCATCTGGAGCTCCGAAGGAAAAAACAAGTTCATGCTTTGGTCTAAGGCTCCCCTCCACTGCCGGGGTAATCCGGGACTGCCTGGAAAACACAAAACAAACTCAGCATCAACACTAACTATTTCTAATGCTCTAAGCACGCCACCCTGCTTTCGAATTCTAAAAAAATAAGCATGCGCCTCTCGCTGAAAGGAGGCAGCAGGGGGAGGGGAGAGAGGAGAGGGCCGGTGCCAGTTTTCCCTGTTTCCCTTGCGGGACCGAGCAGGAACCATCTGTTAATTACTAACAGATGGTTTTGTAAGCTCGCAAGGGTATTGCCAAACGTGCACGCGTTGCCATTGAAAGCAATGCAACGCGTGCACGTTTTGCCTGCAAAAGTGAAGCGATGGCTGAAGGTCTTTTTCTAGTAGCACATGCGCGCTGTGTAGGCGAGACCTAAAAAGGATGAAGTGGGTTTGGTTGTTGTCTAGAAGGCAAAAGTTTAAATCTACTCTCGGGAATGCTGTTGACATGGTAGCCCTGAAATGGTGTAAAATGATGATACATTTGAAAAGAGGCAACTCATTCATAGCTGACCTCAAAAACTCACAGGGCTGCAACCGAAGTGAGGAAAGGCTACAATGGGTTGGGAATAAGGATGACACAAAACATTATTAAACCAAGAAGAGAGAGGAGTCTAAGAGCATTTGGCTGTAACTTGACTCTCAAATATTCAGTCTACCCCTCTTTCTTCTGGCCAAATGGCCGATAATGGAAAGCCAGAGGAGAACCCTGGAGGCACCGAGCCGGTACACATTTTCTTCTTTATCCCTCACATATTCTGTACTATTGACTGCCTAGGCTGTGTTTTCTGAAGACGAGGAAGTCCAACAGCTTAACAAGATAGCCTGTTAATCTTCTCTGACAAGCCCTTCTCCTGTGGAGATCTGAAAGGCTCAAGCTCTTAAAGTAGAGCATGCAGGAATGGAAACCAATTTTAGGAGCTTCAATGAAGGCCATATGCCCAGGCAGCTGAAATGAGAGGTTTCTTTCCACTGGACAACCTGAGTATTTACAGACCTACTTCCGGGTATAGGCAGAAGTTTTTGTAAAGATCCAAACCCACTTATAATCCTCAGTTTTCCCCGACAGCTACGATTCCGGATTTCACCCTACCCACACGCAAACATGCTCACTGGTCCTTCCATAGCTAGATCGGTCAACTACCTTTTACACCTGCATATTTAATGCTTAACAAGTGCAGCTCTGGTGACAGGCTTGGCCAAGAAGTGTGTTCACTCTTTCTTGTCATTCATTAGGACGACACATTCTTTTTAGCACCATTTAGTTGTCACAAGGAGTCAAGACATCCATTAGGATAACAAACTTTATCTGCAGTGTTAATGATAGAGGAATCGTCTGTAGGTATTAGCACCTGTTGGAACCGGAATTGTCTAATTTTCTGAGGGGGCAGCCAGACAGAGCGCACTGGTGCCATCAAAGGCGGATGATTGCACACACTGTACAACCCTTTCTCAACCTTGATTCGAGGTCGACCGCCCTAGCCGTTAGGCCAACTCCTCTCCCTTGATGTCGGTTGCACCAGACGATTCTGGACACACACACAGGCGCAAGTTCAGAGGTGCCTCACTAGGTAGGATGAGACTCTGCAATGGGTGCATCTCCCACTTCCAAGGGTCGTAACCTGTGAAGCAGACACCGCATGCAATGAGCATGCCGTTGGTGTTGCATACATGAGAAATGCAGCACAGTGACGAACCGGGCCACTTTGGATCCCGCAACTGGTCAATCCATTCACCAACAAGACGCTTATGCATGCCAGAGTCCCTGCAGTACAGGAACCACTTTGCGTAGATGCAGTGCTTGGCAATCCGGTCTCCAGGCACGATTCTGAAGTTCCAAGCTCACAACATGTTGTCCATCTTTCAGCAGGCGATGTGGACACAGTGAGGGCACTGCTCTCCAAATCTCACCAGTAGATGGTGTGGGCCTATCATAGGAGATCTTTGATGTCCCTGAGACCTCCAGGAGAACAGGAGACCAACAAACTGGTCCTTGGGAGCCCACATCAGGGTGCTACATGTCAGCAGGTCATTGGCCCAAGCCAGACACTATTCAGGAAGGAACACTGTCCTCTCTACGGGCAGTTATCCTCCATTTGCACAGCAGAGTCCTCTGGCACCACGCAGTCCAGTTTTTTCCAGTCATGCATCCCGAGAAGCAGTGGGGTGGCACTGAGTAGTTATACCTTATTAGGCCTTTGAAGTTGGTGGAAGGTTTAAAGACCATTCATTTGAACCACAAATGTGTCCCCTAAATTTTCTGTCCTGTCTGCCATGAAGCCATGGAATGCAGATCTCTTTTTTATGGGGGCCATGATATGACCCTCAAGGCCAAGTGTCACAATCCCTGCTCCCTACATATTCTGCCAGGCCACAAAGGGCAGAGGTCAGCTACCTCAACTGCATGCCCAATGGTTTATGGCTGTTCCTGGGGAATGCTCAGATGTGCTCTCCTGACCACCAGTGTTGACTAGCGTAAAAAACCATGCCACACAAAGAGTTTGATGCATATCCACTTTCCATATAGGGCATTTCCATACAAGATATGCCAAGCCCACCGTTACCACTGGAATGGGTTTGGCCTAGCAAATTCATTGATAGGAAACATTACGAGTCTGCGCAACTGAAATCCATTATTGCAGCATGAAATAATGACAACCCCTTTCCAATGCTTGATGCATTGATTACACTCAGGAATAGAACTATACTTGGGAGGATCGAACATCACTAGGGAGGGACTGAGTCACCATACCACCTCAGTAACAATGAGCCTGTCCGACTAGCCATAGTGTCTCACCTTGCCAACTAACCATATCCAGAGAGAAAAGTGAATTTACACCCCAGAACACAACACTTACAACACTCTCAGGGATCACACTAACAGAACACCTGGTTTTGCTCACACACTCGTACTCCTCCACAATAAGATATATCAAAGAAAAGAAGGAAATTTGAAATGTTTATTGAAACTATTAGGCACTATTCATGCCACTAGAAAACAAATGCCTAACAACAACACAGTCAGCAAAGTCAGTAAACCATCTATTATTAAAAGCCCAGTCGTATTATAAGACAGATAAGCCCAACCCTCCTCCTTTTCCTCAGAAGCACAATGATTATACAACAAACATCTCTGGGATTAGTAGCAGACCCCATACCTTATCATACACAGATAGACATTCTATATGTCAGGTACAGCTGTGATCTCCTTTTAAGAAAATCTCTCTTTCTGTGTGTTTAACATTACTGTGCATACCTATTAGACAAGACTCACAAACAACAGCTTCACTCATGTTGTGTGTAGGTGCTGGTGCCTGACGAGAATGAAATAGCAAGGGGAACATAAGACAAAAACAGCTGCAAGTTCTGTGTGAAAGTACAGTTAGCATGTGTATATAGTAACGTGTGCAACGCAAATGCAGCCTGTATTGTAAATAGTTAGGCTAACATAGGGAAACATACAGTGTGCCATGCACTAAACACATGACACCCTTTCCTTTGTCAGGAAGTTAGCACAGAAAGTGGTAACAGAATTAGGAAGATAAATGCAAAGCAAGTTCAGACAAACTAATTATCAAGTGTGGCACATAAAGACAATTTGATAAAAAAATGTACCCAAACAATCTTTGTCGGAGGCATCCAGTATGTGATCAGCCATTTCGAAGGCAAAGGACTCAATGACGGAGTCTGACTTTGCATAGGAGGACAGGGCCCCTGCCCAATTTAGAAATTCTAAAGAGCATATATGATCCGCAGTATCACCTAACACAAAGACAATCATTGGGCAATCTGCATTGATCTAGATGAAACTTTGATTCAGTAATCACTGTGCCATTGCAAATAAATCCTCATTGGCCATTGGCTCCAGACTCAGCTGGCATAGAAGTCACAAACCCAAGGAACAGTCCTGATAATGGGCCACTAAGTAACTCATCAGCAGTTAAAACTCCAGGGCAGCAAGTGTCTGCAAAGCCAGGCATATGTTCAGTTCCCACTGAAAGGGGCACCAGATACAGTGAAACACAGGTTGCACGCAGGTTAAATATACATACCGAAATGTTAAGTACCAATCCTCACCCCATACTTACATAGTAAGTATCCCAAGGATCTGAAGCATACACGCAAGGTAGTGTTGGAGCGATTGCAACTACCAAAGAAAAGGGTTCTACGTACGAGGGATCAATTGCACTCAGCTGAGTACCTGTCTATGTGGCAAGTTTGTTTGACTAATTGAATGGTGCTACAAGGGGAGGGGTGACCCTAACAACCCCTCAAAAGCTGTTTTACAGGACAACCGTAATCACAAAACACAGTCCCTGTGCACACACAAGTAAGATATACATATAGTAAGTATAATTTCAGAACATTTTCGACTTGGTAAGAAGTAAAATGAAGGGTGAAGCTTTGTAGGTCTTGATGCTTTAATACTTGAAACAAGACGAAGCCAGCCGACACGTGTTTCGTCTGAGTACAAATAAACTCGGACTCTTCAGGGCTTACTTCTCATGGAAGCAAGTGGAACAATCCCTGAACCAGTGATAATTCCAACCCGGTTCGGGTGTTGATCAATTCCCCAATGGTTTTCAGAAAAATCGAATAGTTGGCGATCAAGCGGAGTCTGTTCTGTGCGTGAAAAATTAACCCTTATATTTCGGGCTGAATGCAATGTAGCCGTAGTGTTATTCTTAGAGGCAGACTAAATAAAAGGGGATCTTCCCGATGTATGGTGTATGTATCGAAATTCGTTAAGTTGCAGTTCAAACTGGTGCCGATCCCATAATGGTCTGTGTATCTGTTCGTCTGCCCCACGGCTGAAACGGCGTTCTCGTGTGATGGCGAATATTGCTGCACCTGTTGGAGCGATGCCAGCTCCCGGGTGTCCACAGTAGAAGCATCTATTACAGAACAGCAACAGAACGTGAATGCCTCCAATAAGCAACAGTAGCAACTGGGACCTGCCAAACACGCTGGTGTAAAAAAGCTGGAATTTTTCCAAAGATATCTGGAAAGATGTCACGAGGCTGGAGACTACAAGTTTTAAAAAGTGGGCTCATCCTACTTTATCAGAGGCATTAAATATTTGACCTATCAGCTCTCCAAAATGCAGGCAAAGATTTGTATTTAACAAGGATTGCATTTCACTAGAAGTTCTAGCCACCAGCAGGTCGAAGGTCTTGTGGGCAAATGTGAGAGCCAGTTCTTGTTGGAACAATAGTGCTTTGAGTCAGCTTAACTTGTTAAATTCTGCTTTTAAAGTATGCATTGAAGGCCACAATGAGCTATCTACAAATCCCTGTGGAAGGGGAAAGAAGATGTTGTTGCAACAAGTGACTAACTGGGAAACGGCTAAAATATACAGGACGCCCGACCACATACCACAACTGCTTTGATTATTTAGTATGAGATAGCTTCCATTTGAAAGTACTGTAAGAAATGGGAAAAAATTCCGGGAACCGGAGTTCCTTTTACACAACAAACCAAATTCGTGCTGAAGCATTACATGCACAGTAAATTGTAACTTGCTGACAAACAAGTGACTATCAGGCAGTAGAGTCACACTCCTTTCCCATAAGGAAAAACTTCCCTATCAGCACGTTTACAGCAATAGGTAAATGGCAGGGACCACAACTCATGTATGTAGATGCTCCCAAGGGGTTCATATCTACCTACTGAAAATGTTTCATGCAAGCTGTAAACTGAAGAGTGGGGATGGGTAATAAAATGACATTGTGTATGAACCACACCGCTGAAGGCATTTCGGCTATAGTAAACACCAGAAACAAAGCAGTACAGTTCAGGTAATGCCTAGGAATGCTCATATTTTTGAGTGTTTGGGCATCCATCTAAACTGAAGTTGACTTTGATCATGGTACAGTGTTGACATATCACTCTGCACAATATTAATAACAGACGACACAATGTTATTCAGATTATAAATACCGGATGACAATGGGTTATTGCTGTTGTCTACTACATCAAGTACTTTTTCCAAATTATCTTGATAAATTTGCCTGAGAGGTACAACAGCTTCTATTGGTAATAGTTTCCAAATGTAATTGTAAGCTGCATATATAAATCTTTTAGAACGAGGAGACTTAGAACCCACTAAAAAAGCAGAAAGATTAATGTCCTTGGACAAAAGAGAAAGATGTTGTTTCTCTGCAGATAATGCAGAATGCTCTAACCGTTGCTGGCATAGCTTACCCACTGAATAGTTGGAAATAGTGTTCAAATGGAGTGACTGTGAATAAAGTGGATCAGGCCTACTTGATTTGAACCGGGTATGCTGTTAAGGAAACTGGCAAGGCAACCATTGGTGTCCACTGGCCACAATAACCACCCACCAAGATTAAAAAATGAAAAGTTAATGTACCGTTCATACTATTTAACTGGGCTTCAGAATAGTTTGTGTATGTCTGCCAATCATCAAAGCAGGCAATGGAAGGGATGATTGCGGTATTAATTTCTTTAATTTTTGCCAATCTGACAAGTAGTCCGTTTAAGAAAACAATTTGCATGGGGATATGAGACACTCTCAAAACAAAGTTTCTGTGCCCTGGAACTAGTACCCCAAATTGATTTCAGGTCAACATTGTCTTTCCAATAATCAGAACCTTTAAAGGCAAGTTGACGGACAAATGAAGTCGCATACATCAGCTTGTTCAGCGTAAGCAGATATTTTTTCGGTGGGGTTGGAACCAATTTGAAATAGTGTGAACTCGGGTCTGAAACGTTATAGCTCGTAAAATATGTATATTTGTCTATCTGTGTTTTTGAACTTCCTTGTGCAGGAGTTGGACAATGTTCCCATTGTGAATAATTGTAATGGGGACACTTTTGACTTGCCTTATGTAGTAAACAATTGTCAATAATGGTGGTAGAATAACATAGCTTTATTAGCAGAATTATGATATACATTTTCTGATTCAAACACAGTATAATATTTTAACTCAGAAATCTATGAATTCACAATATCAACATCCCAATCATCTGACTGTAACTCCGGTACTATTACATTACCCATGGAACCTTTGAAGACATATGGTATTTGCAGGGTCTCTGAAGGACTGAGCTACAATGTTGACACAGGACAAATCTCTTTTTATTTTATGTGAAGAGGAATGAGGGGCCAACATCCTTTCGACCATTTCTGTGGCAGAATGTTCTATGAGGTAACGTCCATTTAACAAAAGAAAAAAAAACAGTCACAAATCCAATCTACATTAAATAAAAAAAAATCAAGTAAAATAGGATCCAGACATATACCCAAGGAGGGACCAGAGAAGTGTGTTTTATGCAAGGAATAAAAACACAAATCTGTGCTAGAGGTGGATGCAAAACCGAAGCCACTGAGGAACTGTCAGAAGAAAAATGGTCATGATCCATGTGGTACCCAAAGGAACTCATCTGGGAAAGAGGAGGCTGTGATTCAGCAGGCAGATCAGACAAATGTAACTCAGAAGGGGTATCCAACAGCGGATTAGTATAAACGACCTCCATTGTAGAAGATGGAAAAGTAGAAACAGGTACTACATCGAGTGAGGTTTCGGTCTCTCCCCCACCTCTGACAGTCAGGTAGAAGCAAGAACAGAGGTGCTCAGGGGATGGAAAGTAAAGTCTGGTGGAGGACCACTCCAGGGCATACCATGGAGAATTGGCCATATTGTGTAGTTTGACATGTTCAGTTGTGACAAAACAATTTTCTTCATATCCAGGAGGTGCCGGTATTATCACAGTTTGTGTACCCTGGATGCCAAGAACTGGAACAGGAGCACGGTACGTCGGTCTGAATTCCTTCTTGATGGACACTTTTTCGCAAACAAGGTCTCCACCTTTAGGAAGCTAACCAGAAACAAACAGGAACTTGAGTCTCAGGACTCTACGCGATAGCTGCAGGCAAATGTGTACAAGACAGGGAGTCACAGCAGTTTTCTAGATCCTGTAAGACAGCCTAGTGCTTATATATGTCAAAGGTAAAGTCTTCCACCCCAACGTCTGGACCATAAAGGTCTGGAACATACATCTGGATGCCAAAGGCATTTCGTATGGGGTCCGCCCACCCAGAGATCTTTTAGGGAGACTATTTCTTATTGTGGAACCCCAAAGAGATGTTAAAACCAACCATGCCCTATACCTAAAACTCTGGTTGTTAAGGACTGTTTTAAGTCACGGTTCACTCTCTCCATAAAAGAATTGCCCTCTGGGCTATACGGAGAAGAAAAATGCACTTTCACACTTATGGACTCCATAGAATCACGGTACACTTTAGAAGCGAAAGCTGGACCTTGGTCTCAGTGGAATGCACAACAGCCATAAGTCCTGATGAAGACTTGCAAGTCCTTAATAACAGTTCGAGCATCAGCTGAACACTGTAGCCAAACCCAGAGGAGCCTGGAGCAACAATCAACTGATACCAAAATAAACTTGAAAGCAGTATCAGAGATACTGATAAGAAATAAACACATGTGTCTATGGTGAACAAGATACAGTAGAACTCTTAATATGCTGACAAATGTCACATCATAAGACATATTTTCTGGTTTGCTGGTACAACCCCTGCCACTAATAACACTGTTGTAAAAGGGAAATAGTGGAAGCCACTCCTGCATGTGCTGAAGCGATGCTTTCATTCGTGGTAACTTTTAAAGAACGTATTCTGTCAAGGTTGGGGATATTGCGATCGCTAACCCCTGGAATAGTCACCAATATAACAATTTGGTCATTCAGATAATAAGTCCAAGTGCTATCCAGCCGACAATGGCAATCTGGTTTGAAGCTAAGCCCTTCCTTCCTGCCAACACGTACACCAACCCATCTTGGCAGGCTGGTGGTGGGGGTTCTATAAACATCACTTGCGCAAGAGGTCAGGCCAACCGGCACTATCAGGCCGGACCCAGGCCCAGCATAAATGTGGTGCTATTGCACCCACCGCTTCTCATGACAGGTGGACAATCCGTTTCACACAAGAGGTAGGAAGGGTAAGTGTTCTGCCACACTGCACCACCAGTGGAGAATTGCTACGGCTCTAATACTGCTAAGGGGCCTCTGCAGCTTTGGGAGGTGTCCCATGGAAGGGAACTGACCTCCAAGGTAGGGGGATCCCACCTAGGGGCTCTACCCTGTTCAGGCAGTGGTCACGCTCGTGCCCCCACCTGGCTGCTCACCAACCCTTAGCTTCACCCCGCAGGATGTACCCTAGGGCCGCTGCGGTGGTAGGGCAGGCCCTCTACAGGTTGGCTCACCAGTGGTGACACCAACCTAAATAGGGGACATACTGGGTGGGCAAGACTCATGGGCATGGTCAGTGCCACATTCCCACTAAATGCCAATGCTGTACCCGTAGTCAGTATATGGTGTATTGTTCATAGGGCACTACCGCTCCTTCCCCCTGCAGTACCGCGGGCACATGCCTCGAGTTCTAGAGTCATGAATGGCGAGTGCCCAACAGGAACTCAAAAATAATTGCGTTGCTTCTAAAAGATGAAGTCAGTGGAATCACGCCTCGCACAGATTCTTAATATTGTTTTTGGGACACATATGATAGTACACTATTGTTGCTGATTGTGTAGGAGAACCGCATACTAATGAAAGCTTTTCACATTCCAGTTGCAATTCAATATAACCAGAATCATCTCTTTAGCAGATAATCTATACTAAAGTCTTGTTTGCAGTTATTCTATCAACTTTACAAATGTTACAGCTAAGTAAAAATATTGAGTTGCATTCCAGTACAGAGAGTGGAAAAAACACAGAGGTTTATCAGGTATCAAAGTCAATACCACAGCCTTACTAAAAATGTTCTTTTGTCTATAGATATTGATGATCGTGCAGTGCAGGCCTAGCCAATCCATGCAACCAGGTAGTGTGACGGTATCCATTGTTTCTGCTGTTCCCTCTTGTCCCAGTTCAACTTCTAACCTAACATTTTGTAACTGTAAAATTGATTGTGGCCTTCATAGTAGTATCCATCAATGAATGTAGTCCATTACTGTCCATTCAAGACATATTACTATATCATACTCCAATAATTTTTAAATCTTCTTCTTGATTACTTTTTAAACTTTGTTTGTACATGGAACAGCTAACGCATGTTTATAGAAAGCCTACTATGAATGTGAACCTCCTCTAGGACATAATTGACTTAATACATACCACTGAGGTATGGTGTTGGAGGTAAAGGCATTGTGATATATATCCCAGCACAGTTTTAAGATTGAATGTGAGTTCTGAGAAGCGTGGAAACTCTCATCCCTCCTTTTAAATCTGTTTTGCAAGGCTAGTGCTTCTTGACTCTAGTGCGAGGTGGTGGTATACACTTCCAATCGTCCATTGAGGGGAACTTGATCTACCTACGTTCAGGAAGGGTTTAAAAATGGCTTTTTAATGAGCAATATGTCTAACCATTTAAGGAGAAGTTGCTAACATGGATAATTTCCCAAATGCAGTATACTGGTGCCTACATCAGGCCACACACAGTAGGTAATGCTGTGTCCAAAAAAGCTGTAACATAACAGAAGTTCACGGAAGAAGATGTATTGGCCACGTATAGGGGTCCTGTTGTTTACTCCACATGGCACCCGAACGCGCATACTGACTGGCCAACAGCAGCTAGGCTCCAGATGAACAGTTTCAGCTCTAGCACAATGAGCAGGGTCAATCGTTTTAGTTAAAAAAATGTGAATCTAGCCTTCTGGAAGGGATTGCCACTAATCCTTAACTTAGGATCCTCCACCCGCAGGTTTCCCTGCGCCTCATCCCTGGTGGTCCAGTGGACCTCTGTCTCCTTTCTCTCACTCTGCTCCTTCACTCGTTTTTCTACCCTTTCTATCTTTCACCCTTCTGCACCTTTCTGCATCTCTGCTCTTTTGTGCCTTATTTCTGCCCATTTTCCCTTTCTCTCCCTCTGCTCCTTCACTCGTTTTCCTACCCTTTCTATCTTTCACCTTTCTGCACCTCTGCTCTTTTTTGCCTTATTTCTGCCCATTTTCCCTTTCTCTCCCTCTGCTCCTTCACTCGTTTTCCTACCCTTTCCATCTTTCACCTTTCTGCCCTTTTCTGCATCTCTGCTCTTTTGTGCCTTATTTCTGCTTATTTTCCCTTTTTTCTTTATCCCTTCTTTCCTCCCTTTACCTTTCCTCGCCGCTGCTTCCCCCGCGGCCCCTCCCCCCCCAGCGCGACCGGCCCAATCCAGCTCCTCTCCCCGCTCCCGCCTCCCAGCTGTCCAGCCCTCCCCGACCCCTACTTAATGGCGGCCACTGCGCGGGCTGCGGGCGCGCCGCTGGTACACCGAAGGCGCGTCAAAGGCAAGCACGTCTGCGCCCGTCCGTGACCCGTCCGCGACCAGCACCAGGAACCCTGGACCTCCGCCCCGCCAACGCTACGACCCAGCAGCACTCCACGCACTCAACCCAGGCTGCAACAACAACTGCAAGCTAGCATCACCAGCCGACACCCATGGACCCTTCAGCTGTCACCGCTGCCGGCACACCTGCAGCACCACCAAGAACACGGATCCAGCACAACCCGCCCACAAGAACACAACCGAACCGAAGACCCTGCAATGCATCCTCCTCAACGTCCGATCCCTCCACAAACATGCCACAGAAATCTGGGACCTCCTCGACAGCACCACCCCGGACGTAGCATTCTTCACCGAAACCTGGACCAACGCCACCTCAGGACCGGACATGGCCATCGCCATTCCCCAAGGATACAAGATCTACAGGAAGGACCGCCCCACCCACCCAGGAGGAGGAATCGCCATCGTCCACAAATCCAGCCTCCGCCTGAGCACACTCCCTGACGAGTCCACAGAACTGATGGAACACCTTCACTTCAAGATACTGGCCAGCCCCTCTGCCGCCCTCCGAGGAACCCTCATCTACCGACCCCCTGTACCCCGCGGACCCTTCGCCAACTCCATCACAGACATTATCTCCCCGCAGGCCATCGCATCCACCAACTACACCCTGCTGGGAGACATCAACTTCCACCTCGACAATCAACTGGACCCCAACACCACATGCCTCCTGGACAACCTCCAGAACATTGGACTCTGCCAGATCGTGACCGAGCCCACGCACTCAGCAGGACACACCCTCGACCCCCTCTTCACTACAGGAAACTCCATCACCTTCAGCCACACCACCGAACTCCCATGGACTGACCATTGTTGCGTCCACTTCACCTTCAGAACACCCACCATCCACAGACACCAGCACCTGCTTCCACAAAGAAACTGGACCAAAATCATCGACGACCAGCTCATCTCCTCACTCAACAACTCCACCCCAACCATCGCGGAAAACGACGACCCCAACACCGCAGCCCGAACCCTGCATAGATGGATCTCGGACAGCACCAACACCATAGCCCCCCTCAAGAAAAACAACAATACCCGTGCCAAGAAAGCCAGATGGTTTACCATCGAGCTTCGAGAGTCCAGGCGCACATGCCGCCGCCTTGAAAAAGGCCTGGAGAAACACCAAATCCACAGAAGCCCACAACAACTTCAGAGCCACCACCAACGCTCACCATCAACTCATCAGAGAAACAAGGAAAAAAGCGATTGAAGATAGAATCTCCACCCACGCACACAACAGCAAGGAACTCTTCAGCATCATCAAGGAGTTCGCCCAACCCACCAGCGAGTCTACCGACATCCCTCCCTCACAAGACCTCTGCGACAAACTGTAAATGTATTGGCATTTATATAGCGCACTACTTACCCGTAGGGTCCCAAGGCGCTTTGACCGCTGCGAAACCCTTCCTGGCTTCCCTGAGAGATGGTCCCTTAATGGGTATCTCCAGGGTGAGACCAGGCATCCCCGGCGGTCTGGTGGGGCCGTTAGTGAAGATGAGGCAAGCTAATGCCCAGAGTTGCCGAGTGTGATCGTTGATCAGAGTGGGCACCGAGGCGAGAGAATTATCGAGTCCGCTGACCCTGGTCCAGAAACCTGCCGCGCCGGGAATCGAACCCTGGTCCCGGGCCGTCCTCTGCTCTCGGGTCTGCCGCCTCTAACCAGTGAGCCACACTACTTCACTCAGCACCTTTTTCCATCACAAAATCAAGAGCATCTACGACAACTTCGACGAAGACAACCAACACACTGAACCCTCACCAACCACCCCCGACACCCGTAAACTAGCGATTGATGACTGGACAGCCCACACTACCAAAGACACACTGAAGACAATGAAGTCAATCCACTCAGGGGCCCCCACGGACCCCTGCCCGGACCACATCTTCAACAGAGCCGCTGACACCATCGCACCCATGCTCTGCCACACCATCAACCGCTCCCTGGCGACCGCCTCGTTCCCCGACGACTGGAAACACGCCGAGGTCAACCCCCTCCTGAAGAAACCCTCAGCGGACCCACCGACCTCAAAAACTACAGACCCATCTTCCTGCTCCCTTTCCCAGCGAAAGTCATCGAGAAAGCCATCAACAGCCAACTCGCCACATTCATTGAAGAACACAATATCCTCGACTCCTCCCAATCTGGCTGCAGAAAAAACCACAGTACGGAAACCGCCCTCCTCGCCGCAACAGACGACATCCGCACCCTACTGGACAAAGGAAAAACAGTAGCCCTCATCCTCCTAGACCTATCAGCGGCGTTCGACACAGTCTCCCACTGCACCCTAATACGCAGACTCTACGACGCAGGAATCCAGGACAAGGCCCTCAAATGGATCTGCTCCTTCCTCTCCGGCAGGACGCAATGGGTCAGACTCCCCCCTTTCCTCTCAGACCCCACACCTACCACCTGCGGAGTCCCCCAGGGCTCCTCCCTCAGCCCGACGCTCTTCAACGTCTACATGACTCCACTTGCCCCCATCGTCAGAACCTACGGACTCAACATCGTGTCATACGCAGACGACACCCAGCTCATCCTCTCCCTATCCAACGAGCCCAACACCGCCAGACGCACCTTTCGAGAAGGCATGGAAGCTGTCGCCAAATGGATGAAAAACAGCTGCCTACAACTAAACACCAACAAAACAGAAGTACTCATCATGGGCCCAAACCCCGACGCCTGGAGCGACACCTGGTGGCCCACCGCCCTCGGAAACCCGCCAACCCCCACAGATCACGCACGCACCTGGGAATCATCCTGGACTCCGAGCTCAAAATGGACCGCCAGATCAACTCTGTCTCATCTTCCTGCTTCCACACCCTCCGCCTCCTTCGTAAGACCTTCAAATGTATACCCCTCGAACACCGAAAGACAGTCACTCACGCCCTGGTCACCAGCAGACTCAACTACGGCAACGCACTCTACGCCAGAATAAACAAAAACCTCATCCGCAAGCTACAGAACATCCAGAACGCCGCCGCAAGACTGGTCCTCAACCTGCCAAAACACTGCCACATCTCCCAGCACCTGCGCACACTCCACTGGCTCCCCGTCGAGGCGAGAATCACCTTTAAGATGCTCACCCACGCACACAAGGCCCTCCACGGCACCGGACCAGCATACCTGAAAAGCCGGCTCAAATTCCATGCACCCCAAAGGACCCTACGATCAGCCCAGCTCTCCTACGCCGAGGTCCCGCTCACCAGAAAGACCAGATCGGGAGGCCGCTCCTTCTCCTTCCTCGCGGCCAAAGCATGGAACGCCCTTCCGCTCCACCTCAGACAGACAACATCGCTCCCCATCTTCGCAAGAAACCTCAAAACCTGGCTCTTCGACAGACCCCCTCCTTGATGGAATGGAACCTGCACCCCCCCCACCCCTAGCGCCTTGAGACCCTTACGGGTGAGTAGTTGCGCTTTAACAAACTCCTGATTGATTGATTGATTGATGGAGCTGCACTTGGAAAAATTAAAAAGCATTGGCAATGGCCATATTTTGCACCTTTTAAATGCAGGTTAAGATCTGTTGGCTCTGCTAATGTTTTTGGCATAGTTTATC